>NC_045617.1:69232258-71732258 GCF_009829155.1 Mustela erminea | reverse complement strand
AATAAAATCTTCTTCTCCATCTCTAAAACATTTTACAAATACACATATAGACACACACATATATACATATATATATATATATATATATACACATATATACATATATATATTTTTTGAAAATTCTAGAGGTTTTTTCTTTTATTAGTTTTTTGACCGATTATATTGGATGATTGAGAATTTGCAGCAAGATACTTTGCTTTTTTAAAATTTAATTAATTTAATTAATTTATTTTTTATTGTGTAATGTTAGTCACCATACTGTATACCACTAGTTTTTGATGTAGTGTTCCATAATTCAATTTTTACATATAACACATTTGCTCCAAGCAATCTGTGCCCTCCTTAATACCCGTCACCAGGCTCACCCATTCCCCCCACCCCCTTCTCTTCTAAAACTCTCCATTTATTTCCTGGAGTCTATAGTCTCTCATGGTTCCTCTCCCACTCTGATTCCCCCCCTTCATGTTTCTCCTCTTCTAATGTCTTCCATGCTATTCCTTATGCTCCACAAATAAGTGAAACCATATGATATTTGACTTTCTCTGTTTGACTTACCTCGCTCAGCATAATCTCATCCAGTCCCATCCAAGCTGATACAAAAATTGGGTATTCATCCTTTCTGATGGCTGAGTAATAGTCCATTGTGTATCCATACATCTGTTGAAGGGCAGATCTAAATCTAAAGCAGATGCAGTAATATAAATAGAGAAACATAATAATAAGGGACAATTACCCATACTAGAAAATTGTTTATTTGCTGTGAAAACTATTTTAAGTTGTATTCTAATCAGGAAAATAAAAGCACCATAGAGGCACAGAGATCTGATCCATCTGCAAAGGAGATGTGATTTAAATAGTATGCTTACAACTAATAAAAACAGAATTATTTGGATGGGTAGAGTATAATATTGATTTAGACATTTGGTTATAAAAAAGATATTTCTCATGAGTTTTTACTTTCTTTTTATTTATCTGTGAAAACTAATTTCAAAGAAGAGTATAATTTTAAAATCTAAAAAGCCGGCTGTTAATCAGGCTGATATTTTCAGCTGGAATGAATTCCTTTGACAGCATGAACATATACTCTCCAACATGTCTGTAATGGAAATCATTTCAGAAGACACCACACCACCACAGACTTCCCACGGCCTCTCAGCAAGGCAGTGGTGGTCTTAAGGACTGACACTTTTCATCTTTTTGAAGAGAGACACCCTCCAGTTGTTACCCTCCCCCAGGAGATCAGGAAGTATGTGAAGCTGTCCAGTGGACTTGGAATTACACAGCAAAGTGCCAGTGGACATAACCTATCTAATATTAGGATTTATTTTGAAGGAGAGTGGGAAAAATGACGGAAGAAAGCTGCACACAACATGGCCAAACAGCTGGTTTTATATTCCAGAAACAGCTTGGGACTAACTCTACTCACAAGATCTCTTGGCAGAAGAAATTGATGAAAATACCAAAGCTGTGAGGAGAAGTGTTCTTTTGCTGAATCCTTTATGTCACTATCATAGGGTGAATAGGTTTATTAACCTAAATGAGAACACGTGCATAGGGTGAATTAGGTTTATTAACCTAAATGAGAACACGTGCATAATTTTTAAAGTTCCTGTATGTTTAAATGAGGAACTTACTGATTCCATGTACAGTACAGATATGGCTCCCACAGCATCCACACCAAATAAAACCTTAATAATTTTCAGAAACACAAATCCTGACATGTGATGATCTTTTCCTTTCTTTCAAATAGCACTTTCGAAAGCAATGAAGGGAGAGCTTGATAAGATACAAAAGTAAGCATGAATCCAAGGGCATGGGCGATTTCCTGGATGCCAGAATCTCTAAAGGGAACTCATTTTAATTGCTTCATCCATCTATTTGTTCTATCTTTGCATTTAATTGATACATTCTTAAGTCATAGAGACAACTTAATTTTAAACATATTTCTGGCTCACCTGCTAGATACCAGAACTGTGGAATATGCAAGACCTACTTAAGTCTTCTAGAATTTCCTACATTAGAGGGAGGGTATTTGGTATAGTGAGATTCAGTGTTTTAGAATACTTTGCTTTCTATCATTCTCAAATATGTTAAGTGAATTTATTCTCTACTAAATATCCAAGGTAGACTCAGTTAGCTGGGACATTTCATATTTTTATCCTGAACCACTTTGAATTTATTCTTTGTGGCATCAGAATTAGTTTCTCATCTCAGAGTTTGCTATATTTATTTTTCTAGTGATTCGGTAGTTTATTGGCAGTCAGTTTGTAAAATCTCAGGGATTATCTAAATTCAGGATGTTAGGAATGGAAACACATTATCATTGCCTCTCCTGTCAAAAAACATAATTAACACACATGATTTATCGTCTTGAAAAAGTAGATGAGAATTCCATTGGGTGACCTCAAATCACAGTTGTTCAGTGCAGGTACAGACTGTCATGTTCTGGGACAGCCCTCAGCTTAGAACACATTCTTCTCTGGTATTCCTGTCTCGTTAGCCTCGTGTAAGTGTGTGTGTCTGGCTGTGTGTGTGCGTGTGTGTATCTGTCTTTCTCTCTCTCTCTTTCTCCATGTATATGTTTTCTGCCTAAAACCTGCCAGTTTCAAGGTTTTTTTAAGCATTTTGATTTATCACATAGGGAGTACTTCATTTACAAGGAGAGAAAAAGTAAAAATACTATACTTCTTCCTTTGAGTATATCAAGAGTTTCCTCATTCCTTTTTATCATGCACATAATTCATTATATAGATGTATAACTTATTTAATCAGTCATTCATTATTGACAGATATTAGATTGTTTCTAGTCTTTTGCTATTACCAAAAAATCCCATCGGATTCTATATAATATATGTAGGATATTTCCAAGAAGTAGAATTTCTAGGTCAAAATTCTAGGCATTTGTAATGTTGATAGCTTTGCTGAGTTCACCTTCAAAATGGTTTGTGCCACTCATACCTGGGAGTGTCTGAGAATGCCTGGATCTCCTAATTCTTGCCATAAGGGAATATTACAAGTATTTTGAGGTTTTGACAGCATTAAAAAATGAAAAAAGTTTATTACTGTATTTTAAATGAGCAGTTGTGGAGCTCCTGGTGGCTCGGTTGGTTAAGTGTCTGCCTTCGGCTCAGGTCTCGATCCCAGAGTCCTGGGATTGAGCCCTGAGTCAGGCTTCCTGCTCAGGGAGGAGTCTGCTTCTCCCTCTCCCTCTGCCCACCTCCCAACTCATGCTCGCTTGCTCTCTCTCAAATAAAATCTTTAAAAAAACTTAAATGAGCAGGCCTATTATTATGAGTGAGGTTCACTGTCTTATTGAAAGCTTAACAGCCACTAATGAGTAGTCCCTTTATATTTTCTGTGTTTTTGTGTTAGTTGCTGGTCTTTTTTGCTGTTTTTGATTTATAGGAACTCTTCAGGTATTAGGAAAATAATTTCTTTATAATAGAAGTACTTTTGTTTCTATCAACTTTCCCTCATCAGAAATTCTCTGTTCTCATGAGATAACTGTGAGAGAATATGGGCTTTGTGCATCTCAAGAGGGTAGTTCTTTGCTAATTTCTCCATTTTTTACATGATTAGATTTTTATTTATTCTGGTGTTAATTGTGCTAAATTATCCTCCTGAAAAATTTACCTTTCAATTCAGGTTTCAATGCACTTTCATAGAGTATATTTTTTCATAGAAGATGTTGAATCTTTGATAATTTTTTTTGTCTTCTTAATCTATCAATTTCTGAAAACCAAATAACAAAAAAACAACCTTTTGAAATCTCTCACTGTGATTGTGGATTTGTCTAGTTTTCTTCTATGTGTCAATTTTTGCTATATATGTTTAAGGCTGTGTAATTAGATACTTTCAACCTTAGAAGTACTTTAATTTCCTGTATTATCTGAAATTTTGTAACTTATTCGAAAACCAAGTTTTCTGGTTTCCCACTATATACCAGATTCTTAAATAATTTTAGGGCATAACATTTTTCAGAAAAAGAAAGATTGACCTAGGATTTTATGGAAATCCTAGCAAAATCAAGTAGAGGCAATGCCTTAGAACAAAAGAATATAGGGAATTGCAGTATATAGAGAATGCCTAAAATATAAACAAATGACTTGCTTATACATCTATTAGAAAATCCATAAACTTCCTCAATTACTTCACTATATTCCAGTGAGTAAATATCAACCAGCATCTGCCTAATTGGGAGGCATGAAGCTTAATTTTATTTTCCCAAGAAAAATCAGAAAAAGCCAGATATTTCATTTTTGGTAACCTTAATTGTTAAATTGTTTCCCGTATTGTGTAGATTCACATCTCTTTGATCAATGGGAGACCAAGTGCTGATGACCCCTCTCCTGAACTGTTAGAATTTACCTCCGCTCGCTACATTCGCCTGCGATTTCAGAGGATCCGAACCTTGAATGCTGATTTGATGATGTTTGCCCACAAAGACCCAAGAGAAATTGACCCGATTGTCACCCGAAGAGTAAGTTATGATGAATCCTATTGCAGCCTGTAAGTGATATTGGTAATTGTTAAGTAACATTTAAAAGTACCTTTCAGTGATTCGTAGGAGTGGCTGTTACCAGACACCTATTGAACATAACCTCCCTTTGTTCAAAGTCAACCTCTGCCCTTTTCCGATATGGAACATTTATCTAACACTTCTAAACTTTAATTTCCTCATTTGTAAAATGAGCATGACAGTACCTAGTTCATCATCTTATTTTTGATGACCAAGTTTATTATTGTCACTTGAGGGGATCTGAACTCCTATCACAATTGGCACTGGGGGTTTACTACGAAAGGTTCTATGACTTTGAAATATTTTTGACCGCAGTCTTTACTAAGAAATGTATTTTCTATCATAACTCAGTACACACATATGCACATACACATCTCAGTATGTCTTACACTTTAATGTGAATAGAATTAGCTGGTGATATTGTGGAAATGAACATTCTGACTTGGTAGGTCTAGGGCAGAATTGAAAAACAGGAATTCTAACAAGTTTTAGGTGATGTAAGTGTTGCTGTTCTGTGAACCATTTTGCCCAATCAAATAATTTAACTTTATGTTTCATTAATGAATTGCAACCCATAATTGTAAAAAGTGCTACTGTGGGGGGAACCGATCATGTACCCTATTTTATTGTCTTTTATAAATAGGAGATCGGGGGAAGAAAGGTGATGGCATCCCTTTTAATAGATCTTTGAAAACAGGAGCTAAATGCTGTTTTCCAGGGTTAACCTAAAATTTGTGGATTATGCCATAGGTGATCAGTCCAGGTTTCTAAAGTAATAGTTGCCTTTTTTCCTACCTAGCGCTCACCACATCCCTAGTTTATGTCCCATTCCTGAGAAGCTGCTGTACAACTAAGACATTGTTATAATTCAGCTATAAATCCATAAAGCAAATCCATGCTAAGAGAATATCTACTTTATGACTAGAGGTGAAAGCTGAAATCAGATTATAGAGAGAAATAGAGATTGTGAGACAAAGCACTTAATTCTAGAATGATGCACTTAGTTCTAAAAGGTCTGACTATTCCACCAGTTACAAATGGCTGAACAAGCAGACTGAATATCAAAGGGCACCACTTTTCACAGTTCATGAATACCCCTTATGTATATTTTCTTCTCATTACTTAACTTACCCACACCTAACCACTCCATCATCCCAAAAATAACTTTTAAAGTTTGAATATCCCCGTACAACACACATTGGATGTTTTAGTGCCCTGCATTTTCCGAACCTGAAATAACTTTACCTTGCACTACATTTCAGCATATTGTAAATAATTTTATGCAGAAATATTATTTTACTGCAATGTTTAGATTCTTTACATGTTTAAAAAATCACCTTTAATTATCATTTTGACATGACTTAAAAATATACACTGAGGAAGACTGAGTAATTTTGAAGTGAAATTTAATCTTTTCCGACAGTATATCTAATGGAGGAAAAAAAACCAATGTAAATAAATATGTTCCTTTTATCATCTTTTGCAGAAGGCAGAGTGGGGGTTGGGATGCACATCTATTATTTATAACTTCATTGTACATGAGCCTTTAAAATAGTGCAATAAAATGCAACATATAAATAAGCTTTTTGAAAGTGCTCAAGTTCAGTAAAGACTACATATAAATTTAAATATATAAAAATAGGATATTGAATTTCAGCTCTTCATGACTCAAAAGTGAAGCATTAGGCATTTATATTTAAAGAAAATTTCCCAGTTTTAAAAGCATCTGCAAAATACTATATCAGCTTTCTGACCAAATATCCCTATTCGTATCTATATTATTAAGAGATGAATTTAGAGAAAAGCAGACTTTTACATTCCTAAACTTCTGGCAAGTTTCATTTCAAGTTCCAGGTCTAAGTATATCAAAAAACAAAAGTGACAAAAAATATTATAGAAGATACTCTATATAAACAACAAAAATAAATAGGAAAAAAAGAAGTAAATGGAAAAAGGAAATTTGTAGCTAGGGAACTCAGATTTGTATTCACCTATTTATTCTTGCTGGGTTTTGTAATGTGAATAATTGGAATAATAGAACTATTTACCACTGAAATGGTTATTTGGATTCTATAAGATAATGTACTCTCATGATTACAAAATATTATATGCATATTAATTAAAATTTGTATATAGTCCAATACTATCATTGTAAATTATCTTAAAGATAGGTGGGTAGATTAAAATAATTAAAAACATAACCTATGTTAATTTCAAATAGGAAAGTAATCACATGTACTAATTTTAACATAATAATGAAAAAAATAGCAAGTGTTCCTCCCATGTAGTTTACTCCTTATGTTATGTTAAATCAGTCCTGCAATTCATTACATTTTATTTCCTCTTAATATAGTTAAGAAACGTTTTGTTTTGAGCATGATTTCCTCTAAGTATGTTGAGTTTCTTCAAATACATCGCGTAAGACAGTCCGCATATGATTAATGAAACACTGAGCTTCCTATAATGGCAATAAAGGGAGTTTTCTTTCACAAAAGTGCATAAAACAACTTTTATGAAGAGTAATTGCCCTGACCAACACCCACCCCGCCGTAAAAACTTGCTCTCAATAATAAATACTCCAGCACAGACTTTGTATGTCTGTGGGAAGGAAATTTCTCAAATGCCCCCCACCACATGTAAATCAGAGGCGGTCTTTCTCTGGGCTCTGATCACAGGGCAAGGAGTTAACTTGACACTTTTGTGAGCCCTCCATTGTTCCTGTTGTTCCTTCTGCTTCAAACTAAGGATGAAAGCAGAAAGTAATGTTTTTAAGCGAATGTTCCCTTTTGTTACTTACACCTTGCAGTCATCTTAACAGGATTTCTCTCTGGATTGCTTTTTGCAGTATTACTACTCGGTCAAGGATATTTCGGTCGGAGGGATGTGCATCTGCTATGGTCATGCCAGGGCTTGTCCGCTTGATCCGGTGACAAATGTATGTATATTTATAGGATACTTAGCAAGATGAAACTCTCAACTGTCAAATGCTTCGTGAGCCGCTTTGCTGACAGGGATGCTGTGAATGGGTGTCAGATCCTCACTTAGACGGTGTAATAGAAAGCCATGCCAGGGTGAAATAGAGCCAACAGTTAGGATGATAGACTTTGAAGTCAGCCACCACAGTATCAGAAAACAGATTAGTTGGGATTTTTTTGTTGTTGTGATTTTTTTTTTCCCCCCAAAAAGCCTCCCCAAACTGGTCTATTTTGAAACCTTTCTAGTGATGACAGCCTGCTATATGATTTAGCTTTAGAGAATGCCTGCCATCAGTCAACCTGACCATTTCTTTAAAAAAGTTTTCATCAAACTAATGAAAACAAACATCAAACTAATGCAAACAAATGAAAACTGCGCATGGAAGTAAATAGGAATGGCCGCAGTACCGGAGGCTGCAGTAGGGCCTGGGCAACAGGGTGCGGAACTGAAGAGCATCTTTAAGAGAGTGATGAAACCACCGGGTCGGAAAATGCTAGAATGCTTTCGGCTTGAATTTTTCATTAATGCCCTCGTATTAAATAAGCACCACCTAAAAAGAAGATGAACGGATATCTGTTTTTCTCAGTCATAAACTGGTAAAATACAAAATCATCTATTGTATATTATAGGGAAGAAACATATTCAGTAGTAAGATCAGTGAGCATAATTACTTACGTATGGATTTTTTTTTTTTTCCTTTAAAACCAGGATACAAATGGTATTTCTCTCAAAGCTGGCTTTCTGACTAATGTGTCATAATGTTACTTCCTAGGGGAGGCTCAAATGCCCTAGCCTATTCTTTGGGGCAGGATATGGTGCAGCTTTCTGCAAGCTGTGGGTGTTTTCTCTCATGTGTTCCTCAAGCTATGAGAGCCCACAAGGCAGCCTTGCAGTCCCTGTTCCACATGATGCATTGGACTCTACTCGGAGCACACACAGGCAGGAGATTCAGTCCTGGGACATTAGATTGCTATTTGACCTGTGGCCTTTAGTGCCTAGGAATCTATTCTCTTCTTCCCACACCCTTGAATGCTAACAGTACTTTGCCTTAAAGTGGACACATCCAAACCAGAAACACTATAGATCTCAGGAATCAGAGAAGGGAGTTCAGTCTTCAAGACAGTCATCAGTTGGGCCTGTGCTATCTTCCAGACCTGAGTCCAGTGACTCCAGAACTGGACCTCCTCAGGCTGGTGTTAACCGAATATATCCACTCCTTAGGCTGGTACTTCTTCCTTTCCAGATGGACAGGAGTTTCACATTTTGGCACCTGTGCTCAGAAAAGTTCTCTCTTCTCTTCCTTCTACCTTCTAGGGAAAGCCCTTCATTAATGGTTCCAAAAATACTAAAATTATGATTTTCCCCCAATTTTTGACTAGAAATCCCGCTGTGAGTGTGAGCATAATACATGTGGAGACAGCTGTGATCAGTGCTGTCCAGGATTCCATCAGAAACCTTGGCAAGCTGGGACTTTTCTGACTAAAACAGAATGTGAAGGTATGATCCCTAGAATTCAATGTCTGTTCTTCCTTTTCTGGGACACAGGTAATATAAGCATGTGGTGATTTTAGGTAAGTGCATGTTTCCAGTTAATGTATTTTACCAAGGCAATAGCTGGTAGGCTCTTTTATCCTATGGTTTTACTCAGTTTTGTTTTGTTTAATTTGATAAAAATTACTAAACACCTAGCCTTTACCACTGTGTGGGAATTACGAGAAATAGATAAAAGCGTAATAAAAGCATACTTTTTACAAAAGTACACTTACTGTCATCAGGGTAAATCTTAAGCTTATAGCATTATATGAACACACACACACACACAGAGTTGACCACAAATAATGTGGAGGTTAGGGATGACACCCCCCACACAGTCAGAAATCTGGGTATAACTTCTGATTCTCCAGAAACTTAATAATTACTAATTATTATCTGCTGTTGATCAAAAGCTTTACCAATAACAATCAATTAACAACCATTGCTTTACCAATAACAGTCAATTAACATGTTATTATGGTAAGAACATGTGTTTTTAACATAATACCTAACGTTTTCATATTTTTGTATTCCTAGGCTACATGGATCATTTTTAAGTTTTTTTTTTAATTTTTTACTTTTTATAAACATGTATTTTTATCCCCAGGGGTACAGGTCTGTGAATCAGCACTCACCAAAGCACATACCCTCCCCAATGTCCATAACCCCACCCGCCCTTCTCCCAACCCCCCTCCCCTAGCAACCCTCAGTTTGTTTTGTAAGATTAAGAGTCACTTATGGTTTGTCTCCCTCCCAATCCCATCTTGTTTCATTGATTCTTCTCCTACCCACTTAAGCCCCCATGTTGCATCACCACTTCCTCATATCAGGGAGATCATATGATAGTTGTCTTTCTCTGCTTGACTTATTTCGCTAAGCATGATACGCTCTAGTTCCATCCATGTTGTCGCAAATGGCAAGATTTCATTTCTTTTGATGGCTGCATAGTATTCCATTGTGTATATATACCACGACTTCTTGATCCATTCATCTGTTGATGGACATCTAGGTTCTTTCCATAGTTTGGCTATTGTGGACATTGCTGCTATAAACATTCGGGTGCACGTGCCCCTCTGGATCACTACGTTTGTATCTTTAGGGTAAATACCCAGTAGTGCAATTGCTGGGTCATAGGGCAGTTCTATTTTCAACATTTTGAGGAACCTCCATGCTGTTTTCCAGAGTGGCTGCACCCGCTTGCATTCCCACCAACAGTGTAGGAGGGTTCCCCTTTCTCCACATCCTCGCCAGCATCTGTCATTTCCTGACTTGTTTATTTTAGCCATTCTGACTGGTGTGAGGTGATATATCATTGTGGTTTTGATTTGTATTTCCCTGATGCCGAGTGATATGGAGCACTTTTTCATGTGTCTGTTGGCCATCTGGATGTCTTCTTTGCAGAAATGTCTGTTCATGTCCTCTGCCCATTTCTTGATTGGATTATTTGTTCTTTGGGTGTTGAGTTTGCCAAGTTCTTTATAGATTTTGGACACTAGTCCTTTATCTGATATGTCGTTTGCAAATATCTTCTCCCATTCTGTCAGTTGTCTTTTGATTTTGTTAACTGTTTCCTTTGCTGTGCAAAAGCTTTTGATCTTGATGAAATCCCAATAGTTCATTTTCACCCTTGCTTCCCTTGCCTTTGGCGATGTTCCTAGGAAGATGTTGCTGCGGTTGAGGTCGAAGAGGTTGCTGCCTGTGTTCTCCTCAAGGATTTTGATGGATTCCTTTCGCACATTGAGGTCCTTCATCCATTTTGAGTCTATTTTTGTGTGTGGTGTAAGGAAATGGTCCAATTTCATTTTTCTGCATGTGGCTGTCCAATTTTCCCAACACCATTTATTGAAGAGGCTGTCTTTTTTCCATTGGACATTCTTTCCTGCTTTGTCGAAAATAAGTTGACCATAGAGTTGAGGGTCTATTTCTGGGCTCTCTATTTTGTTCCATTGATCTATGTGTCTGTTTTTGTGCCAGTACCATGCTATCTTGATGATGACAGCTTTGTAATAGAGCTTGAAGTCAGGAATTGTGATGCCACCAACGTTGGCTTTCTTTTTCAATATCCCTTTGGCTATTCGAGGTCTTTTCTGGTTCCATTTAAATTTTAGAATTATTTGTTCCATTTCTTTGAAAAAGATGGATGGTACTTTGATAGGAATTGCATTAAATGTGTAGATTGCTTTAGGTAGCATAGACATTTTCACAATATTTATTCTTCCAATCCATGAGCATGGAACATTTTTTCATTTCTTTGAGTCTTCCTCAATATCTTTCATGAGTACTTTATAGTTTTCTGAGTATAGATTCTGTGCCTCTTTGGTTAGGTTTATTCCTAGGTATCTTATGGTTTGGGGTGCAATTGTAAATGGGATTGACTCCTTAATTTCTCTTTCTTCTGTCTTGTTGTTGGTGTAGAGAAATGCAACTGATTTCTGTGCATTGATTTTATATCCTGACACTTTACTGAATTCCTGTACAAGTTCTAGCAGTTTTGGAGTGGACTCTTTTGGGTTTTCCACATATAGTATCATATCATCTGCAAAGAGTGATAATTTGACTTCTTCTTTGCCGATTTGGATGCCTTTAATTTCCTTTTGTTGTCTGATTGCTGAGGCTAGGACTTCTAGTACTATGTTGAATAGCAGTGGTGATAATGGACATCCCTGCCGTGTTCCTGACCTTAGCGGAAAAGCTTTCAGTTTTTCTCCATTGAGAATGATATTTGCAGTGGGTTTTTCATAGATGGCTTTGATGATATTGAGGTATGTGCCCTCTATACCTACACTTTGAAGAGTTTTGATCAGGAAGGGATGCTGTACTTTGTCAAATGCTTTTTCAGCATCTATTGAGAGTATCATATGGTTCTTGTTCTTTCTTTTATTGATGTGTTGTATCACATTGACTGATTTGTGGATGTTATTCCAGCCTTGCAGCCCTGGAATAAATCCCACTTGGACGTGGTGAATAATCCTTTTAATGTACTGTTGAATCCTATTGGCTAGTATTTTGTTGAGAATTTTCGCATCTGTGTTCATCAAGGATATTGGTCTATAGCTCTCTTTTTTGATGGGATCCTTGTCTGGTTTGGGGATCAAGGTGATGCTCGCCTCATAAAATGAGTTTGGAAGTTTTCCTTCCATTTCTATTTTTTGGAACAGTTTCAGGAGAATAGGAATTAGTTCTTCTTTAAATGTTTGGTAGAATTTCCCCGGGAAGCCGTCTGGCCCTGGGCTTTTGTTTGTTTGGAGATTTTTAATGACTGTTTCAATCTCCTTACTGGTTATGGGTCTGTTCAGGCTTTCTACTTCTTCCTGGTTCAGTTGTGGTAGTTTATATGTTTCTAGGAATGCATCCATTTCTTCCAGATTGTCAAATTTGTTGGCGTAGAGTTGCTCATAGTATGTTCTTATAATAGTTTGTATTTCTTTGGTGTTAGTTGTGATCTCTCCTCTTTCATTCATGATTTTATTTATTTGGGTCCTTTCTCTTTTCTTTTTGATAAGTCGGGCCAGGGGTTTATCAATTTTATTAATTCTTTCAAAGAACCAGCTCCTAGTTTCGTTGATTTGCTCTATTTGTCTTTTTGGTTTCTATTTCATTGATTTCTGCTCTGATCTTTATGATTTCTCTTCTCCTGCTGGGCTTAGGGTTTCTTTCTTGTTCTTTCTCCAGCTCCTTTAGGTGTAGGGTTTGGTTGTGTACCTGAGACCTTTCTTGTTTCTTGAGAAAGGCTTGAACCACTATATATTTTCCTCTCAGGACTGCCTTTGTTGTGTCCCACAGATTTTGAACCGTTGTATTTTCATTATCATTTGTTTCCATGATTTTTTTCAATTCTTCTTAATTTTCCGGTTGACCCATTCATTCTTTAGAAGGATGCTGTTTAGTCTCCATGTATTTGGGTTCTTTCCAAACTTCCTTTTGTGGTTGAGTTCTAGCTTTAGAGCATTGTGGTCTGAAAATATGCAGGGAATTATCCCAATCTTTTGATACCGGTTGAGTCCTGATTTAGGACCGAGGATGTGATCTATTCTGGAGAATATTCCATGTGCACTAGAGAAGAATGTGTATTCTGTTGCTTTGGGATGAAATGTTCTGAATATATCTGTGATGTCCATCTGGTCCAGTATGTCATTTAAGGCCTTTATTTCCTTGCTGATCTTTTGCTTGGATGATCTGTCCATTTCAGTGAGGGGAGTGTTAAAGTCCCCTACTATTATTGTATTATTGTTGATGTGTTTCTTTGATTTTGTTATTAATTGGTTTATATAGTTGGCTGCTCCCACGTTGGGGGCATAGATATTTAAAATCGTTAGATCTTCTTGTTGGACAGTCCCTTTGAGTATGATATAGTGTCCTTCCTCATCTCTTACTATACTCTTTGGCTTAAAATCTAATTGATCTGATATAAGGATTGCCACTCCTGCTTTCTTCTGATGTCCATTAGCATGGTAAATTCTTTTCCACCCCCTCACTTTAAATCTGGAGGTATCTTCAGGCTTAAAATGAGTTTCTTGGAGGCAACATATAGATGGGTTTTGTTTTTTTATCCATTCTGATACCCTGTGTCTTTTGATTGGGGCATTTAGCCCATTAACATTCAGGGTAACTATTGAGAGATATGAATTTAGTGCCATTGTATTGCCTGTAAGGTGACTGTTACGTATATTATCTCTGTTCTTTACTGATCTACCACTTGTAGGCTCTCTCTTTGCTTAGAGGACCCCTTTCAGTATTTCCTGTAGAGCTGGTTTGGTGTTTGCAAATTCTTTCTGTGTTTGTTTGTCCTGGAAGCTTTTAATCTCTCCCTCTATTTTCAATGATAGCCTAGCTGGATATAGTATTCTTGGCTGCATGTTTTTCTCGTTTAGTGCTCTGAAAATATCATGCCAGCTCTTTCTGGCCTGCCAGGTCTCTGTGGATATGTCAGCTGCCAATCTAATATTTTTACCATTGTATGTTACAGACTTCTTTTCCTGGGCTGCTTTCAGGATTTTCTCTTTGTCACTGAGACTTGTAAATTTTACTATTAGGTGACGGGGTGTGGGCCTATTCTTATTGATTTTGAGGGGCGTTCTCTGAACCTCCTGAATTTTGATGCTCGTTTCCTTTGCCATATTGGGGAAATTCTCCCCAATAATTCTCTCCAGTATACCTTCTGCTCCCCTCTCTCTTTCTTCTTCTTCTGGAATCCCAATTATTCTAATATTGTTTCGTCTTATGATGTCACTTATCTCTCGAATTATCCCCTCGTGGTCCAGTAGCTGTTTGTCCCTCTTTTGCTCAGCTTCTTTATTCTCTGTCATTTGGTCTTCTATATCACTAATTCTTTCTTCTGCCTCATTTATCCTAGCAGTGAGAGCCTCCATTTTTTATTGCACCTCATTAATAGCTTTTTTGTTTTCAACTTGGTTAGACTTTAGTTCTTTTATTTCTCCAGAAAGGGCTTTTATATCTCCCGAGAGGGTTTCTCTAATATCTTCCATGCCTTTTTCGAGCCCGGCTAGAACCTTGAGAATTGTCATTCTGAACTCTAGATGTGACATATTACCAATGTCTGTATTGATTAGGTCCCTAGCCTTCGGTACTGCCTCTTGTTCTTTTCTTTTGTGGTGAATTTTTCCGTCTTGTCATTTTGTCCAGGTAAGAGTATATGAAGGAGCAAGTAAAATACTAAAAGGGTGGCAACAACCCCAGGAAAATATGCTTTAACCAAATCAGAACAGATCCCAAATCGTGAGGGGGGAGAAAGGGGATAAAAAGAGGTTCAAAAAGGAAGAACGAAAAAAAAGGAAAAATAAATAAAATAAAAGAATTTTAAAAAATAAATCGAATAAAGAAAGATATAAAAAGGAAAAATATATATATTAGATAAACTAGTTAAAAATGTTAAAAAAAGAAAAGGGTAAAAGTTAAAAAAATTTTAGCAGAAGAAGAGAAAAAAAATGAAAAAGAAAAATATTAAATTAATTGCAAGACTAAAAAAATCACAGGAAAAAAAAAAAGAAAAAAAAAAAAAGAAAATCACAGGGAGAAAGCCATGAATTCCATGCTTTGCTTTCTCCTCCTCTGGAATTCTGCTGCTTTCCTTGGTATTGAAACTGCACTCCTTGATAGGTGAACTTGGTCTTGGCTGGATTTCTTGTTAATCTTCTGGGGGAGGGGCCTGGTGTAGTGAATCTCAAGTGTCTTTGCCCCAGGCAGAATTGCACCGCCCTTATCAGGGGCCAGGCTGAGTAATCCGCTTGGGTTTGCTTTCAGGAGCTTTTGTTCCCTGAGCGCTTTCCGTAGAGTTCCGGAGGACGGGAATACAAATGGTGGCCTCCTGGTCTCTGGCCCGGAGGAGCCAGAGCCCGGGGCCCCACTCCTCAGTGCGCCCTCAGAGAACAGCTCCCAGTAACTCCCCTCTGCCTGACCTCCGGCCGTACTCCGAGCTCACCGAGCCTGCGACCGGTTCAAGGTAACCCCGAGCTGCGAGCTCACTGTCGGCTCTGTCTCTGTAGCCGGCCTCCTGCTCCAATACCCACAAGCTCTGCGACACTCACACACCCCCGATCCTTCTGTGACCCTGTGGGACCTGAGGCCACGCTGACCCCGCGTGCGCTTCGTCCCGGTTTAGCCTCTGGAGCGATGTCCCTCAGCGGAACAGACTTTTACAAGTCCTGATTTTGTGCTCCGTTGCTCCTCCGCTTGCCGGGAGCCGGCCCCTCCCCCCAGGGTCTATCTTCCCGTCGCTTTGGATTCACTTCTCCGCTGGTCCTACCTTTCAGAAAGTGGTTGCTTTTCTGTTTCCAGAATTGCTGTTCTTCTTCTCTTCGATCTGCTGATGGATTTGCAGGTGTTTGCACTCTTTAGATAAGCTATCTAGTTGATCTCCTGCTAGCTGATGTAGTCTCAGCCTGCTACTTCTCCGCCATCTTGACTCCTCCTCCGCATTTTTAAGGTTTTTAGATGGTCAAAAATCCCCCCGAATTTTTCCAATATATTTATTGAGAAAAGTCTGTGTATACGTAGATCCACACAGCTCAAAAACCCATGTTGTTTAAGGGTCAACTATGTACACACATACACACACTCCACTAGAAATGCAAATAAACAAAACCTACACTATATAAAGACTAATTTTCTTTCTTTTTTTTTTAATTTTTTATTTTTTATAAACATATGTTTTTATCCCCAGGGGTACAGGTCTGTGAATCACCAGGTTTACACACTTCACAGCACTCACCAAAGCACATACCCTCCCCAGTGTCCATAATCCCACCCCCTTCTCCCAAACCCCCTCCCCCCAGCAACCCTCAGTTTGTTTTGTGAGATTAAGAGTCACTTATGGTTTGTCTCCCTCCCCATCCCATCTTGTTTCATTTATTCTTCTCCTACCCACTTAAGCCCCCATGTTGCATCACCACTTCCTCATATCAGGGAGATCATATGATAGTTGTCTTTCTCTGCACTATTGGGTATTTACCCTAAAGATACAAACGTAGTGATGCGAAGGGGCACGTGCACCCAAATGTTTATAGCAGCAATGTCCACAATAGCCAAACTATGGAAAGAACCTAGATGTCCATCAACAGATGAATGGATCAAGAAGATGTGGTATATATACACAATGGAATACTATGCAGCCATCAAAAGAAATGAATTCTTTTTTTTTTTTAAGATTTTATTTATTTGACAGATGGAGATCACAAGTAGACAGAGAGGCAGTCAGAGAGAGAGGAGGAAGCAGGCTCCCCACCAAGCAGAGAGCCCAATGCAGGGCTCGATCCCAGGACCCCGGGACCACGACCCAAGCCGAAGGCAGAGGCTTAACCCACTGAGTCACCCAGGCATCCCAAATTTTCTAATACATTTATATGTTTGTAAAATGGTTCTGAAACCAGCAGAGCTTCAGATTCTTCTGCCTTCTCCCTTTGTAGCTCGTTCCCTAGTAAACAGCTCTAGCATATCAATCATCTAACGGAGGAAGAAACAGAGGGGAGAGATTACACCTTTCCAACTAGAACTATATCATTACCTAAAAGACAAAACCAAAACACTCTGATTCATTAGTTATACTTATTAAAGTATACTTATAAATTATACTTATTAAAGTCTTCCCATTAGCTGGGAAGAATATGAGACTAAAAGGTAACAGAGAAGGCAAAAAATCAAATTTATAGAAAAATATTCATTTTAATAATAACAATTAATATTTTAAATGTACGATTTCTCATTAATAATAATATAAGATACTAATATTAGAAATGACACCAATGATAATCATTAGCATAAACTAGGCTGTAGCAATTATGGGATGGTGACAACCAAGAAAAAAAGCCAGTGATGAAATACAGTAAAACAACTGGCTGTGAAAACACATGTCAACAAACACTCATTCATACTTGAATGTTAGCACTTCTGAAGACAATTGCATATGTCCAGTTTTTTCAGAAGGGAAATACTCAAGAAGTATAGCAGATGACTTTGTAGCCTAAAATTGTCAACTGGCCCAACGTGGTGATAGGTATGCTAGAGACACCTGCGTTCTGGAGATCTGCTCAGGCCAAGATGAGACCTAAAAACAAAGACTTGTGCTGAGCTGTAAATCCAAAATACCACGATGCACAATTCAGTTAAATTCAAATATTAATATTTTATTGAGTCCTAGCTACATTTTTTTTTTACTTTCATAAATATATATTGCCCCCAAACAGGCTTCGTAGACATTTTAACCTAATACCAACTTTTTATATTTATTTAAAAGAATTTTATCATGTATCCTGTGTCAGATATGGTAGGTTCTTAAAACTATTGAATTATAGGAAACATTCATCATAAAATCCCCCCAATCATAAAATATTTTCTTTTGAATTTTTAAGATTCTGCATATACTAATATACTATCAATGTCTTGAGTCCCTCCATTTTCTGTACTCACCTTTTTTGCCCTTTTATAGAAAAGATTTACTTACTTATTTTAGAGATGGGGAGGGGCAGAGGGAGAGAGAGAATTGCAAGGAGACTTCGTGCTGGGCACTGAGCCTGATTCAGGGCTCCATCTCACAACCTTGAGATCATGACCTGAGCCAAAACGAAGAGATGGTACTTGACCAACTGAGCCACCCAGGTGCTCCCGTTTTTTGTTTTGTTTTTTTTTGCCTTTTGATTTGCGTCTGCCTGGTTGTGAAGTTGTTTTGTTAGAAATCACCCATGGTTACTGAGTTATAGCTGTAGAAATGGGCCACCACCCCCCACTGTGGTAAAAGGGGCATCCAGAGTCCCAGCTTTTGTTTTCTTTGCATATACCCTACCCCATTCCTGACCATCCTTCAGGTTCTCCAAAGCTGCTCCCAGTGAAAGCAGACATTCATTCCTAAGAGTGAACTTAAGTGCAATGCCACTCATGTTCTCAGACTTCTTTCAATTTAATTATATTTCTCTTCTTCTGATGAATATCAGCAATCACAAGTGGGAGTAGCATTTGAGGGCAGGGGTTCTTCCTGTTGCCCCTGACATTCTCCCACACAGTTTTAATTTTGTAAAGTGATCTGCAAAATCCTTTAGTATACTCCACTTATGTATGTGTGTTTACACAAGGAAACAAAAAGTTTAGCTTAAATTTATGAGGAATATGGATGGGTAAAGCAATACAAAAGCACATCACCACTAACTACTATATATATAATTTTAAATAGTGGAATTATGAAACAATCATCTTTTCTCATGGAACAGATGGAAGGCGGTATTTCCAAATTTAAAAAAAAAAAAAAGTTTTTCTTTTTGTCCACAAATGGGACACAAGAATCCAAACCATAGAACCTTGCATAAATATCATGTTTTTGGCAATGTATACATTCCTAAAAGCTTATATGAAATTTTTCTTTTCCAAGTTGAATTGTGTTCCAATCACCTTAAGATGTAGAAAAACCCTTCTGTAACATGACAAATCCTTCTATGAAATGAATAATTACCTACTAATTCATTTGAGTTTAATTTGGATTTTCATCAATTTGGCTTACTTAAGGCAGGATATATCTCTAAAAAGCAAAGAATACTTCTTCCCTTGCTAAGCCTATACTAAAGACCATTTCTATCATGTGTCTTAGTTATTCTGTGAAATAGCAAACTGCTGATGGCAGAGTGGAAAATTGCTCTTTGTGACTGGGAACCATCCGTGTTCTCTAAGGCTATACATAGGGAACTTTGCAGGTGCAATACCTTTAAAAGAGCCATGGGAGCTGTAGGCAGAGGGCCCTGGCATGGAATTTGAAAAGCAGGGCTCCCCAAGCATCCGTGTTTTACCTACTTAGCTCACAGTTATAAATACTAAATCTACATAATGTGTGAATCAATTTGCATTCCTCTATATTTCCCTTTACTTACACTGGAAGCAGAAATCTTGTCTGTTTCTTGCAATATATTTTTACAACAGGATTTGTAAGAATTCTTGTTATTGTCCTAAAGGTATAAAACTGCTTATAATACCTAGGGATTTATATTTATGACTATAGGTTCCCTAGAAAAAAGTTTGAAAACTTTCCATCAGTATAGCAAGAATCCTATATTCTAAACCAAAGTTTAGATTTAGGATTTTTAGACCAGGGAAAGTATTTGCTACAAACAAGACAAGGAGATAGTATTCTTACTATATTAAGATGTCTTCTATAGCAATAAGAAAGAATTAAAAAAAGAGAGAGAGAATTCAATAAACCAGTTAAAAATGAGCAAAGATTCAAACAGGAAAAGAAAAGACTTAAAACCATCTAAAGAGATTCTCACACTTATTCATAATAAAAGAAGTACCAAATAAAACAATGAAAATACTCTTTTCAATTTGGCAAAACTTATCATTCATTCACTTAACAAATACCTGAATGCTTACTATGTCCAGGAACAAATAAAGAGGGTTGATAATACATAGTGTTGGTGAGGCTACGGTTGAATTTTTATCATATCTGTTGGAAGGAAAGTAATCTGACATCACATTTTTGGAGGGAAATTTTTCAAGTTAATTGAAGTTGAAATTTGACTTGAAATTACACTTGTAGGAATTTAGCCTAGAGATGTGGTTGTATAGTAGCAGGACTATTTCCTGTGTGCCAGCCATTCCACTGGGTGTTTGCGCTCTCACAACATCCAGAAAAGGGAAGCATAAAAATGTCACCAAGTGGGGCACCTTGGTGGCTCAGTGGGTTAAGTCTCTGCCTTTGGCTCAGGTCATGATCCCAGAGTCTGGGATTGAGCCGCATGTTGGGCACTCTGCATGTTGGGCTCTTTACCCAGGGGGGAGCCTATTTCTCCCTCTCCCTTTGCCTGCCACTCCCCCTGCTTGTGCTCTCTCTCTTTCTCTCTGTCACATAAATAAATAAATCTTAAAAAAACAATGACACCAGGATTTAAATTTTCTTCTCAGAGTCGCACAGCTGGCAAATGGGAATCGGTATGACATTAGAACCCCCAGTCCTCCCCCACCTCCTTGGGCTCCTATTACCTACTCTGTGTTACTTATAAAAGAGGAATCTGGAAACAATATAATTACCCATTAATAGGGTATTAAACACCCCATTCAAGAAGTACCCTGTGTAGCCATGGAGGAAACATGCTAATAGAGAAAGAGCTATACTTTTTACTATTACTAATATTTGGGAATAGTTCAGAACAGTTTACAAATGTTTCCCTTTGTGGGGTGGGAGAGACTAAGCTATGTGCCCCACACATAAATCTGTATACACACATGCGCCCCTCCACACATGTATGTGGAAGTCATGTAAGAACACCTGAGAAACTCAGCATCTGTGGAAGGAGAGTCTACATATCTTTTTCCCTAGTACCCATCCTAAAATAAATTTTACCCATTTATTTTAAAGCCTTACCCAATTCCTTCTGGGGGGATAATTTTTTCACATCTCTGAACTCTTATAATATGACATGAAACAGAGAAGGAGGAAGAAGAGAAGGGCATTGGAAGACAAGAAGGATCAAGGGGGAAGGGTATTGGAAAAATCAATTAAGAACTTATTTACAAGGCATTGTGTTAATGATTCTACAGGCATTTTCTCACTTAATGCTTTTAAATATTCCAATCTGGTAATTACTGTTGGCCTCTGCATGTTTCCGGAAACGGAGCCTTAGTGAAATTAAGAAGTTCCCTATATCACCTGACTAAGTACCGGATAGCCATGACTGGTGCAACACAGTGGGATCTCAGGCACTAAGCAAACTGGCTCTCATTTTGCCCTGGTTCCTTGGCACTTATGATAGAGTTCATCTCTCTTATCAGATAGAACTTGAAGGAATTTGCCAGTGTTAGCCCTGTAGACTCAGGAGCCTGAATTCAGAGTGAGGTTGGCAAGACTGATTTGGTTACCTTCTATAATTAGTTCACTTCTGTCTCCGTCCCTAGTAGAGGAAAAGAGGTGAATATGAGCCCCTAACTGAGAAAGCTATTTTGAGAATTAAAATCTATGGCAATAGATATAAAAGACTTAAAACAGAATGTAGAATATAAAAAAAAAATCCCAAGTTTTAGTTATTATCAGAAGTGTAAAAAAGCAAATGTGTCGTAAGTGTCCTTTTTTACCCATAGGATCTAACACTGAGATTCACATATAATAATTACCCATTGCAGATTACCTGGATTTTAATCATTCAGTGCCATAGGTCAATAATTTCTTATTTGTTATAATAGGAAATTACTGGTTGAACCATGAGGAATTTCAGTTTTATAAGATAAAGTCAGTCAAATATTGGCAATTTCATATGATTCAGCTCAATTTATAGGTTTTAATTATTTCAAGTTCTATTAAAAGGCATGAATTTATCAATACATTCAATAAACCCAAATACTTTCTGGATACTTTTGTAATATATATATATATACACTAATGCAACATAATTTCTCATGGAATATAAAAAATGTTATATAACAGAAAATGATTTTTCAGTAAATATGAAACCTGAAATTAATGTTTATGAATTTATTTTTCCCTAATGCAGCATGCAATTGTCATGGGAAAGCTGAAGAATGCTACTATGATGAAAATGTTGCCAGAAGAAATCTGAGTTTAAATATACATGGAAAGTACATTGGAGGGGGTGTGTGTATTAACTGCACTCAAAACACTGCTGGTATAAACTGTGAGACATGCATTGATGGTTTCTTCAGACCCAAAGGGGTAAAGTATGCTTTTTCTTTTTTTTTTTTTTTTTTTTTTTTTAAAGATTTTATTTATTTATTTGACAGAGAGAAATCACAAGTAGTCAGAGAGGCAGGCATAGAGAGAGAGAGAGGGAAGCAGGCTCCCCGCTGAGCAGAGAGCCCAATGTGGGACTCGATCCCAGGACCCTGAGATCATGACCTGAGCCGAAGGCAGCGGCTTAACCCACTGAGCCACCCAGGCGCCCAAAGTATGCTTTTTCTTTCACAAAGTGTTATTTTTGGCCTTTTCATATAGAGATGTATTATATAGAAAAATAATTTTGAAAGCTTTTCTTAACAGTTTGACTGCAAATCTGAGAGGTGACTAGGAATGTTTCAGAATGGAAACTGGATAAATCTTTGAGGATGTGGAATAAAACATTTCTATCTCTCTAGAAAGTTCTGTTGTGCCCCATTCCTGTCAATCCTCACCCCTTGGCAAGCTGATTGTTAGAACGTTCAATTAGTTTTGCCTCTTAGTGAATTTCATAAAAATGAAATCATAAAATGAATACAATTTTGTTTTCTTTCTTTCACTCCGTATAACATTTAAAGAGTTATCCATAGTGGGTGCATCTGTAGTTCTTTTTTTTAAAAAAATAGTACTGAGCTTATTATTCATTTGCGTGAACGTACTACAATTTTTAATCCATTCTGTTGGTAGGTATTTGTGTCATTTTCAGTTTCTGGCTAGCTCCTATAAAACACTGCTTATATTAAATAAAATATGACCACAGAAAGATATATTTTATTTAAGCGTGTTTGTGGTCAAGTTTTACTTACCTTGCTTGCATAACTATCTAGGGATAGAATACTTGTTTTATAGGATATTAATATATCTTTATATGACTTTATAAGAAACTGCCAACATTTTGCCAAATTAGTAACAGTATTTTACCTATTCACCAAAAATGTGTGAGTTCCAGTTCTTCCATATAATTTCTGATATTTGGTATTGGACTGTCTTTTTTGTTAGCAATTCTAGTGGGTACAACACGTGTGGCGAGTGGGTATTTGGCAATCATTAAGTCATTCCCATCAATGCTTGGTGCTACCACAGATCTTCTATTATAACCTTACAGCTGATCCCATTTTGCATGTAATTTCCTGTTAAGTGCTTATTGTCTATTCTTATATCTTGTCTTATGAACTTTCCCTTCAATCCAAAGTATTTTTTTTTTTATTCCAGAAACATTATAATTTTAGCTTTCAGATCTATGCCCCATCTCAAGTAGATCTTTGGATGTGGTATAAAACAGTGATTAAGATCTACATGGTTAATGTTGTTCCAGAACCATTTTTTAAATTCTTTGTTTTCCTCTTTCTTTTCCTCCCTCCCTTCCTTCCCTCTCTCTCCTTCTCTCTCTCTCCATTTCTTTCTTTCTTTTATTCTTCTTTCTTTCTTTCTGAGACAGAGAGAACAAGCAGGGGAAGAAGCAGGCTCCCATTGGGCTAAGAGACTAATGCAGGACTCTATTCCAGGGTCCTGGGATCATGACCTGAGCTGAAGGCAGACACTTAACCCACTGAGTCACCCAGGCATCCTCCTGCCTTTTTTTTTTTTTTTTAAGATTTTATTTACATAGTCATTCATTTATTTATTTAAGATTTCATTTTTATTTATTTATTTATTTTAAAAGATTTTATATTCTTTTTCTCCTTTAAATTGCTTTGAGGCAGGGCACCTGTTCTCGCTTGCTCTCTCAAATAAGTAAAATCTTGAGAAATAAATAAATTGTTTTGAGGCATTTGTTGCAAATCATGTGGTTTGATCACGTGGGTCAGTTTCTGGAGCCCTAGATCTGTCCCATGACAGATCTATGTCCCATGTTTGTCCATCCTTGTATTAATAGCATGGTATCTTGACTGATTTACCTTGAATAAGTCTTGAATTCAGAAACATAAATACACTAACTTTAGTCTTCCTTTTGAAGATTATTTCGGATCACAATTTCTTTTTATATTCATGTACAAATCAATGACAGAAATATTAGTTGAGAGTCTTATATAGAATCTAAATTCAAGTATGGAGAGAACACTAATATTGAGTCTTGTAATCAATGAACATAGTATGTCTCTCTGATTATTTATATGTCCTTTAAATATTCATAGCAGTGTTTTTAGTACAGAGATCTTGCATGTCTTTTGTTAGTTCTCAGTGTATTATAAAAATAATTTTAAAATTGTTTAATGTTGTTATTATTATCAAGATTTTCAAATATTGATGTTATATCCCATACCTGAGTTCCTTTATTTGTCCTAGTAGCTTCAACCTAGATTATTTAGAGGCTTGCTTTACGCTGTGTTAGGACAGATTAACAGTAAACTCAATGTGGTTGTCTAATATTGGCTAACTTGGTAGACAACTCCAATCTCTGTTTGCTTTATGGGATACAGACGGAAAAACTCTACTTCATCATTGAGCTTTCCAGCTGTTACTTTTCGCTGTATTATTTGGAGTCTACTGAATGGATGTAAGATTAAGGGATCAGTTAAGCATTTGAAGGGTTTCGATATGCAGATTCTGGTGCTTCCCATCTTTGAACATAGATCTCAACTAATTTTTTTTTTTCAAACTCAAATTTGTCTAGGTTCTGCCTGCTTTTGATTAATATTCCAGGCCCTTAAATATTTTACTTCCATTATTTTATCCAGAATTAATAATTGTTATCTGAGAGTAGATTAGACCATGCAAAACGCTGCCATGATCAAACCTGGAGACTTCATATTTTTATTACAAGAAATTAAGTGAATTGGAGCCTAAATTATGGGGTTTTAATACTTGTAAAAATAATTTTGCTACACTATATGTTAAAAATTTAAATCACTCAAGTGCCAAATATTTGGGTAGAAGTCCATTTCTTTTTTTTTTTTAAGTTTTATTTATTTATTTGAGAGAAAGATAGAGCTCCTGAGCAGAAGAAGCGGCAGAGGGAATATGAGAGAAGCAGACTCCCCACTGAGCATGGAGCCAACACAAGACTGATGATATCATGACCTGACCTGAAATCAGGAGTTGGACGTTCAACCGACTGAGCCTCCCAAGGGCCCCAAAAGTCCATTTCATTTTTAAAGATAAAAAAAGAAAAATTTTTTGCATTGAGGTTTTCAGATAAATAATATCTCTACAATATTTTGAAAGTTATTGTTCTGAAATTTGATTTAAGATTTACTTACTAAATCCATATACTTAATATTTAAATCAAATATATATAATGCATTGTTTATTTTGAGTAATCTAAATTATTTTAATAAATATTTAATAAAATTATTTTAATAAATTTAAAAATCATGTGCAAAGTTGATATATTTATAGGATCTCATGTTAGAAGGTTTCCTGGTCAGCAATCTGGCAAGTTTCCCCAATTACCACAAAGAGAGATAATCAATTAGGGGACTTTGATTTACCCAAGCTTATCACCTGAATCATAAATCATATTTATTACAGCCAAGGTTTCATTGAAAAGAATTTTTTCTTTAACCCACAGAGGGTTTTTTTTTTCATTTTTTGTTTTCATGTCTTAGTGTTTTGTTTTGTTTTTTTTTCTAGTGGGAGAGCCCTTCTGCCATCCTTACTCTGAAACTGTTACTCATACTTCAAGCTTCAGTCTAAATGTCACTTCTGTGAAACATTGTTGACTTCCTTGTGTTGTGTTATTGTGCCCTAATGCTCTGTTTGTATGTCTGTTTTATCATGCACATTCTACTTAATTAGTGTCTTCCAAGCTTGTTATTCCTGTATGCTTATTTAAAGCAGACACCAGGCATTACCTATCTGTGCTTTGTGCAGTTCTTACTTCATAATGGGGAATGAATAAATGTATCTTTAAAATGATGATTTTAAAACTGATCTATGAATATAGTTGATTGATATTCTATCAGAAACATAAATAACTCTAGTTATAACACTTTGATTTATATTAGTAAACAAGTTTCCATTTCTAAATTAAGCATAGATATATACATATGTCTGGCTACATTTTATGGGGTAAGTATATATATTTATGTGAATAGACTTATTTATATGTAGAGAGAGACAGAGAGAGAGCATGTACACAGTATTTAGGTATACCCTAGGCAAATGCTTTTTTTTTTTCCTTCTTACCCTATTGCGTCTAGAAACCAAGTGTTGTAATTACAGCATATTTTCACAGTCTAGGTTTGTTTAATTAAAATATTTTAGCATTAAAATTAGTTGTATTGAATAATAAATCTGAGGAATCTTATCAGAACATTTATTTGTTCTTCCTTTTAATTTTAGCTTAAGAATGTTACTATTGTCTTTACTGATATCTTCATATCACAAGGAAGTAGAGAAGTTAAATGAGGCCATGTAGTCAGCACCCACACTGAGATACGAGCTCACATTTTTCTAATTGTGGAGACGTACATTGTGTGCCCTTGGCTGACGCTGCCTCTCAGGAAGCCAAATGGTTAATTTCCCTACTTAATATTATCTTTTTTTTCAGCACTAAATTTCTGTTTAGTCAGTCACATCATAATCAACATGAACAAACTTCCTAAAAAGTAAATTTGGGGAAATTACTAATTTTGAACTGTGGTATAAGAAAAGAAAAACATACACAAAAAACAATCAGAAGGATTTTGTTAAGGAATATATATATTAGAGACTATCAAATTTTTTTTGTTTATTATAATGATACCATGATTATAAAAAAAAAGATGCATCCTGAAATGTCTAAGGATTAAAGTACTCTATCTGAAGTTTTCTTTAAACTTCAGCAAAGAATGAAAAATCATGAAACTCACATGGCCGAATCTTGAAAATTCCTGAATATAGGTAGCAAATAAATACAAGTGTATTTTACTATCTGTTTTAGGTTGGTGGCTCTATTTAGAAGAAGGGATTTTAGAAATTGCAAATATATATTGAAGATAATTTCCTATACTGTTTTCTCCATATAATTTATTATGTATTATTAAATTTATTTTGTCTTTAAAAGTTTGCCAAATTAAAAAATACTTATGTTTTTATTACATTTGACTAAGAGCCCTTTACTATTCTTGTTAGGTATCTCCAAATTATCCAAGACCATGCCAGCCATGCCATTGTGATCCAATTGGTTCCTTAAATGAAGTCTGTGTGAAGGATGAAAAACACGCGCGACGAGGTAAGAGCAAGAACAAAGAACTGTTGTTCTGATAAAAGGACAATGAAAAGCCAGATATGATTATTTTTAGGGTAATATTTTACAGTAAATTTTACTTAATAATTTTATTCTCATATCTATCAATGTTCCCTCCAGGAAGCAGTTTTTTATTCATCTCAATAATTATTTTTCTGTAAATTAATTACAATTAATTATGCTCTAAAAGCAAAAAGAGTTGAATAATTTATTTTGCATTATAAGCATATGTGTGTATATTCATATATACATATTTATATAGCTATGCTTATCTATCTTCTGATTAATCAGAAATCTGTGATATATGTAGTTTTTTAGTATCTTGTTATTTATTGAATTGTTTATTGTAGTTTCTGTGGTTTCTAGTGTGAAGAGACAGCATTCACTGAGGGATGTGTGTGTTGCAGGGGGAGGAGAGAACAGACTTCATACACTGAGATGTAGTCCATGTACAGAAAGCAAAACGTGTACATAAAGGACTAAAAATAGGTAGCTGTCATAAGTTAATGAAGGGAAAGAAGCTGATAGAAATTTAAGCCAAATACTTTCTTTGAGGATTGAACTCATGATGAAGTCCAAACATTGAAGAATCAAATGCCAAAATAACTCCTTGATAAAAAAATGTCAAGGAGCTATGTCCACGAGAGTTGCTTGCCAAAGTTAAGTAGAACATTAGGACATATCTGAAACAGTTTTTTATATCGCTAAGAGTGGATTCTTCTCTTGGGAAAAACTAAAATAAATCATGGTTACAATATAGGGTTTTTCCTCCAGTGGCTTCCCAGTTTCTTTGGCATGGTGTAGCTTACCTGCTTTCTTTATAAAATGATAAGATTATCAACCTAAGCCCTATAGTCTTAAATCTTAAAAGATTAAAACTCTGATTATTTTAAATCTCAAATGGTGAATTATTAAGGTCGTTTTTCATTTTATAGCTCCTTATCTTTTTGTAGTAACAACTAAATCATGTTATTTTCAGTAATATCTTTTAACTTTTTTCTGTACTTTTTTTTTTACTTTTTTTACTTTGTAAAGAAGTATATTATTTTCCGAAATCCTGATAAAATATTGAAAGGTAGAAAAATAAGCATACAATGCAGTGGTAATTCATTATAAATACTCTTATTAACATGTTTATGCTAATTTCACATGAGTTTTTCCCCAAACTATTGAGTGTTTTTCTGAAATCTGGTTTTAACACCTGAATCATCATTATGTGGACATACCATAATTTATTTACCCACTCAACTTTATATAGCTATATAGATTGTTTCTTATTTTGTTTATTATAACCAATGTTTTAGTGAGGATTTTTGTGTATAAATATTTTTCAGTTATTATAAAAACCATACATAGTAAAAACAAATTTTAACAGTAGGGAAGAGAATAAAATAAATAACAATAGTATCCTCTTCAATTTATTCATCCCCCGATCTCATTTTCAAATTTAACCAAATTGGGCCATTTCTTCTATTAAGTTCTGGAAAAACACATCTTACAGACAATATCTAAATAATATTCTTAGTACTTTCATCACCATTAAATATTGCCCACTGACTCTCCATCTTAAAAAGAAATGTTTCAGTCATTCATTCATTCATTCATTCCTTTTCTCCATTATTTAATCATTTTTCTTAAGTACGGTATATTTATAATGTTAAATAAAACGTTTAAGTTATGATTTTATGATCCACTAAATTTAGACTCCTCTTTTGAGATGCTACTATGTGCAAGTCCCTATACTCTCCACTGGTCTTCCAACTCACTTGACAATGTCTGCCAATTGCATCTTTATCTTTTCAAAAATCGTAGTTATATTTAATTTGAGACCTAATTCTTCTAATTTTAAAATTGAAATGTAAGAATCAATATTTATAATTAGATATATATTACTCAATATAGACCTGTGTTACCAAATTAGACACATTTCCCATGATACATTTTTATCTTCATGTTTAGCTTGGTGATTTCTTAGGAAAGAGTCTAAGTTACAGTGTAATGCTTTGCTTCTTAGTATGAGTAACCAGATAGTGGGAAATGGTATTTTATGACATTAACTTGATTACTAAAAAACTGATTATTTTTGGTATAAAGTGATGTTTCCCCCCCAAAGATTTGTAAGGGTGCTTTAAATATGAAAAACAACTGTATGTTAAATTTGTTATAAACATTCCAGATTTTGTGTCTTACTATTGTTAAGATTATTTTATAAATGAAACTTTAAAATGTTTTATATAATCACCTATTACAACTTAAAGAACTTTATCTATAAGACATTATGCCAAGATTATTGTTTTAATATTTTAATTGAATTTTTGATATGCCTTTAGAATTCTAAAACTCTCATCTATCCCAAGATCAGACAAATGTATTCATTTTCTTAATTCTTATTATTTCACTTTTTTATACTTAGTTCCTTAATCAGTATGGAATTTATTTGGCATATTTTATAAAGAAAGTTTCTAGCTATATTTTGTTTTTCTAGTAGTCTCTTTTAAATTAATCTATATTTAATACAATTTTTTTCATTAAACATATTAAGTGTATTTATTTTATATTCTGTATCTTTTAGCAGCATTCTCTGTTACCTATATAAGCCTAATCCTGGGGGCTGATTTTTCTGCTAATTTATTCATTGGGGCCCTATTTTCTTGTGTGTTTGATGATTTTGTGTGTGTGTTTGTGAGTACACACACATGCACATACTCATGCATGTCTGTGTAAAGGTTCTAGATTATCCTTTCAGGATCCTTGAGTTTGTATAATCTCTGATACTATCTTCTAACTTGAGTAGTACCTACAACTTTTCTTTCGTTCCATAAAGACATGCTCAGTTAATCCGTCAGTCAAATACAGGAAAGGATACTGGCTAAGAGATAACTTATTTCTTTAGAATCTCCTCTCTCTCTCTCTCTCTTTTAAATTTTGTAGTTTGTTGTAATTTTGTAATAAGGAGTTTCCTTATTTTCAACCAGCACAGCCATTCTGTCTGTCTGTCTATCTCTCTTTCTGTCTGTAACTTTATCCTGTGTTGTCCTATGTTCTGAACAAGAGGAGATGTTTGGGCATCTAGTTCACAATATTACAACGTTACAACATACAGGATTTTTACAAATGTTAAGATAGACATTGTCATTATATGGAATACATTTACACTTAGTCTTAATGGGGATTTTAACATGAGAAGTAAATGTTAATTTCTTGGAATGCTTTTCAGCCTTTATTGAAATTACTAGATTTCTTTTTCATTTGATTTATGAATATAATATGTTAAAATATATTATTAATATGAAACAATATTTAAATTAACAGAATAAAATCTTCTTGGTCCTTATGGAAAATCCTTTTAATGTACTTTAGGATTCAGTTTGGTGTTTATATTATTTAGGATTTGTTCATATGAATTCATATGTAAATTTGTTTTGCCTGTGACATCTGCTAGCTGTGCTATCTTGGCAAACAAATTAATTTCTCTGTGCCTTAGTTTTCTCATCTGTAAAATGGGAAACATAGTACTTATCTCATTTTGAGGTTTTGAGTATTAACTAAATTAACCCATGTATCATATATAGTGCTAAGCATAATACCTCGCATAAAATGAGTGCCATTTAATTATAAGCTGTTATTAGGCTTATTTAGGGCTACCTTAGTTAGATTTTGATACTAAGTTTTACTAGCTTCATAAACTAAATTACATAGCTCTCCATGTTTTAGATACTCTGTTAGAGTTTCAAACTTTGAAAACACTGTAAAAACTAACTGCTACTAAAATACTTTTATGATAATCTTTGACCATTTGTCCTCTTTTGATATCTTTGATTATTTTTAAGTTTTCTTTTACCTTATTTTCTTTGTTTATTTTTCAAATATTCCTTCTTTCCTGTGGTATTCATTTGTTTTTTCTCTTCTTATAATTACATGGATTAAATTTTAATTTCTTCACATTTTTAATGTATTTAACCTTTGGTTACTGTTTTTTTCTATATCTCATAAACATTAAGTTCTTTTCTCACTGCTGTTTTATAAATAATTAGAAAACTATTTAATCACAGTTGAAGTCTTTATTTCTCTTTCACTCAAGAGTTAAAAGGGGAAATATTATTCATTTTTAGAATGGTGGAATTTTGTATAAGACTTTATTATCATGGTTGATATTTCATATTACCTCAATCCTAATTTATAATGACTTTTATTACAAATACAGAAATAGTAATTTATGTTAAGAAAAGTAGACATAGATTACTTATGCTTTGAGAAATTGAGCATTTTTGTAGATTAATGAACTACAATAAGTATATATATACAATATGATGTGTAATTCAACAATAGTAGATGATTCATGTTTTTCTATGTCTTCTTTTTCTAATTCATCTATAAATATTAGAAAGGAGTAGGTTAATGTCATTCTCAGTCACTGATTTTTGGCCACTTTCTCTTTGAGCCCTCAAATCTTTTGTTGTCTATCTATATATTTTTGTATTTAAAATTAGTGTTCTTATGGAGTATGAATATAATATCTTTAGTCATGTTTTTTATTTTATTGTCATCATTGTAAAATGAGGTCTTGTCCAAATGAATCTATTTTTTTTTAAGATTTTATTTATTTATTTGAGAGAGAGAGAGAGAGCACTAACACAGGGTTGAAGGGGAGAGGGGCAGAGGGAGAAGTAGAAGCAGACACCCCACTGAGCAGGGATCCTGCCCTGGGGCTCAATCCCAGATCCCTGGGATCATGACCCCAGTCAAAGGAAGACAATTAACCTACTGAACCACCCAGGAGCCCCTTAGTGCATCTGTTTTCATTGGATTCTACTTTGCTCATTACTAATATTACAACTCTATATGCTCTCCTAATGTAGATTTACATTCCTTTTTTTAAAAAAACTTTCTTACCATTTTGCATATCTCTTCTAAACATTATACACACATAGTTTTTGTTTTGTTTTTTATTTAAATTATTTTTATTAACATATAATGTATTATTTGTCCCAGGGATACAGGTCTATGAATCATTAGGCTTACACATTTCACAGCACTCACCATATTACACACCATCCCCAATGTCCATAACCTAACTACCCTCTCCCTATCCCCTTACCCCCAGCAACCCTCAGTTTTTTTTGTGAGATTAAGAGTCTCTTATGGTTTGTCTCCCTCCTGATCCCATCTTATTTCATTTTTTTCCTTCCCTACTCCCCATCAACCCTGCTCTGCCTCTCAAATTCCTCATATCAGAGAGATCATATGATAATTGTTTTTCTCTGATTGACTTATTTCGCTCAGCATAACACCCTCTACTTCCATCCATGTCATTGCAAATGACAAGATTTCATTTAATTTCATGCCTGCATATTATTCCATTGTACATATATACCACATCTTCTTTATCCATTCATCTGTTGATGGACATCTAGGTTCTTTCCATAGTTTGACATCAAGGTTCTTTCCATACTTTCCATAGTTGTGGACATTGCTGCTATGAACAGTCAGGTACATGTGCCTTTCAGGTCACTACATTTGTATCTTTAGGGTAAATACCCAGTAGTGCAAAGGCTGTGTTGTAGGGTAACTCTATCTTCAACTTTTTGAGGAACTTCTATGCCGTTTTCAAGAGTGGCTGCACCAGCTTGCATTCTCACCAACAGCGTAGAAGGGTTCCTCTTTCTCCCCATCCTCTCCAAAATCTGTCATTTCCTGACTCGTCAAAATTTTAGCCATTCTGACTGGTGTTAAGTGGAATCTCATTGTGGTTTTGATTTGTATTTTTCTGATGCCGAGTGATATGGAGCACTTTTTCATATGTCTGTTGCCCATCTGGATGTCTTTTTTGCAGAAATGTCTGTTCATGTCCTTTTCCCATTTCTTGATTGGATTATTTGTTCTTTGGGTTTTGAATTTGGTAAGTTCTTTCTAGATTTTGAATACTCACCCTTTATCTGATATGTCATTTGCTAATATCTTCTTCTATTCTGTCAGTTATCTTTTGCTTTTGTTGACTGTTTCCTTTGCTTTGCAAAAGCTTTTGATCTTGATGAAGTCCCAGTAGTTCATTTTTGACCTTGCTTCTTTTGCCTTTGGTGATGTGTCTAGGAAGAACTTGCTGCAGCTGAGGTAGAAGAGGTTGCTACCTGTGTTCTTCTCAAAGATTTTCATGGATTCCTGTTTCACATTGACCTCTTTCATCCATTTTGAGTCCATTTTTGTGTATGGTGTAAGAAAATGGTCCAGTTTCATTCTTCTCCTTGTGGCTGTCAGATTTTCCCAACACCATTTGTTGAAGAGACTTTTTTCCATTGGACATTATTTCCTGCTTTGTCAAAGATTAGTTGACCATAGAGTAGAGGGTCTATTCCTGGGCACTCTATTCTGTTCCACTAATCTATGGGTCTATTTTTGTGTCAGTACCATACTGCCTTGATGATGGCAGCTTTGTAACAGAGCTTAAAGTCTAGAATTGCGATGCCACCAACTTTGGCTTTCTTTTTCAACGTTCCTCTGGCTATTCAAGGTCTTTTCTGGTTTCATATAAATTTTAGTATTATTTGTTCCACTTCTTTGAAAAAAATGGATGGGATTTTGATAGGGATTATATTAAATGTGTAGATTTCTTTAGGTAGCATAAACATTTTCACAATATTTCTTCTTCCAATCCAGGAGCATGGAATGTTTTTCCATTTCTTCATGTCTTCCTCAATTTCTTTCATGAGTACTTTACAGTTTTCTGCGTAGAGATTCTTTGGCTCTTTTCTTAGGTTTATCCCTAGGTATCTCATGCTTTGGGGTGCAATTGTAAATGGTATCAATTCTTTAATTTCTCTTTCTTCTATCTTGGTGTTGGTGTATCGAAATGCAACTGATTTCTGTGCATTGACTTTATATCCTGACACTTTACTGAATTCCTCTATGAGTTCTAGCAGTTTTGGAGTGGAGTCTTTTGAGTTTTCCACATAAAGTATCATATCATCAGCAAAGAGTGATAGTTTGACCTCTTCTTTACTGATTTGGATGTCTTTAATTTCTTTTTCTTGTCTGATTGCCAAGGCTAGGACTTCTAGTATGATGTTGAATAGCACTGGTGATAGTGGACATCCCTGCCATGTTCCTGACCTTAGGGGAAAAGCTCTCAGTTTTTCCCCATTTAGAATGATACTTGTTGTGGGTTTTCATAGATGGCTTTGATGATATGGAGGTATGTACCCTCTATCCCTACACTTCGAAGAGTTTTGATCAGGAAAGGATGCTGTACTTTGTTAAATGCTTTTTCAGCATCTATTGTGAGTATCATATGGTTCTTGTTCTTTCTTTTATTAATGTATTGTATCACTTTCATTGATTTGCGGATGTTGAACCAACCGTGCAACCCAGGAATAAATCCATTTGGCCGAGGTGAATAATCCTTTTAATGTACTGTTGGAACCTATTGGCTAGAATTTTGGTGAGAATTTTTGCATCCATGTTCGTTAAGGATATTGGTCTGTAATTCTCCTTTTTGGTGTGGTCTTTGTATGGTTTTGGGATCAAGGTAATGCTAGCCTCGTAAAATGAGTTTGGAAGTTTTCCTTCCATTCTATTTTTTGGAACAGTTTCAGGAGAATAGGTATTAATTCTTCTTTAAATGTTTGGTCAAATTCCTCCAGGAAGCTCTCTGACCCTGGGCTCAGTTGGGAGATTTTTGATGACTGTTGCAATCTCCTTACTGGTTATGACTCTGTTCCAGTTTTCTATTTTTTCCTGGTTCAGTTTTGGTGTTTATATGTCTCTAGGAATGCATCCATTTTTCCCAGATTGTCGAATTTGCTGGCATAGAGTTGCTTATAATATGTTCTTATAATTGTTTGTATTTCTTTGGTGTTGGGTGTGATCTCTCCTCTTTCATTCATGATTTTATTTTGGTCCTTTCTCTTTTCCTTTATGATAATCTGGTCAGGAGTTTATCAATCTTATTAATTCTTTCAAAGAAACAGCTCCTAGTTTCGTTGATTTGTTCTACTGTTCTTTTGGTTTCTAGTTCATGGATTTCTGCCCTGATCTTTATGATTTCTCTTTTCCTGCTGAATTTAGGCCTTCTTTGCTGTTCTTTCTCCAGCTCCTTTAGGTGTAGGGTTAGGTAGTATACTTGAGACCTTTCTTGTTTTTTGAGAAAGGCTTGCATCACTAGATACTTTCCTCCACTTTGCTGTATCCCAAAGATTTCGAACAGTTGTGTTTTCATTTTCATTGTTTCCATGAATTTTTTCAATTCTTCTTTAATTTTCTGGTTGACCCATTCATTCTTTAGTAGGATGCTCTTTAGCCTCCATGTATTTGAGTTCTTTCTAACTTTCCTTTGTGATTGAGTTCTAGCTTCAGAGCATTGTGGTCTGAAAATATTCAGGGAATGATCCCAGTTGAGACCTGATTTGTTACGCAGGGTGTGATATATTTTGGAGAATGTTCCATGTGCACTAGAGAAGAATGTGTATTCTGTTGCTTTGGGATGGAATGTTCTAAATGTATCTGTGATATCCACCTGGTCCAGTGTGTCATTTAAAGCCTTTATTTCCTTGTTGATATTTTGCTTGGATGATCTTTCCATTTCAGTGAATGGGTTAGTGTCCCCTGCTATTATTGTATTATTGTTGTTGTTATGTTTCTTTGTTTTTCTTATTAATTGGTTTATATCATTGGCTGCTCACATGTTAGGGACTTAGATACTTAAAATTGTTAGCTCTTCTTGTTGGATGGACCCTTTAAGTATGATATAGTGTTCTTCCTCATCTCTTATCATAGTCTTTGGCTTAAAATCCAACTTATCTGATAATAAGGATTGCCACCGCCCCTTTCTTTTGTTGTCCATTTGCATGTAAATTGCTTTCCACCCCCTTATTTTAAATCTGGAGGTGTCTTTGGGTCTAAAATGAGTTTCGGGGCACCTAGGTGGCTCAGTGGGTTAAAGCCTCTGCCTTCAGCTCAGGTCATGATCCCAGGGTCCTGGGATCAAGCCCCACATTGGGCTCTCTGCTCGGTGGGGAGCCTGCTTCCACCTCTCTCTCTGCCTGCCTCTCTGCCTACTTGTGATCTCTGTCTGTCAAATAAATAAATAAAATCTTTAAAAAAAATAGATAAAATGAGTTTCTTGTAGACAGCATATTGATGGGTCTTATTTTTTTTATCCATTCCGATGCCCTGTCTTTTGATTGGGACATTTAGCCCATTTACATTCAGGATAACTTTTGAAAGATATGAACTTAGTGACACTGTGTTGCCTGTAAGGTGACTGTCTGTTACTGTATATTATCTCTGCTCATTACTGGTCTACTACTTTTAGGCACTCTCTTTGTTTAGAGGATCCCTTTCAGTATTTCCTGTAGGGCTCGTTTGGTGTTTGCAAATTCTTTTAATTTTTGTTTGTCCTGGAAGCTTTTTATTTCTCCATCTATTTTCAATGACAGCCTAGATGGATGTGCTCTTATCTGCATATTTTTCTCATTTAATGCTATGAATATATCATGCCAGTTCTTTCTGGACTGCCAGGTCTCTCTGGATAAGTCTACTGCCAATCTAACATTTCTACCATTGTATGTTACAGACTTCTTGTCCAGAGCTGCTTTCAGGATTTTCTCTTTTTCACTGACTTCTAAGTTTTACTATTAGATCACAGGGTACGGACCTATTTTTATTGATTTTGAGGGCAATTCTCTGTGCCTCCTGGATTTTGATACATATTCCTTTTACTATATTAGGGAAATTCTCTGCTATAAGTCGCTACAATATACCTCTTCCCCTCTCTCTCTTTCTTCTTCTGGGATCCCAATTATTCTAATATTATTTCATCTTATGGTATTACTTATCTCTTGAATTCTCTCCTCTTATGGTCCAGTAGTTGTTTTTCTCCCTTGCTCAGCTTCTTCATTTTCTGTCATTTGGTCTTCTATATCACTAATTCTCTTTTCTGCCTCATATATCTTAGCAGTAAGACCCTCCATTTTTTATTGAACCTCATTAATAGCTTTTTTGATTTCAACTTGGTTAGATTTTAGTTCTTTTTTTCCCACCAGAAAGGATTTTATTTCTCCAGAAGGGAATACTCTAATGTCTTCCATACCTTCTTTGAGCCCAGCTAGCACCTTGATAATCATCATTCTAAACTCTAGTTCTGACATATTACCAATGTCTGTATTGATTATTTCCTAGCCATCAGTACTGCCTCTTGTTCTTTTTTTGTGGTGAGTTTTTCCACCTTGTCATTTTATCCAGATAATAATATATGCATGATAGAATAAAATACTGAAAGGGTAGCAAAGACCCCAGAAAAATGTACACTAACCAAATCAGAAGAGACCCAAAGCTGGGGGGAGAAATAAGGGGGAAAATGAAATAAAAATTATATATATATATATATGTATATATATATATATATATGTATATGTATATGTATATATATATTAGACTGGTGAATAGATCAGAGCCACCCACTTGATTTTGGGTGTATTTTGGTCTCTTAGAAGAAACTACCTTCCAAAATTTTAAGGAAAGAAAAATGTATATATACACAAAAATAAGGGTAAACATGATGAAGGGATGGAATACGATTATAAAGATGAAATTTTTTTAAAAATTCTATAAAAGGAATTGATAAGATAAGTTGGTAGGAAAAAGAAAAAAAAATGAGGAGAGACTGTGATCAGGTTGGAGACTAGAACAAAGCCATGTGCTAGATTTAGGGTATATTTTGATCTATTAGAAGAAATTGTATCCCAAAATTTTAAAGAGAAAAAATCTTTATGTATATAAAATATAAGGTTAAATACAATGAAGGGATAAAATATGGCTATAACAATGACGATTTTGAGAGATTTTTGAAGATTTTGAAAGATTTTTTTTAAAAAGTTATTGTTAAGATAAACTAGTTAAAAAAAGTTGAAAGAGGAAAGAGGAAAAGTAAAATATATATATATAAAATAAGAAAAAAATAAAATTAAAAAATTTAACTTTGCAAGACTAAAGTTTCATGGGGAAAAAGCCATGAATTCTTTATGTTGCTTTCCCCTAGCTATGGAGTTCCGCTGTTTTCATAGATCAGTGCACTTGGTCTTGGCTGGATATTCTTGTGATTCTCAAATGTCTTTGCCTGAAGTGGTATTGCACCACCTCTGCCAGGGACCAGGCTAAAGCAATCTGCTCAAGTTTGCTCTCAGGATCTTTTGTTCTCTGAATGCTCTCCATACTGCTTTGGATAATGGGAATGAGAATGGTGGCCTCCTAATCTCTGGCCCGTAGGAGCCAAGAGCTTGTGGCCCCACTCCTCAGGACACCCTCAGAGAAAACCAATCAGTCCCTCCCATCTCCGTGGTCTCTTGCCATGCTCCGAGCTCACTCGTCCTGTGACTGAATGTTTTTATTTCTGGCACATGGCCCCGTTTGGTGTCTTCAATCCCAGCAGATCCTTGCCATGCACTCCCTTCCTCTCCCCATGCAGGAGAAAGGAGGAGGTCTCTCCGGATCTGCCACTTGTGGGGTCCCTGCTCAAAGAGCAGTGGTCTGATTGTGACTTAAATCACAGCTTAAGGTAACCCCAAGCTGAGAGCTCACTCCTTGGCTCTGTCTCTGTAGTCAGCTTCCCTGCTCCAATACCTGGGAGCTCTGACCACACTCAGACACTTTTTGTGTCTTTCTGTGACCCCATGGATCCTGAGAGCACACTGTCCCCACAAGAGTTCCACCCTCACTTACCCGCTGGGGAAATGTCCTTCAGTGAAGTGGACTTCTAAAAGTTCTCCACACATAGTTTTAACAGAAGCAGTAAGACCACGAACATATGGCATAAGATTAGCATGTGGGTTTGACAGTCTTCTTCCCATCCTGCTGTGTGTTTCCCCTTGTGATGCTTCTTTCTTCCCTCCTTTCCTTTCTTGTGTGGGCTATATTTTGCTGTTTTGCTCTTACACTCTTCCAGATTTTGAAAGTCAATAACTTTACTCATTCATCTGCATTTGCCATTTTTTTAATCAAAGAGAAGAATAGAAATTGTATTTTGATGATTTAAAAAGGAAAAGTAAATTTAAACTGCTTTCATTTTTCTCTATATCTTGTTCTCAAAATATCTATTCCCACAAATTGTCAGTCTTTTTGTTGTTCTTATACCCAGTGATGTCATATTTAGATGATTGTTGTTTAATTTTGGGCTTAAGCAGTGTATTTTTACCCACCAGGCACTTTTTCCATCTCATGGTAGTCTAAACTATGAAGCAACATATATCACAGGTCGCTGCTTATTCTTTGAGTATCATTAATCAGCTATGAAAATAAGTCCTTGATCATTGTGACAGTTTTTCTGTGGCCTCAATTTTGGTAGGAGCTTCAAGATTTTATCTTTCTTTTTTCATTCTTTATATTTGTAAAGATATGTAAGAGATGCTGTGGTAGAGACTTGTAGTCAACTTTTAATTAAACCTTACATCCTTTGGGTTTAACTTTTCTTTATTAGTTTTTGTGTCAAAAAAGAATTATAAATGTTACTATCACGAAAACTTTAGGAATTTGTGTGTGTTAATATGTGGTTAATATGTGGTTGTTGTTGTTAATATGTGGTTAATATGTTAATATGTTGTTAATATGTGGTTCGTCTTCCCATAGGTTTGGCACCTGGGTCTTGTCATTGCAAACCTGGCTTCACAGGCGTGAGCTGTGACCGCTGTGCCCGAGGCTACACTGGCTACCCAGAATGCAAGCCTTGTAACTGCAGTGGTGCAGGGAGCACAAATGAAGACCCTTGTTTTGGACACTGTCACTGCAAGGTGTGTTGTGTTTGCTGGTAATGTCTGCTGTCAAGACAGAAGGTCCTTTTCCCTTTCTTTTCTGTTCTCTTATGTCTGTTTGACATTAGGTCAACTGTAACAGCTTCTCCTATAAATATCCCCTATCTCTCCTACCATTGGCCCTCCTCTTAAGTGTCATTACAACCAGGATGTCCAGACATCCACCATTTGTCTAATTCTACCAGCTCAAGAAGGACCAGTCACTCTAGGAAGAGGTGTTACTTCATAGCAAAAACCCCTTTCCCTCATTACCCAACTAGTCTGTGAATTGAAAAATAGCATTACAAACAGCAATGATATACTCAAACCTTCCATAGCTTTGCATCTACCTCTGAAAATAATTCTGCCAAGGGTTACATTCTGGCGTTTTAGGTAATCTTTTGAAGTTTAGACCCAGATTGTCTGAAAATACTATATTCAGATTCTTCTGTTTTATTACTGAAAATGTAAGAAACCTAGTGGAATTGATTAAAGTCTCAATTTTTCCTCCTTAGAGTACTTTCAGAAATATGACTTTATTTGTTGTACATACTCAGCTAATAGCTCATCATGTGAACACTGAGGGAGGCATTACAACCACAGCTTGTATGCATAGAGGAAACAGAGGCATGCACAAGTCTAAAATGACAGAACTGATTTCATTTAGCTGTGCTAATCAGTTCCAAAACACTGGGGTTAAGCTGTGTTATCTACATTAGTTGACAGAATACACTGAAAAAGTTAGAATGCCATACTGATATAAAAATGAATGTTACTTTTTTTTTCCTTTGCTCTCAATCATGGTTGGAACCTTTTTAAGAACCTTTATTAAATCATTAGTCTTATCTAGGAAGCTGTAAATTACATGAAATGATATACTTCCATTTGTTATATGTGTATGTGCATATAAAATTAAAGTATAACACAAGAGGTAAATATTAGTATTAATGTGAAGTGTATATTGATTGGGACAAGAATGTCTGACATAACAGGCTAAATATTATAATAGTTACATAATAAGTGTATGCTGTATCATGGGTCATTTAGGTGTTTTTTCTGCCTACTGAAACTACACAACTCCTGTCTCTGTAAACTGGCAGAAAGTCCATAATCTATAGTAAAAGCTGTCATATACTGGAACATAGTAAATTTCCTAGATATAGGACATTTTATTCCAATATTATTTGAAATAACAAATTGCTGTAGCACAGACCAAGACTGTGTTGCCATCTGTGTATGATCACTTGTTTAAGGAGACCTCTGCTCTTCACTCTGTGTGTCTTTTTGGACAATCATACAGGCTTAGTTCATCTTCTCTGATATTTACCAAAATGTTGCTTGTGTGCATTTTATTTCTCTTACAAAACTCCATGGAAATCTCTGAGTTTTATCACTTGTTCAAATAAAGGACAGGCAAAGCTGAGCTTAGAATGGAAGGGAAATCTCTGTAGTCTCTAGAATGCAGGACATCAAATGGGAAAAAAGAAAAGGAATGTTTTTATATACCTACTGTCCATACACTGGAAATGTCTAGTATTTGCAAGGAAAGAGTAACAAGTGAGGGAAAGACGCAGGCCTCATTTTTTTCCTTTCTTTGGTAAATGTAGAGAGAAAGGCTAGAAGAAGAGCTATAGCCACTAGGAGGACTCAGAGGGAGAACTCCTGGAGCCACTGCCTGCACTCTGCTAGCTCTCTGTCTGCCTCTGTCTTATACGGAGCAATTACAGTCCCAGTTAAGAACCATCCCTTTTGAGGTGCCTGGGTGGCTTAGTGGTTAAATGGCTGCCTTGGGCTTGGGTCATGATCCCAGGACACTGGGAACGAGCCCCACATCAGGCTTCCTGCTCAGCGGGGAGCCTGCTTCTCCCCCTTCCACTCCCTCTACTTCTGTTCTCTCACCATGTCTCTCTCTGTCAAATAAATAAATAAAAATATGTTTAAAAAGAAGAACTATCCCTGTTACAAACACATCTGAAGCTCTACACAGATAGTTAAAAGACAATAAACAGCAATTAAGAAATCATAAAAGAATAAGTAAGTAGCATCATTAAAAGAGTTGCCTTTCAACTGTGTGACATTTTAAATAGATGACTATAACCGCTTAGATAAAACTTAATGTTTTTTTTTCTTTTAGGATAAAAACTTGCAGAAAACAGATTTCAATAGACATCCACATAGTTTTAAAAATCACTAATTATATGCATACAGAAAGTGAATTATATCATAATATGCATGCATATAATGTACTATAATTAAGTACCTATAATCTCTTGTTTAAAAGAATAATAAATACACAGTATTCCAACAAAATATGCATGCAATTTAAATACTGAACAGACATTTATTAATGTAGAGAGAAATGTGGTAGGCCATTCTTTTTTACAAAAACATGATGAGACATAGGTGTGTCTGCTGGTTATTTGAAACAATATGGATCTATCAAAATGGTATTTAACAAGTAATACTTCATTGAGAAGCTAAGATACTGGAGACTTAAATTCAAATAAAATGGTATCAATATAAATGCTCATTTCCAAAATGCATATTAACCAGAAAACACGTACACGTTTTTTTGGTCACATTATAACATGTAATTTTTTCTAAATAATTTTCATTAGGAAGAAATTTTGTTCTTACTGACGTATGTAGATACTTTAAGAAAGCACTTGGTTATGAAGTCTTGGGCCTATATATACTTCTATTATAAATTTTAAGTGGGTAACATTCTATCAAGATATACTGAGAAAAAGGGACACCACTTCTTTCACTTCCAATACAAGTATGCTGGATGAAACAGAGTAAATAAATTTGTAATTCTGTTGATTCAGGAAAGAGAAGGAAATTTCTATATGTCATACCCAAAAGAGAAACCTAAGTTAACAAGCATAAGCCCAAGCAGAGCTGAACAACGAAGGTCATGGGGTGGGGAAGTAGGATGCTGGTCCTAATCTACAAATGGAAATAAGGTTGGACGTTTTAATGGCCTCTCTAGGACTTGACATTGAGTTTTGGACTCAAGGAAGGAAATTAAAATTGAGTTCACTTATGGTTAGACTCTAGAATTGTCCCCTTACAGTGAAGCAGGCGTTAGAAAATTCCACCTGCAAGCTGGCGGTGGCAACAGAAATTTTCTTTCTCCTTTGGGGCTCTAGGCAGGGAAAAATTAGTGTGCAGTGAGGAAGCAAACACCCAAACCTGTGTACCACATGGGAATGGGGTCAGTTTTATTCTCCCTTTATGTTAGAATTCTTCAACATGTCAGGCAAGTGGTATTCCCACAGGAAAGAAGGTGCTGCCTCAACTGATGATGAACTTGCCATAAAGCAGTACACTGCACGATAGAAAAATAACTACAAAACAAAATCAGGAGGCACAGAAGTCAAAATATTTGTACACCAAGAACTAGAAGAATAAGATAGTTTGCAAGAATTCATATAAACAGTAAAGTATATACTTTTATTGTATTAATCATAAAATACATGAAAATGTATAATCATAAAACATGTGAAGATAAAAGAATAAAAAAGAATGAGAAAACAGTACAAAATAGGGTCCTATATTAAAATAAATAAGCAGCTTTGGAAAAGAAGTCAATATCATTTACTTCTAGAAATAAAAACTGTATATGGTTGAAATTTAAAATTCAGTGAATTTTAGAAGATTAGAAACTGCTTAATAGAGTATTAGAAATGCAGACTTGAGGATAACACCTATTCGTTGACGTAGGAAGTAAAGACATGAAAACATGAGATGCTAAGTGGTTTGGCTCATAGAAGGATAAAATAGTTTCCAAAGAAGAGACTAGATGAACAGATGAGAAAGAATATCCAAAAATGATGAAAAGAAGAATTGTCAAGAATTAAAGAAAATTCAATATTTTCTATTGAAGAAGATAAAAAAGAAATCTACTACCTAAGCTCCCAGTAGGCAACTTGCCCACGAGTCAAGATTGAGAGAAAAAGTCTTATATGTGTTAGATATGTTTTTATTGCATATATCATATCATAATATGTGCAAGAGACAAATATCATGATGTGTGTTTGCCATTGTCAGTTCAACTGTATTGAAAACACTCGAAACACTGTACTGAAAACTGTATTGAAAACACTGATGTACATTCTTTAGCAAGGAGAATATTGAAACCAGAAGAGCATTCCAGTGACTTGAAGAATGCAAGAATCTGTCTATAAAAAACAATATGTCAGTGATAACCAATTAGAAAGTAGAATGAAAATATTGCGAATAGGAACAAAAACTATATGATACTTAGAAATAAGTATTTTTACGTGGAGATACTTTTCAAGAAGATTATTGAAGAATATAGGATAAAACTTTAAATGGGGAGATAGCAAATAATATCAAATCCTGGTGAAAACCAAGAGAAATGCTGCTGTCATTTGGGTAAATTAGTACTATGACCTGTGGAGTACAGTAGGGTATCTGGTATCATTAAGATAATGAAGTGTGTTACTCAGCAACTCCACATCTAGACATTAACGCTAAAGAAACTTGCACACTGTGCAGAAAGAAGCAAAGAAAAGATGTCCACCATATACATAATTGTTTTAAAAATTAGAAAAAAATTGAAATATCCATGTATCAGTAAGAAAAATGAAGTGCAATACACTCATGAAATATGATAAAAGAGCTGTTCTAGTGAAAATAGGTCCTCATGCCTAAGCATTGATAAATCTCAGAAACTTCAGGTGAGGTGAGGAAAACCAGTGTCATTGTGCTGTCATTTGTGTGACATTATAAGACATAAAACAGTTTCATATTGTGTGGACACACACTTACATAAAGATTTTTAAATACACTGATATGTAGAATTTCAGAGACTAGTTAACTCTAGAGAAAAGGGGAAGGGACTAGGATAGACATAAAGTAAAATTCAAATGTGCCTAAATATTCTTTTAAAATATATCTGAAACACACATGAGAAATGTTAATATTTTCAACCTCTAGGTTATGAGTAGTGGATAAATGTCATGTGTACTTTTCCGGCGCTTTAAAATAATTCCTAATTTAAAATTTCTTTAATCAAAGAAAAAAAGATTTCCTGATTTGAAAAGAGGTAAATGAAATTAGTATGTATCAACTGCTATCAATTTTACAGATATTCTGTTATATCTGTTATATCTTGTTTACTCAATGATATTAGTGAACATCATCCTCATTATATTTCAAAATATGAAAACAATGTTAGCTCAAGACATGAAAATACTTACTAATTTTTATACATTATTAACATTTTTGAAATTCCTCTATCTTCTTGTGAGTTACAAGAGGGAAACATTTCCAGATATATAAGTCAGTTGAATGTAAATGCTGGTCGGACTTTTGGTATTTATTTTAAGTACCATATGCTAAAAATTGGGCTTTTGAAGTTTGGTGTCATGTTATCCATTCAAAGGCCATTGGATTACAGTCTCTGATACATAATATAAACTGACCTTGATCTAGGTTGTAACATGTGCTTTTATTTTATCAAAGTCTTATAACAAAAAGATAAATAGTGAAGTAAAAGATTAGAAATCAAAGTGTGTATTTTCGCGTGCTTTGCTTTGGGTTTTCTACTGCACTTTCCATTAAGTCCTTACTGGCTAACCAGCTTATGTGATCTGACCTTGGGTTATCTTCCCAGAATGTTCTGGAGCTTCAGTCCCTGTCTTCTAGCCTGAATTACATTCCTTGGGGGTACCAAGCTCTTTCTGGAATTTCAGAATCTATTTAGAAGGGTGGGAAAACCTTACCCCTGGCCCTGGCCCTTTGCATGCTAGGCAGTTTTCAAGGTTCATCTTCACTTTCTTAGCAAAGCTGGGATCCTGGTTCCCCTGATAGAAATCATTCTCCTGCAGTAATCACTTGTAACATCTTTGTCTTTTCCTTTATTATCTTCTTACAACTTGCAATCTATTTAATGTCAGCCTCACTTCTGTTATTTTTTCCATCAATCAATAAGACGCTGACAGTGACTCATACATAAAAAAGAAGGAAGAAAGAAAATGAAACAGTTGCAGAGATTTGAAAGTTACTAAGATTGGTTGATACCTATTTCTTAATCTATAAAATGATGATATTAAATCTTTCTTGCCTAACTCTCAATAGGTGTAATTATAACATCGAAGCCTTTTGAAAGTATAAGGGATCATCATAAATACGTAGTAATCACTTTTTCTGTTTATTTATATTTCTTTTTACGAGTAGAAGTAAGTTTCTACTCTTTTCCTCTAATGGGATTTGCATGGTGTGTGCTTAGATTTTTATTGGTTTTGTATTTCCCTTTCCTATTTATATATAGCAGTGATCACCACATTAACTTGTTAGGCTGGAACCCTGGGCATTTCTACAAAAGGTGTTCAATTTATATGTTTGATCTTGAATCTAAATTACAGATGTAAATTTCCTAGCATTAGAAGTGCATTCCAGAGTTTGTTTCCTGAAGCAGCGACAGTTGAGAAATACTATGTTATTCAATTTTTAATGTTAAAGGCTAAATAAACTTGTGTGAAGTGAGAACTAATTTTCTTCTATTTTTCTTCTTGCTTCTAACCACCAACTACTTATTATTTAGCCACGGAACAGTGTATTTAAAGAGTAAGCGCTCAACAAATACTGCTAATTAGCTAATTATCCTTCTTGTGTTAACTACTTTTAATACTTGGATGCGTTAGAATGAAGGCCATAACAGAGGAAAATCTATAATTGACTACAAACGCCCCCCAAAAAACAGGCATGACTACAGCATTTCTGGAGCAATTATCACAAAAAATAACTTAAATGTCACTGGAGATACTCCGGGTAACTTTGTCAATAGAATTCCCAGTTGACTAACAATCACGGTTAAACATGTACCACTGGAGTTGTACCTAATTTATAAGAAAGCGACTTCCTGAGAATGGCTACAGGGAAACGATCGTGACTCTATTTCTCTAGAGAGAGCCTTTGCCGAGGGAACTCTAGCAAAAAGAAAATTGGTGTCAACCCAACAGTGTCTGACTCTAAGAAAAAAGAACCTAGTAAGGTTTTTCTAATTAAGCTTTGTTTTTAGAGAAAAAACTGCCGAAGGAGAAAGGCCAGTTATCATAAATATTTTGTAGGGTAGACCACAACATACCTACTTATGTACTCAGCTAAATATGTGCAATAGGATATGTATCTTAATCATGCATGTCTCCGGAAGGGGATGAAAATTGGCTCTAATAGGGGTGAAAATACCGTTTTCATTTTATGCATATGGACACAGTGCACCTGGACACAAGAGTATACCTGTGGAACAAAGATTTCATGGTGAGGATGGTATGAAAACAAAATAGTAATTAAAGAGGCTCCTTAAGGGCTTGAAAATAAAAATCAGGCTGGGAGACACTGGTCTAAAGAGAAGAGGCACTGTTTATCATCAGCCTATCTTCATCAGATTTGATGAATGAGTGAGTAAAAATAGCAAGTAAGGGAATAGTAAACAATAACATAGGTTTTATCAATAATTTGATACTGACAGCATAGTAAATTAAACTTCTCAAGGAACTTACCCATAAAGCAGAAGATTCACTCTCAATCTGAGCATCAAAAATCCAATTCAGAAAGATCTTCCAAAAATGAATCAGGAATATAATCGTAGCCACTTCATGTATGGCATTGTTGATGAACCACAAAGAAGTTTTGAAAAAGTAGTTATGTACCTTAGAACCCATAAAAAGAATTGAGAAGAAAGCTGCCAAGATGTTCTATATGATCAAGTTACTAGAAGGTGGGGAACTAGTCTCCCTAGAAGTTTCAGTAGAAGTCCTGGAACACTATGCCTTTGTGTTTGAATTGTGCCACTCTAAAAATACATTAAATACCAAACTGTGATGTTTTCCCTGTTTTTTTTTTTTTTTTTAAAGATTTTATTTGTTAGAGAGAGCGCAAGCACAGGCAGACAGAGTGGCAGGCTAGAGGCAGAGGGAGAAGCAGGCTCCCTGCCGAGTAAGGAGTCTGATGTGGGACTCCATCCCAGGACGCTGAGATCATGACCTGAGCCGAAGGCAGCCGCTTAACCAACTGAGCCACCCAGGCATGCCTTCCCTGTTTTGAAGCTAATATCATTGAAAGAAAACTTTGGAAACACAATCCTTAAATAAGAAATCACTTAGATATACTCTCAAGGAAGATTGGAAAGGGAGGAAGGAAGTAGAACAGGCAATAACTAATTTATTCTCTGCAAGTTGAGGCATGACCAGAAAGCAGAGCTCTAGCAATCTAAAAAGATTTTATCCTCAATTCATGTTCCTGTCAGCTTTGAAAGGCCCTTTTAATTAAGCCATGAGGACAGATACATAAGTTGGTACTGTATCCAGCATATTTACTATTTAGTTTTGGCTTATTATTTGTCTATTGTAGAACCTGAGAACAATCAAAACCAAGCACTTTTCAATCCAATGAACCCAGCTACCACCCACTCAAGAAAAAAATGTGGAGCAGACTCAGATCTAAATAAGTAGGAGTCTAGCAACTTAAAGCTGTGGCATGAAGCTGACATCCTATGCAGTCATGTGTAAGGTCTACGGGGATCTTACAGAAGTTGATCGTTACTTGTGAGGAGGGTTGAAGTAAGCATGGTGGTGTAAAATAGGATTAGATTGAAGACCTATAAAGAGTTCTAAAATGTTTTGGTTTGAAGATTTGTCACAACAAAGTAAAACTATCACTTTGGGTAGCCTGTTTTTCTAGGTATAAACATCCTATAATCTTTACTATAGTGTGTTGGGGGCCCCCAAGACCACACTCATTATCAGTGATTCACTAGAAGGACTTGGAGAATTCTGAAAAGTTTCTGTACTCACCCTAATGGTTTATTACAGCAAAAAATATATAGATTAAAATCAGCAAAGACAGAGGTGCATAGGAAAGAGTCTAGAAGAAACCAAATGCAGACTTCCAGTTATCTTCTCTCAACGGAATCATACGGAAAGTATTTATTTCTCCCAGAAACAATGTATGACAATACATTATTGGTTGTCATGTATGGCAATACATTATTGGTTATTCCAACCAAGGAAACTCATCCAAGTCTTGCTATTCTGGATTTTTATTGGGAGGTCAGTCATTGAGGTATGAAGCTCTTATATGACTGACCCAGTCACCTGTTCCCCCTGAGATCAAACTGATACATTGTGACTCAGGGCCCCAGGTAGACAAAACTATGTATTCACCATAAATGGTATTGTAAGCTGATAAATGTGGTGCAATGTCATGGGGAAACAAAACTAGACTTTTACCATAAATGGGATTATTAGCATAAACTGTCTGATGTGACCCCTGACCCCAGGTATACAAAGACCCTTTTATCAAGCAGAATATTCCAAGGGCTTATAGGTTATCTCCCAGGAGCTAGTCAAGCAATGGTCTTTTCAGTTTAGAATATGCAGGGTTTGAGCACTCCAGGCCTGTTGAATTAACACTTCACTGCACCATATGGTGATGAAAGAGTACCAGCGTCTTGTCTTTCTTAGACATTTTACCTCTTCCCACCAACTTAGGTGCATCAAGTATAGTTCATTTGATTTACCTCCTGCTGAATGACCTATAATGATTTACCAATTCCTGAGAGAAAAGATCAATATCTCAGAGTAGCCTTGAAAGTTCATTATGTGAGGGCAAAGACACTGGAAGCCAAGGACCAAGTGCAGACCCTAGCACACAAGAACTATTCAGTTCAAAAGTGTGTCTGTTTTGAAAAAATAAATGATGAATGAATCATCTACCCTTTGAATTAGTTCTTGTTTCCAATCTCTTTGCTAACCATGGGTCTCTCATTTTATCTCCTCCAACAGATTGAATTTTTAAACCGTTCTTCAAAATTACAAAAGGGCAAACGATGCCACTCCTGTCACAAAGCCTCCTTAAGTCTTTGTAGCACAATTAGTCCTTCCTCCTCTGTGTTCCCATAATATAATTGATTTCTCAGAGGCACAATCCTATTCCACCAAGCATTATAGTGGATTGTAAATGTATCATTTTACCTGGCTCTAGATGTTGACTTTTAAAGACAGAGACCTTGACTTGTGCATCTTTAGAGTCCCTAGAATTCCTACTCTATTGCGTTGCTTCAGGTTATTAATTAATTGAATATTGAAATTATTTAATCCTATTTTTTCAAGGTTATATTACCAGGCAAAAACAGAGATAAGGAAAATGTAATGTCTAAAAATTTCAAATTGTTGAACTCAGTCTGAATCTCAGAAAAGTAGTATTACAGGTTCAAAATTAGAGTAAATGAAAAGTAGATTAGACCAAGTGCGTAAGAGCACAGTCTACAGAACAGCTATAGTGTGTCCTCAGTGGGATAAGCTAAATTACACTTAGAGAGATGTTTCATCTTTCCTGTCTATATACCCTTCTGAGGACTCCCAACTTCAGAGCTTTGGGGAATTATTTGCACCATAGGTCTGAAATTAGTTTGATTAGTTTTGCTGACATTTATCATATGAAAATATCTGAAATCTAGTTTAGAAATAAAAATTAGCAAGAATGTCTGTGGCAATAATTCAATTTGTGTATTTATCAAGTTGCTAAAAATTGACATTTGAAATGGGCCAGGAGACAGCCCTTTGTTTAGGTTCCCAACAATATAGAAGTGACTGTGGTCTCTTAAGTAGGTCATAGAAATTAAGAGTCAAAAAGTTAATTTCAAATAAATTATTCTCTCAGATATAAGCAGAAACCTCTTTAGTTATTCTTACAAATTTTTTAATTTTTTCACACTCTTGTTCTTTCTCCTATTTTTTTTTCCTATGTTCTCAGATCTTATCAACCCTCTATCCTCTGCCCAATCTTGGTTTACTAAAACAAATAATTATATTAAACATCTACTATGTGCATAGCTCTTTGCTGTGGATGAAAAACACAACCACCAAGAAATTTATTTAAATTTAGTAAAATATTGTGTATCTAGTGCTCAGTGTTATAACAGGAACTTCAGCATTTTCTGGTAGTGTAACAGTAAGTAAGGCAAGGCTTCTACCTCTGAATAGATTATGGGGTATAACTAGGATATACCTAGAGAGAACAAGCTCAGAAGATACAGCTATGTGGGTTTTTTGGGTGGTTATAATAGAGCAATGTACAAAGGACTATGGAGCATAGCTGAGAGAGAAGTTCTCTAAGGAGAAGGAAAGTTTCAGAATTAAGGTAATGAAAGAACTCAAGGAAGAGAAAAAATGTGGAGCAAATCCAGGTGTAGGGAATACTGAGAATCTCTTCCTACAAAGCAAGGAGTCTTCATTTAGAAGTTACTAGTTAAGATTCACTGTTCTTTAAATTGAGAAACTACAGCCTTCCCAGTTTTTCGTTAGATAATCAGCTTTCCCTGGCCTGAGTCCACAGTATAGGCCCATCTATAAACAAATGATTTTTCAGTATGTTGGGACTAGGATTAATGATACCAATCTGGAGAGCAGTCACCGCATGAGATTTATATTTCCCATATTATTACTATATGATTAACTGGCGACACCAATGTATTAAAGAAACACTGTGAAAATTAACCAAGAAAACCTTTCCTTTTTTCCTGCTTGGTTGCATCAAGGAAATCTATGGCCGTTTACTCCAGTTTCTCTCCCTGTCAGGTTCTCATGGTTGCCCCAAGTGTATGTTTTTTTAATATGTAATATGGACAGTATTTTGTCCTCTGTATATTATCAACATGCTGTTGCACATCCATTAGTTTAATTCTCTAATTTTATCATATAGCATGTGTTCAAAGAGGAAGTGGTTCAACAACAGAGGTTGTGAAGCAGCCTGTGCCCATTTTAGTCAGTGAAACTCACTGCTGTATTTATCATGGCGTTTACACCACACTCTTGATATACATGAAGATCAAATTGTAGCTTTTACGACAGTAGATCAGTATCCAATATCCTTTCGTGTCAGTGTGGCTAGAAAGGAGATAGCTTAACAAGGAGATTTTGAGCAGATTAAGAAAAAAAATCCTATCTTTTAAATATGGTTGAAGGGTAAAATGAAGAATATCCAGTTTATAATTTCCTTTCATGGAACTAAATATAGATGGTTCTTTATCTTGAAGGGTATCTCTGTTTTTATTTGTAGGAGAATGTTGAAGGTGGGGACTGCAGTCGCTGTAAAGCCGGCTTCTTCAATTTGCAAGAGGATAATCATAAAGGTTGTGATGAGTGTTTCTGTTCCGGGATTTCAGACAGATGTCAGAGCTCGTACTGGACCTACGGCCATGTAAGCAATAGCCTTTTCATTCTGTATGCTGCTCAGTAGAATAGAACCTCCTTGCTATTGTTCTTTTGTAAGAAATTTTTTTAAAAAATGGTTTTCTGGTAGTAAGTTTCTACTTACCATTATCATGAAGAAGGTATTGAATTTTCTTTCAAATGCTATTTGTGTATCTTTGATCAAAGACTTAAAGGTTTTGTTTGTAGCCACGTGGAGCCTGGAACCTCTTAGAAATAGTAAATATTCGTCTTTTCAGTGTCCATGATTACTTTGAGAAGCAGTAATGGGATTAATGTGATTATAACCCCAAGGGCATAGGATTCAATTGAGAAAGCATCAGATAGGCTTTGCAGAATTATGTATTCCATTCACCAATGTTTTTGGTATACAAATTAAGAAGGATTGCTCCCCATTGCCTTTTCAACTCTGCACAGACTGTGGTTTGTGTCCTGATAGAGGATGTGCGAGAGGAAAATGGGACCCTCAGGGAATTTCAAATAGCCGGAATGGCAGCTCTTAAGACTACAGAGTAGCCAGATGCAAGCTGGAGAAAGAGAAGCCTAGAGGAGAATGAGAAACTCTACCGCTAGGGTTGCGAATGCTAAGTTAGATTCTTATACTTGGAGAAGTATAAGAATATACTGGGATATTTTATCAGGGGAGTGATAGGACCACGGTTGTACTTTACAAATATCACATTTGCAGTAAACTACCTTCTAAACACCCCTTCAACTTTAATCAGATAAGGAATACTTAACATAGCTACAGTATTCTTTTATGCCTGTATTGCTTTTATGTCAAGTCTAAAATACCATGAGTGATTTCTGATTGTCCTCTCATGTCTAAATCGGAATCTGTACACTATTAAATGTATTTGCTTTCAGAGCAGATTGCATAGAACCGATAGCAATTAGGCATCTAGCCCACTTCCCCTCCTGTTTGTAAAGTTTCACCCCACGCTCTAGACTGTTCCATTAACATCAAACTTTCATGGCCAGCAGAAGAGCAGAACTGACATTTAGCCTTGTTTCTTAGCAGTTAGGTCCAAATGATATTTGTGTTTCAGTAAGCCTTCTGGAAAGACCTTCCTCTGAATCTCACTGTGCTTAGAATCCCTGAAGGATGATGTTGGGAAGAGAAGAGAAGGAAGTAACACATTTCTTAAGGTCTAGTCCCAGCTGTTCCACAATTTTGAGAGATGGAGAATCAAATGACCTCTACCTGAAAAAAAAATTTAAAAATATGTTATCCACATATTCTCATCATCACTATTCTGCTCCCCATCACCTACAACACCAAGCCACTCACACATATCTAAGTGGGACCCTGGTAGCCACAAACCTCTGTATTTTTTTTTTTTTTTAAGATTTTATTTATTTATTTGACAGAGAGAGAGAAATCACAAGAAGGCAGAGAGGCAGGCAGAGAGAGAGGAGGAAGCAGGCTCCCTGCCAAGCAGAGAGCCCGATGCGGGGCTCCATCCCAGGACCCTGAGATCATGACCTGAACTGAAGGCAGAGGCTTAACCCACTGAGCCACCCAGGCACCCCATATCTTATGTTTTGTCCCAACTAGGTAGGGCAGTCTAAATTAGAATTGTAGCTGTATGCTCTCCCTCGGCCGGAATGTAAAGATGGAAGAGCAAATCATCATGTGTTCCTAATTTTTCCTTTAAGGCTCCTTCCTTTTCTGGGCCAAAGATCTAGGCTATGAATTCCTACAGCACTTCAAACCCCATGGGAAGGATGAGGTATAGTATTGTGAGCTGTGGCCATAGCAACAGGCTAGTGGATTCAAATGTCCTTAAGCCTCAAAACTGAAATTTAATTAAATGAAAGGGGATAAAAAACAATGCAAAGCTACCTTTCAGGCACTTGCATATTTTATCTCTTTTCTTCCTATGTTTTACAAATACATATGTAAAACCTTTTGTAATTATTTTTCTCATAAGCAATAGGAAATTATTAGTGGAATGAAAAATATGCAGTTTAGAGCCCAGCTATCTGATAATTTATATAACAGTATAATCCCTGTGTAACTTTGAACACATTTCCATTTTTAAAAAAGAAGTATTTGGAGCCATAACTTCTTAAAAAGCATTGGATCAATAAAAGCCCATGGTTACATAGTACTATCCAAAGTCCTAGAATCAACAAGAACACAATGAGACTCTATGATGAGTACATATGATAAGTTTCACATTTTCCACAGCTCTCCTATTTTTGTAAACTTGAATAGTTTTTTTGTTCTTGTTGTTGTTGTGTTGTTGTTTTAAGTTCCAAAGATTGGACGCTATACAGAATAGGAAAGAGAAAAAAGTGGACGTGGTTTTTGGTTTTGTTTTTCTTAAGTAAGATGATCGTGTGTTTTCTTAAAGATACAAGACATGCGTGGCTGGTACCTGACAGACATCTCTGGCCATGTTCAAGTGGCTCCCCAGCAGGATGACTTAGACCCGCCTCAGCAGATCAGCATCCGCAGTGAGGAAGCCCACCGTGCCTTGCCGCAGGGTCACTACTGGAGTGCACCAGCTCCGTACCTGGGAAACAAAGTAAGTCCGTGCGGTGCCAGCTTCTTGCTGCTTTGTTTTAGCCAATCAATACAGAGAATGGGTTTTATTATTTTTTAATTTTTTTTTAAGATTTTATTTATTCATTTATTTGTCAGTGAGAGAGAGAGTAGGCAGAGTGGCAGGCAGAGGCAAGGAGAGAAGCAGGCTCCTCTCCAAGCTAGGAGCCTGATGCAGAACTTGATCCCAGGACTCTGGGATCATAACCTGAGCCGAAGGCAGCAGCTTAACCAACTGAGCCACCCAGGTGTTCCTGAAGTATTTTTTTAAATAAAGGTCGCAACAAATTCATGGTGCATCAGGCAGCCAGAAGCAACTAAATCGGTTGAAGTTGGATGTTTCCCCCAGGCCCGCTGGGGGAAGTATGTATACCAAAAGTGAATGGTCTATAGCATCTTTAATATACAACTTTACACAGTTGGTGTTCTATGCTAACTTTTTTAGGGGGACAGTGGGGGGAGGTAGTGTCTAAGTCATTTTTATGCTTTTTGAATGACTGAATATACTGAGGAAGACTCTAGGATATTTTTGCAAAAGCTTGACGATGCTTTTGTGAAACAAATGATGAATATTGGAAGGAACTGTGTTGTGTTTACTTGAAATAGCTGTTTTTTCTAGAGTTGTCCATGGTAGGATACTTACTGAAGTTTTCCTCCTCTGTTTCTATTTTATTTCAAAGCTGACATTCAAGACAGCTAATTTTTCTACCTTGTATGAATGTTAATTGGAAATTAAATTTATTAGATAACTAACTTAATACTGGCCATGATGCTTATGCAAACAACATATTTTCTGGAGCTCAAAAAGAAAACTACGCTAAAAGAAGTGCCAGATTGAAAGCATCTTTGTTTTTAAAGCCCACTGAGACATACGTTAAAATATACACAGATAAACAAATGCAGCAGCCTCAGAAATGCAGGTCGTTTTTGTTTTTATGGTTTTTTTTTTTTCTTTTGTGGACGAACTCTACCTAGGTAGAGGCCTTTGCTTTTATCATATTATTTTATTTTGCCTAAGAGTTTGTCAGAAACCATATTTGGTATAGTAATTCTGAATGGTCTGCTTGTTCTGCAAAAGTTAGTACCTTATCAGCTGATAGTTAAATTACCTACTCACACCAGAAATTGTAACGGTGACAGAAAACTCCCTTAGCAACTTGATGCTATGTAAGCCTCTGAGTTTCACCTATAAGAATACAGTGATGTTTTTGATGAAATCTTCATTGACAAAACAAGCAAAATATATTTATTGTTAGTGGTTCTCTTGCACAGAGTATGAGTATCGAGAAAGAAAAACTTAGTAGTTCACATATTCAGTGAATGGGAACTGGTGGTTTTAGCTGATTAAAAAAAAGAATTTAACTAGTGGCCAGCTTCTTATTTTTAGCAGACTTCTAAATGCTATTATGAAAAATGTGTTAATGAATAAAACATGTTTTTCAATGAATATGTACTTTAAAAGAGACAGTGTATATGGCATAAAATTCTACAGCTGTAATAAAAATCCAATTAAACTTGTATTTGTAAGGCCTTTTACAATGAGAACTCATTCTATCCTGTTCTATTTTTGAAACTCCTGTATTCCTAACAAGAATAAAATAACATAAAACAGCTTAAAATTGCTAGAAAAAAAAAGATAAATATACAAACTGTTAAATATTTTGCCCCTGTTTTGAGGAGTTCAGAGAAGAGCCTTGGGTCAAAATTGGAAGTGTTTCAAAGGTCTTATTTTTTCTTACAGTGGTGAAATTTATTTAAGAACAGCTTATAATAGAACATTCTTTATGGCTTTTTCCATATTTTTTATTCGGTCTTATGCTTTTTCTTTCTGTTGGCTGAAAATCAAACTGACATAAGGAGAGCAAGCAAATCGGATACTAAATAGCACCAGAGCAAAGAATTTGGACATCCTGTTCCTAGTTGTTGGTGCCCAAAGATAACTTCCTTTATCCTGGCTGAACTATTTCTTAGAACCACCCACAATGAAGCACTTCCAATTCCCCCACAGATCATTTCCACATCAAAAAACTGTATTTGCCTGTGCTTCGACTTCCACTCAGTGAACAAAATAATGGTAACAGGGTGTGCAAATTGTTTGAATATGGAAGACATTTTTTAATGTAATGTGGAAGCCCTTGGTGGTTTACTGTCAGATATTTCAGTATGAATGAAACAATTTGCCTTAATAACTGAACCATATAAATTTTTGATACTACAATAATACTGCAAGCTCTCACAAATTACCTCAGTGCATCTTAACTGCCATGTCACATCACGTAAATTATAGTCATGATGACATGCTTAGTGTGGTTGATTTAATATCTTGCTAAGGAAATGGAAAATTGTAGGGCCTTGTTTATAAATTCAATAAAGCCACTTTCCTAAACAGTTGAAGCTAAATTCTTTACCAGTAATTGCTGTTCAAATCAGAGCCATTGCCAGAATCTGACAGAAATAGTATATCAAGAAACTGGTGCATCTGCTTTGATACTGAATTTCATTTACATCCATGACCAGGAGGCTGTGGGTATATCATCCCTCCTCCGCTTTTTTAGTGTTAATTCCTAAGTCAAAAAATATTTATGGGATGCTATTAGCTTTGCTAAATATTTGTATAACCAATTTTCAAACATTTTCCAAATCACTTAGTTATAAGGCTACTTAAAACAGAAGGGAGATGGGCTGCTATATTCTAGTATAATGAAGTTGCCACATGGCATCCTTCCTTTTTTTAGAAACCTAACTCCAAATAATGGAACTGCTCCCACATGGGATACACTTTGCTGACATAGAGGTCCAGCCCAATTGTGATAAAACTCAAGCACACTTGCCAATTTAGCGAAGGAAGATTTCTTATCCTAAGAAACATTTTTACTGGCTGCAGACTCTTTCTGGGATCATGAGGCACACAGAACTGGATGTCAATATGTGGAGGGATAGTCCATGAGGCCTGGAAGAACACAGCACACTTTTATACTGCCAATCTAAATATTTCCACTATCTCAGTTATGAATTAATTCCTCAACAGCAATCTTGAAAATGTTGGGTTTTTTTTTTTTTTTTCTCCTCACATGTGGGTCATTATTTAGCACAATTGGCACAATCCAGTGTTAATTCCCCCTCACCCCTCACTCAAGAGAGTCAAAGAGGATTTAGTCAGGCACCCACAGGGTTGTATACTATGCAGCATTTCATTTTCAAAATGCTTGGCAAGAGTTAATGCCTGGTTGTAGGGCATCGGTTTAAGCTTGGGACTAGGCAGGAATGGAAGGAACTAGAGAACGGCATCCTGCTGATTTGCTACAGGCTATAGCAACTATTCAGAAACAGTTTGTGTATTTCGGAGTTGGAATAATTTACTGCTTTAGTAAACTAAGTGCTATTGGAACATCGAAATAGTCATTTACTTAAGGTTACCCTAGTGGTCTGAAATAGTTAATGCAGCTTCCAAAAACAATTCTCTTCACATCTGTAAAATTCCCTGAGAATCTGGCTTGGCCTGTCTACTGTTCCCACATTACCATTAAGGTTTACAGTCCTGTCTCGGAGCATTATTAAATTAATCTTATGTGATTTGTTCTTTACAGAACAATGTTTATTTTCTACAACATTACGTCGCCTTTTTCTGTTTCTAGCTTAGGGAAGCTTGTAAATGGTTTCATGTCGTTGCCAAGAGTACCTAAAGCCTAGCTTAAGATGCACATTATGAGCCTGCTGACAAAATAGCATCTGGCTTCTAAAAGTAATCTCTGGTGCTTCTCTGTTGTGCTTGCTTGACTTTCAGTTCTGTCGCTCAGATCTCAAATTGAAGCTGTGGATTTGAAGGAGATTGATGCTTGAGATTCACAGGACAGGGTGGGTCTTCTTGGCACATAAAAGGAGCTCAACAAATACTTTGTGATTGATGCTCTGTGCTTAACAACAACAACGGAAGTAGTTTTGATTAGTTTGTTCAGAAATGACTCTTGACTTAGGATTTATGTCGGGTTGAGAAATGACTTCAAGCATGATGAAAAAAATTAGAAACTGATAAGCATGATCTCCTCTCCTCTCAACAGCAGAATGTGTATTTGTGACTTACAATTATTCAAAAGTAAAGGTCAAATCCGATCTCCCATCCTTAACTTCCTCCAGTTCAAGCCTTGGATTAAATGGATTAATTGAGAAGATACTGTGTAGGTGGAGAATGGCATGGCCAAAAAGGTAAATAGGACAAATCAACTATGATTGAATTTTTATTTCATAAATCAGATCTCATTAAGAATGATTTGGCAGTAGAGAAGTGTCAAGAAGATTTGCTGCCTAGAACTAACCAAATGAAGTGTTAGGGGTATATAAAGAAATATATTTATTAAAAAAAAGGGGCACCTGGGTGGCTCAGTGTGTTAAGCTTCTGCCTTGGGCTTAGGTCATGATCCCAGGATCCTGGGATCAAGCCCCGCATTGGGCTGTCTGCTCAGCTGGGAACCTGCTTCCCTCTCTCTCTGCCTGCCTCTCTGCCTACTTGTGATCTCCGTCTGTCAAATAAATAAATAAAATCTTCAAAAAAAAAAAAAAAAAAAGCCGAGAACTCACTTGTTGCCCTTAGCTATGGTAAAGTCTGCTATGCAAAATTATGCCACCTACAAGGACTCAAGGTCTCACAAACTTACCTAACCTTATCATAACAGTATCTTGATATTTTTCCTGATTAATTTTGGCATAAAAGAGCATTTTAATATTCATATGGGTTATTTTGTTTGCAGCACCTTATAACAAAGTGCAGTGGGGACAAAGATCAGTGTTTACAACTGAGCAACTGAATATGTACCAGATAGGGAAGCATTCAGTTTAACAGCAAGGAGTTTACTTAACAGTAATATCAGCCTCAGTTAACTTTGGGATATGGTTGCCAACAAAAGTAGTCCAGGTCAAGAGAGGTAATGGTTATATAGATTCTGTACAAAAGATGTCAACTAAAATATTCAACTTGTGCATTTATGCTTTCATCTATCTTAAGATACATGACCAAGGTTATCAGCTGATAAGCCAAGATATCCCAAGTAGTATGACACTCAAGACTGGAATCCAGATGTGTTAAGCCCTTTTCTACTAGTTTTGTTTTTTTTTTATGTTTATGAGTACTTGTAAAGCGTTTGGCTTTGGCATAGAAATGTTTAAGCAGCTTATCCAAAGGGAAGCATAAGGAATGAAACAATAAAGATATGAGTTTATATAAATGCAAATTAATGAAATAGAAAACAGATATCAATAGAGAGGCCACAAACCCAAAAAATTGTTTTTTTATTTTTATTTTTTATTTTTTTTTAAGATTTTATTTATTTATTTGTCAGAGAGAGAGAAAGAGTGCACAAGCAGGTGAAGTGGCAGGGAGAGGCAGAGAGAGAAGCAGGCTCCCTGCTGCACAAGGAGCCTGTTGTGGGACTCGATCCCAGGACACTGGGATCATGACCTGAGCCAAAGGCAGCAGCTTAACCCACTGAGCCACCCAGGAGCCCCCAAAAAGTTGTTTTTAGAAGAATTACAAAGCTCTAGCACAATTTATAGGGAAAAAAAGTGGGTAAAGATATACATAAATGATTTTAGAAATGTAAATATGGACATAACTAAAATTACTTCATAAAATAAAAATAATAAAGAAAATCATGAAAACTTTACACACAATAAATTTAGTTATTTATAAAAATAAGCAAATTTCTAGAAAAATAAAAATTAATAAACCTGGTTCAAGGGGAAAATCCTGGAAGTCATATCAATATTAAAACAAGTGAATTAATAATCAAGGAAATCTTCCCAATAAGAGACCACCAGGTTTATTTTGTTTATGGGTAATTTCAATCACTATTCAAACCTAAAAAAAAAAAAAAAGAATCAATCTTATATAAGTTTTCTAGAGTACAGAATCATGGGGATTACTCCTTGAGCAATTTTATGCTTGATATCAAACCTTCAAGAGAGGTATGAAAAAGAAATCCCTATCCAAAGTCACTCATGCAAATAGATCCTAAACAAAGCATAACCAGTCTGAATTTGTAATATATAAAAATGGCAAAACAAAATTGACCACATTGCTTTTGTCATAAGAGTTCAGGTTGGTTAAATATCAGAAAATCAGTTTAAGTAATTGGCCATATTCGCTGACTAAAGAGAGAGAAAAGTAAAATGATTGATCTCAGTAGATGCAGAAAAAAAATAGGCAAAATTAAATGATTCATGAGGTTTTTTAAAAAATTGCAGGGGCGCCTGGGTGACTCAGTAGGTTAAAGCCTCTGCCTTCGGCTCAGGTCATGATCCCCAGGGTCCTGGGATCAAGCCCCACATTGGGATCTCTGCTTGGTGGGGAGCCTGCTTCCTCGTCTCTCTCTCTCTCTCTGCCTACTTGTGATCTCTGTCTGTCATAAATAAAATCTTTTTAAAAAAATTTTTTTAAATAAATAAAAATAAAGAAAATTTAAAAATTGCAAAGATTGGAAAGGCACTTCTTTAGTTGATGAAGAGTATCTACACAAAAAGAAATAGCAAATATTTAATATAAAATGCTGTAAGACTTCTTTAAGATCACAAACATGAAACAATTTTCACTACGATCACTTTTTTTTAACATTGTACTGGAAGACCTAGATGGTGCAGCAAGATAGGAAATAAGAGATATATGGAGATTAGAAGGGAAGAAATAAAACCACCATTTGTAGATTATAGGATTATCTGTTTTGTGAACTCAAAAGATAAAATATAGAAGATAAAATATTTAATAAATGAATCAAAAGGGGAACTGTATACAAAATTAATTTATGAAAGCCCATTGTATTTCTTTACATCAGCAAAAAAAGTTCAAAATACTTTTATAATCAGTCCTTTATAATAGCAAAAAATATTAAAAGTACCAATGATAAAATTTATATGGAAAAGCAAAGGAAGAAGAATAATTCGAGAAAATTCTAAAACAAAAACTGGAGATGGATTTTTAATCAAAACTTTTCTGATATAAAGACTTAGGACTTATTTTAAAAAGATAGAATAAGACAAAAGGCAATTCGTGTGAAAAAAAGATAAAAAATGCAAAATAGATAAAATGGAACTGAGAAGGGAGCCTAAATGACTCAGTCAGTTAAGTATCAGGTCATGATCTCAGGGTTGTAGAATCAAGCCCTAAGTGGGGCTCTGGCTCTCTCTTTCTTGCCTTCTCCCTACACTTTTCCTCCCCTTTGCTTTTGCCCAGCCCCTGCCCAAATAAATAAATAAACCTGAAATAAAGAAAGAAAGAGAAAGAAAACTGAGAAAAAAAGCCCAGAATTATCCCATGGATACTTGATTTTTGACAAAACAGACTTTGCAGGTGATAATGATACAATAGGGCATGTAATAAGTGCTATTCATGCATTGGTTATCTAAAGACAGAAGAAAAAAAATTTGCATCCCTACATTATACATAAAAATAAATTCTGATTGAAGCAAAGTCTGTAATTTCAAAAATCATTCTAAAAATGCTTATCAAAAATAATACATTGGACTTTTTTGCTTCTGACAATAACTAAATAGTAGAATCTCAATTTACCCACCTGCCTTAAATAAGAAAACTTAAGAAAAAGTGTGAAACAACAATTTTTAGACACTAGACAACAAATTGTATGGGGTCTGTGGTCTCTCAGAAAAGAGAAACAAATGAAGTAAAGCTTACAACTGTCCCAGATTATTGCATGGGTGCAGTTCCAAGTGTATGGAGGGAAAACCCAATTATCAGGATTTGAAAGGTAGAGATTGGAGGTTAAGGAGGTTAGAAATCATGGAACAGGATATTGGAGAAAAGGGATATGGGTAGAGAGAGGGAGAGAGACAAACAAACCAACAGATATCCAGAGAGAGACGCAGAGAGAGACAGCTATAAAGCTATAAGCAAGACCTCCAGCCTGGCTAAGTATTGAGATGGAAGGGAGAAGATCCCTGAAGGCTGGTGAAAGAAATACCAATAAGTAACAAACGGAAACAATTCCTGGAGCTAACACAGAGGTGGGAATAGTTCATTTTCCCATCACCTCAAATGGACTATCTTCATAATGGGAAGGACGTCAGGTAATGTGTTGAGAGACTGTTGTCTTAGTAGAAGGGTTAAATTAGCCCGGGGATTACAGACTGCTCTAAATTCACCCTAATAAATCTCGAAAGCAAACCTTAAAAGAAATCAACTTGTCCCAAGTAAATTAACTGCATGCCAGAACAAAGTCCAATATTTCTTAATTACAACAAAATCCAACACCCAACAGTGTAAAATTCAGCATGTCTGGCATCAAATAAAAAATTACCAAGCATGTGAACAAGCCAGAGCAGCTGAACCATAACCAGGAAGAAAATCAGTCAATGAAAACAGACCTTAAAATGATAAGAAATCATGCCAAAGCATATATGAATTGAATTAAATGAAAAAAAAAAAAAGAGGAAGACGGAAAATCTTAAAAGCAGTCAAAGGAAAATAAGTACAACATGTATAGAAGAACAAAGATAAGAAAAATAGAAGAAAAATAGAAGATTCTTGTCAGCCAGGATGTGAATTAGAATATAGTACACAGATATTTTAAAGTATCAGAGGGAAAAGAAACAACAACATACAAAAAAGTCAATCCAGGGGCGCCTGGGTCTCTCAGTGGGTTAAGCCGCTGCCTTCGGCTCAGGTCATGATCTCAGGGTCTTGTGATCCAGTCCCACATCGGGTCTCTGCTCAGCAGGGAGCCTGCTTCCTCCTCTCTCTCTGCCTGCCTCTCTGCCTACTTGTGATCTCTGTCTGTCAAATAAATAAATAAAATCTTAAAAAAAAAAAAAGTCAATCCAGAATTCTTTAGTAGGCCAAAATATTCTCGAAAATGTAGGCAAACAAAGAGCTTTTCAGAGAAATAAAGGCTTAACTACTTTTTTTTCACCAACTATACATAGTTAGAAGAAATGTAGAAAGTTCTTCTGGTGAAAGGAATATGATGCCAGGGGGAAATATGTTCCTACGATATGAAATTAAGAGTATCCAAACAGTATAAAATAATGTTTTCTCCACTGATTGCTGCCTAACACAGGACCTCAGGCTAGTCATCTCTTTAGCCCTGGGCTTAACACAGTGGTTACTGATAATAACAAGACACACAGACTTAAAATAGAATTTCAAGTACCCTTTATATACAGTTTTCATTGAAATTATGAAAAGACTGTGCTATAATAAGAATGTAAGTGTTCTCCCTTCTTCAACCTCCATTCCTCTTCTCAAAACCAAAGAAAGCAAAATCAACACCAATTTGAAAGAGTTTCAATCAAATCTTAATGTAAAACTACATTTTTTTCCTCCCTTTTTATTAATAACACTTTCTGGGTATTCTATGTGGAGCTCAGTGGAAAAGCACAGGAACTGATGAATTGTTGGTTTTGATACAGGAGCTCAAGTTGGTAGGGAAGGATGAGAGACAGATACGTGGTAAGAAGAAGATGTCATAAAGACACAGAAAGGATGGCCATCTAGAAACCAAGGACAAAAACCTGGAACAGGTTCTTCCATCACAGCCCTTGGAAAAGACCATCCTGCTGACTCCTTGATCATTGGCTAGCAAACTCCTACATTATTTTCTTTCTGCCTTTTCATGAGAATTGATTGAAGGGGATTAATTCAGTAAGGAGAAGTCACGGTCAGTTATTTTTAGTGTTTTGGTCCTTATGCCTTTCACAGATCTGATTCAAATTCCAGATATCTACCTTATTAGTCTTATGATCTGGACACATTCCATAATTTAGTTGAGTCCTTCATTATCTACAAAATGAGAGTTCCAGCCTTAGAATTGGGCAAAGCCCTCTAAAATGCCCTTAGCACCCAAAAGCTGTTCAATAAGTGCCAATTTCCTCAGGACTTTCTATAACTGTGCACTGTAGGAATTTATATCAGAGATAGTCTGTATCAATTAAAGATGTTTGTTGAAGAACACTCTATCACCTGTTTCCTACTGTCTGACAGAGCATCTAGTGGTGGTAAGGGACAAGATACCATTAAAGATAAAAATGAACAATCACAGAGAGTTAATTTTAGCAAATAAGTAGATTATATGAATTAAGCAGTGGGTTTGCAGCTGTGAAGAAATTTGATCAGTTAACTAGATTTTTGAGAAGCCTGCAGAATGTTTTATACTTTATCTTGAATGTACCAAAATAAAGCTAAAAATCATCACTTCATGTCATTCCAAGCAAATGACTTGATAAGTATCTCACTATTCCTGCTTCACTGAAGGCCTAGTATGTAAAGGAATTTGCAATTTCTGCCCATCAGTAACTGATTAGAGAAGTAAATTTTATAAGCATGATAAACACAATCAACAGCCTGCAGCTATAATATCATTAAGGTGATCATTAAGATAGATCCCAATTCAATAATATTGGTGTCCTTATAAAAAGGGAAAATTTAGAGACAGACCCTCGTACAGGGAGAATGTCTATGGGAGCATGAAGACAGCCAGATACAATCCAGGGAGGGAAACATAAAACAGAGGCTTCTCCCTCAGCCCCAGGAGGAACCAACCCTGCCAACACCTTGACTTAGGACTGAAATCCTCCAGAACTGTGAGATAATGAATTTCCGTTATTTAGGACACTCCATGTGTCCTATGTTCATATGGCAGCGCTAGCAAAAGTATACAACTGATAAGATACCAATTCTTTTTTTAAAATTCCACATTTCCTTCTTATAATTTGCAGAGACAGAAGGCTAATCTAATATCTAAAGAGGTTATTGAAATTGACGAGAAAGGCCAATAGTCCAACAGAAAAATGGGCAACAGATACAGTTTATAGAAAAGGGAATATATGCTATATGACTTAAACGTAATAGAGTGATGTTTGCCAATTATTACTCCATGAAAATGGAAAGATATGAAACAGTGTTTAACCTGACTAAGTATGATAACTACACCAGGAAATCATTTGTCATCCATTTTAGGAAAGAGGAAAAAAAATGGATAGCACAGAATTACTGAGACTTTAAAAAGACAAAGATCCTGGGGCGCTTGGGTGGCTCAGTTGATTAAGTGTCTGACTCTTGGTTTCAGCTCAGGTCCTGGTTTCAGGGTCCTGGGACTGAGCCCTAACTCAGGTTCTGCTCGCAGCTCAGAGTCTGCTTGAGATTCTCTTTCTCTCTTTCTCCCTCTGTCCCTCCTGCTCATGCTCTCTCTCTCTCTCTCTCAAATAAATAAATAAGTCTTTAAAACAAAAGGGGGCAAAGATCCTTATATATTGGTAGTGAGGATATACATAGATGCAATCCAAGAGGACATTGGGGAGGGTATGTGCTTTGGTGAGTGCTGTGAAGTGTGTAAACCTGGTGATTCACAGACCTGTACCCCTGGGGATAGAGTATTATGCCTCCATCAGAAAGGATGAATACCCAACTTTTGTAGCAACATGGACGGGACTGGAAGAGATTATGCTGAGTGAAATAAGTCAAGCAGAGAGAGTCAATTATCATATGGTTTCACTTATTTGTGGAGCATAACAAATAGCATGGAGGACATGGGGACTTAGAGTGGAGAAGGGAGTTGGGGGAAATTGGAAGGGGAGGTGAACCATGAGAGACTATGGACTCTGAAAAACAATCTGAGGGTTTTGAAGGGACGGGGGGTGGGAGGTTGGGGTACCAGGTGGTGGGTATTATAGAGGGCACGGATTGCATGGAGCACAGGGTGTGGTGCAAAAATAATGAATACTGTTATGCTGGAAATTTAAAAAAAATAAATAAATAAAACCTAAAAAAAAAAAAAAAAAATCTTTGCCAGAGTTACAAATGTACATGTGCTTGCATATTTCCCTTCTGGAAATTTATCCTACAAGTGTATATAAACATAAGATATGCAAAGTCATTCATTCATAAATGTTTTTGGTGCCCATAAAAATGTCTTTCATTGAGAGACAAATTAAATAATTACATGTATTATTGAGTAAATACATGTAACCAAATGCGATAAAATTTTAAATAAGGAAAGAAATTCTAAATAGGCTAATATGGAATGATCCAAAATATATTGTTAAGTAATTTAGCCTGAAAGAAGAATAGTACATATATGCTCACCTTTTGTGCAAAAACTAGTGGAGAACAAGAATATATATTTACAATTATAAGGTTAGCTGTTTAGAGTCACAACTAGCATTTGAATTGAGGGGAGTTTGCCTCTAAAGAGTGTCTATGCCCTCTGTGGACAGATGATCAAAGATGTAAAATAAGGTATTTTAAGTAGAACAGCCTTTATTTTTAATTTGATCTGTTATAAACTATTGCTTCTCTATTCTAGACTTTGTTGTAAAAATTACTGCTTTAATGTGATCATTTAAATAAGTATTAAGTGTCCCAATCTTACAAGCTAAAAATGGGTTGACAAGCTTAATTAATCACAAGGGTTGGAATAGTACACTTATCTTTCCAGATACTTTCAGGAAATTCCATTATTGTCAGCAATGCCTACCATAGAAGCATAAAGTTCACATTTTTATTCCTGAGGTTTTCTCATCACTTCCAGCAGTAGAAGTTGAGTCAAGCAGGTGCTGTCTTACTTTACTTTGTTGGAAGCTCTTCTATTACCCAGGTCTCTGATTCCATTTAGTTGAAATCCGACATTTGCCACATGGAAAAAGGAGCTATGTGATAAGACCCCAATCTGAAATGTGATGAATTATTAAACAAGTAGTTTGTTGGGTGATTGAAAATTACCTGCAAAAGAGTGCTTATCTCCTTGAGGCACGTCAAAAGCTAATGGAATTGAGCCAATTAGACTGACTGTCTCTTCAATGAGTTGTGACCTCTCGATGGTAATAGCTTATTATGATGATAAATGAACCCATCTCTCCAACTGAAGCCTGAGTACACACTTCAGCAGTTTCCTTGAATCATGAGGCCATTACCTTTCAACTTGAGATCGACAGCAGTGACAACCGCAGGAGCAGAGAGCATGCATGACTAGACACAGATGATTGTTTTACTCAGATGAATATATTTACAGCTGTTTCCAAAGAAATGGGAACTCTTGTATGTTGAGTGTTCACACCTGAAATATTTACCAAATGACGTTTCCCTTATTAAGAAGAAGAACTACTTCCTGGCTACCTCATCATTTTGAGATAACAGGTTTTGCTTCCTCCCCCTGCCACCCCCCCCCCCCCGTTTTTGTTTGCTGCTTTCAGTGTTTGAATTCCTTATTCTTGTTGGTCCCCTGATGGAGTAAAATTTCGGAATAAAAATATTTTCTTTCATTGAAGATGCTTGTAATATACACACAAGCATATATATATATTTTAAATTTAGGAGTATGTATCTTTAATTAATTTAATCTTATTAAATTCCACAGATTATATTTCATGTGGGCTGGGAGAATCGCTCAGACTCCTTTATTTGTAGACAAGTTTTGTAAAAATTGTTGGTTTAGGAATCATGTAAGTATAAATAGTTTAATTTCTCATTTTTTATTTTCAATAAATGCCAAAAGTTCTTTAAGCAGTTATTGAAGCTTGATATGAATTTTCTTTTTCTGCTGTAGTGATATTTTGGTTTGAAAAGAGTTAGCGGAGAAAGTGTTATTGCATCTATAACAAAATACGATATTCCAGTCCTCATAAGTATTAGACAGATGTGAGCTGCCCACTTCCCCCCCAAAAATCTGTTGACCAAACAAAATTAAGTTTATGAAGGTACTACAGTAAGGGGAACACCAGCCACCTTGACAGAGTGTTAGTAGTGTCTTAGAGGGTAAACATCTGAGGAGGATATTCACTGGTTTTAAGGGAAAGGTTGGGTAATTTCAACGTGATTTTTTCACAGAAGGCAACTGGGCAGAGTTTATGATACCATAGCCTCGGCTTTGTCAAAAATGAGTGAGAGTGAGACCAGAGTCCTGAAGTAATTGTTGAAGAGCATTTAGTTAGTCTATGAGCGAGCCAGCTTGGGTGGATCACAGCCTGTGAACCAGGTTTTCTTGGAGTTTGTTTGGAGAATGGTTTAAAATAGGGGTTGGGAATTATGCTTATTCCCAGCACTAACACAAGAATAGGGGGTTGTGTTGGCTTTCATTCTCAGAGAAAGGATCTGTGTGAGCATAATGTAGTTGACTTGTTTTCTTCTGTGCCATTTGTTTCTCCTTGTATAAAGTAGAAATAGTAATACCCACTTCACAGAGTTATTCAAGACAGTGCCTTGTGATAAATAAGAAGCACTCGGTATTAGCGATTATCCTTAACTCCAGAAGAACCTAATTGGAAGTCAGACAGTATTCTATTGAAATTTTAGAAAGGCTATACACACATAGGAGGGAAGGAGAGAAGGAAGGAAAAAGAAGAAAGGAGACATGAAAGAAAAAAGAAAGAAAGAGAGCAGGAAAGGGAAAGGGTAGAAAGAATCTCTTCATATTTATTTAATTTTTAGTGTATTTTAATTTAGAAAGTAACTGTCTATTAGGATCTCTCTCTTTTAGTCCAAATTTATCAAGAGGTAGTCTGGTCTTTGAGTAAATGTCTTTTCTCCAGTTTTCATCTGGGGCTGGGTACGAAGTGATCATCAGCCTCGGTGTTCGGGAAGTAAGTCCTTTATGATGAAATAGCACTGGAAATAGCCGACAAGCAAAAAGCTTTATAGGCCATTGAAGGTCCCTGGAGCCATTTGCTGCTTTAAGCTTATTTTTACTCATCATCACAGGAAAAAAAATAAGCAGGGTATTGTTCTTCTTATATCAAATAGTTTTAAATGAAGATGTGATGATTTCGAATAAAAGTCAAAATGCTTTATTTTGCTTTTACTTTCAAAACAAGGAGAGAGATACAATTTGATTATGTTAATATCCAATCATGATTCTGCTCTTGATCCCAAACTCTTTCGAAACTTTACACAGGAAACATTGGAGCAAATTTACTGTATGTCATTCTCTAGCAGATATTTGGAGGATGACGGGTGGAATGAGTGTTTGAAACAAGAAACCATCCTCGGTTGTGCCAAACACGTGAAACTCTGTGCGGGGTGAAAGACGTTGAGGCCAAGGCAGGTGCAAGCTGTCCTGTGGAGAAACCCGAGTCAGGTAGATCCCGTAAGACGTAGCAGGAACGGCTTTGATTGCATGTGCCTTACATGCAGTGCCGTCTTTTCACTTAAAGCAGATATGTCAGGTTAGAAAGTTCAGACTCACCAATAAGCTAGCCTTGTCTGAGGTCTAGTTATGGCCACAGTAGTCTCTCAAGTCTAGTGCCCCTCTACATCACATCACCTCTTTATAGCAAACGGATTATTGACCCCCCCGCCCATTCCAGATTCACTCAGTCAGAAGACCTGGGGGAGATGGGTGGAAATCTACGCTTTAATAACCTCCCCAAGTGACTCTTGACCCATAAAATTTTGAGGGCCACTCTTTTATGACTCCTTTGAGAAACTACTAATGATGTTCTAAGCATCTCTAGAGGGTTCCTGAACTTAACATTCCCAACACTTAAAACAAAACAACAAAAAAGAATCATGTAGCATGCCTTAGTCTGAATTCAGATGTTGGCTTTCTTGCTCAGTAGTTTAACCTACACAAGGAAACCTTAAAATAACCCCTTCTTTTGTCACCACAAAATATGTAAATCTGAATCTATTTATCAATCTCATTACAAACAGAAACACACTTAAAATACACACAACAATACACACTCACATAGGAAAAAGTGAATCTTAGAAGCCGTTTTCTTTTTTAATAGGAAATCTAAGCTGTACTGCCATTAATATTTGAAATAAGGACACTGGACAGGACCAGAATATAACATGGGGGTTGGGGACACTTTAAGATTCTAGAAGAGGTTCCAGCTCTCCCTGAATATGGATTAACAGTTTTGCCATGAGAGCTCAGCTAGCCCAGTAGACAGTATAACCACAGGCAGACCCTTCCCTTCGCTGGGCCTCCATTCTTCACTGGTGAATTCGGGAGAGCAAAGGTTATAGGACCTTAGCAGCAGAAACTGTTTTTCAGACACAGTCTTAATCAGAACATGCAAAAACAAGAACAATGGTTTAGGTGGGTGACAGGACAGTGCTGGGTGTGGTAGGATAGGCAATGGTATTGATGGCAATGGTGTTGCTGGCAGAATTTGTTCTGGTTATGGGGAGTGACAGGGCTAGGAGCTCTGTCTCTATTGACCTCATCTGCAGTTTCCCTTGAAGAAACCTAGGATTTGGAGAAACATGGTACCAAACCTCCTGCAGATTTAAGTTTATGATTCTAACACCAAGGGAGAATCATGCAATCAGCTGACTCCTAACAATGACATAGTAACTCTATAAAGTATAATAAGGTGACTACATGACATTAATTGAAAAGAAACAAATGTTTCTCAGCTGAGCTATTGTCCATATCCAGATGCACTGATGATACATAAGCCCAGACATAGAAAATCTGAGATGTGTCAGAGCAAAGCTACTAAAATGATTCAAGACACTGAGCAGTTGCTGCTCGGCCCACATCATTTCCTACCTAGATTAAAGAAAAAGCCATAGAACCTTCATTCTACCTCAAGCTTCCCCAATCTAATACTTAACTCACATGCCTGATCGAGGTAGATCTTTATGAAACTCCAATTTGATTGCCTCAGTTTCCTGTTTAAAAAATCCTGTTTCCTTAAGGATTAAGTGAAAGCTCTAAGACCAGTCCCGACTTGTAGCTCAGGAGGAAACCTGGGGTCCGGCTAATAAAATGCCCATACGTATCCCATACTCTCTTGTACTTTTCTATTTCACGGTTTTTATTTTTTATTTTTGTCTGAAATCCACTTCTCCTGTTTTTCCGAGTGACTAACTTCTATTCATCCTTCAAAATGCAGCCCAAGCTTCGACTTCTGTAAGAAACTTCTCTCAGTACCCCTTCTACTACTACTGGCTGAATCAGGCCTTTCCTGAGTTCTTCCCCTGAGACTTCTGACCACCCGACATGAGAAATAGTCCTCCCTAAAGTGTAGCTTCCTGGGGGAAACTAGATCCTGTTCCCTTATGGCTAATGATGATGAACATTTTTTTCAGCCACTTTGGAAAACAGTGTGGGGGTTCCTCAAAAAGTTAAAAATAGAGCTACCCTGTGACCCAGCAATTGCACTACTGGGTATTTATCCCAAAAATACAGATGTAGTGAAAAGAAGGGCCACAAGCACCCCAATGTTCATAGCAGCAATGTCCACAATAGCCAAACTGTCGAAAGAGCCAAGATGCCCTTCAGTAGGTGAATGGATAAAGAAGATGTGGTCCATATATACAATGAAATATTACTCAGCCATCAGAAAGGATGAATACCCAACTTTTGCAACAACGTGGATAGGACTGGAGGAGATTATGCTGAGTGAAATAAGTCAAGCAGAGAAAGTCAATTATCATATGGTTTCACTTACTTGTGGAGCATAAGGAATAGCATGGAGGACATTAGGAGAAGGAAGGGAAAAATGAAGAGGGTGGGTATTGGAGGGGGAGACGAACCATGAGAAACTGTGGACTCTGAGGAACAAACTGAGGGTTTTAGAGGGAAGGGGTCAGGGGGGATGTGTGAACCCAGTAATGGGTATTAAGGAGGGCACACATTACATGGAGCACTGGGTGTTATACATAAACAATGAATCTTGGAATACTACATCAGAAACTAATGATGACTAACATAACACAATAAAAAATAATAATTTTTAGGGGCGCCTGGGTGGCTCAGTGGGTTAAAGCCTCTGCCTTTGGCTCAGGTCATGATCCTGGGGTCCTGGGATCGAGCCCCACGTTGGGCTCTCTGCTCTGCGGGGAGCCTGCTTCCTCCCCTCTCTCTCTCTGCCTGACTCTCTGCCTACTTGTGATCTCTCTCTCTCAAATAAATAAAATCTTTAAAATAATAATAATAATAATAATAATTTTTAAAAAGGAAAAAAATTTTAAAAAATAATCTGTTCCCTTTTGTCCCTGTAGAGCCTAGCAGAATGCTCTGGATAGCACAGGAGCTTAAAAATTCCCTGTTGGGTGAAAAAACGCATGCTCTGAGCAGATAGTAATTATTTTTGTTTCCATAAGATGAACTAGAGGAAAGAGAAGTAGAAATGGCCCAAATTAAAAAAAAAAAGAGAGAGAGAGAGAGAGAGAAAGAAAGAAAGAAACCTTAGAGCAAATACTTGGTTGAATTTTTTTCAGAATTGCCTGTCTGAGATTAAAAAAAAATCTGGATCATGTAAGGTCATGTCCATTCAGCACCAGGCGAAGGGCCCAAATAGTCTGCCAAATTCTTTTCCAGCTCTCAAATTTTATGAGCCTAAGCAATATTGTTTGGGTAATAGTCTTCTTCTTTGTGAATTGGGAGGAAGTTAAGATGTTTTGAATATTTACATGGAAACAAAGAATTTCAGAACTGGAAAGAATTTAGGAAATATTCTGTGAAGTGGTTTTCACACTGTGTTCTGTGTGGTCCTTCTAGTGCTAGGGCAGGAGGTATAAGAGAAAAGATAAAGAACCCCTTTTCCTCTCAAACCAGAGTGCCTTAATCTGTTTTGCACATTGAGAATACCTGGAATGGAGTATGGAAACTGAGATCCTGAGGGATTAAGTCACTTAGACAAAGACATAGAGCTTCTCCAGAGACCAGGCCGACATTAAGTTTATGACCCCCTGATTTCCACTGTAGATCTCTTTCCATTTTTTCTTTGCAAGGCAGAGAAAAGAGTAGGCTATTTACTTTACAGTCAAGGTACATTAAAATCATGACTCTTGTTTTCAGACAATTTAGAGTTCATGCCTTCAAATTAAAGAAGTTTGTTAACCAAGTTTAATTTGCTTTCACTGGGGAAGCAGCTGCCTTTCAAGATAATAAAATAAACACATATAATAATATTTGGTCAGCTGCAGCTTTTAATTTAAACGTTTGACTTAGTACAGTTTAGTCTTCTGGATTCCAAAATGTTCTCTGCAAGAGAAATGCACGCATTTTAAAGCATGTCAAATGTTTATTAGGGTGTCCTCCTACGTCTGGCTGTCTTTCTAGCTCTCTGCATCCCCTGAGCAGACATGACTTTGCTTTGGCATGTTTCCCAGTAGACTTGTTCCTTTCATAATCTAAAATTTTTAGAAGAAATGACAAATATAAGAGAGTCTACGTTCTTCTTTACTATCTCCATAGTTTTGTCTTTCCTAGAATGTCATGTAGTTGGAGTCACGTGGTACGTAGCCTTTTCACATTGGTTTGTTCCACTTGGTACTATGCATCTAAGGTTCCTCCATGTCTTTTCATGGCTTGATAGCTCATTTCTTTTTAGTGTTGAATAATATTCTATTTTCTGGATGGTAGTAGTTTATTTATCTATTCACCTACTAAAGAACATCTTGATAGCTTTCCAAGTTTGGATGACGAAGCATAAAGCTGTTATAAATGCTTGCATGCAGGTTTTTATGTGAACATAAATTTTAGTGAGGATCTAAGTTTCCAACTCCTTTGGGTCATTTGGAAAGAGAATGTTTAACTATATAAGAAATGGCCCAAGTGCCCTTCTAATGTGGCAGAACCATTTTGCATTCTCACTAAAAATAAATGAGAGTTCCTAATGCCCCACATCTCTATCAGGATTTGGTGTTGTTAGTGTTTTGGACTTTGACCATTCAAAGAGGGGTGTAGTGGTATCGCCTTGCTTTAATTTGTGATTCCCTAATGATGTATGACATTGAGCATCTTTTCATATACTTATTTGCCATCTGTATGCAATCTTGGGTTGTGTCCATATTTTTAAAACTAGATTGTTAATATTCTTATTGTAGGGATTTAAGAGTTCTCTGTGCATTTTTATTACAAATTCTCTGTCAGTTATGTTTTTTGCAAATATTTTCTCCCAAACTATGGCTCATCTTGTCTTTCTCTTGATAGTGTCTTTTTCAGAGAACATTATTTTGAATTTTAACAAAGTCTAACTTAAACAAATTTACTTTCACACGTCACACCTTTGGTATTATATCTAAAAAGTTATCACCAAACCTGAAGTCACCTCATTTCTCCCATACTGTCTTCTAGGTTTTTATGACTTTGAATTTCACATGATTTATTTTGAGATCTATCATTTATTTTTAGTTAATTTTTATGAAGGGTGTAAGGTCTATATCTAAATATCTAGATTTTTCTTCTTCTTTTTTTCTTTTGCATTTGTATATCCAGTTGGTCCAGCACCATTTGTTGAAAAGATTTCTCCATTGAACTTTGCTTCTTTTTTTCTTTTTTAAGATTTTATTTTATTTATTTGACACAGAGAGATAGCAAGAACAGGAACACAAGCAGGGGGAGTGGGGGAGGGAGAAGCAGGCATCCCACCCAGCAGGGTGCCTGATGTGGGGTTTGCTCCCAGCACACTGGGATCATGACCTGAGCTGAAGGCAGACACTTAACAACTGAGCCACCAAGGTGCCCCTACCTTTGCTTCTTCATTAAAAATCAAATGACTGTATTTGTGTGGGCCTGTTCCTTAGCCCTCTATTCTCTTCCACTGAGCTATTTGTCTATTATTTGGTTGACACTATACTGTCTAGATTACTGTAGCTTTATAAACAGTCTTAAAGATTGGTAATGGCAGCCCTTCATCTTTAGTCTCCTTCAGTATGGTCTTGGCCTATTCTGGGTCTTTGACTCTCCATATAACTTTAATATTAATATGTTGATATGTACAAAATAACTTGCTAGGATTTTGATTTGGGATTGCATTGAATCAATTCGCCAAGTTGAGAATAGATATCTTAACAACATTGAATATTTCTGTGCATGAACCTGGGATATATTCTGAATTAGTTCTTCATTGATTTCTTTCATCAGTGTTGTGGTTTTCCTCAAACTCTTGTACATATTTTGTTACATTTGTCCCTAAGCATGTTGAATTTTTTTTTTGGGGGGGGGCGAATGTAAATGATTCTGTGCTTTGAATTTCAAATACATTTTCATTGCTAGTGTATGGGAAAACAATTGACTTTTGTACCATTTTCTTCTTTAGACGATGGGATCAAATGACTTAGAAATTAAATATATTGCTCTAGCTGCAGTGACTATCTTGAAAATTCTCCACTTTGTTGTGAGAAACAATACCTGTGCATCTCAAGGTTATGGGTAACATGCTGCCTACAAAGCCCTTGCAAGGCTTATCATCTAAAAGAAGGAATAAGGTCCCAAGAAACTGTTCAAGTCAGCGTTTTTAAGTCCTAGTGAATTCATACAGCGTTATATGTAGTGTGTGAGCTATAAATGTAACCTACTACCAAACTTCAGACTTAGACATTCCCCTGTATCTAGAAGTTTTTGTTTGCTTGTTTTTAAACTCTAAAAGAAGAAACTAGAGATAATGTTTATCCATTCTATGGCACATAAATGTGTTTCTGGGGATGCTAGGATGCTGAGGGGTATATCTTCAGCCCAGACAAAATATATTTCTGAAGGATGTATGGTATAATAGCAAATGTGATGGTGTCATTGTAGATAATGCTGCTATAAACATTGGGGTTCATGTATCCCTTTGAGTTAGTATTTTTGTAATTTGGGGGTAAATACCTAGTAGTGCAATTGCTGGGTAGTTGAGTAGTTTGTTTGTTTAATTTTTGAGGAACCTCAATACTATTTTCCACAGTGGCTGTACTGTTTTGCATTCCCACCAACAGAGCAAGCGGGTTCCCCTTTCTCCATATCCTTGCCAACACCTGTTTTTCTTGTGTTGTTGATTTTAGCCATTCTGACACGTATGAGGTGATATCTCATTGTGGTTTTGATTTGTATTTTTCTGACGATCAGTGATGTTGATAACTTCTCATGTGTATGTTGGCCATCTGCATGTCTCCTTTGGAAAATGTCTATTCATGTCTTCTACCCATTTTTTAATTGTATTCTTCATTTTTGGAGTATTGAGTTTTATATGTTCTTTTTATATTTTGGATACTAACCCTTTCTTAGCTGTGTCATTTGCAAATATCTGCTGCTGTTCCATAGGTTAGCTTTTAGTTTTATTGATTGTTTCTTTCACTGTGCAGAGCTTTTCATATTGATGAAGTCCCAATAGCCACATTATGGAAACAGCCCAAGTGTCTATTAACTGATGAATGGAAAAAGAAAATGTGATATATAGATCCAGTAGAATATTATTGAGCCATAAAAAAGAATGAAATCTTGGGGTGCCCGGGTGGCTCAGTTGGTTAAGTGTTTGCCTTTGGCTCAGGTCCTAGAGTCCCAAGATTAAACCCAATATCGGGCTCACTGCTCAGTGGGAAATCTCCTTCACCCTCTCTCTCTAACCCTGATCCTTCTCTCTCTCACTCTACACATACATTCTCTCTTAAATAAATCTTAAGAAAAAAAAGAATGAAATCTTGTCATTTACAATGACATGGACGGAGTATTATGCTAAGTAAAATTTTTAGAACCTAACATTTTAGAACATAGCATTTACTAACTATAAGATTGTAAAGAAATTCTTTCACCTTATTTTTTTTGCCACTTTAGCTATATAATGAAGATTTTAAATGCTACTTCATAGAATTATCATGATGATTTCATTTAATAATATAAAACATCTGGTATGTAACAGGAACTGGACAATTCTTTACCCCATTTCTTCACTTGATATTTCCAGGAAAACAAATAACTTGACTCAGTTTCCAAAATTATACAGTGAATTTCAGTTGACTAAATCTGGAGGAAGAGGTTCTGTCACTTTATTCCCCCCCGCTTTATGTTTTCAAAAGTACCTATGAAAGAAATAGAACCATTGACTACAACAAATTGCAGCCTCCTGATCAGTACAAGCAAGGGCAATAATGGTGGTCTATACTCTGCTGTGCAGGACAAACATGAACTCGATGCATGACAGAAATCATGAGTCAGAAAGCAAATTCTATGTAACAAATTATAAATAAGCACAAAACAACTAGGAAACAGTCTCTAGTTAGAAAACTACTGTAATCTGCAGTTAGATTGTATGGAATAAGCATCATTTTAGAGATGGCAACTTTATTGTTGATATTTTATGAAAACTATTCTCCTTTGTTTTCATGTCAGTTTGAGGATAGAAGACTATCCTAGAGAGCAAAACATGCCTTTCATACATTAAGATTGCCTAGAGCATATTCTGGTACATTATATAAATATTAAGTAATCCCTATAATTAAAATGATGTTCCTTGGAATGAGGATGGAAACACATGCTTATCTGAATAGCCTTAAGCTAATTTTGGTAAGTAGATTTTTACTTTTCTAGAATATGTAATGAATAATGCTGTGTTACAAGTAAGTATTAATTAGTGGTTGAAATACAAAAGACAATTTGGGGGGGTTATATAATAATCTACATTACAACGAAAGGTATTTCTCACGATAAAGGCTAGTCAGGCTTGAATCATGGAAGGATATATGAGATCCACTTTTATTCTTGATGGAAATTATTTTCCCAATACAGTGAATAGTAACTTAATAAGTAATAAAAGAATACTAATATTAAAGTGCAATCTTAACATTTTATTTACAAGGCATGAATTTGGTTGAACAATTAGAAAATAAATTTATTGAGAATACTTGGAAGGCATTGTTATTATCAGAAACACATAATATACCTAAATATGAACTAAGTCCTTAATTTTGAAATTAGATTTTGAAGCAAGAAAATAAGTGCTCTTAAAATACAGGTAAGACAGGAGCACCTGGTGGCTCAGTGGATTAAGCCTCTGCCTTCAGCTCAGGGCATGATCTCAGGGTCCTGGGATCGAGCTCCACATTGGGCTCTCTATTCAGCGGGAAGCCTGCTTCCCTCTCCTTTCTCGGCCTGCTTCTGCCTACTTGTGAGCTCTCTGTTAAATAAATAAAATCTTAAAAAAAAATACAGATAATACGAAGAGTGTGATTTGGATACAAAATATGTATTTTTAGAATCTTATATCCTTAAGTTACTTTTTTTCATATACAAATCCCAACATCTGGTTTCTATATCCAATCTATTAGGTTTGTAATTATGTCAATTATATGAATGCTAAGTCATTTGGTCAATCTTAGGAGGGTTTTTTTTGGGCAATTACCTACTCTTCTTGGTGTTAAATTCAGCCTTCCTTTAAGTTGGAGAAATGAATGTCAATAAACTACCTGTAGTAAGACACCACAGTAAAATGGGTAACTCTGCATTGTTTTACCCATGAATCTTACTCCTATAAATGGTGTTTGCCATAGAGATCATCAGTTACCAAGTTGTGAGTAAATTCAAACCTTTCTCCTTTTAAAATACTCTATTCCTATTAAAACGTAAGATGTTTCATCCTTCGAAACCAGATTGTGAACAGATCTGGTTGGATTCCTTTTTAGTATTTCTCATAGAGAAAAAGGAAAACAAATTTAAATATCAGTTTCTAAGAAACTATAGGATGTGATCTCTTCTAGACTCTCATTCATGAACAAGTACCAGCTTCCTCTTTTGAGCTCGGGGTAATTCAGCCTCTAACTGAAGAGGTGGTTCTGAAGCTCAGATACAAATGGATCCTGTGAATTTTCACAAAATATTTCTCAAAGTCCCTTGAGAAAAATAAACTCAGGCCAGTAGCCAGCATTTTGTGTTTCAGAAGACTACATATAAACCTAGTACAGGCAAGAAGCATCTTTCATAATTTGCTTCTTAGAAGTGTACAAAGGTGGAAATAATGGTCACTTATAAACCAGCCAACATTATCCCAAAGCCAAAAGCTTTTGGTTCACATCACCAGAAATCATAGTTGTTGTTTTCAATCAGTAACACCAAATTTTTATTGTGAAGGGGTCATGACATTTTCTAATATAAGTGTAGAAACTATGAGTAATGAATCAAGGCTTAAAGCCTTGAAACATAAAGTGTAAACTAGATTAAGATGGATAATATCCACAAAATCATTATTGCAGATGACATTAAGAATAAGCTTGTTATTACCACAGATGGCATAGCAATTAAATCAATATATCAAAATACAACCATACTCTTATAAGTAATGTAATAATGATATTCATTTGAAATGTCTTATTTTATCATGAAAAAGATTCATTTGTGCAGTGTTTTTCCTCCCCTCAACTTTAATCTTCTTGGTAAGAGGGACAGCGTTTCTTTTGTCTAGTGGTAACCTTCCCTTTTAATCCTGCCTTTGACATAATAGCTATTCAGCCATATTTACTGTATTCATTTGAATTTTATAAATCTGAGTTTAAAATGTTCAATATATATACAACATACTGGTGCAAATTATAAAGCCATTTTTGAAAACTGGATAAAGCATATTAAGTTGTTAAAATTCTAGAGGAAGAAATGTGATTAGATGTGAACTACCTCCACAATATAAAATAGTGATAGGCTCCAAGTTAAAATAATGATTATCTCATTTTTCAGTACATTTATAAATGTCTATTATAATTCTGTACTTTCTAAAAATTGATTATAATAAAGAGATCCTGGCCATTATAAAATTATCATCTCATCATAGGTAAAATAAATGAGAGAATTATGGCGATTCAAATAAAGAAAGCATTTAAGTTAGAAAAAAGAAGAACTTATACTTCCAAAACATCTTAGTGTTCATTTTCTGTATTTTGCATTAAATTTTAATTTGTAGATGTTTAACTTTAGATATATGTATAAAACTCTAATCATCTTTATTAAACAATAGTTATTTATTGTTAAATATTTATATGTAAAGCCAAAAATTTATAACTTAATAGAAGTGAAAAAAGTACCTATGTAGAGTAGCAATTTGCCAGTTATTCCTTCAAGAATTTCTAGTTTTCAAGAATTTCAAGAAATTCAAGAATTTCTAGTTTAATTGCTAGTTTTCATGAGTTTAGGGGAAGATACTCTAATAATGCCTTAAGTCATTCATGTCAAAATATGTGGCTAAAAAAATACTCTAATTTAGGAGTCTTCAAGAACCCAGGAAGTGTGTAATCCAAATAAGTGTTTATAGTAGGAACATTAGAATTTCAATATACATATTTTATTTAATCTAAAAAATATTCAATGTATAGATTGTTGCAAACACATTCCCTTGATGAGGTACCATTCTGAAGATGTTCTGAAGGAAAAATTAGCATTTACAAGGTGAGAGGATTTGTAGTAATAACATCACTTGCTCATTAACTGAAATATTATGACTTAATTTACTATAATTTTGCTCAGCTAAGCTGGTTTATAAGTTATGTTTCCTATTTTTTTTTTTAACTAATGAAGACTCAACAAATGAATGCATGTTTTTTTTATTTTGGTTTTGGGAGGGGGCAAGAAGAAGAGAGAGAGAATCTTAAGCAGACCCCATGCTCAGCGCAGAGTCTGATGTGGGGCTTGATCTCACAACCCTGAGATCATGATCCTGAGCCAAAATCAAAGTCAGATGCTTAATTGATGGGGCCACCCAGGCACCCCAATCAAGGGTTTAATATGTATCGCTTAAAAAGAAAAACTACAGTGAAGATAATTTAATATGTATCCCTTAAAAGAAAAACCACATGAACATAAAAGTAAAAAACAAGAATATACTCATGCTTATCATGACTCTGTGTAAGAGCTGTTCTGCTTCACAAAATGAAGAGCAAGTAAGGACAACATCAAACCTGACAAAAAGTTGGTCAATGAGTGGGAACTTGCCTTGCAAAATCAGCTTTTATTTTACAGAAACAAACTTGAAAACATTTGTTCAGAAAGTCTCTATCATTTTGTGGCTCAAATTCATGTTTATTTATCATCCATGAATACACTTCTCTGTACTTTGGAACTAGAGAATGGAATTTTCTAACCTGTTTTTAAAGTCTGATTAACACTAAGTGTTAAATAGAACTTAGAAACAGAGCTTAAAATTTCAGTATGGACTCTGAAAAACAATCTGAGGGGTTTGAAGTGGCGGAGGTGTGGGAGGTTGGGGTACCAGGTGGTCGGTATTATAGAGGGCACGGATTACATGGAGCACTGGGTGTGGTGAAAAAATAATGAATACTGTTTTTCTGAAAATAAATAAATTGGAAAAAAAATAAGAAAAAAAATTTCAGTACTTACTAATATCTCTAAATAGTAAGCCAACATTTTCAAAAATAGAAGGACATTTTTAATTACGTTGCTCTTTCTAAAAGAGTATTACATTGTTGAGTAAAGAGGAGTTTTATATAAAAATTAAGCAGTTTAAAATAGTGTTTCATTTATTTCTCATACTTTAAGTTTTTATTTTTGTTTTTTAAAAATATTTATTGTCAAAGCATATTATATAATATATAAATACATAGTGTATAGATACAACATGTACTATAAATGTGCACTCTCATATATAAAAAATTTATTGATAAAATTGTAAAACCAAAAGTCTGGTAACCCTTGCTCTAAGTAACTGAGCAGTATAGTAAATCCAGTCATGAGAAAAATCTTTGAAATAGATGAAGTTTATGTTTCATGCATAATTAACATTATTCCAACTGTGGCTCTTATTCTCCTGGTGGTCATCTGGGATTCTCTTATTGCTCTTAATTTTACCATTATATAGTCTTAAGTGCTCAAAATAGACATTTAAGGAAAGTACTGTTGCAAACTAACATTTGATGACTGATGTATGTATTCATTGATGTCTACTATTTGTCAGGAACATTCCAGTCTGTGAGCACTGAATATGACAGACAATAGTTCTGCCCTCCTGGAACAGTTCCTTCTAGTTAGAAGAGAAAAAAAGTGGGTTAGAAAAGTGCATAAAGTATAATCAGATGATTATAAATGTCAAGGAGAAAAATAGAGCATGGGAGGGAATAGAAAGAGTGACAGCAGGTGAATGGTGCTATATAACTTTAGGTAAGATATTTATTCAAAGAACTGAAGATGATATAGGAGCAAAGTATATGGACAGCTTGGGCAAGAAGGTCTTAAGGCAAGAGGAAAGCAACTACAAATGTGCTAAGACATGAGGATGCTTAGTATATCAAAAACATTCAGTATGTGACGAGTGAGGGGGAGAGTAGAAGGAGATGGGGAGGAGGAAGATATTGTAGAACTTTAGACCATTGTAATTTTTCTCATATTTTTCTCACAGTGAAATGGGAAGCCACTGGGGTACTTTAAGCACAAAAGTTTGTTTATCTAACTTGTGTTTTAGCAGAATGAACATGATTGTTACATTGATAACAACTAGAAGGGGGCAGGTTCAGAAATTGGGAGACCAGGGGCTTTGCAATCATTGGGTTAAGCAGATAGATTGCTTAGACTAGAGTGGTATCAGTGAAGGTAATGAAGGGTGATTTGACTGTGGTTGTATTTATAGCTAAAGCCAAAAAGCATTTTGACAGTTTGGCTGTGGAATATTAAAAAATGAGAGAGAGAGAGAGAGAAGAGCTAAGGGTGGCTTCAAAGTTATCGACCTAAACAACTGAAAGAATAGAACTGCCACTTACTTAGTTAGAGAAGGCTGAGAAGAGCAAATTTTGATGAAGATCAAGAGCTCAGCCTTGCTAGTTTATTGTTTAAAATGCCTTTTAAACATACAAGGTGATATGTTAAGATGATAATGCCTACAAGTCTGAAGTTCAGTAGCTACTGGGAGAGATATGAACTGAAAATTAAAAAGAAATTATCAGAACAGATGTCATTTAAGCTAGGAGACTAGATGTGGTAACCAAGAAAATGAGTAAGGGAAGATAAGACAGACCTGAAGACGGAGCCTTGCAGGCCTCCAACACTTAGAGGTTAGAGAAGTGAGGACGAACGAGGATGGAGACAAAAAAGGAGTAGCCAGAAAGGTAGAAGGAACACCAGAAGAATGGTATATTGAAAGCCAATTAATCATAGGGCTCAACTTTGTCAAATACTGTAGTCAGTCAAATAAAATAAGGAATGAGAACTGACCATGGGTTCTAGCAATGAATGTAACTGGAGAACTTGAAAAGTGTATTTTCAGTAGAGTGATGGGGATAAAAAATTTGGTTGGTATAGCTTTATGAGAGAACAAGGAGGAAGATCTGAAGACATCAAGCATAGACCCCTGTTTCTAGGAAGAAAATAAGGACACACATGTTTGTATATGAACTGAAGTGGTGCTAGAAAGCACTGGAATTTTTTGTTGGCATTTACATTCTTAAAAAAAAAAAATAGGGGCACCTGGGTGGCTCAGTGGGTTAAAGGCTCTGCTTTCAGCTCAGGTATGATCCCAGGGTCCTGGAATAGAGCCCCACATCAGGCTCTCTGCTCAGCAGGGAGCCTGCTTCCTCCTCTCTCTCTCTCTCTCTGCCTGCCTCTCTGCCTACTTGTGATCTGTATTTGTCAAACAAACAAACAAACAAACAAACAGAAGAGAGTTGGGCGTGAGGCTATGGAAGGAGAGTTAGGAGTTTGAAGAAGAAAAAAGAAAAAAGAAAAAAGAAAGCATCCAGGATCATAGGAGAGAAAATGTACCATGCAGTGTTTCTTCAAATGTGTCCATCTCAACAGTTGCAGGTGCAGAGAAGGTAGAGAAACAGATTTAACTCTAGTGTGTATTAGGCAAGAGAGTATGGTGAAACTAGAGAGGGGCAAAGGAGTCAAGACTACATACAAAAGAGAGATTAAAATTACTGACAATGAACTTCGATATGGTGATGGAAAAGCCTCAGGCTATAACAATTTCTCATTTTTCTTTTCTTCTCATGTTATTAATATTTTAGATATTTGTTTTGTGGGACTGTACAAAGTATTAGAAAGTATCTAGCATCTGGGGCACCTGGGTAGTTTAGTCAGTTGAGCATCCAGCTCTGGATTTTGGCTCATGTCATAATCTCATGGTCATGGGATAGAGTCATGTGTCTAGCTCAGCGCTCACCAGGAGTCTGTTTGAGATTCTTTTTCTCCCTCTCCTTCCACCCCTCCCCCCACTCTTCTGCACATGCATGCTCTCTCTCAAGTAAAGAGGTGATTTTTTAAACTAAGGTTTTGAGAAAGAGCAAGCAAGAGAGAGAGAGAGAAAGAGAGCACAAGTAGGGTGAGGGAAAGAGGAAGAAGTAGACTCCTCACTGAGCAGAGAGTCCAATGTGGTACTTTATCGCAGGACTCCAGGATCATGACGTGAGCTGAAGGCAGATGCTTAATCGACTGAGCCACCCAGGCACTCCAAATAGATGAATCTAAGAAAGCAAGCAAGCAAGCAAGCAAGCAAGCAAGCAAGAAAGAAAGAAAGAAAGAAAAGGTAAAGGTAAGGTAAAGGGAAAGGAAAGGAGAGGAAAGGAAGAAAAGATTTAGTATAGTTTGGCCCCAGACCCCAAGTATCAGTAGCACTTGACCAAAATCAAAAGAACAGCATGTAATTCTTAACAGTTTTTTAACCTCATTGCACTTTTTCCTTCTTTGAAGTAGACTTTTTTTATATGCTCCAAAAATGAAGGATAGTTTATATAATTTTAAAATGTTTATATGAACAAAAAACCAAACTAGTCATCTAATTATTTGCTATATTCAGTATAAAACACTCCAACAGTAAAACACAGGTTAGTGTTTTGAAATTATACTTTATTAGACACACAAGAATTTTTATCAGTCATTTAAATAGTTGTCTTATCTCTAAGGTATGTTAGTAATAGTAATAACTGACCAATAATGAAATGAATCAATAATAATGAAAAACTCCTAACAAAGTTTAAGACCCGATGGCTTCAGAGGTTATTACTATGAAACATTTAAAGAAGAGTTAATACCTATTCTAGTCAAACCATTCCAAAGGATAGAAGAGGAAGGAGAACTTCTTGTTTCATTCTATGAATTCATTATTACCCTGATACCCAAACCTGATAAAGACTATAAAAAAAAGAGAACTACAGGCCAATATATCTAATGAACATAGTTGCAAAAATCCTCAAGAAAAGATTAGCAAACCGAATCCAACATTTAAAAAATCATTCACTATGATCAAGTAAGATTTATCCCTGGGATGAAAGGGTGGTTAAATATTCACAAATTAATCAATGTGATACATCACATCAGTAAGAGCCTAAAAACCATGCCATCATTTCAGTAGATGCAAAAAAGCATTCGACAAAGTACAATATCCATTCATGATGAAAACTCTCAACAAAATAGGTTTGGAGGGAGCATATATAAACATTATGAAGGCCATGCATGAAAAACCCACAGCTAACATCATACTCAATGGTGAAAAACTAAGAGCTGTTCCCCTGAAGTTAAAAACAAGACAGGGATGTCCACTCTCACCACTTCTATTCAACGTACTACTGGAAGTCCTAGCCACAACAATCAGACAAGTAAAAGAAATAAAAGGCATCCAAATTGGTAAGGAAGAAGCAAAACTTTTACTATTTGCAGATATGATACCATATATAAAAAACCCCTAAAGACTCCACCAAAAACTACCAGAACTGATAAATGAATTCAGTTAGATCACAGGATGAAAAATCAATAAGCAGAAATCTGTTGCATTCCTAAACAGTAATAATGAAGTGGCAGAAAGAGAAATTAAGAAAACAGTCCCATTTACAATTGCACTAAAATAATAAAATATCTATCAATAAACTTAACCAATGTGGTGAAAGCCCTGTACTCCAAAAACTATAAAACACTAATGAAGAAATTTGAAGATGACACAAACAAAATGGAGAGACATTCCATACTCATGAATTGAAGGAACAAATACTGTTAAAATGTCCATACTACCCAAAACAAATCTACAGATTTGATGTAACCCCTATCAAAATACCAACAGCATTTTCCACAGAAATAGAACAAATAATCTCAAAATTTGTATGGAACCACAAAAGTCCCTGAATAGCCAAAGTGGGCTTGAAAAAGAATAAAACTGGAGGTATCCCAATCCCAGATTTCAAAATACACTATAAATTGTACTAATTGAAACAGTGATGGTACTGACAAAAAAAGACTTATCAATGGAGCAGAATAGAAAACCCAGATATAAACCCACACTTATATAGTTAACTAATCTTTGATAAAGGAGGGAAAGGTATGCAATGGAAAAAAGACACTCTTCAAAAAATGGTATTGGGAATAGTGGACATCTACATTGAAAAGAATGAAACTGGACCAGTTTCTTATACCATACACAAAAATAAGATAAAAATGGATTAAAGACCTCAGTGTGAGACCTGGGACCATAAAAATTGTAGAAGAGTAGTCATTTCTCTAACATTGGCCATAGCAAAATTTTTCTAGATCTATCTCCTCAGGCTAGGGAAACAAAAGTAAAAATACATTTATTGGTACTACATCAAAATAAAAAGCTTCTGTGCAAAAAAGGAAACAATCAAAACTAAAAGTCAGCCTACACAATGCAAAAGATATTTGCAAATGACACATCTAATAAAGGATTAGTATCCAAAATCTATAAAGAGCTTATTCAACTCAATAGCAAAAAAAAAAAAAAAAAAAAGCAAAAAAGCAAAAAAGCAAAAAAACAAAAAAACCCTAAATAATCCAATTTAAAAATGGGCAGAAGACATGAACAGATATTTCACCAAAAAAGACATACAGATGGCTAAAAAACACATGAAAAGCTGCTCAATGTCATTGATCATCAGGGAAATGCAGGTGAAAACTGTAATGAGATATGCCCTCACCCCTGTCAGAATGGCTAAAATCAAAAACACAAGAAACAAGTGTTGACAAGGCTCTGGAGAAAAAGGAACCCTGTGCCCCTTTGGTGGGAATGCAAACTGGTGCAGCCAATGTGGAAAACAGTACGAAGATTCCTCAAAAAATTAAAAATAGAAGTATCATGTGATCCAATAGTTCCACAAGTGGGTGTTTATTTACCCAAAACACTAATATAAAACACTAATTTAAAATAATATACACACCCCTCTGTTTATAGAAGCATTTTTTTATAATAGCCAGTATATGGAAGCAAATCAAGTGTCCATCAACAGATGAGTGGATAAAGAAGATATAGTATATATGTAATGGAATATTACTCAGCCATAAAAAAGAATGAAATCTTCCCATTTGTAACAACATAGATAGAGCTAGGAAGTATAACGTTAAGTGAAATATGTCAGTCAGATAAAAACAAATACATGATTTCACTTGTATGTGGAATTTAAGAAACAAAAGAAACCAAAAAAAGAGACAAATAAAAAGGTAGACTCTAGCTATAGAGAACAAACTGATGGTTACCAGAGGGGAGGCAGGTGAGGAAATGGGTGAAAAAGGTGAAAGGGGTTAAGTATGCATTTATCATGATGAGCACTGAGTAATGTGTAGAATTGTTGAATCACTTTATTGTATATCTGAAGCTAATAGAACACTATGTTATCTATACTGGAATTAAAATAAATTTAAAATAAATAAATGGTAAAATAATAATAGTAATTGAAATATATCAAGTATTAACATGTATATCTGGAATGTATTAAGTATTCATATACATACCTGGCACCATGCTGATTGTTTTACCTGAGCTCTCTGATTAGATCTTCACACAGTGCTCTGAATTATGTATTATCATTATTCCTATTATATAGCAAACAGTATTAAGATGTGCTTAGTATTGGGAGAATGGAGCAATGTTTTGCAGTATTATAGTATGGCTATTCACTTTTCATCTGTATATGTTGACATCGAGTTGTTTCTAGGTACTAACATAACACTGTAGAGCACATCCTTTTTTTTTTCCAGGCATAAACACATTTTATCCCTTTGTCCTATAGTTCCTGAAACTGCTCATGCACTTTCTTCAAATCTTCCCTTTTACTCTGATTTAAATTGAGAGGTTAGACTTTCTTTTAAAATGAAAAGCAAACCAACAGAAAATAAGCCATCCCAAATACTGTTTAATGCATCTTAAACATAAAATAATTCAGTTGCTTAAAGAAAATTATCAACATCTGAAGTGCCATGCATTAAATATTAGTGACATTTACTTACAAAGGAATAGATATCATCTACCTCTATATAGTTGCCATTTCTGTATCAGTACAATATATACAAAGTTCCAAATGCATAGCACAAAAATGATATAGAAGGAATAGCGGTCACTAAGTTCCTGTGATTGAAAGTGTATCATACAATGTTCTTTCCTTTCAGCACAATAACCTGAGAAATATAGCTGTCTATTTAAAGAAGACATTTTCTTATTTGGCAGAATATTATGATCGCAGAGTATATGTACAATATGGTCTTAGTTTGTGTCTATCTGTGCTATGCTTGGGAAAATCACTTTAAGTTTTATTTAATTTATTTTGGAGTTTAACTCTTACTTTTGACATGATTTATATTCTAGGGAGATCGCAGCTTCTTCCTGCTTGAAATTCAGGAAAATGACATTGGATACATAAACCAAGTATATGCTCTTATTATAGCTGTGTCTGCTAGGGCTACAGTCCTTTTGTTAAAAACCTGCCAAAGTTTTCAATGCAAGCTTTCCTTTTCTAGGTGTTATGATTTAATCTGGTAGCTTCTATTGCTCCCTAAAGACTGTGCAGACCTGGAACCATAATCTGTATATGCAAGTATGCAAATCTATATATGCAAGTTTCTTTTTCCTTCTCCTTACTTCTCCTCCCTAAAATATTTTATTTTTATTATTCAAAATTATTGCCACTGCAACTGATTGCAAATTGTAAATCTGGGTCTGTTTGTAGAGCTGGTGGGTAGGGTCTCCTTTGGAATTTCTTTTTATTGACATATTGGTTGGCTGGATAATGATCTTTTTAAACATGTCCATGTCTTCATCCTCAGAACCTATAAATATGTGACTTTACATAACAAAAACAACCTCACAAATGTGATTAACTTTGAGGACCCAAAAGTTATCCTGGATTGTCCAGATGAGCCCAATCTAATCACGTAAGGCCCTAAAAGTAGAAGAGGAAGGCAGAAAAGGGAGTCAGAGTGATGTGACAGTGGAAGAAGAGGAAGAACAGATTCAAAGCCTGAAAGGGACTTTGTCCATCATCGTTGTCTGTGAAGATGGAGGAGCCCATGAGCCAAGAAATGTGAATGAGCTCTAGAAGCTAGGAATGGGCATTGACCAATGCCCAGTAAAGTGATGGGAACATCAGTTCTACAACTACAAGAACTGAATCTGCCAACAATCTGAATGAGCAAGAAAATGGACTCTCCCCTAGAGCATCCAGAAACAAATGTAGCCCTGCTGACACCAGGATTTTACCATTATACCTTAGTGAGACCCGTGTTGAAATTCTCACCCATAGAACTGTGAGATAACTTTGTGTAACTTCCAGCTGCTCAGCTTAGTATGAAAGCATTTAGAAACAATTACAGTATAGATGGATACTTGTATCTTTGGAAGAGGAAAGTGGGAGTTATTTTTGACAAGACCAGGAGGAGACAATGAGATGAAAAAAAAAAATAATAATAGAGATGTCATGGGATGTGTCCCTTTTCTCCTATCCCCTCCTTTAGGGGCTTGAGAATCTGGTGTGAAGCCTCACTTCAACAGGGATAAAGGCAGAGGACTGGAAGTGAGGGTGATATTTTTGTTAAAGATGTTGTGAGAAAGATTGTGACACAGGGTGAAGGTAAGCCCACTCTCCCCCATCTGACTGAGGGCCAAAGGCAGCTTTGTGTGAAGCTGTGTCTCCACTCTGGCTCCTGACAGCCACATAACAGAAAGATTTATTGATGAGGGACTAAACTGGATTTACTTTTAAGGTGTATAGGGGCCTAAGAATTTTTCTTACTGGATATCAGTGTCAGAGAGTCTTCATGTCTGTCCATGGATTTGTGAGGCCGGGGAGTATGTGCATTATGTTAAAGACTACCATTAGAGTAGCCTCAAGTAATTAATGTACAAATATTAACCCATTTAAATGAGGTATACATAATTCTGCACATACAAATGGAAACCTCAAAAGTGAATCATCCATCATAATAATTCTACCAGTCTAGCTATTTGTTATCATTGAGAAGACACTCAGAGCCCACCTGGTTTTGCTGACCTTTATGAGTTTTTCACTTACATCACAGAGTCAGGGTGTTGAAAATAAAACAAAAAAGCGGGAGGTAACTTGAAAGAAGAATGTGTAGTGGTATTTCTTCTCCATACACATGTTACACAGATCTTGCTCAACCTAGGATAGGGTTATGTCCTGTTAAACCTATTTTGAGTTGAAAATATCATCGGTCAAAAATGCATTTAAGACTCCTAACCTATGGAACATCATGCTTAGTCTATTAGCTTAGCCTAAGGCCTACCTTAAACATGTTTAGAACTCTTACATTAACCTACAGCTGGACAAAATCATGGAACACAAAGCCTATTTTATAATAAATTATTAAATATTTCATGTAATTTGTTGAATAAAAATGAAAGGAAAAACAGAATGGCTGCATGAGTACGGAGTAGTTGTATTGGTTGTTTAATTGTAAGTGGCTTAGTGGGGCCTGTGACTCCCTGTTCTACCCAACATCATGAAGAGAGTATTGTACCACATGTCACTAGCCCAGAAAAAAGATCAAAATTCAAAATATAAAATACAGTTTCTACTGAAGGCATGCATATCCCTTTTGTACCATTGCAAAGTCAAAAACTGTCAAAAGACAAACTATCATAACTTAGGGGTTATCTGTATTGGGGCTATATTTTGTAGTAAGAACTCCATTGACATGGATATAGTTTAAATTGGATCAGTAGACTTCATTAAAGCAACAGACTGTTTACTTAAGAGAGTACATTTATGAGTAGTTGGAAAATCAAAACTGCATTTTTATAATTAAGCTATATTGATGTGAATAAGTTAAAATTCATATGCTCGTTGTTAATTGCTTATGTACTTTCATGCAATGTACATGCAATTCAAAAGTGAATGTACTTTATGTACATTGACTTTTTTTATTTAGGAAACTCAATTACATAGAATGTATTTTAAATATTCAAGCATTAAACCACCTAGGTCATATACTAGGAAGCATAAAACTCATCATTGATTCTGTGTCTTTATGAAATTAAATGTATGGGAAAAAATTGCCAGTCAACTCAACTGAATTAATCTCAGGCTCATTTGTAGCCCACTACAGATTGTGGCCTATGTGTTTGAGTGAACAAAATGCAATAAATTAAGTTAGTCTTATTCTAGTTTATTTTAGACATAAATGTGTGACTTAAAAGAACTGGAAGTAAAGTCTTAAACATGTCTCTGAAATGTTAAAAAGACAATTTCATAATTTCAACCTTTATAAGAACTTACTGACTCATGTGAAAATGTTTCACATTCACTTTTGAATGTTCAAACTGATGTGAATGACAAGCAAGAAAATTCCAGGGACTAGGAAGCTTAGAACTAACTGAATTAGAATAAAAGAATCATTATGTGTTTCAGTGTGTTGAGTTTGTGGACAAAAACATGGGTTCTTTCCAATTGTTGTGCTACTAGAGCATCCATAGTTTGGGGTTGTTTGGCTTTGATTTCTCAAGCTGTGATGAGAAACCAATGAGCTTTAACAAGATGACCCAAAGATCCTCTGTGCTCTTTCCCCTCACTTGTTGTGTATGTGAGCACCTCTGCAAAAGAGCAAACTTGGCTTCTCCTCACCTTTTTCACCTATTGACAAAACTACCACACTTCCCTAAATTTCTATTTTTATTTTTTAAAAATAGAGATTTTGTAAATTCTACCAAGAGAGAAATACATAATTCTCTTCACTATATCCTTGGATTTGTATTTGCTTTAAAAAGGGCCAAGCCTAACATGGAGCCATATGTAAAACTAAGCTTATTAAATTACCTAGTAATAATAAAATTATAGCAGAATTTTATTTGGTCAAGAAAAATGATCACATTTTCTTGAATGTCAGGTGTCTAAAAATAAGACATTAGGAAAAGTTAATAAAATGATGAATGTGCTTGCCTGATGATTATGATACACTTTAATATTTCTTCAATTCTCATTAGCTAAATATAATGTAACTCTAAAAATGTCTACTATGATACTAATTTGTTAAAAATTTATATCCAACATATCTTGCATAAAGAATACTTTGCTTGGATATTCCTTCTCATTTTTAAACTTTTTAATATATTTAAAATATATTGTCAAATTTGACCACTTTTTTGGAAATAGTGAAATTCCTTGGCTGTTTTAGGTTAATTATTTTATTCTTTTTTTTAAATTATTTTATTCTTTTAAAAATTATTTGATTCTTATTTTTAAGTAAGTAAATAACATGATTAAACAGGGAGGCAATTTTTTCTTACTAGTATATTTTCTTAGAATAGGTTGCTAATTAGAAGTGCTCCTATTTTTCATCTTATAGCTATGAAACTATTCAAACCATTAGGTTTCCCCCAGCAGTTTTTTGTTATTATTGAAGATTATAATAACATATCATGAATTTCTTCTTGCATTTGAATATTCATATTACTGGATACTTTTTATTGCTATGCAAGCAAACAGTTGTAGTAGCAATAGACTTTGATGCATTCCTCAGTCTCTGAAATGTGAGGAAAGAGGAGGTAAACATTTAGCAAATAAATTGTACTAAGATTAAAAAACGAATAATAGTACTCTCATAATCTTATATTTATAAATAGGGCCTATGCCAAAGGAATATCTTAAAAATTAGTCTCATGAGGGAGAGACCAGATACACACACTCAGGCACACACACACATTTTTCAAACATTCTCAAACCAGAAAATATTTAGTTTTTATTCTGTGACCACAGCATGGTCAAGTATAAATTTAAAAAAATAATAAATTAGACCGCTTAAAAACTTGAGAACATGTTATAAAATAACTATTCTGGCCACAAAAAATTAAACTTAGACAACTATTATTCTGGCAACAAAGTATCAGAAAGCCAAAACTATGAGGTGAAGCAAAAGCTCCTTTACAGGGGTTAATCTAAAGTCTAAATGCTGAGATGCCTGAGTGGCTCAGTCAGTGTCTGCCTTTAGCTCAGGTCATAATCCCGGGGTCCTGGGATCTAGCCCTGCATCAGGCTCCTTGCTCACTAGAGAGCTTGCTTCTCCCTCTCCCTCTGCTGCTCCCCCTGCTTGTGCTCCCATGCTCTCTCTGACAAATAAATAGAATCTTAAATAAATAAATAAATAAATAAAGTCCCTAATACTTTCATTATAAAGTGAGAAGTGTAGGAAGAGGAATAGAAAGAGAAATTAAGTAACAATTCTCTCTCTCCCCTCAACTCCCACCTGAGAATAATTATTTTATTCATATTTGTTCATCTCTAGATCTTTGAAATATGTCAGTTTTAAAAAACATGGATTATATATTGAGTAAATGTTTAGTGAATGAATGAATTTAAAGAAGAAATTTGACTCAGAAAAGCATTTGTGCAAAGCCATTCTATTCCGTGCTTATAAAAATAATGTATAAAACGATGACACAATTATAGCTCCAAAGAAAGATCATTTAAGAAAAGCAAAGTTTTAGAACCACATAGCTTTTGACTGGGGGTAGCTGAACTTATTAAACTAGCCAATGGTGCTTAACCCATATTTGAGAGAATTAAGATCTTCTAAGAGTTTTCCAGTTATTTTTTGCTGAGTGACAGACCACCTCAAACTTTATAGTGCGTGTTAACTATTTTAATATGCCTACAAATGTTACAGTAAGAAATTTGGACAGGGCATTGCAAGGATAGGTACTCTTTCCTCAGTAATATCTTGGGACCCAGCACAGTCAATTTGAATGGTTGTGGGGGAGTTGAAGAAGCTGGAGACTTCTTCATGTACACATCAAATGCCTGGAATACAATAACTCAAAGGTTGAGTCACCTGAGACAGACAACCAGACATTGCATGCATGAATAGTACATGCAGTTTGGGTTTCCTCCAAGCATGGTGGCCTCAGGTAATTGGCAGTGTGGGGCTCCAATAGAAAATGTCCCCAGATAACCAGGCAAAAGCTCAATGGTCTTTAATGACCTTACTTCAGAAGTTGCACACAATAATTCACAGGTTAAATCGGTCAAAAACCTACCTAGATTCAAGACAGGAGATAAAGACCCCAATGACACTCAATAGGATGACTGTCAAGTAATTTGGGACCTTGCTTTAAAATCATTATAACAAAATAAAATAGAACAGAAAACATGTTGTTCTAAGCAATAGTATCTAAAAATCCATGGAGTCATAGAAGTGAAAGCCAACACCCAGAATCTCTGCCATTATTTGCAATTTGGCCTTGGACAGATGGTATATAATCTCTGGCCATGTTTTCTTAATGGTAAAATAAGTGCTTTGGGGATTAAAAAAAAATTAAGTCTTTTGATAGGTGAGAAAATAAATGAAGTTAGTAAGATTTCCAGTTAATTTCTGTATATATGATTACTTTCAGAAATACTGCTTAAATTCTAAAGTGATACAAGGTTGTTTATATTATTGAACTACTGCTTATTTGTTATTGAATAAATGACTACTGAAAATCAGATGGTGATGCATGTATGTTTTTTATTATGCACTTTTAGTGAATTTCTAAGAAATAGCTAATATTTTAAAATGTATAATTTCTAAGCATTACATGAGTAACCTAAATGGTATGATTTAGGAGATGAAGGTCAATATTTTTATGTCTCAGGAGCCAGAGCATGGATTGACTCAAGGAGATGATTTTCATCTACTTCAGTTGGCGGGGCAGCGGGGAGGGGGTGGGTAGGAGGTCCTGGTAAATGGACCTAAAAGCTTTTGAAGTTTTGCTGTTGCCATTTACAAAGTATACGAACTACTGCCTGTTTAATTGAAAATATTTTATATTAGTTTAATAGCTGGAGAGAACCTTCCATTTTAACACAAGTTTTATGCATTTCCACATACCAAGATATAAATGGTAGCTCAATGAGAAAAACTGATGAAGAGCTTGAAAATTAATGAGACATAAAAGCTTTTGACTCTGACCTTGAGATGCAGTTTGGTATTTAGGATGTTAAATTACTTGCCTTCTTTTAAATGGAGAAACAGCTGGTCTGTGTGGGAGGGATGTTCAGTTATGATTGAGAAGAAAAAGAAACAACAGAAATGTTAAAACCTTTTAGAAATAGTATATAAAATGAAATACACACTACAAAATTCAATGCAATATGTTAAAGTTCACAGAATGCATGGATGTTGCCCCCCCACCAAGAAGCATATAGTTGTTGAGTTGATATAAAATGCATGAAGAAAATAAGTATCCAAAGCTGCATAAATATGACACCCCCATGAGAGTATGAGAAAGTGTTTCATGTTGTGATTGATAGGACTGCTTTTATGGCCCTCTTTGAACTCTTAGCAGGAACTTTGGAGTGTCCTGAGGGTCTGTCTCCTTTATATGGCAGGAACTCTGTTTTCTTAGAAAATAGTAAAGAACACTGTCTGAATTCCCTTTGTTCCTACAGTTTATGGGAATTGGGGATCTTAGTAGAAAAATTACTAACTTTCTCATATAGCTTGTGAAAAATGCTCAGCTTCATTTTGAAATCTTGGCCATTGTTTTTCCTTGACTTAATGGTATAGTTTCCTTTTCTTTCTGTCTTTTTTTTTGGGGGGGGGTGCTTTTTTTGTTTGTTTTATAGTTTTTAGTCAGGGAGGCCATAGTCCGACCTGCCTTTAGTAAATGCCCCATGAAACTTATAGAATTTGGTGAGGACAATTTATTCTAGTGATTTATCTACTAGAAACAAAAAAAGAATGAAGGGAAGAAAAATCTAAAATACCATGTAACATGTTTACTTGAGTGCAATAGTTTATGCATATTAGAGGGTTTCCATACTGAAGCAAGAAGTCATAAATGTCTAGTTGAAATTGTATGATCTGATAGACACGAGATTTCTGTTGTCATTTAGGACAGGGGATTTTAGAACTAAAGGTATCAAATAATAAAAGTGTGAATATATGTAGTCTCTAGAATGTGTTAATAAATAGTACAGTGTATAAATCTTAACACAATAAAATAAGCAGAGAAAGTGTTGGAATTTTCACAGTAGAGATGAGTAGACGTAGAATAGAGCTCACGGAGACAAATATTTGTTCAAAGTCATACTTCCATGAGATTCCCATGAGCTGAAACATCATGTCAGCTCTCTTTACTTCCATAGTCTATACTTTGGATTTGACTTCATTCTTAAGGAACAAATACTTTAAAAATTATACATCTGGGGGCGCCTGGGTGGCTCAGTAGGTTAAAGCCTCTGCCTTCGGTTCAAGTCATGATCTCAGGGTTCTGGGATTGAGCCCCACATCAGGCTCTCTGCTCAGCGGGGAGCCTGCTTCCTTCTCACTCTCTGTCTGCTTCTTTGCCTACTTGTGATCTCTGTCTGTCAAATAAATAAAATCTTTTAAAAAAAATTATACATCTGGTTTGTGCAAGGCTGGCTAACACTCAGGTCTGATCCCCTTTTCACTGTGTTTTCTCAGTATTCGTCTTTCAGAAACCCCAACAAAAATATTTTAAGGCATTCTTTATGAAACACACTTTCTAATATTTTTCAGGTGCTTACATCACAAATATTTGACTTCTTTTAGATATTCCAGATAGCAATGCTGATTCTATTAGTCATTCCATCTGATAAAAGTAATTTAAGAATAAATAATATCAAAAGGGTAACTATCATGTATTTTGGGTTAACTCTTATTTTCTCTATTTCTACATTTCTGTTTTAATAGAATATATATATATATGAATATTTATACACACACATCCACATACATATATATGTAATTTTTTCTCACTTTACACAAATGGTTACATGACGTACATATTATAAAAGCACATTATAGTTGTTTTACTTAATATAATCAAGATAATTCCATATTAATGAATAAAGATTTTCTTTGTGTGTGTATGTATGTTTGTGTGGTATAAATTTATTTGATTGGTTGGTTATTTGTTTTTTGTTGAATGGATGCACCCAAGTTTGTTCAGCTGTTTTGGAAGAAGCTAAACATTGACTTTCATGTTAGGCTTTAAGGTTCAAATCCTGGCTTCACCACCTGTCAGCTTTACAACCTTAAGCAAGTTAGGGAATCCATCAATGCTTCAGTTTTCTCAACTTTAAGGTGAATGTGATAATAGTAATATACCTGTTACATCAGGCTGTGTGCATATTGTTTGGGGGATTAAAAGAGTTAATGTATATAAAACCACTTTACAGAGTGGCATCTCCATCTTTACCCTTATTAATATGTCTGTTAGGAATCACTATTAATGGACATTGGTCTATTTTCAATATTTTTCTACAAACATTGTTGCAGTGAATAATCATGTGCCTAGCTATATCCCATATGTGCAAGTAGAGCTGTTGGATAAATTTTCAGAGCTAAAATTGTTATGTCAGAGTGTACATGCATTTGTAATTTAAATAGACATTACCAAATTGAACCCATAGATTTTGTACCTACAACCACAAATGCACGAAAGTACTTGTTTCCCTAATCCCCTCACTAATAGAGTACACTAATAGAGTACACTAAAGATCTCAGACTTTGAGATCTTTACTAGTCTGATGGGGAAAAAATAAGTGTTTTAGAAAAGTTTACCTTGTTTTCTTATTATTATTAATGAAGATAATATATTTTCATGTTTCAGCAACCAGAGTATTTTTCTTTTCTGCACAAATACTTCGATTCAAATTAGCAAACCTATTTTGAATTTAGTGAGTTCTCACAGTAATTAGGAGGGAAAATGAAATAATGTTTCGTGAAATTCTGCATGCTGGGTATAGAACATGGAGAATAGGTTTTATATGGTTCTTCTAGTGAATTCCTTATAAAAACCCTTGAAGATGTTATTTTCATTCTCTTTTTGACATAGCACAGAGTGACTCCAGAATTAAATTAATTTGCTCAATGTCACACTGTAAATATATGGACCAAGATTCTCTAAAAGGTCAGTCTTAGTCTCTAAGCCTGATGTGGGGCTCAATCTCTGTGCTTCTCCATGAAGCACATGGTCTTTGCGTTATAGACACCTTGCACACTGAGAGTGAGTGAGAATGTGTGGAGTGTGTGTGTGTGTGTGTGTGTGTGTGTGTGTTTGAGAGATGTCTTGAGGGGTAAGTATTTTAAAAAGTAAGCATAAATCAAGAATACATCGCAGTATCACCAAAGTAACAGTGTAACTGTAAAACATAAACTCTTAAGGCCTCAATTTCCACATGTCTACAATATAATAACAATAATCATAAACATACACTATAAGATTTTTGGAGATTCAATAAAATGATGCAGCAATGCTATTTCAATTCTAAAGTTCAATATAAATATTAACTGGATTTTTGTATGGCTCAGTCCCCTTAAATTTTGAAACATACCATATTTTTATGTTATCTGTATCTTGCTTTAAAAAAGTGGCAAATGTTTTTATCTTCAAGCTTAAAACATCCAGATCATATTGATGTGTCCCAGTGATATGGTGGTAGTCAGAGGAACTTGCTCTGAATAGTTGAAAAATTTTGGAGATTGTTTTTCAAAATGGCAACCAAAACAAAACAATGGTAGCAACTAACCTTTACTAAACATTGATAAAGTATCAAACACTATTCTAGATTGTTCATTTGAGTTCTCACAACACCCCATGAGTCATTTACTATTGCATCCTCTCCATTTTCCCGATGGCAGACTTGATACAAAGAAAGATTAAATAATTTGCTCTACCTAGTTACACAAAGCTAGTAAGTGGAGATCTGACTACTCCCTGCTTCCCCAAGAAGACTAGCTCTAGAATCTGTACTCTTTCGCACTATACCATTCCGAATCTCTGATACATCTCTGCAAGTACTATTCTCTTAATGACATATGTTGCCCTGTCACTTAAGTATTTTATCTCTAAAACTACAAAGCAAGGAACAGAGATATGTAAAGCTAATTACTATCTTGGTACTGTACAATAGAAATTGAAAAGAGTTACCCTGATACTTAATTAACCAACTGTTAGTAAATTAGCTGTGAAATTTAACATGGTGGAATTGTAAATTGCTGGTGATATCAAATCTAATCCAAACTCTTAGCAGATGTCGGCATTCTTTCTCCAACACCCAGACAGTTGGACCTCTATTCATATATCTATAGAGATATGGACACCCTACAAAGCTCATTCCATTTTCAAGAGTTCTAGATATTAGAAGTTAATTTTTATGCGGGATCAAAAAATATCCTCCCCCCAACTTCCTTGTATGGACTTCAATTTTATGTGACAAACAGAGCAAGTTTTCTTTTTATTATACAAAATAGACCCTTAGACATTTGAAGAAAACAATCATGATTTCTCTATGTCTTCTATTTTTAAGGTTAAAGATCTCCATTTCCTTTCTAAACCTCTTGTTCTGCTTTTTGAGCCATCAGCATCCTGGTCACACCTCTTTGGGTGATCTCTAATTTGTCAACTTCTCCCTTAAACGGTGGTGTCAAGAATGTGCTCTGACTAGTTATAAGCATTTGGCTCATTGCTTCCTGGAATCTGTATGCTGGGTGTCTTTTTAATACAGAGAGTACATTGTTTGCCAATATATCAGAACATAATCGAAAATGTATTTGTAACTTATAAAATATGTATTAGTGGGTGCTGGAATTTACACTATTATCCTAGCATATAGAATCTGGTGAAAAGTAATGACATATAGTTGCTGTATGTGTGTAAATGTCTAAATGACTTAAATATTGATTTTTCCTTCCAACTTCAGATCAAACTTCCCAAATGCTAAAGGGCCTTATTTTAAAATAAACGCACTTAAGAGTTTGCCAGTCAGCAGTACGGTAAGTTCCTGCAGTAGGCTCAAATCACCAGAAAACTCAAATAGACATATTTCTTTTGGTCTGTTTTTAGGACTGACAAAAATAAGAATAGAGAAACCAATAAAGGCCTATTCAAATAACAACTGGCAAGTTATCTCATGAGGGTAGTACAAATTTGTCCTGGTTTTTTATGCCTTCTCCATCTATAATACATTGAAATGATATATGGTGTTGAATTTGATTAAAATTCAGATGATATTTATGCAATATCTACTGTCTGTAAGATGCTTATGCAAAGTACCATAGGGAAACATTAAAACATGAATAAGGTCTGAATCCTGCCAATAGTGTGATCTCTTCTAGAAACCCTAGGACTGCAAAGTGCATTTAGAATCATGAAATACAAATCATTATGATTATATTTTTAGTGTGAAGTTTGTATGTATTTTAATTTTGAAAATTATCCTTATTAAAAGAGTATGATTTACAATATTTATTGACTATATACTATGTGCTAGGTACCAAGTGAGAACTTTGTGTATATTTCCTCATTAAACCCTAAGATCAAACTTCACAGGTAGGTGTAATTCAGCTCATTTTAGGGAAAATTAGTGGAGAATCTGAAACCACAAATTCCCAAGGGCCATACAACATTTAAAGGCAGAACCAGAATCCAAAACCAGGTCTGAAAAATCTTCAGGCATGAACTTGATCTTTTGTGTGATTTATATCTGATTTCCCCATTAACAGACATGTTAGATAACTAATGCAAATCTTTATCTGTTCATTCTGGAGGATGACACTTGAATATATTTTATTAGGCTATTGGTTCTCCTCTGGGGTGTGACTTAGTTTCCATTGCATCTTTGGGAATCTTTTCTTTCCAAATTCATAACCAGCTTCTACTGCTGTAATAAAGAATCACCTGCCGAGTTCATGAATAAGGGAAAAGAGGTAAGGAAGAGTGGTAGATCAATTTTGAATGAAAAATTATATTCCAGGACTAGCATTCTAGCATCTGCCCTTGTGGGAAGTTGACTGTTATTTCAAAATAACCTCTGTTGAACTAACATAACCTGGAATTAATTGAGCTTATTTAAGCATACAGCCCTTCCAACCATATTTAATGTTCCTGAAAGTATAAATATTGAGCATTGCCTATGGAAAGATAGAAATTCTGTTTATAACAGAATTCTGTTTATTCCAGCTTTTGCAATTAGAAGGGAAAGGCTATACAATAGCCATACACTATGCAAAGTTAATAACATTCTTACAGGACAAAATGCTTAAGCACTAAGAGAGAGTTAGCTAAACTTTGAATTGAAATAGAAAATAGCATTATTGATCTCCTTTTTACAGTGTTCTTACAAGTTTTTTTTTTACCAGAATTTGTGTGCTTAAGTGTATAAAATATGTTTATTCATTTATCATTTATGTGAAAATAATAAGCCTGTTTCTCTTTAACTTAATGGAACTTGGATTAAAATGTATGTTGTTATTTTAACCAACATTCATGTTGTATGTCATAAGCATGCAGTTTTCTGTTTTCTTGGCAGAGAACTTTAAAAAAATATTAAGTTCCTAGTCAGTAAGAAACTTACATATATAAAACCATAATTTACAGCTTATTTGATTAGATCAATGCATAATTATGGATTACATGTATTTTTTGTACTCAATATTTACACATAAATTAATCCAACCCATAGCAAGAGTACTAATGGAACATTCCATCCAAACTTAAGTAAGTAAACAGAAGACAAGCAGCTGTTGCAAAGATCCTGTTTTTGAGTCTGGGCCTGATAACAAAAAATAGTTTGGAGAATTTGGCTGCTACCATTTACTACATCTGTTGAGATGGTGTTATTTCAACTCAACACTTATCAGTGCATGTCACAAAGTAACGAGTAGTTCTCTCAGTCAGAAAACCTAGAGGAAACACTAAATCTTAATTTGTTTACGGGATACCATACTCCATCATCTTCTATATGATGGTTAGCAAATCTTTTTATGGAGTGTTTATATTTCTAAGTGTTCCCAAATGGATTTAAGTGTTTGTAGAAATATGTGAAGTTGGGGGTGGGGTGGAGGAGGGAATAGTCTGTTATATTTAAAAACTTGATCTGTTTAATTCTGGCCCTCTTGTTATATAAGTACCACTAACAGGCTTTCAGTTACAGCCAGAAACATTCTTACCCGATCAAACCCTTACAGTTCCATTTGCTTTGAATCATAACTGAGTATAGAGAATGTAAAATCGGGCCTTACTTTGTTATATGGAAGACATGAAGCTTACGCTGAAGAGAGGTTGACATTATTTTATTTTATACAAATTCATATAAGAAGCTCATACTGATTTCTCCATTAAGCAGTTAGGAGACTGGGCTCCAGGGACATTGACTAGTCAGTTGGTGTCACACTCAGAGAATATCTCTGATGGGTGCCTGTCATAAAACTGTTCTTGGCGGGGCGCCTGGGTGGCTCAGTGGGTTAAGCCGCTGCCTTCGGCTCAGGTCGTGATCTCAGGGTCCTGGGATCGAGTCCCACGTCGGGCTCTCTGCTCAGCAGGGAGCCTGCTTCCCTATCTCTCTCTCTCTGCCTGCCTCTCCATTTACTTGTAATTTCTCTCTATCAAATTAATAAATAAAATCTTAAAAAAAAAAACTGTTCTTGGCACAGTCACATTGATCATTTTCATCCCTATTTTGGATACTGAAGAAATTTAGCTGATAACAAAATACAAAGGAATGCAAAATTACCGAGTTGGATGTGGCCATGTCTAAAGGTGAAAAATAATCAAAAGGAGGACGCGTTGGAGCTGGCGAGGCAGGGAAGAGAAGGAGAAGAGTGGGGAGGAAAAAAAAGAAGGAGATTGATAAAAGGAAAGAGGAGGCAGGAAATCCAGGCAGATAGGAAGAAATGAAGGAAGGGAGGAATAAAGGCAGGCAGGCAGGAAAATCCTCAAGATTTTCCTCTTTGTATCTCCTAGACTACCTAACTTGGCCTTCCGAGCCAATGTTTCCAGAATGCGTTGTTTCTGTTTGACCCTCAAAATTCATACTCCTTTTTCTATGCATTAAGGTGATGTGAATTTAGGACCTCCTATGTAAATTCTGCCCGTTCTCTAATTTAACATCCCCTTACACACGTTCTAATTAACAAACTTTGAAAGAAGAGAAACATGCTCTTATCTCAATGTTATAAATGTACAGAAAAATATAACAAAACATGAAGTTCTGTTTTGATGTTAAAGGAGAGCTCCATGAACAGAGGCATCAATAAACACTTTGGAGGGAGGGACACATTTTCAGAGTTTAAGGCTATGGAGCTTCAAAATCTAGAAAGATGAACCACTCGCCATGTTTGTGATGCTAAATTGAAATTAACATATATGTTTCATTTATCCTGCTCCATATTACAAAGACTTTTCCTCTCTGATTTTTGTATATCCCTCCTGAAATATTTGCTCTGGTTAGTGAAAGTAAATGTTAGATTTTACACCCCATTTAATGGAATAAGAGAGATGATGTTCTAATAGCAGACAACCCAATAACCCAATCCTATTTTAAGAAAGAATTTCCCCCCATATATAGTGTCCACCATAGATCACCCACCCTTCACCCTTCAGTTCATATTTCTTGAGATTGGGGGTAGGGGCGGCTACAACACAGGTAGCCTAATACTAAATACTGATGTAAAGCTTAGCTTTATGAATTACCTTTAGCCTTTTCCACTCATGAGGGAGAACTTTCCTGCCTCATTAAATCTTTAGTGCAATGTGCTGCATGCACACTACATTATTATGTGTGACATTAGGTTATATATCGCATAGTAACTGTAATGTTACTTGCAAACAAGCTGTTTCTTTCCCCTGAAGGTAGAATTAAAACAGGTACTCGTGGGAAACAGCTACTTATGTTGCTCTTTTCTTAATGGGGTGAATTTGAGGATCAGGAGAATGAAGGACTTAGAATTAACCATCGCTGGGAGTGAATGACTCTTTTTCCTTGCAGTGCCTCTCAATTTGATAACTGAATCTTCTTGAAGACAATTTTGCTTAATGGATATAAAGAAAGGCGAAAAAAAAAAAAAAGAAAAGAGGGGTGCCTGGGTGGCTCAGTGGGTTAAGCTGCTGCCTCTGGCTCAGGTCATGATCTCAGGGTCTTGGGATCGAGTCCCGCATTGGGCTCTCTGCTCAGCAGGGAGCCTGCTTCCCTCTCTCTCTCTCTGCCTGCCTCTCCGTCTACTTGTGATTTCTCTCTGTCAAATAAATAAATAAAATCTTAAAAAAAAAAAAAGAAAAAGAAAAAAGCCCCCCAAAACAAAAAATACACTAGGTCTTTGGAGACCTTCATAAAATGAACTATTCTCATTAAATTCACTTTCTCTTTGTATTGAAAAGGAACACAACTTCATCTCTGATAAATATAATCTATCCAGTAAACGGGAGAATTTCTAAATGTGAGCTGTATGTGTGTACTTCTGTCTGTGGAAAACTGTATTTCTCTGGCCAATAGAAGAGTGGCAGTTTTGTTCCTCAGTAGCAAGAGAAAATGAAATGTTCTATTGGCAATACAAGCAGTGCTCTAGGGTTGGCCCCAAAATGGATGAATTTGAAATTCTCAAAGATAAAATTTATAAGCTGAGTCTACAGAGTCCAAAATTGTGGAAAATTGAAGTTATACATGGTACACGTAACTTACCAATGTCGTGGGATGTGTTGTTAGAACGCATTCTCCAGCATTAATGGGTGATACAGTTGATGCAGAGCTGTCCCTGTTTTAGAGTCCTTTAACTCTCTTATTTGCTGTGGTTGCCCCTGAATCTTTGAGAATACCACTGAGAAACCCTTTTTTCCTCCTCAGTCTTCTGACCAGTGGGACACTAGCCAACCAGAGAAGGAAAAGCAGCATTTTTTTTTTAAAGATTTTATTTATTTGACAGTCAGAGAACACAAGTAGGCAGAGAGGGAGGCAGAGAATGAGAGAGGGAAGCAGGCTCCCCGTGGAGCAGAGAGCCCGATGTGGGGCTTGTTCCCAGGACTCTGGGATCATGACCTGAGCCGAAGGCAGAAGCTTAACCCACTGAGCCACCCAGGCACCCCAAGAAAAGCAGCATTTGAATAGTCAGAGAGCTGTAGGAGTGAGAAATTTCAGCAGGAAAATGAGTTGAAGCAAATCAAAGTAGGAGAATGGGTAGGTACAAACAGGGGTAAGTCGGAAGTCCCAAAACTTCAATTTGTGGTACGGTACTCTTACTATCTTTGTTTTGTTATTGTTGTTGTTGTTTTGCAGTGTCTCCTAGACCAATTGAATATGCCACAATAGTGAGGGCCAAACAACTTAACAAATATTTGCATTTTAACAACTGAGCAACCACCTAAAAAGATAATGCACAAAAGTTCAAGCAATATAATAATTTTTTTCCCCATAAATAACTAGGATGACTTACTAAAGGGGATTTGTGTACCCACCGGGTAATACACAATTTGTTAAACCTAGAAACAAGTTTGCTATATTTAATTCCTGTTTTGCATTGATTTTTGTACAATATTTGGTTTTTATCACAGCATCCACTGAAGACTTCCCTTGACAAAGATACAGCATGGCTGAAAGTGCAAAAACAGAGCTTGATGTTTTGAGAATATCACTGAAAGGAATATAAAGTTTTCCCATGTTAAAACTGTGAAGTACCTCAAGCTAGTTGTTTGTGTGGTATCCAACAGATACATAGTATTGCTTATGTTTCCTTTAAATATTGACAGTATCCCACAGTGCCTTTGTGAGTTTACTGCAGTGCCGTGGGCCACCTCTGCACAGCGCTTGTGAAAAGGGGCTAGGTAGATCCTAGAGAGTATTGAAACTCTGTAGAAACTTGAATGAAATGTAGAAACCTGAATGAAGTGGTCCCAGGACCACTAGAGGTCCTTCATTAGGGGAGGCAATAACAGAAGTAATGAGTGAGGTCAGAAAATTGAATTCAAACACTTAGTGACTACTTTCACTACTAACTGTGATGTAGTAGTGAAAATAGAAAGTTAGACAAGAAATATTTCACTAGAATAAGATTGAGACTAATTTGATACAAATAACACAGAGAAAACAATATTATGTTGTACCTATGGTTTCTAATTTGAAATAGAGAAAGAAAACAATTGACCTGACCCGGTCATGGAAGTTGGGAAAATAATCAAGTTTGTTTTCTGGAAAGATCCAGATAATAAGATTAACTGGGTATGTTGAGTGTTTCAGACATTATTAAAAAATCACTCAGTATAAAACTGTCATAGGCTGAACTGTATTCCTGCCCCTGAATTCATATGTGGATGTCCTAACCCTCAGAATCTTAGGATGTGACTATTTGGAGAAAGGATTTTTAAAGAGGTAATTAAATTGAAATGAGGTGGGGTGCCTGGGTAGCTCAGTGGGTTAAAGCCTCTGCCTTCAGCTCAGATCATGATCCCAGGGTCCTGGGATCGATCCCCGCATCGGGCTTTCTGCTCAGTGAAGAGACTGCTTCCTCCTCCTCTTTCTCTCTGCCTGCCTCTCTGCCTACTTGTGATCTCTGTCTGTCAAATAAATAAAATAAAAATGTTTTTAAAAAATTAAATAAAAATAAATTGAAATGAGGTATTTAGGGTGGGTACAATTCAATATGACTGGTATCCTTTTAAAAAGAAGGAATTAGAACACAGATGAACACAAAAAGAATACCATGTGAGGACACAGGATAAGGATGGCCATCTATAAGCCAAGAGGAGAGACTACAGACGAAACCACTTCGCTGACGCCTTGATCTCAGATTTCTGTTGTTTAAGGACCCAGTCGGTGTTTTATTATGGGAGCCTGAGTAAACTAACACAGACACAGCACAGCACAGGATAGAAGATACAGATTGAGGAACTAGGTATAAACATAGTTAAATCTAATGGAGGGGGCACCTGGGTGGCTCAGCTGGTTAAGCGTCTGCCTTCCACTCAGGTCATGATCTCTGGGTCTTGGGATGGAGTCCCATGTTGGGCTCCCAGCCCACTTCTCCATCTGCCTGTTGTTCCCCACCTGCTTGTGCTCTCTTCTGCCTCTTTCTCTCTCTCTCAAATAAATAAATAAAATCTTAAAAATCCACTAGAGGAAAAAATAGTCAATAAGAAACAGTAACCAAAAGAGTAAGAGTCTTGGAGACATCCATACATGGAGTATAGAATTAGAAAGAAAAATGTATCTACAAATGAGACAGTGATTCAACCCAGTCAGAGGAAGGAGTATCACAGAAGTTTGGTGCAATAGAAGACAAAGGAGTTGAGAATTTTAAGAGTGATTACATGCCACATACAAATAAAGACAAAAACTGAACCAAAGGTCCATTCGTGGTTGCTAGATAGAGCTGATAAACAACCTTTCAAGAAACTCTTTTAATGGAGTACTAGGAGTACAAAGATGCAATAGGTAAATTAAAAAAGGTTGGATGGGTAAGGATAAAGAAAATGAATGCAATATCCTATATCTGAGTTTGACAGTGAAAATAATAAATAACCATAGATCATAGATAATACTTAGGAGAGACAATAAAGTTGGTTGATGATTGGCATTTCTGTGTACATTGGATTTGATGGAGAGATTGAGGATTGGGATAACAAAGGGATTATAGGAGAGTAGGAAAGCAAGGACACGGAAGAGCCAAGTGAAGGTGATATTTGTCATATGGAGTGGTGGATAGATGGAGAAGAGGCAGAGACTTCTTCATCCAAAGGTATAGGAAAGGATGGTTTATACTCTGAATAGTCTCAAAGATTTTTCCCCCAAATCCCAATATTCCTTAGAAAAGAAGATGCTGTCTTATAGTTGACTCATTACAAAGACTTTCATATAATGGTGTGTACTTGTTGGGAAAGACAACTTCTAAACTGTGGGATGGCATCTTAAGCAATCCTTTTTGAAAGTAACTTAAATAAGGAGTTGACTAAGCTGCCATATAGAAATGGCCATATGCCAGGGTGGCCAGTTGGTTAAGCATCTGTGTTTGGCTCAGGACATGATCCCAGGGTCCTGGAACTGAGTCTCTGCATTGGGCTCCCTGCTCAGCGGTGAGTCTGTTTATCCCTCGCCCACTGGTCGATCCTCCCTCCTGCTCGTGCTTTCATTCTGTTTCAAATAAATAAATAAATATCTTAAACAAAAGAAAAAGAAATGGCCATAAATATATAGCTTTAAAGTGAATGAAAAAGACAATGATTCTAATACTATGGAAATTGATATTTGTGACTCGGAGTAAAAAACAAAGCTGATAACATCATCATATCTCTTTTTTAAATGGTCTGCTTCCACATAACGTAGGTGGAAGGAAAATGGATTCACTCATGCAAATTTTTAGATGATTCAAAACTGGTTCTAACAGTACCGAAGTATAGGTATCAAAGATACATGGAAGAGTTGGGGAAAATTTGCTTTAAGAAATGTGAGTGAAAAGTCAAGTTTTCATTTTTATTACTATTATTATCATAAGCCCTCAGAAGAACAGGTTGAATTAATTCTACTCCTTAGTTCTTGTTTTATATTATGATTGACCTGCCAAAGGGCCCTTTCTTTTTCTGTATTTGTTTCTTTTTCCCATTTCCATCCTCATTCCTCCCTTATTATTTTATATGTTATTTGACTTTATAATTATTATGAGTAGGTATAGAAACAACATAAACAAATGAAATGTTGTAACAAATCAAACATTTTTCTATTTCATCTAAAGCCTTAAAGGCTTGGATATTCTGGGGCTCCTGGATAATCTCAGTTGGTTTTATGTCTGACTCTTGATTTTTGGCTCAGGTCATGATCTCAGGGTCATGGGACTTGATCCACCAAGCTCAATGCAAAGTACCCTGAGATTCTCTCTCTTCCTCTCCATCTACCCCTCCCTTGCGCATGTGTGTGCATGCTTTTGTGCTCTCTCTCAAACAAATAAATAAATCTTTAAAAAAGGAAAAAATTTTTTACACTCCCTTTGGTGCTTATGAGCAAAATAGGCATTACCTTTCATTCTGAGTTCCTCACATTTGTGTAACTTTAAATTAAGAAATTATGAATTAAAATTGATCTTTTTTCCTTTTCTTTTAGGAAAACACATTCCAATAAATAGATAAATAAATAAATAAATAAATACATGTTGTCCAAATTTTAAATGATCAAAATATATTTGGAAGCTCAAAAGTTTTTGCAACATTATAAATCTACATCCTGGTGTTTTTCCCAAACTCCAACCCTAGGTCCTACAAAATATTTTTATAAATGAAGAAAATTCTAAATAGTTCTGTCTTTGAAATCTATAAAGCATTCTTTCCTGCTTCCTGTCTAGACTTTTCTCATTGAGAAAATGGTCTGGCTGATTTTGAACAAGTATGCAAGGTAATATTTAGGATGCTCATCTTAATAGAACCAAAAACCTTTTATACAGATTCACCGTTCATTACTCACAATACTGCCAAGTGCTATAGTCCAGGCAGATATTTATTATTTTATATATGAAAAGACATTAGAGGAATGCTATTTCTCAGTGGAACAGGGGAATAAAAGTTTTCTGAATACCAGTTCCTACTAGAGCTCCATGTAATGAACTCTTAGAAGACATTGCAGAGCTGCAATTTGGAAACCCTGTTTAATCAGCCATGGCAAGTTATGTGCCATTCCCCACGGAACAACTCTGAGAGGAATCCGGGTTCCTCCTCCTCCATCCCGCGCATCGCTGGGAATTGCTTTGTGGTCAGGGTCCACAGTAAGAGGCCATGGAGAGCCAACGGCTGCTGAGCTGGGGCTCTGTGTGTCAGCATGGAGGAAACAGCAGAATACAAATCATCAGCTTTGTTTTATGAATGTCTTTATTTACAATGCTGGAGTGGAATTTTTAAAAAAAGGACTGCAGTATTTGCATCAAATCTGTCACTCAAGCTCCAGTGTTGATTCCTGTCCTATAAATGATCTTGCTTTCCTATTTTTTTTTCCCTTTCTGCAAGGTTACTGTCAATGTCAAAGATGTAAACCTCAAGCATCCATTATATGGGACTTGGCATGCATAGTGGAAGAAAAGAAGTTTGTTTAATGAAAAGGGATAATAACATTCATTCCAACAAAGTATATTTGATTGCACAGGGAAAAGTGTATCTTCCTTGGGAGTTTTGATTGAATTGTATCATAATATAAAATTTGCTGCTACTCTTTTGTTTTGCTCTGACCCACAGCATTTCCAAGTTTAGCTTATAGTCTATGGAAAGTTACTGTCAAATGGAGTGATGTCTTTGTTGAAAGTGTTCATACCAACAGAAAGTGAGTGACGACCCTCAGGGATGGTAGAAATCTCCCAATTTTGACAAAGATCCTTCTCTGCTTGGGAATTGTAAAGCTTAAGTTATAGACGAGGAAAATGACAGGAGGGGCTGTGTTTGGTTTCATGGAGCTTAACCTATTTCAGCAAGCCTGCAATACTGGGAAAAACAATACGTGAATTTATATTTATGTCAGGCTTGCTGTTGATGGGTAAGGTTCGTATAAAGGTTACTGCTAAAGAAATGTCTATCATTCTCACTCTGCACTCTTGTAATTTCTGTTTCTTCCAAATTCTACCCTCTAGAACAATAAAATGATTTTAAAATAATAAGTAAAATATGAGTTAATAGCCCATCTCCTATCTTGTAATGATTACGTATCTCCTCTGTTGTAGCTTACAGCAGCTGGAGGACAATTGACATTTACCATATCATATGACTTTGAAGAAGAAGAAGAAGATACAGAACGTGTACTCCAGATTGTGGTTATCTTAGAGGTAGAGTATGGAGCAGATCATTTATGTTCAGCTGTTTCACAGTCTTAAGTTATTCCTTACCTGATTGGTTTTGACATTAATTTACATGTGACATAGGGAATATTTTATCTTGGGAAATTATTTTATGCCCATGTTATGTTTCACCCTGAGATATATCTAAAAGACTGAGCATATTCATTAGGTTCCAATGATAAAGTAGACCCTCAGACCAGACTTAGAATTTAAAATAAAAACATGCTGACCATATTCCCAAGATTAGAAGTATGATCAAGTGTTTAGCCAAATGCTGATTTACATAGTTCAATTTTTTTCATTTTTCCTTGCTTCCAAATAGATTTTATAATCCACTTCTTTGTTTATATTAGGCAGAAGCAAATGGAGAAAGAAACTGTTTATTTAGGTATAGTTAAATCTTGACTTCAAAACTCTTAATTTAGATAAGAAAGACATAGGAGAACTGCTTTCAGGATTTGGGGGCCATGGACAATTTCAGAATGCTGAAAGTGTGTCTAGGGATTCCTTCAAGATAAAAGGGATTCTCTAAATGTAAAATGTTGTGAAGTTCTATATTATTAATATAAGTGAACTCAGAGAAGAAGGATAACCTAAATGTCATAGGTCAGTCCGTACATTCCCTGTAAGGATGCGTTATATTCTTGGGAACACTAGAGTCCAGAGCTTTTCAGGTTTGTTTTTGTTTTCCCATAGAGAAAAATTATTTCAAATGAAAGCTTATGACACTACACTGTGGTAAGTTTTCTTCCCTATTTTTCTATACAACCCACATTCACCATAAAAAATAATATACTTGAAATATGCAGTTACTGTGCACTTGCGTAAAATCAAAGTATTTGTAATCACACGTTTATATATGAGTTGCCAAGAATCTTTCAGTTAATGGTGGAAGCAAGGTCATGCATAACAAATCTTATACTTAGTCCTTCATCTGGTTAAGGCTAACAGTTAATTTGCCTTCTCTTACTTTCAAGTATGCCAGAAATATGCTGAATGAAAGGAAATCCAGCCTGGAATTAAAAATCTACTGAGGATAAGTCACTAAATGACAAATCCAAATATGCATACTCTTTACCCTTTAAACCTTTTACACTTTTGCCCTTTTGTACTTTATTTTTCCCTTTAGGGAAATGACTTGAGAATTAGCACAGCCCAAGATGAGGTGTATCTGCAACCGTATGAAGAACATATTCATATACTGTCACTTAAAGAAGAATTGTTTACCATTCATGGCACAAATTCCCCAGTCAATAGAAGAGAGTTGATGACAGTGCTTGCGAATTTGAAGAGAGTCCTCATACAAATCACGTACAGCCTTGGGATGGATGCCATCTTCAGGTAAACTCAAGAACTACATCTCCCAGTGTTGGCGCAATTCCTAATTTAGACCAAACAGGCCTTCGGTAAAAGAGTGACTTTGAAGACTGTAGGTTTTCTTCAGATAGTAGATAAGAGTCGAGCACTAGTTTTCTGAAAGGCGTTTCTAGTAAAACTTTAAAATTGAAATACACAGAAGGAATGTGTTTTTGGAATGTGTCTTTTCTAGTATTGACAATTCCTTCACAGTCTGGCCAGAGAGTGTGATGAAAAATAATCCACATTCTGAGAAATTCTATGCTGGAAATTAAAATCTCCATTATGATGACTCAGATTGTGGGAAACTAAAGACGTATAACTCCAGGGTAGTCATATTCAGAAAGTAGTTTGTAAAGTATTTTCTTCCAGGAATTGATTAACATGTATCTAGCTTAATAGTATATACTTTGTAATAAGAAATCTCAACACTTTCCTCTAAATAATCACAAGTCTCTTTATAAAAGGCTGGGATGGCTGTGTGAAGTAAAGGAACAAGTATGAGCTTTAGAGCCAACCTAACTAGGAATTCAGTAAGCTCAATTGCTTATTTAATGTGTGACCTTTGGCAAGTGATTGGTCCTTGCGGAAACTTGGTTCCTTCAAGTGTAAAGTGGAGATTATAGTGTCTACCTTTCAGGGTCGTTGTGAAAATTATATGTGGTAATTATGGAAAGTGCTCATTAACTGGAATTGGTTGTTTTCCATTCTTTTCTTTAAAGAGAGAACTTCTGACTGGAACCAAACATGCTCATATCTGACTAACTGTAGGCTGCTATGCTTTTCATTTTAAAAACAGTGATGTATTTATCCAATGAACTGTGAACTTCAACTATGTCTGAATGATCTATTTTCCTGAATACACACAAGATAGGATGCCAACTTCCCCCCAGATGAGATTGAGTTAGATGATGAAACATAACCCGAAACTGACAACATGACATAATTAGAATCAAAGGAATGTCTCCAATACTGGTTTACCTACAGGAGGGTATGTTTTTTGTTTTTTGTTTTTAATACTGATGCTTCCCCACTCCCATCATTTGCTCATGCTGCTGCCTAGTTTGTCTTTCACTTGTACCATTTCAACTAAGTGTAATCATCATTAACATCTCCCAAAGGAGAGGACTGCAGATTCATAAACAGAACTATTGTCAAACAGTGTACCTCTTTTGCATAGGCAATTCTGCTGGAAGCTGGGTTAAAATGCCATGAAGATGTGAAGCAGCACTTAGGAATTAATTATGTTTTCTCCCATTTAGTAAATAGAGATTGTCATGATGTTTAAACAGTACAGAGAGATGAGTCCTCTGGCTTTCAATGTGAATGACAACCAAATTGACAAAAAGCAGCTAGGGGGCTTATTTATTTTTGTCAGCCTTGCTTCTCAGACTAGTTAATCCAAAGGCATTTCCTCCTGATTTATATCAGGTAATTTCAGTGTCTACCAATCAAAATCATCAGCTTCATTGGATGCCTTGCGAAGTATATGAGTGGCATGTTCACAGAGCAAGGGTACCGGAACAACACTGGAGCTAATCCAAGTAGGTGGCTGCTTTCTGCAGCCTACGTTACTTAGAGCACTGTCCTTCTAGAAGGAAAACCCAAAGTCAGATTTGAAATGCCTACCCATTTCAGGTAAACAGTCAGCCTAAATCCCCACTCCGTGAACTTGTTGTATTTTGTTTCTCTTTGATCTCCAAGTGGATTGAGTCATATTTGTGAAACATCACTTGAATTGATTTCAACTTGTCTTGCACAGTAGGCTTCAGACCTAGCATCCAGTTTGTATGTAAGCACAAGTAAATTGAAGCCATCCCCACAAAACTTGTTGTTTTTGTGATATTTAAGGAAGATTTATTTCCCTGGTAGTTCTCAGCACAGGGGACTTCCCTTCCTCCAGCTGTGTGGTTAGATGCAGATGAATAGTTGAAGGAGAACTAGCCTGAGGGTCAGGATTTTGACTTCTGTTTTCAATTCAGCTATTTAATAGTTGTAAACATAAGTGTAGCTTTGACCTCTTTGAATTTCAATCACCTCGTCTGTGAAATACAGAGGAGGACAATTGCCTTGCCAACTTCCAAAGGTCACCAGGAGAATAGAATTAGAGGGCTGCAAAAGCATTTTGCTAATGGTGAATGGGCGCACAAATTGTAAGCATTTCTATCTGACCTTAGTCACTGCAAGCAGTACCATTTTCTCCAAGTACCATTAAGACTTTGGAGACATGGAGAATAAAGCATACAGTGATAGCTCCAAAATGGTGACAATTTTTACTGTCATTCTTTTCCAGAATGCTGAGAGGCTCATACAATAAAATTAATTGATTTCTTTCTCCTTGCCCTCATTGGTAAGATGAAAATAAAAACAGAAAAATTTCATCTTTCTGTTAGAAATAGAAATTAACCTAACCAAATCATACGTCTTTCTCCTCTAAATTGTCTAAACGTTAGCTTTAGTAGCACCCTTGATATTTAACTCAAGCCAAGGAATCTGTTCAGCTTTTCTTAAATATCTCAGGTGTTAGCTCTGTGGTTTTTTTTCTTTTCTTTTACTTTATGGCAGACATTAGTTCAATTCATCAGAATTTCCAGTCCCCTCCCTTTTTATTTTATTTTATTATTTACTTATCTACTTTTAAAATCTTCATTGAAGTGTAGTTGACATATATTATCATTAGTTTCAGTTGTATGACATAGTGATTCAGCAATGATATACATTACAAAATGTTCACATTAAGCGTAGTTACCATCTCTCACCATACAAAGTTATTGCCATAATATTAGCCATATTCCTGATGCTATACTTTTCATCCCCATGACCTATTGAAGTTATAACCAGAAGTTTGTACGTCAGTTCCCTTCACTTACTTCGCCTATCCCCTACTTCCCTCCACTCTGGCAATCACCTATTGGTGCTCTGTATTTATGAGCCAGTTTCCATCTTTGTTGTTGTCAATTGTTGATTTGTCCCTTTGCTCTGTGTTGCAGATTCCACATATAAGTGAGATTATATGGTATTTATCTTTCTCTGTCTGACTTTTTTCATTTAGCATAATATCCCGTTGGGCTTCCTATGCTGTAACAAATGGTAAGATCCCATTATTTGTTATGGCTGAGTAGTATTCCATTGTGTATCTATTACCACATCTTCTTTATCCATTCATCTGTTGTTAGACACGTAGTTTGTTTGCATATATTGACTGTAGTAAATAATGCTGTAATAAACATAGGATTTTTACATCTTTTTAAATTAGTGTTTTTATTTTCCTTGGGTAAATACCCAGATCCAAACAACTCCTTTCGTAGTATTATATTTCCCTAATCTCTGAGGGTGGATATGGTCATATGACTTGGGTTAGACAATGGTACGTGAGTGGGAGTGAGTTCCGCCTGCAGCCTTCCTCCCTCTGCCCCCGACATACACACAAGAAAAGCATTGAATTGCTAGTATGAGACTCTCTGGAGCTTATCCACCTACCAGAAGATAAAAATTACCTGAAATATTGACAGCATATAGAGGTCAGCCGCCCTTAACCATCACTCACTCAGAACTGTGGAGGATTTTGCACGAGTAAACTTTTTGTTTTCTGTTAAGACACTAAGAATATGGAGTTGTTACCACAGCATAATTGAACCCCCATCATAACTTTATCATGATACACTTTATGTGTTTTTATTGTTTGAAAGTGAATTCAGAATTGTTTCAAGGCAAGATATCTTCATATGACTTCATATGAGTAAATGTGTGTTGGGGGGTTGTACCAAAAACATTACACAGAATTTATGTAATAAATAATCTAGAAAAACTCTTATAAATAAAGGAGCCTCTTGATAATTATAGTAATAGTGTTGATAGATACATAGTACACATCTACCTTTTGAAATTAATGATACAGGTATCATTTTTTGAGGAAATTATACTGATAAAGCCATTAAAATAAAAAAAAATTATGCAACTCACTAGGTGTTGGGCTCTTGGTAAAGGGTTTAAACCCACCTGTGTTTCCCTGCTATTGTCTTGGACTACCAGCCAAATCAATTTTGTAAATATTGGATTCAGTCAGTCTGCCAGCATGCCAGCATTTACTCAGTGCCTTTTATATATATCTAAGTCTCAGTCTCCTCCTCTGTATAATAGCAGAAGCAATGTCTAACTTTCAAGATTGAAGGCTAGGTGAGAAAATCATGTACCAAAAACACCTGACACACTATTTAGCAATATGTTGGGAGACAATGTAGGATCACAAGATGCTCATTGGTTTTATAGTCATGCTTGGGTTTGATTCTGTGCTGCACTCTTGGTTAACTGTGTTACCTTAGACACAACCCTTCTCTGAGTCTCGGATTCTTCATTTGTAAATGGAGACAATAACACAATTACCACACTGCATTCGCTCATAGTTAAATGAGATGTCTGTCAAGCCCCGTTATGGCAGACACTCAGTAAGCAGTAATTATTATGATTTGGTTGTTCTAAGCTAAGCAAAGAGGATATGATGGTGGATAAATGATCACTGAATTAAGAAAAGGCATACTCCAGAATGGAAAGCAGACATGTGCATTTACGGTAGTACAATAAATAGTACATTAGAACTATGCACAGTACATACTGGTAGAGCTAAGAAGGAAGAGATGAATTATCATATTATCATTTAACATAATGTCTGTGAATGGCTTCAGTGGGATCCAATCCTGTCAGTTATTTCCCTTACTTGATGGGGAGCTAAAAATGATGGTAGGAATGTCTAGGTCTTGTTCAGATGGCCCACTCAGATATTGCCTGGGCCACTAAATGGTTCTTTGCCTTTTAAGGAGTGGAGTAATATTTATCAGTTCCCCCTGAGTGGTGCTTGATGGAACTTCCACAAGGTAGAGACTATGGGAAGTTCTGAGTCATCATCTTAGGTTTTGACAGAAATGAAATGGAATAAAGCACCTGAAACAGCAATAAAATTTTCCTCTGGTGGCTCACCCAAAGTTACATTTATTTAAGTAGAATTAAATGGATGGCTTTAATAGAAAAAAATATATAGGAAAAAATTATTTAAAAGAATTTTATGATCATAGTTTCATAGTTCTTATTGCTTCAAAGAATAATTTGTTTTATATATTATTGTTACTATTATATTAGTAAAGCTTAACCTATCTAACTCTGGTGGAAATAAAGTGAAACAAAAATACTGAGAATGATTTTTAGGTCAGTAAGAGGATAATGTTTCTGATATGATTCTAATATTTTCAGTACAAGCTTATATAATTGTGTCTTTTCTCTTCATCATTTTATCCATATTTCCAAGTCATAAGAATAAAGGGAAAGAGCCAACTAAAGCATGTGACTAAGTTGACAAATCTCTGATAGTCCATGCACTTCTAAAATTTAGTACCTTATTCCTACCAGCATTATGTATTTAAATGAATGCAGCCTAGTATCAAGAAAAGAACATGTCCATATTGAAGGGGGAAAAAAACCTGCAGCCTTCTTTATGAGTAACACTTAAAACTGTTAAACACATTAAAATCCCATTTACCAACAGCAGAACCTGATGAACGTTGGGTCTGCTCAGTGAATGCTAATGTGGGATATTGCTGGGAAAGATGTTTGAATGTTGAAATTTCTCATAGCTCAAAATGGTTACACAGATTAAGGAGAGGAACATCTGTTGTTCAAAAGACAAATGAAATTTGGCAATTCATTGGAAATATTTTTGTTTTTGTTCTGTTATATTTTAAATTCTCCCTTAAAGTAATCTATTAGTCACTTTTCTATTTTAAAACATTCCAATACTCAATTTTATATTGAAAATCCTAGGACTGTATATACAATTGACCAGTCTACTGTTTAGAAAATTGTGGCAGTACTTTATGTGATAGTAAACTAGTATAGCAATCCTGAAATCATCTAATTCTGAAATTAAAGTGATCAGAAATCTCAGTGAATCTTGTGACAGTCCATTAATTGCAGGCAATAAGATGTCACAATTTGTTCTGTTGTGTTCTGACCTCTGACCTCAAGTTCTAACTCTAACATTTTTCTATTTATTTATTTATTTTTGCCAGATCAAATGAGTAATTTGTCTTTTACTTCTCTGACTTTATTTATCTGAAGGGTTGATATTAGGCTTTAGTCTATCATTTATTTGGGAGTATGTAAGTATTTATAAAACAACTACATTCCATTCACCTATTCATTAACCTACCCATTCATCTATCCATCTATCAACTATCCATCTATCCATTCATCCAACAAACAAAAATGTATTGAGCATGTATTGAGATGATCTGGTGAGGTATACAGATGATCTAACAGGGTCTTTATGAGAAGTAGCTCATAAGCTCATGTTGACACAAGCGAGTACTCTCCTTAGTAATTCAAACCATATGTTGAGTAGTACTTATACAGTAGAATATTACTCAGCCATAAAAAGGAATGATACCCTGATACATGCTACAACAAGGATGAACTTTGAAAACATACTAACAGAGAGAAGCCAGACACAAAAGGTCATGCATTGTATGACTCCAATTATATGAAATATCCAGAATTATCCATGTTAAATCCATGGAGACAGAAAGCAGACTTGTGGTTTACCAGGGTTACCTTTCTACCAGAAAGGCCAGAATAGAAAGTGACTGCTTAATAGGTATAGGGTTTTCCCATGGGCCAGTGAAAATGCTTGGAACCAAATGAAGGTTATAGGTATACAACACTATGAATGTACTAAATGAACATGTTAAAATGGTTAATTTTATGTTATATGAATTTCACCCCAGTGGAAAAAAACAAAGAAGAATTGCCTGTGATACTTCTTGTACAAGTTTACTTGGTGGTGCTTAGAAAATGACCATTTAGGGATTTTCCCAAAAATCTCTACATAACCTGAGTATTGTAAAAGAGTGATTTTTAACACTTAACATTTTAGGACCTCCTACTAGGTTGTCCAGATTATACCCCCAAAGAAGAAAGCATTGAAGAAGTAGTGTTCAATGAATTAATCTGTGGCTAAAGATAAGTCTCTTACCTTTAGTAGATACCAGTTAGTACTCAGCACCCAAGAAGATTCCATCCAATTGCCTTGATTTTTCTTTTCAACTTCTTGGTTATGTCTGAGGTCATACACATTCCAAGGTACCATCAACTGTCTGGTATTAGTAAAGTGAGAGTAAACACAATAATCATTTTAATGTATTTTTTTTTTTTTAATTTTAAGTAGACTCCATGCCCAATGTGGGGCTTGAAGTCACAACCCTGAGATTAAGAATCTCATGCTCTATTGACTGAGTCAGCCAGGTGCCCCAAAACAGTAATATTTTTAGAAATTTATTAGCTGAAAAGTTTATAATTTGGTTAAAGGTTGTTACTTTTGAAGATTCATTAAATGAGCCTATTAGCTTTGTTGTCTGGATTGATTACAGCATAGATTTCCAAATCTCTGAAGTTCCTTGATAAACATGAATCACTGATTAATAAAAATCTACCACCACTCTTTTGGAAAGCAAATGAAAATGCAAGAGTTGGTTACATCTTTCTTACGGTTAAAAGAAGGCACATAATGTTGTGTTAGGGGAGGTTATCAATCATTTTAAGAAATAATACTTATCACTAGTCAATAGCCATCAATTAATTTTGTACCCTTGAAGTTTACTTAAAATTTGTTTTAATGTATTAAAATGGCAAAAAGCTAGATTTGGAGATTCAAATAGTATTTCTTATAGTACTCCTGTAGATATTTTCTATACCCTCTCAACAGTCAACAAGAATAGTGTTAATAAAATGCCTACTATTTAATAATCACCTACTATGTGTTATATGTTAAATCAAGAACTTTATATTAATTCATTATATATTCATTGTATTTCATTTAATTTCTATATCAAGTTTATGATGTATGAACTCTTATATAATCTTCACTACATAGCAGAGAATACTGAGACCTAGAGAAATTAATAATTTTTTCTAGGCTACAGGACTGGTAAATGTCAGAGACAGGATATGAGTCTTGGTCTGTCTGACTCCTGAGTCTGTGTTGTTAATAATGAAGCTTTTAAAATTTCTTTTATGAAAAAGAAATGGAAAAAAGCCAATAAGACAACAATAACATTTATTTAAATTTTTAGTTCATATTAAGTTTTCATATTTTTGGAAGGAAATATATATGGGAAGTACATATACACATAGTGTACATAAATGCCACATATATAAATAAAATGCAAATATAATGACATTTTTCAATTTGGCCAAACCAGCTTTTCCCCAAAATAATGAGTGACTCCAAATCACTCTGCTAAAATCACTGGATTATACAGAAGTGCTGATGAAATGAAACCCACAGATACAGAGAACAATGCCTTTAGTTGAGGCCAAAAACAAATTTAAGAAAAATAGCACGTGAAAGTTTCACTTTGCATATAACACCCAGTGCTCCAGTTGTATGCAAACGAGAATCTTGGAACACTACATCAAAAACTAATGATGTACTGTATGGTGACTAATTTTTTTTTTTTTAAAGAAACTTTAACTATCAGTATGCAGATTTGTTTCTGAGAAAAAAGAAGTCAGACTAGCTTCCTTCTTTTCTTCCATCTTACCTTCCAGAACTCAAGACGTAAGCAGGAATATTCTTGTACCTTTTCAGCATTTGAGAGTGGGAGTGCTGGCAAGCACTTTGCACTGGACAGACTTAAGGAATGACCAGAGCTTCAAGTTATGGATATTTTTGGGCTGTCTTTCTCAACACAAACAGTTTACCTATGTTTTCATTCTTATTTCTCTAGGAGTCCTCAAGCTATGTACCGTCTCTTTTCCTTCCCACTATAGGTTAGGCTCGGTGGGCCTTGAATCTGCGGTGCCCTATCCTACTGACGGAAGCCTCGCCACAGCTGTGGAAGTTTGTCAGTGTCCTCCTGGATACACGGGCTCCTCTTGCGAAGTAAGTTTGCAGGAATAAATTCTCAACGCATTCCAAGTTCCTCGCACATTGCTTTCAATACACTGTTTTATAAGTAGTTTAGCTGTTTCATCAGTGATTGCACAAATAAATGATAGTGTTTTCCTTAAAGAAGAAACTTGAGTGTCTGCCAAAAATCATGGCTTTCAAATCGAGTACTGCTCACATTATGTCATCTTGAAATGATGTTTCTGTTTTGGATATTTTTACCTTACGACAGCTGAAAATCTGATCTTTTCCTGAGTGTTTATTTCCTATTTAATTGGTTGATAAAATAAGATGAATGATAGCAGAATCATATTTAATATTTCAAAATAATTTCCCTTCATTTCTATCTCCATACTTACCAGGAATTCGCACTGTTTTTCCCCTTGCCTCCAGTTTTTAATCTTGTGTGTCACACTCCTTCTCTACTTTATTTCTAAGAACATCAAACTGTAAGCAATTGAAGGATGCTATATTTAAAATGCCAAGAATATAATATATGGAAGAAATACTTTGATCTGGAAATTTTCCTACATGGCTTTGATTTGCTTAACACCTGAAATTTGAGATATTTGTTGCTGCCCCAATATTCTAGTTTTGTAGTAAGATTAACATTTCTTATTTAATACCACAATGTGTCATTTTAAAGTAATCATTTTCCTATACTTATATGTATTTTTTTTCAGTAGTTTGAAATTGGCTTTACTTAAAACCTGGTCAAAAAATTTTTCTGATAGAGGACATGGCTTGCAGATAAATAGAAGCTTAAATTCTTTAAAAATGGTGTCTTTAAGGAATCATTTGAGTGTACCAAGATGTTCCACTTCAACACACTATCCCATTAAACCATTTATAGAAATACTCTAGGCATTGCTCTGTTAGTTCTTTTGTGCTCTAAAATAATGCATGCCTTTAGAGGATATACAGGATTTAGAGTCATATTCATGACAAATGTGTTTTTTTTAACGAGGCTCGGATTCACCTATCTAGAAATAAAACTAAATGAAATTCATTGACATACTTGATTTTACAAAATTCATCTAAAGAAGAGAAAAATAACTGTGGAAATAAATTTGTTCTGTCAACCTAAATTTGATTTTACATTTAAAATACATGCTGTATTTGATGAAACATATTCTTTTATTAAGAGCCTACCAGTTTTTATTCAAGCCAGAAAGCTCCCTTTGAACCTTTAAGTTCCTATTTCAATTGGAATAATAAATACCTTGATTCTATTCTTCCTTTAATACTTATTCCTAGATTCATTATTCCGTGTACTCTTCTTCATCTTTATGAGTGCCAAACGTCCATTGATATAAAACTGAATATTAGAATTGTTCAGTTGGCTATGTTTTTTGCTTATTCGTTCCTCTCTTCAAAGGTATTTATTGTGAATCTTTAGTAAATTCTGTACTAGATGCTGAGGGGATTATCTGGAAGGTTACATCATAATCCCTGTCCTTAGAGAACTAACCATCTATTTAGAGAACCAGAACAAACACCTATGAAAAATTGGATCTCAGCACTAGATAATTAAAGGACCGGTAAGTGGTACAGAACGTAAGTGTAATAATCATTCAAAGAGATGAGCAGTTCCGGTACAGCGCAGTGTCACTGAAAGTATCCCTGCGTGCAAAAACCTCAAATTGGATGCTAAATTAATGGTAACAATTAGGTAGAAAGAGAGAAGCATGAAAGAGTCAAAGAAACAGAGGAGGGAAAGTGAAAGCTTCCTGTGATTCTTACACAATAATTGTTTGATAAATAAAGGTGTTTGGAAGCCCATAAAGGAATTTAGTTGAATCAGGAGAAAATGAATTCTGGAACTCCAGGATTTCTCTCTTTTTCATTTTTTCCACTAACAATTCCTTCCTTTCCTCATCAAAAGGTCCAATTTTTAGACTTGCTATTATTCATTCCTATCCTTTCCTGATTTTATTTGCTTTTTATTGAGTTCATAAGGCCAGTCACACTAGCTTTGCTATCACCAATATCCACAAACCACTTAAGAGCTAAGTAAACTACAAAGACTAGAATGTCATAATTCTTGGTTGCCAAAAAACAGGTCAAACCTCTCGTTATGGTATCATTCTCTTTTACTTTATTTGGGGCCAAAATGTTGATTCAAAATCTTGTTTTCTCATTTCTACCCAACTTCTCATAAATCACTCCACAGTTTAATCTTTCAAATATTTTCTGACTTTCCTGGTACCATCATAATTCATTTTATTTCACAGGTGAGACAGGTGAGCAAATCAAAGCAAAATGAGATACTGAAAAAGAAGTACTTTAATTCAAATCTTAGCTTTCTTTTCTATAAGATGGGAATAATATTAACTATGTCATGGAAGTGTTAATATATTTTTTAACTGATACTGATAATCATATATTTTGATACCATCAAGACCCTTGATATGAATGATAAGGTGATGAATAATACAGATATGGTCCCTGCCCTCAAGGACATTACCTTGAGTGGTGGCTAGATAACATGCCAGAGAACAAATTTAAATAAATATAATAAATGCCATGAAGAAAATTCACAAGGTATCTTGATACAACTACTAAGGAAGGGTGTTAGAGGAGTAGATAAGAAGGGCTACTTTAAGAAAGGTTGTCAGGAGAGGCTCTCTGAAGTGGAAATATATAATCTGAGTGTTGAAGAATGAGAAAGTCAGCTTCGTAGAAGAAGCTGGAAGTGTATGAGGAGGGAGTGGAAAGGAGCTTTTTGGAGTCCACAAGGACCTGAAAGATGGCAAAGATGCCTAAACCTTAGTAAGAAAGGGAGAGAGTGATATGAGGCATGATTCGAAGAACCAGACCATTCAGAGCTTGGCCTGCATTATAACAATGTAGGATTTTATTCTAAGTGCAATAGAAATTGATGAGAATATTTTAAGGTGGGTAGTTGCATGATCTGTGTTTTATTATATAAAGAAGTTTTTATGGCTCCAGTCTGAAGAACACAAAATAGGAAGGCAAGAATGAGAGGAAGAATAGTTCATATGCTACTGTGATAGAGCACGCTATTACAGTAGACTATACTGTTGTGGTTGATTGTAGGCTAATGGCAGAGGATGGAGAAGGATATGGGTTTACTCTGTATCTATTTTGGTGGTAGAACCAGTAGGATTTGTTGATACTTTACATACCAAGGGAGAGTTTAAAGAACTGAGGAGTTTAAGAATGAGTCATAAATTACCAGCTTGAACAATTGGATATGATGTCATTTACTGAGCTGGGGAAGACTGGGGAGGAATAGCTGTGGGGAGAGGACAGAATCAATAATAGTCCATCTTAGAAATACAGGGTTTGAGAAGTGTCAAGTATAGATGTGAATGTACATAGAATATGCAGGTCTTGAATTTGAAATACCTTTCGGGTCTAGAGATATGTATTTGGAAGCGATCATCAACCATGGGACTGAATAAAATTACCTAGGAGACAGTGTGATGAGAAAGAGAAAGTGATCAAGAGAAAAGCTCCTCGGAATTCCTGACAGTGAGAAGTTGGGTTAAAGTGGAGGAGCAAGCAAAGAGCTACGGCGGAAGTGGAACTGTGATATCGTGGAAATTGAGAGAAGAGGGCATTTGAAGGCGAGAGGAATCAGCTAAGCCATGTGTTGATGAGAGGTCAGGCAATCATAGAATTGTCCACTGGCTTTGGCTACCAGGGATGTGGTAATATAGCCAAAGTGTTTTAACTGAGTGGCGACAGCACAAGACAGAGCAGAATGAAATGATGCATGAGAGTGAAGTAAGGAAGAAAAGACCTTTTTATTAGTTACACTAAAAAGAAAAAAGAAAAACAGGTGGGTAACTGGAAGTTATGGGATATTAAGGAAATAATTTCATCACATTAAGGAAGTAATATTGTCACTCTAGTTAGTTAATTTTTAATGGGGATACTGGATCATATTTTTGAGCTGATAGTAGTGATCTGGTAGAAAAGAAAGCTATTATTGTTGCAGCCCAGAGAGAGAGAATACTGGAAAGACAACAGATAATGGAATGCAGATTACAAGTATGGTAATACTCCTTTGAGAGGAGTAAGAATCCCACATGCCCCACCCCATTGTTCTAGAGGGGAATATGGAGAGTGGAGATACAAATGGAGAAATTGTTGATGCTTTTGGACTCAATGGGGATATATATGAGTAGTACATTTGCAGAGTATACAGAAAGCTTATGAATGACAATTCAATGAATCTATGTCCTAAAACAGTTAATCAGTTATCTCCCTGTTATCAACACCCTTAACTTCTACCCTTTCTGGGTCTGCTGCTTCACCAGTTTTTAGAAATACATATTACAGAAGGATATTTCTTCTACAATGAAGCGAGGGTGACAAGGACTTTAATGAGGAGAAATTATAAGAAAGGGATAGAAAATCAATACCTTTTTTGTACTAACCAAATTGAGAGGAAAGTCATTTTTGCTTCCCTTTCAGATGTGAAGTATCAGCAGACCCCTTTTTTATATGTTTGTTATTGATGTTCAAATTTAAGAGTCTTCATACCCTGAGGCAGAAAGAACATTTCCAACAGTACACAACACAATTTTCTATACTTTATTACTTTAGTGGTTTTTCTCGTTTCCATTTTCAACTGGAGAAAAAAGGGGGGTCTTTTCATGATATATTACGTTATGGTTAACCATCCCGTAATATAATGAATAACCCACAAAATACAGCTCTAACTTGAGGGAGACCACAAGCTTCTAGAGGGCAGTTGTGTTTGCACCCCCCCCCCCATTTTGCATCCCGTACAGTTCATATCAACCCCCATGGAAGGGAAACTTCATCAAGGTTGATGGTGGATCTAGAGTTGGTACTGATACCAAGTTCTATTTCTTTGAATCAGAATTCCATTTTTGTATGATACAGTATTCCACACTTTAAAAAGGGAATGAGGAGTATAACTAGAGTTCTGATAGAATAATGCAATAAAATATCAAGGGAATATGTGGTAAATAAATCCTGAATTATTTAATGTCATTTGGAGAAAACGTACTAGGATGTGGGGAATTGAGAAGGAAAGAGGTGAATTCTTCATGTGTAGAAGTCAGCTGTGTATGTGATCATGTTGGGGGGGGCACTACCTTTCTTCCAAATGATTGCCAGGTGACCAAGTTTAGGGCAGTTCTATGTGGGTAAAGGAACACATTCCAGGAAAATCGACATTGACTGGGATGACATTAGGTGCTCTCTTCGGCTGAGGTTCTCTGAAAGTCCTTTTGTGTCTGCTGCCTTTTTTCAGTAATTTTTCTCCTATTTTCCTATCTGTGCTTTTTACTTTGAGACTGTCACATTTCAATTCTTTATATCTCTTCTTTATTTTACTATTTCAGAAAAGATACCAAGTTAATGCTTCCTCTAATCTCATACCTGCCAGTAACACTAAGGTCAGTAACAAGTCCCAAATGTCAGATCTAGCTCTGTAACAATGTTTCAATAATGGCAACACTTTGGTGAGCATGTTTGCTGAATGTGCTACTAAAAAGGACAAAAAAACAAAATTTAAAAAATCCCTAAGACTTGGAACCTTACCTTTCTTCCAGTCTTGCTGGCCTCAGCACAGACGAGTGAATGGAACTATTTTTGGTGGCATCTGTGAACCATGTCAGTGCTTCGGTCATGCCGAATCCTGTGATGACATCACTGGGGAATGCCTGGTAAGTGCTTTCTCCTCTGGGTATGCTGACTGGCAAGACTAAAATCAATTTAGTAGGCCCTGCAATTCAACTGTTAACTCTTGAGTTAAGAAGTGACTCAACAGGGGTCTTTATATTGAACTGAGTTGACAGCTGACAATGCTCCTTCATATGTGGTCTCCCGGACTAAAAAGTATTAGGAAATGTTTATCCATAGTAGTCTAAGAATTGAATTAGAATTAGATATATTATAATAAAATATAATGGACTGGGATACCTATCTACCATGAAGATATATGGCTTCAATCCCTTCCATAAATCGATCAAAGATAGTCTCTATTTCTATAACAGGAAATGATTTGTATCCCCATATCAAAATATAAAATGTAATTTTTATAATAGACATAATTCAGTTTTTTCCACAGTGAAAAAAATTAGGGTATGCTGTGTGTTTTTTTATTTTAAAATTTCAACAATTAAGTAAAGACAAAGTATCATATATAGATTAAGAAATAATAAATATATGTGGTACATAGTCACCAGAGCCTCTTGTCCTTGCTACAATTAAGTCTAAACTTTTCAGCAGAAGAAAATCTCTGCAAAGACCAGCACTTCCCATCCTGCTAAGAACCTCTAGATTGGAGAATGTACGCTACATAGACCATTCTGGTGAACTCAAGGGCATGTTCGTTTCATAATGTCTGACATGGCATGAAGCTTGAAGCGACACTTCTCATTTCATCAGTCTTGCAGAAACACAATTTGAAACAGTGCCAATTTAGGAGGATATCATATTCTCATTTCCCTGTAGAATTTAAGGCAGACTCTGTTATCTCTATTTCTTAATATTTTCTCTTCCTCTTGCCCAGTGTTACCCCCTTTCTCGTCCACTTAAAAGCTTCTGGGAAAAACCCCAAATGAAAATTCAGGGCTTTTGTTTTGATGCAATTTGGCATTTAGGTTTATTGATGCTCTTTCTGTTTTCTCTCTACAAGATTTTGTTTAATTGCATTGCAGAATAAAGCATGGTAGCCTTAATTTTTGGATCAGTAGATTTTCCTACTAGAAAAATAGAGAGACTAAGCAATTTTCATTTTAATTATACCACACGTCTTTTAAAATGTACCATGGGAAAAATGTTGAGTTACCTTTAAATGCTTTGCTAACATGCTTTAGGTACTATTCAGCCCAAAGCTGATATGGATTTGCTTTATTTAAATCTAAAAAGACAAACTAAACAGATCACAATACCAGACTTATAATGTTTCCAATAGTCCTATTTCATGTTGAGTTGATGAAGAGTAAATCAGATCATGCTGTTGGTCCATTTGGTTATGTGATATTTCTGAGAATGGAAGCTCCCCCTTTTTTTTAGAATAAAATAGTTTAATTCAGCATAATTTGGGGAGGAAGAAAGGAGGGAGCAACAATTTTCTGAGATCTTTTGTTGAAACCTTGTTTATTGACTCCGTTTCATGGAGAAAAAAGTAGGAGTCCACCTTCAAATAACAGAGAAAATCCTAGGGAAACAATAGAGATCTTGCAATAGAAGTAGAATCTGGTGTTTTCTCGTTTTTCCATTATGGCTGGTTAATATGTGATCATGTAAGAAGATACTTAGGGAGAATTTCAAATGCCTTTTATCTGAAATTATGTTGATAATGAAGTAAGTGCTAATACCCTACTAGTATTTGAGCATATTGTTTTGAGCATATTGTTTTTGAGCATATTGTTTCTAATATGATTCACAGAGAAAAATATTTGTTGCACATTAAAGACATTTTTAATGTTTACTTAACATGCATTTTATCTCCTTTTTTATTATGTATTTTTCCCCTAGCATTAAACAGAGAATTAATGAAATTTATAGATAAACTGCTTTTCGGTTAGCTTGGTCTGAAATATAATTAGAAATGAACTGAAATTCTTATTTTGATATCCGATCAAAATCTAGACCTCTGTTATAGTGTGGACCTATATCAAAAGGTCATTTTAACTCAAAGTACATTTGAAGTGACGCAGGAAACATTCAAAGCCACGTGGGAAGATTGTATACTTGCCCCTTCTCATTGTTATTGTCATAAGTGCTGTGAATGGAAATTTGGAAAGCATTTTAGATCAGGACACCTGTGAAAATATCCAGCCCATCAGAGAATACTTTTCATCTTTTTTTCAGTTCCGATTTCCACTGTACTGTTGTCTAATGCTGTTTCATAGGCTCACTTGCAAAAACACTCAAGTGTGAAGACTAATTTTATGATGTCCTCTAGAAGAAATAGGACATCAGTAAATATAAGCAACTTGTAGATGTTCTTTTTCTTTTAGATCAGTAGTTAAAGAAAAGGAGGCTGTCTGCATTATGCAAGATTTTCAGCGGAATTTCAGAAATACCCCTTGAAACATGGTTAAGACAATCAGTTTCATGATCTTGTTTTTTAAAATGCCTAAATCTTCGAAAGTTATAATTTGATCATGACAATATGCAAAGAATATTGCAAAAAATACACATTTTTTTTTAGTAATAGCCAACCTTAGTTAAGCTTGAAGACTGAAAGGAATTAATACAAAGATGAAGTCAAAGAGGACAAAGCCTTTCTTCACATTGGTCCGTGTTCTGTACACTCCATCTGAATACGTGCTATTTAGAAGTTAGCCTCTGCTCTCTTTGAAAAAAGGCTTGCTATATGGATTTGAGAGAGAAATTAAAGTACCTTAAAGAAAAATCTATTTTCAAGTATCAGCAGATACTAAAGAAATATCTATTCACTTGTAGTTGATGAAATTGTCATGGGATTTCAGAGCTTGAAAACTTAATAAATCATAGGATTTAACTCCCTCATTTTACAGAATGTGAGCGATTCAGAGTGCTAAATGATTGGATTTTGATTTAATATCTTCTGCTCAATAAAGAAGTTGTCCCTCTCCCCAAGGAATTTAACAAGTTCCATTTAAAACCATGTATTTATTTGTATGTTTTTATTATCCATTAATTAAATATAATTAAAATGAGCTTCTTTAAAAAATACACTGATGTAATAATATTTCAGACCTTTCATTAAATTAGGTTGGTCTTTCCAGTGGTCATCCAGATTGATAAATAATTTGCTTTATCCTTAAAGGGAATTTACATTTTCAGTATTTCTTCTGCATATTTAATTAATGGTCATAAAGATAAAGATTTTGTACCCCTAAGCTCTGATGAACTCTTTTTAACATGAGAAAAATATTTTAATTTTATATGGTTATAAAAATAAAAATGCATTTCAGTCATAATAAATCCATATTGGACAATTTTTAAAAGCAATTATATACATTTTATTGTGCCATTGGAGGGGAAACAAGTTAGGTCTACATGGTGCCAAAACATAAAAATTTATTAAATTGTGCTATTGAAAGCTTTATAGACGATTCCAGTGTTTGGTTAACTGGATTGTTCACCCTTATACCAGCCTTTGGTAAACACAGCCTAAGTTGATAAATATACTTTAACTAATATGAAGAAATCTAGATATAAATTATTGTAATTTGATTTTTTTTTTGGAAAGGACATTCGACCCAAAATTACTACTTTGTAGAAAAATGCCATTTCACTTAAAAAAAAAAAAAAGTTCTGGAGAAATTATGTGCCTTGTGGTTTCATTACATATTGATGTGTTTAAAAATCTTTCAGTATTCTCATTGTATAGTTAGGAGCCAAGCAGGCCCCTTATAGATGTAATATGTTAGTGTATTGTCCAAATCATCAGAGCCCACTGAGGTCCAAATTAATCTCTGAGATAAGAGCATCATTGTCCCAGAGGATTTGTACGAGTAGCCACTGTTCTCATTAAATCTACAGTTTTAAACTGAACAATTGGCTTTTACCTAGAATCAGCTACAATATCTACTAAACATATATAATTAGGACTCTGTAACTATGCACTTTTACACACATATGCACAATCACATGTATTTTCTATGAAAAAATTGAAAATTAACAGAAAAAAGAAATAAGATTTGTATAATGAAAAGAATTATGAGGAACTTAAGTTGTTTTTTGTTAAGTATGCATATGCTGAAACTGACATGCAGTTTATAAGCTACATCTTAGATTAATTTTCAATGCTATTTCCCAGCTGCAAAATTGACTATTTAATGTGGAAAACTATTCTTCCTAACAGGGAATAGACTAATAACTCTGTAGATCTATTTTTGGTAATATGTTGATGCTTGAGACCGAAATAATAATCTTTGATGTGCATTTCTTCCTCAGAACTGTAAGAATCACACAGGTGGTCCATACTGCAATAAATGTCTCCCTGGTTACTATGGTGATCCTAGTAAAGGAACCTCTGAAGACTGTCAGCCCTGTGCCTGTCCACTCAATATTCCATCCAATAAGTGAGTAACCAACTTACCTCTCTAATGATTTGGGCATCCAGTTCTGCAAGCGCATTTTTGATATAGAATGTTTCTTTCTCTCATCACACATAAATAAATAATAAATGTATGCATGAATTTCTCTGGAAGGTAATATGAGTTTTTCTAAATATAAAATATTTAAAGTTACTGCTAGTTATTCGGCAGAATTTTTAATATCTTAGTTCTGGTTCTGGTGATTTAATATCTAAGCGACAGAACTCAAATAGAATTTCTAAAATAACTGTAAAGGACAGACCTATTTTATACAAATGTATATACATGCCTACATGTACACACATACACACACACACACATACACATATCTTCATACATTAATAAAAAGACCACTAGTAATGGGCAGCTGGTTGACTCAGTGGTAGAAGAATGTGACTCTTGATCTTGGGGTTATGAGTTTGAGCCCCACATGGGTATAGAGTTTACTTAAGTAATTTTGGGGGCACCTGGTTGGCTCAATTGGTTAAGCGTCTGCCTTCAGCTCAGGTCATGATCCCAGGGTCCTGGTACTGAACCCTGCATTGGCTCCCTATTCTGTGGGGAGCCTGCTTCTCCCTCTCCCTCTCCCTCCTGTTCCCCGTGTTTGTGCTTTCTCTGCATCAAATAAATAAATAAATAAAATATTTAAGGTGAATACATAAATAAATGAGTAATTTTAAAAAATCACTAATACATTTACTGCTCATCTGGGTCCCAGTATCACACTGTTTATTTATGAATGTCAGGCAAGTCATAAACTTCTAGAAAAAGTAAAAGAGATCAATCTAGCTAACCTTTCAACACCCATCCTATTCCTTTGTTATCACATGGATTATCACATTATTTATCACATTATCATATGCTATCATACAGATATGATATATATGTATGACATATATATCAGTTTATCTCACTAATTATAGTGGTAATGACTATATTTGAATTGTATGAATATCAGCATATGGGTGATATAGGTACCTTATTTTGCATAAACTAAACCTTAAAAAAGATTAATGAAACTTCATACAATTTTTCCAGTCATCTAGTCTTTATTCTTTATTTTTTAAAAAATTTCTAACTATTCACCTAGAACAATAATCTTGGAATCTTGGAGAAGACTGTTAAGAGTGTGTATTTTGTCTATCTCTTCCCCTTACTTCTTAGGGGAATACTTTCTTCCAGCTTCTCTAATTCACATTCCCTCGGAGTGACCACCCTTAAACCACTACCTAAGTAAAACCCTGCCTCATAAATGTTATTATTTTAATGGGGCATAATACGTTGAACAAAAACTAGCCTTTCTGAACTAGTAAAAAATTGTAAATAATGATAATTTTAGGAGAAAGGGATCTTTTTGGAGACTCTTCTTAAGGATAAACTTAGTGCTTCCTCTGCCTTCCGCTCAGGTCATGATCCCCTCAGGCTTTCTGCTCAGCAGGAGTCTGCCCTCTCCTTCTCCGCCTCCCCCTAGTCATGCTCTCTTGCACGCACATACTCTCTCTTTCTAATAAATAATTTTTTTTAAATCTTTAAAAAATAGGTAAGCTTAGTGCTTAATAATGTCTATATTATATTAGGCACTTTCCAGCTATTTCTAAATTTTGTGATAATGCTTGAAGAACTTAAATTTTTAGTGATTTTTAAAATTAAATCTATCAGCTATAGTCTTTTAATGTAAAGGGGTTATCCAGTTAGTTATATTCTGAACAAGGTCTTACCCAAGACACTGCCAGTGAAAATGGTCTTTTTTTATAGTCAATGAGTAACCTAAGCTAAAGACAAAATTATTCTGTCCCTAAGTTTAAAAGTCTTCATGGAAATTATGGTTCCTAGTTTTCATCCCATTTGAAATCCTTATCGTCCTCTCCAACAAATCTGCTCCTTCAGAAGGAAAAAAAGAACTAACATTTAATAAGAGAAAATATTAATAACATAAATAATAATAATATAATAATAATATTTTATTAAAACAGACTACTAGGGATGACTGGGTGGCTCAGTTGATTACACATCCATCTTCGGCTCAGGTGATGATCTCAGGGTCCTGGGATTGAGCCCCATATGGGGCTCCCTGCTCAGCGGGGAGTCTGCGTTTTTCCTCCCTCTATCCTTCCCTCTGCTCATGTTTGCTCTCTCTGTCTCTGTCTCTCTCTCTCAAATAAATGAATAAAATCCTTAAAAATAAAATAAAACAGGCTACTATATTCTAGATATAGCAACATAAGTCCAATAAGGTGAATATTACCCCATTTAACAGATTAAGAAAAATTCTTCAAGTGGAAAAATAGCATTATGGAACCAATTTTGGAGCTAGAATTCCTTGATACAAATTTTGAGTTCTATACTTTCTGGCTGTGTGACTCCAAGAAAGCTACTTAAACTCTTTGCGTCTCAGTTCTTTCAACATTAGTTGTGATAATAGGACCTTCTTATAGGGTTGTTGTGAGAATTATGTAAATTAAAATTCACCAAGCACTTGAAACAATGATTGGACATGATGAGTCCAATCCAAGGACTGATTATTATTAATTTTCTCAGAGTCCTAATATTAAAGTATCAGAGTTAGAACTTTAAGTTTCAAGTCAATGTGTTTTCCAGTCCTCTGCAGTCTACATTGAGAACTTCCTTGAAGAGCACACTGAATTTTAAGTGATACCGATAAAAGCAATTAAATGGAAAATTGGGTCAATATATGTTAGTGATCAAAATATTTCCAGAGTTCAGGGCATGAGCCTGGATGGGCACAAAACTGAAGATCCTTTGGCAACAAAACATGTCAGAAAAAGAAGCTAATAGGAAATATACTGGAAAATAACAAATATAGAACAAATTAAATTTCTTCATAATCTGTTAGTCAGTCCAGTATTGGCCATAATATGGCACAACTCTTGCTTCCTGGTGTACTTGAGAAAGGGTTAGGCCACAGAATGGAGAACCTGCTCATTCACTGTGGCTGAGAGAATTCTCCAGAACCATCCAATATATGCAAAACTCAGTGTTCAACACTCACTTTCACTGAGGAAAACAGAGGTACCACATTTGGCCTCTCACTTCTTTAGCACTCCTTCCTTCTCAGGCAAAATGTCACAGTCACCAGCAGAGCTATCAATCCAGCAGAGCTGCCATTGACTGTACAGTGTCAATCCTAGCATAATACATTTGGAGAATTATGTAATTGATAGGATACGTAGATCTAATGGACTTATCCTCAAGTCTGACCTACATTACTATAAATGCAGAGGGACCATTAGAGAACTTTGCTTGGGTAATTATAGGCATTCATGGCCCATCCTTCTCTGTTTGCTGTGCTTCTACTTTAATTTTAATAATGGGTTCTAATTGTGTTCCTGAAAGGAAAGAGGATGTCCACATCACCATCCAGCAGCAACAAAGGGATTAGGTCCTAGTTCCGAGGATGGTATTTCCTCAAGTATATATATTCCAATTTTGTATAATTATGTAGATCTTGATTTAAAAAAATAGACAACTCCATAACATCTGTGACACCAAGTATTTAAAGATCCTGCAATTTTTGAGATGTCTCACTTATATTAAATAATTATTAAATAATAATTTTATCTTTAGAACAGAAAATAGAGTAGCAACCAGTTTTAAATTCCAGCTTCAAATACCACTTTTTTTTCTTCCAGGTAGAAAGAGGAGACAGTGATAATCCACTTAGTTTAAAAATGCTAGTTTTGGGTTTAAAGTTATAAAGACTTTTAAATTTAAAACAATGTGAAACAATAAGATTGTTTAGCTGTGCAATTGTGATTAGAAAAATCCTCCGTAATCTAATGACCTGAAATGCTTTATTTTGAAATCACTAAATAATGAGACAGGGAAACTCTCCATTTAAAAAATTTTTTTTTTCAAAAAGTCATTACTATTATAATCTGAGTTGAAAACTCTGAGGAATAAATTGAATGTTCACAAATAATCCAGAGGTTATTAAATAATTCACAGGTTATTAAAAAAAAAATCAGCTAAAAATCGCAGCAACCTTCATCTAGAAGTATAAGGCTTAGTGATAGTTTTGCTTTGGTGATTTATCTATTTAATCCCTGATCATAAATCTTATAGATCACAAGCATTTTGGCTCCAAATTTCTTAGATAATATTGCTAAATAAATCAAATATGTAGGGAGATAAAGATAAATTGGTATAATTATTATGATATATGAATACAGACAAGCATATAATATTTAAATTATACATATATATCAACTTCATCAACTATTCACAGTGTCCACTGTTTGCTTAGGCCTCTCATCTAGGTGATGTATGTATTTTAGTTATAGATTGTAACTAGGTAGTGAAATTTATCTCTAGAGAAGCAAATAAATATGCAAATATTTCAAATGTTTTATACTCATTAATTTCCAGTATCGCATAACTTATAAATTAAATATAATATGAAAGAGACACATGAATGTCCGCCCTTGAACACTCAGAATGTGTTTGAGTAGATAATATCACTGAAATCATTTGTATAGTAAAATTCAAGATATTCTTTCCACAAGATTAGATAGAGGGTAGGCCCTCAATAGTGGCCTATTTACTAATACCATTTTGAATACCACTTCTTTATGTGCATCAGGAATGCTAGAATTTCAATTTTTAAGAGAATGGAACACTCCTAGAACTGACTTCGAATTATTGCTGGTGTAATTAGTACTTTTTAAAAAAAGATGTTTATTTATTTATTTAACACAGAGAGGCACAGCAAGAGAGGGAACAAAGCAGGGGGAGTGGGAGAAGGACAAGCAGCCCCTCCCCGCTCCACACCCCCGCCCCGCCACTGTGCAGGGAGCCCCAGGGGCAGCTAGATCCCAGGGTTCTGGGATCCTGACCTGAGCAGAAGGCAGACGCTTAACTACTGAGCCATCCAGGCGCCCCATGTAATTAGTACTCTTAATAGAGAAATAAAACTGTTCCAAGACAGAAGGAAAATTGAAGAAAATACTCAGCAACATTCTTTAGAAATCTTTGGGTGTGTTAGATGTTTCAGAGCACTTTTGTACACATTGTTTTATGTCGCCGTGAGCAATTATGATGTATTTTACCAGTCCATCGTATGAGAAGGGAGAGCTAAACTCCAGAGAAATTAAATGCCTTGATCATGATCATTACAGCTTGCTTGTGGCAGCACCAATATTAGAACCCATATATTCTGATTCACCTCTCTGTGCTTCTTCCAAGGGGGCTATAGAAATAAAAACAATTACAGAGACATTGAAGAGAAGCAAGAAAACAAAAGGAAAGAAAAGAAAATTAACACAACTTCATGTTAGACACACTGCAAATATTCATCATAGGAAACGATCCCAGGGTTTGGCAACAGTTATGCTAACACAAATGTAAGGGATTAGGCATGATGAGATAATGCAGGTTTAATTAACAAGTAATGAAATACCTTAAAATGGAAACAATTCAGCATATTTTGCCAAGAACAATCTAAAGTGTTATTAAATGGCAACTACAGTTTATTGTGGCACTTTGTGACATGCTTGCTTTCATACTTGATCAGTGTGAAAGTCTTTACTAGGTCGATCATATTCTTTTGTTTTGCCAAATGAGAAACTCAAGTTCAGAGAACAGAGACCATCCAAAGACATAGAGTAGTTGGATGGGAAAATAACCCAGTTCTAATGACAAAATTCAGGGATGGACATTAAATCAGATTTCATATCATCTGATTATGATATATGAATACAGAATAAAATTATTAAATTAAAGGTAATTAAAGAAATACATGTGTTTGCTCAACGGTTCTCCTGAGAATAAAGACAGAGATCATTGACCTGAAAGAAGAAAACCTTACAGAGATACTTCAGAATTTCATGGAGTCCAAACCACAGCCACCATGTAAAGGAGTTTTCCCTTTGTTTTTCTCCCTTCCCTCTGTGTCCTCTACTCCTTGGGCAGCTGTGACTGGTCATTCTCACTGCCCTTCATGCACCTTCCAAGACACACAGCATCTTCTTCCTTCTGGGTTCTCTTTCCCTGACCCGAATGTTCCAGGTTACAGTTGGTTAGCAGGAGTCCTGCTCCCCTATTGTACACACAAACGTAGAAGACGCCCTGATTTTATGACCCTGATTTTATAGTGCTGGAAATTTTGTGCTGGTGGCGAAAGGGGTGCTTTCTTCATATCACATCACAGTCCCAAAAGGTGGTGCAGTTCCCTCTTGCATTAGCTGTGCGAAAGCTCAAAGCTATATGTTGACTGCCACTTTCAAAAGAACATACCTAATGATATGTATATATTTTGTGCTTTAAATATACCCTTGATTTTATCTAATTTTTGTGTTTGTTCTCTTGAACCTTAAAGTACCATTTTATCTTAATGTACATATTTTGACAGGTAGAATTAAATTCTTTTTGGAACAAGGCCAGTTGTATTTTTATGTATATATCCACGTGTGTTAACACAAACACCTGTATTTGCATAGATATTCATATATATATATATATATACACACATAAACATACACAGATTACATACCTATAAATGGATCATTATAAATCTAAGAATCTACAAGTGGAGAAAGACAACTATCATATGATCTCCCTGATATGAGGAAGTGGTGATGCAACATGGGGGCTTAAGTGGGTAAGAGAAGAATAAATGAAACAAGATGGGATTGGGAGGGAGACAAACCATAAGTGACTCTTAATCTCACAAAACAAACTGAGGGTTGCTGTGGGGAGGGGGGTTGGGAGAAGGGGGGTGGGGTTATGGACATTGGGGAGGGTATGTGCTATGATGAGTGCTGTGAAGTGTGTAAACCTGGCGATTCACAGACCTGTACCCCTGGGGATAAAAATATATTATATGTTTATAAAAAATTAAAAATTAAAAAAAAATCTAAGAATCTATGTTCAGCCATTAAAAAGAACTATTTCCATGTGCAGGTCCTTATTAGGTAGTCGACCAGTAGCTTCTCATCCTCCTCCTATTTGTGGAAAACGCCTGCTGTTCTTAGATCCCATGTGTCTTCTGTGGCATGAAGTGGATAATTCAGGAAGCAGAACACAATCTCTCTTCTGATGTAGAGCTAGCCAGCTAGAGTGAAGTGACATAATCTTGGAATCACTGGAAGTCAACAATGATCTTACAGTTCCCTCTTTCTGTCACAGAATAGCTTCATATTTTGGCCAAAATCAGTGTCAAGTTGCTTGCTACCTTTGCCAAAATAAATTCCGTAGACATTTTCTGTTGTACATGTTTAATTCCCATTTTCTTTTTATTTTTGTTGTTGAATGTCCTCTTCCCTATAGTGGTAACTGTAATTATAGCGGCAAGGGAGGAGACCTTCAGTTTATGTTGTTTAAAGAATATTGAATCACAAATACATAATTTATGAGGATGTTTTATTTAGATGCATCATGTCAAGTGATGTATTACCAAAAGTTTAAACTTATTTAATTCTTACCAGTAGAATGAATGCTGGCTGGTTACAGGGAAAGGAGAATGTCAAATTAGAAATGAGAAGTCCAATATATGTTTATAAAAAATAAAAAACTAAAAAAAAAAAAAGAAAAGAAATGAGAAGTCCTAGATTCCACACTAAAGTCTCCTGGATATTAGCTGTGACCTTGGGCAAGACAAATGATGCCTGCCCCAACCTGCTTATAAGATTTTTGTGCAAATGTGATAAAATTATTAATAAAAGTCCTCTGAAAATGTAGAGAGCTAGTCAAATCCAGTATATTGTTATTCCTTATTTTTTTTCCTGAAAAATTACTGATTTTTGTCAGTAGGTGCATTTTACTTTACTCCTGTTGGTTTTAACTGACACATGAGTATATTTAAGAATTTGAAATCTATTTTATAGTTTTAAAGTGTCAGAAACCCTGTCAAGCACCTTTGACATGACTTATGGTAAACTGATTTAGGATTTTAAAAAATAATTGGTATGGTTTTCTTTCAATCACTGGAGTCCCATATGAGTGAGAGACCTGGGGCTTTTAGTTAGAGTCATTTTGTCCCTAGACAATGAGACAGTTATAGAATGCCAGTTTTAAAATAAGACATACATGTATTCCAAAGATTTGTCAAAAATCCAGTCTCCTCTTTTATGTCTGGAAACAATAGCAAATCACAGGGTGAGAAGGGGAAAAAAAATCTATTTCCATTTTTACATGGGCCTTGTTTTCTCCTATCCAGTCATTCACCTGCCAAGAAAATCATACCTGGGGAGGTCCTTTTGGGGGCAGGTACCAGGCTGCTGTCCAAAAGATAGCCCTCCTCTCCCTGAGCACAATCTGGTTGACTCAGTTCCGTTGCTTGTGGCAGCCTCCCCAACCCCTTAACATGGTGTTCTTTTATCCGGGTGATATTTGTAATTCAAGGTAGCCCAACCCAGGCTTCCCCCCAGCATTACCTCAACAGATTCATTTTGACTTTTCCACTAAGTTGAAATGTTTTAAATGATAGAAGTCCTTGGTTCTAATAGTTTGCTACTATCAAAAAAAAAAGGTGATTATTAAATCTTTGCAGGACTGCTCTGAATTAAGCCAGAGGAGTAATATTCAGAAATGGTACCTGTGATCTGACCTGCACAAAAGTCAAGGAAGGATTCCAAAGGCATTCGAGTGTCAGGAGCAGAACAAGATCAGGACTTGCAGCGTTTAATTTGCTGTTCGCTCATTAACATTCATTTAGCATCAAGCAAGCCTCTATTGAATTGTCCTGTCATATATAAAACAGAAAAGAAGTCTATTTAGGGAAAATATAATGGGAGAGAGACTAATGGGGAACATTTTATATTAAAATGGTAGAGCAGCAGAACTCACAGAATTCAGAAGCGTTGATGGCCTTTCAGAGAGCGAGCATGTCAGTCTTGGGGTAGGAGTTCACGCGTGAGGGGTGCCTCTCACAAGGCAAAGAAGTATGTCTAGGCTCGTACATGTTTTTGAAGGCTGGCATGTAATTCTGTAATCACTCTGCTGGATCCTAATTTGGTCTTCAGATCCATTACTTCAGACCCAAACTGGAAATATGTACAAAGAGAGTGATCAACTTCAGAACACCAGAAGATGTGTGATGGCAAGGTTTTGGGGGATGGCTTAGTTGATTGTATTTTTAAGCAGAATCTGCATGCTTTGTCTCTTCTGAAAACTTTTTGAAGGATTTCACCTGCCTTAATAGCATCCCCATGGGTCCACACAGGCAGCCTCTTATGCATATGCACGCATGCTTGCATATGTACCCGCACACCCACACACACCTCCACACACACAGTACCAGGACTGAAAGTAGGAGACCCATCACAACCACCACTACCACCACTACTTCCAAGATCGCATACTGAGTTTTTCAGGATCTCTAACAGAATTTTCTGAGCTGCTTCAAATTCAGAAGGATTTTGGCGAGAAAGAAATTATATGATGCCATGTCTTGCCAGGCCTGGGCAATCCGTACAAAACGACTCTATAGTGCCACTTGCTCCTGATGATCACAGACCCAGAACAGTCAAAAGTCAGTTAATAATATGCCACAAGGCTCCTGCTCTCCACTGGGCTATATTCCCGTCTGCAGAAATGGCAATGTCATTTCATCCTCGATTGGCCAGGCCCTCATCTCCATCTGTGAGACAAGAATGACCAGCCTGTGTTCCCTTCGTCACAGCAGTCCTGGAGATGCAGAGATGAAAACATGCTGCTAATGACTTTGTGTATATGCTTCTTCCTTGTCTCTGTTGTTCCCCGACAACATCAACACAGCTTTAGCCCAACGTGCCGTTTAGACCGAAGTCTCGGAATGATCTGTGATGCTTGCCCTGTTGGGTACTCAGGACCACGCTGTGAGAGGTAAGCATGGACTGCACCGTCTTTCACGAGGATTTCTACCTTGGGAGGTATAAAACCACAGGCATTATCATCCTTCTCACTATTTCAGAAACACCGCCACACTTGGTGAGGTGAAATAAAGTTTCTCACTGTACTTGTCAAACACATGCATTTTATTTTTATAGTTTATTTATTCTCTAGAAATTGCTCTATAAATCTCCATTCACTCAGAGAGTGTTTGATGAATGTTTTAATCTTAAAGGTTAAGCATTAACCTACAATCTTTCTAGAAAGTACTGCTCAAGTGGAAAGTCATGCACTTTAAGATTTATCTCACTGTCCATGTTGCACCATTTATTTTTCATAATTAGTTTTTTGTTCTTAAAATGTGGCTTAAATGTGTAGTTCATAGTTCAGCAAGGGGTCCATAATTTACCTTAAATGTATTTGAAAATAGAAAGAAAACGTGATTTATTATCATGATGTCTAGCCTCTTCTAATTAATTCTAAGCCTGTATTTTAATTCCTGTTGATTTTACTAGGTTGTTTTGCAGTGGAACCAGGAATATTATTGTATGTAATTTGTGTGGGGTTTTTTTTCCCCCTGAACTATTTTTGAAGGAAACGTTCTTCTGTATTTCAGTCCCAGTATAAAAATGGTACAAAATTCTCCCATGGTATCATTGACAAGTACACCAACATCTTTCCAGTTTAGCCCTGGGAGTCATCCCTTTTGCTGCCATTACTGGGGAATGAGGAAAGCAGAGGAGGTGACCTGACCTGCTTTTACCGATGATCACCAAGGCAGACACCACAGAGGGCTATTGCTGCCTCTCCTTTCCTGTCCTCTTGTCCCCCTAGTTCAGCCAGGGTGCATAAAGTTAATGAAGCAGGACCCAATCACCAGAAGAAAGAATAGAGTTTAGCCAATAGCTAGCCATCTGTGGACGAGGTGCCAGGGACAGTTCCTAGCAGCAGCAAGCATGAGTGAGCATGGCAACATCTGTAGATGAGTAAAGGAAGAATAGAACTGAAACAGGGAGGATTTATATGCAACTGAGGAACTGGAGGTCTTTGTATTAATAAGAAAAGAAAAGAAAAACCTGGAGGGTACGTGTATATTACTTGTATGTTACTTACTATAATCGTAGGACACATCATTGCCGAAGACAGACTTACATCAAATGCCTAACCCCCTGGCTCACTACGGGCAGTCTTTTTTTTTTTTTTTTTTTTTTTTAACAACTGGAAAATGATAGCTGCTCTCTCACAGAATGCCATTAAATCACTTATCTAGGTGAGCATAGTCTCTGATGTATTTATGCTTCGTGCTCTGTATTTTCTGTACATGGTAGACAACCCTTTTTGAACCAGGTACAGCTAAACGTTCTGCATTTTATTTAACAAAACATCAGCTTAGCATCTATCATGTGCCAGGCACGGGGCTTGAAGTAGGATACAAACAGATGCCTTGTACTGTCCTTACCTTCAAGCAGCTCACATCGCTAAAGTGAACGAGAATGGTGGAAGGTATTCTGGAGACAATTCTAATCTGAATAATCAAAGTTGCTGAGGAAAGAAATACCTGATAGTGAGCATGATTTTCTGTTTAAAATCTTTATTAAGCGGCTTTAAAAAAAAAAAATCGAAACGGACATATGCTGCTTCTAAAATGGCATATCTTCTCTCCAGTTCAAGTTTTTTGGTCAAAAATCATCTTAAATTATTACTATATGGAAGATGGAATATTGTTTTTTTTTTCTAGCCAGAATTTGGATTAGGGTTTTCCAGGAATATTTAGGGTTTATCATTTCTGTGTATTTATATGAGCTCAGAAGTCCATGATTAGAGGAATTCAAAGTATTAGGGGAGACATTTTTGAGGATGTGCAGGGTGAGGTGGAAGGCGAGGCAAGTACAGCTCAGAGGAAGAAGAGGAGCCTGGTTGCATTGAAAATCTTGTAATCAAAACTATTCTGCAAGTGATTGGTGTAATCAGTCTGTGCACATCATCTACATAAAATCAGCATTGGAAAAGTAGAGCAGTGTTTCCCAAACTGTAGATGTTTTTGAAATAGAGTTCTGTGATCACATAAGTATATGAAGTATCTCTTAGCATGTTAAAAGTTCTGACATGTCCTGGATGGAAGACATCTGTTTAATTTCTTTAACTCAGCATTTTCTTTTCTTTTCTTGAAGTGGAGTTGACACCCAGTGTTAATTAGATTCAGGTATACAACGTAGTGATTGGACCACTCTACACATTATGCTAGAACTCAGCATTTTCTAATCTTGTGTGACTATATATATATATGCATCTCAGACTCAACTCAGGTGGTGGACAGGAATTATAACTTTATATTCTTTATCTCAATTTAATTTCTATTTTGAGACCAAATCTCTGTATGTGGGAGCTGTGAGAGCTTAGAAACATAATTTCAGTCAGGTATACTTTAAATTCACTCAATGTTATATGTCAGTTATATCTCAATTTAAAAATTTTGGGTTTTTTTTTTTTTCCTCCCCATCTCTCAGACTTGAACCAAATTCTAACAAGCTTAGTTAGAACCAAAAAACCTGAATGCTTGAGTGAGTGAGTGATTATGTGTATGATACTGTTTGTGTGTCTGTGAGTGTATATGTGACTGTGAGTGTATGTGTGTGTCTGTAGCTATGAGTGTGTCTGTGTGTTGCTATGAGTGTGTGTACAACTATGAGTAAGTTTGGCTGAGTGTGTGGTATGTCTCAGTGAGAATCTGTGTCTGTGAGTGTGTGTGTCTGTGTGACTATGTGTGTGGCTCTGTGTGAGTGTGGGTGTATGGCTCTGTAAGTATATGTGTGGCTGTGAGATTGTGTGAGTGTGTGGCTCTGTGTGTATGTATCAGTGTATTGTGGGGGGCAATGTACAGATGGTGGTCCAAACATCCAAGGATGTTTCTGCCAACCTCTTCCTTTTTCTGGTCCTCCCAACTGCCTTTCCCTTCAGGTTGAATAACTCTGCACTACTTCCTTACCACTAGTAGGGGTGTGGGACTCATTCTGCTGCCTTCACTCTCCTGGGACCCACCAACACTCTACTCATCTCTTCTCCATCTGCCTTTTCTAACTTCATCCCATTTTCTGTTGAGGATGCATTGCAGCAAGAGGGGCCAAATTCATAGAAATTGTGACTTCTGAATCTCAAAGTCCAGAAGATGCCTGGACTTTCTGCTTTCATCCTTGTCAGATCTTTTCACTCAGTCATGTAGCACAAGATGGTCTTGCTGCTAGAAATGAGGGAATAGAAACAATCATGAAAAAGAGGACGGCAAAACAAGATATGACAAAATATTAACTATTTTTTTTTTAGTTGACTCACAATGTTATGTTAGTTTCAGGTGTACAACATAATGATTCAGCAACTCTATAGGTTATCCTATGCTCACCACAAGTGAAGCTCTGATCCGTCACCATACAATGCTATCACAGTACCATTGACTGTATTCCCTATGCTGTGTCTTTCATCCCTGTGACTTATTCATTCCATAACTGGAAGCCTGTATTTTCCTCTCCCTTTCAACCTCCAGCCCCCACCCCTGAGGGCAACATCTGTGCTTATAGTGCCTGATTCTGCTTTTTTTTTTTTTAATTTATTTAAGATACTGACTGATAGTCTATAACATGTAGAATACTAGTTACACTTTTCAGAAACTTTTTCTTGGGGCCCAAGCACCCATACTTTCAGATATTGCTGCTTTCCTATGGGGAGTATTTTAAATAAAAGAGAAACGGAGAAAGAATGAGAGAATGAGGTATTCATCATGGCACTTTTCTAAGATTCTGGGCATCTGTCACTGTCAAGGAGGAGAAAAGATAGAAAAACAAAGAAAATACCTTGAAGGGTGAAAAAGGATGAGTGTTGGAGCATCAGGAAAAATTTAAAAGAACATGGAGAAAAAGTGAGCTAAATGCTGGTCACATTTGCTCTACTGGTCACTAAGCTACTTCCAGAATCTTATTCTGAAACTATATAGCATATATATCATACTCAGCAATATATCATACTTAATGGAGAGACACTTAAAAAGACTGTAGCAGGGTGCTTAAGTGGCACAATCAGTTGAGCATCTGACTCTTGGTCTCAGCTCAATCATGATCTCAGGGTTGTGGGATCAAGCCCCATATGGCCGGGCTCTGAGCTCAGTGAGGAGTCTTGAGACTCTCTCCCCCACCTTCTTACACCTTCCCTCCCCTCACACACAAAATAAATAAATAAATCTTAAGGAAAAAGAATGTGGCAAGTTGACCCAGTAGGATATATTGGACCACGTGAAACTTAATGAGGTACAGGGACCCCCAAAGCCCTGTCCCCTCCCTAGCTGGCAAATTTTTAACAGCTCCTCATGTAAGGAGAGAGAGGTCAAAGTTAAGACTCCTTTCACAATGGCCACTGAGAGTGCAGAAGGTATTGGAACCTAATTGCTTGTAATTCAGAAAATTCACCTATAGTTTTATCCTTATGATTCATATTCTAGGTCAGAAAAAATTCTTATTGCTTTTTAAGTTTCAGTTCCAAAATCCTATTTAGATATTCTCTGCTTCATAAATTCCTGACTTTGAATTGAGTCTAATTGCCGTATTACCATGATACTGCTGAGAATTTCTACTCATGCCTGAGTCTCCTTGAGCCCTTGAGTCTCGGACGTGGAGTGTATAGTCACAGAAATAGAAAAAGCAAGATGGTCATACTTAACTCAGTAATATCATTAGCAACATTGTGACTTCAAGTAAGGTTTCCAAAGTCTGCTCCTATGTGGTTGTACAGGTTGTAGAATGCACAAAAGTACTCAGCCGAGAGGAAGTTTAGGAGCTTACATCCCGGCTGCTCAGTATGTCCACTCTCTCTTCGTTTTTCTGCATATGCTCAAAGAGGACCCTTTTCTTCTCCTAATTTGCAGAAAAGAACCACATAAGCAGGCAAACCCACCCAGTCTTTAACTGATTCAGTCACAGGGGAAGTAGTAAGAATGCATACCTATTGCATAGCCACTCCAGCCACCCTCCTCTGTGCCTTCACCAATACTGTTCCCTCTGCAGCCCTTCCAGCTCTCCACGTGAGACTCACCCTGCTCAAGTTTTCCAGTTCAACCCTATCATCCTGAAAGGGTCCTTGATGATTCCTAATCCGAATTGGTTGCCCTTTTCTGTGCTTCCATGAGGACATTGGCATATCTGCAGTAGCTCCCTGCTACATTTTTAAGTACGTCTTTCTTCTCCATGGGCAGCAGCATCAAGATTGTGCCTTATTTATATTAGCCTGATGAAATGTTCCATAGGTATTTGAGTAAGGGCAGGAGAGGAAAAGAGTGAGAGCTTTTCTAGTATGCTCATAGATATCGAAGTACTGTGTTTAGTCTATAGATACTGACTGAGACTGTAGGCCACATATTTTAGCCAAAAGTTATTGGAAAAAAATGATGCAGCGGAGGAAAAGAAATCTTGCCAGTGTTGCTCTGCACTTCTCATTGCCATTTTTCTTCACTTTTGCTCTCTTCCCTCTCCCTCTGCTCTCCCTCTGTCAACTCTCACTCTCTAATATTGTTCCTGAGTCATCAACAGAAAGTACCATATTACATAATGGCATGTGACTCTAGAATCTCATCTACATTAAAGTTTCTCTTTCTAAAATATTGCTGTTTGGTATGAAAAAAGTTAACATATGTGGAAAGAAACAGTGACTTTGTATTGTCAGGATGTCCATCTGTAGCAAGGAATCCAATAAACTGCTAAGAAGTGTCCTCATTCTGCCTTACATATGAAAGTGAGAGACCCTGAGATTTCAAATTACAATTAGTTTTTGTAGAGTGAAAAACTGAGAGGCTGGCAAGGTATAAAGGGCTGTTATTCACACTAATTTTAATTAAGTGACTCCAACTTGATCAGACTATAAAACACTTATTAACAAAAGTATATGATTAGCAGTATTATAGTCCCTGACCCTAGAATTACATTTTAATTTCTACCGACACATTTTTATGTCTCTCAAACTACTATACTACGTATGGAAACACACACGCATATACATACCAGTAATAGAACCTGAATGCACACTTTTTATAGAGCAGCATATGAATTATCTATCATGTATATTCAGTATGCTTTCTTACATGTTCTATAACAAAGAGGAAAAGATGCTTCTTCCATTAGTCTACTTGATTGTTATTATTTTCTCATGAAAAAAAGGTTCCTTTTTATTGTGGAAGAATTGGGGGCTTACTAATTGGTATCCATGTTGAAAAAAATTCCCAGATCTTATTATATAATGCCATCTCTCCTGAGGGCAGTAAGTCATTTTGAGGAAACTAAGCTGAAAATAATGGGTTTTTGTTGGCTGCGATAATGATCATTGTATATCGTTATTCTAGTGGAGCAAAGTCTGTCTGTTAATGGTAAACAAAATGAGATGAGAGTATATGTGGATGTGATCATAAGCTCTGCATATCAAGTAAGGCAAGAAGAATTGGATTAAAATTCAAAAGTGTCTTCCTATTATCTTTATGGAATACCACTTCTGAAGAGATTGTGGGGAAATTATATACACTAAAATGTTAGTTCATATTTTATAGTAGATAATTAATAAGCAATTATATTTGTGGGTGATGTATTCTTCCAAACAATATTTATACTATGGTTTTTGCAATTTATATAATATTTTGTGAATATAATTAAAACTAGTAATCTCATTTTAAAAAATTATGGTAAAAGGTTAATCCTCTAAAAAAAAAACAATTATTATGGCACTTTTAAGTGTTCTAGAAAACTCAGAGTCATTGACTTCGGCCCATAGTTGTGATGTTATTAAAATGTCCTCACATGATGTAATGGATTTAAATAATTTCTATTTTGAATGGTAGAGAGCATTTCTCTACACAGTGGCTTATATATCTGCAAGTCGATGAGCATAAAAGTAGTGTACTATTGAAATGATATTCTCCCACATTGTTTTTGTTCCCCTTCAATTTTGATCTTTGCCGCAAAAGACTTTTTATTTTGATAAGATGGCACAGATGACAGAGCCAGCCTGACTGTAAGACTAGAAAGGCCCTGTTTTGCTTCTCCTTTGGCAAGTGTGGTTTAATATGAAGCGTGAACAAATGTAACTGAAAGAGAAGACAGAGCAGAATATAAATAGATGCCTCCTGAAACCCTGTATCTGTGCATCTGTGACATTAAGTAGCATTTTGAAACAACATATGGATAAAGGGAAATTTAATACTACAATTTAAAAAATCATCTCTGCTATGCCTCATAAATAAACAATTTTTCCCAGTAATATGTAAAATAGCATTTAGTCCTTAAAAAAAAAAAAAGAGAGAGGGAGAGAGAGAGACCTAGAGTTTGTTAATACGAGTTGTGGGCACAATTAAGCATCACCTTACAGCTTGTTACCCCAAGATACTGGCATACCTGCTTCTTGGGAAAGGCTCTTCAGTGAAAATCTGCCTCTTTATGGAAATGCAAATATATACAAACCTATTATTAACACAGACATACCCACAGCCCCCATCTGAATAATAATGAGACTCTTTGGAGTCACAATTTTCTATTTAATAAATTCTGAGTTCTCGCTGCTGAATTTCCTTGCAAGTCTGTTTCCTCATAACAAGCTTTTGTTACAACAACAACAAAAAATGTGAACCTTACATATTTGTACAGAAAACAACCAATTGGAGTAGATACATATGATGTGTTGCACTACAAAGGCTTTCCAACATGGACCTGGATTCCTCCGGAGTGCCAACAGCAGATTTCTTATTATGCTTTGGTCTCGTCTTCGGTGCCAGTGACAAGATTTTTTTTTTTTTTTTTTCCTGGCTGAAATCTAATTACTAGTGGGGCTGGCAGGATTTCATCTTGTATCTACACTACAGTTATAGAAAAACATTTTTTAATCACCTTGCATTCGAGAGAAGGAACACTTAAAAGGAAAGCTTATCATCCTGGGAGAGGGTAGCGTGAAAAATATACAAACATTGCCCCCAGTGGGTTTTGTGAGTTCCTCCCAGATACTCACTGATGAAATTTTTCCCCGTAGGTGTGCAGAAGGCTATTTTGGACAACCTTCTGTACCCGGAGGATCATGTCAGCCATGCCAATGCAATGACAACCTTGACTTCTCCATCCCTGGCAGCTGTGACAGCTTGTCTGGGTCCTGTCTGATATGTAAGCCAGGTACAACAGGCCGCTTCTGTGAGCTCTGTGCTGACGGGTATTTTGGAGACGCCGTGGATGCAAAGAACTGTCAGCGTAAGTCCTGAACTACTGACGCCCCTGACAGAATTGATGCATTGCACCTCAAAGCAGCTGATGAGTTCTTGATTGGGGATTGGAGGGAAGGAGATGAGGTGGATACATGTATCATAGAAGCAGAGCCTGTACACAGAGTCTGCACCTTTTAAAATATTTCTTTGTACGAGTAGAGTCCATCCTTTGAAAATCGCTGCCTTGTCAAAGGGTTGTTGTTTTTTAAATGATGCACACATTTTTGTAGATGTGTGCAATGAAGATTAGTAAAACAAACTTATGCCCACAATAGGAGAGAAGACTAGAAATTAGGTAAGCCCCATTTATCCTTATTGTGTATCTCAGTGATAATCATTTTCTTAAAATGAATTTATCTGTCCCTGTGATTGCTTTGGTACCTGTTTATAGGTGTTCATCTGTTATGCTTTCACATGTGAACTTTACATTCTTGCATTTCATAATAGGTGTAAAATTCTGCCATATTTCTATGCAGTGGCATTTGTAATTGTTGAATGATTGACCTTCACCTTAGGACTATTCACAGAATGCTATTTCCGCATTTTCTTTCACAAAATTGGCTATTATAGGGCCTCACCCATGTTAATCAGTACATTTCTCCTGTCACCTCCTCCTCCTTAGCTGTCTTATTTGACACTGCATATAATTTACTAATGCTTCGTATTAGCAGTAACATAATAGGCAAAGGAGAGCTTTCTGTGCAGAATCCAGTGGAAGGTGAGTCCGTGTCTGCACCTGAGCATTTTTATACCATCCTTGACTTCACCTGCTGCCATAATCTGTAGGTAGGTCAGGTTATGATATCCACAGTTCACTTCTGCCCACTTCATTATATAAGAAGGGGCTCTTCCAGTCATTCACTTGGGACCTAGGAGCTGCAAAATTATAGAAACCACTGTAGTGTCTTGCTATTGTCCCTGCTCTAAGCACCAAAGACCAGGTAGGAGACCCCATTTCAATAACAAATGTGTCTTTCTTCTCACAGGTTTGGAAGATGAGTGCCAGATTTTTGTACTTTAAAAATGGTAGCTCCTATGGCAGTAGTGCTCGTGGTAGTTGTATCTGTGGCTGGCTCATTTTAGGGCTCTTTTTCTATCTTCCAGTAGTTCCCTCAATAAAGTTGAGGAGATCTTTCCACTCATTTTATTGTGGTAAACTGGGGATCTGTGGAATAAGAACATGTAGGAGAATATGGTATAAAAACATTCTTAAGCTATCACCAATTTTTATACCACTTGCCATGAAGAAATGATAAGGGTTTTTAATGTTCTTCAGCATAAGAAATATAAGAAATATATTATTTATTTTTATAATTTTTCATATATTTGATAGCTCATCTGTGCATAGGTAGTAAACCCTCAAGAAGAGAAAATTCATGATAAATCATTATTTTAGTTTTCTTTAGGTTGGTTCATGGAAAGTATACCACTACAAAGAAATACGTTTTTTCTTTTTAAATATATATGTTATAGTTTGGGTCATATATTTCACTTAAAAATGCCAGTGCTTCTATTTTTAACTTTTTGAGAAATCTCCATACCGTTTTCCGGAGTGTCTTTACCAGCTTGCATTCCCACCAACAGTGTGAGACGGTTCCCCTTTCTCCACATCCTCATTAACATTTGTTGTTTCCTGTGTTGTTGATTTTAACCATTCTGACTGGTGTGAGGTGATATATCATTGTAGTCTTGATTTGTGTTTATCTGATGCTGAGTGTATTAAGAATCTTTTCATGTGTCTGTTAGCTATCTGGATGTCTTCTTTGGAAAAATGACTATTCATGTCTTCTGCCCATTTCTTAACTGGGTTAAGAAACTGGGTTATTTATTTTGCCCCCAAAATAAATTTTGGGGGCAAAATAAATTTGATAAATTCTTTATAGACTTTGGATCTAACCCTTTATCAGCTATATCATTTGCAAATATCTTTTCCTATTTCATAGGTTGCCTTTCAGTTTTGTCAATTGTTTCCTTCACTGTGCAGAAGCTATTTATATCTTGATGAGGTCCCTATAGTTCTTCTGTTTCCCTTGCCTCTGGAGATGTATCTAGTGAGAAGATGCTATGGCCAACATCAAAGAGATTCCTGTCTGTGTTGTCCTCGAAGATTTTGATGGTTTCATGTCTCAGTTTAGGTCTTTCATCCTTTTTTAATTTATTTTTGTGTATGGTGTGAGAAAGTGGCCCCATTTCGTTTTTCTGCATGTTTCTGTCTAGTTTCCCCAACACCATTTGTTGAAGAGACTGGCTTTTTTCCCTTGGATATTTTTTCCGGTTTTGTTGAAGATGAGTAAACCATATAGTTGTGGGTCCATTTCTGGGTTTCCTATTCTGTTCCATAGATCTGTGGATCTGTTCCAAAGATCAATGTGTCTATTTTTGTGCCAGTACCATACCGTCTTGATGATTATTACAGCTTTACAATACAACTTGGAGTCCAGAATTGTGATGCTTCCAACTTTGCTTTGCTTTTTTAAAGATGGCTTTGGCTCTTTGGGGTCTTTTGTGTTCCATAAAAATATAAGGATTGTTTGTTTTAGCTCTGTGAAAAAAATATACATTTAATGCGGTCCCAATCAAAATGCCACCAGCTGGCATTAAATGTATTAAATTACATTAAATGTATATTTTTTTAGGCAGTGTATCTATTTTTTAATATATTTAGCTGTTCATTTTTTGCTATATTTAGCAATATTTGTTCTCTCATTCCATGAGCATGAAATGTTTTTCCATTCTTTGTGTCATCTTCAATTTCTTTCCTAAGAGTTTGATAGCGTTCAGAGTATAGATCTTTTACCTCTTTGGTTAGGTTTATTCCTAGGTATCTTTTGATTTGGGGTATAATTGTCAATAGGATTGATTCCTTGATTTCTCTTTCTGCCATTTCATTACTGGTGTACAGAAATGCAACAGATTTCTGTACATTGATTTTGTATCCTATAACTGCTTTTGTTATTTTATTTATTTATTTATTTTTATTTTTTATTTATTTATTTGACAGAGATTACAAGTAGGCAGAGAGGCAGGCAGAGAGAGAGGGGGAAGCAGGCTCCCCACTGAGCAGAGAGCCCGATGTGGGGCTCAATCCCAGGACCCTGGGATCATGACCTGAGCCGAAGGCAGAGGCTTTAACCCACTGAGCCACCCAGGCACCCCCTGCTTTTGTTATTTCTAAGATGATGTTAATTTATGGTAAATTTAATCCTATATTCTTCATTCTAAGAAAAAAAAACTTCTAGATTATGTGGAATCTTAAAAATTGAACTATAGTATATATGAGATTCACATAAAGAAATTAAAATTATATTTTAAAAGGAAGTATGGGGAAAGATGGCAGCTACACTTGTAGTGAACATAGTATAATGTATAAACTTGTTGAACTACTACGGTGTTCACCTGAAACTAATGTAACACTGCATGTCAACTACTCTCATTAAAAAAAAAAAATTAATTTAAAAAAGAAATTAAAAGTATATTCAACATTTCTACTATCAAATGAAATAGGTATTTACAGAAAATATTGTGTTAGCTTTTTGTCACATCCCTGCTATCGAGTATGCTTTAGTGATTTTTCCCTAGGGAAAATCACAGCTGCTGCTAAGGCCAGTCCCTCAATGGCCACCAAACTTGTATCAAGTTAGCAGAAACTGAAGGCCAAATTGCTGGGAGAAAAATTCAGCCATTTTTAGGAAAGCAGTAAAACTAAGCAGAACCTTGAGTCAGATGAACAGAAAATAGCATAGGCCAATGGAGTAGCTATTTATAATGTATTTATAAGTTGTGCTCAAAATCAAAGTATCCAGAGACACGAGGCATTGCACAAAATTTACCAAAACCACCTATGAATATTCTAAATTCCTGTGTCGTCTCCCCTTGCGTCAGTGCATTTATAGGTACCATTGAAAATACACTTGTAGAGTACAGAGTGAGCCATTAATTATGTTCTGTTTGTGAAAACACCATTTAATTTTTAGACTGATTTATTATATATCTCAGAATAGCATCAAACAACTCCATTACACAGAAATGACAAAAGAGTACTTAAACCAAATGTATTGAAAATAGTATATAAGTTGCAAAACAAAGTAACTTTTAAAAATTATAATGGTATTTTCCTAATAGACTTAACGCAGTGTTTTCATTTTATACTCTTTTTAACTGGATATATTTGACATATAACATTGTGTAAATCTAAGGTATACACATGTAACTTTGATATACCTATATATTACAATATTACAATATTACAATATGATTGCCACTGTAGCAATATTTATTCTATTACACAATATATACAATATACACAATATTGTCTATATTCCTTATACTGTGTATTAGAGTACTATAGCTTATTTACTACTTATTATTTACTACTTGCAAGTGTGAACCCTTAAACAACAGCAGTTTTATGCCCCACCATCCATCCCCTGGTAAACTACCATTTTACTACCTGTTCTTTGTGGGTTTAATTTTTTTTCAGATTTCATGTATAGGTGGTATCATGCAGTAGCTGGCTTTCTTTGTCTGACTTATTTCACTTAGCATAATGTGGTCAAGGTCCATCCATGTTGTTGAAAATGGCAGGATATTCTTCTTTGTCGAGACTGAATAATGCTCCATTTATATATACCATACCTTTTTCTTTTTTTTTAATCCTTTCATCCTTGATGGACATTATTTCCAGATCTTAACTATTGTAAATAGTACTGCAGTAAACATGAGAGTGTATATATCTCTTTGAAATTCTGTTTTCATTTCCTTTAATTGTACATCCTGTAGTAGGATTGCTGGATTGTATGGTAGTTCTAGCTTGAATTTTTTAAGGAAACTCCACCCTGTTTTCCCAAGTGGTTGGACCCATTTACATTCCCACCAACAGTGTGCAAGAGTACCCTTTTCATCATCTGTTGTTTCTTGTCTTCTTGATAACAGCCATTCTAACAGATATCAGGTGATATCTCATTGTGGTGTTGATTTGCATTTTTTTGGCGGTTAGTGATGTTGAACCTCTTTTCCTATGTCTGCTGGCCACGTTGATGTCCTCTTTGGAAAAAAGATCTGCTTAGTTCCTCTGTCTTACATACTTTTCTAATCTTAAAGGTGTGTGCGTTTGTTCATATATGTGTGTCTACATACACACACAATAGATATAAAATAATACAGATTATATAACATTTATAATTCACTCTCAAAATTGGGATAATAATGATTACAGTAATGTTTTAACAACATATTATATGCCAGGCATTATGATATAGCTTTATATGTATCATCACCAAAACTCAATTCCAGCGTTACCATCTGGGGGATATTATTATTTAGTAAGCTTCTTAATACTCCAGGAAGTGTTTTCCCAACCACAGATCACTCTTGTTTTTTGCAGCTTGTCGCTGTCATGTCAACAGCTCCTTCTCTGAGCGTTGTGATGCCAGGACGGGACAGTGTGAGTGCAAACCTAACGTGCAGGGACGGCGGTGTGATGAGTGTAAGGTAAGGGGCAGGAGCTGATGAAGAATCACTTCCTCCTGGAAAAATGTTCATGAGCCTTCAACGATGTGCGTAGTAAATATATGGAGAGAGGAGTTCAGGATCATCCAATTCTATATGTACCAGCACTGGGATCATCGAAATGCTTTTTCCAAAATAGAAAAAAAAATCGCTGAACTTTAGCTTTTGACCTTCAATGTATCTTTCCTTGGCAGTGAATATGTGGAATATTTGTGCAATTCAGATGTTTTTGAAACAAATAGAGCACCATTTTAGTCCCAGTCTATGGTGAGTAAAACACTCTTTGCTCTTACGCTGGCAGAATGAAATGCATCACACCCTTTGTTTTTAGCAAATTCTACTTAACTGAAGTTTCAAGTAGAGAAGCTAATCCACATATTTTTAGAGACATTGTTTTTTCTAAAAGGAAATAAAAGAGTCCAAATATGTTGCTCTCTGTTCTTGAACATATCACCCTGCCTTCCGGATGGCAAGCACCTTCAATCCCTCCACGAGGGTGACGGAGCCACACTACCTCTTTCTTATAAATATGTATTTTGGTGATAAAGACTGTTCAACAGAACAAGCACTTCTCAGATGGCAAAGCGGCCTCTCTATAGTCAGTTTGAGAATATCATCTGCGTCAATCTCTTGAATAATATCAAATGCTCTTTTGTTCCTTTGTTTCTATTTTCTGTTGGCTTTTAAAGCCCAGTATGTGGTGGGAGCCAGAGAAGCAATTCTGTGTGCTGTGTGACTGCAATCCCGTTGGCTCTGTGACGCCATGGTGTGATGGGACAGGAAGATGTGCCTGTAAATCTGGCTTCGTAGGGCGACAGTGCCACCTCAGCATGCAGGCACAGCGGCAGGAGGAGCGGTCACAGAGAGCGCAGCGGGTGCTGGGGCCTCCTCAGAGGTGGGCTGTCAGCAGCTCCAGCGGGTGCCCTCGGGGAGCCTATCGGGCCCCCACTCCGGTAATCCCCGAGGCAGTGCATGGCTCATGCCTCCGCATGTCGTGTTCCGTGTGCTGCAGCGGACCTTCCCCGATGGCCTTGTTCCCCAGTCGTGGTTGCTCAGTGTGCCAGCTGTAAATGTAAACACTAGGCAGTTCCTGCTTCCAGCCTTGCCTTTGGAAGGAGCTATATCAGTGTATTTTTTTTAATATTTTATTTATTTATTTGACAGAGAGATCACAAGTAGGCAGAGAGGCAGGCGGGGGGCGGGGCGGGGGGAGCAGGCTCCCTGCCAAGCAGAGAGCCCAATGTGGGGCTCTATCCCAGGTCCCTGAGATCATGACCTGAGCCGAAAGCAGAGGCTTTAACCCACTGAGCCACCCAGGCTCAAAATACACCCCTATTGGTGTACAAAAGTATATTCAAGTTTCATAAAAGTCTCAACTAACCATGGATCTGGAGAAATGAAAGCTTATTTGTAGAAGTCTATGATCTTAGAAGTGGGAGGAATTGCAGGCATCATTTGGAGCAAATTGACTTCTATGAATGAACAAATGAAGGGATATCTAGCAGAGAAAGTGATTTTCCCAAGAAAATGTAGCCCACTGGTCTGTTGTTCTGGTAACATTTCATCATAATTGATGGCTTTGAGACTTTTCCACATCATAAGTTTGCCCATAGTTACCACAAGTCACACATTTTCACATCCTACAAATATACCACATACATAAAGTAAGGAAGCATGTTTTCTACTACAGAAGTTTAGCACCCCACCGCCCCCATCTTAAAAGGCAAAAGAAAGCAAATACTGAAAGGAAGAGAGAAAGGGAGGAAGGGGAGGGAAAGAAGGAGGAAGGAGGAAAACCAGGTCCAGGACCCTTGCTGCAGAGTTACAGGACACAAGACTTGCCAGAAAAGAATGACAGCCTGTGGGGGAGCAGCAGGTAATGGATAGAAGAAGGTGAGAGTAATGGAAAAAGCAAAGGAATAGAAAAGGAAAAAAAAAAAGCATTATTTCTAGGTTCTTTGTTGATATTTTAAGAACACTAGTTCTGACACCAGACTGCCTCAGGTCCAATCCCAGTCTTACCACATCCTAGCTGTAAGACTGTTCCTTCACTCTTTCTGTAATTCACCTGCTTCATCTATAGTGGGACCCATTGTGTAGGGTTTTTGTCAGTTGGATCCTTCAAGAAGCAGATGTGAAGAGATTTTGGGAGGAAATGCCTATAAAAGATGAAGGAGGAGAGAGCATAACGAGCAGGGAGACTTCTCCTGTGGTTCAGGCCAGATGGAAGTGAAAGGAGAAAAGGAAGGATTCTTCCAAAATGCCAAATGCTTGCCTGGCCAAAGGGGAGTGCCCGAGCACCCTTTAGCCATTAGAGAGGCATCCTGGATTGGGCAGGAAGGCTCTAGTAATTTATTGTCATCAGTCTTTGACTGGGAGAAGCATGTCCTGGGGTGAGCTCTCCAGTGGATCCACAAGAGAAAAACTGGAGGATGTCAGCCCACCTCGTTCCCACTGCCAATTAAATTACTTGACCTTTCTGGGCCTCAGTTTCCTCACTCTGTTGAAAGGTGATGGAAATAACTACCTCCCGGGATTGTCTGGAGGATTAAATGAATTCATGTTTGCAAAGGGCTTCAGAACAATGCTTGGCACCCAGCAGGCACAATACATAAGTGCTCATGGTCATTATTACCCCAAGTGAAAATAATTTCTGGGAGACCATCAGACTTCTCATTGACACTGGGTAGGGACTGTTTCTCATGTTCATTCTACCTCATTAATCTCGATGACTGACTAGGAATGTCTACTTTTTTAATTTGTTTACTACAAAAATTTTCCCTAGTCTCTGAATTAAATTTTTGTACATTAAATTCATTAAAATTTTGTTGATGAAATTTGTTTCTATAGTGTAACTTAGCTCTTCAAAGTTACATTATTTAAATATTTGAAAAGTATGGTAGAGATATTTTTTCTTACATTTTTTTACATAATGAACTTTGAAATTTTCTTAATAACTATGACTTGAAAGTTTATTTAATACTGTATAGATATATCTATTAAAGATACATAGATATGCCAAGTGAAAAAAAATTTAAGAAATAAAGATGAACTTAACGTATTTTCTCTACAATTCAGATATCTAAGTTAAGAAAATTTAGGAAATATATGCAAAATACTTTGCATAAGAAATGCAAATATATTTATGATTTGAATTTTTAAAAACAATTTTAATGTAGTATGTTCTAGTCTTTTTTTCTATGTACATATGTTTCTAGTTGTGTGTGCCTGAATGATATGTGTGTCGTTAGAGGTATATAATTGGAATAAAAGTGTGTATATAATTTTGTATTCTGCTTTTTGAAATTTTGCATAATGCTATGTCCTAAGCATATTCCTCTCATTAAAACTGTTTCAAAACAGGATTTTAATGTTGGCATATTATTTTATGGCATGAATGCTATAAATTTAATTTAATTCATTCAACTTTCTAACACTGAGAAGTTACTCTCATAAATAATACTGTAATGGGCATGCTCATACTTTAACCCATTTTCTCAATTTCTGATTATTTCTCTAGGTCAGGTATAATATTATAAATAAAAAGCATATATGTCTTAATCTTTCCTTATATAGTGAAATTTAATTTCAAAATTGTATGTTAAGCCATTTGTTAGAACTGATACTTTCTTCATTTATTTTTTAAATTTTGTTTCAGTATCAGTAGAGTTAACATATAGTGTTACATTAGTTTCAGGTGTACAATATAGTGATTCCACAAACACACTTTCTTCTTTAATAATATGATGACATCTGAATTTGAACGGGAAATAAAAATAAAGCCAGCAGTAAATACAAAGATTAAATGATTATTAAACTCTATCAACCCATTTTATACTTAAAAACCAAAAATGTTCTTAGCTATACTCATTTTAAGAGAGTAATTTTCAGTGTGATTTTGTTTTCTAGAACTGTTTTTCATACTGTTAACAATAATGGCAAGAATATATAATGAGCCTTATTTGTTTCTCTTTGGGTGGCTCCCATTAAATAGCAAGATTTATTCATACCAGGAAGTAACTGTTAAGTCTAATAATCCCAAATAGGAATTATTTTTTTACAAAGAAGTAATTACCAAGACTAATTTCCCAGATTAAAATACCATAATAACGTGACATACTTCATATTTTAAAATACAACCCTGTTGTACTTTAAGTAGGATATGCACTTTTCATTTTTCTAGTAGAGGTAATTTTTAATCCATCCACACTTTCTAACATCGTCACTGTAGGTCAGAAAACATGTACTTCAAGCCAAAGCTGGTAATGAAAACCGATCATAGAAAGTTATTTGTTATGCATAGATAAGAGATATGCCTAAGAATAACTCAACAGAGAATAAAAGTTTTCTTTCATCTACCTAATCTGGTGCTTTGATATGTGCCCTCTCAAATCAATTTTAGTTGTTAAAATGAAACCCTAGAACCTAGATGTTCGTAAACCAATTATTTTGTCAGCATAGGCATAAATCTCTAAGTTATATCTATAATGTAAGCCCTAGAATGATAATTAGAAGTATTTATGGAGAGATGACAAAAATTAGATCAAATATTAGAGGAAAAACATTAATTTTAACTGTAGGCTTCTGGTCAATAATATAGAAAACATTTTTAACAAGCAGAAGGAGTTCATAAGGTCTCAAATTAATCAATTCAGATTATTAGGAATGAAACAAGTAAATGTTTCACTTAAAATATAAGTAACACCTCCTAGATTAGTTCCCCACATTACTGTTAAAATCTTGGAAAGTATAGGAAAGACTGGTGAAAACATAGCAGACAGGAAGGATAGTACCCTAATTCTGCTATAAACTCTGATAAAATTTTAAAATAATCATACTCTTCTTTTTGGATTTTGTAGAAAAGGATCCATTAGTCAAATTACAACCTCATTGTCCTAACATCAGTGAAGAACCTCAACAACCCATAGGTTCCTCTTTCCTACCTTACGTTTTCGTGTTGTGCATCTTGTTTCATAATGAGTTAATTAATTTAAGTTTAATTTTTCTCTTTCCTTTTCTATGCCAGCCTGAAACCTTTGGCCTACAATCGGGGAGGGGGTGTGTTCCCTGCAATTGTAATTCTTTTGGGTCGAAATCATTCGACTGTGAAGAAAGCGGTCAGTGTTGGTGCCAACCTGGAGTGACAGGAAAGAAATGTGACCGCTGTGCCCGTGGCTATTTCAACTTCCAAGAAGGAGGCTGCACAGGTCTGTAAAGAAAACTAAGCCCTACGCGTTCATTCTCTGGTTTTGGCATTTTGGCAACTGTAGCAATTCATTCTTCTGCATTCCCAGAGTTGAAAGCAAAGGCACCTTGACAACAAATACATGATCCAAAATATTTAAACTAATAAGTAATGTATATTTCTTTTAAATAAGCTAAAAGTATATTGCATTGTGAAACATTGCCCTATAAATAACAGCTTGCAAGTACTCAGAAAATCCATCAGCAGGTCTCAATTCTGCTGTATGCCTCCCTGTCTGTGACCGCCAGTCACTCACTCAACGGCTGCTATAGCCTAAAAGTCAAATGTTCAGTTTTTCTTTTGCCAGCGTTCTCTTAGTTTAAACTTCACTCTCAAGTTAATGCAGTTCAGTGTTCCCTTTCCCTATTGCAAAACTGGTACAAGGATCAGAGAAGTGAATACCATTTTCAGGTACAAAAAATACATTTTCATCTACTTTCATGTTCCTTGAAATCTATGATGGTCCAAGAAAGAAACAAATTAGTGCTAGGTATTTGCTAGTTCTTGGGGAAATGCAGGAAGATTTGTAACCATGATTTCCCACAAGAAGTGTTCTCATGTTCTTCCCACAAATCATGAGTTAAGAAAATAGGAATCAGCATACTACGGATGAAAGTGAAGATTGAACATTAACCTTGATTTATATGCCACTAATTTGGAATTGACTCTTATTCCAACATTCACTAGGTATCACCTTTGCTTACTAAACTCACTGATTCAACACTGATGATACTCCTCTCAGTACCATGATAAATGCATGGTAAGATTTTAAAAACATTATTGACCATTGTAGCAAATTAATGTAAGAAGTGGCAGGAGTAATATCTCACATTGTTTTATATTTTATTTTATTTTTTTTAGATTTTATTTATTTATTTGACAGAGAGAGAGAGAGTGAGAGATCACAAGCAGGCAGAGAGGCAGGCAAAGAGAGTGGAGGAAGCAGGCTCCTCACTGAGCAAAGAGCCTGATGTGGGGCTCCATCCTAGGACCTTGAGACCATGACCTAAGCTGAAGGCAGAGGCTTAGCCCACTGAGCCACCCAGGCACCCCTTTTGAATTGTTTTTAAAACCATACCTTTTGGATATTCTCAACCACTTTCAATATATACTTTGTATCATAAAGATAAGCCATTATGTTATTCTGAAAGTTATAACTGTAGATCTTCTAAGAATCTATATATGATCTCTAAGTCAATATCTGTATATACTAAAAATTAAAATGCTGTATTTTAAAATATATTTTTCTTTTTTTAAAGATTTTGTTTATTTATTTATTTGAGAGAGAGAGAGAGAGAGCGAGCCTGAGCAGGAGGAGGAGCAGAGGGGAAAGAAAATGGGGAGAGGGGAGAATCTCAAGCAGCCTCTGAGCTGAGCACAGAGCCTGAGGCAGGGCTCAATCCCAGGGCTCTGAGACCGCAACCCTAGTTGAATCCAAGAGTTGGACCCCCAACCAACTGAGCCAACCAGGCGCCCCTAAAATTTACTGTTCTTTAAATCCAACTCTTACTAACGTGTTCAGTTAATGTGATTTAATGTAATGATACCGTGCATTCAAATACATTCACTACCAGAAACTGTAAGACAGAGAACATTATCCAAAATCATGAAATGGGGATAACATTAAAAATGCAAACTTAGTAGCATTCAAATCCAGAGAAATAAGATAGAAAATAGCCCCAAACAGACAGGATAGCATTCTGGTTGAGGATATGACTTCCACCAAATAGCTTGGATTGGTTTAGTGGCTCCCTGGGTAACTAGTTATGTGACCTCAGCTGAGTGACTGGGTCCTGCTGTCTCTCTACAAAATTCATCTATTTAATCAAGAAAACAATGACATCTAGCTCATGCTTTGTTTGTTTGGTTTTTTTTTTTTTTTTTTAGAATTAGTTGAGTTAATGGCTTTAAAATATTTAGAGTACTGCCTGGCATGTAGGCATCATGTAAGTGTTTATCACTATTAGGATTATTATCAGTATTTAATAGTATTCTGAATTGTGGCAAACATTCTGTTTGGGCAGGGAAAAACTAGCTAATCATTCAAATCTTCTCCCTACTCAGTTTTATGATTCCTCTGAGGAACTGCTTAAAGAATTTCTTTTTGCTGGTAATGAATAGAACCGTCCCAAGACTTTTTTTAGCACATAAATTTGAACAAAATGTGAACTATTTTTCTTCCTGATAAATGGTATGTACAAACTAAGTCCTTTGGCACGAAATTATCAACAACAATAATAATAACAAAAACAACAGCTAACCTTTATTTGGTGTTTATGTCCAGTATTACACTAAACATTTTTCACAGCTGATATAGAATGCTGTGAACAATGATAATTGTGATCCCTTAAAAACTGAACTTACTCAAATATTCTAAATGTATTTCATTTAAAGATTTAATCATCATATAATCAATGCAAAGGTTTCTTAAAATATTCGTTTCTTCTGTCTTAAACCGAGAATCTATGGTATTTCTCCCTTTCACTTCAGTTTGAAACACTGCACTAAAACATACTTACTGAGTCAACTGTAGCTAATAAGTGGCATACAATGCTCATCGTAGGTGAGTGTGAAGCACCTCTGAAACAATTTTTTTCAAATCTTAGTTTTGCATTCTTTGAAAATTTGTACTCTTCCTATCACATAGCTAAGAAAATGAAAAATCTATTGAAAAGAACAGGCTGGTGGTAAACAAAACTCAAAAATATCTTCATATGCACACACAAGCACACACACACACATAACTCATCTGTTTTAAATTTTTTTCAGAGGGCTGTTGCGCTTACTGGTTTTTAATTGCAAAAGAGAGTCATCAGCAGGAAGGAAATATTAATCTATACAGCATAGAAAAATTGGTTTTTAACTTAGAATAACTATAGAAACAAAAATTTAAACTTTATAGTATCTAGATACAGTTAGCATAGAATCTGATATTCCATTTCTTTCTTTCTTTAAACTTAGTTGAAAAACCAAGAATATGTTACTTTTTGAAATTATTAAAAATAATACCATATAATTTTATTGATCAACTGTTCTGTGGAAAATACTGTGATATACAAGATAAATGAGGATTCTTACCCATGATACGGAAAATAAAACAGCACAAATTCCCATATAAACTCAGTACTTTCTATCAGATTTTTACTCTTTTACTATTCTTTCCATCCATGAAGCTTGTGCCTGTTCCCATCTGGGAAATAATTGTGACCCAAAGACTGGTCAGTGTATTTGCCCTCCCAATACCATTGGAGAGAAATGTTCTAGATGTGCACCTAATACCTGGGGCCACAGCATCACCACTGGTTGTAAGGTGAGTTAATTGATTGCTTTATTTTATCCAATCATATTTTAAGAAATTTATTTTGTTAAAGCTTTATAGGCAGGCATTTCAAAGCCAATACTATATTTTAAAACAGTATAGAACTATCAGCAAAGAGTGATTGCAGTCACTATCTCACATTTTACCTGTGGGAGATATGATGAAGTAAGTACACATTTATGAATCTTCATTCATGATTCTTACCAAAAAAGAGGGAAAATTATAATAAAACCAGAAATAGCAATAACTTCATACCTAAGCCAGTGAACTATCTGCAAAGTACAAGGAAATTAGGAACTAATTAGTGGAATTTGCCAAAAATCTATAGTAATTGCCTCCCCCAGTTAGGACTAGGTTTTAATTTTTTTTTTAATTTTATTTTTTCCAGTGTTCCAAAATTCATTGTTTATGCACCACACCCAGCGCTCCATGCAATACGTGTTAAGTAGGTTTCAGTTTTTAAGAAGCAGTTGAGAGGATTCTATGGAGTCCTATTAACAGCCTTGAGCTTGAAAGACTCCTCATTTTTCCCATGGGCATACCATAGAACGTGGCATGACCAGATTCCGTAATGTTATGCTACGTATATAAGGGCTGTTGCAGTTATATCGGTGAGAGATGATCAAAGTGTGGACACAGTCAGTGAGTCTCCATGAAGACGGAGTGGGCTATATTACTGCTGGGCTGACTTGATAAACTCATAGATCTGCAAGCTAAGAAAGAGACACTTTTTAAGGGCGAGTCCTGGGATTTGCTTTTCAGGAAATTAGACGATATTATTTACTGCGAGAAGGATTATAGGAGACTCAAGTTTAGGTAGGAAAGTTGATGAGTTCAGGATTTTTGTCAGTGTTTTATGAAATACTAATTAAATACAACTCACTTATTTAAAGTGGTAAGTTTTGATCAGTGATTATAGTTGTAGAACCATGCCTTGTGTCCCCTTATAGTCCACTTCCTCTTACCCCTCAATCAGCACCAGGAAACTACTGCTTCTCCTTCTATCGCTGTAGTTCTGTAACTTCTACAAATAAATAGAAATCGAGCCATATTCCATGTTGGTGTTCAGGTTTTGTCTTGTTTGCTCTGGGGAGTATTATTTTTGGTCTGGCTTCCTTTACTTCGTATAATGCCTTTGTGATTTATCCACACGGTTGCATATTATCAGTATCTTATTATTTTTAATTGGTATTTTTAATTTTAATTACATTAGCTGAGATGCTATGGCTTATGTATTTACCATTTAAAGGGCATTTGGGTCATTTCCAGTGTGAGGTTATTACGAGTAAGTTTGCTATGAACACAGTGTATAAGTCAAAAGTATAGGTGTAGATATACGATTTCATTTCTCATGACAAGAATACTCCACATCCCTCCCAACACTTCATTGGGGTGTTTATTTACATCTTTGCCTTGTTTTAATGTCCAATGATATTGGGAATAATTTTATTTATTTTCCATTTATATATCTTCTTGGGGGAAATATCTATACAAATCTTTTCTATTTTGGGTCATTAGTTTTCTCAGTAATATGCTGTAAGTGTCCTTTATGTATCCTAGATATAAGTCTTTTAACATATATATGGTCTATAACTGTTTTTTCCCACTATATAGCTTGCATTTTATTTCCTCTATACTATCTTCATCTAATTTTTATGAAGACTAGTTTTTATTGTCTTTTCCTTTCATGGCATGCTTTTTATTTTCTAAGAAGTACATATTTGCTTAAGTCAATATCTAAAGATACTTTTCTTCAAGTTTTAGAGTTTTGGCTTTTACATTTAGGTCCACATTTCACTTTAAGTGTTAATTTTTCTGTTATGGTTTGAGGTAATGGTTATAGTTCATTTTTTAATGGATATCCAATTTTTCTAATATCATTTTTTTAAAGACTGTTCTTCCCCATTGAATTACTTCAATCAAAATAAAATGACTGTATATGTCCTTCAGACATTTCTGAACTCTATTCTGTTTTGTTGACCTATGTCTGTCCTTGGACTAACACAGTACTGTCTAGATCACTGCAGCTTTCTAGCACAGTGTGAAATGAGGTGGCGTAAACTCTCCAACTGTTTTTCATTTCCAGTATCTTTTGAGTACATTGGATCTGTTACATTTCCATATAAATTTTAAAGTAGCTTATCAATTTCTTTATTAAAAGCCTTCTAGGATTTGATTGGGATTACACTGAATCTACAGGTTGAATTGGGAAAAATGAACATTTAAGAATATTGCATCTACAATGTATGAATATGATGAACTTTTTAATTTAGTTGCCTATAATTTTTTCTTAACAATGTTTTATAGGTTTTGGTGTGTAAGTTTTATACATGTTCTGTTAAATTTATTATTGTGCTTCATATTTTTTTTACAAAATGTTATTTGTTTCATTAAAAATGCAATTATTTTTATGTTTAACTTTTTGTACTGCAACATTGCTATACTTATTCTAGTTATTTTTGGTAGATTCATTCGGACTTTCTATGTAGACAATCATACCATCTGCAAACTGAGTTTTACTTCTTCCTTTCCAGCCTGTATAAATGTTGTTTCACTTTCTTGACCTATTGCAGTAAAATGTTGACTTGCACAGACGGGAGCAAATAACCTTGCCTTATTCCTTACGTGAAGTAGAAGGCATTCAGTCTTTTACAATTCAGAATGTTGGTATGTTGTTAGCTGTGTTTTATTTACAGATGCTCTTTATCAGTTTGAGGATATTCCTCCTATTCCTAGCTATTAATTTTATCAAGAATATATGTCCAATTTTAACAAAGTGCATTTTCTATATCTATTAAGATGATCATATGATTTTTTCTTTTTCAGCTGTTAATATGGTAAATCACATTATTTGCTTTTCAAATGTTGACCCAAGTTTACAATCCTCAGATAAATCCTGCTTGATCATGAGGGATTATCTACTTTAAATTATTTTAGATTATGTTTGCTAGCATTTTGTAAATGATCTCTGGGTCTCTGTTCATAAGGAATATTCTTTCACAGTTTGGGGCTTTTTTGGTAGTTTAATGTATAATTTTGTTATTGGGGTACAGCTGGCCTCATGAAATAGATTGGGAAACTTTCTCATAGTTTATGAAGGAGTTTGCATAATTAGTGAAAAACAATAAAAACAAAAATACTTGAGAGAAAAGACAATGAGACCAAAACCTGGTTCTTTGAAATTATTCATTAAATTGGTAATACTCTAAGAAGATTGGTCAAGAAAGTTAAAAGGGAGGAAAGAAATAATCAAAATCAGGAATAAAAGAAGGGACATCATAAGGATCCTGCATACATTAAAAGAATAATATGAAAATAATATGAGCAACTTCAATTAATAAATTTGATAACTACACAAAATAAAAATTCTTTCTTTTGTTTAAAGTTTAATTTTCTCTTGTGTTCCAGGTTTCTTAAGATGAAAGCTTAGATTGTTGATTTGAGATCTCTCTTTTTTTCTTTATTGGTTTATGTTAGTCACTATACAGTGCATCATCAGTTTTTGATGTAGTGTTCCAAGATTCATTGTTTACATATAACACACAGTGCTCCAGGCAATACGTGCCCTCCTTTATACCCATCACCAGGCTCACCCATTCCCCACCCCCTACCCTCTAAAACTCTGTTTGTTTCTCAGAGTCCACAGTCTCTCATGGTTCATCTCCCTTTCCGATTTCCCCCCGCTTCTCTCTTTACTAATACAAGCATTTCATGTTATAAATGTCCTCCCAGGCACTAATTTAGTGGCATCCCACACATTTTGATATGTCGTTTGAATTTTCATTGTTAAAATATTCTTACTTATTTTATTATTTATTTGTGATTCATTGATTAGAAGTATGCTATATCTTTCTGTTATATCTGTATTATAATACATATAACATATTTGGTATAATTTCAGTTTTTTGAATTTCTAGAGATTTGTTGTATGTCTTAAAATAGTGTCCACTTTGGTTAATGTACTAACAAATAATGTATATACTGGTATCATTGGATGAAATCTATAAAAGTCAATTATCCTTAATAATTTTTATGTGTACATATTCTATCAATAACTGAGAGTTTTAATGCTTATGATTTGTCTCTTTTTTTCTTGAGTCCACTCAGGTTTTGATTCATGTATTTTGGAGTGATAATATTACTAGGTGGATACTCATTTAGGATTATTGTATCTGTTTGAAAACTTGTTGCCTTTATGAATATAAAATGTCCCTCTTTATCCCAAGTAATGTTTCTTCTGAAAATTTTCTGATAATCATATAGCCATGGTTCCATCTTTGTTTTTTTTTTTTAGAAAGTTATTTTATGATGTTCAGTTAGCCAACATCTAATACATCATCAGTTTTTGATGTAGTGCTCAACGATTCGTTAGTTGTGTATAACACTCAGTGCTCATCACAACATGTGTCCTCCTTAACACCCATCTTTCTTTTGATTGGTATTTGTCTGGTTTATATTTTTCCAAACTATCATTAATTCCATCTCTTTTCTAATATTTTAATGTTTCTTTTATATAGAATATATTTAAATCTTTGTTGTTGCTCCGATCTTAATTGGATTATTTAACCTTTCCATTTAATGTAAATATCAATATCATTGGGTTAAATCTACATTTCACTGCTCGTTTTGCCTTATCTGCTCTTGCATTCTTTTTTTTATCTCCACATTTGACTTATTAACTCTAAGTATTTTATGTTTTTTGTCTTATCTAGTGATATACATCTTAACTTTTCATAATGTATCCTAAAATACTAATATACACTTTATATTTAGCATCTTAAAACTTTGTAAGAGTAGACCTCTGATTTCCATTTTTTATCCTTTGTTACTCCCTTTCTTGTCCTTTGTCATACACTTTACTCCTATATATTATATATCCTACACTATAATCTTAGGATTTTGGTTTAAATAGTCAGTTATCTTTTTAAAAGGCAAGAATGCTGCTTTTCTGTTTTTCCACATGTACCAATTCCCGTGCTCTTCATTCCTTTGTTACAGACAAATTACTATTTCATATCATGTTTTTTTCTTTCATTAGCTACATCCTAATTATTGCTATTATAACTTCTAGTATTTCAGGTCTACTGACAATGATTATTTCAGTTTTGTGTGTTCAAAAACAGTATTTTTCCTTCATTTTTCAAAGATATTTTTTCTAGGTTTAAAATCCTAATTCCTGGTTTCCAGCAATTTGATTATTCTGTCTTCTTGTGGTTTACTTGTTTATTTCTCATGTGGTGAGTTGCACCTGTTAGATCTGTGGGAACACAGTTTTTACTAAATTTGGAACATTTCCAGCCATTACATCTCCAAATACTTTGCTGTTCTTTTCCTCCATGTCTCCTTCTGGAACTCATTATGTGTATGTTGGTCCACTTTATATTTTTCCACAGCTAACTGAGATTGTGTTTATTTTTTTCATTATTACTTTTTCTGTATTCTTCATTTTTGATAGTTTCTACTGTTAAGTGTCCAAGTCTACTAATATTTTTTCCTGTGGTGTCTAATCTGTTTTTAATATAATTGGTTATATTATTTTTTCATTTCACATTTTTTTATCTGTAAAATTTCTAGTTGGATATTTTTATATCTTTCATTTCTCTCCTTATATTCACATTTCCATTTATTCTCTAGAATATTTAATAATATTTATAAATATTAGCTTTTACAATGATTATCTGCTAATTACACAATTTTTTTTATTTTAATACTATTCCTAATGGTTGATTTTTCTTCTGATTATCAATCATATTTTTTACTTCTCTCCATGCCTGATAATTTTGACTTAGATGCCAGGTGTACATTTTTCACTGTTGCATATTGGTTTTCACTTTATTCCCTTAAAGAGTATTGAACTTTACCTTGGCAAACAGGTTAAATACTCACTGATGCTTGGACCTTTTTAGGCTTTGCTTTTAAGTTTTTGGTTTAGTTGAGTTTTGTTTTGTTTTAGAGAGGGTCTAGAGCAGGCTTTAATCCAAGGGTCATTTAGTTCCACTACTAAGGGGCTAAGTGCATTACTATGTCTTTCTACTCTGGCTGTTGGGAATCGGAATTATTTCAAGCTTTCTGTGAGTTCTAGGAATTTTTTCAGCTTATGGCTTTCCAATTTCTTTTCCCCCTCATCCACATAGACTCTTATCTCATGATACACAGATCGGTACTCAGCCAAAGATTTAAAGGGCCTTCTGCAGATTTCTGGAATACTCTCTGTGTATGACTTTCTCATTTTTAGGAAAATATTCTATTGGCCCCATCAATTCTATCTCAGCTTCTCCAAACTCTGGGTTACAGCCTAGAAAATTTTTCCTGCCCTGCTTCATTTGCTTTCCTTCTCTAGAAATCACAGTCCTGTGCTTCCTGGCATCCACTGTCTGATAATAGTTGTTTCTTAGTTTTCATTTTTTAGCTTTTGGTTTTGTAGTTTGACAGCTTAAAAAAAGAAGATAAACCATGTAAGTGCTTTAAAAACTAAAAGACTGTTTAAAAAGAGGGAATGTTTTCTCATATTAAATGCAGGACAGGCACGTATTGCATGGAGCACTGGTTGTGATGCATAAACAATGAATCTTGGACCTTTTTAAGTTAAAATTTAAAATAAATTAAAAATTAAAACAAGACAGAGGTCAAATAAGATTAGGGTTGACTGTCCATTAAGAGCACTAAATAAGGTCATTTTGATGTTAGTGAGAGTCATTCTAATCAGTCACATTGGGCTGAGAAATATTAGAACATGATGACCAAATTTGGTCTGTTTGACTCCATGGTAGTGCCCTATAGAGCTGTAAATTATTTCTTTTTTCTGCTGACTTAACACACATGCAGACTCTAATCATCTTTACATATATGATAAAGCATTTGAATGCACTGGTCCAGAATACATAATCTAGAGGAAAATAAGAATTTTGATGATTGTTCAAGGAGGTTCAGAGATATGACTTCATTTAGTCATATGATTAAATAAAAACTATACAGGACACATTTTTTTTAGTGCCAATGGCACTGTTAAGTTTCAAGTACATTTTTGGAAACAAAACAAAAACTTCTCAAGAGTTCCAAAGCTTTTTGTGAGTATGAACAGTGCTGTCAGTTTCTATGACTGACTTTTTGCATGTTCAACTATGAATCCAAGCATCTATCCTATCCCTTGGACTCATGAATAAACCCTAAAGAAACTTAAGAGGGTTCCATTCTATCCACAAAATCCTGTGATGTGGCCAAACTCTAATAATCTCCTGAAATTAAAGCTGATGCCTTTTTAAAAAGATTTTATTTATTTATTTGACCGAGAAAGATCACAAGTAGGCAGAGAGCCAGGCAGAGAGAGGCGGGTGGAAAGCAGGCTCCTTGCTGAGCAGAGAGCCCAATGTGGGGCTTGATCCCAGGACCCTGAGATCATGACCTGAGCTGAAGGCAGAGGCTTTAATGCACTGAGCCACCCAGGCACCTCAAAGATGATATCTAATCAGGATATAAATCAAAATGGAATATAGACCAAGTTTCCTTTAAAAAAGTAGTTCTGTGTTTGATACCATTATTTTTACTGGTCGTTGAATAAACATTATGTTGATTGAAGTTGATTGAAAATTTTTGATTACCTTGAACCACTGTTAAAAATCTGAATTTCTGAATAGCTACACACTTCATCATTATTAACAATTACAAAAAAATTCATAGAGTTCTCACAAATATTTATGAGCATGTATTCTACTACTGAAAAATTTGGGTGATTATAATCTAAATGAACAGTGATTTGAGATTTATAGCTTCTTTTTCTTTGTGTCATGGGTAATTTCTCTGTGCTGAAGTGTGAGCATACACATCATTTGAGCTTTCACTGGAATAGAATACAAAGCCTGCCATCTTTCACTAGCAGGGGAGTAGTGCATAAATCCTCTATTGCTAAACAAACATTACATCTAATTATGATTTAAGTTTGATGTTGGCTATAGTGTTATCTAAACATATGGTTAATGGTCCCTTTTATTCTCCACTATAACTTCCTGAATAAACTTCCTGATTTGAAAAGGCCCCAATGTCTACTTGGACTGTCATCTAGTCTTTAAGAATTAGTGCTTTGGTGTTATATAATAAATTGGGTAGCAAACATTTCATATTTTAGTTAAAGGATAAGAATGTCTCATGAGACATTTTAAAATGTATTGCATGACTATAATTTCCATAACATATCATACTTTTCTGTTTCTGATTGTGGCCCATTTTCTTTAAGTGAGTCAAGGAAAAGTCATTTAGGTGAAAGAACTAATTATTCTTATTTTTTAAAGATTTTATTTATTTATTTATTTTAGAGCGAGAGAGTGAGAGAGCATGGGTAGGGAGAGGGACAAGCAGACTCTACACTGAGCATGAAGCCTGACACAGGGCTCCATCCCATAACCTCCGAGATCATGACCTGAACCAAAATCAAAAGTCAGTGCTTAACTGACTGGGCCACAGAGGCACCCCTAATTATTCTTATTTTGAAATCTCATTCTCCATCTGATGTTTCTATAAGGATGAGTTACTTATGGTGACAGCAGTGGGTTATACTATGCTTAGGCAATTATGTCCATGTTTATAATTTAATAAATAATCACATTTTGGATTTTGGGGTTAAAATAACTTAGAGTAGCATTTTTTTTTTCCACTGGATAGCACTGAAGAAATAAAAATACTTAATGATAAAGAAACCAAAAATAATAAGGCCTAGTGACTATTTTAATATCAGAATCTGTGAAGGTATTTCAGCAAACATTTGGACAGGAAAGAGAGGATAGATGGAAACTGGTGATTGTACATCACATCCTAGAAAGAGTCGTCTCATAAGTAGACTACTGTTGGCAAAAGCAGAAGCAGGAATATCCCCGGTAGTAGTGGATATAGGGATCACGCTGAGCAATGAAAGTGTGAGAACTGCAAAGGGATATCCAGCCAGACTTGGATCTGGGAATCTGGCAAGTTGTAATGCATGGAAGTCTTCTATAGAGCTACACAGATAGAGATCTGAGAAGGATAATATAACAGTACCAAAAAGAATCCAGTCATTCATGACAAACAAACACTGCATGGTGGAAAACTCGGACACAAAGAGAGATGGCACCCACGTGGATACCAAGTCAGGACTTCCTTGGAAGACAGAAGCCGTAACAGTTATTTAAAAAGGGAAAGTATTGGGGCGCCTGGGTGGCTCCATAGGTTAAGCCTCTGCCTTCCGCTCAGGTCATGAACTCAGGGTCCTGGGATTGAGTCCCGCAACGGGCTCTCTGCTCAGTGGGAAGCCTGCTTTCCCCTCTCTCTCTGCCTGCCTCTCTGCCTAGTGGTGACTCTCTTTCTGTCAAATAAATTAATTAATTAAAAAATAAATAAAAAGGAAAAGTAGAATATAAAGAATTGTTAACTGGTTAAAGGTGCTTAGTTACTCAAAAAGCATAAAAGAAGGATATAGGGAGACCTGAAGTAACAGGTATAAAAGAGTAGCTACTATTTTTAGGCTGAGTGAGGGTGAACAGAGTTTGTCGACAAGGGCTGGTCTGTAGATGCTGTCCACCATTGCTGTAGGATGTGAGCATCCTGGAGATGCTTGTCATGGTCAGAGCACGTGTGCAGACCAAAGCTTCTCAGACAGCTGCCAGTAGGGAGAGACTGGCCAGCTGAGATTCTCTTTGAACTACTTGGCTCTCATACTAAAAAGTAAAATAATAATAATGACAATGGTAATGACGAACCAGAAACTAGAACAGAAGACCTCAATGGCCTTATTAGGTCTCCCCAGGACCCACTCTTGACTAAGCTTAACATTTTGCTACCTAATCACAGAGAAATGTCTACAGGGACCAAGGAGAGTATCATCAAGCAGGACAAGGAAGGAGGGAATTTAGAGCTCAGAGACAGTAGATTGATCCTTGCTACTGCTGATCTCTGAAAATTATTTATTCCAAGATCCTAAATGGCATTCTAAAATGTGCTTGGCATTTTCATTAAATCGTTATGAGAGATGAGCTCTATAAATCAAGAGCAGAAAGACTTAAAGAATATAGGACGAAAAGACACACAGAGGAGCACAAATTGAAACTGAGGTAGGTGAAATAAATTATGGAAATACAGCTAAAAATGCAGTAGTGTAATTAAAAATGCATTGGTGGCAAATACATACAATGGAATTTTCACTGTGGAAAATGTGCACTATAAAATGGTCAACAGGTCTGAGTGGCAAGTAGGAAAACGGTTGCAGAGAACATGAAGATATCACGGACTGGGCAGACAGACCAAAGCGGTGTAGTTTGAGAATTGTAGGTGATCCTGAAGAAGCAAATGGGAAAATGAGGACAGAAGCAAAAACCAAAAATAAAATTAAATGAAAAAAAACAAAAATAAATTTAAAATGAAAAAATACAGTTCTCAAACTGAAACAACTCATCAGATTCCAGTATATTAGTAAAAAAAAAGACTCAAACTTTTAAAAATGCTAGCAAAATTTTGAATTATGTAAATAAAGAGAATAATCCTATGCAGACCTAGGAAGAAGAAAATAAGTTACCAGCTAAGCACCTCAAATCAGGCTTGTCTGCAAAACAAAATGCCAGAAACCAACATTCTAGCTAGATGTCACTTTCGTGAGTTCTCTTGCCTTCCCCAAATCTAGTTTGGCGCTCTTGGTATGTTCTCGGAGACTTCTACACTTCTCCTATTATATAATTCTTATTTCGTTTTGCTGTATATGTATTTACTCACTTGTCTCCCTCTGTTAGACTCTGAGAAAAGTCTCTTTACAGCTTAAATTCTGTAAAAATGAGATCATAAGTTAAAATGACTGGTCTAAAGTTCAGTCTTCAAAACAAAAAGTGGTTGAGGAAAACCCTATCTACCTCCTCCTTGCCACAAAGACAGGAAAAAAACACGCATTCTCTTTATTCAGTAGGATTACGGTTTATGGACCCTCATCTATTTTAGTAAATGCAGGAAGCAGTTTTAATGTTATGTTCAGTGGTGTTTCCCAAGTGACTAAACTAGCACAGTAAAAAGCATGTAATAGACACATGATGAATATGTGTTTAATGGAAGCATAGAAACATTCAAATTAAAATTTTAAGCTATTTTCCATGAAGTGGTGTTAATGGTTGCTGTTTTTATCTCCTCCATAGGCTTGTAACTGCAGCACAGTAGGATCCTTGGATTTCCAGTGTAATATAAACACGGGCCAATGCAGCTGTCACCCCAAGTTCTCTGGTGCCAGATGTACAGAGTGCAACCGAGGTCACTGGAATTACCCTCACTGCAGTCCCTGCGAGTGCTTCCTGCCTGGGACTGATGACAGGACCTGTGACTCAGAGACTAAAAAGTGCTCCTGTATTGATCAGACTGGGCAGTGCACCTGTAAGGTGTGGTTGTTAAAATACACTAAAGGAAAAACCTTCCCTGGGTTCTCTTTCCATTGGCCACTTTTGACTTCACTCAGTGGTCATGACTCACGCTTCACTACATTAAAGAAATAGATAAACAAAAATTCATTGCCAGACACAGTTTTTATTCATATATGTTCATTTGCGTACAGATAAGCACCGCTCTCTAAGAACTTACTTTCAACCCAAATCCAACTTCATTTCCAGTCGATAGAGATGATATATTTTTAATGATAAAGTGGAATTTTTCTTTACATATTTGCTTTGCTTAAACAGGAATAATTTGGGAAGGAAAAAAATGAATGTTCTCTTAAGCATCATCAGAGAAAAATCACAGCTAGATAATAGGGCTTCTAAAAAACCATTTCTCTTCAAATTAATCCATAATCACTGTACACTGAAAAATATATTTACTGCTGTGGAAGTTCAGTAAAATTTCATCACATATAAACACTGACATAACAAACAGTGACTACGTGCAAAATTCAGCTCATTAATATTGTTAAATGATGTAGAAAAACAGCCAATTAAAAAGGATAAGAGGGATTTTTCCCCCTTAGATATTTCTAAAAATCAGTCCCAGGATAAATGCAGTGAATACTGTGTCAGAGGTATCTTCATGAAAAAAGTCTATGCTAGAGGGACGGAGGACATAGGAAAATGAAATCCAGAAAGTGATTATTAAAATAGTCTTCCAAATTTAGGGAAATGGCAGCATTTGCCATTGAAGCCTCCAGACAAAACACAAAGTCCAATGCTGTATTATTACATATTATAATTATAAATCGTATTTAATATGCACTTGGTGTGCATATATACACTGTAGAATGATAGTTCTATAAGCCTATATTTTAACACCCTGCCTGTTTTTTACAACTTTGTATCACACCACTGGGAATCAATGTCTCTGTTTTACTTTTGAAATTCTCCTGACTCTTTCCTATTGTTCACAGAGGATATTAGGAAATGTGTTGTTTAGATCTTAAAACCAATACACAGTAGCCTCTGCAATGTATTTATGTATAAACAAAGCCCTTTATAGACTTCTGAAATCCTAACAATGAAATTAACTTAACTACATGTGCCATTTGAGATGTGAGTCTCCTACTCAGTGTTTCTTTTTGGTTAATTAAGAAGAAGCATTACTCATTCTCAAGCTTATTTTTCTCATAATCTCATTATGGACCCTGAGGAACTCTGCTCTCCCTTCAGGTGAATGTAGAAGGCATCCACTGTGATAGGTGCCGGCCGGGCAAATTTGGACTTGATGCCAAGAACCCACTTGGCTGCAGCAACTGCTATTGCTTCGGGGTTACTACCCAGTGTTCTGAAGCAAAAGGACTGATCCGCACGTGGGTGAGTAAGGAACCGCTGAGCCATGTAATGGTACAATGTCAGTTCCTGCTTGTATCTTTCAGCCAGGCACTGAGGGATAGGATGCAATAGGAAAACAACTACAGAAGCCTTTCCCATGTGCACATTTAGAACTGGGGCCTGTGACATTAGACAGTTGGGATAAATGCCTTTTTTTTTAAAGTCCTAAAAATAACTCACTTATTGTTGATAAGGAAGTAGATGCCAAGGGCGAAAGGGAGATGTTGCAACTGAGGCATTATAGTCTAGGGATGGGCGGAAGCTGCATCCCTGAGAGTGAGGGCCCCCGAGCATGAATGCGGTCAGGTGCTAAGGCAGTCACGAAAACCAGAACTTGTTGCATGTTCCCTCGAACCTGCCTTAGAGAATCACAGTCTTTTAGGGGGGCAGCGTGTTCATTCCTACTTTTATTTTTCTCTAACTCTTCCCACTTTTAAGTTCTATCTTTTATTAGTGTAAAAGACCAATTTTCACAGATGTTGTAGTTCTTACTGTGCAAACAAGGCAGAAAGACTCATCCCCTACCCCGGTGGTTCATGTGACACGAGTTTTGTTTCTCATCACAACACCTCCTCAGATCAAGAATGGGGCTACAGAGAGACACACGGTCCCTAACTTAGTTTTCAAGGAGTGCAAAGGATTGGAGCTTAGCCCCTGCTGTGTTTTGATGCCCATGTAGGTGACTCTGCAGCCTGAGCAGACCATTCTGCCCCTGGTAGATGAGGCCCTGCAGCACACCACTACCAAAGGCATTGTTTTTCAACACCCAGAGATTGTGGCACACATGGACCTGGTGAGACAGGAACTCCGTTTGGAACCTTATTATTGGAAGCTTCCAGAACAGTTTGAAGGAAAGAAGGTAAGGACGAGAACTTTGAAGTCATAGGAGAACAAAGTAAGATATGTTTTTGGAATCACGCCATTTGGGGCTTTATCTGACATCTCATTCCTCATTTTATTTTGGTAGTTGATGGCCTATGGCGGCAAACTCAAGTACGCAATCTATTTTGAGGCTCGGGAAGAGACAGGTTTTTCTACCTATAATCCTCAAGTTATCATTCGAGGTGGTACCCCGACGCATGCTAGAATTATCGTCAGGCACATGGCTGCTCCTCTAATTGGCCAACTGACACGGCATGAAATCGAAATGACAGAGGTGAGCTTATTAGTTTGGTGCAAGGATGCCAGTGGTTTTGCGTTTAGTTTCATCAAAGTGGTTTCTTTTCCTATTAACAGAAAGAATGGAAATATTATGGTGATGATCCTCGAATCAGTAGAACGGTGACCCGTGAAGACTTCTTGGATATTATATATGATATTCATTATATTCTTATCAAGGCAACCTATGGAAACATCATGAGACAAAGCAGGTAAACTGTAATAGAATCAAAGTTCAATTCTTATTTTAAAGTCGATAGGTAAGATCAGTAAGACACCTGATGGAAAGATTTAGAAGTGTTTGGTTTGGGAGTGTAATGATAGAGGACAAGTCAAGGACGGCTTCCAGGTCACCTGGCAGAAGAAACTACCGATTCCCACCAACGTAAAATAGGATGAGAAGCAAGTTTAAGGGGGGAGAAAACATCAAAGTCACCTTTGACCTGGTGAGTTTTAGGTGCCAGTCAGAAATTCAGAAGAAAAAGCCCTGCAGAGTAGAGATAGATAACTGTTGTGCTATAAACAGATTACAAGATTGCTGAGAAAGTAACCCCCTTCAACCTTCAGGGGAGCCAGGCAGGGTCAAGTTGGGCTCGTCTTTTCCAACGGTGAGCATTCTCAAGGTTCATCCCAGTGTGCTCTACAATATTGTCCCTTTCACTGTGCATCATTATGTGGAAAGATTGGAAGTCACACCAAATGAAGAAGAACAGAAGAATAGTAATAATAAATGTGATGTCATGGGAGCCAAAGGATAAGAATATTACAAAGGACTCTAGTTTTGTCTAACCCAAAGAGGCCAATTAAAATGAAGCTTTTGAGACTGACACTTGGGATTACAATGGTGCCATTCGTCATACCAATTTCTGTAGAATGCTGGAGCAAATCTCAAAGTTTTAAGCTGTGAATGAGATACAGTGACACTAAGAGTATGGGTATAGACTATTATTTTCCATGAACAAAAATATAAAAGGGAGGAATGAGATAATAAGGAGTAAACATGTTCACAAACCCTGAGGGAAAGGGGTTTATAGCAAGATATACATTAAAAAGAATAGGATAAAGAAAAAGTAGATAATGGAGAAGCCAGATTTCAACATGAGCACACATGATCATTTTCTAGAGTGGAAGGGACAATTTAGCCAATGAGTTAAAATGAGGAATTGCTCACTTGTAGCTAAATTTCCTTTATTGGAAGCAGAAAGTTGAGTTCCGACACAGGGTCTCACTTTCTCTGGCATGTCAGTTTCTCTATCATTTCCTGCTTGAAAACAGTATTATGTAATAAATTTGTAGATCAGTTTAGAAAAAAATAAAGCAATTGTGAAGTCCCTTATTGACAGTCAGTGAATATATAAATCCCATATTTTGGATGTTTAGACTACAAGAAACATAGATTTTTGTTCTTTGTTGCAAAAGCTCCATATCGTTCTTCTGATTGTACCATAAGTAGGGACTTTGGGTAAAAGAATAAATCAAAAATCAAAATTCACTTTCAAATTTGTATCTCTTTCATGCCTTTTTCCTATTTCTCACTTCTAAGATTATTTTATGTGAAATAATTTAAAAATAAAGGCATGCATCAAAAATATACTGTCAGCAATATCATTAATTATATGAAAATATCAAGTGTAAATCAGGTGGCAGAAGCCAAGACATGTTTGTATGTCCTGGGAGACAGCAGATAAATTTGTGAGGGTGGAAATAAATAATTATTTTGCAAATTCTTCCATACCACAGTGAGTTTGGTAGCACGTGGAACATTTGGTTAGTGGAACTGATAGAAAATATATTGTCATCCGTTTTTCATTTTACTTTCTTTCCTTCCCTCATACTGATTCCATTTTATGGGGGAAAGACCACCTTTATTTTGGTCTTCCCCCACCCAGCCCCATAAGTCCTTTCTCTTATATGATTCATAGACCTCCCTAAATAAAATTCTTTGGTTTAAGAGGTCATTTTGTGAAGCTTAAGGATCAATCAATAAATAAATCACTTGTTCAAAGCTTAATAAAAATTAAAGCCATTGACTATCAACAATAAGAATAAAGAAAGCAATGGATCAGCACTTAATTTTCTAATGCAGTAGAATTGTGACAATATATAGTCAAATATAGTGAAATATATATATTTATATATAGTTAATATATAGTCATATATGTGCATATATATGCATATATATAGTCAACATATAAAAAATATATATAGTCAATATATAGTGAAAAATATATTTGAATCTTCCCTCTAAAATAGTTAGAACATAACCCTGCATCTTTGTTCAGTTACAAATAAAATAGTCTCAGAAGCAGAGCGTTTGAGAGTTTTACATGTAGTTTGAGACTTACATAATGTCAATGCTGACATTGCCTTTTTTTCTTCACTTTTGTCTTCTCTTACATTCATTTCAAGGACATAACAACTTTGCATTTCAGTATTCACTTAAATAGAAGCCTGAGTTAGCCCAAATCCCTGATTCAAGCAAAATAATTGCTCTTTTATCCCCTGAGAAAAACCAGGTGCATTGCAGAAATATCTGTTGTTGACACACAATTCAAGTTTTACTCAGTTTTTTAAATACTCACTAGCTTGTTGTGTGTGTGCGTGTGGGAGAGAAGGAAAGATGATGTTAGCAACTCCTCATGTTATGAAATACCACACAATGCCAACAGAGAGGACTCACGAACAAACCTCAAGTGACCTTCTCACTCCCACAGAGAATCCAGGGGGACATGAAGGTAGTCTTCCTTACAGGAGGGGCGTGGTTTGTTTATAGATCAAACAGCTTTGTTAACTAGAAGGAGGGGAGAGTGAAATCTGAATTTTAATTGAACATGTGTTTCATAAAGGCTGACTGATCTTCAGAGTGCAGATTACAATCTACGAAGTCAGGGTGTGCATTCATAATTCATTGTCAATAAAACCTACCTATGCTTGTTATAAAGTTTATGATTCAAGCTCCTCAAGCTATTGGAGGTGACTTTTGGTGAAGAAAAACTATTCATTTTCTCATTTAAAAGTTTATTTGCAGAACATTTCATGTTACCAGTTAGTCAGTCATGAAATAGTCTGAGTTTATGGACCGCATATATTTTTTAATGCTTCATTTCAAGTGAACGTAAAAGGTATCAACATTTTCACTAGGAATATATTTTTTTCAACTATAAGGACCTTCCTACCAATAGGAAGGGTGAGTTAAGTTCGTTGAAGGATTTATTTAATAAAATGAACAAAGTCACTAATCTGAAATCTTCCTTTTCCTTTATCCAGTAAGATCAATATTACTGGATTATCTTCAATCATTGTTTTCTTTACGGTTTTCTGAAGTTCTTGAAAGGACAGCCAGACTCAAGAGGAAGAAATCGGGCTAGTTGTAAATTAAAAGCAATTTCACTAGTGACCACAGGAGATATTCTAATGGGGAATGACCTTGGTTTGTCTGTTTGAAGGAATATAAATGTCTAATTAATTGCCCATGTCTACCTGAAGCCACTCACATTTTAAAATGTGGGGGAAAAGATCCTTATAATAACTTCTCCACAGGACATCAGACATCTAATTTACTAAACTCCTTATGATTTATGTGAATATTTTGCTAATGTGTAATCCCAGCCTTTGAGGAAGGCAAGATGCAGGGATATGATGTTGCGTGTGAGTCCCTGGATTTAGGCAACTTGAAAACCATAAGACAGGCTTGAGGTTATTGTCAAAAACCTGAGAAGACTCTTTTTGTAGGATTGGGTGTTTATGACATGAGCTTAATTTACTGGTGTGATAATCTAAGTATACTCACTGTTTGCAGGATTTCTGAGATCTCGATGGAGGTAGCCGAACAAGGAGGCATAACAGCGGTGACGCCTCCAGCTCGCTTGATAGAAAGATGTGATTGTCCCCCAGGCTATTCTGGTTTGTCTTGTGAGGTAAGCTGACTACTGCTAACCTGCATAAGCTCAACTCACCTAACCAGCCAAACAGAAATAACTTTCAGAACTAGTCTGGGTGCAATCAGTTTTCCTTGTTCATTGCATATCCTTAACCTATTTTTTTTTTTTTTAACTTCCACTCACAGCATGAAACACCATGAGATGAGTATGGTGTTATTGTGACCTAGAAGTAGGAATCACATCTGAAGGGTAATATTTGATGAAAATTAAAAGATTTGTAAAAATACAGAGCAGTCAAGAAATAAGAATGTTTTCATAAGGCACCTTTATTATATCTGAGCCATTTTCTCACCACCTCTTCTGAATGGCTAAAGACATTTAAGCTGCAGTGATTATGAGATAGGATTATATTGGGTTTTGAAAGATTGTTTTTATACGGAACATGACAAAACACAGGCACTGAATAGCAGACTGTTCCCTTCAACATAAGCTTCTCAGAAGGACATGTACTGTTCCCACAATGCCACTATCATCCAGTCATTATATATTTTTTTAAATTGCTTTTGCTCTCTGAGAGTTTCCCCTGATTATCTTTAAAACTGGCATATTTTCTAGATCTTTATCCTCTGGAAGTCTGTTTGACTTTTGCAAATATTAAGTATTAATAGGAAGAATATAATATAGGGGGAAAGAAGAATAGGTGGGAAACTGGCCTGAGTTGGAATCTTGACTTCACTCTCTACCAGGACTGAGACCTTGCACGATTTACTAAACCTCTTTGGGCTTCAGCTGGTAAACCTCCAAGTCCCTTACTGCCACCACACTCACCCGTCTCCTGCAGACCTGTAGTCCTCCCCAAAGTGCAACAACCAAAAGCAAAGGAAGGGTAACCAAGATCTTCTCCAGCCCTGCAGCGGAGATGCCTTCCTGGTAGGCACATTGATTGAGGCCCATGGCATAGCTGGTTAGATATGCTTAATACCTCTCCCACCAGCAGCTGATGAATCATATGAAGACAAAATGAGCTATGGCCCTAGAGCACTATTACAGTAGTAGTCAATGCTGGTTGATGTTAATAGAATTATTGTGGAATAATTAGTTATATATCCATGCACTGATTTCTTTATAGAAAACAGTATGCATCTTTTGTAAACAGGATTTGATGAGTTTTATTGAGTATGGCTCATAAGGCAGGTGATGGCACCAGCTCAAAACTAAAGTAACTTAAAAATAATATAATTTTCTTGAGATGTAGCATGCTATAGTGAAAAGAAAAGGAGTTTGGTTTCAGTGAATCCTCCCTAGCTCCATAGCTGGGACAGCGCATTCAGGGTTTGTTACTGGCCCTTAGGATTTTTACTTGTAGAATCATCATGAGGATTGATTTAAATGAGAACATGTATTGCATGGAGCACTGGGTGTTATACATAAACAATGAATCCTGGAACACTACATCAAAAACTAATGACGTGCTGTATGGTGACTAACATAACATAATAAAAAATAATAATTAAAACAAATATGTGTGTGAAAGCCCTATTATAAACTGAAATGCTATTCAACTTCATTACCGTTATATAAATTCCATGTTGTTCAGAGAACAATTTCAAAAGAACAACTGCAAATATCTTTGAAACATACTTGGAATAATTTTATAACTTTGTGGCTGCTCCAAAAGGCAATATTCATATGACTGTGTCTATTTTGATGTAATAAATAATCAAATAGTCTACCTCATTTTGAAATCATAACTCCTACCTATACATATAGGCACTTGTACACATACATATCACAGTTAGATGCATAACAAACCAAAATACACATATGCACACACAGTGTAGATGTAAACAATGAGACCGTGAATGTGGCTGCCTTTCCAAAGAGCATGAAAGAGTTAAAGGAAGAAGACAGAAGGATTTGAGATTTTTCTACACAAGTGGAATTTTTTCCCAAGAAGCATATGGCTATACCTTTGGTTTACTGTTTGACCTTGGTAAATTCTTTAATTGTTATAGGCCTTCATTGCTCTATAGTTATCCAATCTATAAAATAACAGGTTGGGTTTGAAGTTCTAAAATTCTCTGGTTCTGCTATATTATTTAGCTATGAAAGGTATTAAGTAAGTAGTCAAGATTGATCTTTAACCATCTTGAAGAGAAAGCTATACCGCAGCTATATTTTTTTCTGCATGTATTTAAAAAGAACACTGTTCATTTACAAATAAAATATGAGTAGAGTAGCAAAGTGTTTTAATGCAGTCTACCTTCCATTCCATATTTTAAATGTTAAAAACTCTTTTTACTGTGATTGGTAGGCTTTTTCAATAGCATATTCTAAAACATGCTTTTCCATTAATCTTAGTAATTTTCCATCATTATATGAAAATACATATTAGCACAAATAAAGAAACTTATAAATGAAGAAGATTAAGAAAACTAGGAACACATACAAACCAACATCTGCATTGGTGGCTTCACCTATGTCCTGTGAATTTCACTTAAGCTCCTATTTACAGACAATAATTACAGTAATATCCTAGTGTTGAGATTATGGGGATAAAGGCCTATCTCTCATAATAAGGTGCCTGAGGTGTTCTCCACATCCCATTGCTTCTAATCCATTATACATCTTATTTATAATTCATCTTGATTCTAAAGTGTAATTACCCAAGCATAAAATCTAATCATCGAAGCAACAGCTAAGGACAGTTCTGAAATAATACCTCCCATTCCAGTAACATATGCTTTGGGTCTTGAATACACAAAGCAATTCCTTTACAATATTTTTGCCAAATGTATGGTATTCTAGAGACATTTGTATTTACAAGCTCTTCATTTCCTGTTTTCACCCAAAATGTGGTTGCAAATAAATAGAATTAAGTGTTAGTTATGGCCAATAATAGCCAATTTGAAGACACTTACCCTTTGCCTGTTACCTGTCATCTCATGATGCTTCGGCATCCTGTTCATTGAGAATGTTAGTTCTAGAAATACGCGTTTGTTACAACCTATGATTTAAAGTAAAGATCAGATTACCTTTAGAAGTCAAATAAAGACTCAGTTTCCTTACCACATTTGTTGGTGTGGGAGCCACTGAGATTATAGCTGGTTCTCACCATTGTCTGAGTTCACATGATTGTCCAACTGACTTAAACTGACCTAAACTCAGGTTGGGTTGTATGTAGAACTGGAAATAGCAGTGAGTATGTGGTTCTCTACAATTAGATCATGTTGATCAAATACTTGCAGATGATCTCTAGATCATATGTTTGCAGTTCAACCTCTCTCTCCTCACCCTCATGTTGTAACAGGGCTTCTGGCTCACCGTTGAATGGCTGTTGTCTACTGGGTCACCACTGAGAAGCTGTAACTTTTGGCTACTAAAAAATAATTTTTTACATCTCCCCAAAATGTACACCTATTATCAAGTCATAAAACTCATAAGACAAAATAGTGAAAATAGACATTTTTTCTTCCATATGCACATTTTGCTTGGGATACCTTTTACCAGTTTTATTATACATGGAAGACCCAGAGATTGCTTTCATGTGCATAAAAATATTAAGGCACATGGTATGGATAAGTAGGCAGACATGGATATTCTGTTACCCAATGCAATGTAAAACAATTACTGCTGTTTTTATTTTTAGTCTGTCTTCAATGACTGTATTTAAAAAATTATCTGGAATAGAGGCATCTCTGTTGATTTATTGTATGTGAAGCTCCAAACATACATTACCTTCTTTAATACTCACAACAAAAAAACCAACTTACCGTTTACTGAATGCTTATTGTATCCTGCAAAACACCAAGCACTGAGTACGTATTATGATCCCCATGTTATGGATGAGGAAATGGAAGCCCAGGCAAGTTACAGAACCTGCCCACAACCACACAACTAGAAAACAGCAAAACTGCAATTTGAGCACGATTAAGTCTGTTTCAAAAAACCTAGATGCACTTACATCCTTAACTCTAATGTTCTACAACATCTTCATATCCCAGTTGAGGAAACTGAAGCCTGCAGTATTCAACACCTGCATAAAATCATATTAGTAAGCGATGAACAAGAATGAAACTGAGGATTGCCTGATTGTGAAACCCCCATGAGGATATAAGATAGGGTTTCCACAGGCAACAGGCACAAGTGTTGTTCTTGTTAAAGTCTGAGGAGAGAGGTGGGAGATGTTGTGTAACTCTGCACCTGGACCTGTGGGTTCTCTATTCTCTTTGTCTCCATCCTCTCACATTGTTGTGCAAATGAGACTTGAACATTTTGATGAAATGCCATATTATGAAAATAAAGATAGAAAGACAGCAGAAGACAATGAATAACTCTATGAATAACTCTAGCACAAGGAAAGAGAACTTTGTAAAAGTTTGAGTTAGGAAAAAAGGAACAGTGTTTATTTGTTTTTTTTAAATTCTCCATTTGTTTCAGGAAGGATTGTAGATAGGACTTGAAAAAATGCTATTATCTTTCCTTTTTTATTCTGACTCAAGCATGATCATTTCATAAATGTTGCCTCAGTTCACTGAGAACATTTGATATTGAAAGACTCAAAAATACCAAAAAGTGGAAAGAATAAATACAAAACAGATCTAAGAAAGAAGGGGATTAAAATGGAATAAATATATCCAATTCCTTTAAGAGTATTTTAAGGTTCTAACTCTTGCATTGTCTCTTACTTTGCCAGCTTAGGAATCTGATCTACAGTGTTAGCACTAAAAGATTCACAAATCATCGGAGTTAATACACCTGCTCATTTTTTGGGTGGTGAAAACCACATTCTCAATGATGCCATGCAACTCCCCTGTATCCCTTAGAAAAAAGTTAACTTGTAAAATCAAGGCTTCCGTATTCATTGTGTCACAGTCTGTGTCACAGCCCTTTAAAAGGCACACATTACCAGCAGAGTGAGGCACGTACCAGTGATTCTCCATTCTGACTGCTTATTACACCCATCTAGGAGTTTTGAAACAAACCCTGACCCTACTCTCTACCCGTTTAGTGAGAATTTCTAGAGGTGGTGGTACCTGCGTGGCTCAGTCAGTTGAGCATACGACTCCTGGCTTCCGCTCAGGTGGTGATCTCAGGTTCATGGGATCAAAACCCACAGGAGGCTCCTCACTGGATGGGGAGTCTGCTTGAGATTCTTTCTTTCTCCCTCTGCCTCTCCCCACTCTCTCTCTCTCAAATAAATAAATAAAATCTTTTGAAAAAATTAAAAGTTAAAAAAAAAAAAAGAATTTCTGGAGGTGGAGCCAGGTAGCTTTTAAAACTCCTCGGATGATTTTATGTGCATCAAGGTTGGGAACCACAGAGACAGGTCTAGAAGCTTCCGTGCAGAGCTCCACTGGGAGCTCAGGCTCAGACTCCTATCACAGGTGCTTTTCTGCTTCATCCTGCTCTCTTTCCTGGGAAGAGTCATGGTAATAAGGGTAATTGGGTGTGTTAGAGTAAACTTCACCTGCCCACTGACCTTCAGATTTCAGTTTATAACACTGAATTATATGTAATTCCTCAATGAAAATTCCTATTTCTGAACTTTATTCTTCCTCTGAGACTTGTTTTAAACTTCTGTTTGAGGTATAAAATGGAGCTACAAAAACTCTCTGTGTGATTTGCATGTTTACACACACAGACACAGACACATAGACACACATACACACCAAAGCAAATACACCAGTAAGATAACAATAATTATATAGGTATCCAAGGATGAAATCCAGGTAAAGAAAATCCAGTTTTATTCTTTAATCAGCATATCAAAGAGCTGGAGCTACTCATACTGAGAAATATCTCTAAATATACTTTGAATGGTTTCTTCAGTTTCTTAAATTAATTTCTCAGCCATAATTTCTAGACCTTATTTGATAACAATAGAGCAATATGAACCTTGATTTTAAATAATATGAATAAATATTAAAATATATGTTGAAGTCCACCATAAGACAAATGAGACTCAAAATATTTTGAATACTCTCCCTGACTTTCTTTATCAGCTTGCTCAAAGCTGGGATATTATTTAATCTCATTAAAATTTCTTGTAGGCTGTGATAAAAGCAGAGAGACCCCATTGAATGCTAAATTGAGGTACTTTTTCAGTATCTAAATCAAAATAAGCGAGGGAAGACTGACTATTGATCTTTTTCTTTTTCCAAGGAGCCTTTTTGCAAATACAACTCTGGAGGACCTAGGCCACAACCAAAAGAAAACAGAGGCGTTAGGAAGTTCATATTGCATATGGTTTTTTCCTGCTTACTCAGCGATCATTCTTCCATCAATGGGAATAAGATATGCTATTTAAAAAAAAAAAAAAATTCCTACATAGTCAAGATGTTAAAACAGACCCTTTATAAACTTCATTAGGATCTGAGGAACTAAGTCTTACTTCTCACTCATAAATCAAACAATGTCTAATAAATGCAGTAGCTTTGCATATCAAGAGGACTGAGCTTGGAACCCAAGACCACTCTCATTACCTCTTCAGGGGCTACAGGCTTCCTTCCTGAAAGCCAGAGATTTTTTTTTTATACATTTGCATAATAAACCCGAATGAAGATGGAAGTCTTGATTCTGCATATGTCAGCTTTGCTAGCAGTTTTCTGTTTGCTCTAGGATTTTTATTGCAAAATGAAAAAAATAGATCAGGGAAAGATAAGTTTTATTGGTGGCCTAATATTCCCAAGACATGAGGATTTTAAGTTTCTTGCTTTTATCATCTTTAAATTATATCAATATAAAAAATGCAACCATGACACTTTTCTATTTATTTAATACTTCTCTGAGTCTCATTGGACATTAGTTATCCATCAAGCATAGCAGAAGCAGATTTTAAGTTGTCAAGGACATTGGAATTCTCTCTTTAGTCCAAATGACAATTTTATTAAAAAACAAACCTCTTTCTCAAGAAAAAGACTATTTGAAGCTTTTTCAGATTGAGTGGTATATGTAAATGACAGTTCTCCTTTGCCAAGATTTGAGGTCTAGGATGCCTTCTGTATATGTTAAGAACCACACAGAAATACACATTAGGAATCAAAACTGGTCCTTGTGTTTAGAAGTGATGTTGCCTTTAATTCAGGTAGAAGGAAAGAAGTCCTTTTTCACCACCAAGGAACCCAAGTATTGCTAAACCAAGATTCATAATTAGATTGTCTTAATTGCTTTCCTTTTCTTTTAGACATGCATGCCAGGATTTTATCGCCTGCAGTCTGAGCCGGGTAGCCACACTCCTAGACCAACTCTGGGCACCTGCGTTCCATGTCAGTGTAATGGACACAGCACCCTGTGTGACCCTGAAACCTCCAAATGCCAGGTATTTACCTGTGTCTTTCTTGAATAAGGTCCATGTGCTCATTTATCTTTACACATGCTCAGAGACCATGTGCAGAGGCGAACGATCTAAGTGACAGGGAACTTTGTGTGTGTGTGTGTGTGTGTGTGTGTGTGAAATAAAACATGGGAAAAAAAACATTAACCATATTATACATTTTTTAAAGTAATTAAAAATTGATCATTGGAAAAGCCACTGCTCATGTCAAGAAATAAAATATTAATAGCAGTTTAGGAGAACACCTGAGGACACTAAGATTTATTTAAAAATCATATGAGGGTTTTTTTTCTGATTACATGCAAAAATAAACTTACTAAAAATTTGGAAATGATAAAAAAATTTTGAAAAGATAAAAGTCACCGAAAATTCAACTAAACATTTAATATTTTAGGTATTAGAGTTCTATGAATTTTATGCATGTGTTTATACATAAGATTTATATAATACCATAGGTGCTGTTTTATGTTCCGCTTTTTAAATGTACCTATTCTGAATGTGTTAGGTTGCTTGATGTTCTTTGAAATGTTTAGTCTTTGATTAGATAGCCCATAATTTAAGCACTTCCCATAGAAGTGGTTCCAAGCTACTCTTGTTTTTTGTTGTTGTTGTTGTTATATTCATGCTAATAGCCTGCCCTCTAACACTGCTAACCTACCTTGAAACAGTCAGGACTCCAAGAAATTTAGGTTTGCCATGTCACAAGACAGAGTTCCCCAGACTCTAATCCTCACACAGGTCTGGACACCAGATTTGCTAAACCCGTTTCCCACCTCTGCTCATCTACTGAAACCCCTCCAGTGAGGCTTCTGGAACTCAAAGTGGAAACTCAGCAAATTCCACTACATATTCTCCCTCTTCCTTTAGAGTTCTCTTCGTTTTGCTGTCCCCGACATACCGCTCCCCCTAGAGCCTTCCAAGGGGTAGCTCTTGCCTCACACTCTGCATTTACCTGAGTCTGAAAGGAAGCAGGAGTCCTTACTCCTCACCACCATTTCCCTATCATCTTCCTTTCTCCCCCATTACAACACGTGGCTTTGAATCACATGCCCCTATCTATTTGCCCACCATACCTGCTCGTCCCTGTTCTCTACTAACCCTCAGGGCATCCACCTCATTCATTCCTTGAAGATCTTTCCTCTTTATCATTGCCATTCTCTCTAGCACTATTCTTATCATAATCCTCGGTGATTTTAGTGTTCATGACATTAACTCTTCCATACCCTTAACTCTGCTTCTTGTCCTCACTCCATAGTGCTGCTCCTGAACTTGTCATTACAAGAAAGTGCAATGCCTCCACAGTCCCAGGTCAACTGTCTTCTTCTTCAGCCATCATCTGTTTTCTCTCCAGTTCACTTCTTCTTGATATATCAGTTCCAACCTTTTTGGTGTCACCGTTGGTGCTCATGGCTTTTCATTGCTCCTTGGCTCCCTCAGGTCCTCCCTTTCTCAACCAGCTTAATATTCATGACCCCTCTTTAGTATCACTTCCTTATAATGTTCATTTCTCTTGCAACTCCTTTACTTGTTTTCATTCAGTTAATTCTAACACTCATTACATCCTCCGGCTCCATACCTGTGCCTTCTAAGCTGAATGTGGCTGCTGAGAAACAGGTAACTATGCTGTCTAGTCTCACCATAAATCGATGATTGCTCACTTCAGATTGACCCTTTGTGCTACTCTGCAATCATATCACTCTACTTCAGTCCATTCCCTCTCCCACATTTCTGGATGATTATTTCATACCTTCTCCTTCAAGCCCTCAAACCCCTCCCCCAACCGTTTTCCAGCCTTACTCTCAGTAGATGGTCATGCTTTCATTTCATTGAAAGATTAGGAGTAGTTGGAAGAGAACTAATAGAATCCCCCATTACCACATGTACCCACCATTCTGCATCTGTGTGCAGTTACTCTGACTCTTCATCATTTTGGATGAACTTTTCTTGTTTCTAGACCACATCTGCGCTTATGCTCTGGATCCCAGCCCTTTCTCTTGCTCAAGGACATCATTCTGCCCATCCCTATTTCCACTTCTCTCTTGCATCATCACTTTTTGTTTCTTCTGCTATCTTAAAAAAATAATAAAAATGTGGAAACAAACAAACAAACAAAAAAACCCAAAAATAGAGGCACCTGGGTGGCACAGTTGGTTGAGCAACAGACTCTTGGATTTTGCTCAGGTTCAAATCTCATGGGTCATGGGATTGAGCCATGTGTCTGGCTCCATGCTCAGTGGAGAATCTGCTGAAAGATTCTCTCCATCTGCCTCTCCCACCATGTACATGTATGTGCACATGCTCTCTCTATCTCTAAAATAAGTGGATGAATTTTTAAATATTTAATTTATTTATTTTAGAGATAGAGCATGTACAGGGAGAGGGGCAGAAGGAGAGCAAGAGAGAATCTTAAGCAGATTCCAGAGTGAGCATGGAACCCCACTCAGGGCTTAATCCCAGGACCTGAGATCATTACTTGAGCCAAAATAGAGTTGGATATTAAATCATTTGAGTCACCCAAGCATCCCATAAATGGACAGATCTTTAAAAACATAACAAAAAAAAAAAAGAATAAAAGCAAACTCTCTTGACTTCACTTTCCCTATTGACTTCTACTACTTAATTCCTCTCCTTATGTACAGTGAGGAGTTATTTATACTCCTTCTGTAGTTTCCTCCATTCTCTCTTGAATTACTAAAATCGGGCTTTTACCCCTGCCACTGTACTAACCAGTTAACTAATAGTCAGACATCAGTCTTCATCTTTCTTGATCAATCAGTAGCATTTTTTTTAAGATTTTATTTATTTATTTGACAGACAGAGACCACAAGTAGGCAGAGAGGCAGGCAGAGTGAGAGAGGGAAGCAGGCCCCCTGCTGAGAAGAGAGCCCAATGCAGGGCTTGATCCCAGGACCCTGAGATCACGACCCGAGCCAAAGGCAGAGGCTTTAATCCACTGAGCCACCTAGGCACCCCTAAATCAGCCATTCTTCTTAAAACTTTTTGTTCACTTGACTTCCCTGGACATGCTCTTCCAGGGATTTCTAAATCAGGTGACTACTCCTTCTGTCTTCATTGCTATATTTTCCTCCATACCTGAGATCTACATACTGGGGGTCCTAAGATTTAATCCTTGAAACAGTTTGCTTCTCTAACTTATACTCATTCGCAAGGTTATCTTACCCAAGCACATACCTTTCAGTACCTACACTGAGAAACCATGGTATTTACCATTGTTTCTGTGATTAAATTTTAGACCAGGTATTTAATTTCTCTAGAATTTATCCTGGTATGAGGCAGTATCTTTCTTCAGATATATATTACTTTTTTAAAATTTTATTTATTTTTACTTATTTTATTTAAATGCAATTTGTTAACATAAGTATATCATTAATTTCAGATGTAGAGTTCAGTAATTCACCAACAGCATATAACTCCCAGTGCTCATTACATCATGTGCCCTCCTTAATTCCCATTACCTATTACTTTAAAGAAACTTTCATGTATTAACATTTCCTTTTCTCCTTAATACATCATGGTATCTGAATTTATACAAATTTGTTTTATCCATATTAAGATATGCTTAAAGGATCATCTATTCTGAGCTATTTACCTTCTAGCTCTTATTAGGGTGCTCTGATCAAGTTCATTTTATACAAGTCATAATATCTGGCAAAGTAGGGGTGCTTGGCTCAGTCTGTTAAGCATCTGCCTTTGGCTCAGGTCATGATCCCCAGGTCCTGGAATCAGGCCCCACATGGGGCTCCCTGCTCAGTGGGAGTCTGCCTCTCCCTTTGCCTCTCCTCCACCCCCCCCACTCACTCTCTCTCTCTCAAATAAATAAAATCTTTTTTAAAAAATATGGCAAACTAAGGCGTTTCTTCTTTTTCTAATTTCTTGACTAGATGTAATTACATATCCTTCCAGACAACATTCTGATTCACAGTTTCAATCTCTTCTCCAAAAAATGTTACTGGAATTTTTATTGGAATGGCATTAAACCTATATGTAAAGAATTGCTGTTTTTACACTAATCAGTTATCTTCCCTCAACCTCGGAGTATAATATTCTTCTCCATTCAAACCATTTTGTGTCTCAGAGTATACTGTTTTTATTATTACCTATATAAATTACACATTTCTTATATTAAACTTATTTCTATATATCTTACATTTTTACTTCAATGGTGAACGTTACATTTTTTTCTGTTTCGATATATTTACTAACTTGTCATTACTGATAAACATTAACAGAATTGATTTTTGATATCCAACCACTTTTTTAGTTTTAGAAATTTCTCAGTTGATTCTTTCAGTTATTTTTATATTTATAATAATATTATTTACAGATAGTTATAATTGTGCTTTTCCTTGCCAGAAGGTATACCTGATATAATAGGTTATGTTTTTGCCTTAAGTCTTCTAAAAATGTTAAATAGGAGGGTAATTAGTTTCCTATTTTATTCCTAATTTTAATATGAATGCCTCAAGTCTTTTGTCACAAAGTATGATGCTAGTGGTTAGCTGAAGATAATTATTCTTTATCATGTTTAGAAAACTTCTTTTTTTTCTTGACTTAAGGATACTCCCTTTCAGTCAAGATAGGATATTAAAACTGATTATGGGCTTGTGAGGAGTAGAATAAAGGTAAAGATGCATTAAAGATATGCATTTTAGATATGAGCATATATTTCTTTTTACCTTAAACAGAATGATGAATGATATTATTGACTAGATGAATAACTGAATAATATTAACTATCCTTGAATTCTTGAAACAATTACTATATGTAGTAGTCTCTCTCTAATCAGTGTAGTAGTCTCTCTCTAATCTGTTGGCTTGTAAAATTCAATAAATAATTTCAAGAAAGGGGATTAATTTATATATCTTAAGTGAGAATTAAATGCATTGTTCTTCCTTCTTATGTAATCTTCACTGGTATTTTTTAACAGGTTATGTTTAATTCATACGATTTTTGTTGTTGTTTTAAGATTTATTTATTTTGAAGAGAAAAAGAGAAAGCATGAGTGAGGGAGAGGGAAAGAAAGAATATCAAACAGACTCCATGCTGAGTGTAAAGCCTGACACAGCACTCGATCTCAACACCCTGAGATCATGACTGGAGCTAAAATCAAGAGTTGGACCCTTAGCTGACTGAGCCACCCAGGCACTCCCATATGATTAATTTTAAAACATTCATAAAGGATACAGTTTAACTTCATCTTTTAGGATAAAAATTGTTTATACTGTCCTCTTTATAACAATTGGTTATTATAGCTATTTTTGTGCTACAGATTTTTTTTTTGAGATATCCCCAGATGAAGTAAAAAATAAATACATGTGCACATCAGATATGCACAGATAGTATAAGTTGCTATGCTCTGAATTCTTATATTTTCCTTCAGGGAGCACGTAACTTTAGAATTCAGGCAACTTTGTTCATGTTTGTAATAGCCCCAGGAGGCACACAGGAAATAGCTATTATTACTCTGATGCTATAACTGAGGGAACCTGAAGCATAGTGATTTCTTTGCTATGTGTAGTATGGATCCCAGTTTAATATGAACACCATTACACAGAGCAATGCCCTCAACTTTGGGTCAAGTGATCATAAGCATGACAGTGTGGTCAGACTGCTTTGGTTCCAATCCTCACTTCATCTTTTACGGGCTGTGAGAGACCAGTCAGTTATGTCACATCAGTGGGGTCTTAGTTTCTTCATTTATAAAATGAAGATAATAATCGTAGCTACTCAGAGTTTTTGTAAGGATTCGATGAAATATTGTATAAAGGGTATGGAACACTACTTAGTGCGTGGCAAGCTCCAGAGAAGTGATAGTGATGACGATGATGATGAAGATAGTAATTATCCTACCTGTTATCTATCATTCATAGTCCAAGAATCAATTGGGTGATAATTAATCAAAACATGTAAAAATCACGATCAGTGCTATGCTAGAATTCCTCACTTTTTTTCTCATATTGTTCTTCAAAAATATGGAGTAGAGAAGAATAACACTATAGAAAACTTTACAGTCTAAGTATTTCACCTTTTAAATAAAATCCACATCACTTAATAACTATTCTCTTCATAATTCCTAATGATACTTATCAGAGAACTGTTGCTTCACTCTAGGCATTAATATATCCTACACATAAATATGTTACTACTAATAGCCCAGTACTATTGTCCCATAAGGAAAATTTTCCTTAAGGAAACTTTTAAGGAAAGTGGAAGAGCAAAACCTCTTGTGGTTTGAACCCCAAGCCAGGGGAAAGCGGAGGTGAGGAAACAACTGCCATTCAGGATCCACACATACACCTAGTAGATAATTTCAGGTAGTAGGAAGGTAGATAGGTAGATAGATGATAGATATAGATAGGTAGATAGATGATGGATAGGTAGATGGATGGATAGATATACAGATGGGTAGTAGAAAGATAGCATTTCCAAGTTAATATAACACACACATCTGTATCTGTCTATATCTATATCTACAACTCTCTGTATATATATAAACACTATAGCCCTGTGGTTAGTATTATTTTTTGCAAAATTTTTAAAGGGAATGTTGAATTCTCCTCAAGCTCAGATAACTTTTTGCAGACCAAATAATTTGTGAAAATATTATTTTCATTCTATCATTTCTTTTTTTAAAATGAAAAGGAAAAAACAATCCTTGTTGATCAGCTCTGTTGTCTGAAACCACCAGTATCTGTGATTAAGTAGTTAGCCCTATATTTGGTAAACAGACTCATAACTAAAATCTACTGTTTTTAAGGTACTTTATAAACCCTACCTTACTGAATTTATCTAAAAAATCTGACTAAAATAGGGATTGTTGGCATTGTATTACAACTCTGAAAATTAATGCTTAGAAAATCTAAGTAACCTACAGAGCCTTAGCTAAAATGTATTAGAATCAGGTTTCAAATCCACTATAAAATGCTATCTACAGAGTGTGAGAGAGAATAAATACACTGTTATCTGATTAAATGATTTGATTTTGAAGGCTTAGGTGAATTCTATCTTAGAGTACTGATAAAATCTGCAGCATGGAAAATATTTGCAAAAATCATGAAATATGAAATTTACCATAGGATGAAATGCCACTCCAGGTTTATAAAGGAAAGTAAAATGTAGCAAGCATTGATTTTTTTTTTTGCAAGCACTGATTATGATCTCCAGTAAAACTTAAAGATTGCTTACTTAATATCTGTCAAGTGTAGAAAAAATAAGTGCTCATTAGAAATCAGTATAGGTTCACTCAAAATAAACATATGAGACTTATTGCTAGGGTTACTGTATGTAAAATACCTGAGATCCTTCCTTAATCCCATTATGATATTAAATTCATCAGAAAGTGTGATATATCATATCTCAAATTCAGCAAAAATAATAATAGCCCCCAAATGTTCTACCCTGTTTACATATGTGCCAGACCCAAAGCTGATCCCTGTAGATAGATTTTTTTTCTCATTTATTCTTATAGGAAACTTATGTGGTAAATAGAATTGTTCCCTCTTTTACAGTTGATAAACTAATGCTGACAGAAATTAAATAATTTGCTCAAGTCATAAGCCAGTAAAGATCAGATCTATGATCCAAACTCTGGTTTGTTTAAATAGGCATTTGATAGAATGTTTCTTGATATTTTCACAAACAAGTTTGAAGAGATGGGCCAGATAGTAACTTGTTAACAAATTTGATGACTGTAGAAGGTTCTCTGCACTGAAGAATGTGTGCTGGGTTGTAGATTCACATCTCCAATGATGAGACATAGGCTTTGTGTTTCAGCTAGCCCTGTTCAAAATCGTGATCAGTGATTTGGATGAGATGTATCAAAGAAAGCTGGAAGTGTTACCTAATGTATTAGATGGTGGTCAAGAAGCTGAAAGAGGGGTGCCTGGGTGGCTCAGTAGGTTAAGCCTCTGCTTTCGGCTCAGGTCATGATCTCAGGGTCCTGGGATCGAGTCCCGCATCGGATTCTCTGCTCAGCAGGGAGCCTGCTTCCTCCTCTCTCTCTCTGCCTGCCTCTCTGCCTACTTGTGATCTCTCTCTGTCAAATAAATAAATAAAATCTTTAAAAAAAAAAAAAAGCTGAAGGAGCCTGACAGGTAGACATATGAACCACAATTAACAATTAATATAAAAGATTCTGAACTTAGGTAGGCTCATTTCATTCTTCTTGTTCATTCATTCTTGTGGCACTTAATAAATATTTCCAATGTGCAGGTATTGCAGTAGCTGATGAAAAGATACTGAGATGAAGAATGCAGAGGACTTGCCCTCTAGGAGCTTATATTCTAGTGTTTAGGGAAAGAGCAGAGGAAATGATGTGTAGTAACAATTCCTGTGAAACAGGAGTTTTTACTTTACTGGGGAGTCATGTATACAAGATCCAGATCAGGGAAGGGAGTACAGTCACTGTATTTTCAAATCACAGGTAGAGACTTTAATATCTATTTTAAGAGAAATTCTGAGTGATAAAGATTATTAAATGTTTAACTTGAAGAGATTTAGGAAGTAATTGTATTTTGTAGATATTTGAGGACTTTCCTTGAGAAATGGGAATTAGACTTAATCTTCGTAGCTTCCCAGGACAGAACTTGGATCATTGACTGAAAGTAAGAATGAGATGTGTTTTCATTCAACATGAAGAAAAACTTCATAGCTTCTAATTGTACAAGATGAAAAGGGCTGCCTTATCCATTCATTCAATAATGTATTGAAAAAAAAAGTGGGTAGGCATCCCTTTAAAGAAAGAGAGCTAAGTTAAGCAACTTCTCACCTCAGATCTAAGGTACTATATAATATTAATGTTATATTATTTTGATTTAGTAGAGGAATATATACCACCAGTTTTCCCATGTGCAAAAAACCCCTACCAATATCATATATTCTAATCTATTATTGAAAAGGTACTAGAAAGTATACTACCACTCTTGAGAATATAATTAAACTTCTTTTTTTTTTTTTTAAAGATTTTATTTATTTATTTTATTTGACAGAGAGAGAGATCACAAGTAGGTAGAGAGGCAGGCAGAGACAGAGGGGGAAGCAGGCTCCCTGCTGAGCAGAGAGCCCGATGCGGGGCTCGATCCCAGGACCCTGAGATCATGGCCTGAGCCGAAGGCAGCAGCTTAATCCACTGAGCCACCCAGGCGCCCCGAGAATATAATTAAACTTCTTATCAGACATCTAAAATACAGGATATTTTCCTAGAGATTAATTTCTATAGAAGGTGAATATTGTGCTTCAAAGTAGACAGGAAAGTCATATGAAAGGTCTCTGTCAAAAAGTTTCAAAAATAGCATCATGATTTATGTGTTGTGTTTGTGGACCTAAACAGAACATTTGATTTTGTTAACCAAGTTTAGTATGTCAGCAACTCTGTAAAAGATCGACTGTCCAGAGAAGGCTAAAATATTTACTCGATCTGTGAAGAAATTATATAGAGTTGCAGGTGTAAGAGCAGCAAACCATATTTTTGTATCTCTGTATTTCTGGTAATGATCAACATTATCATTAAGTGTTTTGAGTCAATTATTAATGTTAGGTTATGTAAAATAATTCATTACGCAGTGTGTTTATTTTTAAATGCAAAATGCTGGGACATCTGGGTGGCTCAGCCAGTTAAGCCACTGCCTTCAGCTCAGGTCATGATCCCAGCGTTCTGGAATCGAGTCCCACATCAGGCTCCTTGCTCAGTAGGGAACCTGCTTCTCTCTCGGCCTCTGCCTGCTTGTGCATTCTCTCTCTCTCTGACAAATAAATAAATAAAATCTTTAAATGCAATGCTGATAATTGTATAAGATCCTGCCTATTCTTTGGGGACATAGTTATTCACTTAACTGTAACATATGTTCTTAAAACACTCTCCAGCTAACTCACAATTTGACACCTTGCTGAATGATTTAGACTGGAATTTATGGATAATTTATCTCAGAACCATTATCTCTTGCCATGCTGTTCTTAAATATGGAATGGCTATTTTATTGCTAAAATACTGGTTCTTTTGGATGGCCGAACAAAAGAAGATCATGGTACTTATATAACCAATCCTAATTCAGAATACAACAAATTATCTTGTTCTATTAATCATATTTCTATAAAGTTATTAGACTGAGACTTGGCCTTTTTCATCTTAAGGAGACCGACCAGTTTGATCTATACTTCCTATATTGTACATTCAGCCATGCAGAATAGTCATCAAATGACTACCATGATTCAGTCTAGTGTTGAGCTAGAAGGAGCATTTAGCCCAGACTTGGGACATCAGGGAAAGTTTATCAGAGAAAACAACATTTAAAATGAAAGCTGACTTGAGTAGCTGCTAACCAGGTAAGTGAAGGGCTTTGCATATAAGAAGTCCCAGAGGAAAGAGAAAGCATGAAATATGAGAATTTCAAATGGTCCTCTATGGCTTTCACACAGCATACGAAGGTGGCAGTGGCTAAAGGTAAGGCTGGAGGGGTAAGCAAGCAGATGAGAAAGGGATTTCTTGCCATTCTGTAAAGTATATAATTCATCCTGAGGGCAATGGAGAACTAGTGCAGACTTTCCAGCAAGAGAAAGGCATGGTTTGAAAAGTTCTGTAGGATGATCATTCTGATTGCAGTGTGGGGAAATCATTGCATTAAAAAAAATAAAATTAGAAGCAGGATCTTTAGCTAAATTCTGTTCCAGTAAGCCAGGTAAAAATAAGACTAGCCCGATAAAAAATAGTAGGGACAAGGAAGTAAACAAACAGAGAGTAATAGAATCATGGAACACACTGATCAAATAGGCTCTCTGGGATGAGAGAGGCCTTTCAATAGCTGGCTTGGGCAATTGAGCGAGTGATAGTGACCCCAGATGAGATGGACGATACAGAAGTATTAGCAGGTTTAAAGAGAGATGAGCTAATCTTTGATATTTCAAATTCAAGGTGCTTTTGTTATGAAGTGAGATCTATCCAGGAAGCATTTGGAAATGTAAGTCTAGAACTCATTAGAGACATCTGGCTTGAATATATAAAATTTAGAGATTTTGGCAAATAGGTGATAACCAAAAGTCATAGTAATGGGTAAGATCACCAATGTAGAATGTGTAGGGAAAAGGTGAGAAAAGAAAAAAGAAAAAAGAAGTGACAGCCAAAGTAGGATCAAGAACCCAATCTTACTACACAGGAAGGGAAGAAAGAGTCCATGAAGGAGCATAAGAAACAGTAGCTGAAGAGTTAGAAGAAAAATCAGCAGACCATACCATTAAAGAAACTATAGGAAGAGAAAATTCAAAGAGTAGCCAGAAATATTAGCTGCTGCAGAAAATTCATGTATCATAAGGACTTATTATTATCAGTAAATTTGGATTTATCAACAAAGACCTTATCAGTGAGCCTGGAGTCAGGGTAACATGAGAAGACTTTTTTAAAGTGGGGAGTGCTGAAGGGAGATAAGGAAATAGAAATCGGGAATGTAAACAATGCTTTTTAAAATGCTTATCAAAGATAGGATGGAAATTTCCAGAGATCTGAGGCCCCAGAGATATTTTTGAGCTAGAGAAGTCTGGGCCAACCTCAAATGCTAATAGGAAAAATGAGCAAAGAAGGGAAAAATGCAGATGCTGGTGAAAAGGGGGAGGCAGAAAGGCAAGGAATCCAGTTTAGGAAGAGAATCGCTTCAGACAAAGGACAAACACCATTTCCTGTGGACAGAAATAAATGTTAAAAGGATGGAAAGTACTGCAAGACAGATGGCAAGTCTTTCACAGGAATCTGAGGGAACACTCGAATGAGTGCTTCCTCTTCTCTGAAAATAGGGTACTGTCGTCTGCTGAGAGGTGGAGATTGAACGTATTTGAAGTAAATATCCTATTATATAAGAAACTGGATTCATTTTGCATTATTATAAAAGACATCTGTAAGTGGTGTAATGCATTTTCAAATATAGCCCCCAAATGTAAAAACCAAAACAATGGCCTAAAATTCATCATGGTAATGTCATGATTTTACCCTATGCAAGAGCAGAAACTCTGAAAAAAAGAGTCAAGAGAAGTCCTAAAAAAATTTATAATTCCAGTGTGGAGGAACTGACATCAGTTACTGTGTGTTACGATGACCACACATACAGTACCAAACTTTGGCCATTAGAACACACATGAAAAACAAATATGTGCTTCTCTTTTGAATGAAGCCAAAAGCCCAGCATAGGGGATGTGGACAAAGTTCAATATGGAGCCTACAGGCGTTTCTGTAGCTCCAGCTGAGTTGCTCCGATCAGTTCCATAACATAGACAGCCATTTTATTACTGACTTTTTTGCTTCTCAACTTTTCTTCTGAGATTCTTTATAAGAAGTCATTTTTATAAACCACTCCAAACCCTGTGTTATAAAAATCAAGCAAAAACGCAATCCATAGTCCTCCTTTTTCCTCCATTTTCTCAACTCCGCAAGTCAAGTATCACATTTCCTCTACATAACAGTCAGTATTGCGTTCCTGCTGCCTTGTTTCTTATTTGGCATTTTTAAAAATAATTTTCCCAAAGTAGAAGTAAATTAGTATAGAGTCGGATGTCATTTTACCTTTTTCTCTTGCTTGATTCCTCTCAGGGCCTGACATAGAGCTCTCCCTAAGTCCCTCATTGCATGAATTATTGCAATGTGTTAAGTATAATTTTGCTTTATGAGAACTTTAATTACAAAACTACACAGTATTCTGAAACTACTCTCATTTCCTTTTGGAAATGTCTTAAAGCACATAGCCCAAGTGCCTCTTGCTATGCAAACATGAAAAAGAAAATTTTGACCTGGGATGCCTGGTTTCAGATTGGGTCCACTCTATTTATAAAAAGTTATCAAAATCTGGCAAGAATTAGATGGATAACATTAGTAGTAGTAACATTAGTAGTAACATTAGTATAGTAACTGGGGTGACCTTTGTTCTGTTTTGTTTTGTTTTGCCTCCTGTTGCCTCTTAAAACATATATGCTTGGTTAGGTTTCAGAAAGTCTATGGACAGGCATTCACCAAGGTCCCAGGATTTTTAGTACTTATCTAGCACCATTCTAGAAGAAACATAAATGGCCAGATGATGTAATAAATTATAGAAATGTGTGAAGTAGGGACACCTGGGTTCCTCAGTTGGTTAAGCGACTGCCTGTGGCTCAGGTCATAATCCTGGAGTCCCAGGATCAAGTTCCACATCAGGCTCCCTGCTCAGCAGGGAGTCTGCTTCTCCCTCTCACCCTCTCCTTGGTCCTGTTCTCTCTTTCTTATTCTGTCTCAAATATATAAGTAAAATCTTTAAAACAATGTGTGAAGTATGTTCCCCAGATTACAGTAAGAAAAAAATTTACACAGAGATTGATACAGGAAAAAAAAAAAAAAAGATAGGAAATTCTTATTGTCAGTATAGCTATGACAGCCTGGTATTGTTTTCTTTTATGAAAGAACTTCTTTTAAAATATGTATACCAAGAGGCGCCTGAGTGGCTCAGTTGATTAAGTGTCTGACTCTTGATTTCAGCTCAGGTTATGATCCCAGGGTCATGATCTCAGGGTTGGGAGATCGAGGCCTGAATCAGGGTCTGTGCTGGGCATGGAGAATGCTTAAGATTCTCTCTCTCCTTCTGCCCCCTCCCAACACCCCACGGCCCTGCACACACCCTCTCCCTCTCTCTAAAGTATATATATATCAATAACTCCTTCGATGATATGTGTGTGTTCACAGGAGAACACATACTTATAGGTGAAAAGCTGTATGACAAATTACATTCTAACTCTCAGTAAATAAAAACAAACTTCTCTCTTTTCCTTTACAGAATTGTCAACATCACACTGCTGGTGACTTCTGTGAACGATGTGCTCTTGGATATTATGGAATTGTCAGGGGATTGCCAAATGACTGTCAGCAATGTGCTTGCCCTCTAATTTCTTCCAGCAACAAGTAAGATTAAGAAATATTACCAAATTTCCCAATCAGTAGTACCATCTGTGTAGCACACGGGCTTCTAGGATTTAACTATTTTTTTCCATATAGATGAAATCTCTGTTTAAGATAAACATTTTTTTAAACAATTTAAAAACATGACGAAAGCGAGCACATAATGCTCTGTGGTTTATTTTTCCATTAGAAAATAATGGAAATAGCTACTGTCCCAAGTAATTATTAATTAAAATGTAAATACTAATATTGACATAATTTATGTTTATGCAATAAGTGATACATATGTACACATGTTTGTAATTTTACACACTTTTATAAGTATCTTGTATTTGCATATGGTTCTGACACAAACTCAACTATGAAGGATTGTTTACGTGCATATTATGTGACTTTGGTGACTCCTTCCACTTGCTTTGTGTGTTTAATTCACAATATGTAAAGAATTATTAAGAAAATAATTGAAAAAAATAGCTAAAGGAGGGTGACTTATTTTTACACTCCAAAATAAGCCCATATTTCCCAGAATCACAGTCCCATTCTGTTAAGATGGTCTGAGCTTGGTACCATGGAAACACAGCCATAAGGGGAAACAAAAACCAGAATATCTTATTTCAGTGCTGTCTGCACATTCTGCACTGGTTTATCTATTGAAGAAAACCCTTGTTGCGAAGTCTGTCTATACTTGAAAGTATAAGTGATTTATAGACTTCAATCTCTACCTGGTAGGGCAGTTTTTTCCTCTAAGAATTTACTTTTGAAAAGAATATAGGGCAGTTTGTTCAGAATTAGAATCCTGGACTCCTTTTCTTGAGTATATGAGAGCCACAAAGCAATTGAGATCGATGATTCCCCCTGCTGACTCAGTTTTTTAATTTTCCCCTTCATCATTGGCTTTATATACATTCTGAAAACATTTTCATGTAAATTGTCTCCCTTTCTTCTGAAAGCTCTTTTTTTTTCTGCTTATGAGAATCAAAGGTATTTTTGTCAAATGTGAATTTTTAGGCAAGTGGGATAGAGACGAGGATAAAATACATGTTCTTTTTGTTCATGCAAGCACCAAGTGGTAGGTGTATGAAAAATAACATTATTTCTATTTTCCTTTCCCTAAACTCCCTCTGATGACTAGATTTAAACAAGAGAATGTTATTTATTATATTGTTATTAAAATGTGAGTCATTGGATTAGAAAGATTCAGTAATTAACTGATAATTTCTATGATAACAATGAAGCATAAAATCTGTTGAAAAGGCTCACAGTAAAATGTGTCGTAAGAGAAGTCAACCTAAATGTAAAGAGACTTCAAAGGTACAAATACCACACTTAATTTTGGAATCTTCAGGAACATATTGAATGAAGTAGTAGCATTTATAATAGATCGAAAACAGTAGATTAAAAGGTTTTTACTAGTGGAGATAGCAGGAAGTTACATGAACAAAAGCTTAGAAAATAGAAAACACAGTTCTTCACGTTTAAGGACTAATAAGTAAGAGTTTGGAGCATGGAGTTCAAATAGATGAAAATGAGCGGATCAAATGAACAGGAGAATGGAGGCCATGTTTTAGAAATCCTTGAATACCCATCTAAGAAATTGCTATTTAATTTTCTCTGTAATGAGGAAACACTGCAAGTTTTTAGTTAGAACAAACAAACGAAAAGGTTAATGTGGCCAGAGCCACACTTTAGGAAGACTATTAGGAGAGAGCTGTGTAAAATGAATTAAAACGGGCAAAGAAAAAAAGCAAAGAGTGTGATTAATATAAGCTATTGCACAAACTTAGGCAAAAGATAATGAGAATATAAAGGTAGGTGGTAGTAACAGGAAGGGAGAAGAGGGGACAGGTGTGAGAACACTATTGAATGCAGCTCTCCAGGAGTGCTAACTAATTAGACATGAGGAGTTCAGGCCAGGCAGGAATTGAAGCCAAAGGTTGTTAGCCAGGTTGACCTCAAAAATGGTAGTGCGATCAACCGAAAGAGGGAAACCAGGAAAGAGCTGCTCCAGAGGATAGACAATTTATGTTCCAAATAGGTTAAAATTGATATGAAAGATCTGTCCAAATGGAAATATGCAAATAGCTGCAGAAAATGGAAATAGAATTGGAAGGGCAGATGAAGGAAGAGATATGTTAATAAATGAATTAAAATTGAATAAGATTTCCCGGGGTTATGTCTCCCAAGGGGATCATGTGGAAAGAAGGAAAAACAGAATTCCTTACACTAGAGAAACCAGAAAAGAAAGATGAGCCACGATGGAAACTGTCAGGGAGGCAAGGGAATGGAGACCACATGGCTAAGGATACCCCCAGGGAGAAAAGCAGCTGCTCTCAGAGAAGTCTGAGTACACAGGGGAGCCATGACCTGTGAGGGTCACAGAAGAGTTTTGACAGTCAATCCAGGAAAACAGACGTTATGTTACAAGGATGGCAGTTTATAGCTTTCAGGGTTTTCAAGAAGGAAAAAGAAAGAGTGCTATCTTGATTGGTTAGCAGGATTAATAGAAAGGTGTGTTTTCATTTGTGTTTTCTGTGATTTGTATAATTTAAGTACATTTTTATGGAAAGGACCCCCTAAGAATCAAAATACCAAATCCAAGTGGCTAGTTCAATGGTTTTCAAACTTTCTTAACTGCAACCATTGTAAGAAATCATTTTTTAATATTCTAAGTTGGTACATGCAAAACTTCTGTGTATATAATATATGTTTATAAATATGTATATATCCTATAACTTTTATTCAATTTCATTCTCCCACATTATTAGAAGAAATTTTATTCCAAACCTACTAGAGTGATTTCATGACCACTCATATGACCACCTAAAGCCTGGCACATCAGTTAACAAAGCAAAGACCTGTGTGTGCTCAGAAGGGAAGAGTTAAAATACAAAGCAAAGAAACAAGCCAGGGCAAAGAAGAGAGGCCCTTCTTCCCAAGATACAAAAATAAATTCTGACTATGGAGGAAGCTGAGATACCCTCTTCAGTGACTTGGATCTGTGTAGCCAATGAAAAGTAAGGAGTAAGTCATGGTTAGTGATGACTAACTCCCTTCCCCACATTCGTTTTTCAATATTTCTTACCATGACAAACTGTCAACTACCATGACAGTGAAGTGTGGCTCAGGGTTTTCTGCCACCTACTCAAGGAAAAGTTAGATACTTTTCAACAGAGTAGAAGAAATTGTAAGCCCTCTGCAGTCTGACCGCCTTTCCCCTTCAATGCCCTCTCTCCCCTTCTACAGTGATGTCACGTCGGAGTACCCTGTTCTTTCCCAAACACGCCAGCCATCTTTTGCCAGACAAAGACAAGAAACTGTGTGGTTTCATTTACATTGGGAATTTTTTTTTAAATATGGTCTCATAGAAACTGACTGTGGATGGTGGTTACCAGGGTGTGGGGAGTGGGGGAAATTGGGAAAGGCTGGTAAAAAGATACAAATTTTCAGTTATAAGATGAATGAGGTTTTTTTTTTTAAGATTTTATTTATTTATTTGACAGAGAGAAAGAGAGATCACAAGTAGGCAGAGAGGCAGGCAGCAAGAGGGGGGGAAGCAGGCTCCTTGCTGAGCAGAGAGCCCGATGCAGGGCTCAATCCCAGGACCTGAGACCATGACCTGAGCCAAAGGCAGAGGCTTAACCCACTGAGCCACCCAAACACCCCAAGATGAATGAGTTCTAAAGATCTAATATATAATATGGTAGTTGATAATATTTATTATATTGAAACATATTATATTGAAACTTGCTAAGCAAATATGTGTTCTCACCCCCCTAAAAAGGCAGGTATGCAGGGGTGGTAGATGCATTAATTAATTTGTACATCTATGTATATCAAATCATCCCATGCACACTTTAGTTATAATTTTGTTTGCCAGTTACACTCCGATAAAGTTGAGCAAAACACAGTAGGTGCATAATATCAAGCAGTGCAAGTGCCTCCACGGAAAATAAAGCAGCCTCAGTGAACTGAGAGTGGCTGGGGTGCCCTGTTAGCCAGGGGCCTCATGAAGAGCTTTGTAAACAAATGCTTATGCAGAGACGAAGGGAGTAATGGGGAGAGCCACATGACTGCCTGGACAAAGAGTAGTCCACCAGAGGAAAAAGCGTGTGAGTACACTGTCCTGGAGACTGGCCCATGCTTGGCAGACAACATGGATCCAGGGCAGCTGGTGCAGAAGGAATGGTGTCGGGAGAAGCATGACCAAGATATGTTTCAGGGACTCTCCAGTAGCTAATGAAATGTCCTAACTGCTAACAGTCTTCCAATAGCAAGGGGTGCCTGGGAACAGGGATATGCAATGATGTTAGCGATGGCAACAGGAGCAGCAGTTTCAGGTAGAGTGGACGGGGAATGTGAGAGAAAGGAGACAGCTGTGGCTTACGGCCAAACAAATGGAAGTACAGAATGATCATGGTTGAGACAGGGAAAATTATGGAAAGGTCAGTGGGATTGTTTTAGAGGGGGGAAACTCAGTTTTAGATCTGTTAGGGTAGATGCAAAAGTTTTAAGCCTGAATGAGATCATTGAGGGGAGAGAGGGCAGGACAGGTTAGGAGAAATCTGAAGACTGAAGTGTAGGGCACATAAAGAGGTCAAGGGCATGATGTATATTCAGCAAAGGAGACTGAAAAAGAACAACCAGTGAACTGGGATAAAGACAAGAAGAAGGTGGGCTCCAGGAAGCCATTTCATCTCTATAGTATCCACAGGAACCACACAGACTAGCAGACTCCAAATCTCAGAAACTCTCTTGAGGCAAATTTGGAGTTAGCAGACATAAGGAAATGTCTAAGATGGCCGCCAACAGAAAAGCACAGGATTTCCGAGTGGCCCTGCAGATAATGTGGGAATGGAGAGTAGATGAGGGAGTTGTGAGCTGAAACAATCAACTCTAACTTAAAGTAACTTGTGATCCCTACGCCCTCCTTCATAAGTCCTTACATGTGATTTAAGGAAAGGATTCAATATACCATAATATCGTAATTCAGAAAAGTTTCTATCTACTCTTCAAGGAGAATTATAACATTCTTGCATAGTGATTGAGACAGATATATTACTATAAAGGATTATAATTTAATTAGGTTGGCTCTCTAGAGTTTCACTTGAAATGTCTAAAACTTGTTTCCAAGTGCCTATATATATATACATACATATATATATGTGAGTTCAAAATGTGATATATGAGTGTGTGTATGCGCATGTATATATGTGTGTGTACAGATTCTCTCAGCATCAAGCTTTAACTTAGAGAGCTAAAAGCTTGCCAGAATGTGTCAATTATGTATTTGTGGATCTATTTTGCAAAGGCAAAAAATAAATTTGTTGGATAATGAGTTTGTGAGTAGTAGATCAATTTGTTCATGTACCTCACAAAGGTTAGAGTTTATTACTTATTCATGTACTATTGATTCCATGCACTAGAAGACAGTTAAAATAGGGTCATCATGGCTCCTGACTGATAGGAGTTGTGGTCCTGGTCTATACACAACATATCTTTTTCAACATCAACTTCTTTAGCAGACCAACACAAAGAAAAAGAGTGTTCGCAGTGTCGCAGTGCTACCGTCTTGCAACAAATATATTCTTTTTCTTCCTTCCAAGTTTCTGATGCATCATACAGTTTTATCTAGTGGGAATTCTGTACTTACATTTGAAAGAAGTTTGTAACAACCTAAAATTACATGTTAGTACAGGTTAGTTTTTCAAGTCTTGCTAATTGTTTCTTTTGTAGAGAAAGATGATCAGAAAACCTGGCAAAGCCTGGCTGGCAGTGGTCTATCAGTGCCAGAGTGAGAACAGGGCAAGTTATATAAGACCTACTTAGTAGAAAAGATCATAAAATTGTCAGAAAATCTTATTCATTTTCATGTAGAGAGCTTTCCCATCATTCCTCACACAAAATCACATTCCTTTGTGTTTAAAATAAATTTAATTTTAAATCCATATGTAAATTAGAAAAGGCACTCTTACTTTATGTGAAATATTTATTCACAGTTCATGCGTTGAAGGGCTAGTGGCAATTTGGGCTGAGTTTTCAGAAATAAATTATATAGCTTCTAGGACCAGTTTTTTTAATTGAAAAATAGTAATACTTATTCTGCTATGAGACAAATGTGTGTGAATGCTACTCCTATTTTTCTTTCAATTCATAAAAAACAGGACACTTGCCGGATGTTTAATATTTTTATGCTTGCCATATAATGATTAAAGTTTCAAAATGTTTACATAGTGTGAGGCATTGCACATTCATTAAGAAATGACCATATTTATTTGTCAACTATTATTGGTAATATTTTGTTGTGATACCCTACTCTTGACTAGAAATGTATACATAAGAATAAATAACTACCCCCAAATAAGTTCCAATCATCTGGATAATGGACAAAATTACTTAAATATATAAAATTAATAGGTTAAAAGATTTTTTTACCATGTTTTTTTTTTTTCTTTCCAACTCAGTTTTAGCCCTTCTTGTGTCATGCAAGGCCTCGATGATTACCGTTGCACCGCTTGCCCCCGGGGATATGAAGGCCAGTACTGTGAACGGTATGCAGTCATGAAACTGAGAGATCATCTAATAAAGGATCACAGTAGAAATGTAGTCATTATTTTCATAATTTATTTTCATGTTCTCCAATAGTTCATATGCTTTCCACACTTATCTTTTATTTTTATATCTGTAGAAACTTTCTCCGAAGATAGTCATTTATTTCCACCATATATATATACACATGTATGTATATATATAAAAATGTGCTTTGGTATTCATGGTTAGGCTAATATTCATTTCATGCCCTTGTAAATACCAGAAGGATGATGACTAAAAGCATCCCTGGACACCAAGGCTGTTATCTGAAGTAATTTATGAAAAAAAATGTTCAGTAGTATACTACATTTATCTATGTAAGCATGTAAATATCTCTGTTCCCACTATCTATGCATACAGGTATATAGAAAAGACTGGAAGGGTACAGTGAAATGACAGTTACTGTCTTAAGCCAAAGTGATTATAGAAAATGTATTTTTTTCATATCCATTAATGTTTAATCAATAGGAGTTGACAGTTCATATAGCTTATAGATGAACAGGGCATATATTATCAAATATGAATGTCTTGAATTATTTCCGCAGTTCTCAAATGTTGTTACAGCTTTACTTTCATCATCTCCAACATATAAATGATCAAATTATATTTTCCTGACAAATTGCTTTTATTCAGCTAATTAAACCAAAGGTCTTGGTTAAATTTTTATTGTAACTTTCCAAATGAATTTGTTCCACTTCTGAGAGCTTCTTAAATCATTTGAATCACCTTATGACCTGCCTAAGCTCATCAGCTCAGGTCTAAAATTGCTTACATGTTTTGAGTGTCCCTGTAATGTAGGAAACCCCTCCCCATGTTTTATCTTTGTTACTTTTGTAATTAACTCTTTGAGCATTTAATCAATCTCAGTCTGCTTAGAATAGAATTCTTTCACCTGCAAATATTAAGAAATAATTTAAGTAGACTTATTTAAATGGTCAAGCATTTATAATCTTACATTGAAAATAAAATAACAACTAAAACCACAAATGTGTAAAAGCTTAGTTACGAATAACTTTTTTTTTGTATTGCCTTTTCTTTTCTTCCTTTTTTTTTTTTTAAGAATTTATTTATTTATTTGACAGAGAGAGATCACAAGTAGGCAGAGAGGCAGGCAGAGAGAGAGAGGAAGAAGCAGACTCCCTGCTGAGCAGAAAGCCTGATGCGGGACTCGATCCCAGGACCCTGGGATAATGACCTGAGCCGAAGGCAGTGGCTTAACCCACTGAGCCACCCAGGCACCCCTGCCTTGCCTTTTCTTACCAGCACAAGATATTAATTTTCACAATTATCTGTGCAAATTTCCACTGAAGGTAGTTCGGGATTATCTGCCTAATGTTTGTAATTTTTGGCTTCAGCCTCCTACTGTCTCTCAACTTCCTCCAATGCTTGTCTCTGGAACAAAAACTGTGGGTGTTGATTATAGTTAGCTGACTGTATATGTAATTTATTGTCCAAACCGGGATATTCTAAGGAGAGATAGGAAGTGTTTTAATAATTAAACTAGGACAACAGGTAATTTGGGACCATTCTGAGCAACCCAGAGCATATGGTCCTGCTAGAATCTTGTTATTACCAGGTTTCCAGTAACATAACCCACAGTGATATATACTTAGGTGAATGGATGTATGAATGAGTGGAAGAGTCAATGAATTGATTTCATATTGGGTTCATCCAGTTGGATTTTCTTTCTAATATCTCAAATTAATGTTACATAATTTATTTCCATAACATTAACCCACTTCAAGATGGAATCTCCATCTTGAGGATGATATGATAGAAAGACCAGTAAAGTTAAATAGAAAATCTAATAGTTTATTGCCACTTAGCTTCTTTTTGTTCAAAATTAGTGGGTTGAATTATTTGGTCATTTTGATTTTTAAAATGCATGAGTCTAGGAAAGCCCAGGTGTCAATATATAATTTTATTTATTTATAATTTTTTAAAAAGACGACTTCAAAGCAATGTTTATGATCTAGAGTAGTGGTAGGCAGAGTGACCCACAGAATTTGGCCCATTGCCTGATTCTGTATGGCACTATAAGCTAACAATGGTTGTTACAGGCAAACGTTTACAATCAGTGTGATGATAGGAAGCACTAAACTTGACACTTTAATAAGAACTTCCTTCTTGTTAGTAGATTGATTTTACATTAATACATTACTATTACAAAGTAATTTTTACTCACATATTGTTGTTCTTGTTGTTATTATTATTAATGATTTGAATTCCATCTTGATTTCCATCAGCAAAAAAAAAAAAAAAAATGCTTAGAAATGTATTTATTCCTCACCGAATGGTTTTGATTTTGCATCTTGATCTGGAAAAGTATAAAATCAGTACTGGCTAATTCTTTACAGGAAAAGTGTATTGGCTCCTGATCTATTGACTCTCGGTATCACTTTGGTTCCATCCAACACAACACAAACACAACAATTGAGAGACGTGACATATTAATCTCCTGCTTTTTCACTGTTTAAATTCAGATGTGCCCCTGGCTATACTGGTAGCCCCAGCAGCCCTGGAGGTTCCTGCCAAGAATGTGAGTGTGACCCCCACGGCTCACTGCCTGTCCCCTGTGACCCCATCACAGGGCTCTGCACATGCCGCCCCGGAGCCACAGGGCCGAAGTGTGATGGCTGCAAGCATTGGCATGCACGCGAGGGCATGGAGTGTGTGTGTACGTACACTAACTTCGCCATTCATTCTGGGGCCCTTTTCCACTTCGGTCTCGTTTCCGATGAGAACTACTGACTCTTTTATTTTTTCTTTTTCTGCAATAGCTAATGCTACTCGTCATTCTTCCTGACACTATCTATCTACCTTGTGCTGTTTGCCTGCTGTTTTTGTCCCTGTCCCGTGGAGTCCAGAAGAGCTGAGAAAATCCTCAGCATGCTTTAGTCAGTGCACAGAAGACCTACGACCAAGCTTCTAGAGGCATATTTTATTTTATTTTCTCCAGCTCAGAGTTTGCAGTTTTACGCAGGGTTGGCATAGGCTCTGTGACAGATTAAAGACCTGGGTTCATTCAATTTTTCAGAATCCTCCTGAATTTGTAATCCACTGGACAGGCACTTTAGGCCTTGAATTACAACTGACTTTTCTTTCCTAGCTTGTAGGGAAATCCACGGGCATACTGCTTCATAACTTTCTCTTGAACTGCAGATCCTGAAAGCAGTGACAGTGAACTCAAGTATTTTTACTCACAGGTGCAATAAACAGAAAACAGTGTGCTTTTTTTTTTCTTTGAAACTGCTGCTGCTGTTTCCCATAGGCCATATAGAAAGTACATTGACTATCAGTAGTTAAATATAATTAGATTATATAAATTCTAATCTAAAATTAGGTTATTTATAAATTTAGGAGGGACTGTTACATTCTTTTTTGTCTTGAGGGAATTTACATTAGTGGTCTTAATTCTTTTTAAAAAAAATAGAAATATAAAATATTTGAGTAGCTTTGATTTTAATACTTACCTACTTTAGTGTATTTATGCATGCCAATATTTCTAGTTTTCACATCTTATGTGTGTGTTAATCTTAATAGCATTTTAATTAGAATTTTTGTTAGTGTTCCAATTTTATAAGAGTAACCTCAAAAGCTAAGGCTGGCCAGCATGGATGTGTGTATGGATGGGTTTGAAGTATAATCAACATACAAAGTTATATTAGTTTCAGGTGTACAACATAGTGATTCAACAATTCTTGCCATTTCTCAATGGTCACCGTAAGTGTAGTCACCATCTGCCACCAAATGACTATATTCCCAATGCTATACTTTTCATACCCATGACTTATTTATTTTATAACTAGAAATTTGTACCTCTTAACCTATTTCACATTTCACACAACCCCACCACCTCCTTTCTGGCAATTATTAGCTTATTCTCTGTATTTAAGTGTCTAGTTTTTCATTTTTTTGTTTTGTTTTTTAGGTTCCACTTACAAGTGAAGTTATATCATCATTTGTCTGACACATATCACGCAATACTCTCCAAGTCCATCCATGTTGTTGCACATGGCAAGATTTCATTCTTCTTTAGGGCTGAGTAGTATTCCGCTGTATATATATAGCACACCTTCTTTACACATTCATCTAAAACGGACATCTGAGTTGCTTCCATAACTTGGTCATTGTAAGTAATGCAATAAACATAGAGGTGCATTTACCTTTTTGAATTAGTATTTATATTTTCTTTGGTTAAATACCTAGTAGTGGAATTGCTGGATTGTATGGTATCTCTACTTCTAATTTTTTGAGGAAACTCCATACTATTTCCACAGCAGTTACACCAATTTACATTCTCACGAACAATGAACAATTCCTTTTTCTCCATATCCTTGCCAACACTTATTTCTTGTCTTTTCAATTCTAGCCATTCTAATAGGTGAAAGTGGATAGATCTTGCATCATGGTTTTGATTTGCATTTCCCTAATGACCAGTGATGTTGCACATCTTTTCATGTGTCTGTTGGCCATCTGCAGGTCTTCATTGGGAAAATGTCTATACAGGTCCTCTGTCCATTTTTAATTAAATTATTTGGGAATTTTGATGTTGAGTTGTAGAAGTTTTTTGTATATTTTGGGTATTAACTCCTTATCAGGTATATCACTTGCAAATATCTTCTCCCATTCAGTAGGCTGTCTTAGTTTTGTTGGTGGTTTCCTTTGCTGTTCAAAAGCTTTTTATTCTGGTGTAATCCCAAAAGTTTATTTTTGCTTTTATTTCCCTTGCCTGAGAAGACATAGCTAATAAAATATTCCTAAGGCCAATGTCAAAGAAGTACTGCCTGTGTTTTCCTCAAGGATTTTTATGACTTGAGGTCTCACATGTAGGTCTTTAATCCATTTTTCGGTTATTTTTTTTATGGTCTAAGAAAATGGTCTAGTTTTATTCTCTTCCATGTAGCTGTTCAGTTTTACCAATATCATTTGTTGAAGATACTGTCTTTTCCCCACTGTATAGTCTTGCCTCCTTTGTTGTTGATTAATTCACCATATAAGCCTGGGGTTTTCTTTGAGATTCTTTATTCTGTTCTTCCTTCTCAAGATTGCTTGGGCTATTTGGAGTCTTTTGTGGTTCCATGAAAATGTTAGTATCATTTGTTCTATTTCTGTGAAAAATGATATTGGTATTTTGATAGGGACTGCATCCAATCCATAGATTGTTTTGGGTAGTACAGACATTTTAACAGTATTAATTCTTCCCATCCATAGGCATGGGATGTTTCTTTGTGTCACCTTAAATTTCTTTCATCAATGTTTTATAGATTTTAGAGTACAGGCCTTTTACTTCCTTAAGTTTAATTCCAAGTATTTTATTATTTTTGGTGCAGTTGTGAATGAGGTAGTCTTCTTAATTTCTCTTTCTTCTACTTCATTATTAGTGCATAGAAATGCAACATATTTCTATATATTGATTTTGTACCCTGCAACATTACTGAGTTTATTTATCAGCTGTAGAAGTTTTTTGGTGGAGTCTTTAGGGTTTTCTATGTATATAGCATCATGCCATCTGCAAATAGTGACAGTTTTAGTTCCTTCTTACCAATTACTACCTTTTGTTTTCTTCTTGTCTGATTGCCATGGCTAGGATTTCCCATACGATGCTGAATAAAAGTGGTGAGCATGGACATCCTTGTCTGTTCCTGATATTAGGGAAAAAGTTCTCAGTTTTCACCATTGGGAATGAGAACCTGTGGGTTCTTCATGTATGACTTTTATTATGTTGAGGCATATTCTCTCTAAATAAACTTCATTGAGAATTTTTATTATGAATGAATATTGTATTTGTCAAATGCTTTTCCTACATCTATCAGAATGATCCTGGTTTTTTTTTCCTTTATCTTATAATGTGATGTAGTATACTGATTCATTTTTGAATATTAAACCACACTTGTATACTTGGAATAAATCCTGCTTGATTCTGGTGAATGATATTTTTAATTTATTATTGAATTTAGTTTGCTAATATTTTGTTGAGAATTTTTACATCTATGTTCATTAGAGATATTGGCCTTTTTTTCTTTTCTTTGTAGTATTTTTTGTTTTGGTATCAGGGTAATAACCATTGGCCTCATAGAATAAATCTGTAAGTTTTCTTTTCACTTCTATTTTTTTTTAATACTTTGAGGCAAGTAAGCATTAACTCTTCTTTAAATGTTTAGTAGAATTCATCTGTGAAGCCATCTGGACTTAGACATTTGTTTTTTGGGAGGGTTTTGATTACAGATTCAATTTCATTACTAGTAATCAGTTAATCAGATTTTCTATTTCTTCCTGATTTAGTTTGGGAAGGTTATATGTTTCTAGGAATTTATCAATTTCTTCTAGGTTGTCCAATTTGTTGACATATACTTTTTCATAATATTCTCTTATAATTCCTTGTATTTCTTCAGAGCTCTTCATTTCTGCTTTTGTTTATTTATTTGGGTTCTTTTTTTTTTTTTTCCTTGATGAATCTGGCTAAAAGTTTATCAATTTTGTTTATCTTTTCAAAGAACCAGTTGTTGATTTCATTGATAATTTCTGTTGTTTTTTCTTTGTCTTATTTCTGTTCTAATCTTTATTATTTTCTTTCTTCTACTACCTTTGGGCTTTGTTTTTTCTTCTTTTTATAGTTCTTTTTTAATCTTTTGTAACATTTGTTTTATTACTCTAGCTACATTTTCTTTCTTTTTACTTAAATTCAATTAGCCAACATATAGTACATCATTAGTCAGATATAAAGTTCAATAATTCATCAGTTGCATATAACACCCCATGCTTCTCACATCATGTGCCCTCCTTCATGCCCATCACTCAATTACCCCATCCCCTAACCCACCTCCCCTCCAGCAACACTCAGTTTATTTTCTATAGTTAAACGTCTCTCAGGTTTTTCTCCCTTTCTGAGGACTTCCCTTTCATTTTTCCCTCCTTTCTCTTATGATCTTCTGTGCTGTTTCTTATATTCCACATATGAGTAGAACCATATGATGATAGCCTTTCTCTGACTGACTTATTTCACTCAGTGTAATACATTCCATTTCCATCCACATGGATGCAAATTGTAAGCATTTGTCCTTTCTGATGGCTGAGTACTATTACATATATATGTAATAGTACTCAGTATATAATATATATATATATATATATATATATATATATATATATATATATATATACACACACACACACACACACATACATATATATAAAAAACACTTCTTTATCCATTTATCTGTCGGTAGACATCTCAGCTCTTTCCAAACTTTTCTATTGTGGACATTGCTGCTGTGAACATTGGGGTGTAGGTGTCCCTTCAGATCACTACATTTGTATCTTTGGAGTAAATACCTAGTGGTGCAATTGCTGGATCGTAGGGTAGCTCTACTTTTAAATTCCTGAGGAAATCCATACTGTTTTCCAGAATGGCTGTACCAGCTTGTATTCCCACCAACAGTGTAAGAGGGTTCCCCTTTCTCTGCAACCTTGCCAAAATTTGTTATTTCCTCACTTGTTCATTTTAGCCATTCTAACTGGTGTGAGGTGATATCTCATTGTAGTTTTGGTTTATATTTCCCTGATGCCAAGTGATGTGAGGCATTTTTTCATGTGTTGGCCATCTGGATGTCTTCTTTGGAGAAATGTATGTTCATGTCTTCTAGCCATTTCTTGACTGTATTATTTGTTTTTTGGGTGTTGAGTTTGATAAGTACTCTGCAGATCTTGGATACTAGCCCTTTATTTGATACGTCATTTGCGAAACATCTTCTCCCATTCTGTAGGTTGCCTTTCAGTTTTGTTGAATTTCTTTTGCTATGCAGAATGTTTTTTTTTCTTTCTTTCTTTCTTTCTTTCTTTCTTTCTTTCTTTCTTTCTTTCTTTCTTTCTTTCTTTCTTTCTTTCTTTCTTTTGAAGAGTTTATTTATTTATTTTGACAGAGGGACCAAGCACAAGCAATGGGGAGCAAGAGAGGGAGAAGAAGTACATTCCCCCCCACTGAGTGGAGTGTGTGATGTGGGACATAATCCCAGGTCCCTGGGATCATGACCAGAGCCAAAGGCAGATGCTTAACCAGCTGAACCACCCATGTGTCCCTGTATAGCTTTTTATCTTGATGAAGTCCCAATAGTTCGTTTTTTAACCTTGTCTTTGAAGACATGTCTAGCAAAAACGTTGCTGTGGCAGAGGACAAAGAGGTTGCTGCCTGTGTTTTCCTCTAGAATTTGTAGGATTTGTAGATTGCTCCAAGTAGCATAGACATCTTGAAAGTATTTTGGTCTTTCAATCCATGAGCATGGAATGTTTTTCCATTTTTTTGTGTCTTCCTTAATTTCTTTCTTGAGTACTCTATAGTTTTCTGCTTATAGATCTCTTGCCTCTTTGGTTAGATTTATTTCTAGCTATCTTATGGGTTTTGGGGGCAATTGTAAATAGGATCAACTCCTTGATTTTTATTTCTTCTGTCTCCCTCTTGGTATATAGAAATGCAACTGATTTCTGTGCACTGATTTTATATCCTGACACTTTACTGAATTCCTATATGAGTTCTAGCATTTTGGGGGTAGAGTCTTTGGGTCTGCCACATAGAGTATCATGTCATCTATAAGGAGTAAGAGTTTGACTTCTTTGCTGATTCAGATGCTTTTCATTTCTTTTTGTTGCCTGATTGCTGATGCTAGAACTTCTAGTACTATGTTGAACAGCAGTGTTGATAGTGGACATACCTGCCATGTTCTTGACTTTAGGAGAAAAGCTCTATTTTTCCCCATTGAGAATGATATTCACTGTGGGTTTTTCATAGCCTTGATGATACTGAGATATGTGCCCTCTATTTCTACACTGTGAAGAGTTTAAATCAAGAAAGGATGCCATACTTTGTCAAATGCTTTTTCTGCATCTATTAAGAGGATCATATGGTTCTTCTCCTTTCTTTTATTAATCTAGTGTATCACATTCATTGATTTGTGAATGTTGAACCAAACTTGCATCCCACTTGGTCATGGTGAATAATCCTTTCAATGTATTCTTGGATACAGTCTTGTTAGTATTTTGGTGAGAATTTTTGCATCCATCTTCATCAGGAATATTGATCTGTAATTCTCCTTTTTAGTAGGGGTTTTATCGGTCTTGAGATCAAGGTAATGCTGGCCTCATAAAAAGAGCTTAGAAGTTTTCCTTCCATTTTGATTTCTTGGGGAGTTTAAAAAAAATAGGTATTAATTCTTCTTTAAACGTTTGGTAGAATTCCCCCAGGAAGCCTTCTGGCCCTGGGCTTGTGTTTGTTGGGAGATTTTTTTTTTTTTATTACTGCTTCAGTTTCCTTGGTGGTTATGGATCTGTTCAGGTTTTCTCTTTCTGGTTAAGTTTTGATAGTTTATATGTCTCTAAGAATGTGTCCATTTCTTCCAGATTGCCTAATTTGTTGGCATGTACTTGCTCATAATATGTTCTTACAATTGTTTGTATTTCTTCCGTCTTGGTTGTGATCTCTTGTCTTCCATTCATGATTTTATTTGGGTCCTTTCTCTTTTCTTTTTGATAAGTCTGGCTAGTGGTTTATCAATCTTCTTAATTCTTTCAAAGAACCAACTCCTAGTTTCATTGATCTGTTCTACTTTTCTTTTGGTTACTATTTCATTGATTTCTGCACTAATCTTTATTATTTCTCTTCTGCTTAGTTTAGACTTTGTTTGCTGTTCTTTCTCCAGCTCTTTTAGGTGTTAGGTTAGGTTGTTTGAGACCTTTCTTATTACTTGAGAAAGGTTTGTAGTACTATATACTTCCCTCTTAGGACCACCTTTGCTGCATTCCAAAGGTTTTGAACTATTGTGTTCTCATTTTCATTTGTTTCCATGAATTTTTTTAATTCTTTAATTTCCTGGTCGATCCATTCTTTCTTTAATAGGTTGCGCTTTAACCTTCATATATTTGAGTTTTTTCCATATTTCCTTTTGTGATTTAGTTCAAGTTTCAAAGCACTGTTGTCTGAAAATATTCAGGGAATAATCCCAATCTTTTGGTACCAGTTGAGACCTGATTTATGACCCAATATTTTGGAGAATGTTCCACATGCACTCAAGAAGAAAGTGCATTCTGTTGTTTTAGGATAGAATGCTCTGTATATATCTGTGAAGTCTATCTGGTTAAGTGTGTTATTCAAATCCCTTGTTTCCTTGTTGATCATCTGCTTAGATGATCTGTTCATTGTAGTGAATCAGGTGTTAAAGTCCCCGACTATTTTATTATCATCAATGTATTTCTTTAAATTTGTTATTAATTGGCTTATATAATTAGTGGCTCCCAAGTTAGGAGCATAAATTTTTATAATTGTTAAATCTTGTTGTGTAGACCTTTTAAGTATGATATAGTGTCCCTCTTCATTCCTTATTATATTTTTGGTTTAAAATCTAATTTGACTGAAAAAAAAGTTGCTACCCCAGCTTTGTTTTGATGTTCATTAGCATGATAAATAGTTCTCTACACACTCATTTTCAATCTGGAGGTGTCTCTGGGTCAAAAATAAGTCTCTTGTAGACAGACTATGGATGGTCTTGCTTTTTTATCCAATCTGATACCTTGTGTCTTTTGACTGGAACATTTAGCCCATTTACTTTCAGGGTAACTATTGAAAGGTAGGAATTTAGTGCCTGTAAAGTCCTTGTTTCTGTAATTGTCTCTGTTTCTTTCTGGTCTGTATTACTTTAGAGCTCTCTCTTTGCTTACAGGATCTCCTTTAATATTTTTATAAGGTTGGTTTCATGATCACAAATTCTTTCAGTTTCTGTTTTTCCTGGAAACTCCTTATCTCTCCTTCCATTCTGAATGACAACCTTTATGGATAAAGTATTCTGGGCTACATGTTTTTCTCATTTAATACCCTGAATATATCAGGCCAGCCCTTTCTGACCTGCTAGGTCTCTGTGTATACCTCTGCTGCAGTCTAATGTTCCTACCCTTGTACTTTAAGGACCTCTTGTCTCAAGTTTCTTTCAGGATTTTCTCTTTATCTCTGAAATTTGCAAACTTCTCTATTAAATGTCAGGGTGTTGACCTATTTTATTGATTTTGAGGGGGGTTCTCTGTGCCTCTTGGACTTGAATACCTATTCCTTCCCCAGATTAGGTACATTCTCAGTTATGATTTGGTCAAATATATATTCTGTCCCTCTCTCCCTTTCTTCTTCCTCTGGTACCCCAATAATTCTAATATTGTTTTGCTTTATGGTATCACCAATTTCTCAAAGCCTTCCCTCGTAGTCCATTAGTTGTTTTCCTCTCTTTTCCTCAGCTTCCTTCCTTTCCATCATTTTGTCTTCTATGTCACTGATTCTCTCTTCTGCCTCATTTACCCTAGCTGTTAGAGCATCCATTTTTGGACTGTGTTTCCATAAAAGCATTTTTAATTTGGCCTGATTAGATCTTATTTCTGCGCTAAGAGATTCTCTAATGTTTTTTGTACTTTTTTTTAAAGCCCAGCTAGTAACTTTATAATCATTTATTCTGAATTCTAGATCTGACATTTTATTTATATCCATATCGATTAGATTGATGGCAGACAGTATTACCTCTGGTTCTTTCTTTTTTGTGGATTTCTCCTTCTAATCATTTTGTCCAGAGACTAGATGAACGAGAGAACAAAATAAAACTATATCCACATACTAGACAAATCTGAAGAGGTCAGAAACCAAAAAAGGAAAAAAAAAAAAAAAAAAAAAAAAAAAAGAAAGAAAGAAAGAAAAGAAAAGAAAAAGGAAAATGTGGGGAAGGAAAGAATATAATCTCACAGGTGGAAAAAACAGGGTGATACACTTGATCCTGGGTGTATTTTGGTTTGTTTGTTAGAAGACACTAAACTCCAAAACTGTAAAGAAAGAACTTATATATATACAAAAATGAGTATAGTGAAAGGAAGCCAGAAATTAAAAATATATCTGTAAAGTGTAAATATCAAAATGGAGGTGCCTGGGTGGCTCAGTGGGTTAAGCCTCTGCCTTCTGCTCAGGTCATGATCTCAGGGTCCTGGGATTGAGCCCCGCATTGGGCTCTCTGCTCAGCAGGGAGACTGCTTCCTCCTCTCTCTCTCTCTCTCTCTCTCTACCTGCCTCTCTGCCTGCTTGTGATCTCTGTCAAATAAATAAATAAGATTCTAAAAACAAACAAATAAATAAATATCAAAATGAAGATTTAAAAAAGTCTTAAAAACAAAAAGTTGATAAGAAGCTAGTTGAAACTAGTTGAAAGAAGGAAAGAACTAGTTAGTTGAAAAGGAAAAAAGAAACTAGTTGGAAAGGAAAAACAAAAAAAGAAAAAAATTTAAACTAAGAGAATAAATATTCATGAGAAAAAAATCTCAAATTCTGTATACTACTTTTCCCTAGCACAGGAGTTTTTCAGTTCCATGTGATCCATAAACTTGATATTTTGCCTGATGTTCATGCTGGTCTTCTGTGGGAGAGGCCTGCCTGGTGCACTGATTCTCAGGTATCTTTTCCTGGGCAGATTTGCACCTCTGTCCCCCTTACCAGGGAGCCAAGCTCAGTGTAAGCTGCTTTGGGTTGCTCTATGGGACTTTTGTTCCTTGAAGTGTTTCACAATGCTTGCAAAAAGTGGTCGCTTTTCTATTTGCAGAATTGCAGCAGTTCTTTTTTAGCTCTCAGGTTGAATTTACAGGAGTTCAGAATGATTTGATAGATATCTACCTCAATCCAAGAGACCAGAAAAATGCAGGTCCCCTACTTTCCACCATCTTCCCTCTATTCTACTTCTTTTAGTTCTTTTCACTGTAAAGAACTGTTGCTTATTTGAAATTTTTCTTGTTTCCAGAGGTAAGCCTTTATTGCAATAAACTTCCCTCTGAGAACTGCTTTCACTGTATTCCAAGGATTTTGTACCATCTGTTTTCATGTTTATGTGTCTCCATATATGATTTTATTTTCCTCTTTGATTTCTTCATTGATCAGTTCATTATTTAGTAGCATATTGTTTAGTCTCCATGTATTAAGGCTGGTTTTTAAAATGTGCCAGAAAAAGTGAAAACTGGGTATGTATGCTAATATGGGTTTTAAACCATTTTTTCAATGTATTTCTATCATCTTTAATAAAAATATATCACATTAAAGTAAAAGTAAATTTTGAGGTTGAGGGGAGAGAAAGATTAAATGTAATACATGATATACATGTGCATTGTCATATTCATTTATTGGTTATATGCATATACATTCTTTTAATATTATATATTTTAATGATAATTATAGTGTACTTCTAATACAATCAAATTAGTTTTATTATTATTTTCAAGTTATATTAGATATTGATGTATTTAACTAGATAATATATCGATGCTCCAAATACAAACACTAATGTAAACAGTCCTTGAATTTTAAATCATTGATTTTCTTAATTATCTAGAAGTAAACTTGAAATACAAACACCACGTTTGGTGTGCATCACCAAAAAAATACAATAACACATTAAAGACTGTGAGAGATAAAATAATGGGATTACCTTCTGACCATTTATTTTAAAGGGAGTTGTCATTATTCCCATCAACAACAGTGGCTCTAAGTTCTTATTTTGTTGATGATTAATGCTTTATATATGTTTAAATAGCTTTATAAGAAAACTCATTAAAAAAAATTTTAAAAAGCTATTTATTCTCCTTCACATCAGTGAAATTTAAACCTCCCAGAGTCCCAGGTGGTAGCAAAGGTGCTAGTCCTTCAGTGACAGACTTACTCCAGCCTTATAATGTTCATTTGCATTTTTCTTGTTCTACAGAGAAATGTACATCCCATTGCTATACATGATATTCAGGTCAGTTGCTATATTCAGGAAATTTTAATATTCTTCTGTAGGATTAAATAATGGATTTTTTTTCCTATACAAAAGAAGTGCTAAGTTATGGGGATTTTTTATATGTGTACATTTTTTCTTAAGTGTTTATAATTACTTTATAAATATTTCTTTTATATTTTTAAGATATTTATAAGAAATATTTTGTGAATACTATGTAGATTTTCTTCTGAAACATTAGTGATTTCTATTTCTAGTTATGTTTACTCTTTACCCTTTATTAGATTAACTGTTAGAATTCTTGCATAGATTATCTTTAGACTTCTCTCCTTTTCTCATATTTTAAAATTTCTCCTGTTTCAGAAAAATATGCCGTATTTCTACTATATTGACCTTTCCCAGGACTCAGTTTCTACTTCTAGTTTTGAAATAAGATAATTAATCAAGGACATAACTGACTTATCGTCAAATCTCTTTTTAAGATCTTTCTATATCCTGAAGCTAAATAAGAGCAAAATATGAAAGAATGATTCACCTGGCCTGTTTGATCTGCAGAGTCTGTTTTAACACGTGTGACTATAGTAGAATTGTGTAAGGCCTGTCAGTGGGTGTGGATGAGGGTAGTTTGGGTAGATGAGCCTGGTTTTGGTAAGAGAATATGTATGTGTAGTAAGAGAAATGTCTTCTGAGAAAAATCTCTTCTGAGCTTAAAGCACATGTTACATTGACAAATCAAAGAAATAAATTCGTGCTGGTTGTTAAGATGGTGCTGACTATAAAAATTAAAATATTTGTCCTATTATGTCATAATTTAGCACGCTGGTTAGTAGCATCGATTATATAGTTAATTTTCTCTCTTTGATTAATTCTCTAGAAAACATGACTTAATTTGGCCCACATTGTGAATTTGTATATTTTAAAAAATTTTTTAAAAACACAATAAATGTTGTAAGCATGATCATTTCATTATCTCAAGAGAGCTGCATACCTGAGGAAAGAATCTATATACCTCCTGTAAAGCTAGTTACACAGTTAATTTATTTAACAGAGGATATGAAATTGTGCTGTAGAGATTGTGCAGTAAGAGCAAATGCAGAAATTATGGAAGAGTTTCCCTAGAGCACCTAAAAGACTTATAGCTGCCATGGACAATTGCCAGTGAGCAAGCTAGGATTTAATGAGACCCAAAATGATAGATTTCTTGTGAGACATGGCCTTTTATACATGGAATTTCCATTACTGTCATGAGGAATTTATACAAATAATCTATGCCCTTAATAGGTAATGTTTAGACAGTTGAGCCAAATTCAACCCACCAAGGTTATCAACCTCCCCAATCCGAATCAGTGCCTGCCTAACCAATACATCTGTCTTCAGATTCTAGGCATTCTCCAAAGCCCCTTTTACCACACCTGTTTCATCATAATAGTGATTCCTTAAATGTTCATCTATATTGAGAGCTTACCATTTATCAGACACTATATTAAGCACTTTATATGCTTTTAAATGATTGTAACGTCCCTATACACTATTGTTGCCACTGTGTGATAACAAAACTGAATTAAGTGATTTAAGTCACTGTATCTTATAGTGACTTTTCCATAGAGCTTTGATTTGAACCTGGATGTGCCTTGCAAATCTTACTTTCTTTTACACTGACTGCCAATGTAAGACACCTAAAGCAGACATGGTTTCCCCAGTATATTCAATATTAATTAACTCAGCTCTTTATTCATTTACTTTTTGTGCTTAAAGCCCATGCTACCTCAATAAAGAATAAAAATAAAATAGGCTAAAAGATGAAAAATTTTAAATTATATAATGTTAATAGGTACATACTTTCCCCCCTACTAACTGTTGAGACTCTTTCTTCTAAGATTTAAAATATTATGGTGGTTATATGGGAGTTATTATAGATTTTTATACATCAGGGATTGTCAAGTAGAGTCCTACTTTCTATGTAAGTGAAAAACACACTAGCTGGGTGCTCAGGTTTCTTTCTAAATCATTTTATTTTTTTCTAATAGGAATAATTTGGGGTAATTCTCTGTGTCTTCTTCCCTTCCAATTATTGTTGAGTTCTGAAGAGATATTTTTATTGGACTTTCCAAAGCAGGATGGACTTCTCCTTAGTACGTTAGGTTAATACAAATTCAATGTCCTCTTCCAACCCTCATTCACAATTTACATATCATTTTATAAAATGAGAACAATCACCTGCCTTTCTGAAATTTGAGAATGAGCAATAAAGACTTTATTTATTTAACAGTAAATTTCTGTATGGTGAATCACAAAACTTGGATTTGTTCATGTCCTATTTTCTACAGATCAGTAGTTAGTACAAAACAACTCATGTAATGTTTAAAATAGATTATGAGTGGCATAGTAAAATATATTACTCTTACAGAGAACAGAAATTAAAATTAGGGGCTGTTGGCAAAATGTTATTCCATGAAGAGTACCTGAAATAGCATTTTGTAAATATCAAATTGATACTTCCTATTTTTATTCATTGCCTATGAGATAATAAGAATATAAGAGCTTAATTGCTTAGGTCACCTTTATCTATAATATAACATTTGTGGTAAGGTTTTGCTTGCCAGTATTGCAAAACCAGTTATGAAGTGTGTTTATTACCTGCAACCTAGCTAAATGGGATAGTGCAATCTAATTTGTAAAATATGCACTTTTCAGCCACTTGGTGAAAGTTAACATCTGAAGTTTTATCCTATCTTGACACTGATCTGCAGAGATGGCCAAGATTATTGTTTTTAGTATCTAGTTGTCAGCAAGTGTCTTTTTTTTTTAATTTTTAAAAATTTTAAATTTTTTAAATTAATTATTTATTTTTAGCCAGCAAGTATCTTATCACAATAATGCAGTGACCCTTGTATATTATCACTAGAACACTGTTGTATTCTTATAAATCAAAGATGATTGCTAATGGCAATTATTGCTCCCTATAAATGAGAGCAGGAACAAAATAGTGCAATGGGGCTGATCACAGTAAGGAAAATGAGACTTTCCATAATAAAAGATGACGATAAAGCAACAGTGGACCTCCAGGTGCTATTTAATAAGCTGTGGCTTTGCTTCTGGGACATGGAATCACCCTTCATCCTTACCTCTTAAATGCCACTCTCTTTCTGCCCCTATATAATCCCCAAATGCTACTTCCTATCCAAAGGCCAGTTAATCTACTCTATTTTTTTGCAACTCCAAGCTGTGGCATGTTAACCAAATCTGGATGTCCAGAATCTATAAAAGCAACTTCTATTCACCCTGTTTGCACTTTATCTGCATCTGTTTTGTTAGTAAAAGATGCTTTGAGTTTTTTGTCAACCTTCTTAGCATAGGTCCAGGATTATAAAATTGTAGAACAGCAACCATCATTCTGATTCTAGGTAATTTCCTAGTTATTGGCACTCAGTCCCAGTGATTTGATTATCATATTGAGAAAGCCATTCTCATAATGAAAGAAAGAGTTGAGCTGTTTTGTTTTCTGTCATGCTCTATTTTAAGAGTAAACTCCATTTTTTATATATATTTTTTATTAACATGTAATGCATTATTTGTTTCAGGGGTACAGGTCTGTGATTCATCAGTCTTACACAATTCACAGTGCTCATTATAGCATATACCCTCCCCCATGTCCATCACCCAGCCACTCCATCCCTCCTATTCCCCTCCACTCCAGCAACCTTCAGTTTGTTTCCTGAGATTAAGAGTCTCTTATGGTTTGTCTTCCCCTCTGGTTTTATCCCGTTTCATTTCTTCATCTCTTCCCCATGATCCTTTGCCTTGTTTCTCAAATTCCGCATATCAGTGAGATCATATGATAATTGTCTTTCTCTGACTGACTTATTTTGCTTAGCATAATACCCTCTAGTTCCATCCGTGACATTGCAAATGGCAAGATTTCATTTTTTTGGTGCCTGCATCATATTTGATTGCATTTTCTTTATCTGTTTATCTGTTGTTGGACATCTAGGCTCTTTCCATAGTTTGGCAATTGTGGGCATTGCTTCTATGTATATTGGGGTGCACATGCCCCTTTGGATTACTACATTTGTATCTTTGTGGTAAAAACCCAATAGTACAATTGCTGGGTCATAGGGTAGCTATCTTTTCAACTTTTTGAGAACTCTTTATACTGTTTTCAGAGTGGATGCACCAACTTGCATTCCCACCAATAGTGTAGAAGTGTTCCCCTTTCTCCGCATACTTGCCAACACCTGTCATATCCTGACTTGTTCATTTTAACCATTCTGACTGGTGTGAGGTATGAGGTGGTATGTCATTGTGGTTTTGATTTGTATTTCTCTGACCCCAAGTGATGTTGAGTACTTTTTCATGTGTCTGTTCGCCATTTGGATGTCTTCTTTGCAGAGATGTCTGTTCATGTCTTCTGCCCATTTCTTGACTGGATTATTTGTTCTTTGAATATTGAGTTTGATGAGTTCTTCATAGATTTTGGATACTAGCCCTTCATCTGATATGTCATTTGCAAATATCTTCTCCCATTCTGTATGTTGTCTTTCCTTGGCTTTGCAAAGTTTTTATCTTGGTGAAGTCCCGATAGTTAATATTTGCCCTTGCTTCCCTTGCCTTTGGTGATGTATCTAGGAAGAAGTTGCTGCGGCTGAAGTCAAAGAGCTACCTGTCTTCTCCTCAAAGATTTTAATGGATTCCTGTCTCACCTTTAGGTGTTTCATCCATTTTGAGTCTGTTTCTTTGTGTGGCATAAGGAAATTGTCCAGTTTCACTTTTCTGCATGTGGCTGTCTAATGGTCCCAACACCATTTGTTTAAGAGACTGTCTTTTTTCTTTTGGACATTCTTTCCTACTTTGTTGAAGATTAGTTGACCATAGATTTGAGGGCCCTTTTCTGGGCTCTCTATTTTGTTCCATTGATCTATGTGTCTATTTTTGTGCCAGTACCATTCTGTCTTGATGGTTACAGCGTTGTAATAGACCTTGAGGTCTGGAATTGTGATGCCACCAGCTTTGGTTTTCTTTTTCAACATTCCTCTAGCTATTTGGGCTCTCTTGTGGCTCCATACAAATTTTAGGATTATTCCATTTCTGTGAAAAAAAGTTGATGGTATTTTGCTAGAGATTTGATTTAAATGTGTAGATTGGTCTAGGTAGCACAGACATTTTCACAATATTTGTTCTTCCAATCCATAAGCATGGAACATTTTTCTGTTACTTTGTGTCTTCCTCAATTTCTTACATGAATATTCTATAGTTTTTTTGAGTACATATTCTTTGCCTTTTTGGTAAGATTTGTTCTTAAATATTTTATGGTGTTGGGTGCATTTATAAATGAGATAGATTCCTTAATTTCTCTTTCTTTGTCTTGTTGTTCGTATTATCAATCTTATTAATTCTTTCAAAGAACCAGGTCCTAGTTTCATATATATATATATATATATGTATATATATATATGTATATGTATATATATATATATATATATATATACATATACATATATACACACACACACATACACACACATACATACAAAAATAAGGTTAAATACAATGAAGGGATAGAATACAAAAATGAAAATTAAAATGATTCTATAATCATTAAATGAAATATAAAAATGAAAATTAAAAATGATTTTAAAAAAGAATTGATAAGAAGTTGGTTGAGAGAGGAAAGAAAAAAATCTAAAAAATAAAGAACTAGAGAAATAAATAAAATTTTTAAAAAATCAATTTTGAAAGACTAAAGAATCATCGAGAAAAAGCCATGAGTTCTACATGTTGTACTTCCCTAGTACTGGAGTTTTACTGTTCTCATTGATAGGTAAATTTGGTCTTGGCTGGACGTTCCTGCTGACCTTCTGTTGGAGGGGCCTGTTACACTGATTCTCCAATGTCTTTGCCTCAGGTAGAATTGCACTGCCCTTGCCAGGGACCAGGCTAAGTAATCTGCTAGGAGTTGCTCCTTGGTAGCTTTTGTTTGCTGAAAGCTTTCTGTATAGCTTTCGAGAACAAGAATGGAAATGGCAGCTTCCTGATCTATGGCTCCAGAGGAGCTGAGAGTTCAGGGCCCCATCTTCAATGTTCCGCCAGAGAAAAGCAGTCAGTCAGTTCCTTCTCCCTGGTCTCCAGCCACACTTCATGCTCACTTGGCCTGTGACTGAGCATTTCTGTCTCTGGCCCACGACCTCATTTGGAGTCTCTAAACCCAGCAGATTCCTGCAGTGTGCTCCGGTGCTGCTTCTCCCAGGGGAGAAAGGGGACTCTCCCAGATCTGCCACTTGTTGGGTCCCTGCTCCAAGAGCAGGGGCCTGACTGTACAATGGGTCACAGTTAGGGCAACCCTGAGTTGAGAGCCCACTCTTTGGCTCAGTCTTTGAAGCTGACTTTCCCATTCTGATACCTGGGAGTTCTCCCACATTCAAGGCACCATCATTCTTTTTGTGACCCTGAATGTCCTGAGACCACCATGTCCCAGTGAGGATTCCACCCCTCACTTCACCATTGGAGCAATGTCCCTCCACCGGACCAGACATCAAAAGTTCCAACTTTGTGCTCCCCTACTCTATCCCTTGTCTATAGGTAGCTGATGGAGACTCCCTCCCCCACAGTCTATCTTCCTGTATATTGCCTCAGATCATTTCTCCATCTGTCCTACCTTCTAGGAAGTGTTCGTTTTTCTGTTCAGAGTTACTGCTATTCTTTTCTTTGATCTCTTGTTGAGTTTGGAAATGTTCATAATGGTTTGATAACTAGCTGAATTCCAGGGCCACATGAAATATAGGTCTCCTACTCCTCTGCCATCTTTGAGCCCAAGAGTAAACTCCATTTGATTACAGTTTTTACTCTGTGAGATCCAAGATTCATTGACCTCAAAGAGCAATAGAATCATAAGATCTTCAAGTCAAAGGAAGTCTAAGTAAGATAGTGTAATTGCCTTTTCTGTGGTATCCTTGAAGCAGGCCATCTTCTGATGCCAGGAAACATGCTGTCATGATGTGTCTCCAGAAGGTTCAAATATTTGGCTGGCCACATACACGTTGTGTGATGTCATTTAGTCAACTCTTCTAAACTTCATTCATCATCTGTAAAATGGAAAAAAAATACTATATACATGTATGTGAAGTACCTAAACAAATAGATGCTCAGTAAATTCTAGGCATTATTAGCATTGTGGTTAGTATTTGACCACTTTTTACCAAAAACATATTTTGTACAGCTCATCTGTTTCTGATGAAATATTTGTTAGGCTGACATGGTTTTCTGTAATTCTGTCTCATTCTAGGCTCTTCAACTCACTGAAAACCCCTTTTATGACCACCTTATATTTTCTCCTAAGTTTTCACATGGCAGTATTTATAGACTCATATATACAATTATTTTGACTATTTTACTCATCTTTTAAATGAGGATATTAATAGCACTTTATAGAATTGCTGTGAACAGTAGATAAGATAATGGAGGCAAGAAAGAACATATTGCCTGCTATGTAATGAATATCATATAGATAAAAGTTACTATCCCAGTATTATTATATTATAGTGCTTACGAAAAAGTTACCCTTTTTTTGAACAGTTATGCCATACTTAAACATATTGAGCTTGTGTTTTATACATATCTATATATACATACAGGTATAAACAACACACACTTATGTACAGCATTTAACATATATATTAAATAAAATTTATACAAAATATTTTAAAATTAAGTTAAAATTAAAAAGTTATATTATGTAACATATAAATATATAAATATATTTATTATAAATGTTTATATTATGTATTCTATATAATTATACTTACATATTACATGATATATTAAATATACAAATTATATATAATATATAAAACAACTTGATACATGAATAGGTTCATCAGCTTCATCTAAAGCCTACAGAATACCTTTCCCTTTACTCAGAAAAAATAGGCAAAAAAAAGCCTTCTTAATCAGTTTCAAACCAAATTTTTATTTTAGAAGATATTTCTACACAATAATAAGCCCTAAATATATCCCAATCTAAAAGTTTCTTCTTGAAGGGGATAAAGAAAGGAGAGAAATATAAAATCCATATCCTAAGAATTATGAATGGCCTTCATATAAAAGAGTTAAAATAAACATGAATATAAGTACACAAATTTTTTCTTTTGTTAGAAATGAATATTTACTCATTTATCCCTATTTTATTAGAGCAGACAATTTATGTATCTTTACCTAAAATTGGTTAATGGGTTTGGCCTTTTCAAAAACACTCAATGCACTCATTTCAGCATCAGCTTCTTTGGTGTGGGCGTAGTGTGTGACTTTTTTTATGACAGTAATCCAATAGTTATTATGCATGAGGGACTCTGGTAGAAATGCAGTATTTTGTACTAATTGCTAACAGAAAGATCTGTAATATCAGCTGCATGATTTGTCCTTTACATGTGCCTAGCTATAACAATCTGAATTTAGTACTGCATTTGTTAATATTAGACACAAATTTATCCTGACACTTTTATAGGCAAAGCCTCAGAAACATTTAGTCATGTAAAATATAATCATAGTCTTGAAATATTTGCTTTTGTTCCCATGCCGATTAGCCAGGATCTCACTTTATAACCTTATCTCTTGCTGAATAGAATGGTTGGACGAGATTCTTTGGGGGTCCTGGTTATAAGATAGGTATTAATTTTCACTGAGCAGTTACCGCACCTTTATCAAAGAATAACTGTTTACATAATGTGAATATTCTATGTCTCTGTACACTCTTCAAATCTTCCCTCTCATAGTAAATTAAATGTGGTTTTAATTTGCATCTGCGTTTTTGCCAGACAGTCCCAACTTTTTTTTGTTTTTAAGATTTTATTTATTTGACAGACAGAGATCACAAGTAGGCAGAGAGGCAGGCAGAGAGAGAGGAGGAAGTAGGCTCCCTGCTGAGCAGAGAGCCCGATGTGGGGCTCGATCCCAGGACCCTGAGATCATGACCTGAGCCGAAGGCAGAGGCTTTAACCCACTGATCCACCCAGATGCCCCAAGTCCAGACTTTTTGAGGACAAATAAAAGTAGCCTGCGGTATAAGTAAAATATTTTGTGTCAGAATAAAATAACAAGCCATTATATAAAAGGCACATTTCCCCATGTGTTTATTGTCTAACTGCATGAACTAAACTTACACAGAAGCTTTGGAAAAATCCCCATGGATGTCATATCCATAAGTCTTTCTGACCCACTTGGACAGATGTTAGTGTATTACTTGGAGCATACTATAAAACTTACCTTTCACTTAGGGAAATGTGCTTCTACTTTGTTCATCAAAAAGCAAATACAGAGACCATGAGACATGGGACAATAATAGACCTTTGGACACAGAGACATAAAATGGGATGTATGAGTCCTTGAAATTAAATACTTTTTTATTTCAACAACTGAAGATGAGGAACCAAAACAGATGGGCAGGGGATAGAATGAACAAGAGAAAAGTCAGTATTCATCATGCTTCTTGGCATTCTAGCTCACCAGTTTACTCTGTAGTGTATTACAGTAAATCAGATCTAGTTCTGCATTCCAGTGCTTGATTTATTCTTATATGAAGTAAAAACTTAGAAAACATTTCCCTGGAAATTTCTGGAGCCACCAGTGAGGAACCTCTAGCTACACTATTATCAGTGACCTGATTCAATTTCTTTTTGGAAATAGGTAGGTTATAAATTATAAATACCTTAGAGAAAGGGCTAGCAAAGGATTCCTGAAGAACACACTGCCCTAAAAACCATGGTGAGACATCCTATTATGAAATATCTCTCAAGATCTTGAAAGTAAAAACAGCATATTTTTTGCTTATATCCTGGGAACATCTGCCCAAAATCCATCTTCACTAGAAGTTGAATGGAACTTTATAACAATGATAAACTTGCCCTCAGTGGGGAGGAACCTTTGTATCCTTCCTAACTTTTAATAAAATTAAGAATAGTTACTAATACTTATTCTTAGCCTGTGAATTGCTACCTGTAATTCTGATCTGAATTTGAACTCTAAATCATATTTGCAAAATTTGGGAAAGTGCATTAGTTATGTATTGCTGCCACTCCAAAATTCAATAGCTTAAAACAACAACTGGATATATCCTCGTTTCTGTAGGTTGACAGTTTGGGCTGACTCCAATGGATAGTTCTTTTGTTACCATGCCTGGGGAGTTTCAGATAGCCCCACTCACATGATGAGGCCTCAGCTGGAATGGTCAGGTCTCCTTTCTCTTGCTCGCAGCTGCCTCTCTTCCTCAAGAAGACTCATCTGGGATTATTCATAAGGCAGCAGGGTTCCAAGAATGTGAAAGCAGAAAATATTGAACCCCTTGAAGCTGAGGCTCAAGAGTCATACAGTACTCCTCTGAGACACTCCTTGGGTCAAAGTGTGTCAAAATCCAACCCAGATTTAAGGGATGGGAAACAGACTCTACCTCTTAATGAGAGAACAGGAAGGAAGGGGTGTTGCTTTTAATCCTCCCCAGAACTGACCATTGCCTTTATCTGGTCAGTAACCCATCTGTGCTTCTTTCTTGATAACATTTTGTAACATTTTTCTTCCCCTCCCTTCCTCCATTCCAATAACTCTTTCCTGGTTCAAAACTAAATTACCTCAAAACAAACAAAGAAGCTGAATTACTTTTTACAGGTATCATAACAGCCGTATCTTGACATTAGTCAGACTCCGCCTCTCCAGTCACATGACAATTTTCTCTTACCATTGTTTTTATTCTGTTCTCCTGTTCCTCACCTATCAGTGTTGTTCTCCAGTTCCTTTCTCATGATCACTTCCTCCCATTTAGACACTTCCTGTTTGACCATTCTTCTCTCACTCCCTCCCTTTCCCTTGCTACCTCTCTTTTTTCTCTCCTTCTAGTACTCTGCTCTACTCCAAAATATTTTTTGTTCTTCTTTCACAAAGATAGCAGTAAGCACATATTTTTTTTATTATGCTTACTCTGTGCGAGACACTATCCTAAACACTGTGACCAAAGGTGTTTAAGGTCTCTTCTCTGGTGTGGAAGAAGCAGTATATAAATACAGTAATAAGATAGCTCAACACACATGAGTGTTAAGATAACAAGACCAAGGGAATGCAGTAGTGACTGGTGGAGACAGTCATTTCTGAGTCATCGTGGCCTTCCTCTATGAGGAAGTGACACTTGAGCCCTTGATCTGAACATCCAGGAGCCACATAGAGGAAGGTGCAGGGAGAAGTGTCCAAGGCAGTGGAGACAATGAGCAAAATGACACCTTTCATCTTTAGGATTGAGCATCCCTAAAGCTTATCATCTGCAATGGTGGTTCAAAACCCTAGCTGTATGACAGAACCATCTGTAATCTTTTAAAAATCCTGATGCCTTGGCCTTACCCCAGACCCGATAAATCAGATGCTCTGAAGGTGGGGGTGGGAAGTACCTGGTGGTTATCTGTATTTTATAAATCCCCACAGGATATTAATGTACAGACAGAACTGAGACCAACCAACCTGCAGCAGTGCTTCGCAAACATTAACATGTGTAGGTCACATGAGAATCTTTGTAAAATGCAGATTCTGAGCCACAAGCTCTGGAGTGGGCCCAAGATTGTGCACATCTAAGAAACTCCCAGGTGACGGAAACGCTGCCAATCTCAGTACCCCCGAACTGTGTCATACAGACAGAAGTATTAGTGTTCACCTGAGACAAAAAAGCACATTCTCAGAGAATCAGAAGCCAGCCAACTCAGTTGCCCCTTGAATCAGAAACACTGGGGGTATAGCTATCTCCTGTAATTTAAGAAAATTCTCCAGATGATTACGAGACCCACTAACGTTGAGAACCAGACTGTGTCTTGATGTTTAGACAGACTCAGTTCAACACCTAATTGTGTTGCACGTTGTGTTCCCTGTAATTGTTTCACGTAGACAGGTGTGTTAAATCTTCTCAAGCACTCGCATTGAACTGGGAGCAGGAAGGCACAATGCTCTGTTGTCTTTACTGAGTTTCCATGCAGAGCAAATTCCCTTTCATTCCCGTTAGCAGAAGAGGAAGAGAATACAGCTCTAGTTCCACATTTCGGCTCCTCTTCCAAAGCCTCTTTGTTCACTCAGCTGGCGAAGCTCCTGCAGGTGACACTATACAGTTGCAGGTAGCACCTGTGCAGGGCTGATTTACTGAAAGCCCTGCTGGGGCAGTTGAACCCCTGCGTAGGGATCTTGTAACTCACTTCTAACTGCTGTCCTATCAAAAAATCACCGACTGCACTACTTGTCTTTGTTTGCAAGCTTTAGTTAATGGCTTCCTCACCATTAGGCAGCTCAGGGGAGTAATTGAGAGGACTAATTGAATTCTTGCCAATTTGGGGCATGGTCCAAAGCTACTCCAAGTCTTGGTATTTGCCATGTTGTGCATTTACCTCTCTTCTCATGTGCATAGTTTTGATACCTCCTTCTGCTGAATATATGCCAGAAATTAAAACTGTCTACATGAATACATATCATAAATATGGTAGCTTGTGCTCCTTGGCATGGAGAAGCTACACCTCATTGCTCTGTTGCAAAGAGTTAGAAAAAAAAAAGAACTAAAAACTTCGAACTGAATATGTACATATTTAAAATCCAGAAGAATTCGTGTACTTTTATTTTAGAAATTCTATTGTTTATGAAATTAATCTAATAGTGAAAAAAACTATCAATTTTTTTTTCTCTCTACTAACTCTACCAACAGTCTCCTTCCACCACACCAAGCTTGAATACTCGCTTTTCCTAATTATCGAGAAGATTATACATAGAGCATTAGCACTTCTGGCTACTTAAGGAATAACATTTTCCTGGCCCTTAGCAATTATTTATCCACAAGACTGAATGAGGTTAATTAGCAAAGCAGGAATTTGTGGGAGTGCGTGTAATGATGGGCAATAACGTGTTGAAAGGCTAAAGAGGAAAAGTTGGCAAGTAAGTCAGTAAGTAAATAAATCCATACATAACATGAGCCAAAAAACACAAATTATAAAAAGAAAAGTTCTTTCTTTTGACTTTTTTTTTTTAATAATTCTTTTCAGTAGTGTCAAGTGGAAAAGTTGTACAAATTTGGGATAGGCAGCATCCATGGTACGTGAAACACTTGAAGACCCAGTTGCTATAAATGCTCTCCAGGGCACTCCAGGGGAGCACAGTATATTTGAATACAGTTTTAGACACAAGAGCATGTTTTATTCTCTAGTTACAGATGTCCTCTAGATTGCTCATGTGGGAATTGCTGAAGCATTTCTAATGTTCTGTCCCGTGTCTTACCTCTCGTACTTCTGCAATATGCTTGTCCCCCTCAAAATCCATCTGCTTCTCCTCTTTGGTTCCTCAGCTTATGTCCCTGTCCCTATCTCAGCTTCTGGTCAAAGGCATGTCTTCTCGTCTGTTGGTCGTTTCCTCTTTTTTTCAACCATCATCTATTTGAAAGTATTAATTATCTAAGATGGGTAGTGTCATCTCTCACGGAATTATACGTGGGCCATAAAATATTTCATAGCTGAGATCTTTGAATATCTGCTAGGGATGCTTAATGGAAATAAATATTCCTTGTTGTTTCCCTTTCACAGTTTGTGGAGATGAATGCACGGGCCTTCTTCTTGGTGACTTGGCTCGCCTGGAGCAGATGGCCATGAGTATCAACCTCACTGGCCCACTACCTGCCCCATACAAAATGCTGTATGGTCTTGAAAATATGACTCAAGAACTAAAGGTAGGTTGGAGCAGTAACGTCAAGAGCCCGGGAAAAGATGACAGAAGCTTCCCAAGGGGCAGTGGCCAGATTCGCAAATATTCTTCCCATTGCCCCAAATCAAAGCAAGCAGCCAGGAGGAAATTCAGAGACTTTCTAAACCAGTGTTTTTGAAATTTGAGTATTATACTATAACAGATTGCTATTAAGGGAAAGAAGCTTATGTGCCCTCAGTGCTTGGCCTAAATCAGCTTTATTATGTTATTTAAATATGTACCAACATAAAATCAAGTATAGTTCCCTATACTTACAGCTCTATAAAATCAAAACACATTAATCCTCCCAAAAGCCTAAAACACCAATAAAATTAAAATTAAAAACATTAATATAAAATAACAGATGATTTTTGTTGAGAGCAAATTGCTGCTTGCGACAGGAATATGCCCCTAACTACTTCCACACAGGTTCTTTCATCAGTGTGTATGTTACATGTAACCCCTACCGTTCCACGGTATGAACTACAGAGCCCCTCGCAAGGGGTCCTTGGCATCACTTGAGAAGGCCACATGATTTACATGTTCAATCCACCACACAACAGACATGCGTGCAGAGGCGGGTTTTGAGATCAGGTGACCAGATCCATCTCTCAGGGGCCCAGCCTGACTTCCAGAAACGCTTACATTAACATTTAAGCTTCCTGTCAAAATGAAAACTCAAGATTAAAATTTTGTACTAGAGAGCTAGGAGACCTTTGAAAACACTTCACTGAGAACTAATTTGAAAAACACTGTTCTAAAACATTCTTAAAACTTTTGGTAGTGGGTGGGAGTGGAGGAAATGTTAAGGAAATTGAGATTTCATCTGATGAAAAAAGATGGAAAGTGACTCCAAATACACCATCGGTCAATGATCACGTAGTTTTGAGAAGTCCTGGAGAATTTCAGTATTGCACTTGATTCCCTGGGAGTTTTACAGCTCCTATGCTGTGGTCACTCCCCTCAGTCTATGTGGTTATAGCAATAATTTAAGAATCAGGAGAATCGGGGCACCTGGGTGGCTCAGTGGGTTGGGCCACTGCCTTCGGCTCAGGTCATGATCTCAGGGTCCTGGGATCGAGTCCCACATCGGGCTCTCTGCTCAGTGGGGAGCCTGCTTTTTTCCCTCTCTCTCTCTCTCTGCCTGCCTCTCCGTCTACTTGTGATCTCTCTCTGTCAAATAAATAAATAAAATCTTTAAAAATCTTTAAAAAATCTTTAAAAATCTTTAAAAAAAAAAAGAATCAGGAGAATCATCATGTGTTTTACACATTTTTGACTTACCGTATTATACAAAGATTGGAGAAACAGGTAATATTCAGTTACCACGGGATGCATTATGAGAGTGTAATTCGTGTTAGAACTTGAAGGATAGACACAATTTAATAGGCAGAGAAATATTGGCAAGGACGGTTTATTCACTAGACACTGGAAGATACTCTTCTAGGGAGTATATTCTATAATCTGAACCATGGCCTTCAAGGCAAGTATTATTAGTCCTATTTTCCAGAAGAGGAAGCCAATAATGATGACAGCAAAAATAACTAACACTCATTGATTAGTATCTCTGTTCAAAGCAATTAACTGACTAAAGCCTCACATGAATTATCATACATAAATCTTATAGAAACTCCAAGAGGTAGGAAAGAAGTACTGTATCATCCATGTTTTTTTCAGGTAGGGAAACCGAAATATAGAAAAGTTACATATGGAACCCAGGATCACACAGCTATTCAATGCAGAGCCAGGATTTGAGTAGGGAACGGTACTATGACTCTAGAGCCGGGAGAATGAAACTACCTTTGTCAAGCTCAGAGAGAGAGAAAGTAACTTGCCTGGAAAGGCCCAGCCCAGCTTCCCTGGCCCTGGGCTTGTACTCTTGCCATGGAGTCTAAGAGAGTGTGTGAGCCAAAGCAGAACTGTGAATTCACAGGACTTGTCTATCAGACATGAGAAGGCAGGCAGGCTAGTAAAAGATAAGGCTAGAAACTTGAGTGGGGCATGGTGATGTGAAGGACAACCTTGAAAGCTAGACAGAGGAATCTTGAGTTTACCTTGTAGTAACAGGAGTTTTAATAAGGAAGATGCTGACTGGATGTTTTCCTTAGTCCCCCCTTATTCATTTACTTATTCATTTACTCATGGTCAGCAATGGCTCACAAGCAGATGATCCTCCTTCTGACTTACCATCAGGTCAGTAGTAGCCTCATGTATGCCACAGTGCCTCGCTATGTAAGCATTTCATCATCTCACATCATCACAAGAGAGGTGCCTATAGTCCAGTAGAATGTTTTGAGAGAGGGAGAAAGTATAGTCACATGATTTTTATTATAGCGTATCTTTATAATTGCTCTATTTTATCATTGTTAATCTCTTATGGGTCTAATTTATGAATTAAACTTTATCCTAGGCTCATATGTATAAGAAAAAACCAGTATATCAGGGTTCAATAGCATCAGTTTCAGGCATCTACTGGGGGTCCTGGAACATAACCCTCCAGGGATGAGGGGGAACTGCTATACATGGGGGGATTACAAAGAAAGGAAATTGAACTAGAAGAGAAAATACTTCAGTAGGACATAAACAATTTTGAAAATACTACCTAAGCACCGGATGAAGTAGTGAAAGGCCCTAATGGAAGAGCTTTTCATCTGTGACCACCACCTGAGCCAAGAGATACAGTCTTCTACCTCCTGAGCGCTGGCTGAGTGTTGGTCAAAACCACCTTGATTTTCCTTCCATTCCAGTCTTCCTTGAATCTGGGTTTGTGTCCTTCTTTTACAATGTACTTAATACCTGGGTACTTGGGATCCTATCTTAATATTTTAAAAATAGTAAGCAAGTTATTTTACCTCCTTGTTTGTTTCCTTTCTCTGTGTCAGTGCTATCTGGTTCCAGCCTGAGATCACTGAGAAAAGAGTTGAGGTTCTGAGCTCATTGCAACAAGGCAGACACTGCCCACCATGGGGCATGTGGGCATGTCTCCAAAGGTCATAGAAAAGACTCTGAGTATTTGGGTTTGTGCTAGGTGTTCTGGGGTAGCTGTAAAGAAGCAGGGGTTTGGGCTGGATTGGGTGCTATTAGGAAGTGGGGGTAATGGATGATTCTAGTGAATCTTACAGAGAAGGAGGGAAGAACACAGGTTAGCTAAGCTATAATGACCAAAGGGACAGTGGTCACTCAGATTCAACAGCAAATGGATCTTTGGTATCTTTGAGACCGTGGCTTTGTCTGTGCTTAGAGAAGATTGTGGCGTGATCTTATTTTCTTTCATAGATCCCTGTCACAGGGTGACCTTGTCTAATGTTACTGTTCTGTGACATTGACTATGTTCAACAAGGAAAATGGCCCCTCTGTGAGTGCCTGGCCAGGCCCCCTCCTCTCTTTCTTTTCTGTAAACTGTATCTCTGTTCATTGAAATGGGAGCCTTGAACATTTGGACAGAGTTCATCTTGACTCTACCCCTTACTGGCCATGTGATCTTGTGTAGGTTTTAACTTTCTTTGAACCACAGTCTCCTCAGACACAAAACAAAATAACATTTACCTCATAGAACTGTTTTAAGAATTAAGTGTGTGTGTGTTGGGGGGGACCCTGGCACATACTAATTTCTCAGTAAATAACTGCAACTTGCATTGCTTGCCAAGATATTCTGCATAGCACTGGAGATATATAGATATAGATACATATATCTATGTATCTTTTCTAGTTGAACCAGTTTCCTTATCTTTTCTTGGAAGATAAGAAGAAGAAATACTTTATATATAAAGAAAAACTGTTGTGTTAAGTGTGCAACCCTATGATCACTGCAAAACCATTTACTAAAATGTATATGGGATGAAATCTTTTTCAGCACCTGCTCTCACCTCAGCGGGCCCCAGAGAGGCTCATTCAATTGGCAGAAGGCAATCTGAACATGCTCGTGTCAGAAATGAATGAGCTTCTGACCAGGGTAAGTTGGGAGGGTCATGAATCTCCTTACAGCAGATAGATCATGTGTATTAAGGAAAATTACATCAAATTTCTGAAGTGCAAATCTTGTTGTTTCTAATTCCCAATTTGGGGGAGAAGTAGATGTATCTTAACCTGATACTTCTGCCTCAAAGAAAATCCTGAAGCTCAGTAGCATCAACAGAAGTTGTGATTCTTGGGCAGTGTCAAGGACAAGGGCTAAAAATATCAGTGACAGTGTATTTTGAAAATTCTATCCAGTCACACATAAAAGTTTTTATCAGTTTTGAATTCCAACAACACTGTCTTTGACTATGTAAGGAAAAAGAAAAACAAATGAAAATACTTAAAGGCGCTTTGATCTTATCACGGGATATTTGCATTTGTATAGAAATAATACAGTCGAAATCAGTATTCCTAACAAAAGAGGAAATCTTTATTGTGAAAATCCAAAGTATTTAAGACACTTTGAAAAGTTAGAATGTAAAGTTCCTGTTACATTTATTGGACTTTTTAAGGAATTGGGTGTTTTAAACTTTAAAAAACCTGAAGAAGGTCATTTCTTTTTGCTGTTAGAGAATGAAGAAAACAACATAAAGTCCGCCATCTTGTGGCCAGAAAAATGTATGAGCAGAAAACAGGCCTGTAATTTAGGGATCCAGTTTGATTATTTAAGAGCTTTAAATGATGAAGAATATTGAAGCTAGATGTCCTTACATATTATCTAGTTCATTTCTTTGTTTATTTGTTCAAGAAGAAATACCTCAGGTCGTGACAATGAAAAGAATTACCACTGGCCATATAATTAACTAAACTCAGAGACCTAAGTAGAACCCAGTCTCCAGGGGCACCTGGGTGGCTCTGTCAGTTAAACATCTGCCTTTGGCTCAGGTCATGATCACAGGGTCCTGGGATTCAGCCCCATGTCGGGCTCCATGATCAGTGGGGAGTCTTTTGGAGGCTCTCTCTCTCTCTCCCTCTGAGCCCCCTACTCCCAACTCGCGCACAGGCACTCTCTTTCTCTGTCTTAAGTAAATATATATATTTTTTAAGATTTTATTTGTTTCTCAGTGGGAGAGAAAGCACAAGCGGGGGAGAAGCATGCAGGGGGAGAAGCAGGGTTCCCACTGAGCAGGGAGCCAGATGTAGACTAGATCCCTGGACCCTAGAATCATGACCTAAGCTGAAGGCAGACACTTAGCCGAGTGAACCACCCATACATATGTATGTAGATGTGTGGAGGGTAATATGGGACAACTGCAAGCAAATATGTAATAAAACATGAAATAAAATAAAGGAATAAGAAATGTACCTGAGAAACATAAATGGAATGATTTAATCTCTTTAAGGATAATTAGGGAAAATTCCATGGACCAGGAAGCGTTTCATTTATTCATTCATTTTATTAGTACTTATTGGGCAGATACCATGTTCTTGGTACTCTGTCAAAATGACAGACACTGGGAATAGAGGAATAGGAAAAACTGACACAAGCATTGCTCTCAGTGATTTGATTATAGCTTAATTATTTAAACCTAGAAACAAGAGCTATTTTACTAGGAATTTCAGACCTTTATAATGTCTTAGCCTATATCTTTTTTATCTTCTCAGCAGAAACTCCCATACTGAATAAATTTTTAAAAATAGGCTTCCTGTATTAGAGAAGTTGAAGGTTATAAGAAAAGTTGATTGGAAAGTACAGATGGTTCCCATATACCCCCTAACCCTATATATACATAGCTTTCCCATTATTAACACCCTCACCCCAGAGTGGTATGCTTATTACAATAAAGCTACACTGACAATCATTGTCATTCAAAGTTCATAGTGTACTTTTTCGTTCATTCATGGTGTTTTACATTCTTTAGGTTTTGAGAAATGTTTACTGACATGTATACACCATTATAGTATCATACAGAGTAGTTTCACTGCCCTAAAAATGCTCTATGCTCCACCTACTCAAATCTCTCTCCTCTTAAACCCCTGGAAAAGGGATCTTTTTACAGTCTCTATAGTTTTGCCTTTTCCAAAGTACCACATAGTTGGAATCATACAGTATGTAGCCTTTTCACATGGGCTTCTTATACTAGGTAATATTCATTTAAGTTTCCTCTATATCTTTTCATGGTTTTATTACTCATTTCTTTTTTAGTACTGACTGATATTTTCCATTGTCTGATTGTACCACAGTTTATTTATCCATTCATCTGCTAAAGGACATCCTGGTTGCTTCCAAGTTTTGGCAACATGAGTAAAGCTACTATAAACATTTGAGTACATAAGTTTTCAATTCATTTTTGTAAGTAACAAGGAGCTCAATCAGTGAATCATAATGTAAAAGCATGTTTCATTTTGTAAGAAATCACCAGACTGTCCTCCAAAGTGGGCAGTGCCATTTTGCCTCTCACCAGCAATGAATACGAATTCCAGTTCCTCCACAACCTCACTAGCGTTTGGTGGTGTCACTGCTTTGAATTTTTGCCATTCTGTTATGTGTGTAGTTGTAGCTCCTTGTTTTAATTTATAGTTCTCTAATGATATATGATACCAAACATCTTCTTATTGGAACCCTCATGAATGGAATTAGTGCCTTTACAAAAGGAACACTTATAGAAAAAAGATTCTTTTCTGCCTCCTGACCTTATGAGGACACAGTGAAAAATGATACTAGGAAGTGAGTTCTCACCAGACATCAGACCCATGGGGGACTTGATCTTGTGCTTTCCCCCAAATTCCAGAACTATGAGAAATAAACTTTAGTTGTGATAAGCCACCTAATGTATAATATTTGGTTATGGCAGCCCAGATGGACTAAGACAAGTCTTTTCTTGTTTCCTTTTTATTTGCATTGTTTGTTTTCTTATTATTTAACTTTAAGAGGTCTTTGTCTGTTTTGGATCATAGCTCTTTATCAGATATGTCCTTCATAAATATTTTTCCCCAGTCAGTGGCTTGCTTTCTCATTCTCATATCTCTCACAGTGCAGAAGTTTATAATTTTAATGAAGTCTAGTTTATCAATTGTTTCTTTCATGTATTTGACTTTGGTGTTATATCTAAAAGTTGTCACCATTTTTAAGGTCATATAGATTTTCTTGTATGTTATCTTCTAGGTGTTTTATAGTTTTATATTTTACATTTAGGTCCAGCATCCAATTTCAGTTAATTTCAGTACTATGTTTAAATAAATTTGTTATTTTAGAATTATTTTAGATTTACAGAAAAGTTTTAAAGGTAATATAGAGATTTCATCTATACTCCATACTCAGTTTCCCCTATTAATTTCTTGGTACAGTGTATCTGTCACAACTAATGAATTAGTATTGATCCATTATTATTAATAAAAACTGTACTTTATTCAGATTTCTTCAGTTTTCACTTAACACTTAACATCTGTATTATTCCAGAATCTCATTCCAGGATACTGCATCACATTTTATGTCATCATGTCTTTTAGGCAATGGACTGAGATTTAGACTTCCTTGTTTTTGACGATTTGGTAGTTTTGACCAGCTCATGTATTTTGTAGGATGTCCCTCATTGGGGTTTGTCTCATGTTTTTGTGGAAGGAAATTGAGTTATGGGTTTTTGTGGGAAAGGCTAAAGAAGATAAAGTATCATTTTTATCATTTTATCATTTTTATTACATCAAATTAAGAACCCATGTAATCAGTGTGTCTTATTATCTTGATTACCTGCTAAGGTAATGTTTACCAGATTTGTCCACTGTAAATTTACCCTTTTTCTAAGACCATTTTTATCTGTGCATTCTTCAGATTTTATAACACAAAAAGCCTAGAAATAAGACTACTGAAAGCAAAGATCTCTTCAATGAAGTGGGGATGAGGAGGAAATGAAAATCCTCATTTATCAATTAAACTTGTCTCTATCACATTTATGATTAGAAACATAAATATCATGGAAACTTTAAATACTCAAATCAGCATGATCAATTCTTCCCTTGTGGTCAAGCTGCATGAAAATCAAAAGGTGAATTGATACATATGGAATCATCACATTACGGAAATATCCAATAGTATTATCCTGAGACCACCAGTACCTTTATCTCATGGCCTTGAATGATCCAGCATTGGATGTGGTGGCCATGACTTTCATGGCTACATTAGAGGAGACATTGCCTTAAATTAGGAGCTCATATAGGAATTACTTAGGGCCAGGTCTCACTTCCAAAGGTTGTGATGTAATTGTTCTGAGGGGGGCAGTAAGTGCACTGGGATTTTCAAGAGCTCTTCCAATGATTCTGATGTCAGCCAAGGTTGAAAACTGTGAGCTTATACTCACCTGATAATTTCAGCTACCATTCTGCAGGAGAGTTCTTTCACTGGTACAGACAGTATTTTTTTATTATTAATTATTTTTATTCACATATAATGTATTATTCGCCCCAGGGGTACAGGTCTGTAAAATGTCAAGCTTCTACATTTCACAGCACTCATCATATCACATACTCTCCCCAGTGTCCATAACCCAACCACCCTCTCCCTACCCACTTCACCCAGCAACCCTCAATTTGTTTTGTGAGACTAAGAGTCTCTTATGGTTTTTCTCCCTCCCAACCCCATCTTGTTTCATTTTTTCCTTCCCTATCCCCCAAGCCCCCCAACCCGCCTCTCAAATTCCTCGTATCAGAGAGGTCATATGATAATTGTCTTTACCTGATTGACTTATTTCACTAAGCATAATACCCTCTAATTTCATCCACGTCATTGCAAATGGCAAGATTTCATTTCTTTTGATGGTTGCATAGTATTCCATTGTATATATGTACGACTGCTTCTTTATCCATTCATCTGTTGATGGACATCTTGGTTCTTTCCATAGTTTGACTATTGTGGACATTGCTGCTATAAACATTCGGGTGCACGTGTCCCTTCAGATCACTACATTTGTATCTTTAGGGTAAATACCCAGTATTGTGATTGTTGTAGAGTAGTTCTATTTTCTACTTTTTGAGGAACCTCCATGCTGTTTTCTGGAGTGGCTGTATTCACACCAGCAGTATAGGAGGGTTCCCCTTTCTCCCCTTTCTCCCCATCATTTCCTGACTTGTTAATTTTAGACATTCTGACAGGTGTGAGGTGATATCTCATTGTGGTTTTGATTTGTATTTCTCTGATGCCAAATGATGTGGAGCACTTTTTCATGTGTCTGTTGGCCATGTGGATGTCTTCTTTGCAGAAATGTCTGTTCATGTCCTCTTCCCATTTCTTGATTGGATTATTTGTTCTTTGGGTGTTGAGTTTGATAAGTTCTTTATAGATTTTGGATACTAGCCCTTTATCTGATATGTCGTTTGAAAATACCTTCTCCCATTCTGTCAGTTGTCTTTTGGTTTTGTTGACTATTTCCGTTGCTGTGCAGAAGCTTTTGATCTTGATGAAGTCCCAATAGTTCATTTTTGCTCTTGCTTCTCTTGCCTTTGGCAATGTGTCTAGGAAGAAGTTGCTGCAGCTGAGGTTGAAGAGGTTGCTGCCCGTGTTCTCCTCAAGGATTTTGATGGATTCCTTTCTCACATTGAAGTCTTTCATCCATTTGGAGTCTATTTTGTGTATGGTATAAGGAAATGGTCCAGTTTCATTCTTTTCCATGCAGCTATCCAATTTTCCCAATATCATTTCTTGAAGACACTGGTTTTGTTTTGTTTTGTTTTTTCCATTGGACATTCTTTCCTGCTTTGTCAAAGATTAGTTGACCATAGAGTTGAGGGTCTATTTCTGGGCTCTCTATTCTGTTCCATTAATCTGTGTGTCTGTTTTTGTGCCAGTACCATACTGTCTTAATGACAGTTTTGTAATAGAGCTTGAGGTCCAGAATTGTGGTGCCACCAACTTTGGCTTGCTTTTTCAACATTCCTCTGGCTATTTGGGGTCTTTTCCAGTTCCACATAAATTTTAGGTGTTTTTTTCCATTTCTTTGGGGGGGGGGGAAATGGTGGTATTTTGATAGGTATTTTATTAAATGTGTAGATTGCTTTAGGTAGCATAGACATTTTTACAATACTTTTTTTTTCCAGTCCATGAGTATGGAACATTTTCCATTTCTTTGTATCTCCTCAATTTGTTTCATGAGTACTTTATAGTTTTTTGAGTACAGATTCTTTGCCTCTTTGGTTAGGTTTATACCTAGGTATCTTGTGGGTTTTGGTGCAGTTGTAAATGGGATTGACTTTTTAATTTCTCTTTTCTCTGTCTTGTTGTTGATGTAAAGAAATGCAACTGATTTCTGTGCGTTGATTTTATATACTGACACTTTACTGAATTCCTGTATGAGTTCTAGCAGTTTTGGAGTGAAGTTTTTTGAGTTTTCCACATAAAGTATCATATCATCTACAAAGAGTAATAGTTTGACTTCTTCTTTGTCGATTCAAATGCCTTTTATTTCTTTTGTTGTCTGATTGCTGAGGCTAGGACTTCTAGTATCATTTTGAATAGCACTGATAATAGTGGACATCCCTGCTGTGTGTGTTCCTGACCTTAGGGGAATAGCTTTCAGTTTTTCCCCCTTGATAATAATATTCGCTGTGGGTTTTTCATAGATGGCTTTGATAATATTGAGGTATGTACCCTCTATCCCTACACTTTGAAGAGTTTTGGTCAAGAAATTGTGCTGTACTTTGTCAAGTGCTTTTTCAGCATCTATTGAGAGTATCATATGGTTCTTGTTCTTTCTTTTACTAATGTATTCTATCACATTCATTGATTTGCAGATGTTGAACCAACCTTGCAGCCTTCCTTGCAGGAATAAAGCATTCCTTGCAGGAATAAATCTTACTTGGTCATGGTGAATAATCCTTTTTATGTACTGTTGGGTCCTATTGGCTAGGATTTGGGTGAGAATTTTCACATCCATGTTCATCAAGGATATTGATCTGTAATTCTCCTTTTTTGGTGGGGTCTTTGTCAGATTTTGGGATCAAGGTAATGCTGGTCTCAAAAAATGGGTTTGGAAGTTTTCCTTCCATTTCTATTTTTTTGGAACAGTTTCAGGAGAATAGGCATTAATTCTTCTTTAAAAGTTTGATAGAATTCCCCTGGGAAGTCATCTGGCCCTGGGCTCTTGTTTGTTGGGAGATTTTTGATGACTGCTTCAATCTCCTTACTCGTTATGGCTCTGTTCAGGTTATCTATTTCTTCCTGGTTCAGTTGTCATAGTTTATATTCCTCTAGGAATGCATCCATTTCTTCCAGATTGTCAAATTTGCTGGCATATAGTTGCTCATAATGTGTTCTTATAATTGTTTGTATTTCTCTGGTTTTGGTTGTCGTCTCTCCTCTTTCATTTATGATTTTATTTATTTGGGTCCTTTCTCTTTTCTTTTTGATAAGTCTGGCCAGGGGCTTATCAATCTTATCAATTCTTTCAAAGAACCAGCTCCTAGTTTTGTTAATTTGTTCTATTATTCTTTTGGTTTCTATTTCATTGATTTCTGCTCTGATCTTTATGATTTCTCTTCTCCTGCTGGGTTTAGGCTTTCTTTGCTGTTCTTTCTCTAGCTCCTTTAGGTGTAGGGTTAAGTTGTGTACTTGAGATCTTTCTTGTTTCTTGAGAAATGCTTTCATCACTATATACTTTCCTCTGAGGACTGCCTTTGCTGTGTCCCAAAGATTTTGAACAATTGTGTTTTCATTTTCACTTTTTCCATGAATTTTTTCAATTCTTCTTTAATTTCTTGGTTGACCCGTTATTCTTTAGTAGGATGCTTTTTAGCCTCCAAGTATTTGAATTCTTTCCAACTTTCCTCTTGTAATTGAGTTTTAGCTTCAGAGTATTGTAGTCTGAAAATACGCAAGGAATGATCCCAATCTTTTGGTACCTGTTGAGACCTGATTTATGACCCAGGGTGTGATCTATTCTGGAAAATATTCCATGTGCACTAGAGAAGAATGTGTATTCTGTTGCTTTGGGATGGAATATTCTGAATATATCTGTGACATCCATCTGGTACAGTGTGTCATTTAAAGCCTTTATTTCTTTGTTGATCTTTTGTTTGGATGACGTGTCCATTTCAATGAGGGGGTTAGAGTCCCCTACTATTACTTTATTATTGTCAATGTGTTTCTTTGATTTTATTATTAATTGGTTTATATAATTGGCTGCTCCCATGTTAGGGGCATAGATATTTAAAATTGTTAAATCTTCTTTTTGGACGGACCCTTTAATCGTGTTATAGGGTCCTTCCTCATCTCTTATTATAGTCTTTGGCTTAAAGTCTAATTGATCTGATATAAGGATTGCCACCCCAGCTTTCTTTTGATGTCGTTAGCATGATAAATTGTTTTCCACCCCCTCACTTTAAATCTGGAGGTGTCATTGCATCTAAAATGAATTTCTTGTAGATAGCGTATCAGTGGGTCTTGTTTTGTTTTGTTTTATCCGTTCTGATCCCATGTCTTCTGACTGGAGCATTTAGCCCATTTACATTTAGGGTAACTATTGAAAAGTACAAATTTAGTGCCATTGTATCCCATAAGGTGAATATTACTGTATATTGTCTCTTTTCCTTTCTGATCTACTACTTTTAGGCTCTCTCTTTGCTTAGAGGACCCCTTTCAATATTTCTTGTAGGGCTGGCTTGGTGTTTGCAAATTCTTTCAGTTTTTGTTTGTCCTGGAAGCTTTTTATCTCTCCTTCTATTTTCAATGACAGCCTAGCTGGATGTGTTCTTGGCTGAATATTTTTCTCATTTAATGCTTTGAATATATCATGCCAGTTCTTTCTGGCCTGCCAGGTCCCTATAGATAAGTCTGCTGCCAACCTAACATTTCTACCATTGTATTTATTTGTCTCGAGATGCTTTCAGGATTTTCTCTTTGTCACTACAACTTGTAAGTTTTACTATTAGATGACAGGGTGTGGACCTATTTTTATTGATTTTGAGGGCAATTCTCTGTGCTGCCTGGATTTTGATGTGTGTTCCTTTTACTGTATTAGGGAAATTCTCTTCTATAATTTGCTCCAATGTACCTTCGGCCCTTCTCTCCCTTTCTTCATCTGGGATCCCAATTATTCTAATATTGTTTCATCTTACGGTATCACTTACCTCTTGAATTCTTCCCTTGTGGTCCAGTAGTTGTTTGTCTCTCTTTTGCTCAGCTTCTTTATTCTCTGTCATTTGGTCTTCTATTTCACTAATTCTCTCTTCTGCCTCATTTATCCTAGCAGTAAGAGCCTCCATTTTTTATTGCACCTCATTAATAGCTTTTTAAATTTCAATTGGTTAGATTTTAGTTCTTTTATTTCTCCAGAAAGGGATTTTATTTCTCCAGAATGTGTTTCCCTAATATCTTCCAGGCTTTCTTTGAGCCCAGCTAACACCTTGATAATTGTCATTCTGAACTCTAGTTCTGATAGTACTAATGTCCGTATTGATTAGGTCCCTAGCCATCAGTACTGCCTCTTGTTGTTTTTTTGGTTGTTTGGGGTTTTTTTTTGGTGTTTGTTTGTTTGTTTTTGTGGTTAGTTTTTCTGCCTTGTCATTTTATCCAGATAAGATTATATGCACGGGAGAATAAAATACTAAAAGGCTGGCAAACACTCCAGAAAAATGTATGCTAACTAAATCAGAAGAGAACCAAAACTGGGGAGAGAAGAGAGAGGAAAAAAGAAATAAAAATTTAAAAATTTTTTAAAAAGCATATATATACTTATTAAATACACACACACACACACACACACACACACACACTGTATTAGGGAAATTCTATTCCCTAATATTATAGAGCCAGCCACTTGATTTTGGGTGTGTTCTGGTCTCTTAGAAGAAACTACCTCCCAAAATATTAAAGAAAGAAAAAAAAAAATATATATATATATATATATATATACACAAAAAAATAAGGGTAAACACAATGAAGGAATGGACTATGACTGTAAATATGAAAATTTCAAAAAAAAAAATTTTAAAGGAATGGATAAGATGGTTAGAAAAAGAAAAAAGAGAGAGAGAAGAGAATGTGACCCGGCTGGAGACTAGAACAAAGCCATGTGCTAGATTTAGGGTATATTTTGATCTATTAGAAGAAATTGTATACTAAAATTTTAAAGAAAATAAAATCTATATGTATACAAAAAATAAGGTTAACTATAATGAAGGGATAAAATACGGCTATAACAATGAAGACTTAGAAAGATTTTTTTTAAAAAGTTACTGTTAAGTTAAACTAGTTAAAAATATTATTAAAAGAGGAAAGAGGAAAATTTAAAAAAATGGAATGAGAAAAATTAAAATTAAAAAAATTAACTTTGCAAGACTAAAGGATCATGGGGAAAAAGTCATGAATTCTATGCATTGCTTTCCCTTAGCTCTGGAGTTCTGTTCTTGTTGATCGGTGAATTTGGTCTTGGCTGGGTGTTCTTGCTGATCTTCTGGGGGAGGGGACTGTTGCCACAGGTCTCAAATGTCTTTGCCCAAGGCGGAATGCACCACCCAGGCTAAAGCATCTGCTCGGGTTCACTCTTGCGAGCTTTTGTTCCCTGAATGCTTTCTGTAGACCTCTAGAGAACAGGAATGAAAATGGCAGCTTCCCAATCTCCAACCTGGAGGAGACCAGAGTTTGCAGCCCTACTTCTCATTGTGCCATCAGAGAAAAGCAGTCAATCCCTCCCATCTCCCTGGTCACCGGCTGCACTCCAAGCTCACTCAGCTTGTGACTGAGTATTTCTATTTCTGGCACACAGCCCTATTTGGAGTCTCCAAACCCAGCAGATTCCTGCCACAAGCTCCTGCACCACTCCTCTCAGAGAAGGAAGTAGGGGGTCTCTCTGATCTGCCACTTGCGGGGTCCCTGCTCAAAGAGCAGTTCTTTGACTGTACCTTGGATCTGGTTTAAGGTAACCCCAATCTGAGAGCTCCATCTCTGTAGTCAACTTCCCTGCTCTGATAGCAGGGAGTTCTGCCACAATCAGACACCCCCGATCCTTCTGCAACCCTGTGGGACCTGAGACCACACTCTCCCCACAAGGATTCCAACCCCACTTAGCCTTTGGAGCGATGTCCCTCAGAGGCGCAGATTTCTAAAAGTTCTGATTTTGTGCCCGGCTGCTCCACTGCATGCCGGGAGCCAGCCCCTCCCCCTCCCCATGGTCTATCTTCCCGTTATTTCTGATTGACTTCTCCACATGTTCTACCTTCCAGAAAGTCGTCAGTTTTCTGTTTGTAGGATTCCTGCTCTTCTTCTCTTCTATCTCCTGTTGAGTTTTCAGGTGTTCAGAATGGTTTGATAACTATCTAACTGAACTCCTGGGACCTGATGTCATTTCAGTCTGCTACTCCTCTGCCATGTTGCCTCCTTCCACATAAAACTTTTTTTCACAAAGTGTTATGAATAGTTGTGAAAGCACTCTCTTATTGGGGAAATCATCTTTTAAAATAGCTTAGAATATGCTGATCCTTGAAGAGCTTTATGACTTCTGAATAATTAAAATGTTATGTTTTGGTAGTTGAATAGACTGATCCTTGGTCCAGCTGATGGTAGAATGCAGGGAGACCATCCAGTCTTTTTGATGCTTTTTCTTTTCTTCTTTGTTTGTTAACTAGTTGCTTTATGAATAATGCATTCGTTAGATTTGTTAAAGCATTTGGTGAGTCTCATCCTACATAGCTGGTGTAGGAGCTTGCCCTTTCTCCTCCAAGTGCTTTTATATTTTATGCTCATTTTTTTTCCTAGAGCAGTCTAGTTCTCTAATACTATGATAAAGAGAATCACATTCCTCCCTGAACTAACACTTAACATGCATTTTGTATAATTTATAGTGCAAATATTACATAGGCAAAATATTACATAATCATATATCTCTTTCAGTGTATTTTGATTTATTGCCATCTGATTTCCCTCTTGAAATGTAAGTTTCTTGAATATAGGAATTAAATTCAGCATATTTGAACTGTCCTACAATGTGGGTAACTACTGAGATGCTTTTTGATGCCAACTCCACATACCTCCATAGCTACTGTTCTTAGTTCTCTCTTCTGTTTCACAGCCAAAGTTTTTGAAAGCCTTGGAGACAGTTCTGCATTCACTTCTCACTCCACTGCAATTTAAATTTTCTCTCCAAGCTTGCTACTAAAGCTATTTCTAGATGATAACCAATGACAAGTTGGTCATTAAATCCAATGAAAACTTTAATTTACTTGAACCCACTTTAGCAGTTGTCATTTTTGACCCTTCCTTCCTTCTTGACCTATTCTTCTCTAGTTTACTCTTAATTCTCTGTCCTTTTATTCTCGGGCTCTTACTCTGCCCATCCCTTAAGAGTTGGTTTTCTTGGGGTGCAGTCATCAATCTGCATCTTTTCTCACTTGTAAATTCTTTCTTTGGGCTTTAATTGCCCTGTATATGCTGATTATTCAAAAATCTATATTTTCTTTTTTAAATATTTTCTTTATTTATTTGACACAGAGAGAGATCGTAAGTAGGCAGAGAGGCAGGCAGAGATGAGGGAAAGCAGGTTCCCTGCTGAACAGGGAGCCCGAATGTGGGGCTCGATCCCAGTACCCTGAAACCATGACCTGAGCTGAAAGCAGAGGCTTAACCCACTGATATACCCAGGTGCCCCCCAAATCTATATTTTCAAGACAGACGTTATTCTGCTTCAGTCCCAAAACCTAGCTGCTGATTGGACATCTCAAATTAAACTCATCATCTTCCTCTTAAAACCCATTCTTTCTCCTGTTTAGAGCATCTCAGTAATTTGTCCTCCAATATGTAGTCAATTTCCGCCCCCCCAAAATTATTAAGTTACCCTTTACTCTACCTTCATTTTCAACTGAATCCAGTTCAGTTTCCTTGTATGATCTCTCTTTATAAGCCATCTCCAACTCCAACCAATTATTAATCATATGACAGAGTAAACTCTCCAAATCATGGATCTCATCATGTCACTCTCCTTTAGATTCTACAACAGCTCTCCATTTTGTTTAGCATGACATATGATGCTCTTCCATTGTGATCTGATTCTTGCCTAACTGCCCAGCCCCATCTTTCTGGTTATCTGGACCCTGATGCATTTAACATATAAGCCAGAAAGCTAGAAATTTTTCTTGGTCCTTTATCTTCCTCATGGGCCTCCCACTTATTCAACCCATTACCAAATGCAGAGGATTGTTCTTCTTGTACAGATCTCCTCTCCACTACCCAACTCTCATTCCAGCTCCATAATCTTTAGTTTGAAATGGCCACAGTGGCTTTCTAGCTACTACTTCTGCTTTTACTCTTGTTTTCCTTCCACTCTGTTCTCTACAGTGTAGCCAGAATATACTTTTGCTATTCCAGATTGGAAGATGTCACCTGAGTGCTTAAACTCATCCTCCCAACTTTTCATTGCTCTTAGGTTAAAGCCTCAAATCTTCTTGCTGGCTGCGTCTCCTACCTGTGCTTCTGGCCATCTGCATTCCAGCCATACTGCCCTTCAGTTACCTCATCCCACCACAGCCTTTCCACATGTTTTTTTAGCCTTTGAAGTAAATCACCTTCTCCTGTATCTTGTTAACTTCTATTCATTCCAGTTCACCTTTCAAACCTCAGCTTATGGAACCCTGCCCTCTGAGAGACATTTTAGGTGTCTTATACTACTGTCTCATACTACTGTACTTTTTCTTCAGTTTGTAATTATAAATTTATTTTCATGATCACTCAACAAATACTTCTCTACTCTATCAGACTATAGGCTTGAAAAGCGCAGGAGGTATGTCCTTTAATTTTTTTTTCTCACCACAGTATCACCGATGTCATGCACACAGTAGTTCAGTAATTTGTTTAATTAATTAACTGTGAATAATTTAATAGCATTTGAACAACTAGATGACAAGTAGAAAAACTCAAAATAAGCACTGATTTTTTTAATGTCTCAAAAAATACACTAAAATCAGTCATGTATTTATAATTATATTCAGTTGGATGTTTTACTTCTTTGATAATCATCTCCTAAATGTTTATCCATAAGGTAAGAATAATATGTAATAAACTGAACTATATAAAATATCGAATTCAGCTTTATTTGCATTGTCTTTTACTGCCTATTTAAAATCAAATTTAAATCAAATTATTTTGGAAATGATGAACTACTTTTTAAATGACTTAAGTGCCAACAATATTGTATGTTTACCTTATTTATAGTGTTAAGAAGTTTAAGTTGTCAGCAATGTTTTTTATTTCTGCTATTATATTTTAAAAGAGAGATAAAGAGAATATCAAGCACATCACACTTGTTCAGTTTGGAACTCTTAAAACTAACACCTGAACTATTTAGGGAGAAATTGTATAGAAGTCACTTATTACCATTCCAGAGAGCCACCTGGCTTCTCCCTATCGCTTTCTTTGTGTATTGCCTAATAGCTTGCCCGAGGAGTACTTCACTGACACTTAGATATACAAAACTGGTAGTTTTTGAAGACGACCCTTGAAAATATCATATAAATGATTAGATCTGAACTTTAATTTTAGCAGGAAGCCATATAAGTCTGCAAATGCAAAAGCGAATGGCATCTAAGCAATGTTGTCTATTCACTAGTTAGTTTTGCCCCATTAAATTCTAGTTTTAACATAAAGAAAGTAGAAAATGAAAGACACTAGTAATATCCAACCAAGAAAATTATGTGCAGATTTCAAGAGGCACAGTGAGAACTGCTTGAGCTAAAGCAAGAAAGTAACAGCTACATTGTTCAGAAGTAAATTAATGCATGCCTAATGGTAATGCATGCTGTCTAATATAAATACTCCAAAAAAAAAAAAGGAAAAATAAAAATAGAAGGAAAAAATACCTAGCTTAGTGAACTTGAATTTAAAAAAAGATAATCAAAGGTAAAAGAGATACACAAGGTACTGCTTAAGGCGTCAGTTAGAAAGAAACACTGGAAAGATTGTAGAACTGAGGTAAGAGGATTTAAAAATAAGAAAATCAAAGATAGAGAATGAATGGAAGATTGTACAACATAGTAGGATAAATGAGAAGACATTTGTCAAATATTCAAAGGACAAGATAATAGTGAACAGGAGGGAATATGATTAAGGCATAGAATGGCAATTTAATAAGATGCAAGGAGAGCCAAACTGAATCAGACAGAGAGCTCCTCTCGTGTAGTAGTTAGCATTCATCTGTAACATTATCAATAGCCTGTCCTGGGTGAAACTGATTGTCATGAATTTCACCATGATACTGCTATCTATCACCACTCTGCATAGGTGATCGTGCATTTGTCATAGGCTTCCTTTATGGAGTCTCTCATGGGTGGTTTTGACAAGGGTGACTCTTCAATTTAATTACTGTGTAATAAGACATGACTTTTAAAAATGTCTGTATATGATGTTCTGCCATGGATTTTTAAATATGTTAATTTACTAAAGCCTTAAGGTGATACACTTCAAGTACTACCTGAGCTCAAGCAGCGTCCCTCCTCCCATCCAGAAGGCTCACCTTCTTCATGTATTTTCCTCGTCTTCCCAGATATTAGCATAATATAAGTTAGTGCTTGAAATGGACAAAATATAAAGCTGAGAGAAAATTTGTGTTTTGCCCCCAATTCCCTGTCTGTATGAGTTCAGAGGAGGCACTTACCCTCTCCATAACTACTCTTTCATCAGTATAATAATAGGGATTATGCCCTCTGTGTATCATTAAAGGCAGGAAGAGTAAATGAGACACAAGAGAATATTACAAGCCCTTCTGAACACACATATCAATCCAGGGTGTGGTTGAGCCTGACATTATCACTCACCTTTTAGAGAGCTAATACCATGAGTCAATGCCTTTTTTTTTTGCCAGGAACCTCACATTTCCTCTGCTTCTGGAGCACCGCCGAGAAGGGCGGCTCTTCTTATCTCTGCAGGGGAAGGCTACCTTCTCCCCCAGTAAGCACTGTGCTGGCCCTAAAGAGTTCTGCCTCATCCCAACCCCAACCCTGCCTGCACCCACATGCTCTTTGGTGTGTAACTGCAGGTTAGTCTTTAATGACCATGAGGCCAGTGACAAGAAAGAAGTGTAGTTGGGACTGAGGGTCTGGTGCCTGGCTGTCCTCCTAAACAAGCTTCCCATTAGGCTCTGAAAAGCACCCAGAAACTGCCCAGCTATCCACATTCAACTGGCAAACCTAGCACCTGGCAGAAGGCCAGTTTGCATGGTATTGGGAAGGCATAGAGATTTTTTTGTTTATTTGTTTCCTCCAACAGATGTTGGAACTTCAAAGGGATTTGTAGATAATTCAATATACCAGCGAATCACTCAATATCTACTTTGCCTGGCACTCTGAGGAATGAATGAATAAATAAATAAATAAGACCTAGCCTCAGCCCCAAGGACAGAGATAGGTAGACATGGAAAAACACCAAATAAAGTAATTACTCAACATCATCATGAATGGTGGTAATGATCGTTGTTTTTAAAAATCTAAGAAAGGGTCCTACCCAGTGGCTAGCAGACCCAGTGCGGAGCTGCCTGGTTGCACCAAGCAGGTTACCCTTCAGACCGTCCAGCAACAGGATTGACATTGACCCCAGGGGGACAATGAAGTCACCAAAGAGAAGGTTGAGTCTGAAAAGGGAGAAAGATGTCTTTCCTATAGATGTCTTTCCTATAGTAGGCCAAAAATTAATTTATTCTGGCAAAGTCCTCCATGATGATACTGGTCTAAAAGTATATCAAATTGATGAAGAATCCTGGAGGTGCTTATGGTGCCAACACCTAAAGCTGTCACAGCACAGTACCAGCTACAGCCCAGCCATCACATCCTGCCATGGCACCACTGTTAGCTCCTCCCTGGTGTGGGCTGTTGCTTGGGGCCCCACCCATGCCCCTGCTTCAGCTCCTTCTCCCACACCTGCACCTCTCGGAACAGTGAAACAAGAAAACCCTACAGAAAAACCAGCAGAAGCACCAGTGGCTATAAGCCCACCATCAACAGAGGGTACATCAGGAGAGTCTTCTTGGCCAAACTGTTTGAAGACGCAACAGGTGTGTGTGTGTCACAGGGCAGTCTTGTGAGAACATGGTAACCAAGATCATATCCATGGGTCATGAAAGCCAGCAAATGATTGCTGCTCTGAGAGTCTGTTCTAACTACCCTGACAGAGTAGTGGAGCCTCTTTCTATGGGAATCCTGGAGATAGAGAAAGTCAGACTGTGGTTGATTCCCTCCTCAGCAGCTAGCACGAGGACTGGCTCCCCAGTCTTCAGTGGCTGCAGCTGCAGTGACCCTACAACAAGTTCTGGAGAAGACCATTTGAATTCCTATGGATCAGCCTCAGTTTCAACAGATGAGACAAATGACTCAAAAGAATCCTTCCCTGCCTCTAGCATTGCGGCAAGAGGCCAAGAACATTCTCAACTCCTGCAACAGATTAGTCAAACCCAGGAACATTTGATTCTGGTGTTAAATGGACCAGGTTAAGAAGTAGGTGGGTCAAGGAACTGGGGGAGTCCAGATGGGAGGCGACAGTGGTCGAGTTGCAGTAGGTGGAAGTGAGTCTGTGAGCTACACTCAATGAGCACCTCCAGACTAAGAAGCCACAGAAAGATTAAAGGCACTCAGATTTCCTGAAGGACTTGTGCTATGAACATAATTTGCTTCTGAGAAGAATGAGAACTTGGCTGTCAATTTTCTTCTACACCAAAACGTTGATGAAGCTGGAAAAGGACTTTTTTTTCTCTGATGTTTCACAGCAGGTCACCACACTGCATTTACTGGTTGTCTCTGATGACTTGGGCTCCTGTGCATGATAGCTGGTATAAGGTAGGAGATGGGTGAGGGTGGGGGTACAAGGCAGGGGTAAATACGTACACATCTGCTGCAGTTAGCAGATGCCACAGATCTGTGCAGTGTATAAAATTCATACAAATCAAAGTCAGATTTTGCAGGTCTCTATTTCTTCTATAAAATGTTTGGAAACTTTTCCTGGGTTTCAAATTTTTTTTTTTTTTTTTTTTTTTTTTAGTGTATCGAATCCAAAAATTAAGTATAATGCCCTGCTTCCCATTTCTTTGACTAAACATTGATTTCAGAATGTTATGTTGGGTGCCAGGGTTGCTCACTAAGTGTCAGACTCTAGGTCTCAGCTGAGATCATGATCTTGTGGGTCGTGAGATCAAGCTCTGCATCTGGCTCTCCAATGGGCAGGGAGTCTGCTTGAGGTTCTCTTCCCTGCTCATGTTCTCTCTCTCTCTCTCTCAAATAAATCTTTAAAAAAAAAAAAATTGGTACCTAGAATCTACAATCTCTATTTTGGAGCAACGCTGGATAATAGCTTTGTGAAGTTAAAAAAAACTATTGGAGCTACTATAAACAGAAATGCCAAATTATTGATAGTTCCTGCTGCTTCAAATATGTATAAAATTAATATGTAAGAAAGCCTATTCTTTCAAGTTAAATGCCTGGGGGGCGGGGAAGGGGAACATCTTAAAATGAAAATACTGCTATTTGATCATTGAATTTGAGACCCTTCTAACATGATTGGAGGAACTGCAAAAATAGAGATATCTTCCTGTTTACATTTTTGTTTTGTTTTTTATTTTGTTTTGAGGGAAAAAATTGGTAGGTGTTTAATTACTGTTTGCTTCATTGTTGTGATGCAGTGAAAGTTTTAAAATCATTGCGTGTTTGCTTTGGAAGTATCCCTTTGTGAGATTTAGCACTTTGGGGCCAACAGAGAAATGCGGCATTCGCTCTCCTTCCCTTGGGTTTCTGATGTTTGTAAGTATTTTTCCTCATTAGATAAGAATGTATGACCATTGATGTCATCAGGATGATACTACTTTCAAAAAGAGAAGGAAGGCAGAAGTATAATACAGAATCTTTTATTGCATTGGAAAGACTGGTGAAGTCTTTGGAAGAATTGGAAGATGCAGCTAGGAAAGTTCTTTGAAAGATATATAATCACGATATCTCATGGCATATTAAAAGAAAAATTTTAATAGGAAAGAAAGAAAGGGGAAAAATATAATAAAGCATAAGCCAAAATAATCAAGGATGGCTTCACTGAGAAGGTTGAGTTGGAACTGACTCTTGAAGGCTGGATTAATTTTGGTTAATTGGAGAGGAGTTAAGGAACAACATTATAAACAGGGAATATTCATAGAAAGGCAGGCAATAGGAATGGTAATAAGGAACACCTGGTTGGCTCAGTTGGTTAAGTGTCTCCTTTCAGCTCAGGTTAGGATCCCAGGATCCTGGGATTCTGTCCCACATCAGGCTCCTTGCTCACCGGGGAGCCAGCTTCTCCTCTACCTGCTGCTCTCCCTGTTTATACTCTCTCACTCTCTTTCTCTGGCAGATAAATAAATAAAATCTTAAAAAAAGAGAGAGAATGGTAATAAGATTAGCAAGATTCATTAGGTAATTGCTTAATCACTTATTGAACATTCATTGAATATTTTCTCTCAGGCATCACACTAGGACACTAGGAGCTGGATATAAAGTGATGAGCAAAACAGATGAAGTTCCTGCTCTCCTACAGATTACCCTTTAGTGAGGGAGGTAACCAATAAATAAGGGAGTCCTAAGTAATTCTAAAATGCATGGCACTATGACGAAAATGTTCTTTGGAAAGTCTGGAATCCTGGCTAGGCCCTAGAAATGACCACAGCTAGAAGGGACACTGAAGCTGAAAGATGACAGAAGACAAGGAACCAGCCATTGAAAGGACAGAGGGGAAGTTGATTCCAGGTAAAGACAGCAGGATCCCAGCCTAAGAAAGGAAGAGTTTAGCATATTTTTACATACTAAACAGAAGCCGGGGTGGTTGATTGCATAGTGTCTTCATGATAACTTTTCTAACTTATTTCTTACCATGGATCATTTAGAATTCTTGACATCTTACTATTGCAGTGTTCCTATAATCAGTACCAAGTTTATTAATGATGACTCTTATATATTGTTGTATAAATTCATTAAGGAAGAAGAATTAAAGGCATGACCAGTTCATGATCATTCAGAATTTAAAAGAGGCAGTGCCTCAATATACATTTATTTTAAAAAATTAAATGCTTTTGGCTATGCATCAGAATTTGTAGCCTTTCTCATGTGAATATGTAAGTTATGATCTTTTAGTAGTATAAGATATTGATAAAGCAAGGAATACATTTTAAGTTAAATTATAATGCACACCATGTGTGGCAATACAGTACTGGTAATACATTAATAATTTAAGATAATAAAAGTGACCATAATGTAGATCAAATCCCTTAGTATAGTCTGTGATATGTGAAAATAAGAGTGATCTTGTATAGTCAATTCAGTCTAGATAAACATCTATAATAGCTTAGAAGGCCAATATCTTAAGCAGCTGACTTTAGTAATTTTCAAATAACATTTTAAAATGTATATGCATGTGAAATGTATATATAAAAAGTTACTTGACCAATTGGTTAGCACCCTCCAAATAATTTCGGATATTTACTGCAGACTGTTAAGAGAGATTTTTAAAACTTCCCATGGATCTTACCCTTTCATCTTTTTATTTGTGATGGTAACACTCACAGGTTGAGAAACTAGTTGATGGTTGGCCTTTATAGTCTACCTTTCATGTAAAATCTTGAAAGTGGTCAGGAACTAAACCTCTTACTGCCCCCTGGGAAATCACAAAAGGCAGTATAATTTCTATAGCATCTCTTACGATGTTCTGTGTTGGCCAGACATTTAGTTCTATTTTAATTTCTATCTAAAATCCACTTATGTGTAAGAAAAAATTTAGAATCTCTGGGCATGTCTAGAAGGCAAACACTCTGTACGGGATTATAGAGAATTAATGCTCTGCCAATTTGGACCTTTCTCAAATTATTTTAAGGCAGTTTGTAATTCTTTGATCCATTATCTATAGTTAGATTATCTCTATCTTTTTAGTAAAAAAAAAAAAAAAAGAAGTCCTATTAGCATATGCACATGCATCGAGAGAGAAACTGTATACCTACTTCAAGGTGCTCTAAACCTTGTATCTTTTAAGAAACTGAATGTTACACATGCCCCTTTTATTTAACTAAATATAGCATATCTTAACTATAAACACGTTAAATGGATTCCTTTGTGTTATGTGGCATCTTCAATGTGAAGGAAGGTGCAAATGCGTGGGTACATTCTTCAGGAGGTGAAGCTATTTGTGGAGTTGTTTCACTTTGTTGACCATGATGTGTGGTACTGTGATTAACAGCCGTCTTTTCCGGTGATGATGTATGGGAAGAGTTAGCCTTTATTCTTCTTTAATGTTTTCCTGGCATCTTTAGAGTGTTATAAAATAAGCATTTACTACTTAGTAGCTAAGCATTTCTCCTCTTTGTTTCTTTAATTAACGTATTGATCTAGACTGCATCTATAGGATCAAGCTTATTGAGACAGACTGCCTGGGCCTCCTCCAGAGATCATTGCTATGCTCCACACTTTTTCAGTAAATAAAATATGGACAAAACTGCAACATGTGGAGGCTAAAAAATCCGTTAAAGACTTTTGGCAACTCTACCTCAAAGATACTTCAAAAATAATTGTGTTTTATCGCTTCTTCTGTGTCATTGCATAGAGCAAGGGTTCTAAAAAGACCCAGTACAGCTCTCTGATTTCCATTTAATGGAAGAAGTAATAAAGTTTAATTGTATACTTGAGCACGGGGTGTCATTTCCAGTATATCTGATCAATAATTCATCGATTGCCTTTGGCTCAGAGTTATATTTGAAGGAAAATGTAGCTAGTGGGAGCTTATCTCACTGTAGCTTCATCATCTCAATTAATTATGCTTTTCCTGAATTTGGATCATTAGGCTACCAAAGTGACAGCAGATGGCGAGCAAACTGGACAGGATGCTGAGAGGACCAACAAGCGAGCAGACTCCTTAGGAGAATTCATTAAGGAGCTTGCCCAGGATGCAGAAGGTATTAGAATCCTTTAATTTAATCATTATGTCTCCCACCAGAAAAATGAAAAAGGGATTACACAGGACTGGAATTTCTCTAGTAAGAAATGCCATTTCTCAATCTGAGGGTAGGGTCAGGTTTTGAAAAATACTTTGGTTGGGATCGTCAAGGTCATGATCTGCGGAGCATCTACAATCTACAGTGTTAAATAAGGGACAACAGGTAGTGAGTTAGACATTATGAGCCAGGGTCTTGGTGAATTGAATGCAGTCCCTTGGGAATGCCTTAATTTTTGAGCAATGGCTATTATGAATAGATAATCAAAAACTTATGCTTTGCTGTTGTTTGTATTCAAAACTACTAGAAAGATTAATTTTTTAAAAAGCTATTTTTATCATTTTACTCAGTATATTAAAGCAGCACTTTAGTTTCTCAAAATGGCTTTTAAAATACTTGGTTTCAATGAAAATCTGTTGCTTAGAGTCTGGACTTGTTATATTACCAGAAGCTTCACTGCATTTAGTCCATAATTCTAAAGGAATTAGTGCTTGGCATCTACCGATATGATGGAGGATCAAAGTAGAAGCCATTTGGGGGCTAAACCCCAGATTAAGAACTATTTAAAGAAGATATTTTTAAAAAGACTCTAAATCATAAGTTTCTATTATTAAACAGTAAACAAACATGCAGGTTTAAAAAGTAGGAAAAATGCTTTGGGCTTTTTCTTTTAAAAATATTTTGATTACTCTATAGTGTTACGTGTTTTAGATATTTTGCTTGGAAATATAACCAAATAAATCAGGATGTGAGATAACCTCCAAGGCAGATCCTGACAGGTAATTCTTAGGGATCACTAGCCAGGAAGAGAGAGAAACTCCCAAAGATGCCCCACTGCAGGAAGCAACAGAGTTTTAGTCTGAGGCGAAACATATCAGGATCTGAAACAGAAGTTACACCTACTACAAAATTCTTAATTAACTCATTATGGTTTATCCTCTGCTATATGGAGTTTTTTGTGCTTTCCCCAGTTTTATTTCCCATTAATGTGACTTGAAATGCTCTCCACACAGCCCTCACAGAAAAAATCCCATTGCGGGTAAAACAATTTCTGCCTGGATCTGTGAAGGCAGTGGTCAAAACCCAAGTAATTTTCCTTTTCCTTCTACCTCAATCTCAAGCACTCAATACTTATAGCCTCAGTACTTATAGCCAATCCTGGAAACTTATTTTGAAATTATTTCAATCAAATATCCATGCTTGGGGGAGGAGTCAAGATGGCGAAGAAGTAGCAGGCTGAGATGACATCAGGTAGCCGGAGATCAACTAGATAGCTTATCAATCCATTGTGAACATCTACAAATCCAACAGGAGACTGAAGAGCAGAACAGCAACAATTCTAGAAACAGAAAATCGACCACTTTCTGAAAGGTAGGACCAGCAGAGAAGTGAATCTAAAGCAACGTAAGATAGATCGCAGGGGGAGGGGCCAGCTCCCGGCAAGTGGCGGAGCAATGGAGCACAAAATCAGGACTTTTAAAAGTCTGCTCCATTGAGGGACATCACTCCAGAGGCTAAATTGGGGTGAAGCCCATGCGGGGTCAGCATGGCCCCACGTCCCACGGGATCACAGAAGGATTGGGGGTGTCTGAGTGTCACAGAGCTTGCAAGTATTAGATCAGGAAAGCAGCTGCAGAGACAGAGCTGAGGAGTGAGCTCTCAACTCGGGGTTACCTTGAACTGGTCACAGGCTGGGTGAGCTTGGAGCATGGCCAGAGGCCAGGTACACGGGAGTGATTGAGTGCTTGTCTCTGAGAGCACACTGAAGAGTAGGACCCCAAGCTCTCGGCTCTTCTGGGCCAGAGATTGGGAGGCTGCCATTTTCATTCCTGTCCTCTGGACGCTACGGAAAGCGTTCAGGGAAGAAAAACAACTGGAAGCAAACCCGAGCAGATAAGTTAGCCAGGCCCCTGGTAAGGGCGGTGCAATTCCGCCTGGGGCAAAGACACTTGAGAATCACTACAACAGGCCCCTCCCCCAGAAGATCAACAAGAAATTCAGCCAAGACCAAGTTCAAGTACCAAGGAGAACAGCAGAATCCCAGAGGAGGAGAAAGCAAAGCATGGAGTTCATGGCTTTCTCCCCATGATTCCTTAGTCTTGCAGTTAATTTAATTTTTTTAATTTAATTTTTTTTTCTTCTTCTAATTTTTTTTTAACTTTTACCCTTTCCTCTTTTAACATTTTTTAGCTAGATTATCTTAACAATACCTTTCATTAAAAAAAAAAATAATCTTTTTTGAACCTTCATTATTATAGTCATATTTTATCCTTTATTGTATCTAACTTTATTTTTGTATACACATAGGGTTTTTTCTTCTAAAAAAATTTGGGGTACAACTTCTAATAGATCAAAATCTGCCCTAAATCTAGCTCCGGGCTTATTCTAGTTTCCAGCCTGAGCAAAATCTCTCCACTTTCTTTTTCTTTATTCTCCCAACCAACTTACTTTAACAACTCCTTTTTTTTTAGAAATTAAAAAAAATTTTTTTTCATCTTTATAGGCATATTCCGTCCCTTCATTGTGTTTACCCTCATATATATTTTTCATTCATTAAAATTTTGGGAGGTAGTTTCTTCTAAGAGACCAAAATACTCCCAAAATTAAATGGGTGACCCTGTTCTAGTCACCAATCTAATAAATACATATTTTTTCTTTTTTATATTTTTTTAAATTTGCTTTTTTTTTTTTAAATTTTTTTTTCTGAACTTCTTTTTATCCCCTTTGTCCTCCCCATGATTTGGGGTCTCTCCTGATTTGGCTAAAGCACATTTTCCTAGGGACTTTACCACCATTTTAGTATTTTACTGGCTCCTTCATATAGTCTTATCTGGACAAAATGACAAGGCAGAAAAACTCACCACAAAAAAAAAGAACAAGAGGCAGTACCGAAGGCTAGGGACCTAATCAATACAGACATTGGTAATATGTCACATCTAGAGTTCAGAATGATGATTCTCAAGGTTCTAGCCAGGCTCAAAAAAGGCATGGAAGATATTAGAGAAACCCTCTTGGGAGATATAAAAGCCCTTTCTGGAGAAATAAAAGAACTAAGATCTAAACAAGTTGAAATAAAAAAAGCTATTAATGAGGTGCAATAAAAAGTGGAGGCTCTTACTGCTAGAATAAATGAGGCAGAAGAAAGAATTAGCGATATAGAAGACCAAATGACAGAGAATAAAGAAGCTGAGCAAAAGAGGGACAAACAGCTACTGGATCACTAGGGGAGAATTCGAGAGATAAGTGACACCATAAGACGAAACAACATTAGAATAATTGGGATTCCAGAAGAAGAAGAGAGGGGAGCAGAAGGCATATTGGAGAGAATTTCCCTAATATGGCAAAGGGAACAAGCATCAAAATCCAGAAGGTGCAGAGAACCCCCCTCAAAATCAATAAGAATAGGTCCACACCGCATCAACTAACAGTAAAATTTACAAGTCTTAGTGACAAAGAGAAAATCCTGAAAGCAGCCCAGGAAAAGAAGTCTGTAACATACAATGGTAAAAATATTAGATTGGCAGCTGACTTATCCACAGAGACCTGGCAGGTCAGAAAGAGCTGGCATGATATTTTCAGAGCACTAAACGAGAAAAACATGCAGCCAAGAATACTATATCCAGCAAGGCTATCATTGAAAACAGAAGGAGAGATAAAAAGCTTCCAAGACAAACAAAAACTGAAAGAATTTGCAAACACCAAACCAGCTCTACAGGAAATATAGAAAGGGGTCCTCTAAGCAAAAAGAGACCCTAAAAGCAGTATATCAGAAAGGAACAGACAATATACAGTAACAGTCACCTTACAGGCAATACAATGGAACTAAACTCATATCTCTCAATAGTTACCCTGAATATTAACGGGCTAAATGCCCCAATCAAAACACACAGGGTATCAAAATGGATAAAAAAACAAAACCCATGAATATGCTGCCTACAAGAAACTCATTTTAGACCCGAAGACACCTCCAGATTTTAAATGAGGGGGTGGAAAATAATTTACCACGCTAATGGACATCAGAAGAAGGCTGGGGTGGTAATCCTTATATCAGATCAATTAGACTTAAAGCCAAAGACTATAATAAGAGATTAGGAAGGACACTATATCATACTCAAAGGATCTGTCCAACAAGAAGATCTAACAATTTTAAATATTTATGCCCCTAACGTGGGAGCAGCCAACTATATAAACCAATTAATAACAAAATCAAAGAAACACATCAACAATAATACAATAATAGTAGGGGACTTTAACACTCCCCTCACTGAAATGGACAGATCATCCAAGCAAAAGATCAACAAAAAAATAAAGGCTTTAAATGACACACTGGACTAGATGGACATCACAGATATATTCAGAACATTTCATCCCAAAGCAACAGAATACACATTCTTCTCTAGTGTACATGGAACATTGTCCAGAATAGATCACATCCTGGGTCACAAATGAGGTCTCAACTGGTATCAAAAGATTGGGATCATTCCCTGCATATTTTCAGACCACAATGCTCTGAAGCTAGAACTCAATCACAAGAAGAAATTTGGAAAGAACCCAAATACATGGAGACTAAACAGCATCCTTTTAAAGAATGAATGGCTCAACCAAGAAATTAAAGAAGAATTGAAAAAATTCATGGAAACAAATGATAATGAAAACACAACTGTTCAAAATCTGTGGCACACAGCAAAGGCAGCCCTGAGAGGAAAATATATAGCAGTACAAGCCTTTCTCAAGAAACAAGAAAGGTCTCAAATACACAACCTAACCCTACACCTAAAGGAGCTAGAGAAAGAACAACAAAGAAAGCCTAAACCCAGCAGGAGGAGAGAAATCATAAAGATCAGAGCAGAAATCAATTAAATAGAAACCAAAAAAACAATAGAACAAATCAACGAAAATAGGAGCTGGTTCTTTGAAAGAATTAATAAGATTGATAAACCCCTGGCCAGACTTATCAAAAAGCAAAGAGAAAGAACCCAAATAAATAAAATCATGAATGAAAGAGGAGAGATCACAACCAACACCAAAGAAATACAAACAATTATGAGAACATATTATGAACAACTCTATGGCAACAAATTTGACAATCTGGAAGAATTGGATGCATTCCTGGAAACATATAAACTACCACAACTGAACCAGGAAGAAACAGAAAACCTGAACAGACCTGTAACCAGTAAGGATATTGAAACAGTCATCAAAAATCTCCAAACAAACAAAAGCCCAGGGCCAGACGGCTTCCCAGGGGAATTCTACCAAACTTTTAAAGGAGAATTGATACCTATTCTCCTGAAACTGTTCCAAAAAATAGAAATGGAAGGAAAACTTTCAAACTCATTTTATGAGGCCAGCATCATCTTGATCCCAAAACCAGACAAGGATCCCATCAAAAAAGAGAATTACAGACCAATATCCTTGATGAACACAGATGCGAAAATTCTCACCAAAATACTAGCCAATAGGATTCAACAATACATTAAAAGGATTATTCACCACGACCAAGTGGGATTTATTCAGGGCTGCAAGGTTGGTTCAGCTTCCGCAAATCAATCAATGTGATACAACACATTAATAAAAGAAAGAACAAGAACCATATGATACTCTCCATAGATGCTGAAAAAGCATTTGACAAAGTACAGCATCCCTTCCTGATCAAAACTCTTCAAAGTGTAGGGATAGAGGGCACATACCTCAATATCATCAAAGCCATCTATGAAAAATCCACTGCAATATCATTCTCAATGGAGAAAAACTGAAAGCTTTTCCACTAAGTTCAGGAACATGGCAGGGATGTCCTTTATCACCACTGCTATTCAACATAGTACTAGAAGTCCTAGCAATCAGCCTCAGCAATCAGACAACAAAAAGAAATTAAAGGCATTCAAATCAGCAAAGAAGAAGTCAAACTATCACTTTTTGCAGATGATATGATATTACATGTAGAAAACCCAAAAGGCTCCACTCCAAAACTGCTAGAACTTGTACAGGAATTCAGTAAAGTGTCAGGATATAAAATCAATGCACAGAAATCAGTTGCATTTCTCTACACCAACAGCAAGACAGAAGAAAGAGAAATTGAGGAGTCAATCCCATTTACAATTGCACCCAAAACCATAAGATACCTAGGAATAAACCTAACCAAAGAGGCACAGAATCTATACTCAGAAAACTATAAAATACTCATGAAAGAAATTGAGGAAGACACAAGGAAATGGAAAAAGGTTCCATGCTCCTGGATTGGAGGAATAAATATTGTGAAAATGTCTACACTGCCTAAAGCAATCTTCACATTTAATGCAATCCCCATCAAAATCCCATCCATTTTTTTCAAAGAAATGGAACAAATAATCCTAAAATTTATATGGAACCAGAAAAGACCTCAAATAGCCAAAGGAATATTGAAAAAGAAAGCCAAAGTTGGTGGCATCACAATTCTGGACCTTAGGCTCTATTACAAAGCTGTCATCATCAAGACAGTATGGTACTGGCATAAAAACAGACACAGAGATCAGTGGAACCAAATAGAGAGCCCAGAAATAGACCCTCAACTCTATGGTCAACTAATCTTCAACAAAGCAGGAAAGACTACCCAATGGAAAAAAGACAGTCTGTTCAACAAATGGTGTTGGGAAAATTGGACAGCCACATGCAGAAAAATGAAATTGGACCATTTCCTTACACCACATATGAAAATAGACTCAAAGTGGATGAAGGACCTCAATGTGAGAAAGGAATCCATCAAAATCCTTAAGGAGAACACAGACAGCAACCTTTGGCCTCAGCCGCAGCAACTTCTTCCTGGGAACATCACCAAAGGCAAGGGAAGCAAGGGCAAAAATGAACTATTGGGATTTCATCAAGATCAAAAGCTTTTGCACAGCAATAGAAACAGTTAATGAAACCAAAAGACAACTGACAGAATGGGAGAAGATATTTGCAAATGGCATATCAAATAAAGGGCTGGTATCTAAAATCTATAAAGAACCTGTCAAACTCAATACCCAAAGAACAAATAATCCAATCAAGAAATGGGCAGAGGACATGAACAGACATTTCTGCAAAGAAGACATCCACGTGGCCAATAGACACATGAAAAAGTGCTCCACATCACTTGGCATCAGAGAAATACAAATCAAAACCACAATGTGATACCACCTCAAACCCATCAGAATGGCTAAAATTAACAAGTCAGGAAATGACGTGCTGGCGATGATGCAGAGAAAGGGGAACCCTTCTACACTATTGGTGGGAATGCAAGCTGGTGCAGCCACTCTGGAAAACAGCATGGAGGTTCCTCAAAAAGTTGAAAATAGAACTACCCTATGACCCAGCAATTGCACTACTGGGTATTTACCCTAAAGATACAAATGTAGTGATCTGAAGGAGCAAGTGCACCCAAATGTTTATAGCAGCAATGTCCACAATAGCCAAACTATGGAAAGAACCTAGGTGTCCAGCAACAGATGAATGGATCAAGCAGATGTGGTATATATACACAATGGAATCCTATGCAGCCATCAAAAGAGATAAAATCTTGCCATTTGTAACAACGTGGATGGAACTAGAGGGTATTATGCTTAGCGAAATAAGTCAATCAGAGAAAGACAACTATCATATGATCTCCCTGATATGAGGAAGTGGAGATGCAATGTGGCGGGTTTGGGGTGGGTAGGAGAAGAATAAATGAAACAAGATGGGATTGGGAGGGAGACAAACCATAAGTGACTCTTAATCTCACAAAACAAACTGAGGGTTTCTGGGGGGAGAGGGGAGGAGGAAGAGGGTGGGGTTATGGACATTGGGGAGGGTATGTGCTATGGTGAGTGCTGTGAAGTGTGTAAACCTGGCAATTCACAGACCTGTACCCCTAGGGATAAAAATACATTGTATGTTTATAAAAAAAATTTTAAAAAAGTATCCATGATTAAGGATAAACGCTGGGCCATGTTTTCCATAGACTCCAGCGTCAGCACTGCTCATCGGTTCACTCTGCCATGTACCCACTATCCAGTCTGTGCACTGCACAAAGGCACCAGGAGGGGCAGGTGGAGATGGGATTTCATCCAGGTTTTACTCTCCACCCACAGTCCATTCATCAGAGAAAAGGGTTAGGTATCATCAAAGGTGTCTCCCTTCTCTAAATTATGCATCTGTCAGGCAGCCTGGTTGTGTCTGTCCAGACAGGATAACTTTTTCCTAATTTATATGAAAGTCCATGTGGGATAGCTGTGCTCCTGTACCAGGGAGAAATGTGGACATTGTTCCCTTCTTCCGGCAGCTACTGATTTAAATGGTAACACACATGATATGCATAGCCCTTTATAAAAAAACTTTAGCAAAACTAATCCAACTGTTAAAATTTCCTGAATGTTTAAATCTGAATATGCCAGAAGCAAATGAAACCCTGACTGAGATGTTTATATGTATTACAAGTCTTGGCAGTTCAGGAGATTTTTCTAAAAGAAAACTCCCCAAAATCCATGAGTGGGTTATACAACATAACCACACCCATTTTTTTTCTCTTAGAACTATACTAATCGGAGATAGTATCAGTACTTTTAGGTTTTATAGTGGCAATAAATTGCTGTGGGAAAAATGAATGTGTTTGCCTGCCATTTATCTAGTTTTATTTTTAAATAGATGGGATACCTTACTCCCTCTATCTTCCATTATAAGTAATGATCTCTTCATAGATTATCAAGGTCTATTAATCTAAGGCATTCTAATCTCCCTATAATTTTGAAATTCTACTTTGGTATGACTCCAGATTAGATCACAAATACTCTATATTTTGTTCCATGAACTAATAGAATTAATGAGTGAACACACACACACATACACACACACGTATCTATACATAAAAACAACTCATAACATTATCATATGTACTAAGGTATACTAGGACTTAATAAATGCTAGACATCTTCTTTCCTGTTTCTCAGGTCATGGTAGTATTTGTCATTCGTGATGAATTTATCCATCAGAGGATATTTTTTTGGTTCAGTATGAAAAACAACTTTGTTTCTTCTGATGGATTAATGTATTTGTATGTTACAGATACTGTATATGTCTTAAGTGTCCCTTTTAAATTCTCTTCTATGCTTTGGTTACTGAGATACTATTAATATGTCTTTGGATTTACATTATTTTTTATCTTTACTTCATTTCCTTTTATGTTAATTTTATCTTGTTTTTAAAGATATTTCAAAACTACTTAAAATTTTCTCTGAAATAAAGTAGAAATAAGTAAATTTCAGAGCTATATTAATGTCATAATTATTTTCAATTCTGATGAACATGTACTGAGCTGATAGTGTATACCTTTGAATCTAAAAGGCTGACATGTTCATCTTCAGTTTAAAAATATTCAGAGAATTTCCAAATTAATATAAAAGTAGGGGAGCAATCACATCTCTTCTACTGAAATGATGCTTTCTTTTTTAATGCAGTATCATTTTGCTAACATCATTTTTGTGTGACTTAATTATTTCTTCTAGTTGCTTACATAGTGCTTTCATTTTTGAAAACATGATGCTTATGTTTCAAAAGATATAGCCATCTTATTCTTTTCCTTTCCTTTCCTCTCTCTTATTCTTTTTCCAGCAAGTTCTTCTCTGCAGAAGTTTAGTTTTAAGAATAGACCGCAAGTGAGTCTGTATCTCTCACATTACCCCCTTAGAACTATGCAGGCCCAGGACCTAATTCAATCAAATTTCAAAAAATATCTCTAATCAAAGTTCTTTTATATACTCACTTTATAAGAGAAAAAAATAACATGTAGGCCCAGGACCTATATTCAATCAAATTTCAAAAAATATTTCTAATCAAAGCTCATTTATATATTCACTTAATAAAAAAAAAACCTACACCTTTAACAATTTGAAAAGTGGGATTTATGAATGCAAATGAGGTCAGTGGTTAGTTACATGATACAATTAGTTAAATCAACATACTTCTACCACCTTTCCTGAAATTTAAGAAGTATAAACCTTACATTTTAATAATTAGCATTCTGCCATAGTTCTCACAAAGTCTACTGGATCAAGGAGCTTTCCAGTTAATCAGTCCATCATCACTGTTGTTCCTTAAGAAACACAATGCACCTAAGTGATAACTTAGCAACTGTAGTGGTGAAATCTTGAGAAGGTTCTTTGGGGTGTGTCAACGTAGGACTATTAAGGAGTTGACAAAGAGCAAACTAGCCTCCCTAACTTCTAGGAATATGGCACCTGAGCAAAAATTTCTACCACAGGGCTAGGAGTGGCCATGTTTTTTCTCTAAAACAGCTTATTTAAATTGTTCTGCAGATTGGATTATGACTGTCAGAATAAGTGGTTGATGGCAGCAACTTTCTAACCAAGTACCTTAATCATGAAAAGAGAATTTGAAACATGCATTTTGGGAAGGGTAAAATTCAAGATTGAAACCCAATTCCTTCTTCTAAACCATGATTTTCAAACTCTAGTGTAGAGGAGAAGTCACTGGAGGGCTTGTTAAACCAAGGATTGCTAGACCCTTACCCCTAGAATTTTTAGGTCAATAGGTCTGAGGTAGGGCCTGAGAATCTCCATTTCTAGTAAGTTCCCTGGTGAGGCTGATGCTACTTATTTGGGAACCATAGTTCAGAACCACTGTGTCACACCCTTCATGGCGGCTCTGTTCAGCCAGTATGCACCTGTTAAAAGAACCTGGAATAACTACTCTTGGAACAGCTCCAACCAGTGCTAATCAGAAAAGTTTCTCCAAGAGTAGAAGTGAATTTTCAGTATTCCTTATGCCATGAATGACATCTTAGGATATAGCATGGAATAATAAAAAATGTCTCTTGGCCAATGCAGGGCCTTATTCTAAGGACATTCACAGGTGATATTACAGAAATAAGGGATTGGCACACGAGAGTTTGAGAAAACACCTCCCTTCACCTTGTTAAGTTAATGCATCATAAAGCACAATTCTGGAGAAGCTGGCCTAAAACCAATGGTAGAATTGCATAAATGTTTCAACTCACCAGTTTTTCTGACTTTTATTTGAAATAGGATTCTTTTTTCAAATGAAACTTGCCCAGAATGCTAACCTATCAGATAGATACTTGACAGAATAGACATTGTTTGTAGAATACCTGAAGCACCCAGAGAATCCTTAAATTTTGAAGAGCCCAGTTTGAAGCTTTCTTTACTCAATGCATAATAAACACAGACTCTTACAATGAATGTTCTAGAAGGCTAGAAGGTGGCTTTGAGCCCTAATGTAGAACCCTCATCCCAAGTCCAGTGCTTCCTCCCTCATTCCTTTAAACAGAAACATAGAACGGTGTGGAAGAGTGAGGGCAGGTTTGTTTTCAGAGACCTCATCACTGAGACGTTTTTCTGTGCTCGGTATTTGCAAATTGACTGAATATGATTGTGTCTTAGCAGTAGCACAGACCTTGTGTTTTCATCTTCCAAGGGGTAGGCTTTGTGTCTCATTGTTTACTTCTTACTTGAAGAAGGTTTGGGCCATTTCTTTATTAGCGTGTTTTTCCTTGTGAGATAGAAACACCGTGCTTCAATTACTGTGCCCCACAAAATAAATATAATTGGACAAATATGTCACCTTTCCCTGTTTGTTAGGGATCGTTATTAACTACCTCTCTGTTCCCAGCAGGAACACCCATGGCAAACTACATTTCATTTGGAGATCGTGGGGAAAAGCAGATGCTTGCTGCCATTTTTGCGTGTGGCACTTCTGTTTACTAATTTACAAAATTTGTCTTACCCCCTGCAGCTGTAAATGAAAAAGCTGTAAGACTAAATGAAACTCTCAGAACTCAAGACAAGGCCTTTGAGAGAAATTTGCAAGCGCTTCAGAAAGAGATTGATCAGATGATGGCAGAACTGAGAAGGAAAAATCTAGACAAACAAAAGGAAGTTGCTGAAGATGAGTTAGTGTGAGTAGATGCTTTATTATTTTTTCATTTGATACAGTGAGCTTTCCAGATTGCTAACAGTTTTCTAAAATTTTCATCACACTTTTGAGTACAAGAGACTTCATTATTTTTCACTTAGTTATTATTTATCTTGTTCTAAAATGGATTAAAAGCATGTTTTCCTATATTTAAACAATTAAATGAATGATCTATTCTGGTGCTATCCCTTCCATAACTAGGACTTGCTTTATTAATCTCTTGCGTTAGGGACTTGTAAACCATCAATAGTTTTTTGTTGTTGTTGTTTTAATGAAAATATCTCTGGATAAATAAAGTTGTGAATTTGGCAATCCATTTTGTGCATTTTGTCATTTTAGGAAATGCTGAATAGAAGAGTCCTCAAATAATAAATGCCTACTACTTTGAATTTAGGGCTGAAAATTTGAGATTGGGAATAATAATTGTGATTTTACTAATGCAGATGAATTATGTGACCATATATTCAGTAAAAAATAGCTGTGTACTTTTATAGTCACCTAACTTCAAAGTGATGATATTAATACTTAAATAATATATATGTTTTGAATAGTATCAGCAACACTTGAGAACTTGTTACACATATAAATTATTTTTATAAAGATTTTATTTCTTTATTTGAGAGAGAGTGAGTGTATAGCAGGAGGAGCAGAAGGAAGAGAGAGAAGCAGAAGCAGCCTTCCTGTGAGCAGGGAGCCAGATGTGGGGCTCTATCCTGGGTTGCTGGGATCATGACCCAGCCAAAGGCAGACACTTAACCACTGAGCCACTCAGGTGCCCCTACATATACAAATTATTAAACTCCATCCCAGACCTACCGAATCCAGAGATTTGGGGATGGGACCAAGCAATCTGTTTTGGTAAGCGTGTTGGGGATTGTGATGCCGGTTAGCTTGAGAACTACTGTTATCCAAGTGTTCGGTCTTTTTTTAAAGGCTCAGAATATTATCGCTTTAGGAAAACCATTAAGTTAAAATCAGGAAACTCCCAGATCACTCAGCTGAAAGAAAAAAAAAAAGTAGATCAGTATCATGATATTGTATTAGCACATCAAAAATGGTTCTGTTCACAATTTCTAAACAAATATATCAATGTTCATAACTTATATTCAAAGTAATGGAGAAAATGTATCACTGTGGTAACACTGGGGGATTTGGGGGCAGGGGTATGTGAAGTGGATCATAAAATTTACTTTATCAGTCAGATTATGAGAAAAACGTGACTCTTTCAAATTTAAAATGCTATATTACTAATACATTTTAAATGTGTATATTTTTGTGCTTTAATATTAATTATAAGTGGTCTTACCACTTTTCAGGTATCCATTTTCATCTTGATTTAGTATAGTCAATCTGCTTTAAATCCTGTCTTATTTTTCTGTTCTTTGAATGCTAACATCTTTTTGTAACACAGTTTTAATACCAATAAACCGTGAGGCAATGACAAGGGCTTATTGTCTGTTATTGGGCTGGGCTGCTTGCAGAGCTGCCGAAGGCCTTCTGAAGAAAGTGAAGAAGTTATTTGGAGAGTCCCGAGGGAAAAACGAGGAAATGGAGAAGGGTCTCCAAATGATATTGGCAGACTACAAAGACAGAGTTGATGATGCTTGGGACCTGCTGAGAGAAGCCATGGAGAAAATCAGAGAGGCTAATCGCTTATCTGCAGCCAACCAGAAAAACATGACTGCTTTGGAGGTGAGTCTTAGGGATTCTCACCTGAATCTGTAGGGATGGGGTAGAGGATTGGGGGCTGAACATGGCTGATTAGTCAAGTTGATGCACATTTACCCAAATCAAGAACAACTCTGAAAGGAGACTTCTAAAGAGCAGAACAGGTAATGATCTCTTTTTTTCAAGAAAATTCAATGACCATTTCTATAGAATCAGATAAAATTTAGATAACAAAATCTTAAAGATTCTGAGGACAGTGTGATATAATGGGACCTGCATCTTAATGACAACTTGTCACTTTCTAGAAATACATCTTGGGCAAGGCAACTGAATTCTCAAAGCTTCAGTCTTCAAGCTACCCAAAGAGTGCATTATGCTAGAGCACACCCAAGGTATCTCTGAGTACTGATCTCATATGATTTGGTAGCCCACACACCATTGTTTAAACATTTAGCTGCCATCGGTCACAAAAGTGCCAAGTATTCCCTAATGGAATCTGGCACATGGAGAGTCCAGGGTTTGGGAAGATTTTGGTTCTCTTTTTCTTTGCAATGTATTCTATGCAAATGAAATTTTAAAAGGGACCACCATGAACAGATCAAGTCAGTGATTTTTCCCTCTTTTTCCTCACAGACAAGAGTAATTCTCTCCTCGAGAAATGATGGGCAGCTTCTGCCTTTTTTAGATAACTGAGGAGGCTGGAACTAAAATAGATTCTTCCTTTTCTTCTTCCCTTCCTCCCTCCATCCCTTCCTTTATCTTCCTTCCTTCCTCCCTCCCTTCTTTCTGTCCTTAATACTTGACGTGGCAAATTGAGCACTTTTCCCGAGTAAATTCAGCACATTTCACGGTACAACCTGTATTTGGTATTGAAACAACAGCAACAATTTCTCTCCAGGAACAAACCTACCTTGGCTGTTTTCAAAGTGTTTAACCCCAAAAGATCTGAAAACAGCAGCAGACCTCTATCTCTTCTAGTGTATCATCTCACCCTCAACTATAAACGAACACTCTCTGGCATTTATTTTGCTCAAAAATGTTATTGAATGGCAGTTGAATAGAACAAATCTGGATTTCTTTTCATCTCCTCATTTCTTTCCATTTTCCTTTAGATTAAAAAGTAAAAGATTAAAGATTTTATTTATTTATTTGCTGGGAGGAGGGTTAGAGGGAAGGGGAGAAGCAAGCTCCCGGGTGATCAGAGAGCCGGATGTGGAACTCTATCCCAGGACCCTGAGATCATGACCTGAGCTAAAGGCAGATGCTGAACTGACTGCACCACCCAGGCACCCTGATGAGTTAACTTTTTTAAGTGTTTTTTCCTAGTCCCTCTTCTGGGATTTATCCTTGTCATTCTGATGGAATATTGAGGAGGTTCACTTTTTCCTTGACTGAAGTACCTAATCTTAACCAATTTGGAGTTGACTGACATGCTGGAAATATTAAAGAAAAAGTACTATCTTGTAAGGCAGGATGCTGGGCTACTGTCATGTCCCAAGCACCGGCATGATTCATCCTGCTCAGTGACACACCAGTGGTGTAACTTACCCAGAGGTGCACCTCTCCATTTTATGGCAACAGTTTAAGAAATTAAAATTACCTGTGTGGAAAGCATAATAAGCATTTGGGAAGTATTTCAAGAAGAATTATAGTGGCTCAGTAAATGGTCCTTTCGCTACTCCTTCCTTTTAGTGATGTTTAAAACCAGGAGCCATCATTCTTGGGCGCCCCTAGAGATGCCTGGAGCTTATGTAGTCAGTGTTGCAAAGGATTCTAAGCAGTTCTTTCTGTATTTTCATTTTGTGTGTCATGCTTAACTAAAGGCTTGTTAAAAACTTACCGGAGTAAATAGAAAAACTGACTAAATGACCATGAGTAAGACACAGCTTACTTAAGATTGCAAGGGCTGATTAGGTTGCTTACCAAGGTTCCTAGTAGACCAGCTAGCTGAGAATCACCTGAAAAGTGTGTTCAAAGGCAGGTTCCCTGAGCTCCTACAGAATGTGTCTTTTGGTTAGTCTGGGCTGTAGGCCAGGGTTCATATTCTAAAACTCTCCATAGGTTAATCCGTTGTGCGTACTGGTTTGAGAGTAACTGATACAGCTTATTATTCAGTCAAATGATGGTTACAGTGTATTTTGAATAGATAAATGCCTTGTGCCTGTGTTCATAAAGAAGGTGCCATTGTTAAGGCCCAGCTCAAAAGTTATTATTTTTTTTAAGGAAATAAGCTTTTTTTTTCTTTAATTAAAAAGGCTTATTAAGCCCCTACAAGTTCAAGAAATGTGTCAAACACAAAAATTGATTATATCAAAGACTGGTCCTTATGGTGTGGTCCTTTGAACTGTAAGGTGAACATCAGCTAGAAACTTGATAAAAATGAAAATTCTTGAGCTCCATCCCAAACCTACCAACTCAGAAACTGGGAGTGGAGCCCAGCAACTTGTGTTTTAAAAATCCTTCCAGACATTTGGATGTAGCCTTAAGTTTGAGAGCCAGTGATATAAAGAATAAGTCACCATCTCTGATGGCTTCAGGTGATTTGTATTTAGTGAGAGGTACACATAAGTAAGTCACTGTTTATGCGCTACAGTAATTATCATAGAGGTAAGCAAAGGAAGGGAACCTAAATCACCTGTGGGTTAAGGAGAGCTTCACAGAGGACATGATAAATGTGCTGAGTCTTGAAGAAAAAGCACTACTTAGTTAAAGTAGAATAAAGAAGAACATCCCCGAAACATGGAAAACCATTTGTAAAGACATGGGGGGTGGGGAAAGAAAACATAAGGCAGTTGGGAAATTCAGTGGACTGATAGGACTAGAATGAAGACTGCATGGGAACAAATCAGAGATAGAGAGCCAGAGAAGACAGACAAGGTCCAGAACATGAGTCATGAAAGACCAAGTGCATTCTGAGATCAAGTTAAGGTATTTGGGTCTTATCCTGAAAACTATCATTAACAATTGAAATATTGGGGTCATGGATTAGTTACATTTTGGAAAATGTGTGAGTGGTTTATATAAACTGGAGAATTAGTTTTGTGTGAAATAGTGTGGTTTAAGGTTAGGAAAGTAGGCAGTAATAATATTAAATATCTGTCATACCTAACACAGCAAGGTGCTGTTGGTAACCATGATGTTTGACATTGACTAGGAATGATTCCTGGCCTCATATACTGTACAATTCAGGCAGTTGAACCTTTCACAGTACATAATACTGTGATTAATATGGGCTAGGAGCATCTGCAGAAGAGTCACAAAAATGATGGCATCATAGCAATGACTAAGAGAAATGTTGGAGTCACATGAGCCCAAATGCAGAACTCTGGAAGCGCATGGTGATCCTACACAATGTCAAAGACAGCCATAGAATTCATTGCTCAGCTCCAGAAGTGTGTAGCAGAAGATGGCTCTGGAAATAGCGTTTGGATTATAGAAGACTTTGAATGCAGCCTTCCAGAGGGGCACTGGCTTAGAGGGGAAATTCCAGAGATGCAGAAAGGGCACAGGGGACTGTGCACCTGGTGGACCTTGAGATTATGAGCCCTTCAGTTTTGTGAGGTAACATGTGCTCAAGAGTCAGTCCCCAAATCGATCATCAGAAGGTTGCCAAAGGAAGGATTCAGAGAAATTAGTTGCTAGATAGGCAGGGAAATAAACTTCTGTGTATTCTTAATCCTTCTACCACACCCAGAAAGGTTTTAGATTTAGAGAGCTCTGGAATGAATTAAGATCTGATTAGAAGTTAAAAGTAGAAATATAATCAACTTTGATCTTAAGTGGAAAGACTTAATAGTTATGCTTATAGCATACCTTGGGAGAAGAATTCCCTTTATCCATGGGCTCCCTTTTTGTTCCTTGAAGCTTCCTACCTTAGGTATTTCTTACCTTAAATCAATCTCTATCCATTCCCTCTCTTGATTTACATTTGTGGCACTCCGAATTATTTTTAAAATATTAGTATATTAATTTACTCGTTCATTTACTCCCTCCTCCAGGCAAGCCATGAGGAACACTTCTTTCCTGCCCACTGTACCCTGGGGGCCAAGAATAGTGTCTGGCACAAAGACAGAACAGATTTTTTTTCCCAGTGAATAAAGTGCCATAAAGAAAAAAAAAAAAGTTGCATCAATACTTTCATTAATATTTGGGAGCTCCAAAGAGTTCGGAGCTAGATTCCATTAGAGTCTAATTTGAAAATTAGCCACCTCTGAAATCTCCCTAGTCTCTGGATTATCATTTCTGCTTTAGGATGATAAAGAACACATTTTTACCTCTGCATAACAGCTGGTTCCCTAAAGTGACTCAAATAGAGCTTTTAGGAAGATTCTCATTCACTACTTAATTGAAATCAGAATGAATTGAATTGAAATTAGCTCTTCACCTAACTTACATGTGGAAATATTCTCTCCTTCCGATTGGTACAACATTTTAAATTAGCTTGATTCATGAATACAAACAAGTCAAGTTGAAAAGATCATCAAGTGTCAGAATATAGCATGACTTTAAATATAAAAGCTAGGGGCTAAAATTGATAGTTAGGGGAAAGAATGTTAAACCCTTGGAAGATAAGATACGACTTGTGAACAGCAACACCAGGAGGACCCTACCTACCTGTGTTGTCCATGAATAAGAACGGCATAGTGAGATTTGCTCTGAGTTAGCCAGGGATGGGACTAGCTGAATGATCCAAGTGTCACCAGTGGAGGAAGTCCCAGGAATGGACTCTAATTTCATTTATTCATTTAGAAATGTTTACGGAGGAAACTTTTCTAGGTCCTGAAGGTACAGTGATACACATAGACTGTCTTTATGGCATTTATATTATAGTGAGGGAGAGAGTCACTAGACCAATGAGTATATAATATGCACGTAAAGTCTGGAGCATGGATTACTATATATACTAAGTGATATGTTCAGTGAGCTAGCATGGTGTATTCAGTATGTTATGCTTCTTCAGTTATGTACAGTTCAACAGGCTGTGCATTTCCACTGGTTCCTATCCTGTAATGCACCTTAGGATGAATTGGTGTCCCTGATTTTCATCAAGTAACAGTGCTTTCAGCAACTCCCAGAAGAAGCAATCAAGATGATTCAATCCACAGAAAAAATAAAATAATATCTATATTTCTATAGTTTGTGGCCACCCTGTAGAATAGAATTCAGATAAATGAGTGCTAAGACAAAGAACAAAATAAAGTATAAGTTAGCAATTGCGTTGTGCTTACTGTGTGCTAGGCAGTGTTCTAAGCCTGTTCTTCTCAGATTTTGCTGTGATCACCTAAAGTTCTTGTTAAAATGTAGATTGGTAGTTCTTGAAAAGACAGATCGTGTATTTCTAATACCCTTCCAGGTGTTGCTGCTCCTGCTGGTCAGTGGGCCACACTGGAGAAAGGAGAGACTAAGCGTTTTACATGAAGCTAAATAACTTGCCCCAGTTTTGCATATCTCATGGATGGACAGAGCTGCGATGCGGTCTCAGGCAGGCTAATGCAGGCATCTAGTTTATAATCACTGTGCTGCGGCATGTAGAAAATAATTGGGATGAGAATGACTGCTATTTTAGAGAGGTGGTCAGAGAAGTGACCAGGAACAGAGTGTGGAGGAAGAAACAAGACAGAGGACTGGGGGAGAGCTCATGGGGAAAGGAACTGCCACCACAAGGGTCACAAGTCAGACCCAGATGTGTGTGCTCATAGCTTATTGAGGTGGTTGGTGAAGAGACAGGAGAAGAAGGTATGAAATCAGTGTTGTCCCAGTGCAAATAAGACAAGTGATTTCTGTAAGAGGAGAGACCGTGCTTTGATACACCAAGACCCAGCTTTATCATTAGCTAAACCAGGGCCCAAACCTCTACTGCATAGTTAGTGTGACCTTGAGCAAATCATTTGTTCAGTTTCCTATTATTTGAAAAGGTGTTAAACACAGGACTTCACGAGTTATTGTAGAATTTAATGATAAATAATCTGGCACATCTTGAGATATAAATGAATATAAAACTAACGTTATTATCTATATAAAAACATAAAATGACAGTGTTTTAAAATGGATGCTGTTAAATGCACAAGTGATTGAGAAAAGGAGTGAGATGTATCAAGGGGAAAAAAAAAAAGAGAGAGAGAGAGAGAAGAGACAAAGGTACACTCCAAAAGAAAAATAACAATATTTCTCTCTCCTTGATTTTACCCTTCTAGGCTAGGAATGAGTTCCATGTAGTTTTGAGACAAGCTCTCAGCATCAAGGAAAAATCAGAGCTTGCTCTCTTTTTATGGAACAGTCCATTAAATTTATTCTTCCATGTGTTCATTTCTCTTTTTTTGAAAAGCACTTCCCTTAAGTTCCCTTAAAAGTCTCACTTCTTCCAATTTTTACAGAACTCCCCTAGACTAAATCTGCTTATGTTTATGCTCACAGAGTACTCATTTGGACCTTGATTCTGGAATGTAATGTCTAGTTCCAGTGTAATTCAGGGTGCTACCACATGCTCAGGAATTTATATTTGGCACTTACACTGAAGTTTAAAATGGGTGTCCATCTTGCTTCAGAAATAGTTCTTCATTCCTCAACTAACATCACATAACTTTTCTTCTCTTGGATGACTTTCTCACACTGGGTGGAAGAAAGTATCTAGATAGGGATATAAATAAAATAATTCTTGAAGGACCAGCCAGGTAGTTGATATCATTCTCATCCAGCCTCATTGTCAACCCAACATGCCTTGTTTGCAAATCCTGTATTTAGTCCTCTCAAGGAAGTCAGAGGAAGGAATACTGGGCCGGATAGGGTTTCATCCAAAGAGCATTTTGATGTTTTGTTCATACTGTACTACAGAAAAAGAAGGAGGCTATTGAACGTGGCAAACAACAAACTGAGAATACTTTAAAAGAAGGCAATGACATACTTGATGAAGCCAACCGTCTTGCAGGAGAAATCAACTCAGTCATAGATGTGAGTATTTCATAAAAGCCAAAGTTAAAGAAAATAATAATGGCATAAGCTTTCATAAGTGGGAAGCAGTGATAAATCTCAGCAACATAACCAAATACTTGTTTTTTTTTTCTTGTGGGTGTCAGATCGTTTCTGCTTGATTGCATTGTGACCGTGTGAGCTCTTGGCAACAGTTAAAAATTCACATTGTTCTCTCAACAGACATGACTGCCTGTGTGAGAGTACTCACAACACTCCTAGAAACCTTTATTTTTTCTCCATAGTGATGAAGGGCATTTCTTGTTCCCAGGATAGCTCTTAAAATCTGCTTCAATATTTATATAACATTGGTTAAAAGAGAAATGTAAACCTGTAAGCAGACTTTCAGTACAGTGCGTAATGCAGTAGACACTGTACTATATGGCAATAGAAACACATATGGTCTAAAAAATTCTAATGACTATCATTTATGCATTTATACCTATGAAGAAGCATTTTCTTAGAAAAAGATAGTTAGGTTCTTCTTGGTGTAAATTGGCTCCATGTATTTCCTAATCTCTCTCATTAAATAACAGCTTTTATTCTCTATTCTCTTTTTGCTATATTAGTAAAATTGAAGTTTCATTAAAAAAAGTATGTGTAATTATATCTCAGAGAAATTAGTAACGGAGAGGAAGCTTGGATTCACTTACTTAAAATGCCCTCTCTTCTTATATATCAGTATGTTGAAGACATTCAAACTAAATTGCCACCCATGTCTGAAGAGCTTAAAGATAAAATTGATGACCTTGCCCAGGAAATTAAGGACAGGAACCTGGCTGAGAAGGTGTCCCGGGCTGAGAGCCATGCGGCTCAGTTGAATGACTCATCTGCCGTCCTTGATGGGTATGTCATTTGTTGTTGAAAATGTCTGTGTATCTTGACACTTGTCCAAAAGTTGTGACGAGCAGAAATGGTAGAGCATTTCTTTCAAATCTTGATTTCTCTAATTAGGAACATACAAGCTACATGGCCTTTCTGTGGGAGAGCCTAATTAGGAGGGTCTGGGCAAAGCTCCACTGAAGGCAGCATCAAAAGTCTGAGTTAAAAGTGGATTCAAATAAGGCTGGGTAGGGGGAGGGAACATAGCCCTAGGCTATACTAAGAAAAAATACTTACTGTTCTTTATTAAAGAGAGCACAACGGTTGCTTTATTAGCGCTTTAAATAATAATGTATAAACACCCATTCTGCTTCAAATTCTAGTTTTATATTTTTAATGAAATCAAAACTATCACTAAAATAGTGGCTTCTGACAATGTGCTCCCATAAATAGCGTTTAAGTCTTTTTTTTCTCTCTTTCGAATTCCAAGGAAACACTACATATTCCCCTGTGAAGTAACAGCTCACTATAGCTGGGACTCTTAATGGGTCAGAGGAGGGAGGGTCAAGTGGCAAAGTGTGTTTGACCTATAAATCGCCGCCTAGGTATAACTGGTATGCTTCCGCTACAATTTTGGGATTGTCATAATAAATATCAGTCCTATAAACCCCAAGAATAATTGCCTCAGATCTGTTATTTAATATATAACATGTATAAAGGTTCTATTCCAGGACTCAATATCACTGATACAAAAGAGAATATTGATGTTTGAAGACCCTGGCCACAATTTGGGCACAATTCATTTTATAGTAAACTTTTGCCAATTGAGCATGTAAGCTAAAAGTCCACAGGTGTAGGCTCCAGGTCCTTAGTCAGGGATGTGTTGGCTATGTAATCTGAGACAAGCCATTTAACCTTCTGAGATTCATTTGTCTTCATCTGGGCAGTACACCGCCCCTAAAGAGATTGTGTGAAGTTCATTCCAGTACTACGGTACAGGTGCTCTCAAACATATAGCATGCTTTACAGATGACCTAAAGGCTCATCTCCCTGCTCACAGTTGCCTCGGACATGTGGTTGCATAAATTTCTGAAGGACACTATGGGTGTTTAAAAATATATTGGTCGTATTTCATAGCTGAATTATTTAGGAATATGAGTTTAAATTGAAAACTATAATACAATAAGTAGCTACCTCATTATGACTTGGAATCATGGTGATCTTGGCTGTGATCATTTGGAAGTCATATTGGTTATAAGTGGAATGTTCTTCATTTGAGTACCAACTGCTCTGATGTTCTTTTTTGGGGGCAATCCCAACAGAATCCTTGATGAGGCTAAAAACATCTCCTTCAATGCCACTGCAGCCTTCAATGCCTACAGCCATATTAAGGACTCTATTGATGAAGCTGAGAAAATTGCCCAAGAAGCTAAAGGTCTTGCGCATGAAGCTACAAAACTGGTAAGAACTGAATAGTGTTATGTACTAAGAATGCAGGTCAATTCTTTTGAAATAAGGGTCTGAAAAAAATTGCTCAAATTTAAATGAGCTCAGGAAAAATCCCAGCAAACTAGAATATTTACTTTGAATTCTTTCCAGAGGCTCCTTTAAAATCGTATCCAAAATAACTTTCAGTGTGTTGTGATGCTAGAACTCTTTTCTCAGTTTCTCGCTGCTTTGCACTACTCATGAGGGTCTTGAAATTATTGCAGCTGCCCCCACAGTTTTTTGCCACCAACTCACAGAAGAAAAACAGTCCAACATAAGACTCTGGACAGGGACATTTATTGCTATTGTTCCAAACATCATAAAAAAGAAAGTGCCCTGAAAATTAACACCACTGCTTATACTCACCCACAAATTAGTTACATGCGAAGCTCGACTAGGAAGCATACATTTTACAAAACACGTGAGATCCTATGCTTCTGAACTATTTATACCATTTGTATCAATTGGAACTGGATACCTTCAAAGGACAATTTGGCTGCTGTCATTCTTCAAAATACATTTGGAAATAATATTTCAGAATTCAGGGGCTCTGAGTATAGCACCTTATCTGAGTATCTTTAGTACTGAAAAATCTTCATTCCTTCCATGTAGAGCAACATTTTGTAACTAAGTTATGAGATACACCCTCATAACGCTATTTGAGGCTAAAAAATATTTCATGGGAAGAACATGCTGAGTTAAAATGTTCTGAACTAAATGTTCTGAACTCCTTTGGTCTTCGCATCAGAATTTCAGGGGGAAAAATAAAACTAGATTGGACCTTTGTGGATGAATTATACATAAATAATTAGTGTTAAAGAAACAGATCAATGTTTTCTCTGTTTTGGTATGGGTCACAAAAGGTTTTTTTGCGATCTCTGGGATAATAAAGATATTTACCACACTCTTAAAAAGTTTATAGTGTGGTCATAGTGAAAAAGTCATATTCCATCAGCAGTTACTACTGTTTTGGTTCCTCTGGAATAAGTGATAATACCATATGTTGGGTTTATTTCTTATTCAAAAGTGTGATACAGTTCTTGCAGAAACTTCCTTATGCCTGGTTATCGTTTCAAAATGAACTTATTTTTCAAATCTAAATTCTTTATCTTCTCATCTTCTGTTTTAAAGACTGAGATCTCCAAGTTCATCATTTCTATGTGACCTCTGCTTTATTGTAGGACCATTTTTAGTGTCTAGCACTGTACCTGGCAGATACTAGGCACTCATGAGGGAATGAATGAATGAATGTTATTCCAAGTAATATCTTTCAACTCTATCTATAATCATTTGTACCAGTCAAAACCTCACTATTGTTGCTGCTTCATCTTCATAAGCTTCTAACATTTTTTGTTATAGAGCTGTTTAATTTCACCCAAATCTAATACTGGCACTTTATATGTAGAATGCTTTCATTTTTATACAGGCAGAAAATGTTCTCTTTCCTTAACACTGATGCTTATACATGACAGTCTAGTCAGCCTCAAGCATAGAGCTGGGATGAACTGTAAGACATTGCCATATGTCCTCTTGTTATCATCATTCCTTCTCTTTTTTCCGTATACCACATAAAAAATAATTAAATACCTGAAAAAGTACAAACTAAATCCTAAAGAGAGTCACTTATTGATTAAATGGCTATCTGCAAACTCAAAGACTTGATTTGTCCCAGAAAGTTTATTGGACTGAACAGAAAGTTTGTTGAAACTTTCCGAACAGAATAAATAAAGTTTTAATTTTAATGTCCTAATAATATAGTTCTGTTTTACTTAATAAATATATTTGCCAGTCATTAAGTTGACTGGCAAATGTATATATTAAGTTGAGCAATTACATCGCTAGGACTAGCATTCTGTATATGTAATATCTGGTATTACTGCTGGATAAACGCAGAACAATGAGACTAAGTTCATTATTTATGCATGAAAGAATTCAAGGATAAAAATACAGAAGATTCCTTTACTGATTTGAGTCTCTCCCTAAAAAGAAGGAAAAATGTTTTCAGTGGATCAGAAAGAAATGACAAAGAAACAAAGCAGGAATTTACATGAGGAGAGATAAGACCTGTTAGACAAACAATAAAACAGCCAATTACTATTGTGAAGAAAATGGATGTGAAATAATGTGAGAAGAAAAAAAAAGTATTGAGAATAACCTAAGGACAAAAACAAATGAATGATAGAAATAACCTCAAAGTATAATTGACAGCATTTTTAAAGCAACTTCCAATTTTAAAAATCTGCTTAACTTTACCTATTTATAATCACACACACACAAAATCAAGAAGGTCTTTGAAAGGAAAATATGAGTGAGAGAAAGTCGGTCATTTAGCTAAGTAATAAGCAGGTGGAGGTTTTATACAATTAAAGACTGTTGTAGAGCATTCCTCTATAAAGAGTAACGGTATGTGTCTTGCATACATCATTTATTTAAATACCAAAATAAAGTGTTTTGGAAATGTAGACATTATGAAGAAACAAATACTATTTTTCTGTTAGTGTCAGGTGGAATAAATACTATAAAGCATCTGTTTTCCGACACACAATCTCCAAGATAACGTCTCATTTAGTACTTCTCACTGGTGGGTTCAAGGAAAGGAGAAGGGAAATGTGTCACTTTAGAAAAGAAAATATGAAGATTATTTTATTCTAATCTTAATTGCTTTGGGGCTATAAAGAGTCCTCTGATGCTAAAACAACAGAAAATTAAAACTTTTTTAAAAAAATTTCTAGATATGTGAACTTAAAACCTATGTTATCAGCCAGATCAGGTTTTAGAAGGAGGCAGACAAATAGATTTCTTATGCTATTGGATGCTTGGAATCACCAGCAGAGGCAACAGGCTTCTGGCACATGAGGTCCTTTGCATTTTCTACTGGAAAGGCCTTAGGTACTGTGCACTCGAATCTGGTGCCTTCCAATAACAAACAGCAACAACAGTGAAAAGAAGGGTTATATAGAGTGAATTCCATAGTTCTGGTTCTCGAAGATCTCTCTCTCTCTCTCTTTCACACACACACACACACACACACACACACTCACCAGCAATATTCACTAATACCCTCTAGCCCAGGTTCCTCCTTCTCAATTAGTGTCAGTGTTCAGTCTGATCTTCACCAGAATGAGCATTAGAAATAGAAGAATTTATACTAGGTTTCAACTCCAGTACACTGTGTTCTTTCTTTTTAGTCTCCAAATTCAAGTTCTGTTACTTGCTACAATTACTCATCATTTGAGGGAGCCATAATTCTAAAAATCTTTAGTGTGGTATTTTCCAGATATTTCTAAAAAAATAATATAAAATACAGAAGAAAATGAAAGCAATTTGTAAGTGACATTTTTTTTTCATAGAAACAAGAAGAGTGAGGTAGTAAAAAACAGTGCTGTATAAGCAAGATGTAGGCTTTAGATAAACTACAGAGATGAGGGAGAAGTCTAAAAAATATATATTTTATAGAAGGAAGTATACCTAGGAATTAAGTAAGTTTAAAGCCTTGATTCTAATAAATACAGGAACTGCTGTTGTAAGTGATTTTTTAGTGTTTATTCCTTTAACATGAAGAGAGTAGAAATCCATAGAAACCTCAAAAGAAGTTTTTTTATTGCTTTTAGGGTCAAGAGTCTAAGGAATGAACTAGATTTTTGTAAATTTACTCTTATGTGGCAGATCAGTGGGGAGAAAAACCCTAATAGGAAGCAAGGACATTAGATAGGAAAGCCAGAGATTTCTGACAATATGCAGCCTGAGTTGATTCAGGTCGATCCTGATGTTAGAAATTCATATAAATGCTAAATAAATTATAACTCCCCAAATTTAATGCATACTTCCTATAAGAAAGAAGAAACAAAAGAAAATCTAAAAGTACAGAGGGAGATTAAAATAAAATGGCACAGTCTAAAGCTGCCACTTTAGTGGCTCAATGAATTTGGAACGTAAATATGCATCATAGTATCTAGGGGCTGGGATTTTAAAGACAAGGCAGGGAGAGAAGATACCACAGATATCACCTTGAACCTCTAAGAGAAGTCTCTAATTGAAGTATACAGAAGCATGAGACTCTAGAACGATTTTCTTCATTGATGAGCTTTCATACCTTGCAGCCCAGGAACATTCTGGAAGCTTGTTTTTTTTCATGCTTCCAGTTGTGAAAAAATGTCTCGTAAGATGCTAAAGTCACAAGCCTATGGATTGAAGTCCAAATTTATACCATCCATATGGTACAAGACTTTACAAGCTGAGAAATTAATGGCAGAGATACTAGTCTTTTTTTTCTATTTTTTTTCAAAGATTTTATTTATTTATTTGAGAGAGAGAGAAAGAGAGACAGAGTGAGAGAGCATGAGAGGGGAGGTCAGAGGGAGAAGCAGACTTCCCACTGAGCTGGGAGTCCAATGCAGGACTCAATCCCAGGACTCTGGGATCATGACCTGAGCCGAAGGCAGAGGCCCAACCAACTGAGCCACCCAGGGACCCAGGGATACTAGTCTTGGCTCTTGAAACCTCTAGGGCATCTGGGAAGATACAGAGAACTACTCTGTTCTGATACACTATAAATAATCAAGTAGAAGTGAGGGTAGACCGGCAAAGTACTTAACATGATCCTGAGATTACTGAAAAATCCAAAAGAGAATTTAAAATTATTTAAATTATTAAAATGTTAATGAACAGAAAAGAGGGATGGAAGAGGGACTAAAGACTATGGAAATTTGTAAAAGAAGCAAATACAGTTTCTAAAAATGAAAAATATAGGAATTAAAATTAAAAATTGAAGGGGAAGACCAAATAGCACATTAGTAACAGATGAAAAGAGAATAAGTTAGAGTTGACTTGTCCAGAATGTAACAAACATGGTAAAATATAAAAGGATTTTAGGAGGCAAGGAATGCACATTGCAAAAATGTAAGTCTGTGAGGAGTTCCAGAAATTGAAAGAGTGAAAATAGGGAGGAGTAATGGTCAAAGAGATACTGAAAATTTTCAAATATTGGTGAAAAACATGATTCCCCAAAGTAAGGAAAACCATCACATTAAATAAAAATAAGTCTGCACATGAAAAGATAACTGTTAAACTTACAGAGACCAAAAAGAAAAAGAAAACAAAATCTTAAAATAATCTAGAGAGAAAATGCAGATTATCTACAAAGCAATAAGATTTTACAGTTAGCATACTTCCCATTGAAGTCACAATGGAAGCACTAACACGCTCATGGTATATTATATAATTATATGATATGATATGCCACTCAACTCAGAATTCTGAGGACACAATAATGGCATCTTCAGAGAAAAACTGAGGGTTTACCAACTATAGACTCCCATTGAGCTACCATAAAATACACTTCAAAAGGAATGTCAACTAAAGCAAGGAAATTGGAGATTAAGGAGACAAAGTGAACAGAGAAATAGTAAATTTGTACAACTTAAGCATAGTGAAAATTATAATGAAGATAATTACTAAATGTGTATAATTGTTTTAAATAGTTGAGCCAAAAGAACAAGAGAGCAACAACAGGAAAATGGACAGATGGTCAGAGTTAGAAGTTTTTAAACTCTGAAATTTTGGGAGGAGAGTTAAAGAAAAAACTGATTAGATTTAAACTTTGTTAAGTATATGTATTAAACATTGAGGATAATCATAGAGGAGTAAAAATAACAATGTTAATCAGAGTTTTCCAGAGAAACAACCAATAGGATGTATATATATATATGTATGTAGAGAGTTTTTGAAATTTGTTTTAAGGAATTGACTCACACCACTGTGGGGGCTGTCAAGTGTGAGTTCTGCAGGATGGAGAACCAAGGAAGAATTGATGTATCAAGTTCAGAGACAGTCCGGAAGCACAATTCTTTTTTTTTAGGAGGATTTCAGTCTCTTCTCCTAAGGCCATCAACTGATTAGAAGAGGTCCACCTACATTATGGAAAGTACTCTGCTTTACTCAAAGTCTACTGATTTAAATGGTAATTACATCTAAGTAACACTTGCTTGACCAAAACCTGTAGACATAGCCTCGCCAAACTGACACACAAATTTAACCATAACAAACAGCTATACTTTCCAAATAAGCGAAGAGAAAAAAATGTGGAGAGTGGAATTTTCTATCGATCCTATAAAAGGCAAAAAAAAAAAAAAAAAAAAAAGAAAAACAGAAGCCAAAAAAAAAGGTAAATATAAAACATGAAATATAAAATTTAATCAAAATACAGCAGACAGAGTAATTATGACTAGCTGCCTCAAGAAATAAGCCCTGAAAAATCAGTTGCTTACCACAATCCAAATTTCTGTCTCATATCCTACCCAGTGTGTCAGAAAACCCTTCTCTGTCTCATAGCTACACCATACCTTGGAGCCTCTGAGGCAGGAAAGAGAAAGACAAAAGAGACGTGCCTGCTCTTCCCTGCCTTGGCCTGGACTGTATCTGGTCTGTTGATCAAGAATAGTCACATACCTCCATCTAACTGTAAGAGACACTGGGAAAAATAGGCACATAGAATTTTTGATGAGCATTAACTGTCTCTGTTTCAAGTTACCTTCATAATAAATGCAAACATTAAAATTACTAGTTAGATGACAATAATATTTATATTGTTTTAAAAATGTTGGACAAATGCAGCCATCAATATATGGTGTATATAAAATATACCACTAACTCTAAGGATACAGAGGACTGAAAAAGAAGGGAGGCCAAGAGATAAACCAGGCTAACACTAATCAGAAGAAAGCTGGTATACTAATATTAAATAATAAAAATAGGCTTTATATATTTTTTAAAAGAATTATGAGAGATACTATCATCACAATTTAATAAAAGGATCAAGTTAGCAGGAAGATTTAAAAAAAATTGAACCCACAGAGATATAACTACAAAGCCTAAGAATGAATAAAGGCAAATATCAGAATGAGGAAATCAACATATCTATAATAATAAAGGAAAATTTTGTCATTTCTCTCTTAAAAATTGGTAGGTCAAGTGAAGAGATATAAGGGTGCAGATATGGAAAGTACACTACACAAGTCTCCGTTAATGGTCTTCTAGAACTCTGTATCGAATAGATAATTCTATATGCCCCATTAGATAAAAGAATCATGAATCTTAAAAAAAAAAAAAAGAGCACCATGAACTAGATCACAAAGCAAGTATAAGTAAATCCCAACACTCCAATAGCACCTAGATTGTAGTCTCTGATTGCAGTGCAATAAAATTTAAAAAATTATGCTTATTGTTCCCCAAAAGTGTTTTAAATAAAAATCACACTTTAAAGTAATTCATGGGTCAAAGAAAAATATAGCTTGAAATTACAAGAACAAAATATGTTGTAACAAAATGGAAATAAAACTACGCATCACATCCAGTGGCACTAAAAAGGCAAGTGGAAGTTTGAAATGCAGTTATTAGGAAAGGGTGAGAACTGAACCCAATTATCTAAAGTTTCTGCTCAAGAAGTTCAAAATAATATAGAAAGAAAGGAATAAAAATAAAAGCAGAAATTAACAGCCTAAGGAAAATATTATTAGGAAGCTGATTCTTAGAGTAAGAAGGAAGAACAGGACTAAGTAAGCAGAGTTCAAGCATTACTTACACATATGGACAGGATTAGGAATGAAGAGTGGACATAATAAGAGAGGTAATATAGATTTAATATGGGTATACTCAAATATATGAGCAACTTTTTAAAAATAAATTTGAGTGCTTGATGAAGTGGAAAATAAATTTAAATGTACTCAGAAAGAGTAAACCTGAGTAGAAGTCTAGTCATTCAATGAGTTGAGTCAGTTGTTAATCTACCCATAACAAAATAATAATGTCTACCAAAATTTCAAGGATTCAATATCCAAAACATTCTACAGAACAGAAAAACAAATATTCCCTGGCTTATTTTATGAGTCTGATATAATCTTGATGTCAGAATGCCGTACGAGACAGGATCAGAAAGCAAAACTGTAAGTCAATCAAAAATAGAGATATGAAACTTTAAATAAAATATTATCAAACCAAGTCCAAATCTATATTTTTAAAGATTTTGACAAATGCGTAAAAACTTAATATTATTCAAATATGGATGATGGGGATACAGGTATCTATATTAATTTCTATTCCTATCAGTATAATTAAATTATTTCCTACTTAAGTATCTTAACTAAAATGAAAGAGGAAATTGAACATCAGTTCTGCAGGAGGAGCTGCCCTGAAAAATATAAAGAAAGTGGTTCTTAAAGGTTCCCGGAAATGAAAGAAGCAACCCTCACCCTTCACACCAACAAGAGGTCTTACATTTCTCCCTTTCTTTTAAAATTCATGATGCATGCATATTTTATTTCCTTTTAAATTGAAAAGAGAAGCAGGAAATTTCAAGCAACAATCAATCCCCTGACCTAACTTTGCTCACCTCTAAACTCACACCCCCAGGGACAATCATTGCTAAATCTTCCAACGATTTCTTCTCCTTCTCTCTCTCTTGGTATTATCATTATCATGCTATCATGTGATTTATTACTTTAGGGCATTATCTGTTTTCATTCTCATGACTGACTTTCATCCTCTGCCTAACCTGTGGTTTTTGAGCTGAGCTATCTTCAGGTTTTACATGCCTCCTTCCTGGCTTCTCCACTCCTGAGTCAGTTGAGGACCCAGTGACTGCAGTGGGTCGAAAGGGAGTAAATGTCTAATGACCCATGCTGATGTGGTGAGGGAGGCGTGTCTATCCTGCTAAAGTGAAGATTCCTCTGCTAAAGTCACACACTTTCTCTTACCTCCTTTTCTTTACATCATATTTTGAATTCCCTCCATCTCCCCTGCACAGTTTTTCCTTTTATCTAGTCTCTTGGTACTGTTTTCTGAAAACAGTATCCTTTGCTCAGAATTCAGGTGTTAATTTTTTTTTTCTTTTTCAAAATTTTATTTAAATTCAAGGTTGTTCACCTATGGCGTAGTTTTCGTCTCAGAAGTAGAACTGAGTGAAAGTTCAGATTTTAAACAAGTAATTTCTATGTCTGAGGAGTCTTTTGTTCTCTTCCTCGATTTTACTTCCTCGTGGGAGGGGTATGATTGAGGGTCTCCCCTCACCCATGCAGCAGGTGGAAGAGTCAGAAGAAGTCATTCCCAATGGGTGAGATACACCAGGCCACATGGTGTGGTTAGCAGTAAGCAGGCCAGTTCCCATGCCCCGATGTGCAAATCTTTGGGTCAGACGCAGTCCTCACAGCCCCAAGATCCCTGGGCTTTGGAAGCTTTCTAGTTTCTCTGATTGCCCTCTGCTGTGCACGGTGAACTCCCACGCTATTTCACTGTGATGTTTTGGTTTTTTCCTACTTGCTTTTTCCAGAAAACAATGTTCCCAGAATTAAAATGTAAGCTCATAGTAGACCCCCTAGTGGACAGAAAGGTGTAGCGCCACAGCTGGCCCCCTGAGTATTTTGCTCTTCACTATTTCTTACCCAGTATCCCGTGATTTTCATACAGGTAACACCCGGTACACAGGAGCTGCTCACTAAATGCAGGTTGTCAACCCTCCCATCTCCAAACACTAATGTCAGAAATCTAGAATGGCCAGAGTGCGTCGGAGTTTCAGAATTCACAAGATATTGGTATGGTCACGAGATGTAGGAAAGTTGAAGAGAGGAGACTATTGCAAAGGAAAAATAAAATTACTTTCTTTCCCTATTTAGTTTGAGATAATGTCTGAATATCTGTTTGAATGTACATGTCATGTGGGACTTTTTTTAATGGGTTGGAATTAGGTTCTACTGGTGTGCTAGAATTTCTCAATAAGGCTGGGGAAAAAGATAGCAGGATACAATTGGGGAATTAGAAGATCTGCCTTCAAATTGAGTGCTTTGTAGGATCTATTCTGACCCACCCCCTGACTTGATTCTTATGGTAAATATAGTCCATAGAGCCCAAATCCTTTCATGTGATTTAATATTTTATCTCCAAATATGTAAGATCATTGCTTACTCCTCATTGACCTACTTATGGTACTTATAAGCTACTTAGCCACTTATGAGCTACTTAGCCACATTTTACATTTTCTCTTTAAATTTTTAAAAATTGTTACCATATATTTAATGTACTTAAGGTGTAAATAGCATTACAAAACACAACACACAGAGTAGCCAGAGATAATTATAATTCTTACCTGTCCACAAACTAGCAATAATCATTACATGTTTTCATTTGTTATGATAGTAAAAATAATGCATTGACTTTTACCTAGATAATTTATTTTCCTTTATTAAACGTTTTACTTTCTTTCCTACTATTATTCTGTCCTTTAATATTATTAATATTATTCCTAATAATTTCTTCTTATTTATTAGTTTTTGAGTCCTTATAGTAGCAAGATTCCTTGACATTATTGCTATTGGTGTATAAATCATAAGGGTAAACACTATGAATCTTGCAATAGTATGATTAAACATTAAGGGATTTCTAATGAGTATTTGTTTAGAAATGTGGTCATATCTTCTCTTCAGTCTGTCTTATTTAGTATTTGCTTTGTATAATTGGATGAACTAAAATACATAAAGAATAGTTGCGAGGTCATTTTTTAGTTTTTATTTTCTCCATAAAGGACTGTGCAAATATTAGCAGAGTACATATTGCATTCCAAAGGCTCAATAAAATGTGGTGTTAGTCAAGTCATACACTTTAAATCACATTTTTTTGTGATTTTGTATTTTATTGTATCAGCCACTGTTTTCAAGTCATTCACATAGTCATTTTAACTTCTTATTAATACCTACAATCATTGGGGGTGCCTGGGTGACTCAGTCGGTTAAGTGTCTTCCTTTGGCTCTGGTCATGATCCCAGGGTTCTGGGATAGAGCCTCATGTCAGGTTCCCTGCTCAGCAGGGAGTCTTCTTCTCCCTCTGCCTCTGCCATTCCCCTGGTCTCTCTCTGGTCCTATCTCTCTGTCAAATGAATAAATAAAATCTTTTAAAAATATACCTACAATAATTGGAATTTAAATTTTATATCCATGTAGTATTAATGGGAAAATAACATAAGCTCGTAATTGTATGACAATTAAATCTGCCGATAAGATTGGTGAACATATTTTCTCCATCAGCAGTTCAGCAACTTATCTAACAACTGAGTGATTCACACAATAGCAAATACGAAAAAGTCAGTGAGAATCAAAGTCACCTAGAAAACTATTGAGTCAGTATGTAAAATGAGTATTCATTAAGCTACCCTGATTTTAGTGATTCTCTATGTATATGATATGCTCATTGGAGTCGATAATTTAAAAAAAATAGATTAGAAACAAAAAAACAAACTTCTGTTTTATGACCCAGCTTTAGACATATTAAAAATTTAGGGCATAAAATGTTAAAAATCAAAGGGTTTGTATCATCAGTCCAAAACATGGCAACTCCTTTGGGGGGATGCTATGAGGCAACGTATGTGAGAATTATTTTCATTCAAGACAGTTGTGCTCTCAGACTCACCTTTTAGGATTTCCACCTATAAGTGCAGTTATCAAGAGGTAAAATGGCCATGCTGGATTGGACTTTGGACATTAACTGGAAAAAAAAAAATTAGGTCCTCTGAGCATGTTCTCCAACTCCATAGATGCTTCTCTATTGCCTTGACTCCAAATCAAGATTTCTTCTACTTTCTGCTCATTCTGCCCCCATCAGCTTGTTCACTTCCTGCCTCCTTGCAGTAGGCTAGTGGTACCCACAGGTGCTGGGGCAGTGACTGTCAGGCTGTAACTGGTGAAAATCTATTCTCACTTAGTCATATATTTTTAAATTCTCTCTTGATTGTCCTACTCAGTGTTCTCATCAAGCTGAAATTTCCTAATCACAAATTCTAAACTTGAAATTTTGAGGATTCCTATTTCATCCCAGTCTCCTCTGTATGCTCACTGGCTGTCAGACTTCTGCAGAGATTCATCTAATCTCGTTCCCATCTTAGGGCACAGTGTGCGAACTACAGAGTGTGTCAGGATCTACAGCCTTTCCACAGATTTTGGACCAAGGCCATCTCCCTGGGTTGTTTGTTCCTCGCTTTTTATTTACTATTTCATTTTAATATCCTGTAGTATTTTAAAAATATAGGTCCTATTAAAATAGCTTTAAAATCAATGAATAGTGATTTCCTTATTTTAAAATAATGATTTTTAAATTGTCACAAAAGCAGTTCTTAGCTGTTACAGAAAAGTGGAAAATACAAACAAAAGGAGAAAATATAAAATGTGCATAAGCCCACCAAACAGAAATTTTCACTTTTATAATATTGTTTATCTGCACGAACTTTTTCCTGTGCAAACAGCTTTTTTGCAAATGGATAATTTTTACATAACTGTTTTGTAGCTTAACATATAATTGTATCTAATTATTATCACATGTACATTTTTTCAGTATTCTCAAAAATTACATCTTTTACAATGTGTATAGGATTAGATTCCACCATTTCTTCTGAAAATTCGTTTTATGAGAGTAAGAAATTTCTCCCTGATTTTTAACAACAGTCTCACATACCTGAATATAAATTTCTTCTGATAAACACCTCATACAAACACATTACATCTAATCACCAGCCCCTATATGTGTCCCTGCACATTCTGAACCATTTTCTTTATTAAAAAAATATTTAAACTTAAAATCTTTTAGCTTATGTAATATCTTTGCACAGTATCTCCTTTAGAGATATGCAGGACTTATCTTTTAAAATAAATTATTTCGTAAAGAGGGAACAATGGAATAAGTCATAAACCATGCTGATAAATTTTCAATTACATATCTAACAAATAAAAACAAAAGCAAAAAGAAATATTCTACATCTGTCCTTAGAGCCCAGTCTTTCAAATGAATTCAGAAATTCTGTCTCTGATAAACTAGTTATTTGAGGACCATTTAGAAAAGTAATAAAAGTATAATATAGAAGGTAATATAGGGCGCCTGGGTGGCTCAGTGGGTTAAGCCGCTGCCTTCGGCTCAGGTCATGATCTCAGAGTCCTGGGATCGAGTCCCGCATCGGGCTCTCTGCTCAGCGGAGAGCCTGCTTCCCTCTCTCTCTCTCTGCCTGCCTCTCCATCTACTTGTGATTTCTCTCTGTCAAATAAATAAATAAAATCTTTAAAAAAAAAAAAAAGAAGGTAATATAAACAATAAGTTCTGTAATGCCTTTTTTTTTAAGATTTTATTTATTTATTTGACAGGGCACACAAGCAGGGGGAGCAGCAGACAGAGGGAGAGGGAGTGAAGATGTAGGCTCCCTACAGAGCAGGAAGTCCTGATGCAGGACTTGATCCCAGGACCCTGGGATCAAGACTTGAGCCAAAGGCAGACATTTGACCAACTGGGCCACCTGGGTGCCCCTAAACAATAGCTTTTAAATTTGCTTTTTTATATAATAAATCACTGGGAAACAGGTAGACCATCCTGATAAGCTTAACTTCAGGTCTCATTTCACATCTTCTTCTCCTAATAGATCTTCCTCTGACAATAAAACACTGTCATATTTCCATGCTCCATTATGGTAGCAACCAATTTCTTCTTTTTTTTTTTTTAATTTAATTTTTTTTTCAGTGTTCCAAGATTCATTGTTTATGCAGCACACCCAGTGCTCCATGCAATACATGCCTTTCTTAATTCACCAGAATCACCCATTCCCCCATCTCCTTCCCCTCTAAAACCCTCAGTTTGTTTCTCAGAGTCCACAGGCTCTCACAGTTCATCTCCCCTCTGATCTCCCCACTTCACTTTTCCTATCCTTCTCCTAATGTCCTCCATGTTATTCCTTATGTTCCACAAGTGAAACCGTATGATAATTGACTCTCTCTGCTTGACTTATTTCACTTAACATAATCTCTTCCAGTCCCGTCCATGTTGATACAAAAGCTGGGTATTCATCCTTTCTGATGGCTGAGTAATATTCCATTGTATATATAGACCACATCTTCTTTATCCATTTGTCTGTTGAAGGGCATTTTGGCTCTTTCCACAGTTTGGCTATTGTGGACATTGCTGCTGTGAACACTGGGGTGCATGTGCCCCTTCTTTTCACTACATCTGTGTCTTTGGGGTAAATTCCCAGTAGTGCTATTGCAGGGTCATAGGGGAGCCCTACTTTTTATTTTTTGAGGAATCTCCACACTGTTTTCCAAAATGGCTGCACCAACTTGCATTCCCACCAACAGTGTAAGAGGGTTCCCCTTTCTCCACATCCTCTCTAACATTTGTTGTTTCCTGACTTGTTAATCTTCGCCATTCTAACCAGTATAAGGTGATATCTCAGTGTGGTTTTGATTTGAATTTCCCGGATGGCTAATGATGATGAACATTTTTTCATGTGTCTGCTAGCCATTTGTATGTCTTCATTGGAGAAATGTCTGTTCATGTCTTCTGCCCATTTTTTGACACGATTATATTTTTGGGGTGTTGAGTTTGAGGAGTTCTTTATAGATCTTGGATATCAGCCCTTTGTCTGTACTGTCACTTGCAAATATCTTCTCCCATTCCGTGGGATTGTTTTGTCTGTTCTTCACAGTTCAGTGGGGAAGGCAGACTATCTCCATCTTTGGATAATCAGAGCTTACTTTGGTGCTTAAGACAGCTAAAAACTTTTGTTGGCTAAATCAATCAATTCCTTCATCTATTCATCAGTGACATACTTTAACAAGATTTACTGTGAATATATAGCAAATAGTAGAAAGGTGAGTCTAACATGTACTAAAAGCTAATTAAATGCCCAGCCCTCTGTAAAATCTTTGTAGACTTTATCATTTCATTTTTTTCTGTATCTTTCCTTCTCTAAAAATATCTTAAATTATATCATATTTTCTATAAATAATTAATAAAAACCTACAGCAGCCTATGTATAATATTTTATTGTGTATGATATATTTTCATAAACATTTTTACATAATTTATATATACACAGAAAGAACTTATTATTTATAAAAATACAGTTTCTAAAAAGCAAGAAACAACATATCTTGCAACTCTAAGAACCTCATTTATATTTCACATATGCCATAGACACAGCTCAGAAACTCAGATGCGATGCTTATGAATATGTATGAAGTATAATTAGCTTGGAAAGTGCTGCTTCATCACCTGTCCTGATATTGTTGATGTGCTTCGGTGACTCACTAAGCAAAGCTGGAAAGGAACTCTGCAAATTCCAATGAGTTGAAACAGTTCCATTCATCCATAACGTGTTAGTAGTTTTCATTCTGTTATCATATGAAAGGCTGGTCTTTTAAACCTGGGTTGTGGATATACTGTTTATGACTGACAGTTATATGTCATCAGCCCTATACTTCAATATTTTGGATGCCTCTTGGAACACTGAAAACTGTCTATTCCTCCACATCCCTTGAACGCAAACCTCTCATTTCCACTGCCCTCGCCTGAAATGACAACTCTCTTTTTTCTAGCTTATACGATTATAATAGTATAATGAGTATCTCCTTTTTCTCCCACACACCTGCCCATTCATCTTCCTGGACTAAAGCGCTGTCCATACAGTCTTACTCAGAAGCTTTCAATGGTTCCATATTTTATATTGCCCAGTGTTTTTAGCCTGACATTCAAGTTTTCCAGAAATTGACTCTAACCTACATAATAGCCTTAGTTCTTCATACTGCCCTTCATAAACTGTACAGTCCTTTACAACTGAAATACTTGTTCTGTTCTCCACGCATCAAAATTTCCTGCCTCCTTAGGGCACTGTGTGGCTCAGTCTGTTGAGCATCCAACTCTTGATTTCAACTTGGGTCGTGATCTCAGGGTCCGGGGATCAAGTCCCATGTCAGACTCCACGCTTGGTGGGGAGTCTGCTAGAGGAATCTCTCCCTCTCCCTTTGCCCCTCCCACAACTTGTGCTCTCTGGCTTTCTCTCTCTCAAATAAATAATAAATAAATTTTAAGAAAAATTTTCTTGCATCCTTGCCTTTCCTTTCTTTACCCGAGCAAGAAATGGTTGAACAAAAATCCAGGAAGAGGGGCACCTGGGTGGCTCAGTGGGTTGGGGCCTCTGCCTTCGGCTCATCATGATCCCAGGGTCCTGGGATCAAGCCCCACATCAGGCTCTCTGCTCTGCGGGGAGCCTGATTCCACCTCTTTCTCTCTGCCTGCCTCTCCACCTACTTGAGATCTCTGCCTGTCGTATTAATAAATAAAATCTTAAAAAAAAAATCCAGGAAGAAATCACTGACTTCCTGAAAAGTAGGAAAGACTAGATGCTTGGGAGCAAAAGAGAGGACATTCATAAATGCAAAAAGATGGGAAATTAGAAGCAGGAAGTCTGTCAGGAGATGGACTTCAGTTAGGGGTTATTCATGTTGTAGTATAAAGGTGCCAAGGTCCAATGGAAGATCAATAAGTTGGTAATCAGACTAATCAGAAAAAAGTCAATATCCAGTATCCAGTATCAGGAATAAAAGAGGTAAAAGCAGTACAATTTCTGTATACAATAAAGAATTTTAAAAGGTAGAGAATTATTAATGACTTTATGCCAGAAATTCAACAATTTGAATGAAATGGACAGCCTTTGAAAATTTCCAAATACCAAAACTCACAAAAAAATAACTTGAATGCCCATTAAAGAATTGAATTTGTGCTTAAAAATCCTTTGTGTATACACACACACAAACACACACACATTCAGCCCCAGTCAATTTCACTGGTGAATTCCATGAAACATTTAAGAAAGAAGTAATAAATTCTTCAGAGAATTGAAGAGAAGAAAATATGTCCCACCTCATTCTATCATTCTATGAGGCCTGTATCACTCTAATACAAATGGAAGATATTATGAAAGAAAATTATAGATCAATATCTCTCGGAGATGTGAAAATTCTTGACAAAATCATTACAGATCAAATCTAACCATTTATTAAGATAAGCTACAAACTAGGGGAATGTATTTGCAAATTACATGTCTGATAAAGGATTTGTATCCAAATTATGCACAAATACCTTTTAAAATTTAGTAACCACAAACAAATAAAAATTGGGCAAAAGATTTAAACAGATGGAAAATAAGCACATGAAGAGGTGCTCAAGATTGTCACAAAGAAACTGCAAATTAAAACCAAAATGTTACACACACCTATTAGCAAGTATAAATTTTAAAAGACTGACTACATCAAGTACTACAAGAATGTAGGAAAACATAATTCCCCTACACTCTTGGGGACAATTGAAAGTAGCACAAATAATTTAGAAAACAAGTTGGTAGTTTCTTAAAAAACGTAAACATACTACTATATCATCTAGCCACTCCACTTCTAGGTGTTCACTCCAGTAGAAAATGAAGGCATATGTTTATCTAAAGATTTATACATACATACACCTTCAACTCAGTTTCAAATGGTCAGTGCTGGAGATGACCCAAATGTCCATCAAGAGGTGAATGAGTAGATTGGGACATATCCATTTAATTTAAAAAGGACCACATATTGATAACAAGCACAATGTGGACAAAGGTTGAAATAATTATGCTGAGTGGAAAAAAAAAAAACAGACAAAAAAGAGAACTAGATGAGCCCATTTATATAAGATTTTCTAAAATGCAAATTAATATTGATGGAAAGAGGAGCAGTGTTTGCGTAGAGATACAAGGCAGGGTGGAAGGGAGAAATTAAAAAGAAATGAAGAGTTCCTCGATCTTGATTGTCTTGATGGTTTCATGGGTGTCTATATGTCAAAACTTACCAAATTATAAATTTTAAATATGTGAAGCTTACTTATACCTCAATAAAACTGTTGGAAAGTGTAAAAAGGCAGATAAAAAAATTAATATTGGCCACCATTGTCCATAGTGCCGCAATTTCCCTGCATCAGACTTCAGCCTCTTTCCATGTTGTCGGACCCTTTTTCCTCTTTTCCCCTCACTTCATTTGATTATTTTTTTCCTTGCATCAAATCAACTTTCTCTCCCTCCTTTACCCCCATGACTCACTTTGCATATCCAAGATTAGCTTTAAAATTGTGGTTGTTAAATGCTTGCCAGTTTATATTCTTATAGAAAGACATTCACATCTCAAGGCTGTGGGAAAAGCTGTTTTTCTTTCTTCCTTCCCTCCCTCCCTTCCTTCCTTGCCCATCTTTGCCTAATTTCACCTGGTGCTCTGAGTGACCCGTATCACTGTAGTGACTCAGGATCATCAATACCAACATTAATTATTTTACTGCAATAACATTGGCATCTACTGAAATCTACTTGACCCCTATCCAAATTGATCTGGACTCCTGAGCTTTACAATTTTTTCTCACCTGATTGCTTCTCCTTCCTCATTGTAAGATTGTCAGCTATCACTTCTGCTGTTTTCAAGCGCCTATTTAGAGACCTTTGCCCTTCTGTCTTTGTAACTTCCTTCCTCTGATTGGTTTTGATCCAGAAAACCTGTAACCAAGAGAGCAAGAATGGTGTTTAGATTTGGAACAGCTAGAACCTGAGTAGATAACTAAGGCTTGTTTGTTTGTTTGTTTGTTTGTTTTTAATAAGGTACACTGCATTTGTGCCACTTATACTGATATTCTTCCCCCGCAAATGACACTTTGTGTTGTTAGTATATCTAATTTCCAAAGGAAACTGTAGGAATAAAAATTTCTTGTTCTCAGTTGAAGAAACTGTTCATTTTCCATAGAATGATTTTCCAGGGTAGTCAGCTTTTTTTGCAAATGCTAGCTATATATGCACAATGTCCCTTTTTATTTATGTAGATGTTTCCAATATGTCCTTTTGTAGATATCTTAATATTACATAATCAATCTGTTCTGTGAACAGTAGAGCTGTTACTATAACACCTGAAAGTAAATTTCACCACAACAGTCACAGATTTTATGATCTTTCCTAGTTTAATGCACAAATAATGTGACTGATAAAAAATAATGTGACAGAGGCTTTGCAGGTGTCATTTGGAGAGTTATGTCTGGGATAACCTGAATTCAGCTTTATAACTTGAACAGTAGGTTTAGCATTCTCTAGCTCTTCTTGCACCTGAAATAATTTTTCCAATTTAAACTTAACACATAAGATCCTATTTGATTTATCTCTTGGTATCAATGTATTATGTGATGATTGCTGGAAAGCAAACACTATTAAAATGGATCACGGGACATTAAGTTAAATGATCCCTTTCCCATATCATTCTTCTATCTTTGTGTCACCTTTTTTAATCCAAACCCCAACAGATGCACCTTTGCTAGGAGATGATTGTAGCTCTGAGGTTGTTATTTGCCTCCATACTTGGAGACATGTTTTCAAAAGGAGCGATGTTCTTCCTCATTGGAAGAGGACAGTAACTGTTCCTCTACTTATCACACAACTCAAGTAAAATGTGCTTAGGGATAAAGTCAGTAGATGTGTTCAGTTCTTAATTTGCTTGACCGTTCTCCAGCATTCAATACGGACCAACTCTGTCTTTGCAACACTGCCAGTCATCATGCTTTGAGCCACTTCTGTATCTCTTGGCTTCCATGATATCAAGCTTTCCTGCATTCTCCTTGCCCTCTAGAGTCTCAGTTATCTTGCCAGTGCCTCTTTCTCTACCTGCTCCTTAAACGTTGAGATTCCTAAGGTTTCTGTTCTAGTTCTTCTTCTTTCCCAATAAACAGTCTCCTGACTTAGTCACCAGTATGTGCTGATAATTTATAGCTACGTCTGTAGCCCAGAATGCTTTCCTGAAGGTAAGCTCTTTACACCAGCTGCCCACCAGATATATCTGCTCCATAATTCTGTGGGTTTTGATATGTGACACTTCTTTTTCCGTCCACAGGCAACAGGTCCTCAAGGTTCACTAAGGGAAGGTGCCAAAGGCTCTCTTCAGAAAAGCTTTGGGGTCCTTAATGAAGCCAAGAAGTTGGCAAATGCCGTAAAAGGTTAGTGTCACCTCACTTTGTTATTATTTTCATAACTGATTGTCATTCTATTTGGTAGGATATTTTATTACACTATTGGAAAATTGGAATCATTTCACTAGGGTTTTTATGATGCTTTTTATTATTGGGATTTAATGCAAGTAAACTATTTCACCAGTTTTATGACATTTTGTCATCCCATCTCATTTTGCATTGGGTAATATTTCATAATTTTTAGACCTAATTTATATAACATCATTTCTCTTATAGCTAAAGTACAGTGACTTTAAATTAAAGTATAATGAGTTTTTAAGGGTACCAAACCCCACTTGTTTTGGCTTCAGAAATGACAGTCACAAAGTAATGAATTAGGCAGATATAGTATAAATGTCCTTATGAAATTTTCAATTTGTTAGTGGTCACATTTTCTGAAAAGTTTTCACAGTTTTTAAATACATTTTTCTTGTATTTTCTTCCTAATTCAATCATCAAAGTGCATAAAATATCTACTCTAATCCATTACAGGTTTTACATTAAAAATGTATTACTCACTATAGCTGCTCTCTAGGTGTTATTATATTTATTATTTCATTCAAATATCTCCTGTTTCTCTCTGCAGCTTCACTCCTTACCATTTTCTGGTTTGCATCCATCTCCCCAAACTTCCTAAAATATTCATGGTCCTTCCAAAACATACTACTACTATTCCAAGCCTCCATATTTCAGAGTGTTAACCCTTCTCTTTGGAATGCCTCTTCATCTTTCATTCTTTTTGATATAATTACCTTTTAGCAGACCTTCAAGGTTAAGCTCAGATGTCATCTTCTCCAGGAACCTCGACACCGCATCTGAACTACATGCCCTTTCTCACTGCCTGCCTTTCTCACAGACTTGTCCAACTGCAAGCCTGTACTTAGATTCCATCTTCTGGAGGACAGATACACAGTCTTCTTCTTCTTTTTTTTTTTTTTTTTAAGATTTTATTTATTTATTTGACAGACAGAGATCACAAGGAGGCAGAGAGAGGAAGGGAAGCAGGCTCCCTGCAAAGCAGAGAACCTGATGCTCTAGATCCCAGGACACTGGGATCATGACCTGAGCCAAAAGCAGAGGCTTTAACCCACTAGCCACCCAGGCGCCCATGGTCTTCTTTTTAGCTTTGTTTTTCTAGGGTCTAATTTCACAGGGACTGGCTCAAATCAGGCAAGAAGAGTATTTTTGAGAAGAATGGAATGATATGGGTCTTTACTAACTTCAGAAAGAAAAGAAGTTTTATAAACATTTATATTTGTCATGCTTTATCTGTGGTCTCTAATAGAAGCTGATGGGAAATTACTACTACCGTTGTCCATGTGATGGTATTTGGATAGTAAAATGCTTTGGACTGTGTGTCACAGGAGGAAAAAAGAAAAAAAAAAAAAACCCTTGTGTACACAATTTTGTGCAGGAGCTTGCTCTTATTCTAAACTGAAGAGTCACTGTAGAGTCAAAACCTATCTTCCTCCTGGGCAAGTTGAGTTGATCCCATTACTTTGGGGCCACTTCTTCCCATCTGGTATCTTTGCCCAGAGCTAGGAAGGATTAAGGTGAGGTGAGTGAGGTTAGGTTGTACAAGCACAGGGTTAGTCCTGTTTTATTTAAAAGTTTACTATTTTGTTCATCATTGATCTTTTTTTAATGTACTTTAATTTTTTTTAAATACTGCATTAAAATATTTTTGATTATTATTTCAGTGCCCCTTTAAATTTTATACCCGAGGTGAAGGCCTGAGTCAACTCATCTCACTCCTTGCTCTGCCCTCAACTCTGTTTCCCCAAAAATACTGGCATTATAAAAATGGAGAAAGAATTCCATTTTCAGAGATTTTTTTTTTCCCCAAGAAAAAAAGAAATCTAAAGACAGTCCTAGTGGAAAGGGTTAGGAGACAGAAACGTTCATTAGTTTAAATGTCTTTTTTTGTACTTCAGGTAGTACATTATTTGAAGTAATGAAAACCCACAAACTACTCAAGTAATAATTTCTCCAAAAATCCAAGCCAAGGCTCTGACGGAGATGGCAATGTTTTCTTGCTACATTATGACATTCCCCTGATTTGTGGCCAATTACACAAGTTATAAAATGGCTGTTAATCAGGGAAATGCCATATATTACCACCAGGATCTGCTGAAATAGGCCCTACAGAGCAAAACTCTTGACAGCAGCTATTAAAATAGAGATTTAGTCATTTCCCTTTCTTTGGTGCCTGGAGTTAGAAGGAATAAAAATGGTGAGGCCAGTCTTCCCTCCATATTTCTAATTTGTTATTTGGTGCAATTCAGTATAATCTGGTGAGTTCAAGCTTTAGTCATGAATGACTTAGTGCTGCTCCCTGCCAGTTTTATACTGTCCTTGCCTTGAGGGAGTCTGAACTTGCCAGGAGCAATTTGTTTTGCTTTTTAATTTTTGAGCATACATTTGTTAAAAGTCAATTCACCCTTGTATGCTGTTGAAATTTGAAACCAGTCTACATTGCACTGATTGAATGTCTATGGAGGTAAAAATCATTTCCTTGATGGATATGGAACTTGGGACAAATTGATGATCAAGAGAATTAGAAGATGAATTAATACCAGCAGGTGAATTAATGCTCCTTTGCCATTGACAAGAGAGCTTGTCAGTCAAACAGCCAGTTGGGGTTCTCATGGAATGTGTACAAGGCAAGGAATGAAGCAGAGGTTGGTATATTAGAAACCTGAGAATACTAAGATTTTACAGTTTTACATCTTTATATAGAATAACTTCTCAATATTATTTACTTCTCAATTTAGCCCTAATTTCTATCTTCACCCCAATAAGTGAAATCATTCAATTCCCTATGACCCTGCAATTTCACTTAGGAACAAATAGATAATGTTTCTATAAACTGGATGACACTTCTAATAAATAGTAAGATCAGTTTCTAAACCTGAAGACATCGACTCAGTGAATTGCATGACATGAGGTACAGTCCAGCACGAAGAACGATACCAAAATTATTCCACATATTATCTTTTATCAAATTAATCAGTGCTTTTTTTCTATACTGGGGTATTCTAAACACTCGATCATTCAGTCCAGACAAGTGTATGAGAAAGATTCTGCCTTATGAATGTTGTTAATACAGTAGCATTGATTAACCTGGTAAGATTCTATTGTTATTTTAGATTAGAAAAATAAATAAATAAACAGGAATACTTCAATGTTAAAGTATGATGCAAGAGTTAAATTTTGCCCAAAGCCTTCTTTCATTATTAAAGATAGACTCCTTTTGACTTCACATACTACCGTTTGCCAGAATCAGCCTTTATGAAGATAGGCATGTGAAAGACAAAATCTATTTCATGGACAAGAAATAATGTTGGACTAAATGGATGAAATCAAGCTTGGATCTCCAAGCTGACCGTAGTCTGGAGAACAAAAGAATCTTTCCCCACAGATATTGCTGATTCCTCACACAGAACTGTACTACCTCCTTTGGAGTGTGAATCAAGAAAATGAAAATAATAAAACCAGACTGGAGTTGGTTTAGGAGTTAAAATGGAAAGTGACAAAGTAGTGGCAAACATACAAAGGTAGGAACTATTGGACCAGACAGTACTTGTCAAGTTCTTTTAGAATACCTTGCTGGCCAAAGCACAATGAGTCTACAGACCCACAGTCAGGCTTCAGAGCTTATCCTAGTGGAACCATAAGTGGGTTTCAATGTCTGTCCATTTTGGTTTCTCGTTACATTTGTTGAGGAGAGGATTCCCCTCTATTCTGGTGTCTTAAGTCTTTGGAGATCCTGCCCCAGAGAAGCCCCCTCTCCCTCCTCTCCTCAGACTTCTCACTATGAGCGACTCTCTAGAGGAAGGAAGAGTATATTCAGTGGCAGTTGATGGTTACTGAGAGCCTCTCAAGCACTGTCCCCACGAGGAACAAGACTAAATTTGGCCATTTGGGATCAGGACAAGGTTTCTCAGAAACATGCCTCCCTATAAACCTGCTGACTAAGTGATCTCAGACATTCCCATGCACCGCCACTCTAGTACATGTGTCTGGGCAGAAAAGTCAGTGAGAGATAGGACACATCCCAAACTTGTGACAGCAACGGGAGAAAGGGAAGCTTGGGAGCAAAGTCATGAAATAAGGCTAGGAATACAAAAAAGTGGCAAAACTGGGCATAGCAGTCTCTTCAAGTCAATTGACGGGACGCTGGGGACAGAATCCAGTCCTCACTTTTGCCTGGCTTCCTTCCTTAAGCAGCACTCCTTCCTTCAGCAAGGTCCCAGGTTCCTGCCCTGGGTTGTGGGGTTGACTTAGGGGACAGACTCTTTGGAAATTTAAAAATCTGGAAATATTAAGCAGGTAAAGGACTACATAGGTGGGTGAAAATTTGTGATAAAGTGACTTGAGGGAAATTGTACCTCTTATGTTCTTAAACTATCCAAAAATGACAATATATAATATAATACAATAAAATTGAAAATTGTGTAAAGTAAACACATATTACATAATTTAAGTTTGGCCACCTCGCATGTCTCAAACAAAATCATTTGCTTTGAAGAAACACCAAGAATCTGAATGCACCACATTTGTATAGTGGGACCAACACTAACCCACATTAGTCTGGCTACAAAGCTAATGCTTTTACCCTCTGCTGGGCAAAACCACTGGGCTTCAGCCATAGTCCAGAAGGTAGCACAGTGATGGTCATGATCCTAACACAAGATTGGTAAATGAATAAGTGGTTGAATAACCAAGTGTAGCCGAAATCTCTCATTATCAAGAAGGTCACAATCAAGATACTTTATGTGACTTCATGCCAATCCTTTGCCTATTTCAAACCTTCTGCTTCAGAACTACACAGAGAAATGCTGCAGAGTTTAATCTGTTCTCTAGTTCAGAAGGTGCCTCAACAACAAAACACGAAATATATTTGTAACAAATGGAAGTTATGTGGATTAAATTCTTCTTTTACAAAGAAATCCTAAACAGAGGATATTCCTTCATTTTTTGGTAAGAAGCAAATCCGAAGTGGTAAAGATTCCATCAGAGTATTAATTCATAATAGGACAAATGTCACAGTATTCAAGGAGTTCACTGCAAAATATTATCTGAATCGCAATTTGGCAGGAGATTCCATTTAACCAGACCCATTTAACAGCCTTTCTATCAATTTCACCCTTGTGAATGAGAGATTCTTTCAAGGTATTTGTTTTGTGCCTAAACAAAAAATAAAAATTACATTTGAAGAACTTAACTAGATGAGTTTCATTTTTTAAAGATATTATTTATTTATTTATTTATTTATTTATTTATTTATTTATTTATTTGAGAGACAGAGATAGTGAGAGAGAGCACAACGAGGGGGAGCAGTCGGCAGAGGGAGAAACGGTCTCCCCACTGAGCAAGGAGCCCAACGCAAGGCTCGATCCCAGGACCCCGAGATCATGACCTGAGCTGAAAGCAGACCCTTAACCAACTGAACCACCCAGGCATCCCTAGATGAGTTTCAGTAGTCAAAGAGAATGTTTCATTAAAATCTGTAAGAAGCATTCTTATATTTAGTTGAAACCTGTTTCAGCATCATTGAAATACAGCAGCGCAATCCTCAAGCCAGTGTGAATTATTTTGTTACCGTTTACTGCCTGTTGTAAATCCAGCACTTTCTCATACATCCACAATTTGTTTCTCCTATCAGTCATATGAAGGGAGGCACTATCTTTATTTTACACATGTAAAAAGGGAAAGAAATGGCATGTGAACCCACCTCGTTTTCCACCTCTGAGTCTTACGAGGAGTCCGTTGCACCACACCACAGTTTTAACGACAAGAATTTTGTACAAGAAGACATTATTGATGATGAAAGAAGTGGCACAACAGCTTTATTTTGAGATATTACATAACATAGTTCAAAGTTACCAGTTCTGATTTAACTGAACTGTAATTCATAATCAGCATGGCATGGTAAATGAGTAAATATGTGCTCTGAGTAGCAGTGACTTACAACCTTGGTGAGTTTCAGTTTGAGTATGTCTATCCTGCACAGTCAATGCATGGGAAACAAGAGGAACTGATACCGCCAGGAATGTTCACAGACGGCCCTTACTGTGCTGCTTCTTACTCTCAGCTGTACGAGCTCTGTATCTGCCGAACCCATTGACATTTGTGTTCTAATATGTGAGGACAGGATGGGAAAGGGAGAACCAAAGTGGAAAAAGTGTGTATGTGTAGCTTTTAAAATTTGGTGGGTGTGATACCTGGAGAGAAGTTAAAGAGAATGTCTTAACTACAGCTACTAGGTATGAGAGCTGAAGAAGTGAGAGGAAATCCTATAAAATGTTGCTATGAATTATAAATCGGATCCTTCTCTTGTTCTCCAAAATTTACAACTAAAGGATCAGGTTGGATGTTCTTTAACTATTAATAATTCTGTTTCTTTGGTCATGTTACAGTTCAAACTAGGCCAAATGCCGTCTCCCTTACATGTCAGCTATAGATACACTGGGCCTCGTATCTCTTTTCATTTAAAGCCGAGTTTGGAGGGCTGCTTTTTTGAGCTATTCATTGCAATAATTTCCCAAGTTTTCCATTTTGAAATCCACGGTAGGTTTCTGTACACGCCTTCTATTCACCTAATTCTATTGACAAAGCTATGAAGTGTTGAGATTTGGCTTTGTGAAATTCCAGAAACTACTTGAGAAAAAAATCATCACAGTGTGGGAGAGGATTCATCAAGAAGGAATCCAAATCTAATAGGTGAAACCTAGAAATCGAGTGTGGGCAAAATATTCACATTCTGACCTCCAAGTACAGAAAGCAGAGGATCAAAATTACTGCTTTGGAATTTGAAAGACAGAAGCAACAATGTTCTTCGGATCAATCTTTCCTCTGAATAATTAGCCTGACTGTTCAGCCAGTATTTGCAATTTGAATGCATGAAATAATATAAACCAAGTGATGCCCTTTAAATTAATGTTTTTTTCACTGTACACGAAGATCTTGCTTGCCAGACCAGTTTGAATGCTTCATTATTTAAAAAATCAAATCCAATCAAGAAGCTAAGAAATAAAATTTGTACTGTTCCCTTTCCTTAATTGATGAAGACGTCCAAGGTAATATCAAAAGAACAGCCCTTTATTCTCAAGGAATTCATATAGCGATCACAGTCATAATCAGACTGGCTTTCCCTCTGAAAGTAGACTTTCAATAACCTATCCAAAGATTTTATTTTAGTACAAACACTGAGAATAACAGAAGTATTAAAAGAAAGATGAATCATGATTGACAGAGGAAAAAATCTAATTACTTGGAAAATATATTTTGAGGCACTTAGAACTGAAAATAATAACATCTTAGTGACTGAAATGGACATATTGATGTTTTTGAACCATGCTTTGCTAGGTTATTTTATGCTTTGTTTTTCAATGATGTCAGGTCTTTGGCTTGGAGCTTAAAGGCAGATGTGTTAAACTGTAGTGTGTGCTTACATTACTCTTGTTTAACAGTGCTTTAATCTGTCTGCCTATAAAAGCCTTCTATGAAATGAAGTGGGTCATTAATTAATATGTTCAGTCCTCTTTTTCACATCCAGAATACTGATAGCTAAGATCCTTCATCCTTCTTCCTTTCCCTTTGCTATTCTTTCTGGATGAAGGCTGATAAAGGCAGGGATGCTTCTCTAGCTGACAGTGGTCTGCTCAGTTCCCCTGAGAAGCCAGGTGTGCTGCCTCTGGGGGAATATGCGGACAAGCAAATTGAGACCACTCTGGCTCTGTTGTGTGAGACCTAGTCTCTCCTGCTGCCCAAGCTGGGTACCAGGAAAGTGATGAGAACAACAGTCTTTTTTTTTTTTTAATTTTTATTTTTTTATAAGCATATATTTTTATCCCCAGGGGTACAGGTCTGTGAATCACCAGGTTTACACACTTCACAGCACTCACCAAAGCACATACCCTCCCCAATGTCCATAATCCCACCCTCTTCTCCCAACCCCCCATCCCCCCAGCAACCCTCAGTTTGTTTTGTAAGATTAAGAGTCACTTATGGTTTGTCTCCCTCCCAATCCCATCTTGTTTCATTGATTCTTCTCCTACCCACTTAAGCCCCCATGTTGCATCACCACTTCCTCATATCAGGGAGATCATATGATAGTTGTCTTTCTCTGCTTGACTTATTTCACTAAGCATGATACGCTCTAGTTCCATCCATGTTGTCGCAAATGGCAAGATTTCATTTCTTTTGATGGCTGCATAGTATTCCATTGTGTATATATACCACATCTTCTTGATCCATTCATCTGTTGCTGGACACCTAGGTTCTTTCCATAGTTTGGCTATTGTGGACATTGCTACTATAAACATTCGGGTGCACGTGCCCCTTTGGATCACTACGTTTGTATCTTTAGGGTAAATACCCAGTAGTGCAATTGCTGGGTCATAGGGCAGTTCTATTTTCAACATTTTGAGGAACCTCCATGCTGTTTTCCAGAGTGGCTGCACCAGCTTGCATTCCCACCAACAGTGTAGGAGGGTTCCCCTTTCTCCGCATCCTCGCCAGCATCTGTCATTTCCTGACTTGATGATTTTAGTCATTCTGACTGGTGTGAGGTGATATCTCATTGTGGTTTTGATTTGTATTTCCCTGATGCCGAGTGATATGGAGCACTTTTTCATGTGTCTGTTGGCCATCTGGATGTCTTCTTTGCAGAAATGTCTGTTCATGTGCTCTGCCCATTTCTTGATTGGATTATTTGTTCTTTGGGTGTTGAGTTTGCTAAGTTCTTTATAGATTCTAGACACTAGTCCTTTATCTGATATGTCGTTTGCAAATATCTTCTCCCATTCTGTCAGTTGTCTTTTGATTTTGTTAATTGTTTCCTTTGCTGTGCAAAAGCTTTTGATCTTGATGAAATCCCAATAGTTCATTTTTGCCCTTGCTTCCCTTACCTTTGGCGTTATTCCTAGGAAGATGTTGCTGCAGCTGAGGTCGAAGAGGTTGCTGCCTGTGTTCTCCTCAAGGATTTTGATGGATTCCTTTCACACATTGAGGTCCTTCATCCATTTTGAGTCTATTTTTGTGTGTGGTGTAAGGAAATGGTCCAATTTCATTTTTCTGCATGTGGCTGTCCAATTTTCCCAGCACCATTTATTGAAGAGGCTCTTTTCTCCATTAGACAGTCTTTCCTGCTTTGTCGAAGATTAGTTGACTGTAGAGTTGAGGGTCTATTTCTGGGCTCTCTATTCTGTTCCATTGATCTATGTGTCTGTTTTTGTGCCAATACCATGCTGTCTTGATGATGACAGCTTTGTAATAGAGCTTGAAATCCGGAATTGTGAATCCACCAACTTTGGCTTTCTTTTTCAATATCCCTTTGGCTATTCGAGGTCTTTTCTGGTTCCATATAAATTTTAGAATTATTTGTTCCATTTCTTTGAAAAAGATGGATGGTACTTTGATAGGAATTGCATTAAATGTGTAGATTGCTTTAGGTAGCATAGACATTTTCACAATATTTATTCTTCCAATCCAGGAGCATGGAACATTTTTCCGTTTCCTTGTGTCTTCCTCAATTTCTTTCATGAGTACTTTATAGTTTTCTGAGTATAGATTCTGTGCCTCTTTGGTTAGGTTTATTCCTAGGTATCTTATGGTTTTGGGTGCAATTGTAAATGGGATTGACTCCTTAATTTCTCTTTCTTCTGTCTTGTTGTTGTTGTAGAGAAATGCAACTGATTTCTGTGCATTGATTTTATATCCTGACACTTTACTGAATTCCTGTATAAGTTCTAGCAGTTTTGGAGTGGAGTCTTTTGGGTTTTCCACATATAGTATCATATCATCTGCGCAGAGTGATAATTTGACTTCTTCTTTGCCGATTTGGATGCCTTTAATTTCCTTTTGCTGTCTGATTGCTGAGGCTAGGACCTTTAGTACTATGTTGAATAGCAGTGGTGATAATGGACATCCCTGCCGTGTTCCTGACCTTAGCGGAAAAGTTTTCAGTTTTTCTCCATTGAGAATGATATTTGCGGTGGGTTTTTCATAGATGGCTTTGATGATATTGAGGTATGTGTCCTCTATCCCTACACTTTGAAGAGTTTTGATCAGGAAGGGATGCTTTACTTTGTCAAATGCTTTTTCAGCATCTATTGAGAGTATCATATGATTCTTGTTCTTTGTTTTATTGATGTGTTGTATCACATTGACTGATTTGCGGATGTTGAACCAACCTTGCAGCCCTGGAATAAATCCCACTTGGTCGTGGTGAATAATCCTTTTAATGTACTGTTGAATCCTATTGACTAGTATTTTGTTGAGTATTTTCGCATCTGTGTTCATCAAGGATATTGGTCTATAGCTCTCTTTTTTGATGGGATCCTTGTCTGGTTTTGGGATCAAGGTGATGCTGGCCTCATAAAATGAGTTTGGAAGTTTACCTTCCATTTCTATTTTTTGGAACAGTTTCAGGAGAATAGGAATTAGTTCTTCTTTAAATGTTTGGTAGAATTCCCCCGGGAAGCCATCTGGCCCTGGGCTTTTGTTTGTTTGGAGATTTTTAATGACTGTTTCAATCTCCTTACTGGTTATGGGTCTGTTCAGGCTTTCTATTTCTTCCTGGTTCAGTTGTGGTAGTTTATATGTTTCTAGGAATGCATCCATTTCTTCCAGATTGTCAAATTTGTTGGCGTAGAGTTGCTCATAGTATGTTCTTATAATAGTTTGTATTTCTTTGGTGTTAGTTGTGATCTCTCCTCTTTCATTCATGATTTTATTTATTTGGGTCCTTTCTCTTTTCTTTTTGATAAGTCTGGCCAGGGGTTTATCAATTTTATTAATTCTTTCAAAGAACCAGCTCCTAGTTTCGTTGATTAGCTCTATTTGTCTTTTTGGTTTCTATTTCATTGATTTCTGCTCTGATCTTTATGATTTCTCTTCTCCTGCTGGGCTTAGGGTTTCTTTCTTGTTCTTTCTCCAGCTCCTTTAGGTGTAGGGTTAGGTTGTGTACCTGAGACCTTTCTTGTTTCTTGAGAAAGCCTTGTACCACTATATATTTTCCTCTCAGGACTGCCTTTGTTGTGTCCCACAGATTTTGAACCGTTGTATTTTCATTATCATTTGTTTCCATGATTTTTTTCAATTCTTCTTTAATTTCCCGGTTGACCCATTCATTCTTTAGAAGGATGCTGTTTAGTCTTCATGTATTTGGGTTCTTTCCAAACTTCCTTTTGTGGTTGAGTTCTAGCTTTAGAGCATTGTGGTCTGAAAATATGCAGGGAATGATCCCAATCTTTTGATACCGGTTGAGTCCTGATGTAGGACCGAGGTTGTGATCTATTCTGGAGAATGTTCCATGTGCACTAGAGAAGAATGTGTATTCTGTTGCTTTGGGATGAAAAGTTCTGAATATATCTGTGATGTCCATCTGGTCCAGTGTGTCGTTTAAGGCCTTTATTTCCTTGCTGATCTTTTGCTTGGATGATCTGTCCATTTCAGTGAGGGGAGTGTTAAAGTCCCCTACTATTATTGTATTATTGTTGATGTGTTTCTTTGATTTTGTTATTAATTGGTTTATATAGTTGGCTGCTCCCACGTTGGGTGCATAGATATTTAAAATTGTTAGATCGTCTTTTGGGCAGACCCTTTGAGTATGATATAGTGTCCTTCCTCATCTCTTATTATAGTCTTTGGATTAAAATCTAATTGATCTGATATAAGGATTGCCACTCCTGCTTTCTTCTGAGGTCCATTAGCATGGTAAATTCTTTTCCACCCCCTCACTTTAAATCTGGAGGTGTCTTCGGGCTTAAAATGAGTTTCTTGGAGGCAACATATAGATGGGTTTTGTTTTTTTATCCATTCTGATACCCTGTGTCTTTTGATTGGGGCATTTAACCCATTAACATTCAGGGTAACTATTGAGAGATATGAATTTAGTGCCATTGTATTGCCTGTAAGGTGACTGTTACTGTATATGGTCTCTGTTCCTTTCTGATCTACCACTTGAAGGCTCTCTCTTTGCTTAGAGGACCCCTTTCAATATTTCCTGTAGAGCAGGTTTGGTGTTTGCAAATTCTTTCAGTTTTTGTTTGTCCTGGAAGCTTTTAATCTCTCCTTCTATTTTCAATGATAGCCTAGCTGGATATAGTATTCTTGGCTGCATGTTTTTCTCGTTTAGTGCTCTGAAAATATCATGCCAGCTCTTTCTGGCCTGCCAGGTCTCTGTGGATAAGTCAGCTGCCAATCTAATATTTTTACCATTGTATGTTACAGACTTCTTTTCCCGGGCTGCTTTCAGGATTTTCTCTTTGTCACTGAGACTTGTAAATTTTACTATTAGGTGACGGGGTGTGGGCCTATTCTTATTGATTTTGAGGGGTGTTCTCTGAACCTCCTGAATTTTGATGCTCATTCCCTTTGCCATATTGGGGAAATTCTCCCCAATAATTCTCTCCAGTATATCTTCTGCTCCCCTCTCTCTTTCTTCTTCTTCTGGAATCCCAATTATTCTAATGTTGTTTTGTCTTATGGTGTCATTTATCTCTCGAATTCTCCCCTCATGGTCCAGTAGTTGTTTGTCCCTCTTTTGCTCAGCTTCTTTATTCTCTGTCATTTGGTCTTCTATATCACTAATTCTTTCTTCTGCCTCATTTATCCTAGCAGTGAGAGCCTCCATTTTTTATTGCACCTCATTAATAGCTTTTTTGATTTCAACTTGGTTAGATTTTAGTTCTTTTATTTCTCCAGAAAGGGCTTTTATATCTCCCGAGAGGGTTTCTCTAATATCTTCCATGCCTTTTTTGAGCCCGGCTAGAACCTTGAGAATTGTCATTCTGAACTCTAGATGTGACATATTCCCAATGTCTGTATTGATTAGGTCCCTAGCCTTCAGTACTGCCTCTTGTTCTTTTTTTTGTGGTGAATTTTTCCGTCTTGTCATTTTATCCAGATAAGAGTATATGAAGGAGCAAGTAAAATACTAAAAGGGTGGCAACAACCCCAGGAAAATATGCTTTAACCAAATAAGAAGAGATCCCAAATCGTGAGGGGGGAGAAAGGGAATAAAAAGAGGATCAAAAAGGGAGAAAGAAAAAAAGAAAAAGAAAAGAAAAGAAAAGAATTTTAAAAAAAGAAAACGAATAAAGAAAAATATAAAAAAGAAAAAATATATATATTAGATAAACTAGTTAAAAAATGTTAAAAAAGAAAAGGGTAAAGTTAAAAAAAAAAATTTTACCAGAAGGCAAGAAAAAAAAAAACAAAAAATGAAAAAGAAAAAAATTAAATAGCTGCAAGACTAAAAAACAATCACAGGGAGAAAACCATGAGTTCCGTGCTTTGCTTTCTCCTCCTCTGGAATTCTGCTGCTCTCCTTGGTATTGAAACCTCACTCCTTGGTAGGTGAACTTGGTCTTGGCTGGATTTCTTGTTGATCTTCTGGGGGAGGGGCCTGGTGTAGTGATTCTCAAGTGTCTTTGCCCCAGGCGGAGTTGCACTGCCCTTACCAGGGGCCGGGGTGAGTAATCCGCTCAGGTTTGCTTTCAGGAGCTTTTGTTCCCTGAGCACTTTCCGTAGAGTTCCAGAGGACGGGAACACAAATGGTGGCCTCCTGGTCTCCAGCCCGGAGGAGCCAAGAGCCCGGGGCCCCACTCCTCAGTGCACCCCCAGAGAATAGCGCCCAGCAACTCCCATCTGCCCGACCTCCGGCCGCACTCCGGAGCTCACCGAGCCTGCGACCGGTTCAAGGTAACACCGAGCTGTGAGCTTACTGTCGGCTCTGTCTCTGTAGCCAGCTTTCCCGTTCCAATACCCACAAGCTCTGTGACACTCAGACACCTCTGATCCTTCTGTAACCCTGCGGGACCTAAGGGCACGCTGACCCCGCGTGGGCTTCGCCCCGGTTTAGCCTCTGGAGCAATGTCCCTCAGCGGAACAGACTTTTAAAAGTCCTGATTTTGTGCTCCATTGCTCCGCCGCTTGCCGGGAGCCGGCCCCTCCCCCAGGGTCTATGTTCCTGTCGCTTTGGATTCACGTCTCCGCCAGTCCTACCTTTCAGAAAGTGGTTGTTTTTCTGTTTCCAGAATTGCTGTTCTTCTTCTCTTCAATCTACCGATGGATTTGCAGGTGTTTGTGATTTTTAGATAAGCTATCTAGCTGATCTCCTGGTAGCTGAAGTAGTCTCAGCCTGCTACTTCTCCGCCATCTTGACTCCTCCCCCGAGAACAACAGTCTTAGTGTTGACAATACCAAGTTGCTCCAGTTTTGGTTGCTTTAGACGTTTGTTAATTGATTGATTGACCGATCAATCAATCAATCAGTCACTCTTTTAAATAAGAGAATAGAACTATCTGCCCAGAAGAAGCAATTTAATGAACCCAACCACCATGGTGGTGCTCATGCCACCATGAACTCCCTTGCTTGTTCTGTTCCTGGTTTTTACCTGCTGTAAGTACCATCAGGGTTCTCTCGTAGGTTCTTCTCCACCCGCCCACCGCGATATCCCACCCTGACAAACTTTTGTCTCTGTATCACCATATGTATTGTGTCCCTTGTTTGTTTTCATGAAAAAGATCTTAAGAATCTTTTTTTTCTCATATCTGTACCTCCAATTAAAGATCTCATGAACATTCTGGAAGATACACATTGATGTAGTGTCACAGGTATATCTGTTTTGGCAATGTTAAAAACTAGTGGAATACAGCTGAAAAATTTATACTTTTAATATTGAATTATCTCCAGTAGGTGATTTTTTTAAACATTAAAGAAATCATGCTAAGGTATCAAGAAAAAAAAACCTCTGAAAAGCCTATTTGAGAGCAATTTCTAAAATATTGTTCTCTATATATAACAAAAAAACATTTTATCAGAAATGCACTGAAGTTTTTTCATTCATTTTCAACTATGTATTAAAGCGATATTTACCATAGTTGGAAGATTCTACTTAACAATCATATCTGTTTGAGATTTTTAAAAGCTAATCCTGTGATCCATTTTGGTGATGAAATTTTTAAAATAAGTAACATTAATGGGAATAATGCCAAGAGTGCATCATTACAAATGCAGTAAGAGATTGATTCTTTTGCAGTTTTTTTCTCCATAAAAAAACATAAAATTAAGTCAGATACATAACAGACACCAAGAGGAAAACATAGCTATTGAACTTGTTGAAGAGTGAAATGGTCATTTCATAAACACCTGTTTTATATTATGGTCTGAGATGTATGTAGTGATAGATGCTAATAAATTAAAGGAATTAAATCAATTCTCCCGCATTTTGTAAAACTTATATTAAAATAATCTGAAATTTTGTATCTATATCAGAGATGTGTAAACTCTGAGATGATTAAAATTGTTTCATTCTTTTTGTTTTCCCTTCACAGAAAATGATGACTATCTGAATGGCTTAATAACCAGATTAGAAAATGCAGATGTTAGAAATGAGGATCTCCTGAGAGCTTTGAATGACACTTTGGGGAAGCTGTCAGCCATTCCAAATGGTAAGCATTTGGGACACTGCTAACTGTGTCAGTTGACCTGAACTATTAAAGAATGTTCTAACGTTTATCATCTTTTCTGACATTACACTTGGACTGTTGTCAGGAAATTAGATATTGGTTTTCTTACTTGTGAATTTTTCTTTGTGAGAATGAGAAACTAAGCCATACTCTCTCTCCTCGGATTTTTCTTATGCTTTGTTATCCTAGAAGACATCCATTGGTAGATGTTGCAAAAAGGAAAATATAACCATCTTATATACTTTTCTTACATGTGTCAACCCAGGAAATCTTCTTTCTAGTAAGATTCTTACTATTATTATAAATAATATTATTTGTAATCTCATGTTAATGGGAAAGTATAGAATCGCATGGGTACCGTTCTCTACAATGTTGTTCTACTACAAACTCACAGGTGATTATAATACCTACACGACAGAGGAGAGCCTTTCCCACTTCATTCTTTACTTCTTTTTTTTGTTGTTGTTGAGTATGGTTGACACACAATAATGTTACATTATTTTCAAGTGTTGAACACAGTGATTCAACAAGTCTATAAGATTCTGCTATACTTAAGCTCAGTTGTAGCTCCCATCTGTCCTGATATGACACTATTACAGGATCATTGACTATATTCCTTATGCTGTGATTTATTTCTATGATTTACTCATTCTGTAACTGGAAGCCTGTATCTCCCAACCCCTCCACCCATTCTGCCCCTCTCCCCACAGCCCTCCCCTCTGGCAACCATTAGCACATCTTTCTTGGCAAAATTCAGTTCCTTAAATGTTTCATCTTTGAAAACATTAACAGCTGAACCATGTCTGTAATATCTTCTTACCTTATTATAAGTACTTGAAGTTATTGTTTGGTATTAGTTCCTGAAAGTACTATTCTTTATATTTTCATAATGTGATATGATAATAACAAAATCTGCTAATGTTTATTGAGTGTTTACTCAATATGTGTGTTAAGTGTATGTAATCCTTATAGTAATCCTACAGAATTAATAGTGTTCTTCCCATTTTACAGGGAACAAGCTGAGACACAGTATCATGCTAAGGGAAATAAGTCAGTCAGAAAAAGAAAAATACCATGTGATTCACTCGTATGTGAAATTTAAGAAATGAAAGAGAATGCTGAAGGCCATTGTTAAAAGTGGCATGTATGAGATTTGAACCCCATAGTTTAACTTCATAGCCTACACATACTAGTAGGCACCTATATGTTCAGTATATGTTTTTATACAAATTATGATCAAGTAAACTAAAGCATGCATTTATATAATATAACACTGGAAATATTAATGATTTTTACTTTTTTTAATATTAAAAAAAAAAACTAACTGTCCAGGATTGCTTGTCATCTCCTTCAGTAGTAAGGACATAATAGAAAATTTCCAATGCTGAAAACTAATATAAGTATATAAACACATGATCTAAAATACCCAACAGAGTCTCTACCTTTAAGTTGAAGTACATTCATTCATCATTCACCTTTTGGAATGTTCAAGTTAAATCTTAAATCTATTTTTGATGAAACTATGACTTGGGGATAAATTTCTCTCTGTAATGTGTTTGGCAGCAAATTACAGTATACACTTATACAATGAACATTTAGAATAATCACTTTGCTATCTTAGGAACTAATCAGGTATTCATAGTCCCTGAGAAAATTTAATTTAGCTAAAAAATTACTTCATTTGCTATAATCAAGTGAGACAAAATTCAGCCTTTCCCTCTGTGCTTGTGTCCCCGAAGTGGGCCAGCCACAGCCTCCCTTTGACCGGCACAGAGTAAGCCACTAACTCTGGACCCTTTGCTTTGTTCCCCATACCCTCCGCTGCTAACAGACACAGCTGCTAAACTGCAAGCCATTAAGGACAAAGCCAGACAAGCCAACGACACTGCAAAAGATGTATTGGCACAGATTAAAGATCTCCACCGGAACCTTGATGGCCTGAAGAAAAACTACAATCAATTAGCAGACAGTGTAGCCAAAACAAATGCTGTGTTAAAAGATCCTTCGAAGAACAGTAAGATCTCCTTTTTCACTTTGATTGTCATGTGCTTCTTCATAGTATAAAAGGACCCTAGACTCCTAACTCTTAGAGGGGGAGGAGACCCCACAGTGATGTTGTCTGCTCTCCACATAGACTGGGCTCAGGAATGGAGTGGCTGCACCTCCAGAGCTAGAATCCAAGTCCCCAGGCCCTCTCTAGTGCTTTCTTCATCCACATTTGTCCAGGAATTCTCAAAGTCTGCATGATTTTTGGTATAGGGGTGCCACATACTTTTTTTTTTAATCCTTCAGTGTAATTGAAAATACAGCTGTGCTTGTGAAATTACATTCTCTGAGTTTGTGAAGTTCCATGGAACATAGAGGTCAAGGAGCACACTTACCAGCAGGCCCGTTAGAACAGGATATTAAAATGTTATCAACCTGAAATGCACTAAAATTAAAAAATATTAATATTTTATTATTTAAATGTAAATATTTAAATTATTTAAATATTTTCAGGAAATTAAAGTATCTAGTTTATCAAGAATATTTCTTCACATCTTTTGTATATTTCATTCAATTATATCAAGTTAATAAGGCTTTACTGAGAAAATATGGTAGAACTTAATATAATGATAATTTAAATTTTAACTGTAGTCAATAAGCATTATGATTTTTATCTTTTTTCCATCTTATGCAGTGATGCAACATTATCTTAGTATGTGATTTCACCAAAGGAGATGCTTGATTTTTTTATACTTGTCACTCTGAAGAGACTAGCCCTCTGTTTATATACCAGCATTTCCATTGGGTATCCAAATGTTGCTAGGATGTAATAACAGAAACAGTTATGGACATTAGATGTTCTGTAATTCGGGTGCTGATTTTTCAGCACCATTGCCTCAAAAGCTAACGATGCTACAAAATAATAAATACTACTAGCATGATTCGTTAAAGAGCAAGGAAAAGTGAAAACATATATAACATGCATTTCAGGACTAGGGAGGATTTATACTTTGCCATTTCTTAAAAAAAGAAAGGCCATACAATCTTTTTTTTTTTTCATTTTTTCTTATATAAACTCAGAAATAGCTGCTGTCTGTCATTCAAAGATTCCATCCAAATAAATGGTTCCAATGCATGCCGGATCACAATATGTATGCCCCCCAAGTGAAAATAAGTTTTAAAATAAATATCATTCTCTTATTTTACAATTGAAGACACTACTTCATTCAATTTCATATTGATTCTCAACTGATAGTAGTCTCTTCATAATATTTTTCTCTAACTTTCTGATCTTACACCCCATCTAGAGATTGTTACCTGTAATAGTAATTAAACTGTGTCTGTTTTCTATCTTATTAGAAATCTTAGTACAGTTTCTTTCAGTATGAACAATAGCCTGCTAACTGACATGTGTTTGTGGATTTTTATTTAATCACAGTTGTTTGACTTAAAATAGGATGCATTGGTAATTAGCACCTATTGTGAAAAGTACCATTTTTTGATAATCACTGCTTTATAAAACTCATAAAACTATTTCCTCATGAATTTTCTCATTTCTTTTTGTTTTGCTTCCATATGAAATTACCTGCAGAAATCAGTATGTATATGTTTACCGGCATACTTTTCCGTAACTTTAAGCTTGACTGCCTATTGCAAATGCTTCAGCTTTGCATGTTACCGTGTTTGGGTATTGCTTTAACCTTCTAGAGCTATTCTTTATTTATGTCACATATTATTTATGTCACAGTATTAATACTAGATATATTTTAAAAAGATTTTTTTTTTTACAGAAAGTTTGCTTATGGATGTATTTGATATAAAATGCTTTCAATTATGTTATAGAAATCATTGAAATACCTGTATGGTATCAATAGAAAAATGCAATATAGAATTCTTCTACAGACTGAATCGAATTGTGATTCTTCTGAGAACACAGATTCAGCCACTGAAATTCAAAAGACTTCTTTGCAGTAGGATTAAAATAGATTAAGTATACGTTGTTGTATTGCTTCCTCCCCCACCCCATGCTCATTTCCCTCCCTCTTATGAATAATTATTCTCAACTTCTAGAGAATTATACCTGGAGAAGCACAAAATTAAACTAATAAAATTAGATCTTACCAAATGAGCAATTATTGGGATATAATAATATTCTCTCTTAAATATTTCATGGTTTAAATTCAAAGTAAAAAATTAAACTTCAGAATGGAAAATAATAATAGTAAAATCCAACATATTGAAACCTGAGAAATACAACCAAGGCTGTCTTCAGTGGAATATGGGTGTGATTATATTACTAAAACCAGCACTGAAATAAGCAATTTAGGTAATCAACCCTATAAATAAGACAAAATAAAAATAAGATGAAAAAAAATGGATGAATTAGAAGATGGAAAATAATACACTTGATAAATACAAGAGGTGAATCCTTAGGAGTGTAAAGATAAAATATTTTTAATGCTTGGCAGACTTAAACCAAGAATAATAAAACACAAATGGACAAAGTTCTAAAGGAGCTATAACTAGATACAGGGGGGAAATGTAACACATAAGAAAGTACTTGTCAAAATTTACTAGGGAATTTTAGAGCCTAAAAGTGATTGATAATTTTCTAGAAAAACATTGAATTATCATAATCTATCTTCAAAAGTGATTTTAAATTCTATACACTCAAATAATTATAAAATAAAGTCACAAACTTTTAAAAAGCACTATTTAAGAAAGTATCAGACTCAGTATCACAGAGGTTTTATTTTTAAAACCGCCAAGAAGATAATTTCCAAAAGACTTCAACTTCTCCAGAAGATAGAAGGGGGAAAAAAAAGAGTAAGGGAGGTAGGAAACCTTTGGATTTCATTTGGAAACATTTGATAAGAATATGAGAGCTTTCAAAGGAAAGAATGCATTCTTGGATGAAGCTGAAATAGTCTGCTTTACCCTTTTCCTTTTCCCCATGAATCCAATTCTAAATAATTTTTTTCTTAATTCTAGGATAATTTGTAGAATATCAGGGTAATATTGGGGAATTAAAGGAAGGAAAAAATGGACAAATGGTTTATTAAGAGTATGCAGAACAAAAGGGTATGCTTTTATGTCTGCTGAATATCCAGTTATGTAGCAAGAGCTTTGACCCCAGGAACCTGCATATCAGGCTTTGATCTAGGAACTCTTTTAATTAAATTTAATAATACACTTATGTCCTTTTAAACACCCTTACAGTATTTTTCATATTTATAAGCATGAGTTCAAAATACTCAATTCAAAGCCTAGTTTAAAAATAATAATTTCTGGGGCTCCTGGGTGGGTCATTCAATTAAGCAACTGGCTCTTGATTTTGGCTCAGGTCATGGTCTCAGGTCTGTGAGATCAAGCCCTGCCTCAGGCTCTGCTCTGGGTACAGAGCCTGCTTAAGATTCTCTCTCTCTCTCTCCCATTCATGCTACCTGTGTGTGTGTGTATGTGTATATATAAATAAGTAAATAATATGCAAGCAAGCAATCTTTGAAAATCATAATGTCCTTCCTTTTGAGCACCTTTGATTCCTTCATGAGGATTAGTTCTCAGTGGTTCACTGACCACCAGAGTGCTGATTGTTCATAGCTTAGCAAAGCGCTCAGCCTTGGTCCTTAAGCAGTTTCCCTTTTTCATCAGAGTCACAGTGACAGAAATCAGAATACATGCTCAATCAGATAATAAACGGCGTAGTTTAGGTAAGATGACCAGCATCCTTGAGATAGAGTAATTGGTTTCCATGTGTCATTTGCCCTCCTATGAAAAGCTCATGCTGAAAGTCTGTGGATCAATGATAACCTTCAGTTATTTCAGGGTTAAACCCCTTTGAAAATCGTTGATATTCAAACTTTTTTTTTGAACCCATAAGAATGGCCATTTAATATGGTTCAACCTAATATAGAGATTAGGATAATCCGTTCTTCTTCAAAATGAAAATGAACTGCAGCATGAAAGATTTAATTAAAGTTTAACATAGGCCTTCCGTCTAAGGGTTGTTCAACACTGAAATGTTTTCAGAAGACATTTTGATAGCCTCCCTCTATAAGACATACAAAGATAGACCCTGAGAAAAAGAAAGAAAATCAATTTGGGGTGAGAACCCTGATTTAAATACGGTTCTGGCTTGGACAGATGAAGTGACATTTTAATACACGTTCATTCCTTGATTCTGTGACTAAACTTCTATAAAGGTAAGCTTTGGGCCTGAAGCTAGAAATTAATCATTGAATTAAGGTCATCGTATTCTTTACCTTCGATGCTAACGTTCATCTTGATCACAAAACCAGAGTGTTGGTCCTCCGTCTCTAACACCTCCCGTTTGGCTTGCCTGAGTCCCAACTGAAATCTTCCATTTGCCATCACACACTGCGCTTCTGCAATCATGGCCCTGCTTTATCATGTGGATAAGATGAGAGCCTTTCAATTATTTAATGAAGCATACTACTATTTTCATGTCTGTGTGTGTGTGTGTGTGTGTGTGTGTGTGGTATGCACTCATTTTTTCAATGCAGTTGCAGATGCCGATGCCACTGTGAAAAATCTAGAACAAGAAGCTGATCGTCTGATAGATAAACTCAAACCCATCAAGAAACTTGAGGATAACCTAAAGAAAAACATCTCTGAGATAAAGGAACTGATAAACCAAGCCCGGAAACAGGCTAATTCTGTAAGCTCTTTTTATTTTCAGTATCAGTGATTGATTGTAATTTGGGGTATTATTCCCAGACGGAATGACCTCCCCCCCATGTATCCTGTTGACTGATCGCTGGTTATTTTCCTTTAACCTGAAGCAATTTTATGGGGAGGGGAGGAAAAAAAGTGTGTTTTTTTTTTCCCCATAAATTTCAAAAGACAAAACTCATAAGAGAGAAGAACTTTCTAGAAGAGAGCAACCTGGTGAACCCAGGTAGAATTGCTAAATACCAATGTGAAACTTTATCTAAACTAATAAATTTCATCCCATGGTGACTTTAGAAATAGAAGGGAAAAAATAACAGTTTATATTGTCCGGTTTAAATGCAAATCTTTTTATATATCCAAGGTTTCTTTCTCGAAAGTTCCATTTTCTGAGCAACTTTGAAACTAGGATGACCAAAAATGCCCTTTCTTAATCCATCAACTTATAATTTTTTGAGTAGTGGCCAGGAATATGAGACCCAAGGAGCAGTATATCATTTCTCCTCCTTATACATAGCTGATACCTCTAAACAAGGTTAAGACAGTAAGTTCAAGGTGCACTTTAAAAAGGAATGCATGCCTGACTAAGGAGAAATTTAGAAAATGATAAATTCATCAAGATGATGTACAGAAGCTCAAAGTGAAAGAAGCAGATAGGGTTGAGAACACATATATATTGAGTTACAATCTGAAAACCAAGTGGGCAGTATGATGACATACACTTATTGTACATATGAAGCACAAAGTGAAAAGAAATAGATGTTAGTTTGAGGTTTGGGATTTTAGCTAAGATTTAGCCTGTGTAGAAAAAGCATCTCCTACATTCAAGGCAACTTCTACTTATATAGTTTATAACACCATAGAAGAAATAAGACATGTACATAAATAACTCCAAGGTAATGCCAAATAGTGTTACATTGCCTGACCAATGGGAAATGCTATAAAGTTCTGAAAGAAAAGAATTCCTCTAATAGCGGCCAGAAGATTTCCCAAAGATAAGAATTTGAGCCAGGCCTTGAGTGGGTGGGGAAGGGCTTGATTTGGATGGGGAGAGTAAGGAAGGAGAGCATTCTGAGAATGACCAAGGCAGACAGAAAAGGAAGTTTCGGGCTCGTCTCATGAGCGAGTGGTCTAGTTTTCCAGGATGACTGGTCGAGAGAACATTGAACAGGAAAGGTCCTTGGAGGCCAGGTCCTTGGAGGCCAGGTCTTGTTAGGCCTTGGATGGTGAAGTAAGCAATTTCATTTAGCCAGAATGGTTCCTGAGATGAACCTTATTGGTGAGGAGAAGCTGAAAGTTCTCAAACAAGAAATGTAATATTCTCAGAGCTGTGTTTTTTTAATATGAATTTGGAAGTTGTTTGGGGTATAAATGTGAGGAAACTAGGAACAAGACAACTTCAATAAGAGTCCCACCTGTAGCAGGTGGAAGTAGCAAGAGAAAGGGAGAGCTTGTGATATCACTCCTATCGTTTGCAATGTTAATTTAAAAAAACAGTAATAGTGGGGCGCCTGGGTGGTTCAGTGGGTTAAAGCCTCTGCCTTCGTCTTGGGTCATGGTCTCAGGGTCCTGGGATCGAGGCCTATATCAGGCTCTCTGCTCAGCAGGGAGCCTGCTTCCTCCTCTCTCTCTCCCTGACTCTCTGCCTACTTGTGATCTCTGTCAAATAAATAAATAAAATCTTAAAAAAAAGAAAAGACAATAATAATAAATATTCTCTGGAAAACCACACACTTAGCCTTATTTTCTTAGTCATCATGTGGGGAAATCTGGTCATTCTTATTATTTCTTCTTGTAAAGAAATCTAAAAATATGCCATATATTCCTCAGTTTTCTGTGCTCCCTCCCCCAGGGAGAAAGAGAAAGGCATGTTAATTCTGGCATGTTAAATACATAAAACCTGTCTCAAAACATAAAATGAAAGACAGATATAAAGAAATGATACCAAAAAGTAACCCTTGTCCATGCCTTTCAAGGAAACTTTCAATCATTCTTTTGAAAAGGAAGTTAAAACAAAGTGTCTTATTTTTTATAAGATGTTAGAAATATGTAAGCAAGGCAATTTTTTTTCAAGTGAGTTTTATACTAACTTAAGATGACATTTGCCTGATTTTATAAATGTATTTGTAGCCTGGCAGTAGTGTCTGGATGTGGCCTTGACACATATTCAATATGACCAAGAAATTAAAGACATTTCTTTGAAAGTAGCTTTCTTTAGTTTGTTAACTCTGAAATGGAGCAGATGATACTCTTTTTAAACAAATGACCTAGTTACGGGATGAGAGAAATGCAGTGAAAATCCAATAGATATAATAATGGGATCCTTAATAATGTTTAATTGAGTTCATAATGATTCATTGGTAATGTTGTATGAGGAATGCCTTAGAGATAACCAAGGCTTAGTGATTTTTGTTTAGAAGTCTACAAAGGGCTCACATTAGAAATAACAGAAATTGATAGAACAAAACATTCTAAGACATGTTTGTGTTTCAGAAGTTATTCCCTTTTCATGAGAGGGAAATGTCCTAGCAGCTTCTTCTGGAGAAATTTATAAATACTGCATTTTGATTTACCTGTTTTAATTTGTTTAAGAATCGGTAATTGGAAATCAAAACACAATGTATTTAAAAGGAGAGATTAGTAGGTATGGACTGGTGACCAACAGTGCGGGCTGCTTGAATTTTTCAAGTACTGAGGATATATTCAAAACCACAAGCCAGAAAAAAGAAAATCCAGAGAGTTTAAGAATTGAGCAATAGGCTACTTTACAAGATCAACTGCTGGCATTTAGATCATAACAACGTCATTTTGTTCAGAGAACCCTATTTTTTAGATATGTAAAGTATGCCATAAAGTAGATTAATTTTAACTCCTACTGCCATTAAATACCCTTCATTTTAAAATGGCTACTCTCTTAGACTTTCAATTCTCAGATACGGTTTCATCAGTTCAGTTTGGCTTCAGTACTCAGTGCTCTGTCATCCACACTTTGGTAATCCCCTTTTCAACACACCATCATGTAGGTCCCTATCACTTCTACCAAGTGTATCCAAGCAAGGGCAGAAACCAATCCTGTTACTGAAGAGTCATGTATTCCACCTACATTCATTATTTCTTCTCTAAAGAGCAACCAGGGAGTATTATTATATTATATTATTTTTCTTTTTTAAGATTTCATTTATTTACTGGAGAGAGAGAGAGCAACAGAGATAGTGAGAGAGAGCACAAGTGGAGAGGAGAGTGTGAAGCAGGTTCCCCACTGAACAAGGAGCCTGATATGGGGCTTGATCACAGGACCCTGGGATCATGGCCTGAGCCAAAGGCAGATGCTTAACCAACTGAGCCATCCAGGTGCCCCACACTGTATTCTTTAAACAAAAATAAATTAGTTGTGAAAGTTAGTTGTGATTAAATTAGCCATAATACAGCTCAATGGCCAAGCCCATAAAGCATTTGTGAAATAAAGATAAAACAGACCCCACACACAGTTCCTTTTGATTACTAAGCCAGCCCCACTAGGAATTTGCATATGATTTCCTATAGCTCCTATAGCTCAATGTACTACTCGGCTCCGCTCATGAATTCCAGGCAGACCTTGACTTCTTCTCCTTGATCATCTTGTGATGTCAGTGATGTTTATACCCTGCCTCAGATACTGAATTTGCTCAGTGTCAAGGCCTTTCCTGATGATGGTTTTGGGTTACTTGATGCCAATTCCTAAAATTCACCATATCCTATACCTTTTCCTGAACATTAAAAACATCTGAAAGCAGCATTTCCCCTATCTGCCCTCCACCATATTATCTTTCTCTTGCTTTGCTCTATAACTTTTTTTTAAAGATTTTATTTATTTATTTGACAGACAGAGATCACAAGTAGGCAGAGAGAGAGAGAGAGAGAGGAGGAAGCAGGCTCCCCACTGAGCAGAGAGCCCGATGCGGGGCTTGATCCCAGGACCCCGAGATCATGACCGGAGCCTAATGCAGAGGCCCAACCCAATGAGCCACCCAGGCACCCCTGCTCTACAACTTTTATCTCTAGGCCCTTGGATAACCCTTTGTATAGCTGCTATGCTACCATGTAACACGTTCTGCCAACCTTCACTGCACATGCAGTCTAGAGTATGAACATCCGGAGTACAAGTTGCACATTTCCAGCAACTCATTTTGATTCACCGACTCTCAGCACCTTATGTGGAAGGACAATCCCATCGTTTGTGGAGTAAAGAACTAACTTCTTGGTGGGGAACCACACTTACCAGGAAGACTGTCTCCGCCAGAATGCAGAGCAAACACTCTGGGTACCAGAGTTATAGTCTGGGTCCCAACCTTAGGAGGAAGACAAGGATAAGGAAAACAGTCTAAACGGTAGACTTTGAGGTTATTCTAGCCTTGGGCCACCATCCTGGGCTCCATTGGGCTGGCCCCTGTTTCTTTCCAGTGTGTGTTTCCTTTGTAGAGGATGCAATTCGGTTAGCAGATGAGTTGATGAAACAATAATGTACAAATGCATGACATCTGCAGAGTCTGCGGGAAAGGCAACAGATCTGCTGCATTCCCAGAAGCTTTCAAACACATATGAATTTACATATTCATCGGAACCCTAAACCCCTCCTTAGCTTTCTTTTTAAAACTTAACCTGTTTTTCAAAACAGAGGATCATAGGGGAAAGGAGGGAAAAATAAAATAAGATGAAATCAGAGAGGGAGATTAACCATTAGAGACTCTTAATCATAGGAAACAAACTGAGGGTTGCTGGAGGGGAGGGGGTTGGGGGATGGGGATACTGGGTGACAGGCATTAAGGGGGGCACATGATGTAGTGAGCATTAGGTGTTATATGCAACTGATGACTCCCTAAACTCTGCCTCTGAAAATAATAATACACTATATGTTAACTCATTGAATTTAAATTTAAAAAAGGTTTTTTCATCCAGCACCTCTTCAATGTAGTCTATACCACCCTTGGGGAGGAGTCCAGGGGCTGCCTATACCCATTCCCTAATGAGACTTTTGGAGATGCTTCCTGTGTCACCATAATATAGAGACTGGCTGTCTTGTCTGGAGTCTGCGGTACCCTTCATGGGAGGAGCAATAAAACCAGTAGATTTTCTTCCAAGTACAAAAGCTATTTGAGTAGCACAGAGTGCTAGAAAATTCACTGCTAGTGAGAACCAAGAGGAGGCTTCCTGAAGCTGAGCTTATAAATCAGTGGCAAAGGAAAGTTTTGCATCTTTCCCTGCCTCTGCTTCCTCCTCTGAGCACACTCATGGAGCAAAGCAGCAGCTTCTTCCCCAGTTCAAGCTATGCTGAAAAATGCCCCTGTGATTGTAAACCTGAAGCAAAGGAAATTAAATCATATAATCAACTAGTGCTATTTGTGGTTGAAGAAAGGCTCCCTAAATGTAAGTAAGAATCGATATGAACAGTTTCATTTCTGTTCACATAGGAATTCCTTTCTTAGCAATTTATAGTAATTTTAAAAATACTAGTCAGAAGAAAAAGGAGCTGTTAAATACATTAGTAGGGGTAACCATTGAAAATTATTTCCATTTCATTTCCTGGCAACTTAATAAAAAGGTATAATTTATTCTCAAATGTATGTCCTGAGTGGCATGATTAATATTCTTCGTATTGTCAGAACATCTAGAACAAAATCTATTTGGCCTTTTCCAACTGTAAGAACATGAGAGGGTAGGTAATTTCCTCTTGAAAACAGAAAGAAAAATGGTGTCCTACTTTAAGTGATACCAGAATCACCAAAATTTGAATTGTAAAATTTCATCAAACAACCTTAATGAAGATCATTATCATTAGCGTCATATAAAATCACCTTTTGGAAAATGTCCCCACATTCATAAAAGAGGAAGGTATGAAGGTAAGAATTTGTTATTTGCATGCTTCGAAAAAGAGTAGCATGGTAACAAGATATGGGACTGTGAACAGCTTATTGTCAAAATCCTGGCGGGAAGCTGATTGTCCGTGCCCTCCTTAATGAGTATAATGGTGTCTGCATATGGGCATTTAATGATTCTATTTGATGATAAAAAAAAATAACTTCAAAGAAGAGATGATGATGGTTTTGGGGTTGTTTGGGAAGTACTTCAAACTTGCTGAGAGATTTAGTCTTGGTTCTTTGTACCTTGTTTTCCTTGAAGATCAAAGTATCTGTGTCTTCCGGAGGTGACTGCATTCGAACATACAAGCCGGAAATCAAGAAAGGAAGCTACAATAATATCATTGTCAACGTGAAGACAGCTGTTGCTGACAACCTCCTTTTTTATCTTGGAAGTGCCAAATTTGTAAGTTTGATGTTCAGCTTCTTCAGTCTCCTGGATATGTGAATACACAGAGGTTAATCTTCATAGTAAGGGAAATGTATGGAACCTAATAACGTGGTCCCAAAATTGTGTGATGTAGCCTTTCAGATTTGAAAACCTCTGAATCTTACCTCACAAAGTTCTGAAGTGTCAAATTAAGTTAGAAGAAAAATGAATATTTAAAAGAAAACTGTTTGCAGTATTTAGGCACATCTGCTTTCATTTATGAGTAGTCAAGCATTTATTTAGAATTATGTTTTCAGATCTGGCTATTTAAGAAAGAGGACTAAGAGGAATAAAGCTTTGTTTTAAAAAGTCTCTAAGAAATTACAATGAACTTTCATGTTGAATGAAATTGCAAATAGTGTACTTCTTTCTTACCACTGAAAAGTCTTTTGACTCATGCTGAATTTATGACTCAAACTGAAAAACCAGAAGTTGTTATCTACCAATACTGACCCCCCAAAAGTTTTCATTCCTTTTATTTGGACATTTGACTCATTATGCATGAGAATCTTCCAAAATGAATAAAATTTTCAACAGATCAGTCATTGCTTAAGTCAATACTTGTCATTCATTTCAGACACTTTAGGTAACCTTGAGCTAAAGAAAAAAAAAAAATCACAGCTGACCCCTTAAAAATGTCAGTGTCCTTGGTAAAAACAATAATGAATTCTACCTCCAAATATTTTCTTTTGTCTCTTCCACAGAACCAGAATGAGAAAAGACTTTTGTTTCAAAAGTAAAATTGGTTAAATTAACACATATGCCTCAGCAGTATGGACACTTGTGTTGCCTTAGAGATGCAATAATAAAACATGACTTAATCATACCTAATAATAGATTGTATTGTTTGGGAATTTTTATTGTGAAACTTCTAATTATTTCACATATCTATAAATAGCACCTTCTGAAAAGAACTCTATTAGCCTCCTTGGGCTATCTGATATCTGATATCTGTTGTTTTTGTGTTTCTCTGAACCAGATTGACTTTCTGGCTATAGAAATGCGTAAAGGCAAAGTAAGCTTCCTCTGGGATGTTGGATCTGGAGTTGGACGTGTAGAGTATCCAGATTTGACTATTGATGACTCTTATTGGTATCGTATTGAGGCATCAAGGTAACTAACTGAATAAACATTATAAGACAGTTAAATGACAGAATTTGGAAGTAGCTTCCCAATTTATAAAAAAATCTTCTTTCCATTTCAAGGAGGTCGCTACTATGCACGTGTACAAATTTTATATATTATATGTACATGTACAAATGTGTTTTAATGGGTGTCTTTGTAGTATGCTTGAAACCTACACACCTCACACGTATTGATCTGAGTGTCTCGTCCATTTTGGACTATTCAGCTGGTTGTGTCATAGTCGTGCTGTCATACTCTCAGAAATGCTATCTCCCCTGAAGAAGGAGCCCTGAGACTGGCCTTATTACGCACAAGCTAGAGTGTGAGGGCTGCCACTCATGCTTAGCTCCTCTTCTGGTCTACACAGCAATCTTGCCTACAGGCAGGTGCATATCTAAATGCTGGCACAAATATATAAGGTGGTGTATCCACGCTACTTAAAATGGTTACAGGATATTGATTCATTCTGTCTGAAGCTTTGATTCCATTAACTTCTAGCAGTGTGTAGACACCATAGAGAACCCATTCCTGTCCTCAATCCTTTCCCCTTATTTCCTCCTCTTCTTTACCTAATTCTCAACACCTATGAACCCTGAAGCAGCTAGCAGTTAAGAGAGTGTGTATAGTTAAGGGCTGGGTCCAGAGCTGGATAGAGCAGTTGTTGAATACAGATGATGGTACAGAGAGTTTTACTCTGTGTTTGCATACGCTTACATTTTTTCATCATAAAAGCTTAAAAAGAAACTTAGTAAGAAGCAATATTTTTAGTTCCTTTTTAAGATCTTCAGTAAAGAAATGTGAGCAAGAGAGAGAGAGACAGAGTGTGTGTGTGTGTGTGTGTGTGTGTAGAGAAAGAGAGAGAAAGCAGCAGACAACGTGCTTCCATGCCTGAGAGTAGGGGAGGGATTAAGTACTTTTGTGACTTTAAGAACGTTTATATTCACAAGGGTCGATTCTTTGATCAGAAGAGATACATTCTGGTAAGATGAGGAAGAACCTTATTTGACAAATTCATTCTCTTGTTTCCATGTGCTTCAGTTCATGCTGCACCATCAGAGACAAAAAGATTACCTAAATGAGGCAGCGGAGAGAGACAGAGACACTCAAGTTTTGTTATGACTGCCTGTCCCAGAAGACAGACCAGTTTTTCATATTTCACAACTCACAGACATCAGTCACTTCAGAAAATGAAATGAAATAATAATAGCTTCCAAAATCCTATTAATTTAATGTAAGACTGCAGTTCTTCCATACATTTGGTATACACAGCTATGAAGACGAGATGTTACGCCGTCTACACTGAGATGGGATGCCAGCAGTAAAAGATGCACAATTCCAGGAAGACTACTTCAGCAAATTTGGAGCCAGGATATAACAAGGGATTTTAGGAGAAATGATGCAGCTTATCATGCAGAAGGGTGACTCATTTGGGGTTCACTTGCTGAATTAAATTAGACAAAATGCTCAAGGAAGTAGTACCAGCTCGTTTAAAGAGCATGTGCTGGTAAACAGTAAATTGTTTTGCAAGCCAATGGGAACAGGCCTTCTGCTTAAGCAGGGGCCATTCCATATGCTCATCGCTGCTGTGTCATTTCACCTGGACTCAACTGTGCAGGATCAGACTCTCCTGTGGCTGACCGGTTCTGGCCAGATCTGCCAGGAAACAGCCAGCAAAGATCAGGCTCTTGGTCTGATTTGCAACTTAAATGAATCCAGATCTTTGGAAGCTCAACACCCAATTAACTCTTAGATATTCTGCCACACGTCCCTACATTTCATACCTTTAAACACTAAAGTTACTGTAAACGTGATATGTGTTTTATGTTCTGCATTTTCTTTCGCTTCATTTCAACGCGCGCCCCTCAAGAACTGGGAGGAATGGGACCATTTCGGTGAGAGCCCTGGATGGACCCAAAGCCAGCATCGTGCCCAGTACCTACTACGCAGCATCTCCTCCGGGGTACACCATTCTTGATGTGGACGCCAATGCGATGCTGTTCGTTGGTGGCTTGACTGGAAAACTGAAGGTAGTGTGTTCTTTCCCATGCTTGTTTATTTCATCTCTGTCTACAGTTACTGATATAATTGCTCTGGGGGAAGGCATGATAAAGCTCTCCAAAAACTCAGCAACTTTTTACTTAATTTGTTTATGAAAACATACATTTCTTTTGAGTAAGGATTTTTTTCTTCTTTCAATATCCAATCTGCAAACACAATGTTTTTAAGCCTGTGTGTATTTACTTAAACAGTTGTTTTGCCCTTATCTGTGGCACTAGTTTTTTCATAGTCTTGTTTTAGTTGCCTCAAGAGCAAAGTGTTTTTTAAATATACCCCGTTTTCTGAATCAGTTTATGATTTATTGATATGAAGTGCTATAAAGTTCAGACTCACATCTAATTAAAAGATTTATGAATACCTTGGGAAATACCACAGGAATCATAAGCTTTGAAATCATGGTCTGATTTTTAACGTTTTCAAGTTGCTCTTCTCCTTATTCTTCTAGAGCAATGCACTTAATATTCATAATTGCTTCATGACAGGTCCTTGTGCATTTCAAATTGCTAAGTGCCTGCATTTTAAAGGAGCTCATGTTGATTAAATGAAATTAGGTGTTGGAAAAGGACCTGTAGGTGAGATGCGAGAGCACAACCAAATATGACGGATAATCCTGGGCTTGTCAGAATCATCCTGGGATGAGATTAGTCAGAAAATGTGAAAAGCCAGGGTGACCCCAAATTTATGAGAACTCAACCTTCATATACAGTGAGATTGTTTTATTTGCTTTGTGTATGAGATGTGACTCTAAACTCTTGGAATTGATTCTACAATTACACACTAAAACCATCCACATTTCTTAGAACCGCATATAAATATACAATGGTACATGGTAATATATAGTCATATTGCCAACTTTCTCTCCTCCCTAGGAAGATAAATATAGGGGTAGCACAGAGTAGTGTGAAAACCATGAATTTTGAAATCAAATCCAAGTTGAATTCCCTGTTCTCTCACATAATAAAACATGACCTTAGACAAGTCACTTAGCCCTTTGGGCTTCAGTTTTCTCAACTAGAAAAGGGAGTTAAACTATCTACCTTGCTTTGGGGACACCGGGGGGGCCTCGGTTGAGCATCTGACTCTTAGTTTCAACTCATATCACGATCTCAGGTCCTGGGATGGAGCCCCTGCATGGCAGGCTCTGTGTTCAGCAGAGAATCTGCTTGTCCTTCTGCCCCTCCCCCGTTAGTGTGCGCTCAGGCACTCTCTCTCTTTCTCTCTCAAATAAATAAAATCTTTTAAAAAATACATCTACCTTGCCGTGAAGGATATAATAATAAACCCTTATAACATACTATAACCCTATGGTATGCCAAGTAATATAAGTAATTTACATGAATTAACTTACAATTCCAAAAGGTAAATAGTATCCTCCTTGTTTTACAGTTAAGAAATCTGAGTCCCAGAAGAGTTAAATGGCTTGACCAAGGTCACACAGCAGTTAGTGGCAGAACTGGGATTTGAACACAGGTTAACAGGCACAAAAGCCTCCACTCTTAGTCACCACGTTTCACTGCCACTGTGAGTGGTGAGAGATTATGTGCATAAAATGTACAACAAATGCCTAAGACATGGTAGTTACATCTTAAATCGCATCTCAAATAATTCTTATTATTATTCAGTTGTCACCAGATGTAAAGAAACTCTCTTCTGCTAGTCTCAGGGTAAAAGAGCAGACGCCTGAAATCTACAGAAAATCTTAATCATTTTGGCCAAGAGTGTCAAGGCTCCTGCTGCATCAGAATAGAAACCAGAAGCTGAAAACAAGTAACTAAATCAACATGCTGATGAAAATTCAAAGGAGCAGGAGAAGATCCTAAGTCTAGTTTTTAGGATGCGAGAAGGAAAAGCAAAAAGCCAAGAGAATCCACAAGTAGAGTAATCAACCTCTGGAAAACTAAGAGACTCCAGCTGATAATGGAGAATTCCAAGGGCCGTTCTGACTTGTAAATATCAGTGGCTTCCTACAAGGCAGGAAGATTCCTTGAACACAGCAATAGAATGATGCACATGTTGAGTTTAACCTGATACTGTAACTACAAACGTTAAGCTGTTTAAGGATCATCTTCCCACATTTCTTCCAGACCCAAGTTGTCAATTCATTTTCTTAACCCTCGATTACTCAGATAATTGTGGCCTTTGGGAAAGCATTTCTAAAGTTATAGGTACCACAATATAGAATTTATCAGTAATGTGTCAGTGCCAAAAGAAATAGTTGTTTAAATTACAGCAAGTTTCTCTAGACTGGACAAGGTCATTCCCCTCCTTCATGACTGTGTTATATATCAAGCTTAAGACCTTTCCCTGTGAAAGTGACACCAGAGCTGTCATTCAACAAATATTTATTGAGCCCTAATAGGCTCTGTGCTGTGTATATCCGCAGACAATCACAATATGGTCCCTTCTCTTACAAATTCACTGTTTCCCTTCATTCTCCTGCATTAGAAACCTGCTTGGGTATAGGAGGAAATGAAAAATTGGGGACAGCACTATCCTTAAATTATCTACATATAAGCTTTTTTCCCTCTGTGTAGTCAATATGTGTGCCTTCTCAAGATCTTTGAAGAGATGTCTCCTTAATGGTACATGAAGACTAGCATTAATTAAATGCCTAGGCACCGGCTGTGGTTCCATAAATAAATAACCCAATTTAATACTAATAATCCCAACCCCAAGACAAGAAGATAGAACCTCAGAGTGGATAAGCAGCTCACCTCAAGTCAGAAGCTAGGAAGTGTTTATCTACAAATGCTGTTACCAGGGGTAGCACATAAATAACCAGGGTCTGTGAGGATGGAATATAGTTAAAAGATGAATAGATGCAAACCAAGAATATCACAAAGAGTAGACAATAACTACCCCAGATTTCACGGCTAGTAACTCTCCTGGATGCTCTAAGACTCCTTGTGAAATTGTAAATTCTAACAAATATCACGTTTCTCTCTGCAGAAGGCAGACGCCGTACGCGTGATTACGTTCACGGGCTGTATGGGAGAGACATACTTCGACAGCAAACCTATAGGCTTGTGGAATTTCCGAGAAAAAGAAGGTGACTGCAAAGGATGTACTGTCAGGTGAGCTGAAATGAGAACTCCCCTAAGGTCTGGCCTGTGCCTCACAAAATCTTTAATTTTGTTGTGCAATATTCTATTATCGTGCGGATGGTCTAGAGCGGAAAGGATGGGACTATGTCTGGGGGGTGATCTACCATGAAGCTGATAAAAGGTCAGATCCTTTCACCCATTTGTACAGGAACTTTCCAAGGCCCTGGGAGGCACCCTGGCAGTAGTTTCAGTGTTTCTGTAAGATCTTCGAGGAAAGGTATTTTCTACTCAATCAGTTGAAACTACGCTCTCTTTCCATCCCAATTTCCCTCCATATCCAGAACCAGGAGGTCTTTCGTGGCTGTAGCTCTGCTGTCATCATAATTTCTTTTTTTCTTAAAGAGAGTTTTCCTTGAACTGATTAACCTTCAGGTATCACGGAGCCTGGATTCACTCCATTTATGTTTATTAAAAAATATAGAAGCCTAGAGCAAGTTTTATCTCCGACGGAATTTTCCAAATGCCACATAGGGTCTTGGCAGGGTTTCAGGGGGAAACCCACTGGACTCAAAGATCCTGCTTAAGTGGAGAAGGATAAGAAGGGACCAAGATAGGCCAGGAGAAAGGGCCCTAACACACATCATCAATTACTACATACAGGTTAGAGTTTAGCAATCTAAAATACTTAACAAGCAGACCAACCTGAAGAGAGGATATAAAACAATTAGCTAGAAGGGAAAGGTTTCTCAGCATAAAAAACTTGAGCCCAGCTAATCAACGAAGCCTATTAAAACTCTAAAATTTAAATTAAATATCTGAATGCTTAATAGACACACCTAGCAACTCCAAATCATTAGATGCTACATGGATCATATTTTTTATTTCCAATTTAAAGAGCACATGCACATTGCCAGGGCCCCAGATTCCCCATCAAGGTAGCAGAGAACACTTTACTTCCAGTTTAACTTCCAACACTTTACTTCTGTCATCATGGACTTCTCAATGCAGCATTGAGGACAGTTTAAAAGCCTAACCCATTCATAGTTTAGAGAGGTTTGGTGAATAATCTTCAACAAAATCTAATAAGGAATGTTTTCTATAAAATGTTTTCAATACAACAAGGACAATGAGGTTCATTCACATTAATATCCCCCTACTCAGAAATTAATGCCAACTTTTCCCTCAATATTTATTTGGTAAATTCATAAAAAGGATTTTCAAAAACCTATCATGAACAAAACATCTAAGGATTTAAATGTCCACTCAGCAGTGCATATAATGTGTTAGGACTATCACAGGCTAATTATAAATTCTGCAAAGATCTTATACCTTAGTATCTAGAGTATCATATGAATTAATATAATTATAATAGCATATATGTGTGTGCACACACACACATGCACACATTTGTAGGATGTTTTTCAGGTGTCAGAGATTCACACCTAGGAATTCCTGATACAGAGATAAATACAGTCCAGGGCTAGCAATCAAGTAATTTACAGAGAGGATAAAACAAACCCTAAAATAGTTAAAATACAAGGGATAATTAAAAATCCCTTTAAAAAAGACACTCTCAAGTGTGCCTGGATGACTTAGTGGTTAAGCGTCTGCCTTCTGCTCAGGTCATGATCCCAGCATCCTGGGATTGAACCCCGCATAGGGCTCCTTGCTCAGTGAGAAGCCTGCTTCTCCCTCTCCCACTCCACCTGCTTATATTCTCTCTTTCACTGTGTCTCTCTCTGTCAACTAAATAAGTAAAATCTTAGGGAAAAAAAAAAAAGGCACTCTCAGTATACTATGATTATTCACATAGGGTTAGATCCGCTTCATATAGGAGGTAGCTTTTGAGGTGGACGTTACCATGGAGTAAGACTCCAAAGGAGGGGCTAGCAGATAAAAGGTGAAGAGCATTCTAGTCCCAGGGACCAGTGAGAGCAAAGGTAAGAAGGCTAGAAAGCCAGAGTATTTTAGGAAGGGACAAATAAAATCTGTTCTGCTTCATAGAGGTGAGTTCACTCGGGCAGGATTGGCGAAGGGGAGAATGATGTCAGTAGGTATGGAAGTCAGGTCGGTTTCTATATAGTTCTTTGCAGTGTGTAAAGGTTTTGCACCACTGAACAAAGGCACCTGAATGTAAAGTCTACCGACATAACTGAGTATACCAAGCTCAAGCCTGCACACACTGCCTCTTCACCCATGAACTTGCCCTTGGTTTGGCCACGTTCCTTGTCTTAGAAGTTCATTGCTCAGTTCTCCCCCAGACATTGTGCATTTTACCACCTCTGTCACTCAGCACTGTCAACCCTTCCTTAAGCTCCTTGCTATCAAGTTACCTTCACCTATTCCTTTGAAGGTAAAGTTCTATATTTACTGAAAAAAATTCTTCAATTTAAATTTTATAGCATATCTTTTTGAATTATGGTGCTATTTTGACCAAGACTATAATTGTTTCTGTGAGTGCTCTGATTATAAAGTTGCATAAGTTTTGAGTGACCACCACCAACACTGTTTTCCCATAAGCCTTGGTATATATGTGTAGGAATAATTTTTATAGAACTCCTGGTGTTTGTTAGGTGGTGTTCAAGAGAACACATAGCACATTGTTACATAAAGACCCATCATTCCAGTTTTAGAGCAGAAATGATTATATGTGGGGGACGTAAAAGAGAAGATTATAAGACATAGACTAAGAACATGTAGATCTTAGACTGTCCATTTTAGAAATTTGCAGTTATTCAGCAATCAGAATAAAGGACAGAATTGTTGTTATGCTTTAAAAAGTTATCTGCCAGGACAATAAAAAAGAAGTATATCTTATTTTTTCTTAAACTTCTAAAAATCACATTAAAATTAAAATAGAAAAAAAATTGTTGCAAGTTTAGCTCAACATTGAAACAATGATGAAATGTACTACATAAACCCCAATATCCATCTAGCTCAGTAGTTAACAAGCTACATGTGGAAGAGTGTGGCTGTTCCAAATAACATAATTAATCCTTAATAACTTTACCAGACATAAAGTTTCAAAAGAGAAACAAAAGGCAATTTTGGCAAATGTTAATTATAAAAATTATAAATATATTGGCAAATGTATTCAAACATGAATAAGAACACTCTAATATAATGTTAGAAGTTGAGATATTATAAACTACACCTGGAAGGAGTAATTCTTTTTTCCATATCTCGAAGTCACCAAGTTCTATCCAGATGTACTTGGGTTTGGCCAATGAGTTAAGGGAAGTAGACTGATCTAACGCCTGTGTATTTAGCTGGTCCCAACACAAAACCCTTCCCTGAAAATTTGCCTTTTGCTTGAAAAGGAGAATCTTATAAAGGGCTGAAGTAGGAATAGGCCATAGCAATCATTCATGGATCTAACTCTTTTATCTCAAGGTGACACCCAAAGGCTAGGTGGCTTGCAGCAAGGTCTCAGTGAGATTCCACATCAGACCTCAGGGTACCTGCCATCTACTTGGCTATTCTTTTATTCATGTTGAAGGAATTAACAGATTAAGGACATAAAGACATCAAGTTATAAACATCCCAGAATTCTTATACCAAAACAATTGTGTGGTGAGATTTTGTGTTTGTTGGTTTGTTTAAATTATAAATAACAGGGGTGCCTGGGTGGCTCAATTGGTTAAGCAATTCCTTTGGCTCAGGTCATAATCTTGGAGTCCCAGGATCAAGTCCTTATCAGGCTCCTGCTCAGCAGGGTATCTGCTTCTCCCTCTGGCACTCTTCCCTCTCATTCTCTCTCTCTTTCTCTCAAATAATTAAAATCTTAAAAAAAATAAAAATTAAAATAAATTATAAGTAATAGTGCATTGGGTCAAAGCATCCAGAAAACTCTCAACAGTGACTTCCACAACCATCTTCAGGGCTGTCAATGATAGTGTGACAGCATATAATGCAAAACCTTAGTATTTGAGAACTTCTCCTTAGTAGACTCTACACAACATTATCTTCTCTCTAATGAAGTGACCCAGAAATTAATGGTTTTATCATAATAATAAAGAAAGGCCAAATCATAGTCACTTTACTCACTACCAGTTATACAGTTAGTAGCCTGATTTAGTTCCTCAAACTTTCAGTTAGCACTTTGCAGGAATATTGAAAAACATTTTTTAAGTTTAATATGTTAGAAAAATATTCTGACATCATCTGATCTTATTCCAAATTATATATAACTTAAAATTACAAAGATCTGACCATGCGTGATGTAAAATAAGACTCTTCCCTTCTTTTTTTGTCTTCAGTTTTATTTCTCTCTGATCCAGGAACAGAGAGAAAGCCAACTTGTCTAAGATGTGGAACAGTTTTTCCTTCATGAACCTGTTAATGTTCATACACTGTCATTTTTCTCATTTAGCAAAGATATCACGCAAATGATATTCTAGGCTCTTGTTATCTTACAAAGACATTGTTATAATATTTCTCCATATCTCCTCTCTACCCTTAAGTTAACATAACACTCCAATTTCAGAGATTCAAATATATGCTAACATGCAGATTTTTAAAGTTTTAAAAACTCTCCACAATTTGAGACTTATTCTGTAATAACATCATTGTGTAGATTGATTGATAGATCATAGGTAACTGCATTTGAAAAAGAAATGTTCTTAAATGTTATTTTTCAAGATTTTTCTTAGATAGTTCTTATTCAACCAACACTGATTGAACATACAGTTTCTGTGAGGCAATCTACTATACTAAAATCTCCTTCATTCTATGTAACCATAATCTATTATGAGCCATGTGCCCCCCTTGTGCTGAGTTTGTGCCTGACATAGAGCCTGGCCCATAATCTCTAGTGGGTCTTATAGAGCTTCCAATCTATTAAAGAACAATAGATAACCACTGAAACAGATAAAGGCATCCTTTATTGTCTTAATCTAATTTGTCCCAGAAAAATCTATTGAACAGCAAGTAATCAGGGGGTAGGGATCTTTATTCCACTTAGGTGTTTTTTTTTTTGTTTGTTTTTATCCCTATAACTCGAAGTGTGTATCTTTTGACCACCTTCACTCATTGCACCCAAGCCCCCCTCATTATGTTATGTATATGCGAAATGTAATAAGACAGTCTCAGTCCATCCAAAACCCCACCACTTCACACCACTAAGGCATACTTAAATACCAGTGTAACAACCCATCAAGTATTTTGGTAGAATATAAAGCATTTAAAACATCAGTGACTTAGTTATTGAACATCAAATCAATCCAGGTAAGAGATGATTGCTACTTGGTCTAGCATGATGGCAGAGAGAAATGGAAGGATGGAAGAACTATTTGGGATAGTTCCTGTCCTCTAACAGCTCACAGTCAAATCTCAGAAGATAATTTGATGTGTTTAATATTGATGGATAAAGCAGACATTGGTTCATGCGAAATGTCTCTCTTCAGTCCTCAGGTAGAAGATAGCGAAGGGACTATTCAGTTTGATGGAGAAGGGTACGCATTGGTCAGCCGCCCCATTCGCTGGTACCCCAACATCTCAACTGTCATGTTCAAGTTCAGGACATTTTCTTCAAGTGCTCTCCTTATGTACCTTGCCACACGAGACCTGGTAAAGACATACATGGCTGATCTTCCATAATTAAAAATGTTTGCCTCTTTTCCATAGGATTCCAGTACAATTATCAGTTATTGTTAAATTATCAATTATTATTAAGAGGATTCTAGGATGCTGTGTGATAGCCAAGAGTAGGTGATGCAATGAAAATACTTATGTATTTTCATTGATAAATTCAATTACAGATGCAATTTAATTATTATTTATTTTCAGTGCAGCTCCCCATATAATCCTTTAAGAGAAGCACGCAGTAGAGTTTCCTTCAGTATGGAATCATGCAGCAGCAAAACTACTCCCTTAGTCTTCCTCTAAAGACTTAAGTTGAAAGATGGTTCTAAATATCCTCATTGTTTTTTCCAGGTTAATATTTCTTAGTAAATTCTTCCAGAGAATATACCTTTTAGTTGACTTAATATGTTTTTAAAGGAACCTCCTTTATTCTCCTGTTGTATAAAGATATATCCTAGTAATGTGGTTGTGACAATTTGCACTATAATGTTATACCCACAAACATTCACAAAGTAGTAACACCAGTTCTGTTTCCAAAATGGATGTCATTTACGGATCAGCATATTCAGTAACTTAGCCATAAGGCCCTGTTATAAACCACACACACAAAAAGTGAATACCCATATTTCTCTGTGTATTGAATCACTGATATATTTTTACTCTATTAATAGAAAGATTTCATGAGTGTGGAGCTCACTGATGGGCATGTAAAAGTCAGCTATGATCTGGGCTCAGGAATGGCTTCCATTGTCAGCAAGCAAAACCATAATGATGGGAAGTGGAAATCCTTCACTCTGTCAAGAATTCAGAAACAAGGTGAGTTTCTATAGGAATAGTGCGCTGTGAACCTTAATCATGCTATCCAACACTCTGTGTACCTAATCATGAGGAGGACCTTGTCTGTAATTTAGGTACTCACGAATTCTGCGAAAAATGGATCCCGTCATTTCTTTAGCTTAGATTATAGGTGACTTGGGTTACACATGACTGATTGAAGAGCAGAATGGTTCTCTGTCATTTTCTTTAGAAACTGAGAGCTTAATTTGAAAGCATAAAACTGTCCTACAACTTGTAAAATTATATCCTGTACTAGGTTTGAAAAGGTTGTGTGCTTTGCTTTCCATCTTGTTTTACCAAGATGTCGCCTTTAGAATGGCCCACTCATCGAATTTGTAGGGGTGGTAACACAGCAACTAGGTCTTTGCTTTTTAAAAAAATGTCAAACTTTTTTATGTGTGCAAGTAAGGAATTGGATAAAAATAATGTAACATTTTTACAGTCCAGGAACTCATTAAAATATACTCACAAACATTACTTCATTTGCTGATATAAGCAGGTATTTTGTTCTGGTGTTAGAGAAAAGGAAACATAGGCTCTAACTTACATGAGGTCAAAAACATATGTGTGTCAGCTCTCATAACCAAGGCAGAAATCCAAATCTGTTAGGTCTTAGTGTGCTGCTACTGTTATTTCAGTATAATTCCCCTAATTCTGTACACTATACCATTACCAGTATCTGCAAATGAAATTTGATCTTTCTGTTTATAAAATTAAACCTAATTAGTTTTGACCAGACCAGTGTGACATCTCATGAGAATTTCAGTTTAACATTGCACCACCGGTCCCTTTCTGCATTTAACAATTAGCCAGTAAACACCCACCTATACTATTGCACCACACCTGAGTGAGGTCTGTGACAAGTCATTCCCTTCAAGGAACGTGTCATCTACTGGGGAGATAGATAAGTACATAACTCAATGGTGAGAGGATAGAAAGCAAATGGCCATGTCAGAATGGGTACAGTAGGCTAGGAATCTCAGGACACAGATGTTGAAGTCACACCCAGAGTTCAGCTCCCTTAGGAAAGGCCCTGAGGCACAAGTAAGAGTTGAGGGCTTCACTGGATGGACAGCACGTTTGGACATTTGAAGGGGCTGAAAGTTGTGTGAAAGCCAGGAGGCCTCAGAGAACATTATCCGTCATTTTCCAATTGATCTTCCTTGGAACATGGAGGCTTGGAGAAACTCTTCCCACTTTAACAAAAACCAGTTAGCGCTTATAAAAGCTGAGTACTGCCTTATACATTGTTGCCACATAAGGGAGACACAGGCAGGTTTGCCTGGGAGATGCTCTGCAGAATAGTTAAGAAGAACGTTTAACTCCATTTGACCAAACATTTCCCAAACTTTACAGTCTCCAAAATCTCTCTCTTCCTGCAAGACCAGCATTCTGCTGAACACACTTTGGGAAATGCTTTAATTCATGCTGAGGTGTGAGAATTTCTCATCCCTTTCTGGGTCCTTCTAGCCTGATTCAGAATCAAATTGACATAAGATAGATGAACAGAACAAAATCAAATTTAATTTTGTGCAGGCAGGGAATACACACACACACACACACACACACACACACACACCCGGAAATTCAAAGGACAGTCACACAAAATGAGGTATATAGGTCATTCTGAACTAAGAAGAGGGTAGGGGTCTGGGACTTCAAAGGGAAGAATGCAATTTGTAGGTAGATAAAAACAACAAAAGAGGATAAATGTTTGGTAAATAAATGTTGGTTGAGCCATTCAATGGACAAAGGGGCTTTGGTCAAACAGGCCTTGCTAAGTTTTTCCCAGTCTACCATTGTTCACAGTATACTGTAGTTATCTGTTATCTATGGTGATAGTGCTCTTCCTAGGGCAGGTCCTCTACCTAAATTCTTTTTAAGCATTGGCTGGGGAGGTAAAGGGCTCTTCCCCAATACTGGGGTTTTTTTGTTTGTTCGTTTGTTTTATAACTTTTTAATTTTTTTTACTAACATATAATATATTATTAGCCCCAGGGGTACAGATCTGTGAATCGCCAGGTTTACACTCTTCACATCACTCACCATAGCACATACCCTCCATGGTGTCCATAACCCAACTATCCTCTCCCTACCCCCTGACCCCCGGCAACCCTCCGTTTGTTTTGTGAGATTAAGAGTCTCTTATGGTTTGTCTCCCTCCCGATCCCATCTTGTTTCATTTATTCCTTTCTACCCCCCAACCCCCCCAACATTGCCTCTCAGCTTCCTCATATCAGGGAGATCATATGATAATTGTCTTTCTCTGATTGACTTATTTCACTCAGCATAATACCCTCTAGTTCATCCACGTATTCGCAAATGGCAAGATTTCATTTCTTTTGATGGCTGCATAGTATTCCATTGTGTGTGTGTGTGTGTGTGTGTGTGTGTGTGTGTGTGTGTAAAAAACATCTTCTTTATCTATTCATCTGTTGGTGGTGGACATCTAGGTTCTTTCCATACCCAATACTGGATTTTGATGGCTTTTTTTTCCTTACAAGTTTTTGTTTAAATTCCAGCTATTTAACATACAGTTATTTATATTTATTAGTTTCAGGTGTAGAACTTAGTAATTCATCACTTACATCAATACCCCGGGGCTCATCACAGCAAGTGCCCTCCTTAATACCCATCACTTATTTAACCCATCCCCCACCACTTCCCCTCTAGTAACCATCAGATTGTTCTGTATAGTTAAGAGTCTGTTTCTTGGTTTGTGTCTTTCCCCCTCCCTGCCATGTTCATTCGTTTCTTGAATTCCACATGTGAGTGAAATCATATGGTATTTGTCTTTCTCTGACAGACTCATTAAGCTTAAGCATAATCCTCACTAGCTCCATCCATGTCATCGCAAATGGTTTTGACTGATTTTTAACTCAAACTAATCTTCATGTCAGAGTGGTCCATCTTGGGGTAGCCTGCCCCTGGCCTCTATAGTTACTACAAGTAAATCCATAGCCTAACAGGATGAATGTTGTCAAAAGAATTATTGGATGAGACTAAAGATAATAGAGGCCAGTTCATAAGGGGTCTTGTGAACTAAGCTAATAAGTTTCAACTTTATCCTGAAACCTGTGGGGAACTACTAACAGTTTTAATCAAGGATGTGACAAGATCAGATTGGTGCTTTAGTACGGTCTCCTCAGAAAACCTTGGAGGGTAGATTTATGACAATTTCAAGGGTTACTGCAGTCTGTAGTAAACCAAGTGAAGAGTGAGGAGAAGGAAACCATGAGAATGGAGAATAAAGAGTAGAATGGAAAGACATTAAGCATTTTACAATCAAAGAGCTTTGTGATATATTCAGTGTGGAGGACAAATGTTTTAAATGGGGATGTCAAGAATAATTCCTTCCTTTCCTTAAATAACAAAAATATTTTAGTGTAATCACATGGTATTGAAAATAAAAAAGAACAGAATATGTATTCTGGAAAAGATGCTGAGTTCTATTTTGGACATATTGTAGTAAAGCACCCTTAATATCTTTAGCAGCATAGGCAAGCTGTGTAATTGGCAGGCGATCAGTTGTATATACCTGAGGTTTAGCAGAGCTGTAGGAGAGATGGACAGTTCAGAATCATTATCATGCCATTAGTAGTTCGAGCTGAATAGAGATGAGAAGAACCAAGCAGTCATTTCTAGAGTGAGGTGATCCAAAGCCCTGCAGCAAACAGCAGTATTGAAGGGGTATAGTAAAGGTAGATCCCACAAAGGAAGCTGTAAAGAAATAATCAGAAAAAGGAGAAATGAGGAAGCTAAATTTTCAGAAGATCAAACTGAAGGCAGATTGACCAGTTAGGTTCAAGAATAGTCCAAGCAGGAGATGAATGATGGCTTGAAATAAGAGTTATAATGGGCTTTGACACTAGGGAAATGCAAAATAAATCCACAAGGTGATACCACCATACAGTTACTAAAATGCCAAGAGTTAAAAAGACTGAACATACCCAGAGCTGGCAAGTATATGGAGCAAATGGAATTCTTACACTCTGCTGATGAGGATGGAAAATGTATAGCCACACTGGAAAATAAGTTAGCAGTTTCTTAATAGGTTAAAGATATGTATGAACCAGCCATTCCACTTGTAAGCATTCACCCAAGACACATGAAGCATATATCGATACAAAGATTTGTACCAGGATGTCCACAGCGTCTTTATTCATGACATTCAAAAAAACAACGAAGTAACTAAAACATCAATTAACAGGTTAGTAGATAGATTGTATGTTGTCACAATGAAATATTATTTAGCAATAAAAATTAATGAGCTCTTAATATGCACACAACATGGATGACTAGCAAAAAAAAATCTTAGCCAAAGAAGGCAGACGTAAAGGAATACCTTTATGTCAAGTATATAGAAAACATAAATGAACCAAGATTCACAGAAAGCAGATAGAGGCTACAGAGGATGAGGTTATGTAGGGAGGCACAGGAAGGAGGGATGACAAGACATTAGAAGACCTTTGGGATGATGCATAGGTTTAGTATTTTGACTATGGTGCTGGTCTCATGGATGTATACATATCTAAAAATTCATTAAATTATATACTTTAAACATAAGCAACTTACAGCATGTCAATCACAGTTTGGTAAAACCTTTTAAAAATAGGGTAGATATCAGTGTTAGTTAGGAGATGAAATTAGATGAGATGAAATTTAATCCACTGATTAAATGTGGAATGGTGAGGGGACAGGCGGGATGAGTCTCTAATGTAGGAGTCTGGGTGGGTGTCATATTGTCACCAAATAAATCATATGGATTCAGGAGTAGAAAGATAATCATTTTGACTTAGAATATGTTTAGTTTGAAGTACTGAAAAGGTATACAGATGATGCTTTCTCATCTGTAGAATGTGGGTTTCTAAGCAAAAGTCAGGTCCAGGCATATATATTTCTGAATTGACAACATAGAGTAAGTAGATATAAACTGGCAGTTACCTGGATGGCTAAAACCCAGCAAGTGGCCAAATGAAGACACATTAGGGAATAGAACACTTCAGAAGTGTTCAAGGACATTAGTCACAGAGATGGAAATTGAGAATGAGGCTGGAAAGGTACAAGATATGGAAGCCAAAAGAGGACATTTCCTGAAGGAAGGAATTGTGAACAATATCAAATACTGCATAGACAGGGATGAAGATAAAGACCAAAAGACCCCACTGGGTTTGGATGTGGGGAGGTCCCTGCAGATTTGAGCAAGATTAGTTGCTTGGAGCAATAGGATAGGAATTCAAATAAGCCTCCAGCCATGCAACCCTTCCTCCTTTTTAGTGCCCAGCTTAGTTGTTTTATATGAGTTGTTCTTAGGGGCGTTATAGAAGCACTGTCCCTGGAAATTCAGAAACATTCCATCGGGGGCATTGGGCATCTTCCCAGAGAGTCAGTCAGTAGATCAATGGCCACCACGTGGGGTGCGCTGTATCCCTCAAGTGCACCAATATGGACACAAGATGGAGAACGATCATTCGATTTTCACTGAGCTGAGAGAATAGAAAGGAATTACCAAATTCACAATTCACTTACGACAACTCAGCATTGATTAGAAAATACTTGCTAAGACCCTACTCTTTGTCTAGTATTTAATAAAACCCTTATTTCCCTGCTTACCCATAAATGATGTCTGAGCTCATCAACTCTGAAATGTGAACAGCTATTCTGTAAGGGGAAGAAATAGGGCAGGAAATAAGAGCAACTGTTAGCATTTCACAGCAGAACCCACTTCGTTGCTCTCGAAGGAGAGAGTCAACAGTTAACTCAGTAAAAATATGCCATCCTGTGTCTCTCTGCTGGAGCTAACACTTGGGCCAGTGAGTTTCAATTCAAGGTATTTCTGCTCTTTAATCAGTTTTTCTTAGAATGGTTTCTAAAAATGCATATATTCACTCAGGGATAAGGGAGAGAACTACCTCCAGTCACTGGCTTGCCTGTGATAGAGAGCAGAATCTCATTTTCACAGACACCATTAAAATATGCACCAGATCTGTAGAAAGAGGCTATTTTCATGTTCCACTCAACAGCTCCATATGAAAACTTCTTTGCTGATCTGGATAAAAAGGAGTATGTTGAAAAAGTCTTAAAAATGGTTTTATAATTTTTTTTTAATTTTAGCCACTGGTCTGATCAAAAACATATGTGCATATAAAATTAATATATGTATTAAAGTAATTAAATTTTTAAATCTTGACTTGCTGAGTATTTTTTAATTGGACAATTATTTAACAACTTTTTTTGTTGTTTGTTTTTACAAAGCTCTACTTTGAGGATTTGAGGTATTCATTGGTTTGGTATTTTATTTTGATCATTTATTAATAAGATAATTATGTTTGATTTTATTGAAGATACTTTCTACAGATTACAATGGAATTTTAGAGTTTGATATTTTTCTTGGTCTTTCAAAGAACACTATTCTAAAAGATGATGTGTTAATTAAGGGGAAAAATAATGCTCCATGGTCAAATAAATTTGGGAAATACTTATTGCTCTATATCCCCCTGTTGGAGCATTACATTGAATATTGGTATGTTGAAAGATCTGGGTAGTCTTAAAATTAAAATACATATTTAATTTTGCCTCACCCAATGTTTGTCATATTTATTTGAACCAGTAACATCCAGGAATCTAGTGTTCCAAAGAATAAACATTTAGAAATACCCTCATAATCCACTGGTTCAAACAGCCATTTTCAGACCCTTGCTAATTCAGATCCAATACCAGGCAAAGATTTAGAGACCAAATCTGTCATGTTAATGAACTGATGCCTCAATATTCATCGAGGGTCCAAAATATATAAAGCAGTTAAAGGCTGGGCCTAAGCAAATATTATGCTGAGAAAGCACATAGTTCAGAAAGAGCCTTAGCCTGACTCTTAAAAATGAAGGGGAGAAAATCAATGAGATAAGGGCTTCCTTTCTGCTTTCTGAACAAAACAGTTTAAACAAGGAAATGCCTCTCTTCTTTCCTTTGCCTGACTGTTATTTTTATGCCCTATTTGTGGCTAGTTTAATAATTTATTTTATCAATGTCATTGTTTCTGCAGCTATTAAACAGATGTGTATAGTACAGATGCTTGAAAACATCCATGTCAATTTGAGAATGAAAATAAATTTATCTTGAAGTAACAGTGATTATACAGATGTGGTTGGTCTTTCTCAAGTAAGCATTTTCTTTCTTTTACAGCCAACATATCAATTGTAGATATAGATTCTAACCAGGAGGAGAACATAGCAACTTCATCTTCTGGAAACAACTTTGGTCTTGACTTGAAAGCAGATGACAAAATATATTTTGGTGGTCTGCCAACACTGAGAAACTTGAGGTAATTTAGTGTATATTTAGAGCTCAGGATTAAGTTTTAATTAAATGGCCACTCTGCTCACCAGAGTTCTGAAGTTTAATTACAGCAGGAATGTCACATAACCTTTAGTTGCAGAAAGGCTTAATTAAAAAAAAAATCATGTTACATGTTAGAACAACACCAGGATTTAGAATCCCAAGGATTAATTTGATATCTTTGTTGAAGAGATGGATGGAAATCACTGTTTCCCTCATAGTCACCTGATGAAAAGAATTATAAAAGTAATTAAAGGTGGAAACTAGAGTTGAATGTGCATCTTGTAATTGTCATTCTCTTTGCACAGTCGCTGGAGGTAATGGCACACTGACACTACTTAGTGTTCTAAAAATCAGTCAGTGTTCCAGGATACTGTGAGTATAACCTATTTTATTGCTAAGCATTAGCATGCTAATGGTATGTTGGAGCTTTCCCATATGCCTAATGCTAAGGCTATATTAGGTATTCTCGCACCCATGCCAACATTTTTTTTTTAATTTCACATATGTTTTATAGATAGCAGGATGGGGAGATAAAATTAACTCATAGTTTAATTCAAAAAATAAATGTAAGTAACTAAAAAATCTCAGAAAATGTTTCATCTGGTATTTGTATTAATTTACAGCTTGTTGTAAAACATCTCATAAGAAATAAAAGTTATAAAGCACTTGATGCTCAATAAATGTTAATTGAATTTAACTAGAATGGAATGAATTGATTTGAGTAAGAATTTGCTGCAAATACAGACTACCATGTTTTAAGTTTTTGTTTAGTTTAGTTAGTTTGTTTTTAGTGGTTATAAAAGTCCTATCTTGGTGTTTCTACTCTAAAAAGACACACCACAACTGGAGGGAATGTCATAATAATTGAGAAGTATGGTAGTCAGTTTTCCTATTTTCCAAATGAGTGGAGGAATTTTAACCTCATTTTATGACAGCTAGCATACAAACAGTTTTACTCTTCTCCCTGTCCCTAAACCCGTAGACCAGGCAACTAATTACCAGTCTTTCCAGGTTTACATTAATAAGCTTCATGAGGTAGATAAACTGATTCTACATTCATCCACACTATAACGTACTAGGAATGTAAACTTAAAGTGCCTGGTTGGAAAAATCATTGCAGAGCAAATATATTTGAATAGTGACATAGTGATTGCTCAAAAATCTATGTATTCAGTCAACAAGTGTTTGTTGAACATTTATTCTGTGCCCATCGGAGGGATCCAACAGTTCCTTAAGTCTAAGATCTATTTTGCAAGATCATTAAGTAAATTCCCTATAAGTGAATTAAATATAGCCAAAATAAAGCTATCAAGGTATTGCTTTATGTATTCTAGTGATGACTTGGTTTTAATTACCATAAGGTGAGATTTAGGAATTATCTATAAAGGTGTGTATGTTGACTACGTGGAGGTGGGTTTATGTATTGGTTTTCAGACTACTTAGTTAATGAGTCTGTCACTAAGATGTTTTTACTTGCACAGTTCAGCATTTTATAATATTTCTATGGCATGGCACATTATTCCAATAGAGTCTTTACACATATATCTGTGATTAAGCAAAGAGCCACGCATTCATAGTTTGCTGTTATTTTGCCCACAAACAGGATCTTAATATGGTGAAGTTCAAAAGATGAGGTAAACAGAAATTGTTTTTACATCTATTACGTTTAAGCTCCTTGAGAGGCAATGCTCATCAGCTACTCAAGAATACTATGGCATAGCAACGTTTGCATATTCTCATTCATAAACTAGATTAAAATTAGTGTTTTTCAAAACGAAAATTAAAATTAGTGTTTTTCAAAATGAAAATTTTCCCAAGAGAATAGTATGGATAATGGTCATTGGATTCTCATTTCACTATGATCAAGGGCCTATGTCTATCTTCTGTTCTGTTGATTTTGTTACATTCCCTTTTAAGATCCCTGTGAGATATTTTTTTTTAAAGACTTATGATTAAAATTTATTGTTTTACTAAACAAAAATGCAATTATGATTAAATTGTGTTTTGTTTTGTTTTGTTTTGTTTTTCTCTCCCCTTTGACCTAGTATGAAAGCAAGGTAAAATTTAAATTATGCATGCCTTCCTCAAGTGCATGGGTTGGGTAAATGTGGCTTCTTAGATAAAAGCAGTGGAGAAGAAGAGCAACAACCGTGCAGCTTCATTCCTAGTACATTTCATGAGCAAGTAATGCATTCTGAGAGTCCTCATGCTGTCCTTTACTTACAAAGATGCTGCTGCTCACCCACCACCAACTGAGCTGCAATTACACTTGTTTCACCTGCCACAGCCACGAGGACAGATTTCGCTCTGCTTTTCTCAGTGGCCCGTGCACAGCGCCCCCCCGGCGCCGATACACAGCAGCACACACGCAAAGGGCAGCTGGTCAGGTTTAGGGGCACAGCGTAGTTCCGTGGAACAGAACAAAGTATCCTGATAGGTTGAATCCTGGACCCCGATCTCTGTAGCCCCATGCTTTCTGCTGAACTACCAGCCTGTGCTCCCAAATGCTCACCACTGCCTTGCTGCTTTTTGCCAGCCTGCAAATACGCACACGTTTACAGGGTCCTTGCATCACTTTGCAAAGCTGCTTATCTATCGTTGTGTTTATTTAGAATGAGCTATGAAGTCAGATAAAAAGGAACCTCTGGAACTATTGTGCCTAAAACAAGTGTTTGCCTTAATGGTGAAGAGATTTGTGGACAGGCTCCCCAGCTTCCCAGGAGCATTGTAATTTCTGTTTGCAGCTAATCATTAGCATGAAAATTATGAACAGCAGGCCTCTGTAAGCGGCTGATCAAACCCCAGAGATGTGCAGGGATGACACTCTGGCTAGAGCCTGGTGCTTTGGTATTTCAGAGCCTAACTATGTCATCCTTCTGGAAAGGAGCTAATACAGCTGAACTTATCCAAGAAACTTTTCAAGCAAAGGCCAGACTTCTAATACCAGAACATAGAATATTCAGAAATGAAAGTATATACAAAAAAATAATCCAAGTTGTTCTATCACCACGTAGCAATGAGCCCAGTCCTGCTGTTTGCTGAGATGGCTCTAAGGCAAAGGCTGGCTTTCAGTGGAAGAATATAAATGTATATATAAATATAAAAGAATATAAAACTGTGGAGTGACACTGTGTCACTTTGTAGGCAAACAGAGGAAACAGGCCTGTGGTTACCATTAGGAGGCTGATCTCCATATGCGATTGCTTATCCCCCGTGCTTTTCCTAGCATCGAGCCGCTAAATCATCATGTTTTGAAACAGTTCCTTGTATGTCCATGAAACAGTGGAGTACAGAACTTTGAGAAGTGACTTACTTTATTGATAAGACCTCTGGAAAAAACGGTAATAAATCGCTCATCCTCTAGAGGAGAATGAACACTTGGAATGAAATTCACCCAATCCTTTCACTTTATAAATAAGATTCTAAGCAAGATCCCCACTCACCCTCCGGCTGGGTATCTTCTTCATAACAACCAACTGACTGAGCAGAAGGAGAAGACCTTGGGAATAAAGGGAAATGATCCAAGAAAATGAAGCAGTTCCAGAGACAGAGAAAAAAAAGAAGCAGAACAGATACCTGGCTTGACATAAATCACCTGCTACACTTGCCAGGGTTTGAGTTCCTTTCTCACCTGTTTTTCCTCTTGCCCTGTGTTCTATATTGAGGCAAAAAAGGGAATCCTGTCATCATGGGATCATGAGGAGAGAATTAATCATTATCCAAATAATTATCTTGATGTTGGTTGGACGGGTTTTATAGATGCTTATTAACAGAAAAAAAAAGTATTATTTTTTAACCCAATAGACCTGTACTATTATTCAATAGGGTAGCCATCAGCCACAGTGTTCAGTTTCAATTAAATACAATTAAATAACAGTGTTCAGCTTCTCATTGGCATAAGCTTCATTTCAAGTGCCAATAACCACATGTGACTAGTAACTACTAATTTGGAGAATGCAGAAGGGAATATTTCCATCTCCACAGAAAGTTCTCTTGGACAGGACTACTCTCAACTAGCCAAAGAAATATCATCACTGACATTATGCTAGCTACTGTTTATTGAGCACTTACTGGGTGCTAGTGTGTTTGCCTTTTCCTAAGAACTAAAGAATAAAAAGTAAACAATCAAATGTGATTTGGGTATTAAAGCCATTTTCAATCTCATTGGGAAAAATATATGTTCTGTACCTTTGGTTGCTTCATTTTGTTATTGCACCTCTATAAAATAAGGACTCTGGGGTCAGTCTGTAAATCCAGCGTTGAAGTATTTTTCTGGATGGTGTAATCCAAAAGGATGTTTCCTAGGCTTTGTTTTAGTTAAAAGCTTTAAAGAGAAATACAATATTATCTTAATCTGCAGCTGCCCCTTGTCCCCCTAAAAAAGTCTGAATGACAAAAATATTTTCTTAAAATAAATGAGTCCAGATTTTTTCCCCTAAATTTTGAGCAAGGTTTTGTTTTGTTTTGTTTTTAACTTTTTTTGGTATGTAGTTTTATTATGCTGCCTATACAATTGTCTACTCCTTGGTACCAAAAAAACCCACAAAAAACAAAAAACAAAACAAAACAAAAAAAACCCTTTCATTACGCATATGAAACATTTAAGAAATCCGCTAATTCCTGTACCTTGAATTTAAATTCTGTGCTGAGAATTTAAAAAGAGAGCAGGAAGAACTATATAAAGATTCTTTCTGCAGGATGGGGGTAACATGCACTTAATCTAACCAGTACATAACAGAAGCCGAGTTTGCTGGGTACGTGTGTGCCCATGTGCATGGTTCGAGATATGTGTGTATACTGTGTGGCCGTTTGCTGTATATGGCTTTTGTCCCATAGTCACAAACACTGTACTGCCATTTCCCTCATAATGTTGCTTTTGTTTTTCATGTAACTTTTCAACAGACCAGAAGTAAATTTGAAGAAATATTCTGGCTGCCTCAAGGATATTGAAATTTCAAGAACTCCATATAATATACTCAGTAGCCCTGATTACGTTGGTGTTACCAAAGGATGTTCACTAGAGGTTAGTTTGTTTTTAATGGCTTCCTAACACTTTTGTCTCTGATTTCATCTACTTAGTTTGGGGACTCTTACAGGGAGCAGTCCCTTGTTAATATATTTTAAATTCCTACCGATCCTAGTCCTAGCTATGCTTAAATAACAAAGCAAGATTGAAGCACTTCTGTAAATTACCAAAATCGCATAAATGTAGGAAATGGTGTGATAAAGACCCAATATTGTGAACCAATTTCCCACATGTGTAATACTCCATAGCATGCATTTTTAATTTAATCTCTCTTCTGGTTCTCTCTTCATTTCCAATATTACTTTTCCTTTTTCCTCATTTCTGTCATCTCTTTTAGATTGATTTTATCTTTGTGGCTTACATGTAACTTTATTAGCGGCCTCCAATTTTTTTCCAGTTTTTCCACATTCCACATCCGCGTTACACAAATAACAAGTAGCCATGTACACCATAAACATTAGTGTATAACATCTTGTCTAGTTTGAAAGTTTGAAAGTCAAACCTCCTTTTCTTTGAAAATGGTATGGATTAGGAGCCATCTACAAAGAACATCGTTGACAGGACCACAAAGTTCCCTGCTGTCAGGTCTCTTCAGTAACTTTTCTTTGTTGCTGAAGCAGCTCCTGAGTTCCATTTAATTCCTCTGCCCTGACTCTTCACTGGGAGCTGCCTCACAAGAGAGAGACACACACGTCCAGCTCCACTCTCTTAAAATGTCCATAAGTAAGAGCCAACAGTCGTCAGGAAATACTAGGAAGAAGTTTATGGGCATCCTAAAAGTCTGGGTTTTTTTTTTAATGTTAAATATATCATGTTTATACATTTTAGATTACCCCGATATGACAGAACTATCCATTTTAGTGTTTTCTCCAACTGGAATCACTGTAAGGCATGGCTGGAGAATGCAGGGAAATGAAGGGAGAATGAGGCGATAGAAAAAGTGAATCCGTCCCTGAGACATCAGGGGTAAAGACTGAAACTGAACATTCAGGGTCTTCATAGTTAGAATCTGCAATTTAGAATCAGCCATAGAGATCCACTGTGAGAAGCTTGGGGATAAGAAATAGGGAAATACAGAACTGAAACTAAGGATCCACACCGGCTTCTTTAAGAAAGTTTTACCGAGACTTTTAATCTTCTGAAGCCTAACTTTTATCCATGTCCAAAAGATATATGCATGAGGATGGAAAACTGTCCAGAAAATGAATAGCCTGTATGTGTGAAAATGATAATTCTGCAAAGGCACTTTTCAGTCACCAGGAATTATTTTACAACTGAAATATGAGGCAGAAATGATGTGGATAAATATTGAAAAGTCTGCACAGTAGTTTTATCTGAACTATCCAAAAGTCTATGATTTGAAAATTGGAAAAGAAAATAGATGATACATTTTACAGCACTTATGTCACTTAACTGGGCCTGGAAGACTGTGGGGGGAAATGTCCTCTGTGAGGGGATGCCTTGCTTTTACTCCAGCAAAATCCAGGACTTTTAAAGTGAGCATTTGAAGCCCTCAAAATGCCCAGCAACATGGGCTTGCTTAACTGAATCCTAGCGCATTCCTGCAATGGAATGTCCTCCTGCCATTAAATGTGATGAGACGATCTGTTTTCTGAGAAAGATAGCTACTACGTATGCAGTGAAAGAAAGACTTTACCAAAGAATGTGCCTGTCAGGATTCTGTTTAAATATGGAGGGGAGGAGAGAGTAAGAGGGCAAGGTTATGAAAAATAAATGGATGAATGCCTGCATAATGAACAGATGAATGAATGAATGAATGAATGAATGAATGAATGATAAAAGCTATATGCTTCTACACAGCTTCAAGATGGGGTGATTTTTGCTTTCTCTGCATAAACAATTAGTTGATAGATGGTATCCAAGGAATTATGAGAGTGTTTTCCACAGAGATTTAGAAAGATAGATTTAGACCAAAAGAAAATGTTGTCTGTCAGTGACAGTCGTTTGTATTTTAAATCAAAAGTGCTCAAATCAAAGCAGAGATCAGGGGCATCTGGGTGGCTCAGTGGGTTGAGCGTCCAGGTCACGATCTCAGGGTTCTGGAATGGAGCCCCGCATTGGGCTCTGTGCTCAGTGGGAAGCCTGCTTGAGGATTCTCTCCCTCTCCCTCTGCCCTTCCCCTGCTTGCTTGCGCTCTCTCAAATAAATAACTCTTAAAAAAAAATTAAAAAGAGGCCAGAATTTTTATTTCAACCCAATCTGCTCAGAAAGTTCAGTTACACCTGGAAGTATGTCTTCAGTTGCTCCCAAGCTCTCCATGTAACTGTGAGTTTCATGCTTTCCCAAACAATGTATTTCATGGTGACACTGAATGCCTGGAGGAGGGTAAGTGAGACAGAGAAATTAACTTAAATTTTCATTTCTGATCTTTTCTTCTGTTTTTCCGTTTTACCCACAGAATGTTTACACAGTCAGCTTTCCCAAGCCTGGTTTCGTAGAGCTGGCCCCTGTGCCCATTGACGTAGGGACAGAAATCAACCTGTCCTTCAGCACCAAGAATGAGTCTGGGATCATCCTCTTGGGAAGCGGAGGGACGCCAGTACAACCTCGGAGGAAACGAAGGCAAACTGGACAGGTACCCTCAGATCTCGCTGATGTTGCATTTTCCCTAGTACTCATATAAAACAGTTATTTTATAAGGAGTCTGGTGAGACATTTAGGTTGTATAAATCGCCTTTGTATTTTTAGATCTGCATCATTTATTTCCACTCTCATCTTTTTTACGGCAGTTCTCTCCACGAGGATTTTCCTTATTGGTCAGCGCTAGGTGTGCGGATACTTGCATTTGCACCTATATTTCATATGGGCTCAGCATATCTATATTTAAGGAGAGAAAGCTTAAAATAAATTCAGATTATAATACTCTTCTCTTGTCTGAGGGTCCAATTACTTACTGCATCTGTAGATATTCTGCGAAGGTCCCTTAAATTCTAATTTGAATTCCTTCTTAGGATCAATTTCTCAGTTTTGCTAGCCAACGTGATACAGTCTATTGAAGTCTGACCCACTCCAGCCTCTCTGGACACAGAGAAAATGGACTTGGGGTAGGAGAAGGCAAATAGAGCCCAACCCACGCAAGCAGAGACAGTAGCCTAGGCTCGGGTTCACTCATGACCTGAAGAGAAAGCCCACAGAGTAAGGTGTGAACTTCAATTTTCATACCCCATAGCCATTTGGTTCTGTTAAAAGCAATCTCTAAGGCATCATAAGTCTCTACTGCCTTGATATTCCTCCAGTACTTTCGATCTTGTGTTTTTAAGTATATGCGTTATTCCATTCAATCTTGTTTTTCTGAGTGAAAGAGTTTATAGAAATTATCTAGGCTGCCATTACCAAAGAATGGAATGCTTTACAAATATGTCCTTAAATATGCATGCATCCTTATAAACCAGGCTTTGTTTTTTGTGATTTTATGTGTTTTAAAAATCACATTTATCCTTTAAAACTGAGTAGTCAGTAATATGGTTGACCCTTCAACAATGTGGGAATTAAGGACACCAACCCCCTCACTAGGTCAGAAATCCACATATAACTCTTGACTCCCCAGTGACTTAACCGCAAAGAGCCTCCTATTCACTGGAAGCCTTGCCCATAATATACTCACTAGAGTAACATATTTTTTTTTATGTTATATCTGTTATATACTGTGTTGTACACTGTACTCTAAAAGTAAGCTCGAGAAAAGAAAATGTTATTAGCATCATAAAAAAGAGAAATACATTTACAATACCATGCTGTATTTATCTAAAAAAAAATCCACATATAAGTGGGTCCACACAGTTCAAAGCCATGTTATCCAAAGTATTATATAATAAATCTTATTCTTCCCCCCCCCAAAATAAAGCCTAAACAAAATAAATTTCAAAGATGTATAACCATGAGTAACTTGGGTTATCTCAGAAATAAAGAGTATTTCATTAACAGAAAATCTAGAAACTATATAAACATCTCAATAGCTGCTAAAAAAAAAAAAAAACTATTTGGCAAAAATTAATACTCATTCCTGATTTAAAACAAAAAACCAAATATAACAACATGGATGGATATTAGAAATTGAAGAGAAATGAGGGGGAAAAATGTACTACTCACTGTATGATGCCATTTTTACAGACTTCTAATACAAGTAACACCAAACAGGTGCTATTGGCCGGCTCAGTCGCTAGAGCACGTGACTCTTAATTTCAGGATTGTAAATTTGAGCCCCACTTTGGGTGTAGAGATTACTTAAAATCTTCTAAAAAAGTAATACTAAACAATATATTGTTTACAGATATATATGTGAGTTTTCAAAAACAATTTTTAAAAAGCAAGGGAATGATAAACATAAAATCCATGTTAGTGGTTACCACTGAGATGGTGAAGCTGAGGGATGGTTTGGGGAGGAAACTCACAGGAGATGCAATGGGTTGTTTCTTAAATTGGATGTAATTTTACTGGTATTCATTTAATTGTACAGTTGTGAACATGGCTTCATGATTTACATGTATGTCTCTTGTATTCTGAGGAATGTATCAAATAGTCATAATAAAAATGTCCTTTAAAGTAGGGAGGGAGGAAAAAGTGTTATTTTCTCTCATTTTTTAATACACATAATAAGCACTGAATACCCATAATATTTAAACTTCCTCTTAAATGCCTTCTCTTTAAATCCTGAAAAACAAAATTATTTTCTATTATAAATGATAAGCTAGTTATAAATAAAAGGACCAGATCAAACATTCTGAAGTAGATTTTCACTAAAGGTTATGTGTTTCCCAGGTCATTGTCAGATGGTTAAGCACCACCTACTGTCTCCAAATTTCTCCACCTGGACACTAAGAAAATGGACTTAAATCACCAGCTTTCAGGATTGGTCTTAAAATAGGCCCATTAAAACAATTAAAAAGAAAATACTAAGCCCTGTAATGCAAAGTAAATTGGAAATAATACGTTAATGTTTCAACATTTTAATGATAATAAATACTTTTTTTTTTTTTTAAATCTCAGAGTCAGTGCTATTTTAAAAAGGAAATAGTGTTAAATAGTTCCTGTCTGTTGTAGAACCAGTGTTGGTTACATTGACATATTTGCTTTTCCAAAGCTAACGTTTTGATGCCATGGGGTTATCTGTGACTGTTCTGCCAAAGAAGTTCATTATCTCGAACAATCAGTCCAGCTCAGAAAATCTTAATGGAGTGAGTAGTTTGCAGTTAGTTGCCCCTTTGGTGGACAGTGAGCGCTAGTCCAGATTCTCTGGACCTTCTGTGTTGGACACACAGCTGCTTAGATGATTCAGTAAGTCATCGATAATATTCTGATGTTGGACTGAAATGGTCTCCACCAGCTCAGGTGACCCAGGGAGGACGGAGAGATCATTGTACAGCACGTGCTCTCCCGCTCCACAAGAAAGGGAGCATGCATGGCTTCGGCTTTGGGGATGAGGACTGCATTCAGGCTCCCTGGGGTTCATAATCTGATCTCAAAACCATCCTGGTTGCTATAGTAACGGTAGCAAGAGGAAAGCAGTCATGTTTGTGGATGAAAAATTGTCTTCCTTCTCTCTAAGTGTGGGAGACAGGTTACACGTGGGTGATAGCAATCTATTCAACCAGCTCCGAGAACAAATTGGAGTCTAAACACTCAGAATGCCAGGAGATGGGGAGTCAGATCTGAGGTCTGGACGCGAGCTGTCCGCTTGCGAATAGAAGGCAGAGAGGAGGTATTGACACCCTTTGTTTCCAGTGGGTTTGGTGAATTAGAGACCCCCGTGCAAGCACAGCTGTTACCTGCAGCGTAGCAGATCTGCTTTGCAGAGACCTCTGTATCACACATCTGCTTTCCACATCCTCTAACAAGTAAAAATGGTCAATGACTCAAAAGCTATTTCCAGCTCTAAGAAAATATTGGGTCTTAAGGTCCCAGGTAAGAGCTCCAAGCCAAGGAACCTGCAGTTCTGTCCAGGAACGTGTAAGGCTGTCCCGGTTGAGACCCGTCCTTAACCTTCCATGACCCTTTGCTCTTGCAGGCCTATTACGCGATATTCCTGAACAAGGGCCGTCTGGAAGTGCATCTCTCCACAGGGACACGGACGATGAGGAAAATTGTCATCAAACCCGAGCCAAGTCTGTTTCACGACGGGAGAGAACATTCCGTTCACGTGGAGAGAACGAAAGGGTAACAACGGCTCTAGACAATTTGTCCTGACTCCCATCCACTCCCCTGCTCACACGACTCTCTGGACCTTTGCGCATGTGGTCCTACGGTGCATTGCCGAGCTGTTGAGCAGCGTAATGTCATCTTCTTGACATTTCATACTTCCGGGAACCTCATTTAACTTGGCCCCTAGGAATTCTCTTCACGTTTTTATTCTGTGCAGTTCTCCACTCTAGCTTTGGAGAAACCGACTGCATCTTCTGAAGCTGTAGATAAGAAAAATCCCTCCCTCCGCACCTCTCAAATATTCTCCTCTCAAATAAGGTATGTGCAGAGCGAGGCCCACGGAGGAGCTCAGCTGGAACTGGCCGCCTTTGGCAGCTGCTATTTCGTTCAGGTTCCAAAGCAGTTATGGCAGCTGCTTAGAAACCTGTCACAGAGCCAGAGTGTGGCAGGCAGCTGCAGGACCTCCTGAGAGCCGCTAAGTGCGTGCCTCATCCCTGCACCCCCCCTCCCCAGACCAAGGAGTGCTGGGGTCCCTGCAGAGTGGCTTCAGGAGGGAACAGAGCCCCAGAGAAAGACTGGAACAGGCTGCTGTCCCACCTCCCCGGTGCACGGAGGCTGCCTCTCTGAGGGACCAATAGAGCACTTGCTTCCCAGCCCTGAGTCACAGAATTGGCAGTACCCGCGTCATAAACTGCTCTCTCCTTTCTCCAGAATTCTGGGGCACTTAATATTTCCTTTATTGGGAAAGTCGTCTGTATTTTCATCAAAATGTTGTATGGCAACTCAGGTAATTAATTTAGAAGGACAGTTAGAGAAAAGGAAAACAGAAGCCCAGAGACTTCAGCCCTCGAAGCCTTGAGCAAGCCATTTCATTAGACTGAAGACATAGAAAAGACCTGGAAATCAAATGTGAGAAACCTCAAGACACAGAGGATATTTTTTAAAAAACAACAGTAAGAATGTATAGCAATTGTTCAGTGAGCAGATGCTATTCTATATAGACCTATATTTTCTAATTATCCTCTTGTGTGTAGAACAGTTTAGATAAGTAATAAGAAGGTTTTATCTTCTAAGTAAATGATAAAGCTTTCCTTGGCTCTTTTTTTTTTTTTTTTAATAGAGAGCATTGGGTGGTGGGCTAAATTGATACTAAGCTTTCTTGCAGAATGTCTACTAAGTGAGATGTTTAGAAAAATAAGGGATGGATGTTTGGACATACTAAGAACTTTTTCTAACCTAATAGCCAGATATTGTGGTCATGGTCTCTGAGAAGGAATGCAGACTGAATTTTCTCATTTGAATCTTAGAGATCTCTCTAAACTATTGTTTTACGTGTCTCCCAGACTAGATTTCAGGTTCTTTGCAAAACGTAAATCCTTCTCATTGTCAGAAGGACTTTGTAAATCTTTAAAATTTAGAGAATCTTGATAAACAAGTGCAGATTTGAGAAATATGGTTGACAAAAAGAAGTCATCCAGAATAATGTTATTTTGTAGAGAAAGTATTCTGCCATTCCCCACTGCATTACGATGTTGTGCTAAGGTGTCCTTTTAACAGGTGTCTCTTCAGGAAGGGCATTTTATTATGCCAACTTCACAGCTGTTGGCCATTAATCCAACCTTTATTTGATTAAGTTCAGTGCATAGTACATCCCTGAAAACTGGTCATTCGGTTAATTGACCATATAAACAAACAGTTTTGCCATTCGATGCTAATTAAAGGATAATGCATTGGACATATTAGTGGGTAGTCACTGAACTCTGTGGCAAAGCAAGAACACATTTGCTACCATAATGTCTCGTTCAAAACTCTGAGGTCAAAACACAATCATCACCTATCTTTTAAGCAAGTGCTTCAATTAACTGAGTAACCAGAGATCGCTAATGACCCTAAGAACATCACCTAGAAACATTTTTAAATGCTCCATGCCTATTCTGTGGCACTCCCTGTGTCAAACACTAGACACTTCCTTTTAACACCTCCATCTGTGCTCGCCAACTACCTACTCTTTTGTGTGACTTCAAAGATTGTATTATTTCGCGTTGATTATGATACTCTTGTTAATTTGGAAATACTTGCTTTCTCCCAACACTGTTCAGATCATAAATGTCAATTATCACTTCTTTTCCTAAAATCCTGGATAAGACAGTAATTTGAATACCACCTTATAAAATGATTGGATTTTTATCAAACGTGGAGGCAAACTTTTCAAGATTGTTCTTGCCCTATTCTCTCTCCCTCTGCCTCTCTTTACCCTCCTTCCCCCCCATCTCCCCTTTTCTACCCCTTCCTCTGCAAAAATCTCACTTAAGTCACTTTGATGTTTAATTCCGTGATAATCCAGTGATCCCTGCTTTCTATAACTGTTTTGCCCTCTGACCCTTCTGATCCTGACTCCACCTAAATGGCCAGTACAGGACAAAAGCATTAACCCCTACGAGTCTGGAGTAGATGCATAGGCAAGTATTCTCCTCTGTGAGAGCATTCTTCATACAGGTACAGAATTAGGCTGAAAGCCACAAAGTTAGATCAAATATTCCAGGAATAATTTGGGATTTCCAGAATGGGGATCATGATTTGGACACTGGAACCCAAGTATTTTTTACCATCCGAAATATGTTCAATCAAGATAAAATTACAAGGGTCCCTGGGTGGCTCAGTCAGTTAAGCATCTGCGTCTTGATTTCAGCTCAAGTCATGATCTCAAGGTCATGAGATGGAGCCCTGGCTCGGACTCCATGCTCAGTGGGGAGTCTGCTTGGGATTCTCTCTTTCCCTTTCTCTCTCGCTCCACTCCTTCCCCTTATGCACACTCACACAGACTCATGTGCACACTCACTCTCTCAAATAAATCTTTTTTTTTTTAATTGCAGATTTTGTTCTTCATGTAAATTACAAGTGTCTAGGCACCTACTTCTCTTAACATCTTCTTGCACATATATAACCCAATTGGTGGTCATTTGAAAACAAACGCTTAGACCCATATTTCAAACAAACAAGAAACCGAATATTAGTAATGAGATGTTTAATCATGAAACTCCAAGAATCAACTGGTGAAGTTGTAAGAAGATATAGCTAACTCGTCATAATACTAATAGTAATGTTTCTTATAGTGCTTTTTGCATATAATAGGTCCTCAGTAAAGAGTTACAGAATGAATACTTAAAAAAGAGGAAATACACCAGAATCATAATGAACACATTAATAATGTTCCTCTTTACAAAAGAACTAAATGCATAATCTAGTTTGATGCTCCTAGAATGTAAAATACAAGCAGGATTTAGCTATAGTCTTCCAGGAATGCCTTTATTAAGTAATATAGCTTCCATGCAATTCTTTAATTAATGTTTTCCATGGCTTAAAGTAGGTATTTTTATCCTCGTTTTATAAATGAATGAAGTGAGATTGAGCAAGATTAAAAAACTGGCCCAGGTCACACAGTTAGTAAGCTTCTACACTAATACTTAGCTCCAGTATCTTCCTTCTGAAAGCTCATTCTCATTCTCTATCTCCCCTACTGTGATCTAGTAAGAAAGGACCACTTTAATGGTCCTTGGGGCAGAACCTGATCGGAGAGTCTACATCAGAACCATGAGGGCCTCTGGCTCTCTAAAACCTAATTGAGATCAGAGATTTGCTCTTCCTGAACATTCTTTAATAGTGGCTCAAACCCCTCATTAAAACTCTTAAACATTGCTATGTCATGTTAGTAAGAAATTGCTTTTAGGAAAAAAAAAAAAAAGGGTGTTGGGGTTGCAGGGCTGCTTCTCAGTGAGTCACACATGCCCAGAAGTGAGTGTTTTTCTGAAAGTCTCTTAAACCACTCACATTCTTAGCAATAAAGTTTGAACCTTCTGATTTTTGCCAACACACTCTTCCAGAGTCTGGTAAAAAACCAATATGCCATTTCCCCCCATGTCCTTTGAAAATAAATCCAACCTGCTCCCTCTGTACCCCCTGAACAATGACATTTTGAGCACCGATGACATCCTTCTTCTTCTTCTTCTTCTTCTTCTCCTTCTTCTTCTTCTTCTTCTTCTTCTTCTTCTTCTCCTTCTTCTTCTTCTTCTTCTTCTTCTTCTTCTTCTTCTTCTTCTCCTTCTTCTTCTTCTCCTTCTTCTTCTTCTCCTTCTTCTTCTTCTCCTTCTTCTTCTTCTCCTTCTTCTTCTTCTCCTTCTTCTTCTTCTTCTTCTTCTTCTTCTTCTTCTTCTTCTCCTTCTTCTTCTTCTCCTTCTTCTTCTCCTTCTTCTTCTTCTCCTTCTTCTTCTTCTTCTTCTTCTTCTTCTCCTTCTTCTTCTTCTTCTTCTTCTTCTTCTTCTTCTTCTTCTTCATTCTTTTACATCTGAACCCTCTCAAAGTGGACCAATTGCTCAGGGCCATTTCAGAACATCTTTGCCCTGGTTTACTATTTGTAGTTCCACATGTGGTTTTTGGTTTTTATAAAATCAAGTGAGATGACATTTTAGGACTGAGTTTTCCATCTAAGTACTTTGGTTTTCTGCCCAGATATGTAGTAAGTTTTCAGTAATCCATTCGTGATCCTCAGGCTAGTGACTAATACTTACTAATAGCCTCGTGCTCCTTGCGTGGGACTGAAATTCAAAATCTTCCAGAACAAAAGAAAAAAATGCCTTTGGTCATTTTCATCATCAGAACTCTTTGTCTGCCTTGATTCTTTGCCCCAGGACCCAAGGATTGTTGTGAATAAGTAGCATGAGATTCTCAATGACTAGTGTGTGACTTATCTCCCCTAAGCAAATTAGGGAAATGAATGAAACACTCACTAAGGAAAATCATCGCAAGGAACAAGTAGCATGATGCTCTTGCCGGCCTCTTCTATTCCAGAAGCTAGCAGCTGGGGCTGGATGCCTGGATGGCTCAGTAGATTAAGTGTTTGCCTTTAGCTCAAGTCTTGATTGCAGGGTCCTGGGATCTGCCCCATCTCAGTGTCCCCTCTCAGTGGGGAGTGTGCTTCTCCCTTTCCCTCTGCCCCTCCCCCCACCCCTGCTTGTGTGCTCCAGCCATACTCTCCCTCTTTCTTAAAAAAAGAAAAAAAAAAAAAAGCTAGCAGCTATGTTTTTTATAAAATGCCCTGTAAGCGTTTGCTGTGGTGTCCTGCGATCCAAACTCTCGGGAGCAGAGTTTGTCCCCCAGCAAGGAGATAATAGCTAGCACAAACCAAGAAATAAAGAACCAAAGAGCATATGCCTCCCCTGCTGTGCTAAACCCACTGAGCCTTATCAGATTCCACATAACCACACTGTACGGAATCTCAGCTCTACAGGCTTCTGTGTGGGGCTGCTGTCACCAACAGAACCAAGGGTGGGCGTTGCAGGCCCACCATCGCCTTCTTAGTCACCTCTCAGGAAGGTCTGACGAAGGAGGCAGAGGGACTAGATGCTGAGAAACAGTATCTTTAGCTTAGGGTAGAATTCCTAATTCTCAAAGGTTGGCTCCCTTAAAAGCTCCTAGAGGAAGGGGGGAGGGGTAGCAGGAAAGATTTGATTTTCCAAGGATACCGGAGTTTTGTGCTTAATTCTACTTATTTTCATTGTTTATCAGCATCTTTACGGTTCAAGTTGATGAAGACAGAAGGCATATGCAAAACCTGACAGTAGAACAGGCAATTGAAGTTAAAAAGCTTTTCGTTGGGGGTGCCCCACCTGAGTTTCAGCCTCCCCCGCTCAGGAATATTCCTTCTTTTGAAGGCTGTGTATGGAACCTTGTTATAAACTCTGTGTAAGTACATCTGTTGGCTACTGTTTTGTTTTGTTTTGTTTTGTTTTTTTGGTATGAGGATCAGTCTACACTCGATCTAAAACCAAGGCAAGGTGGGGAAACAATGAAGAACTTCTCATTAGAAAAATAATAAAAAGTACCTAATTTTAATTCTATTCCACTAGCCCCATGGACTTTGCACAGCCTATATCCTTCAAAAATGCGGACATTGGTCGTTGTGCCCACCAGAAGCCCCGCGAGGAGGAGGAGGCCGTTCCCGCTGAAATAGTGACACAGCCAGAGCCAGTGCCCACCCCCGCCTTCCCTATCCCCACCCCCACTGTGGCACATGTAAGTGTTTATATCCTATCGCTTTCTAATTCTAACCTGTATTTTTAGTTGTTTTCAGAGAGAAGATAATTCAGGATAGCTGGTATGGTCTCCTTCTAGAATCAGAGGGAGGGTCGCTGGTCTATGAAAACCTGTCCTCCTCACATCGTTCTTGGATTACTTTTATTTACATATTTGTTCTGCTTAAATTTCCCTCCCTATAAAATGGCATGTGTTTTCAGCTGAAAAGTTAGCATAGCACAAAAACAAGAACCATGTGTAATATCAACGCACAGAGGCAGCCATATTGATTTTCAGTCCCTTTTATTCGCATTTTAAATAGTAGATCTCATAGCATGCATATCATTTGGTATTCTGTTTTTTAAAACTGGTAATACATAATTAGATATCATACAAATGTGTGTGTCTGATTATGATGCTGACGGGCCATGTCCACAGAGCCAGAGAGGGTCTCACAGGACCAGCCAAGAGGGTCCTTGGCTTCTTGAAGGACAGAAATCAAACATGAGCCAGCAGTCAGTGAGAGCAGAGTTTATTGGAGATACAGAAAAACAGATATATTCGGAGCATCTGGGAGACTCAAAAAGGAAAGGAGTATGAGTCTCATTTGTTCGGACGTGGGGGTTTTTTACTGAAAATTGGTCCAATGTACATGTTCTGTCCTCTCAGGCATCCAGGAACTGGTTAGAACAAAGACAAAGGCCCAGGTGTTTCTCCTTGGAGCCAGCAGTCCCTGGCGTCAAGGCGTCTAGGCTGGTGATCTGCAAAACAAAAATGATAGCTTTGTCTGGTCGTTCCCACCTGGTCCTTCCTTAAATGTTATCTGTTCTAAAGAAATGATTAACTCTTTGTCCCTTACAAGGAGGGCACAGACTATTTGCATCCTGAGGCACATGCAGAGTGGTTGGGGTCAGAGTTCTTAGCGAGAAGAGAGGAGCAAAGGAGCAGAAAGGAACAAAAAGCAGATTTTTATAGAATCCTTCAGTTTCCCAAACTCAAGGACATCTGTGTCTGTGTGAGTGTGTGTATGTGTGACACACACAAAGAGACACACAGGTTATTTCGTTGTATGGGAGGTCATCATTTCATTGATGAGAGCATGGGTCCCTGAGTAGACAGTCTGGGTAGCAACGCCTGCACTCCAGTCTACCATGTGTATGAATTTGGGGAAGCTACTTCGCCAGTCTATTCCTCAATTTCCTCATCTGTGCAATATTAATAATATGTGAGTCTAAGAGTTAACATGAAGACTTAAAAATAATGTTGGCTAAATGCCTAGTATATAGAAAACATTTAATAAATGGCATAATTACTATATAGTGATGATCATAATGACTGCTTCTAAGCGCTTACTATGTGCCAGCCACCACCTAAACAATTGGCATTCAACATTATATATAATTGTCATAATGGCTCTGGGAATGATACAACATCCCATCTTTAGTTGAGTTGATAAGAATTACCTGGCCTCAGTCACCCACCTACCCACACAGCCAGTAAACGGCAGGATGGGAATCCTAATGGATTTTCATCCATTAGGTCTAACTATACAGTCTGGCTTCATAGGACTGCACCGCTCTGTCTTTACAATTTACTCTATTTTTTCCTCATCATGGGCCATTTAGAGTGCTTCTAGAAACCATATTCTGGTAAGTGCCTCCATATACCAAACTTTCTTGTTGTTTATGTTCTTAAAATAGATTCTTGGATGGATAATTATAAGACTAAATGATGAACATATCTGAAGTTCTTAAATCGTATATCTGAATTGCTTTTTCCAGTATTTCCATCAATTTACATTTCCTCCACCAATATATCCAAGGGGGTGGATCTCTCTATCTACTGAACGGCACATGCATCCTATGTATCATGCTTGCCAATGGGTGAGCAGAACACGCTGTCTTGAGCAAAGAATTTGAAAACCCTTGAACATCTCATTTTCTTCCTTAGTTTCCATGATGGAACTGGTTGTTCTGTAGAGTAGTCTGTGCCTTGTCACTAGAAATATTTTGAGCTTATGGCTTCTCTAGCATTTCTTCCAGGATTTGAAAAGAGCGAAGTCCTTACACTTTCAGTGAGCATGGCATAACATAAAGACTTGTCAAATCCCTATGTTGTCCACCTGAAACTAACGTGACATTGTATGTCAATGATACTTCAATTAAGAAAGAAAAAAAATAGCAAAATATTTTCCCCCAGGGTAAATAGTCAATAATCTCGGCATTCTTCATGTGACCTAATTTCTTTTTTTTTACATTTTTTTAAAGATTTTATTTATTTATTTGAGAGAGAGAGAGTGCAAGAGAGAGAGCACAAGTAGAGGGAGTAGCAGAGGGAGAAGGAGAAGCAGACTCCTTGCTGAGCCGGGAGCCTAGTGGGGGACTCAATCAGAGGACCCTGTGATCATGACCTTAGTGGAAGGCAAACACTTAACCAACTGAGCCATCCAGGAACACAGTATTTTATTTTATTTTTTAAAAGATTTTATTTATTTGAGAAAGAGAGACAGAGAGAGCATGGGTGGGAGGGTAGGAGCAGTGGGAGAGGGAGAAGTAGACTTCCCCCTTGAGCAGAGAGCCCAACATGGGGCTCGATCCTAGGATGCTGAGATCATGCCCTGAGCTGAAGGCAGATGCTTAACTGACTGAGCCACCCAGGCACCCCCTCATGTGACCTGACTTCTAATCCCCATATGTGCACTGATCAATATTCTTAAGTTTGAAATATATCTTTCAAAATGCGGCACCTAGAATAGACTATATTCTTCAAAGTGCCCAGTTCAGGGGACAGCAGTACCTCTCGTTACATTCGTCTGTCCTCATATTTTATACCTGAAAATACTTCAATGTTTTATTTATTTTTTTTAAAAGATTTTATTTATTTATTTGACAGGCAGAGAGAGAGAGTGGGGGAAGCAAGCTCCCCGCTGAAACAGAGAGCCCGATGTGGGGCTCAATCCCAGGACCTTGAGATCATGACCTAAGCTGAAGGCAGAGGCTTAACACACTGAGCCACCCCGGCACCCCTACTTCAATGTTTTAAACTGATGGATCCCGCTGTTAGCTCATCATCAGGTCCCCTATTCAGTCAACCACAATCTTGGGGGCCTTTGAACCACTCGAACTTCTCTCGAGTCAGGTGTCTAAGCCAGACCATCTTGCCTTGGTCCAGTTAATTGGTGGAGAAGCCTGCGGATCCCCGGTGATCACCTTTCTTTTCCAAGGGCCCACACAAACTTTGTTTTATAGGGAGTCTCAAGCATATCTATCCCTCCGTGGTTTCTCGAGATCACATCTTTTCCCTTTTTCTGAAAATAAAGATACTTTCCCATCTGGGACTGGAGATTTTAACTCATTTAAGTTTTCCTGTAACCTTCTGTTCTAATTCCAATTTCCATTTTCTCTCAGCAGTGTATGTTTTAACTTCTCCAAAACAGAGCATGCACTTAGACAAGACAAAAGCAAAAGAGAAATGGAGTGACAGTCCTGAGGGCTCGTGTACAAAGACTCAGAGAACATCAGGGCTAGGAGAGAATTGAAGATTCTGACTCTTAATTTACACATGGGAAAACAAAGCCCTAGAACATACCTCATGGGCTGTGATCACACACATTTTTGATAGTTGGCACTAAAACCCAGGTATCTAAATTCCAACAGCTATCTCCCCTTCTCTTGCACATTATAGTTATTTATGCCATGTGGTCATAATTACATTTCTTAGAATTTCCATCCCTCTTGAGTTACATTTTTACAGTTTCAGATCCTGGAACTATACATATCTTTTAATTTGATTTCTTTCTCTTATTTTAGTTCTTCGTGTGGAGAGAAGTGTCTGCTTTTTAAAGGTGACTAAAAGTTAGAGGTTTGACAATTTATAACAAATAATCTTTTAAGAGCCTCCTAAATGAAAAAATGAATACGATATCATCATTGCTAGCAAGGGAGAGATGGAGAAGCAGATCTGAGGAATCAGACATTAATTTAAATGACAGAGTGAGCAAGTATGTGTGGAGGTCAGTCAGGAAAAGTGTGGAGTGTGGGCTATAAACTCACCCCACTAGCTTTCAAGATTGAAAATTGGAAACATGGCAGGGTGTCCCCTTAAACTCTATTCAAACAAAATGATTAGTGGTACCTAGAAGTGTAAAAACAGGTCTATAAGATGCAAATTTTAATATGTGATCACACTCTTGTACATAAAATCTTTCCGTTGAAACAATACAAAATGATGATGACATATGACATTACGTGACATGGAGAAAACAGGATATAAAACCATACACAATGCATAATCACATCTACATCAATAGATAGAAAAACGCATTAAAAAACCCTTGCAAGAAATATATCAGATGCTAGCAGCAGATGGAGTATGGACTAGAGATGATTCTCATCATCTAAAAAAAATTCTTACATGTATTTTGTTTTCATAACTTTTTAAAAAAGATAAATGGAAAGGCTTTCAACCTTTATTCCTCTGCAGCATCCCATTGGATAGCTGATTTCCCCTCTGAGCAAGTGCGATGTGGCGAATGGCCCCCCTCAACCCCTCCAAGTTGGGGACCACTAAGGACGCATACTGAGCCTTTACTCCAATGATCTGAGAACTGCGCCTGCTGGTCTGCCCTTCCCTAGCCCACCTACTTTTATGCAGTGGACTCTGACAGGTTACCTGTCCTCTCTAAATGTAAGATGACCCATTGAAAAATAAGGAGGATGCTATCTACCTGCACGGATTATTCTGAGGGAATAAATGATACAAAGCACCCAGCACGTTGCATGGCTCACAGTAACACCCCATCATTCTTCTGTGGGACTAGTTAGCCTGTCACACTTTCAGTGGGAGAGCAAATGCCAGGAAAAGAAGAGAGCGGGGATTCCATGTTTCAACCATTTCAGACTCCAGTAGGATATGGCTATTATAGCTCAAGTGTCACATCATTTTCCATTCTCACCATCTTCTTCCTTTTTTTTTTTTTTTTAAAGAAAGATTTTATTTATTTATTTGACAGGCAGAGATCACAAGTAGGCAGAGAGGCAGGCAGAGAGAGAGAGAGGAGGAGGAAGAAGGCTCCCCATGGAGCAGAGAGCCCGATGCGGGGCTCGATCCCAGGACCCTGGGATCATGACCTGAGCCGAAGGCAGAGGCTTTAACCCACTGAGCCACCCAGATGCCCATTCTTCCCTTTTTAAAATCAGAATGTAGACTGTAAGAATATAGTTAAGAACCCAAGCTTCCAAGTTAATCCCAGACATAGGAACTATCCTCTCTTTGTTCTAGCAGAGCAGACAGGAACCATCCCCTATTCTCAGTTCCTTTCTTCTCCTTTACACCATCACATCCCTCCCTGCCAACATCTTACACCATGAGCACAGCATTCGCTAGACCCCAGCGCCCTTTCAGAGTTCCCTGAGAAAGCCCCGCCCTGTGAAATGGACTATGTCAGCCCCATCATAATATATGCCAGAATGTCATTCTTCAGACGATGTTGTATGTACCTTATCTCATTTGATAGTGTGGTAGCCCGTCTTTCCTTTATGCTTTCTCTTCTTCCTTGGTCCATTTAGAGCTGCATTAAATATGCCTACATATTGTATTTGTGGAGATTTCTCAGGGAGGATGGTGGGTGTGGTTAGAGAGGGCTGTAGACGTCTACAATCACCACCTGCAGATGTATATGGTGTTTAGACCAAGTCTTTAGAGCCAGCATGGCCCATGCGGATGTATACGGTGAACTGGCTCGATTTTTTTACTTGATGCTCATTGGAAAGTTGAATTTTGAACCTTGATATCTGAAATGTGAACACTAAAAATAGCCATGAAGAGTTGTTGCTGTGAAAGGCTTTGGAGAGTTGAGGGAAAGAAGCAGCAGAGAAGGAAAGAATAGACCAAAGGAAAGCTATTTCTCTAACAGCTTTAATACTACAACTTTAAAAGCTAAGCACAGTCCATGCCAAAGGATGAATCAGTTGGATACTGATACGTATTTAAAGGGAAAACCCCTATTTTCCATACCACAAGAAATCTCTGTTCGGGTGTTCATGTGTAAGGATTACTGCAAATGCCCAATATTTACCAGAAGAGCTCGCATGCAGGGTGGTAACATAATTCACTTTCTCAATAAACAGCTTGAGCAGGGATTTTATATTTCAGAACATTAAAGTCAGTGCTGTAAAAAGTGTCTTCCACTTAGTATTCATCCATAAAAAGGAACATCACAAAGAAACCTCCAACATCTCAGATGTGATTTTAGCCCACATTTGTTAGAGAGATTACTGACTCGTGAAAGAAGAAAATGATGCAGTTTTTATGATCATTCATCACTCGTTGCTTTCAAGAACAAAGATGCCAGTTTTGATAAATGCAATTTAAATCCCTGTTCTCACCAATCTGAACTCAAGGAACGCTTGCCTACCAGCCACAGGCTACCCTGACGCCAGTAACTCACGTCCAAATATCAGCCAGTTGGAAATGACCACTGCTTTATTTTGACCTGACATGGAGTAACTGTGAGGTGAAAAAGTTTTCACTGTTATCCATTTGCCTACGTGCGGATTCCCTCTCCCACTATGTCACTGCTCTGATCAGCACGCGCGCACTGCCACCATCAGACTCCGCCTCCATCCCCCAGCACGTCCCATCTGCCCACAACTTGTCCTGGGACAAGCAACACACCATGTCCTCCAGATCACATTTTTCCCCTTATGCACTAGCAGTACTTCAAAGAGTCGCCACAAGGTGGCAAGATTGTAACGTCTTGAGATTGATGAGCCTGTGATTTTTTTTTTTTTTTATTGTTGTTTTAATACATTTCAAAGACAACTGTTTCCAAAATAATGCAGGTAAAGTATCACCTCCATAGAGATGATGCCTTCCCTCAAGCTCACATTAGCTTGAAGGAGGAATTTGTCTTGCAACCATCATTTTTTCTAAAATCTTCCTTGGAAGGGCACCTGCTTGGCTCAGTTGGTTAAGCATCAGACTCTTGATTTTTGGCTCAGGTGGTGATCTTGGGGTGGTGAGATTGAGGCACACCCCCCCCCAAAAGACTCTTGTTTACCAGAGAGTCTGCTTGTCCCTCTCCCTCCCTGTGCTTGCACTCTCTTAAATAAACATATAAAATCTTTTTAAAAATTTAAAAAACAAAAATTTTCCTTGGAATTATCTCATTAGAAGACCCCTCTTCTTGGGGCGCCTGGGTGGCTCAGTGGGTTAAAGCCTCTGCCTTCGGCTCAGGTCATGATCTCAGGGTCCTGGGATCGAGCCCTGCATCTGGCTCTCTGCTCAGCAGGGAGCCTGCCTCCTCCTCTCTCTCTCTCTCTGCCTGCCTCTCTGCCTCCTTGTGATCTCTGCCTGTCAAATAAATAAATAAAATCTTTTTTTAAAAAAAAAAGAGAGAGAAGAAGAAGAAGACCCTCTTCTCATATCCCTCTTCCTTAGCTTGGATTTTGCTAGGAAGCAGATTGAAAAATTAAGATCACCTTATTCGTGTGCAAAGCACAGGGCACTTTCTGTTCCATCTTACAAATTCCCTTTAAGATATTAGAGGGGAGAAAAAGATGCTTGAGCAGCAGGAGGAGCAGCTGGACCTTGTGAGGGGCACTAGGGAGTAGGGGGGAAAGTAGTCCCAGGCAAACCACAAGGGTCTGTGTCCCAAGTCAGGCCTGGTTTCAGACTCACCCTGGGGAAAGTGAGGCAGAGCAGGCAAGATCCAGTCCTTTTTGTCTTTAACCAAGTGAGAGGAGAGGGCTACACCTGCACCAAAAACATGACCAGAAACGAGGCTGGGAAATGGTCTTCCCATTTAAATCCAAAAATGCATACGTACAAAATTCTCCTCTCCTAGCATTTCTCAGTCCTCTTCCAACTGCGTATTTTATGAAGGAAGGTGATAGATGATTTATTCAAGAAATATCCTTAATATTCATCCTATTGCAAATTGATAGAAAACCTCAATTTGGGTGTCCTTAACATACAATGGACTTAGCATATGGGATTTAAACTTCGAGGTTACTGAGTAGAGTGACCCGTTTGTTACCACTCTCTTCCACAACACTGGACGGTCTGAGGACACTGTTTTATTAGCCACCACTTCTACCTGCTGCTCAAGGTCTAATTGTTACAAAAATGAGGCTGGGGCCCCTCGGGGAGGTAGGCTTTTTCCTCAATTTCCAGTGGCCATGTTATGTAGTGCTTCTTAACCTCACAAAGTCTCTGTCCTTTCCTCATCAAAGATTTTCCTAAAATAATGTAAGTAGAGTCGTCAGCTTCTTGAAGATCTGACAGGTTGTGACAGAAAACTGCTGATCGGCTCAGGACCCATGTTGGAAATCTCTGTCCAGCCCATCAGCAAGCAAGCTTCTCGTGGCGTTGGGGCCTCAGGGCCCAAAATACATAAAGACCAAAGTTCTCCATGACCTACAGCTACTGCCAATAAAATACCTAATCTCTGTAATTCCACCTGGATCATTAAAAATTCTATTAGAAAAGTTCTATTAATATTTATATGTAGTAACAAGACAGGTGACCACAACGTTTAACAATAACAACCTGCTGGTGGCTTTCTTTTCGGCCACGTGTCATGGTTCCCTAATTCCTCAGCATCCACTGACCTTTTCAATTTCCCAGATTTCAGAGCTGACAGGTTAGAGATGTTTTAGCCAAATTTTGCCCCGGAGGGACTCACAGCAGGGAGGATTCTCTTAGAGATTTCAGAGGAGGACTGCAGGCCACTAATGTGGGTGCCAGGAAATAGGGTAAGAGGCTGATAAATGATCCCAATTCTATTAATGACATCATTGCCAGCTGAGACATTAAGCTACCAAAGCCTTTCCATTTGGGCTCTTTTTACAGGCAGTGTAATAAGAAAGGGGCCACATGTTGATTCCAAGAGAGGCCATTCAGCTGTGTGAATAAATAGCATTTTCCTGATCTACCCACTGGGTTTTTGCATATCCGTGTGAATTTCTACCACAGTCTGCTCTTTATAACTGACCATCTCCTGGGGAAGCAAGAAGGGAAATACTTCCATGAAGACCAATTTTATAGCATTTCAAACACTTAAAGCCTTTTACCTGCTGTGGCAGAGTGCTCCGTCTGACTAAGCTCCAGAGAAAAGAGAGCAAGGCCTTTCCTCATCAAGTAAGAATGTCCTGTGCACTGATGATTCATCTCATCTTCTATTTGAGAACATTCTGCATCAAAAGCCTGCCTTGGGCGGTTTGGGAACCTCTGCTGAGTCAGCGCTCACTGGGGCACTGGCCCATTCTGAGCTATTAAGTGCAGATCTTAAAAACAGATGTGTTGTTTCAGAGTATGCAGGTTATTTATTTTCTCATGTACGGCGTGTTCTCAAAGCCTGCAGAAGCAGCCTGTATTTCAAGTGCTTTTGTGAAAACAGAGAACAGAGGAAGGAATTACAACTTCAGTCATTTGAGGAGCCTTGATTATCTACTGAGCTAAGGGTAATGCTGGCCAAAGACAGTCCAGCCAACCAGGACTGGCTATGTCATTTGCAGGGCCGGGAGCAAAATGAAAATACAGGGCCCCTTTTTCAAAAAAGTATTAAGAAACTCAAGATGGTGACAGCAGAGCATTAAACCAAGTAAGCCAGCCCTGCGCCAAGCTCTCCCTCCTAAGAACCCCAGGAAGTGGATCTTTGAACAGTGACAGTTGAAATGGTATATGGTAGGTTACATTAAAAATGTACTGGGTTGCCTAGCAACTGGCTCAGGGCCCGAACGGCCTGACTTGCAAGTTTAGATACACCATCTTGAAAGTCTAAATTCATGGAAGCCTTCTAGTAGAGTGATAATTTTCGAGAAAAAGTAATACAGTGGGAGAGAGAAATGGGGAGGGCCAGAAGGAACACATTTTTCTACTCTTCTAATTTGGTGGCTAGTTTGTCATTTTCCCCATCCCATCTTCGAAGAGTATAACTCTTCGTAAGTAAAGTAAACCTGAAAAAGAAATTCCAGTTTTTTTCATAAACATCAACAGTTTGGTTTTTTTTTTTTCCCCCTTAGAGGGTAATGAAAACATGAACTGTTTCATAAATATTTTGGGGCACATTGATTTGGCAAGTCAAGGGCGCAGTATAAGAAGATGGATTCCCACTCACTGAACATTTCACAGGAAGTGCCTACTATGTAGTAAAGTACCGAGATATGTAAGAGACCAGTTTTCCTCTTAAGGATCTTCAGTAAGATTACACAAGAACATTAAGCGAAAATAGAAGAAACACTTAGATAACAGGATTAAATTTTTAAAGAGCGGAGTCCATAATCTCCTCTTTCTTTCCTGGGTAATTTTGCAGGGTCCTTGTGGAACAGAATCAGAACCAGCTCTTTTGATAGGGAGCAAGCAGTTTGGGCTTTCAAGAAATAGCCACATTGCAATTGCCTTTGATGACACCAAAGTTAAAAATCGGTATGTATTCTTCCGAGATATTGGGAAAGAACTGATAACCGCAAGGACTGAGAATATGCGCTGATTCAAGTTTTAATCAACTATGCGTATTCATTAACGCGGTAAGCCTTTTAATTCACAGAGTACAGTAGAGAATCCAATTCTATTGGCCTGAGCCCGAGGAGCTCAGTTTTGGAAATCAGCAGAAAAAGTGGATTTGGAAATCACCTGGAAAGTCCTCCTCTCAGAGAACGTTTTACTGGCCTTTATGAAAATTCACCCACGGAGGCGACTTAATCTCAGAATAAGAATGCTTTTGTTTCTCTGTTTCATTTTGCACGCTTTCATTTCCCAGCCTCACAATCGAGTTTGAAGTGCGAACTGAAGCTGAATCTGGCCTGCTTTTTTATATGGCTCGGATCAATCACGCGGATTTTGCTACCGTTCAGCTGAGAAATGGATTTCCCTATTTCAGTTATGACTTGGGAAGTGGGGACACCAACACCATGATCCCCACCAAAATCAACGACGGTCAGTGGCACAAGGTAATAATAGCCCGTGAGAGGTCGGCAGTGTCCCCTGAGGGGGAAGCTGGGTGGCATCCTTTGGCATTCCCCTGGTGCAGATACAATTTTGCCAAGGCCGATCCTGACTCCGATGCTACTCTTATGCTGCTGAGGCTAAAAATAAAGCTGGTGCCCAGACAACAGCCCAACCTTGGGAAGTATAATCGGACCTGGACAGGTTTATGTTCAATCACTCACAGGCTTCATCATGGTACCACAAGATGCCATTATTGCTATACAGCTGTGGTTCCCAAACATCTGTCCCTCCCCACCGCAGCACACACACCCCCCCACCCCCCCACCCCCCACCCCCCCCTCCCCGCCACGGCCAGGTCATTGAAGACATTTTTGCTACTCTCAGTGAGAAATGGGAGACGATGGAGCATGTTAATCTTAAAGCTCTATGTCTTCCATGTAAAGGAGTAATATTTACTCCGAGATTACATTTTCTTCCTTTTGAGGTGCTAAAATTGCCTCTCTTTTGTGAAATAATATTTGACAAACTTAAAAGCTGGTAAACAAAAATGGGCACTAATACTTGGGTTCCCCTCCCCCATCATACCCCATACTGGTCTGTGAAAACCAAGAGTCTGAAAATCTGCTGGATCAGGTTTAAAGGGCTCTAGGGCTGCATTTCCACCGATAGCCATTTGGAACAACTTTTGAAACATTGGCCTTACACCCAGAAACTGGTACTATTATGGGCACAGAAGGCTCATCTGCCAGCTTACTGTCCTCTTTGGCATGACTGCAAATAGATAATATACTGCCTGATGAAAACGAAAACTCGGAATTTCTTTCTGCACCTGTGATCGCCTATTCAGTAAAGCTTCCCTCGGCAGACCAATAAAATGTTTAATTTTGAGAGTTTGATATTATTAGGTGGTAGATTTTATATTTTAACATACTGTGCCTTGGCATATCCTATAGAAAGGCAGAGAACCTGAAAAAATACAATAAAAATGCAAAGTCAATCAACTTGTTATCTTGGAAATAAGAAATGGAATCTTCCTGTTTGCCTGGGAACTTATAAGTGGCAAATACAGATCTTCATGAAGGAGCTCTCATTAAGGCTCATTCTCCTCTCTGGCTAATAGAATAAACAGGACACTTGAAAAACTGACATATTGTTGGTCCACAATGCCTATGCGATTAAGAAAGGAGGGATTTATTTTTGAAGATTTGTTTTTTAACAATTGCTTCCCAAACCAGAATAGGTGAATGTAAAATGAGGTCTTAATTATTCTAAGCCTGATGTAGATTCATTTTAAACCATTGTTGTACTCCAGCATTAGACTGGGTCACCTGTTCCTTTCCCTAAACTCGGATTCAAGTTTTTTTTTTTACACCCAAGCCAGTCTTGACAGCCCCGATTTTGCCCTGCTCCCAAAGAGAATTCACCCCACTACTGAAATTTCAGCATCAGGGAGCTGGCCATCTTCCTGCCTCCCTTTGTACTAATCGAGACTGCTGTGGAAACGGCCATGCAGCCTTGATGTGTTCCTTCCATTCTGAGGGAGAAGTGCCTATTAAGGCAGAGGGATGTAGCAAGTCTGAAATTGTATGGGGCGGGGGGGCGGAGAGCAGGCTTCACTCAAATGAATGCATGTTTAAAACCAGACATGATTTTTGCAACCCACTTAATTCAAGACAGGGCTCCCAATCGGCAAGGCTCCTGACAACACGCATGCCTCAGATACATGGGCTCCCTTGGCAACCTCTCAAAAAGTCTTTAATCTAAAACTCACCCAGGATGATTTTGTACCCTTTTGGAAGTGGTAGTCATGGAAAAGACAGAGTCCACGTGGAATAGTCTGTAAAAACTGGTTTAATTTCACTTATGGGTTTCACACATATTAGGCACTTAGTAAATTCTTTCATTTTTTTTTTTCCCTGACAAAGATCCAAAAATTTCCTACATTTACACTCTGCATAATTGAAATTTATCCCATGATTGGCTTTAAGGACTCCTCTTCTTTTTGTAGATTAAGATCGTGCGAATTAAGCAAGAAGGAATTATTTATGTGGATGATGCCTCCAACAGAACCGTCAGCCCCAAGAAAGCTGATATCCTGGATGTTGTGGGAATGCTGTATGTTGGTGGGCTACCCATCAATTACACTACCCGAAGAATTGGTCCAGTAAGGGTCTAATTTATTCATTGTGTGTGTGTGGATTAAATAACTACTTGAGTCATGTATGTATGTTCAATTATTAGATCATATTGGCCCCTGACCACTTAGAGGTGAATAGGAAATCGTCTTTTCGGAGAAGTGACAGGTTTCCCAGACAGATTTGACTAGGAGAGGTAATATCACCAAAGACTGTGGACCCTGTAGCCAGACTCCCTAGGTTTGAACACCTACTTAATTATTAACTAGCTGTGTGGTCTGCAGCAAGTTATTTAATCTTCCTTTGACACAATTCCTTCTTTTGTAAACTAGGATAATAGTACCAAACAAACAAGGTTACTCTAAAGATTAAATGGGGTAATACACTGAAAGTGTTTGGGAGAGTACGAAGCATATAGAAATACTAGAAAACAAGGAAGATAATGTTGATAATATTGTTTCAGGACTAGAGATTTCACAAATATTGAGAGATGTGGTTACTTAAACTGCATTTGTCCAGTATTGCACTGCAGTGTTTAGAGTACAGTACAGGATTCAAAATTTAAAGTTCTCACGTTATAAACCAGTGTTCACAATGTGTTTTGTCGGACTATGTGTCTGGTTTCTTTTGGAGAGCATGATTTTAAGAAACAAAGGGGAATCAGTGTTTTTGGAGAATATATTAAAAAGAAATGTATTACATTTCTATACTCAGATCATGTGATAATGCAGCACTGTTCTTCATCAAAGACCTCTGTTCATCATAGTTGTAATTCTCAGCCTTTGGCTCCCCTTGTGGGTGATCAGGAGTATGTTCCTTTCTTACTTTTTGGATATGCTACCCAGGCCTATCAAAATAAGAGTCTCTGGAGAGTGGCAAGAGTGATTATCATGTGTCCCTAAAACCAGATGAAATAGAGTGGAGCATAGTATGATTGCATTATTTTTATGGCCTTAAACTCTAAATGCTTCATGCAAACTTACAAGTTCTAAGTGCATGTGCTTTTTCTTAGAAAAGAGTTCACTGCTTTCATCAGATTTTCCTAAGGAAGAAGCACTAAGCCGAACTTAATGCTCCTTCCCAAATAGAATTGGAAATTAGATTATGACAAATTGTATATTTAGTAAGGTTACTAAACTATTAATAGAAACATATGGGGCTAATTAAAATTTTATTTAATTGTATAGTTGACACACAATGTTACATTAGTTTCAGGTACACATGTATTTCGACAAATTTATGCATTATGCTATGCAACAAGTATAGAACCATCTGGCACTATACAACGCTATTGTGATATCATTGACTATATTCCCTATGCCATACCTTTTATTCCCATGACTTCTTCATTCCATTTATGGAAGTCTATACTTTCTGCTCTTCTTCACCCATTTTGCCCATCCTCCAACCTCCACCCCTCTGGCAACCATCAATTTGTTCTCTATTATTATGAGTCTGTTTCTGCTTTTTGTTTGTTCATTCATTTATTTGTTTTGGATTCTTTTTTTTTTTTAGATCTTACATATAAGTGAAATCATATGATATTTGTTTTCTCTATTTTATTTCTTTTAGATAGTACCCTCTGGCTCCATCCACGTTGTTGTCATAAATGGCAAATTCTCGTTCTTTTTTATGGCTCAGTAATATTGCATTATATTTAAATACCATCTTCTTTATTCATCTATAATAGACTTAGCTTGCTTTCCTGTCTTGGCAGTTGTAAATAATTCTGCAAAAAACATAGTGTGTGTGCTTGCCATCTTTATGTCTTCTTTGGAAGACTATCTACCCATATCCTCTGCCCATTTTGAATTGGATTATTCTTGGTGTTGAGTTGCATAAATTCTTGATACATTTCGGATATAAACCCCTTATTGGCTATATCATTTACAAGTATCTTCACCCATTCAATAGGTTGCCTTGTCATTTTCTTGATGGTTTCCTTTGCTGTGCAAAAGCTTTTTATTTTGGTGTAGTCCTAATAGTTTATTTTTGTTTTTGTTTCCCTTGCTTAAGGAGACATATCTAGAAAGATAATGCAGTGGCTGATGTCAGAGAAATTACTGCCTGTGCTTGCTTCTAGGAGTTATATGGTTTCAGGTCTCACACTGAGGTCTTTAATCCATTTGAAGTATATTCATGTGTATGGTGTTACGTGGTCAAGTCTCATTCTTTTACAAGTTGCTGTCCAGCTTTCCCAGCAACCTTTTTAAAGAGGCAATTTTTTCCCCACGGTATATTCTTGTTTGTTTTAGATTAAATGACCATATAAGTGTGGGATTATTTCTGGAATCTCTGTTCTTTTCCATTGAACTATGTGTCTACTTTTGTGCCAGTGTCATACTGCTCTGATTACTAGTATCCTTGTAGTATCCTTGAAATCTAGAATTGGTACCTACAGCTTTTTTCTTCCTTCTTAAGAATGCTTTGGCTATTTGGAGTCTTTTGTGGTCCCATCCAGTAAATTTTTAGTATTATTTGTCCTACTTTTGTGAAAAGTGACAGGGATTGCCTTGAATCTGTAGATGCTTTAACAGTATTTATTTAACAGTGTTAATTCTTCAATCCATGAACATGGAATATCTTTCCATTTGTTTGTGTCATCTTTAGTTTCTTTGATCAGTGCATTACAGTTTTTAGAGTACAGGTCTTTTACCTCATCAGTTAAGTTTATTCCTAGGTACTTTATTCTTTTTATTTCAGTGGTTAGTGGAATTATTTTCTAAATTCTCTTTCTGCTACATTTTTATTAGTATATAAAAATGCAATTAATCTCTGGGTATTAATTTTGTATCCTGTAATTTTACTGTATTCATTTCTTCTAATAATTTTTTTGGCTGAGTCTTTAAGGGTTTTGGGGGTTTTTTGTTTTTTTTTTTTTGTTTTTTGTATGGTATGTGATTTGCAAGTAATGACAGTTTAACAGTTTAACTTCTTCCTTACCAATTTGGACACCTTTTATTTCTTGCCTGATTGTGGTGGCTAGGATACTCAGTACTATGTCGAATAAAAGTGTCAAGAATGGACATCCTGGTCTTGAACCTGATCTTAGAGAAAAGCTCTCAGTTTTTCACCCTATGTACCTCAATTCTGGGTTTTTCATATATGACCTTTATTATGTTATGTTGAGGTATGTTCCCTCCTAACCCACCTTGTTAAGAGTTTTTATTAACAGATGTTGAATTTTATCAAGTGTTTTTTCTGCATCTATTGAGAGGATTAAATGATTTTTATTCTCCATTGTGTTAAAGGTAGTATATATTGGTTTTTGAATGTTGAACCATTCTTGCATCCCCAGAATAAGTCCTATTTGATTGCATTTTTGATATGCCATGAAATGTGATTTGTTAATGTTTTGTTGAGGATTTTTTGCTTTTATGTTCATCAGAGATAATTGGCCTATAGTTCTCCTTTTTTCTGTGGCATATTTGTCTGGTTTAGGTATCAAGGTAATGCTGGCCTCATAGAATGTATTTGAAAACGTTCCTTCCTCTTCTACTATTTAGAATAGTTTGAGAGGAATTACATATGAATTATATATCTTCTGTATATTATATTAACTCTTCTTTAAATGTTTGGTAGTATTCACCTGCGAAGCCACCTGGTTTAAGACTTTGTTTGTTGGTAGCTTTTGATTACACAGTCAATTTTCTTACTAGCAATTGGTCTCTCCAGATTGTCTGTTTCTTCTTAATTCAGTTTTGGAAGATTGTATACTTCTCAGAATTTGCCCATTTCTCTAAATTGTCCAATGTGTTTGCATATAATTTTTCATAGTAGTCTCTTATAATCCTCTGTATTTCTGTGGTATCAATTGTTCTGTTTCATTTCTGATTTTATTTAGGTACTCTTTTTTTCTTGGTGAGTCCAGTTAAAGGTTTACCAGTTTTGTTTACCTTTTCAAAGAATCAGCTCTTGGTTTCATTGTTTTTTTTTTAAGATTTTTTTTATTTATTTGGCAGAGAGAGCACAAGCAGGGGGAGCAACAGGCAGGGAGAGGGGGAGAAGTAGACTCCTGCTGAGTAAGGAGCCTGATGCAGGGCTTTATCCCAGGACCTGGGATCATGACCTGAGCAGAAGGCTGACACTTAACTGACTGAGACACCCAGGCACCCCATGATCTTTTCTATTGTTTTGTCTCTTTCATTTATTCCTGCTCAGATCTTTATCATTTCCTTTCTTCTCTTCACTTTTGTTCTTATTTGTTCTTTATCTAGTTATTTTATACATAAGGTTAGATTTTTTACTTGAGATTTCTTTTTCATGAGGTAGGCCTATCAATTGCTATAAATTTCCCCTTTAGAACTGATTTTTCTGTGTCCATTGTATTGTCATTTTCATTTTTTTAAGATTATTTATTTATTTATTTGACAGAGATCACAAGTAAGCAGAGAGGCAGGCAGAGAGAGAGGGGGAAGCAGGTTCCCTGCTGAAACAGAGAGCCCGATGTGGGGCTCAATCCCAGGATCCTGGGATCATGAGCTGAGCCGAAGGCAGAGGCTTAACCCACTGAGCTACCCAGGCGCCCCTTCATTTTCATTTTTAATACCTTCAGTAACCTGATGGTTGTTTAGTTGCAAGCTGTTTAGTGTCCACATTTTTTTTTTCAATTTTTTCTTGTGACGTTTTTTTAGCTTTATACCATGTGACCAGAAAAGATGCAAATGATGTCAGTCTCCAGTCATATTTTGTGGCATAACATGTGATCTATCCTAGAGAATATTTCATTTGCTCTTAAAGAGAGTGTGTATTCTGTTGTTTTGAGATGGAATGTTCTGTGTATATTTGTTATGTCCATCTGATCTAGTGTGTCCTTCAAAGACACTATTTCCCTATTTTCATCCTGGATGATGTATTTGTTGATATAAGTGGGGTATGAAAATCTCCTGCTATTATTGTATTGCTGTCAATTCTCCTTTTATGTCTGTTAATATCTGCTTTATGTACTTAGATGCTATGATATTGGGTGAATATATATTTACAATTGTTATGTCCTTTTGCTGGGTTGATCCCTTATCATTGTGTGATGTCCTTCTTTGTCTCCTGTTAGTCTTTGTTTTAAAGTCTGTTTTGTCTAATTATAGATACCCCTGCCCTGGCTTTTTTTTCCCTCTTCTATTTGCACCATATAGCTCTTTCCATCTCTTCACTTTCAGTCTGTAAGTGTTTCTAGGTCTGAAGTGAGTGTCTTGTATAAAACAAATAGATGGGTCTTGCTTTTTTTACTCTCTGTCTTTTGATTGGAGCATTTAGGTCATTTATATTAACATAATTAAATATGTACTTAATGCCATTTTGTTAATTGCTTTCTCATTGTTTCCATAGTTCTCTATTTCTTTCTTCTATTGCACTCTTTGTGATTGACGACTCTTTGTAGTGTCATGGCTGGCTTTCTCTTTATATTTTTGTGTATCTATTATATGTTTGGGATTTGTGGTTACCATGAGGTTCACATGTAATATTCAAGTACATAACAGTCTCTATTGATCACCATTTAAAGTCAAACACATTCTAAAGGAAAATATTTACTCCCTCCTCCACACTTTATGTCTATGCTGTCATATTTTACCTGTTTTTATTCATAGTTTTCTTACATCTAATTATGCCCTTACCCTTCAAAGAAGTCCATTTAACGTTTCTTACAAGGCCACTTCAGTGATGATGAACTCCTTTTTCTCTCCTTCAATTCTGAATGATAATCTTGCTGGGTAGAGTATTATTATAAGTTATAAGTTTTATTTTTCTTTCCACACTTTGAATATATCATGTCACTCCCTTCTAGCTTGCAAAATTTCTACTAAAAAATCAGCAGATAAGACTCATAAGATTTTTCTAGTACATAATTTTGCTTTTCTCTTGCTCCTCTTAAAAATTATCTCTTTATCTTTAATCTCTGGCATTTTAATTATTGTTTAGAACTATCTGTGTTTCTAGAACCTGGAAGTCTATTTCCTTTCCTTGGTTAAGGAAGCTTTCTGCCACCCCTATAATGCAAATGTTTATTTGCTTAATGTCATCCAAGAGATCCTTAACCTATCCTATTTTTTAAAAATTCTTTTTCCTTTTTGCTGTTAGCCATTACCATCTTCCAAATTACTGATCTGCTCTTCTGCCTCTGTTTATCTCCTGTTAATCCCTCTAATGTATTTTTCATTTCAGTTATTATATTCTTCAAAATTGATTTGTTCCTTTTTATATTTTCCATCTCTGTTGAAGTTTTCACTGAGTTCTTCTCCACTCTTCTCTCCAGTCCAGTGAGTATCTTTACGATCATTAGTTAAAACTCTTCATTAGGCATCTTGCTTATCTCTGTTTCATGTAGTTCTTTTTCTGAAGTTTTGCCTTGTTCTTTTGTTTGGAACATATTTCTTTTTCCCCATTTTGCTTGACTTTGTGTTTCAGAACAGCTACTTCTCCTAAATTGTAAGGAATGGTCTTATGTATGGTCATCCCCTGTGCAGACTGTGTGTTCCTGGTGACTCTTGCTGGCTGGCATGGGCTTGGGGGTCACAAGGCACTCTGTGCTGGAGCTGAACTGGGTATGTGCTGGGGTGGTCCTGAGGTTCTGTGCACAGAGGCTATTCTGATAGGACAATTGAAGCCGAAGTATGTACGATCCAGGAGTTCCCAGGGCTCTCTGTGCTGAGGACACCCTGGCAGGACAGCTAAAGCAGGTATAAGCCGGGGGACTTTCTGCAGAGGGGGCCGTCCTGGGGTGGCTAGAGCTGAAGGTGGCTCTCCTGACAGGCTGGAGAGTCCTGGGGTGCTCCCCATGGGGGGGGTCCCCTGGTGGAACAGCTGGAACTGAGTCAAGCATGGCCTGGTGGTTCCCGGGGCACTCAGTGCAGGAAGCACCCTGGTGGTGCTCAGTCAGGCATCAGTCAGAAGATCTTGGAGTGGTCTGTGCTTGGGTCCACTAGCATACCATCTGGAGCTGAGGTAGTGCAGGCCTGGAGTGTTTCAATATGCATTGCTCCTGTGACTTGGTGTGACTGCTGGAGCTAGAGGGAGCACTGACCAGTGGTAGCACTGACCAGGTGTGTATTACCCTGGGGTCATCTCGGTGGGACAGCTGGAGCTGGTGTAATCTATGGGCCTGGGGCTTCATGGAGGCAATAGGCCAGCAAGGGCTCCTGCTGTGCTCCATGCTATCAACATGCAAGGGGAACAGGAGCACCGGGGTGGCTCAGTTGTTAAGCATCCACCTTCAGGGTGCTGGGATCAAGCCCCACATCAGGCTCCCTGCTCGGTGGGAAGCCTGCTTCTCCCTTTCCCTCCACATCTCACTCTATCAAATAAGTAGATAAAATCTTTTAAAAATTTTTAAAAAGGGTAGGGGGAACATAAACCATGGCTCTCACTAGACCAGACCACTGACCCAGAGAGTTCCAGCAGCTCCCCAGCCATTTGGCAGCATTCTGGAGCTGAACCTTTTAGGTACTAGTTGCTCTTTTTCTGTAGAGAAATCTGTTTTCAGTCCCTCAACACTATCCCTCACCACTGCTATTCATAGTGTTGGGGGTAGAGGTTCACTTCATTGCTATGTCTCTTGCCATTCTCTTTACCTTTCGTTGTGCTATGCAGTCAGCCTTCGATTCTTCTACGGGAGGAATTGCTTCATAAGCAGTTATAGATTTAGTGGGTCCACGGAAGTGAGTTCAGGATCTTCCTACATCACACCATCTTGGACAAGATCCAGCATAAGAGACTAATTAAAAGTTATGATATTCACATGGAGCACATAGTTCTGCAAACCAGAGGTCGCATTAGAGACACAGTGTACACTATTTAAAATATCAGAACAATCTAGACACAGGCAAGATACATCCTAGTGGAAAAGCACAGCACCGGATTCTCTGCACTTTTTGTGGGGAGCTTGGGGTGATAGTACAGCTCCAGGTAGTTTGGGGGCTACCTTAAGACAACTGGCCAATGATTGCTAGCACACAGCATTCCCACAAATTGCTGAGTTCCATATAAAGGCAAAGATCTGGTAAAACCTGATATCTGTTTTTTTCTGACCTGAATATTTAGGTGACCTACAGCATTGATGGCTGCATCAGGAATTTTCAGATGGTGGAGGCCCCTGCTGACCTCGAACAGCCAACCTCCAGCTTCCATGTTGGAACATGTTTTGCTAATGCTCAGAAAGGAACATATTTTGATGGAACAGGTTTTGCCAAAGCAGGTAAGGCACTCCCATTTTTTTCCTGTTGAATATTAAATATGTATCAATATTAACTTCTTGCTTATAGGGGAAAATAAAAGCCCTGAATTTCTTAAACTAGTATACCTAAACCAGAAATAAAAATGTATAGAAGTAATAAAAATGTCAAACATTAAGGTATCTTATTCTTAGGCAAACTAATAGAAAAAAGAAAGTAAAAGGCTATTTGGAAAGTTTATTTCATCTTCTTCCCTAGAGATCAATATCAAAATAAATTTAGTTCTACAAGAAGGTCTATATGTTTATACATGTAATTTATCTACTTTCCAGTTTTCCCTATCTTTCTGAAAATGAGATAGCATTTTTCTTTCTTCCTCTCTTCAATTCTTTGTGAGTCTTCATGTCATAGTCACCCACTCATACACCCAATACACACATACTAGTGTCTATGTCTCATTGATGGTGATGATGGCTCGTCCTTTTCCCCTGACTTTAAGGATCTGCCCCTTCTAGTGAGCATTTCCAGACCAAGTCTGGATCTCTGATATTAAATGCACAATTTGGAAAAGAGGAAAGAAAATAAATTCTATATAATAACCAAAAAAGGCATTAACATAGACTATTAACATAGCCTATTTAGTCCTAGGGTTACCATAGATACATGCATTTATTTTTAGAAAAGAATTAATGCACACATAATATATAGAAGTTATAATGGGAAATGGAAGTAAATAAGGTATTGTTCCTTCCTTCAAAAATATCCTATCAATAGGTAAGTATTGGTCTGTTCAGAAATCATAAGAAGTCAAATAAAAAATATTTAAAACTATAAAAGACATACAAGCAATTTTCTGTGGATATTTAGAAGAAAAATTAATCTTGGTTGGGAAAATCAGGAATTACATTGGAGTTAGGCTTTAAAAGTGAGATGAATACTCACATGCAAAAGTTTTCAGAGATGGAGGGGCAGGGCCCTCGAACAAAGAGTAAAAGTGGGACATTTCACCTATAGCAGAAGCAGAAAAGAAATTAAAAAAAGATACGTTAAACATTAAAACACTGGGAGTAATGATGAGTCCAATATTGCACGTGCAGTGAAAATCCAGTCTTCCCCAAGATTTTTGCAAACTCACAGATGGCTGGTATTCTCTTAGTCAAATTTGATGGCAAGTTTCAGTGGTTGATATACTGACTTGCCATTCTGCCTGGGCTCTTTTGGTTCTGGATCAAACTGGACCAGAAAATGAGGAGCCTCCCCAATTTCCAACAACTCCTGCCATCCCCTCAACAGAGAGTGTAATACAATTTATATAAGACTTGGGCAGTTAGAAAAGTTTATGTCACTGGAAAGATACAACTTCAATTAAACCTTTAAAAACTTTTCAGCTACCCAATCACTGTGGCTTTTGCTGGCCACTTCACTCTCTCTGTCTTCAGCTGAACTGCTTCATGTTGTTCCTTACTTCTCCCTTTCAGGGATTAAAAACAAGTACTTTCTGTTTTATTTTGCAGAACAATTGCTTCTTTTTCTCTTGAAATCTGCTCCAAATCCACCTGTGCACATTGCAAAGCCATCAAGGTTCTAAGTAGAACAACAAGTTTTTCACATAAGTGACACTACCCTTCACGAGAGACAATTGTGGTTACACACAGCACTTATTTCTTGCCTAATAAATAGAAGACATGCAGAAAGTTTCCATGAATTCTTCCCAAGCACTCCATGCAGTTCATGTGGTCTAGCCTGCTCTTAATGAATGATTTTGTTTCTAAGAGGCAGGTCTTAAATATTCTCTAAAAGATTAAATAATGTATCAAATATAGGAAATTATAGAAAAATCTTGCCTGGATGAACTGGAAACATCTATTTGTGTCCCAGATTCTATTCCTTCAAAACTGTGCTTGTAATTCCTTTCTTTATTAATAAAATGGGAAAGTTTGAACCCTTTCAGATCACTGTGGCATAGTAATCTTAGAGTGACCTGGTAAAATCTTACTGAATAATCACTGAAATGCTAGACTTAATCTAACAGTAGGACTTCTATCATAACCATATAGTGCTATGAGATTCTTTGAGTTAATCTCAGTGTGGGTTCACCCATTTATTTATTCAACAACTATGTATTAAACCTCCCCATGTGCCAGATACTTTGGTAGGCACAAAAATAAAATTGCCCTCCCAGAACTTACATGCCAGGAGGGAAGGCAACCAAGAAAATAAGCAATAACTATAAAGTGTGTCATATGATAGTAGTTGGAAGTATGGACCATAACAGAGTCTGAAACTTATTATAATTGACTAACATCTGAACTGATGAAATCTAAACCACAGCTTTGTATGAATTTGAATTAACAATCCCTAAACGATAATTCATGATTTAAAAAAAAAAATCTTCATTTTACAGTTGGTGCATTCAAAGTAGGATTGGACCTTCTTGTAGAATTTGAATTCCGCACAACTAGAACCACTGGAGTTCTTCTGGGAATCAGCAGTCAGAAAATGGATGGAATGGGTATTGAAATGATTGATGAAAAGGTGAGTGTCAGTTTTCGAACTGTTTCTGATTTCCTCACAATAGTGTTTTTCATATATAAGAACCTCTTTGTGAAGCCCTACTGTGTTCTTTGTTGGGAGAAACTAGATTATATCTTTCCATCCTTCTAGATTATCTCTAATGTGTGTTTTCAGCGTACTTACTCTGTAGACCAGTGTAAACTCTTGATGTGCTAATTCTACAGTAAGCCAACTGTGTTAACGAATAAAGGGCCAGATGGTTTTAGATCTCTGGCTCTTACTGTGTTGTTAAAGGTACACGAATACCCTGTATGTAAAACTATAGATTCCAATGGAAAAAAGAGGAGAGGCCTGCATTGTCTAAAATCAGTCTTTGCCTCTACTAACCCAGTAGGCACTTCTAAGAAGTCAAGGTGGCCAACTGACATACCACTTTCTCAGTGGTTATTTAAAAGCATCTTGATACCATTTCAAACAAAGTGCAGATTTATACTAAATTTATATTAGTATAATAAATTTTGTCAATTTGCTTACAATGGGTAAGCTAATTCTAAACACATCTCCAGTCCCTGGCTGCCTTTGAACAGCGTCCTGCAATGAAATGACCTGTGTATATACTTTGTACAGGCAGCAGGTAAAGAGTCAGACAAAGCAAGAAGTTACCCAAGTTTTCTCTCTGGCTCTTAAATAGGAATCATACTACATCTCTGGTCATATTTCCACTCATATAGTGTTGTGGCCTCCCAAGAAGAAAGACCACATGGTAACCTCAAATATGCTTTCCGTTGCCTCCTCTCCCCCTCCTGTCTTTAAACCATCATCAGAGGCAAAAAAGAAAAAGGTGAAGGCGGGAGGCTAATAGCTTTGCAGATTTTCAAACACGTTCACTACATCTTAGAGTAAGCTTCATTTCATCACCTGCTTACAACAACTGTTATTATCAATTTGTTGGGGTAACAAGTTTCAGTACGATACATGTGTATTTCTCACCAAGTCCTGCTATTACAAACTCTACCCAATGTAGTAAAATCTTAATCTTTACATTACATTTAATTTACAAACTTTTCACCTATTGCAGTTTGCCATCTTCTTTTTAAAACCCTTGTGTTTTTCTTTTACCTTGTCAAATGTGTTGCCAGACTGAGTGTTTTTAATGTTTCAATATGTTTCTTTCCTTCATCAGCTTCAAAAGAATTCTGTCATCTCAAATTTCAGGGACTGTGCCATGTTACTGAAAACAGATTTTTCTCATTTAGACATGAACTTCCAATCTAAATTTTTCATTGTTAAGAATTTAACTGGCCTCCTGGCTCAAAGTCTTTGGCACTGTGACATGAAGCCTGCCCAGGAAAGTAATTGATGTTATTCTCAATCCTGCATATAAAATGGAATCCATGAAGGAAAAAAGAATATATGCAATTAAAACATCAAAAGCTTACATTAAAAAAAAAATAATCCTCTAAAATGAATTTGTAAATCGAATGAATGAATCACTCTAAACATCTTTTAAGAAATTTTGTAAGGTTCATTAAGAACTCTCACACTCTATAAAGATCTATGGTAGGATTTGTCCCTGTGCATATGAGGTCTTTTTTTTTTTGGTCAGCTAGCCTCAAATTATATGTCACATTTTCTGAAAGCAGAATTATTATGAGTCTCACACATCTTGCCTATTGCTCCCAACAATGCCCAGAAGCAAAAAACATAATTTGTGACTCCTGGTTATTAAATTTGTATTTTAACTTCAGCCAACATTTTTTTTTTTAAGTTTTAAAATGCCCCAGATATATTCATTTCTAACTCTTCCGGCTGATGACTCTCCTAGAAACATAACAATTTTTGCTATGTGAACCATCATGACATCATGATACCTTTCTGATGATACCATCTGTGACTGTTTGATTTCCTACTTTCTAGCTTATGTTTCATGTGGACAATGGTGCCGGCCGATTCACTGCTGTCTATGATGCTGGGATCCCAGGGCATTTGTGTGACGGAAAGTGGCATAAAGTCACAGCCAACAAGATCAAACACCGCATTGAGCTTACAGTAGATGGGAATCAAGTGGAAGCCCAGAGCCCAAACCAAGCCTCTACATCAGCTGATACAAATGACCCTGTGTTTGTTGGTGGTTTCCCAGGTGAGTCTTATCTACTCCATCAAGAATTTCTTTGCTGTTACTGGATTTAAAATATTTATTTTTCTGTAAATATGTCCAAGAATGTGTGCTTAAGTATACTTCCTAGCTTTAGAATCTACTCCCATAAATAACACCTCACCTGAAATTTCCAGTGCGTAAAATGAGCATATTACTTATATAAACCACATGGGACTGAACTTTACATGATAGCCCCCAAAGTTTCATTCATGGGGAGATGGGGGCTAGAGGAAATGAATTTGGCTTATAAAAGATATGAGGCATTTAAGAGCAATGAAGGCCAGAGTTGGTGTTCTTTCTGATTTTTTTAAAATTAATATACCAAAGGAATCATAAAATGTAATGGAACTTATTTCCTCAAGTTCTGGAAATCATTGGGTTAAACCAGCTAATTTCCCCCTTAGGTTATTATAGAGTTTATATTACAAAGAAACCCAAGCAATAAATCTGCATTCAAAATCCCTAACCAGCACATGAATTATAACATCAAAACCACAGAGATTTACCAAAAGTGACCGTAAACAAGAGTGCCCAACTTGATGAGAAATAACCCAACTGCCTCTTTACAAATACAGCAATAACACATTCTTGGAATGGTCTTTCAGCATTTTGGCAAGAGAAAAATGGTTTCTCTTTACATAAATTCCCATTTATGTAAAGCTCCTCTGCTTAACAAAACAAGCAAAATGTATATTCAGAGTTGGTTAATGGAGAAAAAGATACAGGAGCAATGGGGACCAGTTCACAACTCCTTTTTCCAAAATTGCTTCTAAGTTTGAAAAGAACCTACTTCCGCTTCAATCAGGATAACCCCCAAATATTATGAAAGAGACAGTGTATTTCTCCATTCATGGTCTATGAAATGGGATCCTAGTTAGCACCTGCAAGGCCTGCTGAAAGAATGGAGTGTCTTCTTAGCAACAAAAACAAAATCTGTGTGAGTTTTCAACCAACTTAACATTTGGGGATGTATATTTACAATGTAAAAAACTAATAAAGTCACCATTAAAAGCCCATATCCTAATTCATTAAAGTATTTGGTCAATTGAATTCTTTCATTAAATCCCATAATATATCACAGCTATAATTTTATTCATTCCAAACCAAATTGCTATCTTAAAATACATAATTCTGCAGGTCTCCAGATTTCAGAACACATAACTATAGAAATGCTATAGGTTTAACTGTGAGCAAAGCTAAGAACAAAATCCCTAACTTTACCTAAAATGTCCAGCTAACAGCTGACTTTAAAACATTCCCTTAAAAACTTTTCAGGAAGATGGCAGAAAGGACTCTAAGCTCACCTCGTCCCACAGACACACTCGATAACATACACATCAGTGTAAATAACCCAGAAAATGAACTGAAGACAGGAAGAAAAAACTCCACAACTAAGTGTAGAGAAGAGGCCACACTGAAGACATAGGAAGGGCACAACCCCAGTGAGGAGCTGGGTTTGCCATTGGCAGAAGGGAGGGAGGGAGCTGCAGGTGTGGAGAGAAGAGAGAGGAGACTATCACACTGGAGAGTCTGCATAGGGAAGACAAATCCTTATAATACCTGGCTTTGAAAATCAGAGAGCCAAATTTTGTCACTTCTTAACAACCACCAGTAAAGCCTGGAATGTTAAAAATCAGCAGACCTGACTCTGGGAGAGCCAGAAGGATGGTAAGAAGTCCCCACCCATAAAGAGAGAGCACAAGAAAGAGCCTGTGGGGAGAAAAAAAAAAAAAAAAAACCAGCAAGGGCGCCTGGGTGGCTCAGTGGTTTAAGCCTCTGCCTTCAGCTCAGGTCATGATCTCAGGGTCCTGAGATCGAGTTCCGCATCGGGCTCTCTGCTCAGCGGGGAGCCTGTTTCCCTTTCTCTCTCTGCCTGCCTCTCTGTCTGCTTGTGATCTCTCTCTGTCTATCAAATAAATAAATAAAAATCTTAAAAAAAAAAAACAGCAAAGAAACAGCAATTTAAAACACACCTGGGACATAGAAGAGGGAGTTATTTAGTGTTCCAGAGAGACAGAGATTGCTGGGAGACTATTCCAGGAACAAAGAAGCCAACGGATGCCGTTTCCCTCCCCTGCCTCCCCCCACAAACGCACAGCCACCAGCAGGAACCAGGGCAGACCCAACATTCATTACCTAACTTGCTTACACTAAGCCCCATACACTCCAGCCTGGCCTGCTTCAGTCTTGGCTCTGTGACCTCCCTACCTCCAAAGACCAGCACAAACATTGCCAACACTGCATCTCCCAACCTCATGCTTTGCAGGGCCTCCATGCCAGCAGCAGTGGCCAGTCACAGAGGGCATATGTGGCATGTTAAAACTGTGCACCCTGCTTACCTGCATTTGGCAGATTGGCCTGGTCACAGCCACAGAGGCACATTCCCTCTGTCAGGTGACCAGCTCTGCCTTGTTAAAAGGGCATACTCACTCACCCACTACTTTTGAGAGCAAGAGACTTAGCTGACTTTCCTAACACAGAGATACAGAGAGTTAGACAAAATAAGGAGACAGAGGGAAATGTACCAAATGAAAGAACAGGACAAAATTACAGCAAGAGACCTAAGTGAAATATAGATAATATGCCTGATAGAGAATTTACAGTAATGATCATAAATGTCCTCACTGGACTTGAGAGAACAGTGGAGAACATCAATGAGACTCTTAACAAAGATTTTTTAAAAAAGAACCAATCAGACATGAAGAACACAATAATTGAAATTAAAAGTACCCTAGATGTAATAAATAGCAGATTAGCAGAAGCGGAAGAACACATCTGCAAACTGGAGGACCGAGTAATGGAAAGTAATCAACCTAAGCAGGTGAGAGAAAAAGAAATTAAGCAAAATGAGAATAGACTTAGAGAACTCAGTGACTCCATCAAGAGTAAGGACATTTGCATTATAAGGCTCTCAGAAGAAGAACAGAGATAAAAGGGGGCAGAACACTTATTTGATGAAATAATAGTTGAAAACTTTCCAAACCTGGGGAAAGAAACAGAAATTCAGACCAGGAAGCACAAAGATCCTCAACAAAATCAACCCAAGGGGTCCACATCAAAACACATAGTGATAAAAAGAGAAATTTAAAAGAAGCATGAGAAAAGAAAATAGTTATATACAAAAGGAAATCCCATAAGGCTATCAGATTTTTCAGCAGGAACTTTGCAAGCCAGAAGGCAGTGAATAATATATTCAAAGTGCTAAAAGGAAAGAAATCTGCATCGAAGAATTTTCTATCCAGTAAGGCTATTATTCAGAATAGGAGAGAGTTTCCCAGACAAACACAGGTTAAAGGAGTTCCTGACCACAAAATCAGCCTCCAAGAAATGTTAAATGGGACTCTGAGTGGAAGGGAAAGACCATAAATAAGAGTAAGAAAAGTAGGAAGTACAAAGCAGTAAAAATACGTGTATCTGTAAAAATCAGTCAAGGGACTCACAAAATAAAAAGATGTGAAGTATGACACCATATGCCTAAAATGTAGGGAGGAGAGGAATAAAAAATGGGTTTAAACTTAAGTGACTATCAATTTAATATAGATTGCCATATGCAGATGTTATGTACAAGCCTATGGTAATCAAATAAAATACCAGTAATAGATATGCAAAACAAAAAAAGAAAGGAATCCAAGTATATCACTAAAGAAAGACACCTTATGGTGAGAAAAGAGAACAGAAAGAAATGAACAGAGATCTGCAAAAACAAATAACAAAATAGCAATAAATACATACCTATCAGATAATAATTACTTTGAATGTGAATGGACTAAATGCTCCAATCAAAAGATATTGGGTAATAGGATGGATTTAAAAAAAAAAAAGATAAAAAGCAAGATAAAAAAACAATATTTATATGCTGTCTATAAGAAATTCATCTGAAATCTAGGGACACCTGCAGATCAAAAGTAAGGGGATGGAGAAACATTTTTCATGCAAACGGATGTGAAAAGAAAGCTAGGGTCGCAATACTTCTATCAGACAAAATAGACTTTAAAACAAAGACTGTAAAAAGAGACAAAGAAGGGCGCTATATGATACTAAAGGGACAATCCAAAAATAAGATACAACAATAGTAAATATTTATACACCCAAATACATTAAAAATTAATAACAAATATAAAGGAAATAATATTAATGCAGTAACAGTGGGGCGCACTTTAACATTCCACTTACATCAATGGACAGGTTGTCTAAGTAGAAAATCAACAAAGAAAAAGTGGCTTTGAATGACATAGGGGACCTGGTGGATTTAACAGATATAATCAGAACATCCCATCCCAGAACAGTAGGATACGCATTCTTTACAAGTGCACATAGAACATTCTCTAGAATAGATCACATATTAGGCCACAAACAAGTCTCAACAAATTTAGAAAGATCCAGTCACATCATGCATCTTTTCTGACCAAAATGCACTGAAACTAGAAATCAACCACAAGAAAAAGTCTGAGAAGACCACAAATACATGGAGGTTAAATAGCGTGCTATTAAACAATTAATAGATCAACCAAGAAATTAAACAAGAAATAAAAAAATACATGGAGACAAGTGAAAATGAAAACACAATTGTCCAGAATCTTTGGGATACGGATACAATCTCTGGGATACAATGGTTCTAAAAAGGAAGTATATAGCAATATAGTCCTGTCTCAAGAATCAAGAAAAATCTCAAATAAACAACATAACCTTAAACCTAAAGGAACTTGAAAAAGAACAACAAACCCAAAACCAGCAGAAGTGATCAAGATTATCATAGAAATAAATGAAATAGAAACTTAAAAAATATATATATATAACAGATCAATGAAACCAAAGCTGGTTCTTTGAAAATTAATAAACCATCAGATTTTTAAAGAAGACTCAAAATCAGAAATGATGTTTATACCACAGAGATACCAAGGATTCTAAGAGAATATTATGAAAAACTATATCCCAACAATTGGACAACCTAGAGGAAATGGATAAATTCCTAGAAACATAGAACCTCCCAAAACCGAGTCAGGAAGAAATAGAAAATTTGAACAGACCAATTACTAGGAATAAAATTGAATGAGTAACCAAAACACTCCCAACAAACAGAAGTCCAGGACCAGATAGCTTCACAAGTGAATTCTACCAAACATTTAAACATTTAAAGAATTAATGCCTACTCTCCTCAAACTATTCCAAAAAACAAAAAACAAAAAAACTATTCCAAAAAAAAGAAGAGGAAGAAAAACTTCCAGATTCATGCTATGAGGCCAGAATTACCAAAACCAGAATAAGACTCTACCAAAAAAGAGAACTGCAGGCCAGTATTGCTGATGAAAATAGATGAAAAAATCTTCAGCAAAATACTAGGCATCTGAATGCAACAATACATTTTTAAAAAATCACCTCTATAGAGTTTATTCCCGGGATGCAATTTTGATGTAATAACCACAAGTCAACTGGTATAACACATTACATCAACAAGAGAAAGGATAAAAACTGTAGAATCATTTCAATAGGTGCAGAAAAAGCATTTGACAAAGTACAACATCCATGTATGATAAAAATCCTCAACAAATAGGTTTAACTGCAACATAATAAAGGCCATATGTAAAAACCCCACAGCTAACATCATGCTCAATGGTGAAAAACTGAGAGCTTTCCACTAAGGTAAAAAACAAGACAAGAATGTCCACTCTCATCACTTTTATTCAACATGGTACTAAAAGTCCTAGCCATAGCAATCAGGTAAGATAAAAGGAATGAAAGCAATCCAAATTGATAAGGAAGAAGTAAAATTTTCACTATCTGCAGATGACATGATACCTATATATAGAACACCATAAACTCTGCCAAAAAACTACTAGAATATCTAGAATAAGGAATTCAGTAAGGTCACAATACAAAATCAATGTACAGAAATCCATTGCATTTCTGTATGCTAATAATGAAGTGGCCAAAAGAGAAAACGAGAAAACAACCCCATTTATAGTTGCACAAAAAATCAAATACCTAGGAATAAATTTAACCAATGAGGTGAAAGACCTATATTCTGAAAACTACAAAACATTAAGAAATTGAAAATGACATAAACAGATGTAAAGATATCCCATGCTCATAAATTGGAAACACAAATATTGTTAAAACCTCCATAATACCCAAAGCAATCTTCTGATTTAATGCAATCCCCATCAAAATGCCAACTGCATTTTTCACAGAACTCATACAATGCTTCAAATGTATATAAAACCATAAAAGATTCCAAATAGTGAAAGAAATCTTGAAAAAGAAACACAAAGCTGGAAGTATCACAATTTCAGATTTCAAGTCATACTACAAAGTTACAGTAATCCAAACAACATGATACTGGCACAAAAATAGACCCACTGATCAAAGGAACAGAATAGAAAGCTTAGAAATAAACCCACCTTTTTATGGTCAATTAATATTTAACAAAGGAGGCCAGAACATGTAATATGTATGTGTGTATATACATATTACATATATATTACATATATATCATATACACTGGAATATTACTCAGCCATTAAAAAAGAACGAAATCCTGCCATTTGCAGCAACATGGATAGATCTAGGTAGTATAATGCTAAATAAGCCAACCAGAGAAAGAGGACCGTATAATTCCACTCATATGTAGAATTTAAGAAACAAAACAAATGCACAAAAGAAGGGAAAAAAGATAAGTCAAAAAGCAAAAACGCAGATTCTTAAATATAGAGAACAAACAGATGGTTATCAGAGAGGAGGTGGTGGGGGGATGGGCAAAATAGATGAACAGGATTAAGGGTACACTTATCTCAATGAGCACCAAGTTGTATATGGGATTCTTGAATCACTAGGTTGTACACCTGGAAACAATGCAACACTATATGTTTACACTAGAGATTAAAAATTTTGTAAATTTTTAAATTTTTAAAAAATTCTGTTAACAAAGAGGCGCCTGAGTGGCTCAGTCTTTAAGGGTCTCCTTCTACTCAGGTCATGATCCCAGGGTCCTAGGATGGAGGCCCACATAGGGCTCTGTGCTTGGAGGGAAGCCTGTTTCTCCTTCTACCCCTCTCCCTCCTCATGTTCCCTCTCCCACTGTGTCTCTCTCTGTCAAATAAAAAAATAAAATCTTTTAAAAATTACCTTTAACATAGAAGCTACATTTTAAAACTGAGCCCATTTCTCATTTTTTTCAGATGGCCTCAACCAGTTCGGTCTGACAACCAATGTTAGGTTTCGAGGTTGCATCCGATCTCTGAGGCTCACCAAAGGCACGGGCAAGCCACTGGAGGTCAATTTTGCCAAGGCCCTGGAGCTGTGGGGTGTTCAACCTGTATCATGCCCGGTCAACTAGACAAATAGGTTTAACTCCAAGAAAGGTCCTTCAAGTATATCAAGTAAAACAAATGTATCTTACCTATATCTGCTATTAAAACTAATTTGTGCATGTGTATTGAATTCTTTCTGTACTCAGATGGTGCTAATTCAGATCCCAGACTGAATTTAAATTCAAGTTTCCTCAAGCCCATAAATATTAAACCGATTGTTTCACTCTAAATAATTGCTTGTTGTGTGTGATTTTAGAAATGAAAGACAAATTAATGAATTTGCAGCATGACTTGGAATCATCTCAAGAAGAGCTCAGATGTTATTTGTGAAGGCAACTTTTTTGTTTGTTTTTACTAACTCCTATTAATACATCTACCATCCTTTTTCATGTACGTCAGTCTTGGCTTTCTGTTCAGGCCACTGAAAACAATAGTAGATTTGGCATGTTTGATTGGGAGGAAATCAGCACCTTTACTCCCTATGTTTGAGAAGGCATTAGCAAATCATTTCCCTGAGGCAAGTTCATTAACAGGAGTTTAACTAGCCAGATGAGTGAATACTTTTTTATGCCGAGCATATATTTAGAGAGTATAGATCAGATTCAGGCCAGAGAGCTTAATTACTTGATTTTCTTGTTTGATAATGATTTATAGGCTTTGGGGAGACCCCAGAACCAAGTTCCAGAATGATAATTAAGCACACATTTTATACTACAGTGTTGACACTCTGGGCTCTTCTAGTTTGCGGTGAATATCACAATATACATAATCACAGAGGAATAATACTGATATGCATTTTTACTTACCAGGAAACAATGAACTGAAAATGTAATAGCAATACCTCCCTGAGTCTTTTTGAGTTATAATATAACCTGACAAATTCATTTCCATAAAAATGTCTTTTTTTGTTCTTCTTTGATCCGCTGTTTAAATCATCTTCAAAAAGGTCTGTGAGAAGACCACTCTAGATTTTATTCATCAGCTTAAGAAGGAAGTGTTTCATTTGCCCCCTTCAGTAGAAATAGTTGGAGTCTAACAATGCCAATCCTTTAAAGGAACAGTTCACATGGTAGCTTCAGCAGAAGAATAATAATCGTTTCTGACAGTGCTATCTATGAGGCAAAAGAAGGTGTTGTTTCTAACGAAGGAGATATCTAACACACTCTTAGCATTTCATCATTGACCAGTTGCTTGTTACCGTTTGCCTACACAGCCTCATTCTAGAGCAAGTGATTCTCAACCATGGCTCCATTTTGGAATTACCTGGGAAGCTTGATTTGATCTAGGATGTAGCCTGGGCATGAGGATTTTTAAAAGTCTTCCCAGGCAATCCTAAAGTGCCATCAGGAATGAGAACCACTGTTCTAAAGAGGAAAATTATCCACTATGCCTCAAGTTGTAAAGTCATCTGAGAAACCATTATTGACTTTGTTTTGGCCATTTTTTTCACACACAAAAATAATATTGAATCAAGTTAATGCCTTTTGAGCCATCTTTAAACAATAAAACTCTGAAAACCAAGGTGTTTTGAAAATGAAGGTGTTACTTCTGCACTGAACACTGATAAGATTTGGGCTTATCTGGAAAATAAGTGGATAAAAAGAAATAAAGATGCTAAGTTCCTAAATTAAAAGTTAATGCCTTTCTTTCCTGGAGCCTGAACAGAAAGAAATATAACAAATTTGAAATAAAGGTACCTAATTTATACTCCTGTGAGAGTCAAGCCCTGCTAAAGTCAATTTGTATATGAATACCTTAGAATGGTAGAGTCCGTGGGGCGCCTGGGTGGCACAGTTGGTGGGGTGACCAACTCTTGGTTTCAGCTCAGGTAGTGGTCTCAGGATCTTGGAATTGGGGTCTATGTCAAGCTTTGCACTCAGCATTGATTCTGCTGGGGTTCTCTCTCCCTCTTCCCCTTCCCCTACCCCCTGCACACTCCTATGCACTTACACTTTCTTTAAAAAAAAAATGGTGGAGTTGGAAGCGCCCTTTGAAATCAATAAATACAGTGATTCTTAACTTTGCTAGACATTGAAATTGCCTTGGGTACATAAGAAAAGAATCAAATCTGGATATCACTCCAGACCTTAAATCTCTGGATAAGGCCCTGGTACTGGCATTTTTCTAAACATCTCTAGCTGATTCTAATGTGTGAGCAAGGCTGAGAACTCGGGTTTCTACTGCCTCCATATTTTATGGGGAGGGACTGAAGGAAACCTACGGAGAACTGATGGTGTACTCAAAGTCCCACATTAGTTAAGTATGCCAAAACAGTCCTAAGAAAGCTAATCTGGACCCAAGCAGAATTTATGGAATCAAGTTTTGGCTATATGTGTCCCATACGAAATCCCTATTCCAAAATGGATCATGAATTTGTATGGACAAAGTTTATCCAAATTCTACGATGAGAAATAAGGAAATTTTAGGAACAGGAAAAATTTCTCTAACATATTTTAAATAAATTTTCTACCTCAATAATCAGATTCTTAGCCCAAAACAAAATGTTTCTTTCACCCAATCTTATCCCCTCAATAATTTCCTCACCTCCTCCCACCTACAGCAATCATGAAGAGAGCAGAATACTTTTCATTTATTTTTCAAACACCCACTCCTACCAGGTTGCCAGCCTTCTTCTTTAAGAAGGTGCTTTGCACTTCAGAAGAAAAACATTTAGGAGGGGAGTTTTATTGAGGTTACCATGGTGAACACGGCTGACAAAGGAAAATAAGGAACTGAGCAGATTTCAGCCCCAAAGCACTAGAACACTGCCAGACACTTAAAGCTTCAATTAGTGGTTTTAAAAAATCATAACTATTTTCTCCTTCTTTGATTTAGCCTATTATCTCTAACTATAGAACTCTCCTAGATTTTCTGCTTAACAACAGAGGAACTGACTACTTAAGAATGGAAAATCTCAATTTTATGTTAATTATTTGCTGAAATATTTGGGAATGAACTGGTACCTACAATTATTATGGAAACAAAGCAATAGTTTTCACAAGTGCTGAAGATAGTCTTTCACTACCACTTGCAAAAGATACGACTTCTTCTTGATGCAACTTTATCTCTTGTTTTTCAATGTCTTCTAACCTCTGTTGAATCAAGAAAGGTACAAACTTAATGTACTGTCCTCATTTGCTTGACCGAGGTTAGTGCATCTTCAGATCCAGCAGGTACCTGCAGGGAAAGAATGCCTCAGGCCGGGCCTGGAATTCTCTTATTTTGGAATCTTGATAATGCACGTTAGTTAGTGCATTTGTGCCAGATACCCAAGTGAGCAGGAAATTTGTGTCCATTGTCAAAATGAGAGCGTTGTGACACAGTGAACTGTGGTCTCCCTTCTCCAAACTCATTTTTTGAAGTTCTAGCCCACAGTACCTGAAAATGTGACTGTATTTGCAGGTGGGGCTTGAAAGGGGTCATTAAGGTACAATGAAGTCATGTGGGTGGGCCCTGCTCCAACATGACAGATGTCCTTATAAGAAGGGAAGAGACATGGGGTGCCTGGGTGGCTCAGTGGGTTAAAGCCTCTGCCTTTGGCTCAGGTCATGATCTCAGGGTCCGGGGATCAAGCCCTGCGTCAAGCTCTCTGCTCTGCAGGGAGCCTGCTTCCTCCCCTCTCTCTCTCTCTGCCTGCCTCTCTGCCTACTTGTGACCTCTCTCTCTCTCTCCTTCTCTGTGTCAAATAAATAAAATCTTTAAAAAAAAAAAAGAAGAAGATGAAGAAGGGAAGAGACACAGGGAAAAGACCATGTGAAAACACAGAGAGAAGATGGCCCTCTAAGCCCAGAATAGAGGCCTCTAGAAGAAACCAACCCTGCCAACATCTTGAACTCAGATATCTAGCCTCTAGAATTATGAGAAAATAAATGTCCATTATTGAAGCTCCCTATTTTGTGGTACTTCCCTATGGCAGTCCCAGCAAACTAACACAGAGCTTTTCTGCATACATACATACATACATACATACAGCATCAGAATATTCTGTTTCCTTCAGAATGACCTGTACATCAGAGAAACCAATTATTTTGAAGAGTGACCATTATCACTTACGTAAATGAAAAGAAAAAAAATTGAGACTAAAAAAAAAATAAAAGTCACAACATACTTAAACAGAAGAAGTTGTTGTTATATGTGCCTAGGGATATTAAGAATAGCTACATAGTAATTATAAATCAAAGAAATAATGTTCTTCTCAATAATACCACTTATTGAACTTTTCAGCAGAATGGATTCTCTGGAGAGCTTTTCTGGTTTGTATATTCAAGTTTATAGAGAGCTACTAATTTACCCTTGGACAAATCAAAGCCCTGCTTTATTTCGGAAAGTTGTCTCTCTGGAGTTCAGCCCCCTGCAGGGACATAGCTAATAATATAAAAGGTGGTAGAAGTGGAGGTGGTGAGAAGTAATTAGATTCTGATATATTTTGAAGATGGATTAGTGTTTCCTGCAGGATTGTCTATGGAGTATGAGAAAATAAGGTATGGATAAGTTCTGATCATCTAAAAGAATAAAGTAGCCATTATTCAGAGATGGGGGTTGTAGTTGAAGTGGACTTTTTACAGAAAGGAAGATGAGGTGATCAGTTTTAGATATATTAATTTTAAACTATCCACTAGGTGTCTTAAGGACATTGTACCATAGGCAGTTGGATGAGTCTGGAGTTCAGAAAACAGGTCTGAGTTCTAGATAGAACATGAGAGTCATCAGAATATTGATGTTATTTGTAGCCACATGACTGAATGAGATCACCAAGGGAGTGAATATAGACAGAGGACTATGGACACGCCAAAATTATGTGTATTAAGAGTATGGGTATCATAAAAATTACTCAGAACTTAAAAATAGGAAAAAGAAAGTATTGTTCTTTCAGTGCATTACTGGGCTTGACTTTCTATTGACTGGACTATTTTACAACTCTGTCTGGTTAAAGGTATCCTATAGGTTTTTGTCTCAAAGAAATGTAAATAAATTGTCTGGTTGAAGGTAACAATTTTTTTCTAACTGAATAATCTCTCCACGGAAATCTAACTGAATAATCTTATGCTAATATCCCTGTGTGTGTGTGTGTGTGTGTGTGTGTGTGTGTGTGTGTGTGTATAAATTTTCAAATGTGCTTTAGACGTGTTTATCATCTTATTTCTTCCCTCATTGAGTTAAATAAAATCTTTGACATGTGTTCACATTATATTTGCCTGATAGTAATAAATATTTAACCTTTTGAAAATTTTACTTCAGCAGGGCAGAAGGGGAGGAGGAGGAACCAGCTGAATATGTCCTGCTTAAATCAAAACCAAAAATCAAGTCACACAATTTGTTCACTTGAAAGTGAATTTTCTCAATTCCCTAACCCTATGTTTTCATTGCTACATTTCTTGGGAAGTAATTACTTTATAAACTTAAATAATATTAAGAGAGGAAAAAAAAGCTTAGGAAAAGAAATACAGGGGTACCTACATGGCTTAGCTGGTTAAGCATCTGCCTTCAGCTCTGATCTCAGGGTCCAGGGATCGAGCCCTACCTCGGGCTCCCTGCTTCTGCTTCTCCCCTTGCATTTCCTCTGGCTCTCTGGCTCTTTGGCTGTCTGGTGCTCCCGCTCGCTTGCTCTCTCTCTCTCTCTCTCTCTGTGTCAAATAAATAAATAAAATCTTAAAAAAAAAAAAAAAACAGTTAACATCTTCTTATTTCACTTTTTATTGATAATTTCTCTCTCCTGCTAGTTCAGCCTCTGATTTTTACACACACACACACACACACACACATCCAGTCTTACCTATTTAATAATGTTGGAGCCAGGAACAGATTCTTTGTGGCCAGATACACTATTGACTTTAAAATTCCTTTATAGAGGCTCTCTGCTCAGCAGCAAGCCTGCTTCCTCCCTCTCTCTCTGCCTGCCTCTCTACCTCCTTGTGATCTCTCTCTGTCAAATAAATAAAAAATATCTTAAAAAAAAATAAAATTCTTTTCTAGAAGTATGGCCTAAACTTTTGATTCTCAAACTCTTGTATATAACACCTAATCATAAAAACATGCATATAATCTTTTAATCATTTTGTTACTTTTGAACTACATAAGATAAATCAAACACTTAAATTAGATCAGTACATTAAAATCCCTTTAGACAATTATACAATATTTTCTAATAAAGCCGGTTATCTTACCTATAATAGAAATCAAACTGACCGGTAAAAATCACAAAAGAAGTATTGGAATAGACTGACTGAATTTGAAGAGTATGTTTTGAATTAACTGACTTAAGCTATGCACCAACCCCAGAATTCATCAAAGGTACTCTAATACGCACTTTAGAGAAATGGGCAAATCAGCTCTAAAACTAAAATATCAGGGAGGCCTGGGTGCCTCAGTTGGTTGAGTGCCCAAATCTAGTTTTCAGCTCATGTCATGATCTCAGGTCCTGGCATCGAGACCTATGTTGGGTTCTTTGCTCAGTGGGGCATCTGCTTGAGATTCTCTCCCTCTCCCTCTGCCTCTGCCCGTTCACCACTCTCATGCTAACAAGCAGGGGGAACAGGAAAGGGAGAAGCAGACTCTGTGCTAAGCAGAGAGCCCAATGTGGAACTCAATCCCAGGACCACAGGATCATGACCTGAGCTGTAAGCAGATGCTTGACCGACTGAATCACCCAGGTACCCCCCCAAATAAATAAAACTTTTTTTAAAAAACTAAAATAGGGCACCTGGGTGGCTCAGAGGGTTAAGGCCTCTGCTTTCGGCTCAGGTCATGATACCAGGGTCCTGGGATCGAGCCCCAGGTCAGGCTCTCTGCTCGGCAGGGAGCCGGCTTCCTCCTCTCTCTCTGCCTGCCTCTCTGCCTGCTTGTGATCTCTCTCTGTCCAATAAATAAATAAAATCTATAAAAAACCAAAAAACAAAAAACTGAAATATCAACATTAAAGACTGCTGACTGTAGATGGAGTAAGACATGCCACATATACAAAACAGGATGAATAAGAAAAACACATAATATCAAGTATGAGCCCCAAATCAAAACTGACCAAACGATGCTACAAATTTCAGATGACAGTATTTCATTGAGATGTATTCTGCATTAAAAACTCTATAGAGTATTTTCAGGGTTAAAACTGTCAGGATTTATTTAATTAAATAAATGATGGTCATGAGTCTTCTAAGAGGTATCAAATAAACCCAGCAGCCTTTCTATATAAACAGATGGAGATGGCAGAAGAGAAGGAGAGAAAAGAGAAGGACTGAGACTTCTCTCATTTTGAAGGCAATGCCCACTTTAAAAATATAGTAAAAGTAAATTTATTGGTAAATTCCTTTTGTTGGATCGTAATATACAGAATTCATATTAATATTTTGATTAAAATTTCAGCAGCGTTATGGCATCAGTGGATCAAATGGATCAAAACCATATGCTCTAATGTTTGCAGTTTTTATATTTTTGTAGTATAAAACATCAATTGGTTCATTTTAACATTTTTCATTATTTATTTCTCAATTACAATTAAAAAAAGTTTTCCACTACTACATGCAGTCACTTCTTAAAAGTTGAAAAATATTATTACTGCACATAATTTAGTGCCGGTAAGTAAATAGTGAACTAGACAAAATTTAACAATTTATTTTTTCTTACAAATTGGTTTCTAATTTATTAGAGATAATTATGATATACCATATATAATTTTTTATCAGATGATATAAATTAAGAATCTGATGAGGAAAATTTGCACAAATTAATTTCATTACAGTCACAACATCAAGGTGCCCAGCATCTCATAATGGGTAGTAAATCTACTGAATAACTGAAAACTTAAAGTAGGTATTATCAGAAACAATAATGTGAGGATAAGGGGCACCTGGGTGGCTCAGTGGGTTAAGCTGCTGCCTTCGGCTCAGGTCATGATCTCAGGGTCCTGGGACCGAGTCCTGCATCAAGCTTTCTGCTCAGCAGGGAGCCTGCTTCCCTCTCTCTCTCTCTCTGCCTGCCTCTCTGTCTACTTGTGATCTCTCTCTGTAAAATAAATAAATAAAATCTTTTAAAAAAAATAATGTGAGGATAAAAGAAAGGGGATTAATACGGAATTTGTTTCAGGGAGATTAAAATAACAAATTTATTAAAAATTATGTAATAATCTGGGGCGCCTGGGTGGCTCAGTGGGTTAAAGCCTCTGCCTTCGGCTCAGGTCATGATCCCAGGGTGCTGGGATCAAGGCCCGCATCGCACTCTCTGCTCAGCAGGGAGCCTGCTTCCTCCTCTCTCTGCCTGCCTCTCTGCCTACTTGTGATCTCTTTCTGTTAAATAAATAAATAAAATCTTAAAAAAAAATTATGTAATAATCTAAATAATATTGGTTTAAACCAATGTAATGTATATAATTACACTGAATTCCTAAACCATGCCAGAATATTATATTTAAAAGTATAAGATAATAAATAGCTTCACAAATGTGATTATTCTGACTCTAGTAGGTACCAATGGGTTCAAGTGTGTCCAGAAGCTCATCTCTGAAAAGGTACGGTAATGATAAAGAAGAGTCATAGGAGAACAAAGCTCTTGAAGAAATATCTGAACAAAAATACAACAGGAACCAGAGATATCAGGATCCAGATATTAAAATCAAAGGAGCCTCTTTAAATTAAACATTGTCAAAATCCCTTTTCCTTAGAAGACTATGGAGAATAGACACCTATAAAATAAAAAGACAAAGAACTATTTGTTTAAATCAACCTTTCAACTGAGAATAAATTATTCCCATGCTCATGGATTGGAAGAAGTAATATTGTTAAAATGTCTGTTCTAGCCAAAGCAAATTACAGATTTAAAGCAAACCCTATGAAGTTATCAATAGCATTTTTCATAGAAATAGAACAAACAGTCCTAAAATTTACTGTATGGAATCACAAAAAAAGCCCAAATAGCCAAAGTTATCTTGAGAAAGAACAAAGCTGGAAGCTCTCAGATTTCAAGATACACTATAAAGCTATAGTATTCAAAACAGCGTGGTACCAACACAAAAATAGATGAATGGAATAGAACAGAAAACCCAGAAATAAACCCACTCTTACATGGTCAATTAATCTATGACAAAGAAGGTAAGAATATACAATGGGGATAAGACAATTTCTTAATAAGTGGTGCTGGGAAAACTGGATGGCTACATGCAAAAGAATGAAACTGGACAGCTTACACAATACAAAAATAAAAGTGAGTCCTGAGATCATAAAAGTCCTAGAAGAAAACATAGGCAGTAATTTCTTTGACACCAGGAACAATTTTCTAGTTGTTTCCTCAGGCAAGGGAAATAAAAGAAAAAACTACTGGGACTACACCAAAATAAAAGCTTTTGCACATCAAGGAAAAAAAAAAGTCAACCTACTGAATCAGAGAAAATATTTGCAAATGACATATCAGCAAAGGGTTACTATCCTAGATATATTAAGAACTTCTACAACTTGACACCAAATAAAAACCCAAATAACCCAATTAAAAAATGGTCAGAGGACCTGAATAGACACTCTTCCAAAAAGGCCATACAAATGGCCAACAGACGAATGGGAACATTCTCAGCACCACTAATCACCAGGGAAATACAAATTAAAATCATAGTGAGATATCACATTATACCCATCAGAATAGCTATAATCAAAAAGACAAGTTGGGACGCCTGGGTGGCTCAGTTGGTTGGACGACTGCCTTCGGCTCAGGTCATGATCCTGGAGTCCCGGGATCGAGTCCCGCATCAGACTCCCAGCTCCATGGGCGTCTGCTTCTCTCTGACCTTCTCCTCGTTCATGCTCTCTCTCACTGTCTCTCTCTCAAGTAAATAAATAAAATCTTTTAAAAAAAAAAAAGACAAGAAATAACAAATATTGGTGAGAATGTGGAGAAAAAGGAACCCTTGTGTGCTATTGGTGGGAATGTAAATTTGTACAGCCACTATGGAAATTAGTATGGAGGTTCCTTAAGAAATTAAAAATAGGGGCACCTGGGTGGCTCAGTGGGTTAAAGCCTCTGCCTTCGGCTCAGGTCATGATCTCAGGGTCCTGGGATCAAGGCCCGCATCGGGCTCTCTGCTCAGCAGGGAGCCTGCTTCCTCCTCTCTCTGCCTGCCTCTCTGCCTACTTGTGATCTCTGTCCATCAAATAAATAAATAAAAATCTTTAAAAAAAAAGAAATTAAAAATAGAACTATCACATGATCCAGTAATTCCACTACTGGGTATTTACCCAAAGAAAAAAGAAAGAACTAATTAGAAAAGATATATGTACTTCTATGTTCACTGCAACATTTTTTATAATAACCAAGATACCGAAACAGACCAACCGGCCATTGATAGAAGAATGGATAAAGAAGTTATGGCATATATATATATATGCCATATACAATGGGATATTACTCAGCCATTAAAAAGAATGAGATCTTGCCATCTATGACAATATGGATGGACCTAAAGGGTATTATGTTAACTGAAATAAATACAAAGCAGAAACAGATCCAAATACAGAGAACAAACTGCTGGTTGTCAGGGGGTGGAGGGGTGGGAAGAGAGTGGGAGATGCAGGTTTCCAGTTATAGAATGATTAAGTCATAGGGATAAAAGACACAGCAGAGAGAATATAGTCAATGGTATTGTAAGTGCATTGTATGGTGACAGATGATGGTAGCTACAGTTGTGGTGAGCGTTAACACAGAGTTGTCCATTCACTATGTTGTGCACCTGAAACTAATGTAACGTTATGTCTTAACTATACTTTTATAAAAAAAGAAATGTTAGGGGCACCTGGCTGGCTCAGTCAATTAAGTATCTGTCTTCAGCTCAGATCATGATCCTGGGGTCCTGATATCAAACCCCGCATCGGGCTCCTTGCTCAGCGGGGAGTCTGCTTCTCCCTCTCCCTCTGTTGCCTCCCCTGCATGCACTTTCTCTCTCCAACAAATAAATAAAAATCTGAAAAAAAAAACCTTTTTAAAATAAATAAGAAAAATTTTTAAAAAGGGTAAGTTATTTCTTAGCATCCATTTCACACACTGAGACAAACTAATGAAAGTTTATGCAACAACTGTAAAAACTCATACATAACAAAATATTGGGGAAAATAATATTCTATTTAGTGAAGGTTTTTAAAGTCATTCCAAAGGTAAAAGGAAAGTACATTTATTGAACTTATGGAGCTGAAAAAGACATGTATTCCAGATTTATTCCCCTTGATTCTGAAAAGAAGTCCCTACATTTTGGGGGGGCCTATCCCTTCCACTACCTCTGCATCAGAAACGGGTGCCAACAATTCAATCAGGAAATCCTGTCACATCCTCTGACCTACAGTGACTGGCATACTAAGGGATCCAATTAGACCCAGTGAGTTTTCTGTGAGGCTTCTGTGAAAAGATAAATCCCTCTTCCAAGTTAATGCATAGTGTGCATAAGGATGTGACAGCTGGGATGGTTGCGTCCAATTTGCTACTAAGTGGAGAGCACCCACATCTGCCAAGGGACGTCATGATGGAACCCAAGGATGAAGCTGGTATTGCAAAAGGCAGAGTAGATGGGGTGCCTGGGTGGCTCTGTGGGTTAAAGCCTCTGTCTTCGGCTCAGGTCATGATCCCAGAGTTCTGGGATCGAGCCCCACATCAGGCTCTCTGCTCAGCAGGGAGCCTGCATCCTCCCTTTTCTCTCTCTGCCTGCTTCTCTGCCTACTTGTGATCTCTCTCTGTCAAATAAATAAAATCTTTAAAAAAAAAAAAAAGGCAGAGTAGAGAAATCATGTCTTCGGTGAGTTAACGTCAGCTGAAGACTGTCACAACTCTGGCCTATTCAGTTACGTACACTAGGATAATTTTTATTATTATTATTGTTAAAGCCAATATTAGAGTTTTTCTCTCACTTGGAACATTCAAGTCTTACTGATAGGCATGCTAACTATATGCTACCCTATATACACATTCTCCAAGTTAATCCTCTCAACAGCTTTTCGGGCATCACTGTTATCATCCCCATTTTAGATATGAAATAACAGAGGCTTTAAACAATTAAGGGACTTGTCCAAAGTCACCCAGGCAGGAAGTCTGGAACCATGAATTTTAAACTGAAAACATTCACATAAGGCTCAATACTTTCTGAAAGGAAAGTCTAAGATTATTATTTTTCTTACTTATATTATTATTTATTATTATATTTATTCTATTATTTATTATTATTCATTATTACTTATATTATTCTAACTTATATTATTTTTAATAAGTGGAATTTGAAGATTAAGTTTAAGAAGTAGTTATTGTGAGCCCAGTGCTGTTCTCTTTGAGAGGAGAGGTAAAGCTATCATTCCTGAATTTCTTCCCACAAATATTTTAAAATCCTAGAATACATAGTCACTATTGAGATGAGAAACATATATCTTTTCCAACTTTCTCAAGTATATTAAGACTGTTGAGCCAGCCAAATCAGAACAAGGGTATTTATTACCACAATATCAGGGTTTTTCATGGAACGTAAGGAAAGAACAAAAGCCTGACCTCATAAGGACGTGTGATCAAGGACAGAAAACCATCGGGTTCTACCCCAGCTCTTTCACCTCTGTCTGTTTCCCATCATGTTGCTGCTCCAGTCTCCTCTCTCCAGATGGAATCCCCTGTTAGGACGGCATGTAAATAGACAACTTCCAATTACAAAGTCATTTTCAAGGAACCCACAGAGAAGGACTAGCTGTTCTCCATCCAAATGTTAAATTCCTAAAAAGAAAGTATGATGGGCTGGTCAGGAATAAAGTGTTGACCTCTTGTGATCAAATCAATATGACTATGGAAAGGATTGGTTAGTACAAACATATCTGTGTAGTAACAATACTCCTTAGTGGTCCAGAGGTAGGAGCAATTATGGAGCATAGGATTACACCAGAAACCCCAAAATCTATTCCACTATAGCACAGAAGCAAGACAAAACCAGAAAAAGTCAGTGCTAAATTTGGGGTACACAGAAGTTCAGGAGAGAAGGGACCTTGTGGGGTTATCAAGAGAGACTTTGAGTCCCTGGCAGGACTTTAAGATTCTAATTCTCATCCCATTTCCGATGATCAACTATGATTCCACACCCAGTTTCAGTGTGTAAGGATTTTTTCTACATCAGCTAATAATTCTCAGAGACCATCTGGCTCTCCTATGATTTTATGCAATTTTGACTTTGTCTACCTGGAGATAGCATCAGATCCCACAGGCTAAGGACTCAGTCCTTAGACAACAAACTGTCCCTCCAACTTTAGGTGCCAATCATAAGTACAGGATGTCACCTGTGCTTCTGACCAACTGGCTATAGATCAGAGGTTCCAATGACCCTCTCCTTAGGTTTGGTTAACATGCTTGAGTCACTCAGAGAACTTAGGAATATTTTGCTTACTAGATTACTTTTTTATTATGAGAAGATGTTACTCAAGAATATCCAGATGGAAGAGATACATGGGACAAGGTATGGGGTAAGGTTGTGGATGTTTTACGTCTTCTCTAAGTGGGCCACTCTCCACCAATCTCCAAGTAATTGCCAACCTGGAAGCTCTCTGAACATGACATTACATAGGCACATATGATTAATCATCAGTCATCCCTGACTGATTCACCATCCAGCCCCTCACTCCTTTCTGGAAGTCCAGGGGTGGGGATGGGTGGAGTTGGGGGACTGAAACTTCCAATCTTCTAAGCACAAGCTTTGCTTTGGTCTCTTGGCAAGCAACCCCTCATTAGGTTACCTAAATGCTTTGAAAAGTCACCTAATTAACATAATAAAGGATACCTTTCCTGTACTTATCACTTGGGAAATTCCAATGGTTTCAGAAGTTCGGTGCCAGAAATCAGAGGAACACCAAATGTATATTTCTTCTTATAAATCACAATATCACAGATCTGAACTTGGCCATGAGGGATTTGGGATGGAGAAGGAAAAGTAATACTAATAGGGAAACCCGAAACCTCTATCACATTTTAATAAACTATTTATCAACAGAAGCTACATTGAAAAGAAATAAATTGTCATGTTGAAACTAGAGATTCTCTGATATTCCCAAAGATATTTTTAAGAATTATGTGATGTTTCTTAGAATCTTTCCAGAAGGACAGCTGATAAATGAATTTCTAAACTAGGTACTGGTTTTGAAATGAAAGTCTTATCACTGCAACTAAAAAATACTTAGTCATTGATTAAATGATAATGAGTTTTTTAAATCCTTCTTCTTTCTTCCCCTGCTTCTAAACAACCTCATCTGCTTGATAAATCAATCTAAATTGCTCCATAATTTAAAGGCCTAGTGTCTACTCAAAACGTTTGGTTTCTGTGTTTATTGTAGCCCACATAGTGCAAATATGAAAAAAAATCTAATTTTCTTAATGGAAGGGCTATAATTGACTCACCTAATGTATTTCTGAAAGATTAATAAAGGTACTTTTCCTCATGGCAATAACCACAGACATTAAATAAAAATGTTTCTCAAGAGCGAATAGTAATCCCAGTGACCTCTTTCTCATTATCTGCAAGCCCTTTATAAACTCACACAAGACACTGGATTCACAGTCATCTCTATTGAACTAAACTAGATTGTTTTCCCTCTCAAATGAAATAAAAGTTGTAAAACTTATATAATGACTTTTATTTATTCTCTCTAAACCCAATATCTCAGAAGTGAGAATTTTCAAATTCTAAAGTGAGATACTAATATTCATAGCATATTAAGTTATAAAATACCTTTTATTTTTAACTGTCTTTTCCCATTTTCTCTGCCTTACTATGCTCACTCCCCTCAAAAAAAAAAAAAGAATCAAAGCTTAATAAATGTCAGATTAAGATCAATAGACACGGCTACTAAAAATAAGAAAAAGAAACAAATGAACAACAACAAAATGGACAAAAAGCAGACTCATAAAGGACAAACTAATGGTTACCAGTTGGGAGATTGGGGGAATGGGTAAAATAGGTGAAGAGCACACTTTAAGTGATGAGCACTCAGTAATGTAAAAAACTGTCGAATCACTATGTTATACGTCTGAAACTAATGTATGTTGTATGTTAATTAGACTGGAACTAAATAAAAGAAAAGTTTATTATTATTCCTCTTTCATCTAACACCGAATACTGCATCTTATATATAATACATTGGCTAGGTGCTGGAGACATGCGGAACAAGACAAGGGGAGTCCTTTATCTCTTCCATTCTTGTGGGAGAGAGAGGTAAGTAGGGCAGTAAAATAAATAAATAAACAAACCTTGCAATAAGTGCTGAAAAGGAAACAAGAAACTAAACCAGAGAGAAACAATGGGAAGCAACTTTAGAATAAGTATTCAGGGAAGGCTCTTTTGAGCAGGTGATCCTTATGCTAATATTTAAAAATGTGAAGAGAGAATTATGTAAACTGCATATGCAAATGTGTGAGGAGGCAGAGCATTATGTTGGAAGGCAGTCCAAGCAGAAGGACTAGAAAGTGCAAAGATCCTGAGGTAGGTCAGATATCTTCTAGGGCTGGGAAGCAAATCAGTATGGTGAGAAGATAGCAAGCCAGTAGAATGATAGCATGAACTGAGTTCTGACAGTGACAGAGCCACATCAAGCAGGGTGTTATAGGCCACAGTTATGAATTTGGATACTGGTTTAGGAATGATGCAAAGTCACTGAGGATGTTAAACATAGGGTCTGATTCTATTTCCGCTGCTGCTCTCTGGAGATACGATTAGAGGGGCCCTGGAGTAGACAAAAGAGGATCTTGCAGTAATTCTGACAAAAAGGCAATGGTGGTTTGAAGTAAAGTTTGTTTATAGAAACAGAGAAGAGGATATATTCCAGAAAGTTCTGAAGAAGCAGTTGGTCTTACAGATAGACTGGGTACATGGAAGGTGTCTGAGGGAGTAGGGAGGGAGGGAGTATCTAAAGACAGCTTTTAGGTTTCTGATTTGAATGACCATGTAGACAACCATGATGTCATTTCCTAGAATAAGGAAGACTAGGGAGGGTAACAATTAGATTGCTGTTGGCTAAAGAAAAGCCAGTAATTTGCTTTAAATCTTATGAAAATGTGTTATCTGATATAACCAAGAAGTAAGTGGGGCAGGATCCAGGTGCTGTCCGTTAGAGCTCCAAGTTTACTTCTCTGTGGTCCTCTTAGCTCTCTCCTGTTCCTTACATAGGATCTATCCTCAGCCACAAAATCTGTAGCAGTTTTAGGCATCAGCATTTAGAGAGATGGGAGTGGCCATCTCAATCATTGTCTCCTTCCTAGCAGTGAAGAAAGATTTTTCTGGGAGTCTTACATTAGTCCCTTCGCAGGTGTTATCTGCAGAATATGACCACCTGAACCCAGCTGTATGCAAGGAGAAAGTGATCTCCGTATCGTTTTGTATTGATCAGGATATTTCCCTGAGACTGAGGACAGAATCCTGTCTCCAAATTAAGTGAGGAAGGTGCAAATAATAAAATAAAATCAGAACCTAGTAATTTACCTAAATGTGTTGCAAATGTATGTTCACTCAAAACCTATATAAGAATGTTTATACCAGCTTTATTCATAATTGTCAAAAATTAGAAGTAATCAAGGTATCTTTTGATGAACCAAAAAACCGTGGCATAGCCATATAATGAAATACTATTTGTCAAGGAAGGAAATGGGATCTCAAGCTATGGAAAGACAGGAAGGAATGTAAATGGTTAACATTTCTTAGTGAAAGAAGCCAGTCTGAGTATGGGATCCTAACTATGTGACATTCTGGAAAAGGTAAAACTATATAGACATTAAATAGATCGGTGGTTCTATTTTTAGCTTTTTTGAGGAACCTCCATATTGTCTTCCATAGTGGCTGTACCAGTCTGCATTCCCACCAACAGTGCAAGAGCCTTCCCTTTTCCCCACACCCTTGTCAACACCTGTTGCTTCTTGTGTTGTTGATTTCTGCCATTCTGTCAGGTATGTGGTGATATGTCATAGTAGTTTTGATTCGTATTTCCCTGATGATCAGTGATGTTGAGCATCTTCTCACGTGTCTGTTGGCTATCAGTATGCCTTCTTTGGAAAAATGTCTATTTGTGTCTTCTGCCCATTTTTTAATTGGATTATTTTTTGTTCAGGTGTTGAGTTTTGTAAACTTTTTATTTATTTTGGATACTAACTCTTTATTGGATACGTCATTTACAAATATCTTTTCCCATTCTGTAGACTGCCTTTTAGTTTTATTGATTGTTTCCTTCACTACACAGAAACTTTTTATTTTGATGAAGTCTCAATAGTTTATTTTTGCTTTTGTTTCCCTTGCCAGATGAGACCTATCTAAAGATTGCTATGGCCAATTTCAACAAGATTACTACCTGGGTTCTATTTTAGTATTTTTATGGTTTAAGGTCTCCCATTTAAGCCTTTAATCCATTTTGAATTTATTTTTGTGTATGGTGTAATAAAGTGGTCCAGTTTTGTGGAGTTTTTTTGTTTGTTTTTTGTTTTTTATTTATTTATTTATTTTGCCTGTTGCTGTCCAGTTTTCCCAACACCATTTATCAAAGAGACTGTCTTTTCCCCACTGGATATACTTTCTTGCTTTGTCAAAGCAACACACACACACACACACACACACAGGAATAAAATAGAATGAAATCTTGTCGTTTGTAATGACATGGATGGAGCTAAATGAAATAAGTTAGTCAGGGAAAGACAGACACCATATGATTTCACTCATATGTGGAATTTAAGAAACAAAGCAAAGGAGCAAAGGGAAAAAAGAGAGAGAAAAAGAGAGAGGCAAACCAAGAAACACACTCTTAACTATAGAGAACAAACTAGTGGTTACCAGAGGGGAGGTGGGGAAGGATGGGTTAAATAGGTGCTGGGGATTAAGGGACAAAACAAGCTGTGATGAGCATTGGGTGTTGTATGGAAGTGTCAAAGCACTATGTCATTCACCTGAAATGAATATTACACTGTATATTAACTAAAGAATTTAAATAAAAACTTAAAAAAAAAAAAAAAAACAGAAAAACCTCAGTGGTTTCCAGGGAGTCAGGGAGGGAGAGATGAATAGGTGGCATGCTAGGGATTTTTAGTGCAGTAAATCTATCATTTGATACCATAATGGTGGATACATGACAGTATCCATTGGCTAAAGCCAACCATGTACTGCACAAATGCAAACAGTAATGTAAACTATGGACTTTCATTAATAATAACTTATCACTTTTGGTCCAATTATTATAAATGTACCACACAAGATCTTAATTGTAGGGAAATACTGTGGGTAAGTGGGGGGGTCAAAGGAGGACTGTATGGAAACTCTCTGTGCCTGCTTAGTCTTTCACAAAACATTAAATTACTTGAAAAATCATCTAGTGAAGTAAAATAAAATCGGAGTTTTGCCAGCAACACACATAAGATCAGCAGAGTTGCACAGGTGGCTAATAGTGTCTATAATGGAGGAGGGAAAGAACTCCTGTTCCCATACATATTGAATTTGAGATGGGAAGCATCACATGAATATGTTAAGTAGACAGTTGGATGTATGAATCTGACAATAAAAGGAGAGATCTGGGTGAGATATGATGAACCTGGGAGGCAAGGACTCAAGAATCCATGGAGATCAGCAAGATCTAAGGAAAGAGAGAGGGTTCCTATGACCAGGTTTAAAGAATCGACCACATTTAGAGGTTGGACATATAGGAGCTGATATCAACAAAGGAGAATGAGAAGGAACAGAAAACAAGATCCTCAGGAAGATGTGATATCAGAAGAGACAAGATAGGAGAGCGTTTCAAGATACAGGTAGTGTTGATGTGTTTTTCAAAGATAAACTGAGTAGACAACTTGGTGACCCTGACAAGTGTTGCTTCTGTAGACTGGTGGAGGAAGAACAGGTTTGAACAGTGAATTGAAACAAATTAAAGAGAGAATTCTAGTCAATTAATTTTTTCCTATTTTTCTGTAAAGAGATTATTCTGTGTTAGCCTCGTGTCTTGCATATAAATTTGTCCCACTCACCAAAGGAGTAAAATGAAATAAGAACATTAAATTATGTGAACATATATATGTTGACACAATTCTGATAAAAGATGCTGGCACACTGAACAAGCTTATACCACTCCATAAAAGGTACTGGTTCTCAGGGAGGTACAGCTCCAGTATCTGAGGTCAGTTGGAATTATTCAAATATAACCATATGTCAGAGTTATTTCAGAGTTTCTTTTAGAAGCGAAGGAAACATTATGGCTTGGTGAGATAGAAAAGAAACCTACCTAAAATTCTGAAGACCAGAGTTTGCTTTTCACCACTTAGATGTTTGATTTTAGGTAAATAATTTAAACTCTTTGAGCCTCATTTGCCTCATGCACAAATAATAATACCCCTCTTCTGTGCTCGACCCAAAGGTTTTGATTTTTTTTCACCCTTTACCTCTTCTTTTCTTATATGATATTGAACAAATACTTTTCCCTAGTGGTTCTTCAATTATACTTCTTATTTTTATTCTTTTTTTTTTTTTTAAGATTCTTCTTAAAAAAAATTTTTTTTTTTTTCTTTAAGAGAGAGAGAGAGAGAAAATTCCCATGTGAACAGGGTTGGGGAGGACCAGAGGGAGAAAAAGAGAGAATCTTAAGCAGGTTCCACACCTAGTGCAGAGCCCAATGCAGGGCTTGATCTCACAATCCTGATTAAAGTTAATTATTTAACCTGAAAGATATTCAGCCTCAAGTCTAAATTTGATTCATTAAAAAAAAAAGTCTAAATGAACTTAAAATGCCTCATCTTTATCTTTTCCATCTTTTTTTCTTTTCTTTTTTTTTTTTTTTTTTGAAGATTGTATTTATTTACTTGACAGAGAGTGAGCATGCACGAGCAGGAGGAATGGGAGCAGGAGAAACAGGCTCCCCACTGAGCAGGGAGCCAGACCCTGGCTATCCCCAGAATACCAGGACCCTGGGATCACGACCTGAGAGACGCTTAACCAACTGAGCCACCTAAGCACCCACATCTTTTCCATCTGTTTGTTTTTTTTTTTAATAGTGTGTCATTTCAAAAAACAAAACAAAACAAAATAGTGTGTCAGTTCTACTTTATTTCCAAACTCACCAAAATTGGGTTTGGGTTTTTTTTTTTTTTTTAAATTGTTGTTTCAGGTTTTTTAAAATCTTTTATTATTTTTTTTAATTTATTTTAGAGAGGAGAGAGCAAACACACATGCATATGAGTTGCGGGAGGGGCAGAAGGCATCCCAAGCAGAATCCACACTGAGTGCGAAGTTCAACTTGGGGCTGGATCCCCTGCCCCAGCAGATCAGGACCTGAGTTGAAACCAAGAGTCCCACTCTCAACCAACTGAAACACCCAGGCACCTGGGTTGGTTGTTTGTTTTGTTTTGTTTTGTAAATACCTCAGTTTTAAAACTTTTCTTTGCTTACCATTTCTTCCTGGATTCTACCTCTTCCTTGTGATTTCTTTGGTATTTCTTGTTGAGCAATATTATTTAAGTAGCTCATTCAGTGAGAGTCAACCTCTTTGTTTTTAAGTTTGCTTCCCTCTTAACATTGAATGCTAGAAGTCTAAGTTAACATTTTTTCCTCAGCACTTTGAAGATATACTTACACCATCCTCCTTTATCAATTGTCACTGATTCCAAGTCTACTTTTATTCTGATTGGAATTCTTAAAATTTTAAATTCTTATAAATTTTCTTTCTTTTTTCTCTGGTAGTTTTAAAAATTGTTTCGTTCTTTTTTTTTTTTTTTAATGATAATCTGTGGTTTCACTACACTGTATTTAGTGATGTTTTTGGTTTTCCTTGTGCTGTGCCTAACTCAAAGGACTGTTTAAGGTATTGGAAAACTTTCTTGCAATTTGGGGAAATTCTCTAACATGTATCTTTATTGCCTTTTTCTAAATTCTTCTATTCTCTCCATTTGAATTTTGCTTTTTAAACTATAATCTTTCATTTTATTTTCCATAGCTCAACCTGTCTTTCCTACTTCTATGGACATATCCAGGCTTTTGAGAACCTACAATTACAAAATCTGGGAGTTTTTTAAAGGATGGCTATAAGGGATGTCTGGGTGGCTCAGTGAGTTAAGCATCTGACTCTTGGTTTTGGCTCAGGCCATAATCTCAGAGTCATGGGCTAGAGGCCCACATTGGCTTTGTGCTCAGCAGGGAGTCTGCTCTAAGATTCTCTCCCTCTGTCCCCTCCCCTGCTTGCATTCTCTCTTTCAAAAAAATCAATAAATCTTTTAAAAAGTAATAAAGGAAGAATACAAAATATGAATAGAAAATCAGACATGAAATGAATTTTTTAATGAAAAGGTAAAACACAAATTACAAATTGTAACAAGTATATTGAAATAAATGCTATAAATAAAACATACTCTAAAAGTCTATAGTTTGTATATTAACTGATGGAGTACCTCCATAATACCTGTTTTCTCCTTCATTTTTGGATACATATTCTTCTATGACAATAATTATATCATATATTTTTTTAATTTTTAATTTTTTATAAACATATATTTTTATCCCCAGGGGTACAGGTCTGTGAATCACCAGGTTTACACACTTCACAGCACTCACCAAAGAACATACCCTCCCAAATGTCCATAATCCCACCCCCTTCTCCCAAACCCCCTCCCCCCAGCAACCCTCAGTTTGTTTTGTGAGATTAAGAGTCACTTATGGTTTGTCTCCCTCCCAATCCCATCTTGTTTCATTGGTTCTTCTCCTACACACTTAAGCCCCCATGTTGCATCACCACTTCCTCATATCAGGGAGATCATATGATAGTTGTCTTTCTCTGCTTGACTTATTTCACTAAGCATGATACGCTCTAGTTCCATCCATGTTGTCGCAAATGGCAAGATTTCATTTCTTTTGATGGCTGCATAGTATTCCATTGTGTATATATACCACATCTTCTTGATCCATTCATCTGTTGATGGACATCTAGGTTCTTTCCATAGTTTGGCTATTGTGGACATTGCTGCTATAAACATTCGGGTGCACGTGCCCCTTTGGATCACTACGTTTGTATCTTTAGGGTAAATACCCAATAGTGCAATTGCTGGGTCATAGGGCAGTTCTATTTTCAACATTTTGAGGAACCTCCATGCTGTTTTCCAGAGTGGCTGCACCAGCTTGCATTCCCACCAACAGTGTAGGAGGGTTCCCCTTTCTCCGCATCCTCGCCAGCATCTGTCATTTCCTGACTTGTTTATTTTAGCCATTCTGACTGGTGTGAGGTGATATATCATTGTGGTTTTGATTTGTATTTCCCTGATGCCCAGTGATATGGAGCACTTTTTCATGTGTCTGTTGGCCATCTGGATGTCTTCTTTGCAGAAATGTCTGTTCATGTACTCTGCCCATTTCTTGATTGGATTATTTGTTCTTTGGGTGTTGAGTTTGCTAAGTTCTTTATAGATTCTGGACACTAGTCCTTTATCTGATATGTCGTTTGCAAATATCTTCTCCCATTCTGTCAGTTGTCTTTTGATTTTGTTAACTGTTTCCTTTGCTGTGCAAAAGCTTTTGATCTTGATGAAATCCCAATAGTTCATTTTTGCCCTTGCTTCCCTTGCATTTGGCGTTGTTCCTAGGAAGATGTTGCTGCGGCTGAGGTCGAAGAGGTTGCTGCCTGTGTTCTCCTCAAGGATTTTGATGGATTCCTTTCGCACATTGAGGTCCTTCATCCATTTTGAGTCTATTTTTGTGTGTGGTGTAAGGAAATGGTCCAATTTCATTTTTCTGCATGTGGCTGTCCAATTTTCCCAGCACCATTTATTGAAGAGGCTGTCTTTTTTCCATTGGACATTCTTTCCTGCTTTGTCGAAGATTAGTTGACTGTAGAGTTGAGGGTCTATTTCTGGGCTCTCTATTCTGTTCCATTGATCTATGTGTCTGTTTTTGTGCCAGTACCATGCTGTCTTGATGATGACAGCTTTGTAATAGAGCTTGAAGTCCGGAATTGTAATGCCACCAACGTTGGCTTTCTTTTTCAATATCCCTTTGGCTATTCGAGGTCTTTTCTGGTTCCATATAAATTTTAGAATTATTTGTTCCATTTCTCTGAAAAAGATGGATGGTACTTTGATAGGAATTGCATTAAATGTGTAGATTGCTTTAGGTAGCATAGACATTTTCACAATATTTATTCTTCCAATCCAGGAGCATGGAACATTTTTCCATTTCTTGGTGTCTTCCTCAATTTCTTTCATGAGTACTTTATAGTTTTCTGAGTATAGATTCTGTGCCTCTTTGGTTAGGTTTATTCCTAGGTATCTTATGGTTTTGGGTGCAATTGTAAATGGGATTGACTCCTTAATTTCTCTTTCTTCTGTCTTGCTGTTGGTGTAGAGAAATGCAACTGATTTCTGTGCATTGATTTTATATCCTGACACTTTACTGAATTCCTGTATAAGTTCTAGCAGTTTTGGAGTGGAGTCTTTTGGGTTTTCCACATATAGTATCATATCATCTGCGAAGACTGATAATTTGACTTCTTCATTGCCGATTTGGATGCCTTTAATTTCCTTTTGTTGTCTGATTGCTGAGGCTAGGACCTCTAGTACTATGTTGAATAGCAGTGGTGATAATGGACATCCCTGCTGTGTTCCTGACCTTAGTGGAAAAGCTTTCAGTTTTTCTCCATTGAGAATGATATTTGCAGTGGGTTTTTCATAGATGGCTTTGATGATATTGAGGTATGTGTCCTCTATCCCTACACTTTGAAGAGTTTTGATGAGGAAGGGATGCTGTACTTTGTCAAATGCTTTTTCAGCATCTATTGAGAGTATCATATGGTTCTTGTTCTTTCTTTGATTGATGTGTTGTATCACATTGACTGATTTGCGGATGTTGAACCAACCTTGCAGCCCTGGAATAAATCCCACTTGGTCGTGGTGAATAATCCTTTTAATGTACTGTTGAATCCTATTGGCTAGTATTTTGTTGAGTATTTTCGCATCTGTGTTCATCAAGGATATTGGTCTATAGCTCTCTTTTTTGATGGGATCCTTGTCTGGTTTTGGGATCAAGGTGATGCTGGCCTCATAAAATGAGTTTGGAAGTTTTCCTTCCATTTCTATTTTTTGGAACAGTTTCAGGAGAATAGGAATTACTTCTTCTTTAAATGTTTGGCAGAATTCCCCCGGGAAGCCATCTGGCCCTGGGCTTTTGTTTGTTTGGAGATTTTTAATGACTGTTTCAATCTCCTTACTGGTTATGGGTCTGTTCAGGCTTTCTACTTCTTCCTGGTTCAGTTGTGGTAGTTTATATGTTTCTAGGAATGCATCCATTTCTTCCACATTGTCAAATTTATTGGCGTAGAGTTGCTCATAGTATGTTCTTATAATAGTTTGTATTTCTTTGGTGTTAGTTGTGATCTCTCCTCTTTCATTCATGATTTTATTTATTTGGGTCCTTTCTCTTTTCTTTTTGATAAGTCTGGCCAGGGGTTTATCAATTTTATTAATTCTTTCAAAGAACCAGCTCCTAGTTTCGTTGATTTGCTCTATTGTCTTTTTGGTTTCTATTTCATTGATTTCTGCTCTGATCTTTATGATTTCTCTTCTCCTGCTGGGCTTAGGGTTTCTTTCTCCAGCTCCTTTAGGTGTAGGGTTAGGTTCTGTACCTGAGACCTTTCTTGTTTCTTGAGAAAGGCTTGTACCGCTATATATTTTCCTCTCAGGACTGCCTTTGTTGTGTCCCACAGATTTTGAACCGTTGTATTTTCATTGTCATTTGTTTCCATGATTTTTTTCAATTCTTCTTTAATTTCCCGGTTGACCCATTCATTCTTTAGAAGGATGCTGTTTAGTCTCCATGTATTTGGGTTCTTTCCAAACTTCCTTTTGTGGTTGAGTTGTAGCTTTAGAGCATTGTGGTCTGAAAATGTGCAGGGAATGATCCCAATCTTTTGATACCGGTTGAGTCCTGATTTAGGACCGAGGATGTGATCTATTCTGGAGAATGTTCCATGTGCACTAGAGAAGAATGTGTATTCTGTTGCTTTGGGATGAAATGTTCTGAATATATCTGTGATGTCCATCTGGTCCAGTGTGTTGTTTAAGGCCTTTATTTCCTTGCTGATCTTTTGCTTGGATGATCTGTCCATTTCAGTGAGGGGAGTGTTAAAGTCCCCTACTATTATTGTATTATTGTTGATGTGTTTCTTTGATTTTGTTATTAATTGGTTTATATAGTTGGCTGCTCCCACGTTGGGGGCATAGATTTAAAATTGTTAAATCTTCTTGTTGGACAGACCCTTTGAGTATGATATAGTGTCCTTCCTCATCTCTTATTATAGTCTTTGGCTTAAAATCTAATTGATCTGATATAAGGATTGCCACTCCTGCTTTCTTCTGATGTCCATTAGCATGGTAAATTCTTTTCCACCCCCTCACTTTAAATCTGCAGGTGTCTTCGGGCTTAAAATGAGTTTCTTGGAGGCAACATATAGATGGGTTTTGGTTTTTTTTCCATTCTGATACCCTGTGTCTTTTGACAGGGGCATTTAGCCCATTAACATTCAGGGTAACTATTGAGAGATATGAATTTAGTGCCATTGTATGGCCTGTAAGGTGACTGTTACTGTATATTGTCTGTTCCTTTCTGATCTACCACTTGAAGGCTCTCTCTTTGCTTAGAGGACCCCTTTCAATATTTCCTGTAGAGCAGGTTTGGTGTTTGCAAATTCTTTCAGTTTTTGTTTGTCCTGGAAGCTTTTAATCTCTCCGTCTATTTTCAATGATAGCCTAGCTGGATATAGTATTCTTGGCTGCATGTTTTTCTCATTTAGTGCTCTGAAAATATCATGCCAGCTCTTTCTGGCCTGCCAGGTCTCTGTGGATAAGTCAGCTGCCAATCTAATATTTTTACCATTGTATGTTACAGACTTCTTTTCCCGGGCTGCTTTCAGGATTTTCTCTTTGTCACTGAGACTTGTAAATTTTACTATTAGGTGACGGGGTGTGGGCCTATTCTTATTGATTTTGAGGGGCGTTCTCTGAACCTCCTGAATTTTGATGCTGTTCCTTTTGCCATATTGGGGAAATTCTCCCCAATAATTCTCTCCAGTATACCTTCTGCTCCCCTCTCTCTTTCTTCTTCTTCTGGAATCCCAATTATTCTAATGTTGTTTTGTCTTATGGTATCACTTATCTCTCGAATTCTCCCCTCGTGGTCCAGTAGCTGTTTGTCCCTCTTTTGCTCAGCTTCTTTATTCTCTGTCATTTGGTCTTCTATATCACTAATTCTTTCTTCTGCCTCATTTATCCTAGCAGTGAGAGCCTCCATTTTTGATTGCACCTCATTAATAGCTTTTTTGTTTTCAACTTGGTTAGACTTTAGTTCTTTTATTTCTCCAGAAAGGGCTTTTATATCTCTCGAGAGGGTTTCTCTAATATCTTCCATGCCTTTTTTGAGCCCGGCTAGAACCTTGAGAATTGTCATTCTGAACTCTAGATGTGACATATTACCAATGTCTCTATTGATTAGGTCCCTAGCCTTCAGTACTGCCTCTTGTTCTTTTTTTTGTGTTGAATTTTTCCGTCTTGTCATTTTGTCCAGATAAGAGTATATGAAGGAGCAAGTAAAATACTAAAAGGGTGGCAACAACCCCAGGAAAATATGCTTTAACCAAATTAGAAGAGATCCCAAATCGTGAGGGGGTAGAAAGGGGATAAAAAGAGGTTCAAAAAGGAAGAAAAAAAAAAAAAAAGAAAAAAAAAAAGAAAAAGAATTTAAAAAAAGAAAACAAATAAGAAAAATATAAAAAAGAAAAAATATATATATTGTATAAACTAGTTAAAAAACGTTAAAAAAAGAAAAAGGTAAAAGTTAAAAAAAAAATTTACCAGAAGGCGAGAAAAAAAAAACAAAAAATGAAAAAGAAAAAAATTAAATTAACTGCAAGACTAAAAAAAATCACAGGGAAAAAGCCATGAGTTCCGTGCTTTGCTTTCTCCTCCTCTGGAATTCTGTTGCTCTCCTTGGTATTGAAACCGCACTCCTTGGTAGGTGAACTTGGTCTCTGCTGGATTTCTTGTTGATCTTCTGGGGGAGGGGCCTGTTGTAGTGATTCTGAAGTGTCTTTGCCCCAGGCGGAATTGCACCACCCTTACCCAGGGGCCGGGGTGAGTAATCCGCTCGGGTTTGCTTTCAGGAGCTTTTGTTCCCTGAGCGCTTTCCGTAGAGTTCCGGAGGACGGGAATACAAATGGCGGCCTCCTGGTCTCCGGCCCAGAGGAGCCGAGAGCCCAGGGCCCCACTCCTCAGTGTGCCCTCAGAGAACAGCGCCCAGTTAACTCCCGTCTGCCTGACCTCCAGCCGCGCTCCGAGCTCACCGAGCCTGCGACCGGTTCAAGGTAACACCGAGCTGTGAGCTTACTTTCGGCTCTGTCTCTGTAGCCAGCTTTCCCGTTCCAATACCCGCAAGGTCTGCGACACTCAGACACCCCCGATCCTTCTGTGACCCTGCGGGACCTGAGGCCACGCTGACCCCGCGTGGGCTTCGCCCCGGTTTAGCCTCTGTAGTGATGTCCCTCAGCGGAAGAGACTTTTAAAAGTCCTGATTTTGTGCGCCGTTGCTCCACCGCTTGCCAGGAGCCGGCCCCTCCCCCCGGGGTCTATCTTCCTGTCGCTTTGGATTCACTTCTCCGCCGGTCCTACCTTTCAGAAAGTGGTTGTTTTTCTGTTTCCAGAATTTCTGTTCTTCTTCTCTTCGATCTGCCGATGGATTTTCAGGTGTTTGCAATCTTTAGATAAGCTATCTAGCTGATCTCCGGCTAGCTGAAGTATTCTCAGCCTGATACTTCTCCGCCATCTTGACTCCTCCTCTATCATATTTTTTTCAGTTGAGGAAGTAGATATTTTGGGCTTGAAAGATAGCAATATATTCCACCCCAAAATAGTCCACTTCGGTACATTCATTATTCTGAATTAAAGTTATTTAAGAAATAGCCAGTGTAAGAACTGATACTCTGACTCTCCTTTTTTTCCTTAAAAGCAGGAAATAAATCTCCCTTGTGAGGGTACCCTTCCTATACCACCAGAGTAAAGGGCATTCTTATCACCAGAGAGAGGGAATCCACGGCTGAAAAAAGTCTATAAACAGAACTGTTGCTTCACTAGTTTGCTACCCTAAGCCCAATCCCCATTGTTTTGTCAATTTTTCATAAATGTATTGTTTCTCTGCCCCAAAAGTATGAAAGCTGCCTGCTTTGGTCATTTTGGGGAGTCTCGTGTTTTTATGGGCTCCTGTATGTATGCAATTAAATTTGGAGTTTTTCCCCTATTACTCTATTTTTATGTCAATTTAATTATTAGACTGGCCAAAGAACCTAGAAGAGAAGATTTTGTTCCTACTGTTTGTTCTCTAGTTTGAGTCTTACTATTGATAATTTGTCTTTAAAAAGGTATCCTTTAAGGGCCACAAGTCATCATTGGTAATATCTGTGTTTAAGATTACTATCAAATTTGGGGAAAACCTCTAGGAAGTTACTTTCATATATAAACTATAAAAACACCTTCTGACTCTAGATGTATAAAACCTCATTCTTGGTTTGGGGCCTGGGAACATGCCGGAATAGGAGGACACTAAGTGCACCTTGCCTCATAAATATACCTAGATAACTTCCACAACAATGCAACTAACCCAGGAAATACCCAAGAACTGGAAGGAGAGACTCTCCACATTTAAACCTAGAGAGGAGGCCACATGGAAAATGATAGGAAAGGCAGAAACTCAGGAATCAAACTCCCTGTAAGATTAACCACAAATAGGAGGACTACCACAACATGGAGAAGGGAGAGAAACAGACACCATACCAAGCACCCAAGACAATAAGAACCTGCACTGGGAAGACAAGTTCCCATAACTCTGGCTTTGCAAACCAGTGGGCCTTAAGGTCGTGAGTTTTTACAATCACTGGGGCCTAAATCTGGTACTTTGAAAATCATCAGGATGGGCTCTGGGAGACTGGAGGGTGATAGGATACTGAGTCCTTGCCATTAAAGAGGTAGCATAACAAACAACCTCACTGAGATATAGCACAGAAACCCAGTTTGAGAAGTGCCTGGGATAAACCAGAAAGTGTATTTATTAATCTCAGAATGTGCACTGGAGGAATAGTGATCTTTAGGAGACCTTTCCAAGAACAACAGAGTTCATGGTCACCATGTCTCTTCCTCCAACCCCCAACTCCCCATCCCTAGCCTAGATACTAGGACACCTACAGAAACCAGCGAACACTTCCCACCTAACTTACTAACACCACATACCCTGCTCAAACACTCTCCTATGGATTTGCCTCATCCAACCTGACCCACTGTTCAGGAGTTCCTCCAAAGTGGTGTCTGATGTGTCTCATTCTTTAAGCAGCCCCAGTAGTGGCCAGCACCACTCCAAAAGTGACTCTCACCTTGGGGAAAGAGGAAGATAACCACACACACTGGCTCAACTCTAGCCCTAACAGTCGTCTGGGGGCATGTATATGATTTGACTACCAGTCCCACCCACCAACAAAAACCTCACAGGGGGAAGAATAAAGACCCCTGTTGTTTGGAGTCACAGACAGACTGAGGACAGACATTGGATCCGTGGGCCCTCCCCACCAATGAAAGCCTCTCAAGGAACAATACAGCAAGAGTGCCTTGCAGTTGAGTATAAGTGCATTTCCAACAAAGAGACTGAGGGCAGGCATCTGGTCTGACCCAATTACAAACCAAGGTGGCCCCAGATTGACCCCTTAATAGCACAAAAAACAAACCATTCCCATAAGAAACAAAGAGGGCCATTGCAGCTGACTGGACTAAAGGCAAGTGCAAGTCAACCACAACAATAGTGCATATGCAACACATACAGGAGATACCCCTCAAGCTCCAGGGTCTGGTGAAGAGGCAACATTGCACTACAGGAGCTCTTCTTCATAAGGCCACTACTATCAAGACCAGGAAACATAGCTGACTTTCCCAATACACAGAAACAAACACAGTGAGCTGGACAAAATAAGGAGACAGAGGAATTATTCCCAATTGAAGGGAAAAAAAAAGACAAAAATCATACTAGAGCTAAATGAAGTGGAAATAAACCATATGCCTGATACAGAATTCAAAGTAATGGTCATAAAAATACTGGGCTTGAGAAAATATTGGAGGATCTCAGTGAAATCTTCAACAAAGAGATAGAAAATATTAAAAAGAACCAATCAGAGATAAAGAATTAAATAACTGAAATTAAAAATACAGTAAAGGGAATAAATAGTAGACTAGAGGAAGCAGAAAAATGGATGAGATAACTGGGAAGACAGTAATAGAAAGCAACTAAGAGAAGCACCTGGATGGCTCAGTGGGTTAAGCCTCTACCTTTGGCTCAGGTCATGATCTCAGGGTCCTGGGATCGACCCCTGCATCAGACTCCCTGTTCAGCAGGGAGACTGCTCCCACCGCCCCAGCTCTGTCTGCCTCTCTGCCTACTTGTGATCTCTGTCTGTCAAATAAATAAATAAAGTCTTAAAAAAAAAAAAAGAAAATAAAGGAAAGCCACGAAGATGAGCTGCAAATAGAAAAAAATAATAGAATAGGTTATGGGAACTCAGAGACATCACCAGGCATAATAACATTTGCATCACAGGGATTCCAGAAAGAAAAGAGAAAAGGTGACAGAAAATTTATTTGAGCAAGTAATAGCTGAAAACTTCCTTAAACTGAGGGGAATAAAGCAAACCACCCAAATCCAAGAAGCACAGATAGTGTTCAACAAAATTAACCCAAGGAGATCATACCAAGACATACAGTAATTTAAATGGCAAAAAGTAGTGACAAAGAGAGAATTTTTAAAGCAGTAGGAGAAAATAGTTACAACAGAAACTCCCTAGGCTATCAGCTAATTTCCAGCAGCAACATTGTAGGCTAAGAGGGAGTGGCATGATATTTTCAATGTGCTGAAAGGAAAAAAACCTCCAACCAACAATGTTATATCCAGCAAGACTATCATTCAGAATAGCAGGAGAGATAAGTAATTTTCCAGACAAACAAAAGTTGGATTTATCACTACCAAACCAGGCTTATAAGAAACATTAAAGCGGACTCTTTGGATGAAAATAAGAGGTCATAATCAGGAGCAAAAAAAATTAAGAAAAGCAAAAAAAATTAAGAAAGGAAAAAAATTCACAGGTACATACAAACATCATAAAAGTAGTAGATTAATCACTTATAAAACTCATGGAGAGGCACCTGGATGGTTCAGTCAGTTAACCATCTGACTCTTGACTTTGGCTCAGGTAGTGATCTCAAGGTCATAGATTGAGCCCTGTGTTGGGTTCCCTGCTGGGTGTGGAGCCTGCTTAAGATTCTCTCTCTTCCTCTCCCTCTGCTCCCCACCAATGCTTATGCTCTAAAAAACAAAACAAAAAACTGGTAAGGTGGTCAAAGTACAAAAGCAGGAAAATCAATTATAATATTCAAGGAATTCACAAAATAAATGGATATAAAATATGACATCATTGCATGCAGTATGGAGGAAGGAGTAAATATTTAGTGCTTTTGGAATTGGTTCAAACTTAAGCACACATCATCCTAATATAGACTGCTTATAAGCATTGGATGTTACATATAAGCTTAATGTTAACCACAAAACAAAAACCTTTAACAGAGATGCAAGCAATAAATAGAAAGGAATCTAAGCACATCGCTAAAGAAAGCCATCAAACCACAAGGGAAGAGAACAAGAGAAGAAAGAAACAGATAAGGAAACAAACAACTAAGTAACAAAATGGCAATAACTATATACCTACCAATAATTAATTTGAATGTAAATGAGCTAAATTCTTCAATCAAAAGACATAGGGTGACTAACTGGCTAAAAAGCAAGATCCATGTGTTTTGTGTTGTTGTTTTTTTTTTAAGATTTTATTTATTTATTTGAGAGAGAGAGAGCATGAGCTGGGAGAGGGGCAAAGAGAGAAGGAGAAGCAGACTCCCTGCTGAGCAAGGAGCCCGACGCAGTGCTCAATCCTAGGACCTCAGATCATGACCTAAGTTAAAGGCAAACACTTAACTGACTGAGCCACTCAGAAGCCCCAAAACTCGTTTATATGTTGCCGAGAAAAGATTCATTTCAGACCTAAAGATGCCTGGAGATTGAAAGTGAAGGGATGGAGAAACATTTATCATGGAAATGGAAATGTAAAGAAAGCTGGGATAGCAATACTTACATCAGAAAAAAATAGATACTAAAACAAAGATTGTTAACAAGAGACAAAGAAGTAAACTACATAATCATAAAGGGAACAACCTAACAATAAAAAATAGCAATTATAAATATTTATGCACCCAACATATAAACATCCAAATACATAGTGCAACTATTAATAGACATAAAGGATGAAATCAGCAGTAATACAATAATACTAGAGGACGTTAACAACACACTTACATCAATGGATAGGTCATCAAGTTAGAAAATCAACAAGGAAACAGTGACTTTGAATGACACATTGGACCAGATGGATCTAAGAAATATATTCAGAACATTTCATCCCAATACATTAGAATACACATTCTTTTCAAGTGCACATGGAACAGTCTCCAAAATAGATCACATGTTAGGCCACAAAATAAGTCTCAACAAATTCAAACAGACTGAAATTATGGCATACACCTTTTCCAACCACACTGATAATGAAACTAGAAATCAATCACAAGGCAAAAATCTGGAAATAGGACCAATACATGGAGATTAAATAACATGCTACCAAACAATGAATGGATCAACCAAGAAATCAAACAGGAAATCAAAAAAAAAAATACATGGAGACAAATGAAAATTAAAATACAATTGTCCAAAATATTTGGATGGAACAAAAGCAGTTCTAAGAGAGAAGTTTGTAGCAATCAGGTATGAAAAATTATATGACAACAAATTGGACAACCTAGAAAAAAATGGATAAACTACTAGAAATATAGAGCCTACCAAAACTGAAGCTCGAAGAAATAGAAATTTAAAGGCTGATTACAAGCAAAGAAATTGAATCAGTAATTAAAAAACTCCCAACAAAACAAAGGTTCAGGCTCAGATGGCTTCACGGGTGAATTGTACCAAACATTTAAAGAAAGGTTAATACTCTTGTTCTTAAACTATTTTAAAAATAAAAAAGGAAGGAAAACTTCTAAATTCATTCTATGAGGGCAGCATTACACTGATACCAAAACCAGATAAAGACACCACAAGAAAAGAGAACTATAGGCAATATCTCTGATGAATGTAGATACAAAAATCCTCAACAAAATATTAGCAAGCCAAAACCCAAAAAACATTTTAAAAAATCATTCACCACAATCAAGAGGGATTTGTTACCAGGATGCAGGTGGTTCAATATTCCCAAATCAATCAACATGGTACATCTCATCCAAGAGAAAAGATAAAAACCATATGATCATTTCAACAGATGCAGAAAAAGCATTTGACAAAGTACAACTCCATTTATGATAAAAATTCTCAACAAAGTAGGTTTAGAGCGAACATACCTCAACATAATAAAGGCCATATATGAAAAACCCACACCTAACAACATACTCAGTGGTGAGAAATTGAGAACTTTCCCACTAAGGTCCAGAAGAAGGATGTCCGTTCTCACCACTTCTATTCAACATACTACTGGAAGTCCTAGCCACAATAATCAGACAGGAAAGAGGAATAAAAGATATCCAAGTTTATAAGGAAAATGTACAACTTTCACTATATGTAAATGACATGATACTTCATATAGATAATCCTAAAAAAAAAAAAAAAAAAGGAAAGAAAATCCTAAAGACCAACAAAAGCTGCTGGAACTGATAAAGGAATCCAGTAAAGTTGCAGGATACAAAATCAATGTACATTGCATTTCCACACTAATAATGAAGCAGCCAAAAGAAAAAGTAAAAAAACAACCCCACTTAAAACTGCACCAAAAATAATAAAATATCTAGGAATAAACTTAACCCAAGAAGGTGAAAGACCTGTATTCCAAAAACTATGAAACACTGATGAAAGAAATTGAAGATGATGCAAAGAAATGGAAAGATGTTCCATGCTCATGGGTTGGGAAAAAAAACATACTGTTTAAATGTCTATATTATCCAGAGCAATCTACAGAGTTAAGGCAATCCCTATCAAAATACCAACAGCATTTTCCACAGAACTCTGAACAAACAATTCTAAAATTCATATGAAACCACAAAATACCCTGAATAGCCAAAGCAATCTTGAAAAAGAAACATAAAACTGAAGGTATCACAATTCCAGACTTTATTACAAAGCTTCAGTAATGAAAAGTCAGAGAAAGATGAATACCATATGATTTCACTCCTGTAGAATTTAAGAAACTAACAAAGCAAAAAGAGAAAAAAACAAAAAACAAAAAGAACCCAGACCTTAAATACAGAAAAATGGTTTTCAAGGGAAGGGGGGTGGGGTGGAATAGGTGAAGTAGCTAAACGGGGTTGATGAGCCCTGAGTAATGTATAGAATTAGTACATCATTATACAAGGTACATCTGAAACTAATAAAACACGGTATGTTAATTATGCTTGAATAAGAATACAAGAAACGGAAACCTTGTTTTAGTGCCTCAGTAACAGGGGCTATAGGACATTTTCCTATCATAAAAAACCACTAGCCTTGCCTTTCTGTGACACGATGCCTGGTATTTTGTCCTAGTGGTAGTAAAGTATTCTTAGAAGCTGTTCCTTCCTTAAGATCCTTAATGTAGCAACACAGAGAAGTTACTGTACACCACATAAATACATCCCACCAAACACAAACCAAATATCCCCAAGTCAACTTTCCCACAGATATACATAGCCATCCCAGTGCTACCCAACATGCAGAATGCGGGACAGGGATGCAGAAGAATGGAAAGACACAACAGTCTTAACCAATTGTAGTTTAAAATTCCACTTTTGCTAATTTTATATAAACCTGTAACAATGTAAACAGATAGCTAAGAAGAGACATATTTCTCCCATGCAAGGAGAGAGATTACAGTACCATTATTTCATGATAAATTTGGTAGAGTTTATGTATTTCCCATTTCTTTATCTCCGTCCATCATATTCTAATTTCTTCACTTCTCATTTGCATTTCATCAGTTTTCTTTTTGTTGGAATTAAGGTACCATTTATCCCATTGCTTCACTTTTTCATTTCAATTTCTCACTTCAATTTTTCATTTAAGTTTTTTTCAATTTTTTAATTTCTAAAATTTCCATTTTGTTGTTCTCATACTTTCTCCTAATTTTTATTTACCTTTTAAGGATTTTATTTATTTATTTATTTATTTGTTTGTTTGTTTATTTGAGAGAGAGAGAGAGAACATGAGAGCAGGGAAAGGGGAACAGGGAGAGAGAGAAAGAGAATCCCAAGCTGACTCCAAGCTTAGCTCAGGAGCTCAAGGACCTCAGGAGCTCTCAGGACTCCAAGATCATGAACTGAGTCAAAACCATGAGTCATATGCTTAACTAAGTCACCCAGGCACCCCATTCCCTTAATTTTTAAAAAACAGTATCCTATGTTCATCTTATACATTCAATTTCTTCTTCTGTATTTCTAAGCATTTAAAGATATTTATATTTTAATTTATTCCAAGTTTCCCTAATATCTATAATTCCTTGATTGGGAATGCTCCCAACTTCTGTGCCACTTAACAACTTCAGGACAGTAAAGTACCTTAAGTGTTTTTAGTTTTGGACTATGTGCCCATCATGAGAGTCTTATGTGCCCTGGCTTATGGAGGCATCCCCATGAGGCAGTTCTGTTTATCTTTGTGAACAGAGCTCAGAGCTCACTCTACCACATATGTTGCCTGAAGCCTCAGGCCATCTCTGCGCTGGTATTGCAACCCATTCCCCTTGTTGTAAATAGATACGGCACAATTTGACCATTTCAGCAAATAGAAGATTTGGGGGGTAAATGCTGCTATCTTCTTATATATGGAGGTAGGGTAGCAGCTGATACCACACATGACCGCAAACATACACCACATGTATGTAACCTCAATAACTGATGGTGTGTCACCAAGAAAGCAAGTCCTGAACCAAATTCTGCTCACCAGCCCACCCACAAAAAGAAGGGAAACATTTATTAGCTAGGAAGTACAAAAATAGTTATATGCTTGTGGTCTTTGCTTTGTAGCACCTTGCATGAAAAGCTTGCTTTAATAGAGAAACAATATTTTCATGGCAAAACCACCTAGACTTATAGTCAGATGAGATGACTAGATCCCATGAACTGCTGGAACTTAAACTGATGGGCTGTAGACCTCAAGGACTACAATAATTGTAGAAGTCTCCTGAGCTATCTGAAGTTTTATACTTAGAACCTTCACAATGTTCCTAATCAAACACGTCGGTCTTGAACATGGCTCATTTTGCCAATTAAGAAATTATTTCTAACACCGCTTAAACTAATAACCCTTCTGGTAAATAATTTGATACTATTTGAAATGCTAAGCACCCACAGGTAACAGTACGGATTCTTGATGAAGGTACTTCAAATACGGACAAGCCATACCCATCTCTGTATTTGTTGACTTCAGTCTTCATATTGCAGAATAGGACCTGGAAATGGTCATCAGAACCTCCTAGGATCACATTGCAATAGCATCCTGACTACTTTCAGCCTGAGAATTCCAATGTTCAACACTCCTCTTAAATGTGATATAAAGTACCAAGTAACCTGGTGTAAGGCAAACATAATCAAGGAAAACATGACTCTTAAAGCACAGAGATAGACATTCTAATTCTGTTTACATGATTGCAAAGATTTCCAGCAGCTATTTGGCTGATGTTAACATTTTAATCACCCATTGTGTTCTTACACATGTGCACAGTGTTCGAGGTAGGATTCCTCCATACTGTACTTCTAAGATTCATCTTTCATACCTAAATTCCAGGTTTCATGTATTCTTTTTACATTTAATCTTACAACTTTCCCTACATAATATCCATGGAGTTTTGGCTTTTTTTTTTTTTTTTAGAATATTCATTCTGCCATCTGGGTGAACAGATGGATGGATGGATAAAACATCTAACATTACTCCACTCAGTAGACCATGTTTTACAGTCAGCAATGCTGTCCTAAAATTATTTCAAGCTCTGGATCCTGCTTCTATTATTTCCCTGTCATTGCCCCACTTTCTTTCTTTTTGGATATTAAAAGTAGTCACCACAAGTAGCCAAGAAAACTGCAATGAAGAGAAAAGCTTACCATGAAGAAATAGTAATTTATGAAGTGGTACCCTAGTGGCCTGGATTATTACAGACTCCCAGGGAGCCTACCTCCCTTTGGGGCAGCAGCATATGCAGCAGGAGAAGCTGATTCAATGCATTTCTGATTCTGCATCCTCTCCTGATACAGGGTGTGCTATAACCAACTCTGCTAAGGGATCAAGTTTCATGGAACATGTAATGATATCACAGCAGGACCTGAGCAAACAACAAATATTAGAGGTAGCTAGGGAAAGCAAACAATTATGGAAAGTTAAGGATCAGAGAGAGTTCCTATGGCAGAAAATTCTTCCTGTTTCAGGCTTGAGTCTAGGGAAACATAAATACAATGGTTATTGTACAGCTGTCCAACAGTAATGGACTTTGGTCACTACCAGCCTGGGAATATGTGTACCAGGCAATCTTAAAAGTAATTCAGTTGATTATTAGTCCCTGAACTCATCCTATCATTCTAGGTTAAATAAGAATAGTAATAATAATAATTTCAAGTCTTACATGCAGTAAGCTTTTAAAAAATTTTTACACTCTAATTCCTAGAAAAATAAAATGTGATAAGGGATACAGTATCAGATTACTCATCACTCAGAAGCTCTTGGGGGATTAGTGTTATTCTGTTGGGTATCTGAGACCAGTTTCTATTAAATGAATTATCCCCCTAGAAATAAGTTTAACAGGTGTTAAAGACTTCATTTTTTTATTCAGTGATGTTTTCTTGAAACTTTAAGGTCTCTTGTGTTTGTATTGGAACTCTAAAATTAGTTATATTTCCTAATTGCCCTAAATAAAAATTAGCTATAAGACCTACTAGAGTTCTCTTTTTGCTGTCTTTATTCCTATGGATGTCCCGTCTATATCTCCAAAACCTTCCTACTCCAAATTTTCCTTTCATTTTCTTTTCATTTCATCTTTACTTTTTCATATAATTAAAATCTGTTTGTTAGTTTTCTGGTGATATTTATTCCATACTTTCTCTTAATAAAGTGAACATTCAAAATGAGAGAAGAAATCACTACATATTTTAAAAATGCTCACAAAACCAAATGTAAAGAATACAACATTATTATTAACTGGCAATAAGGTTATCATTTCTTTTTTAGTTTTCTTCATTTTGATTGCCTTTTTCTTTCATAAAATCTATACATAGCTTAAAATTGACCATGTTTTTAGGTGCTGATGCACCATTTGTCAATTGTCTATTTGTCTATTGCTACACGCTGACCAACTCCCTCAAGGTTCCTAGTTCATGTCTGAAAGATGCTAGTTGAATTCTCTTCTAAGCAAAAAGGAAATCACTTCTTCTGCCTTCATTCTGGATTATGTTCTTCATCCTCTTTAGGAGTAGTGAAATCAAAGAAGCTGAAAAATCAATCCTTGTGTGCAGATCAGAGGAGCCCAAATCAAATAGAACTCGAAGCTCCAGTTCTGATGGCCTTGTTGCTATCCCTCCCCGGGTGCTGTATTACACAGTGAGAACATGGTGCCTGAGCCATGGGACCTCCTGCTGTGGCAAACATCTGCACCTGCAGGTTTCCTATTAGGGTAGTAATGACTATAGCTGCACTGTTTTGTGGGCATGGGAATGTATCAGAGCAGGGTACATGGAGGTGGGATCTTTAGCTCAGAAGATGACAGACCAGCCAATCTACCACATCTGCCAAAGAAGAGGTCCCTTTCCTCAGTAGATGATGAAGTATAGGTTCTGATTTGATTTCAATTGACTAGAGTCCTATTAAAAAGACTAGATTTCAGTTTTCCTGTGTTAAGACTAAATGCCTTTTTCTTTTGTGTTGTTAAGAAATATACGCAGAAGACAAATAAATACGAAAACTGTGCTGACCTAAATAACTATTTGCCTCGTCTTCTACAGATGTAATTTGAAGGAGCTGATAAAGAAACTAGAGTCCCTCAGAGGCCTCCGTGTAATTACAAAGGAAACACTCCAGAAAGCTAAAATGGCAAATATATTTAAGGTAATTCCCTGTGAATAGACTTTGGCCGCCACCATCCATTTTATTATTGCTTTTCTAAATTGCTTTCTTGCTGTTCTCTACCAGAGCCTCAGATCAATCTCTGGGTATTGTTGTGAGGGCTTGTCCAAAGTAATGACACCTGGCACAGAGCTGTAATTGTTTTATGTGCAGGGCATGTTAGGCTGTGCACTAAGTCTTTTTCTTCATTAAGAGACTTTGAATCTCATAGTTGGCTCTAAGCACAAAAGAGGGCACCTTGCAGCAAACATTTTAGTTTAAATAGAATTTTCTCCAGAAAGCAGGGAGCACAGGGTCACCCTCACTCAGAGAATGAGAGGTGGTAGGGAGACATCTAGAGCACAGTTTGAGTTATCAATATATTACCTCTCAGCGCCAAATCCACACGTCCTTCCATGCTCTGCAATAACAGAGACAATTTCTGCAGCTCTCTCTCCATTGCCAGCTGGCCCAGCGTTTGTCAAGAGAGTAATGCTGGACAAGGCAGATGCTTCTCTGCCTGGTTTACAGTCCTGAGTTTGTAGGGCTCCTGCAGTGTGTGTGATTTTCTCAGCAACGCCTGTAGGCCAGCAGCAAGTGACCTCTTTACTGGCACACCCCCCTCAGACATGTCCATGATCGTTGGTCTCACTGAGGCTGGATTTTCAGCACCTCCCCCTGCCCCAGGCAGTTTCCTAGGGGAGAGCCAGTGCTTAGCACCTCTCCAAGAACAGCTTCCCCGCACATACCCCTGGATAGACTTCACAGAAGAGGGTTGGCAGACATGGCTTCTCCCCTTAAACAGCTCTCCCAGACCACTACAGTCTACAGAGTTCTGAGGCATAGCACCACTGCCATGAGGACGGCTTCTCCCAGCACTCCAGAGAGAATACGTCTAATGAACTTCACATACCCACTGAGCCACGACAGCGCCCTCTCCAGGAATGTCTGCATCTCCACCCTGGGAAACATGGCATTCCGCTGGGGTGCTCCACCTCAATGCGAGGGGTGATGCTACTGCTACCATCTGCTATTCTTGTATTTCTTAGCATTATCTTGGCTCGGGTTTGCCAATCCCCCATTACTGAAATCCCCTGTTAATTCTTTATGTTGAATTTTCTCTATTCAATTTGTTTTCTGTTTCCTGTTGGACTCTGGCTGATACAGTCCCTCAGAGGGTCTTCTCAGAAGAAGAGTAGCTTCACCCCTGGCATTTCTGTCCCATGTACCCATCTTCCTAACAACACCCTTGCTTCCATTGACTGCCCTCAGCAAATGGTGATAACTGGCCTACACTCATTGAATGCTAGCCTCCTAGAGACTCCTACCTCCCTCACTCCAAGTTTCCCCACATCTCTGCCATCTTAGACACATCTAAGGTGGGTAAGAAGAATCACTTTAATTTCTACATGAAATGTACTTAGGTAAAACCTGTACACTGACCTTTAAAAAATTCACAACTTGATATTTTATAGCAGATACTTGAATAGAACCCTGACTTGATCAATATTGCAAATTGCCAAGTTAGTGAAAGTCCTGGGAAATCATGCCAAGAAACAGCAGAAATCTGTTCATAATGTGAAGGTCAGTCAAGAATTTCTGAATTGCATTGGACAGTATCACAATCAAAGTAGCCTGATCTTGACACTGTAATCCATCTCTGCCCTAGCACACAGAAAATCAGTGCTCATTATGTCATTTTCCACTGCATGACCAGAACAGTGACAAATTGACTTCCCATAATGACTATAAATAAAAGAAATGCACGGTAAAACTCTAGTCTAACAGTCTAGAGATAAGTAAGACATTACATTTAGAGGTTCTGGGAAGAAAAAACTACGATTATGTCTTTGGTCTGATACCCCTAGTGGCCTTTATCTTCTTGGCCCAAATAAAAATATGCTCTGATTATTCCTATAGTTGTAGGTAACTTTTTTTTTTAGCTTCAGGTGTACATCAACGTGATTTGATATTTTTATACATTACAAAATGATTACCACAATAAGTCTAGTTACCATCTGTCACCATACATAGTTATTGCATTGTTGTTGACTATATTCCCCATGCTGTATATTACATCCTTATGACTTATTTATTTTATGAAGTTTGTAACTCTTCATCTCCTTTACCCATTTTGTCTGCGTCCCAACCCCCTCTACTTGGGCAACCAGTAGTTAGTTGCTTGTATCTATGAGTCTGTCTCTGTTTTCTTTTTTCTTTTTTATTTTTTTTAATTTTCACATTTAAGTGAAATAATAAAGTATTTGTCTTTCTATGTATCACTTATTTCACTTAGCAAAGTACCCTCCAGGTCCATTTATGTTGTCACAGATAACAAGATTTCATCCTTTTTTATGGCTGAGTAATATTCCATGGTATATGCTGTACCATCTCTTTATCCATTCATCCACCAATATACACTTATGTTACTCCCATATCTAGGCTAGCTATTGTAAGTAATGGTGCAATAAACGTGGGGGTGCATGTATACTTCATATTTCAGGTCACTTCAATCTTAGCTAAAAAATCATCTGAAAAATTAAAATCTAGGCATAAAATATGAAGCAAACAATGGATTTTTGTCCAAAAGCAGAAATACATGACCAGATTCTGTTCCCCAAGCATGCCACAAAAGGTGCAGAGTAGAGCTGGGTGTTTATATTTGAAATTCATTCATTTAAGAGTATGGCACAAGATCTGGTTCCTGAAGTCTACACAGATATTATACTGAGGCTTGGCCTTGACAGTGTTTAGAAAAAAAAGTTTCATTTTTAAGTCTGTTATATTCTTATTGATCCCCAATTCAATTCACCTCAGGCACATCGGGCTCTTCACACTTCTCTCCCTGCCCAAGGGCCCACAGGGAGGCATCCCACCTGACACAATTGCGAAGGGCACCATTTATAGAAGATACATTTGAGTGCCCCTGGCATGGCTGAGGGACAAAAGCAGTCTCGCAGAGGGGATAATGATAATGGAAGGCAAAGAAGAACAATCTAGAAATTACCCATTCAGACACATACTTCCATGGAAGGCGACAGATTCCTCCTCCTATTAACCATCTACTTCCCTATATCTAGGACTTCATTTCTACAAATCCCTTTGAATAGGGCTGTTCAGTTGGCAAATCTAATCCCCTCTCCTTCCAGATAGCAGTATTGAGAAACAGCCATTTTGTCGTCCACCCAGCAGAAACCATTTCTACCAGAAGGGAGAAGGAAAAAACTGTGTGAATGGGGGCAGCAACTCACAAAAACAATAGCCCCTGAACAAAGGGGTACCCGTTCCTGTTTTTGTTCCTTCTCCCTGCTTTCTCAAAAATCTGCCGTCCTTCATACCACAGCTTGCTGGCCCTCTGGTCCAAACAACCTAGTATCTGTACCTCTTAAAGAGTAACTTCCCATTTCCCCCTCTCCCCAGTCCCTGGCAACCACCGTTCTCCTTTGTCTCAATACATATGACTATTCTAGGGCTCTTAACTCTTTCAGATTCCACCTCATACAGGGGGAGGGAGTCAGTGAGTGCTGGTATTTTTGTGGCTGTCTTACCACAGTGCCTTCAGGCTCATCCATGTTGTGTCATGTGTCGGAATCTCCTTTGTTTTTAAGGCTGAATAACATTGCCTTTCATATGTGTACCATATTTTGTTAATCCATTCATCTGTTCATGGACATGTTGGTTGCTTCCACCTTTTGGCTCTTGTCATCAATGCCACAGTGAACATGGGAGCACAGATCTCTCTTCACGACTCTGTTTTTGATTCTTTGGGGTATATGCCTCCAAGTGGCACTGGTGCTTCATAGTGTTTGTTGTATTCTTTGGCAAAACTATAATTATGATGAAATCTTGATCTTCTTTCACTTCCTAATTTAATCCTGCACTCATGCAGCTGTTCCTGACTGACGAAAAATAACCCCATCAATGTCTCTCAATTCATGACGAAACATTAACATGAATAACCATCATGGTTTGCTCAGGATGATCCCAGTTTTAGCACTGACAGTCTAGGTCCCAGGAATCCCCTGAGACCTGGGCAAACTGGGACAGTGGGTCATCCAACCAGAAAGGGACTCCTTAGGGACCTTGCGATCCCACAGTACCTCTTTCGTCCATTCACTTTCCTGCTCTGCTGTTGACTATTTCACAACTACACACTCACACTGCCTAAACTTCCAACACTTCCTCTCTCTCCTCACTTTCAACTGATGACCTGGGTTCCCACTGCTTCACTAGAACCTTTCCTAGGTTCTAGGAAAGAACCTATCATCCAGAAAAGAACTTCCCAGATTTCTACCACCGCCACCTTCCCACTGGCCGGCATCTGCACTCACATCCATTAACTTCCCTCCTAGTATTACCAAGGAACACTTGTTCCTCCATCCATGAACTTCTCCACAGCCAGTCCCTCTCCAACTACATCCCATTCCTTCCCATCTAGCCATTTTGTGAACTATATCCCTTTCTTTCTGTTAGAAGATAAACCGAAGCACATTAAAAATTTTAGGAATTTTTGAGCAAACATTGATTCTAGCTGAGCAGCATCATACTGGCGGTGGAAAAGCACTCTTGAGGAGAGCCAGGGGCAAAGATTTTATAGAGAACACAATCAAAGCAAGGAGATTATTTGATTGGTTATAGTTTAAACTACAACATTATTTGGGAAAGCCTGGTTAGCTGCTTGTGAGTGGTTGTTATTCACCCTGAGGCATTTATAGGAAGTGACTCTGGTTTAGGTTTTGGCTTGCTTACATAGGCTACCAAGGTAGTAAAGTTGCCTTGGTCTTATGACCTCTTCATTTGCTTGCTTTAAAACTTCTCAGTTCATTGCTGGAAAATATGTCTCCAACAATTCTTCCCCTACCTGCACCATCAATTTCTCTGTTACTGGGTCATTTCCTTTCTGTTATTTCTCCCATGTTTAAAAAACAAAAGAAAAAAATACTTTCCCTTGGCCTACTTCTCTTTCCCATGACTCTTATCTTCTTTACAAGCAAAACTCTCTGAACGTATTTTCACATATCTCCTCTAATTCTTCTCCTCTTCATCTCTCTTAAACCATCTTCAACCCAGCTTTCCTCCCTGCCTGCTATTAAATCTCTTCTTGTCAAGATCACCAACGATCTCCATGTTGATAAGTTCAATGATTAACTGTCAGTTCTCCGTTAACATTTGATAGGTTACATCTGATAGGGTAACATAGTTGTTACACTTTTTCATATGGCTTTAGGGTGCCTCTCCCTGAATTTCTTCCATCTGTTTCATTTTTCCTTGACTTCTTAAAAGCTGAAGTGTTCTGGGTCTATTTTTGGCTCTCATCTCTTTTCAACCATACTCAGTTCCTTTGGTGATCACACTCAGTCTCCTGGCTATAAAGATGCTGATGACTCAAATTTACACCTTCAGGCCAGACCTCGCTCCTGAATTTCAGATTCACATGTCTTAACTGCCTAACATCTCCACTTGGAAGATAACAGAAGTCTCGAAAATAACATATTCCAAACTCAAACATGATTTCTACCACTTTATTCCCCTACTTTCTCTCTCTGAAGTCTTCCCTGTGTTAAATGATGGCAAATGTATCATCCCCAGATTCCCAAGCCATAATCTTTGGAAGCATTCTTAAATCTTTTATTTCTCTCATGCTTCATATTCAACCCATCAGAAAATCCTGTTTGTTCTACCTTCATAATATACCCACAGTTGCATTTTGCTTGTGAATTTCTGCCATTCTGTATGTGACAGCTGTAACACTTGCCTGGCACTTCCTCTTGGCAGTTTCTCTCCTTCAGCTTCAGTATTTTCAAATAATAGAAAAAGAAAGAAAGCTAATAAATAAAAGGGCATGGTGTGGGTGTGAAATTCTAATTGCTTCTTAGAATGTCTTTGTTTTCAAGGAAGTTATGCTTAGAAACACAAACACGTAATAGAAAGAAAAATTAGAAGCAGAGTAAGACAACAGATCTTATACAACGGTTGAATACTGTGATCTGTACGGAGTCTATCACATTCAGTGTTTAATGAATGTTCACTGACACAAACAATACTCTCTTATATTCATATAGTGCCTTACCATGTGCAGTGCTGTTATATGCATGTCATAAACCTGTTTACTTTTTACAACAACCCTATCATTCAGTCGGCCCTGAAGTCCTTGTGGGCAGAAACCATTTTATACCCACGAAGGCTAGCAGTCCTTGTGGACAGAAACCACTTTGTACCCATGAAGGCTAGCACAGGGCCTGGCACATGGTGGTTGCCCAGGAAATGTCTGTTGAGTAGGTGGACTCATTGGCATGGGCCAATTATCCTCATGTCACAGATGAAAAAAATAAGATCCGATGACTTGCTCAATATCATGGAACTAATGAGCAGTCTTCTAATTCCTAAGTCAGTGTTCTCCCAAATATTAGATTTAAAGTTTCTTAAAATTTTGGTTTCCTGTTCTTTATAACAGAATAAACTTTTTTTTTCAGAATAAACTTTTAAGAGGATTTTTAATTGCCTAGTATTATGTTCTTTCACTACCTTCCAGCTTAATCTAAGTAAATATCAGTTTTCTATTATTTTCAGTCACAGATAAACCTAAGAAAACAATAATACAGGTATAGGCTCCTTGCTGACTCAGAGAGTCATAAAGTGTCCATTTACTGCTCTCAGGAATATCCTACTTTATTTAGGTTAGGCATATTGATTATGCTAAAGCGATAGTATTCTCAGAAAACATATACACTCTCTATATAACTATCTATTTGGGGAGTGGGAGTTAGAATAGGAATCATATAACAATGTTAACTCTGAGTTTCCAAATGCTCCCCCCACCAACTAGCTCACTTCTACCAAATTATTCTCTTTAATGGTTACTCCTGAGTCACCCTGTCACCAAACTCTGACATCTTGTTTCATTCACATGGAAGCATCTAACTAAATATATCTAGATGCTGTCATGTGGGTTATGGTATTTCCTCTCCAATTACATATGTATCTTATTGACAAGCATCATTTCCAGATCCCCACCTCCCTCTGATGTCTTCTACATATTGAGTTCCCAGCCACCAGGCCTAGCTTTATTTATCCTGTCCATTTTGCTCCCCAAAGCCTCCCCTTTCTTTCAGTACTCTAAGGCAGTCTTACTCTTCATTTTCATAAAGCCAAACCTCTCAAGGGCAGCAAATAATTAAGTTAGAAACCTACCCCCATGCCAACTTGTTTATAACAACAGTGGTATCACTCACTTCTAATACTATTACTTCTCCTTCTCAGTACTCATAAAATCTATCCAAAAATACCTGAAATACTGCTTTTTAATTCACAGTCACATGGTACAGACTTTAGGAAACATAAGAGAAGAGTGACAGGAAATTTCAGACAAAATGGGATAATGAGGATGATTAGCAAGCCTCATTTTAGGGAGCCAGGGCACAGAGCTGGTCTTCAATGGCCATTATATGATGTTTTCTGATTATGACCAATCTAAAGGCAGCTTTGGAATAATCAAGGAACAGTTATGCCCTATAGGTTAAGTCATCTTTGCAAGAGAAAAGAACACAAAAACTTAGAAAGTGTAATTTCTAAGGAGAAATTTATAATACCTTAATTTTCTTTAGATTTTATATAATCTTAGACTACTTTTTAACAGATAGTAGACCACATCTAATAAGCCCAGAAAATGTCTTTTACCTTCTCTCTTAACATGAACTGATTTTTTTTTAAAAAAACTTAATAATTTAAAGATTCTCATGTATCTTAATGAAGTAGGAAAGGAGCTGGTGGTTCTAAGTTTTTGTCAAATCCAAAATTTACTAGTGACCGTGAATAAATTACTTTGCCTCTTTAAGCCTAAATTTCCTTGTCTATAAATGAGTATAACATTATCTGTTTCCTAAGACTATTGTGAGGAATAAATGAAATCATACATGAAAGGATTTAAAAAAATACGAAGGGGCAAACATCTGATAAATGTTATCATTCAATTCCAGCAAAAGAGCAGAGTAGAACAACCTGTCAGATGAGGGGGGAGACAACAACACATACACTTGGGAAACCCATTTCCCAAACAGCAAATTTATTCTTGTTTCTAGTCACCATACTGATTTTTCACTCTTTTTTTTTTTTTTTTTTTTTTTAAGTAAGCTCTACACCCAGTGAGTTCAAACCAAGATCATGAGCCACATGCTCTACTGACTGACCCAGGCAGGTGCCCCTGATTTTTCATTTCTTAAGGAGGAGATATCTTCAAAGATAATCTGTGGAGATTTATGGGGCTCTGGAAAATGATACTACTGTGGTAAGTATAAGAAAAATAAATGCAAATGCTGACACTTAAGTGGACTCATTATATTGCATTTTGTTAGAGTTAATTAAAGAAAAAGAAACAAAAAATTTGATGTAAAAATGTAGGGTTTTTACAGAAAATTAATATCTTCCTCTATGTAAAAATAGGTAACTAATTTTCTTTCTTTTTTTTTTTAAGATTTATTTATTTTTTATTTTAAAGGGGAGAGGGTCATAGGGAGAGGGAGGGAATCTGAAGCAGACTCTATGCTGAGTGCAGAGCCCGGCGTTTGATCTCATTACCCTGAGATCACAACCTGAGAAAAACCTAAGAGTCAGATGCTTAAGTGGCTGCACCACCCAGGAGCCCCTAGACAACTAATTTTCTGAGATAAACTATATTATATTTTCCTACACATGTTCCAATCATTTCTAACCTAGAGTTCCCAATCACCTGTCACTTTGTATTTTAATCTGCATGGGGGAGCCTCTGCATGTCCCCAGTCTGCTTCCACCCTCTATGCTTTCCATTTGCTTGATCATTTAAATGCCATCCACGTGCTGTCAGCTCCAGTCCAGATCTCTCTTGATGGACAGATTTTATTAGCCAACTGCCACTCATGACCCCCACTTGGATGTCTAACAGGACTCAAACTTAACATGTTCCTGATCTTTGCCCTCAGTCCTACTTACTCAGTTTTCCCCATCTTTGCTAAAGACTATTCCATTCCCCCTCTGATTACACAAAACATATTGGAGTTGCACTTCCATATCCATTCGGCAGGAAATCTTACTGGCCCCACCTTTTAAAGCATATCCAGAATCTTACCACTGCTCACCAATCCCACAGGTACCACTTTGATTTGAGCCAACAATATCTCTTGCCTAGGTTGTTACAATAGCCTTCTCACTTGTGTCTCTACTTTCATCCTTGTTATCCCTATCCCCACCCTAACTCTGGATTTATTTTCAAAACAGCGACAGAGTGATTCTTTCAAAAACCTGCTTCAGTGCATTTTTAAAAAGTAGCCTCCATATCTGGTGTAGAGCTTAATGTGGGACTTGAACTCACAACACTGAGATCAAGACCTGAGCTGAGATCCTAAGGTGAAATCAAGAGCCAGTCACCCAACCAACTAGCCACCCAAGAGCCCCTTTAGTACATCTTGTGCCTTTGCTCAAAACCCTTCAAGACTAACCCTCTTTATCCAAAGAAATACCTTATAAAATTGGCTCCACTATTATGTCTCTGACCTCATTATCCTACTACTCTGCTCTGGCCTATTTTGCCTCAGCTGTACTGGCTTCTTGCCATTCCACAAACATGCCACGTACATCCCTTTTCATGGTCTTTATACTGGTTTGTCTATCTGCCTGAAGAATGCTCTTTCATATGTCCATATGTCTAACTCTTTCACATTACTCATTTTTTCACTGACTCTCATATTGACCACCTCATTTAAAATTATAATTCTCCCATTCCTTTTTTCCTCTCTCTAAATACAAAGCACTTATAATTCCAACATACTATTTATTATTTATTTTCTATCTCCCTCTGTTAGAATACAAAGACCATTAAGGGCAATGTCCAAAGTAGGGTGCCCAGTACTCCATAGGTATTTGTTGAATGAATGACTTCTATTTCTTGGTTATGAAGACTCTTGAAAGTTGAGTGTGTACTGTGTTAGTTTCTTACTGCTACTTTAACAAATTACCATAAACTTACTCGCAGAAGACAACACACATTTATTCTCTTAGTCAGAAATCTAAAATCAAGTTGTCAGCACAGATGTGTTCTTCTGGAGGGTTCAGGGAGAAGCTGGTTCCATGCCTTTTTTCTGGCTTCTTGATGTTGCCTATAATCTTTGGCTCCTAGTCCCTTCCTTATCACTCCAACCTCTTGCTTCTGTTGTCACATCTGCCACTGGCTTCCATCTCCTGCCTCCTTTCATCAAGACTCCTGTGATACCTTAGGGCAACCCAGATTATCCAGGATAATCTCCCCATCTCAAGATCCTTAATTTAATCACTTCTGCAAAGTCTTTTTTTGCTATATAAAGGAACATTCATAAATCCTGAGGATTGGAATTGGACATCTTTGAGAGGTCATACTTCAACCTTCAAGCACATGAGGAAGATGCTTTTCTGGGTTGGTATGTGAAGCAGAGCATTATCAGCCAACCGCTGAAGAGACATGATAAAACTGCTTTATTTCCAGTATATCAGGCACAATAAGGGATAGCCAAACAGAAGCTCAGGCTTGTTTTCAGATAACTTGAAAGCCAGACAATATGATCTCTACTTGAATAGGCATATACTAGGGATGCCTGCATGGCTCAGTCATTAAGTGTCTGCCTTCTACTCAGGTCATGATCCAGGGTCCTGGGATCGAGCCCCATTGGCTCCTTGCCTCTTCCGCTCCCTCTGCCGCTCCCCCTGCTTGTGTTCCCTCTCTTACTGTCTGTCAAATAAATAAAAGCTTAATAAAAAAAAAAAAGAATAGGCGTATACTAGAGATGGGAAGGCAACCCAGCAGAAGAGGGCTAGAGAAGTTTTGAGTTAAGAGGTAACACACAAGGCTGAGAACTTAGTCAGGCGTAAGACATAACAACTCTCTTAAACCACATTCAGGTTTCTGGACCTGGTTCCAAGGGAAACTGGAGACCCCTCAGGGGACTTACACAAGGAAGTGGCCTGATCAGATTTACATTTTAAAGCCTATCACTCTTGTAATAATGTGAAAAAAGAAAGTGAGAGTGTGAAGACATGGGAAAAGACCAGTTGGGAGAACGTACAATAACAGGTGACAGAGCTTTGCTATTATACTAAGCTGTAGTCTCTTCTCTGAAAATGAAGATCGTATTATGACCAGCCTCTCCTGCGTCTTACAATGATCCACTGAGCACACATCTAAAGCAGTGAGCTGACCATGCAGACCGTACTGGCTCCTGCGTTGTAACACTGAGTCAGACTTCAGCTGCCTGTTCCCATCACAAAATTACAGAGACTGCTTCAAAGGAAGGAAAGGTACTGATTATATCTAACACAACATATTTAAAAAACAATAAAATATTGACACAAGCACGGTGAGATAGTAGCTAGCCTCTGCACCGTCTTATGAGGTCCAAAAGACACATCTGTCCAATACCTCTTGCTAATGGAGATAAGACATGATTACGAGCTCAGAGAGAATGTTGCCTCCTGGATTTTGGTGACAGTGAAACGAGAAACAAAATCGCCACTGGGACTCTTGGCTGCCGAAGACCAAATACTATGAAAATGAACAACGTAGATCGTTCTCCAAAGTGTTTTTCTTCATGTCCCCAAGTAGTGAGCTATCATAGTACTGTGTGTGGAAGCATTGATGTGGGCAGGACACATGGCTTCAGGTCCTGTCTCTGTCACTTACTAGGTTTACCAGTGGGAAAGTCACGTGAACTCTTGAGTCTCGGTGACTCTTTCTGAAAATTGAGATAATTATAGAAATACCTCATCATGGTTTCAGAATTTAAGGAGAAAATGCTTATCAAGGGCTAACATGGTAGATGAACTAGAATAAATACCCAAAGGCCTCTGTTATTACTAATGTTATTTATTGCTCTTTTTTTTTTTTTAATTTGACAGACAGTGATCACAAGTAGGCAGAGAGGTAGGCAGTGAGAGAGAGGGGGGAAGCAGGCTCCCTGCTGAGCAGAGAGCCTGAAACAGGGCTCGATCCCAGGACCCTGAGATCATGACCTGAGCCGAAGGCAGAGGCTTTAACCCATGGAGCCATCCAGGAACCCCCTGTCCTTTTTTTTTTTCTTATATGTTTATGTTTGATACCTTTCAAAGAATTGCAAAGAGCACCCTGAAAGGTAAGGGAGGCAGAAAAAAGGCCATCAAGAAAGCAGCACAGGGAATGTTAGGGTCAATACCAAGTCATCTTTATCAAAGACAGAACATACTCACCTGTGACTCAAGCAAGGATGGAGGAATTGTGTTGCAGTCAACGTGCGTTAGCAAAGAGCAGACTGAGAGCGGGCAAGGGTAGATGAAGGCGGGAGCCAAGGGGAGAATGACAGTATTGATGTGCTGAGAGCAGCTCATCTCCTAGAGTGTCTGGCTCCCTGTCACCAGGAATCTGACAGCACACGAGGAGGAGGATAAAAGGGAACACTGGCCATACTCTTGGGGCTGCAGCTGTCCTCTCTGTGAAAACATAGGCACATTCACCCTCCTTAAATGAAACGTAGGAAGAAGCTGTCTGCAGCCTTCTCCAGAGGGCATTGTTGGAGTATGAAAAAGAACCACTTAAAAATAACAAGACCGCCATTGTCAACAAATGAAATTCTGCAGATAATCTCATTAGATATTATCAAGACCCAGAGAGCCCAGGTTTCAGAGCTTTCCAACAGATTTGGACTGCCACAGCTTTTAAGTCGCACATGATTAGACCCCCTCAAAAAATAAATAAAATAAAATAAAAGATAATCTAATTCTCCAAAAGCAAAGGGTAAGTCTAAGTCAAGGATAGGGAAAAGAAACATGTCTACATGACCAAGCCTTGTCGGAATGGAGGGGAACTGAAGAATCACTTACCTGACATTCTTTCTTTTTGATGCCCCATAAACTCAGGCTGGGCTGAGTGCATTTAATCCCATGGAAAAGAAGTACTTTTGATTCATTTCAGCAAAGTACATTAAAGGAGGCACTTAGAATGGCTGACATAAGATGAATTTAGCAACTTTCAGAACTAAGAAGGATTAGATGTCTTTGGCAGACTAGACAAGATTCATTACGTGCTACCCTCTTACGAAAAAGATTTTACCTCCCCATTACCCACCCTGATTTTGAAAAACCTCCCCTTTCTCTGCTCAGTCCCCACGATGGGATAAGGAAACCCTAAGTGTCCCAAATACAACCTCAGTTAGGTGTGGAGACTAACAAGAGGATGCTTGCTCTAAATTCTAAAGTCCCAGGAAAAAACAAAACAAAACAAAACTGTCCATCTCAAATCAAGTGTCCACTCTTGGTCCAATTAGACATGGCAAGTCTCACACCACAAACATGCCTCAGGGAAGGGAAACTGGAGATTCAATAGGGATCCTAAAGTGTGTCCAACTTACCTTTTCCTTCTCTCTCTCTCTCTTGTTCCCTACCCATGGCCACAACACACCACTTGCTATTCCTTCTGCTTCCTTTTTCTGGGCTTCCTCATGATTTCCTCAGAATGGAATGCCCTTTTTCTAAGATCTACCTGTTGGAAAAAGGAATCAAACACAGGTCTCAAGAACTTGATTTGGGAACTGGTCAGAATACATGCTCAGACTCCCAGATCTTAAATTAGATTTTAGTATGGGAAGCTGAAAGGACATGGATCTTAGTAAAGGTTACAAGATGATGTCCACTTGGGGATGTTCAGAGTGGGGCTTCTCTGGTATATGTTAGTTCCTTACCAGAAAACACATGTGGATATTGACATATGTCTCATGGAAGCCTGGTATTAGGGAAGTTTGAGTCTTTTAAATCCCAGCCAGGCATTTGGAAATCATAGCATTACTGCCTTAAAAAGATCACCAGTGCTATATTGTTGAATTAGTCCCAGCTGACATAATATCTCATAAATAGAGTCACAGAATGCTCGCTGGCTGTGAACGATCTCTTATCTCCAGAGCTACAAGCCCTTGAAGGTACTAAGCATGACCGTCTTGGCCTGCCAGGCACCATCTCATGAGGATGTCTCTTCTCTCTCCTCTGAAGTGGCATAGGACTTAAACACTGTGGTTTTACCTCCCAGATTGGTTTGTAAACATTATGCCCTACGTTGAGTGGTATGCACTCTGTCATCAGTTTCAATCCCAATGCAGCTGCTTCACTGAACTTGCTGGAGAAAGCTCCTCACTGACAAAACTGGGGACAAAAATATCACCCTCTTAGAGGGACTGTGAAAATTAAACAGCAATGTATATAAAACACCTGACACATGGCCTGGTATGAAGGAAGTACCCAACAAATGCTAATCACATCATTATTTCCTGCAGGAGCAGTCTGTATCCTATTGACATTTGAGTATGTTGTCTGTATCTACGTATGAAAATAGAAAATGAATTAAATAGAAAAATGGCTATGTGAAGACAATGCCTCCCATCACCTGACCCAGAAACCTGCCAAATGCCTAATGGGGTGACACGGACCTCTTCCGTGATGACAACTTTAAACACGACAAAGATACCAGCTTCTTTAAGCTAATTATGCCTTGGTTGTGGCTAAACCTGCCTGACTTCTTTGAAGCCTTTTCAGTATCCTACTTACATGTGCATAAACTCGAGGTGTTTATGAGCCCCCAACATTCACTGATCACCTACCATTTGCCAATTACTGCATTAAACACTGCAGATACCAGATGAGCAAAAGAAGCCTGTATTCTAACGTGCTGACAGTCTCATTCCTGGATGCATTATCTACTTTAACACTTAGCTTAATGCTCGCCGCACGTTCACTAATCCACAACTCATACAACATAATGATTTGTAAGGTTTTCAACTCTTGGTCTTCACATTCTCGAGCTGGACAATCATGATCTCTTCTACGGGGGATGCTGCCACTACAAACCCAAGTGCAGATTTGCTCTGCTTTCATTAAAACAGCATCTTCCCCACTGCCATCAACATAGCTGATGTTCACTAGATAATGTGTACAAATTTACACAGTGCATTCACAGAAATGATCACACTTACTGTACCTGAACTTCGCATAAGAGCAGGTTTACCAAAGCTCCGTGGAGTATAGTCTCTACTGGGTTTGGGGTTTTTTTCTGTATTTGATAAGCCTACCTTTTGCTCAGTTTGCTTTCTGGCCACAAAAAGATCCCTGGGTCTTTGTCTTCATGGAACAATCTTCAGAGTGTCTGCCAAGTTTCTACTGTAGCTTCAGACCCAAAGCAATATATTTTACTTTTTAAATGTGAATTAATGTTTCTCCTAAATCTTTGTCTTTGTACTTACCATCCTTGGATGTCATCTGCTACCTTTGCACCTATTCAGAGATATGCAAGTTCTTCTAACGGTTTGAGGTCAGATGCCAAAGGATCCTCAATCTGGAATGATCGTATGTTGTCCTGAGGCTGAGAGGTTTTTTGGTGCTTCTTGTTTTATTATTTTTTAATTTACTAACCACATATCTCTGGAATCTTAGTCATTGTATTTCTCTACCTAGAAAAGTTCATTTTCTTTATTCTTTCTTATTACCTCCATAATTCCCTAATCAAATGAAGGACAGTTCCATAAAAATTGCATTCAGATATACCCCATATTTAAATACATGTTGTTTTTTATAAGTTTGAGAAACCACATTTACATCTCAAATATATATACCACACTCCAAATACTCAAGTGCTTCTTAACCCACATTTGGCCTAATTTTCAGGTGATGTCACCAGTCCAGTGCAAAATCAGGTCTGCAGTGAAATACCATATCCATTCTGCTGTGTCAGTGCCCATGCCACACTGGTGATTAAAATTTGAGAATCACTCCTATGCCCATGAGTTTATTTGTATTTTTGATATAGGATGTCCCAGTTTTAAATATTGTATAACTTTATAGAAAATGACAGATAATCAGGAAACCTCAAGTTGAATGCAAAGTAGCTGAAAAGGAATTCCTAAAAAAGGAAATCCTCTTTAGCAATTCCTATGCTCAAATCAACAAGTTAAAGGAGATGGAGAGGATCATGATTATTCTAAGCACTATCTTCCCAAGGATGGACAATCTATATTTCTAAGGAAGCTGTCTTCCTTAGACAGAAGCTGTCTTCCTCAGTTCAAAAGAACTCAAGAACACCTAGATAAACAATATGAAAAAAACAGGAAATTTCTTGTTTTAAAAAAAAATCAAATTATTCAAACCCAAACTAAGGAAAATATTTCCCACTGGTGATAATGATGATGCTGATGCCAATGACATTTGTATTACGTACTATGGGTCCGGTGCCCTTCTATAATATTTATATTAAATATTTACTACACATTTATTTTCATTTAATACAAAAATGTGATAAATTTAAGTATCCAATGTAAATAGGTTAAATATTATAGATCCACATACCTATTTCTATAATAGAGGAACAAAGAATATATAGAGTTACCTTTCCTGATCTTGCGAATTCACAATATATGACACATAATTAGATATAATTACCCACAAAAGGTAAATTAAAGCAGTGAAATACAACTTCTTCAACGATGAAATTAATGAAAGTTAAAGAAAATAGTGGTAGGGAGAAGACATTGAGATTATCAATTGACTGCCATTGATAGAAGTATATAAATAAGTACAACTTTCCTAAAAATCTGTTTGACAATATATACAAGAACCTCAAATATTTTAAACTCTTTTCTCAGTAATCATTTTCCGGCATACTTCTCAGAAATTGACAAAATGAATTACTGTAACAACTGAGCTAACAAATCTGTATATGAGTCAAATTGTTCCAAATCGTTTGCTTTCAACAATTATGAAGAAGGACCAATTAGCTGGTAGATCACAAATAATTTTGGTAAAGATTACAGTGATTTTTTAGCATATAATGAACTTTAAAGGAGTTTTAAAAACTGTATCACTGCTATAACTAAGTTTTAAAATTCTGATTTACATGTGTATGTTAACTTTATCAATGTCTACATATGTATATATGCCATATATATATATATATACACATAAATAAAATTGAAAAATAGAATTGAGTTAAATTTATTAGGAGTAAGTTATATCTACCTATTGACAGTTAAGAAAAAACTAAGAACTTTCTCTCACTAAGAACCCCATTTTCAATAAAATTGAAATTTTGTATTTATTAACTATTAATTTGTAATAATTTTTGTTATTTGATCAACTTTTACTTCAATATATACTTACTGTGCTGCAGAGAAATGTAATTAATCTATGCCACTGAATATATTACATTAAGATAAATTTCTAAGGAGGAAGTACAATGGAAATAGAAAAAAAGCAATGATGCAGAATTTCTTGGTATTAAGGAAGAGCTTTTATGTATTTTTTTAAAAAACAGATAACTGTATCAAATCACTATGGCACTAAATTTTACCTGAAACATGATAAAGTATTAGAATTCCTTCACAGTTATTTAAGCTTATGATAAAAATTTTAGTTCCCTATGTAAAAATATGTAGTACTTTGTAAAAATCATTTTAGAGAGTGAGTAAAAACTTGAACAGAATTATATATCACTTCAACACATTCTGTTTCTCAAAAATTAAGATTTGGAAATGAAGCTTATAACACTTGTCTTCATCTTGTTTCAGATAGCATCATGTTTTCCAATTTATCTAACATATATTTCCCAGGTTTTGCTATACAGATTATAGTGGGCAGAGCAACGACTCTTATTACATGCAGCAACGCAGAAAAGCAGTGAGAGAGAGAATGATCTCTTCCAATCAAGGGTATTTTCAAAGAGCTGCTAACATGGGACAAACTCAGTATATCAAATCATCCGCCTCTTGGACACCAGCTTCCAAACAAGCTTATTTTAAAAGCATCTGCTTTAAAGAATCAGACCTATAGATACAGAGAACAAACTGCTGGCTGCTGGCAAGGGGTGGGGGGAGGTGTAGGTGGGAGAGGGACACAACGGGGGAGGGTGAGTGGGAGACCCAGGCTTCCACTGTTGAAACGAAAAACTCATGGGAATAAAAGGTACAGCATAGAGAATACAGTCAGTGATATAACAGCATTCAGTGGTGACAGATGTTAGTGACAGCTATGGTAAGCATAGCATAAGGTGTAGAGATATGGAATCCCTATGTTGTACACATGCAACAAATGTAACACTACATATCAACTATATGAAAAAAATAAGTAATGTTAAAATAATCATTGCCTTTCAATTTAGGAAAGAGCCTTACATTTAAAAATCACAAAAACAAAATTAATGGTATCTCTTAAGGACAAACAACGTTCTTAGGGACTTTTTCACATTTATCATGGTCAGTTTTCTTCAAAAGTTACTCAATTATTTTGAGTATTATTTTAGATAATAGGAGGCAAGATGTTCTTGAATTAACTACAGAAAGAAATATGGATAATATCAAGTATCAGGAATTACATGTGAAAACTATTTTATGATCAAGGCCCTCCCCTCCACTCCGCCTAGATAAAATATGAAAGGAAAAGAAAAAAAAGAAAAGAAAACCGCAATAAACCTTATTGTTTTGACCCTTCCCCAACAATCCCAACTAAATTCATAGCTTCTGGTACATCTTGGCCTATTGCAATGGGCTTCTGTCTTCCCATGATTCCAACACAACTTGCTTTCTAGAAGGTCAGCCAGCCCTGCACGTGTAAACTTCAGCTTTAATGGTTTCTACTTGGTCTTCGTCTGGTTCACTTCTCTCAGTTATTTGACATAACTGACCATTTCTTGTTAAGTCTGTTGTCTTCCCTGACCTCTAATTTTTCTCTTCTGGATTGAACCATCCCTTCTAAGTCATCTCTTCTATTTTGCATCCCTGAAGTGGTGAGATACTTCAAAGTTGTTCTTAGTCCTCTCATGGCCCTACATGTCCGGGGGATGATTCCTTCTGCTCCAATGGCTTTAACCATCACCCCCAAGCAAATATGTTTTAAATATATATCTCTCAGGGAAATATTTCTTAAAAGAGGCCTCATTTCTCCTTAAGCTTTTCATACATCTCAAGTTCAACATATCCTCATTGTCTCTCCCTACCACACTCATAATACTCCTTTCTCTCTTGCCCCAATCCCTTCATTCCAAACCAGTACTTCCCATTCTGGGGTACAATGCAAAACACTATCATCTTCTCCCAAGAGTCTTTTTTTTTTTTTTTTTTTTTTAAGATTTTATTCATTTGAGAGAGAGAAAGAACATGAGAGCACAAGCAGGGAGAGAGGCTGAGGAAGAAGGAGAAACAGACTCCGCATGGAACAGGGAGTCCATTTGCTGAGAATATGTTCCCTATCACCAGTTCATATTAATGGTATCCACAAATCTAAATCTGGTGTTCTGTGGTCATGCATCAGATGATTGATTTTTACATCACTGACATATAAAGCACAGTGTAGCAGATAGCAAGCACTGATATGTTTGGAAAGAAAAGGAGGAAATTGGGAACCAATGGAGAACCTTTTTTTTTTTTTTGAACCTTTGAAATATTCCTTATAATAACATTTTCTAAGGAACTCACAGTATATTTTAAGGCATTATCTAATAATGTCTAATAATTTAAGAATAAAGAATGTTAATCCCTTCCCCATTTTTAACCTGAAGACAAGCTTGAAGATGAAAGAGGCATGTCCTAGAATGTGTTCCTAGGTTCTTGGACAAAAGATGATGCATAATCTCTCAATAGTTAATTCTTCCTATTCTCAGAATTTTCTCTTGCCTAAAAGAAACTGGGTGATACAAGCAACCAAAGCTAAGATGCCCTAAGAGTTCTCATATTGAAATGAGAGTTTTAAAGACACATGTAATGACTTCCTTTTTGTGAAAGACTACTCTCAGGTGAAAGATAGAAAACGTTAACTGATCTGTTCAGAACTGGGCCACTCTCTGCGACTGTCCTTATGCCCTTCAGTCCAGGGTTAAGTTCTTTGTTCACTTTGGCCCTGGCTGAAGGGGAATGGGACTTAAGGTAGAGATTACACGAAAGCCGCCATTTTGTAAAAGCTATAGGAGATGCCACAAGAACTGAGATGTTCACATGCAACAAGGGGTGAACATCAAAAGAAGAGTAAAGACAGTGGAGAGTAGACTGCTTTCTCTGAAGCTTATCGGAGTTCCTTTGGTTGAGAAATCAAGACGAAATCTCAAGATAAAAAGCTCGCTTTTGACAAAGTCAGTGAGTACTGGCTTTCGCTGGAAATACCAGAGAAGTGGCTTTTCTGGCAACCAATCTGTTTTCTTATTACCGTACGCAGCTATGTGTGAAAATAGCTCATGAAACCCTTCTCAGAAATCTTAAGGAGTTTAAGAAATAGATACATGGAGGGAGAGGAATTCTAATGTTTTATGTAATACCCTTTGTATCAGAGACAAGTACACCATGTAATGCTTCAGGTTAGAAGTGAAAAAGAAGCTGGATGCCAAGTCCAGATTCTAAAATGTCAGGCCAAGTGAAATAGAAGGAAAATTACTATTGCTAGATTAACTATAAAATTTGAGAAATCACAAACCCAGAAAAAGCAAAACAGTGGAGTGGGACCTCTGTCAGCAGGAGCAGCTAACACCAACTGCAGATGCCCAGGATTATCCTTTGGGCAAGCAAGGTATCAGGTAAGAAAAGAAACTAGGTAAGAATTTGTTTTCTTCTGGGACCTGGCCTAAGGGGACAGGATTCTCTCTGCATCTCAGACCAGTTTGTTTTCCTCTTGGACTTCCTGGTCCGAGATGCAGAGAGAATTCGGTCTCCCAGACCAGGTTACTTTAAATGAGACAAGTTCTATTTAAAATTGTTTTCACCTTTAACTAGAGAAAACTTATTATGGAATTACTTTTTGCCCTTTACAGTATCACAGATACCCTGACAAAGTATTACAGCCAGTGATTTCCAGGTGGAAAAGTAATGTGGCTTTGTAGCCAACATCCCCGAATGAGATAGCAAATTATATTGTATCTGATAATACTGATTGCTATACTCCTAATAAAACTAGTCATGCTGCTGGGCCCACTGGGCCCTTTATATGAATTGATTCTGTAAGCTGCCAAGAAGTAAATATTCCTATTATTTTCATTATACAAAGTAGAAAATGAGACCTAAGTGACTTATCTTAGGTCACATTAGCTAACCCAGGTGGTCTGGCTCCAGTACCCATGTCACCTCTTAATGTATTATATAATTGCATAAATTCCAAAAACTATTTAGCCCAGCATTCAAGGCCCTCAGTACACCACCTGCTTCTGCTAGCTAATGTCTCATTTGTTTGCTCCCTTGCATCGCAGAATTTTAAGATTTGTCCCATACTCACTCTTGGATTTCTCTCTCATTCTCTCTCAACCTGGCTATAATCTGTCTTCCACCCTATCACTTTACTGAAACTGCTCATCAAGTTGGCAGTGACCTCTACATAGTAAATCCAGGGGGTCAATTCCCGGCCATCTCCTCAGGTCAGTTGTAAGTAGGATCTGACGTGACAATTTCTCTCCTCTGTTTGGTTGCCATTCTTCTCTTGGTCACTGGTACCTCACAATCTCTTCATTATCTCAAAGGTCATTTCTTTTCAGTGTCTTTGCTGGTTCCTTCTCCTCTTCCTAACCTCTAACATCAGACATCTCCAAGGCTCACCTCTTGGTGATTTTCTTTACTATATCCACATTCTCTCCCTTGGTGATCTCAGGCAGGCTCATGGTTAAAGTTAAAAGTCCATGTAGATGCCACCGACCCCTGCCCAGACCACTTTCCTACCATTTGCACAAATAACTGCTTATTCAGCATTGCCACTTGGATGCCCAACAGGCATCTCAAATTCAACACACCCATGATGGAACTCCTGAATCCTGACTCCCTCAGAATATCCAATTTGTCTTCATCTTCCCTATTTCTGTTGTTGGAAGCTCCATACTTCCAATTGCTCAAGTAAAAAATGCTGTGATTTGTCTTGATTCACAATGCATTTTCTTTCTCTCATACCAGAAACCCTACAGACTCAACCTTTAATAAAACTATATCCAGAATCTGACCACCACTTATCACTCCATAGCTACTACCCTTACCAATGGTGCCCGGTTTCATTCTCAACAATGTCTTAAACAATGAATTATAGTTGTCCTAGCACAAAGCGTTGATCTCATCACCCATCCCTATCCCAATGTCACCTCTCTGATCTCATCCATTAATCTTCCCTGCTTCACTCCACTCCAGCCCTACTGGTACCCTTGCTAACCTTCAGTAAGCCAAGACGACGACTGCTTTGGGGCCTTTGTTCTAGTTATTCCCTCTGTCTAGAATGCTCGTCTCCCAGATCACCACATGACAATTTTCTCACTTCCTTCAAGTCTTTATTAGAGATTCAATGAGAGACTGTTTACTTCAACAGGGAACCTTTCCCTCCACTTGGAATCTCTCTGCATCTCAGACCAGTTTGTTTTCATCTGTTCATCTCTTGTCTGTATCTACTCCACTTATATCCTTCCAACATATTAGATAATTCTACCTATTAATTCATTTTTACTTATTATTTTGTTCACTGATGTATCTCAAGGGTAGAACATATCTGGCACATATCTGTAAATGCCCAGCAAATGCTTGTTGAATGAAGAAACAACCACATATACACTAACGACAGATGTCACTATGCCTTCTTAATCTTTTTTTCTTTGCTGGTTCATGGTCTTTCCTCTTGTCTTGATCCTTCCGCTTGAGATAATCATCGTCAAAATTTCTCATCTTTGGTTCAAAAAAAAATCCCTCACCTCTCTCCCTCCCCATTCACAGGTTAAGAATAGAAGCAGACTAATAAATGTAACACAGAAACTCTTAAATTAATTATTACTTACAATTTTCCAAAAACAGTGATTAAACTGAGAGATCCGTGATGTTCCTACCGAACTGCCTTTAAATGCCTGGCACTGAGTCTCAACCATTTACCTCTGAACTCGGGTTCACTTGTAAACTTCCCATAGTTTAGATGCAAAGGAATCCCTGACCAATACTGCCACCTACCGATCAAGAGGATGAGCAATCAGTATGAGAGAGAACATGAAATCCAGTTTAACAAAAATTAGGAAAAGAAAATCATGAAAAAGTTCATGAAGTCAGTAAAATAAATCGCTTTTCCCAAAGAGTGCTAGCAGGGAGTCTATGTTGAACTCTACAGCAGGAGTGAATAAAGATTATAAATAATTATAACCCATTTCAGAAAAGAGGAAACATCTTTGAGATATTAACAGGGCAACACATCTTCTATCATAAACGAGCTCTTCAACTTTTCAACAGTAACTCTCTTAAGAATTAAAATGTCTGAAACTCTTAACAAATATATTTGTTGCTTTTATGGTTCCTCACATACAAACAAAAATTAATCCACCACAAGATTTAAAGTTCATTAAGAAAAAAAAAAAATTAATAGAAAAAACATTTGGGTTAATTCCAGGCCATTTATATTTGAAGCTCTACACTAATAAGTTTCTCCTCTTTAGAAATGTAGAGAGACCTCTTTCTTGATTGTGTAAAAGCAACATTGTTCAAGATCAAGGATTATGGATCATGAGTTCTAGGGACTTAAAATGTAATGGCATCTTTGTATTTATTTACCAAAATCTGGCATTCTTTTCATCATCAAAAGCCTCTGTGTCTGCCCCCACCCCACCACTGCCATCACCAATACACATACTGGGGGAATAGAAAATGGTAAAAAGTTAGTTGACATATGCTTTAGAAAGTCATTTATCTAAGAATTTTTTTTTTAAGGTTTTATTCATTTATCAGAGAGAGAGAGAGGGGAGAGAGCGAGCACAGGCAGACAGAATGGCAGGCAGAGGCAGAGGGAGAAGCAGGCTCCCCGCCAAGCAAGAAGCCCGATGTGGGACTCGATCCCAGGACGCCGGGATCATGACCCGAGCCGAAGGCAGCAGCTTAACCAACTGAGCCACCCAGGCGTCCCGAAAGTCATTTATCTAAATCATTACATTCACTCTTCTTTTTTTGAAGTTGTGCAACCCCATAATGTATTAAGCAGTAAATTTCATGTTTATATCATTAATTGCTTTCATTAACTTAAACTATTACTAAAACATTTTAGGAAATTAATATATATTGTCAAAATCAAAAACAGAAGACAATGTGTTTTTGAAAAATCCTAAAGAACAAAAGTTTGCCTAAGGAAAAAACTAAGGCGGGAAACAGTTTTTTATCTTGCACATGTCTTCCCAATTTAAACATCACACAGGAGCAACAGGAACAATAAATGAAGTGGCTTTTAACAAAAACACAAATACAAACAAAAATGTGGTACATTCATAAACATAGAGGATTAAAAGTAATAATTCCAAGAGAAGATACTTTAGAAAAATGCTTTTAATTATAAAAATTTTTTAAATAAAAAAGCAATGGCACAAATCACAACAATGTTATTTAAGTGATCATATCCACAGGCTGCTCCTATAATTACAGGCTAAAAATTTACGACTATTCTCATTAACAGCATTTTCCCTCCTAACTGGAATGACATCAAGAGCTTCCGAGAATGTGTAATTTTCCCTAAAATACTACTAAAAGTATCATAAACACAGTGTGTGCAACACTCATTTACATCACCTTTTATTTACTACACGCTAAACTCATAAAATATTGAACATTTCTCACTTCTTTTCTCTTATTTACGGTTCAGAGGCTCATCTCTTGTCACAATATGGTTTGTGCATTAAAATCCCTGGGAATAGTACTTTCCACAGCATTTTAATAAATTTACTCTGATTATCTAAAGTACACAAACAAAAACTTGTTCATATGACTGTGTCATACCCAGAAAAAAATAATGCTTCCTGCAGCCTTCTTTAGGAATTAAAAAGAAAAAAATAATCCCTCTTTCAGTAGAATGCATTCTTAATCATTTCCGGATTATACGATCATGCATATTTATACGAATAGGACCATAGGTAAAGCCAGCTAAGACTTCATAAATTTCACTTAGGAGAACACAGCATACATGAAGTGATTTGACTTTCACTCTTTTGTTACCCATAATCCAGTTATTCCACATGGATATATTTTACTTATTCTTCATATAGAAGTATTTAAGAGTTCCGTAATGGCGGTTTCTGACAGTTTGATTTGCTTGATCGCAGATACGGTTCTGCACACATATGTCAGATGAGCTGAAAACAATGCAAATCACTTCATGTGATACAGCAGGGAGAAGTGGGATGTTATTGTTTGAACAAATGATTCAAAGGGAGGAATATTAATATCCGATGGTGACAGGAATACTGTTGAATTTGGTCTGTTTTAAGATGCATTGTCTTCACGACTTGCCAAATACCTGGTATTTGTGATCTTTTCAGTTAAAAAGCAAACCTAGTTGGGGAAAGGCAGACGTGAGGAGGAGAAAAAGAAGAGGAAGCATGTATTACCATGTATATGATTTTAGGGGAAAAAAAAAAAAGTGAGAGGGAAGAGAGTATGTTTTCACATAAAACAAACTGTCATATCCAGGCACCTTTCACAGAGTCTAAGAGCTGCCAAGCTAATTAACCCCTTTTCCTCTGACTCTAGAGATCTTTTGTTTGCTCATCGTATTATTAATGAATGTAATTCTGGCAGCAACACAAATCTGTAACTTCTTAAGGCTTCAGAGTGTCACTATTCGTCAGTTGGGTACATGTGAACAATAGAAGAGTCCTGCCGTTTCTTTTATTTGCTCTCTTGCCCCAGCAAGGAGCCTCGGGAGGTCCTCATGGTTCTCTGCAGCTTCAGTCTCCTACGATGGCTTAGACTTGATGACCCACTCGGCATTGGGGTTGAGCTGATACAAGTCCTTCATGTAAGTGTCGTCATCAAGGCAGCGTTCTCCTATCAAAGAGACACTGGATGAGGCAGAAACGGTGTAGAGGCTGGGATGCAATATTAAACTTACTCCTCATGGCTTAACTCTGAAATCCTAGACTTCAAAATAGGTCTCATCCTTTCCCATCTCCCAGAACATTATAAGACTTGGCCAAAATACTGCAAAAGTCAGTTTCATAGGCTTTCTCTAAAGGAATGGGTTTCGAATTAATTTAGGAAGTTGAAAATACTTTGTGTGAAGGGCTCTGCAATGGCTCACTAAAAGCTTATGCACCTTTATTAAGAGCGGCAACAGTCTGGGGTCTATCTAAGTAAGAAACAATACTTCATTCCCAATATCTAAGAGTAAAAATGCAAGATCAAATAATATATATATATATATGTGTGTGTGTGTGTGTGTGTATATTTAAATAAACTTTGCTAACAGAGTTGACATTTCCAGGCTTCTAACAGAGTTGCAGTTTATTTTTTATTTATTTTTTTATTAACATATAATGTATTATTAGCCCCAGGGCTACAGGTCTGTGAATCGCCAGGTTTACACACTTCACAGCACTCACCAGCAGTTTATTTTAAGAGTAAGCCTTCATATGCCCATGTTCAAGTTTCAGTATTTACTAACACTTTTGTGTCCCAGGAAACAACTCCACAAAATTTAAAATCTTAAAATATTTTCAATTATTATTTTGAATTAAACACTATTTCATTTATTTAAGTTTCACCTGTACCATTTTCAAGGCCCAAAATAAAGAGAAAATATTACTTCAAATTTTAATAGAGGTGAGTACAACAGACTGGTAACTGGAAATGGGCATCTGAAATACAAGGCATGGTAAGAATCAATCCATTCATTCTATTTCTATTCCCGAAGTTACCAATGTGCTTGTATTCGTATGTGTGTATATCTGTGTTGGTCTTTGTGCGAGTGTGCGTTATTTAGAAGGCAATCAACAGTGGCAAAAATAACTTCTGCTTTCACTAAAAATATCTAGTACTGAGCCATAATAAAAATGTAATCCTAGCCTTAAATAAGCTCAGCTACTTCCTTTATTAAGATGTGATGTAAGCATATAAAAAAGAAAGAAGTTTTGAAAAAGTTCATTACCATTCTAGAAGCTCCTACTATTTTAAGGCAATTTGCCCTTGCTGAGGTTTAACACAGATGGGCATTTGTATGGAGGAGCTCAAATAGAGTCTGAAAAGTCGGACCACTGAACAAATCCAGAAAATTCATCGACTATCTAAAGCATGCTATATTTAACTTCTGATTTTTTTTCTCTTCAAAGATATAAATAATAACCATTGGCAATGTCAAATCAGCATATGTAACACAGAGAGAAACAAAATGTGCTTACCAATATTTCCTCCAATTTCATACAAAAAAACTTCTCCTTTCTTAAGAGTCTGGGCAATCCCACTATTAGGGACAAAACAAACTGATTAGTTGTATCATCAAGCAGCTTGCAAGTAAATCACTTTAATGTGCTTGGGGAATTCTGGCTTGTATGGGAAATTCATAACTTAGACACACTGTAATTATCTAACGTTTGTATTTTCCCATCTGTTAAGTGTGCCAAATAGGTAATAAAAATGTCACACCTGTAAATTAAAATAAACAAATGGACTCATACATCTGAGGGCAAAATAATACATCAGCATCTAAATTTGTAAAATCAAAAAGAAAAGTAACATAATGTTGTAGCTGCCAATAAAATTATCAATTTGATCAACTACTTTGCATAGGGGCCAGAAAGAGCCTCCTGAAACTACAAAAAGTAATATTTCCACCTCGGTTTTCACACTGCATTTATTCAATAAGTATTTATCATGGGTTTGCTGACAACTGCCCCAGTGTACAAGATGAATGTAAAGAATAGGACCTGGCTCAGAACCCTTCCGGTGCCGGCCATTCAGGTACAGGGGTTCCACATACTCAAAGGAGGAAGCAAACAGTCATTTTGAAGGTTTCATAAGGAAGAGATGCATTTACAGAGTTACGATCTTCAAAGAATAAACTCTTCTAGAACTTTGGGTTCAAATAATAAAAATCAGTAAAATTCAGTGGTTTTCAAAATGCTGTATACAAATTACCTGAGAAACCTGCTAAAAATTCAGACCCAGAGCTCTAGAAACTGATTTTGTATGTCTAGATCAAGCCAAAGAATCAGTTTTTCAAATGCTCCTAGGCAGACTGGGATGCACAGAAGGGTTTGTGAACCACTTGTGTAAGGCCCCGAAGACCTGGAACTGTGAAGGGAAAAGCAGATCTGACTTTTATTCAAACCATTACATATGGCACAGTACGAGCTCTCCTAACCCAAAGATCCCATGACTCTTCCAGGTTATCCAACTCAACTACTCTGCTGTCTGGAACATGATAGACACTTGGGGCTGCACACGCCCCCATAGTTAAAAGCCACCTGCCAAGTTGTATGCTAACCAAGAGACAGCTCCCTTTATTCCAAACCAGTGTATGCTTGTTTTTAAAATTAAATAATAATTATTTTATTTGTAATATAGCACATAATGCAATAAACTTTGAATATAAAAAGAGTGATTATTTCTATGAAAAGTAAGCTGAATGTTTTGGGAGACTTGTGTGGGGGGGTAGAAATGAATTAAATATTGCTCTCAGATTATTTCTCCAGTATCTGTGCTCTTGTTCTACTTTAAACACGCACACACACACACACACACACACACACAACTGGATTTCCTGGGAAATACAAGCTTTGCATAATGTTAATGAACAAATGCATAATTAAAGAAATGGCAATAGCCTTTTTAAAAACTGATGAGTAAATGTGAAATTTATTGTATATTCACTTTATGTCATTCATGTGTTCTTGTCTTTGGTGGAGAAAGTAGGGGAGGGAAAGGATGAGGGACGGAGGGCTTCCAACTGCCCCTGGGCTGATGGAATGTGAGTGGGGGGAAGAAGAGAATGTGGTGGGAGAGAACATATATATAAACACTTATGGACAACTTCACTTATATGGCCCAAATAGATAGTGCTAATGCACTTCATGGTCATTTTCCTGGTTCATTATGACAAGATTATAATGCAAGTCCTGTTATGGTCCACTCTTACAAATAAAAAGCTTGAGACTTAAAGAGATTATAAATCTAGCTTAAAAAGAACCAGGAAAAGCTGGGGCGCCTGGGTGGCTTAGTGGGTTAAAGCCTCTGCCTTCAGCTCAGGTCACGATCCCAGAGTCCTGGGATAGAGCCCTGCATTGGGCTCTCTGCTCGGAAGAGAGCCTCTCTCTCTGCCTGCCTCTCTGCCTACTTGTGATCTCTGTCTGTCAAATAAATAATAAATAAAATCTTTGAAAGAAAGAAAGAAAGAGGAAAAGCCGAAATCCAGAAAAGCTGGATCCAAATCCTCGGCCTTCAGCATCCCCAAGCATAGAGAAAGGAGCTGAGGAATGTTTGGGGGTGGGGGGTAAACAGTGGACAGAGAGGTTTACCAGATTTCCCTCTGGGTAGAGCAGGATAGGGCAAAGGGAGGAGGTAGAAAAACAGATTCCATTCCAGGGGGCAGCAAATTCTTACTTAATAACAGCACCCTGAGCAGAAAATCTAAATATGCAGAGGACAATTGTCACAAACCTGGTGCTTTCTACAGCAATCATGCTATACCGTAAATATTATAGTCACAGTCGACTCCATAGTCACCTCTTCCATCATCCGCAAGGACAGCAATAAACGTAGACTCAACGGAACACTTGGGTCCTTAGAGCAAATGCTGTGTAAATTAACTATATCTAGGCTGAAAGACCTGCTTAGGCATCTGAAGTCTGGCCAGACGATCTTCAGGTAAGAAGATCTGGGAGAAAATGGGCAGTCATCCCTGGTAAGCAGATTGGCAAGAGTTGGTATGTACTATGTCACAGCAGGAAGCAGAGAGGAAGTGGATTGATTTCATGAAGCAGAGACACCCTTTAGGGAGCAAAGACCTGTAACTGCTTCAGGGTTTTATTTCCTAAAATTCCATCTCCTCTGAGACTCTGCTCCAATGGCCCCAGATCCATGACGGTTGCTAGACCCTGGTTTGTAAGGAGGGTGTTTAAAGGGCAGCCTTTGGTATTGGAAACCACCACACATTTGGAATTTAGCACCACCACCTATCAAATGCATGACCTTGCAAAGTCTCGGTTTTCTTCTCAGTAAAACAGGAGTAGTACTAGTGCTTACTTCGCAGTACTGTTGAGAGGGGAGTTGGTGCTGGCTTACCGAAAGCTCAGATACGACCAATAAGCTTCTTTTCTATTTCCCCACCATCTGTTACTGCTCAAGCTCATCTCTTCTCCCAATTTATAAACCCTGAGGGAAGAGACTTTAAAATACATCTTTATACCCCTTCTGACATCTAGCAGAGGACCTTAAACAGAGCAGAGGCATATTAAATACTCATGGTACTGTATTCACACTGGAGAGGTTTTGGCAGAAAACTTCACTGATGCCCTTGAACGTTACAATGCAGACATGACATTCTATCGAAGACTAATTCTAAGAGGCCAGTGCCCCAGATATCGCTTTTGAAAAGTTTAGATAAATTTTCAATGAGCAGAAATGAGGGGAGAAATCATTAAAATAATAACTCCAGTTTAAAAAATAATAAGAATTACTAGTTTCCGATGTAGTATAACACCCAGTGCTCCATGCAATATGCACTGTATGGAGACTAACATAACATGATAAAAAAAAATTAAAAAATAAGAATTAGAAGGATGAAAACTGAAAACCCAATATACTTGTTAAACCTCTAAAATTTAAGAAAAGCTCTTGTAAGATGTCAAAGAAAGCATATGCTCTAATATCATCAGAGGAATGCCAAAGGCTACCAGAAGACTCCTCCTACCCCAGCAGCACCAGAACAGACGAGAAGGCTCGGTTGTCCCTAACAGGGACAGTGTGCTCTGTGTCCAGAAGACCTCAAAGCTCCGGGGACTGCCTGTCCTCTCTCGATTCTTCAGACCTTGCTTTTCAATTTCAGCATCTCTTTCTATTCATTATATTTCAGAAAAAGTTGTATTTTGTTTGTTGGTTTTTATCCCACTGTATCTTATTTAGTGATTTTCCTAACAGTCCCCACAGAGTAATTAACCTCCAGTCCACACCTTCTGGAAAGAATATCGAGTGCTCTCATATGCCAAGCCCATTGCAGGCACAGTGAAGGCAAGCTCGGACAGTCTGAGCCCAACAGGCTCAACTTGCCCACCAACTACCTCACATGAACCCAGCTCATCGTTCCAACTGTCTAATTACTAAGTCTGTTCTTTTCTGTGGGGAAGACAAAACGGTGAAGTACCTCCCATCACCCCTAGTTGTGTGTGTGTGTGTGCACGCGTGTGTGCATGTGCATGTGTGTGTTGAGGGGGAAGGGAGACCGCGTACGTGAGTATTTGAGTTATACTATGCAATGATTAAAACAAAACAGGCCTCTACCTTTCTTGGCTGAGAAACCTGGCAAGTACATCACTGGCTTTCAGTTCTTCTGTTAGCTGTATTGCCATGGAAACTTTCGAAAGATGGGGAGCTTGCACTCGAATCACTCCCTCAGGAACGTCAGCCTGCAAAGCAATGATGACACTGGAACAAAGCTGGCAGCAGCTGGGACATGTAGCTCCGTACAAGGCATTATATGGGAAGTGTGCTTAACTGCTACGCATTTCACTTCACTACATAAAAACCTTAACTACTGTATAATGCAATTTGCTAAATTACATCAAACCTCAAATATCCTCTTAATGGTGATAGGGGAACTTTATAATGCCTATGCAGTAATGCTTAATTATTTTTAAAGATGTAAAGAATGACAGCAATAACCATTACTGCCATATTAAGTGCTGATTTCTGAGTATTATCTACTAGAGAGTGCTTCTTCATGTAGCAATTTATGAAATTGAATCAGAAAGAAGTTACTTTGTGTGCTACTGCAATGTATGCATTTAAAAAAAAAAAATCTTCCCATGCACTGACCAAATCTCACAGAAATTTCTGTTCTTGAGCATCCTTGAAAAAAACATGCTTTTCTATCCATCTGTAGCATGTCTGCTTCTGGCTTGGCTGTGAGGCTTACACTGTGACCACACACTTTGAACTTCAGATGACCAATTCCAAATCTTATGCCCATAGATGTTAAGAACTGTTTAGGTGTTTGGTGAGATGTCCGTGAAAGACTTTGAGGACTGCAATATCAAAATATCATCTAGGGCATTTGAAATACCAGGTTTAATTAATTCCTAATCATTCCACTACAATAAATAGTAATTTATTATTTACAACTATATGTCATGAACAGACCTTAGGACAAAGAGCATGCACAAATTCTGCTTAAAGTGAATAATACTATAAAACTGTTTCATTAAACTGAAATTTACCAAGTATTGACTGAGAATCAAGCACTGGGCTAGGTCTACTTACCTGGGAGATAAGTAAGACAGAAGTCTTTTAGTACCCACTATTATTTTGTGCTCACAATTCTTTATTTATTTATTTTTTGTAATGTACATGATCTTGAATTGCTTTTACCCCTACCCCAACATAAAGCATGGATATACCATGAATAGAATTAAGGTGATTTCTCTCGAGGTTCAATAAGAATAACATGGCTTTAGAATCAGATCACATCAAAAGGGAGGTGGCTCTGAGAGAGTTACACTTTCTTCTCAGTAACCTGTGGAATGTAGTGCAAGAGGAACAAAGAAGCGATACTCATCCAAGACCACACAAGGAAGTGTGGGATCGTTTAAAACCATGGTTTTGCTCCCCAAAGTGCACAAGCACCTCTTAAATCTGTGGAGACATGGAAGAGGGCCTCACACCCATGTGTGAGACTCTGCTGTCCTCCCCTGAGCCCTCAGGGAAGGGCCACAGGAGCATTCCCTCCAGCGAAAGACCGACAATGCTTCCAGGAAGGCCCGCTGGCCATCCTGGTGGAAGAGGGACCCCGTTCCTAATGTCCTTTAACTTCCCTTTCTGGGGGTTATGTGCTCAACCCTATCCCTGAAGGACGTCCCAATCCCAGCCCATTCCCAGACCCTCAACACCTGCTTCCCTCCCATTCAGCCGGCCCCTGGGCTTGCTTTGCTGACTTTCCATTTTGGGGGCATATATCTTGGTCTGATAACAGTCTAGTCTCTCACCTCTGCCTCTCCCCTACGATGCAAATCTAACTTCCCTTTTTCTTTGATTCTGTGACAATTTATTTTCATTTCTAACACTGAAAAATGAGCTGCTTCTTACAATGGATGGGGCACCTTCAGGTGGTCGTGTGCCTTTTTTTTTCCTTTCACAAGCCGGTATTAAATCAGTGGTGTATCTTCTAACTCGGAGATCACGCTCCATGCCCTGTTGCCTTGGGTTCCATCACTAACCTAGATCCCACTGTGCTCATTCTACCTGCTGGCCTGGTCTCACCTGTTTGTTTCTTCCTAGGAGATGGAAAACAAGAAGCTGGCAGAAAACACAAATGTTGGAGCAGGATTGTAATATCAACAGTTGAAGCACCAAGTCTGTGTCCATAAAACCCTAATCCACCTTGTCCACTCAATTAAGATACAATTATTGGTATTTTGGATCCTATTAGTCTATTATTACATTATGGAGGGCCCTGAATGACAGGCTAGGGTTTGCGGATGCCCAAATACTTCACACTCATTTAAGAATGAGAACTACTTAAGTCATAGAACCAGGTTTCCTTACATACACATTTTCTTTGGCAAAAAAAAAAAAAAAAAAGTGACAAAAACTGTCTCCCATAATTACATCTTCTCCAGCCCTAAAATATCAAAAAGGCAGGCAACTCTAGGTTGACATTTAAAGTGAAGTAAGAGTTGGAGCGCCTGGGTGGCTCAGTCATTAAGCATCTGCCTTCGGCTCAGGTCATGATCCCGGGATCCTGGGATCGAGCCCTGCATTGGGCTCCCTGCTCCGTGGGAAGCCTGCCTCTCCTTCTCCCACTTCCCCTGCTTGTGTTCTTTCTCTCACTGTGTTTCTCTCTGTCAAATAAATAAAAATTTTAAAAATCTTAAAAAAAAAATAAAGTGAAGTAAGAGGATAATAATTAAGTTTTTGCATTTAGAAGGTCCCCAAGAAATGAGTTACAAAACCCAACTGATCTGGAAAAAATACACTGCCAGAGAATTCAGGGACATGATAACCTATTTCTGCTCCCTGCCATCTCCCACCACACTGTTCCTGCACTACGTTCTACGGTTTGGGTTAAAAAGGTCAACTGAAATTTGCTATGAACACCCAGGCTTTCCTATCTTTATGTATGTTCTACTCCTCTCCTGTGATATCTTCTAGCCCAACTCAAATGTATCAAACTCCATAGAACCTGCCACGATCCACAGAGTCAAAAAGAATTTCCTCCTTCCCCTGAAACTCACTTATGATGGGATTCTTCTACACGACACTTGCATGCTAGTTACACACCACACAGCTGAGTCACAGCTGGAGACTCATCTGTGATGGGATTCTACTACATGACACCTGCATGATAGTTACACACCACACAGCTGAGTCACAGCTGGAGACTCGTCTGTGATGGGATTCTACTACACGACACCTGCATGCAAGTTACATACCACACAGCTGAATCACAGCTGGAGACTCGTCTGTGATGGGATTCTACTACACGACACCTGCATGCAAGTTACATACCACACAGCTGAGTCACAGCTGGAGACTGGTCTGTGATGGGATTCTACTACACGACACCTGCATGCTAGTCAAACACCACACAGCTGAGTCACAGCTGGAGACTCGTCTGTGATGGGATTCTACTACACGACACCTGCATGCTAGTTACACCCCACACATCTGAGTCACAGCTGGAGACTCGTCTGTGATGGGATTCTACTACACGACTCCTGCATGCTAGTCACACACCACACAGCTGAGTCACAGCTGGAGACTCGTCTGTGATGGGATTCTACTACACGACACCTGCATGCTAGTTACACACCACACAGCTGAGTCACAGCTGGAGACTCGTCTGTGATGGGATTCTACTACAGGACACCTGCATGCTAGTTACATACCACACATCTGAGTCACAGCTGGAGACTCGTCTGTGATGGGATTCTACTACACGACACCTGCATGCTAGTCACACACCACACAGCTGAGTCACAGCTGGAGACTCGTCTGTGATGGGATTCTACTACACGACACCTGCATGCTAGTCACATACCACACAGCTGAGTCACAGCTGGAGACTCATCTGTGATGGGATTCTACTACAGGACACAAGCATGCTAGTTACACCCCACACAGTTGAGTCACAGCCAGAGCCAGCCAGCAAACATTTATTGAGTAGATGTATTTCTCAAGAATACCTCTAAGACGGCGATGCCAACACGGTAGTTATTTCTCTAGAATAAAATAACATACACCAATGTGTATCTCCTAAACAGCAAAGAAAGGCCACCTTAGGAACATTTTCTAAAAGAAACAAGTAGCCTCCATCTATCGCATGGTATTTCCTCTCCTACTGAAAAAAGAGAGGAAGGAAGGAATTAAAGGTGTTACAAGAAATACTTCAGTCATGTACTCCCACCCACAGGGAGTCACCAGTCACCTGCTTGAGGATGCTGCCACTTTTCCCACAAGGCCCCCAAGAAGAACTGAAGTCCTCCAAGACTGTGGCCGTGGCCTACAGCTTCTAAGTGAGTTCAGAGATCGTGCTTGAGAGAGCACGACCATGCTTCTCCCTAAAACACCACACTGAGGTCGGCGTAGTGTTGGGGGTTACACCCACACGCAGTCCACGTGACCCAGGAATCCAAATTCCAAATCTGATAGGATTTGGAAGGAAGAGGTTCAGGGACAAGCTTCTGAGGACACTCAAGAGTTCTCATGGGTGTGTGACGTGTCATGGGATCGCCGTATCGTGGCTCTTGCCAGCAGATGGGGACAAGCATGGGGGCCAAGTTCCTTCTGGCTGTGAAACTACACTTTCTCACACCTTCCCCTCAGTGAGTAGGGGGTGAAGCTAGGCCAGTTCTGGATCAGCTTTAGCCCTACCCAAACTATGAACTATATTGCTATTTTGACTCCTTTCCCATAGAACTGGAGTATCAGTGCCTGTGGAAACCTTTCCTCTGGGCCAACAATGGCAGAGTGCCTTTCCAGCTTGACTGGCCACATTCCCTGATGACTAAGGAGACTGTTCTAGTGGGGAAGGTGTGTGTGCGATTATGTGTGTGTATGTGGGTTCATGTGAGCATACAGACAGGAATGATTCTTGAGTGTTCATTTCTGTTGTAACGCTATGCCATCCAAATTCTCACAATAGTGCACACATAGAAGGGTGTGACTCACCTTGAATCTGCCATGCCCTTCACTGTTGAAGAATTGTGTCTAACTGACAGATAGAATGATTAAAGACGGAGAGTTTAGAAGTTGTTTCTGGAAAATTTTCCAGAAATCTTGACAAGGGTGGCCAAATGATATTTGCTAAAGACAATAAACAAGAAATGATGCCAAAGCTCCAATTTAAATGGTGTATGACAACCACCATTAAGCATCAGAATCATGCTGTATCAAATACTCTAGCTATTAGTATACTGATTACACTGAGCTGCCAAGCTTTGAAGAGAAACAACATGCTTGATCATTAAGCCACTCTGTTCTTAACTTGAGCTATAGTAATAACTGAATCTGTGAATAGTATAATCTTTGTAAACTTCCTATTTCTCCTTCTTTTTTTTTTTTTTTTTTAGTTAACAGCTGTGACTCTCTTATTTTTTTAATGTATTTATTTTTGGCGTGCTGGTGAGCTGAAGTTAAGTGATATACAGCAAGACTGGAGAAGAGAAATATTTCACTAACACACCATCAAAATTAGTCACAAAGGATTTTACAACTTGCAAAATAATAATCTCTTATGTGTACAAAAACTGTTATAATGGAGAAAATAATCTCATAGGGTCCTCCGATGTTTTATATATTGAACTAAAGTATATTTTTAAAATAAGATTTTATTTCTTATTATTATTTGGTCAAATAGAAAATGATTTTAGTATTTCTTTGTAACATGTAGATGAAACACCACATTGCTTGTATTTTTTGCACTCTAGATTAGAAATTCGAGGTCAGACCTTTAAAAGTGATATTATTCCTTCTTTTTGTCATTAAAAGCTAAGTTAAATGTAAAGCTGACATTTTTAATGCTACAGAAAAATATTTTATCATCAAAAGGGCCAACTGGAAATACAACTTTCTTAAGAAAAAGAATATAACACATATTTTAGGAAATTAAACAAGGACATTTTAGCAAGGTATCTTAAACTAAAATGGCATATTCATCACCTTAGTCTGATTGGAGATGGAAATATCGAAGGCAATCTCCACTATCTTGAACTGCCTAAGTCCTGATTATAACTGGCTCTTTATCATTCAAATGCTTAAACTTTTATCCAACTCAGATTCAAAGACTTTTAAAGAAGAACCTGAAATAATTTCTATAGTAAGATGCATTTAATTTACAATGAAATTAAGTTGATGTTTTTCTCTTTTAACTGGTACTTTTTGCACTATAAAAAAAATCACAGAATATCTTAAAAAGAAACAAGATTTTGTGCTTGATATTATAATTTGATTTTCCATGTGAGTCCCCAAGTAGATCCAGACACTGTTTCCAGACCTAAAGCAGATGCTTTAAACAATACCTACAATGATGCTCTGAGCTCAGAGCTGTTAAGTGAAACCAGAGATGGAATTCTAGACAGAGTTGTGACCAAAGCCATGCACCTCTAGTTATAAGCAACACAGACTCAACATTACACTGATGCCAACTCTGGGATTCTTCTGGAGAAGAATGGCAGAAAGCAGCAGCAACAGATTTCTTTTCCATGCCCAAAGGCCTAAATGTTAAAATGTTATAAGATCATCTCGGACTTTTAGCAAGTCATGTAAGCTCTCTAAAAATTGAGTTCCTCAACAGTAAACTAAGGGTGTGACGTGAGATCATCCTGGGTTAAAACTGAAGTTGACCACAGAGGGAACATTCCCTCCACAAATAAAGGAAAATGTGAGAAACTCGGTTTATTTTGTAAAATCTCTTTCTCATAAATGTACAGCTTCCCAGGGTGCCTGGGTGGTACATCAGTTGAGCACCCAGCTCTTGGTTTGGGCTCAGGTCATAATCTTGATCTCATGGTGGTGAGATCAAGCCCCATGTTCTGTTCTGTGCTGGGTGCAGTCTGCTTGGGATACTCTCTTCCTCTCCCTCTGACACTCCTGGTCATGCTCTCTCTCTCTCTCTCTCTCTCTCTCAAATAAATAAATGAACCTTTAAAAAAGTACCACTTCCCTTTACTTTGAAAGATGAGCCCGAATGACGAATGACAATAGAAAAATCATACAGATCTAAGTCCACAATGAACTTGAAACCTGCATGATTCAGCAATTTATAACCAGCTGCTCATCAAAGCTGCCCTAGACCCTTATTGGGCAGAGATGCGATTTGAGGTAATCATGGGGGAAATGATGGAATGTCTGTGATTTCCTTAAAAATACTAAAAGGAAACAAGTTATGGGAGATAGAATGGGATGAGATTAGAAAAACAGGTTTGATCATTGGTGATGGGTTTATGGGGTTCATACACTACTCTGTTTCCATGTATAGATAAGAAAAATTCCATGATACAATTAAATATATGTTTATACACACATATATACCAAATGGTGGGGGATCATACTTACAGTTTTTATACAAGGTTTTTCTCTGAGAGATTCTGACTCAATGGGTTCAGGGAGTGGCCCAGTCATGTTTTAATAAAAATACTTCTACCAATGACTCTATAGCAAACTTTGGATGAGACAGCATTAATCTGGTCTTACACCTCATTTTATAGAGGAAAGAAAGGCCCAGAGAGATAAAATGATTTGTCATTAATGTCTCACTGATGGCAGAGCTAGAACCAGATCCTCAAGCCACACGACTTCTGGTAGATGATGTGGTGTGTATGCATGGGTACACGGGCTTGTGTGTGTGTTTGTATGCATAATAGCAATCCCAACTGCAAGTTGAAGGCTATCACAAAATGGTTATTTTTTTGTTGTTTTCACCAAGTGTTTCCTCCTGCTGCAATTGATGCGTCTTTAGTACTCAAGAAAGTCACATTTCTATCAAGCAATTAATACACTGTAGTCATTAAAAGCATTTGCCTTATTAAGTAGATTATATCCCTTTCAACCTGGTTCAAACTGTTAATTTATCTAGTCAAGCAAGTCTCAAAAGCATGAATCCTGATTATGTATAGTTAGGAATAACAGCATGCAGAATGCTTTAAAAAATATTACCTTGGTGAATTTTCATGATCTACAATCTCTTGTCTTCAATGCCTGGCAATCTGGCTTCTTCCATCAATAGTTACTGACAATGCTTTGGAGAAAGTCAGAAGTGACCTTTCAAATGCAAAATTCACTGGACCTCTGTCCAATGTTTACCTTCCTCAACCTCTCTCTGGCATGGGGTACTACTAACCAAACTCATTTACCTCCCTGGTCTCCCACCCTGGGCTTCTAAAGACGCTATACTCTTCCACTTTCTCTGACTTCCTATTATGTCTTGCCTCTTTTACCAGCTCCTCTCCCATGGCCCACCACTAAAATATTGGTGTCTGTGGCTTCATGGACAATCTCTATGCTAAGTCCCAAAAGCACACCTCCAACTCTGGCTGCCTTCTGAGCTTCAGGCCCATGTAGCCAAAGTATCACGCCGGCAAGTCAATTACAAATGTCCAAAACTGACTTTCTCATCAAAGCCTGTTCCTTTTCCTTAACACTTTCCCTCAAGGATAAAATCACCCAAGGTAAAATCAGTGAGTCATTCTAGATTTCTCCCCATTCTACATTCTTCATATCCACATTTGAAGATCCACATCTGGTGGGTCCTCGTGGCTCGCATTTAACACTGCCTTCCGATGCCATTGCTGGGTGTTGGCAGGGCCCTGGACTGTTTCAAGCTATCTATTAAACACATGTTAGTAATGGCAGAATACATGTTCACTCTATTACTCCACACTAGCCCAGGCTTGGGGTATACACCCTTTTCAGAGTTTTTCTGTCCCCCATAAGGAAATAGAGGCTAAGAGTAAAGAGACCAGATTTAAGGTCCTCCAGATTTGGTTTCAAATTCCAGCTCCCCACTTCTTATCCAGATAACCTTCAATAAGTTATTTAAGATTGCTGATCCTCACTTTCCTCATCTATAAAAAATGAGATAATAATACCGTATACTTCAATTAAACTGCTGTAAATATTAAATGAGATGATGTTTGCAAAATGCTTAGCACCATGCCTGACCTCAGGACAATTATCACCCCTTAGGAATATGGCAATATTCATGGATTTGTAGCTTTTCTTTAACATACTAGCAATATCTTCCAATGTCAATATATACATTTATATTTCTGTGATATTTTACTACACAGACATGCTATAAAATATGTAACTGATCGTATCCTTTTGGGACTATTTCTAATTCTGGCCGGAATAAAGAATATGGCAATGAACTTAAGCATAACTCTTTGCACATCGTATTATTCCCTTTGAAGGGATTTTTGAATACAACGAGGAGCATGGTTTTCAGGCCTTGGCCAGATGCTAACTGCTCTCCGGAGGGATCCTACCAATTTATGCACTCCCATCAGCAATGAAATTAGCTGGCATCTCCCATGTAACCTCCTATTTTTCACTGCTCCAAACTTTCCTTCATCTGATAGCGCAGCAATTTTTAAATTTTAAAATGCAAATATAAAAATTTTAAATTTTAAAATGCGCCTGGATGGCTCAGTCGGTTAAGCACCTGCCTTCGGCTCATGTCATGATCCCAAGGTCAGGGGATCGAGTCCGGCATCAGGCACCTTGCTCAGGAGAAGTCTGTTTCTCCCTCTGCCTGCTGCTCCCCCTGCTTGTGGGCTTGCTCTCTCTCTCTCTCTCTCTCTCTCTGACAAATAAATAAATAAAACCCTTAAAAATGCAGAAATAATCCTGTAGCTCCTAGGGTCAAGACTTCCCTCAGCGTAGAAGCCTGCCTCCCCCTAGAGACCCACTCTGGCCTTCCTTCTGCCCCTGCCACTCCATGCACCTCAATGGCCCCTATGACCTCATTTTCCCACCAAACACCCTCAAACATCCCTACTTTCTTTTCTAACACAAATCTCACACTCAACACACCCTAACTGAAAACCATGATCTTCCCCATTGAAGGAGCAACTCTGTCCTTCCAATTTCTTGAGCCAAAAACCTTGAAGCCACTTTTTACTTCTTTCTCTTACAACTCGTATCATTTCGACTTGAAGGAATTCCAATGGCTCTAACTTCAAAAGACACAGAACCTGAACACGTTGCCTCCACTGCTAATATCCTGGTCTCACTTGGTTTAAGACATTAAGAATATATCCTGGTCTCTCCTCTTTTATGGTCTCCCCATCTATGCTGGCTCTCCTAGAGTCTATTCTCAACCCGGTAGTCTAAGGGGAGCATTTTAAAACATAGATTTTCAAGCCTTTGCTCAAATCTTGCAATGGTCCCACTTCGCTCAGGATCAATTCAAATTCCTAAAAGATGGCCTACAAACACTACATCCCTATGTAATTCATTGGTCCATGGTCCCTGTGATTTCATCTCATACTCCCGCCCCCCTTGCCAGCTCCACTCGGGTCACAGAGCACTCCTTGCTGGTCCTCAAATACCCCGAGCAAGCTTCTGCAAGCTTCAAAGGCTTTTGACAGACTACTCCTTCTGTGCTTCCTGAGAAAAACATCTAGCACAGCTCTCTATCCCTCCTTCATGTCTTCATACAAATGATACCTAGACTACCCAACTGAATATTGCAAGGGGCTCCTTCTCTCAATCCTCTTTGTTTGTGCTATCTTTATTATTGTAGAGCACTCACCACATACTAACATACTAGGTAATTTACGCATCAATTCTTAGTTACAGAATTTAAGCTGCACAAGAACAGCAGTATTCATCTATTTAGTTTAATAACGTCTTTCAGGTGCCTAGAGCAGTGCCTGGCACATGATAGTCATACACTAAATAGCTGTTTAGCAAATGAATAAAATATCCCAGGAAGTCTTGTGCTCCATAATTTCATGCTACATATTCAAAGGATTTGGGGGGCAGCAGGAGTAAGGAAACACAAACTACCAAGACAGAATGGGATTGGGCAGCTAATCAACAAAGTAGATGGCCCATGTTCCATCCAATAACATCATTGTTTTTCTATAATCGCTTTCTGTGCATTGTTATTCTCCCTAACAAAATGACAGTACCTTGAACAAAATTCTGGCAAGTGACTAAAATTTTTCAACCAAAATGACAGGTCTAATGAACCACCATCACAGGTCATGATTACCTAGGGGCTACCATTCTGTCAGGAGGCCTCCTCAGCCAGTGAGACTTCTCTATTCAATTTGCTGCCTACATAATACCTACACGTTCTTCACACCTCAGCTCTGCTTCCCAGGGAAGCCTCTCTCATGCCCACTCCCTATTTTGTAGTCCAGGGTACCCCAGGCTACAGGATTTACTCCCTGAGTAATACTTAATACATGAGTAAATCCAGGTTTAAATTCCAGGCCTTAAAATGGCAATGTGGCCTCTAACTAGTACAGAAATAATTCTCAGACCAAGTCTCATCTAATTAACTCAAAGTACAAACTAATGAAATCCAAGTTAACACAAATTCTCTGTAGATAACAAAATCATGTCAAACGTCTCATATCCGAAATACAATTTTTTTAATTATTCTGTCTATGGTTTCATTATTTAAAAGTACAGCAGCATAAATGTTTCCTCAGATAGATAATGTACCTCAGAGAATCATGTTATAAAAGACAGGGCTATAAAGTCACCTAAGTTAATATGAATAAGCAGAGCTACAAAGCAAGATGACACATGTGTATAATGGTTTTAGAAGAAATAAACTGTTCTAAGTTAAACAAAAATGGTACACCAAAAATCCTTTCTAACCCATGACAATACCAAGCCCTTTCTCAAAAAAATATAACACAATTTACAATTCCCCTTTATTAAACTTTATGTTCTTAAAGGTACTTAAAATGAACCAAAAATATTCATGCCAAAAATACATTATTTTGTAATGGTGAGAGCCATAATATAAAATATGTATATATATAAGAAACATATCTATCCACATTTAAAGAATATGTATTTATAGTTATAGATATATAGACATATTTATATTTATATTCTATATTTATAGAATGTATATATTTTTAAGTTATAAATTATTATATATATATATTTTTTACAATTACTAGTTTTCTAAGTAGGCCAAAGCCAAAAAAACCCAAAAAACAAAAACCACAAACTGATAACTGCACTTCCACATTATTCCACAAGATGTCAGCATGTAACCGAATAACCTCAATGGTGGTGTGACTAGAGGGGGTTGTCTCCACCATAAACAGAACAATAGAAAACCTTTCATTTCAGGATCTTAAGTTAGAGCTTTGGTAAATGTGTTCCATATATGTGTTTTCACACATATTTTATTATTTTAAACCTATTCCTTATATTCCTACAGCAGGTTGTAAATGGTGGTATGTAGGTATTTCCTTTTAAACCATCTTAATTTTCTTCATTCCAACATAAATCTCACCAAATTCTTCACATGATCCGATGAGGAACCGTTTCCATACTTACTGAAACCCACAAAGGATGCTAGGCATAACCAACCACTGACCTATATGCTGATCTGAGTTTGTTATTTTTCCCCATTTTACAGATGAGAAAATGGAAGAAAAAAGATCAGTGGTTCACACAGGGACTCTTTACTGCGTAGAGATTACACACTCGGTGGGCACCTGGAGTCTCCACAGAGTCCTTTGTGTGTGTGTGTGGGAGGGTGTGTGTTGAGACACTCTGGTCTTGTTATTTTCCTTTGTTCCCCATTAACAGCTCTTATGCTGAGTCACCAACACCTGAGCAACTGTTACTACTGATTGTTCATAGGAGCACAGTTACCCTTATTGAGGCCTTTAACTTAGAATTAGCAAAGGGCCCAGTAAGTGTGTAGAAAGTTCTACTACAGAAACATACGAAACTCTTTCTCGTGCACATGATCGTAAAAACAATACTGAAATCTGCATAAATACATATCTTCAAGTTTTTCTTACATCACTTGTATTCTTATCTTGCTTTTCATATTTCTCTCGGTCATAAGCCATTTTCTTCAGCAATTTCTTCATGGCTTTTTTGTCTTTTCTATGATTTTCACTGTTTTGCTTCCTCACTTGGTTGACAATAAACTTGGGAATCTACAGAGAAATAAAATTAAGTTTGGAGAGAAAAGAGAAGTGGTTCCATTATGAACTACGGAAATAATTATCTTTATGTTTTAAATGTGGAGAAAAGTCAAGGTTTTGTCCGTATCATAAGACTACGCTATTTTACATGCACTATTCATTAAATATGCAAAAAAATGCATCATATTATTCATTCACTATGAGTACAGAGCATGTACATGAAGTAATTTACCTCCCATTGTGTAAGTGAGGTTCAAAAAGAGGCTTGGTAAAGTTCAAGGATGTAGTGGCCACTTTTTATTCTTTATATGCCAAGATGAGAGACTGCCTGAGGTTTCGGGCATTAGGGTCACCACCTTGTCGGCTGGTCCCTTTAGCAGCCACCTGCCAACAGCCCAGCTTTTAGCTAACCTGCAGTCCCTTCTACAAACCAGCTAGCCTCACCTCAAAAGGGAAAGAAAAACTCACCAATAAAAGCCAACGGGGTTCTAGCAATAATCTAGGAAAAACTGATCCTCAGAAATTACGTTAGCAAAAATAAAATATTTTAGGAGTTAGCAAATTGAAACAATGAAATAATACTGTTATATTAAAAACTGAGATTTAATAAGTGGCCATTATTTTATTTTAATCCCAATGTCGTTAACTTACAGTGTTATATTTATTTCCGGTGCATGGACATCCTTTTTTTTTTTAATGATACTTGCAATCACCTCTATTGGCTTGCTTTTTTAGAAAATCTAAACCTAAAATGACTTTAGAAACTAGATATCACCACTCATTAACAGAACTTAAAAATATATACTTACTGTCCACAGGACTTGTTGACACTTAATCAATAAGTGCATGATATTAGCTGTCCCAGCTGCCATGACGAATTCTCGCTGCTCGTTGGACTTCAAACCCAGTGTGTGACACATGAAGAGATTCGGGGCCATGACCATGGCTACATTCATGGTTGTCATCTTATTTTTCTCTCTATTGTCTATTACTCTTTGGAGAAATTCAAGCAGGGCCTGAAACAGAAAAGACTCTTCTAGATTTGTGTTTTCGTGAAGATAAGAGATGGAAACACTGCCGTGTATGGGATTTTTTTACTTAGTTAAAAACAAGTAAGTTGTGCATAATAACCACAGTCGGCTCACTACGTTCAGTGGGCCTCAGCATCAAAGCTTCTCCATTTGGTTAGCACTCTGAGGTGGTGTTTTGTTCTGTGAAGGGCTACGGCACAGGGGAATGAGGCAGACAGGACACCCACCTGACCCAGGCAGTGGGGAGAGGAATGGAGAAGCGTCAAACACAGGGCCTACAGGAGCCATGGAGCACTGAAAAGCAGTTTCAGATATCCTACAAATATTCACTTGCTTCAGGAAGTGCTTCACTTTTGTCTTTAGGGGTTAAAAAAATCCCCTTAGAAAGGCTCATTTAACCTCAGTTTCATTTGCTTTAAGGTACTCAATAGCTAGCTGACAAGAAATCTAGAAAGAATGGAGACTGTCATGTGGAGGGATGAGGGGGTGAACAGAGACCAAGGAAGAGTTTTTTGAAAACTGAATGTGTACATAAAAAGGAACTTTTCGCCAGAACAGGCTCTTTTATGCTCATTTTGACACCACCCACCTCCCACCTCTATTGCCAACACTCCTGGGTCCTCTGAGCCTGCCCTCCGTAATAGCCACAGGCAACTTAGATCACCATCCTCCTGACAGGACCTAGGGCTTTAAGTTCTTCTTTTGCCTTCTTCCTTGAATTAATTTTGGTCTAGACCAGTAACAACAACAATATAAGTATTCGATGTTCTCTAGGGGTGAGGCCTGGTTTTAAGCATATCATAGACATCATCTCACTTAATCCTAACCGGAGAGAGAAGCTATAATTATCTCCCTTTTACAGATGAGGAAACAAGGTGTAAGAGAATTTAAGTAATGTACCAGAGATCATAGAGCTGGCAAATGGTGGAGAAGGTCTCTGGCTTTTGCTTCTGAACTCTTTTTTTTTTTTTTTTTTTGAACTTTTTATTTCTTTTCAGCGTAACAGTATTCATTGTTTTTGCACCACACCCAGTGCTCCATGCAATCCGTGCCCTCTCTAATACCCACCACCTGGTTCCCCCAACCTCCCACCCCCCGCCCCTTCAAACCCTCAGATTGTTTTTCAGAGTCCATAGTCTCTCATGGTTCACCTCCCCTTCCCATTTCCCTCAACTCCTAACTACACAAAGAATCAGGGTTCCTGGGTGGCTCAGTGGGTTAAGCCTCTGTCTTCAACTCAGGCCATGATCTCAGGGTCCTGGGATCGAGTCCCGCATCAGGGTCTCTGCTGATGAGGGAGTCTGCTTCCCCCTCTCTCTCTGCTTGCCTCTCTGCCTACTTGAGATCTCTGTCAAATAAATAAGTAAAATCTTAAAAAAAAAAAAAAAACTACAAAAAGAATCATGTTTTCATATTTAGCTTAAAATCCCAATCAGAAAGAGGTCAAATAAATGATACCGAAGTGGAAAAAGAAACAAACAAAAAGAAGCTGTTCATCTCTCCCAAGATTTGGCGGGGTGGGGGTGGAAATTCCTATGTTAACAGGAGGATCTTAAATCAAGTTTAGCTGCTATATAGACTTCAAAAATTTGAAACAAACTAAAGGCACTCAGTATCTAACCATAAGATTTATGTATCTAATATCTGGTACAGCTCTCAGAAAGCTACACTGTAATCCAAGCATAAGGTTATATAGTAACAATACCTTCTCAAATGAGGACAAAAGATTAATTGGTGAGGGTTGGAGAAAAAAATTTAATTTTGTTCCAGAGACCAGAATAATTAGTCAGGGAGCAGTGTATCTCTTTCTTTACAGAGCATAAATTTTAGAGATTAGGTAATAAACCACCTTAATCGTGGTGCACATATGCAGTAAGATTATTTAAACCATTACCATCAGAATATTCAAATGTGTGTATTTCTGTGTATGTAGATTATGAAATTTAAAAAATGTTAACCTGGCCCTTACTGAAAGCACTTCATCTTCAGATATATTTTCTCTTTACCTGAAATAGAAGAACTGACCTTTTTCAAAAAATATCCAGGCACGTGGGTAGCTCAGTCAGTTAAGCGTCCGACTGCTGACTTCAGCTCAAGGTCATGAGATTGAGACCCCACATTGGGCTCCACAAGGGGGCATGGAGCCTAGTTTATGATTCTCTCTCTCCCTCTCAAAAAAAAAGTATCACTAGTCTCTATTACATAAGTCTCACTGGATCTATTCCCTGAAAACCAGTTTGATTCCCAACACAGTCATTTATTAGCTAGGAGAGATCTTAGGGTAAACTTCTGACAACTCTGTCCTTTAAATTCTTCTGACTCATAAAACAGGAATACTAATCTTCCAGCCTGCCAGGACTGAGCAAGACAATGTGTACAGCTATCTTCCTAAAACTATAAATAAATAAATAAACAAATACCAATAGTTATATTAACACAGATCTGCTGATACTGGTCTTCATTGTTACTCCAAGTAAAAAGTATCCAAATATACAATAATACAAGGTCAAAAAGATTCCCCCCCCCCCCCCCCCGACAAGCAGTTTGTCTAGACATCTGTCTCTTTAGGCTTAAAGTAGGACATGGTGCCTCCTAACCCTTCAGTGTGCCGTAGTTACAGTCTACAAAGTTTATACACCTGATCCCATTCCTCCAAACAGCAAATGCAAGAGTGGCATTAGGCTCGTAAAAAACTGGAGAAGTTTGCATTAAGCTTCCTGAAATTATCTTGTGACAGAGTTTTCCTTCACTTTGAACTAAATGTAAGTGGTTTATTTTCTTGTACATATGGCATTTCTGTTTCAATGTTTCTATTATTAGAGTTCTAGTTTGAAACATCCATCAAGGCCAGCTCATTAAGCTCTTAAATAAAGCTTAATTATTAATTTTTTTTTTGCATTTTCCAATATTTTATTCTAAATGAGTATTTCCTTCTTGATGCATACAATTATACTCCTAGGAACCTTATATGAAAAAATTAAAGCTATTCTAAAATTTTAAAAAGTATCTCTTTCAACAGAATTTTCAAAAGAGTGTGCCGGGGACTCTGAAGGCAAATTCCAAAACTGAGTTGTAGACCAGCCTTGCCCCAATAGAAACCATATTGGAATAAGTGTTTCCTCTCACAAATATTTGAACTCATTTGAATGCAGACATGTTTTAAGTAAATCATGTGTCTTTCAATGCCTGCCTTATACTGGTCAGTCACAGAGCCATCACAGACAGGTACCTCTATGTGAATAAGAAAAAGATGGATTAAATTTCTCTTTCAGGGCTCTGTGTCAGGGCATAGTTGACAAGAAGACTGGAAATCAGTCCCCACGCTGTCCTATTTCAGCCACAATCTACCCTTACACAGCCAACTCTGTCACACAATGTTCAAATGTAACCCTTTCTGGTGCTGGCCTCTCTCTTCAAAACACCTCCACCTAATGCACAGCCTTCTCAGCATGTAACAATCGGTGAAGCAAAAGAACTTTTTTTTCCCCTGACTTAGTAAAGGGAATAACTCTTTGGAAGTTCTCCTGTAGAAATGCAGGGATTTTACTCCAGTAATCCTCATAAACTCTTTCATCCAGAAAAGTTCAGTATTAACATTCAATTCCTTGGGCCGAAAGAACTATCACCCAGTTTCAGTTCAAAGAGTCTTAATGAGGTACAGGAAAAACTTCCAAGATTTAACAACTGGCTTTGTTTTCTCGACATGAAATTTCCTGGCATGATTTTTCATTTTAAATAGAAAGAAATATAGAGGGTAGAGGGGCAAGGGTTCTGCCCCTGGCTATATAAAAACAATTTTTTGAGGCAATGACAAAACTTAAGGTAACTACTCTTTCTAAATTGTATTTTAGAAGTTTCCTTTTTCTTTCATAAGTTTATAACTAAACCTTTAAAACTACTCTGTAAACTTTTGATGTTAAGAAAATAAATCAATATGGAACAATCCATTGATTATTATAAAAGCCTCCAATAATGCTTATAATAAATGGTATTAAATCATATAGACCAAATCACTTTGAAATGCTGATGTAAATCAAAAACTCAGGGAAGCCATTAGAGAAAGTACTAGAACTTCTTTGAGTCAGTCTATCTTTTGGCTAACCAAACATTTCAAAAATCATCATTATTACTTATTTCAAACTCTACTGCTTAGCACTACAAATGTAACATCTTTAGGCAACAGTAGGTTTTATTAGATGAGCCTTACAACTTTCTTTTTAAACATCCATTTCTAACTTACATGTTCATTAAATTAAATTTGGAAAACATAGAAAAATAAAAAGGAGAAACCAAAAGCACCCAAATTTCCATCAAAAAAAAAAAAATGAACCTCACTCATTGGTTTCGGTAGAGGCGTTCCAGCAAAAATTAAACACCTGATAATACTATTAACATGACTAGTCTAGTACATACACTAGTGAAGAGTTAAAAACTTCCACCATTTATCTTTAAAAGTCAGTCTTTCCTTTAGACACTTAACTAGGAACACTTCCATGAAAACATCACCTTGTTTTACCACAAATAATGAGAAATTACTCCTCTGAGTTCTGAGGGATATTTAACGTAAATGAATCTGCTGACCTTAAGTGTGTCTCTGTTTGCATCAGGCAGGAGGATGACAAGAAGGTTCAAAGCCTGTAGTTGTTGCTTCCTGGTTGGAAGATCTGCAGACAGATTAAATAAATCAGAACTCTTTTCTTTACCAAACATTTTTTTTTTTACTTCCTTTTTTCATTTTGTAAGAAAAAAGTTATTTGGCATAAACATCCCTGTGAAATTTAAGACACAACAACTGAGCAGCGAGCATTCTTGAGAGTGTGTTTAAGAGAGATCAGGAGAAGCAGCTGCTGCGTTAGAGCTTCCTCTCAGAATGCTCACTTCCAACTGTGATCATATGACGAGCGGCCTTATGTTTGCAGACACACAACAGTGCTTTGGAAATAATTTTAACTTCTGCGTGATAATTATTCCCCAATGAAGAAACACAGAAAGTTAGCCCTTCCACGGTATGGTGTGAGGGTGCCTCTGTAACAGTGAAGGTTGTTTCTTCATCGGTGAGTGGACAAATCACATGCTAAGAGTCCACTGATTCCAATAGGAAGAAGTAAAATGGAGCCTGGAACACAGTAAGTGGTAGATAAATATCTATGGGATGAATTAGAAAACCAACCAGTGATGACTGAGTCAAAGAGGTACACGATGATCATTGATAGTTATCACTTTTAGTAACCATCGACATGGAAGTAATACTCATGGATATTTGGAATCGTTCTGGTACCTTGTTCCTAAGGAGTGGATTTGTCCTTGAATCCATATCCAAAGAATGTATGCAAAAGAGCATAACTTAACCATTACAAATATTTTAAACACAAGATGATTTTAGTCATGTCTCCCCAAGAAATTCTGAAGAAATGATATGAGAAGACACATGAGAATCATCTTGATATTACATGCTTTAGATAAACAATGGAGTATTACTCAGAATATGCTGGAAATAATGGAATATTACTAAGTCATAAAAATAGAAATCTTGCCATTTATGACAACACGAATGGGTCTTGAGAGCATTATACTAAGTAAAACAAGACAAAGACAAATATATGATTTCACTTATATGTGGGATTATAGGAAAACAACAACAACAAAAATCAGCTTATAGATACAGGACAATTAGTGGAAGCTAGGGTTGGGAGGGGTGTGGGCAAAATAGGTGAAGGGCATCAAAAGGTACAAATTTCCAGTTATAAAATAGTGAAGTCATGGGGACATAAGGTACAGCATGGCGACTACAGTTGACAATATATTGCATATTTGAAAGTTACTAAGAGAGTAGATCTTAAAAATTCTCATCACAAGAGAAAAAAATTCTGTAAATATACATTGTGATGGATGTTAACCAGACTTACGGTGATGATCACTTCACAATACATAAAAATATTGAACCATTATGTTGTAGGTCAATTATATCTCAATAAAAAAAATTTGGAAGGACCCAGAAGAGTTCTGGTGGACACTGTAGCTCACCATAATCATCAATAGTGGTACCTTTTCCCTCTCAAGGTGTCCCAGTTGGGAAGTTAAAGATATAGTCATTAGAATGTAGCGATGGCATTTTTCCTTTTTTGATGGTCTCTGGGACTAAAAGGAATAATTACAGCAGTATGCAAACCTTATAAGATCTCTGTGTTCACTGGAAAAGAATCAAGAACTATTCGATACATTAATTTGGAGCTTGTGCAATACCACAAAATGGCAAGGTAGAAGAAGTATGTACCCCTCCTCCAAGGAGGCAGCCAAATAATTTGTTCCACGTTTCTGCATGACAATTTCAGAACTTCATTTTTTGGGAAATAATCACAGACTCTGCTCATCTCCTTGTGCGTTTATGATAACTGTTAATCCACAGCTTCTCCAGTAAGTGTTGCTTTTAACACTTGGCAAGAAAAATGTATCAGATCTTACGTGACTCATTCTATTAGACAAGAAATGCGAAGTTCCAGGTTTTAACAAGAAAATATAGTGCAGGGCTCAATGGGCATGCAATTAATCTGTCCCTGAGGAGAACATCCTGTCATCTGTTTATTCAGAGATGTATATTTGTAAAGGAAAAGGACAACAATGTATGGCATTTGAGCTGCCGTTGACAGAGAGTCAATATGTCTCTCCGAATGTATCCAGTTATACTTTCTGTGAGGCAAAGTGTCATTAAAACAATTAACATGGATGGCACCAGCACAACGGCTGCCTCAAAGAGAGACGGCACTTACTCTGGACGGCCTGAAAGGCTTTGAGATATTCTACACTGAGCAGCGGTTGGGGCAGCTCCCGGATGAAGAGCTTCAGCAGGCTGGCGGCATCATGCTGTTTGACACTTTCCCAATTAAAAGTCCCTTCATAAAACTTTGCTTCCAGTTCTTGGCAAAGATTCTGAAAGGCAGAAGAAAAAAAAAAAAAAGGCAAGAAAGAAAAGCTACCAGTAAGTGCATTTTTTTTTTCCCTGCTGAGAGTGTGATACACTTCCCACTTTCCAAGACATTCTACTCTGTAGAAAAGAATCCAAAAGTACTAAAGGCCAACACTTCTCTGTCACTCAGAAAAATACTACTCGGCCAAGTACACTTTTTCCGTGACAAAAGATAGCCAAGGCCACAGAATTCAAAAACTGCATACATTTTCCTGCATCTGCAACAGACCTTAAGCGGTCAAGGTTTAATCAGGAAAAGATTAGTTAAAATCATCATTCTGTGTGGGAGCTTTACTTCAGATGCTGTAAGTTTTCCTTTGATTTTAAAAATCATCTTTTAAGGGTGCCTGGGTGGCTCAGTGGGTTAAAGCCTCTGTCTTCAGCTCAGGTCATGATCTCAGGGTCCTAGGATCAAGCCCCGCATTAGGCTCTCTGCTCAGCGGGGAGCCTGCTTTCCCCTCTCTCTCTTTCTGCCTGCCTTTCTGTCTATCTGTGATCTCTGTCTGTCAAATAAATAAATAAAATCTTTTTAAAAAATAAATAAATAAATTATGTTTTAAAAAGTCTGTTTTAAATTATTTAGAAGTACATGACATAACAAAATACATAATCAATCTCTGGGCCTAACGTAGGGGGCTACCTCTTGGTTAGTCACCTCTGGGAAATGGAAAACCAAATTCTAAAGCAAATGAGGCCTGAAAATACATCAGTACCTGTCTTGGGTGCCTGAGCCGTAAGTGGCACAGCCATCCGGCCACCAGCTGCAGAGAACAGTGGGAGTCCCCGCCGAATCAGAAATACCTAGTTTGTCTACCTCAAGGACTCTACAAGATCTGCCAGACAAATTATTAGTAATCAATTTAGTTTCACAATTACTGTTTTCCAGGGACCTTTTCACTGTGGCTTAAACCCTATTAGGTGAGAAATCCTTTCAAGTTTCTGTCACTCCCTTATGTTGAACTCTTCTCCCAAAGACGGTTCTTTGTTTTTCTGGGGAGATGAATTTATTACACTTTCTCTTCCCTACACAACTCCATCCCTCTCCTCCAGTTATTTCTGTAATGGGTGAAATACATAAAGGGGGGGGGGTAGGGGAAAGAGAGGTGAAGGGAGAGAGGAAGGCAAGAAAGGAGAGAGGGGAGGAAGGGAAGGAGAAGGAGGAATGGGAAGAGGGAGAAAGAGGAGACAGGAAAGGGAGAGGGAAAAAGGGAGGGGGGAAAGGAAGCGGGGGGAGGGGAAAAAAGGAAAGAGAGGGGGGAAGGAGAGAAAAGAGTACAAAAAATTTGGTGGGGCAGAGGAGAAAGACAACCCAAAATCTTGCATATTATCTTTAAATTATGTATAATGGATCAGCTGCTGCATAATTTGGGATGTGACAACAGGCCAGGTTGAAGAGTTGAGCCAATGGAATCCACTTAATTGACCTTCTTAGAAATTACATTTAGCTGAACTCAAGCTTCTGCCAGCTCTCCAGTCAAAAGTGTAAAATATGCTTTCCTTTTTTTTTTTTTTTTTTAAGATTTTGTTTATTTATTTGACAGACAGAGATCACAAGTAGGCAGACAGGCAGGCAGAGAGAGAGGGAAGCAGGCTCCTGGCCAAGCAGAGAGCCCGATGTAGGGCTCGATCCCAGGATTCTGGGATCATAACCTGAGCTGAAGGCAGAGGCTTTAACCCACTTTAACCCAGGCGCCCCTAAAATATGCTTTCTGTTCACCACTGTGTACTCAAGTAAACGTGTTTATGACTCTTAGGCGCTGGCCCTTACAGTCTGCTAATCAGTGCTGTGACCAGTGGACTCAGAAGGGGTATTATTGTCCATGTGGGTACTATGAAGTCACGTGACCAGCTTCTGAGGGATTCATTCTCAAATGCACCTCTCAACAGGACTTACCTCAGAATCCCACATGACGCCTGTGTTTGACTGTTGGTAAAATCGCCCTAAATGTTAAGAAGTGGAGTGAGACAATGGCAGCTTATCAAACTCATGCGGGCCCCAAAAGGGTTTCAGGGACCTCTGTGTACTGAACACCGAACCCAGGGGACACAAGCTGAATGAACTGTGTGAGCAGTCACTCCATGCAGTGAGAGCCTAGTAGGCGGGAACTAGCATTCCACAACGAGGAAACTCATCAAAATAAGCAGGTGCTGTAAACTGTGCAAGGTCTCGATAGTAATTCCAATCCTGGCAGCCCCACGGCCACAGTCACAAGCCCGGAGCATGTGCACCCACCAACAGTCTGTTCTCTCATCCAGCTCTAAAAATGTCATACAGAATAGGTCTTAAGGAAATGAACAGAAAAAATCTCTTTGCCCTGTCCTATTTTCGAGTGGATTTGCAAATTCAAGAAGACAATAGGTTGGACAAAGGCAATCATTTGCGCCACCTCAGTTGAGTTTAGAGGGTCAGAAGCTGAATTTAGAGGCTTCGGAGGCTGTTAATGGCAGCTAACCAAAGCCTTCTCCTAGATACGTTCTCCAGATAGAGCTACAGTTCCAAGCGTGAGGCCCCTGTAAAATGCAAATCCCCCGGGACACTTATGTATTATGCATCCTCTGAAGGGTAATTCTACCTTTGCTGTGCATTTACTGGATGCTTTATTCCCTAGAGCAGGAGCTGGGCGCCAGGGAGAAAGGAGGAAGATACCAGCATCCCAAGACAGTGGGAACAAAATGCCAGCTTGCCAGAAAAGGTGGCAGCAGGAGAGAGAACGGGAAGTCTGGGCATCGCCTTGCCTCTTTCACAAGCCAGACTCGGGCTACCCTGCAGTGGGTGTGACAGGAACTGTGAAAGTCAGGAAAGGAATTGAGGCAAAGTCTCATTTCCTCAGTTCCCACAGACTGGTATATGGAGACGAAAGTCACATCCTCCTCTTCTGCTCACCTGGTAGAGTTTCTCATCCACATTTTTTTTTTAATTCAATTGCTATTAATCACACTGACTAAATCTACGACCAGTCCCCTATTAATATTTTGACTCACTGTGTTCTCTTTTCACCAGAAGGATGGAACTCCTCTTGGCTTTTGCTTGTTGACTTTTGTTCCTGTTTTACCTCTGCACAGCAGAGAGATTAAAATCATTTGCCTCTCCATCATAATAGTATTATAGCTAATACACTGATTTTGAAGAAAAATGAAAACTTACAACCATCAGCAAAGACTCCAAAAAAAACTAAATGTAAACTGAAGGTTCAGAGGTTTTATCTTTATATTGTACCTACTTGACTAACAGTGGGGGAAGAAGGGGTTGGGAGGAGAAGTTAGCTTTTAAAATGAGAAAGCGTAATTGAACAATAAAGGGTGACATGAGTAGAACCAAGAGATTACCTTGATTCTACCAGCGGCTCCAGGTATTCTCAAGAGGCCTTCAGTTTCCAAACCTCCCTCTTCAATTCGGGAAATCAGCTGTGTATAAACAGAAGAACATTCTGACGTAAGGATTCCTAACAGGTACAATTCCAAATTGAACATCTGCTTCACATAGAGATAAATGATGACAATGATGGGTAAGCGGGCTTTCATGAAGTTTTGAATGCTACTGCACTAGCACTAGCCTTTCAACCAGAAAGTCTCAAAACTTTACTTCTAATTGAGAAGAAGTGGGGTCTTATTCTCCTTTGTTACAGAAGTATAATCATTTCACACAACAGCTGCTGTACTCCAGACAAATGGAGACTGAAGTTGTTCACTGCTTAAAAGCAACTAAGACCATCCGTGTCTTCTGCTTTTCCAGAAACAGACATTCTGAAATCAAATAAATCTTATGAAATTCCATTATTTGCACATTTACATCTCATTTTTAGTTTGTTTAAAAGACTTGTTTATGGTACGAAGGAGGGGGGAAAAAAAAAACCTGTTTGTAAATATTCATTTTTAAGCTTTGCAGCTTTTAGTGGTAAACCAAGACAAAAAATAGTTCTTGTTGAGGGCTTCTAAATCATTTCTGATGCCCAATGAATATACACAGATCTATCTCTAGAACTCCACTAAAATACCAAAGACTTTTTTTTAATAATGCAGAAACCCACAAAAATAGGCAAATGAAGAAATTACAATGACATACTGTCGGAAGCTAGGAAGATGATAAAAAAAAAAGTGGTTAGTTTCTTGGCCGAGTGATCTTCCAATTGAAATATGTATTCCCTGGGAAATGCACACAGGCTTTATCGGGGGTACTCTGCTATTTTAAGGAAATCAATTTCTTTGTGCTCAGGCTAAATATAAGGCAATTACTAGCATTGCATAGGTTTTCCTTCCTACCACCCATCCCCATTCACCACAGCCTTCTACTTTATAAAAGACAGACCTACTCTTCACTCATCCCCAAACTTACTATAATCTCTCTGCACACCCTAAGACATAAAATCTTCCAGAGTGCCAAAGGATGTAAAATTTTATTTTATTTTTTTCTCAGGGAAACGTCCTTTAATGATTTACCAAGGCTCTATAAACTACATAAAGCTGTTTCTTCCATGCTTATAAAAGTGTCTATTAGGAGCAAAGCAAGGTATCATAAAATGAGGTCTTTTGACCTTTGTCTAGATGTTCTGAAATCAGATATATTGTAGTGTGGAGACACTGGAAGCGAGGCAATTTTTCTTTAATGACCTCATCTCTCCTATCCCCGGATTAAGGCCAAAGAATGCACGCATCTTCAGGGAGTCAGGTAAGACTACGTGAAGAGTAGTTTCAAAATTCTCCTGAGGATTTATTATTAGATAAAGTAAGAACCATCTCTGACCAGTCAAAGCAGTGCATGATTTTTAAAAATTCAACTGGAATGTTTTCCAAGACTACATTTTTCAAGGTACACTAGATAATGAACCCACAGCTAAAAACCTTACAAAAGTTATTTTAGATTAGATGGGCATTACTCAATAAAGGATTTAAGACTAAACTTAACAAATAATACCATGCAAAATTTATTCAATGTCTGAGCAATTTTCATTTTTATTTCATCTTATAAAATGTTTAAAACGTTCCATTAGCAAATAAAATTCTTTGCTGGCTACTAGAGCAAATTAGTTTTTCACAATAGTACATGCCTTTCATTTTCATCAAATACACAGGATAAATGGAGATTTCTAAACAACTGAATAAGAGTAAGATTTGAGTCTTTATATTCAAGTTCTTTTTATTCCTCTCAAATGTGGAATACTAGCATCCAATAGAGAAATGTATATATAATGCCTGAAAGAATGTCATGTGGTTTTTCATATTTCTCACTTAAAAAATATTTTTGGCCACCACATTATATTTCATTATTAAAATATAAATAAGAAATACTTTATAGCTCTTTTATTTTCAAGACTTAAAAATGGAAAATAACTATATAGTTCTATATATTTTAATCATGCTCCTTTTTAGTAATTTATCTTACATGACACATTGCATAATGTATCAGTAATGTTCACAACATCTCCTAAGAAGGATTATATGCTTATATGAATTTATGAACTGAAAATGAAGTCAGAAGTTTTTGACACAAAGTATCTTTGATTTGGCTGATTAGTCTGACAGTGAGAATAGAATTTGCTAATTTGTTAGGAATTTTCTATAGATAGAAATTTAAAGTACTTTATTTTCCTGACGTTTTCTAAGAATATGGTTTAAACAATGTGCCTCTGAGCTTTTAAAAACAAAACAAACAAGAAAACAACACATATAATTCACAGATCTGAGATAAGCTTTGTTAAAACACTTTTTTGGGTATAATTCTTAATAAATGAGTATAATCCTCTAAAAACTGGTGATAAACCTTTTTGCAAATGAGCGATTTCCAGTTCTTTGTTTTGTACAAAACTGAGAAACACCTAATTGAGGTGACAGTTGCTCATCGAAAAAGTATTTTTCAATGCTAGATCACTGTCATTTTTTTGCTTATCATTCAGAGGGGAAGCATACAGATGAGTGTTATCTGATAGTAAACTCTTTACACCCTCTTTTATTTTTTGTGTGAACAAGAGTCTTTAAGGCTGTTACCAAACAACTTCACACTAGTTGGAAGCCCAAGTCTTCTGAATATTGAAGAGACCAAAAAGGTAAAATAACTACACAAACAAAACAATTTCAAGAGAAAATGACATGGGACTGCGTGTAGCCCTCAGCCTGACCAGGAGACATCTCTGAATTTTTGTGGAGACCAAAACGTACTCTTCACTGATGTGATGGTGAATTTGATAAAGTCAAGCATGACACATCATTGGTTTTTGGTCAAAAGCCAGTCTAGATGTGGCTGTGAAGGTATTTTTTTTTTTTTAGATGTAATTAACATTTAAATCAGTACATTTTGAGTAAAGCAAATTACTCTACATGACGTGGGCGGGTTTCATCCAGTGGGTTGGCGGCCTCAGCAGCAAAGACTGAGGTTTCCCAAAAAAAGTGGCAATTCTGCTTCAAGACTGCAACACGGAAAACCCACAGGAGTTTCCAACCTACAGATTTTGGACTCAATACTGCAGTATCAGCTCTTGCCCAAGTTTCCAGCCTCTGGACTGCTCTATTTCAGACTTGCCAGCCCCCACAATCACATAAGCCAATTCTTTAGAATGAATCTCTTTCTATGAACATGTGTGAGCGTGTGTGCACAAGCACGTGCGCATACACACGCACACACACACACCCTTCTTACTGATTCTGTTTCTTTGGAGAATCCTTACCCACTTGGAAAAGATGCTGATGAGATCCTTGCCATGCACAGTCATCTGTGGTAGTGTACATTTTACTTAATTTACTTAATTTAAGTAAATTATGTTTCCATTTTACTTAATTTACTTAAATTAATATGAATATCTGACCCACATTTGTCAGCACTTCCCAGCTCCTCACAGGCACGGCTGGCAACTATCCGTACAGACACAAGTTCTATAGGCAGTGGCCGGCAGAAGCTGGTGAGAAGAACAAACTCAGCAGAATGAAGCTTATCAGGAGAAACAATGAGATACATGTTTGGAAGCGATGGTGATCATGAGAAATAATGGGGCCCGAGATTAATAGGTAAGAGAGCTGAGCGTGGGTTTGGAATAGTGGAAGAATCAGTCCCAAGGAGCTTGGGCTTTGTATTGAATGAGTTGGTTGAGCCAGTTGATGGGAAAGTTCCCACTGCCACTCTTCCTATCCCCAGAGCTTCCAGAAAGTGTGACATGCTGGGGTTGCTACAAAAAAAATCTATAGCTTGGGTAGTCCATGACTGATCTGCCTACCTTCCTCACTGCGCATTCCTGGCTTTTGTCATGTGTAATCTGTGTTTCTGAACAAGGATGGCTCAGAGATTAGACTGAAATTTTTATATTGCCACAGATAAACCCCTTATGAATAACTGAGTGTTGATGACACCAGTGACTTGATAGTTTAGCAATCACTTTCTTATTCTACTTTATGGTTTCTTTGCCTACTTTGGAAGTAGGCATTGGTAAATTAAATTGGACATCCTCACTGTAAATAGGAAAGCTTGGGAAACACACACAGGCATGAAATATTCATGAGGGTTCAATTCCCTAGAAATTTATAAGCAGTTCCCGCTCCCGTGTATTATAGAACTGAAATCTCAATTATACAAAGCTAGCTAATATAAGACAGGAAAATGATGCCAGGTAATCACAGTTATAGTAATAACACAGAAAACATCACCATAAAATAAAAATTATGAGCCCTTGAAACAAATTTGTTTCCTGAATAGAAAATCAAAGTACAAAATAAAAGAGCACATCAATTGGAAAACTATATTATAATATTATGAATGCCAAAAAAGAAAAAACTTCTATTAGTTCAAGTATGTTCTCTCTGTGCTGACCGATTTAGGCCTACTTACTTTTTGAAATATCAAGGGTATTCGAGTTCCTGGTACTTTCCTCTGATCTTGTTCTAACAACACTGTCAATGGAATACAAAAAAGGCCGGAATCTGCAACAAAAAAATAAAACTTCTTAACTTCCATCCATCTATAAAATATTAATGCAAAAATATTAAGGCATCAGATTTCTGATACTGTCATTCAAACAAATAACTATTTATTGAGCACCTATTAAGTGAATGACACTGTCTAGCCATTGGGTCCACACATCGCCATAGGAAAATCTTGACCCTGTCTTATATAGCAATCTAGCAAGGAAAGACAGCTAAGTAAATGATTGCAATGAATCACCAAAATGATTAGAAAAGTTATACTGTCATGTAAGAGAAATAATGCCATGCGAGTATGTGAAATATACAAGTAACTTACTAAAGGTAACAAATTAAAAGTTTTGGCTAAAGCAAATATTACTTACTCATCTCTTTCATATGTAACTGACATTTAACATTCTATATATAATACAGCAAAACAGAAATGTTTGCTCTTCGAGAAATCAGTCAACCTAATGATCTTGTTTTACAAGAGTTTTTCTTTAGAAAGTACAGACACACACACACAAAAAAATTGTGATGAATTTTTGTCTTTCAGTCTCTGCAGTTTATCTCAATATATGAATAAAAAGAAGGTCTGTTCTCTCTGTAAAAAAAAAAAAAAAGAAAGAAAGAAAGTACAGACACTTCAGACACTTGGTAGTTCTTAAATTGTGATTTGTAGTTTCATATATTTGGGAACAACTCCAGAAGAACTGAAAGGTAATAACGTAAAATTTTTCTAAATTAAATCCTATACACCATAGCTTCTGCTTAGTACCTCCTACCCCACCCCCATCACTGAAGGAACAATTAGCACAGAAGTGTAACACAGGTCATCAGGGGAGATGTAAATTATTTGTGACTAGGAAACGGGGCTTTATATTGTGGAATGAGGACCTTGAAAACTGACACTCAATAGAGATGCCAATCAAGAGAATACCAGTAACCTAATAATTTGTAGCTTAAGCATTGTCCAAAAAAATGTAATCTTCAAAAATGTCAAGAGTCTAGTTTATGAGATGAATATATTAGAGGAGCTACAAAAATATTTAAGAAATGGAAAGAAAATCTATTCTGTTAATAGTTATACTGTAAATGAGAATGGCTTAATACTTCTCTCTCTACTAGGAAGCAATTCTAAAACACAAAAAGCCTCTCTAAGCCATTTTAAAAGTCCTAAGCACTGAGTCACAGCTATTTAAATTATATTTCTATTTTATATTTGGAAAAGGCTTTGTGACAAGCTTCTGAAAAAACATCTAAAGTCCTTCATTATCCATAATGGTCTTGCGGAAAATAAGAAGCACCATTTAACTCAGAAATTCACCATCCCATGCCTTAAGCTATAATACTCAAGAGGAGCTGAGCACAGAATGAGGTCTTCTGGGGCCCAGCATGGGAGAGAGGACCTTGAGGGAAGGTATACGTCAGTCCTACAGAGATTTTGCCTCTATAACTTAAATCAGGTGAATATGTGTCTTTATTAATGTTACCATAGCAACTCAGTAATCCTCATTCTTGGTGTTTCTTTAGGAGAGAACTTAAAAGTTAAATAAGAAGCCAGAGATTCCTAAAGACTTAAACTTTTTTAAATTAATAGATAATTATCTGGATTTCTAGACCAATAAAATCTTGGATAAAAACTAAGAGGTGTCTGTTTTCTGTAAGATTATAAAAAATAAAGTCTGTCTGTGTAATGGGTATAGCAAGTTGCTTACAAAAGGAAAACTGCATATATCCATGAGGAGTACAATTTGGTGGTATTATGTGCCACAATGGCATTCTTTTCTTAACAGACTGAAGAAGGTTTTTGCAAAATAGTTATAAGTAGAATGTAAATGAGCAAAGGGACAGGCTACTAACTACTCTATGTACTTCCCATCAAATAAATAAGCAAAAGCAATGAACTAGGATCAACTATCTTAAAGTCATTTTTCAAGATCTGATTTTGGAAAAAAAGAAGTTTATGTACCAAAAGTATCTCTTACATGTAGTTTTCAAAGGAGAGTGCATTTGAGTTAAGAGTCCTCAATACAAAAAAAAAAAAAAAAGAAGAAGAAGAAGAAGAAGAAGCTTTAATTCAGAATTTCCTTCCAAGGTAATTAAATACTTTATTATCTCTTTATTTTTTATAGTCTAAGAGAACAGTCCACGTTTATCAAGTTACAAAATTTTTGAAGGCAATGTTTTAAATTCTGAATTTTAGAAGTATTCAAGTATTGGTTTATTTTGTAGGTATTCCCCCCCCCCCAAGAATACTGCTCAGAAGCCAAGTTCATCTTTGCTTCTTTTGAAGTAAATCCAACGGTTTTTCATTTCAAAATTACCTTTTGTTTTTATTTTCACAGCTTTTTGTTGCTTCAATTCAATACCCAATACATCATAGAGGGCAGTCAGCTCAATGAGGGCTAAACGGCAAACTTTCTTCATGTCCTGGGGTGCTAGGTCACCAATCCGGGTGATGCCTGTTTTGTCTTTTGGACATCTGAAATTCTAAAATAAGTACCATTAATAGAGTAAGGATTTATAGGGTCTAACCCCATTTTTAGTGAAAGAAAACAAAATCATTACTATAGAAAGAAGCTGTATTCAGAGTAGTGACTATGAAAGCCATGGCAAAATCACTTCAGTCCGAATGAGGGGCCATCTTGTCATGTTGATGATCCTTAAGGCTGAGGGGAGTCAGTACATGAAGTCCAACAGACAAAGGGACCAGCTGTGGACCAGGCGTACTAATACCGGTGACTGAGAGCACAACAGAGACAGTAAAACTGAAGGAGAAAAAGAACTCTAGTTACTGACCTTTGACAATAAAGAAAGATTAGGAGTCAAGAGAAACCATGAGGAGAAAGAGGAATAGTAACCATGAGTGAGTACTTAGAATGTGCAAGGTACACTTTACCTATGCTACTGTCAAAAATATGTAAAATATGATATGAAATATTGAATATTTACAATATAATATATATAATAACGTTGTCATAAAACCCCAGAAGGTCTGTATAGCATTGGGGTGGCAGGAAGAATGGAAGGAATAGTAACAGCATGGCCTTTAAAGCCAGAATGCCTACCAGTCATCTTGCTACCAACCAGCTACTAACAATCTGGTAATTGTTACCAGATTGTTCTTTCTACAAAATGGCAGAAGGGGAGGGGTGAGGAAGAAGGAGCCGGGCATAACCAGAGGGAGAAGAATGAAGGCAGAACAGATGGTGGAGAACAGGGAGAAGGTGGGGAAAAAGGCCACCTAATTCAGAGGACGGTTGTGGGGTTTAATGCCTGGCACTTCCCTAGTACCTTTAAAGGGATGCTATTTTTATTACTTGCACTGCTAAATAAAGAGACTTAGAGATACAACTACCACAGGCAAGTAAAGTGGTATTTTGTTGTTTTCTACCAATATATGCCAATATTTCTGCCAATTTATTGTTTTCACCAATATTATCTACTACCTATTCAGCCACTTTTAATATTAAATACATTAAATATAAAGAAACAAACCACAAAGTAAAAATATGAATTTCTCTAAGACACTAAATACAAAGTATAGTCCCACTGTATTTACTGTGATCATTCTCTAATGGCTTGATTAAAAAAGGGTTATAAAGGCTATATCTTTTGGGGTTACCCTTGACTTCCTCATTTAATGGTCAAGGATGTTTAACTGGTTCCCTTTTACTCCTTTTACTTTGCTCATTTTTTCACCATATGATTAACACTTCCTGGTCTAAAATCTAGTATAAAAGACATGTCTTCAAGCAGCCTTTCTCAAAGTCAGATCCAGGGAACCAAGAAGTTACATAATACCCTTTCAAGGAGCCTATGAGGTCAAAACTATTAATAATTAATCCTAAGACATTATTTGCCTTTTTCACTCCCATTCTCTCATGATTGCACACTGGAGTTTTCCAAAGGTATAAGATAGGTGCTTTTCCAACAGATTGAATACAGACGTAGATGTGAGAATCCAACTGACTTCTACTAAAGTAAGATGCTAGGAATGTTGAAATGTAAAACCATGGCACATTAATAATTTGTTTTAGAAAATAGGGCTATTTTTCATTAAAAATGTTATTTATGCTAACTGTAATACTGTACTTCAAGTGGATTAATAATTTTTTAATTTCTCAATTTCAATTTCCAATATGGTAAATACCCATAGGTATAAGTGATATAAACAAAACCTCTACTCCCACTATCTCTGTTGTTTACTTATCACAAGAAATAATTCCTTAGTCTACATATTCATGTTCCATAGTTCAAGAACACAGGCCAGTGACAAACTTCCATGGAACTCAATCCAAAGAAATTCTTCACATTCCAAAATCACAGAAAGCAGTCTTCTTCCTTTCCTCAAAATCGTTCATGAAATCCTAATTTCTATAGAACTATGAGTATGCTTTCTTTCTTGGTTCAGCTACAAAACACTTCCACAGAGCTGGACGACCAGAGAGACAACAGAGGCCCCAACAGCAGGAAATCAGATTCTTGGCCAGAACGCTGCGTGCGTATCCAGGGTTTTGTCGAAGTGCTGGAAGCCGTGGTAGTTACTGCCCTCAATACCAACATCCTTCCTGACTGGTGAAACAAAAGCTTTGTGAAGTCCTCTATGCTTTTTAAGAAGCTAACAGGGTTTTGAGGCCAAATTGTTTAAGTATCATTGTTTTAGAGCATTTCCTAAAGCCTACAAATTTTGGTAACTGAGCAGCTAAATCCTTTCCAGCAAACTCCACTCAAAGAGAGAACCTCTTTACATAGTTCTTTACAGAAACTTCTTCTATAGAATCTGTTATAGCTTCAAAAAGAGTTCACTATAGGAGAAAATAGGTCTTTCTTAACTTTTTGCAATATGTTTTTTTCCCTGATGAGAATATGAAATAAAACAGCAATAAACATCATTAAACATCCAGTCTAAGTGAATTTCCAGTGTGTTAATGGGGCAGCGCATGGGGTTGAGAACTTGGAACCAGAGCGCAGGTGGCCCATCCTGTCTCCATCACTTACAAGCTACGTGGCCTTTGGCAAATTACATCACCCCTGTGCCTCCTCAGCCACGTTACCTGTAAAATGGGAATAACAACAGAACCCATTCAGAAAGGGTTAAGTGTTACTACTACTTTTCTTCACAGAGCTTCTCAATAATTTCAAGACCTCATGCTTTCCTCTTCTCCTAAATATTACTGTAAGGTAAGGGAAAAAAACAGCACTCTTATTTGATAAATGGTCTTTTGTCATATCCTGCAAAAGTCCCCACAGATGAGAATTATTATAGCACATTCTCAGTGGGGAATTGAGACTTACTAATAGACTAAATATGGCCACACAGCCAGTGACAAAATAAGGATGCAAATTCAGATATTCTAGATGCTAAATTCAGCAATAACCATTCAGCTCTGCTCCATTTTCTCTCTCCACCACAGCACACAGGGAGGAATCTGGATTGCTCAGTAGTGATAGAGGAACAGGAGCCCCTCAAAGAGAAAAGCCAGGTCTTAATCATTTCCGTAGCCATAATGGACCACAGGCCTGGTGCACTGCAGGTGTTCTGACCCAGGCTACTCAATGAGCAAAGACATACACCCTACAGGGAGGAAAGCCCAGAATCAAACTAAGTGAGGTATGGAGCCACTGGCTGGATGGTTCCCCACTGAGCCTCGCATTCAAAATCACACAAGACTTTTCACATTTTCTTCAGGTCTGGCCCCTGAGTTCTGCCCATTGCATTGTTTTCTAAATGGCTGAACCAATCTTATTTACCAACCTTTTTCTTTTTTTAAAGTTCTAAATGTTTTATTAAAATCAGTTACTATTGATCTCATAAACCAAACATATGTAATATAATTCTTTAAAGCATTAGCCAAGGTAAATGTTTAGAGAAACCTAAAATAATATTAGTTCAAACATTTGATTTCCCTAGCAATCTCTGTCATGAGCTTTATTTATTTATTTATTTATTTATTTAACATTGTGCTTTAATGAAAGGAGTTAGTTCTTTATCCCAATGTTTAATTCATAGCAGCAGCTTTTAAATATTTATGAAGTTTCCTGTCATTTTTGTTTAGTTAATAGACTGGATGGTTCAGTTCATTGGCTAAGAGAAGGCAATGCAATTTCAGCAAAAGAAAGCCTCTTTGCCTTTTGAAAAATGTGCTTCAAGAACGAAGTGAAATAAAATTTTTCAGAAATTATAAGGTCATCAGTTCCCATGTGTTACCATAAATTAACCAGGTAGCTCTCCCAGACCGCACCCCTCTTTTGAGGATCTCACAATACAAAGGGCCCCTTAGGTACTTCATCAGTAATGAGGGACCCTGATGGACTTGACTTTAATATGTTAAGTCACTTCTAGCCTCAACTTGGAAAGCAAGAGAATCTATTCTCACCTGATCAATTTCCACAGATGACTTTTTTTTTTTTGATCTGCTAGAAAATGCATTTCTTACCTAAGATTTTTCTACGTGTAAAATGTGATTTTTTGACAGTATTTCATTCATTGTTATTTCCAGAGGATGGATACTTTTCTAGACAAATGAACTTTTGAATTTGCCTTTTTATATTTCTTGCATTTTTTTTTTTTTAAATGGAGAGCAAAGAGCCATAGTTTAACCTTTTCCTGACAACTAAGGACCACAGCCTAAACATCTATTTTGGTATTGTGTACAAATGTGTGTTTGCTATCGATTTTCAGTGTCTTCATTCAATCCCGAAACACCACCTTTTCCACTGTCCTTCAGCTTCCTCCAGAGGTGTTCTGTTCCCTAGCAAACTGCCAACGTGGGTCCACATGCCTAGTTTTTGACCTTTCGTAGCCATGAAACGGTGTTACCAGAAAACCAAAGTCATTATAGAACAAGAATTTACTTGAATTAAACATAATTCAGTAAGAATCCAAAAGATACTAAATAAAGACTTAAGACTTAAGAATTAAATATAGGATATAGACTTAACCAGTTGTAATTTTAAAACTATGATCTTAAAAATTTCTGCATTAAACCCTTAATGTTCAGTCTCCAAAGCAGGATGAAAGAGTATTATTAAATTTCTCTTGTATACGATGGACCCAACAATTCAAAATCTTATTTATATAATATCTCAAGCTATCCTGAGCAAGTTGTCAGCAGCACCAATAGAGTCACTAAACTCACACCTAAATTAAATGCATTTATACCTTCAGGGCACATTAAGTGAAGTCAACATGGTCTTCCAGAAAAAACTCCAGATCCAAAAGCTGAGTCACCTGAGTCATCTAAGCCAAGCCTTAGCATCCCATATAGAGTCTAACCTGTTTCCCTGTATGAGAAATAGGAATTGAAATATCTACCTCATAGAGATCATTTGATAAATAAATACAGAGCATATTTTCTGAGATACAGTAGGTACCTAAAACACAGTAAGTAGTGGCTACATTTTCAAACTGAAGCCCCTTAAAGGTTATGAAACCTGAGCTCCACATTTAAGAGAAATTTGAATCTGCTGTGAGAGATCGTAAAGAATTAACAAAGACTACCCGATGCTGTAAGAAAAAAGGAAATGAATGAAAAAATGAAGTCAACAGAGAACAATGTATTTCATAAAGCTTATTGCTTATTTACAGAAGCAGGGGAGCATAGAGTAGAAATGGAATTTAAGGTTTATCTGCTTAGACACCTGCCTCAGAGCGATGAATATAAATATTCATTCCATCAACCATGCTGAGGACTTGTGAAAAGCTTACAAACCCATGCCTTCCAGAAGACATATGGATAAATGGTTGTATAGATGAACAGATGCATATATGCAGAAATAAATACAAGAATACATTGACAATAATTATCGAAAGCATGGCATCCTAACAGCTTAAAGTATTGTAAGATATATTGTATCTGATGTAAATTCACAGCCAGAGAAAACCTAATAATAAACTTAGATGCTGAACTCGACCCCCAAAAATGGGGTAAGATTCCTTGGTAAATAGAGAACAACAGAGAGGTAAAAAAATGGTAAGGTCATTTCAAGCTTGGGGTACAACATGAATGAAGTCTAGAAGAGAGGTCAGCATAAATGTTAAGCAGAGAATGAAATAAGAGAGTAAGTCTTAAGTCTCTGAAATAGATAGGAACTTATACTTCATTCCACTTTTGAATCAACTTAAAAGTCAACAAACTCTTCATTTTTTTTTTTTTTTAAATTAGACTCTCCTATCTTTCCCTTACAACCCCTTCCATCTGTTGAGATACAGACTGTCACTATTCTGAGAGTCTGGGACTGTAGGTCATCTCTTCAAGTCAAATGGTATGTATTCCTCTACTTTTCCCATTAGGTATATAAATAGATTCCTAATAATATATGGTAAAACTTGGAAACAACATAGATGTCTACCATTAGGGAAATGGTTTAATAAATTTTGATGCAGCTTCACAATGGAATATGATGTATCTATAAAAAAGAATGAGAAACATTTCTATATATTACTATGGAGTGATCTCCAGAATATACTAAGTCAAAATAAAAAACTTCTAGGTTGAGAAAAGTGTGACTGTGGGCTACCATTTACCTAAGAATAAAAGGATAAACCATAAGATTCAAACAAAAAGGAGTTTACCTAGAAGGTAAACTTACCTGTGAGGGGAGAAAGAGAACAGAGAGTAAGGGCTCAAAGACAGAAGCCAGACTTTTAATACATCTTGGTTTTAAATCCCACTTCTGAACTACAAAAATATTTTACATGTTTACAAACAAAATTGAATTTCAAAAAAGCAATGCCTAAAAATTGAAAATAAAATGAAACCATTAAGGCAACCCAGTATTCAGTTGGTAGCTTAACCATATGGAGAAGTATTATCCTATGCAAGCTCAAGCACAGTAATTTTATTCTTACAGGCCTTTTGGGATATATCTCAACGACACAAACAACTGACGAAAAGAAAAACAAGTTTAAGCTGTTTTTCTAGTAAGGATACTGTTGATAGCAGGGGTAGTATTGTTATTCGGAGAATACTGGGCATTAACTGAGGATGTAACACACAAGTAATTATATGTGTTCTAATTATATCGCCTGGGGTATCTGGAGAATGACTATTCTCAGCATGGAAGAAAGAACATACAGATGTACTTCTTGCCTTGGGAAAGGCTTTCAGCAATGACCAACCCATGGAAAAGGAACAGTTCTAGATTCCTGATCATAGTTACAAAAGTATGCTTTTATTAAATGGAACCACGGTCTCTTGGAGAGACAGATGATTCTAGATCTAGAGCAGAAATTGTAGCAGCTACACATGGGAAATTGTGTCTAGGCTACATCTATGAGCTAAATTCTATTTTTGCAAGAAAATTAAAATACAACAACACTAACTGCTCACTAGTGAAAGACGCTAAGGAATCAAAACAATTAACACTGAAAAATAAACACAGTTTTGAGAAACTTTTTCTTAAAATAAGTATTCAAGTTAAATGAATAAAAGAAGAAATGAAAACATCATCTTGTCAATATTAATAAATGAATGGATCAAGCATTAATTAGCAGTGGCTGCCAATTTCACGAAGAGAAAGATGATCAGATATTTTGTGTCTCTTGATACATGATCACATATGAAGTGATCCTGATTAAAAAGAAAGAAAGAAAACACACTGAACCTGATAAATCTATAGTCAAACAATGTAAAAGAAACAGAAGACCATGAGGAATTATAGGGGAAGATTCTCTACAACTCAATCATCAGGTTTCTTCAACAAATAAATTTTGAGGGACAAAGAGGGAGAATAACAGATGGAGAAAGAGAGGGAAGGAGGGAGAGACTGAAAGTCTCAAAAGACGTATCGACCAACTGCAATGCATAAACCTTATTTGGATCCGGATTCAAACAAATCTGAAAAAAAATAAAATAAAATTTGTGATACAATTTGAAATTTAAACACTGACTGGATACTGAAAGTTAAGAATTGTTAGCATTTTTGGGCGCCTGGGTGGCTCAGTGGGTTAAGCCGCTGCCTTCGGCTCAGGTCATGATCTCAGGGTCCTGGGATCGAGGCCCGCATCGGGCTCTCTGCTCAGCAGGGAGCCTGCTTCCCTCTCTCTCTCTCTGCCTGCCTCTCCATCTACTTGTGATTTCTCTCTGTCAAATAAAAAAAAAAAAAAAAAAAAAAATCTTTAAGAATTGTTAGCATTTTTTAGGTACAGTAAGGGGAATCTGGGCACATTTTTAAAAACCCCTCTTTCAGAACTACATACTGAAGTATTTATAGATGACAATATATAATTCAGAGATGTGTTTCAAAATAACACAGAATGGAGCACTGTTTGGGGGTACAAAGAGGTGAGGACTAGCCATGGATTAATGAATGTTGGGGCAAGTGGGAAAGTACTGGAAAGTTCATTACACAATTTTGTTTTGTTTTTGCAGTGTGAATTTCTACAAAATAAATAAATACATGGAATTTTTTAGAAGACTTTATTTATTTGACAGAGATACAAGGAGAGAAGGAATACAAGCAGGGAGAGTGGACTCCTGCTGAGCAGGGAGCCCGATGCGGGGCTCCATCCCAGAACCCTGGGATCATGACCTGAGCCGAAGGCAGAAGCCCAACGACTGAGCCACCCCAGGCGCCCCTAAATACATGTATTTTTTTAAAATGTAAGACATGTTTTGTAGTAACAAGAACACTCAGTACACGGAGCTTGGTTTCTAAATACTATCTGCTACTAAAAGAAACCAGGGCTCCTTGAAGAAATGGATTCCCTCAAGTCAGGGAGAAGAAAAGTACAAAGCGAGCCTGGGAACATCTTCTACAAGAAAGCAAAGAAGTAAAAGAACGAAGCCATGTTAAAATGATACAGGAACCAACCTGAAGGGCTCCCACGGGTTAAATTTAGAAAAATTTTAAAGAGAAACAATAATGATTTAGAAAACATTGAAAAAAGGTAGCCCTCCGTCCACAGTGATATTCAAAAACAAAAAGAGAAAAGGAAGGGCAATCAACAATTACAGAAGATTGCCAACCACCCAAAATAGAAGGAATAAGAAAATTAGGAATAAAAGAACAAGAAAGTAGGAAAAAATAGGAATAAGAAATAGGATAGGAAAGAGAATAGGAAAAAAAGGAATAAGAAAATTCTCAAACACGAGTTTAATTACTACTTCAGGCAAGAATCACAAATGTATGGTGATACTAGTGGGCAATGGGTTGTTACTGACGATTAGAATATCCGCCCAGTCCTAAGGATCACAAATCAGTATTAACTGCACAGAGGGAAAGTTATCTTTCTAACAGGGATATCTGGTGAACATCTCCCTAACTGAGAGGTCATATTTCCATCACCAATAAAGGGGCCGTGTGACTCCATGACCCTCTTCTGATGATGCAATCAGACATCAACCTTATCTTGCAGCAGTTTGGCCAAAAATGTGTAGCTTGAATCCAGTCATGAGGAACAAAGTCAGAAATTTGATTTCCACTCTTCAAAATATTAAAGAAAAAGCAGGGGATGTGATCCAAATTCAAGGAAACCAGAAAGATACGAACTCAAATGCAACATTGGACCCCTATTTGAATTCCAGATGGGGCTGGAGAAGATGGAAGCTATACACGACAATATTGTGGCAAATGGGAACATTTTAATAGACCATATGTAAAATATAATTATTGTTTTGGTGTTCAATTTCTTAAGTATTATAGCAATGTTCGTATGTCTTTGCTAAGCTTAAAACAAAACAAAATAAAAATAGAAAAAGTTGGGAATGCGTGCCTGGCTAGCCCAGTGGGTAGACCATGGGACTCTAGTAGGTCATGAGTTTAAACCCCACATTGGGCACAAGGCTTACTTTAAAAAAAAAAATAGTGAGTGGTGCCTGCATGACTCAGTTGAGTGTCCAACTTCTGGTTTCAGCTCAGGTCATGATTTCAGGACCGGGAAATGAAGCCCCACCCGTGGCTCTGAGCTCAGCAGGGAATCTGCTTGAGTTTCTCTCTCCTCCCTCTCCCTCTGCCTTCCCTCCACATTCTAATAAATCAATCAGTCTTTTTAAAAAAAGTGAGTATGTAGCTGACAACACAACATATAAACAGATAGATGCAGGAGGAGAAAAGCAAAGGTTGTAAAATATTCATTGTTAAATGGGTCTACGTGACCCCTGCAGGGGTGTTTGCTGTACTCTTCTTCCAGCTTCTCTGTGGATCTGAAATTTCCAAAATAAAAAGCTGATGAGTGAAATCTGAATAGTGTACTACGTACAGATAACGGAGCATCACAGTCTTTGCTCTTCTGGGCCTTCTCCTTGGAGCTCTCTTTCTGATTGACGGCTTGCTCTGCAAACGATACATCCAGGTTGATATCGGTTTCAGAGGCAGCTGCCTCTTCAGCAACCAGGGGAATCAGCTCTTTTTTACCCACAACTAGGCTAGATGCCTGGTCTGGGACAACAAAAAACAAAAAAACAAAAACAAAAAGGTTCAATTAATATATTTTATTTCTTTTTTTTACTTCTTTACTTCTTTAAATCAACTACATAAAAACCTTTGGGGAAGATATTATTTACTATGGTCAATAATTAATGGTTATTTTAAAGGCAAACATTTACCCCAAGAATCCTACCAATGGTGGATGCAGGGTATAGGAGGTATAGAAGCCATAGTTCAATTATGGAATCTGTCTGTGAGGTCACAGTGCTTAAATTGGGTGAAAGTCCAACATGGATAGATGATCTCAAACTCTGAATGAGAAGCCTCACAAAAATTTAGTAGACTTAATTGTTGTTTTATTTTACAATGGGAGATTAAAAGCAAAAGCAAAAAAAAGAAAAAAAAAGGTGGGGAGAGGGGATTTCAAGGAAGTTAGTTTTACTCTCTCTTAGAACTAGTAATACACCATTTCATTTTCTCACAGGGAAATACATTACTGGAATAGACTTCTTCCACACCCTGTGTTTCTTTTCTGGAATGTTATTTACCTATCAGAGGAAGAATTCCAAAATAAGAGTTAGTGCCAAACACTTGCCACAGAGGGAGTCGGGTCTCAAAGTACCTGGTACAGGAACCAATAGGTTTTGTACCCAATTATATCAAAGACTATTGAGGTTCTCACAACTATAAACCTAGTCAAATAAATTCTGGATATTTACATCAACATTTCAAAGGTATATAATAAGTTCAACATTTTTTGTCTGTTGTTAATCTTCTAGGAAAGAATTAACCCTGGAAGTCCTTGTTGCCTAAAACACTAGCTTTAGAGCTTTGGAGAAAATAGTTCTAATTGACACAATTTGTTAATAAGTTTTTGGTTTAAACATAACTCACATTAGAAAAACCTTGGAACCAATGACAGGATTACTGGGTTTTTGTTGTTGTTGTTGTTGTTTTTCTCATTGCAGACTTTTAATTCATGGTGAGCAGCTCTGAATTACAAAATAAACTTACATAGTGCATTTACACACTTCTGCACTAACACAGCAAGGTGCTATAAGGTCAAGTTATTTTAAAAATTCAATAAAGGCATGCCATATATGTGTATATGTGTGTGTGTGAGTGTGTGTGTGTGTTATTAACACTGCTTCCTTCAGAAAAATCTGTTTATAGTCATTTAAATTTTAAAAATATGTTTCTGTTTCACCCAATAGAAAATGAGGAATAAACATAACTCTAGCCTCATTAATTCTGTTTGATAAGCAGGGCAGGCTTCTGGGCATGTGACTGACTTGTGAAGTCTCAGGCCTCAACCCTCCTGGGTTTAACACTCTGCTGTTGCCACCTTGGAATCTGAACAAGAAGTCCCACATTTTCAGTTTTCACTGGGCCCTGCAGACTACCTCAGTGGCCTGGTAGCATCTCCTAGTTAAGAGTAAGTAAACACATACCAATGTCAATTTCAAAAATAAGAATAAATGTGATGCTCCTTGATGGTAATTACCTACTGCTACCATCTTTGGCACATTTGTATATTATTTATGTTGCTATTCCAATAGCCTGTGACATTTCTTTTAATTAGAATAACTAAACCATTTTACAATTAATTTTTAAAGTATTAACTTAAATGTCAAAGCGCAATTTTAGTTTTTCTTCTCCACCACCTTCCACTGCTGTATGTTTTACTGTGAATATGTATGTTGGTTTCCTAGGAAACCAGTCTGAGGGGGGAAAAAAATGATTAGCCATTTTCTTAAATTAGAAGCTACCTTTCCAGAAGTAGTGTGTTTATGGACAAGAATTTTAAAACTACTCTTTTTTCTCCCTCAATACTGCCATATCACCACTGCTCCACATAGAAAATATCCTGTGTTGGTTGCTGGAGGGGAGGGGTAGAGGGGTGGTATGTGGTATGGTATGTGCTGTAATGAGGACTGGATATCATAGAAGACTGATGAATCACAGATCTATGACCCTGTTTTAAAAAAAAAAAATGCTCTGTGCTAATTTCAAAGCTAAGTAGAGAAATTATAATTAAGGTAAAATATATTTACAATATATGAATTTCCTCCCAACTGTGGCAAATATTTAAAACAAAAATCAAAATACCTACAGTATAAAAGCCTGAGTTCAAATGGTAGATCAAGTAAAGGTAGACAGTAGGAAAAATAGTTTCATTTGTAGGCACTGCTGCAAGAAACAGATGGTGAATTGACTAATAAAAATCTCTATGAATCAATGATCTACTCTCATAGAGAAAAGTTAACAGAGAATTCTGACATAAACCTTTTGACTCTTAAAGTCCTAAAGTGTAAATAGTATAACTTCTTTATTCTCCTTTGGTTTTAAAGTGAACAATAGCCCTGGGTTATAAATATTTTACACAACTCCTTAGAGTTTTTCAACTGTTCAAAATATTCCAAAGTGCCTTTATTTTTATTTTATTTTTTTAGTGCCTTTATTTTTAAAAAGAATTATCCCTCTTTCACTGAAATCAAGAAATCAAGAGAAAATAAGTAAATAAGCATACTAAGATGAAAATTTGAAAAATTATTTGGGCATTATTAATGTTTCTAATTGTATGTATAAAAACAGTGGGCCATTGGCATAGAGTTTTATAATTTAATAAAAAGAATAGTACTTAGCCAATTAATTAATTTGAAATGGGACAACCCTTACAACATTAAGACTTCTGTGACTTTTTCATTTAGAATAAATCTCTTTCATTGAACATATATAAAAACCCAAGTGTAGGAAACAGACATAGCCATGTCTGTGTCCATACACATACATGCACACGATTATTTACTTATTTCTAAAGGCAAGGGTATAGCAGAGAAGTTCTTAGAAAAGCATGGTAGGAAAAATAGAGATACTGATGTTCCAAGACTCCAAGACATCCCATGTAATCTTGGACTAACCCGATAGTGAGGAGAAGGCAGGAAACACTTCCTAGTCCTCCCCAAGTCTGCCTTACACTCCTCCCCTACTACCTCTAATCCCAATACAACACTATGAATGGCGTGGGCACTCCAGGTGCCAGGTCTGAAGATCATAAACAAAACAAAAGGACAAGTCCCTGAGCCAGCATCTGGCAAACACAGACCACCTCCGTTAACAGTTTTTAAATAACACAGTACAGATTAAATTTTTAAGCTTCATTTGGAATACTTTTTTTTTTTGCAAATAAGGGAGAAAGCTAAAAATTCTTTCTTGATTAAGTGCTAATGAAGTCTTAATACTTGTTTTCACCCATGCCATGAATTTCTAATTCGTTTCAGAAATAACAGGTATAGAAGAGAAAAAGTATGATAAGAATGATAAGGAATTGGGTGGGGTTATGGACATTGGGGAGGGTATGTGCTTTGGTGAGTGCTGTGAAGTGTGTAAACCTGGCGATTCACAGACCTGTACCCCTGGGGATAAAAATATATGTTTATAAAAAATTTAAGAATTAAAAAAAAAGAAAAAGGAATGATAAGGAATTGCTCCCAAAATTATTTTTTAAGTTTTTATAAACTTTCTAAAAAGGAATCCACTTATGAATTAAGAATTTATCGATTTCAGGGCGCCTGGGTGGCTCAGTGGGTTAAGCCTCTGCCTTCAGCTCAGGTCATGATCCCAGAGTCCTGGGATTGAGCCCCACATGGGGCTCTCTGCTCAGCAGGGAGCCTGCTTCCTCCTTCTCTCTCTCTGCCTCCCTCTCTACCTACTTGTGATCTCTGTCTGTCAAATAAATAAATAAAATCTTAAAAAAAAAAAAAAAAGAACTTATCGATTTCAGAATGAAACTCCAAATTCTTTGGCTCCACTCAGTAGCTGTATGGCCTTGGGAAAGGCACTTAATATCTCTAAATCTCCATATCCTCATCTGTAAAATGGGTTCAGAACAGTATCTACTATGCGGAGTTCTTGAGTAAATTAAATTAGGTAAAATAAACATCTTCACAAAGTACCTGGCACATGGTAAACAGTTGGGGAAATTGATTAGGCATAGAGATGTTTATACAGAGATGCACAAACATTGAAAAAAAAAAAAAATCGAAGGCCCACTATATTTCCAGCCTTATGTAATTATCTACTTGGGAACTTTGTATTAGAATTTTAATAAAATTTGCTTCCTAGAATCAAAGGTGAATGTGTTAAAAGGTTGTATCTGCTTGTTATGCTAATAAACAGGAAAATACAAGAGAACAGGTCCAACATACCATCTTTTCCTTGATATTTATTTTCATTTGTTCTGACTGACTGTGTGTCGATGCCATCTGGAACCTAAAGATAGAAAGTGGGCCAGTGAGTCATCTCCAACTCACAACCGGAGAAATGGTATTGTACATAATTCCATTACCAGCCTTCGGAGTATAAGAAACATACTCAGAATTGTAACCACCACAGAAAAAAAAAAAGTACTATATTTATAATCAACAAGCAATCATCCAACAAATATTAGGTTGCCCCCAATTTGTAGAGACATAATACTAACCCCTAGAAGGAACATGAAAAACACTAAGAGTCTTGACTCTTGATTTCAGCTCACGTGGTATCTCAGGGTCCTGGGGTCAAGCCTAACCTCAGCCTGTCAGGCTCTGTGGTCAGCGGGGAATCTGCTTGGGGATTCTTACTCTCCCTCCGCCCCTCTCCCCACACTCTAATAAGTCTTTTAAAAAAAAAAAAAGTTTCCTTGCCATCAAGCACACCACTATTTAGTTGAGTGGTAACGACAAACTTAAAAAAACTGCTAATATCTAGTAACAGAGTAGATAAAGAAATTGTGGTCTATCCATACAATGAAATATTATTCAGCAATAAAAAGAACTGAAGTACTGATACAAACTGTAATGTGGATGAACCTTGAAAACACTAGACTAAGTAAAAAAAACCAATCACAAGACAGGATTCCTTCTCTACAGAATGTCCAGGATAAGCAACTGAGATAGAGATATAAAGTAGACTAGTGGTTGCTTAGGGGTGAGGAGGGCAATACATGAATGACTGCTAATGGGTTTCTTTGGGGAATAATGAAAAAGTGCTAAAACTGACTGAGGTGATGGTTATAAATCTGTGAATATACCAAAAATCGCTGAACTATAGATTTTAAATGGGTGAATTAGATGGTATTTGGATTATATTTTGATAATGCTGTTATAAAACAAAATTGCAAGTTGACATGTAGGAAATAAAATCAAAATTCTTCAAATTAAAAAAAAAAAGCCACTAATAAATGTGAGCTAAATTAAAACTAAATTACCAAGCAGGTAATATGAGCTCAGATAGTCAAAGAAACTTTTTTTTGAAGGGGTTGGGGCAGTGACACCTGAAAATAAAATTGTAGACCTCCAAGGGTTTATAGATACAGGAGAACATGGCTGGCTCCCCTCACCAGGAAGTGCGGCCAGGTAATAATTCCTCCTTCCAAGTAAGTCTTCAGAAGGAATTCAGGAATCAGGAAAGGCAGTCTAGTTCAATCATACACAGAGGTAAGTTTGAAAGAATTATTTTTTAAACAATCACTCTATTGGATTTTCATCTCCAGTCAAATGAAGTGTTTGAAAGGATGACAAAAGCCTTCATTTCACCTCATGCCGTTGACCAGGAAGGACTCTCCCCTTCACCGGCAGCCTACGAAGAGTCTAGAAAAGCATGAGCCCACTGGTGCAGCTCGTAGAGGACAGTGTATAGTGACTACTCAATCACAAAAGTGGCATGAGGGTCGTGATGCTACTTCAGCTCCCCTCAAGACAGAGCAAATACCGTCCTCCTCTCTCTGCCCACAAGCCTGTGGAAGGCCAGCCCTCCACAGCACAATGAACACAGTGAGCAGATCTAATCTTCCATATGAACATGTATTTTGGAGCATGTGGTCAGAACTTCTCCTTAGCAAATGAAGATACCAGTGCCGACAGTATTCCTTTCTGTATAATATTTCCTCATGTCAGCAAGGGCTTTGTGAGGAAGCATTTTATTTTTTTTTTAAGATTTTATTTATGTATTTAACAGACAGAGATCACAAGTAGGCAGATAGGCAGGCAGAGAGAGGAGGAAGCAGGCTCCCCGATAAGCAGAGAGCCCGATGCGGGGCTCGATCCCAGGACCCTGGAATCATGACCTGAGCTGAAGGCAGAGGCTTTAACCCACTGAGCCACCCAGGCATCCTGTGAGGAAGCATTTTAAAATGGAAGAGCCAAATGTGTACTTCTTTGAGAACAGAAGAACTGCAAGTGAAGATGTCTGGCCCCTGTTTCCTTGAGGAATGGGAGACATATCTCTAATGGGTGGCAGTGTTCTGATTAAAGGCATGCAGTGTACGCAAATTAACGTGATTTTAATTTACTTGTGCTGTTTCTCTCTTAATGGTGCCATCAGATGATACAATCCGCCCATTACCTAGGAATCAAACCATGTGGCTTAGATATTACCGAGAATTTGCTGTAAACTGCTGCTTCTAGCCGTGAGTAGCAACATCCTCTTGGAGACTGGCAGGAATCCCACAGCAGACATTTTACTTAGACTCAGTTCTCTCCCCCTCCCCCTTTTTGCTTCCTCTTAACTCCCTTAGGGAGGGTTCTTTAATTGGGAAGGAAATGTCATAATACTGTATTTCCTTACCATTCATTTTCCTACATCTGGAAACCTAGTCCAGTCCTTCAACCCCAGTGGCTGTCCCAAATAACCACTGGGTGGTATGCAAGTGTTTAACTGCCTCACAGCAGTGAGAGACCTGCCTCGAGCAATCCAGTGACCCCAAAACTCCTATCAAATAGACTGGAGTTGATCCAAAATTGCCTATGCAAACAGAGTAGCAATCTGAAGCCATTAAGGATTTCTCGGAAGAATAAAATGATTACAGAAAGAAAACCTCTACATGGCAGAAAGATACTTTAAATACAAGGTAGTTTTCTTTTTTAAGAATCATATGATTTTTCGTACCCTTCATTTGTAGTATAAATAGGATATCTTGTTCAGATAACTTAATATCAGAATCATATAGGGAAACCCAAATACAACAGGACACGCAGTGGTTAAAGGCACCTACTTCGAAGTCACACAGATTTGGGTTTACTATCTACGGGACATTGAGCAAGTTACTTAAAGTCTATGAGCCTCAGCCGTAGACTGGAAATGGTGATACCTCACTCGCAGGACAGCTGTAAGGATTAAATGAAATAAGCAAGCAAAGTAGTTAGCACAGTAAGTGTTCAGTTGTGGTGGCAGGAATTAGTACTACTATCATCACCGTTCAAGATTCCTTCTGTTTGTTCTCATTCCAAAACCCTCCTGGGTCTTCTAGGCCAGGACTATTCAGTACACCTGAGAATAATCCAGAATGTAAATCCAATTTAACCTTAAGAATACCACTTAATTCAGCTAACTTTTTTTTTAGAAGATTTTTCTGATAAAGGAAGAGATGATATTAATTTACATTTTGTGTAAGCTCCTCGCGTCCTCATAGATGAGTACAAAACAACCCACCAAGGGGTTGTTCTAAGCAACCGAGGTCTCTCACTTTCACCATGCCCGCCCTGTTATCTCTTCATCCATCAGCCCCACAGTCTCCTCATGGATTCCAACAGCTTCCATTATAAATTAATCATCCTGACAAATATTTACTCAAATCTCCTACATGCTAGGCACTATGTTAAGGACTCGACACAAAGGGGAAGTTATTTCATATTTCAGGGTTCCTGCTTTCTAATTATACTGCAGTTAGCTCCCTCACCAACCCCCCCCCCCACACACACACACATACACATGCACACATACTTCAGTTCATCCCCAAATGAGTCTCAGGAAAGGCAAATATTCAAACAGGAGTTAATAACTAAGGAAGAATCCCTTGCCTCCTACTTTTCTGTAAGTAACAGTCAGTAGTCAGGACAACTAACACAAGGATTATCACACTGAATTTTAACTTGTTTAATTTTCTGCCCCAACAGTGTAACTTCTAGAAGACAGGGACTAGGTCTCTCTCGATCCCTGCCAGCACGGAGCTTTAGTGCCTGGTATAGGAGTGCTCATTAAGTTTTTAATTATCTGAATTAAACTGGATTGGTCTAACCGGTTCAAAGCCTTTATTCCTTTGCTTTAACATCAAAAAACAAAAAAAAACCTACTTTTTCTTTTGACTCTCTCTGTTGAGCAAATATGTCTCTGACGTCAGGAATCTGGTACTGTTTGTTTTTTTTCCTCAAGGTCTGGGAGACTGTCTCTACTCGTTTCTGAACAGCAGCGGCCTGGGTCCGAGTCAGTGTTGACAAAAACACCATGCTTTCTTGGGAATCCCCAGCAGACTCTCCGAAGAGATCGGACAAACCAGCTTCCTTAAGCCACTCTTCTTCCAGTTCTCCCTCTAAAGGCAGGAGAGAAAAATGGGGTTTAAAAATCACAAGATATGAAAACTTTCACATTTCTTAAGCTTTCCAAACATGCTTGCTGACATTCTTCTACTGAAGTCAAAATGCAGTGCTAAGAATCATTATCTGAAATTGGACAACAGCCATCAACTCCAGCCACAAAGATATCAAATTTTAGATCCATTTCGTGTATACTCAATTAAAAGTTTTAAATGACTTCACAAGTGATTAACCTCTATAACATCCCTGCTGATTAACTAGGGCAAGATAGTACTGCTCCCTTTCTAGAGATGAGCAAGCAATGAAAAGATAACTTACTTCCATCAAGTTACAGAAGGAAGTCAATGCTGGAGATACCCATTAAAGCCTTGTTTCTTGGCTTAAATTCAGCACTGCCCTAGAGTCCAACAGTAATTGATGGAAAGGCCTGTTTTCTCTGTTCACTGTAGCTGACATGGACTATTGCAAAGAAGTAAAGAGTATCTAGACATCAGGGACTAATCAATTTCAAATTAAGTTTTTAATGCCCATAGTAAGCATATGAGATCCACATTTTTTACAAATTAAAAAAGAAAAGCACACTATTTAAACAAAAAATATAGCTTATTATAGGAAACTAATTACATAATAATTTAAAACACTGAAAGCAGAAAGTAAACAGTAAAGCAAATATTGTATAAGATCTATGAAAATTACAGAAAAACAGAAAGGTAACAAGAATAGATTCCCTCCAAGCACTAAGTTTATAGAGGAAAGTGAAACACCTATGACCTGAGACCTCAAAGACCTTCATCTACACACCGCTTCTCCAAGTTGATAGCCACGTGACTTTGGACAAGTCACTCAGCCTCTCTGTTCTCCCATCTGCAACATAAAGAATAACTGTCCTGGCTGCCATGTAACCTTGAACGAGAGAACGTTCCAAGGGAAGAGCTTTGCGGAGCTCTATTACAGCCTGTGTATCCTTCCACATTATATAAACTCCTTGAGGGCAGAAGTCTAGTATATCCTCAGTTTTAAGAAACATAAGGTAGTGTCAGGCATTCTGCACGCTGGGTAATAAAAACTGTTTACGGACAATAAAAAGCCAGCCATTATTATGAATACGATTAAGGTAGAATGCCGTAAACATGTATGAAAACAACCTGCTGGGGCGGGGGTAGAAAAAAAGCAGATATTGACATGCTAGGTAAAGAAAACGAGATCTAAATACAGAGGCACTTGACCCATTAAAAAGTAGAGGTAAAATTCAAACCATTTAAAGTCAAACAAAAGGCATGGGCCTTCTTTATAATCACATTATGAACAACAATCTATAAATTCATTTTATTCTTGGAAAATTATGAAATAGATAATGACACACGGCTATGTATCAGACCTGAATGCTATTTTCTGGGGAATATTTTCTCCTTATTCAGCAGACCACAGCTACGCTGCTTCCATCCTGAAACTCTGAGACCGAGCATTTGGGCCATGCACTGATTATCACAAGTAAGCTCAACTTTACAGGAAAATTAGAAAGACTGAGAGTAAAATGAAGAACCCAAACAAAAGAATGATTTGACTATAATTTTATAAATCTAAGAGACATTAAATTATCTTGACAAAGTCCCAAAAGTTCATTTTTGCTTTTGTGTCAGAGACAACCCATGGAATGGGAGAAGATATTCGCAAATGACGCTACAGACAAAGGGCTGATATCCAAGATCTATACTGAACTCCTCAAACTCATACCCAAAAAACAGATAATCACATCAAAAAATGGGCAGAAAACATGAGCAGACACTTCTGGAAAGAAGACATGCAAATGGACAACAGACATATGAAAAAATGTTCATCATCACTAGCTACCAGGGAGATTCAAATCAAAACCACACTGAGATACAACCTTACGCCAGTTAGAATGGCCAAAATTAATAAGACAGGAAACAACAAGTGTTGGAGAGGATCTGGAGAAAGGGGAACCCTCTTACACTGTTGGTGGGAATGCAAGTTGGTGCAGCCACTTTGGAAAACAGTGTGGAGATTCCTTAAGAAATTCAAAATAGAGCTACCCTATGACCCTGCTATTGTACTACTGGGTATTTACCTCAAACATACAGATGCAATAAAAAGAAAGGCCATATGTACCCCAATGTTCATAGCTGCAATGGCAACAATCGCCAAACTGTGGAAAGAGCCAAGATGCCCTTCAACAGACAATGGATAGAGAAGATATGGTTCATATATACAAGGAAATATTACGCCTCCATCAGAAAAGATGAATACCCAACTTTTGTATCAACATGGACAGGTCTGGAGGAGATTATGCTAAGTGAAGTAAATCAAGCAGAGAAAGTCAATTATCATATGGTTTCACTTATTTGCAGAGCATAAGGAATAACATGGAGGACATTAGGAGAAGGAAAGGAAAAGTGAGTTGGGGGAAATCAGAGGGGGAGATGAACCATGAGAGACCGTGGACTCTGAGAAACAAACTGAGGGTTTTGGAAGGGAGGGGTGTGGGGAGATGGGTGAGACCATAGTGGTGGGTATTAAGTAGGGCACGGATTGCACAGAGCACTGGGTGTTCTGCATAAGCAATAAATCTTGGAACACCAAGAAAATGAAATAAAATTGAGAAAAAAAAAAAGAAACATTAAATTAAGAAACATCTCCAATTTTTCTTTTTAAAGTATTATTGGTATTTTTTTTTTTAAAGAAATGTCACAACAAGGGGAAAAAAAATCTATGTATGTAGATTCTCTTTAACAGTTCAGTGCTAAGTCATTTACATGAGAAGTCCTCTGCTGAAAAGGAGATCAATATTAGTGGGTTAATAGGCACTGACTCTTTTTTTGGGCATGCTGATCAACTGACACCCCAAAAACATACTTACAAACATATGGGTGGCACAAGGCAGAGAAAGAAAGATAAAATGGGATGCCTAACTGGCTTGGTCAGTAGAGCAGGCAACCCTTGATCTCAGGGTCGTGAGTTCAAGCCCCATGCCGAGCATGGAGCCTACTTAAAATAAAAATTAAAAAAAAAATTTTTTTTTTAAGAAGAAAGCGAATATAATAGATGCCAGAATTGGTCATCAAAAATTTAGTGACTGCTTGAATTTACGAGATTGAAAAAAAAGTATAAATTTTAAGGGGGAAAAAATGTTTTATATGTTTCTTCTATAATACCAAATATAGTAATAGAGATTGTGGGAAATATAGCTAGAAAGAAACTGGAGACAATTTATGGAACAAACAGAAGAAAAAAGCAAATATGGAGGCTGAAAATGCTAATGGCATACACTGTCCAAATCTATACCCACAGGCTAGCTGGCTAAATCTGCAGCATTATATCCAGTCGGGGGTACAAAATGACCAGGGCTGAGAAAGGTCCAAAAACCACGAGAGGGACTGGTAGGCAAATCTTCTTTCCCTTCTGGAAGGACATGGTGAGGAACAAGATAAGCATCTTTAAACATTTGCAAGGTTATCCCATAAAAACAGAACTGGCTTGTTCTGATCTTCCAAAAGCCAAAATGTCCAAGGTAGAGGATGACAGATTGTGAATCAATGAGATAAAGTACATCAAGACAACTCAAGGTGACTGACCAACAGAAAAACAGCATCACTGCAAAGTAGTGAGATTTCCAGTCACATTTATACTCACTAGAGAATAATCAACCTTGTGGCTAGAATACCACAGAATGAACGTTAGATCACTTCAAAGACCAAGTCGAATCCTAGGGGGTCTATGAAACGGTAAGTCTAGCCAACAAGATTCTAGCATCTCTCAGACCAAGCGAATTTATTTACTCATGCTACATAAACGTGGCTGCTGCATCCATAGATCTGTTGCAAACAAGTAATTTTCAAGCTGAAACAACTAGCATTATCTTATTTTGGTTGTCCTTTCTTTAATTTTTGTTGAGGCTACCGTCCTCTTTATCCCCATGTAGCATCTCCCAGAAACATGCACACAAACCAAGTTTTATTTCAGTTACTACCATCAGGTTCTTTGACAACGACCACTTCTTGATCTTGTCTGTTTTCACTTGATTTCTCGATATTTTCTATTTCCATCCAATAGGGCTCCATAGATAGTTCATCCAAAGAATCCTGAGAGCTTGATCGGTCAAATGGCGGTTTTTCGCGAACTTTGGTGATTTCCTGGTTCATGGTGTACTGACCATATTTGCGGCTGTAAATTCAAAAGGAGACATGGTTCATTTTAATATATGAGGAAGTAGTACAAATTCTAAGACATCAGGGCTTACTGACTTAACAATTTGGAAACTCCATAAGTTCCCCTTAATAAAACCAAAGAGATATGTATTTTGAAGCTATTTACAGAGATACCAATAATTACAATATGCCTGCAGAATGAACAAAAATTTTCACTGGCCAAAAAAAAAAATAGCAGTGTGATAAACCATTTTTCCTTTCCATTTCACGTAAATTATTTTAAGATTTCTTTAAACCTATAACTGTTCTTAGAAAGCAACAGGTTAAATCTTGATTAAAGCCCATTAGTTAATTGAGATTTTTTTAATACAGCATTTCATATTTGTCATTTATATCTACAAACAAACTCAGTGAGCCCTTACATAACAAATATCTGCAATCAATAAATGAAATACTATTTGAATTTCTTTTTATTTTTGGAACCAAAACATAAATAGGAGAATGTCATATTACATTTGCTGTTATATCCTACTATAGAAAGCGACTCTTAACCTTTATTTGAAAATGTGCCCAAAGCTGATATGTATTTTAAAATATGGCAAAACATTATCGGGAGAAAACATTTATGGAAATTCTGAATAAATAGCTAGGAATTACCTCTTAAATACTGATCTCAAATACTATCTGTGAAGAAAAGGATAAATTGAGTAAGTGAAAGTATTTTTATGACTTGAAGTTAACTATATTTTTTATAAGTCACATCCCAAATACTAAAATGAATTAAAAGATGCTATAATAAATAAGCTTATATATGTGTGTGTGTGTGTGTGTGTGTGTGTGTGTGTGTGTATAAAATCCCCATATACAATAGAAATACTAAATTTTTGTTCTAATCCTTTTTTATATTGAGATGGGGAGCCTATTTAAAAAAAGAAAATTTTGAGTATGGCACTTCCTCTTTGTATTCAATTTTTTTTTTAAGATTTTATTTATTTATTTGACAGACAGAGATCACAAGTAGGCAGAGAAGCAGGCAGAGAGAGAGGAGGAAGCAGGCTCCCTGCTGAGCACAGAGCCTGATGTGGGGCTGGATCCCAGAACCCTGGGATCATGACCTGAGTGAGCCGAAGGCAGAGGCTTTAATCCACTGAGCCACACAGACACACACACCCCCCTTTTTTTAAAATATAATCTGAAAGGCGTCTGAGTGGCTCAGTTAATTAAGCATCTGCCTTCAGTTCAGCTCATGATCCCAAGGCCCTGAGACTGAGGCCCATACGGGGCTCCCTGCTCACCAGAGAAGTCTCCTCCTCTCTTTGCCCTCCCTGCTCCTCCTCTCTCTCTCTCAAATACATAACTATTTTTTTTTAAAGAAAATATAATTTGAGTGGGGACAATAATCAGGGAACTCGAGTTTTGTTATTCTAATTTCAAATTGCCCTTTTATCTCCCAGGAGGATGTTAGGAAATAATACTCTGCTACATGGGTTTTCCTACTATGCATATGAAAATTAAAAATACCATAAAACAACATTCTTTAATACCATGTGAACATTTTCCACATTCAAACTGGCCTTTCCCATAATTATTTAAAACAGAAGGATTTAATACTACATAACGGAGAGGGTCACTAAACTGGTCATTTCTACCTGTTTAATTCCAACTGGTTTCTTAGAGAAAGCAAAACACTTGCTTGTTGCTACAAATGAATACAATATAACTGACTACTGAACTGTAATATGCTAACAGGCCGGTTTTGTTCCTTTGAAGATGGTTCTCTCTGCCCTACTTAAGAACTTTAATAATGCAGGTTGCATGATTGAACAATCGCTCTATCTCCCCCGTAGAAGTCTAGGGTGGTGATGGGTTGGTTAGGAGTAGGGCCAGCAGGAGGAAGTCTAAACATATTAGTGTGTTTTTCTTTCCTTCAGTCTCCATTGTCCATTGTTTGCCTCCCCCATCCCTTAATTCAAGGGACACTTCCTCCCTCCCTACCCAAACTGTCCTGTTTACATCCCTATATCCCATCCTGGTCCTTTGGCCTTGCCCCACTGGCCACCCCTTCAGCGTTGTCATTTTAGTGACTCTTAAATTAGACTCTTAATTTATCAGACTTAATAAATTAGACTCTTAGACTCTTAAATTAAAATGTGAATGGGAAAGCTATCTCTCTCTTAAAAACAAAAACTTCAGGGGTGCCTGGGTGGCTCGGTGGGTTAAAGCCTCTGCCTTCAGCTCAGGTCATGATCTCAGGGTCCTGGGATCAAGCCCCACATCAGGCTCTGTGCTCAGCAGGAGGCCTGCTTCCTCCTCTCTCTCTCAGCCTGCCTCTCTGCCTACTTGTGATCTCTGTCTGTCAAATAAATAAATAAAATCTTAAAAAAAAAAAAAACTTAAAAAAAAGAACATAAATTTTATTTTTATTCCTGTGATAGCAGCTCAACCTATCCACACGTTCTATTCCTTAATCCTGCTTTACCAGGATCGTTAAACTAATTGACAGAATGTCTACCAGATTCATTTTTGGTTTATTTTGTTTCAACTATGTAGATGCCCCATCCTTGTTTTTGTCTTCTTTCCCATTATAATATAAGACTGTGGTCGACCTAATTCCTATCTCCTGCAACCCTCAATTCCGTGGGCGACCACAATAAATACTGTGGAATGTGTGAAGTGTAATGACCGATGCCAAATAATTTGGTTTATCTGTTCACAGAAAAGAGGTGCAGTTGAACTAAAAGTACATTAAGCTTCTCACTTCTGAAGGAATGTGTTTATTCTGGCAAGAATTTTCCAGTAAATTTCCATTAAGATAGCATGTGCAGAAAAATGCAAGGGCATTGAGCAACAGCATTGTTACGTAAATATACCTTCTATATCAAGCCCTGCTTTCAAAACAGGCAGAAAGCAAAAACCTAATCGCCTAGTGCTAATGAATAGACTCAATATTTTTACTTTAATAAGATTCAAAGCTGAATAGGTTTTTTATAATAACCTGGTGATACAGAGTCATGGAATGGAGGATTTTTTTTTTCTTTTTTGGATCATTGGTAAATGTTGGAAGAAAATGTTTTCTTTTTTAAACATTAAGAGTATGGGGTTGGAGAGAGGAGGCAAGCATTCAGTGGTAGACTGCCCTCCTTAGCGTGCCATAGATGTTACATTTTCTCTAAAAATGTAGCTGAACGTTTTAAAATTACAGTTTACATCAATAAACCGGTTGTGTCACTTCTTTTCTTAGAATGTACTCTACTTTTGAACTCCAGACAGACAATGGCTAAAAGTGTGGCTCTTCTTAAAACTGTCCTGGTTCAAAGCCCGTTAACTCATTCCTTTCTTCTGTTTCTAGGACTACGTTATCTGATACCACATCCATTCTCCAAACTGGGTTCAAGATCATAAAGTAACATCTGCTAGACATAATGAAGTGCAGAGCAGAAATATTTTTACATTTCCAAAAGACCCAAGCCAACACGTGGTGCTGAAATTAAAGAAACACACAGTTTGTACCACAGGCAACTACCAATCACCCTCTCCTGACTTACTGGCAAACAACTGTGCTATGTTAGTCTTCCCTGCTTGCCCTCCAGAATCCCACGTGCCAATCATCCTACGGCCACTCTTCAGAGACTCTCACATTTCTCACCTTTGACAGCTCTAACCATAGAACCAGACACCGTCATCTGAAAGAAGTGGCTTCCAGCAGGCTGCAAACTTGTGCCCTGTGCTGCGAGCATCCCCACAAGTCACAATATTTTCGCCATGTCTTTTTTTCCTGGGTACTAACATTATTAGCTAACTGACACTTACGGGCCTGCGCGGAACGAATGTCCCGTCTTTTTCCTCTTGCTCGCATGTTCTTACACTGGGTTTATAAAAAGTGGGGTTTTGTTCTATTTTCCTGAAGTATATTTTTCTGTGATATTTTTCCCCCCGTCAGTGAATTTCAAACATAGCGCTACTATTCCTGCCTCTTTTTTATTTTGTCATAGAGAAAGTTAAATTGGTCTGACGCAGTTTGTTCTTTTTGGGGAGATGGACGGTGCCATCCATTAGACTGTGGTCTGTTGGAAAAAAAAACAGGCTGATTGATGATTAATCCTAGGACCAGTGCAGGAAAATGACACGCAGTTCTATGGGGCTGGGAGTCTTAAGTACCAATGACCCAGGTTCTACTTAACTATCTCTATGATTTTGGAAAATCATGTGACTTCTCTAATCCAGACTTTTCCTACCCATAGAATGGGAAGAACACCAGTAGCCTTGACTGCTATGTGTCATGAGTTACCGAGTGAGAATTCCTCCCAAAATGCCTCCTAGGTAACCATGAAGAGGGCTTGCAACCTAGTACCACTGTTAACATGTAAAACCGCTACCTATAAATAACCACCCCTCCCATAGTTTAATAAGGTCACCTTTGCCGTTACTTCTAAGGTTCAGAAAAATTACTTAATCTTTAGGACAGAAATTCTTGAACAGTACTGGTCTCAGGACTCTTTTATACACTTACAAATTTTCGAGGACCTCCTAGGAGCTTCTGTTTTTATAGGTTATGTCTAATGAGGTGTACACTATTAGCTATTAAAGTTGGAAAGAATAAGTAAAATACTAATTCATTTAATGAGAATAATCAACATCTTAACATAAATAACTTCTGGGAGGTGGGGGGAGAAAACTATTTTACATACAAAAAAAAAGTAGTGAGATGAGTGGTATTGTTTTATATTTTTTGAATCTGTCTTTAATGTCAGGCTTAATAGAAGACATCTGGATTCTCACATCTGCTCCTGCAGTCAATCTTTTGTGATACTGTGCATCACGTAATCTCTGGGAAACTCCACTGTGTTCTCACGAGAGAATGAGATTGAAAAAGGCCAATACAGTCTTTGTGTTATTATGAAAGCAGTTCTGATCTCCTAGACCCCTAAAAGCGTCTTGAAACCCCCAGGTGTTCCAGGACCACACTTTGAAAACCACCGTTCTAGGATTTCTCAAAAACAACACCTAATGGATCTCAAAAAGCACTTTTCAATTCTATGGGCAATGCTCCAGAAAGCCTTACTGAAAGAAAGAGCCATGCTTTCCTGGTGACTCTTGACCTACCTCTTTGTTTATTTTAGTTTAGTTTTACAGCCTTTCATCAAAACTGGGACTTAGTCCAATGATATAACCATATTTAATTTATATTTCAATGACAAAAAATAGAATATCATTTAAAAACCCCTGCCTTGCCAAAGTCTTTCATCATTTGCTTTTATTTATCATGTATAAGGGGCAGAAATTCTAAGCTTCCCTCTGCACCAGTGCATTTGAAAATGTGCATTTACCTTAACACTCCTTTGTCATCCAAACCTTTTCCTCAACCATCTCAAGGCAAATTTATTTGAAACTAGGATGTTTCTTTGAACTCATATTTAATTATGTGGTCCAATCTCTACTTTCCGTAACCCCCCCCCCACCCCATCAAGAGTCCTGTTGCTACACCCATCCGTCTGTGTCCTGTTCTGACCCTTCCAGAGACATTTTTATGGCCTAAAGTCTGCTTTCTTCAAGTCCTTTGATGCTAGGATTCAGTTGTGTTTGTTTTACTTCCTTACAAGATCCTCTCTAAAAGAGCTACACTTTCTTTCATGTTCCTTATCCCAACATTCATTTCCAATGCACAGAAAGAAGTAACTGCATTGGGAGACACAAAACAGAAGAGTAAGGTTTATTTTTGTTCCATTTCTTGTTCTGTTTTGAATGCACCAAAAACAACAATAAAAGTTCTTACACCATAACTTACCATTAACCATAATGACCAGGATATTTTAGATAAAGCCATATTTATTGAAGCATAAACTTTAGAATGTTAACGGACCCTAGGGATTTAGACCTATCCCATCATTTTCTAGAGGAGGTAATGAGGCCCCAGAGTAAAATTTTCCCCAAAGTCACCGAGTAAAGTGACAGTAGAGCCAAGATTAGTGTCCTTAGTGTCCTTACTTCTTCTTCGGTAGTCATTTTATTATAGCCAAATAGAACAGAGAATTTACTTTTTTTTTTTTTTTTGCATCAGGCGCTCCAATCTTCCTCTTTGCACAGCACACAGCAAAACCCAAAAGTGATCATGTTGCCACAGTCTATAATTAACATTTTTAAACGACCAGTGTATTTATCTAGAGAAAAAAAAAAGCATTTAACAATCAAACCATCTCTCTTTAAAACCAAGAGACATCTTTGCCAAGGCACTTGCTAGAATATGCTTTGTGTCACTCTGGGATGTGACTTCAAGTACACCTGTTTTTAAAACATTCTGTTTTGAAGAAGTTGGAAATTTTTCAAAAATGTTTAACTCACTGTGCTTCTCCATTTATATTATCTCTGGGTTAAAAAAAAAAAAAAATACAAAAAGAAAACAAAAGCCCTGTTTCTACTGTGTGGATTTTTCTTTCAAGGGGCCAGTGGCATTAAAGAAGTAATCACTGCCATCAGGAGATGGTGAAGCTATTAATACTCTGTAATGGCCGTGTCCATCAGAATACACTGAATTTGAATGACTATGAAGAGCTGCAGCCTATGAATGACCCAAGTCATTTTTTACCCTAGGACGTGAATGCCTACTATTGTTTAGCTGAAGCAGTAATTATTAGAAGTGGTGCTGACATCCAGGAAGAAAGAATACTGAGTATGCCCAAAGGCAGTAAGAAGTTGATTAGAAAGCACTACCCCATGGCCTCTCCCCACACCCAGGCAGCCTTCAGAACCTAAGGGATCCCACATCTCTTCTACCCATCCCAACTGCTATAGTTTTAATAATCTATTGAAGTCAAATTTCAGATTTCAAGTAAATTTACTTTTCCCCTTTGTATATATTACCCCTTTCCTTTGGGGGTGGGTGGGGTTAAAATTCATCATTATTTCTTTCAGCATTCTTTTTCTTTAAACAGAGGAGTCAGTATCTGTACAGCACATTTTAGTCTCCACAGAGCATCCTCCACATTCCAAGACACAGCAAAACAAGGAGTGAAAGGCACGGATTACCCTCTATTGACACAACGTTGCCTAAGCAGAGCTGAGGAGAGAAGCCCCCTCAGGCACCCTGTGAAGAGCTAGTTTTCAGAACTTGGCTTTATCACTTTTACAGAAAACTAGGGCAAAACCAACTCATGCGCGAACCATGCTAAAGGAACAGGGATACAGGCGGCTGCCACCAGCCCGTCTGGTGGAAAGGAGTGAAGACACAGGAGCGAAAGGCTTGTGGGAAGGTCAGGGGTCAGCCAAGGCATATAGGAAGAACCCCTTTGGTTTCTCCGTACAGACACAGGCAGGGTACACAAAGGGGAACTCACAGGCCGTGGTTACAGACACAGGCCTTTCCTCTTTCAGATCTGGTTCTGTGTGGAAGTGAGATCCCCTGGGTTCCTGAGTTCCCCAAGTATCTTTCAGGAGGCACGTCCTCTTCCTCACTCAGAGGGACAACTCAACAAGTAACCAAATGGGAGGCGCAGAATCTCAACGCCAAAATCATTTTCGCAGACAAGGATAGAGAGATTTGCTGTGGGGCTTGGACATAAAACGTCAAGATCTTGGAACAACGGCGCACAGCACATCAAACTGAGTTTCATGTCTACACTTCATTCAGTGATCTACCCGCATGGCTTCCATCTACCCACAACATCTCTACTCCAGGACGCTTTCCTTTTCCTGTTCTAGTTAGCAGTAGAGCCACCTGGAGATTCGCCCCCAGAATCCACTCTCACTCTGGTCTTTTTTCCACTTGTTGTTTCTCAATGTCCTATCTCGGTACCTTTCTCCCTGGGGGGTGGAATGAAAGCATTTCCCTGCTTCTTCAGTCTCCCCACAGCCCTTACCACATCCTGCACTAGGATGCTCATTCCTCGCGTGTCAACCACTACACCGTGGGTTTCTTAGGGCGATAATTTGTGTTTTGTTTTGTTCACCTGAGTATCCCTAAATTCTGCAAACTGCTTGCCCTAGTAGAGGCTTATAAATTGTTTAATTATTAATTAATTGTTCAGTTACTGCTGCTGCCTCTAAAACCACCACCTCCTTTTAATTTCTAAGGTGGTTTTTATTTAATTGCACAAAGCTACAAAGGAGCAAGACAGGAACATGAAAGGTAGATGGTGAAGAAATTAGTCATTAGGAAACCCTAAGGCAATTAATAAGTAATTATTCTATGCCTCTGTAGTTCTTGAGTGTTTTGTTAGAAAGGAGGCTTCCTTATGAGGGAATAGAGGTTACAAAATAAAGAGCTGATTTCATATTAAACTGTACCTGATATTAAATCATAAATAAGCACTGGTTTGCATTTTATTAAGCTCACATCTCCTACTTCTATCCTGCCAACTCGATCTCTCAAACAAGTTTTAAAATATTTGTTGAATGCCTAATATATGTCAGGTATTTTATCAGAGATGTCTGTTCAAGCAAGCTACTCAAACATTTGTCACGAGATAGATTATAAATGACACCCACACCAAATAAGGGTGGAATTTTCCAGTTCCTCACTAAGCTTGTGGCCCAGACAACTCTCCAGCATGAGCTTCTGGGTCATGACCTTGGCTTTAGCCCGGTACCGAACACGCCTCAGGTCGTGTGGTTCACCATTCCTTCTTCAGACAGAAACTCACTTCCTCTCGGTCACTGCTATCAGCTCACCTCCATCTCATGTCCCCCACCACTCCCCAAACAAACATTTCTGTAGAAACCAATAATTTGAGGTCACCTCCATAGCCCATCCTGGGTATCCCTCCCTCTCTCTCCTGCTGTCCCTCACAGTCCTCGTGGGTTTCCTGGAGACCCACTCACCAGCCTTTCTGTAAGGCTATCTGTTCCTGAGATGGAGCCCAGCTTCCTCCACGCTACTGTCTAATACCTGGTTCTTACCATACAACAGTCATTGATTTCAACAGTAGTTATCAGCATCCCCAAGTTTTTGTCAGACTTTTATCCATTTATTTTTATGACTCTTAACAAATTGAAGTTTTTGCCTTTTCTGCCTCAAAGTTGTGCTCCTCTTCTTTTTCTGAAGAATCCTTCAAGCTCTCAACACATTCCCAAAGGTGAAATGAAGAAGAGGATTCACTGACAAAGGTCAAAAGTCCTCTCATCCTCCCTGATACTCTTGAACTTGTCATTCAAAAACTTCCTAGCAAGCCTTGTACCGGACTAGAATCTCATCATTACGCTGTACCAATGTGCCTTAAACATACATTAACACATGCAGATAAACTTACACCAATGCGCAACGGTCATATACGAAACTTAACAATGTACTTCGGAATCTGGGATCCGGGAGAGATGTTCAACCACTGGCCAGTTGACAGACTACAATTTCCCAATATCATAGAGTAGGCTGCTCTTGATATACAGTGCCTATCATCACACAGGTACTAACAAAGTATTTGTTGCTATAATGCCGAACTATGAACTTTAGTAGTTTGAATTTAATGTTGGAATAGAAAGGAATATAATACTGGTTTACTTACTGCCTAAGGGCAAACCTCTTGCCTTTCATAAGACTTTTATATACATATTAACATCAACTTCCTATGCTAATAAAAACATGGGCACAAGGCATAGTAGGATTTAGAAAAAGAAAAAAACGTGTTGGACAAGGCATAGCTGGAGTTAAAAAAAAAACACCTTTTGATGATAACTAAAGACAAATACAGGAGCATATTCTGGAAGAAATGTGGGCATTATTATTAAACTCTTCTTGCTTCTTTCTGATTTGATTTATTTATTTTTGAGGGAGAGAGAAAGAGAAAAAAAAAAAAAAACACAAGGTCACATGAGCTGGGGTGGCGTAAAGAGAGAATCTTTAGCAGACCCCACACCCTGTACACAGCCCTACACAGGACTCAATCTCATGACCCTGAGATCATGACCTGAGCAGAAATCAAGAGTTAGACACTTCACCAACTGAGCCACCAGGCTCCCCTCTTTGTGATCATTTATTGAAATAAGATAGAGAAATCATCTCATATTTCAGTGAGGCTATAAAAATATAAAACCAACCCTCCCCAGCTGGCAGAAGAAAGGCCACAGACACTGGAAGAACATGTTAAAAGTGAAAGGATCTCTTTGTGTTTATGCTATATACGATAAACAGGAAGAGGATATTTATACATTATTTCACAAGAACATTAATGAATAGTAATGAAGTAACTGAAAACAGCAGCAAGAGTATGGCAAATACTTGGATAAGAGAAAAGAAATCTGCTTCACGTAGGCTACAACGTGCAATTTTATGGAGAGTTCTGAATGACCTTCAGATGCCATAATGTTCTGCAGATAAGTACTGAAGGCCAGGAAGTATTTTTATAAGCCAGGTGCTAAAAGTCAGCTCTGCTGAGGAGATGGAGGGGGTGGAGAAATAATTTCCAGCTAATCAAATAATTTAGCCAAGCTTAGAAACAATCCATCCATACTGTTTTCACTACAGGTCTTCTGCAATCAGTTACGAAGTAGAGTATGTGAATGTTAAGGGGCAATTTTTTCCTCTTTAAATGAGATTATCTAAGACCCCTTTTTTCCTAGTAGATTTTAGAATCTCAGCTGACCCAACACAAGACATGTGAGTGCAGGAAACCTGAAAGACACATGAGAAATAAGAACATAGGGAACTAAAGGGCAATTCGAATTGTAAAATACTGCTTGCGGAGGGGCACTTTCAGCCTAACATCTGAAGAAAAACAAAACAAAATAAAAATCCCACTAACAAACATTAAGTATTTTCAGTAAAAGCAACTGAGCTCTGTTTGCAGGTCAGGAACAGAGCTCAGGGGGCAGAGAGACCTAATGCGACCATGAGGGATAAGTAAGGGTTTTACAAGAAGAAATTAAGGGAACCTTCAGGGGGTAAGCAGAGGAAATGCAGAAGGTAAAGAAAAAAAAAATTTAATATGAATACATAACAAATGCTATTCCTTAACATTACCTCATCATCCAGCAGAGCTATGGACCCACTGAGCTCTGGTAAATGCCACCCAGAGGCACATCAAATTCTCAGAGGGTTAAATCCTCCAAACTGCAAGTATATGAATCTGGCCTAATTTAATTACTGTCTTGAAAGGAATCTGAGTCTCCTGCTCATCACCCGGCTTAGGCTAGCCTACTTCTTACTTATCGCTTGCTTGTGTGGGGCAGCAAAATTCCCACTTAACCAAAAGCAAAATGGCATCTGGTTCCAAAATTCCGCTTCATGCAGGAATTTGAAACGGGCCAAGAAGTCCACAAGAAGTTAATGCCCGTGAGAGTTCCCTCCCTGGTCATAACCAAGGCTCCCGGCACTCTGTAGAAACTGATACTAAATCAATGTTCATCACGAGGACTCCCACCTCTGGTCTTCCACTGCCACCCCTCCTGCTCTCTTCTACCCTACCCATTGCTCTAGTCCTGGGTTCTCCTTTCTGCATATTTCCTACAAAGAAACAATCCAGGTTGACTGATTTCTATTTTTTTTTTTTTTTCCAAAAGGCCACCTGCTGGACCACCTCTGTGAACCCTGCATTCTGCACTTCCCAAGGCTTCCAGGACCTCACATCCCAGCTGGTCTTGCACCAAGGATGCCCGTTGCCAGAAAAGAGTGGAGGAAGAACGGACTCCTGTCTCAGGAAGGTAACTCTGTAGAAGAGATTAGCCTATGAGCTACTGAACAAATAGAGCCTCTAGACACCAGAACAGAGTCCGAGTAAATTCTAGAAGGAGAATATGAAAGGATTAAGGGGGTGTTGTTCCCACCAGAGCAGAAGGCAGTATTTGTGCAGTGAACACCGAAACACTCAGGATGGATGATGGCATCAAAGATGAACTTCCTTTAGTATCGGCCAGGTTAAGCCTCCAGAAAGACTTAAGTTGTCAGATAATTTATATTAAAGAACCAAGACTAAGAACTGTTTTCTGTTGTTTCTTTTACTTTTTTTTTTTTTTTTAATCCAGGTGTTTGAGGGTCCACTATTAAAGGTTCCCATCTCCTGGTGCCTTGGCTGCACAGTCAGTTAAGCACCTGACTCTTGGTTTCGGCTCAGGTCATGATCTCAGGGTTGTGAGACTGGGCCCCATGTTGAGCTCTGCACTCAGTGTGGAGTCTGCTTGAGATTCTCCTCTTCCTAGCCCCCTCCCACTCCTACACACACTCTCGCTCTCTCTAAAAGTTAATAAATTTTATTTAAAAAAAAACAAATAGGTTCCCACTTCATAAACAACTTCAGTTATTTGCTGAAGCAAGTTCTATAAAGTAAAACGCATAGGTTTTTATAAGAAACACTTGTGAAGCACTATGCATATGCCAACCATCCTAACACAAGAACGTTAATTTCAGGGGCACCTGGGTGGTTCAGTCAGTTAAGCCTCTGCCTTCAGTTCAGGTCATGATCCTGGGGTCCTGGGATGGAGAGCCATACTGAACTCTCTACTCAGTGGACAGTCTGTTTCTCTCTTTCCGTCTGCTGCTCTCCCCTCTCCCCTATTGCTCATGTTCTCTCTCTCAAATAAATAAAATCTTAAAAAAAAAAAAAAAGAATGTTAATTTCTTAATCCAATAGCTTTATGAATAAAAAGTTTCCCTGAACAACAATGCTTACATTTATTAATTGATCTTCCTTCATTACGGATATCAGAATTCTGCACTTATGTTTTATTTTTTAAAATCCCTGTGACTGGGTGCCTGGGTGGCTCAGTGGGTTAAGCCTCTGCCTTTGGCTCAGGTCATGATCAGGGTCCTGGGATCAAGCCCTGCATCGGGCTCTCTGCTCAGCAGAGAGCCTCCTTCCCCCTCTCTCTCTGCCTGCCTCTCTGCCTACCTGTGATCTCTCTCTCCGTCAAATAAATAAGTAAAATCTTTAAAAAAAAAATAAAATCACTGTGACTATAACTTAATAATGATATCAATCCACATGATGAAGTGCATTTTCCATTTCAAGTAGTAAAGTAATACTAAGAAGAACAGTGCAACAGGAACAAAGTCCGTACTTCAGTGTTTTGGTAGAATGATACTCCAGAGCTTGGGTTCCTGCTTATTAATAATAAACCGATCGCAACATTGTGATCCACACATTCGCTCAACAAATACCAACTGCCCATTGACTGCAAGGCACTATTCATGTGGGTACCAAAGAAACGCAGGACTTCCCCTCCGATCCTCGAGAGACACGCATTCTGAAAGTGGACATAAATCGCATAGCCAAATAAGACAAGGCAGCACTGGCCTCGTGCTGAGTGGTATTGCTAGTAGGTTGCGTTGTGGTGCTCACTTCCGGTGAAACAAAGACCCAGATGCCAGAAAGTGTAAGAAATCTTTGCAGCACAGTGAGCGTAGGTAAGCAGGAAGATTGAAATCTCTTGCTATACCTCATTCTAATTTTATAAAGCTCTCCCCAGAGCCAACCATGTCTTCCTGTTATTTAATTCGAATTTACTTCCCTCTAATTTAAGCCCATTTCCTCTGAGCAAAAAAAGGATTAATCAGTGTCCTCTCTGTATTAACCCCTTTGCTGGGAATAGTTTTCAGTCCTTACTATATACATTGATGAGACTACCAAATAGCATTCCTTTACTTTTTCTGCCTACAGTTTAAACATCCATGTCTTAGAAATATACCCCATCGCACGCATATTTGAGAGCATCTGAACAGTGAAGAACTACCCACAGATAACTCGGTTTCATTCTAAAAATTTCCCGTTGGGCCTTTTGCGGATTTGGCTTTTGCCCTGCAACTGAAACCTCCAAACTGATGTTGATTTTCGGAACAAGAACCTTTTTAGGCCCATGTGGGTGGTCCTTGGCACAGATACCAAAGTTAAAAACCTAATCATAAATGTTTTCTCCTCACCGAGGCAAGTGAGCACTGTTATTAATTGCTTTCCATGGTTCTGCTTTTTTAAAAAAAGCCTTTGCTGATCATTTGCATTAATATTATGCTAATAAAAGTAAGGGAATGCTAACTAATTCAGTCTCTTTAGTAATAACTAAAGATCAGAGAGAGAAAGATAATTTGCATATTTTCATGATTGGAGCGAATTGGCATTTAAATACTCATAACCATTTTTGAAGAGAAATAATAATACACGTAGGGCCAGCCTGAGCAGGAATAATTTCTCCAGTGGAACCATCGAAAACCCAAGTATTTCAGGATACATTCTGCTTGACTATCAGATGACAAGGATGAGCCTTCAAACACAGGGCAACCATCTGCGTCATAAATACATTTCAGTTCCTCTCTGCAGAAGGAATTCATTTACTGTTGAAGGCCATTCACTTCCACTTCTGACTGCTTATTCCTCAAAAAGCTCCCAAGTATCTTGAGAACAATGATTCAAAGAAGATCTTTCCATCTGCACTGCATTAGGCTGCAAGACAGCCCCTACGGCAGAAACAGCTTTTGCATAATTCATTGTGCCATTTTAAACCCTAATCAGGGACTTGCAATAAGCTATGGAGAGAGGAGAAAAGACAAACACATTCACTGGCTACTTCCTAAGCATTTGCCCAGTCCTCACTTCGGGATACCGCTCTGTGACTCAGGGTGTGCGCGAGTGTGTGTGTGTGTACTTCACCTTACGCCCAGTAGGTTCTCACTCCCTCCTGAAGAGCTGTCATCACTCCTAGGTCATATTAATGTCCCAAGAAAGAATATTTCTTAGGTTATTATCACAGGACAGTTTACGAAAGAAGATTCTACCAGCAGACAGAAGTTGGCCTCTCTCCAGCTCGGCTGTTCTTTGTGTGAGCCTGACAGATAACTCACTCTACAACGTGAAGAATAATATCTCACATCTCTTCCAATTTTAAAAATTAGATAACTCTAATCTGATTTTCCACATGTAAAGCCTTAATTGAACCTGCCACTTTGCCTTAGTGTTTCATTTTCCAAACCAGGGCAAAATGAGGTGGTGGGGAAGGGCCTCTCTGGGTCCCCCACTTACCCATCAGCCACAGAGGCGTCTCTTTGATTTGAGATCCATTTAAGAATGCACTAGAAAAATTATTTTATGACTACAGAAAATTAGAAAAACAACTGCCTTAGGCATCTCAAGTCTTAAAAACACTTTTATAGAATCCTTAAGCTTTAAACACTGAAAAATTAATTAGGCAGAAGTTTTTAATGATGGTATGCAACGTACGTGATTTTGATCCAGCACAAGTAGTGAGAAACTATGTAGGCAGTAGAGGTGAGGACATGGATTGCAAGTTTTATAATAAAATTTATCACTTCCCATTTATTACTCCACAGACAATGGTAAAAAAAAAAAAAAAAAAAAAAACATTGAGTTTTCATGGATAGGTGACACTAATATACAGATGAAATATGGTAAAGTCCCTGAGATTTAGTTTGGCAGTTCAGTAAAGAATCAAGAGAACACTCTCAAAAGACATTACAACTTAAAAACTGAGTTCAGTAGAAGTATATTTAAATGAATTTTTTTTTTTAACATAAGCTCTGTGCCCAACATGGGGCTTGAACTCACAACCCCCAAGATCAAGCATCATATGTCCTACCAGCTGAGCCAGAAAGGTAACCATGATTTTATTTTTAACTAAATAACTCAAAATGATTGAAATTTTGATCCTAAACTTTAAATACTTGACTGAATCTTAGGAAGCACACTTGGAGGGTGGTAGGAAACCTTCTCATATTATTTTAAATGTTACAAATTCTTATACAAGCATTGCTACCCAGCTAAAATAAAGGCAAGCCTCAAAATTAATTTAAAAATTTTCTAGTGGCCACATTAAAAAAAGAAAAGAGAGGGGCAGCTGGGTGGCTCAGTTGGTTAGGCATCTGACTCAATTTCAGCTCAGGTCATGATCTCAGGGTCATGGGAGAGAGCCCCACAACAGGCTCTGTGCTCAGAGAGGACTCTGCTTGTCCCTCTCCTTCTGCCCCTCCCCCTGCCTACTCACTCTCTCCCTCACTCTCTCTAAAATAAATAAAATCTTAAAAAAAAAAAAAAAAGTAAAAAGAATCAGGCAAGTGTAATAGTATACTTAATTTAACAAAATATACCCTAAATATTATCACTACAACATGATCATAATCAATATTAAAATTATTAATGAGATCTTTTATTCTTTTTTCATTCCAAGTTTTCTTTTTTTTTTTAAAGATTTTTATTTATTTATTTGACAGAGAGAGATCACAAGTAGGCAGAGAGGCAGGCAGAGAGTGAGAGAGGGAAGCAGGCTACCCGCTGAGCAGAGAGCCCGATGCGGGACTCGATCCCAGGACCCTGAGATCATGACCTGAGCTGAAGGCAGCGGCTTAACCCACTGAGCCACCCAGGTGCCCCTCATTCCAAGTTTTCAAAATCCTGTAACTTCCATTTGCATTCAATTTGATCTAGCCATATTTCAAGAGCTCAACAGTCACAGGTGGCTGGTGGCGGGCTTCTTGACATCGAGGATGCAGAACGAATGAGACAGCAGGTAGGTTCTCTTTGTATAGCCCAATATAGACAAATGATGTAATTCCCCCTCTTTCCCACATGCAAAAGTCAATGACTGCTTGTCTATAGAACATTCATTTTTTCATGGACTCAGAGAATATTTAGTGAAAAACTACTTTACTCCACACTATGCTAAGATATTAGAGTTCAGACACAGTATCTCAGACACAGTAGATCTAGAATTTAGTAGGCAACAAAAACCTGAGCAATGGGATCTCCAGAAACAATTGCAAGTGAGAACTGCTACGGAAACACAGATTGCCAAAGTCTTAAGCCCTAGGTTGGTGACTTGGTAAATGCTTCACGCCAGAGTGATGGGAGCTGGATCCTGAAGACTAAATGGAACTTTGCTAGGGAGAGCAGGACAAGAAAGACATTCGAGGCAGTGGTAACCACATCAGCAAAGCAAACGAAGACTATCCAGTGAGGCTGGGAAACTGAACAGACCGATTCAGACAGACTCACTGACATGCAGGGAGTTGCAACTCGTTGGAAGGGTTGGGGCATGTGTTAGGCACTGGGGGGCAAAAAGGCTACAGCCAAATTGTGTTGGACATTGCCTGTCCTCTAGAGACACATGAAATGCAATGGTAGAAGGTTTTTAAACAAGCAAATGTACCTACCAAATTAATGCTTAGAAAACTAAAAAAAAAAAAAAAAAGAAGTAAAATACAGAGGCACCTGTGTGGCTCAGTGGGTTAAAGCCTCTGCCTTCGGCTCAGGTCATGATCCCAGGGTCCTGGGATCGAGCCCCGCATCGGGCTCTCTGCTCAGCAGGGAGCCTGCTTCCTCCTCTCTCTCTGCCTGCCTACCTGTGATCTCTGTCTGTCAAATGCATGGATAAAATCTTTTAAAAAAAAAGAAGTAAAATACACAGAGACAGCCTGATGTTACAATGCTCTGGAGTCCAGGGGTCCCTGGGAGATGGTAAGGATTTGATTCTAGCGGTATGGGTAGAAAGAGAAGTGAAAGGACAAAGTTGAGAAGTTTCTTCCAAGGAGACTCAAAGTTAACATAAGTGGATGAAGGAAACAGAAGACATCAGGATGATCATATAGTCTGTTCTCTGACACGCAGGGGACAGCTGTCACTCACTGGGAGAGGGATGACAGAGCAAAGGGCAGGCTGGGCAGAACAAGTGTTCAGTTTGGATGTGCCGGATTTGAAATGTAAGAGACGCTTCGCCGGCTTCAGGATTTGTATGGCTCACACCCATGTTCTAGGAGTTTCACTTGCCTTTACAGTCTTACTCACTGGTCCTTTGGTACAAAGCATGTTCCCAGATCCAGCAGCATTGGCAGTAAGCTTGTCAGGAAGGCAGAATCTCAGACCCCACTCCAGACCTGCTGAACCCAATCTGCATTTTACCAAAACTGCCAGGCAATTTCCATGCATATCAAGTTAGAGAAAAACTGCTGGAATATCTTGAAAAACTGAGATCAGGAGCTCATGAAAGAGGGACTGACCACTGACCAAAGGGAGGATCGTTTTAGAAGTCAGCAGCACATACCTGAGTTGAACCACGGGGGTGAAAGGGAGTGTACAGAAAACAGAGAACTTTAAATAGGACAGAAGCTGTGTGCTGAGGAGGAGGCCACATGTTTGGAATGAAAACAATCAACATAAAGGAAAACAATGGTCCATTTAATAAAAACTGAACCTTCACGAGGAAGAGGAAGAAGAGAAAAAGGAAACAAAACCATTAAAAATAATGAAAGAACCACAATGGTGAATCCCCATTAAAGCTATGAAGAACTTCTATTTATGATTAAGAAGAAATCGTATTAATGTTCCTTAATATTCAAAAATACTGAACAAATTTGTTGAAAAACAAATCTGATGTGAGTGGAGGCAGAATTCAATGGAAATGTTGGGGTCACCTTTTGCTGGGACAGAGGTGACCCGAGAGAGTGACAGAATCAGGAGGCCGGGATTCCGGGCAAGGTTCAGATGATCCCACCGCACCAGGCAAACATCTCACCCCCAAACTCTGCCCTGCCCCACCCCCTCTCCCGACCCCACCCCCCCAACATGCCTGTCTCCTCAGCCTGATAATGAGGGGGACTGAGAACAAGCCCTTCTCCTCTAAAGAGATTTCCGGCTGCGACTGCCTATTACTTAAACTGGTAGGAAGGTGAGACTTATTTATGTCCTCCAAACACTCCCTAACAAGAGCATGAAGAATATTCCATTCCTCACCCTCAGCCCGTCCCAACTACCTCATCCCACCATCTCACCCAGCGAACAACTTTCCTGAAGTTTTGTCCAGACTCTAGCAGCTGTGCAGAGCTGATTTCAAGTCCACCCAGCGCTCTTCTGTGTCTTGTTTCCCAGGTGACACTGACGTCGCTGCCTGGTGTTGCCACAGACACACACCCAGAATGCTAAGGCCTTGCAACCAAGAGCCCCTCCCAAGACCCGTGCCAGCCACTGCTCCTCTCAATGCCTCGCTATGGCCAAATGATTAAAAACCACCGTGTGCAATTACCATCCCATGTATATCAAGCCTTAACTTTTTTTATATATATATACATATAGATAATTATTATATACAATATATATTTTATATATTTATAATTTATTATATTATAGAATATATAATAATTATATATTTCTATATTACATCTAGAAACATATAAATAAATATATATATATATTAATAAGTAAATATTTTAATTTGGTTTTCCTGCAGGTCACAGAAGCAAAGCTAGGAACAGCAAGCTGTGCTTTTATGTGGGAGCCAGTGCCCATGAATACAAATACGGCAGAAGATGAAAGTGCAGCAGACGCAGACAGGCTGCTCTTCCAAGCAGCAACAGCAGCCCCCGCCTGAAGGGCCCAAGAGGGCACGACGCCTGCTCCTGGGCAACTTGGAACAAACACTCACTGTAAACCCGACCTCTCCTTCTGAAGTGGGCGCAATTTGTCTTCTCATCCTCTTGCCTTCAATTAGGCCCCAGTATGGATCTGAAGACATGTTTTGTTCCTTCAGTGCAAATACCCTTCCCATGAGAACCAGAAAAGCCACCGCAGCATCTCGTCCTGTAGGAAGCTCTGCTCCCGCAGCCCGGGGGGCCTCAGCGGGTCTCCTTCGGCTAACACCCAATCCACACAGAAAGCCTTGGGTTTCACAGCACAGGGGTTCACGGGCACACCCGCCCAGCCACAGGTCCCAAAACGCAGCTGGTCTGGTTAATGTCAGGGCACCCACACCCGACACCCACACTGAAACAAGACTCATATGTCTCTTCCTCCAGCCTTCATCCATCCGCGTTCTTCCAATCCCAAGGGGCACGAGAAGCACTTTTAACCGCCAACTTTGAATTCCAACACATCTCGGCTCCTACAGAGACATTTAAAGGGTCCAAATCTGCCGGGAAAGAGGGGATAATTCTCACGCTGTATTTCAAATGTAATATTAAACATTCTCTACCCGTCCTGCACAGTCGCTCCATGAGAAGAATAAAAAAGGAGTGTTTGATAATTTGCCAGGAGCAATGATCTCAACAGTAAGACTATGAGGTGGTCACTAGTATCCTCATCCCCATCTCAGGGTTAGAGAAACTGGAGCTTAGTGAAATCAGTCAACTTGACCACGAAAGCCAGGCTACAACCCCCGTAGGGCCCCTAGGACCCACCCGCGCTCTTAGGCTCTAAGTCTCTACATGATTAAAGCCTCTCAAACCTGTCCTCAAAAAGGGCAATTCAAATTGTAGTGGAATTTGGAGCAGGAATGACCCTAGCAATCACTAGGTCAAATCATTCTCAAATCTATCAAGCCTCGGGGTCAGCACAGGAGAGGAACAGCAGCAATCCCCTATAATTATCAATGTCCTTACACACCTACACAATATAAGAATGACCCATTCCCTGTCTAACATGGGATTTTCTTTTTTAATATTTCTAAACATTTTATTTATTTATTTGAGAGAGAGAATAAGCAGAGGGGAGAGGGAAAAGCAGGCTCCTTGCTCAGCAGGGAGCCTGTTGCAGGACTCCATGCCAGGGTCCCGGGATCCTGACCTGAGCGGAAGGCAGACGCTTAACTCACTGAGCCACCCAACCACCCCAACAGAGGCTCTGTTAAGAGACAAAGACAAAGAATTGAGTTCACATCCTTTGCTTCCAGGCCTCATAGGTCCAGCCCTTAAGGATTCAAACATGAATATGGCAGAGCAGGAAAACTGGGTGATGTGTCCAGTGGCATACGCATGGTTAATAGCAGTGCCAAGTCTCTAAGAAGGTTTCTTGATTCTCAGTCAGTAAGTAAATAGCATAACCAAGTACCTTCCATTAGGACAGATGGTATTATGACAGAGAAAACACATTACTCTTCAACTTTATCACTAGGGCAATAAAGATGGGCAATAAATACTCTTTTATTGATACTTATTTTCCCTCTGTGAACTTTGACAGCCCAACCCACTGATCCTTTGGCTGGTCTAAAGACCAACTAACTACAGTAATAGTACTTCACATATAATCTCCAACATCTTCCCACTTACTGAAACATACTCGTCTGAAAAGGAAAAAAAAGCTGTTCACACTAAAACTAAAACTTCAGCAGTCCCCACACTGGGAGCCCACAGGCTAGACCTGGCTGGTGGAGGTATTTTGTTTGGTCAGCAAGGTGTTTCCAACATTGTTAGATTCATTTACCACATCTTTCTCTTGTAGCGTTTTCTCTGGGTAGGCAGCAGGTGCTGTGAGGCTGGCCCCTTTGATCAAGGGATATGCTTCCAGCTTAACAGAGTTCCCACTAGTGCTACCAGGAGGTTATGCTATCTGCCGGTCCCTGTGGTTATCTGGTTCGCGGTCTCCATTTTACTGCATTAATATTAAGGCACTGAAATAACGGGACCCCATTATTTCAAAGCCATCATGGGTGACGGATACACGAATTCTGCATCAAAATGGGGCTCATTCTATCAAGAAGAAAGGGACCGCAGCAGGGTGAGGGGGAAGATGAACTGGAGACTGGGTATTGTGATTCTGGTCCTTCCTCCATGAGTACAGTACAATATCGCTCTGATCAATGCACCCAACCTCGACGGATCATGGTTATTTCCTCATTTGTAAAATCGGAAAGTTGGAATGGCTACTTAAGATTTCCACACCCCTCTAAAAACATCCTGTGAGAGGTCTCTGATTCTGAGCGTGTACAAATAAATGAATTTTTCCCAGAAGGAGGGGTATTAATAAAAGGGGCACCATGAAAGATTGTAGGAGCCCCATAAACTGGAGTTTGATATGTTATATCATTTTCCATGTGATCTTAGGCAAAATTATCTAAAACTCTGAGAGCCAAAGCTTCCTCCCCTTCATTCATCTACTCAAAGTGATTTATTGAGCATCAGCTACATATTAGGTACCTTCTAAATGCTGGGAATTCCATGGTGAACAAAATCAAGTCTCCATTCTCACAAAGCTTACATTCTGGTGTTAAGGAGACAGAAAAGAAACAAAAATATTTATAACCTATCAGCAATGGATTGGGTGGGGAGGGGAATGCCATGCAAATAAATTAAGTGGGTTAAGAGGGTGGGGGAGGGGAGGGTGCATGTTAGAGATGGGAAGAGAAGACTTCTCTGATGAGACACATGACCAGAGACTTGAATGGAGTTGGGGTAGGGGATAATTAGCCATATAGATATTTGGGGATAGATTATTCCAGATAAAACACACAGGGGTTACTAAAATGTAATGATGTGACAAGCAGAACTCTTAACAGCGCAGTGATAAGCTCCTTTCTTCTCCATCTCTTCCCCTTCTAAAGGGGCATAGTCTTCAGGACCTGCTGCCACCCTTTGTATTAGCACCAAACATATGAAAGCAAAGCAGGTCAAGGACGAGAAAGCCTCCCCTCTAATTCCATGTTTAACCACTGACAACCTATGCCTGTTAAAGCCTGTGTTTTGACAGCCAAGTCAGAAAGCCAAATCGTTCAACTGCGTTTGCAGAAAATCCTTTCATAATAAAGTATATCCCCAAATACATACAGGTAGTAAATATTTAAGATCTGCTCTCCTTAAAGGACGGGTGGCAGAGTATAGAGGTTAAGTGCACAGTCTCCTTATCAGAAAAGCTTGGATCACATCCCAGCTCCCTGTTTGCTACCTGTATGACCTTGCTCAAGTTACTCAGCCTCCCTAAATCTCAATTTTTTTCACTGTAAATTGGGGCCCCACATCACTACGTCCTTTCAAAGTCAGAGTGAGACTTGAATGAGCTTATGTCCACAAAACACAAGAAACTTTCTCGGCTTAAAGAATAGGGCTCAATAATGTGTATCTATTTCTAACAGAGTTTTTGATTATAAGCTACCGATGTCAGCTCTGATTAAGTCCAAGATAATTTTATGAAAAACCTACTGGGAGGTCCCTAGAACATCCTGCAGCCAGGAATCATACCCCCAAATCAGGTCACGGACTGGTCCAAGGACACAGTGGAGGATTAGGTGACGCAGCTCACACTGCCAATACCCACTAGACCCTGTCCCACATTTCAGTGAAAAGAGAGCCCTGCCTCCCACCTGGCAGAGCTCAGAAAGGAATTCCCTAAATCAGAATGGATGCTCCCACGTTGAGCGGCCAAAAGAATGGCAGGTGTTCAAGTATACCACTATCACATTCTCACTGAACCCCTTTGGAGCACCCACTAGTTTGTTCACACCGCTTCGTCACCAAGGAAGCCTCCAGCACCCCCATCCTAGAGGCTCGCTGCCCTGGGAAGCCTTCCAACCCGACTTTGGTACCTGCTTCCTCTCTTCCCCAGCTAATTCTCTTACAAGGTACCTCATTATAAACTGATTTACACCTGGACTATAAATACTCATCTACAAACAGACACAAATCCTTTTGGGAGGACACGGGGTAGAGATTAAAAACAAATGCACATGCAGTCATAAATAACACTAGCTGGTGCACTAGTCATTTTGTGTGTGTGTGTGTGTGTATCTCAATGCACAAAAGAGGTTATAACTCCTTGTTGACAGGAAACACCATCCTTTCCTCCTGTACCTGTTGGAAGTCTTATTTCCTGTTCTTTGCCATGCTGAATATTTCCTCCCTTAAGTCTGAGAGGAAGAACAGTCTTTATTCTGAGGGTCAAAAACCTAATTTACACACAAATATTCTTTTGTAAGAAACATAGATTCGAGGGACTCGTGGGTGGCTCAGTGGGTTAAGCCTCTGCCTTCAGTTCAGGTCATGATCCCGGGTCCTGGGATCCAGTCCTACAAAAGGCTCCCTGCTCATCAGGGAGCCTGCTTCTCCCTCTCCCTCGCACTCCTCGTCCTTGTGCTTGTGAACTCCCTGCCCCCCAACAAATAAATAAAATCTTTAAAAAGAAAAAAGAGAAATAGACTCAAACTCCCATACAAAATGGAGAAATTAATCAGTGTCAATAAATTTCAGAAAATAATGAAACACTCAAAAATTATAATACTCATTTTTAAAAAATCATTTTTACTCCTTAGTTTCAGATTTTAAAAAAACACTATCTCCCACTCTGAAAAGTGGGAATCCCACACTGCCCCAATTTTACCAAGGGGGAAAAAAAAAAAAAGCTTTTCCCCCTCATAGAATAACATCCCCATCTTGTGGGCACTATTGTTTAATGTTTTCAAAAGTCATGGTGACATCTTTAGAGCTATGATGTCTCTATAGTTTTCAGGGGTAAATAAAATTAACTACAACCCCTATTTGGTCTATAAACCAGATGTTCCCTAAGACTTTAATAAATGCTTTCTGTACAGAGCACTTATAAATTTAAAATAACTAAAAACCTGCAATACCGAGTCAGGCATCAACCAGGTCTACAGAAAAAGAAATATATATTTAGATCCACAGACACCTAAGAAAGAAGTCTTCCTGTGAAAGGGGTCTCTTCTTCCAGTAAGTCACAAACACATTCAGGAAACCTCTCTTGAGATCCAGAGTGGTTTGCACAGTATTGGCTACTATCATCAGGTCAGGGTCTGCCAAGCAGAAGGCAATATATATGTGAAGGGCAAAGAGAGACTGACAAGAACCCAGTGGTTCCCAGCAGGCTGCTGGCCAAGGACTAGAGACTGATCATGTCTGCCCAGGCTCCTAGCCAAGAGGAGGAAGGTCACCAGGCATCCTGAAATATGTGTGTGCAAAAGAGGCAAAAAACAAGAAGGGAGAGGCAGGTAGAGAGACAACGGAACACCGGAAAAGCAAGAGGAGGAAGTATCATTGGTATGCTTTCTTCCAGGGGAAAAAAGGACATGCACATCTGTTAAAAAAGAAGTGCACACAGAGAATGAGAAAAGAGGCGAAGAACAGTTCCCATCTCTCTTCTCTTGCTGGCTTTCACATCCACCCCTGGGAATTTGAGCACAGGGGCAACATGCAGACACCACAGACATTTGAAGTCCCCTAGTCACTACCTACCATCCTTTTGGAATTATCATACAACAAGTTTATTTGGTGTTGTTACATTCATTTTTCCTCATTCAAGTAGTCCTTTTCTAGAGCTAGAGGGAATTGTGCTTTTCAGGCCAAGACATGATTGCAACACACTGCTTTTCACCATCATGTATTTGAGAACAACCTTTTTGTTATTGAACAAAGTCATCACTGCAGGATAGAGCAGGTGGGCACTTTCAATGTAGCAGCCTCAACCATTCAACCTCAAACCGTCGGTTTATCCAAATATTCACCCCAAACTACGGAAAAACATTTTACAGATTCAAACTGTCGGTTTATCCAAATATTCACCCCGAACTACGGAAAAACATTTTACAGATTCAAACTGTCGGTTTATCCAAATATTCACCCCAAACTACGGAAAAACATTTTACAGATTCAACAGGTTTTGTCATCTCCAAATTCTCTTCTAACGCTCTTTGGAAACCCTAAGAACAGTCAGTACAGGAGCAATCTGGCTTTTATTCAGTCTCCAGACCCTGGTCTCCAGACCCTTTGGTCTGCCATTCAGGAGTTGGAAGCTGAGACCCTGCGAGCTCTGCTCCAGCTTCTCTCCCCACTCTGGACTCAACCTACATCTTCCTTCAAAGACCTTACTCTGTTGAACAGCACTTGCCAAGCCCATCTGACTCAGGCACCTTTCCTTTCCCAAGTGCCTTGTCTGCACACTCCTCATCCTATCTCACACTCCCTACATTCCGTGACATCCACCACGAATACATGATACAATCCCAGCTTCTGATAGGAGTCCTGTCCTGAGACAGTCCAGTGCTATGGGGACAAGTGCAGCCTTGAATCCAACAACCCTATCACTTGCTGCATAGAGAGCCTTGGGCAAACTGTCTAACCTCTTGGAACATCCCTTCCCTTACCTATAAAATTAAGCACAAATATCTACCTTGCATGGCTTATGAGGACTGGAAATAATATACGCAAAGGGCCAAATATTACACAATAGAGACCCAAGGGGCGTCTGGATGGTACAGTCGGTTAAGCATCCGACTCCAGGTTTCGGCTCAGGTCATGTATCTCACGGTCGTGAGATGAAGCCCACACTGGGCTCTGCGCTTGAGATTCTGTCTCTCTCTCCTTCAGCCCTTCCCAGTTGTGCTTGCTCTCTTTATTAAATAAATTAATTAAATCAATCAATCAATCAATCAATCAGTCCTTGGGGTAAACAAAAAGATACTCATTCAACCAAGATCATGATTCAAAAAGGAAACAACACTGAGGACCTCAAGTGCAGAGAAATACAGCCATCACAAGAGGGGCTGTGGTAACAGCTCTCAGTCCTTAGAGAGCAGGGGCAGTGCTCTTCTCTCCCTCCGTGAACTTAGGGTACCATCCACTGTGCTTCACATTTTTTAAAAAATTTATTTATTTGACAGGGAGAGAAAGAACACAAGCAGGGGGAGCAGGAGAGGGAGAAGCAGGCTCCCAGCTGAGCAGAGAGCTGGATGCGGGGCTCCATACCAGGACCTTGGAAAATGACCGGAGCCTAAACGAAGAGGCAGATGCTTAACTGCCTGAGCCATCCAGATGCCCCCACTGTGCTTCACATTTAATGACACTTTTTAAAAAACAACAGAAAAATATGACTAGAATAACATGCACCAAAACATTAACATAATTATCCTCAGGCGCTGGCGTTAGAGGCAATTTATTTACTCATTTTTTTAAATTTGTGCTTTCCTCTATTAACTCAATTTTCTAGAGTGAGCAATATTACAAAAGCCATGCTTAGTGTATTCAGTATCTCACCATAAATTTGGAGCCCCAACCCCCTTACACATCGCATACAGAAGTTGTTATCAATTGTTTCCATTTTCACTCGATTTTAAATCTATCTATTCTTTCAAACTCCATCTAATTTTTCTCCTCAAGCACCTACATTAAACAACTGGACTCAAATAGTTGTTATTAAATTTGACTCCAGGAGGGCCTGGGTGGCTCAGTCAGTTAAGTGTCTGCCTTCAGCTCAGGTCATGATCTTGGGGTCCTGGCATCCAGCCCCCTCATGGGGCTACCTGCTCAGTGGGGAGCCTGCTTCCTCCTCTCCCTCTGCCCCTTTCCTGCTCATTCTCTTTATCTCTTTCAAAGAAATAAAATCTTTAAAAAATTTTGAGTCCAAAATATCCCCTCAGAATTTCACTTGTGATCACAGCGACCATTGGGTATCAAGTTCAAACTTTCTCTAGTTTCAAACCAAGTTAAAAAAAAAAAAAGCCCATGGTCCCTGAATGGGTAAAAAATATGTGGTTTATATATACACAAAGAATAGAATACTACTTAGCCAAAAAAATAATGAAATCTTGCCATTTTTAACAACATGGATAGATCTAGAGAGTATAATGCTAAATGAAATAAGCCAGAGAAAGACAAATGCCATGATTTCACTCATATGTGAGATTAAAGAAACAAAACAGAAAAAAGAGACAACCCAAAAAGCAGACTCCTAACTACAGGGAACAAACGGATGGTTTTTCCCAGAGAAAAGGAGGGTGGGGGGCAGGTGGAGGCTGGGGGAAATGGGTGATGGAGATGAAGAAGGGCACTTGCTGTGATGAGCACTGGGTGTCTAGGGAAGTGCTGAGTCACTGTATTAGAAACCTGAACGCTTGTGCACTGTTGCTGGGAATGCAAATTGGTGCAGCCACTGTGAAACACTATACGGAGGTTCCTCAAAAATTTACAAATGGAGGGGCACCCGGGTGGTTCAGTGGGTTAAAGCCTCTGCCTTCAGCACAGGTCGTGATCTCAGGGTCCTGGGATCGAGTCCCACGTCGGGCTCTCTGCTCAGCGGGAAGCCTGCTTCCTCCTCTCTCTCTCTCTCTCTCTCTCTCTCTCTGCCTGCCTCTCTGCCTCCTTATGATCTCTCTCTGTCAAATAAATAAATAAAATCTTTTTTAAAATAAATAAATAAATAAATAAATAAAAATTTACAAATGGAACTACCTTATGATCTAGTGATCTCACTATTGGGTATCTTCCCAAAGAATAAGAAAACAGTAATCCCAAAGGATATGTGCATTGCTATGTTTATACAGTAGCCAAACTAGGGAAGCAGTCCCAATGTCCAATGAGAGACGGATGAATAAAGAAGCTGTTCTCTACATATACAAGGGAATATTATTCAGCCATAAAAAATAAAATCCTGCCATTGCAACAACATGGATATCTTGAGAAACTATAAATGCTAAGCAAAATAAGTCACTCAGAGAAAGACAAATACCATATGATGTCATTCATATGTGGAATTTAAAAAACAAGTGAACAAGGGGCGGGGGGGACATACCAAGAAACAAAAACAAAAACCCAGACTCTGAGTGACAAGGAACAAACTGAGAGGAGGTGGGTTGGGGGATGGGTAAACTATGTGACAGGGATGGAGAGTACACTTATCTTGATAAGCACTGAGTAATACATGGAATTCCTGAATCGCTACATTGTATACTTGAAAATAACATAATGTTGTATGTTACCAATACTGGAATTAAAATTAAAAATATAAATTAAAGGGCCAGCTGAGGGGCTCAGTAAGTTAAGTGTCCAACTGTTGATTTTGGCTCAGGTCATTATCTTGGGGTCATGGGATCAAGCCCCACATGGGGCTGGCTCTGTGCTCACAGCGGTCTGCTTGAGATTTTCTTTCCTCTCTCCTGCCCCTCCCCCTGTTCACTTTCTCTCTCTCTTAAATAAAATCCTTCAAAAAGATATAAATTTTAAAGAAAAGGAAATAAACCCAAGAAATCCCACACTGTATTTTAAAGGAGGTCTCATTATTTTGACATTTATATTTTTTCTTATGGCAGGTATCTATAGTCACTTGTAGTTTTACTATTTTATGTATTCTTTCATATATTATTCAAGTTTACAAGTGGAAGATAGAGAAATTCTCCTTTTCAAACTGAAGTGGCAATAGTGGGCCTATTGAAATAGAAAGGAAGATTGCATATCATGGGTAACTTCCTTCCTGCCTTCCAGTAGAGGACCTTCATGATAATGACTGATGGTACCATGTCATAATGTAAAAAAATAAACTTCCAAAAAAAAAGGGATACACACTGGAGGGTAGCTAAATTATTTGAAAAACTTCCTCCACCACGTACTTCATATTAAAAGGAGAATCATCCAGATGAAGCTAAAAAAATGAGTGTGAAGTCCTAACTCCTATATTTTAATGCCCTCCCCTCCCCCACTCCTCTGCTGTAGGCTGCCAAACCAATACACACTCCTCCCCCCTCACCCCATCTGCCTACAGCAGCAGGAAACACTCTCTCCCCAAGGACCCATCATGTGCTTCCCCTCCAGATAGATCTCAACCTCTTCAGGACTTCCTGGATTCACTTGGAGTGGCTGCTTTCCACTCAATTCCAATCCTGATGCTGTCACTTTTCAAGATTTCCCAGTACAGAAAACCTACCTCTTCAAATCATAACATTCACAGAGCCACAGTGTTTCAGAGATGGCAGAAGTTAGAAACCCTGAAACCTCTCTAGTTAAGTGGTTCTCAAACTTAACAGACTTGCTCTTAAGAGAATACATATTTTATCATCTCTGCCTTTACTGTACTAGAGAGAAATTTTGATCATAAAATTAATAAGATACATGTGTATGTGCATATGTCCTTTTATCATAATATTAAGGAAAAATAAATTTAAAACATGATGTATTTCAGTAAGTGGATGTCCAGATATTAAAAGACATACGGAAGTAGTCAACTGCTTAGATCTGCTTATAATGAGTGAGTTTAGATTGGGGGGAAAAAAACAAGATCAGAAAAATTTCCCCTTTAAGAAAAAAAAGGCAGAAAATAAGAGTTCAAAAGGATCAGTGGCACATGGAATTAAACACGTGAGTTAAGATAAGCATAAATGAGAGGGGCCCGGGTGGCTCAGTCAGTTAAGCATCTGAATCTTGATTTTGACTCAGGTCATGATCTCAGGGTTGTGAGACTGAGCCCCTCGTGGGGATCCTTACTCGGTGCAGAGCCTTCTTGACCCTCTCCCCCTTCTCTCTCTCTCTCTCAAATGGATAAATAAAATCTTAAAAAAAAAAAAAAGATAAGCAGAAATGAAACATTTTTACAGGACATTCTTCAGGAATGCCAACTGGGTCATTCTAAAGGCATGAAGGCCACCAGACCATTCTGTGTTCGGCAGGACTGTCCTGAAACCGCAGGATATCTACCACAAGGGCAGCCTGCCCTACAGACCATGAGATAGTAAAAACAGCCCCACCCACTTCCCAAATGCCCTTTAGAGGGCAATACTGCCCCCACTGAGAAGCACAGACACACTTCCACTCTCTTCACCCTCATTTGTCTAGGAGAACACAGAGGCCCTGTGAGGCTAAGTGATTACACTCACAGCAGGTGACTCACAATGACACAGCCGGTTTCAGAAACTAGTATCACACTCAAGGCATCCACACTTGTTCCCCTCCCCTCTTTCTCCTGCCGCTGGCTCAGATTTTTCACCCCTACACTCTGCCAGTCATCAGCCTGAGCATTTCAACAACTGTGTCACTCTGCCCCCACACCTCACACATCCCCGCCCACCCCCAAATTCTGTATGCTGACTTGTCCCCACTGTACATCGTGTCTCATTCCCGTGGTCACAGCCTAAGCTTTACTAACTCAGATCACAAAGATTTCTAATTCAGCGTTCCCCATCTTGAAGCAGAGCTAACCTCCTGGCAGTCTCTGGGACCTTCCAGCTCCCGGCCAGCTCATTAAGTCAGCTCCCCCACCTCCCTCTCAGCGCCCAGGAGAACCCATTCCATAGGGCTCCCTCTGCCCAGCCAGGCAGATGTACCTTCAGTCTTATTTTAATGCCCCACTTACCCTGTGGGCTTTTTCCTTTCCTTACTTCATAAAAATGGGAAGTATGTTAAAGTCCACACCTAAGCAGATCTGCGATCTTTCATATTCATCAACTTCAATATACCTCTATTCAAAGCAGGGTGTTCTTACTGACGGCTTGAAAATTTCTTTCAATGGCTGCCCCAAATCTGCTGTAATCCCTGATCTAATCCCACTACAGAGTCAATGCCTACTGTTTGCCCAGTAATCAGGCAATAAATTACGAGGATGCCCCCTGCCGATGTCTCTGTTCATGCCCTATATCCAAGAGAAATGCCCTCTTGAGGAAAAAGGAGTTTTAGATTTCCTTCAGAATCTGGTTCCTGTTAATATCCTCAAGGAAGCCTTCAAACTCTGGCCCATATTGATCTCGGAATTCTTCAATTACTGATAATGACAGATTATTTGCAGAGATGAATGCCATCTTTAGATGACCTAGTCAAATCACTGTATTGTTCAGATGAAGAAACTGGGATTCATGGAGGTTAGGAAACAGTCTCCTGTCCTAGAGCTGGTGGTTTTCAGACAGGCTGCAGCTCCATTCTGTCCCTTCCTGCCCACTTTCTTTCAAATACACCTATGAGTAACATTTACGCAACTTTCCCCATCTTTCCTCCACAACCCCCCCCAAAAAAATAAAAAAACTTTTTTTGTTTAAAAACATGCTTTTGGATAAATTTAAGATTTATTTTACTTTGCTTCATCCTGTCATTCATTCAGTACTTAAAATGGAAATGTGTTTATTTGTTACATATTTTCATACTACATGGAAATTACATGCAAATATCCAGTTCCTATTTTCCCTTGTTCATTTCATTTTGTTTTTTTGTTTGTTTGTTTTGTTAAGTCAAAACCACCTCCAGTTTGCTTTCAAGGATAATATAGCCATGCCAAGTGATCTTAAATGGAGCACCCAAATAAGTATCTCAAATAAAGCTTTTTTTTTTTTAAAGTTTTATAACATTTTGGTTTCCAACCAGGTTTATTTTACATTTGTTTTTCCTGTATTTTATAACTATATAGGAAGGATGAAGTACAGAAAATCATAATATTGAATCTGAAATCATTTCTTAAAGTTCTGCGGTGTGGTTTGCTTGCCTTAACCACTATTTAATTAGTCAGCAGTGATTCACACAGCTCAGGATAGCTGTCTCCTTGCAATTTCTCAGCCCTCAGTCATTTGGGTGATAAATGCCTTAAATGACTGAATTATTTCCATTCTTTCCAAAAACTTCTTTTCACCATTTGCTTTTTTAAAATTAATGTGCCATCCGTGGATTCGTCTTAATGGTATCTGAAGATAACCACAGCCAAAACCCAGAAGAACAACCCATTTCAGACATGCCAGTAAATATCACTCTCCTGAGTGTACTTCGTCAGCCTTAAAAATCTGATGTTTCGATCCTTTGAAGAACTTCTATCCTTCGAAGTTATTTTATGCTCTATTTTAAACACAATCAAAATGTGGAAAGAGAAAGTGATAGTCTCCCGAAGCCACTCAACTGAATGACAAAATAGGAAAAGGTTTCAAAGATACTGGCTCAAATTTCATTTTCTTAATCTCCAGACCCACAGAGTAATTCACATTCACTCCTCTCTTTGAAAGAGGTTTTTAGTCACTGATCTGTTTTTAGCTTCTTCTCAACCCTGCTTCAATCTTTTCATCTCTCCATCATTAAGGAAATGCACCTTATTGAAGTATTTTATAAACTGCCTAAAAATTTTCAATTACCTATTTTTATCTGCATTGAGACGTGTTCAACAAAATTCTCATTACAACCATCTGATATGGAAGCAAACTAGTGTCAGATGCTAACTAAGCAGGTGATACTCATGAAAATCTGTAAAACATGTCTCTGACACAAAACAGTGAGGCCACAAGCTGCCTGCCTAGCTCTATTATTACGTGTAATCTTGAATATGTCACTTACCTCTCTGACCTACTTCTTTCCTTATAAATCAAGGGGGTAGTGAATGTGAACATCAAATTTATTTAAGTTTCCAAACCCTACGGTGCTAGAAAATTACCAAACAAATCAACATTTTTCTGTTACATGCCTAAATGAAGAAAATGTATTTTTCTTAAATACACACACACACAGTTGGCCTCTCATGAGAGCTCAACTATGACTCTCTTTTTTATGTATAACATCAGCACATCCTTGCATATTAACTGTGGTCAATTGAATCTATAAATAATCCCTTTCATTTTCATAAGGTGTCACTTCTTTTTTTCATTTTTTAAATGTTGACAAAATTGCTAGTAAAAGAGCAAAATAGCCAAGAGGGAATAACAATCACAATGACGCCAGTAGTTTGCCCTTACTGAGCTCTGTCAGCTGAACTGGCTCAGCATTTGCATGGTGTTTTTGCATTTCCTTCTCACAACAACCTTACTCTTCTGATTTGCCAGTTGAGGAACAGAGGGACAAAGTGGTTAAGGAACTGGACAAGGTTATACCCTATGCAGAAGACCTGGATCTGGCCATGCATCTTCTGCTCACGCAGGCGGTGAACCCCTTCACCTTCCAACCTCGAAATTAAAGAGGCTGAGGGACAATACGAAGGTTAGTTCAGTCTGATACGGGCTACGGGTCCCCGGAACTCAACGTCCACATCTACAATGAGAATGGATGTTGGAGCAGCTTTAGCACTCCACTACCTGGTGGTGTAATCTGGACAACTCCATGTAAGTATTTACCACAGACATCCAAAAAGATTGGCATTTCTCTCAGGAGCTTCTCTCCCAGCATAGCTACCTGCTGCTCTTTTCCTTAATTTATACAAATGGATCTATAATCAAGGAAGCAGCCTTGGTTCCCAGACCTAAGAGATATGAGAAAGTATTTCCGAAGGAATGAGAAACAGAGACTTGTTTTTTCCATACCTCTTGTTTCTTTTATGATATGGTCATCAATCCCCTTCCCCATGTCCTGAGGACTACCTGTACTGCCAATCAATTGCTCTCAATGCCAGTCCAACTCCCACTCCAAGTTCAACCAACAGCTACCCACACCACCCTATGCCACTCCACTCTGCTTGTGCTTGCCCCACCACTGAAGAAGCAATCAGATCCCATCTAAGGACTGACCAATAAGGAGCCAGAGATTTTTTTTTTTTTGAAAGAGAGAACACATTGCGCACATGCACAAGCAAGTGGGGGAGGGAAGGGGTGGGAGGAAGGAGAGAAACTCCACACCCAGCATGGAGCCCAACATGGGAATCAATCTCATAACCCTGAGATCATGACCTGAGCCAAAATCAAGAGTAATAGATGTTTAACCAACTCAGCCACCCCAGCGTCCTGCCAGAGACCATTTTTAATGGCAGCTCTCATTTCTGGTACAAGTATAAAACAAATCGACCCAAAAAACCCTGGTTGATACCATTGAGGTCAGGCACTTGATGTAGTATATCAAGCATGAGGCTCTGATTCTCTCCTGGCTACACTCCAGAGGGTGAGAAACATGGGAGAGAATGGAGCGAGCAGATGAGGCCAAGCTTCCTCACACCTGACATGGTCGGTCAGTGTTTCTGTGGCAGACGGGAAATACAGCTATGGCAATTGTAGTCAATGTTTGCTTACACATGAAAGTGGTAAGTACTGTTCATTCTGCTTTCTGACCACCTATAAGTGTTCAATCACACACACACACACACACACACACACACACACACACACCATGAGCTGCAGAGGGACCAACAGGTCAAATACTACCTCTAGAAACTACAGCACGGAGTCATCCATTAAATATAGCTTAAGGTACTCCTTGAATCTTCACAAGTGTGTGAAACCACCAAACTATCCCAAATCAACCAGCGACTCAAAAAAAAAAAAAAAAATTGTATGCATGCCATGAACCTGCTTATCATGTCCTTGCCATCTCCCAAGTCCGAGCTCATGTTAAAAATAGTCCTTTAGGATCTTTTTCGAAGATGGACTCATCTGTGTGGTTCCAAATAAGTACTATACTTTGTAGAATTTCAATATTAAGACTGTTGCAGTAATATTCCTTTTTTCTTTTTTTTAAGATTTTATTTACTATTTGAGACAGAGAAAGAGAGAATGAGCAGGAGCAAGGGTAGAGGGACAAGCAGACTCCCTGCAGAACAGGGAGCCTGACATGGGGCTCGATCCCAGGACCCTGAGATCATGACCTGAGCTGAAGTCAGACATTTAACTGAGTCACCCAGGTGCCCCTGTTGCAGTAATACTATTCGGAATGCCTGAAAAATAAAAGGCATGCAGCAGGCACTTTACTTAAAAACACTCATCAGGGATTCCAGGTTCTGTTTCTTCCATCACCAGCTGTGTGTGAGTAACCTTGACCGCCACTAAACATTCATCACTTGGGGTGCCGGGGTGGCTCAGTCATTAAGCATCTGCCTTCGGCTCACGTCATGATCCCAGGGTCCTGAGATCGAGCCCCGAATCGGGCTCCCTGCTCAGCGGGAGGTCTGCTCCTCCCTCTCCCACTCACCCTGTTTATGTTCCTTCTCTTGCTGTCCTCCTTCTCTGTCAAGTAAATAAATAAAATCTTTAAAAAATAAAATAAACATTCAATAGCAACTGTAGGTTCTGTTCTTGGTTCCATTACCAGCTGATTGTGGGTTCCCTCCGACCACCATTTTAGCTCTCCCAACCTCTGTCTGCTCATGTGGAAAAAGAGTTAAGCCAAATGACATTTGAAGTCCCCAGGATTAAAATGTAAAAGCATCATCCTTGAAAATCATTTAAGAAACAGTTATTTATCTGAAAACAGATGAAGAACTGCTTGTGCATGTTTTTTTAATTCAAAAGTGGTAGGGGTTGGGGGGAGTACCTGGTGGCTCAGTCAGTTGGGCATCCAACTCTTGACCTCAGCTCAAGTGTTGAACTCAGGGTCATGAGTTTGGGCCCTGGGTTGGGCTCCACACTGGGCATGGAGCCTACTTAAAAAAATTTTTAAAAAGGAAAATAGAATATTCAGAGGCAATAATGCCATTTTATTTTTGTATCTCTGAACCAAATAAGTAAATCACAAGGCCAGATCTGAAACTCTATTAAGAGATTATCAAGGTCCTAGTGCCAAAGGTTGAATTTAAATAGTTACTTTCACTAGCCAAAATATTTATCACCTTTTTTATTCATAAAAGTCATACTCACTTTTAATTATGAGTAGCTAGTTTTAGCTGTTCTGGTGAACTCTTAGTTTCACTAAGCATAACAACTTAAAAATTCTGGCTCTAAGAGAAATAAGGTGCTGTTTTAAAGCACTTAGAGCCTACCTCTTCGTTAGATTAGACGTACGAGGCTATTCTTCAAACTCCTAGAGCCAGCCTAAAATCAAATGTTGAGTGCTTAGGGAGTATTCGTTGACAGACAAAAAAATAGCAATGATGAAAACACTGTTCAGAATCTTGTTACTAATAAGAGAGAGAGGCTCTCTGGTTCTTTCCCTGGACACACATTGCCCATCTTCTTGTCTCTTCCCAATGCCATTCAGGATTTGCTTCTTCCTAGGACCATGATTCTCTGTCCCTGCAAAAACCTTTGCTTCCAAACTCCAAAACTCCATCAAAGCTAGGAGTAATTTTAATGTGAGAAGGGAAAAAGGAATACAAGATAGCAGTAACTTAAGGATAAAACATAAAACTTCTGTATGTGGAGCGCCTGAGTGGCTCAGTCAGGCTGTCTTTGGCTCAGATCATGATCCCAGGTCCCTGGGTTGAGCCCCCAACCAGGGCTCTCTGCTCAGTGGGGACTCTGCCCTTTCCCCTCCCACTCACACCTGTGCATGCACTCTCTCTGAAATAAATAAAAACAAAACAAAAACTTGTGTAGGAGTACTATCCAGATTTTGTTTACCAATCATGTTTCACATTCCCACAAAGTAGAATTAAGCCCATGGAGATAAGAATATGAAAAGGTCATCTGTGTATACCAGAGCACTAGGCTCCCCATGGGGGAGGGAAGGCATTCCCAAGGGTGGAAGAAGGCAGAATCAAACTATGCCCCACTGAACCCCAGGGATCCATATAGATGGGCCCTTTCCCATCTCTCCAGCAATGTTTACACAAAACACGAAATAAAATTCCACCTTACTTCTCTGGGCATGTATTTGAACCTAAATATATCATTGGCTGAAAAGCTGCAGTTCTCTATCAACCTTTCTTCTAAATCCAGGGTGACGCATGTGTGCTGAAGAAAAACTGTACAGGTAGAGGTGTTGCTCACACACATCCAACGCGCTCAACAGAGGCCCAGCAAGAGTCTGGAGTCACTGATGAAACTCCTGCAACCTACACATCTTCTGATCACCTGCTCTGCACTAGTCTCTTTTCTAGGCACTGGGGATACAGCAGTGAACACAACAGACAAAAATCCCTGTCCCTGTGTAGCAAATACACTACAGTTTGGAAAATGAAACACCTATAAAAAGGAACCTGGGGAACACCGTGGAAACTTTAATATGGACTGCGTAGTAGACCATAATTATCGCTGGTGTGACCATAGTCTAGTATAGTGGTTTCCAAACTTGTCTGCACATTGACGCGCTGGGAGATTCAACCAGTCCATCAATCAGTCAATCCGGATGCCACTGACCTATCCAAGAATTGCAATTTAATTAGTCTGGAGTATGGCTTGGGTTTTGGAATTTTAAACTTCTTTAAATTAAACCTCTGAATCCAGATGTCAGATTTATGTGTATTCATTTGCCACTTTAAAACATTTCTAAGTGCTGACATATTTCACCAGAAAAGTGGGGGAAACGGAATCAGTCATCGTGTTCATTAGGTTGTCTTAGAGAAGCTATTGTTCCTGAGTACAAGATTCAGCAGTTCCCAAGCAGAAAACTACTTCCAGAGGCCAGGAACAGTTCAGAATTCACCAAGTGAATTGTTCATTTGAGCTTCCTACAATCATTTTACTATAAACTCCTTTTGTTTCAGCACTTGTCTCATAATGTTTTTAAAAGTTTTAGTTCAAAACCATCCATCTTCGAAGGAACAGTGCCTCACTGATGTTATTCTGAGTATCAACTGCTTCCTTAGAAGGCTGGAGGCACAGAATACATTTGGATTTTATCTATACTGATCCAAAAAACACACTTCAAAGTACATTTTTAAACAAATCTTTACATTTAATCTGCCCTAATTTGCCTCTTTCTCCTAAAGATGTAACGAAATGTTCCAATTAATATTATAGAATCAGTCCATTCTCGTGCCATCTGTCATCTGGACAGCTATTATTCATAAGGGAAACTGTCATTATAATTCATTATTTATATCTTACCAACTTGATTTTTTTTCTTGGCAAGAACATAAAAAGGAATAGTGAGAAATATAGCTGGAAAAGCAGACTGGAGCCCTGATTAACAGACAGCCACACTTAAGCATGTGCTCATCTGTAAAGTGCTTACTAAGAACCTACTATGCACCCAGCCATGTAGATAGCATCAGGAACAAGCCAAACAGGTTCCCCAGTGTGGTCATGCTGGGAATACAGACAAGCATGCATGACACAGTCAAGAATGTTGCTTCGGGGCGCCTGGGTGGCTCAGCCTCTGCCTTCCTTCGGCTCAGGTCATGGTCTCAGGGTCCTGGGATGGAGCCCCGCATTGGGATCTCTGCTCAGCAGGGAGCCTGCTTCCCTCTCTCTCTCTCTCTGCCTGCCTCTCTGCCTACTTGTGATCTCTGTCTGTCAAATAAATAAATAAAATCTTAAAAAAAAAAAAAAGAATGTTGCTTCTGAAAAGTTAATAGGATGATCAGAATTAAAATAAACTAGACTAGGCTTGCATCAAAAGTGTAGAATGGACACAATAAAAGGAGATTCTTTCTGGAAACTAAATTTAATGGTATCGTCCTCCTGGCCCAGGGGCTTTCCATTTCACTTTTCTTCTCCCTACAGTCCTAGTTCCATGTGTCTGTAAATTACTACAACCTAGTGGCTTAAGATCTATTCTTTCATAATGGTGGAAGCGAGGCATTCAAACTGGGGATCACTGGCACCAAGGTGACAATGAAGCTGTACTCCCTCCAGATCCATTCCCTGCCTTCTCCCAGCATCTGTTGGTAGCAGCATTCCCTGGCTCTTGGCTCAGGATGCATGACTTCAGTCGGGACCTGCATTTTCACGTGCCTTCTGGGCATGTCTGTGAAGTTGCCCTCTTCTGTCTTTTCTAAAGATGATTGTGATTGCATTTAGGGCCCGCCTGGATAACCCAGAGCATCCTTCCATCTCAAAATCCTTAAATGAATTGCATCTCCAAAGACCCTTTTTCCAAATGAGGTTACATTCACTGATTCTGAGAATTAGGGCCTTAAGTCTTAGGAGTCTTTATCAGAGGGCCACAACCCACATAGAAAGATAAAGAGAGAAAAAGGACAAGGGGAGAAAAGCCAGCTTGACTATAAAACAGAGCATTTACACTGTGCTCTGCTCCAAACACATCTGAAGAGTTCTCAGGCTTTCTATACAGGTCCCGAAATGCACGTCTGTTTGCTCCTCTGCTACATCCGTGTATTTATAGGGATAATTTAGTTAAATGAGATGGGAAAGGACCATATACACTAAAAGTAATATTTACCATTTTTCTCTCTTCTGCCTCCTTAGTCATAACCTCAAATATCTTGGCAAAACAGCTCCTTTAAGTTTCACTTACCCATTTCAGGACTCTGGCTTGTTTCTTTACTATATTCAGTATGGGGAGAAAGAGCCCAAAAATGTTCAGCAAGGCACCCCACACAGAGCTGGTTCTTTGGAATCTTTAGAACCATAGTTCTGGTGGAACTCTGCAGCCAGAACTTACCTAGTCTCTAGAATAAGAAAAGTGACATGGGCATTCATGCTGGGGACATTCAGTTATAGCCACTCTTTTATAACTACAGAAGTCTTGGCTGCAGATATTTAAGTCTAAGGTCAGGGGAGCCCGGCTGGCTCAGTTGGTAGAACACAGGACTCTTGATCTCAGGGTTGTGAGTTTGAGTCCCATGCTAGGGGGTAGAGAGTACTTTAAAAAGGAAAAAAAGTCTAAGGCCAAAATCATATGGACAAGAAGAGTAGAAGAGGGAAACCTCCAGATTTCCAGGAAAAAAAAAAAAAAAAAAAAAAGATCACAGTCAAATCACCAAGGAGGTATTACGCCTTTTGTACTTTAGCAATTCCACAGCTTGGAGGCTAGGCCAAATCTTTGCTTTCCTGACCAAACCATTTGACTAGAACAATAGCACAGACCAACTTAATCCTGCCCTGCCTCATTATCTGGTCACCCAGATACGGAAAAATTGTTATTCTAGAATCCACTAAGTCAGTGATCCTTAGCTAAAATTCTCATTCAGAAGTATTTAAGATTAATACATAAGGTCGAACCCGAAAAATGAAAACATTTTGATGTAATATTTCATATAAATCAATAATAGCATGTATACAAGCCCCATCTCCTTTCTTCCCACTCCAGACCTGCACCCATACATAAATGCTTAGCCTCTCAAGCAGGAATAAAGACACACCTCATATCCTAGGACACCATTACAAATATATCTCCACTTTATTTAAACTAATAACATTTTCTGCTTTCATAAAAAGAATAAACAAAACATTTTGCTGTTGCATTGGCTGAAAATACAGCCACAAGAAAGCAAACGCAAAATGAATAGTAAACTAAAACCCACAGTTTACTCAAGGGTTACCTCATGTAGGGTAAGCACCATGGGACAGTCTAAAGACATTAAAAAAAAAAATTTTAATTTCACTCTCTTGTGCTCTAAGAGTATGGTGAGCAATCTCAGGGGTTACATAATCTATATATGATAATGAATTATCATTTGTCGGCTGGCCTCAGACAGCCGATGTGACAGGCAGCTAACTACCTAATGGGTACTGTGTCTCCTCCACTATCTCATCATGCAGTATCTTTTCACGGCACTGCATTCTCTTACAGAACTTGTTGTAACTTACTAAATTTAAAACGCAACAATTGTGCCCATAGAACACACTGAAATTACAGAATCACAGAATTTTTGAAAGGCAGGGCCCCTGGAAATCATATGAAAGCAGACACTCCATCAATCCCTATCATACTTTCTGGACCAAAGTCCTTCTGTCCCTTCTGTCCCCTCCCCAGGTCTGGCTGAAGCGCAGCAAGGACAATGTTGGTGTAAGTATGAAGGCTTGTCAGATCACCACCAAGAGAACCCCAGCTTTGGAATATGAAGCAACCTGTCCAATTTCTCTTAGCTGAGCCAGAATACCGTAACAGGACTACTGATGCACACTTGTCTCATTTCCATGTGGCCTTGGGCTACTTCCCTTTGGCCTTGGGCTACTTCCCTTTCTGGCCCAGTCCCCAAAGCAACAGAGGAGGTCTAGGAACCAAACAGCAGCACAAGAGGAGTGAGACTAGATCTGCCACCAACACAGGGTGCAAATGAAATCTCCTGGACAACCGCATGTTGTTATGTGTGGATAGCAGTGGAAATACGGATCGCTGACGCCGGTGTTTGAGAGTCAGATTCTTTCATATTTGGGTAACACATTAAGCTGACACCTTAGGGACACAAAGAAAGATGATTGTGCCTGCAAATACTGTCACATAACCAGCAATAGTGGACTGATTGTACAGTGTGTACAGGGCATGTCTCACATTAGCGAGATGTGGAGATGTGGGGATAGAGGAAACATCACGTCCAATGCTTTTATGGTTAACATTCTAGACACATACAAGAAATGTACACCTGTAGCTAAGAACACAAGGGACTACACAATAAAACACAAAAGAGAATGTGGTGTTCTTGAAGACCTCGCTCGCATAAATCATTTTATCAAAGAAAAACATACTCATAATAACACATTTTTATCAAAGGACATAGCTCGATAATATTACTATCTCCCATTGGCTGTTCTATTCTCTGTCTCCTGCCTCTGCGTCCCCTTTCCTTTGTTTTTCCTTTTTCCTATGGCTTAAAGTAGTTATTTCCAGTCTTGCATGCTCCAGGAAAAAGAAAAAAAATCACTTTGGGGTGAAGGGAATCAACACAAGAGTTGCAAACTTTTTATTTGCCAAAGAACAGCATTTTCAAAAACGCTTTCACTAGCTGCACGCCAGCAGAGACACTTAATCACATAAATGAAGGTGATCGTATTCATTTCACTATAAGCCACCAATATCAGAGCCTTTCATATTTGGTAAGAAGTGTGAATCATAGGGGCATCTGGGTGGTGCAGTTGGTTAAGCGTCCAGCTCTTGGTTTCAGCCCAGGTCCTTATCTCAGGGTCATGGGATTGAGCCCGCAAGGGGCTCTGAGCTCAGCACAGAGTCTGCTTAAGACTCTCTCACCCTTCCCCCTCAGCCCCTCCCCCGTCAAATCAATCAATCAATCTTAAAAAGAAATACATAAAAAGAAGTGTATATCACAGAGCAAGGAAGACACCACATAACAAACTGGAGAGAGAAACACTAAGGGATCAAAAAAGTAACGAAGACCAGGCTGGGGATGACAAAGGGGCTCCCTGCTTCAGGTTCTCCCCAGGGCCAGCCCAGTTTACGTTTAACAACGCCATACAAAGAAGCAAGGCGTATCTCTGTCTTGGAAGCCAGGAGTGGATGAGGGGAAGGAGGACCGCACCAAGAATCTTAAAAACAATGTTGGGAGAATTGGGAAGTAATACAGAGGTGTTACCATGGGAGGGGTTTTGCTCAGAATGCAATCCTGAGAAAACACCGGTGAGAAAATGACTTTTTAAAGTGTGGATTGGAAAGTGCAGGAGCTAGAGGCCAAGAAAGAGGCATTGACAGTGTGAGATGGTTGAAGTACAGATTAGGGCTGGAGCAGCTAATAAATAAAGTGCCTATCTGAAAAATTTTGTGGGGCAGGGGCATAACAAAGCTCAGTAAGGGGCTCCTTGAGCAGGCCTGGGGAGGAAGAGGTCAGTGATGACTCAGATGTCACAAGTGGAGAAAATGCAGGCCAGCAACAGGACTGCCAGTAGCACAGAGGAAGTAAGAGAGGAGGAAATGATGCATAAGATAGCTAAGAACCACTATAAATAGCTCCATGTCTGTGGTCTCTCCAGCAAGAATGCATGTGTGAAAGAGTCTGCATTCTACATCTTGGTTAAAATTTAACTGGGAAAATAACAACCTATTAATGACACAAACTGTTGCTTTCCACAAACTGTTGCTTTAGCATGGATGTCTAGGAATGTGCCTGTAGGGGAAAAAAAAAAATACCAAGGGAAAGTTAAGCTCAGTAGTGCCTAGCCGTGGAGCAGTGGTATAAAGGACCTTTCATTTTCTTCTTTGCGCTTTTATTTCTCCAAATCTCCTCTAATGGGAACGCTATTTTGCTGGTAGAATTTTTGGAACTTCTTAACTAAATAGGTTAGAATGCTGTGTGTTCATTTGTAAGTTTCTTAGACACACACACACACACACACACACACACACACACACACACACACGACGTGTCCACCTACTTTAGATATCATAGAGCTTTTAGCACACTGCGAGCACTTCAGAACAGCACGAATACACCCACAGACCTTAACGGTCTGCCACAGGTATCAGAAGTACGCCAATTCACCACCATACTTCAGCCATGCAAATCACTAAAGCCAAGAGATTTCTGCCCACTATGTAAGTTATTTAACCTAAAGTCTGACACTCCCGAGGACCAATCTCAGAAAGAATTTTTCACTGAGATCTGTAAAAAAAAAAAAAAAAAAAAAATCCTTCTAGAATTATGTAAGATATCAGCCCTTAAGATTTCCTCGTCTTAAATAAGGCACCCCATGGTGATAAAGAAGTGAAATGGATATTTCCAAAGAAAACTGGGCAAATCCAACATGCAGGGTCACTGAAACGGACAGCGGTCATTATTCCTCCCCCAAACCCCGCTCGTGGACTACGGCCATGCAACAGTGATTAAGACAACAAGCTCTGGAAACCAGACTGCCAGCATTCTAAGCCTAACTCTACTACTTTCCTAGTGTGTTGCCTTGAGCAAATCTCTTAACCTCCATGCCTCAGTATCCTCAACTGTAAACAGAGACCATGATGACCCACCTTCATGATATTGTGAAATATACAGGAGTCAAAATTCATATACAGGACATTGTAAAGCACACACTACAGTACTAGGCAGTGACAGGACACTGTACAGAAGTTAACCAGTGTCTTCTCACCCTAGAGCGAGGTGCTAAAAAAGCCTCAACTTTCTCAAAACGTATACTTAGATGCAACCAAAGACTGTGCAAATGATGTTGGAAATCATTGGACAGTTTTGCTATATTCAAAAATACAAAGTTACTTTTTTCCTTCCCACTTCCTCTTATTTTTCCTCCTGACCTACATACAGCGATGAACACATCTGATACTGGAGTTCCGCAAAATTAACGGCGTCCCAAGAGTAAGAGGCCTGGATGGGTTTTTTTTTTTTCCCCCCTCCAGCTGTATCATGCTCCTCCCTACTCAAGCCCTCCTCTAGGACACCAAGGAAAATTCTTTACTCAAAAACCCAATGTGTTGACAACGACTTTTAAAATCAAAAGCAAGTTGACTCACAGTAAAAGAAAAAAGTCTATAGTAAAGGAAAATTAAATAAATGTATATTTCACAAAAGGCTCTAATAACTAGATCTCCCGTCGTGCAACCCAGTCTCTAGGAGCCCACACTCTGATTATTTCCTCAAGTCACCTATTGGGATAAAAAATCTTTTCTCAGCAGGGCCATCCACTTAGGGACGAAGTGTCAGCACAAACTGAAATACATACTTCCATGAGAGCCAACTCCTCCCAACCCCCAGCTGTGCACATGCACGTGAGCGGACACACACACACACACAGTGTTAACTGCTGTCTCCCTGGACCATGGTGTCCCCTATATTTGCCCTCTGCAGACTGGGTTGCTCATCTACCAGATGAGAACTTGTCTTTTCCCAGTCATTCACACAAGCTTTCTGAGAATTCTACTTTCTATTATTAGGGACCCCTAGAAAGCCCACCCCCCCCCCAGTCTGGGCAATGACTTTAGCTTCTACCTTAGCACGCTAACAGTAATATGCCAGGCCAAAGTTCCCCCGTTGGGTAAGCTGGCACATGCCAGAGGCGTATCCAAAATTCTCTTGGCTCCTCATACAAAACTAACTTCTTTCAAGCTTGGCCTTTTCTCTGAGATACCAAGAAAGCCAACCACCTGGATATTCCAGCAAAATATGGCCTGAGAACTTCCCAAATTCTCAGATTTTCAACCTTAAGTATTTATAACAAACTTCTGGTTTTCTCCAGATTCCCATTTCTTTCAGAAGTCAGGGGAGTTGTCTTGTCAACTTTCACTAAATCATCTCCCTTAAAAAAAAAAAAAGATTTTTAAGATTATATTTATTTACTTGAGAAAGAGAAGCATGAATGGGGGGCATGGAAGGGGCAGAGGAAGCAGGAGAAACAGACTCCCCAACGTGGGACTCGATCCCAGGACCCTGGAATCATGACCTGAGCTGAAGGCAGGTGCTTAACTGACCGAGCCACCCAGGTGCCCCCAAAAAACATTCTTTCTAAGCACATGGTTTCATCACTTCAAGATGCAAGTGCTAAGGGCATATTATGCTCAATTGTTTGGCATCGGCTTCTCTATATCACACCCTCAGGACTTGCAACTCTAGTTCACAGGTCTTTGAGAAACTGTAAACTACCACAGTTCCCCAGCTTCCCTATTACTGGGAATGGTAGAAATTACAAATGCCAACTCTGGATATGCAAAGGTCTGAGTGTCTACTGACAGAGTTTGCAGCTGAAACCTCTCTCCCAGGGAGTTAAGAAAGCGCTTCCTGCCTGTCTGGCACTGACAAGCCCTACTCTCTTTCCTTGAATATCGGACAGTGTTCCTCAGGACACCCCAGGCACAGGTTCAAAGTCCACAGAGTAGGCCAGGCCTAAGGATGTTTCTTTCGTTCTCTTTTCTGAGCTCGGGAAGGAGGCAGACAAGCATTTTGTGCTGGGAAGGCAGACTTCTCTATAGGAAATGAACTCGTAGGTAGGTACTGACATTCATAGGAAAAACCACCCTTCCTTCTAACCTCCATCTTTACCTGTGCTGACCATCTCATGTGTGGTCACGTAGCTCACGGTGCTACATTCACACTAGGACAGATGAAGAAGGCTCTCTCGGATAGCCAAAGAAGTTCAGTAGGGACCAAACGTTTTTCTTTCGTTGCAGTGAGTTTATGTGTTTTACCTAATTTACTCTTCATACCACCACTGAGGCACAGAGGTCACAACTTGCCCAAGGTCATATAAATAGGAAGTGATGGATTCAAGACATGAAACCATGCTGTCACACAATCCAGAACTCCCTCGTTTCACCACAGTGCCATTACATTATACCTGTCTCAGCTCAGTAGATCCAAAGATCCATGGCCAGCTAGGTATTCAAAGTGGGAAGGTCACAAGCTAACACTGGTCAAAAGAAATCCCAGTTCTTCAGTCAAGATTGAGCCTTGAGGCTTGCCACAAATTGGCCTCAACCTCCCCTTCCACCTCTCTCCAGCATCCTGTTCTCTAGCCAAATTATAAGCCTCATACAATCAACACCGACCTTAGTACTGAAGCGGAAACTTTCCTCTAACCTACAGTCCTTTTAGCAGGACTTAGAATCAAATTGACAGGAGACAGATTAACAGGAGAAAAATCAGATTTAATAGGTGTGTATCCACACAGGCCTGAAAGTCTGAAGACAATGAGGCAACAGGATGCTTATAGGAGCTAAGGAGAGGAGTAGGGACCTGAGGATACAAAGGGAGAAAGCTCATTAGCAAGAAGGGGAAAGGAGATGTTTGGAAAAACAAGGTTGCCCTAATATGCAGATGAGTTCCTTAGGTAAAGGGGAGTTTGTTAATTGCTTTCTCCCTGGTACAGGCTCTTCTTTCCAAAGTAAATTTAGGCAGCCAAAGGGGAGGTAGAAAGCTTTTCCTGCATCTACAGGGTTTGGGTTACTTTTAATTCAAAATAATCTATGCCAAAGTGTCCCATCTTAAGTCTAGCTGCCCTCGATCCCTACAGGAAGTTCCTTTGCCTCAGAATGCTCTTTCCCCGAAACCAAATCCTACCTAAACCACTCTAACAAGGTGAAACTTGAAACTTGAAACTTGCTCTGATCCTCTTAGTTGAATGTAAGATGTCCTTCCTCTGAAAGTACCCATAACAAGACTGGGTTTTCGTGACCTCTACTACAGTGATCGGGACTTCCTGCCCTGTAGCACGCATATGTGATAGGGCATGTCGTCCTTAGAGATTTGCAAACTCCCTGCAGGGGGTTAGCTCTGAATAGCACCGTGTGCAGGTAGCATAAGACAGAATGCAAAGCACCATTTGATCAACTTCAAAGAGTTAGGACAGCACAGTTTGCTTGCTTGTTTGCCTGTGTTCTAAAGATGTCCCCTTGTTAACAACCGCTGCACTAGGTAATGAAAACAAACGTAGCTACTACTGCTGATGAGGATCTCATCTTGCGGAGATTCAGGAGACTAAGGCGAAGTGCACAGCATCTCGATACTGTCCGATATAGGGGTGCCTGGGTGGCTCAGTGGGTTAAAGCCTCTGCCTTTGGCTCAGGTCATGATCCCAGGGTCCTAGGATGGAGCCCTGCATCCCGCTCTCTGCTCAGCAGGGAACCTGCTTCCCTTCCTGCCTCTTTGCCTACTTGTGATCTCTGTCTGTCAAATAAATAAATAAAATCTTAAAAAAAAAATACTGTCTGGTATAAAAATCTTTTTTTCTTTCTACCTCCTTGAAGATCTCAGTGTCACAAGACCAAAAAGAGGTAGATTCTCAGTACTTCCTTAACATCCAAAAACATATGTGCTGTTCTTCTATGTCTGGAATTTACAGAGCAAGCAGAACCAGAGCGGCTGATGCTACGTTTCCCACTGCTGCCCCCTTCCCAGCCGAGCCTCTGAGGCCTCTTCAGCAGCTTTGGGATGAATGAAAGACGAGAAATCTGACAGCTGCAACTCAAGGATTCTCCTCTCTGATGAAGAGGAGAGTGGCCCCGAGGAAGCAGAAATCATGTTCTTGCATTTGAAAAACATCACCGTAAGACTTGGAGGAAAGCCAGAGGATGGTGCACGTTATTTTGCCAGAGATGCCCTCTTTTGGCACAGTTTCAGAAATCACTGCAAGTGTAAAGGCAAACAAAGCACATACATATAGAAATCTTTCTGGTCCTCCGTGTCATCCCTCAGAAAAACTACACGTTTCCATTTGCTTCTCATGGGGACTTAAGAAAACAGAATCCCTGGAAAAACAATTCTTGCCAGACTCCCTCACTCCCAGTGTCCCCGCCTTCAAATTTCCATTTTGATTTCTGGAACTAGCAGAGGTTCAACTATTTAAGTCAACTTGTCATTTAAGTTTAAAAGGGGACTAGTTAGTGTCTGTTTTTAAAATGATTACATAAATTGGGGCACCTGTCTGGCTCAGTTGGTAGAGCATGGGACTCTTGATCTCAGGGTCCTGAGTACAAGCCCCATATTGGGCCTAGAGTTTACTAGAAACAAACCAACGAACTCACAGAAATTTAAATTATGAGTCTAATGCTAGTAACCAGAAAACATGATTGCTTTACCCAAGCAGTCCATTTGTAACATTTTATTCATCATGAAATCAATACAATTTCCTGTGCATGTAAATCCACATGTACACGTGTATACAAAATAATTTGCATGGAAATTATAAATGAAAATAAGCCAAATGACTTATTCATAAAGTACAAATATCATCCTCACATATGTGCAGTTTCTAAAGTGGCTAAAGTGGCACATGCTGTTAAAATGGATAAAACCACTGCTGAACTAAATACATGCTTACCAGATACAATCCTACAAAGGTGATACATACTTAAAATAAAAAGTCTTAAATATCTGACATGGCTGATGCCAAAATGGGATATATTTACCTTAGTGTCAAGTAATCTATCCCTACATACAATATGTAAATTCCCCAAATAGAAAATGATTCATGTTTCAAATACAATAAAACATGACGACAAATCAGACAGTAAAGAAACAGTTGATTGTTTACATTGCTCTCAAGGACAATTTTAGAATCTATAGATAAGGCTCATTTTCAAACAAGTTAATACTATCCTTGTTCACTTTTTATCGGAGATGTAACGCAAATAAAATATTAAATAGCATAAATTCGCCTTGAAAATATTGACGCATGGGAAAGAGGATACATATCTACAGTTAAGCACTAGGTAGATTTGTAGCATTTACTATTCCTCTCCAAAAGAAGGAAAACATTTCCTCCTATGATTTCATACATGTCACAATTTAGAAGATTAATTAGGGATCAAATCAATCTTATATGCTTTCACAACATTTGGAAGTTTTCTTAAAATCTCCAAAACTGTAAATTCACTTATCATTTATTCAATATAAACTACTTTTGAGTTACTGGAAAAAAAGATGCCAGTGATATGCAAAAACACAGTGGAAAAATCACTTTGCACTTTCAACATCTGTGTATTGGACGCCATGTAAGCTGTTCTTTGATGAGTTATATAAGACATGTTCTATTACAACACAAACCCCTCACAATTTAACAGGCTGTTCAATCATGACTTTAGTTCACTAAGAAAAAACGAGTTGGGGAAGAAGTAGGGAGAACGTGAGGTGGAGGCAAGTCAGTGAATGACGGAGAAATGGTCACCTACAGTACAAAGATACCAACACTTTCCTTACGCCAGCTGATAAAGGACTGCCCAGACTTTGGCCCCAGCCCTTATCAGCTGAGGCCCTAAGAACCCTGGCAATTCCACTCAAAGAGCCAGCAGATGGGGATGGGGGCAGGGAGACTTCGAACAAAGCAGACCCCCTGCTCTAGCCATCACTTTGCGATAATCTCTCTCCACCCTACAATGAATGAGTTCTGTGAACTTCCCAATTTGCTCAGTAAGCTGGCTTTTCCTATGAAATTCACCTTCTCAATAATTCCTTCAAGATGCTTGGATTTATTGGGCTATCCGGTGGAAACTGGAAGACTGGCTTTCTCCAGCCTTTCAGACTCACTGGCCAAGGGTTCCCAGGTCAAAATCTAATAAGAGACATTTTTCATCTCAGGGCTATCAATTAAAAAACAAAAGAAGGTACATCAGAGCGGGTGCTTCCCTGGCCGCATACCCAGGAAGCATAATGGACGGGGCGTCAACTACCCACCGCACGCAACAGCAGCAAACAATGGTCTCTGGCGAACGGCTCAACCATGTACTCCCCCCTGCCCCCGCCATAGTCTGCTTTGAGGCCCAGAAGGCTCCCAAGTGGCCACATACATCCCTCCCTGTAGCCAAGAGCTCCAGTAACTTCTACGAGCACCAGCATGATGCTTCTGCTGCTGGTCAGCCTACAGCTGCCTTCCTGGGTCCTTGGCCAGTCCTGCAGCCTGCCTCCAGTGCCTCGGGGGCCCCAGACACAGCCTCGGGGCTGACACAGCCTGACACCCTATAAGGGGACAAGAGCCACTGTCCTTCACTTCCACAACTGCTCTCCTCTTCCAGGTTCTAGGCCTACTTTCTTGTTCTTGACCCTGAAGCCCCTGAAGGCCCACCTCTCTTCCCTCGACTGAGACCACTCAGCCCACCAGCCTCACAGGAGGGCTGGGCCGCCCCGGCTTTTTTGTCAATTTTCTTTGTATATCGTGAAAGGTTTACTCTTTACAAAATGCAGGCTCTCTTCCCTCTTTCTCCCCAGGGTGGCAGGTTAGGAGGGGGTGAAGCCGGCCTCAGGAGGCCCCCTTCTCAAAAGCACTCCATCATTCGTGGACTCCTCAGCGGTACACAATTCCCTTCTTCCTTCCCTCTCTGTTCCTCCCACACTCGGATCTGCACACTGGGCGCTTAGGTAAGACCATCCTGTGCAAACCATTTGCCTGGGTGCAGAGAGAGAATGTGATGTCAGGTTGCTCAAAAAGGCACAGACTGCTCGTAGACAAATAGGAAAGTAGGCAGACATCCCCCAAAGAACTCTCCCTGGTCAAGCGACCTGGGGATGGCATCCTAGGAAAGTGCGAGCACTCTGAGAGGACACAGAATTCTGCTTTTGCTAAGATTAGCGATTTGTGGCAGCGGGACATTTACAGGAACATGTCATGCGGGGACACCTTGGCCTGGAAATCAGCTATTTATAAAACAGGTCTAGGTTTAGGACCAAGGATTAGGCAGTCCCAAACCTGCAGCTTTCTGGCAAGTTTCAAATTACTTTGCCTACAAAGGAGAAGCTCCAGAGAGGGCTGTGGGGAGGTGATCATTTGGTTAATAGTTATAAGCTGAGAAAACCTGTTTGCTATGAAAAATAACCATGGCTAAGAGATAGTTACAAGCATATGTTCCCCAGCCAGCCAACCCTCACTCACCACCGTTTTAAATATCTTCAGTAATTGAATCAAAAGTGCTTTTGAAACACCAAATAGGACATTTTATTTGGAGACTTTTGAGTCTGTGGTAGGTCAAGGCTTTAATGTCCTTGCAGCCCCTTGAAGTATTTGAATGCCTTGAATTGTTTCTTAGCAACTGTGAGAAATTCCACACTTTCACAGCTAGAGAGAATGCTCATTCGGATTTCAGAGGAAATTTCTCATGCAATAGAAAGGATCCTAAGACCATCTAGATGGCTGGGGAGACTGACAGACAACATGGATTCCCAGCTGTCTCACTGTCCTATTTCTGAGGCAAAGGAAAAACTGATTATTCTGCTTTTCTAGAAAACTAGAGCCACCTAGGAGCGCTTAGGAGGCTCAGTCAGTTAAGCATCGGCCTTTGACTCAGGTCATGATCTCAGGGTCCTGGGATCAAGCCCCAACAAGCTTCCTTGTTGAGCCTGCGTCTCCCTCGAGCTCTGTGCATGTTCTCTCGCTCTCTCTCAAATAAATAAACAAATAAATAATCTTTAAAAAAAAAAAAAAAAGTACAAAGACCATGGAGGTGGTGTTAGTGGTGTTTTCACAGAGGCATGTCTTGTTACTGTGTCATCCTGCCTCTGGGAGATTCTCAAGAGCACCTGAAGACGGTTTCAGTTTTAAAAACACCCGCTGAGAGAGAAAAGAGCCCTCCTTTCCCCCTCCCCCCTGCTTCCCCACCCAGGGCTTTCTCCTCTACTCTATCTACAGGAACCTTCCTTCCCCCATGAGCCCCTGTGGCTCCTACTACATCCCTAGCATGCCCAGGCTACTGCTTTAAAAGACCTGGATCAAGTCTGCCATGGAAGAAATCCTTCCCGAGAATGAAGGCCTCACAGTCATTCAGACACACATGCCTTAAGAGAGAAAAATGAGAACTGCACTTACTCTAAGCCTCTCAGTAGAAAGACAATGACCAGGCTTCACCCTGGAACTGGTCTGCGTACCAACTGTGTGATCTGAGACTAGTTATTCTACATACATGAGCTGCCTTTTGTAAGAAAAGGATAATAATTCTCACCTTATGAGGATTAAACAAATTCCATTTTAAAGGGCTCTGCACATAGAGTACTCAATAAATATTTGCTTTTCTTTTCCTCTGTGATTTAATTTGCCCCAGTTACATGAATAGCTGACCAGAAAATGCCAAGAGACACCTCAAGGCCACACAAAATTATTTACTAAATGGAAGAATTTAGTAAAACTATTTATTTACTCCTTCATTGCAGCAGAGGGTATCTGAGGGCCTGAAAGTAGCTTCAATGATCTCCCGAAGTAACTATTTTATTGTTAGAATTGCTAAAGTCAGAACTGCTTTAGACTCCAGATTGGCATAACCTTATCTCAATACCAAAAAGGAAAGGGTTTTTGCTATAAACACGCACACAAACTACTAATCAAATGTTCTACTAGAATTTAACTTCCCCTGTCTATGCTTCTAGAAACCACATTCCGTGTACAAAAGTTGGAGACAAGTCATCTCTCCAAATGGCCGAGTGGTAAAGACGCCGGCGCCAGCCTGCCTACGTCCGAATCCCAGCTCTGCCGCTTACCAGTTACCTTATCACTTGTAAACTGGGGCTAACCCTGCCTACTGCTTGGGTTGTTATGAGCAGTCAATGAATTAAGCTAGCCTCTCTAACTTACTGGTAGTAATCCTGACATGAAGAAAACCAATGTTCTGCAAGAAAACACGGAGATGGTCCTATTCCTTGGAATGGAAAAAGCAACATATGAGGGTCTTGGATAGACCCTCATATGTTGCTTTTTCCAAAATGTAACATGCAGTAAACCTCCAATACATAATTAACAAATCATGTTATGTGGAACATGCTTAAAACACTGTTCAACGAAAATCAAATGATTAGTAGGGTTAAGTGCTGTTTCTAGGGAGTGACACGGCACATACACCCTGCGGTGACACTGGATATGTTTTCCAAGATGGCCGCATCATACTACAAATGTAACTCAAGATATTTCCCCAACATATGTGTTTAAAATGACGTACTGGGTTTGGAGGCATACATACACATTTTCCCCATCAACACATAAACTAAAAAATGCTGTATTTAAAAACTTGCATTCTGTAAAGCTTGTATATTAAGAAACAAGAAACCAGAGTGCCTGGGTGGCTCAGTGGGTTAAAGCCTCTGTCTTTGGCTCAGGTCATGATCCCAGGGTCCTGGGATCGAGCCCCACATCAGGCTCTCTGCTCAGCAGGGAGCCTGCTTCTCTACCTGCCTCTCTGCCTACTTGTGATCTCTCTCTCTGGCAAATAAATAAATTAAAAAAAAAAAAAAAAAGAAAGAAAGAAAAGAAAAGAAACAAGAAACCTTCTTACTATGGAAACATGTTCACCACAGAGAGATTCTGCAGGGTATGACTGCGTTGGTAAAATGAGCTGTGTCCAGCAGAAGCATGATTTAAAGAAGTCTCCTTCTCCTCCTCCTCTCCTTCCTTTTTCCCCCTCCTCCCCCTCCTACCAAAAAGCCCAAAATGTATAACTAGTTCCAGGGGTGCCTGGGTGGTTCAGTAGGTTAAGCATCAGAACCTTGATCTCAAGGGTCATGAGTTCAAGCCCTGCACTGGGCTCCTTGCTGGGTGTGGAGCCTATTTAAAAAAAAAAAAAAAAAAAATTGTCTCCATATTACTAATTCCAAAATATACAATTTTTAACCTTTTTCTACATATAAAGAGATAGCAATATTTTGAGATTTCACAAATTGTGTTCCCTAGAACACTGGTAATAAGTGTTATCCAAAAGAGAAAGAACTTCTAGGTCAAATAAATTTGGAATATACTTCTTGCTACGAATGTTTTAGGAATTCGTAATACATGCTAAGTAAGATATTACACGCTATAAGACATCCCATAGCAAACGTGGCTTACGCCAAAATATTACCACCACAAACCCTTCATATTTTTTCTAAGTTTTTATTTATTTATTCATTTATTTAGAGAGAAAGAGTGCGCATGCATGAGTGGGGGAGAGGGGAGGTGGGAGAGATAATTCCAGGCTGACTCCCCACTGAGCATGGAGCCTCACTGGGGCCTCAATTCCACATGCCTGAGACCAGGACCTGAGCTGAAATCAAGAGCCAGATGCCCAGCCGACTCAGCCACACAGGTGCCCCTACACAAACCTTTTCTAAATGGAACACCTAGTGTCTAGATTCTGTACACAATTTCAGAAACTGAGAGCTAACACTTTGGCTTATTTATTGAAGAAATCTGCTTTACGCAGATTAACGAAGTATTAGTCTCTACTGAAATGTGTAAAAAGCTATTAGAACGGGCTTTTCGTTTTAAGGACACCTAACGCGGACTCGGCTTTCAAGTTTCAAGCTGCAAAGTAAGCTGAAAAGGGATTAGTCTCTTTCTTTCGCCTGAAAAAATGGAAATGATACAATTTCAATCCATCATCTAGGGACGGGAAAGTGGGTGAAAATGTATTTCTCCAAAACGATTCTAAAATCTTAGGAATTCAGTGACCTGACAAATAAAGCATTACCATCAGTTGTATAGACAAGTACTTTGAATGTATGCAGTAGGTTCTCACAAAAACAGGAGCAGCCCTAAGTAGAAGATATGGAGTATTTTTAAAGAAAGAGAAACATTGTCTAATCTTAAAGTACTGTTTAAAAAATCTTTTTCCTTAAGAGAAACACACTCCACACTCTGAGTTCATAAGGTGTCCTGGCCACTTATCTTCCTCCTTGCTTTGAAGAAAGAGTGGCCAGAGGCCAAGAAAGTTTAGTAATACATTAGTAAAGCAAAAGTCTCTAGACAGGAAAAGAAATCCTACAGTGATGCCATTTGGTTATGTTAAGTCTCGATGTTCGGAGTTATTGGACAGCCAAATGTAACTAACATACTGGGACTAGAAAAAACAAGTGGCTCCAACACTAGCAATTAATTTCAATAGCGCCTCTGGGAGGTTTTCCGTACGTACGATGTGATCTCAAAAATATTATGTACTCCAAAACACTACATCTGAGCCCAACAGCCCCTTGGAGAAAATACCATTGGATGTAAACAAACAAGGGCCTTTGGCAACTCCTGCGATATGGAAGAGAGAGAACACGTTCTTTACAAGGATGCAAAGGACATTTCTCAGCACTATATTCCTCTCAAATTCAGATTCACTTGTGCCTAAAATCAAATTCAAATTTGGATCCTATTTTGAAACTCAGTTTTTGAGAATCGAGTTTTGTTTTTGTTCTTGTGTAAAGAAGAAAAACCTGTATAATAAATTGTCCCCCACACAATAAAATCTAACCCTCCCAGAATATCAAATATCAGTCAATTCACAAATATAGTTGAATGCCTATCACATACAGACCCCTGGATCCATCTAGTGCTTACTATAAGGAAAATTAAGTTCCCCCTTAAGGCATTCACAGTCTATGAATATAAAAAGATTCTCTAAAATAAACTTACCTAACAAGGCAAGGCAGAAGGATAAATACACAAAGAATGTGTATATACTAGTGAAGAATTATAAAAAGTCAAGCTCTAGGGGACAGAGATTTCTGTGTAAGAGTAGTAGGCAATAAGACCAAAAGGCAGGGAGGGCCAGGCACAGACTGGGATGTTATCGGAGTGGTTTACTCTCAAAGATGGCCTCCCTGCATGCAAGCCATTGCCCCACTAAGAGGTAACGTTTATTCCTCCATGCTCTTGGACCACAGCTGGCCTAGGATTAACCGGCCAATAGCATATGTCCATGTGGCACTGAGTAATTTCCAAGACTAGGCTCTAAGAAGCCCGACGGGTCCCCCCTTCATGTCCTGGAAGGCTCACTCTGGGTAAGCCAGCAAGAGTGTAGGAAGTCAGATTCTCCTACTACCCCTGCCAGGAGAGGAAACCCACGCTAGTCATGCAGAGGAGAGGCTCACAAAGAAATGACCCACCAGCCCAGGTACCAAACCTGTATGTGAAGAAACCTCTGGTGACGTCCACCCTCATCCCACCCCGCTTAGCAAACTTCAAATGCCTATTAAATTTATTTTAAGCCACTAAATTTTGGGGTGGTATATTATAGAGCAACAGACAACTGAAACAACCACCTTGATTTTTAGGAGAGAGGTCACAAATCAGTGGTGCTGGAGTCAGATCCAACCTACCAGCAGGATTTGCGGGGGGGCTCAGTATTTTTTTTTATTTCTAACTAAATTTTCTACGCAAACCCACATTTTTCTGAAGCATGTACTTTCTAGTCATCCTCTTCATTCCATTATTATATAACCGGCCAACCCTCTCTTCTCTTTTTTTAAGATTTTATTTATGTGGGGCGCCTGGGTGGCTCAGTGGGTTAAGCCACTGCCTTCGGCTCAGGTCATGATCTCAGGGTCCTGGGATCGAGTCCCTCATCGGACTCTCTGCTCAGCGGGAAGCCTGCTTCCTCCTCTCTCTCTGCCTGCCTCTCTGCCTGCTTGTGATCTCTGTCAAATAAATAAATAAAATCTTAAAAAAAGAAAAAAAAGATTTTATTTATGTATTTATTTATTGGGCAGGGGAGAGCAGAGAGAGAGGGGGGCAAGTAAACTCTGAGCTGAGGGCATTTCCCGATGCGGGGCTTGATCCTACAACCCTGAGATCATGACCTGAGCCAAAATCAAGAGTCAGATGCTTAACCAACTGTATCACCCAGGGGCCCCCCCCCATTAATTCTTAAGTATATAAATCTTGGAATTCTTAAGTATATAAATCTCATCTTAAAAATCCAGAGCAAAGCATTAATTCACTTATATGATCACCTAAACACATCCATGGTGATAACACTATGTGATTAAACTATAACATGGAATGACTCAAACTGTTGTAACTCAAAAGAATTTTAGTCTGCAAATATTAAAATATACATATATACTCATTTTCAATAAATTTTAACAGTTAACAGTGGTTGTTTTAAGAAAATGGAACACTATATAAATTTACTTCTACCTTGACCCAAATAACTTCTATCAGATGGTGGATTGCATCCTTGACCATATTATTTGGATCAGAGAGAAATAACAGACACACACTTAGTAACTCTAGTAGAAACATTAATTATAGACTAAGTTGATCGAGTTACATGTTTCTAGACCACCTATAAATAGCTCAAGTTCCTTTCAGCTTTCAGTTGCCAATTTACCTTTTCTTACTCAAACCAAATCTCAATTATTCAACAACAAATTATTTTAAAGTTTTATACTTCACACCAGAACTTCCTAAATAGGATACTGAAAAAAAATTATTTTAGAATCCATTTGAATTATATCAGAAATTCCCTCAGAGCAGGAATTCTTTTTTTTTTCTTTAAGATTTTATTTATTTGACAGAGAGAGATCACAAGTAGGCAGAGAGAGGAGGAAGCAGGCTCCCTGCTGAGCAGAGAGCCCGATGCAGGACTTGATCCCAGGACTCTGAGATGATGACCTGAGCCGAAGGCAGAGGTCCAACCCACTGAGCCACCAAGGCACCCCCAGAGCAGGAATTCTTACATTTATTTTATTCCAGGCTTATCATTTATACCCCCCAAAAAAGACCTTCACAGCTTAGCTAAAATATCTATTAAAATGTTTAAAATAATTCAAAATTTAACATATTAACATACTAACATATAACATATTAACATATCCTAATACCTTTCTAAGTCACCTGAATCTTTCTAGGTAAGATTTCAATTTTATGCTTATCAGTATCATTCCTATGACTTTCCTCAGATGATATCTGATAGAGAGTAAGATGCAGAGATAAATCAGATCCCTACAGCCCCACCACCCAAACCAAAACATACATGTTAATAAGAATCCAATATCCTACCACATAATTCCAGTTTCATAGCAGCATGACATCAATCCATTTCCCACTTAATCATATTTTCTTCTCACCTGATTCAACTAGGATCACAAGAACATATATCAATTTCCACCTTCCTAACTCTTCCAAAATAAATGACAAATGGAAACAAGAGCATAATCCCTAACAGAAGACAGGCACATGCATAGGAGATGTGGAAAGTTTTTGCAGGGATGTGTGAAGCTCCTGTGGGACTTGCAAGGCACACTGTCCTAGACTAAGACAAACCCACAGGCAGAAAATAAATACGTCAGTAAAATTTAAAAATGCAAGTCTCACTTCTCAATTCATAAAGGTCCTGAGAGGCACCAAAGAAAATATTGAGCAAAAAAAAAATATTGAGCAGTAACCACCAACTTAGTTGAAGATTTTATTTGAGTTTGAAAAATGTATTTGGGAACCTGTTGTTGGAAGCTCAGAACATATTTTCCCCATGGCAACAATGCTACAAATAAATAGTGCGTTGAGTTGTGTGGCTAGTGAAAAGAAATCTACTAAACAATGAAATGCCACAATTGGAGAACTTACAGCCTGTGCAATTTAAACATCATTTATGCTATCATTTCCCCATGGAAAACAGCTTCTGCCTTTCTAACGGGTATCCGTCTCTCCCCTCCCACCAGTTCACCCTCCCATTTCTTCCTTTAATATCGCTACTTCCACCAAAAAGTCCCCAGTCTCTTAGAGGTGGAACCAAAACCATCTGCTCTTGTGAGCCTTGGGTAAGCAGGAGCTGTCGAGTTTTTAGCAATTGGAAATGCAGGTGCAGGGAGGGGTTGGAGAACTGCTGAAGAAGACAGTTTCTGGCCTAGGGCGCAAGGCCCAGTAGGCATTGAAAGTAAATTTATTATGTATGACACAGATGAAGAGAACAACCAGCAGAACAGTTTTCAAATTTGTGTGCTAAATGGGAAAGGGGATGGGGAATTGAGGTGGGGGGAACACATTCCCCACCCCAAGACCTGTGCCATGGATATCATACCCTCAAGAGACCTGCTCCATGAAACATCACTTCCTTTTTTTTTTTTTTTTTAAAGATTTATTTATTTATTTGGGGGTGCCTAGTGGCTCGGTCATTAAGCATCTGCCTTCAGCTCAGTTATGATCCCAGGATCCTGGGATCAAGTCTCTCGTCAAGATCCCTGCTCAGTGGGAAGCCTGTTTCTACTTCTCCCACTCCCCCTGCTTGTGTTCTCTCTCTCTCTCGCTGTGTCTCTCTCTGTCAAATAAATAACTAAAATCTTTAAAAAATATAGGTATTTGCTTGAGAAAGAGAGAGAAAGCAAGCACATGGTGGAGAGGGATAGAGGAAGATGGAGAGAGAAACTCAGACTCCGTGCTGAGCGTGGAGGCTGATGTGGGGCTGGATCCCATGACTCTGAGATCACGACTGGAGCGGACACCAAGAGTCAGAGGCTTAACCGACTGTGCCACCCAGGTGCCCCCATCTGTTATGAAATCATCAGTTGTTCATACAGCACATACATACAACGTTAAGGGGGGAAAAAGTAAAAGTATTCTTTCCTCAAATACTTTGCTTTAGTTAACAGTAACATAGCAATATATTTACCTGTAAGTATTCAAATAATGTGAAGTCAATTTGCTCTTTGAGGAAACATAAGCAAATAAGTCTTCCTTCCTCTATATGCGATGATTTCACATATTAAGAGTAATAAATGATTTAGAAATGTACATCTGCCCAAATTATAAAAAAACTACTCAAAACAGTCACCTGAGCCCAAAAAGGGGTCAATACCTTTAAACCCTTAAGATATTTTTTGTATTCTTAGGAGTCATTAAAATTATTATAATCTGAGATATTTTCATAACTCATTCCACACTTATTTTTAATTTTTTCCATAATTATTTTTAAAATCAAGAAATTACACTATCTACCAAAGCAAACATACTTCCCCAAGTCATTTACAGATCAATCTCAAAAATGCTTTCTAAGAGCATTTCCAAATTAATTTGACTGTCCTACATCATCATAGAAAAATTGTTGTGCATTTAGTCAAGCACTCTTCTAAGTACATTACATATATTAACTCATCCAAACCTCCTAACTCTTGAGTTAGGTATTTTTTTCTCCTGTTTGCACAAGGAAAAGAAAAAACTGAGGTCCTGTGACATTTAACAACTTGTCCAAGGTCTCCCAGCTTTTAAATAACAGAGCCAAGATTCCAAGCCAGACCACATAGCTCCAAAGTCTGTGTGTATAATCACTACACCTTATTTGCTCTCACACTCATTCATTCATTAAAACTTTTATTACCTGCCTGAGGCACTTTGCTAAGGCCTAGGCATAAAGAGACCAAAAAAGAAAGAAAAATAAATAAATAAAAGGCAAGGTCTCCAACTTCAAAGAACTTACATTTTGGTACACAGCAGAAGTAAAAAGCAAATTAAGCCAAAAAGTTCAGTATGACAATTCTAATTAAGTGAAATGTCTAGGGAAATTCTAAGATATTGTTTTAAGAAGGATTAAAGTAATATTCCTCATCTACTTTTTTAAAACTCTCAAAAGCCTCATAGTTGATCTTTATAATTAACCCTGTGAAGCAGACAGAACATTATTACACCCATTTCACAGAGGAGGAGACAGTGAAAGGTAGGATGCCCTCGACAGCTTAGTAAAGATGCCGTATCCCTTCTGAGATCTGCCCTCCCCACAGAACCTGCTTCACTAAAAAGACCCTCCATAAGAATCATAGACTTCCTGAGGCAGCTCAAGCAAATGAACCCCGCACTTCGAGTCCCCTTTCAAAACTTTGAAACTAGGAAATAGAGAGATGATCAGTTTGCTATGAGATACAAGTTGATAGAGGGCAACAAGGCTGGGCATCCATTAGGATCTGAGCTCGAGTTTAAAATGATGAGATAATAAAGCCAGCAGACTGAAAAGAACAAGAGAATGTCCAGAGAGAGAGAGCAGACATACCACATGACCCCTCAGTGAGAGAAAAAGACAGGCAAAGCCTCCTCTCCCCAGGACCCAGCTGCCTGTAATAAACCTCATTTCCCTAAGGACACTGAAGGGTTCTCTGCGAACCACCAAACAGCATGAGCAAAGGAGATGACGTCTTGCATTCTCTCTCAGCACAGAAATTCAGATACTTAGTGCACTTGAGTTTGGAAGAGATTCCAGATGTAGTAACTGGCCATAACGGTCTCCATGGTTTCTGTTTACTTCTTGCAAAAAGCGGGACAAACTTGGCGGGCTCACAGCATCAAACATAGCAGTCAAAAGAATGTGTCTTCCAGATTATCCAGACATCATCCCTTCTGCCCCATCTACCCTAATTCACTCCCAATACCTTTATCCGTCCCCACTCTCCGCAAGTAGGGAGATTCGTGCTTTATCTCCTATCAAAAGAGCAAAGAAGTCAAGAAATACCAACACCCGCTAAAACCTTACAGCAATTTCTTCTCAGTATTTGTTTGAAAGGAAGCATCTAGATCAGAAGTCATCTAGAGGAGAGAGTTCAGGAGAGAATTGCATCACACCTAATCTCCTGCCCCCCTGTCCCCAAACCAAGCATGGAGAAGGTGCTGCTGACCTCCCCTCACCCTACCCCTGCCCCACCACCCTCACAGCCTGGAGGCCTCAAGTTTCTGCTGTTCCAAGCTCTCTCCCAGGGACACCACTAGGGTGACAAGCAGAAAGGCTTCTCAGGACGCTTGGGCAGAGCTGGATGAAAGAAAGGCAGGAGAGAAACATGAGAGAAGGCAGCAAAAGGAAGTAAGACATCACGAATCCATGACCACGGAGCACAGAGAGCCCCCCACTTTCGACAATGCAGGCTCAGCCCTCTAAGATGCAGGTCTTTTTTCTCATGTGTGAATGCTACTCATGTGTGCAGATGACAAGGAATTTAAAGAAGAAAAAAAATAATAATTCATTTTGGAGGTCCAATTGCTAAAACAACTAAAGCCTAATGGGCATGCAATCTGGTAGCGATTAAGTCCATCATTAATCACATCAATTTTTGTGAGGTCGTTTTGGGGCAATACTCCTGAAAGCAAGACAAATACCAAGAACTTAAAACATAAAAAGAATGTGAGTCTTTATTTTATAAAAGATTTTATTTATTTTATTTGAGAAAGAGAGAGCAAGGGAGGAGCAGGAGAGGGACAAGCAGACTCCCCGCTGAGTGCAGAGCCTGATGCGACGTAGGGGGCTGGATGCCAGGACCCTCTGATATCATGACCTGAGCTGAAATCAAGAGTTAGCCGCTTAACCAACTGAGGCACCCAGGAACCCCAAGAACATAAACCTTTCAATAAGCACAAGTCCCACACAGAAAAGAGAGACAAGAGTAGACAGTGCAGGTAGACAGGGAAATAAGTGTCTCATGGAAAACAAAAGGTTTTTGGCAGGGCTCGGGTTTTTTGTTGGGTTTTGTTTGTCTTGGTTTTTGTTTTGCAAGTGGTTAGGGGAGAGGTTCTTGAGATTTAGAAATTCTCATATTTGAAAGACATAAACCTAATATAAGTCCCACGAAGATCGTTTTGGACAGGCCCAAAGAAATCACAAACTTCACAAATGAGGGCAATTAAAAGGCAACTATCGGGGCACCTGGGTGGCTCAGTGGGTTAAAGCCTCTGCCTTCAGCTCATGTCATGATCCCAGGGTCCTGGGATTAAGCCCCGCCTCGGGCTCTCTGCTTAGCAGGGAGCCTGCTTCCTCCTCTCTCTCTCTCTCTCTCTCTCTCTCTCTCTCTCTCTCTCTCTCTCTCTGCCTACCACTCTGCCTACTTGTGATCTGTCAAACAAATAAATATTAAAAAACAACAACAACAACAAAAACCTTTAAAAGGCAACTATCACATAACTTTAAATAAAGGTGAGAGCAGCCCTTCGGAGTATGAGGTGTGTCTTCTAACAATTCAAGAGAAAATTATAGATAAGGCTTCTAAACTACACAGTAAAGAAGTTTTCAGAAAGTACTCTAATGTCATGAAATGGATGACTAGATTGATCTAGAAGCAGTTATCCATATGGTCAGGTAGAAAATGCATTTGGGGGCACCTAGGTGGCTCTGTCAGTTAAGCCTTAGGCTGAGGTCATGGTCCTAGGGTCCTGGGATTGAGTCCCCCATCAGGCTCCCTGCTCGGCAGTGAACACTCTTCTCCCTCTGCCTCTGCGGCTCCCCCTACTTGTGCTCTCTCACTCTCTTTCAGTCAAATAATTTTTTTTTAAAAATGCAATTGGAATGCCCTAAAAGCTAAAGTGAGAAAAAAATAAGAAATGTTATTTCACTTGCTACATAACTGCACTATCAAAATTCTTGACCATCCTTTTCTTCACCAAAAATTACACATAATTTTAGATAGTTCACAAACATAGATGAGAAAAACTTTATTTATGATACAGTACATAATTTTTTTGAGTGCCGTGTACTCACATAAAAACTTGGAATGCATCAAGAAAGACAACCACGTTCTTCCCTTAACACTTCAAGGAGAAAAAAATTTCCAAGTTGTAAGTCCAAAACTGAGCTTCGTATCTTACCAGCCCATCCTCTTTCCACTATAGAAGCCTTCCCAATCTAAATAAAATGGGAGTTGCATAGGCCAAACCTTGCTACAGTTTTTATTCCCATTGGCTCATGTACCAAAACCATCAGGAAATCCCAAAAGCTCTACCTTCAGAATATTTCACTGCCCACCAGACCTACTACCCAAACTAAAACCTTGGTCAAGGCTACCATCACCTTACCCTCCTGAGTCATGTGCCTACTTCTATAAGTACACAATCTACACAACAGCCAGAGACACTCTTCAAAACCAAAACATGCTCTCTCCCTCCCGTGATCACTAGCCTCCCCGATCGCTGGCTTCCCATCTCACTTTTTGCAAAAATTAAATTCCGCAAGTGGTCTACAAAACCGTCAGATAGATCTACCTGCCCCACCAAGTTTTCTCCTACTCAGAGCCACTGACTCCCAACCATTCCAGCTAAGCAAAGCTCTTTGCTCCTCTGGGGGCTTGCTCTAGGGCTTACTGCAGGCTCATCGCTTCTATACCTCCTCCATGGCTCTACCTTAAAAGCTCTTCCCCCAACTCTTGTCCCCAGATATCTGGCAAGGCTCACCTGCTGCTAAGGCCTTCACTTTCTTACTCTGTGCCCCACTCCACCACCACAAACAGATGTTTGTCTGGTTTTTTTTCCCCCATTACAGCCCCAGCTCTTGGACAACTGCCTGACACACAGTAAGAGCTTAGTAGTTATATGTGGAATGACTGAGTGACCAAATGATTACATTATGACATAATTGTATAAAACCACGAAATGGGTAGAATTTGAAAAAGTCTAGAATTAAACAAAGCATGTGAAGATGGCTACCCTCTTCCACTGGGCACACCGGGCAGTAGTTCTTAGAGGAGGAGGAAGGAAGTTTGGGACCGCAAGGAGTCTAGCTGCCTAAAGAAGACCTGCCCACATTCCATGTTGCCATAAAAGTCAGTGTTTACAGACCTCTGTGGGGCCCATCAATACCCCAAGGCAGGTTCACTCAAAGCCGCTGTCACTAGTTCCAATTCTCAATATTGCTACACATCAAAAGGACATTTCCAAGGTCTTTCGAACATCAGAGGCCTGAACTTTTACCCTTATGGTTAATTTTCAGTTATGCCAATTTCAGTTAAGCACATAAATCATGCCCATGTTTCAGAACCCATGACAAAATGATACTCGTGAAAATGCTCCTGAAATGAGGAAGAATGCTTTATTACGCCACAAAGCTCCATCGTTACCTTACCTAATGTTAAAGAGAGTAGCACCTGGCTATAAAAGCAGACACTGTTCTGTGAGCTTTACAGGGAAAGGCCCACCTGGTCCTCCAATGATGCGAGTACTATTAATTTCGGTTTATAGGTAGAGAGTTAAAGAACCCCTCCGGGGCCATACTGCTAATGAGCTAGAGAGCTCGGATGTGAACCCAGCCAGGTTGGCTCCCAGCCTGGGGTTTCAGAGCCTAGTCACCATGACCCACTGCCCCTTGGTTCTGCCCAATTCCAATGGTCAGCAAATGGGGTCAACAAAACAAGACCCTACACGATGAATGCCGTATCTTTGTCCACGGAAGACATAAAATACCTGGAATGTCAACTGGAGTTAAGAGTTTCAATAAGAAAATACCATCTGACATTAATAGTTATCAAATATTGATGAAAACCTGAGATAAAGCAAGTAAGTTTTTTTCAAAAAGTCAGGGCAGAGCTGCCTGGGTGGCTCAGTGGGTTAAGCCTCTGCCTTCAGCTCAGGTCATGATCTCAGGGTCCTGGAATAAGTCCCACATCAAGCTCTCTGCTCAGCCGGGAGCTGCTCTCTCCGCTCCACCCCTCCCACCCCTACTTGTGATCTCTGTCAGATACATAAATAAAATCTTTAAAAAAAAAAAAAAAAAGGTCAAAAGAGGGTGTGCCTGGGTGGTTCAGTGGGGTAAGCAGCTGTTTTCAGCTCAGGTCATGATCCCATGGTCGGTCCTGGGATCCAGCAGCACGCCAGGCTCCCTCCTGGGTGGGCAGTCTGCTTCTCCCTCTCCTTCTCTCTCCCGCCTTGTGCTCTTACTCTCTCTGTCAAATAAATAAATAAAATCTTAAAAAAAAAAAAAAAGTGAAAGGAGGGGCACCTGGGTGGCTCAGTGGGTTAAGCCTCTGCCTTCGGCTCAGGTCATGATCCCAGGGTTCTGGGACTGAGCCCCACATCAGTCTCTCTGCTCAGCAGGGAGCCTCCTTCCCCCTCTTTCTCTGCCTCCTGTGATCATTCTCTCTCAAATAAATAAATAAAATATTTTTTTTAATAAGTCAAAGGAGAATAATAAAAGTAGACAAAATGCAGTTTTAAAAACTGCTTTGCTAAAGCAAACAGTAAGAAACCTGCTTGAAAATTAACAAGTAAATACTCATAAGTACAGCTAGTCATAAAAAGTGGCTTCCTTTGGAAATATCTGTGTATAAGTCAGTCAGAACAACTAATGTTAGCATATTTCTTCAAATCCTAATGTTTTAAGGAAGAAATAGAACAAAAAACTGAAAACAGGATTCTGTAAATATTTGAGAGACTCTAACCAGGAGGAGGAGGAATTCCTTAATCAGTCATCCAGTGAATGTATCCTGATAAAGAGGGATAATGGAACGGAATGGAATGGAAGGAATTTTAGAGTAAGAGATTACTTACAAAAATACTAATTCCCTACTACCCCAGCTTCTCCAAAGACCAAAATTAATGTAAAAAAGACTTGATTAGACAAAGCTAAAAATCAAACACATTCTATAAATATCCTAAATCATATACATAGCCCTTTATACTTTTCAAGTGACATATATGAGTTCATCTTATTGAACAAAACATTCGATTAAATTGTTCAGAGTTCCTATTATTTGGAAAAGACATAATATTGCAATAAGCCAAATTAGACTCCCAAGCTCCCTGCACCAACTGTTGAACGGGTGGGAGAGAACAGGGTCTACCTTGGCCTCTTTTTGAGTTTTGTTTGTTTTGGTTTGGTTTGCATTTGAAGAGCTTTTTAAAATAGACATCCCAACCATCAACCCTGCCCCTCAGAGCAGCTTCCCAGTGCTTAAGGCACCAGGTGACCAATCTGTTCGGAGTGAAAGCCCTGTGGGCCTGGCTCCCCTTTTTCAGGGGTCACTCCTGACCCCATGCCATCCTTGAATCGCTCCCTGCCTCCATCCAACCCCCTCCTCCTCCACTAGTAGTATCTCAACCCTTCCAGGCCCCAAATAACACTGAGCTAAAATATTCCAGACCTAATGATAAATTCCATTAAAGACTGTCCCTTCCCCCTTTTTCCTGCCTTTCCCCCCAGCCCTCACACCAGGCCTCCCATCTTCTTCAGCCAATATAAAGAAATGGCTGGCTGGCTGGCTGGCTCAGGAGTGTTTGGGACTCTTGATTTCAGAGTTGCGAATTCAAGCTCCACACTGGGCATGGAGACTACTAAAGAAGAAAAAGAAAAAAAAGTCCCCACAACTCTAATTCAGTGGTGAAGGTTTGGGGCCAGTATGGACAAGCAATATGGCAGCCCACAGGGGAAACAGGTGGGAACAGACCTGGTGCTGTGGCCCCAGGAGGAACATTCACAGCACCTTCAGCTGCGGGTATACCCCGCTGCCTTAGCACCTCTAGATTCTGCTTCAGCATAGTCTGAGAGTACTCTGTCTGGTCTTTGTCCTCTCAACCCACTCAACTACAGGCCACAACAACAGACTGCAAAACTCCAAATATAGAATAAAGCCTCCAAAACTGAATATGCAGTCCCCTGGCAAAGACCTAGAACCATCGGCCTTGCAACACCCTAATAATTCCTGGGGCTTGAGGACTCAAGGGGAAAATGAGAGGTTTGGATTCTATGTCCTGAAGTTTCTTCCTACACTCAAAACCAAGAACCAAAATTTGGCTCAAATACCCAGGCCACTCTAGAGTAAAGTCAATGCGGAATGAACTAGGTTTGTACTATTCTGGCAATTATGACTCTGATGTGGACTCCCAGTTAGAGAAGACACAAGGCTGGTGTTACAGGCTGCTTACTGCTAAAAGATCACTAATACACTGGTGAACCACAGAAAAAAATGAAAGTACTCAATGATCTCACACAAAACACTAAAAGTGACAGAAAATAAAATGGGAACACATCTAAAGCACAAGTAGCAATTCCCTTTTCTCTCCAAAAATGAATTCAGTCAATGGAATACATACTGTGGCAGCTATGTGAGGAAAAGTTCTGGTCAGCCTGAGAATCTAATAGAGTACTACAGCCATTCCTTTGATTTTTATTCCCCTCCCCCACTTCTGAGGGTTTTTAAACAAATGAAAGAAGGCATTATTTCAGCTGTAGGCATAAGCATAAGTCATATAAGAACAAAGAAGGTTTTATTATCACACTTAACATCAAGGAGGAAATATGCTTACCGACAACTAATTGAGGTTATGCTACATTACCAGGTTAAGCATTCACTTTTTGCAAGCTTCTAAGCCAATATTTACTATTTATATCGAAGTCTGGAGGTAAAAATGTTCAGCTAGGAGGAAGGTCATTAAGAAGAAAAAAAAAAAAGCCCTTGAAAAATCAGAACAAAGTACACAGAGAGAAAGGTACTCTTTTTGCCTCAGTGGTCTATAGAACACTTGCCCTTCTGCGTCTAAAGTGAGTCAACATTAACCACATTTCACTCTGGCCCCAGCGAACTACCTCCTGATTAAAACAAACAAACAAACAAACAAATAAACAAACAAAAAAAGCTCCTTTTTGAAAGTTCTGCCCCATGCTCACAAATACACAAAAGAATGTGAAACACACTGCCACAGGCCAGTGTCTTGGGCTTTTTGCCTAAGAAGTTTGCTTTCAGGGAGAAGAGGGAGGGGGGAAATCCTGCACTCTAACAACAGACTCTACAATGAACAGCCTCGTTACTTGTTGGCACACTTCCCCAACTAGCAGTTCCAACGGCTGTGCCTTGAGCCCATTCAAGAATTCCATGTCACAGAAGTGTTTCAAACACAGTCATTTGATCTTTCAACATTTGCAAATGCACCTGCTAAGCAGCAAGCCTGACAGCCACAGCCCCAGTTCCTTCCCATCCATCTTCACCAGAAGTCATAGGGGCTACTGGAGGCGTGGACTAGAGGAGACACAAAGTACACAAACCCCCCCGGGGCCAAACACTTCTTCCGCAGCAGGACCTTAGGCTTTCCTTTCTCCCGGCACCAACTTCCCTGTCACTTTTTTTCCTGGAACAGGTAGGAGGTTTTGTTTTGCACCGGAGCTTTCCAACGCCGGGGCTTACCTTGCGGTGGCTTCCTCCCCTCCCTTGCCATGGTTCCCCCCCACGGCCTGGTCCTTGCCGCTGGGGTGGTAGGCAGTGAGGACAACTCCCTGGGAACTGGAGAGCCAGTTCATGGTGACAGAAGGGGCATAATTTCTGCGGTCCTGACACGGAGACGTGGAATGAAGTTCCTCCGGGCTGCTCCGCTCATTAGCATTGGCCGGCTCCGCCTCCCGAGGCCGGTGACTGGCAGGGGAGGGGCGGGGCCTCGCCGGCGAAGGGCGGGCTGGCCGGCTCTCCAATGAGAGCAGCTGTGACTCAGAGTATTGTTTCAACCCGGGGCAATTCCAGTCCCGGCGGCTTTAGTCGAGGAAGGGTGTGGGTGCGGTGGGGTGGGGGGAGGCGGGTATTGAATTTGCCCCCAGCCCTGAATCATTCCGATGAAACTGCCGGGTTGTGAACTCCGCTCATTGATGCGAGTACAAGCCTTCTTGGTCAGACAACCATGAGTTAGTACAGAGCCATCCCCCCCTCTTCCCAATTTCTGTTTCCATCTGATAATTTCTGCCACTTCATGTAACATGAGTAAGGGCATTTCTTAACCCCTTCATGTTCAGTGTCAAAATGAACCAAAGCAAAAACCAATGAGCCGGGAGCAGAAGTGTGCAATACAGGTAACAAGCAAAGCTTTACCTCTGCGTCTGGTTTAAAATGTCCACGAATGATTGTGCATCCTGGAACGTCATCTTCTTTGACATAAAAAGCCAATGCCAACTTTACCCCTTGCTTTTGTCAACAGACCCTTCAAGGCTAGAAAGAAACATCTACCAATACTCTGTTAAATGTTACGGCTGAGAATAGCAGCCGTTCTTAGCATTTGTTGAGCACTACCATATGCCAGGCCCTCTGTGACATGTGATTCACGAGTCCTGTCCCTTCAATTCATTTCAATTAACACACTCTCTCTCTCTCTCTTTCTCTCACACACACACACCCTACACACCCTATCACCTAAGAAAAGTAAAGCTGAGGGGTCAGGTTAAGTAAGTTCTCTTGGCTAAGAAAACACGTTTGTTCTGTGCCACAGGCTGTCTTTGAACAGAACTCTAGACTAAATTCCCTTCCTTTTAACCAGCATGCTGTTCTTTATTTTGTAGATTAGGAAACAAGCTCAAAAGTTATGAAACATACAAGGGATGTTCCTGTTCTTTCTCCCCCTCAAAAATATGGCTACTCTCTTCTCCATACCCAGGAGCCTGAACTGGATTGTTGCTGATCTTGGTGATCTATTAGTCGGTGTATTAGCAAGTTCTCAATATCATCATTCCATAAATGTTGTTTACACTTTTTTCATTATTTAAAGTCATCGTGAGAAATAAGTACTTTATTCTTACTTATACAGTCTTAAAGTATTTTTAAAAATTTTTAAACCCTCACTTCCCTGTCTACAGTGAACTCTTACTTACAGAAGTCTTCCTAAAAAGCAAGGGGAGGGGGGACACAAAGTACATCTGCATCCCTCCCCCTCCACAACCTTTGCATTTCCACCTCCAAAAGCTCTACCTGCGGTCTTCGTTCTGTCTTCATTGTCTGAGTCCCTTCTGGGCCCTTATAGTTAGGTCTTAGTTCTAATATTACAACAGCCCTTTTAGCAACTCCTTTGCCTTCTCTTCTAAATTATTTTGCACATTACAGTTGACTCTTGAATGATACAGATTTGAACTGCAAAGATCTACCTATAAGTGAAATCTTTTCTATAACTACAGTAAATGTATTTTCTCTTTCTCATGACTTTTTTAGTCTTTTTTATTCAAATAGAGTTGGCTCTTCCCTATGAATTTTTTTTTTTTTTTTAAAGAGAGAGCAAGTAAGTGAGAGTGAGCAAGAGTGGGTGGAGGGCAGAAGGAGAAGGACACGAACACTCTTAAGCAGGCTCCACACCCAGAGCAGAGCCCAGCATGGGCCTTGATTTCATGACCCTGAGATCATAACCTGAGCTGAAACCAAGAGTTGGATGCTTAACTGACTGACCCATGCAGGTGCCCTTTCCTCATAATTCTCTTAATTTTTTTTTCCCTGGCTTACTTTATTGTAAGAATATGGTATGTAATGCATAGAACATAAAGTATGTGTTAATCAACTATGTTATTGGTAAGGATTCAAGTCAACAGGAAGCTGGTAGTAGTTACGTTTTAGAGCAGTCAAAGTTATATGGGAGTCTCTGATTGCAAGGATGAGGGTGTGGGATCAGCGTCCCTAACGGCCACCCACCCCTAGTTGTTCAAGGCTCAACTGTATTATCACATACAAGCACAGCCCTGATGGTGTCTCTCCTTGCTTAAGAGCTTTCACTGGCTCCCCCTGGCTAACAGAACCAGTTCCAAACTTTTTGAGCAGACCACTAAACATTCCTGCTACCTTATCCACATACATCCTTCCCATCTCATCTGTCTGACACCATTCCCTCTGTTCCCACTGTCATTTTTTTTCCTCTTCCTTCCACACCTAACAGAATCCTTCCACATAGTAGGCCTTTTTTTTTTTAAAGATTTTATTCATTTATTTGACAGTGAGAGAGATCACAAGTAGGCAGAGAGAGAAGGGGAAGCAGACTTCCTGCTGGACAGAGAGCCTGATGCAGAGCTCAATACTAGGACCCTGAGACCATGACCAGAGCTGAAGGCAGTGGCTTAACCCACTGGGCCACCCAGGTGTCCCATAGCAGGTCTTTAATGAATGTTGACTGAATAAAAAACTGAATTTCTGGGACGCCTGGGTGGCTCAGTTGGTTAAGCAGCTGCCTTCAGCTCAAGTCATGATCCCAGCGTCCTGGGATCGAGTACCACATCGGGCTTCTTGCTCAGCAGGGAGCCTGCTTCTCCCTCTGCCTCTGCCTGCCATTCTGTCTGCCTGTGCTTGCTCTCTCCCCCTCTCTCTCTCTGATAAATAAATAAAAAAAATCTTAAAAAAAAAAAAAAAACTGAATTTCTTGTGTCTTTAAGAAGATTACTGGGACTGGGGCGCCTGGGTGGCTCAGTGGGTTAAGCCGCTGCCTTCGGCTCAGGTCATGATCTCGGGGTCCTGGGATCGAGTCCCGCATCGGGCTCTCTGCTCAGCAGGGAGCCTGCTTCCTCCTCTCTCTCTCTGCCTGCCTCTCTGCCTACTTGTGATCTCTCTCTGTCAAATAAATAAATAAAATCTTTAAAAAAAAAAAAAAGAAGATTACTGGGATTCCTTGGTGGCTTAGTTGGTTGAGCATCTGACTCTTGGTTTAAGCTCAGATCATGGTCTCAGGGTTGTGGGACTGAACCACAGGGCTCCGACTTAGTGGGAAGTCTGCTTTGAATCCTCTCTCTCTCTCTCACCCTCTTCCTCTGCCCCTCCACTGAAGCTCACTTGCTCTCACGCTCTCAAAATTTTTTTTAAAAAGAAAGATTACTAAACATTTTAGTCAAAATTGGTAATACTGAGGCACCTGTGTGCCTCAGTCAGTTAAGCATCCAACTCTTGATCTCAGCTCAGGTCTTGATCTCCGGGTCATGAGTTCAAGCCCTATGTTGGTCTTCACACTGAGTGTGGAACCTAGTAGAAAAAATGGTAATATTAAACAGTTGATTGGGAATACTAAACAGAGTGAACCTATGATGAAATATTGAAGAGTTAAGGCAAAAAGAAAACTGCAGGAAGAGAGGTGAAAGGTAAGTCAATTAGAACATATGAGTTTTGTTTTTTTAATGTCCTTATGTATGTAAAATATAACATGAAATATAATATATAATAATGATTAATACCCCCACAGTCACCATTCTTTTTTTAATCTGTCTTTCCTCAAATACAAAAATGGATAAATCATCACCTTCTACAATTACTGGTAGTAGGCCATACATTCTATCTTTAGAAATACTTTTCTTGTCTGTTTTTCTTGCCACCCCACTCCTTCCTTGCCCTTAATTCCCTGGACCTCCTTTTTATCTTCTTCCTTTATTTTTTCTGTTTTTCTTTCTTCCTTTGCTATATCATCAAGCTGTCAGTCACACATACTCACTGGTAGCCATGAGCATTACCATTTCTCAAGAAAAATTCATGATAGAATCTTTGCCCAGTTTTAACCAAAATGATGATTAAGTTGTGTCTTTGTCTAATAACATTCTCTTCACTGGTTTAATTACAAATAAATCACAATATGCACATTAACATATAACTATTTCATAAATTCAGAATAATACTTGGGTTACTAATAACCATGGTTTCTTAAATTTTTATGAGGCAGAAAATGTGGCACAAGTTGATTTACATAGTTTCATGCATAAGACTGAATCCTATTAATTTAATTGCCATGTACATGTAAATCCTCTTGGCTCTTTTTTTCATCCCACTAAGCCCTGTCATTACTAATCTAAGGATATTGCTTGTCACAGGCAGACAGTGGTAGGGTTGTGCGCGTGGTAGGTGTGTGCACACACACACACGCATACCATGCCCTAGTGCACGTGGCCTCAAATACAGGCTGAAGTAGATATAAAATGATTTTCAGATTTTCTTACGACCATCACAGAAGCAAAACTCACTACCAATATGTCCCCTTGAAAATGCTTTTCTTATTTCATACCTTAAGCCCTTCCAAGTTTTAACCAGAGTCCTCCCGTATACCCCATCACCCTTCCTGCTAGAAGCAGATTTTATGGAAAAAAAAAATACTATTTTCCTCCCTTCCGCAATCACTTTAAACAAACACTGAGAACCTAATGTCCTTGAAGATGTTAATATTCCAGGCTATTGATTGCATGCCAAACACCTTCCTGTTATGAAACATCTTACCAAGTAATTAATAACATCAAGACAGTTTAAACATTCATTTCATTCATTCTCTTTAAATGGGACATACTAGATGGCATAAGGAGGAAGAAGGAAGCTGTGACTTTTCAAACCAAATAGGTTGTTAAAAATAGGGTAGAGATAGTACTGTAGCCTCTGACAATTTGACAGTTATGTTAAAAAAATAATGGAAAGAAAAGTTATTATATTCAGTGATTGTAATATGAAAAAGTTTACGAACTCATTTTCATATTTTGATTTAGGGGCCTTTTTAGTAGTATGGAATTAAAACTGAAATACAATCAACATATTTGGGACACCTGGGTTGCTCAGTCAGTTAATCAGCTGCCTTCAGCTGGGTCATGATCCCAGCGTCCTGGAATGGGAGTCCTGCATCGGTCTCCTTTCTTAGCGGGGAGTCTACTTCTTTCTCTCCCTCTGCCTGCCACTCTGCCTGCTTGTGCTCTGTTTGTCAAATAAATAAATAAAATGGTTTTAAAAAGATTTTTAAAAAGAATCAACATATTTATCAATAAACAAAATTTATCAAAATTTTCTGTCATTTCTATTGCTTTAAATGGAATTAATTAAGGAGAATGTATACCCTCAATCACTGTCAGATTATTGAAAGCCTATAAACAGACACAAGGCCATGTAAAAACTGACCTTTCAATTGGCCAAGTAAAACTCAATTTACAATAATATAATAAGAACTTGGATAAATTAATCAACTGTGAAGTTAAAGTTTTATGTAAGTGATAAAAATCAGATTTACACGCTAGCACAGACTAATTAAGAGAGTGTTCCAATCTCCCCTGCCTGATGTTTTATTAAGCCTTTGTATGAATAGTTCTTGTGAGCTTACAAGAAAGTCAATTCTGGGGGTGCCTGGGTGGCTCAGTGTGTTAAAGCCTCTGCCTTCGGCTCATGTCATGATGTCAGAGTCCTGGGATGGAGCCCTGCATCGAGCCCCACATCGGGCTCTCTACTCAGTGGGGAGCCTGCTTCCCCCTCTGTCTCTGCCTGCCTCTCTACCCACTTGTGATCTCGCGCTCTGTCAAATAAAATAAATAAAATCTTTTAAAAAATAAAAAATAAAAAAATAAAAATAAATAAAAAATTTAAAAAACCACCTATTATCAAAACTTGCCTAATCTGGAAATTAGCCAAGAAAAGAAGATGTAATGAACCTAACTTTTCCTTTCGTTTTTCTCTTCATTGCTGAATACAGTAAGAGCCACACTGCATATACTTCCAACAGGAAGTATGAAGTCAGGAAGACTGGAGTGTATTCTCTGGAGGGAAGTATGTTCTGGATAGGTAGTATTTTGATTGTGAATAAAGGATCAATTTGAAACATCTGGAACTGTATCAATACCCAGGCTTGCCTTAATACAAAAGCCTTGAAGTAGATTATGAAGAACACTTATTTTTCTCATAAAGTAAAAGAAGCCAGTGTGACTGGGGAAGACCTGATGAAGTGGAATATCTGAGGAACTCAGGTGATTTGTGGCTTGGAGAAAAATGAGGAAGTAGAAGCTGTAGTTCTACTGGGAAAAAGAAATGGCGGTTATCCACTCCATAATGAAAGCGGATCTTCTAATATGTTAGTATAACTACTCCAGAAACTACTCTATTTTTCTTGACCAAAATACTTGATAAAACTGCACAGATATAGGTCATCAAAGAAGAATTTCTATTTTGTGAGCCATTGGGGAAATTGCTAAGGCTAGAAAGGACTTCAAGAATGATGAAGCATAATTTTCCTGGGTGGGGGAAAAAAATCCAAAACCCTGGTACTTTACTTGCAGATGGAGCACCTGAAATGTTGAGCAACACCCCTGGGTTTTGCTTCTCTGGTGAAGAAATTAGATTCAAATGTCAAGATAGAAATTAGATTTACATGTTGTCTGCAAGTGAGCCCCTGAGGGCAAAAGCAAGGCCTCTAGAAACAGGCAGGTTCTCATAGTGATAAGAGTTTGGACCTTAAGCACTGTCTTCAGAAAGGGGTGTAAAGAAACAGTAGAAAAACATCAGCATGCTTTTGATTACACAGAGCTTCCCTAGTTTTCCAGAGGATGTTGACATATGTCTAATTCTATTTCCTGGAGAAGTTTTAGTTTTTAAAAGAAAAGAATAACCCTCAAAATAATTTTAAAGAGGTATTTAATCAGGGAGTTAGGCTCATTTAACAATAATTCTAGCTGGCCAGTTGAATGAGTAAATCTTTTCATTTTTAAAGATGTAGATAAGCAGAGTTGTTTTAGACAAACAGCTATCATGCTAGCAGAGATCAGAAATTGAAATACTAGAGAAATTTTTGAATGCCATAAATGAATGCTGGTGTAGAAAGGATCTACTACTCAATTTTGCCACATGCAAAAATCTTAGGAGAACCCTTTTTCAAGTTTGCCTCTACTTGGATGAATGGGACAGTAACAAACAGTCTTTGACTTCCTAACATGACTTCAACTCAGGGCCTTAGAAGATTCTAGATAGGGCGCCTGGGTGGCTCAGTGGGTTGGGCCGCTGCCTTCGGCTCAGGTCGTGATCTCAGGGTCCTGGGATCGAGTCCCGCATCGGGTTCTCTGCTCCGCGGGGAGCCTGCTTCCTCCTCTCTCTCTCTCTGCCTACTTGTGATCTCTCTGTGTCAAATGAATAAATACAATCTTTAAAAAAAAAAAAAAGGGGGCGCCTGGGTGGCTCAGTGGGTTAAGCCCCTGCCTTCAGCTCAGGTCATGATCTCAGGGTCCTGGGATCGAGTCCCACATCGGGTTCTCTGCTCAGCAGGGAGCCTGCTTCCCTCTCTCTCTGCCTGCCTTTCCGTCTACTTGTGATTTCTCTCTGTCAAATAAATAAACAAAATCTTTAAAAAAAATAAATAAATAAAAAATAAAAAATAAAAAAAAAAGAAGATTCTAGATAGGCCTGCCTTAACATAGGCTGGTGTCTAGCAAGTTATATGAATTCTAACTTTCTCTGCTACTACTACATCTACGTACCTCTGGGAATCAGCATTTTCAGGAATTTCAAAATGAAATAAATTACATAAAATAAATTATATATATAAATGTATAGATATATACATTTATAAAATACACAAATATATATTAATTATATATATATAAATAAATTATAAAAGAAAATGCACATATTACTTTATGGAAAAACAGTCTTTCATTAAAATTATGTTGGGAAGAATTTACTTTGTTTTCCATTTGACCATTTTATTCCTTGGAAATAATCATTAATATATTTTTTTTTTCAAATGAGTGAGTCACGGTTCCTGGTTTTAAAAAAATTATACCATATTCTCTCAATTCTAAGACACAGATTTTAACAGTTTTGATATCAACCAGGCTATTTCATATGGTGGCAACACTTTTATTTCCCAAAACTCTACTACCTTGACTTGTTTTACAATAAATGGCAATCTAGTATCATGAAAATATTCAGTCTCTGCAAATTTTTGTATAACATACTTACTTCATTGGGTATTATAAATGTGCTTCCTTGGTTACAATTTACTTATTTCATTGGAAATTTCTGTGTGAAAGAATAAATTTCTAGTGAAAGAAGTAAATTATATGCAAATTTTTAGTATAATTGTTTGTACTGATTTTTTTTTTTGAGTTAGAGTCCATAGATTTCAACACATTCTCAATATGCCTCCACAAAAAATGGAGAACCATTTTCACCCCAATGCCCCATACCTCACTCTGAGAAAGTTCTCCTTACATTAGATCTTAGCTCTGAACTCTTTGTGTTCCTGAAATAGTTTCTGAGAGTTTTCCTGGAGTTTGTTTGCATTCATTCTATTTAATAATTTGGCTAGCTAGTTTGTTACAAAACCTCAAAGAACATAGCTATACTCACAAGAAGTGTGGTCTCCTGAAATTTTAAAACCTAAAATTATAGGGTTGATGTTGTCTAGAGGTTGTCTATATCTCATCCAAATGACTTCTTTTATAGAAGCAGCTGCTCTAAGGAAAGGAAGGTTACACAAAAGCTGGTCAGGCAGATGGTAACAGAGCCAAGACTCAAAGATTTGAGGAAGACAACAAATCCTGGCACCAGGATACTTCCTTGCAGTCCAAATGGCTCAAGTTCAGAGACTGCCTCAATACACAGTCCCTGGCTCAAAGTGTCTATTGTAAGAACTGATGTCTAGCTCTTCTGAATCGTTTCTAAATAATGTCTCCAAAATGCCTACCTTACCCATCCCCCCCCAAAACCCCCATAATGTTCTCTACTATTCAATTTTAGTGAAAAAATTTGAATTTCACTACTTAGGGCAGGAAATACATTCTTTCCCATCAACCTATCTTCCCACTATGCTTCATTTTTTAACATTTCTTTAAAAATACGTAAGATACCTATTTTCCTTTCCTGATAATAAAATTATATGTTTAATATCAGATGTCAAATTCCTACAAGTAAGGTTAAGTAACAACAAACACCATAAAAGTTCTTTCAGGCATCATTCTTTCACAACAAAATAACCACAAACAGTGTAGAGTAGAAATATTTGCAAGGAACAGCTTTTATCACAAATTGGCATGAGACAGAAGAAAAGCAGGAAGAGAAGTGCCTCTGTGTGACAATGTTAGATTATTTTTTCAGCGTTTCCGCACACACACGGTCTATCACATTGCCTCTTCCTCTTAAACGAAATTAGTTTTTCAAAATGTTTCCGACGGTGAATATAACTTGCTGAGTTTTTTAGTTTAAATCCCACTCTGATGTTCTGGATATTTATACCACTATAAATGATCAAGGATTCGAATCAAAGCAGTAGGTTCCCATTTTTGGTCATGAAAATGAGACCTATATCAGCATATCCCTTACTGTGTGTCCTTCCCTGCAAAAACGAATGCTTGTCTTTCCTGCAAAGATCATCAAATGGTGAAGCAATGACTAAGTTGCTTAGAGAAAACAAAGGGACAAGGGCAGAGCCCTCTAGGAATTGGTTTCTTTCAAGAGAGACTATGCTCTCAGTATTGCCTGCACTCTGAGCATTCACATATTGGAGGGATATAGAGAGAAGCTGGATAGTGTTGCCATCAAACATAACAAAAATACTTGCAAAGATTTTCAATCCAGAGCAAACTTTCTAGCACCTTGATGTGATCTGCAGGCACAAAAGGAGCCCTCGAGATTCCTTGAATGTCCCAAGAGCACATATATGGCCTGCTGGGCCCTTGGAGGGATACTAGTAGGTTGCCTCTCAAAGAGCAAAATTTTCCAAAAGCCTGTGGTTTCACCACTGAAGTCACATGTGGGGTCATACTGTATGGCCACTGGCTCACTTCAAACAGATAACCTGAGGGAGGTTCAGGTGAGTCAGATACAACCCAGCCCCAGGAGGGTATCTTTAGTTAGGATGGACAAATACATATGTATTTGTAATAGAAAGCATTACATAATAACTTCAAAAGTAAATACACACACACACACACACACACACACACACACACACACACGAATGCCAAGGGAATGGTTAGAACAACTAAAAGGAGGTATACAATTCCGAGATCTATGAAGATTTCAAGGAAGAGGGCATGACCCAAGTAATATGTATGTGTGATTTTCTTCCCCCCAAGCTTTCACTATTAAACATTTATTATTTTACAACTAGAGAACTTGCTAGTAAGTAGCCATCGAGTAATAGCCACCCGTTAGGTCTGTAATCAGGCAGGGTGGGGCAGGACTTTCCACCGGGGAAGGGAGGAATCTCAGAATCCCGCTGACTGCTTCCCCAAGTCAAGGCATGTTCACAGCCCCAGCGCTAGGAGGAATGCAAATCAGGGAAGGGGAGACAGGAGAGGAGGAAGGAACCTACAAAAATATAAATCCGTGCCAGATGTTTAAAGACTTCTAGCGCCTTGCAAGTATGTAGTCTCTATTCCACAAACAGCAAGGGATAATCAGACTACTGAGTGAGATAGTAACATAATCAGCTCTACCAGGAGAAAGAACACTCCAGTGGCTGTAAATAGCATGGAAGGCAGGAAAAAGATGAACAGAGATCTGTGCTCAGACCCTATCAGTGAGGAGGTGCTGTAATATTCCTATAGAATTACAGCGGAGGCAGCCCTGTGTGTTCTTCATCTACATTCGCAGTCCATGCTGGAACGCAGCAGCGGCAACGCACACAGACGGGACAATACAATCTTCAAGAACCTGGTAGATGTGTGGAGGCAGGAGCAGAGAAGGGAGGAGTCCAAAGTTACCCACCATCGCTAACCCTGGTGAATCAAGAGATCTAACAAATGGTTAAAAATAACTAGGAGAACCTGGGTGGCTTGGGGATTGAGCCTTTGGCTCTTCATTTGGCACAGGTCATGATCTCAGGGTCATGGGATAGCCCTGCACTCAGCCTGGAATTGGCTTGTTCCTCTCCCTCCCCACACTTCTGCTCATGATTGTCCGCTTTCTCTCTTAAAAAAAAAAAAAAAAGAAAGAAAGAAAGAAAAAAAGAAAGAAGAAAGAAATCTAAAACAAATACAAAACAAAACAAAACTCAACGACAGGCTCTCATGTGTTCCCACAATAGGAAAGCCAAAAGAAACATTTGGCCATGAAGCACCTGGAGATAGCAGGTAGGTCAAGAAAAAAAATGATGGAAACTTTGTTTCCATACTTAAAGTTTGGGATTCCCTAGCCAGCCCTCCCCAAGAGAACTAGTAGTTCCCAGAGTTTCTTCCTGTGTCTGCCTCCTTATGGAGTGTAGCCTTTACTCATTTCACAGTGGCCCTGGGCGTCCACTTAGAATACTTAAGCTTGAGAACTGTTTCAGACAATAAATATTTTTAATCAGGATAAAGGACTGAAAAGGAAAGGAAGAAGAAAGATGAGAAAGGTGAATTTATTGAGCACATGTCAAGTTCCAGATGCCACTGGCTCAACTCTTTAAATTTGCTTCTCTCTCTGTCCCCCATTTTCCATACAGGGTCTCCATGCTTTTAAGATCCATCAGTGCAATGCCCACACTGGCCAGCCAGCCAGCCCTGGAACAGTCTGGAAGCAGACCAGGCTCATTCAGAAACCCAACTGCAATTTCAAACAACAGGCACCCACTCACCTCCTCTTCATTTAAGTATGATATTTTATTCCTGAAATAAGACTATTTCCTTGTTATTTGATCCATTTGCAACCTAATTAAAAATGTGATTGCCAAATAGGAAAGAGAAATGCTGAGGTGAAGAAAAGAAAACCCTGTAATTGAACATTCTCAGACAAAACTGAGAAAGCATAAAAGCAATTTCCACAGCTCCTCTGTGATTCCAGCCTGGATTAGGCCTGGAGGTCTAATATCTACTGTCTGGTGGTCTATCACAGGACAGAGATGATAACTTGCTTTTGGCTTTGTACCAAGCCCTGAGGTTTTAGGATTGATCTTTAATTTCAATGCATCATTTCATTCTAGCCAAACAAAAGAAAAATATGAATTGATTTATGGATCACAGTATTTTTCAACATTTGGTTTATACCATCTTGAACCAATTTTCTGTGAACAATGAGACAAGGAAAACATCTGCTCCCAAAAATGTTAGGCCAGGTGATATAATATCCTTTTCCCTCTTCCTTTTCCTCTTCTTTAAATAGAAACCCATCCTTGTTTACAGGATGAGGGCAAGAGGTAAATTCCTTTCCAAAAAGGATGTAGTTGAGCGACATTGTTATTAAGGTATTGTGTAAAATTGTTACACGTGCTGCCTCCAGAAATTTATTAACAAAAAAGTAGCTAAGCTCCCGCCTACGTCAATAGTTACCTGTGAGAAGCCTAATAGAGCTAGGGGAATAATGGAAAATCAAAGGCTCCAGGGAGGTCTTTCTCTTAACTCATTCATGCTGCTAAACCTCTGTTTCTAAACCTGTAAAATGGAAATTACACATTCTTACCTGACAGAGCTGTCCCGAGGTACAAATAGGCTGATGGAAAAGGTAGAGAGAAAAAAGGAAAGGCATTCAACTAAATTTCTTCACTGAATACCTTTAATGCAAAACCTTAATATGAATACTTTATTCCCATATACAAATGAGAACACTGCAACCTAAAGACTAATGTCAGGCCAAACTCTTTGCTCAGGTTTAAAAATAAATAAATAAAAGGGAAAAGAGGCAGAACAAGGATTCACAATAAAATTCCTCTGATATAAAAGCCATGCTTTCCCCCATTAGCCTATCCTTGTATAAAGCAACAGATGCATTATGAAGGTGAAAAAAAATATATGTGTATATATATATATGGCATTTGTTTTAACCAGTGCTTTGCAAACTAATGAATGGTGAGTCAAAAACGGATAGAGTTCTTAGATATGATAAACTATAATATACATATATATATGTATATTATAAACACCACTAACTCTAAGTTGCATCCAAATTTCAGAGATGTTTAAATGTTCATGAAATACACATTTTAGAATCAATAAAATACAGAAATAGAATAATCAAGTAGAACTAATTTTTTTTTAATTTCACCAAAAGTTCACAAATTCGGTTCTTTAAAGATCAATCAGGTATTTCAAATTTTTAATAAATGATTCTGATACAGTCATGTAGTCATGAATTTATATATTTATTTATTTACATAGTTGTGCTTAGCACTGTCTCAACCCTCAAAGACATATTACCAAAAAATAACAATCGGGTTGCTAAACATGTTATCCGAAAATAGCAAAATAGCAATAGCAATGTTACCTAAAATAGCAATCGAGAAAGTGCTCAGGGTATGGAAGTAGAAGATTGCAAAGGTGGGGAGGAACACAAAGCAAGAGAGTCGCCAGCTCTTTCAGGGACGAAACAAGTCCTCAGTCTCTTCGTGGGGAGCACGAAGGCTAAGTTACTCATAAGCAGTTACCTTCTTATCTCTCTGAAAATACCTGGCTTCAGAGGCAAAGTTCTCATCTTTAGTATGAAAACCCCCCTCTGGATATATGTGGTCATCTGTTTATCTTTCTTCATCTTTAAAAAGGCTCATGGCCTTCCAGAGTGACACAGAAGTCCCAGCAGTGGGGCATGGTTTCATTGGAACCTGCCCAGGCCTGGATTCTTTCAGACTTCACATTTCCCCACCTGTACCTATTATATTCCCTGGCTTGTTTGATGGGCTCCAGGAAAGACTCTGGGACTGTCCTTTGGCTGACTTCTACTTCAGCATTTTTGCAAGCCAGTCCTACTGGAAGAGCTTCTGGGTTCTCTAGGAGTGCACATGAGCCTCCCAGGGAAGTCCTAGAAACCGTCTGATGTGCCCTGGGATCACTTGGCAAGGACATGGCTCACTTCCTTTTAGATTTCTGGTTTATGCCAAAGACTGAACTTACTGTAGCCTGAAAGATTTCGGAAATAAACATTCATTTTTCAACAGCAAAGCCACTTACCTGTCCCATTGATTTGGTACTGTAAACTTCACATTCATTAGTAAAAGAGGAAATTTCCTAAATACCTGTTGAGTAGAGTGTGAAATTCCCCCTTAATTCTCCACTTCCTGGATTCACGTGAGGGTCACTAGATTGGCCCCAGAATATCACTCATGGCATAAATATTGTCAGTTCATTTGTTTATTGTTCTATGAGGATGTGTTCCTTCGCTACTCATCAGTTTATTCATTCAGCAAATACTATGGGCCGCACCTACTAGGGCCAGCTACTGTAACTGTAGATGGTAATAAACTGAAGAATGAGATAATGAACTTGTGAAAAGCTAATGGGCCCCAATTCTTAGATCCACCAATTGGAAAAAAAAACAACAACAAACATTTATTAAATGCCAATTATATGCTACCCTGCTCTATTTCATTTGTATGATCTCAGATAGCCTCACTTCTTTGCTTCTCTTTGACAAATGAAAAAACAGAAAGATGAGTCAGAAAGATTAAGCAGTTTATGAGAGAGAGAACTAGTGGGGTTCACATCTGAACCCAGGTCTCCTGACTTCAAATCAATCATACAGTCTTTTTACTAAGGCATGTTGCTCATGGCATCTGGCGAAAGGAATATTTGGGTGCTGTTAGAAGTTCTCATCTCAAGCAGATTTGCATTTTGTTGGTTTGAGCATTGCTGCATCATTAGTGGAAACTGAGAGCACAAATTACTAGCAGCTGAGCACAGTACTAGAGCTATAATACTCGGAAGACTATGATGTCATTCAGCTCTCATATTTATTTTCATTTGACAAAAGAAATACCATAGATCCATATTTTAATCACACAAGTGTGAGCTAATCTTATCCTTTCCAGGGAAAGTGAATTTATTAATATTTCTCTGACTTTGTCTATATGTAAAGTTATACTATAGTCCTTGGAACCGCGTAACAATGAATCCTGGTTCATAACAAAGGATTGTTCCAAAGGTGACTTACACTGACACAGATAATAGTTCCAATCACTAAACCCCCTTGGATTAGAGTCAGCTCTGTAGCAAAACCCTGGTTACTTGCTTACTTTCCTTTCCTCTCTGTACCCTATCCTACTCTAAGATGGAGTGGAGGCTATTTTTCCAGACATTTTAGTTAAGTGTGTACTGTAAGACATATACATAGCCTAGCATATTAAAAAGTAAAAGCCTTCGTTTCTCACAGGGAAGAACTAGGAGGTATTAATGTAGATCTCCTTTGGACAGTCAGTAGAGAGGCTGAACTACTGAAATAGGACTAGCGCAGCGGTATATGGTAATTTCAGCTAGAACATGCTCCCAAAAAGGATGTCTGGCCCTCGAGTCTGCCACTCATCCTCTTAACATTGAAGTTATTTATTTTCCTGACAACTCCCTCCCCTACACACACACACACACACACACACACACACACACGCACACACACACGTCCTATACACTTATAGGTCCTTGAAGTACTCTCAATATATGATACTCTCGGGGCGCCTGGGTGGTTCAGTGGGTTAAAGCCTCTGCCTTCGGCTCAGGTCATGATCTCAGGGTCCTGGGACCGAGCCCCGCATCAGGCTCTCTGCTCAGCAGGGAGCCTGCTTCCTCCTCTCTCTCTCTGCCTGCCTCTCTGCCTACTTGTGATCTCTGTCAAATAAATAAATAAATAAATAAATAAAATCTCAAAAAATATATATATGATACTCTCAAAATTTGGACAGAGACACTCATTAGTATTTACTAACTGGATATGCTGAAGCACCCCAGCTAAAACCACTGACCCAGCCAAGGACACGAATAAAAGCTTCAGCAGTCCGGCTTCCCCACAGACAGGCTGGAGGGTTTGATCCCTGCTACAACAGTTGCTTGGCTGATAAAATAAATGCTGGAAGTCTGTGGTAAAAATAAGGTCTTGTATTGAATCAGTCATTGTTAATACAACTCTATATCACCCATGAAGCCATGCCAACTATGCATTGTGAAATGGGAAAGGGAAAAAAAAAATCATCATTTCGTTGTATCCTTTTACCTTCCTTTTCCCAAAGAAAGCAGAATCACTATCACACCAGAATTGACTAATTTGTCAGTAGTCTCAGCCAGTCTTTATCTTCCTGAGCTTTGGGATGTGTGATAAAAACGCAGGGAGAGAACAAAGTCCGTAATTCCCCACAGCACAGCATTAAACCACCACCAGCGTCACTAATCAACAACCATAATTAAGCCTAATTATAAATTACAAGTTTCTAATTTTAGAAGACCTTTGCTTTATAAATCCTAGACATTAGAGACATTATTAACTTAGCTACTTGAAATGATTCCAGGACCAGAAACCTTTCGTGCATTCTTTCCTCACGTATCTAGAACCAGTCCTGTAATTGGCATCCTTTACCTCGGGCTTCCAGGGGTCAGCAGCAGTGACCATTTGGTAAGAGTGGAGCATCTCTGAGAAGCTAATTGTATGCTACCACAGATCTCTCTTCCTCTTACACCTGAAACATCCCTTTGGGTTTTAGATTTTTTTTTTTTTAAAGATTTTATTTATTTATTTGTCGAGAGAGAGAGAGAGAGTGACCTCACAAGCAGGGAGAATAGCAGACAGAGGGAGAAGCAGGCTCCTTGCTGGGCAAGGAGCCTTACACGAGATTTGATCCTAGGACCTCAGGATCATGACTTGAGCCGAAGGCAGATGCTTAACCGAATGAGCCTCCCAGGCATCCCATTTTGGATTACCTTTTAATAATCTTGAGCCCCTGATTTTTGGTACGAATAGTCCCAGGAAATGTGGTATATCCAAGCCCTATCAGTTTAACAAAGAGCTGACAAAGGGAGGACCCTGACATGAGAAAAGTGTCAGAAAAGGAGGAGACAAGCCTTTTGCAGACCATACCTAAGTGCATGGCAGAGTCCCGAATCCATGTAAGCCCTTGCTCCTAGCTTTGAACCACTACCACTTATATTTTGGCTGGGTTTGAACACTTCTAGTTAGAATTGAGACAACTAAAGTTGTATCTTTGCCAGGTAAAAGTACTGGGGTAAGAGAGGAAGGAGAACCCATGACAGGTATTCAGCATAGGACGCCCAGTGATGTCCCGCTGAGTTTTTGGACTTGGAAAATGAAGGGTTACATGGCATATGGGGACCTCTGTTCTCCTTCTGGCCCCAACCTCTCAGGGCTGTGGTTTGTCAGTGCAGGACTTCCCCTGACCGTGTGACGGACCGCACTCCCACACTGGCAGGTTACGTCGAAACGATGATGCCTTATCAACTGATTCAAGACAGTGTCCCCCAAATCCCCGACCTCTAGAGCTACTGGATGGCGAGAGTGACAAGCAGCCGGAAAGGTTTGCTCCTGTGGCCTTCTACTCCTCCAAAGGCCTTTGGAGGAAAATGCGGATCATTAAAGGGAGCTGCAAGGTAGCAGCTTTAGCAAAGCTAGTGCCGCTAACTCTTTTTTTCTAGAACGTGGGTGGTGATGGTGCTATTAGCCATTCCTGACAATCCCAGGATGCTGAACAGGATGCATATAACAAGTACAATGGCTAGATGGCCTTGCTGTTGAGAGAAAGGTGGCACAGCAGGGACATGCTTTGGGAAAAACAAAACAAAACGAAACAAAAACACACACACAAAAAAACTAGTAACAGGGGTTCATCTTCCTATTTACTATTTAAAGTTAACTTTTCTCAAAGCCTAGCAGCAGCATGTATCATGTGGCTGTGACTTGATCCTGACGTCTCTTGTAAAGGCAGCTATCACAGCACCTGCCATTCCTGCTACATTGCCCCCAGCTCCCAGAAAAGGGGTAGCCAATCCTGGGCAGCCCGGCTCTCTACCATCCACCTCCAGCCAGAGCGATGGATTAATCCGGGGCTATCTGTGTTAAAAAGAACAGGGCTTCAGGGGGTCTTAGAGAACGTAGGCCCCCAGAACCCTCCCACCTCTAGTGCTTCTGTGATAATATAAATCCTCTATATAGCACCATTTATTATGTCTGCTTACTGCGTGCGAGGCACCACACTAAGTGCTCTTCACAGCTCACCTACTTTATTTTTTTTTTTAAGATTTTATTTATTTATTTGAGAGGCAGAGATCACATGTAGGCAGAGAGGCAGACAGAGAGAGAGAGGGGGAAGCAGGCTCCCCACTGAGCAGAGGGCCTGATGTGGGGCTCGATCCCAGGACCCTGAGATCATGACCTGAGCTGAAGGCAGAGGCTTTAACCCACTGAGCCACCCAGGCGCCCCTCACCTACTTTATTTTTTATAACAGTGTATGGTATCATCTCCACTTTATGGATTTAAAAAAAAAACAACAACAACTAAGACTTGAAGGCAGGTTTACAAAGTTTCTGTCTTGCTTATGCCTTTGAAAGTCTTTTTAGTTAAAACATGTACCTGTTTAAAAATTTTACACAAATTCATAGAGGGCGAACCAAACAAAATCCTATACAACCAGACTGAAAAGAAAATGAGATAGTTATTTTTATAAGCGCTCTATTTTATCAACTGATGGCTTCACTTTTTACTCTGCTTTTTAAACTGCCAAATCAAGTGAATGGATTCATTATTTTAAACACAATGTTGCATAAATCTTGATGATTCCCCTGACAAACTTCTAAAAAGATGTACGGCTGGGATGCATTGGTATTAGAATCAGAAGCAGCCGTAAGGGAACTAATCTGTATGTGGGGCTCTGTGTTAAAAATGCCTTAGCCAGGGGTGACTCCGCTTCAGAGGGAAATGTTTCTCATCTACCTGTCATTTCCATCATGCATTAATATGAAAAGGCAATATTTTTACCAGTTATCATAAAGAGGTGAACTTTTAGCTTTAATTTGGTTGCCACCTGCTGGCTAAAAGACAAAAATCTTCCCTCTACAACAAAACCAGCTTGGTAACTGAGGACAAGTGTAATATAACAAATGAACTCTCTATCAACTGCCAATCAAGTCTGGGTGACATCAGGTTATTTTCTAAAGGGAAACTAGTATTTAGTGTTCATGGTGCATGAGACACTAGAGATCTATTATTACATTTAAACAGCCCCCAACCATGTGGCTGGTCTAAGTATCAATGCCACTCTTTTAGAGAAAACAGCAGACTCTGGACTGCACAACCGAAGAGTGGTAATGAATTCAAAGCCAGGTCTTGCTCAGACATCAGCTTTTCTTCATCAACCCATGATCTTTCCATTATGCTGTGATTCTCCTCTACGGCTGCCTCCAAGGAATCCCATACTATATACAAAGAAAATTCTGATGAGTTGATGCTTAGAAACAGAGCTACAACTCACTGCCTAGAGTCACAAAACCTTTGTGCTGTTTCACAGTTTGAGAAGAGACAACCCAGATAAACATTTTGTAAACTTGGCAGGGAGACCCAACAATGATTAGTCCAAGTAAGGGAGAATGACTTGTACTGTGAGAGCCATCAATAAAGCAACTTCAGGGGAGCAGAAAAAATAGTGGATTCTATTTCTACTTTTCTAGAAAAGATTTTATTTTATTTTATTTTTTAAAAGATTTTATTTATTTTATTTGACAGGTAGAGATTGCAAGTAGGCAGAGAGGCAGGCAGAGAGAGAGGGAGGAGGAAGCAGGCTCCCTGCTGAGCAGAGAGCCTGACATGGGGCTCAATCCCAGCACCCTGGGATCATGACCTGAGCCGAAGGCAGAGGCTTTAACCCAATGAGCCACCCAGATGCCCCGAAAAGATTTTATTTTTAAGTAATCTCTATCTCCAGTGTAGAACTTGAACTCATAATCCAGAGATCAAGAGTCACATACTCTACCAACTGAGCCAGCTGGGTGCCCCCAAAAATAATCAATTGGAAATTATAATTTCAAATATTCAATCCTTCAGCCAAAAAAAATTTTTTTTTTAAAAAGGAGGGTTGGGTATTTTTCATTCATCCATTTAGGAAACAGTCATCAACACATCCATCTCCTTGGTACCACCTGTGCTGGGTGCCAGTGGGACACACATACAGCCTACCTCCCAGCCTCAGGGAGCTCATGATCCAGTTGGCCAAACACCAATATAAAGAGAACTTCTGTACTCCAAGCCGCTTTCTTGAGCCCCTTTTTCATCTACCATCTCATTCCTCTCTGAGAAGCACTAGGCACTATCTTTAAAAACAGCAATGGCTAGTGTTTTGAGTGCTGGTTCTAGGCAGAGCTCTAACTTCACAAATGTTAGCCAACTTAATCTTCATATAATGGCATGTGATAACTGCTATCTTTGACCTCTCTTTTACTGATGCAAGGGGACAACTGGCCTAATATCACAGAGATCTCTTCAGTAACACAACAGTGTTCAAACCCAGGCACTTTATTCCATAGTTTATAAAGACAAGGCTATACAGCCTCTAAGAGATGGAGGATCGTCCTGGTTTCAAAAATAGGAACATAAAATTCAGGCAACTTATCAGATGTCATACAGGTAAGCAGTCAGCAATGGAACTTGCTCTCCAGTCACTGGTCCAGTTCTCAACTACTACCATCCTGTTCTCCTGAAAACAGGAATAAGGATACAACAAGCATGGAGAAGATTCATCCACACCAACTAGAGTAGTTCAAGGTCAGGTTTTGGGAACAGAATCGGTAATGGTGATAGAGTGGGCCTATTCCAAGTGAGGCTGCTTGGAGGCCATGAGTGATTTCCCACTAGGCTGTGAACTCCTCCTCTATCTTGGTAGCTCTAAAGGGCCTGACCCAAAGTCACATTCTGTGGGGAGAAATGATTAACTAGACATCTCAGATAGACCCTATGCTTTAAGGAAGCACGTGAATTCCCATTACATGGTTTATCAAACTAGAATATTCACCAACTGATCACCAACTTAGGGGGAAAATTTCAAAGTCAGCTTTACATTCTGGAATCAATTGGGAAAATACAAGAATTACAATCTACTCCAAACATCACTCCAGAAGTAACACCTACACAAAATCATTATTCTTGGATAAAATATTACTTACAAGTTTTGGAAGGAATAATATTATCTAATAGCCATTTCTCACATTCATCTAATACTGCTATAATTAGAAAATACAGTTATAACTAGTATTTACCACAAACCAAAATGCTGACACTGAAAGCAGTATGTATATAACGAGATACACAAATTTGGAAAATAACCTGTACAGAATTAGAAAGGCAAAGCCATGGCTAATTGTCACTGACAAGTAGACCTAAAGAAATTTGTTTCTTCTTCTTCTTCTTCTTTTTTTTTTTCCTTTTTAAGTAGGCTCCATGCTCAACATGGGGCTTGAACCCATGACCCCAAGATCAAGAGTCACATGCTCTAAGTCAGCCAGGCACCCCTCTTCTTTGATTCATTTTATTCAATTTCTCATGGAATTAATATTTATAAAGCTCCATGTTTTCTTCCACTCCCTGCCTTTAAGAAGGCTATGGGGGAGCGTGGGGGGAGAAAAATGCAAGTGGAGAAAAGAACAATATACTCTGGTAAATGTAGGTGATTCCATAGAGAATTTTACAAGTGAGTTATCATTTTCATTGTTCTAAAAATCTTTATAATCATTGCCAATAGCTTGAAGGTAGATATATCATGCTCTGTCCCTAAGCTAAATAAACTGTATTTGTTTTAAGCACTAATGTCACATTTCAAGAAAAATGTGTACCTAGAGATGACGATTGGGATGGTATAAAAATCCCAAATGTATGAGAAAAAGGAAGCAGGGATGCTAGTCCTCAAAAGGAAAAAAATATTCAGAAACAATAATAGCAAACTTTTTTTTTTTTTAACTGAATGTGTATTATAGACCAGGCATTGTGTTTAAGAGTTTACATGCATTATCTCATTTATTTCTTACAGCTACTCTACTAGATATTATTTTACAAGGAAACCAAGAATTAGAAACATTCACCCAAGATCACAAGCTGACACATGGAGAAGGTAAAACCTCTCTGTAGGTCTGCCTTACATTAAAACCTAACATCTAGTCCAATCTGCTATAGTAACTAAAATTTGAGAGACAATGTCCCAGCCTCTCTTTTAGAGGATGTTGTTCTTATACCACTGTGGCCATCACCTGGGAAATATGACTTTTTATATGATGAGGTAAATCATCACCTCAATACATGACTGTTGTCATCTATGGGAGTTTGGGTGATTTGCTAAAATCTCCTATAGCTCAAATTCTGTAACCTGAAATATTGGAAAATATATTGAACAGAGAATGTATTTTGTATTGGTCTAAATGGCAGAACTAGAAGGAATGGGATGACTCAGTGACTGACTAGAATATATCGGTGTTTCTGGTACACCTCAAGAATAAAATGGAGAATCTCAGCATTAGAGAATATGCAAATGAAAATACAAATCTCAAACTTATTCAGTGTTGAATACATCCATACTATAGCAGTACAGAATTTTCTTTCCTAACAATAGTAAAGTAGAACCACAAGTAGACCTGGAATTCAACTATTATAAAATTCTAAAGTTATATTTTGTATTTTCTATTTATTTACTTATTTATAATTTATCTATTTAAATAGAATTTACTATTCTATTTATTTTGTATTTCTATGTATATTTCTATTATTCTATATTTTTATTCAAGGTAGTGTCTTTTCTTTTTAAGATTTTGTTTTTAAGTAATCTTTACATCCACCATGAGGCTTGAATTAATCACAATAGTTCATACTCCATAGACCAAGTCAGCCAGGAGTCCCAAGGCAGCGTCTTTCTTTTCTTTTCTTAGGCTCAACTTTGTTTTTATGTATCATCCTTTTCATATATTACCAAATTTGGTGTGCTAGCACTTTGTTAAAGACTTTTGCATCTAGTTTCACAAGTAAAATAGGAAAATATGCTGTAGTAGACAAAATAATACCCTCCTCCCAAAGATGTCCAAAATCTAGTCCTTGAAATCTGTGAATATGTTACATTACACAGGAAAGGGATATTAAAGCTATGGGTAGAATTAAGGTTGCTAATCAGCTGACCTTAAAATAGGGAGTATATATCCTCAATTCTAGGTGGGCCCACTGAAATCATAAAGGTCCTTAAAAGTGAAAGAAGAAGACATAATAGGAGGTCAGAATGATGCAATAGGATACAAATTCAACTGTTATTGTTGACTCTAAAGATGGGAGAGGGGACCAAGAGCCAAGGCATGCTTGCAGTCTTTTAGAAGCTAGTAAATGCAAAGATTCTCCCAAGAACTTTTGAAAAGAAATGCAACCTTACTAACACAATTTTAGACCAGTGAGAACAGAATTGGATTTCTAATCTAAAGACTGTAAGTCCACTTGTTTTAAGCCACCAACTTTATTGTAATCTGTTACAGCTACAATAGAAAACTATTACATGAGCTTGGGTGGAATTCCACAAAGAAAAGCAAATAATCATATTATTGTATTAGTTTCTTATAATATCCTTCTCAGTGTTTGATACCAAGGTTCTTGTGATCTCTCAAAGAATTTGAAAAATACTCATTTTTTCTCAAGTGTTTTGTAAAATTCATCACTGAAGCTATCTGGGCCAAGGGTGTTCTTTGTGTGAAGGTTTTGCTTGTTTTGTTTTTTTAGGTAAGCTATATACCTAACAAAGGGTTTGAACTCTCAACCTAAGAATTGGCTTAAAAAATTCTTAGGTTATATTTTTAGAAATTTAGTTCAAATAATTTTCAAATACATTTATATTAAGTTGTTCATGAGATCCCTTTATCTAATGTCCTTACAATTTATGGTCATGTCATTTCTTTTTCTTGATACTGTTTTTTGTGCTCTTTTCTTAATCTTAGTATTGCAAAGAAGTTACTACATCTCATTTGTCCCTTTAAAGAATCTACGTGAGGATATGTAATTGTTCTTTACTGGATGTTATTCTTTGTGTCATTAAATTTATAATGCTAGCTTTATTTTTTCTTCTATGTTTTGGCTAAATTTTCTAGCCTTTTTCTAGTTTCTCACCTTAGATGCCTAGCTCACTGATTTTCAGCATTTCTTCTATTCTAGCATATACATATCAAGCTATCCATTTCCTTCTAAATAGGACTTAAGTTTGCCTGTATCTCACAAACAATACATAGTATTATATTTTTATTATCATTGTAAAATATTATATAATTTTAGATTAGGTCCAAATATTACTTAGTGTATTTATTTCCAAACATAAGACCTTTTTCTAGTATTTGTTGTTGTTGCTGTTCATTTCCAGCTTATTTATATTGTGATCAGAGAATTGAGTAGAATTTGAATCCTCTGAAATTTTAGGGAACTGTCCTTGATTCAGCATACAGTCAATTTTAATGTTTTGCATATACTGAAAAGAAGGTCTATACTGCATTTGTTGGGACCCATATATTCTTACTAAATCAGTTTTGCTGATCATATTGTTCACATTTTCTACACATTTATGGTGTGTGTGTGTTTTAATCTCCCTGCTTATTCTAGTAGTTATTCAGAAAGATATGTTAAAGTCCCCCCTTTGGTTCTGGATTTGTGCATTTCTAATTGCAGTTCTATAAATTTTATGTGGCAGTTACTTCTTATTGCCAATTAATGGACTGGTATTTTGATCTTTAATTCAGCCTTCTGTGAGTGTTATTTGGATAGAGTGAATCAGGCTCCTAAATGGCCCAAGTATCCACAAGAGTCAGAGGTTCTCAAACATTGTGCCCTGGGTCCCATTGTGACTCTAGTGAAATCTGTGAGCAATTTTTCAGGACAATGTTTTTAAATGCATTAAATAAATACAAAAACAAGTGAAATTACTTTAAAATGTAGTTGACTAAGTACTACAAAAATAAATTTGGATGACATACCAAAACCAGTTCTAAAAGTTTACAGCAGTATATAGCTCTATCTTAAGAAGCAAGAAGTCATCAAAAATTAACCTTATAACTAAAGGAACTAGGGGAAAAAAGGAACAAAGCCCAAAGTTAGTAGAGGTAGGAAATAATAAAGATCAGAGAAGAAACAGACTAAAACAAAAACCAAAAATGAAAATAAAAACAATTAAAAAATACCAATGAGACGAAGAACTGGTTCTATGAAGACAAAATTCATTAACCTTTAGCCAGATTCATCAACAAAAAAGAATAAAATAAACTCAAATAAATAAAACCAGAAAAGAGAAGAATAACCAACACCACAGAAAAATAAAGGACCATAGGATACGACTACGAAAAATTATGCCAACAAAATGGACAAACTAGAGGGCATGGATAAGTTTCTAGAAACACATAACCTACCAAAACTAAAGCAGGAAGAGATAGAAAATTTAAACAGACTGATAAGTAGCAATAAAATTGAATCAGTAATCAAAAAATTACCAACAAACAGAAGTACAGGACCAAGTAGCTTCATGGGTAAATTCTACCATTCTTCTTTAAAGAAGAAGTAGTACCAATTCTTCTCAAATCATTCCAAAACATAGAAAAGGGAGGAAAACTTCTAAATCCATTCTACAAGGCCAGCATTACCATGATACCAAAATCAGATAAAGACACTTCAAAAAACAAACAAAAACAAAAAACAAAACAAAAAAAACCCCTGCAGGCCAATATCCCTGATGAAAAAAAAGTGAAAATTCTCAACAAAAAATTAGCAAATGAAATTCAAAAATGTATTAAAAGGATGATTCGCTATGATCAAGTGGAATTTATTCCAGGGGTGCAAGGATAATCAAGCCAATATACACAAATCAATCAACATGATACATCACATTAACAAAATAAATAATAAGAACCACATAATCATCTTAATAGATACAGAAAACACATGACATAATTCTACATCCATTTGCGATAAATAAACAACTCTCAACAAAGTAGGTTTAGAGGGAATACACTTCAACATAATAAAAGGCCATATATGAAAAACGCAAATCAAACATCATACTCAATGGTGAAAAACTGAGAGCTTTTCCTCTAAGAACAAGACAGGGTGTACACTCTCACTACTTTTATTTGACTAAGTACTGGACTTCCCACCCGCAGCAATCAAACAAGACCTGAGAGGCATTCAAAATGATAAGGAGGAAGAATGCCTGGGTGCCTCAGTTGGTTAAGCATCCAACTCTTGATTTCAGCCCAGGTCATGATCTTAGGCTTGTGGGAGTAAGTCCCACATCAGGATCAAGCTCAGTGCAGAGCCTGCTTGCTCTGTTCCTCCCCCCAACTCACACTCTAAGTAAAATCTTTAAAAAAAATTTTTTAAGGAAGAAGTAAAATTGTCACTGCTTTCAGATGATAAACTGAATATATATGGAAAACCCTAAAGACTCCATGAAAAATTTTTGAATAAGTGAACACAATGAATTTGCAGGATACACAATTAGTATACAGAAATCTGGACTTCAAGGGAAGATGGTGGAAGAGGAGGATCCTGGCTGAGAATCATACCATAGATACACCTAGATGATACCCACATCAGTGTAAATAACCCAGAAAATGACCCAAAGACTGACAGAACAAACAAGAGGTAGGGAGGGACAGAGGGAGAGAGAATGAAGCAGACTCCCCACTGAGCAAGAAGTCCAACATGGGGGGCTTGATCCTAGGACACAGAGATCATGACCTGAGCCAAAGAAAGTTGCTTAACTGATTGAACCACCCAGGTGCCCCACCACCTGGAATTTTAAAAATCATTGAGCTTGGCTATGGGAAATCCAGAGGGCAATAGGAAATTGAGTCCTTACCCTTGAAGAGATGGCACAACAAACACCACCACTGAGATATAGTACAGAAGCAACAGTTTGAAAGATGCCTGGGGTGTACAGGAGAGAGATTTGTCTGCTAATCTCAGTGTCTGTGCTGGAGGGAAGGGGATCTTTGGAATACTTCAAGAACAAATGAGCTGGTGGGTACCATTTCCTTCCCTTGTGTCCCAACATAGATACACAGACAGCTGTGGGAAGCAGCACAGTGTGAACACTCCCATATACCTTGTTAACAGCATGCTAACTCTTGCTAACCCCCACACAATTCAGCAGATCTGTGCCCTCCGAACCAGCATCAGCTCCAAGTCCCCTCTGACAGTAGACTTGTGCAAAACTTGCTAATGCCATATACCCCATCCCATGCTCTCCTATAAACCATTTCCTCCCAATCGGCCTCCTCCCACAGCAGACTGGCACAAACCTTGCTAACACTGTGCATGCCCACATTCTCCTGTGGAATTGGCAAGAGTCCATCTGAAGTAGTGCCACAAGTGTGGCAGGGTGCAAGCAGCCCTAACTAGCATCAGCACCACCTGAAAATGACTCCTGCCTCAGGAACAAAGAAAGATAACCACATACACCAGTTAGACTGCGGTCCAAGCAGTGGGCTGGGGCAGACATCTGCTCTGACTACAGGGCTTGCCTGCTAATAAAAGCTTCTCGGGCAACAACACAGGGAGAGTGCCCTGCAGTTCAGTGCTACTGCATCTCTGGCAAACAGCTGGTCTGCCCAACTCCAGCCCAAGGTGTCCCAGACTGGCCCACTTACAACACAGGGACAAAACGCTGCCCACAACAGGTAATGAGAGCCATTGCAGACAAGTAGATTGAAGGCACATGTGGGAGCACCACAACAGTAGGGCACACAACACACACATACACAGGAGATACCTGTGAAGCTCCAGGTTCTGATGAACAGGGGACATTGCACCACAGGCAATATAGGACCTCTTCTTCATAAGGCCATTACTTTTAAGAGTAGGTGATGTAGTTGACTTTCCTGACATATAAAAACAGACGCAGAGAGAAAAAATGAGGAGACAGAGGAGTATGTCTCAAATGAAGGAATAGAACAAAATCACAGCAGGAGAGCTAAATGAAATGGAGATAAGTAATATGCCTGATAGAAAATTTAAAGTAATGGTCATAAAGATACTCAATGGAGTTGAGAAAAGAGTGGAGGACTTCAGTGAGCTTTTCAACAAAGCGATAGAAAACAAAAAACAACCAATCAGGGATGAAATTAAAAATACACAAAACAGAATAAACTGCAGACTAGAGGAAGCAGAAGAATGGAGACACGACCTGGAATAGAGAGTGAGGGAAAGCAATCAAGCTAAACAGGAGAAAGAAAAAAAAAATACAAAATGAGAATAGATTACCAGAACTCAGAAACATCGAGTGTAATAACAGTTACATTATATAGAGATCTCATGAGAAGAGAGAGAAAATGGGGCACAAAATATATTTGAAAAAATAATAGTTGAAGGGGCACCTGGGTGGCTCAGTGGGTTAGGGCCTCTGCCTTTGGCTCAGGTCATGATCCCAGGGTCCTGGGATCAAGCCCCGCATCAGGCTCTCTGCTCAGCAGGGAGCCTGCTTCCCTTCTACTCTCCCTGCCTGCCTCTCTGCCTGCCTCTCTGCCTGTCAAATAAATAAAAATTAAAAAATAAAAAGAAATAATAGCTGAAAACATCCCAAATTTGGGGAAGGAAACAGAAAGCCAGGTATAGGATGCACAGAGAACCCCCAACATAAACAACACAAAGAGGTCCACACCGAGATAGGTGGTGGGTATTAAGGAGGGCATGTATTGCATAGAGCCCTGGGTGTGGTGCATAAACAATGAATCTTGGAATACTGAAAAAATTAAATTAAAAGAAATGTTAAAAAAAAAAAAAAGATACATAGCAGGGTGTCCGGGTGGCTCAGTGTGTTAAAGCCTCTGCCTTCAGCTTAGGTCATGATCTCAGGATCCTGGGATGGAGCCCTGCATCAGGCTCTCTGCTCAGCAGGGAGCCTGCTTCCCCCCTCTCTCTCTCTGCCTGCCTCTCTGCCTACTTGTGATCTCTATCAAATAAATAAATAAAATCTTAAAAAAAAATTAAAAGAAAAAGATACATAGCAATTAAAATGACAAAAAGTACCGATAAAGAATTTTAAAAACAGGATGAGTAAAGAAAAACAGTTACATACAAGAGAAATCCCATAAGGTTATCAGCAGATTTTTCACCAGAAACTTTCCAGGCCAGGGGAAAGTGGCAGAATATATCTGAAGTGCTGAAAGAAAAAGCCTGCAACCAAGAATACTCTATAGAACAAGGCTATCATTCAGAATAGGAGAGATAGTGTTTCCCAGACAAACAAAACTTAAAGGAATTTATCACCACTAAATGAATCTTAGAGGAAATGTTAAAGGGGCTCTGAGTGGAAAGGAAAGACCAAAAGCAGCAGAAAAATAAAAAGCACAAAAGCAGTAAAATGTTTTATAAAAATCAAAGGATACACACACACACACACACACACACACACACACACACACAAGTAAAGTATAACACCATCTACTGAAGATGTGGGGGAGAGGGAGAGGAGTAAAAATTTAATTCTTTTAGAATGGGCTCAAACTTAGGTGACCATCAACTTAATATAGACTGCTATATGCACAAGATGTTACATATAAACCTAATAGTAACCACAATTTAAAAGCTAGTAATAGATACACAAAAAATAAGGAGAAAAGAATCCACATGTATTATTCAAGAAAACCACCAAACTGTGAGAGAAGAGAGCAAGAAAAGAACAGCAAATGACATAAACAACCATATAACAAAACGACAGTAAGTACATACCTACCAATAATCACTTTTAATATAAATGGACTAAACACTCTAATCAAAAAACATAAAGTGATGAAATGGATAAAAAAGCACGACTTAGGGTGCCTAGCTGGCTTAGTTGGTACAGCATGTGACTCTTGATCTCACAGTCATGAGTTGGAGGCCCAGGCTGGGTGTAGATATTACTTAAATTTTTTTTTTTTAAAGCAAGACCGATATGCTGGCTACAAGGGACTCGCTTCAGACATAACACATGAAGATGATTGAAAATAAAGACATGAGAAAGCATTTATCATACAAATGACAGTGAAAAGAAAGCTTGGGTAGCAATACCTGTATCAGCTAAAAAAAGACTTTAAAGACTGTAACAAGGGACAAAGTAGAACACACATATTCATAAAGAAAACAAAGAAGATATAACTATAAATATTTACGCACCCAACATGGGAGCACCCAAATACATAAAGCGGTTAATAATAAACATAAAAGAAGTATTCAATAGTAATACGATGATGGTAGGGAACTTTAACACCCCAGTTATATCAATGGGTAGATCATACACACAGAAAATCAAGAAGGAAACAGTAGCTTTGAATAACATTGGACCAGATGGATCTAACACATGTATTCCAAACATCCCTTCTTTTTTCAAGTATGCATGGACTATATATTCTTTTCAAGAACACATGGAACTTTCACCAGAATACATTATGTTAGGCCACAAAACAGGCCTCATTAAATTCAAGATTGAAATCATTTCATGTATCTTTTCCAGCCACAATAACATGAACTTAGAAATCAATAAGTAAAAACATAAAAAGACCACAAATACATAAAGGTTAATTAACATGTTACTAAACAGTGAATGGATCAATTAAGAAATCAAACAGGAAATTAAAAAATACATGGAAATAGATGAAAATAAAAACACAGTGGTCTGCAATCTTGGAAAAGCAGCAAAAGCAGTACTAAGAGGGAAGCTTATAGCAGTATAAGTCTACCTCAAGAAGTAGAAAAAAATCTCAAAAACCCTAACTTTATATCCCAAGGAGGCTAGAAAAAGAAGAATAAGCAAGACCTAAAGCCAGTAGACAGAAGGAAATAATAAAGATTAGAGCATAAGTACTGGAACAGAAACTTAAAACAAAACAAAACAAAACACCAAACCGGGGCGCCTGGGTGGCTCAGTGGGTTAAGCTGCTGCCTTCAGCTCAGGTCATGATCTCAGGGTTCTGGGATCGAGTCCTGCATCGGGCTCTCTGCTCATCAGGGAGCCTGCTTCCTCCTCTCTCTCTCTCTGCCTGCCTCTCTGCCTACTTGTGATCTCTCTCTGTCAAATAAATAAATAAAATCTTTAAAAAAAAAAAAAAACCGTAAAACAGATCATTGAAACCAGGAGCCGGTTATTTGAAAAGATTAACAAAATTGATAAACCTTTATCCAGACTCATCAAAAAGAAAAAAAAAAAAGAGAGAGAGAGTGAGAGAGAAACTCAAATATCAGAAATTAAAGAGGAAAAATAACAAACTCTCACTACAGAAATACAAGGAATTGAAAGAGAATATTATCAAAAATTATACAGCAAAAAATTGGACAAGCCCCCCAAAATGGTTAAATCCTCAGAAACATATAACCTCCCAAAACTGAAACAGGAATAAAATTTATAGACCAATTACCAGCAATGAAATTGAATTAGTAAACAAAAAACTTCCAACACACTAAAGTCCAAGACCAGATGGCTCCACAGGTGAATTCTGCCAAGTATTTAAAGGGTTAATACTTATTATTCTCAACATATTCAAAAAAACAGAAGGGAAGCTTCCAAATTCATCTATGAGGCCAGCATTACCTGGATACCAAAACCAGATAAAGATACCTCAAAAAAGAAAACTATATCTCTGATGAACATAGGTAAAAAAAATCCTCAACAAAATATTAGCAAACCAAATCCAATGATACATTAAAAAAAATCTTGACCACAATCAAGTGGAATTTATTCTTGGGATGCAAGTATGGTTCAGTATTTGCCAATCAATCAGTGTGATGTATCACATCAATAAGGGAAAAGATAAACACCATATGATCACTTCAATAGATGCAAAAAATAGCATTTGACAAAGTACAACATCCAACATCCATTCATAATAATAACCCTCAACCAAATTGCTTAGAGAGAACATACCTCAACATAATAAAGGCTGTATATGAAAAACCACAACTCACATCATACCCAATGGTGAAAAAGTGAGAGCTTTTCCACTAAGACCAGAAACAAGATCAGGATGTCTACTCTCACCTTTATTTAACACAGTACTAGACATCCTAGCCACAGCAATCAGACAAGAAAAAGAAATAAAAAGCATACAAATTGGTAAGGAAGAAGTTAAACTTTCACCATTCATAGATGACATAGTACCGCATATAGGAAAAACTAAAGACTCTGCCAAAAAACTACTAGAACTGATAAAGGAATTTAGTAAGGTCACAGGATCCAATATGAATATACAGAAATCAGTTGCATTCCTATATACTAAAAATGAAGTAACAGAGAAATTAAAAAAAAACATTTCATTACAATTGCACCAAAAATAATAAATACCTAGGAATAAACTTAACCAAGGTAGTGAATGACCTGTACTCTGAAAGTCATAAAACACTGAAGAAAGAAACTGAAGATGATACAAACTAATGGAAATTAGTTTGTATCAAACATTAAAATTTATACAAATACAAAATTAAAATTTATACAAATAAAAATACAATGCAAAAAACTTCTGAACAGCAAAGGAAACAATTTTTAAAAAGACAATCTACTGAATGGGAGAACTTTTTTTTTTAAGATTTTATTTATTTATTTGTCAGAGAAAGAGAGCAAGAGCGAGCACAGGCAGACAGAGTGGCAGGCAGAGTCAGAGGGAGAAGCAGGCTCCCTGAGGAGCAAGGAGCCCGATGTGGGACTCGATCCCAGGACTCTGGGATCATGACTTGAGCCGAAAGCAGCTGCTTAACCAACTGAGCCACCCAGGCGTCCCTGGGAGAACATATTTAAATGATATATTTGATAAAGGGTTAGTGTCCAACAAAATATATAAAAAAACTTCTACAACTCAATGTCAAACAAAACAAATAACCCAAGTAAAAATGAGAATACATGAGCAGACATTTCTTCAAAGACCTATAGATGGCCAGCAGACACATGAAAATATGCTCAGTATCAATAATCATCAGGGAAATGCAAATCAAAGCCACAGGGAGATATCACCTCACACCTTGTCAGAATGGTTAAGACCAAAAACAAAAGAAACAACCAGTGTCGGCAAGGATGTGGAGAAAAAGGAATACTCGTGTGCTGTTGGTATAGCCACTGCGGAAAACAGCAAGGAGGCACCTCAGTAAATTAAAAATAGAGTTACCATATGATCCAGTAATTCTACTAATGGGCATTTGCCTAAAGAACATGAAAGCACTAATTCAAAAAGATCTATGTACCCCTATGTTTAATACAGCCCTATTTATAATAGCCAAAGTATGGAAACAACCAAGTGTCTTTTGATAGATGACTGGATAAAGAAGATGTGGTATGTGCACAATGGAATATTATTCAGCCACACACAAAAAAGGATGAAACCTTGTCACTTGCAATATCATGGATGGATCTAGACAATATAATGTTAAGTGAAATAAGTCAGAGAAAGACAAATACCATGATTTCACTCATATTTGGAATTTAAGAAACAAAACAAAGAAAAAAGAGTCCAAACCCCCCCAGACTCATAAATATAGAAAACAAACAGGTGATGACCAGAGGGTAGGTGAATAGGAGAGGCAGTGGAATAGGGAAAGGGGATTAAGAGCACATTTATTGTGATGAGCACAGAGTAATATATAGAATTGCAGAATCACTGTATAGTACACTGGAAACTAATATAACTCTGTATGCTAATGATATTGGAAATTTAAAAATAAATGCATAGCAAAAATAATTTTTTTTAAAAACCTGTTATACTTCCATACACAGATAGTGAACTGCCAGAAAGAGAATTAAGAAACAATCCCATTTACAGTTACACCTGAAAGAATAAAATACCTAGAAATAAATTTAACCAAGGAGATGAAAGATCTGTACTCTGAAAACTATAAGACACTGATGAAGTAAACTGAAGACAACACAAATGGAAAGACATGCCATGCTCGTGAACTGGAAAAGTAAACATTGTGAAATATCCAAAACAAATATCTAAAATATCTAAAACAATCTACAGATTCAACATAATTCCTATAAAATTCCAATAGTAGTATTCAAAGAACTAGAAGAAATAACCCTAGAATTTGGGTAGAACCCCAGAAGACTCAGAACAGCCGAAGCAATCTTGAGAAAGAAGAACAAAGCTGGAGGTATCACAATCTCAGCTTTTTTTTTTTTTAAAGATTTTATTTATTCATTTGACAGACAGAGATCACAAGTAGGCAGAGAGAGAGAGAAGAGAGGAGGAAGCAGGCTCCCCGCTAAGCAGAGAGCCCAATGCAGGGCTCGATCCCAGGACCCTGGGATCATGACCTGAGCTGAAGGCAGAGGCTTTAACCCACTGAGACACCCAGGTGCCCCACAATCTCAGCTTTTAAGATATCCTTCAAAGCTATAGCAACCAAAATACTGTATAACCAGTACAAAAATAGACTGATCAATGAAACAGGATAGATAGCCCAGAAATAAACCCATGCTTATACAGACAATTAATCCCTGACAAAGGGGGCAGAATATATTATGGGGAAAAGACGGTCTCCCTTACAAATGGTGTTGGGAAACCTGGACAGCTACATGCCAAAAAATGAAGCCAAACCACTTTCTTACATCATACACAAAAATTACCTCAAAATAGGTTAAAGATCTAAATATGACACCTGAAACCATAAAACTCCAAGAAGAAAACATAGGCAGTAATCTCTTAGACACTGGTCTTGGCAAAATTTTTATGGATTTCTCCTCAGAATTTTTTAAAAATTTCTCCTCAGAAAAAGAGAAAAAGAAAACAAAAGCAAAAATAAACTATGGGGACTCTACCAAAATAAAAAAGACTTTTGCGGGCACCTGGGTGGCTCAGTGGGTTAAGCCACTGCCTTCGGCTCAGGTCATGATCTCGGGGTCCCGGGATCGAGTCCCGCATCGGGCTCTCTACTCAGCAGGGAGCCTGCTTCCTCCTCTCTCTCTCTCTGCCTGCCTCTCTGCCTCCCTATGATCTCTCTCTGTCAAATAAATAAATAAAATCTTTAAAAAAAAAAAAAAAAAAAAAAAAAGACTTTTGCACAGCAAAGGAAACAGTCAACAAAATGAAAAGACAACCTACTAAATAGGAGGTTATGTATTTGCAAATAGGTATTTGCAAATAGATATTTGCAAGGCCTATCCAATCTAGTGTTAATACAAAGAACTTATACAACTTAACATAAAAAATCAAAACCAAAACAAATACTCTAATTGAAGAATGAGCAGAGGACCCTAATATTTTTCCAAAGAGGATGTACAGATGGCAAACAGACACATAAAAAGATGCCCAATGTCACTCATTATCAGAGAAATGCAAATCAAAACCACAATATTACCTCATACTGGTCAGAATGACTAGTGTCAAAAAGACAGGAAATAACAAGTGTTGGTGAGAATGTAGAGAAAAGGGAAGCCATGTGCACTATTGGTGGGAATGTAAATTGGTGCAACCACTGGGGAAATAGTCTGGAGAATCCTCAAAAAACTGAAAATAGAAATATCTACCAACCAGCAATTCCACTACTGAATATTTACCCAAAGAAAGCAAAAACACTAATTCAAAAAGACATTTGCATCCCTATGTTTAGTGCAGCATATTTAAAATAACCAGACTATAGAAGCAACCTAAGTGTCCCTTGGGAGATAGATGGTGTGTGTGTGTACACACACACATGCACACACACACACACACACACATACACACACACACAGGAATATTATTCAGCCATAAAGAAAGAAAGAGCTCTTGCCCTTTGCAACAACATGGATGGAACTAGAAGGTGTTGCGCTAAGTGAAACAAGACAGAGAAAGACAAATACCATACGATTTCATTTATATGTGAAATCTAAAAAAAAAACAGAAATGGATTCATAAATACAGAGAACAAGCAGGTGGCTGCAGGGAGTGGGGGTTGGAACTGACAAAATGAGCAAAAGAGATTAATTTGTACAAACTTTCAGTTATAAAATAAGTCACAGAGATGAAAATACAGTGTGGGGAAAAAGTTAATACTATTGTAATAATGTGTTATGGTAACAATGTTTATGGTGTTGATCATCACATAATGTATAGAACTGTCCAATTACTACATTGTACAACTGAAACTAATATGTTGTATGTCCACTACCCTCCAACAATAATTTTAGATGTTAAAAAAATTGTGATTCTGTAACACAATTCTTTCTTTACTGATGCTTTCAATAATAAGACCTAATGGTGGTTTTTATCACCTCCAAAATCTCAGGCTAATGACAAGCACAAGCAGTTCTTCAAGATCTCTGCAACTGTCATGTGATATGAAATATCTTTGATATTAGTGAAAAAGTAAGATTCTGTTAATGCTATAGTGGTTTACTGCCTATACTCTTACCAAAAGGAAATGTTCAAGATCAATGAGACATTAGTGAAAATGAATTTGCAATATTTTTTTCTGCTCCAATTCACAGGGACACTGAATTCTCTTAAGAGGTTCATGTTTCTGGACCATAAGCTTAGAACCTCTGCTTCAGATTGTCACATCAAAGGTGGACCTTTCAGAAGGTGCTTTAATGGTGTTCTCACTTCTAGGCCACTAATTCCTGCTTATGCAATTCTCATTCTTGTATTTTCTCCCCCCTTTCCTCATTCGTGCTAGTTCTCATTCTTCAGTTTATAATAAAAACAAATGCATAATCTTCCCTATCCCTCAAGCATCCTTTTCCCCAACTTCACTAGTAAATTCTGTAATATTTTTTAAGAAATAGGACTGTTTTCCTTCCTCAATCCATATAGCAATGTATTTCTATTATTGCATTTATCATATTATGTTTGGCCTTATGGATATTGGTGTACTAGGCTTACCTACATTATTAAATGATAAGTTAGTATAAAGCTTTACTCAGCTTTGTATTTAATGTAGTATGAATATGTGTTCAATAAATGTTTGTGGACTTTGTAGCCAAAGAGCCTTACCTTCTAAAATTTTTTATCTTTAGACACTAATTGAGTCAATGGGGGAAAAAAACTGCCTCTGACATTTCCTTTTTATTGTCCTATTTCTTTCTTGAATTACCTAAATCTAGATGAGATCCTGATTTTATTCATATTATCTAATTTAGATGGATATCTAAATTTTAAGTGGAAACCACCTAAATGCCCATTTATAGAAAAATGGACAAACTATGGTATTTTCATACAATCAATATTTTTTTAAAATTAGTTTTTAAAAATTAGTTTTTGATATACAAAATTAGTTTTTGATATACAAAACAACATAAGTGCCTTTCAAAAGCATCATATTAAGAAAAAAACCAGGAGGAGTCAAGATGGCGGAGAAGTAGCAGGCTGAGACTGCTTCAGCTAGCCGGAGATCAGCTAGATAGCTTATCTAAAGATTGCAAACACCTGAAAATCCATCGGCAGATCGAAGAGAAGAAGAACAGCAATTCTGGAAACAGAAAAACAACCACTTTCTGAAAGGTAGGACCGGCGGAGAAGTGAATCCAAAGCGACGGGAAGATAGACCCCGGGGGGAGGGGCCGGCTCCCGGCAAGCGGCGGAGAAACGGTGCACAAAATCAGGACTTTTAAAAGTCTGTTCCGCTGAGGGACATCGCTCCAGAGGCTAAACCGGGGCGAAGCCCACGCGGGGTCAGCGTGGCCTCAGGTCCCGCAGGGTAACAGAAGAATCGGGGGTGTCTGAGTGTTGCAGAGCTTGCGGGTATTGGAACAGGAAAGCTGGATACAGAGACAGAGCCGACAGAAAGCTCACAGCTCGGTGTTACCTTGAACCGGTCGCAGGCTCGGTGAGCTCGGAGCGCGACCGGAGGTCAGGAAGACGGGAGTTACTGGGCGCTGTTCTCTGAGGGTGCACTGAGGAGTGGGGCCCCGGGCTCTCGGCTCCTCCAGGCCGGAGACCAGGAGGCTGCCATTTGTATTCCTGTCCTCCAGAACTCTACGGAAAGCGCTCAGGGACAAAAGCTCCTGAAAGCAAACCTGAGCGGATTACACACCCCGGCCCCTGGTAAGGGCGGTGCAATTCCGCCTGGGGCAAAGACACTTGAGAATCACTACAACAGGCCCCTCCCCCAGAAGATCAACAAGAAATCAAGCCAAGACCAAGCTCACCTACCAAGGAGTGCGGTTTCAATACCAAGGACAGCAGCAGAATTCCAGAGGAGGAGAAAGCAAAGCACAGAACTCATGGCTTTCTCCCTGTGATTTTTTTTAGTCTTGTAGTTAATTTAATTTTTTTTCATTTTCATTTTTTTTTCTCACCTTCTGGTAAAATTTTGTTTAACTTTTACCCTTTTCTTTTTTAACGTTTTTTAACTAGTTTATCTAATATATATATATTTTTTCTTTTTAATATTTTTCTTTATTTGTTTTCTTTTTTTTAAATTCTTTTATTTTATTTTATTTTATTTTTTCTTTTTTTCTTTTTTTTTCTTTCTCCCTTTTTGAACCTCTTTTTATTCCCTTTCTCCCCCCTCACGATTTGGGATCTCTTCTGATTTGGTTAAAGCATATTTTCCTGGGGTTGTTGCCACCCTTTTAGTATTTTACTTGCTCCTTCATATACTCTTATCTGGATAAAATGACAAGACGGAAAAATTCACCACAAAAAAAAGAACAAGAGGCAGTACCGAAGGCTAGGGACCTAATCAATACAGACATTGGTAATATGTCACATCTAGAGTTCAGAATGACAGTTCTCAAGGTTCTAGCCGGGCTCGAAAAAGGCATGGAAGATATTAGAGAAACCCTCTCGGGAGATATAAAAGCCCTTTCTGGAGAAATAAAAGAACTAAAATCTAACCAAGTTGAAATCAAAAAAGCTATTAATGAGGTGCAATCAAAAATGGAGGCTCTCACTTATGGTTTGTCTCCCTCCCAATCCCATCTTGTTTCATTGATTCTTCTCCTACCCACTTAAGCCCCCATGTTGCATCACCACTTCCTCATATCAGGGACATCATATGATAGTTGTCTTTCTCTGCTTGACTTATTTCGCTAAGCATGATACGCTCTAGTTCCATCCATGTTGTCGCAAATGGCAAGAATTCATTTCTTTTGATGGCTGCATAGTATTCCATTGTGTATATATACCACATCTTCTTGATCCATTCAACCATAAGTGACTCTTAATCTCACAAAACAAACTGAGGGTTGCTGGGGGGAGGGGGTTTGGGAGAAGGGGGTGGGATTATGGACATTGGGGAGGGTATGTGCTTTGGTGAGTGCTGTGAAGTGTGTAAACCTGGTGATTCACAGACCTGTACCCCTGGGGATAAAAATATATGTTTATAAAAAATAAAAAATTAATTAAAAAAAAATGGAGGCTCTCACTGCTAGGATAAATGAGGCAGAAGAAAGAATTAGTGATATAGAAGACCAAATGACAGAGAATAAAGAAGCTGAGCAAAAGAGGGACCACGAGGGGAGAATTCGAGAGATAAGTGACACCATAAGACGAAACAACATTAGAATAATTGGGATTCCAGAAGAAGAAGAAAGAGAGAGGGGAGCAGAAGGTATACTGAAGAGAATTATTGGGGAGAATTTCCCCAATATGGCAAAGGGAACGAGCATCAAAATTCAGGAGGTTCAGAGAACGCCCCTCAAAATCAATAAGAATAGGCCCACACCCCGTCACCTAATAGTAAAATTTACAAGTCTCAGTGACAAAGAGAAAATCCTGAAAGCAGCCCGGGAAAAGAAGTCTGTAACATACAATGGTAAAAATATTAGATTGGCAGCTGACTTATCCACAGAGACCTGGCAGGCCAGAAAGAGCTGGCATGATATTTTCAGAGCACTAAATGAGAAAAACATGCAGCCAAGAATACTATATCCAGCTAGGCTATCATTGAAAATAGAAGGAGAGATTAAAAGTTTCCAGGACAAACAAAAACTGAAAGAATTTGCAAACACCAAACCTGCTCTACAGGAAATATTGAAAGGGGTCCTCTAAGCAAAGAGAGAGCCTTCAAGTGGTAGATCAGAAAGGAACAGACAATATACAGTAACAGTCACCTTACAGGCCATACAATGGCACTAAATTCATATCTCTCAATAGTTACCCTGAATGTTAATGGGCTAAATGCCCCTGTCAAAAGACACAGGGTATCAGAATGGATAAAAAAACAAAACCCATCTATAAGTTGCCTCCAAGAAACTCATTTTAAGCCCGAAGACACCTCCAGATTTAAAGTGAGGGGGTGGAAAAGAATTTACCATGCTAATGGACATCAGAAGAAAGCAGGAGTGGCAATCCTTATATCAGATCAATTAGATTTTAAGCCAAAGACTATAATAAGAGATGAGGAAGGACACTATATCATACTCAAAGGGTCTGTCCAACAAGAAGATTTAACAATTTTAAATATCTATGCCCCCAACGTGGGAGCAGCCAACTATATAAACCAATTAATAACAAAATCAAAGAAATACATAAACAATAATACAATAATAGTAAGGGACTTTAACACTCCCCTCACTGAAATGGACAGATCATCCAAGCAAAAGATCAGCAAGGAAATAAAGGCCTTAAATGACACACTGGACAGATGCACATCACAGATATATTCAGAACTTTTCATCCCAAAGCAACAGAATACACATTTTTCTCTAGTGCACATGGAACATTCTCCAGAATAGATCACATCCTCGGTCCTAAATCAGGACTCAACCGGTATCAAAAGATTGGGATCATTCCCTGCATATTTTCAGACCACAATGCTCTGAAGCTAGAACTCAACCACAAAAGGAAGTTTGGAAAGAACCCAAATACATGGAGACTAAACAGCATCCTTCTAAAGAATGAATGGGTCAACCGAGAAATTAAAGAAGAATTGAAAAAAATCATAGAAACAAATGATAATGAAAATACAACGGTTCAAAATCTGTGGGACACAACAAAGGCAGTCCTAGGAGGAAAATATATAGCGGTACAAGCCTTTCTCAAGAAACAAGAAAGGTCTCAGGTACACAACCTAACCCTACACCTAAAGGAGCTGGGGAAAGAACAAGAAAGAAACCCTAAGCCAAGCAGGAGAAGAGAAATCATAAAGATCAGAGCAGAAATCAATGAAATAGAAACCAAAAAAACAATAGAACACATCAACGAAACTAGGAGCTGGTTCTTTGAAAGAATTAATAAAATGGATAAACCCCTGGCCCGACTTATCAAAAAGAAAAGAGAAAGGACCCAAATAAATAAAATCAAGAATGAAAGAGGAGAGATCACAACTAACACCAAAGAAATACAAACTATTATAAGAACATACTATGAGCAACTCTACGCCAACAAATTTGACAATCTGGAAGAAATGGATGCATTCCTAGAAACATATAAACTACCACAACTGAACCAGGAAGAAATAGAAAGCCTGAACAGACCCATAACCAGTAAGGAGATTGAAACAGTCATTAAAAATCTCCAAACAAACAAAAGCCCAGGGCCAGACGGCTTCCCGGGGGAATTCTACCAAACATTTAAAGAAGAACTAATTCCTATTCTCCTGAAACTGTTCCAAAAAATAGAAATGGAAGGAAAACTTCCAAACTCATTTTATGAGGCCAGCATCACCTTGATCCCCAAACCAGACAAGGATCCCATCAAAAAAGAGAGCTATAGACCAATATCCTTGATGAACACAGATGCAAAAATACTCAACAAAATACTAGCCAATAGGATTCAACAGTACATTAAAAGGATTATTCACCACGACCAAGTGGGATTTATTCCAGGGCTGCAAGGTTGGTTCAACACCCGCAAATCAGTCAATGTGATACAACACATCAATAAAAGAAAGAAAAAGAACCATATGATACTCTCAATAGATGCTGAAAAAGCATTTGACAAAGTACAGCATCCCTTCCTGATCAAAACTCTTCAAAGTGTAGGGATCGAGGGCACATACCTCAATATTATCAAAGCCATCTATGAAAAACCCACCGCAAATATCATTCTCAATGAAGAAATACTGAAAGCTTTTCCGCTAAGGTCAGGAACATGGCAGGGATGTCCATTATCACCACTGCTATTCAACATAGTACTAGAGGTCCTAGCCTCAGCAATCAGACAACAAAAGGAAATTAAAGGCATCCAAATCGGCAAAGAAGAAGTCAAATTATCACTCTTCGCAGATGATATGATACTATATGTGGAAAACCCAAAAGACTCCACTCCAAAACTGCTAGAACTTGTACAGGAATTCAGTAAAGTGTCAGGATATAAAATCAATGCACAGAAATCAGTTGCATTTCTCTACACCAACAGCAAGACAGAAGAAAGAGAAATTAAGGAGTCAATCCCATTTACAATTGCACCCAAAACCATAAGATACCTAGGAATAAACCTAACCAAAGAGGCACAGAATCTATACTCAGAAAACTATAAAGTACTCATGAAAGAAATTGAGGAAGACACCAAGAAATGGAAAAATGTTCCATGCTCCTGGATTGGAAGAATAAATATTGTGAAAATGTCTATGCTACCTAAAGCAATCTACACATTTAATGCAATTCCTATCAAAGTACCATCCATCTTTTTCAGAGAAATGGAACAAATAATTCTAAAATTTATATGGAACCAGAAAAGACCTCGAATAGCCAAAGGGATATTGAAAAAGAAAGCCAACGTTGGTGGCATTACAATTCCGGACTTCAAGCTCTATTACAAAGCTGTCATCATCAAGACAGCATGGTACTGGCACAAAAACAGACACATAGATCAATGGAACAGAATAGAGAGCCCAGAAATAGACCCTCAACTCTACAGTCAACTAATCTTCGACAAAGCAGGAAAGAATGTCCAATGGAAAAAAGACAGCCTCTTCAATAAATGGTGCTGGGAAAATTGGACAGCCACATGCAGAAAAATGAAATTGGACCATTTCCTTACACCACACACAAAAATAGACTCAAAATGGATGAAGGACCTCAATGTGCGAAAGGAATCCATCAAAATCCTTGAGGAGAACACAGGCAGCAACCTCTTCGACCTCAGCCGCAGCAACATCTTCCTAGGAACATCGCCAAAGGCAAGGGAAGCAAGGGCAAAAATGAACTATTGGGATTTCATCAAGATCAAAAGCTTTTGCACAGCAAAGGAAACAGTTAACAAAATCAAAAGACAACTGACAGAATGGGAGAAGATATTTGCAAACGACATATCAGATAAAGGACTAGTGTCCAGAATCTATAAAGAACTTAGCAAACTCAACACCCAAAGAACAAATAATCCAATCAAGAAATGGGCAGAGGACATGAACAGACATTTCTGCAAAGAAGACATCCAGATGGCCAACAGACACATGAAAAAGTGCTCCATATCACTCGGCATCAGGGAAATACAAATCAAAACCACAATGAGATATCACCTCACACCAGTCAGAATGGCTAAAATCAACAAGTCAGGAAATGACAGACGCTGGCGAGGATGCGGAGAAAGGGGAACCCTCCTACACTGTTGGTGGGAATGCAAGCTGGTGCAGCCACTCTGGAAAACAGCATGGAGGTTCCTCAAAATGTTGAAAATAGAACTGCCCTATGACCCAGCAATTGCACTACTGGGTATTTACCCTAAAGATATAAACATAGTGATCCAAAGGGGCACGTGCACCCGAATGTTTATAGCAGCAATGTCCACAATAGCCAAACTATGGAAAGAACCTAGATGTCCATCAACAGATGAATGGATCAAGAAGATGTGGTATATATACACAATGGAATACTATGCAGCCATCAAAAGAAATGAAATCTTGCCATTTGCGACAACATGGATGGAACTAGAGCGTATCATGCTTAGCAAAATAAGTCAAGCAGAGAAAGACAACTATCATATGATCTCCCTGATATGAGGAAGTGGTGATGCAACATGGGGGCTTAAGTGGGTAGGAGAAGAATCAATGAAACAAGATGGAATTGGGAGGGAGACAAACCATAAGTGACTCTTATTCTCACAAAACAAACTGAGGGTTGCTGGGGGGAGGGGGGTTGGAAGAAGGGGGTGGGATTATGGACATTGGGGAGGGTATGTGCTTTGGTGAGTGCTGTGAAGTGTGTAAACCTGGTGATTCACAGACCTGTACCCCTGGGGATAAAAATATATGTTTATAAAAAATAAAAAATTAAAAAAAAAAAAGAAAAAAACCCGATACCCCAAAAGATAGCCAGACACAAAGGCATGTATGCATTTCATTTTAAATCAAGTTCATTAATGGACAAAATAATCCATGCTGATTGAAATCAGAATAGTGGGAGTGGCAGGATCTGACTGAAAAGAGCATAGGGCACCTTTTGGGATGATGGGCTTGACTTTATCTTAATCTGAGCGGATGGTTACACAGGTGCATATATCTGTATTCATTCATCAAGCTGCATACTTAATATGCTTCCATTTGCCATTGGTAAATTATACCTCAAAAGTTAAAGGAAAAACTATCTGCAGTATTTGTAAGAAAATGTACTAGGCACTAGTCCATGCACTGATGATAGAGCAATAAACAAAACTGTGTGATAAAGAAGAGAAAAAATGAACAATACATTGTGATTTTAAACTTCTTTGACCAGAGTAAAATACACAGCTAACGTAACCTGAACGACAACCTTTCGAAAGGAGTCCTTGTTGATTTCCTATTTTTATTACAGCTTAATGTCTTTATTAGCACATTTTCTTAATATGCAAGCAGTAAATGCTCATTTCAGAAAATATAGAATTCCAAATAAGCATAAATAATATTATTTGCCATAAAGAATATTATTTGCCCATAATCCCACCACAAAGATTATTCTTTTTTTATAATGGCTAAATAAATTATTTATTCTATTGTGGGCTACGTGCAAGTTAACAAGGAGTTTCTAACCATAAATTCCAGGATCCCTTTAACACTGAAATTTTCCATTCTGATCAATTCATCTCTCATTAAAGAAACAAACAACAAAAGAAGAAACTCAATTGGGACAGATATTATATATAGCTTTTCACAACAAATAAAGGAAATAAGGATCTATGCACATTTACAAAATAAATTTCAATCACATTAAAAAATACACTAAGTTGGCTGAAACATTCTTGGCTTTGAGGATCCTTGATTTTAGTCACTGGTTTTGGAGATTTTCAGTACGTAAAGTGCTTATACCCAGCCTTATAGAGACAATGGGGCAAAAACAGAGTCAGTCTTAAGAATAAAGTGCTTCCATAGGTCCCCATGGCATGCAGCAGAAGCATTTCCCAGTCAGGAGTGGGAAGAAAGTCAGGCATTCTCTGGTCAGTGTATTTAGAAAACAAGCTAGAGTCACCTTGGGTGGCTCAGTCAGTTAAGGATCCAACTCTTGATTTTGGCTCAGGTCATGATCTCAGGGTTGAGATCAAATCATGCTTTGGAATCCATGCTTGTTGTGGAGCCTGCTTAAGATTCTCTTTCTCCCTTCCCCTCCCCAAAATCAATTTTTAAAAAATAAATAAAATAGGAAACAGGCTATGTCATTTCTTACCCTAGGAAAATTTACACAGTAGAGTGATACTCCCAGATGTCCTACCACGGGAAACAAAAACCTTCTTTTTGTTAAACATTTCCAAACGTATTTGCCTACGTAAGCCACTCTTCCCCACTCTCAACAACTAAGAATATCAGAGTAAGGCCACACCTTGGAAACACTAGCATTATCTGTTCATCATGATGATCCCCATTAGCTTTCCACCCCCACCTCTACATTCTCCTAGGTACCCCGCCTTCCACCACGGCAAGGCCACTGCCACTCCCTGTAGACACCTTGGTGTCCCACGAAAGCCACACCTTGGAACACGCCATTTCCAGAGTGGGGACACGCTACTCTTCTTCAGAATCCTAGCTGGTAAACCCATTTTCATCCTTCACACTGCTCAGCTCTCTGCCTAGTTAGGGAGACAGGGCCAAACCTTCCTTTAGACTTCCATCTTCTGGTATAATCGACATCATCACGGGCCTTTCCGCAATAGATTATATTTTGTCTTTTAAGGGAGATGTCTTTTAAGGGAGATGGGCAGATGGGTTCTTCACAAATATTAGCTCAACAAATGGTAATTGAATAGTAGATTACGACACCAGCTCTTTTCACAGAAGGGAAGCAAAATGAAATAACTGTTAGATTAAGGTACCTCTATTCTTATTTCAGCAACTGATTTGTGGAGGCAGAATTCCTACAAAAAGTATCCTTCGGAATGGCTCCAGATTCCTCCATTTTTCATCCAGTGGGAATGCAAATGGTTTTAATGGCACTAAAGTGTATGCATAAAAATGGTTTTTAAAAAAAGCAATCAATTTTATATTCCATATAACTTGCCACAATTTTTAAAAAGCAAATGGAAATATGAAGTATTTAGACTTTCCCCCCTCTGATTGTTGGGCAAGGAACACCATTAACTACATTTTAAAAAAAACAAAAAACAAAAAACAAAAAACCCAATTTCTTTGGAGAAACCAGAAATTTTAAGATGTGTTGAGCTGACATTGAAAACAAAACTGAGGGTAACAACAAACAAAACCAGAAGTGAAAAAGTCATATAAGCAAAGATAGGAATTTTTATTATGTAATTAAAACACAAAGAGCCCGTTAACTAGAGAAAACAAAGAATCACTTCTACAAATGAAAACCCCATTAGTCCCACTTAAGTTGCCAGGGACAGCTTATAGCTCACAAGTGACTATAAAGTAAGTCCACTGGCTTTACAATAAAACACATTCTGATACCCCAGAAGAACTGTCTATGCGAGAGATTTTTATGTGGCTCATAAGCCTATTCCAAAGGATATTCCAGTAGAGAGGTTGCTGGCGGACTTTGATCCAGGACATGCTTGTAATAACAGGACCCCAAGCCATTTTCTCATAACTTTTCTTCAAAGGGGACAACACTTCTGGTTTGTTTTAGAATAATCTATGGTAACTTTATAGCCAATCTACTTCTTTATTCTAGAATCTTAATCAAAATCTCCAGTATTTATAAGATATGCAGAAAAATCCACTACGTTTAAACTTTAATCCGTTATTCACATGACTTATAAACACACAGATCAGACACACTCTGGTACTTTTACTTTTGCTATCCCTAAAAATAAAAGACTTTTGAAATGGGCTTAACTAAGACTTTCCAGGAAGGTAACATGTAACTATAATGAAAAGTGATCAGTGAAGAAATACAATTCGTCCCATACAATGTACCAACACCCCTAGATGCTTTCCCAGAAACAGTTAAAGCTTTGCAGGTAAACAGTATTAACAACCACTTTGTAGAACACAAACAATTCTAAAATTTTCTGTTCATATTTTGTAGCTATTTTCTTAAACGTGAAAAGACAAAGAAAATGATAAAGAAAAATGATAATCTATTTACTTTCATGATTTTGCAGGAAACAGTAAGTTTAGTATATTCTCTCACCTTTTTTTATTGAAACCAAGGCCAAGAATTTATGTACTTTTTAGTCATTCCCCCACAATCTGCTATAGGCTACACACTGAATTAATGGATTTATCTTTTCCCTTACTTTTTGCAGATTGATAATCCAGGTTTATAAATGAGGAGAAACCAGTTCATCTAGAAAAACTAAGGACAGCCAAGTGGCCATCAGCTGCTTCCTCTTTGCCCCACTGAGCAATTAACAAGCCTCTGAGCTCCAGGACACTAACTGAAATCACCACCTCTCATCTCTGTTTCTTGCTCTGACCCCTCGAATGCTATCCAGAGACGTAGACTTTGCAGGTATCTAAATAAATAATGAGACGAGTATTTATCAATTCTGCATGACCTTTCATGATCGTTCCCTCATCATGGGGACACAACTTTCCTCAAATGACTCCAGGATCAAGTGCCATTTTATTGCTGCTCCGTGATCTGCTCCTAAAGCCTAGTGTTGAGATGCTGACACACGGACTCCTCAAATACAACCTCCTCCCTGCTTATTTCTCTGCCTGGTGCCATGACCTTCTCTCCATGGCATTCTAAACTTGAGTTTTTGACTCATCTATCTGTGGATTTCTTGGAGTTGACAGTTTGTTTTGGACTGTGGTCCTGGCCCATCCCTCCCAGTTTGGTCAACTTGCCCCGAGCTTTGACTCCTGACGTGCCAGATGCCCAATACCAATCAGCCTGTTTTCTAGCTGACTCGATTCCTGACGCTGGCGCCTCCAGCCTGTCACTCTCATTGGGACTACTAGACAGAATAACCCATAAAATAATGAGCACGCATTTATTTTGCGGTAATGTTCCACGCTGCTTTGGCAGGTGGGAGAAGGAGGAACCAAAGATGCAGACATCATAAGGACTCCGATTCCAGAAGTGACATATACCAAGGGGAAGACTGCACCTTCTTAGCAAAATGTGAACCATGCAAGAGATTCGATAGAACTCTAATATTTGACATGCTGAATAAGGTTGATCATCAAAATATCAGTAAAGGCAAATGGGAACTGGTATCAGAACACTGTATATTATTTAAAGTACACAAAATTAGGGCACCTGGCTGGTGCAGTCGCTTAAGCATCAGACTTCTGATTTCAGTGAGGTCTTGACCTCAGGGTCCTGGGATCGAGCCCCAAGTAGCTGGGCTCCCTGCTCAGCAGGGAGTCTGCTTGTCTCCCTCTCCCTCTCCCCTGCTTTAATAAATAAATCTTAAAAAAAATACAAAATTAGTAAATTGAGTGCAAGTTTGGTCGTTCTCAACAAAGCTTTTTGTTTTCTTCATACAATCACAGATTTAAAAGAATCTCTGAATATCATGGGGCAATGGTGGAGACATCACCAAATGGCATGGAGAGTCTCTACCATTTCATGCCAAACGTGTATACGACACTTCTCCCAACCCCACATACAGCCCACTGGCAGGACCAGAATGCTGGAAACCTGCAGGCTTCTGTCTAGGTTGGTGAAGCTCCCTTTTTACCATCTGAGTTACATATGATATGACCAAGAGCTAGTAAGCTATTCAGACTAGTTGGACTTGTTATTTTAATTAAGGAATCGAACTACATATTATTCAAACTGGTGAAATAGAAGTTCAAAAAGAACAGCTTCTATTAAAAACCAAACCCAATGCCTTGGGAATCCTATACAAAGGCAGCATGCCAAGAAAAATGCTGGTACATTAGGTAAGAGGGAGAAAGCTATTAAAAAAAAAAGAAATAGAGGGAAAGGGATAGAAATCTAGAATTCTAGAATTCTACATTAAGAGATTCTAAGCTCTAGTATCATAAGATTCTTAGTTTTATAAAACACACCTCAAAATACACAACACCCATATGTTTCTATACGATTACACACCAGGTTGTAAATAGGGATTTCCTGTTTTTGCAGTATTTTGAAAGCAGTCATGGGAGCAAGAGGAGAGAAAAAAGGCTATGAGAAAAAAGTTACACAATAAACAACACTATGTATAAAAAGAATCACAAAAGGATGGTCCTTAAACTATTAATAGTAGTTATCTTGGAACAATTTTAGCTTCCAAACATTTCTTTATGTATTTAAACATTTTATGAGAGCTTTACATAATCACAAGAAAAAAGAGGCTATTTTTCATTTTGGAATTTTTGTTCTTTTGGTTTTTTTCACTACCAAAAAAAGAGAAGAGACCATAAGACTAATTTTAGGGGGAAAAAATCAATAATGATACATTGCATGAAAATTACTTTTGGTCTTTACTGACCTCTTCTTACAGCAGAGAGAAGGGACCACACCTCTACCACCCACTTCCCATCAGCCAAAATTCATTCTTCAAGGAACCAAGTGATCTGTTGTTTTAAACCTCTTCCATTCTCAGTTGGCAATACTTGGCCTCAGCTCCACATTTTCTAATATATATGTGTTTGTGTGTAGATCTCTCAGAGCCCTACTTGTAATTTCCAAGTCAGTTTGCCCTCTGGTGGATTTTCAGTATTTAACCTTGAGACAGTGTTTCATTCAAGCAATCTGTATTAGATATTACCGTTTATTTGTAAGCCTCTGACAACCCAATAGATAGGGAACATCACATAGGGAGGTGTTAATTGCAAGGGTTAGGCGACATTAATTCCAATGATGAATTCCCACATAAGGGAAAAAAAATCCTAGGCAAATCTTATTTTTTTTTTTTAAAGATTTTATTTATTTGAGAGAACACGCATGAGAGAGCACCGCAGGGATGGGGAGCATGGAGACAGACGGAGAGGGAGAGGCAGGTTTCCTGCTGAGCAGGGAGCCCAATGCAGGGCTTTGATCCTAGGACCCTATGAACATGACCCAAGCAGAAAGCAGACATTTAACCAATGAAGTCACCCAGGCACCCCACCTTAGCAAATCTTATTTTTTTTTTAAAGTTCATCTAAAAGAAAAAGCTAATAGGGAACAAATTCTCAAAGAAAAATTATAATTTTGTAAAGAAAGACAAATACCATATGATTTCACTCATATGTGAAATCTACAGATGAACAAAGGAAAAAAAGAGAAAACCCCCCTGCAAAAAAAAAAAAACCAATAAACAAAAAAACAGTTTCTTTAAGTACAGAGAACTGGTGGTTGCCAGAAAGGAAGTGGGAGAGCTAAGGAGGAAATAAATAAAAGGGACTAATAAGAGTGCACCTATCTTTATGAGCACTGAGAAATACATAGAATTGTTGAGTCACTAGACTGTACATCTGAAACTAATGTAACACTATGTCAAATAAAAGAATTTTTTAAAAAAATCAAAACTTTATTATAATGCAAACTAATAATTCAGCAAGATCTGGGACCAGAGAGAAGAACCCAGCTCCTCTTACTATGTTATGTTCTAGCAACTCTTTGGAGTTCTTGGGAAGTGACCATTCATGTATCCTAGAACACTTTTTTCCTAACATTTTCCCTTTTCCAATAAATCTCAATCCTTAGATTTCAGTGCTGCTTAAAACCAAACAAACAAACAAACAAACAAAAAACCACACCTTTTTCACAGTATTTTTTCTTCTCTAATTATTTCTTAGGCAGGTAACCTAGCAGTTCCCATTTACACATATGATGTATATCAAATCCTATACCTAAGATTAACCTATATACAGGGGGAGTTCAGGCTCACAGGAAACTACCAAACTTGTGTTTCTATGTTACAGATATAAGTGGCCAAACTGGAAGTTGGACATATCTGGAACCCCCTGGATTCTACATGAGAGCAGGTGGAATGTGTCCAAGATAGGGAGACGAGTCCTCCAATCCTCTGTTTTTACTAATAGCTCAATTAATCAAAATCTTACTTAGGAGCAGATTCTGCGAATTCAGGTTTACCAGGCTAGAGTTCCATCACCTTGGTTGTGATTCTAGAGCTGTTTGATTCTAAATTTCCCCAAAGGGCATCTGAGAAATAAAAATGGAGTATTCTTGAGCAATGCTGGACTGACATCAATTTTCCTAGTCCACTGCAAAAACACATCCAGGCACTTGGAGTTAAAAGGATCACAACTGAGAAGAAACCTTCCTGATAGGGTGCTTTCACTCACACCAGACTGTAATGGAAGCCATTTCATTAAGAGGCTCCTGGCGGTAGAAACTGGAGTGTCTCTCAATGCTGCTGCTTGGCTTATGCAAGAGTCTTGACAGACGCTGATCAGGCATGGCTGTCCTCAGCCTGTCTTAATAATTCATTTGGTTTTACTTTCACTTACACAAAAACACACACCACACAAGTGTATTATTAAAAGTCACTGCTATATTTAATATTAACATCAAGAGTATGTATTCTAGGCCCAACAAAAAATACAGTTATTTCTCACTGGGAAGAAAATATGGTTAACTCCACATACCTTTTCTCCTGGAAGTAATAATGAGATTATTCAGACGCCACGCAGTCTGTAACGCATGAAACCAGAACTTTCAGTCTCAGTGTCAAAAGTAGAAGTCAAACACAAAAATAACTAATACAGCAGGATTACACTGTTTGCAAATTCTCTGCTTTCCATTATTCTTCCCCATATCAAGTGACTGTAAAGACAGGCAACAGGGTGGGGGAGGGGAGGAATTCTGAACTTGGGCACCAGGAATCCTGGATTCTAGTCCTGACTCTAATACTAATCTGTCAGAGGACCACGGACACGTGCCTTAATTTCTCTCCTTACTTTCCTTACAAGGGGAAAGGGAAGAAAGGTGACCCAAGAACTTCTAAAACCTCTTCCAGTCTAACCCCCTCCAATTCTAGCTTCTGTGTTGAAGACCATGACCCAACCTATAATAATACTTCCCTACGTTAAACTTTGTTTTTCTTACTTGACACTTTTATTTGGAATTTTTGTTATCATTGTCCAGCATCCTCATTAGAGAGGCCGGGGGAAGACCACTCTGTTACAGGACTGACCAGACATCGACTCTTACTTTCTTCCCACAGTTTTACTCAAATAATCAACACACAGTATCATATTAGTTTAAGACACACAGTATAATGATCTGATAGATGTATACATTGTGAAATCAATACCACAAATTTAGTTAACATCCATCACCTCACAGTTATATTTTTTCTTGCAATGAGAACTTTCGAGATTTACTCTCTTAGCAGCTTCCCAGTAGACCACACAGTACTGTTCCCTATAGTCACTGTGCTATAATGCACATCCCAAGACTAATTTATCTTATGCTTGGATGTTTGTACCTTTTGACCACTTTCACCCATTTCCTCCACCCCCAGCAATCACCTCTGAAGCACTTTAATTTTTTTTTTTTTTTTTTTTTTTAAGAATTCTCACATAAGGGGCACCTGGGTGGCTCAGTGGGTTAAGCCTCTGCCTTCAGCTCAGGTCACGACCTCAGGGTCCTGGGATGGAGCCCCACATCAGGCTCTCTGCTCAGCAGGGATCCTGCCTCCCTCCCCTCTCTCTGCCTGTCTCTCTGCCTATTTGTGACCTCTCTCTCTCTGTCGAGTAAATAAATCTTAAAAAAAAAAAAGAATTCTCACATAAGGGAGATCATACAGGCACTTTGAAGAAATAGAGAACTGAGGAAGGAGAGATGGAGAATGACCAACTTCCGGGTGCAGTGAAATTTGTGGTTCGTTGATACAGTTGACAAAGGATGTTATTAGACTTTTCAGAATTACAAATGAGGTTAGAAGTACTATTTGATATGAAACAGATTCTATTTCACAATAATTAACAAGGGGAAAACGAAGCATGCTAAATCACATCAGAAATTTCCTTGGGCTCCGCAAGGAAGAATGTGAGTCGCTTTTATTGCTTTTCCTATTCCTGTGCTCCTGAAGCAGGAGGAAGAGCCTTAGTCATTTGCAATTAATTACTCATTGAATTTTCTGAGCCGTGATCATCTTTCCTTTTGAGCTTTCATCTAAGTATCTCTAAGAACTTTTGAATATTAATTATACCAACAGTGTCCTGAAATAATTTGGGGCTGTGATTAAAATTACATGCCCTACATTTGGTTACTCTCTTCAGGTGAAGCTTACAAAAAAAAAAAATCTTAGAAGGTTAGAGCTTAGACAGATGTTAACACCCATCAGGCCCCACTTCACGTTTATAGAAGAGGTTCTAAGATTACAGATGTTAAGGGGCATGCCGGATTTCACCTTGCTAGCCACAAAGCAGACTCAGCATACAATAAACCACATCCTCTTCTCCAAGGCCTCACTTGAGCTTGTGCCACAATAACATACTTCATACTCATTTTTTACCCGTTCACCTGAGTTACTAAAAAAAATTAACTTCCAGATAACTTTCTTAGAGACAAGGCCAGCATGTAGGTGGGAATGGTCTGGGAGCCTAAACATATTTTTCCTTCCTGAAATATTTGATATTTGTCTTACCTTTTCAAAATGAAGGTAATTACCATGAGGTCAATTATCTCCATGTGCTGAGTTGCATATAATTTTGGAGTTAGAGGAGATAAATTATGTTTGAGCCCAAGAAAGCAGCCTCCAAACATCAAAACGTCTGCTTGATCTGGCTGGTAACATAACAACTGGGTTCAAGCATTAGGCTACCTGTTAGGGGTCATGATAACTGGTGAAGTAGATTTGGTATTTTTTTTTTTTTTTAAGTGACCGATAGTCCCCAAGTTTCTCTGGGAAGAAGAGGCCACTGGGGTGGGAGGTAAGGACACGAGAGTATAACTGAGAGAGAAATAGGGCATCACTTAAAGCATATCTAAAAAATATTCCAATTAATGGGGCCCTCAGGTGGCTTAATCAGTTAAGTGACCAACTCTGGGTTTCTGCTCAGGTCATACCTCAGGGTCATGACCTTGGGGTCTGAACTTGAGCCCCACATCCGGCTCTGCTCAGTGCAGGGTCTGCTTGAGACTCCTTCCCTCTTCCTCTCACTCTGTTTGCCCCCTTCCCCTCTGTCCTTCTCTCTCACATAAATTAAATCTTAAAAACAACAACAAAAATGCTTTCCTGGAAAGAAGAAAAATAGAATTAAAGGCATGTCTCATGAGTGTCTTTGCTCTTCACAATTGCATAAACCAGTAAGGGCTGAGGGCTTGGGCCAAAGATAGTCCAGTTATTTTGAAGCATGTTTAAGAGTTACCTTACTGAGTACTTACCATGTGCCTAACATTTACTACCATTTGTATTAGCTCATTCAATTCTCCCAACAGTTCTGTGACGGGGATTCAGTTATTATCCCCACTTCACAGATGAGAAAACTGTGGCTTAATGAGATAGAGTATCAAGCACAGGGTCACATGGTTACTGAATTGGAGGAGTTGGGTCTGAATCTTAATATCCAGCTTTGAATATCATGTGGTCTTCTTTGAGGTAAGTGTGCCATTTGAGTGCCAGACTTATGCCATGGTGTGGACTAGCTGGAATACTTTATTAGATTTGAAAGAGAGAAAGAGAGTAAGCAAGCAGGTTGGGGGTGGGGTGGTGGGAAAGTCAAGCAGACTGGGCTGAGCATAGAGACCAACATGAGGCTTGACTCCATGACCTTGAAATCATGAGCCAAGATGAAATAAAGAGTCGGTGTTTAACTGACTGAGCCACCTGGGCGCCCCTCCAGGGAGGCTGTTTCTAAAATTAACATACACTAGTGTACCCCTTCCCAATGTTTTATTTGAAGGTACAAGGCTGAAACTCATATTTCTGTCCACCATTATTTCTCATTTCTTCAGAGAAATCCAGAAAATGTGGTAAGATGGTATCGACCTGGGTCACATAAGAGAATCTAACCTGAATAGTTCATTCTTTGTTTTTACCCTTGTAATTTCTTTCCTTTGTTTTCCATCTTGTGCTTTATTCTATCTCATGAGGCTCTGCAACTCCTCAAAAAAAGCATAGATGATCAAAAGAGAAACAAAATAAATTTGGTAATATTAATATTCAGGCTAATAATTTAGTACTAGTTAAAAATATAAACTAATAGAGGCCAAAGTCTAAAAGCTTCATGACCCCACAAAAGATCTCTAGAAATAAATATGTACCCTTCCTGGCTATTTTCTTGTGCCTTGTATAATGTCACAAGCCTGTGTTCCTGGTAACATATATTGTAATGTCCAAAATAGCATAGAAATTCATTTTATAGAGTTCACAGGAGTAGTTCTTGACTATACCTGCTTTTTCAGATATTCAGTTTAATTTAATTTTGCTACAGTAGAGCCAGAGTTACTTAATCGAAATAATGCCAGATTGGTTTGGTTAATGTTCTGCCAAAAATAGAGAACTGGTTTTCTGTTAGATTTATCAAAATTCTACTCCAAATTGGAGATAAGGCAGAGTTTTGTACTGGCAAAATATCAGGTCAGGTGTTCCTTCTGTTAGTTCTCGGTAGTCTGAAATCCGCAGTGATTCACTTCAGAAAATGAATTCTACCGCAATTAGAAATAAGGGTTGCATGTGTCCTATAAATGTCTTCTATCTCTTTTGTTCTCGTGCGCCCTCTAGTGTTGTTTAAGGGAATATTCAGCTAAATTTTTATCCTTGCTGGGAAGATGAAAGCCTTAGTGTGGAAAGAGACCATTTAGTCCAAAGCCCTGCCCTCGTTTTCTGCATGAGGCATTCACCCTGCTCTATGGAAGTGAAACACAGATAACTGCTGATATCATTGGGATTCGATTGTATTCTAGAATAGTGGGGGACATAGCATCCTGTTGACTGACTTTATTGTTCATAATCATATGAACAGTTTCAGTGGCACACAACTGAGATTACACAATATTCGGAATAGAAACTTAAGCATTACAGTGCGTTTGGAGACAAATAACTCTAATTTGGGGAAGGTCATACACTTCACTCAGACTCAGTTCCATCACCTGTAAAATATACATCATTATATCTATCATCACATCTATCTCAGGGGGCTATTATAGAGAAAGAAAAATGGGTGCAGTCCCTAGTAGAGTTTATGATTCATGGATGTAGTCAGCTAGTGGCAACCATTTTTTTAAGAGTGTATTTATGAGAGAGAGAAAGAGGAACCAAGAAAGAGGGACAAGCAGACTCTGTGCTAAGTACAGAGCCTGGTGAGGGTTCAATTTCATTGCCCTGAGATCATAACCTGAGCTGAAATCAAGAGTCGGAGGATTAACTGAACCACCCAGGTGCCCCCAAGTGGCAGCCATTTTTTAAAGATTTTATTCATTTATTTGACAGACAGAGAGATATCACAAGTAGGCAGCAGGAGGGTGGGGGGAAGCAGGCTCCCTGGGGAGCAGAGAGCCCAACACAGGGCTTGGCTAGAACCCTGAGATCATGACCTGAGCCGCAGGCAGAAGCCCAACCCACTGAGCCCCCCAGACCCCCCAGTAGCAGCCATTTTTAATATTGTATGAGTATCCCTATAAAATGGGCTTCTCAGAAGCCAATATTTCACTGGATCAGCTCCATCTTGGCAAGTCAAATTTGTATCTGTAGAATAACTAGAGGATCCTTTCTACTAGCAATCTGCCTCTGGTGTTATACTCCGTATAGTGTAATGTGTGAGATTAGTGTTCTAGTGCTCAGGTAGGTCTAAACCCACCTTCACCTATTGGCCAAGTGACCTCAGACTTTCCACTTGACTTCTCTGTGGTAATGTTTTAACACATGTCATATAGTGATGATGATAATACCTATCTCATTTTTTTTTGTGAAGATTAAATGTGTTGCTATATGTACCTGACATATAGCAAATGTTTTATAATTTCTGTTAAGAACTAGCTATAACTTAAAACAAGTCATTTATTTGGTACAACTGCTATAACACTGTCGTAGAACTGATATTTAACTAAACCTAAATTTTCAAAAAAAGATTAATATAGAGGTTGATTTCCTTCATCTGAAATAATTAGGAACATTTCTATATTTTAGGTGCTTCCAATATTATTGTTTAAAAATGTCCTCTTGAAAGATCTGTTTGATAGAAGGATTTCTGGGTTGGGTTGTTTTCTTTTTTTTTTTTTCTTTTTCTTTTTTTGGTTGGTTTTGAAGGATGTGACTTATATAATAATAATTTCCCAGGGCACCGGGTGGCTCAGTTGTTAATTGCTGCCTTAGGCTCAGGTCATGATCCCAGGGTCCTGGGATTGAGCCCGGCATCAGGCTCCCTGCTCGGAGGGAAGCCTGCTTCTCCCTCTCTCACTCCCCTTACTAGTATTCCCTCTCTCTCTGTCTCTCTCTCTCCCAAATAAATAAACAAATCTTTAAAAATAATAATAATAATTTCCCCCAATTTCTTCCTCTATGCAATATAAGTACACCAAATGCTTATGGCTATTGTTTACTCAATCCCCAGGACAGTGCTTCCAGGGGAAGGGCATGACCATTTTCCAGAATGTACTGATGAGCAACCAAAGCCTTTAGAGAAATTTAGTAACTTACCCAAGTTTACAGAGCTGGTGTGTATGGAAAACAAACAAAACAAAACAAATGAAAAAAACCCAGCCAGAATCCCCATCCAGGAATGTTTATAACTACTATGTAAAACGGCCTTTCTACTTAAAAATGGTTGAAACCGGTTTCCGTTAATACTTCAAAGTGAAATAATCCCCTGATCCTAAAGCAAATTGTTTTACTTCTCCAAGTCCCTGTTTCCCTCCCATATAGGATGACAATGATTAGATCAGGTGGTCCAAAATACCGGAAACACCAGAATTTAAAGCACATATTTTTACTTAATACATCTGGCTGATGAATCTAGAAATGTATTTATTTAAAATTTAAAAATACATCTACTCACAATTTTTCTGTTGTATTGTCTAATTAATTGGTGTTCTAAAATTTAACAATTATCATAATCAGTTCAACAGAAGTTTAAATTTGATATTATCTAATTCAGAATTCAAAAAGTATAAGGATATCTGTTCTTATGCATAAGGCATATTAACTCTGTATTTAGTCATTTCGATAATATCCAAATTTTCTATAAGCTCAGAATTTTAAAACACCAATTATCCCACATGATCTGACTTGCTAAAATCTACAATGTATTGGGGCGCCTGGGTGGCTCAGTGGGTTAAGCCGCTGCCTTCATCTCAGGTCATGATCTCAGGGTCTTGGGATCGAGTCCTGCATCAGGCTCTCTGCTCAGCAGGGAGCCTGCTTCCTTCTCTCTCTCTCTCTCTCTCTCTGCCTGCCTCTCTGTCTACTTGTGATCTCTCTCTCTCTCTCTCTGTTAAATAAATAAATAAATAAATCTTTAAAAAAAATCTACAATGTATTAAATCTGTCTGAAAGATATAAAATATGATAAAACTGGTTTGTTGACTTATTTCACATATTCTCTCATTTTATAGTATATAAATATTTAATGGTAAACATGTCACCTCTTTAATCATTGGCCAGTCTCAATCTCTGTATTATGGTAAACACAAAACAATGGGGAAATCTGCCACAAGCCAACCTGAATATTAGCAGAAGAAAACATTACCTGCTGGCATTTTGTTTTTATTTTCAAGTCAGCCAAACATTAATAATAGAAAGAAAAAATACTTAATTAGTGAAACTTACATTCTTCTTTTCATTTATTTAAAAAAAATTTTTTTAAGTAAGCTCTACACCCAACGTGCAGCTTGAACTCACAGCCCCAAGCTCAAGAATCCCATGCTCTACCTACTGGGCCAGCCAGGTGCCCTGAAACCTGACATTCTTTAACCCTCAGCTAGTATATGTTCAATAACTGGAAAGGGGCTACTTGCTCTTATTGTACTGACAAGACAGCACTAATCTCAGACTAAGCCCCCATAAATCGTCCCATACAGCCAAGCCTATTCAGTGGCCTGGCCAAGCATGTAAAATCAGTAGTGGTTCATAAGAAAAAGGAACTGAGCCTATGACAAATTAACAGGTTATTGCAGTAATTATATTTGGTGTAGACGGAAGGAAAGGGAGGACTCTCCCCATCCCTGACCATCAACTGTGAGCTCTACAGTCTTTCACATAATACTCTCTGCATCCTCTTCACAGCACTCACAACTCTGACATGTTTATACAGGCTGTCTCTTTCCCACCAAAATCCAGGTTTCCGGACATCAGGACATATCCGGTCTTCTCACTCCCGTGTCTTATTGTCTCCAGGAGCACCTGACACATTAAAGATGCTCAAAACACAGTTACTGAGTAATGAATGAAAGCAAGCAAGTGGTTAAACAATGACCTTCTGTTTCTACACATTCTTTTTTATCCCTTGCTATTAGTTGTTGTCCTTTCCATGGCTCCACCATGGAAATTTCCTCTTGCCTTGGTTAACAACAATGCCTTCGTCTCAACACTCTTCCCAGCCAAGGACAGCCAGGGATTATTTGGAGTTGAACTATGAGAACTCCTCCTGAGCCCGAGCTCTAAGGATGTCTGCACTTGAACAACACAACTTTCCTTCTGGGTGAGAGACACTTGAGAACAGTTCCACCTCTCTTTGTGAAACTTCTGAGGTGTTTTTCATAGACTAGGTGCTTTCACTGAATAATGTTAACTTTGCACTCTCCAGCATGTCCAGAGCTACAAGATTCTATACATATGAAGAGACATGCCTCTTAGAAGCACCATCTTTCATGAAGTGATGTATATTGTAGCCACCATTCTGACCCATGACTTGGGTAAGATGTCCTCCTACATGGGATCGTTGCTTTCTAAATAACAAGCCAACATCCAACAGACATGCTGACATCCAACCCACAGCTACCTGTAGACCTCTCTGCTCCATCCCAAACCTCCACAAATCTGTAGTAGTTCTGGCAAGGCCCCATGCAAACTGCACATGAAGGCACCAGGCTTACCATCAGGCCTTCCATATTCCTTTCCCCTTTAGTTACTTCCACTTGGAAGTAGGCCTCATGTGGCCAAACCTGGGGAGAGGGCAGTGACTACACTAGGTGCTCTAACATGGTTGTAAGGCCAACCTTCACCTCATGCTTTGGGAGTTGGTAAGCATAAACTGCACAACGCATCAGATCCCTTCCAATGGAGGCATAAGCAATCAGACAAATGGTAGCCTTGTTGGTATCATAGAAGTATCATTGGGGCCCTGGGTCTGTTATACTAATTTTAAGCCCAGCCATGCCCTGTTGCCTTCTAAACTGCACTTGCTGTCATTTGAATCAGGCCCTTTTTTATTGACAACCCCGACAAGCCCGAAACCTATGCCCCCAGCAGAACAGACCTACAGACCTTCCAGAGCTCTATGGGAGAAGACCATACTCCATGCACAGGCACAAGAGTACCTAAGAAGCTTTTTGAATCACAGATCCCTGGTCTAGATATCTTCATATGGAAAATTTTGATTCAGGAAAATTGAGGTCAAGCCAGAGAATCTGTACTCTTTCAAAATTTATTCACTACCCCTACTTCTACCCAACCATTCAAGCAACCGCCTCATGGTTTCTGAAAAACACTCATTTTGGGAACCCACTGACTGACCTAGACTGCACTCCTATGAGCAATTCGAAAAGCAACACTGTCTAAGTCATTTTGCTCTCAGAACAAGGGGAGCGCTCCTTCTTTCACTCACTCATTTGCACATCAGGCACCAGGCTAAAAATACACAGGGAAATAAAGATGAAAAAGATACAGTTCCTGGGGGCAGGGCTAACTTCACTACTGTGGGGTCCAGGACAAAATGCAGGGTTCCTTGTTCAGAAAGTAGTAAGCATTTCAAGACAGTGACAGCAGAGCATTAAACCAAGCATAGGTCCCATCTGAATGTGCACAAAGCATATTCATATTGGGAACCCCTGGACGTAAAGGGCCTTCCTAACAGCAGTGCAGAAAAAAACTACTCATTTTGCTCTCAAAACGAGAGCTCTGAGCTCTGCCTAGGTCACTGGCCTTATCTGTGTATAAGGCAGGAATCTGGAACATTCCCACCTGAGAAATGACATTCAAACAGACAAAAAGTGATGAGATTACTGAAAAACACTCATCATCATGAAAGAGTCTCCATTTCAATAAATTCTTGTAGTTGAATGAGTAGCCCTAACACTTCCAATGAAGGAGCTTAAAATAACCACAGAATAATGAATTATTATTCTCTATTACTTTCAGGTTTTCCTGGGTGCTGCTATTTTCTAGAAGCTACAAAAATTAGTACTTAGGAATAAAGGCCCCTCTTTTTTTTTTTTTAAGATTTTATTTATTTATTTGACAGAGAGACACAGCAAGAGAGGGAACACAAGCAGGGGGAGTGGGAGATGGAGAAGCAGGCTTCCCGCAAACAGGGAGCCCAATGTGGGACTCAATCCCAGGACCCTGGGACCATGACCTGAGCCGAAAGCAGACGCTTAATGATTGAGCCACCCACGTGCCCTTTAGGGCCCTAAAGGCCCCTCTTTGTAGAGCTGACAGAGGCATAAGTAAGTGATATTCATGAGTTCATGAAAAAGAAAAAAATTACAAGTCTTCATTTCTACTTTGCTCGCAATATCTTCCCAATATCCTTTCTAATCTTCTAAGGAAATGCCAAAAAAAAAAAAAAAGAAGAAGAAGTGAAAATTTTCGTTCAAGACAGCCAGTTTGAAACTTGATTTAATTCAAATGCACTAAATAAATGAGCTCTTCCATACTTTAGAACATTAGCCTTGTTAAGTCATTTGTCAAACTCATATTCTGACATTTCACGTGAGTAACCATCATGATTTCAGAATATAGAATTATGTAGTTTAAGACATTGACGACTGTTTTGTTGTAAGGATTTGGGGATCTATAAACCCAAATCTAGGTATTTTTATTCCTATCCTTTTAAAGGTCAGAGAGAGGGCAGAAAAAAGTGCAGACCAAAAGCATGACCAAAAATGCCTGTCCCTTCATAAACACAGTACTTCAAAGCTCTTTGTACGGCTCATGACGGTTGAGGTTACTATTAGCTGTCAAAGTGCCAAAGACTCGGTTCTTCTACATTTACTATTTCATGGTTGCTTTGCTTTATTTGCATTCTGACATAATACTCAGCTTCAGAACATTACAAATAGCAATCAACAGAATTAAAATGAACACAGCTTTATAGCATACTGAAATTGTGGCTAAGGGGGAAGAAGTTCTCTGAGCAAAAGCACATATGGAGGAATGGGGCTCTGTGTTGTTTTAAAGACACCTACCCAGATGTTAAAGAATGTGTTCCCCCTGCACACAGAGGAGGAAGAGTCAGGAAAGGAGACTTTCCATGCCATTTCCAGCAGGCACTTGTATACTTCAACTTGCTATCGTGAACCCTTAGGTCACGGAATAGGAGTTGTTCATGCCCCTATTCAAAATGAAACCTCACTTTCAAGAAAAGAGGTAAAGGAAATCATCAAATACTGACTTAAAATTAATTTTACTCAGGGAAAGAAAATTTACAAACTCACACATCAAGTTTGCTAAGGAAAAGAAAAAATTATCTACTGAATTGAACACAGTGTACTTTTTGGACTTTTTTTTTAAGTCTACTGATAAATGTAACGTACATACACAAAACCAGATTCCAGTTTAGAGTTTTTAAAACTGAGAATATAACGAAATCTGTATCTCACTGTTATTTCAAGCTTTTTAGTCAAAACCTCTTAGATACACCTTAATCCGCAAAGCCCATAGTATAGTTTCAAAAGCATGTTGACTAAATAAGTTTTCTTCAAAATCATTCTTTTTAAAATACAGACCACAGACCAATGCTGGGGATTCTGACTTGGTAAATCTAGGGTGAGACTCAAGCTTTTTTTTTTTTAAATAAAATGTTTTTAAATTCACTACATGATTCTGAAACAGAGAGCTAAGTCTCAGGACTCTTGTTCTAAACCAATGGTTCTCAAAGTCTGGCCTCCAGACCAGCAGCATCAGCAACATCTGGGAGCTTGTCGGTAAGGTCCCTTCAGGATCACCACCCAGACCTACTGAATTAGAACCTTACTGGGGGAGGGGCGCACACTGCAGCTTAGCAAGCCCTCCAGGTGATTCTGATTCATGTTCAAGTTTGAAAATTGCTGTTTAATTAAAAAATGAGGCCACATCATTTGTCTTGTAATGCCTAAAACAAAGCAACCAGACCTTTCAGCAGGTTTTCTTTCTATAGTTTCTTTATTCAACACACAAATAAAAATAAATCTCAGAAATGTATTTCTCCCTAAAAGAACCGAATAGCTGCTACTTTGGACATGTTTCTATAAGCAATCACTCTGACCACCTTGAGCTCAGCCTCCAGCTCCTTCCCTGGGTTAGGACAGAGGTCAGCAAACTTTCGCTGTAAAGACCCAAAGAGTAAAGGTTTTCAGCCCAGCAGGCCACATGGTCTCTATCATAGCCACTCAGCTCTGCCGTTCACCATGCATAAATGACGGGTGTGGCTGTGTTCCAATAAAACTTTACTTACAAAAACAGCTGTCACGTCCGATTTGGCCCAAAGGCTATAGTTTGCTGACCCCTGAGTTTAAGAAATAATGGCAGAGTAGTTGGGGGAAGTGGACTGTGGAGAGGAATGAAACATACCATCCCTCACCCAAGAATGCGTATTCTCTCATGAGCACACACTTAGCCAATCTGGAAGCTATTCCAGGTGAAGGAGAGCAGGCTAGAAAGAAAAAGTGGGGTGTCTCATTTGTTTATTTATAACTTATTCTCACAGAAATACTAATTAGGTGCATTCTAGGTGCCTGGCACCAAACATCAAAGCCCTACCCCCAGAAACCCAAGTCCAACAGAAGAAAAAATAGAAATTGGAAACAATGCCATGTGAGATAGCCACACAATGAAATATTATTCAGTGTTCCAAAGAATGAGCTATTATGTCATGAAAAGGCAACAGGAAAACAAATACATATTACTACCTGAACGAAGCCACTTTGGAAAGACTACATACTGTAGGATTCTAACTATAGGACATTGTGAAAAAGGCAAACGATGGAGACAGTAAAAAGATCAGTGCTGCCAGGGATTAGGGCAGAGGGCAGATGAATCAACAGAGCACAGTGCACTTTAAGGGCAGTGAAACTACTGTGTAAGATAGTATACTGGGAGATACATGCATCCTAGATTTGTCCAAACCCACAGAATGTAGGAAACCCAGAGTGAACCCTAAAGTCAATATGGACTCTGGGTGATGATGATGTGTCAATGGAGATTCAACAATTGTAACAGATGTCTTCCTCTGGTGAGGGATGTAGATAATGGGAGAGGCTACGCCTGTGTGGGAGCAGAGAGTACCTGGGAAACGTTTTGACTTTGTTTTGTATTTAGAAGTGCCAGAGATTTTTTAAGAAGTCCATTAAAAAGCAATATTCTCTACCATAGAGTGAAAAAGAGATCTGATCAGAATATCAGTAGAGGGATAGTAGAATGTAAAAATAACGCCAGTGAGACATCTGATATGATAGTGTCATTCTAATCATGACGGTTTGATTCCATTAAGTCACAACCTGACCCATTAATCCATGGACCTCAGCTCATGGTTTCAGGGCTCAGTGTACTAATTGCATAATGAGCGCACAAGGCTGAAGAAAGAAGCCTGGTCCAAAGACCCCCCCCAAACTGTGTAATAACAGTAATAATGACCCCAACCGGCATCCCCCTTTTCTCCCATCATGGCCTCTCTCTTTGTAGTTATCTTGCCATTAGGCTGTACATTCATAGAGGGCATAAATAAAGTCCATACTTTATTCATCCTTGTGTCTCCAAGAACTAATGTATCGGGCACATGGAAGGCACACAATAAATACTGTATTATAACAGGAAATGAATAAATTGCCGTTTATTGAGTGGCCACTAAAAAATGCTTTAAAATGGATCAGATTGCTCTAGGAATATATAAGGGGTGACTGACAATCCCTGAAGGAGCTATGAAACAAGACAGTAGCAGGTCTGGGCCTCTGGGAAGGAACAGGATTATGCCACTTGAAGAACAAGGAGAAACATATTCCAGGTAGAGGGAATGGCAAGCGCAGAGGCAAAAAGTTGAAGACTAAACACTGAGGAAATGAAGAGAAAATCAATATAGTTGGACCACAGGGTAAACCAGTGAGGAAAAGGAGATTAAAAAAAAAAATTAAAAACAAAAGATGATGAAGGAAAATTGAGATGTACCTTATGTCTGAGAAATTCCGAGATTATCCAAACATACGGCATGGTACCATATAATCTGGAAACTGTTATGATCAAATACTTGAAAGTAGAAAGCCCCAATAAATCACTCTCACTGTAGCACAGAGGCCCGAATCGGGGGTGATTGCTGGAGCATGCTTAATGGACCCAGTGAAAGAAGTTGACCACAAAACAGTGACCAGTGGAATGGGTAGCAGAAAAAAAAAATTGAGAGGCTTTTCTGATTTTGCATAGCTATTCTTTCCTATTAGATGGGGAAGAAGGAGCGAAAGAAGATTTCTCCCCTGTCTCACTTGGGAGACTTTAGAACAGGTAAGATCCTTACCTGAGTCAGGAGACAGAGCAGGAGAAGCAAGCAAGCTTGGAATAAGACCCTATTCTTTTGTGGATTTGTTGAACTTCAGACATTTGGGGAAAGATAAAGTGTAGTCGCAAATGTTTGTTTTAACAGTGTAACTTATATGAAACCACTCTGAAAACTTGAAAACACAATGCAAACTACTAATATTTTTAAAAGTAACCAATATGTGATGCACCTGTAAAAGGTAATGCATGTCAAAACCAGAGTAGGGGTGAAATGGTCACATTTTTAGGGAGCCACAGAAGACGACTGCCAGATTGCCCCCCTACCAATAAGTACCCCTGGGAAGTGAAGGCCTATCAACGCATACCTAGAAAAATAAATATCTGGTCTTCTCAGCTGCAGGATTACTCTTGGCCCAGGCCACAGCTGGCCAGGCCTCCCTCCCAAAATCACTGGATTAATGTTAGTGAAAATAGTCCAGAAACAGCTAGAAAGTTCTAGTACCATCTTCTCAAAAGCAGGGACTGTAAACAGCACAATTTACATCTAAGTTCAAAGGGTCAAATTCGGCTTTCCTAATCCCAAGGGATGTCAAGGAATTGATTTGAGACAAGGGAGGGGATGGTTTATTTTTAAGATTATTTATTGAACAAGGGGGAGGGCCAAAAAGAGAGAGGAGAAGGGGAGATAGGGAGTGAGGGGGTTGGGGAGAGAGAGAGAGAGACTGATTCTCCTACAGACTCTCCCCTGAGCTTGGAGCCCAACACTGGGCTTGATCTCATGACCCTGAGATCACCATTTGAGATGAAACCAAGAGTGGGACACTTTAACAACGGAGCCACCCTGGCACCCTGGGAGGGAATGGGTTATTAAGACAGCATTCACTGCAGATCATAGAGCCCCAGCATCTGGGGTACAGTGAAATATTTAATGAAAAAAGAAGGGACTGACTCTATGGCACAGAAACTGACTGTTTCATTCAGACTTAGACTAGACATTTTCTAGTTTATTTAAACCTACAGCTGTTTTATCAGAATACCCAGAATAAACTAGTTTCCTAAAAATAATATACTGGCTTCGAAAAGGATTCAGGCAATAGATAACAAAAATATTCCATGTCAAATTGAGTGGCAAGATTGTGGAATATTTCTTTTCTTTTGGGAGAAGGTCCCTGTATTTCCTAAGTTTTCCATAGGACACCTACCAAATATATTATAGGGATTAAGCTTCGGTGGTAGGATTATGATTTCATACTTTTGGGAACATTTCTGTGTATTTTTTAGGTTTTCTATGGCAAAAATACATCACCTCTGTCATCAGAAATAAAATGTAATTTGCAGAGGAAAGAAAGTCATTCATGCCGGCTTCTTCCTCCTTGCCTCCTTAGTTCAAGCTACTTGTGACACCTCCTGTCTGCGACATCAATTCCAGCTTTCTCTCTGGCCCTACGGTGCCTTCTCCATTTAGCAGCCATAGTGCTCCTTTAAAATGTAGAGTCCTCCAGTAGGTTCGCTGCACAGAGAATTCATTCTCTGCAAGACCCATGCACCTGGCCCTGGCCTATCCCTCCCTCTGATTTTATCTCCTAATTTACTCCTCCCCCCACACCTGTCCCTAATTCCTATCTACTCCTACCCCTGTCCACCACCACACCTTTCCCTAACCCTCTCCCTCCCCAATGCCTTTCTCCTCCCAGCCATACTGTTTTACATCTGTCTCTAGAACAAACCAAGCAACCAGGAACAGGTCCGCAGACTTCACCTCCATACTCGTCCCAAATCAAAGGCTGTCTCTTCAGAGAGGGCTTCCCTGAGTGCCCTCCCGGGAGACACAATCCATACTATTTCTTGTTCTGCTCTTCACAGCACTTACAAGGACCTGGTATTATTTTATTTATGGTCTCCCTCCCCCTTTGAACCACCATCCTCTCCCTTTATAAACCCCTTGAGAACTGGAACCTTATTCATCTTGTTCAAACATCTGTCCTGAATATCTCCACAGAGCTCGTCCTATAGATGCACAATGAACTTTGGTAAGGGGGTAGGGGTTATCAGCTGCAAGATTTTATCTGCACGTTGCCTTCAAGTTTATTTTATGCTGTGTTTGAGGAAGTGATTAAGATGGCACATTTTCTTTCTCAGCACACCATGACATCACCATTGCTAGACTGTTGCGATATATGGAAGTAGAAGCAGAAAATGAGGGTTATCATTCTTCTTTCCTATGCTTTTCCCAGGGGCTACTTGGAACTGAACTAAGAGATTCGCCAGGTTAACTCTGCAATCTTTTTTTTTTTAACATGTGATCTAACCAAGACATTCAAACACAATAGCTCAAGAAACTTCAAGATAAAGGAGGGAGTGGAAGGTAGATACCTGTATATTCCCCAAAATGCAGATATTCAGATAAAAACTGGATTTGTACTCTTATCTTCCCATTGCTAAGCTACTCAGCAGAAAACAATGTCACAGAGAAACAAAACCAGACCTATCCTCACACCTTAGGATGTCTTTGTATCCCTAAACTAAGTTCCTGCCAGTGACAATCTGAAAGTTGCTGGCAGGCCTAAAAGCTAACTATGCCCTTGAAAAAGGCCCAGAATTCCTGGGATTTGGTACATAAATATATGAAGTCTAGAACTAGTTTGATGTCTCGCTTCTTGTCTGGATTTCCAGTTAATATTGAGAAATTCTAGTTCTGTATGGGTACAGTTATCTTCTCCTTAAGTTGCTGAAACTCAACCTAAAAGTTGTCCTAAATAATAGAAAACACATTTATCAAATCAAAAGCAATCAGTGACTGACCCCTTTCATGGCCCTCAAAGATAGTTGATGAGCTCTTTTTAAACTGCCACAGAAAATCTGAGAGGGGGGATAGCTGAGAAAGTTCCATAAAATTATTAAAATGAAAACATTTCTGATCATGTGGCTCCTCTATTGAAAACATGTGAGATTTATCCTGATCTAGGTTTTGAGAATCAACATGTTGCAGCTGAAGTGGGTTCGAATCCTAAACACTACTTGAGCCTGTCTCCAAAACAGGGGAGAAATGGAGAAGCAGATAGAAGTTCTTATTTAATGAAGGAAAGACTGGAACACATACCTACTAGGACTGAAGTACTAGCACTATTCAATTGTTAAGAGGAAAAATGAAATTCATTACTTTTCAAGTGCTTCCTTCACAGACTGAGGGAGTTTGTGACAGCCCACCTGTTTCCTATTTGATATGGAAGAGCCATGAACAGTGGGTAGTGAGACAGGGACAGGTTAGTAACAGATAATAAAAGGGCAGGATGGCCCCACCACCACTCTCAACTCTTCTAAAGGGAAACATAATGACTGGCACTGGGATCCACAAGGGAGACAGGAGGAGAAGAGACCGAATGGCCTACCTAAAATCCAAATGTAGAATAACTTTGTTTCCTGTTTTCCTGTTTTCTTCTTCCAACTGATCATTAAGACACTGTTCCAGGCGATGGCTGACAGTAGTCCTGAGTATTAGAACTTTCTGTCTAACTAGAACCAGAATGATCACCGCTAATTAGGTAGGAGACAAAAACACCTCTCAGAAACCATCCCACAGAAAGACACCAAGAACAAGAAGAGGCGGACCTCCGATGACAGTTTCTCTCAATAAAATCCTGGGTCTTTTGGAGCTTCTGAAAAGGGCGCTTCTTACGTCAACTCCACAGAGGGACACCCGGACTGGTGCTCAGCTAGTGTGAATCTACAAACATGAGAGGCCAGACTATTACCCTCAGAGTCCCTGGATAGCTTTTGTCTTGCCGCAGGTCAGCTGTGAGTTCAGAACTTCGGGGTGTCAGGACTGTATAGAGCCGGGAAGTTTACACCAGAAAAGGGAGGAAGAGATGGATTTCTCCCAGTTCCCAGGCTCGTAATGGGACTTTATAGAACTCTGTGCCTTCTGTAGAACAAAGCCTGTTAACTCAAGGCAGTTGGTTCCAGTCCCTACACAATAAACTCGAAATAGGAAGGTGTAGGTCTGGGCGGCCTAGCTCCCTCACACTTTCGTACTAGAGGTTGTTCACTTGTTCAGAGTTAAATGGGCCCACGAGGGAATGCATCACACACACCTGTTGTTAAAACGGAAGGTGGCTTTAGGGGAGGATGAAATAGGTGCAGGAAATTAAGGCACTCATCGTGATGAGCACTGAGCCCTTTGTAGAAGTGTTGAATCACTATACTGTACACCTGAAACCAACATAACACTGTATTTTAATCATACTTGAACGTAAAAGCTTAATTAAAAATTACTGACTAAACATCACCCCCTACTAAAGAAGGCCTTAAAAGCAATAATCTGTCCAGAAATTCTAACTTTTTTCCAAATATTTCCATCAAGTATTTCCTTATCTTTTTCCTTCCTCTATGTTTGGGTCCTTTGCTGTCATAGAGAAACAGCATACTGTTTTTAAGTGAGTTATTAATAAATTTATCTCTAAATTGAGGAAGTAAATTTAACAGCTGATTAGAAAGAAAACATTTCTCTGCCCCATTTGATTTCCATCACTCTATGTTATGGAATACTTGTGGACCTCCTCTTGCTTAGTAGGTTGGGGTTAATTGAGAAAAGTGACCCTTTCTCTCAAAACCTCCAGTTTAATTAACAGTAATGGAAACTGTAGCCACTATTCCATGACATTTTGGACAGTTTCTTTGGTAGTGCAGGGCTTACATTTATTTGAATGTTCTCTTTATGTTCTGAAAACTTTTTTCTTTTACATGAAGATCCATCTAAAGATGTTGACTCCAGCTTTCACCAAAAATATAATTTGCAACTACAAAGTTGATTTACATGTTTTTTACTCTTTAGCTGATGCCTCTGTGGAGAAGCTATCCTGTTCAACACCCAAGGACATGAGGGGTGCTAATTTTTTTTTTCTTTAAACTTGTGGACTCCTATTGATCTCTCAGGAGTAAAACCCTGAACATTTTGTTTTTACAAATAACCTGATACCTGTAGTATGAACGTTTCCTTTCCAGTCCGCTGAAGTTCAATGCTGAGCAAGGTTGATGTTGAATTTTAATATGACTCTCCCTCGGCTATAAGTGAAATTTAGAAATTTCACTTACATTTTCATTTTTAAAAGGCTGCCAATTACAACATCCTCTTTGCCTATATGTATCTGCCTGGAATATGCCGGATTTTTTTTTTTTTTTTTGTACTTTTAACCTCATTTTGTAAACAGAGACCCAAATTTTACCAAGCAAGTGGGGGACAGGGATAAAAATAACAAGAGGTAATAAAGAACACTGACGTTTATTTCAACTTCATCCTCTAAGGATTTTTAAAATCACACAAAAAGTCCTTTTTCTCAGTCTCCGTTAAAAGCAAACCTGCAATGTGAGAGCAAGGCTAACAGTTACAAAACCCTTCCCAGCTGCGGATTTCAGAGCTAGCAAAAGCACTGAAAAGAGAAAAGCATGCAAAGGAACCCCCCTTACCTGAAGTGAAAGCAGTACACCAGCTTGGTGACTACTGTAACCATCTTTCCCAAGTCAAGAGCCGGCAATGCCAGAGTGCCAAAAAGTGAAAAAGGACGCGAGGTTTGGAGCGGCTGCCAGAATCTTGCCAGGTCCTTTCTCCCGGGACACACCTCCCCTCTCTGGCTCCGAAGACAAGCGGCTCTCGCTCGCCCTTCACGGTTAACCACAAGCCCGTCGTTTCTGCTCCATCATCCAGCAGCTGCTGGAAGCACCGGGCTGCAGCGTGCACGCCGGGGTGCTGAGAGGAGCCCCGCGCGGAGCAGGCGGAGTGCAGCCCGGGAGAGCCCAGGGCTGTGCGGCCGCAGCTGACGATCCTAAAGCCGCATGTTACTGGGCAGAGAGCAGCTTTCCAGGAACGAGGACCAGCTGCGGCACAGCCCCGGCGCTTCCCGGAGCCCAGGGCAAGCCCGAGCAGGCGGGGAGCTCAGGAAGACGCCCGGCTACTGAGCATGCTCGGCTGGTCCCCGGCGCGGCGAGGGCCTTTCAACCGGTGACTTCTCTTCCTGATTTGAGAAGGGGAGAAGGCAGAAATGTGCAGGGGTGAGATTGAGTGGAGGTGATTTCATCAACGTGGAGATGACCTGCTCCCAACCTCTCCCCCCCCCCAAAAAAAAGAGAGATATTGCATTGCAATTAGCAAATATTATCGATTAGATTGATAAAGATGTTTGGAAGCTATCAGTACTGTTTAGTCTTTCTGCACAGTTAAGCTGTCTCTGGGGTCAAGTATGTAGTGTAGGCAGTGAAAGGATTTTAAACCTAGAAAATCACTATCACTCAAAGGTTTGGAATTAAATTGCCTGCATTTGAAAGTCTGAGTAAGCCATGTGTCGTAAATCAGTTGATATGTACACAAGGAAATCTGCCTAAAGACAATGACCTTCTTAAGAAAAACATTTTATAAGGTGTGCAATTTTTGAGATTTAAATGTTAATTTATATCATGATAACTTACATTTTGAAGTTTAAACCTTTCAGATGGCAAGCTTCAGATACCAGGGAGTGTTGCTTATTCACGACTGTAAACACAAATCCTTTTTCAGGGTTTGGTAAATGACAAGTACTCCATAAATGCTTGCTAGAAGATGAGTTGTGGGTTAATCTGTAAATGGCACAGGCAGGCTGACGTCCTTGAATTTGATATGAACTCTTAACCTTCTCAGCTTCGTGTTTCCGGCAGAGCAAGTATTTGAAAATAGGAATACACTTAACGTCTGTTGTGTAAGTGTCCAACATATAAGCAAATTAGTTTTAAAAATGATTTTCATTTTCTTGCTGTTGTTTTGTGTGTGTATTCCCTTTTCTTCTCTTTCCAGCCCTCTAAGATAACTCTTAGGCAGCTGAGCCAAACCCAGAGCATGTTCTCTCTGCTACTGTTGAAACCAGGGACATTGACTCTCCGTGGTTTGCAGATAACAGAATTATTTCATTTTGAAAAACTTTAAGCCAGTCATTCCTGCCAAGTCTGTGGAGGGTGAATCCAAGAGGCACTCATGGCTCAAAGCTGGGCCTGTGAAAATCCATACAGAACACATGGGTGAGCTGAGAGTAAGGTGTTTCTGGAATCCTTACCAGGTATTACCTCGGCCCATTGATACAATCCCTTAGGCAGGACAATTCCTTCTCTCGTTACTCCCCCTTCCTCTATCCTTTGACCACCTTTTCTTAAGGTAAGAGTCCGAGTCTCCTGAGTGCTTCTTGAGTCCAGAACATTTCCTAGCTCCCCTCTCCTATGTCTCTCCAGTGCAAACTTTTATAACCAGGCTTCCTGGATTGTCCTCAGCTAAATCATGCCTCACCTACCACCAGTGGTGAATTTTTTTTTTTTTTTTTTAGATTTTATTTATTTATTTGACAGAGAGAGATCACAAGCAGGCAGAGAGAGAGAGGAGGAAGCAGGCTCCCCACTAAGCAGAGAGCCTGATGTAGAAGCCGATCCCAGGACTCTGAGATCATGACCTGAGCCGAAGGCAGAGGCTTAACCCACTGAGCCACCCAGGAGCCCCCAGCGGTGAATTCTTTAAGGACTGAAATAATGCTGGCTTTTGGCATCTATACAGTTGTCTACATTTGCACAATTACTCGTTTTACATGTTTTCAGATTAGTTGAGGCACCCTAGGGAGTCCTTCTAATTGTACTGATCAATTACAAAATTGGTGGAGTTAATTTAGGGATATTTCCTAAAAGTGATTCCAGAATGAAAAATAATTTTTTCAATCAAGCCAAAGACTTCATAGCTGAAAAAGCAGATGTAGGCCTATTTGTGCAGACCCGATAAATATAGATAACTAGGGTAGAGTAGTTTGGTCTTTAATTCCTGCTTCTCTACCCCAAATAGTAATAGAGATGGAGGCATATCTATCCTTACCACGGGTCCTATGGATACACACATTTTATTTCATAGCAAAAATTCCTTATACCGTCTTTCTCATTAATGCCCTACATTTTTTTTCTTTTTGCTATTCATCATTTTGCAGTGAATCTTGTTCTCAAAAACTACCCAACCAGCCCCTCCGTTTTAGTCCCTTACTCTTCAATTCTTTTTCCATACTTCCCCTAAATTCTCTTCCTAAAATTCCTTTATCATTACAGTGAATTTTGTTAGGTGTCTTGGTAAGTCCTCCCAGGTTTCTCCTAGTAGATCTCCAATTATGATTATTTATTCATTCGTTAAATAGTCCATTTGCCCAGTAATACCTTGACTGGTCTAACTGGTCTAATTTCCCACACCTTCACCATTCATTGGTTAAGAGATGGGTATGTGACCCAATTTTAAGCCATAAAGATGCTAAGAAAGTTTGCAACAGATGTCAGAAGTGTTTTTCTTTTCTCATAAGTGAGAATTATGAAAAACACTAATGTCTCATTTTCAAACAGGTTAAGCATGCAGCCCTTAATGTTACTGGGAATCATTCTTCTACCTTGAAAAGATTGTACTTGTAAAGAACCAATGCTGGGGGTGCCTGGGTGGCTCAGTGGGTTGAGCCTCTGCCTTCAGCTCAGGTCATGATCTCGGGGGTCCTGGGATAGAGCCCCCCATCGGGATCTCTGCTCGGCGGGGAGCCTGCTTCCCCCTCTCTCTCTGTCTGCCTCTCTGCCTACTTGTGATCTCTGTCAAATACATAAATAAAATCTTTTTTTTTTTTAAAGATTTTATTTATTTATTTATTTATTTATTTATTTTTTTATAAACATGTATTTTTATCCCCAGGGGTACAGGTCTGTGAATCACCAGGTTTACACACTTCACAGCACTCACCAAAGCACATACCCTCCCCAATGTCCATAACCCCAACATAAATAAAATCTTAAAAAAAAAAAAAGAAGAAGAACAAACGCTCTACAAAGCAAAAGGCAGAGATGAAAAACCCAGGTCCTTGATGAATATCATTAAACTGATCCACCTACACAAATGTCTTCTTTACCTCACCTCTTGGAACGTGAGCCAATAAAATCTGTTGAAAGCCTCCTGCCTGAGATAAACTTTTTTTTTTTTAATTTCTTATTCAAAATCCTAAAATGATTAAGAAATAACTAAATTTCTTAGCATAGCATTTGGAGAATGTTCTCCTGGTCCCATTCACATTTGTACATTTGTTTCCCATTATTTTCGGGTAGGCATTTTACATTTAAACTACTAGATCTAACCATGTCGTTTGCTGTCCCAGAGCACAGCCTGTCTTCGTCCTCCATTTTCTCCTACCAGTAACCAACTCTTCCTTCAAGGTCCAGATTAAAAGATGCTTTATCTGAAGTGGATTTTCAGAATTAATATTTCAACCTTCTATATTTTCATACATGTCACATGTACCTCTGTGTGTAACTGTGGGTCCCTCAAGAAGCCGAGCCAAGATGAGATTAAATGTGCAACAACTTTATTAAGGAAAATATCTGAAAAAACAAAATAGGAAGAGAGCTGGACAAGACCGGGAGCCATCAGACTACAATCAAGTCTGACCCTGAGTGGAGAGAGAAGGAAGGGAGGAAGCTGGATGCAGTGTAGTTCTGTGGAAAGTTCAGGGAGGCTGTTGATGAATCCTCAAGCCAAAGTCTTCCCTTGAAGGGATCCAGCTTCTCCCAGAAGTGAGCTGCTTCAATATCATTGCCACCATCGGTGGTTGCCTAGGAGAAGCCTGTGGGATATGGGGCTTCAACAAAAGAGCTATGTGACTGTCAGGGCATAGGAGCTGTGGCCTTAGTCACCTATGCTCTCTGTGTCTGGAAGGGTAGAAGGCACTTTCCCATGGCTGCCATGCTTTTCATTTATCGCTCATTCGATCTTGTCCTACATTCTATCTGTCATGTAGATGAGTCTCTTCACTAGATAATAAATTTAAGGGCAGGAATTGGGTCCATCTTTGTTCCATTATATGTTTCACATAGTAGGATCCCAGCAGTTTGTTACTCTGTTACTCAAGCTGAATTCTAGAATATGTGGCCTCAAACTTCTGTAATAATAACTCCTTACAAAAGTAATAGGGAACAGGGCGCCTGGGTGGCTCAGTCAGTAAGCATCTGCCCTCGGGTCAGATCGTGGTCTCGGGGTCCTGGGATCGAGTTCAGTGTCAGGCTCCCTGCTAAGGGAGGGAGCCTCCTTCTGCCTCTGCCTCCTCTGGTGCTCTCTCTTCTCTCTCAAATGAAATAAAAAAATAATAGAGAGAATGCTCCCCTAAAGTCTATGAGAATTTGCTTCCAGGAGATATTAAATACTATTCCATGACTAATACTTTTAAAGAGAATGAACAGTCTCAGTCCCCTGGCTACTAAACCCTGCAGGTCCACAAGTCTTCACACAGAAGTCCTACTCTGAAACTTAAGGGCCACAAGGCAGGGAAGTTGAGTACCTGCTGACTAATGCCCCATTTTTCACAAACTCAATCCCCAAGGCCCGTGGATTCCTGAACTTTTAGGTTATATTTATAATGCGCTTGGGTTCTTGACTGGGAAAATAAATTCCTCTGCCAGGTTACACTTTGTACTAATTCCTCAACTTTCATTTTTAGGTGATATGAGAATGGATCTTTCAGGTACCTTTTCCAGGTAAAAATAAGTTAAAAGTGATTCACTAAAGGGGGGAAAGATTAGAAAAATCTGTGATTACTTAAGGTAATTAAGTATTATAATTAAGCAAAGAGGAAAACATGTAAATATATGTATTTTGGCATATTATTACACTCCATCTTAATAGTGTCCTATGTATCGTTGTTAATTAGGGTCAACCAATTTACTTATGGTTAAGATAATAATAGTAATAATAATAATAATTAATAATAATACTTATAAGTCAGGGTCCAGTAAGGAGGCAGAAACCTCAATAATTTGAAAAGAGAGAGCTTACTATAAAGAATTATTATTGATTTTCAAGGAAAACTATTACAATGGAATAAAGAGCACTTTAAAGAATATCCTGTAGGAGACTAGGGCAGGCTGCTCTGGAACAATGATTATTTGGAGTTAAAAGTAATCAAAACCCTGCAAATGCAGGAAAAGCTCTCTTGCCTCCCCATAACTGTCTGAATTTACATAGAAAAGGAGAGTTTGCACCAGGAGCTATTAACAAAGACTTCCCTTTACCTAAGAAACTTATCTGCATAATAGGACAACTTGTTTTTCCAAATACCTCCTTTCACCTTCCTGCTAATGAGATTTCTCCTCATTGTATCCTCAAACCACCCGCCCCCACTTAGCCCATACAAGCTTCCTGTTGCCTCTTTGCCTTTGGAATTTCATGTCTATGTGTATTTCCCATATGTACACCCATTAAATGTGATTTTCTCCTTTTAATCTGTCTCATGTCAATTTGATTCTAAGTCCACCTAGGCGGACCATAGGTCAGAGGGAAATTTTCCACCCTGACAACCCCTAGGCTGAGGGGGTACCCAAGGAAGGAGGTCCTCCCCGAGACAGGGACCCAGCCTTTTTAGGATAGCTGTTGCCCACTGGAGGGTAGAGGAGTTTGCTGCTCTTCCCAGGCCACAGTTAGTCCACACCAGCGAGCTGAGGCTGACGGGCATGAACCATAGGGGCTGGGATTCCCATGCTGGAAGCTTCCTGCAGCAGTGCCAATGGGCTAAGCCTTGTATAAGGATCTCAGCATTGCGCACTGGGATACTGACATTTGCTGGGAGGCTGTGTCCAGACGCTGCTGTTGAACAAAGTGAGACAGATACCAGCTGAACTTACCAGAAAAGTCACCTGTAAGAGGTACGGTTGAACTCTCTGAGCACCCACACAATCCAAGTAAATCCATAGGGTGAGGATGCGCCACTGAACTTCCTGATCTCGCGCTAGCTGGAGCGCCTGCAGAACTCATCTGGGAGACGTTGCCTGGAGATGGCGAGCTGCCCCTGGATGATGGAGAGCCTGCTCCCATGAACGCAGAACTCACCTGCTAACTCCTGGGGGTTACCGCTGTACTTACTGCTGGAAAGCCTAGTGATACTTTGGGAACATACTGCAAAGGTTTTTATGGGAATGTTGCTGAAACCCATGAGCTCCCCTTAAATGCTCTGCATGCCAGCCTAACACTGGAGAGCAAGAACACTGGAACACTCGCTTCCAGGAATCCACAACCCAAGAAGGGACCTCCCTACCTCCTGCAGTGTCCCTCCAGCACCCTCTACTGACAAAGCTTAACAGATAGCAAGAGACAAATGTTCCGGTGTCACAAGCAGGCAATGAAGGATGGATTGGGAGCTGAGAGATAATAAATTAATAACTGACTGGCACGGTGCTTTTGTCAAAATCACTACTTTATATTGAGATTATCTCTTTATTCATTTATCTCTTCCACAGGCAGCTGATGGGTGTCTCAAAGGTAAGGATAATTTTTATATTTTATGTGTAGCATTGGGCCTGGCACATACTGTGTGTTTAACAAACATTTGTCAAAATGTAGTACTGCATATATAAATATTACATCCTGCAATAAAAGACTCACTTTGTTTGACAAGCATTGGGTCTACCCAAATTTAATTGGCATGAAGGGAGACCATTACTTTCATTATTTGGAATAATGCAATAGTGTTAACTGACACATTGCTCACCTGTAAAGTCACCATTTTCTAAAAATGAAATTTTTGTAGTCCCTAGGAATTTTGGTTGGGATTTACTGACTGGAAATCCTCCTCCATGAATCACTAGAGAGAAAGAAACCTCTTCTCTTTATAGGCAGATTATTCTATGCAGAAACTTACTGAGAAAATGAGAAAAGTAATTATACTTGTAAGCTACATGATGTCCACCTTACATAGACACTAGTAAAATGGAATAATAAAAATAAAATGATTCAAATATATAACAGAAGTTCATTGTGCTTAGGTATGCATCAACAAGATCCATTTTTGGTGATGTTCTAATTAAAAGACTAATTTTGTCTTATGTTGAAGATAGTATCTGTACTCAATGAATCTGGGAGTTGAATTGAGAGATGAATTTGCTTAGTTAATATCAAGTAGTAAATCAGTGCCTCCTATAAAACAGGGACCAAAATATAACTAAGGTATAGACTTAGCTATTGTAGTAATGGGACCCAATGGAACCCCAAAAATACAATGACTCAGAAAAGATATAAATCAATTTCTTTCTGGTTTTTATGGGGTAGACTTTGTTCCATAAAGCCTTCCAGGACTCAGGTTCCTTCTTTCTTATTGTTTGACCATTCCTTAGAGTATGGTCTTGTCCCCATGGTAGAAAATGGATCAATGGCAAAAGTCAGACCATGCTTTTCTATCACACTGGCTTAGGGATTAAATGAGAGACACAGCAGCTGTTTATCACGAGTCCATCCAAAAAGATGATTTTGTAAATTCAAAAAGATGATTTTGTAAATCATCTCTGCAAGGTGAGTGTTTTTATTCAGTTCAATGACAAAGCAAAGGCATCTTCAGTTTCCCAGAGCAGTCACTTTTTAAAAATTTGAACAAAGATATGCTGTGTTTATATTGTCTTGAGCAGTGTCTCTTGGTTCTAGCCACCTAAAACAGAAAAGAAAGTAGAGGATAATAATTTATATATTATAATAGATACATATTATATATCTATTATAATAATAATTTCTAATTCCCTTGGAGAGAAATAATGTTGAGGTTATACTTCCACTCAATTCCCTTGACTAGAGACTCACATGGTCCTAACTCTTCAAGGCAGGATGGGAAACGTAGCCTCTAGCTGATTGGGGTTTGTCTTAAAAGAGAGGGCAGAAGAGAGAAAGAAATTTAGCAGTCTTTACTACACAGAAATCTTTATTCTGATAATATTAAAATTGTTGCTTAGTGTTAAATACTTCTCATTTTAGAAACATGTTGAATACTTCTGTAATATTAGCTATTCTGAATATGTTAAATGGTTAGAGAATTGAGGTCGGCCTTTATAGTTCCTATTACCATATTTCATTAAATTAATATATATAGTCCTCTAAAAAATATAAATCATTCACCTTTACACAATAAATTGTAGTAATGTGCCAGGAAATAAACAAGCATATTAAAAAATAAATTTTTAAAAATTGGATATTTCTAAAGAAACATAGCAGACTAGGAGCAGAGGTACAAAATTTAACTTGAAAGACAGAAATTATTTAACAACAGCAAAAAGTACACCAATATGGAGGAATGGGCTATAACATCATTCACTAATGTTTAAAAATTGTCATCCAGGGGAAAACAAAAGATATTAAGAACTAATAGGAACAAAGATACAATGTAAAAGTGTTTTAAAATCTCACTCTGATACAGTTAGTTTGAGTGAAAAAGTAATGACAGGAATAACCACAATTGAAAAAGCAGCATAAAATATTATACGATGATAGTTTAGAGACCTATGCAAACAAATGTGAAAACTTGAAATAGATGATTTTCTAGAAAGGTTAAAAAACAATAATTAATGACCCCAGAAAAGAGACAAGACCTAACAGATGAACAACCACACGAGAAACTCAGAAATTAATCAGATAAACTCCAAACAAAAAATGGTCCCATGGATAATAATATTTTTCAAACTTTCCGTATGCAAAGAATTTCAGTGTTATTTAAATTGTTTTAGATACAGAGAAAGAAGGAAGTCCTCTGCATTATTCAAGGTTCTCCAGAGAAAGAGAATCAACAGGATGTATGTATTAGTCAGCTCAGGCTGCCATAATTAGATACCATGGACTAGATGATTAACTAGAGCCTGGAAATCAGAAATCAGGGTCCCAGCACAGTCAGGCTCTGGTAAGAGCCCTCTTCTTGATTTACAGATAGCTGCCATCTTGCTGTGTTTTTATATAATGGAGAACAATGATGGAGAGAGTAAGCTTTTTGATGTTCCTTCCTTAAGGCCACCAATCTCATCATGATAACCCCACCCTCATGACCTTAATCTAAACCCTGTTACTTCCCGAAAGTCTCATCTCCAAATATCATCATAATGAGGGCTAGGGAGGGTTGGATGGGGCATACAATTCAGTCCATAGCAATGTACATGGGGAGGGGGTGAGAGAGGAGAGAGAGAAAATGTTAATGCCAAAATCCTACACAAAATATTAATATATAGAATTTAAGAGAACAGTAATGGTGTAAAATAATATAACCAAGTGGAGTTCATTGAATGAATGCAAAAACAGATCAAAAATAGAAAATATATTTAATCCCATTTATAGGTCAAAGGATAAAAAGAAAACAAATATGATGATCTTAATAAAAGCTTAGTAGGACCATTTTTTTCTGGCGGGAAAAACAGAAAAGGGGGTCTTAGGCGCCTGAGAATATCAAGGAATCCCTGAAATGACAGAGCTGGAAAATGAGACTCCCTAATTATGTGTCTAGTTTAATACAAACCAAGTTCACACCTGATCTATGTACAAAACAGATAAAAAGAAACACAGCAAGGGCTGTGATGATATAAAATAGCACCCAATCTCCAGACTGGCCCAAGAGTGGTGTGTGCATAGGGCAGACCATATAGCATCGCTTAGATTTGAAAACTGAACTGACAGTAGAACCACAGCCCATGGATTGCAATAGAGCTTTCAATCTGATGTTGACCAATTCCAGTCAACATAGTCCACAGGATTTTAAGAGGACCCAGAGTCTCAAAGCATAATGTTCAAAATACCCATGATCCAACACAAATTTATAAAGGGTGCCAGGAAAAGATACGTAAAGGATAATATGTAAAAGACACATAAAGGAAAAGATACATAAAAGATAATCATCAGGGACGCCTGGGTAGCTCAGAAGGTTAAGTGCCTTCGGCTCAGGTCATGATCCTAGAATCCTGGTATTGAGTCCCACATCAGGCTCCTGGGGAGCCTGTTTCTCCCTCTTCCTGCTGCTCCTCCTGTCTGTGCTCCCTCTCCCCGTCTCTTTCTGACAAATAAACAAAATCTTGAAAAAAGGGTGCCTGGGTGGCTCAGTGGGTTAAGCCACTGCCTTCGGCTCAGGTCATGATCTCAGGGTCCTGGGATCGAGTCCCGCATCGGGCTCTCTGCTAGGCGGGGAGCCTGCTTCCCTCTCTCTCTCTCTCTCTCTCTCTGCCTGCCTCTCCATCTACTTGTGATTTCTCTCTGTCAAATAAATAAATAAAATCTTTAAAAAAAAAAATCTTGAAAAAAAAAAAGATAATCATCAGATGCCAACCCCAAGACAATGAGATATTGGAATTAATGGACAAAGACTACGACTCAGGGATAAAACCAACAAGCATAGTGAAGTATGCAACAATGTGATGAATTTCAACTGCATATGTTAAGTGAAATAAGCCAACTCAACGGAGTGGGATCTGTGTGATCCCATTTATACGGCAGTCTGGAAATGCAAAACTACAGAGATGGTGAACAGATCAGTTTTTGTCAGTGGTCATCAGTAGGGAGTGGGATCCTCCACAAGAGAGGGGCACAGTGGAATTTTTTGAGAAATGGAACTGTTCTATGTGACTCCATGACTCTATGCATTTGCCAAAGCTCAGAACTAGATAGCAAATTGTGTGAGTTCACACTTTGTATATTAAAAAAAATTTCAAAATATTTTTAAAAATTGCTCTGTTTTCTCTACCCAAAGAATAATTTAACTGTAATGATCCCACCTGTCTTACATGAGAATATTGTCCAGAATGTTCATATCGCGTTGTTTTTACAGCTACAAACTGATCACTGCATTTAGTGTTTTATATACTCAATTTTTAATGATTTACCAAAATGTAAAAAATTTTTTTTTCCTTCTCACATCTTATTGCCTTCTGCAATTACTGTTCTTCTGAAATACTTTCCTTAAATAATTCATTCAACAACTTTTGTTAATAGTAAATTCCCTCAGGTTTTGTTTATCTTAATAGCCCTTCATTTTGACCTTACATTTGAATAATAGATTGAATCTAGCTTCTCAGTTTTTTTCCTCTGAACATTTTGAATATATTATTCCTTCTTTTTGCTCCTAATGATGCTGTTTGTAAGTCGGTTTTTGGTGCCTCAGTGCTTAACATCTTCTTGTTTCTGACCTTAACTGATTACTTGTTTGACTTACAAAGGGTGGATTCCTATGTACGTTGAATTTGGAAAACTTCCTTATATATATTATTTAAAACCTTGCCTCTCTTATATTCTCTGTAGTGTCTTCTCATGGAATACCAGCTACGCATATATTAAACATTCTTATTCTCTGTGTCTATTCACTACTCTTTCACAGCATCTCTTTTTTAATTGTGTTGCTTCTGGGATAGTTTTCTCAGCAGAATCTACCAACTTGCCAAATCTCTTTCTATACTCATCAATCTTATGTTTAATCCATTTAGTCATTGTTAAATTCCAGTGACTATTTCTTTTCTACAAACTTGGTTTTTTTCTTTATAAAATTTGTTTGGCAATTTTCATAGTGACTTGTATAGTTTTCTCATGTTCTTGTTTGTTTAGTTTATAATATCTTAATTATTCAAACATACCTAATTTATGCTATGTACCCAATAATCCTATTCTCGGGGGTAGGGTCCAGTCATCTTTTTCTCTGCTAATGTCTTTCATGGTAGATTGTGTCCATGTGTGTTTTACAATTTTAGATTGTGAGCTTATCTTCCCAGGACTTTATGGATGGTAATCCTTGTGACTTGATCTGAGGTATCTCGGGTTTATAACTAGTCTAGAATGAAAATTTATGTTGATTTATTGGTATATAGTTACCAGGCAACAGATGGTGGTAATTCACATCTCAAACTTGTGTGATCGGGTTCATGATTATAAATTTTCAAGGGATTGTCCATTTTTTTCAACTAGAGACTTAGCTGAGTTTTACTTGTCACCTACCTGTGATGGGAATGGGTAATTTTTAGTCCACCCTTCCCCATATGCGTATATGAGTTCTAACTCCTTATCCTTCTGTAGGACCAATTCCCTACATGCTATTTCAGTATGGATTTATGCTCAGTTAATTTCCAAGCCTCTAGTTTATCAAGAGTATAAAGGGTATGGGGATTGAGTATCAAACTTGAGTAGCAACTCACACTTACTTTTTTTGTGGTCAGTTTCCTTCATGTTTTTATCCTTTGAAGATTTTCCTCTTTCTTGTGAATATTGTTGTGTGTATCAAAATGATGTTTGCTATATTTATCATTTCTATTATATTTTATAGGAAAGATTTTCAGTTTATCTTTACTACCTTAATTTTCAGGAAGACTTTTTTATATGATATTAAAATACATTAATTTTCTCACATCTTTCAATCTCCTCAAAATATTTTGATATTAATTTTGAAGATATTTTAATGGTTCTGGTTAAAGATGAAACCATATAACATGACCAATAAATAGTTAATGTTAAAAGACTAAAATGCTGACATTAGGTTTATAAACAAAATGGTAATCTAGAATTTTTGCAGCTGATTTCTTTTAAAGAAAACTGTGAACACAGAGATGATTAGGAAGGGATAATTGTGTAAATAACTTGAATTCTTCTCAGGCAAAATTTTTCATTATGAGAGTCTAATTCTAGGAAGAAAATTGACATAGAAGTTTGAAAGTCCAGTGTGCTAAATTAATGGTCCTGGATGTTTGCTATGCATCATCAATTCTTAGAGACATAAAAATGATTTAGTTAAATTGTTGGCAGGGCTTCAAGGAAATGAGTAAATGCTTTTATGACTGATGGTAATATAAATGGGTACCACTTTTTCAAAGAGCAAAAGGGCAATATGTAACAAGATCTTAAAAATATATTTATATTATTAGACAAAAGTATGCTACCTCTGATTATATAGCTTTCTTCCATTTTTATCCATTCATTCCTTTCTTCCTTTGTTCATTGGCCAATAGTGTTTAGGGAGCCAATTATGTGTAAAATATTATGATTATTTGGTGAATAGAAAGATAATCTAGACATGATTCTTTCCTTTGGGAAACCACAGGCCTAATTATCTAACAGACTTCATCTCCTACCTTACACTCATACCCTGCCCCCAAGGAGAAGCATTACATACAAAGATATTAAAGGCTTGAAAATTTATAATAGCAAATTTTTTCTGTATAAGTTGCTCTATCACTACAAAGCAATACAATAAAAACATGCATAATGAATGTGTGGAATTCTGTTTCTTCTATGAGGGAGTAATAGAGTCAAATTAACTTCCAGCCATAAATATCTAAGTAGTTGAAGATTATAGGGGAAACTATTTTTAAACATTGGAAAACTGCCAACAGAGGACTGTAAATTCCGACCTGAAAAAAACTGATGTTAAATTTACCATCACCTGTACTTTCTGCCAGAGGTAATTCTCTGTAGCATAAGTAAGGGAAATTTTGAAAGGTCTGACAATCATTCTGAGTTGGGTAGACCAAGGTTGATGGTCTAAGAGGATGAATTGAATAGAATTCATGGACAGCTTACCCTAAAGAAAGAAGGTTCACACACAAAAAAATCTCCAGAAGTCTACAATAGGGAACCCTTGAGTCTTTATCTGAATACCAAGGTGTCCAAACATAGGGGGAATGCACCTAAAGCCAGACAAAAATAGCTTTCAAGAAAAAAGCAATTATTGAGAATTTGAAAGACAGACAATCCTCAGAGACATAGAGTCAGAAATTATTGAATTACTGAATGGAGAGTTCTCATTGAAAACATGAGACTAGAAGGGCTATATCTTAGAAGTAGAGTAAAATTGTTCTTAGAATAAAGTTTACTCTAAACTTAAAAGAGCTTAAAAACAAATCCCACAAGGAATAAACTTATCTAATGGAAATTTGACTGCTTTCCAGAAACTAATCAAATGGTGTTTAAAAAGTACAAAAAATCTAGTAGTCAATGATATAAAATTCATAACATTCAACATTTTCTCAAAATTAGCTAGATGTGAAGACGGAAAATGTAACTCTTAACCATGAGAAAGTCAGTCACTAGAAATAGAAAAGAAATGACAGAGATGACAGAATTTGCAGAAAATTATATTAAAGCATTATTGCAAATATGATACAAATGTTCGAATATGTGAAAGAAAGTAGGATTATGAGGAGGAAAGAAACTGAAAGTATAGAAAAACAATGAAATTCCTAGAGATGAGAAACACAATCTTTGAATTGAAAATACAAAGGATGGAATGAACAGCATATTTGACTTTGCAAAAATAAAAGATTAGTGAAATGAAGGACCTAGTGACAATCTATTCAAAATGGAGTACTGGGGTGGGGAGGAGGGTGAGAATGAAGTACGGAAAGATAAAAGAAAATAATAATCAGAGCACAGTGACATGAGGAAAACTATTGGTCTAACATTTATGCATTTTGAGTCCCAGAAAGGGCAGGATAAACAACAACAACAAAAAAAATCAACAAAAATTTCCAAATTTGATGAAAACTGTAAATCCACAAATCTAAGAAATCCAACAGACTCCAAATAGAAAAAAATAAATCAAACCATATAATATTATAATCAAATTGCTAAGAACCAGTGATAATGAGAATATCTTAAAAGCAGCCAGAAAAAAAGGCATGTTAGATGTAAAGGAATGATGATTAGAATTTCTGCAGACTTCTTGCCTAAAAACAATGTAAACCAGAAGATGATGAAGGGACATCTTAAAGAGCAGGAGGAGAAGAGGATACTGTCATCTTAGAATTCTTTACTCAGCGAAAAGTGTTTTCAGAAATAAAGGCAAAACTGTCTTCGGCTCAGGTCATGGTCCTGGGGTCCCGGGACTAAGCCCCTCGTTGGGCTCCCTTGAGCAGGAAGACTTCTTTTCCCTCTGCCCCTTACCCTGCTCGTGCTCGATCTCTCTTGCTTACTCTCAAATAAATAAAATCTCAAAAAAAAAAGGGGGGGGGCAAGGTAAAGTCTTTTTTACATGAGCAAAAGCTAAGAGAATTTATTGCCTGCAGAACCTCATTATAAAAAAATGTTAAAGGAAGTTCTTCCGGTAGAAGGGGAATAATGCTGGACAGAAATCTGGATCTATACAAAGGAGTAAGAACACCAGAAATTGTAAAAGTGTGAGTAAATATAAAACACATTTCCCCATTTAAAAAAAGAATCTAAAAAAAAATTGATGGTCTAAATAAAAAATAATATTGTGGGATTAATAATAGAAGTAAAATGTATGTAACAGCACTTTCCTACAAGGGCTAAAAAGGCAAGATGGAAGTATACTATAATAAATTGTATACTATACTATTATAGTATAAATAAGTATACTATAATAAAAGTATACTATAATAAATTGTTATTTGGAGGTATACTGTGACTAACTCTAGAACAAATACTTGAAAATACATTAGTGTTAATAGATCAATAGAAAAATAAAATGGAATCTTGAAAATTATTATATTAATCCAATAAGGAAAAGAGGTAAAAAGAAACGAAGATCAGATAAGACAAATAGAAAACAAAGGGGAAAATGGTAGATTTAAACCAATGTATTGATAATTTCTATAAATGTAAATGGCCTAACACTCCACTAAAAAGCAGAAATTATTTGATTAAATAAAAAAGAAGACAATAGCAGCAATGTCCACAATAGCCAAACTGTGGAAAGAACCTAGATGTCCATCAACAGATGAATGGATCAAGAAGATGTGGTATATATACACAATGGAATACTATGCAGCCATCAAAAGAAATGAAATCTTGCCATTTGCGACAACATGGATGGAACTAGAGCGTATCATGCTTAGCGAAATAAGTCAAGCAGAGAAAGACAACTATCATATGATCTCCCTCATATGAGGAAGTGGTGATGCAACATGGGGGCTTAAGTGGGTAGGAGAAGAATAAATGAAATAAGATGGGATTGGGAGGGAGACAAACCATAAGTGACTCTTAATCTCACAAAACAAATTGAGGGTTGCTGGGAGGAAGGGGTTTGGGAGAAGGGGGTGGGATTATGGACATTGGGGAGGGTATGTGCTTTGGTGAGTGCTGTGAAGTGTGTAAACCTGGTGATTCACAAACCTGTACCCCTGGGGATAAAAATATATGTTTATAAAAAATAAAAAATTAAAAAAAAAAAAGAAGACAATTACATGCTGAGTGCGAGAAAAACTTGCTCTAAGTATAAAGACAAATGACACTTCTCGTTTTCTTTTTAAAGATTTTATTTATTTATTTGAGAGAGAGAGAGAGAGTGAGCACCTGCACACACACAAGTTGGGTGGAGGGGGGCAGAGGGAGAAGCAGACTCCCTGCTGAGGAAGAAGCCTGATGCAGGGCTCCATCCCAGGACTCTGAGATCATGACCTGAACTGAAGGGTCTTAACCTTAACTGACTTAACTTAACTGACTGAGCCACCCAGGTGCCCCACAAATGACACTTCTACCAGGTAAAAAGTGAAATGATGAAGAGAAATATATATCATGCTAACATTTTTCAAAAGAAAGAAGAGATATTTTTCTTTTTTTTATAGATTTTATTTATTTATTTGACAGAGAGAGACAGTGAGAGAGGGAACACAAGCAGAGGGAGTGGTAGAGGGAGAAGCAGGCTTCCTGCTAAGCAGGGAGCCCAATGTGGGGCTTGATCCCAGGACTCTGGGATCTTGATCTGAGCAGAATGTAGACCCTTAAAGACTGAGCCACCCAGGCACCCCTTAGAGATATTTTTCTATTAGGTAGATTGCAGAGCATGGAATATAATAACCAAGGATAAAGGTGGTTATTTCTTAATGATAAAGAGAAATATTTTTATGTTTATCAAGAACATATAAAATTTTTGATATATTCATTTAAATACAGAACTTCAAAATGCACAAAACAAAAATTGATAAACCTGAAAGAAAAAATACAAAACAACAGCTATACTTCTCTTCCACAGTTGAGAGTACATAGACAGATGGTCATAAGGATACAGAATACTTGAACAATGCTATCAGCCAACTACACTTGACAAATAGAATACACATTCTTTTCAAGGGCAAATGGGACAGTCACCAAAATAGATTATATTCTGGGCCATATAACAAGTTAGTTTTCCTTCCTTCCTTCCTTCCTTCCTTCCTTCCTTCCTTTCAACTTATTTGTTTATTTGAGAGGGAAGGAGGTAGAGAGAGAACATGAGGGTGTAGAGTGACGTGTCGGGGGTAGAGTGGTGTAGGGGGCTAAGGTGGGTTGGAGGGGCAGAAGCAGACTTCCGGTAGAACAAGGAGCTAGACCTGGGGCTTGATGCCTGGACCCTGGGATCATGAACTCAGGCAAAGTAATAAATTATGGTATCTAAAATCAAAGATATTAAACTGGAAATCAATAATTGAAATACACAGATAGAATTTAAAAACACATTTCTAAAATTCTAATAACCCATGAAACAAAAAGAAGTCACAAAGATAATGAGAAAATTTTTTGAACAAAGTAAAAATTAAGATCAACATCAAAATTTATAGAATGTAGTGAAAGTAGTGCTTAGAAGAAAACTCAGAACATTATATGTTTACAGTGGAAGAAAAGAAAGATCTGAAATCAATTACCTAAAACACCACCTTAAGAAACTAGAAGAAGAGCAAATTAAATCTAAAATAAAGAGAAGTAAAGAAGCAATACGAATAAAAGCAGAAATCAATAAAATAAAAATGAAGACAACACAGAAAATCAATGAGACCATTATTTTTTAAAAAGATCAATAGAATTGCAAACTTCTAGATACATTATTTAGGAAAATAAAGGAGAGGTGACAGAAATTGTCAATATTCAGAATGAGAGACACCATTACATGTGCTACAGATATTAAAAAGGCAGTAAGGAAATATGATGAAAAATATAACACCAATAAATTTGATAACTAAGATGAAGTAAATTTGTTCATTGAAAGAAGCTAACAAAACCTACTCAAGAAAACATAGATTACATGAAAAGCCCTACAGATGTTGAAGGAATAAAATTCATGGTTGATAACGTCCCATAAAGAAAATTCGAGGTTCAGAAGTTTCTTGTTGAATTTCATCAGGCATTTAAGATACAAATAATCTAATTGTAGCAAACACTTCCAGAAATTAAAAGAGGGAGGAATGCTTCTTAACTCATTTTATGATACCATCATTATCCTGAGACTAAAATTAGACAAAGACATTATGAAAAAAGAAGACATTTTAATATCCTTCATGAACATAGACTCAGAAACATTAGTAGAATACTTGCAAAAAAAAATTTAGCAGTGTTTCAAAAGGCCATCATGATGCAAGTTAGGTTCATCCTTGAAAGTATGGTTTAGCACTCAAAACTCAACTTCACCACATTAACAAACTAAAAACAAACAAAACTGTCATTTATATACACCAAGAAATTCTTTGTTTTCTTTTATTTGATTTTATTTCATTTCTTTGGGGGAGAGAGAGCATGAACAGAGGTGAGGGGAGGGGAAAAGGAGGGAACAAGCAGATTCCCCACTGAGCAGGGAGCAGGGAGCAGGTTGCAGGACCTAGGCCCCTGGGATCATGACCTGAGCTGAAGGCAGATGCTTAACAGACTAAGCCATCCAGGCGCCCTAAGAAAGTCTTCATTTAAACCACTATTGTTCCTTTTATTTTTTTGATGACATGGAATGCTTTGGGAAAAATGGACAGACTTCAGCATGGTATAAAATGTCCAATGGTGTTTGTGTAAAAACCAGAAATGTGTATTGAATACATTAAGTACTCACAAAATTCAATAGAACACTATTTTTATTAATAAAATTCATGTGATTTTTAAATCAGTAGAACTTAAATACAGATGATAGCAATAGCTAAATCAAGAAAGGGGATGATACACTGCCCTCAACATCACTATGACCTATTATGACTCCTTTTTTTTTAAAGTATGCTATCTGATTTCTTTTCCATCTTTTTTATTTGGCTAAAATGATAACATAAATATAACTGATTTCTGGACACTTACAAAATTAGCAAATTTATGTAATTATTCATTACAGTTTTCTTTTTAAAACTCTTCTAAGTAAAATGAGATAATTATTTTAATAAAGTGCTTTATTGCTATGATTCCAAAGATAAATTGCCCTCAGAACTGGAGTGACCTAAGGTCGTCAGTCAAGAATTTTTCTGCACTGAGGCAGAAACTTCTAGAGATGGGGTACTGGGTAGCTTACAAAATAATTTAGGATGTCCTTATTCTATCTCACATCATGTGTAATGTCAGAGAACGAGAGTGAATTTCACAAAGGTATTAGGGTCACAATCTCTTCAGTCCCTTGAGAACTATTACCTAGAATGTGACATGTAAACAAAACATTAATTTCAACAAAGCACTGACTTGAGATGACTCATATCCTCTAGTAATTAAAAGAATTATTACCGTTTAAGAAAAAACACACAGTTGCAGCATTTGGGGAGAAATTTTATTGATGTTACCTTTTTTAGGTGGGAATCTATGTATGAAACATTGAGTTGTACATCATTATCACTATTTTATTATTATTACCACTTGAGGAACTACGCTTTTAAGTTGGGTATCAAGATGCAAGCTAACTAGATTCTCCCTAGTTGGTGTTTGAATCGGCGGTGGAGATACAACAGGTAGGAAAGAAAGCATAATGAGTTGCTTCAGATACAGAGGACCATGAGTTCCTGCTAAAATGCTTTATTGGTATTTGTTTGCAGAAGCATATATCTCCCTTCATAAATACTTTCCAGATGATTCCTCTTGGTCATAATCTAAAATATGCCCGTTTCAAGAAAAAACGTGAATGGGGTAATATCTTAACTAAAAATGATATCATACTGCCATTTATTAAGAACCTAAAATGTAAAGCAGGCTTCATATACAATCTATAACTACCACAGCATCCTCGCTAAGCAGATAAATGACCTTCCTTGCAGCAGAATGCAAATACTTCATCCATTCTGCATCTTGAGTCTTATTACAGTCTCTGCCTCCACATAACTAACTTGCTGTCCATTCTGTAACTTTGTCCCTGTGTTTCGCAGTCAGTTTCCTCTCTCCTGACTCAAAACACTGGCCCGGGATCTTAGTTATGTCTTGACTTATTTGTAGGCTCCCTTCAGTTACCCCTCCCAGTGCAGGCTTGCCCTTTGCTGGACTTTTCCCAATCACAAGTAGTATTTGTTCATTCAGTAAGCTGGAGGACAGGTCCGTCATCTGTTTAAGAAAAGTCAGCTCCACTCCTCCATTCCATGTGGCTCAGCAGCTATCTCTCACTTACCCTGGAGAAATATTAGAGGCCTGTCCCCTGGAGAGAAGGTTTCTGGACTGGAGACACCCAAGCACAGCTAAGAAGAAGGAGTGATAGAGTCCAGGTCTGGCTCCGCACTCAGCAAGGAGTCTGCCTGTCTCTCTCCCTCTGCCCTTCCCCGTGCTAATCACAAGTAGTACTGGCCATCCAGTTTACTGATTTGGCCTTAAAAGCAGTCCAATTAGAAGATATAAGGAGATTGGATTCCGAGACCTGGTTATTTTATTCTCCACTCCTGGAGTGTTGAAAGCCAGGCCTTTGTTCATAAGGCAGGAAGTGCAATGGCTTCCTTCAGGAAAACTTCCTGGCTCCAGGAAAAGTCCTAAAAATACCATCATTGTAGGCTCCATCATTAAAAGGCCCAGTCAGATCTCATGACAGGTGAAGTTCACAATTCGTAAGCCCCACACATGGACCCAGAGCTTCTAATCATCCCTCTCTCACCAACACGCACAGACAAGCAAGTGTTAACAAATCTGATATGAAAGATAAAGACAAAGGGGCGCCTGGGTGGCTCAGTGGGTTAAAGCCTCTGCCTTCGGCTCAGGTCATGATCCCAGGGTCCTGGGACTCGCTCAGGTCATGATCCCAGGGTCCTGGGATGGAGTCCCGCATCGGGCTCTCTGCTCAGCAGGGAGCCTGCTTCTTCCTCTCTCTCTCTGCCTGCCTCTCTGCCTACTTGTGATCTCTGTCAAATAAATAAATAAAATCTTTAAAAAAAAAAGAAAGAAAGATAAAGACAAAAGAAGTAAGAAAGGGGAGAAAAAGAAAAACAGAAACCACTTAAGAGACATATATGTTAAATAGGAAGAAAAAAACCTATCATTAATATCATCAACTGTGAATAACCTTTATGTAGTTTTAATAATATACAACACTGAATATCAATCCAAAAATATCAAGCCAAAATTAGGATACAAGAGTTTTGGGGTGGAGGGGATGGCGCAGGTATATATATGAGTAGGGAGCAGAGAAAGGAAGCCAAGTCCTCATCCCTTCCAGCGGGAAGTCAATAGGAAATGCCTAAAATTGAAAAATAGCAAAGAGCAGCAATATACCATATTCGCTGGGAGATAAATACCTAAATAATCAGTTAAAATTGGTGGTGGTAGCTGCCTTTAGGGAAATGACAGAAGGATGAATAGGGGACAGCTACTGGCCTCCATAACAAACCTCATGAAAACTTTTGTCACTTTCTGTACATGTATCACTTCAACATTTTTTTTAAATTAAAAATAGAGGACAAAAGAAAATAAATAGCAGCCAAAAGTTATGTATTAGTAAGAAAATATTTTTAGAAGTCTATGCAAATGTGATGTAGGCTTGACTTAAGATCATGCTGGAGGTCATCTCAGAAATGGACAGATGAGGGGCCTCTGGGTGGCTCAGCCGGTTAAGAGTCTGCATTTGGTTCAGGTCATGATGCCAAGATCCTGGGATCAAGTTCCACACCAGGCTCTCTGCTCAGCCAGGAGCCTGCTTCTTCCTCTTCTTCTGCCCTCCCCTGCTTGTGCTCCCCCTCTCTCACAAATAAATAAATAAAATCTTAAGAAAAAAAAAAACAGTTGAGCTATCAATTGATTTCTAAATTTTATACTATTGCAATCAGAAAAGATTTCGATGGATAACTATTTAAAAGTCATAGCACCTGAAAATCACTTAAATGTGGTTGTCTCTCTAGCTGGGGAGAAGGAAGCATCTAGGATGACTACTTGGTAGCTGGCTTGAGCAGCTGGGTGGCTGGAGGTGCCATTTGCTGAAGGAGAGGATTGAGAGGGAGAAGCAGATTTTAGGAGAGAAAATAATGAGTTTGTTTCTTAGGAACTGTTTAATTTCCTTATAAATTTTCAAAAAAAAAAAAAAGGTAGGGCTACAAAGTTTTTGGATATGAAGTTCTAGAGTTTAAGACCCAAAATTAAGCTAGAAATAGAGGCAGGAAAATTACTGACAAAAAATGATAAGGCAATGGGTGTGTATTTTGTTTTCTTGGCTACTATTTCTTCCTCTTCCTCAGAGGACCTTTGAGGACACTCAGGCCTTTTGGTAGGGACTCACTTTGCCCTATACCTACCACAAGCATGGGACCCAGACTGACTGTCCAAGTACCCCATCCCTCTGGCCACAGTACTTGGTTCAGGGTGAGCGTGTGCCAAAGTGAATTCATCAGAACTCTCTTGGGAAGAGCAGGAATAGATACAAGAAGAATGTAGGTCTCTTCCCTTCTAGAATCCTGGGCCTGTATGTCTGGAGCTGCCAGCGACTCTCCTGGCTGTTAAGAAAGCCTGGCTGAGAATGAAGACAACATTGTGGAAACCAGGGCCAAAGAATGGAGAAAACAGTTTCTTGCTATCACTAGTCACCTTCCTGGATAAAGCTAAGTTTCATCCTTGGAAATCCCCAGGAATGTGAGCTGACAATTTCCCTTCCTAAGAAGGTTTGGGTTGCCCCTGACAGTGTCTTGCCTTGGGGGCAGGAGTCGGTAAGGTTGCTATATAAGAACGTGAGGGGTAAAGTAGAAACATTATCGAGAAGAGCACCCTGAAAACCTTGGAACCAAGTGGACGAGAAGTTGCCAGGGAAGACAGAATAGACACTGCTGGGTAGATGACAAAGAAGGTAAGGCAATTCCATGAAAGTCAAGAGAAGACTGTTTTTTTTTTTGTTTTTTGTTTTTTGTTTTTTTTTTAAGATTTTATTTATTTATCTGAGAGAGAGAGAGCAGGAGCAGGGGAGGGGCTGAGGGGGAGGGAGAGACAAGCAGACACCCTGCTGAGTGAGGAGCCAGATATGGGGCTCCATACCAGGAGATACCATACCGAGATTATGAACAGAGCTGAAGTTAGACACTTACCCGACTGAGCCTCTCAGGAACCGCAGAGAAGACAGTGTTCTAAGAAGCAGAGAGAGATCAACAGTATTAAATACTGCCCACAGTCAAATCAACACCTTGAAAAATTAGCTTTGGCACCATGGAACTGCCTTGAAGATGTTGATGAGAACAGTTTCGGTAATGTGGAATCTGATGGAAATGGTTTGAGGTATGTGTAGGAGATAGAGAAATTGAGACAATGAATAGAGACAACTCATTTAAGAAGTAGATTTGTAGAAGAGAGATAACATAGATGCTAGCAAGAGACAGGTCTAAGCAGTGTTTCTTCTTGTTTTTTTTTTGTTTTTGTTTTAAGAAAAGAGAAGCATGAATATAATTAAATAGTGATGGGACAAACCTAATAAGAAGAGAGATATTGAAGTAAAGGGATCTAATAATTTGTGATGAGAAATCCATGAAACATCAGGAGAAGTGTGCTCAGGAGCAAAAGTAGAAGGGGCACTTAGATAAGAAGTCATGGAAGGGTACAAAGAAGTTAATTTTATAGGTTTGGTGAGAGAGTTCCTATCTTATGAATTTGTTTTCTTCATGAAGTAAGGCAGGGTAAGCTGCTGAAAACGAGGAGGGGTAGAACATCTGATTAAGGCAGACAAGATCTGAAATAGTCACTGGGCTAACAAGAACTGTTGGCAGGATTGTTGGTGGGGTTGAGCCTAGATAGCTTGAGTCATGAATTTAAAGAAGTAGGCTCTGCTGTGTCAAAGGAGTTGCTCCAACAATGGGGGGCAGTCAGGGTGCCAAGGCTGACATAGAATGGTAGTCACTGATTTTCTACAACTTGGGGGAAGCAGAATGACCTCCTTGGGCATGGAATTTCCTTCTTTAGAAAACAACCCATCTATTTTTCTTTTCTTAAATCTGAGGTTATGTCAGAAAGAATCAATGGAGCCTATTGGTTAAACAATGGGATAGAGAGTGGAAGGATAAATTTTACATCAGGAATAATGAAAATAGGTATCAGACAGTGAGCGATTTATTTTATGATTCATTAACTCATTTAATCTTTATAACAACTCTAGAAAGTAGGTTTATTGAGCCCATTTTATGGTCGAAGAAACCAAGACTCAGAATTAGTGGGTTGCCTAAAGTTTCTCAGCAGAAAAATGGCCGACAGACTGTTGCATCGTAATAGAAAAGCACAGTGTCTGGTATCAGACACGTATGTAAATCCAGTTACTTCACGTTCTTTTCCCCATGGAAGAGCTACATTTGTCATTGTGTTTGGTCCCAAATACGCCTTGGGCCTTGGCCTCCCCCTTCATAGGACCCCTCAGATCACAAACTTCTGTGAAGGAGGGCATGGTCACTGCTTCTGTCACTGGCGATCCGTGAGGCACTCAGTGCTGACATGGTAGGACGCAGAATCCTAAACATCAGCTCTGGGGACTGACACTTTTCATCCTTGGGTAAACACTTCACATCTCTTTTTTTTTAATATCCTTGAGACAAATGCTGATGCCACTGGATGCCATCAAGTTTTGTGCTTTGTGTCGCTGACACTGCTTCCTGGTGCACGGAAGACTGGGGATGTGGAAGCACTCAGGAAACAGAAAAGACAAATTAACCAGTTTGTTAAAACCTTCCTCTCAGATAAAAAGAAAGTGGTATCAAATACCCATATCTTTTCCTAGTCTTCTGCATTCATGGCATTCATCAGTAATTCGTTGTTGCACGTGGCATGATGGCAACATTTTGCAGTAGTAAACAGTATATATTACTCTTATATTCATGAGTGTATATATCTATATTTATAACCACGTAAGTCTAGACGTGAGTAAAGCAATATCTAAATTCTCTAAATGATGACTAGATGGACATTAAATGCAGGAATTGCAAAATAGTATTGTTCTTTTAAAAGTATTTAATGAGAGTTTATTAATTTTTACCAAAATAATCTAAGATTCATTTAAACAATTCACATTGAAATTTGTATTGTTATAATTTTGTTCTGCATTTTAGTTTGTATAGACCATTCTAAATACTTTAGAACAGAACATTTTTATAAAGATTTTATTTATTTATTTATTTATTTGAGAGAGAGAGAACTCAAGCTGGGGGAGGGGCAGAGAGAGGGACAAAGGGAAGGAGAGATGCAGACTCCTGACTAAACAGGAAGCCTGTCATAGGGCTCAATCTCATCACCCTGAGATCCTGACCTGAACTGAATTCAAGAGTTGGATGCTCAACCAACTGAGCCACTCAGGCACCCCCATTTAAATAAACTTTTATTTTACATTTTTAATGAAAATACATTCAAATTAAGTTCTCTTTGAATATAATTGCATTTTATTTCTTAAACCTTTAGGTTAGTGAGAATGAGTTCATGCTGAGATCATAAGAGAAATAAAAAATACCAAAGTAGAGCTCAGGGGGAAAAAGCTGAAAAACATAAAGAAATAGAAAATGTTCAAAGAGATAGCTTGCCTAGGTTTTTAAAAACTGGAAACAAAAGTGAAATTTATATTGATCATGACCCACATAAAATTTGCAAACAGGACATTATAAATTCTTTATTAGATTCAGATTTAATTGTTGACCAAAATAATGCAAATGAACTAAAATGTTTTTTTTTAAATTTAAAAAATATATTTTATTTATTTGAGGGAGAAAAAGCATGCGAGAGAGCACAGCAGGCAGGCGGAGCAGCAGGCAGAGGGAAAGGGAGAAGCTGACTTCCTGCTGAGCAGAGAGCCTGATGCAGGACTGAATCACAGGAACCTGAGATCATGACCTGAGCTGAAGACCAGCGGCTTAACCAATTGAGCCACCCAGGTGCCCCTAAAATTATTTTTACTAGACCAACAACTTGAACAAATCAAATGAAATCCTTGCAATTTTATATAAATTAGTGAAGATAGTACTCTAAGAGACAGTGAAAATCATTATATAATGGATAGACATTTATACAATGAAAATATTTCATAAAATTTTCTTTAATAACATTTACATTTTGTAAAATTTTTGTTTCATTCCCAAACATATAGACTGCACATTTTATTAATAACTTTATTGGCGATTCCTCAGCTGAGCAGTTTCTAATTAAAAATAGTCTAAGAGCTACAATGACCTGATATAACATTACTGCTAATAGAACACAAATTATGAGAAAATCCTGATTTTAATAACCAAATGGATATTTTTTTTCTGGAATGGAGGCAATAAATAAATTATATAGAATACTTAATAATGATTAATGAGTAATGAAATGTTTTCATTTTGTTACTCACTCAAATATTTCCAGCAATCAACAAAGCACCCAAACTTGTCTAATAACAATAAAATTACATTTTCTTGAAAGATTCTTCTCTTTCAGTTATATAAAATCATGGTTCACATATTTTGAAAAACTTTATTGTCAAGATATTTTTGTCAAGATAGGGAGTAAATATACTGAGCTTAACAGTTTGATAACTTGATTTTAACATTTAAATTAGTTACATTGTGTAAGGGTCTTCATTTGCACTATTTCCACAGATAGTTGAATATTTAGCCTTGGGCTAGGGACCGGTCCACAGTTATTAAGTCAGAATCCATTAACTTAACCACATTAATTTAACCATCATTAATTTAACCAAGGGATTCAGGAGAACTACCCAATAACCACCCTTAATACCGCACCAGGATCATTTGGAAAGCAACAATGCAAGCAAATTAACCTAGGAGATTCAGCTAGGGTAAAAGAAATCAGAAAGGAAGAAGGCATATAAGATGATCTCACAATCACTGGCTCACATCAAAACCTTCATGAAACACTGAATCAAGTTGACAGGACTCATCATAATTTTCACCTGGAAAAGGTTTGGGCAAATTATTTTTAGATCATATGCAAATCTGGAGTGGCAATAAGTTGCTTATTTATTTTTGTTATTATTTCCCCTTCCCCCCCAAAAAGAAAAGAGGGGTGCCAGGATGTGGAAGCAATTGTTTGAGGGCATGCTAGATGTGTCCTAGTGGAATCATCTTCTCATTGAAAAATACCCCAACCTCATCCTATCTGTAATGGAAATAGAGTATTTCTTTAGTGCATATAATGGAAAAAAATTACAGCTGTCAAAAATGATAGCCTGGACTACTCTTATAAAGCATTTCCTTAAAGCTGTAAATCACCAGCGTTAGCACAATGTCATAAATTTTCTTCTCATTCCTTTTCTATTCTTCTCCCTGTTTACATTTCCCCTCCTCTTTATTTCTTTTTATTGTTCTCCTTATGAATGTTTATCCATGCTGTCATTTTGAGTAATACTTCTCATTAAAAATTTAAACTTATTCCTCACATTTTGAACGCATTAGCCCTCAAAAATTTGGGGTCCTTGTGATATAGTAATTTCTGTTTGGATTTAAAACATGTTCAGGGGAAGGATACTTTCAGTTCTGGCATTTGAGAGAGTGTTTACCATGATTAAAACACGTGTGATGATATTTATTAGGATTTTTATATCAACATGAAAAAATAAGAACAAAGAAAACAAGAGCAGCCTCAGTGGAGAGCACTGGTTTAGGTCAAATAGACCTCAATTTGTGTGACATTGGACATTGGCTTAATCTTCATACGACTGAATCTTCTCATCTGCCAAGTGGGTATAATAATGCTCCAATCTCATAAAGATGTGAGAATCAAGGACAATTATCTGTGTAATGTACTTAGAACTGTGTGAGCTGCATCTGACCTTCTTTTATAAAATAAAGGAGTACCTACCCACAATAGAAAATGTAGATAAAATAGTCTTCTTCCCTTTTCTCAGCCATCCCCCACTCCATTAATAGTCTCTCATATGTCCTGTCCCCAGATTAGTTTGGGAACCAGTGTATATGCAGTCCTTTCTAAAACTACACAGAATGATCCCATACCCTTAAACCCCATCTTGTACTTTCGTCACTTAATATTTTATCTTGAATGTCTTTCTCCATCAACACCTATACATCAACCTCATTCTTCATAATAACCGTGTCATGTTGCACTCCATAAATGTACTGTAAGTCATGTAACTGATCTCTTTTGCATTTTTTGTTTTTGTGATTGTTTGTGAGGAAACGTCCTAGCAGTAGAGTTTCTGAATTAGTTCCTGTGTGTTTTTTACTTAAGTGAAGTACTTTGCTGAACTACCCTCCCAAAAAATTTGCACTAATTTACTTATTGATATTTTATGTATTTGGATACAGTCCTGAAGACATGTATATAAATATGTTGTTTGAAATAGGTTTTTAATAACTAAATGTACTGGGGATATAGTTTATGTTTTCGCAGGGTCCACGACCCTTTTTGATCATTTCAAAAAAATGTGGTTGATGTTCATTCAAGAAAATGGTCATGTGCATGCATGTTAGAGGAAACCCATCTATGGTAGGCTGAACAGTAGTTACCAAAGATGACCATATCTTCTCCTTGACTTTCACCTAATGAAACTTGTCTCTCTCTCTTGGACTTTTGACATCCCCAAAGAAGATACTGAATTTGTGTTGTGCTAAGCATTGTTTATGGTCATTTGTTATAGCAGCAATAGGAAACTAATAGACCATACATGTATCCCAGATGAGGCTCCAGTTATGTGGGAACTTGCAGTGTTAGAATAGATGAGGGCATAGTGTTAGAAAGCAAAATAAAACAAAATCCTTTAATACACAAAGCAGTAGAAACCTGAGCAGGCCACTCCATTTCACCAGTCCTCCCACTGGCATAGCCCTAAGCATCTCATTGGAACCTCCAGTGTTCCAAGAAGCAGATTAAAAACTACTTCTTTAGAAAATTAAATAAGCTTTCCTTATGATTTGAGAATGTATATATAAATCATATCTTTAAAAAAAAAACATGTATTTTTTAATTAGTTAGTATTATTGCCGGGTACTTCAGAGTAGCTACTGTGCTAGACCCCAGGACACAGCTCTGAACAAGACAGACTTAGTCCTGCCCGCACAGGTTACAGTATAGTAGTGAAGGTAGCCAGTTTCAATGTAATGTGACAAACGTTTTGATGGGGAAAGACTAGGGAGCTGTGTGGATGCATAAAGAGGCACTGTTGGTAGTCTGATATAAGGAAGCTGTAACATCTGGGGAAGGGACAAACAAACAAACTAAGAACAAGCAGAGTTACCCAGCCAAAAAAGGAGGCTGTGTAGCTGCAGAGGAAGGTGTGGGGTAAGATAAGAGGCATGGCATGTGGAAAACCATTCTTTTAGAAGGTACAGCATTTCTAAAGATATAAAAGTGAGAGAGTGGGATAAATTTGGAAAACTACAGGTAGTTCAGCATGGATGAAACATAGAATACCATGGAAAAATGGAAGTAAATGAGGCTGAAGCTCTTGAGGGGTCTTGCCGTTCAATCTCTAGTCCAGGCAGAGACACCCCAACAAATCTAGGAGGGAGATCCATTCAAATTTAGGAGATTTACCCAGGCCAGAATATGGAGGACAGATGAGAAGGCGTAACACTGGAGGTTATTGCAGGCATCAGGGCCAGAGCCGTAATGGCAATGGACATAGACCTAGGAAGATGAACTGAGTTATTTGACAGGGCCTGGTGATGGGTGGATATGTGGGGGATGTGGCAAGAAGAGAGAGAGGACTGTAGAAAGATACTCAGATTCCTGGTTTGACAAAAAAGCCAGGAAGCTTCCGTCCTTAAGTGCTGAATTTGAGGACCAGTAAGGTTTGTCTTAGAGGGGTCTAGTAAATGGATGCATAAATAGATCTTGAGCCCCAGAAAGTAATTTGGGAAGGAGCTAGAGATTTGTGAGTTACTACTTTATACTTGTTAAGTGTTAAGTAAAGTGAAGGGAGTGAATAAAATCTCCCAGGGAGAGGGTATGCGATGGGAAGAAGGTTTAGGACAGGACCCCGAGGAAAACAAATCTTAAGCAAGGAATGAAAGAAGAGAAGTCCACCAAGAGGCTGAAGAGTTGCTGTCAGGGAGGGAGAAAGAAAGGCAACCAAGTGTGAGAAAGTGGTCAGCCTTGCTGATGCAATGCCATGCAAGGTGTAAGTGAAATTGTTGCTAAAAATGTCTCTTGATTGTATGGCCGAAGAGGGTCTTAGGCTTCATTAGAATAGTTCAGTAGTGTGATGATTGCAACAGATTGAAAAGTGACTGGGAACATGAAATCCAGACCCACATAGAAGGAGGATCCTCAGATGAGAGAAGGAAACCTGTCCCATTGCAGAAGAAAGAAAAGATGGATACATGTGTGTTTTTATAAAGAGAACCTTTAGGCATGTCTTCAAGTATTAGAGAATGATTTTCTGATACCTAAATTATAAGAAAGAGCAATTAGAACTCTTGAGTTGTCTCCCAAAACAGAAACAGGATGAATGAGCAAACTAAGGAGGAACTTGCCAATAATTATAGATACTCAAAGTGGAAGGCTGGTGTTAGTAAATTGTTAGTTCTTGGTCATCTGTATGATTGAAGTGGAGACAATAGCTACTTTAATAAAGAGTAAAGAATAAAATGGAGGGTAGGGGAGGGTAGGAAAGAATTAACCACATGCTTTCAAATACTCTCTTCTGTCCTTGATATTCAACTCTGTAAACTACAGCAAATCTATTATATCTTGAGTACTGCCCCTCAATTCCTTTTTACCAGAGGACTGTCCAATTGATGTTGGTAAAAATTTCATACTGTAGACTCAGCTTCCAGATCCAGAGGCAGTTCCAAATATATCAGACCTCAGAACTGCACTGCCTCCAGAGGGGAGAATGGAATGAGTTTTTTGACCAATGCCTAGTTTTCAACGTGTCTGAATTGAGCCATGTTGGTTCCTGAATGGCCATGACTCTCCTCTTATTGTCATCTGCGCCCATTACAACTAAGCATCTTTTCATTTGTTACTGAGCACTTGCTATGTTTCAGGCATCATGTTAGGTGAAGAATATATAATAATGAATGTATATTCCATAAAGTTAGAGTTTTGTCTGAAAATAGTTCGCTAATGTATTCCTAGCACCTAAAACAGTACCTGGCACAATTCAAGTCTCAATAAATATTTGTTCAGTAAATGACAGACTCTGTTTTTAAGTTGCTTGAATCTAATGTATAAGACAAACATACAAAAATGACCATTTCAGGATAATGTTGCAAGTACAGTTATGGAAAATTGCACAGGAAGCACACAGAGAAGGGGCACCTTCATTGGCCTGGAATATTTGATTTGTTTTTTGATTCCCAATCAGCATTAAAGTTCAGCCTGACCTCAAATCTGTCAATATTTGCCATTCTTCTCTACCTGTAAAGCTGAACCATATCACTCTACCCCAAACCACTGGTTGGGATTCTAGTTCAATCAAGCTTTTCCACCATGATGACCTTGAATGGATATTTCTCCTAACAAGAGGTAGAAATTACATGTAGCAGGGCATAGTTTTTAGAGAGGTATATGTCAGTCACAATTGTACCTTATTAAACATTGTGCCTTGAACAGCTAGACAAGGTCTTAGAGGCCGAGGCATGCTGCCAAGACAGTGTCTCTAGGACTGTCTACACTTCTGCCCCCTATGCTGGCTGCCTTAGAATCCCAGTATGACTCACAAGGTGTTCAAGCAAGTTCTCTAGGAATTAACAACCCAGATGCTAGCCTAGATCATTCCCTCTCCCAAACGTATTACTACAGTACAGAAATGTCATCACAGAGAGTCGGAGAGAAGTATGCTGGAAAGCGCATGACTCTGAGCCCCAGAAAGCTTCTTTGATTCTTTTGTATAATTTTGGGCAAGTCACTTAAATTCTCTGATTATCCATCTCTTTCCTTTTTTAATTTTTTCCCTATTTTTAAAAAGATTTTATTTTTAAATTTCTACACCCAACATGGGGCTCATACAACCCTGAGATTAAGAGTTGTATGCTCTACTGATTAAGCCAGCCAGATGTCCCCCATATTTTTCTCTGTTTTTACATATCAGATTCACAGAAAATTTGCAAAATAATGCAAAATGTTCCATATACCCTTTATCTAGATTCCCCCAATGTTAACAGTTCCTAGTTTCTCTACCCTTTTCTCAGTCTGTGTGTGTGTACTTGTATATGCACATACCATACATATCAAATATTTCTGAAAAGGTTAAGAATAATTTGCAGGTACTATGCTCTCTTTCCCATAAATACTTTAGTGAGTATTTTCTACAAACAGGGAATACTTTGTTTTCAAACAAGGAATTCTTTAATTATAGCACAATGAACAAAATCAGTTAACAGCTGATTAACATTGAAACACTAGTTATTATATAATCTATGGACCTTATTGAGATTTTGTCAGTTGTCTCGGTAATTTTCTGTATAACAAAATAAAATCCCAGATTATATCTCTTATTTATTTTTTTAAAGTGAAGCATAATTGAGATCTAACATGATAGTAGTTTCAGAGGTACAGCATAATGATTCAACATTTGTACGTATTGTGAAACATTCACCACATTAACTATTTACCATCTGTCACCACACACATTTACAACATTATTTCTTGTGATGAGAAATTTAAGATTTATTTTCTTAGAAGCTTTCAAATTTGTGACATAATATTATTGACTATAGTCACCATGTTGTACATTACATCTCCATGACTTTCTTACTTTACAATTGGAAGTTTGGACCTCTTGATCTTCAACCATTTCCTCCACCCATCAACTCTCCTTCTCTCTGGCGATAACCAATCTTTCTCTGCATGTATGGGTGTTGTTTTGTTTTGTTTGTTCTTCTTCTTTTTTTTTTTTTTTAAGATTCTAGATAGAAGTGAAAGATGGTACTTGTCTTTCTTTGACTTATTTTACTTAGCAGAGTAACCTCAAGTCCCTCCATGGTGTGACAAAAGGAAAGATCTCATTATTTTCTATAGCTGATATTTATATATCTATATAGCTATATTTATATATCTATATAGCTATATATCTTCTATAGCTGATAAATATAGTGATATTTAATTGTATATGTATATCATATCTTCTTTTTAAAAAATATTTATTTATTTGACAGACAGAGATCACAAGTAGGCAGAGAGGCAGGCAGAGAGAGGGGTAAGCAGGCTCCCTGCTGAGCAGACAGCCCAATGTGGGGCTTGATCCCAGAACCCTGGGATCATGACCTGAGCCAAAGGCAGAGGCTTTAACCCACTAAGCCACCCAAGCACCCCCTGTATATCATATCTTCTTTATCCATTCAACTATCAATGGACAGTTGGATTGTTTCCATATCTTGGCTATTGTAAGAATATGGCAATAAACATGGAGAGCATAGCTCTCAGATTACTGTTTTTGTTTTCTTCAGATAAATGCCCAGAAGTCGAATTGCTAAGCAATATTGTTATTTATATTTTTAATTTTTTGAGGAAACTCCATACTGTTTGCCATAGAGACCACATCAACTTACATTCCCCTTAGTAGTACATGAAGGGAACTCCCTTTTCTCTACATCTTCATAACACTTTTTATTTCTTCTTGTTTTGATAATAGCCATTCCAGATGTGGGGTGATATCTCATTGTGTTTTCTATTTGCATTTCCCTAGTGATTAGTGATGTTAAACATTTTTTTATGTGTCTGTTGGTCATCTGTATGTCTTCTCTCGGAATATGTCTATTCAGATCCTCTGCCAATTTTTTAATCAGATATCTTTTTAAAAAAATATTGAGTTGTATGAGTTCTTCATATATTTTGAAAATTAACCCCTTGTTAGATATATGATTTGCAGATACCTTTTCCCATTCAGTGGGTTGTCTTTATTTTGTTGATGGCTTCCTTCTCTGTGAAGAACCTTTTTAGGCTGATGCAGTCCCATTTGTTTTAGGCTGATGTAGTCCCATCTGCTTTTTCTGGAGCCAGATCCAACAAAATATCATTAAGACCAATGTCAAGGAGATTACCACCTAACTTTTCCTCTAGGAGATTTATGGTTTCAGGTCTTACACTCAAGTCTTTATTCCATTTTGAGTTAATTTTTGTATAAGGTGTTAGATAGTGATCTAGTTTTTTTTTTTCTTTGAAACTTTGTGGCTGTCCAATTTTCCCAAAACGATTTGTTAAAGAGAACTTCTTTCCCCCATTGTGTTTTGTTGGCCCCTTTGTTGTAAATTCATTAACCATATATGCATGGGTTTCTTTCTGGGCTCCCTATTCTGTTCCATTAATCTATGTATCTGCTTTTGTGTAAATACCACACTGTTTTGAATACTGTATCTTTTTAGTATAGTTTTAAACCAGTGAATGTGATGCCTCCAGCTCCCCTCCTCCCTGTCCCAGGACTGCTTTCACTATCTGGGACCTACATCTGTTCCATACAAATTTTAGATTGTTACATTTCTGTGAGAAATACCATTGGATGTTTGATAGAAATTGCATTGAATCTGTAGATTGCTTTGGGTAATATCAACATTTTAACAATATTAATTCTTTCAAATCATCTTTTAAGTATCTTTCCATTTATGTGTGTCTTCAAATTCTTTCCTCAGTGTCTTGTAGTATACCAGCCTTTCAGTGTACAGGTCTTTCACCAACTTGGTTAAATTTATTCCCAGATATTTTATTCTTTTTGATGCAATTATAAAGGGGATTTGTTTTCTTAATTTCTCCTTCTGATAATTCATTGTTGGGGTATAAAAATACAATAGATTTTGTGCCCTACAACTTTACTGAATTCATTGATTAGTTCTAACTAATTTTTGGTGAAGTCCTCAGGGTTTTCTAGATTAAAAATCTTGTCTTCACAAATAGTGACAATTTTACTCCTACTTTTTCAATTTAGATCTCTTTTGCTTCTTTTCCCTGCCAGATTGCCCACATCATGTCTTTTAAATCTCTTTTAATCTGGAAACATTTCTGAGTATTTCTTTGAATTTTATGAAATTGGCATTTTTGAAAAATACAGTCCAGTTATTTTATAGAATGTGTCTAAATTTTGGGTTTGACTCTTATAACCTTAAGATTAAATCCAGATTATTCATTTATGGCAGGAATGCCATAGATGTGGTGCTGGTTTCTTCCTGGTGCATTATAAAGGAAGTGCATGCTATTAATTAGTCCCATTAGTAGTAATGTTAACTTGGATCTCTTGTCTAAGGTGGTATCTGCCAGTTTTCTGTATTTTAATTATATTATACCCTTTGCAATTAAAGATCTTGTGGGGATATCTTTTTCTCCTTAAACTAGATGAATCAGTTATTTTTATGATGGCTGGCAATAGCAATTTAAAAATCCTTTTCAATCCTTCTAGATTTATGAGTTGGCTTTCTCTTGCGAAGAAGAGTTTTGCTTTTTTCCCCAGTTTGCTTGCTTGCTTGTTTGTTGATTTTACTCATGGAATCTTATTTTATTAAGAGTGTATAACCCCAGGGTGCCTGGATGCCTCAGTGGGTTAAGTGGCTGCCTTCAGTTCAGGTCATGAGCCCAGGGTCCTGGGATCGAGCCCTGCATCACTGTCTCTGCTCAGCAGTCAGAGAGTCTGCTTCTCCCTCTCTCCCTCTGCCACTCCCCCTATTTATGTTCGCGCTCTCTCTCTCTGTCAAATAAATAAATATATATATATATATATATATATTTTTTAGGAGTGTATAATCCTTAAATCTGCTATCTTTATTTTGATACTCAAATTTTCCTGGATTTTGACAGTGGGAGCCCCTTCAGGCTGGTTCTTGTGTCTTGCTGATATCCCCATCCTCTTTTGGTTACTTTCTTATATTTTGGCACCACAAAATGTTTCAGGCTTATCTTATTCTTTCTCTGATCCAGTCCTTAATCAACCATTCCCTCAAAGAACATTGTTTTCTTTTAGTGAAGAATCGTATTTAGAAAACAAGATCTGGGCAGTGCCTGGATGGCTCAGTCAGTGAAGCTTCTGCCTTTTGCATGAGTCATGATATCAGGCCCCTGGGATCAAGCCCCACATTGGGCTCCCTATTCAGCAGGAGGCTGCTTCTCCCTCTCCCCCCTGTTTCTGCTCTTTCTCTCTCTCACTCAAATAAAATAAAATCTTAAAAGAAAGAAAGAAAGAAAGAAAGAAAGAAAGAAAGAAAGAAAGAAAGAAAGAAAGAAAGAAAGAAAGAAAACAAGATCTGGTGCTAAGTGTTCTCATTGCTATTATAGTTTTGTTGCTTCTAGTCATCTTAGGGGATAGAACTGGGAGATATACACATACGCATCACACACACACACATGCATGCACAGTTTATCATATCATATATACATACAGTGTGCATTTATATGCACAAGACATGCACATATACATATACAGACCCATACATAGCTATACCCATTCATATCTATTTATATCCCCATGAGTTCACACTAATATCTACAGTTCCAGTTCCACACATCAGGTTTTCTTCTATCATTTCCCTTCTGTATTTATTGTTATCTTCTACAACAGTGAGAAATCTGGCTTTTACTATAAAAAGTGTGTGTGTGTGTGTGTGTGTGTGTGTGTGTATACATATGTCTACATCAGGGTTTCTTCTATCATTTCCCTTCTGTATTTATTGTTATCTTCTACAACAGTGAGAAATCTGGCTTTTACTATAAAAAGTGTGTGTGTGTGTGTGTGTGTGTGTGTGTGTGTGTGTATGTATTTAATCCTAGAATATATAAAAAGTATTTCAGAATTACTAACCTATGTTTCTGGGGAAAAAAGCAGCAACTCTGGTCACTAATTAGAGTTTAATATCTTGCATGTTTATTTTTATATATGAATTTTATTGATATATTTTATTGAGATTGAGTTCCACTTATGAATTTGCATAGGGGACTGACAATTTCATAATGGTGAGACTTACCATCCAAGAATAAGATTGTTTCTCCACTTGTTCAAGTTTACATTTACATCTTTCTTTTTTTTTTAATTTTTTAAAGATTTTATTTATTTACTTGACAGAGATCACAAGTAGGCAGAGAGAGAGAGGGGGAAGCAGGCTCCCTGCTGAGCAGAGAGCCCAATGCGGGGCTCAACCCCAGGAACCTGAGGCTTTAACCCACTGAACCACCCAGGCACCCCTACATTTATGTCTTTCAAGAGTGTTTAAAATTTTGCTCATATAGGTTTTGAACATGTATTTTTAACTAGAGGGTATTAAGCTGAGCAAAATAAGTCAATCAGAGAAAGACAATTATCATATGATCTCCCCAATATGAAGAATTTGCGAGGCAAGGCAGGGGGTTGTAGCATTAGGGAAGGAAAAAAAATGAAACAAGATGGGATCGGGAGGGAGACAAACCATAAGAGACTTTTAATCTCACAAAACAAACTGAGGGTTTCTGGGGGTTGGGGGTAGGGATAGGGTGGTGGGATTATGGATACTGAGGAGGGTATGTGCTATGGTGAATGCTATGAAATGTGTAAGCCTGACGATTCACACACCTGTACCCTGGGGCAAATAATACATTATATGTTAATAAATAATTTAAAAAATCTATTCTTAAGTATTTTATCTTCTTTGTTGTTATTGTAAATGAGGTTTCCCTAATAATACCTTCTCTTCCTGACTGTCATTTTTATAAATAATTCTTATTGATTTCCATGTGTTAATTTTATAGCCTGCTAAATTCTTTGATTGTTTATCATTAGTTGTCTAGGGTTTTTTGGTTATAAGATTGTAACACATGCAAATAGAGATAACTTTTTTTCTTCTCCAATTCTTATACCTCTGATTTCTCTCATCTAATTGCTTGACTGACATTACTGGCACAATGTTGGTAGCAGTGGAAACAGTAGCCAACTTCTCTTTGTTCCTCTTCTGTAGTGTTCGCCTTAAGTAAGATGTTAGCTTTGGGACCAAGGAATGTATATTTTATCATATTAAGAAGGTATTTATCAAATCCTATTTTTTGACTATTTTTATCAGGAAAAGGTGTCAGTGGTTTTCAAGAGCTTTTCTTTTCTTTTCTTTTCTTTTTTTTTGACATCTATGGACATAATGATATAATTTTTCTTCTTAAAAATTTTGAATGGCACATTATACTAATAAATTCTCTACTTTTGAAACAACCTTCTATTCCCCAGATAAATTTTACTTGGTTGTGTTGTATTTTTAAAATGTGTTTTAGATTCTTTTTGCTAATATCTAGAACTTGTGTATCAATATTCATAAGTCATATTGGGTTGCAATTTTCTCTCTTTGTACTGTCTTTCTTAAGGTTAAGTGTTAATGTTAAACTTGCTTCATAAAAAATCAGGCTGTTTTCCTTCATTTTCTTTTTTTTAAGATTTTTATTTATTTGGCAGAGAGAGAGAGATCACAAGTAGGCAGAGAGAAGAGGGGAAGCAGGCTCCCTGAGGAGCATAGAGCCCAGTACAGGGTTCAATCCCAGGACCCTGAGATCATGGCCTGAGCCAAAGGCAGAGGCTTAACGCACTGAGCCACCCAGGTGCCCCTGTTTTCCTTCATTTTCAACGCTCTGTAACATGTAACAATGGAGCATTGGGATTATGTGATCTCTGAAGTTTTGGTGGTGTTTTTTAGCTCTCTAGCACAAAATGAGATCCGTTATAATATTTCCTTCCAGAGAGTTATGAAATCAATTGTTTTGATGAACTTGGAAATGCTTTGCAAATAGCACATCACTAGCCATATGTTAATTATTATAATATGGGTAAGAACAAAGTATAATGCAGAATGGGTAATTGAATCTGGCTCAGTTGGGAAAGAGATAGATACTTAAGAAGGTTTCATAGAAATTGTGTCTTAGTTCAGTTTTGAAATAGGATTTTGTTGAACTAAGAAGTAAATAGTCTAGGCAAAAGAAAGAGCATAAGAAAAGACATTGAGTTTTATGACTGTAAAATTTACCAATTTTATGATATATAGTAGTGATAACAATAGTTGACACTTTTACATATCGTTTCTTTGATTCTAAGTAGGAGATAGGGTGGGTGTTATCTCAGTCTTAAGGTCACAGAGAGCAATGATTTTATGAGTAAGCGACAGAACCTAGCACAGGTCCTAGCACAGAATGTGTGTTTAATAAATATTTGGAGCATTTTCTGATGATACGAAACTACAGTAGAATGTTCTGGGGATTTTTTTTGTAGTTCCTTCTGTTCCTCTATTATTATACATTTCATAATAAAACATTTATTACCAACATGTAGTATTGTTTTATAATACTATATTGTCCATTCATTATTTCATTTATGTTTACTTTATATTTACAACTAACCTATACCTCCCTTTGCTAGCTAGGCTACATATTTGCTAGTTAAACTTCTTATTTACAAAAACCCAATTTTCATTCTTGTATTCTATTTCCATCAAGTAGCTCATGAGTTTCAAGGGAAGCTGACACTCTTCTTCAACTGCCCTATTCTCCAACGGTGAGCTCAGATTGTCTTATGCCAAACAATGTATCCCATTGCTCTGGCCACAGTGATTGGTTCAAGACACAATGTGAGCCAATAAGACTAGAGATTTCTGGGAAAGAAACATCCTTGCTCTGTCCCACCGTGTCTAACAAGGAAGAACAACCAAATAGGAAACATGAGGTGAAACCTGACAAGAATGGAGCCTCTACAAGGGAGCAGATGAGAAAATAGAGAACAGTAAACTAAATGTTAAGCTACAATTTTAAGCTTACCTGAAGCCAGCATAGTTTTAGATTTTTCAAATATGTAAGTGAATAAATAACAATTTCCTTTGTGACCAGAACTCATTTGTAGGAAAAGTATCAATTGATAACCATGAAAAGGAATTCACATGACCAATCCAAATGACAAAGTCAAAACTTTGTACCACTTATCCAACCCTTTTCATTACATAAGTTGGAACACACACACAAAAATGAACATTTTAATTTAAACTTCCATAAAATTATCAAATCAGATTCTGTTTGGATTTTATAAGTGATCAGAAAAATACCCAAGTCTTTGTATTTCATTATATTTCATTTATACAAATACATTCTGTAAAAATTGAAGTGTGTTTAAGCCTGGCTTCATAGGGCCAAGCAATATATTTGTCCTCATAGCAAAAGAGAATCACATGATGATGACTGAGCTTCCCATGATGATGATGAATTTCACCTATGTTTATTTTAAACAATATGACATATAATCTACCTTGTTTGTGTCATGATATTTTGAAGCTGTATTTGGAACAGAAATTCCAAAGAATTAGAATCTTCAGTGAGTCGATAAAACTAGTAAGTTTTCAAATTATGACAGACCCCTGTGAATTGTCTTTTTATTATAATAGTTTGATCATTCATTATTAACTTTAGATTCACAGGCAACATTAGAAATGCTCTTTGAAAGAGGCTACCTGAGACTTAACTTCATATGCCCAGTCACTAAGTATTTCCATTTGAAAATCCTATTTTCATCAACCTCATAAATTTAGTCATTAAAGAACTTCATTAAGTATGTGCAATGTCTTGTGCAGGCTCTCAACATCATTCTCCATGGGGTACAATTAACAGGGAAATGGAGAGGCATAACTGTTGGTCAGGTTGTGGGGGCACAGTCACCTTCATGTGTTGTTAATGACAGTGCAAATTGACATTAATGTGCCATTTGGCCATGTCAAGCAAAATTGAAAATAGACTTTGATTATATCAAGTTTTTATTTTAGGCATTTACTCATTTAGTAAGAAGTTATGTTTTATAACTATTTAAATTTACTTTTCCTTGATTTTCCTTGATTTCTAATATGGTTGGATATCTTTTCATAGGCATATTGGCTTTCTTTCTTTCTTTTTTTTTCTTAACTTCCAGTTCATATTCTTTTTTTTTTTTTTAAGATTTTATTTATTTATTTGACATAGAGAGACACAGCAAGAGAGGGAACACAAGCGGGAGGGAGTGGGAGAGGGAGAAGCAGGCCTCCTGTGGAGCAGGGATCCCAACGTGGGGCCTGATCCCAGGACCCTGACCCGAGCTGAAGGCAGAGGCCCAATGACTGAGACACCCAGGTGCCCTGAGTTTATACTTTTTGTTCATTTTTTGTTAGGTTACTTGTCTTTCTTTCTTTCTTTCTTTCTTTCTTTCTTTCTTTCTTTCTTTCTTTCTTTCTTTCTTTCAAGTATGTGCAGTGTGGAGCCCAGTGCAGGGTTTGAACTCACAACCTTGAAATCAGACCTGACCTGAGCTGAGCTCATCAGTAAAATGCTTAACCAACTAAGCCACCCAGGTGTCCCTGAGTTACTTATATTTTCTTTACTCAAATGTACAAATGTTTTCTATATTCAGATACTATTCTTTTGTATTTTTATAAACTACAAGTAACTTCACATTGTATTATTTATGTTACTAGATACGTCTCCAGAGGCAAGGGAAACAAAAACAAAACTGAACTATTGGAACCTCATTAAGATAAAAAGTTTCTGGGGTGACTGAGGGGGCTCAGTCCATTAAGCATCTACTTTTGGCTCAGGTCATGACCATGGGGGTCCTAGGATTGATCCCTCCATGGGGCTCCCTGCTCAACGGAGAACCTGCTTCTCTCTTCCCCTCTGCCACTCCCCCTATTGTCCTCTCTCGCTTGTGCATTCTCTCTCTCAAATAAATAAATACAATATATTTTTTTAAAAAAAGATAAGTTCCTGCATACCACAGGAAACAATCAACAAAACCAAAAAGCAGCCCATGGAATGGGAAGAGATATTTGCAAATGACATATCAGTAAAGGGGCTAGTATCCCAAATCCATAAAGAATTTATCAAAATCAACAATCCCAAAATAAAACATCCAGTTAAAAAATGGGTAGAAGACATGAACAGACATTTCTCCAAAGAAAACATACAAATGGCTGACAGACCCATGAAAAAATGCTCAACATCACTCATCAAGGAAATACAAATCAAAGCCACAATGAGATACCACCTCACACTGGTCAGAATGGCTAAAATTAACAAGTCGGGAAACAACGAATGTTGGTGAGGATGTGGAGAAAGTGGAACTCTCTCACACCATTAGTGGGAATGTATTTTTTTATATTATTTTTTTAATAAAGATATTTATTTATTTATTTGACAGACAGAGATCACAAGTAGGCAGAGAGGCAGGCAGAGAGAGAGAGGAGGAAGCAGGCTCCCCACTGAGCAGAGAGCCTGATGCAGGGCTTGATCCCAGGACCCTGAGACCATGACCTGAGCCGAAGGCAGAGGCTTTAACCCACTGAGCCACCCAGGCGCCCCCATTAGTGGGAATGTAAACTGGTGCAGCCACTCTGGAAAACAGCGTGGAGGTTCCTCAAAAAGTTAAAAATAGAACTACCTTATGGCCCAGAAATTCTACTGCTAGGTATTTATCCAAAGGATACAAAAGTGTTGATTTGAAGGGGCACATGCACCACAATGTTTATAAAGGCACTATCCACTATAACCAAAACATGAAAAAGGCCCAGATGTCCATTAACTGATGAATAGAAAAAGAAGTTGTGGTATATATAAACAATGGAATATTACTCAGCCATCAAAAAATGAAATCTTGCCATTTGCAACAATATGGATGGAACTAGATGTATTATGCTGAATGAAATAAGTCAGTCAGCGAAAGACAAATGCCATATAATTTCACTTATATGTGGAATTTAAGGGAAAAAAAAGACAAACATAGGGGAAATGAAGGAAAAATAAAATAAGATAAAGACAGAGAAGGAAGCAAACCATAAGAAACTCTTAAATATAAGGAACAAACTGAGGGTTGCTGAAGGGAAGGTATGTGGGGGGATAGAGTAATTTTTCAGTGCCTTTTAAATATACTTCAGTATAGTTTTATAAGTTTTACACATAATTGTTTAGTTTTATTCCTGATAACTTAAGATTTTATAATTATATTATATTATTTATTTTGAGGATGGGGGAGGAGAAGTAGAGGGATAGGAAGGAGGAAAATCTTAAGCAGTCTTCATGCCTAGTGCAGAGCCTGATGTGGGGCTCTATCTATCAACACTGAGATCACAACCTAAGCAGAAATGAAGAGTTGGATGCGTAACTGACTAAGCCACTCAGGTACCCTGATTTTATTGCTATTTTAAAAAAGATCTTTATTTGAAATATTTTCTAATTGACTCTTAGAGCCAATTCATAAAATTCATAGAGCAAAAAAATTCATAAAATTTCATAAAATTCATAAAAATTCATAGAGCCAAATTTCATTAAAAAATGAATTTTTTTAAAGATTTTATTTATTTATTTGACAGAGAGAGATCACAAGTAGGCAAAGAGGCAAGCAGAGAGAGAGAGGAGGAAGCAGGCTCCCTGCTGAGCAGAGAGCCCGATGCGGGACTCGATCTCAGGACCCTGAGATCATGACCTGAGCCGAAGGCAGTGGCTTAACCCACTGAGCCACCCAGGCGCCCAAAAAATGAATTTTTTTATGTTTATCTTGTTTCCTACAACTTTGCAGTATTCTTTCAGGGGTTCTAATGGAGCTTTGTGGCTCCTAAAAATGAAAAGTTTTCATTCACTTCAGGTTCTTGGGGGATATCCCAAATGACACACCCTGGGTGATTGGAATGGGAGAAGGTAGATTAACCCTTTCATGGGACTGAGACAGGGAGGCAAGCCAAGGTCTTTAGAAGGTCCTGTACCTACAGAAACACTTACAATGACGGCCCATTGACCGCCCATTCTAGGTAGAGTGAAGCTGTTGATAAGCAATTAGATTTGTCCCAAATCTACCGGTGACTTTTGCTAACCTAGACTGTCAAAGGCAGCTTATTCATAGTTCTGCTCTTGGTGCTAACATCCTCCTTTATGACTGGAATTTTCCATGGTGGCTGAGATCCTCTGCCGGCTTTGGCAAAAGTCTTCCTGGCATTTTCCAAGACCAGAAGCAGGCATTAATCTACTTGGGAAAGAATAATCTTGCCCCAAAACCTGGTACCGAAGGATGGAATAAAGAATGGGTAAGCAGTAGTCACTCACTGGATCAAATAAATATAACAATTCCACAGTGGAAGGATGACACACCTTGGGTTAGAAAGCCCACCTTGGTCCTTGTATCTGTCTATAAGCAAGTACTTGTGTCAGTGCACTTATCAACAATGTCAAAAATGGTATGTTGTATTCAGTGCTTACCATATTGTACCATTCTGGTAGTATTTTTCAGGAAGTTTTAAAAAGCACCAAATACTAATTTTTCTGCCTAGTGCCAGCCCTCATTCTATTAGCATCTTAGTCACCTTATTACAGTACTTTCCTAGAAAGAGATGCCTATAATTTACAACCAGGTACCACAGACACCCTCATTAGAAGACTTGCTGACTACTTCGGATTGCTAGAAAAGAAACTGCAAGTCCAACTCGATAGCACCGATATAAATCTTAATTTACTAAAATTCTTTTTTAGTGTCAAATAAAAGACTGACAATATCTGATCTAAAAAGACTGTAAGAGCAAATTAAGAAAATGTTATAAAACATTTTGTAGGAAAGCAAAGATGGTAGTTATTACAATGGGATCAAATATATTTGCCAGTCTCCTCTGGAAACAACCAGTTAAAACCTAAATTATTCTCAGAGCTAATTTAAGTTCTCAAACCATTCAAGATATAGAATGATAAAAAAAAAAAAAAAAAAAAAAAAAAAGATATAGAATGATACACGGTGGTGAAAGCCATGGTGACCATAAAAATAGTTACATAATATGGTATGCCATCCCTCGTCCAATTCCTATGCAGTTTTTTCCATGACTCCGTTAATCCAATTGGAAGCTGATAGCTCGTAATACACTGTTACTAAAGTGCTCCTCACAGTCTGAAAACATGGTATTAGTCATCCAGGGGAAGATCAAGAGGACTTTAAAGGGAAGAGAAAGAGGAGCTAGGTTTCCAGATTACACATTTCTGTGATTTTTTTTTTTTTTAAAGCGTGGCCAGCACAGTTCCACATTTAACAGTTGCTGATACTAGACACTCATGAAAGGACAAAAAAGAAAAAAAAAAAGAGAGAGAGAGAGAAGTCAAATTTCAGTCATAGCTCCAAGACAGAAGTTACATTTTTTATATGAAGGAATATATAAACACCAACACATTGTATATGACTGAACAATGTACACACGGCCTTTGCATATACTGGCCTGGATGACAAACCCTGGGCTTTCTATACACTTTCTCCTTTGGTTCATCCTGAGTTCCAGCAAACTAGACTGGGTTCCATTCCTATTCCCACTTAGGCTTTGCTCATTTACAGTGCTCTGAAAAATGTAGTACATGATGGAAAATGAGTTTTCATAAGCAACTTTAAGATTGCTCGACAACCAGTACGTTCATACCAGACCATGGCGGAGAACATATTCTCCCCGATACCAAGATAGAATCCGGTTTGTATATTTCTGTCTTACTATGGAACTGATGGGTTACTTTAATCCTCTGAATTCTCAGTGCAATCAAACAGTTGATTACCAGAGAATTGTGGTCATCAGATCTAGTGATAACCACGGAGGGAAGCATGTCCTTTACCTCTAACACTTCTTTTTGTGAATGGATCTTTCTATCCTTCATAATAACTTAAAACTCAGCCTGATTGGGTCACCTGGATATCTCAGTTGGTTAAGCATGACTCTCAGTTTTGGCTCAGGTCATGATTTCAGGGTCCTGAGATCATTCCCCACATAGGGTTCCATGGTCAGTGGGGAGCCTGCCTCTCTCCCTCTTCCTTTGCCCCTCCCCTCACTCTTGCATGTGCAAGCTCTCTCTCTCTCTCGTGGGCTCTCTCTCTAAAATAAATTAATAAATCTTAAAAAAAGAAAAAAACTTCAGCCTGATTGGGAGTTATAATATCTGCAGATGGTACTATTTTCACCTTGTAAATGGAAAGGAGAGAGATCTACATTGTCTAGTACAGCTACCATTAGTTTAAATTTAAAATAATTAAAATTAAATTAAAAAAATCCAGTGCCTAGATCTCTGTAGGTATATTCGAGAGCTTAATAACCCCATGTAGCTAGTGCCTATTGTACAGCTCAGCACTGATCTAGAAATGTTCATAGAACATGGAAATGGAAATTTTTGTCATTGCAGAAAGTTGTTGGAACAAACACTCTAAAACATACATACAGCATTTCCTTTCCAGCAGCAAAATTTGGCCATGAGGAGAGATTCGATGTCTTCTGACGAAGTGAAGATTTTGCAAAGCCATGTAGAGAGTTTAGGGTGATAACCAGTAGGAACATGTGAGGAGAACAAAGGATGATTGTTCTCCAAGTAACAACATGGATTTTATTTTGATTGCTGGTATATATTCTCCATGATGAGAACCTGACTGGTATGTCGGGCATTTTGAGAGGCTCTGTGGAGATAAGGTGAGGAAGAAAAGAGAGACCTAGTCATTGGCAACAGATAGGGACAAGAGCCAAGATGTCTAACAAGGGGATGAGTAAGAGTGCTGTGGTGAGTGACACACAGCCCTCTTCTCCACCTCCTCCCCAAATCTCGTATAAAATACACATTACTCACCAATACCTTGGGAGTTGAAAATGTTTTTCTGAGTCTGCTCTAACATGAGTCTGATGAGGGTGTAATGTGTCCAATTATGTTCAGCTTAAACATTTTATTTTCTTGCTACTGGGTATCCTCTTTCTCCAAGGGCAATCTGTGGACGTCTTTTCCTTTTGACACTAAAGACTTTGGCTGGATCAGTACATTGATCAATCCCACCCCAGGTGTGCCGGTGTTGGACACGTTCCCAAAGTCTTCCAACATGCAACTAATTTGAAATGAACTTGTTTTTTTCTTCTCATTTAACAAATATTTATGTGCACATGATATGTCTGATACGTCCCCAACCCTATTCTAGTTGCTGGCTATAGGACATTGAACCAGCCATATCCCTGCCATCAAACAGCTTAAATCTCCTCTTCTTTGGGCTGTCATCTACTCAACAACAGTTAAAAACATAACAAGTGCTAAGTATGTTGCTTTACCTGTGCTTCATTTGATCCCTTCTAGTGCCAAGCATGACAATCCCAAGACCTAGCAAAATATTTGTGGTCTGGTTAGAGGAAAGGAGAGATAGCTGTGTAACTGGTGTCCTGTACCCAGCAGACATTTGATCTATATTGGTTGTTAAAGGCTACTCCAAAAGTAGGATTAAATGAAATTCCTCTAAATTGGAATTGGTTTACTGATTATCTTAATTTAGATCTCAATGATAGAAATAATTTTGTTGTAATAACTGAAGCATTGATATGCACTGTAAAAATATCATTTTAGTAGGCATATACTAAATAGTGTAAAAATGAAAATTTTGGAATTGGAGGAGTACATCAAAATTGGGACTATAGTCAAATACGGACTGTGTAGGAGTAGAGGAAAATAGACATATATTAAAAGTATAAAAATGACAATTTTTGTGTTGGAGGAGTTAGTTGGAGGAGTTAGTAAAATAGGGCTTTTGGTGGGAGAATAAATAAGTTCAGACTTTCTGAAAGGCAATTTGGAGATATTTTTCAGTAATTTAAAGACATTTATACCATATGACCTAATAATTTCACTTCTAGTGACCCAATTTAACAAAATACTGTGAATGCAAGTGAAAGTCTACCTATTTACTCAATGTGAAAGAGAATTATATAGAACTTAAGCATCAAAAAAAAAAAAAAGAACTTAAGCATTGATAATAAAGAAACGGCTGTTGGGGCACTTGGGTGGCTCAGTCAGTTAAGCGACTGCTTTCAGCTCAGCTCAGGATCCCTGGGTCTTTGGATCTAGCCCTGTGTTGGGCTCCCTTCTTGGCAGGGGGTCTGCTTCTCTCTCTCCTTCTCTCCCCCACCCCACTCATGTTCTCTCTCTAACTCAAATAAATAAAATTAAAAAAAAATAAATGGCTATATAAAAGTTTTTATTCACCTATATTACACACACATACACACACACACCAAATTCTGAATTGAGATTATGAATTATCTTTATTTTCTTCCTTCAACCTTTTATATTTTCCTATTTTTAACAATAAATAATATACTACATGATAATTTCTAAGAGTGCTAATATATGAGATATAAGAGATATACAGGAATAATAAGTGATAATGAGCTCAGTTTTAAATAACTATGATACCAGCTAGATTAACAAACTGACACTTTGTGCAGGTTTAATTTAAGGTAATTATTGGAGTAATATTTTTAATTCCTTCCTGTTTGAATTATTGGTCATATGGGAGAAAGTGAATATTCTTCATCAAAAGGAGACACAGTTCGTAATTAACTGTGTTTTTAAGGATGCTTTGGTCCTCTTGTTACTGAAGTACCAGAATATTTAGAGAGGATAAAAGAAAATATAAAAGAATACACTAAGATAAGTAAACCATAATACTTGGAAAATTTGTAACTTTATTTTCCTCTATTAAAAATGTGAAACATTCTCACATTTTTGCATCTTTTATGAAGCCTTTTTTATGTAGTAGAAAATTTCCATAGAAGAATTACATTATCTTCATATGAACCAAACTTTCTACCCTTTTCTGAGATTTTACCACAACCATATCTATGATGCTCTTGTTACAGATTTATTTACCTAGCAATTCAGGTTTCCAAGGTTTATGGAGCAACAACTTTAGGAAATGCCTTTGTTTTTCCTTAAGATGTTTGTCATAAAATTCTCTATCTCATAGTATATATGTTTGTATTTCTTTAAATAAATGAATTTATTTATTTATTTACTTACTTACTTACTTATGGTGAGGGAGAGAGGAGGAGAAGGGCAGAGGGAGAGAGAGAATCTTAAGCAGACTCCATGGCCAGTGCAGAGCCTGACATGGAGCTCAATCTCATGACATTGAAACCCTGACCCTGAGATCGTGACCCTGAACTCATGACCTGAGCTTAAATCAAGAGTCAGATGCTTAACCAGCTGAGCCACGCAGGTGCCCCATTTGCATTTCTGTAAAATAATCCTCATAGATTTATTTATTTTTTTATTATGTTATGTTAGTCCCTATAGATTTAGAGTGATAGCAAACAGCTTTTGAAATTATCAATTCAGCTGCTAGGGTACATTGGCTTTACAAAGCCAATTAAATTGTAGATCAGAGTAATCTTTACACTAGAACTATGAAAATAGTCCTTATTTATGTATATTTTGGGATCTTTATCAGCAAAGGTAAAGATATTGTTCATTCATTTGGAAAATAATTCTTTAAAGTAAAACATTATTAAAAGAATATGCAAATTGATTTACATTATACCACAGTGGTGTAATAACTGTAAAGGATGTTCATGGAAAGGTTATGCATGACATAAAAGTATTACCTTTTAAAAAATATTTAAGTAATTTCTGGGTAGGATTTCACCTTCTTATGATTCTGTGAGGGACACTGGAAAAGTATGTTATGTGGGCATGACTCTTGGTCTTTGAATTAATATAGAGTTCAAAGCAATAAAAGCTAAAGTGGATATTTAGTTGCTGTGTCTGATATACAATATATTTAAGCTAAAATATGTACTCTATATTTTTAATTTTTGTGTGTCAAGTTGTGTCATCAAATAGATAATGGTAATCATTTTAATGAGTAAGAGAAGAAAACCACAGATTATTCTTGTGATCAGGAGGAAAAAAAATAAAGAGAAGGATTCACACAATAGTAATTACCTGAGCAGATGGATTCCTAATCCTAGAAATAAACATGCTAATTAAGCTACACTACAGAATGACAAGATATTATGGTCTTCGGAGTCTGGAGAGATTGTTATTCTAATTTACTAGTGTAACTTAATTCTCAATATATTAAAAAGTACTTAATCAACCAAATCTTTTTTTAATTATCAAATTTACTTAGGCAGTTTTAATGTTTCTGCAAATTTCTTCCATGTGTGAGTTTCTATAGGGTCAGACTTTCTCATCAGTGATTCACTGTTTGATATTTGTATTTTTCAGAGAGCAGGATTGAGTTTTGTTATATATATAAGAAGATACTCTTTTCTGCATGCTGTTGGTGGGGTTTTAATTGAAGAATCAAAGATCATAATGCTGACCTGTTCATAGCTATCCTATGCTGCCTTCCTTTAAAGATGAAAGTCTCTATTAATAATAGGAATTTATAATCGTTTGATTTAGATGAGCTACACATCTTGTTACTTCTATGACTAAATATTTTGGAAGAGAATAATGGGAAGATTGAGAATAATGTATGGAAGACAAAACTTTGTGGAAATAAGTAAATATGAGAAAGAAGCAAGGAAGAAAGTATCATTATATTCATATTTACATATGCATGAATTGGTTTGAATTATCTAACCAGTAACTGATCAACACAAAGTTGTTTTTGGAAGGTTGTCTGGAATATATATAATTAGCTTGACATTTTTCATTAGTTGGATGCAAATCTTTATGGAAGACATAGATCTTTTTTTAAAAGATTTTATTTTTAGGTAATCCTACACCCAACCCCAAGATCAAGAGTCACATGCTCTCCAAATGAACCAGCTAGGCAACCCAAGAGAAATAGATTTTAGAGTAAAAAGAGTCATCTAGGAAAAAATTCCAGAGCTGGTTTAATTTAGTTTTTAATTGTTTCCCAAAATGTTAGTATGTGGAAATATATGGATGGAGGGGAAGTGGTGTATGTTATTTTCCTATCCTTTTTCCTATATTTATATTTTAGTTGTAAACATGGTATGCACTTCTTCTATATCAAAAGGTATTTTACCTACATTTAAAAGTGGTAAATATTTAAAACAATTAAGTAAGTGTAACTCGCCTCATTTTTAATCTAATTCAACAAGCATTTATTGAATAAACATAGGACTGGCAGTACAGAGCTATACAACCTTAAAAAATATCTGGTCCAACCACTTAGACCTTTTACTTCAACTGTGGCCCATGGACCAACAGCACAGGCATTTTCCAGGAATTATTAGATATACAGAATTTTAGGGGCACCTGGGTGGCTCAGTCAGTTAAGTGCCCAGCTCTTCATTTTGGCTGCACTAGGCTCCATACTCAGCTTGAGGATTTTCTTCCTTTTCCTCTGTCTCTCCCTCTATAAGCTCTCCCACTCTCTCTCTCTCTCTGTCTTTCTAAAATAAATAAATAAATCTTAAAAAAAGGAAAAAAAGATATACAGAATTTTCGGCTCCTTCCCAGCCCTTCTGCATAAACCAAAATCTGCATAGTAACAAGATTTCCAGGTGATTCAAATGCATACTAAATTCTGAGAAGCACTTTGTCATAAGAACACAATCTGAGGAAAGAAAGAGACACGAATATTTTTTAAAAGGTAATAACTTTACAAGCAATGTGCTACCAGAGAAACAAAGACAGTGCGACAGTAATAGAATCTAATTCTGCTTATAGAGATTTGTAATCATTTTAACTCCACTTTCTTCTATGTTATACCTTCCACAGGATACATCAGCATTTTCTAAGTGTGTCCCTGGGTCAAATACATCTGAGAAATGGTGCACAGCTTTGAGATGCCCTGTTCATAACAGTATGTTAAAGATTCTGAGAGGTCCCAAAATAAATGTCTGTTTTACGTAAACCCAGGAATCCACAATATACTTAAACAAGCAACTTTCTAGTACCACCTTGCATGGTACTATTAACATACTACAGAACTAGTGTTTTATGGAGAGCACTTTGGTAAACACTGCCTTTTATGAATTGGCAACATTTGGCTTATGAATACCTTACTAGGATTCTTCTGCTCTCCATTAACATCTCTTTTTCTTTTTATAGTTATCAAGGATCTAGAATAAATTCAATCTTGAATATAGGTGTGAACAAAAAATACAATTTAACTCCAACACAATGTATATAATAATATAGAAATTCTGAGGCAAATTAATTCAGCTGTTCTGTTAAAACTCATCCAGATCTGGATAGATAAAGTTGTCTTTGAACAAACAGTATGCAAAAGCCTGGCCTCCACATATCATTGAAATTAAGCCGGATCCTGCAAGTAATGAAAGGGGAGTTTTGGTTAACTACCAATAATGAATAATTCATTGGTGAGATTATGAATAAGAACAATTGTCATGACTAAAATAATGTTCCTGAAACTGACACAGCATTTGAAAGAGGGTAGTTTATAGATTCAGCTAAGAGACAGTAGGTATATATTCTGTGCTGATAAATTGTTGAAATTCAAAACTTCCTTCAGGGAATAGATGCGTGGTTCTGTCAAATTAATAGTAAGGAGCGCTTAAAACTCAGAAATTCAAAGGCAATGGAGTCAAAGCACATGCCAACAGTTTTACAATTCTCAATTCTTTTAGCTCTTCAGACATGCCATTTGTTTGTGTTGTTGTATTTAAAAATATTTCATAAAGTATTTTCTCTCTAATTATAAAAGGAAGATATGCTCTCCTCTAAAAGATTTTGAATACAGAAGTCTACCTACCTGGGCTGTTTGGTTGTATGAGAACACCTTTAGCTCTGACTTCATTGGCCCAATGATTCTCCTTTTTTTAAAATATTCATCCAGCCTAACAGGGCTTTCATAAATCTGTTATTCCTTGTGTGGCAGTAACAGTATAACTCCCATGAAAGGTAAAGGTCCCTGAGGTAAGAGCCCCTAGTGGATCAGAGGCTTGGCAAGACTGCACAATTTCCTCACACAAACGTGTACATCCAGTGTGAAACCAGGAGATAAAATGTCCAATATATTTAGTCACTATTATTTTGTATCTAAATTTTTTGACTCAAAGAAAATCAAAGAAGCTTACCTCAAACATCATTTGCCAACCCCTTTTTTGTGTAATCTAACCCTAGTTCTTAAAGCCGAAATAGTGACCAAACTATTTTAGCAAATTGTAGTGGCCACTCCAGTATGCCAACACCAACTCTCCTTGTCATCAAGGTGGCATGTGCTAGGTGACTGAATTGCCTAGGGCTTAGTAAATTTTGTGGTATTGTGAGGAAAATCCAAGGGATAAGTTGTTTTCATTTCTACTTATACTGGTAACCTGTCTTTCAGGTATCTTCTTTCTGATTCATTAAAAATGTGCATTTTGGAAAGCATCATGCAAAATAAAATATCAGTACATTCTACATGTGTTTCCTGTATGAACCAAACAATATTAGAGAAGAGTACACACGGGCACCTGGGTGGCTTTGTGGGTTAAGCCGCTGCCTTCGGCTCAGGTCATGATCTCAGGTTCCTGGGATCGAGTCCCGCATCGGGCTCTCTGCTCAGCAGGGAGTCTGCTTCCTCCTCTCTCTCTCTCTGCCTGCCTCTCTGCCTACTTGTGATCTCTCTCTGTCAAATAAATAAATAAAATCTTAAAAAAAAAAAAAGAAGAGTACACACTAAGACTTATGTATATGTAAGGGAAGTAGAACATTAACCTGTAGTGAAGGGAGCTAATGAGTAATATAAATAATACTGACCTATTAAACAGATAACTTAACTTTCAGGAAAACAATGTGGTGAAATGTTGCCTTTCCATTTCTCATCATTAAGCTTGACAATACTTAAATAAAAACTACTGCTAAATTTACTGAAAAGGGGAAATGTAAAAATATCTGTGGTCAATACCTAGCTTAAGCTAAAGAAAAAGCTTTAGAAAAGTCCACTTCAACTTGGTTAGTTTTGTTACTAGATGTATAATTGATGAATTCAGTTGTTCCACTTGTGGGGAGAAAAAAGTAAATGAAATTAAATAGTGCTGCCGTAAAAATAGTAACATTATTCATGTTGAAAGAGAACCAAAAGAATATGTCACAAATATATATTGTGTTTTATTCCCTATAATTGTAGAATTAAAATATATTTTATTTTATTTTATTTTTATTTATTTGAGCAGTCTTCTAGTCCAATTACCTGACTCACATAAAAATATTTTGATGCTCCCACTTTCCATATAAATCTTATGCTGAGAATAATATATACACATACGTGTATAATATATTTGGATATCATGTGTCTATACCTAAAGCAGCCCACCAATGTGATGTCAAGGGGAATTCCAACATAACTGGAAAAGAAAAAAAAAAGAAGGTGTTGTTCATTTTTTTAAATGCATTATTTTTTACACATGAAGAAATATTTGTTTTGTCAGATCATATCCACATGACAGAAATTTTTTTCACATTCATGAAATCAGCTAACCCCAAAGCTATACTTAGATCATAGTTTACAAAGTCATTTATTAAATAAGATACCTGAAACTCCTCCTCTAGGAGATGTTAGGATGTTATGAATTGTCAGGTTCTTGGGTCAACTCACAGAATTGATTTGAGTGTTATATAACAGATAATCCTAAGGCCATCCCGAATTCTCAACACCTGACTTTCTCTGGAGTTCTGAGCCACTTCACTCTGAACTCTATTTAGCTGTATTTATTAAGTATTTTCTATGTGCCATGTGTTAAACAATTACCTTGTAACTTTTCTGGGTCTGAAACCTATACCTTGTCTCAACCTTGAAGATTCAGCCACCCTATGCCTCAGAGCCCTTTTGCAAATATCCCATGGTCGTCTTTCATGTAAACTTAGTCCCAAAGTAAAATAGAGAAATTGAGATATGGGGTTTAGTAGTTCTGAAAGTTACTAAAAGGGAGTGTGTGTCTGGGGACAAGGAGATTGGTGCACGAGAATTCTCTAATAATAGTGATGCTAGGATATAATAATTCATTGGGAAATTGTGTATTCTTAAATTGAAGACTGATGAAGTCATAAGTAGACCACAGCACTGAAAAAAAAAGAGTAATTTAAGTTGCTAATAAATAAAAGTAACATTTAATTTTAGCTTGTGGTTGATTCCCACCCATCATTTGACTAGTACCGTTTTTTTTTTTTAAATAATGGAAGATAGGAAGGGAGAAAAGTCATGACAGAAGAGTAAGTTTTGAATAGATGAATGAAAGAATGGATTAAACTGTCATTTACTGAGTAATTATGATCTGCTTAGACACTATGTCAGACAATTTCTCATTCTCATGGAAATGTCCCTAGGTCTCCCTGCTTCATAGAGGAGGCAACTAATGTGAATGATGCTGTGACTTCCCTTAAGACTACACACTTCATAAAAAGGTAGGATTGGAATTTGAATCCATTTTCCTTTGACTCCAAAGATCGCAGGAAGAAATAAAACCCCTTGTTTAAGAACATAGTATTCTTGGTAAAATAACTATTGTTGGAAAGTTCGCAAGCCTGCCAGTATGGGTTTCCTTGGGGTCCAGTTCCCAGTCTTTGGTCAATTTCTGCCTCAAGGAAGGTTCTGGAAGAAAAGTATTCCGAATGGAGGCAAACTGTGTACAAGCTGATGACAAGTCGAACATGAGAGAAGAATAGGAAACATCTACATTCAGTACAGTTTTGAATCGGAAGATGCAGCCAATCAAAACCTCTCCCAGGAAGTATAGAACTTAGCTGGGGAGAAGGGTGGGGAGGGAGGGAAGAGCTAGCATCAGTTTTGATGATTAAGCCATCAGAGGACACTATGCTAACAAGTTTTACTCTTGTGAAGCAATTTAGGTACAAAATCAGATTTAACATATTTTCTTTGTTTATTTTATTTTGCTTACCAGCGGAAGTGATGACAACATGGAGAATAGTTACTGAAACAGCATAATCCCAGACCCATTCTTCTACAACTAGAATGAAGAGCAATCCGCAAACAAAGTAGGTGACTTGTGTTGAGACTAGAAGAACTGCAAATAGAATAAGGAATATAATTATTTGGGACTTAGAGAAACTAACAGTTCTGAAACACAATTAGTAAGATTGTGCAAAGAAATTTTGATAAGAATTTCCAAAATATCCCATCTCTTAACAACCCCCAAATTCGGATAAGAACTTTTTAACATATTCTGTCCCTTAATAATCCTTTGACTCACAGAAAAATTACAGTATATAATTTGTTTCACATTCTCTGTATTTACCATTTTTTAAAAATTTTATTTTTTCAGTGTTCCAAGATTCATTGTTTATGTACTTATCAATTTAAAGGTAAATACAATAAAGAAAAGTTGCTATGTAACCAATACATGCTGGTCTGTAATTGGATTTGCAACACTCTATTTAAGCTATATTAAAAACTAATGAAAAATTCAGTTCTGAGTTTTCAGAAATGAAAAAAGAAATGTAAGAATTCAATGACTTTTAACATTTCTTTGGTCCCAATTATTGCCTTTCTTGGAAACGAGTTCCTTTGTGTCTTTATAACAAAGCGGCATGTTCAGATAGTCATCTGGGACACATAATGAATAACCCTGGATGAAAGGAAGCCTCAAAAATGAGTTGTGTGGATGGAGACACTCTTCTAAATCCACTCAGTTGTCTCAGAGTGGTCTCCACAACATGTATCAAGAGCTAGTAACTTACAGGTAAGGACCACAAATCTCTAAGAGCCTTGAACATGTGAAGGGTCAATGTTTAACGTCTTGGCTTTGATATGGATCTTTAAGACTATCGTGGTTTCAAAGGAGAGACCCATCAAACATGTGCAAGATACATATGTGGCATACTATCAAGGTCCCTTTGTAATGACTTGACTTTCTGTAAAAATCACCTTTCTTTTTTTAATAATAATGCAGCAAATGATTAGTATATTCTTATAATTCAGGGATCAACGAATCTAGACAGGCAAACTCTCCATTTTTCAAAGCAAGAGGTAAAATAATAATATTCTATCCTTTTGTGCATAAATAATTTTATTAACCAGCAAACCAGTGATTGTTTTGTGCTGAGCTAGGCACTAACAAGGAGCAAGTCCCAAGTGCCATCCTTTTGAAAAGCCTTACAGTTACTGCTCCTCAATTTGATTTAATTTTACTTACCGGGTTTCAAAAAGTTGGAGGGAGAATTCATACCAACTTCTTTTTTATCATATGGGAAGAAAGTTCGGTTCAGCATGTCCTGTTCCCTAAAATTGAAGCTGTGGAAGGAACTCCATTGCTGTTTCAAACTGACACCACTTCCCAACACGTTTCCACTTCTACCACTATCAGTGGCTCACAGAGCCTCCAGATTATTATAGGGAAATGGAGATGCCTGTTTTATCAGGATTGACAGATTTTATAGGTTAACTCACAGCTGCTTGAAGACATTGATTTTAGTCTTGAACAAGCTGTATTTGCATATATTGATGAAAAAGGCTTATGCTTTGTTTATAATATGAAAGAAAGCATGATTTAAAAGAAGTAATACAAAATTTAAAGTCAGGATACCAGTGTTATAGTCTTGCCTTTGAGCTTAGGAGTTATAAAACCTTGAGTACAATTTTAACCTCTGGGTCAGTCTTGTTTTTTTCTCTATAATTGGGAAGTGGAGTGCTTTCTTATCTACCTCAAGAAATTGTTGGGAGGATTTTAATTTGAAATGAAAGCAATTTGTAGCCTATTTTCTGCCATGCAAAGGAAAGATATTAGTAATCAAAATGTCTTAACTAGACTTAAACTTTCCAGTGTCCTTGCTAAACCTATTCTCCTGGGTGATGAAAATCATTGAAACAGACAAGAAACTTGACCCTAACTACATGTCCAAGGCTCTGAGATTACTCTTACACTTTATCTCTGAGATTAAAGTCTAAATTCTCAAAGTAACAACTTTGAAGAGTTATGGCAGTTATCTCCCCAAGCCCAAAATTAAAGATCTAATGGGCTAAGGCTTTATTGATATCTTTGTACAAATGTTAGTGTTTTGTGAGAGGAGAGAAGAATATAAACTGTGCCAGACATCCTGGGATCTTCACTAATCTCCACTATGTAAAAACACAGCCTTTCCAATAAGCTGTGTCATTCCTATCTTTCATGGACTGACCCAAAGGCAAGAATTAAATACTAACAGTTGAGTTTTCAATCCCCTCCCAAAAAACACACATATAGCTCTTACTTAACTCTTTACTGTGACTATTCCCTTATCAACTGTGGACAGTTTTGATAGAAAATAAGTTAATTCTATCTTCAATAGGAAAGCACATAAAGAGAAACTTAAGATGGACTGTTAGACCTCTTGTGTCTCATTAGAATGAAAGTCTCTTTTTCCTAACATATTCCTTGTCTATCTAAAATTCAATTGATAATAGTACCAAACAAGGTTACCCATTTGAGGAGGTTGTTCTAAAGCTTTTTAATTTGAATTCAGTAATTTTAACTGACCAAGTTTCCTGTGCAAGTCATATTCAAAAATCTGGTTTCTCTGGCTTGAGGCAATTTTGTACATTTGCATATTTGTTCCAAAAAAAAAGTCCAGTGGTTTTCTAAAGAATTGTAATGTTTAAAAAGTCCACAATTTATTAAAAAAAAGAGTAGGAAGAAATTTGATAGACTGTTAAGAATAATTTTGTTTAGAAAGTAAGTTTGTGATTGAATTTCTTCTTTTTCTACTCTCTACTTGTGGGTATTTTATAAGCTTTCATTAATTTATGTGTATTATTTTATAATGGAAATAACATTAAAATCTCATTTTTCTAAAGATGGGATGAACTCACCATGAATCCCCCCAAACAAGTATGTTTGACATATATTCAATACAAGTAGCTGTTATTATTAACATATAAGATTTATGAATACAGTAGGTATTAATTAATAATTATTTTTAACCAATATTATGAATTTTAAAGAGATAAATTTTTTCTTAGTATACTCTCACATATTACTTTTCCTTTGGAACATTTCCCCCCTACTTTGGAAAGAAAAACCAAACTAAGCAGAAATGTACAAAGCAGAAAATGAAAGTCCTCTGTCATCCCAGCTGGGAGATAACAGTTTGTTGCATAATTCTCCAGATTTCTTACCACTGACACCATGTATTTTACTCCGTTCTACAAAAATGAATAATTACACTACACAAACACTATCGTCATCTTCATTTTCCATGCCATATCTCATGAGCATTTCTCTATATCAATATATTAAATCGGTCTTCTTTGAAAAATATTTAATGTACAAAAAATATACGTACAAGATCACCAAACAGAAATTCCTATAATAATTCTATTCATTTATTCCACTACTCCATTCTATCCCATCTTTCAGAAATAGCCACTTTAAAATTTGGGATGGCATTTTTCCACATTAATTTTTGAAGTCAGATATAAGATACAGATGGCTGAGAAAAAGGCTTGATATGTTGTAAATTTTTACAAAACAAAAAATATTTTGTTTTTTTGAGGCATTTAACTCGCTGATTGACAAAGATTGGAAATTAAAACCAATTACCTTTATAATTTGTGTTGTGCCATGAGGGGTTTGTTTTGAAATCAAATGGTGCCAGGACATCCAGCTCATATACCCTGAAGATGTTACAAATGAGAATAGTTTACTCCGGGGGAGGCAGTTCATAACTTCCCACATTAAGGCTTTGAATATTGCTCTTCACATGATAAGTCATTAGCTTTAGCCACATTGTGGCACATGTAGAAGCTGGCAGCCAAATAATCTTTTTAACTCTGTTGTCTTATTTGTCTAGTGAAGTCCCCTGGGTGGGGGGGTAGTTAGCCCTTAGCTATCATCTTGAAAGTCCTTTCCATCAAACACGGGAAGAGGACGTAACCCAATCCTGTAGCAAGAGCATCAGCCCGGGAAATCATCCAGACCCAGGTTCTAAACCTGATGGTGTTGTGAAACTGGGAATTCGGGCAAGTCAGTTCCATTAGAAGCTGAACTTTCATGTCTTCTCTGTAAATTGAAAAGGTTAATCTCTGAGATCTCTTTCGGTTGTAAAATCTGAGTCTATAAATATACACCCTCTATGGTGCCTGTTTGTAGTTGTGTGCAGCTGGTCAATCAGTTAGCTGCCTCCTGGAGCTTTAAGGCCCAAGAACTTAAAATTCCTCTCCTCTGACTCACGTTAACTACAAATCCCTGAAATCAGGCTCAGAGAGCCCTGAAGAGTCTTAGCTCTTCCCTGCTCCAGGCATGGCTTCACTGTCTCCAGTCCCAGGAAGAGCTGAGGCTGTATGTGAGCACAGATGCTTCCTCAGTGGGTTTGCCTGCAAGCATGCTGAAAAACATTATTCCCATTGCAAAACTTGGTATAATTATTTTTGGTTACTAATCTGCATATTGAAATCAAAGGGTCCTAACTCCTTTCTTGCACCATAAAATTAAACTATATAAACACTCGACTTCTGAGAAATTATTTGTAAATCTACATAATGTATTTCAAGACAATCAATTTATTGGCGACCTAAATTTGTAGAGGCAAAATGCAACCATAGCAAGACAAAAAAAAAAAAACTAAAAACGCTCTGAAAAAAATGCTTCACATTTACATAGAAACAACACTGAAAATACACATTTTACTTTGTCTTTATAGTAACTCTCTTTTGATCAATTACTTCCATTTGACAAATGAAGACAATTAAGAGAAGCTCTATGGCTTAGTTAAAATCTTTCCAGAAAGTAAGAACCTGGGCTAGAAGATAGGTCTCCTGATTTGGGTCCAAGAGGTATTTCCAGTACATACCAGAAAATATTTAAATTGGATGTAGATTATCTCTAAATCCCCTTCTCATTCAAATCTGCTCTGTTTCAATACCAGCTCAGGGAGTAAGAGCTTCACTTTCTTTCCATCACTATCTTCCAAAGAAGAGGAACAGTCCAACCACATCATTTCATGGTTGTGGCTTTTATCATTTCGAAGAGGACACATTTGCTATCTTTCCTTTAAAAAGATGTGAAAATATACCATTTTTAAAATATTGTACCGTCTAGTCCATAAAGGCACATTGGGTGTCAAATATAATCTCCTTTCAGATTCACTCTTAGCTTTTTAATTCTGTTGGAAGGCAACTTACTTGAGCATCATGCCACACGTGCCCAGAACTGCGTAGTACATGGTGTAGAAGAGGATCACACATACAAGAAGATTCTGCAAAACAAGCTGCAGAGAACACAAGCGTGAGCTCCAAGAGCCTAGGCTTTCTCTTACTGTTGTTGGTAATGAGTCTGACAAACAAAAGACCATGGCTGCCCAGTTCTTGGTGTTGGCTGGCTTTGTTTTGCTTGGAGACCCACGGGGTGGGAAGGACTTCAAAGTCCACAAGGAAAGTTTCTCTGACTGGAAAGGCTAGCGTGGTCCGCATTTGCACCAAGGATTAATGCAGTAGAAAAATCCGTATCACTTGCCTTCCTTCTCCCACAACACACTTCCTACATGCTAACATTTACAATTGAATTTGACAAAATGATCATAATTACAGCTATCATAATAGTCCAAATAGGAGAACAGCTGAGAAATTTTGAAAAGTATGAACAAAAAAGTACATAATAACACAGTAATAACGGAACCTGTGTGCAAGAGTTTACAGAGCTATTGACTAAAACACAATAGATGGTCCTAAAATGGCCTCTGCTACATATGAGACTTTGGAAGAAAGCATTGTAGATTAATGGGGACCAGATGGATTACTTAACAAACAGTGTTGTGAAAATTGTCTAACTTTTAGACAGAAAAACCCCATTAGATTCCAGTCTTGTACCAGACACCAAAATAAACTTGAAATGGATTAAAGGCTTAAATGCCAAGAGGTAAAATGGGATAAAATATTTGCAATATATATTAGGAGCAAAGGATTGATATCCACAATACATAAACACATACAAATAAAAAAAAGACTCACAAACCAAGAGAAAAATGGACAAAGTATATAAATAGGCAGTTCACATGAATAAACATTTAAAAAGCCAATAAACAATTGAAAATGTCTGAACCTCACTATTAATCTTCTGAAATATATTCTTATGAATATAATAAAAATGTCAGCATTTCACATGGAAATTTTCCAGTGTATTCTTTTCTCTTTTTATCTTTTCAAAAGTCTTCTTGTTTGGTCAATACTTAAACACTTTAGCATTATTCATTTTCTCTGAATGACCAATTCACCAAATTTATCAAATCTTTTAATTGGCCTGGGCACAGAGGAGCCCTCCACTAAATGCAAGAAGAGAAGAGAGTTAGCACAGAGCACTCCACAACCATTTGGCTGAATGGACCAAGTTTACAGACTTACCAAAACTTACTTCTTCCTTTTTTTTTTTTTTTTTGTCCTTATGGAGCTTATATTTTTTTCTCTTATTTTTTAAAAAAATTTTATTATGTTATGTTAGTCACCATATAGTAAGTACATCATTAGTTTTTGATGTAGTGTTCCATGATCCGTGGTTTGCTATAACACCCAGTGCTCCATGTAATACGTGCCCTTCTTAACACCCACCACCAGGCTCACCTAACACCCTATGCCCCTTCCCCTCTAAAACCCTCAGATCAGACGAACCATGAGAGACTATGGACTCCAGGAAACAAACTACTTTTTTCAACTATTTAAAAATGGGTGAATTGTCTGGCCTAAGCGAACCAGAGGAGATCAGGACTAAAAGGTTCTAACACCTTCAGGATTCCAGCCCCCCAACCCCTACACACCCCTGTTGTCCCTAGCCCCTCCTACTCTTTGCCTGTAGTCTGCCCTTGGCCAAGTCTCTTATCCTTTTGCCCATCAAGCTCATCCCCCTTTTGCCCTTCGGTATCTCTCACTCCAGGTTCCCTCCCTCATGACCCTTTGTCTCTTCCTAGCCTTATTCTTTTATTTATCCATTTATTTTATTTTATTTTATTATTTTTAGTTGAAATATATTTGACATATAATACTGTGTAAATTTAATGTGTACCACATGCTGATTTGATACATTTATATACTATAATTGGGTGCCATTCTAGTGATAGTTTGCACTTCACCCTGTCTCATAATTATATCTTTTTGAGGTTGGAACAATTAAGATATCGTCTGTTAGCAAATTTGATGATTATAATACAATATTGTTGTCTATATTTTCTTATTCTGTGCACTCAATATCTAGGACTTATTACTGGTTGCAAATTTGAACCCTTAACACCTCAATCTGTCTTTAAGACCTGCATAGCCTTGTCATTTCATGATGGCTGACACAATCCTTTTTAAAGGAATAAGTAAAAGGATGAGATCTTCTCATAGCTCTCTTTCTTTTATTAGAAAATAAAAATCTTTCCTAGAAACCCCCATCAGATGTCCCAATATGTCTCATTGACCATGACTTGGGGTCATGTGCTCACATCTTTAACAATCACAGACAAAGAGTAAAGGGGATTTAGAACATTGGGACTTTGCTCCCAGGGCTTGGCACCGACTGCTATAACAAAAATTATGAGCAATTATTAGCAAGGAAGGAAAAAGGGGAGTGGGGTCTACTACAAGGTAGGCAACTCATGATGTCTTCCAGGTGGTGGAATCAATATGGAAACATTGATTTGTAGAGAAGATTATTTAAAGGTCAAGAGAATATGTGAAAGTTTTACCTGAGTTGAAGTTTCAACTTCCATGCCCACATTTTTTTTTTAAAGATTTTATTTATTTATTTGACAGAGAGAGAGATCACAAGTAGGCAGAAAGAGAGAGGAGGAAGCAGGCTCTCCGCTGAGCAGAGAGCCCGATGCGGGGCTGGATCCCAGGACCCTGAGATTGTGACCTGAGCCAAAGGCAGCGGCTTTACCCACTGAGCCACCCAGACGTCCCTTCCATACCCACATTTAATGTGCCCAAATTCCCAACTGTAGGGATAAGAATCCGCCAATGGAAAATGGGTGTGTGGTAGGGAACAACACTGGTGCTTCTACAGCCTTAAAAGCTTCTTAAGGGTAATGTGTCTTTGGGATTGCTTTACTCTTTATTCTACATATTAACATCAATTTGTTTTTCTTTTAATTTGAGCATTAATAGCCTCTAGTTGAAATATTTCTAGATGATTCCTATATTTTAATTCAATCTAAAATAAGATAAATAATATATAGTTTCTATACTAATATACAAACATGAAATTATTTTTCTTTCTATGTTAATATCAAAATTTAAATATTTTAAAATATACTCACTTGCTTTAAAATTTTACTTTTGTAATCCAAATAGACAATTGTGATACATATGGATAAGACATTTGTAGCTATTATTTTAAAAATGAAATCATAATTTGTGGGAAAACATATTTATTGACAAATTTTACATATAGGTGTGTCTACTTTTCCCCCAAATTTACAAATCACTATACATAAATAAAATTACACATTATAAAGTTATTTTAAAAGAAATGCTTTGAAAAGTAAGGCCTAATTTTTAAAATAATTACTTTTTTTCCCACCTGAATACTATATTTAGATTTTCAAATAATAATTTTCCTATGAGCAAATTATATTGCCTCTAGTAACTTCTTCCTATAATCTATACTCTACGCAGCTTGCAAACGTAACTTTCTAAAAGGTAATCAGACCATGATATTCTCCTGCTGCATATCCTCTGATGGCCCCACGTCATCAGGATTCATTCATCCATTCTTTCATTTGACAAATAGTCACTGGACTGAGTGGCAATGCAAAGTGAATGGGATGTGGTCCCAAGCATGGAAACTCAGCCTAGCAGTGTTTTTCAAGTGGGTAAGTATCAGACTCACCTTGAGGACTGCTAGAACACAGATTTCTGGGCCCCAGTTCTGGAGTTTCTGATTCAGTAGGTCTGAGATGGGACCCAGAAATTTGTGTTTCTGACAAGTTCCCAGGGGATGCTGGGTGCTCTGTTTCTATGACCACACGTTGAGAACCACTGATCTAACAGCAAGAATGATGAGTTAACAGATAGCTACCAAAGAGAGAGCTCTGGTTGGGGGAATTGACAGAGTGATGCTTTAATATTTTATTTAGGCCAGTATAGCCAACATATTATACTGTCAACTCATACTAAAGATTAAAAATTATTAATGAGATGTTTTATGGCTTTTGTTCATACTACATTTAGAAACTCGGAGTACTTTGGACCACACAACTCAATTTTGACTAGCCACCTTTCAAGTGCTCAGTAGCCATGTGTGGCTAACAGCCACTTTTTTAGACAAGGCAATTCTAACCACTGCTATTGCCTTTCCTTCCAACATCATCCCCTCAAGCCCGTCCCAAATGGTTGATAGTGTAACTCTATTTGCTATTTATTGTTGGATTACTATGTCTCAAGCCCTATCACCATAATTTCTCAATTCATCCACCCTTCCCCATCCCCCACCATGATGTGCACACATGAAAAGCTTTCTGGATATGTGGAACTATCATCTGCATTTCACAGATTTGGAAACTGAGAGTGAATGGCCCAACATCATACATTTATTTAGTGACAGAGACAGAAAAATAATTGTATTCAACTACCAAAGGAAAGATAATGCTATCCAAATGACTGAATATATAACTTCATTATGATACAATTATTTTTGTACTTCAGGAAAAACTAATATACAAGAATCAAAGTTCATAGAAGTCTAGATATTTAGCAAGTGCCAAAATCTTTATTATTCCTTCAAAAAACATATTTGGATCCTGAACCAAATAAATTATAAAAAAATATGACATTTGGCTCTTTGAACTTGACTGAATATCTGATGATGTTAATATTTTAGGGTGTTACAATGATTGGAGGTTTATCATATGTAAATACAGATCATTATAAATGCAATTACTTTATTAAAGAGCCCCCATGTTGTTTTATTTATGCATAATAACAAAACTATTTTGAGAATAGAATATATATGCATAAGTCTGCAAAATGTGCAAATTTAGGATATGGTAAATACTTTATAATTTGCTTTCAAAAACACTGTCTGCTAAAAGTCATCTTTACACTGCCATCTTTTTTGATGCAAAATATTGTGATGCCATCTTTCCTGCCATTGCCCTAAAGACAAAGCATGTTTCTAAGGAGTTGAAATTAAGGAAGGACTATACCTACTAAAAAAGAATAAAACTCTTTTAGTTTGAGGTCTCTGAATGGCCCAAACCAGAACTAGTAGATCCGGGTGGTGACTCCTGGGTTTCAGAGCTTCCGTGGAGCCTGAGTGCCCCAGCTGCGTACCTCATTTGACTCTCCTGCCAGTTTCCAAACTGGTTTGACTGGTATAGGAGTGCTGACAATACTGACTCCATCTTTGGGTCTCCATCTTGTTCGTGCCTACCCAGGGACCTCCCTCAGGGCTATGTGTTCCAGGCCCTGTGGAGTGGAGGTTAAAACATGCCCGGACCAGAATGTGGGAAGGCTTGTTTGGATCTCCCCTTGGGTGCACAAATGGCGCCATGTTAGATAACTACCCTTTGCTCTATAAAGTCCGTGGGTGAAGGTCTGGCCTTGGTGGCACATAGCAATGTAGCATCTGGATTGTTACCCACCTGATCCCCATGGTCAGTAGGTTACCCAGCATAGCACTCAGTGTGAATGTTATAGAGTGGCTTGTTTCATTGTCGGTCTCAAAGAACCTGCCTGGTCTGGAAGAGACTTTGCTATTCCTTCTCCACCTTCTAACTCTGGGCTTAATTCAGAAAAGGAAAACCTGAGGGCACCTGGGTGACTCAGTTAAGTGTCAGACTCTTGGTTTCAGCTCAGGTCATGATATTGCGCCTGTGGGATCGAGCCCCACATCCGGCTCCGTGTTCAATGCAGAATCAGCTTCAGATTCTCTCTACACCACCATCCCCTCTGCCTCAAATAAGTAAAGAAAATCTTTAAGAGGGAAAGATAGGAAAATTTCATATTCGTTCCATTCTTCTGGAGTCAATAGCTACCTCTCATCCTTCTCTTCATTATTATCTTTTGAACATTTCTTGTTAGGTCATTTCATAACACCCCAGAGGGATCTCTTTCACATATCTTACGGTGTTTCTTCAAGGAATTAGCTAAAAGATATGGGGTCTAATTGTTCTATGATACTTACCCCATTTTATCTGGAGGAATGGGGTGTGTCCCGTATGCTCACTAATGACAGAGTCTGGTCTGGTTCCTGGCACACAGTTGACTGATTCATTACAGTATTAAGGGTTGAGGGAAGCATGGCTGATTTTCAGGCTGCAGATGAGTTAAGGAGTATCCATTATGACAGATCAGGCAACAGGGAACAACACCTCATATAAGAGCAGTCTTGGCTGAACAATAAGCTGGTAATCAGTCACCAGATAGTTATGGAGTATTGACATCATGCCCAAAGTTATCACACAGCAAACAATTAGAACAAGTAAATATATCCAATATTTACATGACTGTTTAAAGTATACATATATAGATTAGCTTACCCCTCAAAATAAGCGGTAAGATTGACCTAGGATAATAATCACCTCTTTTCAGATGAAGAAACAGAGGTTCAGAGAAACAAGGTGATGTTCGCAAAGCTGTCGGTGGAAAAGTTGCAATTTGGCATCATGTTTATTAACTCCAAGTCAGAAAGTAAGTACTGTGGTTCTGGTCATGAGGGCAAAACTACTTCACAGAAGGGAGATAACCTTGTCTGCACAATGACACAGAGCTGTTAGTAAGAATCACAACGGATTACACTCTTCATATTTAAATCAGTTCACACGAGCTGTATGTGAGTGGCTTTCAAATTTCATTATTCTTAAGAAACACCCAGTGTTTGCCTGTGAAAATACAAAATTCCTCACACTCCATGTCTGCTGTTAGCATTCTGTAGATACTGGGTAGAGCTCAGGTAACTGGATTTTAATGATCCTCTCAGATGATTCCAGTGCAAACAACTACTGAGGACGTAGGGACAAGTCCAAGTGATAAACGAACATGGGTTTCTCCTATGGTCTCCTCCTCAGGTAGAATTTCTAAACGGGAATTGGACGAATAGCTGGGAGACCCGGATTCCTGAGCAAAATGGGCAAGATGGATGAGAGAGAGATTTCCAACAGGAATGAACCAATACAATCTTCTACTTCACAGATAATAAGGAAATGCGCACTGAAACAACAATAAGACACCATTGTTCTCCTGTCGGCAAGATATATATTTTTTTAAAGAATCACTTGTTCTGGTGAATATAATAGACATTATTCTAGACTGCTGGTGTGAGTGGAATTTAGTACGAGTCTAATGGGAAGCAATATATCAATATGTGGTTTTCAAAAGTGTGATTCTGAACCTAAACACATATTTCTGGTAGGAAATAGAAAAGTCTTAAAGGTGTCTGTCTTTACATGGTGAAATCATTGATGATCTCTCACCCTTTTCTCTGTATTTTATAAATTTTTAATGGAAGATGGAGACCTAGTTTCTAGCAGTAACAACTTATATGATTATAGGAAAGTTACTCTGAGTAATGTTTTATCTGTAAAATAAGGCAATGGTGTCTTTAAGCCTTGGGGGCTCATTATTCTGTGGAATGTCTAATGTAAACTATGGACTATGCATAAAAATAGATATGCTCACAAATATGCAAGACGTGGTGTGCAATGTCAATGTTCTCACAGAACATCTGAAGTCCATGCATGGATCCCAGGTTAAGAATCTCTAATCTTGGGGCGCCTGGATGGCTCAGTGGGTTAGAGCCTCTGCCTTCCGCTCAGGTTATGATCCCAGGGTCCTGGGATCGAGCCCCACATTGGGCTCTCTGCTCGGCGGGGAGCCTGCTTCCTCCTCTCTCTCTGTTTGCCTCTCTGCCTACTTGTGATCTTTGTCTGTCAAATAAATAAATAAAATCTTAAAAAAAAAAAAAAAAGAATCTGTAATCTTAAAGGATAATTCCAAGTCTAACTAAGTGCACTTCAAATCCTAGCGGGGAGAGAGTATCCCCATTCCCATTAGAAGAACTAGAGACCATCAGTCTAGTCATCGTATCTACACCTAGGGCAGCTGCTGAAAACTCTAAAAACATTATCTGTAGCATTGGTACTCTAAGTCATATTTCAAATTTCTATATGTTCATTAGACTCCTCTAGTTGAAGGGATCAGAAAAGCTCACTCTCTTAATGGTGATAATGGAAATGGTGTCGGAATCAATTAAGGGAACTGTCTCAACAGCTGTTCAGCTGCACTTCGCTACCCGCCATCCAGGAGCCACAGAAACTCAGTAGTTAGGTACACTGTGGGGCTAGAGACTTAACATGACTGCACCGATTTTCCTTCTTCCAGTCTTTGTTTCTCTCTTTATTTCTTCTTTCAACTCTTCTCCCAGTTAACTACTTCTCTCTCATGGGCAAACACACAAAAAAAGAACTTGATTTGATAAAACAATCACTATCTGATATATGGCACCTGAGTTGGATAGAGCTAAATGAACGGGGGCTATTCCACCAATGACTTCACCATGGGTGGCCGTCTTTGAGTCAGCTGAACTTCTCTAAAGCACCAGGGATGTCCCATTAGAGATTTCACCGCGCACAAAACATGGTGACCTATGTAAAAGGCATCCCACAAATTGGGTTGAGGGAAGGGTCAGTACACCCCAAAACTTCTCAGAAGGAGAAGGCTGCTGGCTTATTTCCTGTTATAAACTATGAATAAGATAAACATGGGGCAACCAAGTTCAGATGTAGGCTCTTTATTAAAACTAGTACCATAAAGTTGGTTATGAGGATTGGGGTAGTTCTGGGGGTGGGGGAAGATGAAACAAATTCTCTTGTTTCCAGGTACTGGTTAATGGTTTCCAGGTATTGGTTAACAGTTTTCAGTCAGTTTGGGTCTTCAATACTTCTCTAATCTCTGAAGTTCAAAAGGATTGCAAATACTCTAGGACCTCAGTTGCCTTTTTGGTTTTCTAAATCCCAGCTATTATTAAAATAATACACATTCATTAATTCAGTCCCCAAAGTATTCAGTGCAAAAGATAAAAATATAAACAAATCTGACTTTGAACCTAATGGTCATTGTGGAAATTTTGGAATACATAAAAACATGAAGCACAAAAAAAGTGAAAATCACCCATAATCCATTATTCAAACAAATCTCAGTTAAATTGCTACTCGGAGCTGTCAGGTTCTTTTTGTCAACATCTATAGCTTCCAGAGATTAAAAGTAAGTGGAGGCTTTTACATTTCCCTACCATACCCTCCACTCAGTTTCTAAAACCTGCAAATCTGATAGGAACTATAAACATGTTAAGAGTGTTTGTCTTTAGATGCTGAAATCATGGATATTTCCTTCTTCCTTTTCTACATTTTATAAATTTCTAATGAAAAATAAAAGACCAGGATTCTACATTGTATGCTACAATCATAGCAAGTCATTCATTCTTAAAATTGTGCCAAATATACAAAAATGTATTAGCCAATAAACCTCAGGGTATTTATATAACCTGCTTTTGAAAATTTAGGGAGTTCCCACTCTCTATCAGCACTTTTGATAAATACTTCGTGTTTGTCAGATTTACTTGCAGGCTATCGCAATGATATCCCGAAGTCAGGATCAGTCATGTGGACCAAATCAGTCGACAAATTTCTTCATGAAGTGTGTGTGTGTTGAGGGAAGGGATAGTGCTTGTGGAGGTGGTGGGAGGGTGAGGGCAGGGACAGAACAAGAATATGGGATCTAGATCTGGGGTGCTCCTGTGATGGTATTTAGGTGGCCGAGCTTCCCAGATTCGGATATCTTGTTCACATAAGGGTAATGACACGTATTCAATTTTGCATACTTTGAACAATGCTCATTTCATCAGTAAAAAAATAAGTTCTTTCTTATGCTCATTGACAAAGTCTCTGGTATGGGTTTCATTAATAACTTTTCTGCTGCCTGAGAAGAGCTTCAAGTGTGGATTCCTGATAAGGATATTTCAGATGCTAATCAACAGCTAATAGAATGCAGATTGGCGTTAATCTACACACACATCTCTCACACTGCATTATACCGAAGTATTTTACATGAAATACACATTTTTCAAAATAAGTCTTTTTATTAATATTCACATTTTTGCCCCCTTAAGTGGCTTAAAATTTAACTACAGCCTTTGCAAAAATGTTGAGTAGGGATACTCTGAAAAGGTAATGTGAAATTGTAACATATTTATTTCTCAAGGACCGAAAGTGAAAACAAAATTTTCAGTGACCTCAGATATTTTTTTCCCCAAACTCTCAAGAAAAGCAAGGACAGTTCCTATATAATTACAAAATTATTATTATACACAAGAAATTTTATATGGATACACAATATTATTTACACAGAGTTCATATTCAAATTTCCTCAATTGTCCTCAAAATCTAGAATCAATTAAATTTTCACGTTAAGTTCAATTGTCATATCTCTTTAGTGCCATACATGAGATTTGTCTGATGATTTCCTCATGATACTAATGAAACGTTGAACAGTACATCAAAAACTAATGATGTATTACTCAGTGGCTAACTGAACATAATAAAAGAAAAAAAAAAGAATCTCTGGGGAAGAATTCTAATTGGTAATCTTGTATATTTCCCACTGTATCTCATGAGGAGACACATAGTATTATTTTGTCTCATCATGGGTGATGGTCAGTTTGATCACAAGGTAAAGGTGATGCTTGCTGATCTATTTTATTTTATTTTTAAAATTTATTTTATTTATTTTATTTTTATTAACATATAATATACTATTTTCCCCAGGGGTACAGGTCTGTGAATCATTAGGCTTACACATAGCACATACCCTCACCAATGTCCATAACCCAGCCACCCTCTCCCTACCCCTTACCCCCCAGCAACCCTTAGTTTGTTTTGTGAGATTAAGAGTCTCTTGCAGTATGTCTCCTCCCTCATCCTATCTTGTTTCATTTTTGCTTTCCCTATCCCCCAGGACTCCCCGCCCTGCTTCTCAAATTCCTCATATCAGAGAGATCATATGATAATTGTCTTTCTCTTATTGACTTATATTGCTCTGATCTATTTTAATTGCAGTCTTTATCCTTTGTTATTTATAAGTAATCTGTGTGGTGACACTTGAGATTATGTGAATGTCCTGTTCCCCCCTAACTTTTCTATTTACTGACTTTAGCATCCATAGATAGACTTTGTCTGAATCAATTATTTATGTTGGTGTTATAAAATGGTAATTGTCTCAAACTTTTTTTTTTCTACATATTAGTATATTCTTTTATAGAGAGATTTTCCTTCTTACCTTGAATTTGTGTATTTATTATTTATTCATCTATTTTTTTGTAATTTGTGGGGTTTCTTTATTTTCCATGTGTTATAACACACTAATGTCATGCTTCTTGTTGATGATGCTAAGATTGTCCCAAATTTGAGCACCTATATTTCTTGTGTTCTTTTCAGACATCCCCATCATTTTCTTTGTATGCCCTTGCCCTTGTATGTCTTCTGTCACACAACTTGACGTTCCAATGAGATAGCACCTTTTTAAACTATATTTCTTTTTTTTAAAAGATTCTATTTATTTATTTGACAGACAGAGATCACAAGTAGGCAGAGAGGCAGGCAAAGAGAGAGGAGGAAGCAGGGTTCCCACTGAGCAGAGAGCCTGTTGTGGGGCTTGATCCCAGGCCCCTGGGATTATGACCTGAGCCGAAGGCAGAGGCTTTAACTCACTGAGCCACCCAGGCACCCCTTTAAACTATATTTCTATATGTTGTCTATCTGTGAGCTTTCTATTCTCTTCCAATGACTTCTCTGTCTTTCTATCTATTCAGAGATCAATATCACACTGTTTTAATTATAGAAGCTTTGTAGTATGTATTAATATAGGTGCCCCCATGGTCCTTTGTTAGGGATACTATAGCTATGTTTTATGTTTATGTTTGTTTCCAAATAAGCTTCAAAATCTACTTGAATATCTCCGTAAAACAACTTTATGCTATTTTTATTGGGATAATATTAAATTTATTAGTAATATGGGAATAAATGATAGCTTTATAATGTTCACTCCTGCTATTCAAAAATAAACAAGATCCCCCAATTTATTCAAATTTACTTGTGTATCTTTCAAAAGCATTTTAATTTTTATTCACATACCTTTAACACACTTCCTGTTAAGCCTGTTCTTAAATAAATCCTGCTTTTGTTACTAGTGTTAACAGAAGATTTATCTTGTGGTATCCTCTAACTAGCTATTGTTTATGTACATAAAGACTTCTGGTTTGTGTTTTTAATACTGTATCACTTTACAGAATTTACACAATTTTTTATTATGTTAGTGCTTTTAGTGATCCTCTTCTATTGCCCAAATACACTACAATATCATCTGTAAATATAGTTTCACTTCTTCTACTCCAATTCTTATGGTCCCATTGCGTATTGCAACCTGATTGCATTGGCTAGAACAGCTGTATCATGAGACTCTTCATCATAGGAAACAAACTGAGGGTTGCTGGAGGGGCGAGGGGTGGGGGGATGGGGTAACGGGGGGATGGACATTAAGGAGAGCACATGAAGTAATGAGCACCGTATTATATAAGACTGATGAATCACAGGCCTCTACCTCTGAAACCAATAATACATTATGTTAATTAATTGAATTTAAATAAAAATGTTTTAAATTAAACATTCTAATAAAATTTATTATTAAAAATAATAATTTATTTTCAAATAGTAGTGGAGTTAGTGAGTATCCTTGCCTCCTCATTCTTGGCCTTACTGTGTGAATGCTTCTAACATCCTCCATCAAGGAATACACTGGTTTTAGGACTGCAACGTGTGTGTTTGTGTGTATGTTGTTATAGACATATTGTTACCAAAGAAGAAATAATCAGTTCCTATTTTATTCAGTGTTTTAATCAGTAATGGTAGTCAACTTTTGTCAAAGGCCATTTCAGCATCTATGAAGATGATTCTATAATTTTCTACTTAGATTTACAAACATGGTAAATTATGTGAATGGATTATCTAATACTGAACCACCTTTACATTTTTGGAATAAATATTACTTGCTCATATTGTATGTTATTTAGATTTTTACTTTTATATTCCTAAGTAAGATTGAACTATAGTTTATTTTTTGTATGATCTTTAAAAGGTTTAGATGACATAGTAATTCTTGTTTTATAAAATTATCTGTGGCTTTTCTTTTTTTTTCTATACTCAGAAATAATTTAAGTAGCATTGGGGCATATGATCTTTGGAGTTATGGAATTCACCTATGGGAATTCTGGGTCTAGTTCTTTTATAATAACTTTCTCTATTTATTCTGTGAAAACCGGAAATCCTTATGTGATTTTGCAGAGCAGAATGCTACCATTAAGTAGAAGAGCTTTACCCTTCTCTACAGAGCAAATATATGTATATTCTTCAAGGTCTAGTTCATATATCATATCATGACTCCATCCCTTACTGTCGGACAGAATCGATCCTTTCTTATTTCTTCTGCTTCCACAGCATTGTGCATATTTTTAATAGGTCTAATCACATTGTTTGTAGCATTCCTATTTAGAGAGGTTCCCCTTTCTCCAGATTTTCAAAGAGAGAGACATGGATTTAATCGTGTTTAATTCTTCAGCCTCAAAATTATTGTTCAGTTCTTGGTTAGTGGGCAATAAATATATTTTGATTAATGATGAGTGAAAAGAAGTAAAAATAATAATGAAATTTCAGTTCAGTATGATCTATAGGCTATTTGTAAAACAGGTAGATTCCAGGGTCAGAAACAGTAGGGTTTCTTTTCCAGTTTCTCGTTGGCAGGTCTTTGACATTGGTCAATTACTCTGTGTTTTGTTTTATTCATCTATAAAATACATATAAAATTTCATGGAGGTTTTGTATTCAGAACATGTGTAAAACTCCTAGCAGTGGCTACTGTATGTACTCAACAGATCATAACTTGCCCTATTACTCCCTGTGTGAAAGTTTACTTTTTAGTTCTTCAGGCAATTCCAGAGAAATCATGAAATACGGCTCTCTCACTTGTAGGACCACAGTGTCTGATCCAGACTTCTGATAGTTGTTCCCTTCAAAAGTATCTGTATGGATGAAATTCTCTAGTTCATGTCAGCGGTCACATGCAGGAACAGTGTTTCTCTGCCATTTTAAAATTCAACATTTGCTTTACAGTTGTAACTTTGCATTTAGTTCAATGTAGTTATGAAATATGTATCCTACTGGAGTTCTGAACAACAATACATTGTATTCTCAACAACAATTTAGCAGTCCTCATACCTGGGCTTTCTTCCCAGTTCCTGTGCTGTTTCCCCAGACAGCAAATTAATTAAATGGCCTTTGGCCATGGCTCTTTCCCTTGAGTCAGCTTTTCTCTCATTTAAAGTATATGGACGGGGGTATTTAATTAGCCCAATGCCTGGCACATGGCATACACTCAATAAATGTTTGTTAAGTCTTGGAATTCTCTTAGGATAAAGGTCACTTTTGCTATTACTATTAATTTATGAGTATCTGAATAGTTCCTGAGATGATGATACTGACAATGAGCAAGGACTTAAAGAAAGTTAACTCATAACTTACAGGGATGTATCATGAGATCGACTTTTCAGTAACTCACCAATTTTGAATGAATTCAATGTTGCCTTAATGTTCTATAGCTGTGATTTGACACAAAAAGCTCTGGGATTCTAAAAAATTGAAGACCTGCAGCAATTACCTGAATATTTACACTGGAAGGAGAGTGTGTATATGCGCGTGTGTGTGTATGTGTGTGTGTTTAAGCCCAAACTAAATATAGAGTCCCGATTCTTTATGTAAGCTACTTAAGGAAAAGGGTATTACCTTTTAATTTTTTTTCTCTTCAGTAAAAGTTATTATTGCTTGTTTAATTCCCAAATTCTATATAAATTATGAATAGTCTAAAATACTCTTAAAATAAATTTTTAAAAATATTTTCCCTGAAATAATGTTTTCACTGACCTAGAAAATTTTTCTTAGCTGTTGCCATACTTAACATTTCTAACTGATGATGTATGTTGTGATGATGGCAGTGAGCAGAAAAAGCTTGAGGAAACACACACAGAGCTGATATTTTACTAAAATGAATGGAGCACTAATTCATAAAACGTAATTTAATTTTTAAGTAAAAATCTGACTTTCCAGAGTGTCATTCCCTTAAGGCTAGATCTTTATAGGCCCAAAGCCTGTATGAATTTACACAGCTGCTTTGAGGCTTTGCAAATTTCCTTGTTTTAGGTGCTTTGATTTTTTTTTTAAAGGGGTATTTTTATACTGAAATAGAACACAACTATTAACACTAGCCTCAAGGGAAAAAGAAAATAACAAACGACCAGCTTAAAATGTTTCAATACTTCTCCTTTAAAATCTTGCACATCTTTTAGAGGTTGGAAAAATTAAAGCCATTCCCTGCCCCAAAAAAGAGGAAAGACAAACTGTGATGAGTTCAGAACCCGAGAAACTGAGGTGCAGGTGTTCATTCTAGAAGGTTTGCCTGTGAGTGACACAGGGTCTGCTAAACGCCCCTTATCTGAATGCTTTAGGATCTTTTCTTGGGCACCGGTGTCTCAAGATTGCCACTATCACCCCAGGATGCCAGGAGGGCTGCAGAATGTTTTCTGCCTTAGCTCCCAGCCAAAAGTGAAACGAGTTGCCTCCTGACAGAGACACCATTTATAGAACGTATTTGCTTACACCAGTGGGAGGCGGTTACGGGAAGCCAACGCCAAGAAGTCATTCCTCTTTACCTTGCTCGGAGCGACTCTGGTCTGGAGAGCCATGGGCGCATCCTTTGTCAGAAAGGTGGCGAAAGGCGCGCTCTTCCTACTGATGACATCTGGAAGAAGAGACAATTGCCGCTGTGAGCTTTTCAATTACTCCCAGAGACGAAGTGTGAGACGCAGCCGTGCAGGATGATTGGATTACACAGAATGAGACAGAAGCCATCTGTGAGCCACACGTAAGCTGCTGAGTGCCAGGACGAGCACCCTTCGGAGACGACCGAGTCCTCATTCCATTCGTAGTTTGGTCAAGTTTGAAAGATGAGTTGATTGTTTTTAGACGGCGTTGCAAATAGGAAGGGATTTGAAATACTCCCTGGCTGTAGGAGCAATGACTGTCTCCTACTTAAATTAGAAACATGGATTTTCGGTTAGGAGGTCCCGAGACGGTCTCCAAAGAATGCTGCTGGCATTCGTGTTGAAGCGTGGCCCGTTCTCTCGCGCGTTGGGCCTGCTGAGGAAAGAAATCATTCGCCCCTTCACGTCAGCGCAAAGCAATACATGAGTTCTGGTTTGGGGTTGAGAAAGAGAGTGAGCCTCGTGCTGTACAATAAAGGCCTGTACCCATCAGTGACGGGTTTTCACGAATTGCCAGGATCCATGTGATACTGGAGCCCTACCTCTCTGTGCCCTGAGGCTTTGGAACGAGTCCTTCACTTCCATCACCACATCTTCTGACTGGCACCAGCTTCCGACTTATAGATGGGGATTTATTGGTTTTGGGGTCCTTTACCAATGATAACACTTTCTTCACCTCTTCTCAACCAATCACATTCTGCAGTACATACCCCCATTCAGAAGAGCACGGGCTCTGCTAAAAGGGAAAAGATTGTCTTAGCAAGCCCAGGGTTTGGTACCTTTCTTATGGAAATATTGTTAAATTTGACTTTCCTGGCGCCTAAGTGGCTCAGTCCTTAGTTGTTGGCTTTCCGCTCAGGTCCTGAACCCAGGGTCCTGGGACTGAGCCCTGCTCAGCAGAAAGTCTGCTTCTCGCTCTTCCTCTACTGTTCCCCCTGTTTGTGTTACCTGTCGCGCTGTCCCTCTCACTCTGTTAAATAAATAAATAAAATCTTTAAAAAATAAAATAAAAAAATAAATTTGACTGTCATAATACATATATTATTAATATTATCAATGCTCTTGTATTAATAGGACTTGGATAATTCCTTTGGTCCATGGGTGCCCTGCACGTCTGTTTGCATTATGAGTTCTTGCAGAAGAAAGTCCCTTTTGCCTGCCAGTAGGTTTGTAATAGCTCCCAGGGTCTGCTTTCAGATTTTGGCAAATGGGGAACCCTCAGTCAAGGTTTGACTATTCCAGTCCTGTGCTTTGCCCTGCTGTGACAGCAATGAGTGAGGCTTTCTTCCCGAAAAGCCCAGAGAGAACTTCCTGGGAGTCACAGTCCAGTACAGAGTAAAGGACCTATGCCTCCAACACTTTCAGTGTTTTGTATACAATGCTATTCCATCAGAATTATTCAGAATTATCCAAACCTATCCTCTCACAAAGCTGGCCTGGTACACTAGGAGCCAACACGAATTTCAATAATAACCACTCCACTGGATTAAAATATTGAAACGTACTAATATTCTATAATGACACTAGGAGAAGTAGGTGGCCAGTGAAACATACTGTGTGGAGATGGTGTGTATGTGTGTGTGGTTCCACCTAAAACAACAAATATCTTTTATTTGAACTACTACTATGATCTCTTGTAAGCGGAGAGTATGATATAGAGACACACACACACACTCAATAGCTCTAACTCTGTTTTCCAAGTTTGCCATTAGATGGATAAAATATATCCACGTATATGTATTATAAGTATATGCGTGTGTATTCTTTCTCATTCATTCATTTCATTACATCCATGTGGAAGGTAAGGAATAAAATGTGGAAATCTTTTCACATTCTTGTATTCTGACTTGTGTCCCTTGTTATTTTTTCACGTTTGAAAGTAATCTTCGTGTCCCTTTGTGTAACTTGTATTCAGAGTTCTTTGCTGAAACCCGACTTAGCGATTTCCTTCATAGTAGAGACATTCAGAAATGTCTAGGTGTTAAGAAGATATTTTCAAGACAATGGTACCTAATTGAGAGCTGCTTTCTGATAAAGTTAGAGGAGAAAATATGTTCAGGTTCATGATCCTGAATCTTCTGGGCCAGATATGTTTCCAAATTCAGAAAACCTAAAATTTTAAACAGATAATAGAATCCATATAATACATTACATCATATGCCCAAGGGGTCTGGAACTTCCTTCTGTGTTCAAACACATTGTTTGAACAGCTCAATGTATGAATATTCACCCCACAGGGGATAAACAAAAACTGTAAATGATTTTATGTTGGTTTATGTCAGGTTTTGATACCAAATTAGTTCAGGTCAAGTAATATTCTACCACCCTAAGAATGCTAAAGTATAGTTTTCGGAAATTTTAAATTTAAGGTTGATAGATAACAAATTATAGACAAGTACCAATTTAATCATAAGAATCTGAAGACTGAAGGTTGCCTGTCTGGCTCAATCAGTGGACCATGTGACTCTTGATCTCAGGGTCATGTGTTCAAGTCCCACACTGGGTATAGAGATTACTTAAAAATAAAATCGTCAAAAAGAAAAAAAAAATCCAAAGACTGCTGTTGATGACAGAATTGCAAATACAATTTTAAATGATATGATGAAGCTGAAGATGCTGCTTTAACACCATCACATTATCCATAGGAAGTTAAAAAAAAAAAAGTACAATTCCTTTGCTCCCAGTGCCAGAATTAAATGAAACTGGTTCCCGCTAATGCTTCCTGCTCCTTCTATTTTAGCCAGCTTGGCTTTGGAAGCCTGGTGTTGTATATTTTTAGTTTGACTGATTTTCTCTAACCCATTTCTCCCTTTCACGGCCTCCTACCACATCTGTTGTTCAGCGTGTTCTTGAAATTAAAATAAAGTACTCTACAGGATATCTCTAAATCATAAAAACATATTAAGAACAAATAGGCTCTATTTTCTTTCAGGGAGCCATGGAAATACCAACCCAAGTTGAGGTAAATTTCTTTCTGTTTATAGCCTTCATGGAGTTGCCTTTAGGTTCGGGCCCATGTTAAAGAGAAGATATATGGATACATGCATAAGTACACACTGATTTCATTGTTTCAGATTTACTAGGTAACAAACTGTGTCTTGAAAGGTAAAGTCACAATAAGGGAGAGAAGCTCTAAGCAGTTATGGCACAGAATCCAAAAACAGTTGGCACGAGCAAGTTGTTATGTCCATATTTCCTCCCATAGACCTAAGCCAGGGCTACTAGTAACTGTAAACATGGACACATGAGTTTCACGATCTCTCGATTCCCTACTTTTAAGCTGGTTGACCACAGATCTGGCCCTACAGGACATTAAAGAGTGGAAGAACATTGGGAGGATGAAGGGAAAACATCTGGAGAGAAGATACATTGTATCAACCTGAAATAATGCCTGGAAAAGACACCTACAACTTAGGGCAAATTCAATACAGTGATTACAGAGTTAAAATAAATACCGAATGATAAACTTAGAGTCCTGACTCAAAGAATGGGAACTGGATCTTCAGTAGGAAGGGGCTCTGGAGCAAAGAGGAGGAGAGGGCGGCCATGCCGAAAAGAAAAGTGGAAAATACAGAGGAAGTGAAAGCAAGCCAATGACAGCGTCTTTGCCCCAAAGGGAAAGAGGCCGAGGCCACCGAGGAATGCTGGTTGCTAGAGGCCTCAAAGGATGAGCCAGAGAATTGTATTTTGGCTCAAAATAAAATAGCACTGTTCTGGAGCAGCGGCATGGTCGATAAAGTCAGCACAGAAGGAAAATTATTCTAATTGCAGTGTGGAATCAAAGACTTACAGAGAGGATAATGGTTGGTTTATTGGAAAAGGCCTGGGATTTAAGTTTGTTTAGATCTACAATACGTGAGGAAGATTCGATTTCTAAACACACGTTGGTGACAAAATGGGCTGTCCCAGTGAGAGGGGCTGAAGAAGAAGGCAAAACAAAGAAGAGGAAAAATGGCTTCCAGGTTTTGACAAGAAACCAAGGTGGTTGTGATGCTGTTGATAAGAATGCTGAGTGAAATAAGTCAAGCAGAGAAAGACAATTATCATATGATTTCAGTCCTATGTGGAACATAAGGAATAGCAGCGGACCACAGGGGAAGAAAGGGAAAATCGAATGGGAAGGAATCAGAGAGGGAGACAAACCATGAGAGACTCTGGACTCCAGGAACCAAAATGAGGGTTTGGGGAGGGAGTGAGGGGGTGGGGGGATGAGGTGACAGGGGGATGGGCATTAAAGGAGCATGTGTGGGGATGAGCACTGGGTGTTAAACACAACTAATGAATCGTTGAATACTACATCAAAAACTCATGATGTACTATATGCTTGTTAACTAAACATTAAAAAAAGGAGGGAGAAATTAAGGAAATATGAAATTAGAAACAATGTAGCAACGTATTGGGAGTCAACAGGTGACGTTTCAGGGCCTGGGCAGGCTCCAGGGGGCGTCAGAGTCACCTGAAGTGCTTATTGAAGTACAGGTGCAGGAAGTCGCCCTTGGAGTTTCCCATTCAGTTTCCCTCGGATGGCCCCAGGACTTGCATTTCTGGGTACCACATGTTGAGAACCATTACTTTAAACCACATACTCAGGGACATCTGGGTGGCTCAGTGAGTTAAACATCAGACTCTTAGGTCGTGATCTCAGAGTCCTGAGATGAGACTAGGTGGGGAGTCTGCTGGAGATTCTCTCCCTCTCTCTGTGTGCATCCCCTTGCTGTGTGGGCTCCCGCGCTCTAAAATAAATAAATACATCTTTAAAAAACCATCAATCAGTCATGTACTCAAAGGTACATCCAGCGATGATGGAGGCAAGGATGGAGGGCTGGGGCCAACGGCACAAATGTGGGAATTATCCACACCCAAGTCACTGGTGAAACTATGTTGTGGGGATTTCTGATTTACAGCACCTTCCATCATTTTTATGCTCTCTATCATCTGTTTCCTTAATTATACTGCACGCATTAAAGTGAAATAAGTGTTGGGTCTCTGGCAGCTGGAATAAAAGGGACTGAATGTTTAAGAAATAAAAACACTTGTTCTGAAAATAGACAAGGAGCGCAGAAGGGAAGATTCAAGCATAGCTTTTGAAGGAGGCGACAGAAAGAGATTCGGCAGCAAATTGCAATCAGGCATTTCATGGAGGTAGGAAGAAGGACCTCTAGGTGGTTGACAGTCTACTGGAGAAATGTCCTCTCCCTCTCTGTGAAAAAGCAAAAAGGCAGAAAGTTTGAAAGGAAAGTTAATAAGTCTACTTTGTATTTTAATTATTGTCAAGTACCCAGGTGCTTCAGTGAAGAGTTTCGTGTACATATAAATTACTTCTGTGCCCTAGCATATTTGCAGAAATCTAAATGAGATGTTGTTCCATTTAAAATTTAAATAACTCCCTTGAGAAAATGCCAACCAGATTGCTTCAACTAGAAGCCAATGCATAAACATGTATTTGTTATTTACTTGTTAATGTGTTCGGCATCTTTACGTATTATGGTCTTTTTGCAGAAATCTGAAGTCCTCTGTAATGTGATTTGATGACCCTAAAATGAAGTAGAAAGAACTAAGCAAACAATATTATAGTAGATGCAGGGGACTATAGAGAGGCCCCCCACCACCTGTGCATTTCAGAGGTAATGATTACAAAGTGTGCTACTCCATTGTTCCAAAAGAGTTCAGACATGCATCAGCTTGCACTGTTTGCAAAATGGCAGATTGTGATCCACAAGTGCAATTTTTTTTTTTTTAAATGGTGACTCAGCTGAGGGAAGTTCGCCTGAGACCTAAGAGCGCTGAGGGCGATTAAGGGGCGCCCTTGGCTTTGTTCAGCAAGCTCAGGCTGACTCAGCCTCAGTCCTGGCAAGGCAGCTGCTGGCAGAAGTGTACAGGCATTTTACTTGTTGTCTTCTGACTGGAACTTACCTCTTACAGGAATAATTTGAAGTTAAAATGGGGGTGGGAGGAAGTTCAAATTCAATACTTAGTCCTTGAAAATGCACAACTTCCATCCTCCAACTGGGAAAAAATTGGACTGAAGACAGATTATACTAAAAAAAAAAAATGCCCCTAGGGTTTCTTGGATATAAAATTGTTTTTTGAAAACAACAATATGATGAGTAAGAGTGAATGAATCAGAAACATACGGATTAAATTTTCCCAGAATTTGCATGGATTTGAAGTCATGAAGAAAAGGGCACTTGGCAAGATGCGTTTGAGATTTTACCCAACCAAAAACATTTGGGAAATAATGCGAGGTGCTTTGGTGGATGCAAAGTTGTGCCAAATTCTTTCATTTTTATAAACTGCACTACCATAAAAAAAAAAAGGAAGAAAAATGACCTAATTGTAATTTAATGAAGACATGGAAGACTGTCTGTAGAGCAGCGAGCAAGTTCTACAGATAATCACCCGCTTTCCAAGGGATTAGGCTCAGGGAGTTCAAGAGCAAATCTCAGTCAAACGGGGACAAGTAGTTGTGCGAAATACATATGTTCTCTGCCCACGGATACCCAGGAAATACACCTGATGCTGCTGAAACGGTTTTATTGGCGGGCCATTTTTCTCCCTCACCTATGTGAAATTAAAATCAATGATGAGGACAGTAATTGAAGCATGATTTGAAGAAAAACACATGGTAGTGTTTATCTGTATGTATTATTAGCATTTTTTTTTTTTTTAAGTACACAGCATGTCAGTCGCTGACAGCCTTGGGCTGAGAGTGCTGTAAAGGCCTTCTGGTACATCTAATATCAGGTAAGACAGCCAGATTTATACAAGCTTTGGCACTTCAGCAGTCCAATAAGCTTCAAGTTGCTTTATAAGCATTTACAAAATCATTTACAAATGATTTATGGGAAAAGTATGTTTTTAAAAAAACTCAGTTCTATTGTCTTCATTGTGTTGAATATTTTTGGGTCTTAGAAGAGTTCTCAGGGTAAGGTTTTTTTTTTCCCCCAGTGTCTTTCTCTGGTGGATCAGATAAAAACATAACAGTCATGTACGATCTTATTCATTAGCTACTTTCATGTAATAGCTTAGAGAGTGGCCATGTAGATAAAGACATTTCCCAAATATTCACTGTTTAGCTGAAAAAAAAAAAAAAAAGAGGTAAAGAAGAGGAACACAAGGCACAGTGAGTGCTTCTGTAGAGCTAGAGACCGGAAAGTATGAGCATCTTGGTAGTATTTAATCCATAGACTTAACATTTAAGCTTATACCACAGACACATGCAAAGATATTTGAGACATACACCTACTCCCGATTTGCTCTTAACTCAGGGTAAGGGGGTTCCTGATTTCCTTACTTTGCAGATGGGCTCTTGCTTCCTGGAAGGAAGGTTTCTATAGTCATAACAGCTATCATAAGCACTTCATTTCCTGATGAACAAGCTAATAGTAAGGGCAACTTTGAAGTGAAATGCAAGATGAGCTGGAGACTCATTCATAGAGCAGGTCTTGCTGGGATGTCCATTATTACTTGAGTAAAGTACACTGCTTGTGGAAATAATATTTGAAATAGACGACAGTCCCTCCGTCTGGCTTCTTAACTTGGGCAATATCATATGCATGGAAGGGGAGTTTGAAAGGGCCAACAGCAATGCAAAAATGGGGGCATCTACTCAGGAGATGTTAAGAGAGACCCAAGACGTAAATGTTGGGTTTGTTTAAGTCTTTCTGTACAGAAAATATCTATCCATTCAAAGGGGATTGGGACCTTTATGATTCCAGAGAGGAGGTCCTGAATGCTTCATGAATGTCCAAATTCATACATTCCACCATAATATACTATTTTCCTGCAAACAAAATAAAACCACAAGTGAACATGTATGTACCTCTTCAGACACATGATTTATTTTTCTCATTAAATGAGCACATTTTTACTATTTCTGGGACTTTCTGAATCAGTTTTACAATTTGCTTTTTCTTGTTTCCACATAGAACCCACAGGGAAACTCAGTTGCCTCACAGAGCTAAGCTATTGTGAACCCTAATACACCACTTTTCAATATATCAGAGATTTCTATTTTTTTGGCTCAAAGTCATTAATTTCTCCTATCAGTTTACTTCATTTTCACTTTCATCATTGGCCTTCACAATTGACTTTTTCTCCCCCCAGGGCCTTTTAAGAAACAGACACAATTTCTCTCTTTTTATCAGACTTCCTACATGTGCCATGTTAGAGAAAGAAAAGATGCTGTGTTCAGGTGTGGCTGCTGCATGAATGGCTGGTTGTCCCCTTACCAAAGTGGTCAGTGCATACAGGTGAACTCCAGAGCATCTGCAGCTTAAGTTGGGTGCCTCAGCCTAGAGGTCACCTCCTCCAGGGAGGCTTCCAAGGCCTACCCCAAGTTACCCAACTTCTTAGATATTATTTCTACGTGTGTGTTTCTCTGGTACCCTGAACATTGCCCATGATCTTGTCGCTGTCCATTGTGATTACCTGGTTGCTTATTTTTATACCCATTAGATTGTAAGCCCTAGGAAGGCAAGTACTGTGTCTGACCTAGTTTGTTTATTTCTATCACCAAGGCACATAGAAAGTTTTCCAGAACATAGCAGGAACTCAATATGTCCACATTACATACTGAGTTCCATTCAGATTTGTACAGTCCTTCAATAAAATGTGGTATTTGCTAAAGGACTATGTACATTTGAAAGCACAAATAAGATCAAGAATGTGCAAAAGTTGTCCAATAGACTTAAACATGATACAAAGATTTCCAGACTAAAGATATTCTAAAAACTACTTTAAAGTGTACCTTTCTTTTAGAAAAAATTTTCAACAATGCAACGATGTTTCTGACACAAGCTTTCATTTTCTTCTGTTCTCGAACATCGAATACTCTGTTGGCGGCTTTAGATGTCATTGAGAAACCAATAGACACTGAAACTTGTTGCTTTCCAAATGCCTAATGATATCCATCTTTGTCTTAAGGTACTCCATTCAAGAGACCCGTCCTTTTTGTCACCGATACCAACATTTTCACTTTTTCCATTTGCATCGTTTTATGAAATAATAAGGGGAAGGCCAGTAGATGATTAAAATGACTATTTCAACAGTGGTGGAGAGGCCAGAAAATCTCCAGGGCCAGAAGAGCTGAGGTCTGGGAGGCCAGACCTCTGAGAGCCCCCCACCTGCGGTCAGTCCATCAGCAAGAGTGTGCTTGCATATATCAACTTCCCCCCCCCTCCCTGGGATCACTCCGCAGACGACCGCCAGCGCCCCTCCCTCTCCTACTGCACCAATTTCCTAATAACTCCCTGCTCTGACTTTGGCCCCAGACAGTACCCCAGTTTTCACAGAGCAGCAGGAAGGATCCTTTAGAAATAGAACTCAAATCACTGGTTTAAAATCCTCCTTTGGCTTCTCGTCGCTTTTAGCACAAGGTTCTGATTTCTTATTCTAGTGCACAAAGGCCTCCTGGACTGGGCTGGTCTATCTCTCTGACCTCATCTTGTACCACCCGGTGGACTCTTACCTGCCCACTGGCCTTCATTTCATCTTCAATACACCAAGCTCTCCCCCACCTCATGGCCTTTAAAGTCTGTTCCTTCCACCTGTGTTTCCTTTCATTTGTGATATTTCTTTTTTTCCTCCAGATCTCAGGCTATGTGTCCTTTAAAGCAGCCGTCTGACGACCTATTTTGCATCTTTGTGGAGAAGTCACTGCTCTGTGGCAATTTTCTCTCTCTCTCTCTCGCCTTTTTTTTTTTTTTTTTTTTTTTGGTGATCATCAGTTTCCTCTCAAGAATGAAGCTCTTTTCAGAGCAGGAGCTTACGTCTCCTGGGGAAGCTGAAGCTATTGGTTAATGGGTAGTTCTCAGATTTTCTTTCCCCACACCAAAAGCTGATTACATCTTCAAAAGAAAATCATGTCAGGAAGATTCTAAATGCTAACAAACTCCCTTTGTCCCTGAGATGACCTTCTTCCCGAGTGCAGTGGGTTCTTGGGAAGATCAGATGCATAGGAAGTACTAACAAACGTGCTGCACGCCCTCAAGGGAGGAGGTGGTGGGAGTGGAGGCACGGAACACAAGCCGAAAACATTCGACATGGTACCTGATACATGGTAGGCAGCAAATGTTCATGGGCTCATGTATTTTTCACCTATTATTCCCTAATCCCTTTATTCATTTCATCGCTAGACGTGGTTCACCACACCCCGGGGGGCACCAGCAGCGACTGATTGTAAAAGGGACCTGTCTTCAGACAGGGATAAGAAATAAATCCACTAAAGCAGTTAAAAGGTAGAGAAGTTGGGCCTGGAACTGGCTGCTTTGCAGCTTTCAGTGTTAGGCAATATCAAAGGCGGCAAGGAACTTAACGGCCCGGAACTGAACATGCTCAACAGAGAAACTTTCCTAAGAAGATGAATTTGATAAAACACTGTTGGAGGATCTCAGTTTGTACTTGATCTTAGAATCACTATAGACTTTTCTGTCCTTACAGGTAAGAGTTAAATCTACAAATTTGCCAAATACACTGACAGTTAGATATCACTTTGCTTACTGTGATTGTGTATGAAGAACTCTAAAAATTCATGCTATAAAATAATAAATTACTATGCTTACAAATTCTAGGTCAGCAATTCAAGAAGGGCACCTTTGGTTAGTGGTTCTCACTTAGGACTCTCTTGTAGTTACAGTCAAATTTTGGTTGAGGTGATGGTCCAAGGTCTTCACTGGGGCTTGAGAATGTACTTCCAAGAGGGCTTCATCCTCCAGAGTGAGTAATCCAAGAGATCAGGATGGAAGGTACATCACCTTTCACGACTTCGACTGTCACCACTGTCACTTCTGTACTCTATTGGTCACACCCAGTCAGCCTGGATTCAGTAGGGGAGTAGAAGCTACTGGGGTGTGAATACCAAGGGTGAGAATCATATGGGGTCATTTTGGAAGCTGGCTAATGCACATATCATGGAATACTAACATTTGGGGTAAATAATATGACTTACAGAATGCCCAAGGACCAAAAAAAGATTTTTTCCATGACTAAAGTTAAGAAAAAATAACTGTAGCAATTATAGCAATTAGTAATATAATTTGTAACTATTGTGTATACTTTTAAGTTTTAAAATAAAAAATTTAAGGTAGGATTTTAGTTTTAAAATGAAAACATACGATTATATATGAGAATACAAAATTGTATTAATCATAGAAAATTCCAAATATCTTTGTAGACAAAATTATTATTAATCCATTCATTCATCCAAATTTATTGAATAACTGTTATATATACAGTCTTGTAAAAGCAGCAATGAAAGAAGGATTTCTTTTAAAGCAACTTAGGCCAATAAAGATATTGGTGCTTTGACCAAGAAATTTCAGAAAGGAATGAATCTCTGCATAGATCGCTGCCTTAAAAAAAAAAAAAAAAAAAATTCCAAGAAAAAAAAAAAAAGTTTTGGAACATTTGGATCCATTTCCTGATAATTTTCCACTATTCCTTCCAATGCAAACCCACAGTCAGTGTGGGGTGGGAGCCTGAAAACTAGGTTTCAATAATCACTAGGCTTGACATATACTTTGCTTTTTGTTTAGAGACAATATATTTTTATGTACACACATACCGGCATGCACACACACGCGCACACACACATACACACACACGCACATTCCCACAAAGTGCTGGGCTGACATGAAGTCGTGCAGCTGAATTTTGAACTTCAGGTTCTTCCTTCTGAAAATCAAGTCCAGATGACTCTAAAAAAAAGCTAACCGTAAGAATGAGAGAACAGGTTTTACCAAATTTAGAACCACTCAAAGCCTCACGGAATCCATGTTTAAATAAACCAAGTCTTCCAAATTTCTCTGGGTTTTGCTTTGCTGAGCACTAGTGGGCCCTTCCAGTAACTTAAAAGAAGGAGAGGAGGAGAAACAGCAGCAGTGGTTCCTGAAATAAGTTCTGCAACTTCTTAGAAATTGAACGGGGACGATAAAACACCACCCTGAGAACTTGACTGTTGACTTCACTCCCAGATACCGAAGGATTCAGTTACCCTTTAATATCTGAATAGCACCAAACAGGTGGGAGAAGGAGGATGTTTCTTTTGAGTTTTACCAAACCCAAAGCATTTGAAAGGTACCTGGAAATAAATGAGACCAAACTACCCCTGGATTTATAACAGATACTCTGTTACAGAGTTGGGCATATTCAAAATTCATGAAAGGAACCATTCAACCACACCCTTTGAGACTGCCGTGTTGCAGACAGGTGTTCCATAAACAAGTCCGTAAGCTCTGTATTTACATTTCTAGCCTGGTGTTCTTGTGAAATTCAACCATAATGGCTCTTGAATCCAACAACTCAGCAGAGCATAGTTGAACAGATACAAATTTACATAGAATGTTTTGTGCCAACACAGGATATTTATGTTTGAAGATAGCAATGACATTCCTGGAAAATATGAAGTTTTGCATAAAAACCTCAGGTGAGATAACACTTGATATACTAATGAAATTGAGCCGGCTTGAACTAATTGCTATGGTATAAATTCACATAGTTTCTTCATCATGGGCTAAAAAAATAATGATCTATTACAGGAAGTGAAACCTGATTGCATGAAACTGAACCCACGCAAAACTGAAGCTATTCAGATAAACAAAATTTCCTCCAAGAAGCACGACAGTGCCCTTCTCTAAGACATTAAATGTTTAATACTACATTTGAGATTTAAACTTACCCATCAGAAAATTTAAAAATAGGTACTTGGTTTACAAGAAGATTTTGTCCCTTCTTTCAATTGCAAGATCACTTTGATCTTCATGCCTGCTCATTTGGGGCAGCACATTTATTATGTAAGAAAGAGATTTTGGAGAAAGTTTTATTATTATATTCACCAGTCTCTTAGTCAATATTAATGTAAATGGTCATTCACGGACCTGGTCAGCCCCATGACTTACTGTACCTGACATATATAGTGCTAGTAAAAATGATTTGAGAAAGATTTTTCTTATTTTTCAGTTGCTCCAAAGTTTTGCTTTGAATAAATTATTAATCACTTAACTCACAGTGATGAGTAAGTTGCTCAGAGACTACTGAAAAGAAAAAAAGACTTCTTTCAGGATTTCCCCTTGGCCTTACCAACAGAAGAATGATGAAACAACAGAAACCAAAACCAAATCCAAACCAAACAGGTCACACTGAGAGCAGGCAAGAGAGGGATGGGTCCTCATTGCCTAGGACAGGTGCAAAGGCAACAGTGCCTGGCTGGGGTGGGAATCCAGAGGATATAGAAGCCAAATTTAATGGTAACTTAGAGTCAGGACTTAGAAAGAAATAAGACCAGGAAATGTGTCAAATTCATTTAGGAAGTTAGGGGAACTTGGAAATTCACAAAGAAGAATGTAAAAATCTATGCAAAATTTCACCCCTCAGATATAATCTTGGTTAAATTTCAGAGTATTAATGTAATGGTTTTGGTTGTTGTTTTGTAATAATAGAGATTATATTTTGTAACTTTTACTAAGGTATAATTGATGTATTACATTAGTTTCAGGTGTACAACATAAGGAGTTGATATTTGTACATATTGTGAAATGATCACTACAATAAGTCTAATTAACATCCATCACACACACAACTACAAAAAAATTTTTTTTCTTGTGATGAGGACTCTTAAGATCTACCATCTTAGCAGCTTTCCAAATTGCAGTACATGACTATTAACATATAGTCATCACAAATGTACATAACATCCCCACAAGTTATTTATTTTATAACTGGTTTGTACCTGAACTCAAATTCTGTAAACTTCTTCTTAACATTTCCATGTCCCAATAACTAATCTGTGTTTCCATACCACACATGGTATGGAAGTCTCATTCGCCTTAACAAATCCTTAATTGCTGGATTGACCACATAAGACTGTGGCTGGAACCGTTGCTCTTGTACTATTTTAAATGATGCTGTGATATGGATTCTTTTGTGTTTATGAATAAATCTTTGCATATGGTCGATCACTAAAAATGGAATTTCTGGGCCCATGGGTTTGCACATTTTCCAGACATCCATGGGGTACTGAGTGTTCCTCTAGAAAGACTGTAAAACTGATAACCAGCAGTACAGGCAAGGTGAGGCTGTTTTCAAACCTTTAGACCCAGTTCTTGCCTCAGTGGGTCTTACAGGGACAATACTTGGGGCCTAGAATTTGGGAGAAGGAGGGAAAAGCCCAGTTAAAATTGGCAATGTGTGCAGCCATGTTTTGTCCGTTTTCTCTGCTTATTTCATACCATCTTTTTCTCCTTTTTTAAAAATTTAAATTCAGTTAATTAGAGTGTATTATTGGTTTCAGAGGTAGAGTTAGTGATTCATCAGTTGTATATAACACCCAGTGCTCATTACATCACGTGTCCCCCTTAATGTCCATCACTCAGGTACCCCATACCCCCACTCCCCTCCCCTCCGGCAACCTTCAGTTTGTTTCCTATGATTAAGAGTCTCTTACGGTTTGCCTCCTTCTCTGATTTCATCTTGTTTTAGTTTTCCCTTCCTTCCCCTATGATCCTTGCTTTTGTTTCTTAAATTCTGCATATGAATGAGATCGTATGATAATTATCTTTCCCCGATTGAGACTTATTTCGCTTAGCATAATATCCTCGAGTTCTATCCACTCATAGCAAATGGCAAAATTTCATTTTTTGATGGCTGAGTAGTATTCCTGTGTGTGTGTGTGTGTGTGTATGTACCACATCTGCTTCATCCATTCATCTTTTGATGGGTTGATGGACATCTAGGCTCTTTCCATAGTTTGGCTATTGTGGACGTTGCTGCTATAAACATTCGGGTGCAGATGCCCCAGGTATGTAACCTAGTGGTGCAATTGCTGGGTCACAGGGTAGCTCTATTTTCAACTTTTTGAGGAACCTCCATACTTTTTTCCAGAGTGGCTACACCAGTTTGCATTCTCACCAACAGTACAAAAGGGTTCCCCTTTCACTGCATCCTTACCGACATGTCCTTTCCTAAGTTGTTAATTTTAGCCATTCTGACTGGTGTGAGGTGGTATCTCATTGTAGTTTTGATTTGTATTTCCCTGGTGCTGAGTGATGTTAAACATTTTTTCATGAGTCTGTTGGTCATTTGGATGTCTTCTTTGGAGAAATGTCTGTTCATGTCTTCTGCCCATTTACTGATTGAATTATTTGTTTTGTGGGTGTTGAGTTCGATAAGTTTTTTATAGATTTTTTGGATACTGGCCCTTTTTCTGATAAGACATTTGCAGATATCTTCTCCCATTCTCTCAGTTTTCTTTTGCTTTTGCCAACTGTTTCTTTTGCTGTGCAAAAGCTTTTTATCTTAGGAGAACACATTACACATAAGAGCACCATTGGGCAGTGCTAAGTAGCGGAAAGCAGGATAAAATTAAGCTTCATAATTTTTATCTTAAGACTGAGAGAGATTTATGGAATTTTTGAAGGTTATACAAGCAACTCAAGACATGACCTAAGAATAAAACATAGACTAGTGACTATTCAGATAATTATCAAACCAATTTTTTTCTAATAAAAGTAACTCAGTTTAATTTCTAGGTTAATTTAAAATTAATAAAAGATGTCAGATGAATAGCTCAGAAGATTCCTACCTTCTTAATCTATGATCCAAACAATAGCATGCTTCTAATAACATCATTCACAAGTGAGCTAAAATTGTGTCCTCTCCGTGGCCATAACTCAGAACTATGGCAGAATTATATGTGTCTAAGAAACTTAAGTCAGTATCTTGAGACTTTTTTAAATGCCCTGCTGAATAGAAAACTGGGGGTGGAGGGGTGGCACCATGGCAGGACAGAAGCCCTCACACAGGAAATGTAAATTGAAATGATTAAATCACTTTGGTCATGTTTAATTATCTGTGGTCATTTTGCCACAGATTATCTTTCTAAATTAACTTTCTGGCTTTCTTCATATATCACATAACTAGGAGGCAGCACAGTTTGAGGAGCACAGTGGACGGGGAAACCAGCGTTCTTGGCTTGACTACTAACTAACTCAAAGACTTGGGATAATTCCCTTAACCTTTCTGGTCTGCAGTTCCTTCACTGTCATGTAGCAACTTATATTTATGATAAGCAAAGACCACTAATGAATGTAGATATGAACCAGCTGAGCCTATATGGTGATAAGGTATTTGATTATGAAGCCTGATTGCAGGTTCAAGTCCCATCTGCCTACCGCTTAATAATCACGTGACTTCGGGAAATTTGCCTAACCTCTCTGTGCATCAGTGTCCTCATCTATAAAACATGAAAAGTAACAGCTCCTACCTCTGACAGTTCACGTGAGAATTCAGTTATAGAGTTCTTGCCTGTCCTATGGTAAACACCCACTACCTGTTGGCTGTCAATAATCCATATTCATCATAACGTGGCAGAAATTTATTACATAAGACCCTTCCATTCATGCGGTTTAGGAATCCTTTGGAGATTAATCTTTTTATTGCTTCTCTTTGCGCACTAGTGTAACTCAATGTCTTTCTAGCAGTAATGATTTTTTTCATTCTCATGGCTTGATCTTTATTTTCTGAATAACTTTTTTCTACTTACGGAGGCCTTCATTTCCTCTTTATCTTCTCATTTGGGATCTGCTTTCAGAAAAACACGAAAAGAGCTGTTTTTATTGATGATTTAATTATATTCAGTTAGCTCTTAAAATACCCTGCAAATGTCACGAGAGCCTCAAATTTGTTATCTTGGTTTTTCAAAGTTATTTTGAGTCACATCAGTCATTCTGTTGAATGAAAATTCAGATGAGGCGATCGACTACAGTGTTGAAATTTATCATTGTGTGTCTCCATTTGGGTCCTCCTCTAAGGGAGCTTAGTTATTAGAGAGGCAGAAAAACCTCATGACAATGTGATTTAGCCTGGAGAGCTCCTTCAGTTGCTTCCAGTGGTGAACTGGACTAACAAGCAAGACTTTTGTGTAAAAAGAATTTTTATTAGTATCCTAAGTTTATTACCAAATATGCAATTACTTTAGTTCTCATGTGATAAAAGCAAAATTAAATAAACATAAAATCAGATATGGCCTTGCACAGGCTATGGTATTTTCATGGTGGAAGAGTCTTCCATGTCAAGGAAAAATACGTAAAACATACAAGATGTTTAAACGCTCCGTTATTTCAGTTCATGAAAGGGTGACAAGCAATAAAATATATGCAAAAGAGCTCTATCTATATTCCCTATCTATGTATCCATCTATCATCCACCATACCAAAGATGCAAAGATTAATCAATCGCTATCTCAAATTTGTGATAGTTTAGGGAGTTGCAGTTTTTCTTAGATTTATATTAATAAGATAAAGAAACAAAACCATTCTTGGAAAAAATCAATCCTCCTTGCCCCCACTTTTTAGAGAAGAGATTTTTCTCCAAAATATTGTGATGCTCATTTTTAAGATGAGTTATTGAAGTGGTTGCAATTTATGATTATTTGTTTCAATCCAAATGTTAAAAGGGGTCGCTTTTTAACATACCTAAGTAAACTTGGGGATTATTTTAAATTTCAGATGTAAAAACACACAATGTAGGGAAATCAGAGCAATAACTAAATTTTAACATCAAACAGTCTGATGAGGATAGCACCTCATCAATTTGAAGTGTTTTCTAAATATGCAAAGTGATTGGGAGCCATAAATTACCTTTCAATCCCGGTTTTTGATGGCGAAGCGTTTCTGAACTTCCCGCAACAAAGGGGTTCATTTCAAGAATGAGCAATGTCTCCATTTCACTATATATTCTAATTCCAATCATGTCTGACTGTCCTAAAGTCAGGGGCTAGGGCCATGTTATTTTACTAACCCATGTTATTACCTTGCTTTTCACTAAGAGCCATTTCAAGAAATACTACTATGAGGCACCATTTCGGAGAGTACTGCCGGCCTTCTCTCCAACTGGCTCTTCATGTGAGGAAAGCTCTTCTCCCTCAGACATCTTTTTTTTTTCCCCCCTTCTAAAGAAAACAAGATTTTTATTTCTTTTTTTGCTTTGTCTTCCTGGAAGCTCAGAGGCAAAATAAAATATGACAGCTCTGTTGGATTTTAGGATATGCTTACATGTGTTTTCACGTCATGTTCTTTTCTTTATCTCCTGGATCCGTTTTTACTTCAGTATTTATAATTCCTAATTTCCTCTAAATATTTGCTGTATGCTACTTTAAATTCTTTGAGGAAAAAGGTCATGGCTGGATAGCTAGCTAGCTAGATATGATTGATAGATCTGAGGAACATGAGAGGAATCTTAGTTGGCTGAGGTTTATAAACAAGGAGGGAATGGGTTCTTAAAAGTAATATTTTATGCAGATGGCAAAAGTATACATTTGTTAATGAAAATGCAGACGAGTTAAAAACGAAAATAAAATTCCCACTATGTCACCTGCGAGAGACATCTGCTGCTAATGCTTTGGTGTAGTTCTCCTCAGTATGTGGTCTCCACACAGGATATGCCGCGGATGAGCACTCACTCTGGGCAAGCTCTCCACGTAGGCAGTTCACACACAGCATCACATCATCCTCACATCTTGGGGGCAGGTGCTACCCTCTTCCCACCAACCACGAATGAAGAAACTGAGACAGGCAGAGACTATATAATTGGCTCAGAGTTAATTATATTAACATTCCAGTTTGGTTCCAGGCCAACTAACCCGGAAGTGTGTGCCTCACCACTGTTCTGGGCTGTCACTGAGAATAAGTGTCATTTTTATTAAAAATCCCTCCAAGTTGCGTGGCTCAGTCAGTTAAGCCTCGAACTCTTGATTTTAGCTCAGGTCTGGATCTCAGAATTGTAGGTTCATGCCCTGCCTTGGGCTCCATGGTGGGTGTGGAGCCTACTTAAAAAGTAAAATTACTTCAAAGTTGAGTGTGCTGAGCTTCCTACAATGCACTTGATTGGTTGGAAGCTCAATTTTTCCTGAGATGAACCTAATGACATGGTCCTTCTAGGAAGATTCACCAAGTTGCATTATTGCGTATACACTGAGTTCCCGCCATGAACTGTGTTCTTTACTCTAAGGTTACCATGACTAATTCCCTCGTTATGTCTTACTGCTCATATGGATGCCTCGTTGCCAAAAGTTTCCAGACCACTGATTCCATAATGCTCACTTAGCTGAAACTGACTTCTTCCAATCTAGGGAAATATATATTCACTACATATGACAGACAAGGGCTAATAACCTTAAAAAACAAAAAGCACATGGTAATCAATAAGAAAAAAACAAACTCACTAGAAAAATTGGTAAGGGATAAAAAGCATAAAATAAAATAGAAAATACTACTGTTCCATAAACATACAAAAATATACCCAGTCTCACTTTCGGTTTTTAAAATAGTGAGAATCTGAGCTCAGCTTCCTCCCTTCCCTATTGATAAATTGGCAAGTAAAAGGGTGTAAGGGAAATAAGCATTCTCAGAAACCGTTAACAAGAGAAACTTTGGTGCAAACTTTTGTGAAATAATTTGGCATTATTTATTAAATATTCAAAGGATTTGCCTTTTGATCTTGCAATATAACTGTTAAGCACTTACACTGAGGCTATATTGCACATTTGCACAGAGATAGAGGATAAATTATTTTTGTAACAATTTGTATAATAAAAATCTGTAAACAACCTACCTACTTATATGTAGGAGATTAGATTTACAGATTGTGGTCATTCATACAATGAAATATCGCTCAGTGGTTAAGAAGGATTTCATATATATATATATATATATATATATATATATATATATATATATATATGACAAGATATAGATACACTATGCATGCCAAGCAGCAGCTTAGTTTAGTGATTATGAGTAGTTCCCAGAAGCTTAGTGACTTAGTGCAGACTCTGGAACCATACCTGAATTTGAATTCTGGCCCCACCACTTAGAGCTCGGATTTTCTATAGCAAGTATGGTAATCTCTGTATGACTCACTTTGCTTATCTGCAAAGTAGACACAAGAACAATCCCCATCCCTTACATTGTGATGAGGATTAAACAAGGCAGTGTTTGCAAAGTGCTTGGAGGAGGGCTTGGCCTTTACAGAGTAGAGAGCATTATACCATTTTTAAAAAATAAAATAAATACTGATATGGAAGGTTGTTTAAAGTATATGAAGTAGCAAATGAAATGAGACAGAACAATATAATTCCATATTTTTTTAAAGATTTTATTTATCTATTTGACAGAGAGAGAGATCACAAGTAACAGAGAGGCAGGCAGTGGGTGGGGGGAGCAGGCTCCCTGCTGAGGAGAGAGCAGGGCTCAATCCCAGGACCCTGGGATCATGACCTGAGCGGAAGGCAGAGGTTTAACCCTCTGAGCCACCCAGGTGCCCCATAATTCCATATATCTTTAAAAAAAATGATGGAGGTGGGTTACATGGTCACACAAGAACGCAATATTTCAGGAAACCACAGCCAGAAATGTTAAGTTTACTCCTGTGATATAGACAGGAAGTAGATGATCTCAGAGCCCTTTTATTTTCAACCTCTGTACACTTTGAAGTGCTTCTATTTCTATTTTGTCAGGAAATAAAAGAAACAGCAGCAACAGCTCCTGGAAGATTCTGAGAGACAGAGGCTTGTTTGCCCCAAGCTCACAAAGGACCTCTGCAGGGGGTAGGTTGAATGCCACCAGCCAGGCTCATATCTCACCTCTGACTCAGCCAAAATACCATCTCAGTCTTCCTATCTCTCTATCTCTGTCTTTCTCTCTCACACACATGGGCACACACACGCACACACATACACACAGACACATAGACGGACCTGGCCAAAATACTATCTTTTCTCTCTCTCTCTCTCTCTCTCTCTCTCTCTCTCTCACACACACACACACATTTACACACACGAACGCATGCAAACTCACACAAAAGCACGCACATGCACATGTGTTACAAAATTAGAAATAAGCACAATTTTTGTTCCTATTTTAAATTAACGATATTAAATTTTCTTCAAAAATGGGATTTTAGCAACTGCACCATCTTCTACCACGTATGTGTACCACACCCTTTCCTGAATGGCTTTAAGGAACTAAATCAGCCTCGTTAAGCAGAGAATCAAGTCAGGGTGTCCTGTGACCTGCACAAAGCATCTATGCAGCCTCTTTTTTCATTTTTTTTTTTTTTACTGTCCTTGACATTTTCTTCCTCAACATTATAAAAATGCAGCAAGGCTCTGGCAAGCTCATTCACTGTAAGGCACAAATTACTAGAATGGTGGAAAAAAAAACTGATACCGATAGGAGAAAAAAAAAAAAAAACCCACAACTCTGCATTTTAACAAGGAACAAACCATTAATCCAAAGATTTAATTTCAGTGGTAGATTTTCAGTAATCAGCAAGAAGAGTAAGGGAAGGATTGAGTGGAATGGAAGAAACATTTAGAGCTGCCATTAGCAGTTTGGACTCAGTAAATGTTGGTTGAATTGGAATATTCAGAGCCTGGCTCAAACAGGCCTTCACTCTGTCTTCCCTTCTTCCCTTTATTGTTGCAAATTACTACAGCATATGAACCGTAGGAAGTCAAACAAGTCACAACAATAACAGGAAACAATAGAGACTTCTGGAATATAAAATACTAGCTTTCCAATTTTGTCCACTCATGCTTTTTAGCTTTGTTATAACCTTGGGCAAGTTCACTCAGAGTCTCTGTGCCTCACTGTTCGCTACACAAAATGGTCTACCCTGCAAAGATGTCATGAGAAGCCATTTCCCAGGATACGTAGTTCTGTGCTTCTTGCTCTCATCCTTTCCTGAGCCCGGCTCACAGGGAAGGATGGATGTGACAGCATTTCAAACACTTGGCACTGAACATGAATGCAAATCTTGCCTTTAACCCATACCAACCACCTAGGTGGGCAACTTAACTTTGCTTTGCTAATCAATATGCATAGACTAAGATATATAAATTTATCTTTAACTTAATTGAATGTTAAGGGGCACCTGGGTGGCTCAGTGGGTTAAGCCTCTGCCTTCGGCTCAGGTCCTGATTCCAGGGTGCTAGGATGGAGCCCCACATCCGGCTCTCTGCTCCACAGGGAGCCTGCTCCCCCCGCTGCCCCCCTCGCCTGCCTCTCTGCCTACTTGGGATCTCTCTCTCTCTCTCTCTCTGTCAAATAAATAAATAAAATCTCTTTAAAGAAAAAAAAAATTGAATGTTAAGACCTATTGTGCGTACTGCCTAACACTTTCAAAATCATTGGGAAGAGAGTCAAAAAGATAAAAATACATTTCACATTTTTGAGAACATAGTTTGAGTTGGGTTCTTTGGTGGATTACTCCCTTTCATCCTCAAAATAGCTGTTTAAGTTAGGTACTTTACACATAGAAAGATAAAAGTTTAGAGCTTGCCCAAGTGCACACACCTCAGGAGGAGCATAGCTGGCATTACGATTCTAAAGCTTCAATTTGCTCCGCGCTGCCTATGTGATCTTCAGACGTCTGTAGAGGCACATACAAATTAAGCATTACTATTATCATATTACTAAAAAGGTTATAAAACCAAAGGAGTGTGAGTCACCCAAATGGGGTGACTCACCAACATCTCTATTGTGAGAACTTCTTGTTCTGGAAATCTTCCCTCGATATGGAAAGGACTAATTTATGATGAAGTGTTTCATAAAATAAAACCATGATATGTCAATGACTGTAACTGCGTATGCCAGCAATAGCTGGATTTTTCGACACAAAGGAGTAATTTTCTGAGAGGTATATAAAGTATAATTTAGATAGATATTTATATATGGATTTTACATATGTAGGATAATATGTACATGTATTCTATATTAGACATATATACACATATATTTACATATATCTATATACTTATATATATGGTTGGACTCTTCATACCTGACCTACTAACAGCTAAGACTTTTGTCAAGTGAGCTGTACATCTTCCAGCTACTTTCCTTGAGATCATCTTCGCATTATATCCATTCTTTACTTTGCCTTCCCAGTCGTGTTATCGCCGTGGAAACCAAGGAAGCACATCTCGCACACCTGTCTCCTCTTCCCCCTTGAAGGCGGTAAAATGCCTCAGCGTCCGTTCTGCAAACATTTCTGAGCTCTATCCTCACGCCAGTCGCCGGGCCAGGCCGGGCAAGGGGAACAGCCCCCAGGCAGACGTGAAGTCACTTCCGCTCCAGGCACTCGCCAGTGGAATGAGATGAGACACGTTGGGGTGTGGTGTCCGTGACCCAAGAGAACTGCAATGGTGAGGAAGTGAAGACGTCTGAAGACGGTGTCCACGGGGAGGGTCAGTGATTACTTTTTGAGAAAGGATGAGAAGACTGCTCAGGAAGTGGAGAGAAGGTACCAGAAGAATGTAAACTTTCAAAGGGTTGCAAGCCACATGGTTTCGTGGCTTGCTTTGGTGGGCTTTAGCAGGACAGAGATTGGAAAACAACCTCACCTTCAGGTAGAAATGCCAGGGCATGAAGGCATCCTTCCCATCTTGATATTGAGGTCCCCCCGTCGCCATGCTACTGAAAATATCCCAGAATAGCTTGTCCCAAGCCATGTCGCCTGGTCCCCCAGGTAAGATTCATTGCATCGCCTTGCTTTGCCTCGTGTGTCCACTGAGCCTTGAGCTATGTGGTGATCAGCGGGGGCCTGTTGTTCCAGTCCGATGGAGGGGGCAATCAACTCTGCCTGCCATTTGCTGGACTTGTGGCCTCTGCCTGTTTGTTTGAATTGTCTAATCTTTGCCTTTTGCATCACTGTAATGGAGATATTAATACCCATCTCACAATATTTGTGTGTGGGGGCAGTTAGAATTAAAGAAAAAAATATACGTAAAATATTTAGCCTAGTTCCTGGCATATAGCACATGGTTAAACATTGTATTTAATGTTGTTTTACTTCCACACACATGTCATCTTCCTGCCTGATTTTTTCCTAATAGTCATGGCTTCTCATTTTCTTTCCTTTTCTACAGCCTGACCCTCACCCTACTTGTATTTGAAACTGCCTCTTGACTCCCTCACACTAGCCAGATCCACATGTCCCTTAGCCTAGAGAAGCTTTGGTCCCTCGCCTAATAGGCTAGCTGTGTGGGCTGGGTTTGCCCTGCTCCCTCATCCCAGTATGAAAACCTGCTCTCAGGCCTTGTGTATATCCCCACTCGGGTATACTCCGTGGCTTTTTAAAAAAACACAAGATACCTAATAGGAATGTACTGACAAGGGGGAGCAGTCTAAGATCTCTAACTGAATGGAAAAAGTTCAGGCTGCATGGTAGGATCTCATTTTTGAAATAAAATCTACTTTATTGTTCAAAAATTTTTCGTAAGCATGTACTACTTTTACCATTGTGTATGGGGGTATTTTTAAAGAAATTGATATTAGTTACAGGCATTACAAAAACTCAGATGAGATAGAAAATACAAATTAAAATGGAGTAATGTTGGTAAGGAGTTGCCTGATCTCGTGTTTTCCCAAGTGCTTGTGGATGGCAAACTTGACAGATGTTGATGGCTTTTTTTTTTTTTTTTGATAGATGCAAAGATGAGCCTAGTCAAGTAAGTCAGAAAAGCACTAAGTTAGGTGAAGTCAACAGGTTCATTTGGTTACTCGGGGAAATCTTTAAGGCTCTCATGTGTTCATGTTCCCTGTGTCTGCATAGTGAAAGATGGGTATTCACAGCACCATCTTTTTCTATGGAATGAGCCCAGCATTTGGTGTTCCTTGGGAGAGGAAACTCCCCAAATTTGAGAAATGCTGACCTAAATTATTTCTCTCTTTAAATATCTCTGTTTTTATCTTTGTTCGCTTTTACTCTCTTTCCACTTACTCCCCACCAAGTATTTGTATCAGACTATTACACTTAAGCTCAAAACTTTGTCCACTTAATAACTATATTCAAAATTTCAGTGCCCAGTGAACCCAAAATATAAATAACTTCAGGGTGTTTACAATAAGCTCCAAACAAAAATCATCTAGCTAAAGTAAGTCCTCTTCTCTTGCTGGGAGAAATATCTCCTTTACTTAGGAGAGAAATTTTTATTTTTTTTAAAAAATCACTTTTACATTCGATTCTTAAATTTGGCACGGTCAACATTATTATTTGGGTCTTTGGTTCAGAGACTAAGCTGACCTTCAACAGCACTGAGTCCTCAGTTTAAAGGACATCATCATCAAGGGTCTTCACAAGGCCCTTTCTGGTGACGTTGGTTATTAATTTGTTCCTCCACTTATTCCTTTTTGTATCCATCCCCCAATTCCTTTTCTTTAATCCAGTCATTCTTATGCATATAAATATACTGGATACAAATTTGGAGGATTTTACATTTGTGTACATTGTAGATTGTTATATATTATAGTATTTTAATTTACAAAATGATACATGTTGCATAATTTCTTTCTGTCTTAACTTTTACACTCTGCACTATGATTTTGTTTGTTTGTTTGTTTTTAAGATTCACTATGTTGCTGAATATATACAGCTGTTACTTTTAACTATTGCATCATAGTTCATCATGAAAATTCATTCATTTTTGTCTATTTACTTCCCCAGTGATAGACATCTAGAAATCTTCCAGCTTCGTACCTCGACAAACAGCACTGTGATGATCATTGTGTATATCCCCTTGGACCCATGGGAGATTTTGGAGTGCATACCAAGGAGGAGGTATATACAGGGTCATAGGATAAGATATTCTGAAGTGTTGTTATATTGCTGGTGTGAATGACTGCACTTGTCTACATTCCTACCAGTCATGAGTGAGGCTTTATATGATACCACATTCTCTTTTATTTAAGTTTTTATTTATTTATTTTTTTAGTCATCTCTCCTCCCAACATGGGGCTCGAACTCACTGCCCAGAGACCAAGAGTCACATGCTCTTCTGACTCAGCCAGCCAGGCGCCCCGATACCATGTTCTTGCCAAAATTTTTCACTGGCCAGATTCTAATTTTTGCAAGTCTAATTGACATAAATTAATACCTCACTTTTATTTGCAATTTTGTGAGAATTATTCCAACCCTGCTGCCCAGGATTTTATGAGATTTTGACTGCATTAAATAGTCAAATAGGAACAACCATGAAATTCTTCAAGTCACACAGGCCAAAATGTGCATATGATAAATCTATGAGTGTTGCAACTATGTGTGTATATTTTGCTAAGCAATATTGAATGAAAAACAGAAAGCCACCACATTCAAAGAACATCTTAGTATTATTTGCTAAAAATTGAAATGTTCGTTTTATCATTCTCTACATTCTTCTTGTAACAGGAAATGACTTCTGAATACACTGCCTCATCTGTCATTGTCAAGGATTAAATATGAACCAAATTTGCAAGGTTTTTTTTTTTAGTTTGCTAGAGCAGAATAATGTGATTGTCAACACTTTTAAACATTTTATGACTTTGGAATCTTTCCTTAAAAAAAAAAACAACCCACATTGTCAAACTAATTAAAATTGGTCATGAATATTAATGTTTGAGTTGAAAACAACTGCCACTAGGTGGCAAACAATCTACACATAGAATTATACAAAAGAGAAAATTATAAATACACTATCATATATGCATATTATTCTAGGCAGTGAAAAAATATATAGTTAATACAGTATCTTCCAGGTATTGTTAATAATATCACCACTGGAACCATAAGCATGATGGTACAAATAGTAACAAATATTCTTGGTGAAAAATTAAGTGAAAAAAAATTTTTTAAGAGAATGAGACTAGCAGACAGTTAGCTTTACATCTAACATTTGTCCTTAATGTAGAACTGGCACGTGAACATTTATTATTTATCTTGTCTGTGCTTTCCAAGTAACACATCTCCCTATGGTTGAAGATACATTGATGATGAAACACTACAGCCCTGAATGACCTTGAACTTGTCTTAGGGCCTCTTGTTTGGTTTCAGGGTTTCTATATAGTTAGCAGATTTTATACCATGTTGCTTGTAGGAGAGGAGTACTATGAGGATTTTCCTTTCACCATTTGATTCAACCATCTTGGAAATGAGGTAGACAGGAAGTTTTGGTGAAGAATGTAGACTCTTGCTAGACTGCCATGTTTGAATAGTAGCACAACTACTGACAAGTTGCATAACTGTGGTAGATTGCATTATTCTTCCCAAATAATAATTTTCTCTTCTGATGAGAGGATGATGTTATGTTTCTCATCCTATTGCTCTTGGGCTTGACCAAGTGTGTGCTCTGGCCAATGGAATGTGAGGAAACACAATGTATACCATACCTAGCAAGCAGCTGTATGAGTTGTTACAGGTTTCCATCACCTCCCTTACTCATTCCCTCTACTAAGAAAATTGTATGTACTTACTAAGGGTTGCCTACTTCTTTAGCCTAGCATCTGCATTGAGAAGAGTCGTAAAGAAAAACTAAAGAAAATGACATGAAAGTACCAAAATATAATGTGAGTGAAAAATAAGTATGCATTGTTATAACCTATTGGAATTTTGAAGTTAGTTTTTTTTTTTTTTTATCACAGCATTACCTACTGAAAACTGACTATTACAATCACGTTGGGCCTCAGTTTCTTCACCTATAAAATGGAGCTGATAATATTTTTCATCTCATAGGTCTTGTGGGGAGATTGAATGAGCTAATACATATAAAGAATATAAAATAGTACATTGCATCATAGTGGATTGATATCTTTATTAAAATAGTCTAAATGTATATGCAATAAGAGCTCTCATTTATTGAATGACTTATAGTCTAGGAATGTCTTGCTTATGATTTCATTTAATCATACAATATCTTTCTAAAATTTTGACATTCTTGGTGGGGGCGGAAGGTTGCATGAGCTTGGGGGTGGGTATTACGGAGGGCATTTATTGCATGAAGCACTGGGTCTGGTGCATAAACAGTGAATGCTGGAACACTGAAAAGAAATAAAATAACAAAATAAAAACTAACTAAATAAATAAATATTCACTCTAAAAAATATTTTATTTATTTTAGAGAGAGAGAGCGCATGTGGGTTGGAGGGGTTAGGGGTAGCAGCGAGGGGGTGGGGCAAAGGGTGGAGGGAGAGAGACAAGCAGACTCTGTGCTGAGCATAGAGCCTGATGTGGCATTCCATCCCATGGCCCTGAGATCATGACCTGAGGTGAAACCAACAGTCAGCTGCTTAACCACCTGAGCCACCCAGGCGCCCCTAAGGTATTGACCTTCTTACTTTATAGAAGAGGACACTGGCAATCAGAAAGACCTCGTAATTCAGTGATTATCCACTCATTTGTGACTAAGGACTAATTTTTGGGTGTGCTTTTGCCCAGTCACAGACTTATATTTTTGGAAAATACAATAAAAATGAGTTATTAAAAAATATAATGAAATTAACAAATTTAAAAAGACATACAAAATAGAATTCCAATTTTTATTATTAGATTCAATAAATATGAAATTACATTTTAATTAATATCATTAAAACAGAATTTTTAAAAAATTATAAAAATTAGCCACATTATTCAGTGAAGATCAGTGACTAACATGGAAAATCACTATTTGACTCCTAATTTTGTTATCATTTCATAGTTGTAATTAAACAAAACTTGTGAATGAAAAGGAATTTCCCAAATTAAATATACATACTTTAAACTACATGCAGTTTCTAATACAATGAATAAGCTTGCTCCTTATTTGGTAGCTCATCTAATCTACTTTCATTTTAATAACACTCAGTAGAGTCACAAGTCTCACAGACCTGTGTTGATGGCAATGGAAGAAGAAATTTTGAGGCAATTTCAGGATATTTATTTTTGACTTTAATCAAATTGAAGCAAATGATGCAGTATATTTAGAATCTATATTTTGTCAGGAGGCAAATCCAACAATGTATCTTGAAGAGTTATGGTAGTTCCTTCGCCCCTTATCTGCAGTTTTGCTTCCAGTGGTTTCAGCCACCCCGTCAACTGCTGTCCAGGCACAGAGTATCTCCCTTCTGACGAATTGTCAGAAGGTCAGTAGAAGGCTAATGCTGCGTCACAGTGCCTACATCATTTAGATGAACTCCCAGAAGGTCAACAGACGACCAACACTACCTCATTATATCTATGTCATTTGCCTCACTCTATGTCCTCACGTAGGCATTTTATCATCTCCCATCATCACAAGAAGGGTGAGAACACTCCAGGATGGTATTTCAAGAGAGAAAGTGAGAGAGACCACATTCGCATAACATATTACAACATATTGTTGTGATTGTTCTCTTTTATTATTAGTTATTATTGTTAATCTCTTACTTTGTCGACTTTACAAATTAGTTTTATCATAGATGGGTATGTATAAGAAAAAAACATAGTGTCTATAGGGTTTGGTATTATCTGTGGTTTCAGGCATCTGCTGGGGGTCTTGAAACCTCTCTCCTGCAGATAAGGGTGGGACTATGATATAATTGAATTTAAATTATTTTTTTAATGAAATAAAAAAAATTCTACATTTAACACTTCTGGATTGCGGTTGACAAACTAACCCAAAAATACCATGTCATAACCAGGTCCTCCTGGGGACAATGAGTAGGCATCTTTGAGTTGATGTAGGGTGAATACATGTAAGATTCAGCATGTGACTTCAAGAACTAAACTGTTCTGGACTTTCTTCACTGAGATTCAGCAATACTCTCAAGAGACTGAGCATATTATGTAAACCGTACTGCACTTAAAATAAAAGCTAAAAAGAAAAGAAAAGAAAAAAAAGCAACAGAGGCACCTGGGTGGCTCAGTGGGTTAAAGCCTCTGCCTTCAGCTCGGGTCATGGTCCCAGGGTCCTGGGATCAAGCCCCAAGTTGGGCTTTCCTCTCAGCAAGGAGCCTGCTTCCTCCTCTCTCTCTGCCTGCTTCTCTGCCTACTTGTGATCTCTGTCTGCCAAATAAATAAATAAATCTTAAAAAAAAATAAAAAGGCAACAAATAAAAAAGAGACTGAACCTATTGATCACCCTCAAATGTTTTCTCCTATCGTTTTAAAAATTGTCATTCTATTTGTGTTTTTATTTCAGTTTTATTTCAGTTTTTTAAAATTGATATGTGATAGATATACAGCATTTTATTAGTTTCATGTGTAGGGCGTAGTGATTTGGTATTTGTATATATGATGAAATGATCACCACAATTAATTCTAGGTAACATCCATGACCATACATGGTTATGATTTTTTTCTTTGTGATGAGAACTTCTAAGATCTACTCTCCTAGTACCTTTAATATGTACCATACAGCATTATTAACTGTAATCACCATAATGTACATTATCCTTTTAAATATTTTAAAATCATTTTATTATATTGGATATTATGAGTCTTTTTAAATGCAAAGAATATCCATATATTGAGAACACTGACATTTTAAAATAAAACGGTTACTTTGCTCTTTTAATTGTATTCAATATAAGTTTTTATCAAAGAAATTTCATCTACCCATATAAATGTAAAAAAGTATAGACAAGCTCTTTCTTAAAATGTAAGACATTTTATTTTAATTTTTCTTAAATTACTTTATTTCTTTTCTTTTTTAAAAAAGATTTTATTTATTTATTTGACAGAGATCACAAGTAGGCAGAGAGGCAGGCAGAGAGAAGGGGGAGGGAAGAAGACTCCCCATTGAGCAGAGAGCCGGATGCAGGGCTTGATCCCAGGACCCTGGGATCATGACTGGAGCTGAAGACAGAGGCTTTAACCCACTGAGCCACCCAGGCGCCCCTTCATTTTTTTTTAAAAGTAGACTACACACCCAACATGGAGCTCCAATTCACATCCCCACGATCAAGAATCACATGCTCTCCACTCTGGAAAACAGTATGGACATTCCTCAAAAACTTAAAAATAGGACTACCTTGCAGTTCAACAATTTCACTACAAGAAGGGTACAAGAACACGGACTTGAAGGAACACATGCATCCCCATGTTTGTAGCAGCATTATCAGCAATAGACAAATTATGGGAAAAGCTCAAATGCCCATCGACTGATGAATGGGTAAGGAAGATGTGGTGTGTGTGTGTGTCTGTGTGTGTGTCTCTACACAAAATGTGTATATATATATAATGTATATATTTATATATATAAAAAGTGGAATTATATATACATATATGTAGATGTGTATATATAACAGAATAAACAGAACATTTTTTACATTTATTATAGAATATACATATATATATAAAACATATAACAGAATATTACTCAGTCATAAAAAGGAATGAAATCTTACTATTTTTACAACAACAGGGTTAGAGCTAGAGAGTATTATGTTAAACAAACTAAGTCAGGCAGAGAAGGACAAATACCATACAATTTAACTTATAAGTGGAATTTAAGAAATGAAACAGAGGAACGTAAGGGTGAAAAAAAGAGAGAGCAGGAAACCCTAAAACACATTCTTAACTATAGGAAACAAACTGAGGGTTGCTGGAAAGGAGGTGGGTAGGGGTGTGGGCTAAATGGGTGATGGGTATTAAGGAGGGCACTTATGATGAACACTGGGTGTTATATGTAAGTGAAGAGTCACTAAATTCTACTCTTGAAACAAACTTTACACTACATGTTAACCAACTTGAATTTAAATAAAAACTTGAAACAATAAGTACATAATATAATAATAAATACATAAATAAACAAAATCATTCAGTTCTTAAAAAAAAAAAAAAATCACGTGCTCTACTGACTGAGCCAGCCAGGCACCCATAAAATGTAAGAAAATCTTTCATTTTTCTCTTTTAAAATGTACTTCTAATTCTTGAGAATTTTAACATATATATTTATGATGCATATTTATTCTTGAAAATCTTGTATTAGTCTCTAACATTTTATGTATATAACATATTTTAAAATGCTATGAACAGAGGCTTTGCTAAAAATTCCACCTGGATTGAGTTATCATTATGATTTTTAGTGTATAATTGAGTCAAACAGCATTTATTATAAACCTTGATAAATATGCATAAACATTAACAAAGTTCTGGAAATAAATCTTGTAATGAGATAAATGAGACTTTATTTATGTATGAATATTACTTATTATTAAAAATGTATATTTCCAGTATTCATTGTTATAGATGTAAGCACTGAGAAACAGTTTGCCTGAATAAGTAGATGGAACTGGGAAAGAATTTGTTATGGCCCTGTTATTCAATTCTTTGAACTCCTTTTGAGTTACATAACAAAAATCCATAGTGATCTATCATCAAAAATTCATTTATAATGATCTATTGGTTAAGAACTCAGGTTCTCATTGAATTCTGATTTTAAAAAAATTAAAAGGGAACCTCTCATTTAGAAGGATTTGTTAACCAATCATTTGAATGATTCACCTTCTCAACACCACTAACTGATATTTGAAATTGTCCTCTTTTTTTTTTTTATTGCTGAAATTTTTTCAAACAAGGAAAATATAAAACAGTACAATTCAGTTCAGGAGAGGTGGGTCATGGGGGATTATAAAAGCATACTAGAAAATGGGAAAGCACAGAAGAAACTTTTAGCAGTTTTAAGGGAGCATATGTATAAAGTTGAAGATCTGGAAATTGATTTCCTTAAAAATCACGGGATTTTATATAGGCCTTGGAAAGTTTCCAGGTGCTCCCAGGTGTACACAAGCCCCAGTTTGAAGATTACTGCTCTATTGTCAGGAGTGTTCTTTCCCGAGATAGATGAAGAGGACTTTGCTTTGTAAGTTTATCAAAGTCCACTTTCCAGTCAATAGACTTAATATCATTATTTTACAAGTTGCTCTTTTGAGACAGAATGGACAACTCATTAGTTATTGTGTGTAAAGAGAAAGCTCTTGGTTAAATTAAGTCATATAAATGATCATGGTCTTGCCAAAAGACAAAGCCATCTTTAATTCTAAAACTACCTTTCCTGCTAGGCTGTTTAATCAGAGAAAACTTTTCTTTAGATTCTAAGGACACTGAACCACACAGAAACAGGTGGAAAGGTACTGAGAAAGCCTTCCCTGAAATCTCAGACTTGACTAAGGACCCCTGTTCTGGGTATCCATAACTCTTTCTGCAGACCTTTATCTAAAAAATGATATCAAAATCATTTTCTTATTATCTGTTTTCCCCACCAAATTGTGAAGTCCTTGGGGTAAAAGGATGTCATATTCATTTTTGAACTCCCAATTCCTTAACAGTACTTGTTATATAGAAGTTCTCAATAAAAACATATTGAAAAGAACCGCACTGAATGAGGTAGAAATCATTTATTTAAATGGTGTATGTGGGATACAGATAAAACTTCTCTGCCCTGAAATAGTAACTCTACCAGTTATTCTTTTTTTTTTTTTAAGATTTTATTTATTTATTTGACAAAGAGAGACATCACAAGTAGGCAAAAAGTCAGGAAGAGAGGCAGGAAGAGTGGGGGAAGCAGGCTCCCCGCTGAGCAGAGAGCCCAATGTGGGGCTCAATTCCAGGACCCTGAGATCATAACCTGAGCCAAAGGCAGAGGCTTAACCCACTGAGCCACCCAGGTGCCCCTCTCCCAGTTATTCTTAATTCCTCTGATAAAGCCTCTTGCATCTCCTAGAATCCTCATACTAAAAAATGAAATCTGATGAAGATTTAGCTAAGAAAATCATAACAGAGAGGAGAGAAATTACTTCCTACAGTGGGAACCATCTCTGTAACAACATGGTGGAGAGAGAATGTTCTAGGAGAACAAAGAGCTGGACACACCCATGACCAACAAGGTCAGAGATAAGATCTGGGATTTGATCCTATGGATGGTAAATAGCCATCAGAAAATACTAAGCAGAATATTGACATGATCTGGTTTGGTTATTAGAAGATTTCTCAGGCAGATATCTTTTCCTGGTTGAAAAAAAAAAAAAAAAAAAAAGCCAAGCTGGGATAATTATACAACTCTCCCACTAAAAACAGCCAAAGCTCCTGGAAAATTTTTTTAAAATGTCTTTAAAACACTGAAAAGACAATAAATGGGTAAAGAACTTGGAAACCAAAACCAATAAAAAATGGGAAACCTGAATGTTCAAGGAACCCAGTGAATTCCAAGCCGGATAAATTAAAAGAAGCCCATAGTTAGACATATCCTGCTGAAGCTGTAGAGCACCAAAAGCAAGGAAAAAAAATTCTTAAAGCAATCAGGAAAATTAATACATGCTAGTTTTCTTAGGGCTGCCCTAACAAATTGCCACAAATTGGGTGGCTTAAAACAACAGAAATTTAGTCTCTCCTATTCTGGAGACCAGAAGTCTGAAATCAATGTGTTGGCAGGGTTAATTCCCCCTGGGGCACCACAGGAGAATCTGTTCCCTGCCTCTCTTCCAGCTTCCAGTGGTTGCTGGAAGTCCTTTGCATTCCTTGGCCTGCAGCTGCATCACTCCAAACTTTGCCTCCTACTTCACAAGACAGCATCCTGTGTCTCCATGTGTCCTCCCCTCTTTTTCTAAGGACAAGATATTCAATTTAGGATCTACCCTAAATCCAGGACCTACCCTAAATCTCGTCTTGAGATTCTGAACTTATTACATCTGCAAAGACCATATTTCCAAGTATGGTCACATTCTGAGGTTCTGGATAGACATGAGATTTTGAGAGCCACCATTCAACCCAATATAGTTAGGTTACCTTCAAAAGAAAAATGGTAGACTGATTTTTCTACAGTAATAATAGAAGTTAAAAATACAAAATTATATTTTCACTATGCTGAAAAAAAGTGATTTTCAACCTAAGTGCAGTGAAAATATATTTTAAGAACAAAGGCAAAAAGAGTCATTTTCAGACAGATGCTGGGCAAATTTACTACCAGGAGACATTCGCCAAATTAAATTATGAAGGGTAAACTTCAGGCAGAAGGAAAATAGGCCTATGTACTGAAAAGAATGAAGAATGTAGATAAAGGTAAGTGTGTAAGTCTATATGAACAGTGACAATGTAAAATAATAATGATAATAATAATAATGGACTTTTTAAAAGATAAAAGTAAAAAAAATGACAGCTAAAATACGTGAATCAAGATGGGGTAAAGTAAGTTAAAATGTTCTAAGAATTGTGGATTGTCTGAAAGCAAGGTAAAAATAATCATTATCTTTTTTGTTGATTTCATGTACGCATTTTAAAATTTCTCAGGCAACCACTAAAGGAAGAGGGAAAGAGTGAATAAATTCCAAACAAGTAATCAAAAAGAATGCATAGTAATTTAGATACACACACTCTCACACAATCAATCCCAAGGCAAACTGGGAAAAAGAAAAAGTAAACAGAATAGTGGGACAAGTAGAAAGTACAAAATAAGATGCTAAATTTAAACCAGGTATACCAGCAACAATTCTGTTAAACAAAACTAGATAGAATGAACGAAAGGACAAAGATTGTCAGAAAAATAAGAAATACAACTGCATGATATCTGTAATGAACATAACTCAGATATATATATACAAAAGTTTGAAAATGAAGAGATACAAAAAAAGAAATGAAAGTACTTACACTTCAAACTTAAAAGCAAAGTGCATTATTAGAGAAAAGATGATTACTTCATATTTATTATAAAGTTTCACTTGCCAGGATGATATAAAAATTTTGTATTTGTCTTCAACTAATAAAAGAACATCAGACTCCATTTTTCGAAACAATAATTAAATGAAATAAAAAGAAAATCAATAATTATAGGGCATGATTTTAGTATACTTCTCAATAATGGAAAAACTCTCAATAATGGAAAAACGAAATGAGTGAGTATAAGATTTGAAAAATAAGACTAGTAAAACTGACCTAGGGCACAAATTCAAATACTACTGAATATACAGTCTTTTTAAGCACAAATGAACAATTTTCAAAAATTGATCATATATGGAGCCATAAACATATTTCATCACATTTCAAAAGACTATAGAAATAATCAAAAATGTATTTTTCTAGTATTTTCTGATCATACAAACTAGATGTCATTTTTTAAAAAGTGTATCTAAAATAGTCCCATGCTTATAAATTAAGAAATATCCTTTTACCAACCCATAGGTCACTTCTAAGTCTTGTAGGATATAATTAAACTTGTTCTTAGAAGAAAATTTATAACTTTAAGTGTGTATACTAACAAAATACGAGCTAAAATTTAATGACCTAAGTATCTCTTATAAGATGTTAAACACAATCCAAGCAAAATAATTTCAAAAAGGGAGAAAGATGAAAATAACAAGGATAAGAACAGAGATGAATTAAATAGAAAATGTATAATGAAGAGGATCAACTTAACCAAAAACTGGTTCTTTGAAAAGTTTAAATAGTCAGAATTCTAGTACTGCTGAATATGAATGTGTGAGTGTGTGTGTGTGCATGAGAGTGAGAGAGAGAGAGAGGCAGAATTCAGAAATTATTTCATCAGGAATGAAGAGGGAAGCATTACTAGATGTTTTATGAAGTTAATAAGAAAAAATTAGAACAAATTATGCCAATACATTTAACATTTTAGACAAATAGACAATTACTAGGAAAAAATGCATCTTACTAAAATTGACTAGAGAAGAAATTGAAAACTTAAACAGTTCTCTTATACAGTTCTTCTAAGAAATTTGAATCAGTGAAGACTTTTCCACATACACACAAAAAATCCCACACTCATATGACTTTTATGGTATGTTCTATCAAATGTTCAAGAACAAATCATTTTCGTCTTACACATAGTTTTACATATGAAAAAGATCCCCTAAATCCATTTAGTAGGCTAACATAACATTCATTGAGAAAAGAGATCAGCACACTACCAGAAATTCATGAATATAGTAAGAAAAATCTTTAAAAAGATAATAGAGCATAAAGAATTGAAGTTTAACCCACTAAAGTTATATTTATCTAACACTAGGAAATAAACAAATGCAATTTATCAGAAGTAACAAATTGAAGTATAATCACATGAGTATTTCATTTGATTAAAAATGTTTAACTACATTCAGCATTCATATATATATATATATATTTTTAAATACCACTTGACAAGCTAGTAATAAAGTGGAATTCATTAATCCAGTAGAAGGTATCTACTGAACCCTACAGCAAAAATTTCTAATGATGAAATATTAATATCTTTCTCTTTAAAATTGGGAATGAGATGAGAATGCCTGCTAGCACGACTTTTATGTAACATTTTATTGGAGATTTTAACCAGTACAAGTAGAGAGAAAATGCAGATATATATATATAAGTATTAAAAAGAACTAATACCACTGTCATATTTTCAGACAATGTAGTTGAGTAAACACAAAGTCCAAAGTAATCTAGTTATAATTTATTAAAATTAACAAGAGAATGTAACAAGATTGATGAATATAATCTAAATATACAAAACTGTATGGTATACTACTACATATCTGCAATAATCATATGAAGTGAAATTAAAAGATATAATTTAAATAATACAAAACATAATTAAATATAGAATTAAATATATACTATTATAATACTAAATTATTATTGTATTATAGTATTAATACTATAAATATAGTATTATTTATAGTATTATAAATATATATAGTATTATTTATAGTATAGTATTAATACTATAAATTATTAGTATTATAATACTAAAAGTATTATAAATCAATACTTAGAATTAAATATATTAAAAGATGTATACAAATTTATAGAATATTATTGAGCACAGTTGCTTGTTGGAAGGAATACCTTCTGGTTACAGTTACGACAATTTTGAACACAAAATGACAAATGACACGCTGATAGCAAAAATGTTAAAGAAGCGTGAGAAGTATGGAAAGCTCTTCTTTACAAAAGAACACTACCTAATTAAAAAAAAAGTGATGGACTTTCAAGTCACTGTTTTGTAACCTCCATAGTAATAATTGATCATCAGTGGATGCCAAAATCATTAGGTGAAAAACTACCAGGGAACAAAATATGTATACAATTTTATAATGTCCTCCAGTAGGTTTTTTATTAATTTCAAAGGAAAAAGTTACCTTTTTAAAGGTGAAATCTGGCAGACATCACCTTAATGAAGAAATCAAACTTGACATCAGCAATAACGAGACTCTGAATCAAGTGTGTTCTGAGGTGAACACTGAGGGGAAAACATCACCTCTCCCACAGTACTGCTGCCAAAAACCTTAACCAGAATCTAATTGTGAGGAGACAACTTATCTATGCTGAGGATTTATAAAACAATTGACCCAGGATCTTCAAAAGGTCAAATTTAAAAATGCCAGTGTCATGAAAGACAAAAGAAGGAAGAGGAGGAGGAGGAGGACAATGAACTACCTTAAACTTAATGAGACAAGACACATGACATTGTATGGTCCTGAATATTTTCTGGTTTGTTTTTTTTTTTAAATGCCCAGGCAGATATGGCATACCGTTTTGGGCTTGCCAGAGAAGCAGAGCCATTATGAGTGACTTACTATGGAGGTTAGACCTCATGCAATTCTGGAAACTAATGGAGTGTGGTGGGAGACGTACAAGAGAAGGTGCCCCCTTCACCATGGAGCTGCACATGCACTAACAGAAGCTGAAGGAGATCTGGCAGGAGCTGGAGGGGCAATGGGCTTGGGTGCTATCCCACACCAAGTGAGCTAGCAGAGCCCTGACAGTGTGTGTGAATTGCCACAGTGCCTGGTACCCAACACTGACCTTCAGAGTGTTACAAAATGGCTGCAGCTTCACATCTACTTTCCAAATCTTATGAAAGTTTCTTTTACAAACAATGCTAAATCAGAACCAAACAGAAAAGGGAATACTGAGAAACGTAGTTCATCTTAAATAAGTTATAGTACATAAAACTACCACAATCTACTCTTTACCAAGGTGGCATCTACATATTCCTCATTTGATCATACTTTTCTTACAAATATAGACAGTAACAAAATCCCACTTCTGCCTAACCTGATGCAAATATTCCCTAGGCAACAAAAAGGCATGTGGATTCTTTCCTAGAAGTCAATGCAAAGCCCTTTGTCTATCTTTGGGTGGCATTCATACCTCTTCTAACTAAGCCCCACTCTTTCTTTGATATCTTGTAATTTAATACTGAGAGGTAAGGTTAATTGCTATTGACACATTTTATTTTAGATGGTACAGGAGTGGTAGAGGGAAAAAATTCAAGCAAGGAAGAAGTACTTAAAACTATTATAGTCTTTGTTTTTGCAACTGGTCATGTGGTCATAACTGGTATGTATAATTATCTTCTTGTGGTCCCCATTCTCTCTTCTTGCCCTCAGCAAGAATTTCATGGTTCCTTGCCTGGTGGGTGACTCAGACCTTTATTCCTAAAGGATCTGACCCATCAATAGTCCTCCCTGTATTCAGTTGATGTAATTTTCCATTGACTTTATCACAGGATAGGGAAGTACTAAGAGGCACCCCTACAGGATCTCCTGCATCCCAGACATGCTTGTTCCAACCCCTCATGGTGTAGTAGCAGTCTTTGAGAGTTGAGATCAATCATCATAGCCATACAGTCATCTAAAACCCTAAAATTAATTTGTGTCCTTTGCATTAGTGACATAAAGATGTTAGCAAAAAGAATATTGATCAATCATCGTGGGTGGAAACATTATGAAGTGAGGGGAGACACAGGGAATGGAAACAGTGAATATAGAAAACATTTTAAAAGAAATTTAATAGGAAGGAGCAAAAAGAGACAGCCATAGTTACAGAGATATGAGGTCAAGGGAGATTGGAGTGTGTGCTTATGTCTGTGTGGATGCTTCTAAGTGGGAGCTCTTGATACCTCTCCCAGCTCAGTAAGTGTAGAACCATGCACTCATTTATTCAAACCATAAACTTGGGAATAATTCAAGTGCACTTCCTTTTTTCTACCTCTTATATCCAGTCTATCAGTGAGTCCTGATGTCTGTCCCTCCATAATAAACCCAAATAAAATCACATTTTACTACTTCCACTTACTATTCACTATGTGAACGATTGTAATAGCCTCCTAACTCCTTCCCTTGCTTCCATTCTTGTTGCTCATACCCCGCCCCCCAATCCATTCTCCACAGAACAGTCAGAGAGATCTTTTAGGGTATAAATCAGAACAGGCCCCTAGAATACAATAAGCCTCTTAATAGCCTTGCTTTGTATTTACCGACCAAGGCCTACACAGCAGTCCTTGATCTGGCCCCTATCTACCTCAACAACGGCAAATTCTACTTTCATGCTCCAACTAGTGTCCTTTTCTCTGATCCTTGACTATTTCAAACTTATTCCACCCCCACCCCCCACCTCCACTCTCAGTCTTTGCATGTGCTCTTTGCTCTGTCTGGAATGTTTTTTTCCCTCTGTGTCTCCTTACATGATTTTTTCTTAACATCTAGTCTCACTTCAAATGACCCTTCTCCAAGACATGCCTTCCCCCCATCTAAAATATCATTTTCTTCCCAATGCATCATCTGTTGCCTTCATAGCACATGTCACCATCTAAAATTATCATATATTGTTTTATTGTTTGTTCATTTTCTTTCTTTCTTTCACTGTATAATAAACTCCCAAAAGTCTAAGACCTGTTTGTCTTTTTCAAGTTCTAATTCTAGAGCTAAGAAGAGTGGCTGGCACATGATAGGTACTCAGTGAATATTTGTTCAAACAAGTGAATGAATAATTTCCAAAGGAAAAAAGAGATAAACAAAACAATGGAGGAAATAATTTAAATTATTAGGGTGTGGTGCTAGATGTTCTCCCTCAGATGCATTGTCCACCCTTCCTGGCATTGTTCTGGGTCTTGGGAAGCTGACTACCAGAGACTTCTACATGGTGGTCCCTCTGGTTAGTTTCTGGTTGGGTCGTGTCAGTAGTGGGTACTGGCGTGAGACTGGAGAATAGTTAGGTCCAGAGTATTCCTTCTCTATTTCCTGGTTGCTTCAGGGCCACATCTCTGACAAGGACTGAATTTTCCTAAGATGACAGTCCCCTTTACCCCACCATGACACTACAGTTCTCACTGAGCTCCAGTAACACTACTTCCAACTCTTGTTCCACACTCTATCATCTCTTCTATTTCCTAACCTTGCTAAAATTTCCATAAGTGGTCTCATTAAAAGTCTCTTTGTTAGAACCATTTAGAATATGCTGGATATCTACTGCCTGCCTTTCTGGACCCACTCCCCACCTTTTCCCACCATGTTTTGTGCCCTGGGAAGCTAAACTACATAGACTTAACTAATGGCATCCCTTGACCAAAGGCTTCCAGTTAAGTTCAGCTAAAGGGAGATATCAGCATAGGTATCTTAAGAGATATCTTAAGTGTGGGAGAGAAAGGAAGTCAGGGTATTTATACCTGCTCTCTATCTGCAAGGTTGTCTCCATATGAGTGCCTTCCCCCCTGCCAAAAGGACTTAGCTGTTGTCAGAAAGTTCACTCTCACATCCAAACTGTACATTCTTCCTTGCACCTTTATTTTTTTATTAACATACAATGTATTATTTCCTTCAGGGGTACAGGGCTGTGAATCATTGGTCTTACACAATTCACAGCACTCACTGTAGCACATACCATGCCCAATGTCCATAATGCAGCTACCACATCCCTCCCACCTCCCTCCCCTCCAGCAACCTTCAGTTTGTTTCCGAGATTAAGAGCTTCTTATGGTTTGTCTCCCTTCCCAGTCCCATCTCATTTCATTTTTACCCTCCCTTCTCCCTACAACCCCCTACCCTGCCTCTCCAATGCCTCATATTAGAGAGATCATATGATAATTCTTTGTCTGATTGACTTATTTCGCTCAGCATAATACTCTCTAGTTCCATCCACATCATTGCAAAAGGCAAGATTTCATATTTGATGGCTTCATAGTATTCCATTGTATATATATATATCACATCTTCTTTATCCATTCATCTGTTGATGGACATCTAAGCTCTTTCCATAGTTTGGCTATTATGGACATGGCTGCTATAAATAGTCAGGTCAAATGCTCCTTCAGATCACTACATTTGTATCTTTAGGGTAAATACCCAGTAGTGTGATTGCCGGGTCATAGGATAAATCTATTTTGAATGTTTTGAGGAACGTCCATGCTGTTTTCCAGAGTGCCTGCACCAGCTTGCATTCCCACCAACAGTGTAGGAGGGTTCCCCTTTCTCTGCATCCTTTCCAGCATCTGTCATTTCCTGATGTTAATTTTACCCATTCTGACTTGAGTGAGGTGGTATCTCACTGTAGTTTTGATTTGTATTTCCCCGATGCTGAGTGATGTTGAGCACTTTTTCATGTGTCTGTTGGCCATCTGGATGTCTTCTTTGAAGAAATGTCTGTTCATGTGTTCTGCCCATTTCTTGATTGGATTATTTGTTCTTTGGGAGTTGAGTTTGATAAGTTCTTTATAGATTTTTGGATACTAGCCCTTTATCTGATATGTCATTCGCATATATCTTCTCCCATTCTGTCAGTTGTCTTTTGGTTTTGTTGACTGTTTCCTAGGTTGCACAAAAGCTTTTGGTCTTGATGAAGTCCCAATAGTTCATTTTTTGCCCTTGCTTCCCTTGCATTTGGTGATGTTTCTAGGAAGAATTTGCTGCGGCTAAAGTCAAAGAGGTTGCTGCCTGAGTTATCCTCAAGGATTTTAATGGATTCCTGTTTCACACTGAGATCTTTCATCCATTCTGAGTCTTTTTGTGTGTGGTGTAAGGAAATGGTCCAGTTTCATTCTTCTGTACGTGGCTGTCCAGTTTTCCCAACATCGTTTGTTGAAGAGACAGTATTTTTTCCACTGAACATCCTTTCCTGCTTTGTTGAAGATTAGTTGACCATAGAGTTAAGGGTACATTTCTGGGCTCTCTATTCTGTTCCATTGATCTATATGTCTGTTTTTCTTTCTTTTTTTAAAATTTTATTTAAAACTTGACAGAGGGACAGAGACATCACAAGTAGGCAGAGAGGCAGACAGAGAGAGAGGGGGAAGTAGGCGCTCTGCTGAGCAGAGAGCCTGATGCGGGGCTCAATCCCAGGACCCTGAGATCATGACCTGAGCCGAAAGCAGAGGCTTAACCCACTGAACCACCCAGGTGCCCTATATGTCTGTTTTTGTGCCAGTATCATACTGTCTTGATGATTATAGCTTTGTAATAGAGCTTAAAGTTTGGAATTGTGATGCCATCAACTTTGATTTTCTTTTTCAACATTTCTCTGGCTATTTGGGGTCCTTTCTGGTTCCATATAAATTTTAGGATTATTTGTTTCATTTCATTGAAAAAAAAAGATGGTATTTTGATAGGGATTGCATTAAATGTGTAAATTGCTTTAGGTAGCATAGACATTTTCACAATATTTGTTCTTCCAATCCATAAGCATTCAACATTTTCCATTTCTTTGTGTCTTCAACAATTTCTTTCATGAGTACTTTATAGTTTTCTAAGTAAAGATTCTTTGCCTTTTTGGTTAGATTTATTTCTAGGTATCTTATGGTTTTGGTGCAATTGTAAATGGGGTTGACTCCTTAATTTCTCTTTCTTCTGTCTTGTTGTTGGTCTATAGAAACACAGTTGATTTCTGTGCTTTGATTTTTATATCCTGACACTTTACTGAATTCCTGTATGAGTTCTGGCAGTTTTGGAGTGGGAGTCTTTTAGGTTTTCCACATAAAATATCATTATCATCTGAAAAGTGTGAGGGTTTGACTTCTTTTTTACAATTCGGATGCCTTTTATTTCTTTTTGTTGTCTGATTGCTGAGGGTAGGACTTCTAGTACCACGTTGAATAGCAGTGGTGATAGTGGACATCCCTGATATGTTCCTGACCTTAGGGAAAAACTCTGTTTTTTGCCATTGAGAATGGTATTTGCTGTGGGTTTTTGCTGATGCTTTTATGATATTGAAGTATGTACCCTTTGCCCCTACGCTGTGAAGAGTTTTCATCAAGAAAGGATGCTGTACTTTGTCAAATGCTTTTTCAGCATCTATTGAGAGTATCATATGGGTTCTTGTTCTTTCTTTTATTAATGTATTGTTTCACATTGATTGATTTGTGGATGTTGAGCCAACCTGGCAGCCCAGGAATAAAACCCACTTGGCGATGGTGAATAATCCTCTTAATATACTGTTGGATCCTATTGGCTAGTATTTTGGTGAGAATTTTTGCATTCATATTCATCAAGGATATTTGTCTGTAATTCTCCATTTCGATGGGGTCTTTGTCAGCTTTTGGGATCAAGGTAATTTTGGCCTCATATAATGAATTTGGAAGTTTTCCTTCCATTTCTATTTTTTGGAACAGTTTCAGAATAGTATTAATTCTTCTTTAAATGTTTGGTAGAGGGGCGCCTGGGTGGCTCAGTGGGTTAAGCCGCTGCCTTCGGCTCAGGTCATGATCTCAGGGTCCTGGGATCGAGTCCCGCATCGGGCTCTTTGCTCGGCAGGGAGCCTGCTTCCCTCTCTCTCTCTCTCTCTCTGCCTGCCTCTCCGTCTACTTGTGATTTCTCTCTGTCAAATAAATAAATAAAATCTTTAAAAAAAAAAATAAATGTTTGGTAGAATTCCCCTGGGAAGCCATCTGGCTGGTTTTTTTTGGGAGATTTTTGATGACTGCTTCAATCTCCTTACTGGTTATGGGTCTGTTCAGGTTCTCTCTTTCTTCCTGGTTCAGTTTTGATAGTTTATATGTCTCTAGGAATGCATCCATTTCCTCCAGATTGTCAAATTTGCTGATGTATAGTTGCTTATAATATGTTCTTATAATTGTTTGTATTTCTTTGGTGTTGGTTCTGATCTCTTCTCTTTCATTCATGATTTTATTAAATTGGGTCCTTTCTCTATCCTTTTTTTATAAGTCTGGCCAGGCATTTATCAATTCTTATTCACTCTTTCAAAAGAGTCAGGTCTTAGTTTCATTGATTTGTTCTACATTTCTTTTGGTTTCTATTTCATTGATTTCTGCTCTGATCTTTACAATTTCTCTTCTGGCCTTAGGCTCTGTTTGCTGTTCTTTCACCAGCTCCTTTAGGTGTAGGGTTAGGTTGTGTATTTGAGACCGTTCTTGTTTCTTGAGAAAGGCTTATATTGCTATATACTTTCCTCTCAGAACCGCCTTTGCTGTGTCCCAGAGATTTTGAACAGTTGTGTTTTCATTTTCATTTGTTTCCATGAGTTTTTTTAAAATCTTCTTTAATTTCCTAGTTGATCCATTCATTCTTTAATAGGATGCTCTTTAGCCTCTATCTATTTGAGTTCTTTCCAACTTTCCTCCTGTGGTTGAGTTCTAGTTTCAAAGCATTGTGGTCTGAAAATATTCAGGGAATGATCCCAATCTTTGGCACTCGTTGAGACCTGATTTGTGACCCAGGATATGGTCTATTCTGGGGAATCTTCCATGTGCACTAGAGAAGAATGTGTATTCTGTTGCTTTGGGATGGAATGTTCTGAATATATCTCTGATGTCCTTCTGGTCCAGTGTGTCATTTAAAGCCTTTATTTCCTTATTGCTCTTTTGCTTAGATGATCTGACCATTTCAGTATGGGGGGTGTTAAAGTCACCTACTATTATTGTATAATTGTATTATTTATGTTTCTTTGATTTTGTTATGAATTGGTTTATATACTTGGCAGCTCCCATGTTAGAGGCATAGATATTTAAAATTGTTAGATCTTCTTGTTGGACAGGCCCTCTAAGTATGATATAGTGTCCTTCTTCATCTCTTATTATACTCTTTGGCTTAAAATCTAATTTATCTGATATAGGGATTGCCACTCCAGTTTTCATTTGATGTCCATTAGCATTGTAAATTGTCTTCCACCCTCTCACTTTAAATCTGGAGGTGACTTTGTCTCTAAAATGAGTTTCTTGTAGACAGCAGATTGATGGGTTTTGTTTTTTAATCCATTCTGATACCTTGTCTTTTGATTGGAGCATTTAGGCCATTTACATTCAGGGTAACTATTGAACGATATAAATTTAACGCCATTGTATTGCCTATAAGGTGACTGTTACTGTGTATTGTCTGTTCCTTTTGGGTCTACTACTTTTAGGCACTCTCTTTGCTTAGGGGACCCCTTTCAATATTTCCTGTAGGGCTGGTTTGGCATTCACAAATTCTTTTGGTTTTTGTTTGCCCTGGAGGATTTTATCTCTCCTTCTATTTTCAATGATGGCCTAGCTGGATATAATATTCTTGGCTGCATATTTTTCTCATTTAGTGTTCTGAATATATCATGCCAGTCCTTTCTGGCCTGCCAGGTCTCTGTGCATAGGTCTGTTGCCAATCTAATATTTCTACTATTGTATGTTACAGACTTCTTATCTCAAGCTGCTTTCAGTATTTTATCTTTGTCACTGAGACTTGTCAGTTTTCCTATTAGATGATATGGTGTGGACCTATTTTTATTGATTTTGTAGGGGGGGGTCTCTGTGTCTCCTGGATTTTGATGCTTGTTCCATTTGCCAAGTTAGGGAAATGCTTTGCTATAATTTGCTCCAATATACCTTCTGCTCCTCTCTTTCTTCTTCTTCTGCAATCCCAATTATTCTAAAATTTTTTTGTCTTATGGTATCACTTATCTCTCAAATTCTTCCCTTGTGGTCCAGTAGTTGTTTGTCTCTCTTTTTCTCAGCTTCTTTATTCTCCATAATTTGGTCTTCTATATCACTAATTCTATCTTCTGCCTCATTTATCCTAGCAGTAAGAGCCTTTTTTTTTCTTGCACCTAATTAATAGCTTTTTTATTTTTCATTTTTTTATTGCACCTCATTTATAGCTTTTTTATTTCAATTTGGTTAAATTTTAGTTCTTTTATTTCTCTAGAAAGGGATTCTCTAGTATCTTCCATACTTTTTTTAACCCAGCTAGCACCTTGATAATCACCATTCTGAACTTCAGTTCTGACATCTTACTAATGTCCATATTGATTGGGTCCCTAGCCATCAGTACTGCCTCTTGTTCTTTTTTTTTTTGAAGAGAGTTTTTCCACCTTGTCATTTTATCCAGATAAGAAAAGATGAATGAGAGAACAAAATACTAAAAGGGTAGCAATGACCCCATGGGAAAGAGGAAAAAATTTTAAAATGAATAAGAAAAAAAATTTTAAAGATTTTTAACTTTGAAAGACTAAAGAATCATGGGGGGAAAGCCATGAATTCTGTGTGTTGCTTTCCCCTAGCTCTGGAGTTCCACAGTTCTCACTGATGGGTCAACTTGGTCTTGGCTGGATGTTCTTGCTGGTCTTCTGGGGGAGGGGCCCAATGTAGTGATTCTCAAATGTCTTTGCCTGAGGCAGAATTGTATCACCCTCGGCAGTGGCCAGGGTAAGTAATCTGCTCGGGTTCGCTGTCAGGAACTTTTGTTCCCTGAAAGCTTTCTGTAGAGCTCTGGAGGACAGGAATGAAAATGGCAGCCTCCCAATCTCTATCCCTGTAGGAAACAAGAGCTCAGGGCCCCACTCCTCAGTGCACCCTCAGAGAACAGCACTCAATCACTTCCATCTCCCTGGTCTGTAGCTACACTCTGTGCTCACCTGGACTGTGACCGGAGCGTTTCTATCTCTGGTGCACAGCCCCATTTGGAGTCTCCAAACCCAGCAGATCCCTGCTGCATGTTCCTGCACTGCTCCTCCTGGAGAAGGATGGGGGGGGGGCGTCTCTTCAGATCTGCCACTTATGAGATCCCTGCTTGAAGAGTAGTGGCCCAACTGTGCCTCGGATTATGGTGTAAGGTAAGCCTGAGCTGAGAGCCCACTGCTCGGCTCCGTCTCTGCAGGCAGTTTCCGCACTCCAATACCTCAGAGCTCTGCCACATTCAGACACCCCCAGTCTTTCTGTGACCCTGTGGGTTCTGAGACCACACTGTCCCCATGAGAGCTCCACCTCCTGCTTAGCCTCTGGAGCAATGTCCCTCAGTGGACCAGTCTTCTAAAAGTTCCGATTTTGTGCTCTACTGCTCCACTGCTTGCCAGGAGTGGCCCCTCCCACCACCACCCCCGCCCCGCCCGCCTTTCTTCCCGTCGCTTCAAATTCACTTCTCTGCACATCCTACCTTCCAGAAAGTGGTCGATATTCTGTTCCTGGAATTGCTGCTCTTCTTCTCTTTGATCTCCTGTTGAGTTCGTAGGTATTCAGAATGGGTTTATATCTATCTAGCTGAATTCCTGGGACCAGACAAAATTTAGATCTTCTACTTCTCTGTCATCTTGTTCCTCCCCCTCCTTCCTTGCACCATTAGACCTAGAGGTGTGGAAGGCTTTCTGTGGCTACAAGTTGCAGGGTGTTGTTCTGTCCCTCCTTGTTTTTCCTAAACTATGCTCACATCTTCACATACAGTCCCTTTATTAAACTCTCTTCAGATTACTCGATTTAATTGTGCCATATGTCACCTGCCAGGACCCTGACTGGTAAATGATGTGAGGCTCCCCCATGACCACATCGGATGATGTCTCCCCCATTGAGCTGTCTGTGCATATTAACTTATTCAGTGGAAAGGACTGTGGTTGTTATTCTCATTCTTTCCTCTCCTGCTAACCAATAGTGACTAGATCAAACTCAAAGAACAAATACCTATGGGGAGAAGGGAGAGATGAGGCAGTTCTGCCTCACATGAGATTTCTCCTAACCCAGGTTCTGGTCCTTCAGTGTCACTGGACAGTGTAGCACGCTGTATGACATCTTAGTGCTCTACCTGCTGTGCTGAGCTGAAGGGAGGGTTGTTGCAGACCACAGGTCTGTGTTGGATGGCCATTTCCTGTTGTGATGTTGAGAATTTTCCATTATTGTCTGAAACTGCTTAAGGTTCATGCTGACTATAGTCATCAGTTAAAGAATGATGCTATTTGGTGTAGTGGTGTGAACATAGGCATCAGATACACCTGGATGTAAGTCGAGACTCAGTCAGCACAATGTGCTAACAACGGCCTCCCACCAATACTGCTGCTACCTGCTGAAACAGAAGGCCATCCACCCTGTGACAGGCAGAGCACAGTTTCCTTATAATTAGGACTAACTGCTCTCTTTCAGGATTTCCTTTGTGTTGTATCTGTTCTGCTCTAATAATGGGAAGGTCCAGTCTGAATTTGGGGGAAGAAAACAGCTTCTAGGTAGAACATTCTTTGAAAGTAGATTCTATCCACCCACCCCACCCCACCCCTGTTTGGCAGAAATCACTGACTGTTACTTCCTGTGTTACACTGTGGAACAATATCGTCTGCTTCAAGCAACCCAAGTCATAGCCAATTAACATTCATACACACCATCCAAAGGCTATATTTAGGCAAAGACTTGGGGTTTTATCAAATGTATGTCACATATGGGTCTTTTAATGTATACTCTTCCACATTAAAAAAAAATGTATCACAAGTACAGAGGGTCCTGGATGACATTCCAGAATGGAGCCCACATTGCTAAACTCTAAACACAGCTCACAGCTAAAAAGATGAGGAATGAGTAAGTGGAGTCAGTGTGGCCTGTGTCAGTCCCTTCTGGACTCTGACTCTGCTGGTTGTGAGACAAAGTTCAAAAGAGGAAATCTTTCCCTCTGACCAGATTTGGCATAACTGGAACTTCTTGTGTATCAACATTTGTTTAGATGTCACCTAACAAGAAGCCTGGTCCAGAAAGGTGCAGCTATGTGACAAAACTGGCAGGGACCTACACTCACACATTTCTGTCCTGCCATGCCTAGATTTTAACTCTAATTAGCACAACTGCAAAATGACTGCTCTGACCAGGCAACAGGTCTGCATTCTTGGCAGGAAGGAGGAAGGGGCAGAAAGCAGAGAGAACAAGTCATCTAAGTTTCCCCAAGTGATTTCTGATAGCACATCGTTGGCCAGAACTGTGCCACATGACCAGCTCTAGCTGCAAAGGAACCCAGGAAAGTATTATCTAGCAGAGCATATTCCTATCATGACATAGCTCTGTTTCTTAAATTACTAAAGAAGAGATGAGATTGGGACGGCAACTAGCAGTATCTGACACATGGTAACAATTTCTGTCCCTCTGTCTATTATACATTTTCTTCCATCTTAGTAGGTAGTCACTTTCTTCCTCTGGAAGCACATCTTATGTAACCTGGAACAATTACTCTCAGTAATTGTATGATACTACAATGTAGGACTTTTGTGTGTTGGGAGTGAGGTGGGAGTAGACTCTCAATTATAATCTAAATCAAGGTATCTTGTTATTTCTGGCCATTTATTTTCTTTATTTCTGCCCCCAGCCAAGTTCACTATATTATCTTTATACCGTTGTTATAAAATTCCAAAATATAAACAAAAAACATTTAAGAAAAGAAAATGATAATCACTAATAGCTCTGTTACTCTAATACTTCCACTCCTAACAGGCTTGTATTTTTTTTTTTTTTTTTTGCCAATATGTTTACCAATGATTTTTTTTTTATCAGAGTATTCATTGGATTTTTTATCCCAGTTTTCCAATTAGAAAATCATAGTCATTCTTCTATATTATTACAGCAATAATGTCATTATATCATAAATTATATATGTATTACATATACATGTATATATATGACTAAATACTAAACACCAATACATTCTATCTGATAAGATAGTTGACATTCAATTAAAGTAGAAATAATGTTCATCGCTTAGTGAGCACTCACCCTGCTCACTAAAGGCATGCTCTGAGCACACTTCAAATCCATGTTCTCGCTTATCCCTTCCAAGAGCCCTATGTACAAGGCACTATTATCATTCCCATGAACAAGTGAGGAAACTCAGAGATGGTTATGTCACCTTTCTTAAATCACACAGCTAGCGTTCATTTCATTTTAAAAAATAATAATACATATAATAAGAATGTTTAATTCTGACAACATATCATTAATGTAAAGTTTATCTCCAATTCTAACATCTTTGTGTTTCCCTGCTTCACCTTTATTATGGAAATCTTATTTTGAAGCAGGACACATAATTCTACTGGAGAAGTCTTACTGTGAGAGGCAAAATGTGCCTATGTGGTCACTTGGAAATTAATGATTTGAAAGTTATCCTGTAAAGTTAATGAATTATGTCTGTTTCATCCAATTGGACCACTATTATAACCAAATTTCTACATTACTCTAACGCATGAAAAGAAGTGAGTTGGGTAAAATCAGAGGGGGAGACAAACCATGAGAGATGGTGGACTCTGAGAAACAAACAAGGGTTTGGGAGGGGAGGAGGGTGGGGTTTGGGTGAGCCTGGTGTTGGGTATTATGGAAGGCACGTATTGCATGGAGCACTGGGTGTGGTGCATAAACAATGAATCTTGGAACACACAAAATAAAATAAAATAAAATAAAAAATTTTAAAAATTCCTAAATATTTGACAATTCTCTGTATTTCAGCTTAATCGTGTCACATTTTTCTGCTCTATTTTGCAGTATTTATTAAAATAATGATTACCCATATCAAGGTTCAAATAGTTTTACCACCTCCTTTTAAGACATAACATAAATGTATTTGAAGTATGGAGGTTTTGATGATTTTCACTCTTGTCAGAAAAGGCAGAGTCAAAAAAGTGAAAAAAAGTCAGCAAAGGCGGTGTCACTTAGGACATTTTGGGATTGTAATGCCATAAAGTGGAAAATTACCAAATGATTGTTGTGGGACGTTATCAGTACATTACTTTCATATTTTTCTTCATCTCTTTCATGTAACAAGAAAGTTCATCTAAGAAGGTATTTAAATGTTCTTATTCAAAATTAGGAAAGAGTAAGGCCCTCTTCTTGATCTTTCATTTAACTAAAACAACAACAAGAAAATGTGGTTCTTCTAAAAATTTATTTAGTTTTTATTTTTAAAAGATAACACATTCAAATGATTAAAAAAAAAAACTAAGAAAAAAAAAAGGCTTTAAAAATGCTACATTGAGAAGACTTCTTAGCACCTTGTCCTTATCCACCTCCTCCTCTGCTCCCCCTGTGGTTAACCACTTATACTAATTGCTGCTATTATTTCCTCTGTTTCTTACACAAAATGTGCCATATCATTTATCCTCTTCTGCACCTCGAGTTTCACATTTGGCACTATTTCCTGGAGACCTTTCCTTACCAGCGCATCTCACACTTTCTCATTGCTCTTTACAGCTACCTAATATTCCATTATGTGCGTGTACAGAGTTTAGTTAACCATACCTCAGCTGATAGGCACTCAGATGGTTTCCGAACTTTTGCTCTTGTAAACAAAGTCACAACAGTAAAGATAAACATAGTAAGATAATAAAGATAATAAATATTCTGGCATGGGTGGAGGAACTGCTGGGAGAGGACACTTGTAGGACTTCTGTCTACGGGAAAATTTGGCAATGGTTAGAATGAAATTCATATACACTTACACATACATGTTAACATTGAGTGCATGTATATGTCACTTTTAGGATTGTCGTCTTTAGATACACTTTATCGAGTACACAAGGACACATATATAAAGTTATTCATTGTCACATTGTCTGTGATAGCAAATGATGAGGAACAGGCCAAAACAACCTTCAGAAGGGGCTGGTTAGAAAAAAAAAAGTTGCTCTACACAGTGGTTATTATATAAGAGATGAAAAAGAATGAGCTAGCACTCTATAAATGGGTAAGGAATAGTGCCTGGGATAAAGACTAATGAAGGGGAAAAGTGAGGAAAGAATGCTTATCTGGAAATCACATCTGGCCCAGCAGGTGATCTCTAGTACTTGGATCTGGGGCTTAGGGGACAGACAGGAGAGCTGAGTTTTGTCAATACATGCGTGTCTGGAGTCCCATATCTGATGCATGCATTGCCATTAAACAAATTAGAAGGGCCAAGCAATAAGTTAATAAAAGGAGAAATACTGAGATTAAAAGATTACCCTCTTCTTGTATGACTTTAATTTGCTCACCTGTTTTATGTTTATAGTTTCCCTTGGTTCTTGCATTGAGATAAACCCCACTTGGTCAAAATGTATCATCCTTTATATGTATATTTCATGATTTAGTTTACCGATACTTTGCTCAAGAATTTTGTGTCTATGTACATGAGGAATATTCATCTGTACTTTCTGTCTTTTTCTTTATTGTTCTCCCTTCCTTCCTCCCTCCCTCCTTTTTTCTTCCTTCCCTCCTTCCTTTCTTCTTTCTTTTCCTTCCTTCCTTCCTTCCTTCTTCCTTCCTTCTTTCCCTCCTTTCTCTTTCAAATCCTGTCCGATTTTTTACCGAGATTTCAGTAGCCTCAGGGCATCTGTTTGGCTCAGTCAGAAGAGAATGTGCCTTGATCTCAGGGTTATGGGTTGGAACCCTACGTTGGGCACGGAGATTACTTAAAGATGAGTACACTTAAATATTTTGGTAGCCTCATAAAACAACTTAGAAAGTATTCCCTCCTCCTCTATTTTCTTAAATAGTTTGTGTAAGTGTTGTTATTTCTTCCTTAAATGTTTGATGAATTCACCAATAAAACTATCAAGGCCTTTGGGATTAGATGCACTGATAAAGCAAATAATTTTTCTCTGTCTCATTTGAAGCCTTAGCTGTATTTAGAAAGCTCTCTGCTTTAGTTGTTATGTTTATTCTATTAAATTATAGATTTTAATCCCCAGAGATGGAGATATATCAAATTTGTTTCTGATAATTAAAAAATTTTAATAGACACGGGACAATTCAGATTTTATACTTATAATTCTTATAACACTATATTTATCATTATATTTATGTTGTTTAGTAATGTTACGCCATAGTACTTTTAAAAGTTTCTATTTCATCTTGTGGCAGTTTGGTAAGTTTTTTATTTATTTATTTTTATAAGGAAGTTATCCATTTCATCTAAAGTCTTGAATTTATTGGCATAAGGTTGTGCCACTATTCCTTTATCATCCTTGATGTTTGTGGAACTAAAATAATATTACTTCTTTCATTACCAATACCAGTGATCTCTCTTTCTTTTTTTTTAAGCACTGTAATTATTGCTTTATCAATTTTACCTGTCTTTTTAAAGCACTAAATTTTGCTTTTATCAATTTTCTTTATTTGTCTTCCATTTTGTTGATTTGCGCTTGTTATTATATCTTTGCACTATTTACTTAAGGTTTACTTTTCCATCCTTTTCTTATATTTTTGCTTGAAGGGATGGTGGAGCTATAGGTACATGGAACATGGTTTCTGAAAGACTGCATGGAACATTTTCTACTCTGCCCGCCGCCCCCCAACCCATACCCTGCATTAAGCTATGTTATGAAGGAGAAGTAAACCTTTATTGTGTTACACCTCTGAGATTTGGAAGTTGTTTTACAACAACATATCCTGCTGGAGGCAGGAGGTGAGGAGACTACTGTAGGAATCTGGGCATGAGATGGCACAGTCTTAAACTCACAAGGGGGCCCTGGAAATAACATGATGAGAAAGATGTAAGAAACATTTTGAGTTAAAAATCAGCAAGCTTGGGTCTAGCTGGATGTAGGAGGGAGAAAAGTCTAATAAACAGTTGTTATAAGGATCACTTTTTTAAAAAAAAAGTTTGTTACAAAGGTTTTAATGGTACAAGATGATGGTCACACATCAGGAGGAGGTAATGCTGTGTAGTGATAAGCAGGACTCAGGAGTTCATCATAGGCAGCCTTGGGGTGGTCAGCCATCTTATATTCACCTTTGCTGAATAAAAAATGGTGTGACTGGGAGTTTCAGTAGCTACTTATGGGCCTCTTCATGAAGTTGTTTGTTTGGTTTTGCTTTACTTATTCTATTAAGAAATAAAAATTATCATGGCTTATGTCATAATTTATGTAACTGATTTAACTATATGTTTTTTATTTAAGCACTTTTCCAATAAATACTAATTTATTTTATTCCCTTGGGACATCAAGCCATTATGCGATGATGTCAGATGGACATATTCTGATGTATGTGTATGGGACACACTTTGTGACATGACAGTTATATATCTTCCCATGTTCTCCAGAACTATACATATACTTGTTGTCACCACCCCTTCTTTAGGAGTCATGTAATTGCTTGATTAATACCCCTCCCTTCCCTTTTCCAGAACCTAACTTTAGAAAGAAGTCTAAAACTCATTTATTCTAGGAAATAAATAATTATTAACAGTTTAAATATGACTCCAAATATATGTTTATAATATATACATGATATAAACTACATTATAAAATATATTATAAAGATAAAAAAAATATATATATTTCTTAAGTAAGCTCTACACCCGACGGGGTGCTTGAACTCATGACTGAGATGTTCTACCAACTGAGACAGCCAGGTGCCCCTCCAAATATTATTCACATTAGTGAGAATCACAGTTTTGAGTTAAAAAATATAAAGATTTAGGAAAACTGCATCAGGAAATGGAACAAAACAATAAATACACTAAGCAAATCCAAAAGTTGGTTATTTGAAATAATTAAATGGAGAAGAAATTAATTAGTACAACCAAGGTAAGAGGGGAGAAATACACCAATTAGGAAAGAAAATGGGAAAGTAACTTAACACAGAATGAATTTAAATAATCGTAAGGGGTTATTTTGATTAACTATATAAAATAATTTTGAAACCTCTGTGGGTAGAATAAATTATAAGAAAATATAAATAACCAAAACAAACCACCAATGAGGTAGAAAATAAAAATAGGGAAAATGCACAAAGAGCCATCTTGTTCTCTCTTTCCATCCTAAAAATATATAAGGCCTAGGCATTTCACCAGGGTATTTTCTGAAACTTTAAAGAACAGGGAAATCCAATATGATGCAACATAGAAAACAGAACATAGACAAGTAGGGAAAACTTCAAAATTCTCTTTAAGAAATCAGAATAATATCATGACCAAATCTGACAGAGATATAATAAAAACAGAAAACATCTATTTCACTGATAAGAATTGATTTTTAAACTTCTAAAAAATTAGTAAGTAAAATTGATCATCTTTTAAAATAATGATAGATCTTGCCTAGATAAGGATCATATCAGAAATGCAACTGTTTTGGTATTAGCAAATCCAATAATGTAGTTCACTATATTAATAAATCAAATGAGAAAAATAATATCTTCATGAAAGCTGAAAAAAATACTTGATGAAATACTAACTTGTGATAAAAGCTCTTAATAAAATAAGACCAGAACCATTAAAAAATTTTTTCTTCATAATAAGATAACTCAGTATTCATTGGAATATATCCTTTCTATATGTAATGAGTATCCAGACTCAAGGTTTTAAACATAGAAAATGTAACAGTAACAAAAGGAATATCTGAGAACAAGCTGGAAGAAACATGCAAAACTCTATGAGGTCAAGATTAAAATCCTACTAAAGGCCAAAAGAGAGGTTAATATGCACAAGGTAAACGCTAGTCTTAAAGAGAAACGTACATTTTAAATATCTCAAGCAGAGAGAGTCAATTATCATATGGTTTCACTTATTTGTGGAGCATAAAAATATCATGGAGGACAAGGGGTGTTAGAGAGGAGAAGGGAGTTGGGGGAAATTGGAAGGGGAGGTGAATCATGAGAGACTATGGACTCTGAAAAACAATCTGAGGGGTTTGAAGTGGCGGGGGGGTGGGAGGTTGGGGTACCAGGTGGTGGGTATTATAGAGGGCACGGATTGCATGGAGCACTGGGTGTGGTGAAAAAATAATGAATACTGTTTTTCTGAAAATAAATAAATTAATTTAAAAAAATAAATAAATACCTCTACTGTGCCAAAAGTAATCTATCATTGTTCCATGATCTCAATAATATACCAATAGATCTTTTTCACCCAAAACTGTAAATATCACATGTGAAAATAGGCATACTAGAACGGTTAGGAAAATTCTGTGGAAAAAAAAAATTCAGCTGTGGGAGAAGATCAGCTTTATTGTGAAACTGTGTTAAGGAAACTTCACTCAAAATTGGAGTCGGGAAGCGGAGAAGGGAGGACTCTAATTGTGTAAGACTGATGAATCACAGACCTGTACCCCTGAAACAAGTAATACATTATATGTTAATAAATAAAAAATAAAAAGAGAAAAAAACAACACCCCCCCCCAAAAAAAACCCAAATAGCAAAAAAACAAATGTACCACGCATTGCAGCTTCTTCCAGCACTAAGGAGGAAGATTTCCTCTTAGCACAGCAACAGCAAAGCGCAGGCACGGACCTGGGCAAGCAGCCCCTGCCTGCCGAAGCCCCCAGCACTTTGAACTCTCATTTTTGTCCAGTGAACTTTTGTTCAAAAAACCCCTCCCGAATTCCTCCTTTCTTATATAAAAGGACGGTCCTCTCCTTTGTTCTCTGGACTTGCCTAGAGTTCTTCGTATGGTTCTGAATTGCAATTCCTTTGCTATTCCAGAATAAACTCCAGTTTCCTAGCTGAATCACTTACTTTTTCTTTTAAATGGTTGACACAATTAAGGTAATTAAGATAGTGTTGTACTGGTACCTGTAGGTACCAACAGACCAGTGAAATGGCAGAGTCGTTTTACAAATAGAATCCCCTAATAAAAGCTAATAAATGCCTAAATTGGAATTTCCCACCATTGAGGAAAAATAGAACACTCAATAAATAATTCTGGGATAATTGAATATTTGAAAAAATAAAATTGAATGTTCACCCCATCTCTTACATCAAAATAAATTCCAGATGGAGCAAATATTCATAAATTAAAATAGAACTGTAATACTATTATAAAGAAAATGTGAGGCCTTTTATATAAACTCAAAGAGGAGAAAACTTTTCTAATCTTAAATATATTTTTAAAATCTGCATGTCAAAAATTCTTCAGCCAATATTCAAGGGTATATACAAACTGAGAGAAAATACTTGTGTTATGTTACAGACTAAATGTTGCATGTTGAAGTTGCTACAAAAGAATCTTTTAGAAAGCCCATAAAGCATAAAAGGAAAAAGACACAAACCGACCAGCAATGAAAAAGCAAATGCGCTATCAAACATTTGAAGAGAGGTTCAACATCACCATCAGAAAACTGCCAGTTAAAATGCATCTCACTTATTTCACGCTTATTCTAAAATCAACAGATTTAGTAACACACTGTTTTGGCAAGGGTGTGGAGTCACTCATACATTGTTGTACAGAATCTCTGGAGCCTTTAGCACCCAGTAAAACGAAACATGCAAACTCTTGGGCATGTCATTTTCATTTCCAGGAATTAATTTTCAGGTATACTTGTGCATGTGGATGAATACACATGTATGAAGATATTCACCGCAGCATTTCTTTCATTAACAAAAGACTGGAAACATCCAAAATATCTAAGAAGAGCGAACTGTTAGATAAATTGTGATACCGGAGTCCAATAGTTATTTTAACATAATGAGGCAATTCTCTGTTCTGTCACAAAAAGGTCTCCAAAATACATTGTTACAATTTGTGTACCAAAAAATTCCATATATGCAAATAAACTTGCATATGCAATCACACATTCATAGAATATCTCTGGAAATCTTCAAAAGAAACTGGTATCAGTCAAAGCTTTTGGGGGAAACTTTGGGAGGTAGGGGGTTGAGATCAGAGGGAGAATTAGTGTCTGTTATTTATTATCTCAAATTTTGTACTATGTGTATGAATTACATATTCAAAAATTAACTAACAGTAGATTTTTAAATATATTCAAGAGCACACAAGATTATTATTGTTGACGTAGAAGGCTTTTATCTGTCCTCCTTATGTCAAAGCACAAATGGTTCCTGTCTATTTTCCTTTAGATTCTGAGTTAGTACCAAGAATAAGACTAATATTGGGACTATAAAGAGGGATTGGAAAGAAATATCAACTAAACCAGGGTTTTGGAAATTCAGGAGATCTACAACAAATGTATTAGTTGTCATTGTCACCATCATTATTCTTTGATAAATTATCTGATGGCTTTTATTACATAACTTTAAAAATAAAACTTGTTTCCAAGTTTTCTTAACTCTTGAGTTACCTAATTCTAGACCATTATTTTTGTAAATGCTATTTGAATCTTCCTCAGACCACACTTAGAAATCAGCAAAACCAGTAATCAGTATATTCAGAAAGGCAAGAAGATGGTGGAGCATTTAAAAATCACGTCAGATGAGAAATGATTGAAAAATGTACTTTTATTCTGAATAGCTTCAGAGGAAAGAACTAGGATCAGTGAATGTCATTATAGGAAGCAGAAGGACCTAGTGTAAGAGAGACACTTCAGTGATGAGAACAATTTGAAAACTTACTGGGCTCTTTTATTGTTATTCGAGTGTTCTCTCTCTAGAAATGCTCAATCAAACCACATTATAGCAAGAAATAGCCATGCACATTAGAAGTATCATCAATCCACAATGTAAGTGTGTCTTTGAGCAAGCGTTTAAAAATAAAGTCCATTCTCTGCCCAAAGTTTCTTATTCCATTACCTCATCTTCCAGGTCAAGGTATCCAGAATTATGACAATTCAGCAATGAAGCCAGTAAATTTAATTTACTCCTTTGACCTAAAAGATGCCTGCTGAGTGTTATTATTGACACACTAGAAGTTCAGAGATATGGCCGGCACAATCTGTCATTTTTGCACGACGACTAAACTTTCTGGCTAAGAAGACAAAATATCACTTACCTAAAGTTATTTAGCAGTAAGAAGGATTTTACTTATTCATAGTTGCAATTGATTTAATAAGTAGACTTTTATCTACTGTTTGACAAATCCAAAAAAGAAGAATGTCCCACAGGTCCACATTTACGATTTAGTCTTGCCTCAGGAATTCTATTTATTTACAAGAAAATACTGACATACAATATCTTCACATTATTCTCTAAAAATCAATAAACGGACTCCCCATATCTCACAAAACTGACTCCCCTATGTCCTTTCCCTATTTTGGCTAATGATACCACTTTTTTTCTAGATAGCTAGGCTTTAATTCTGAGCCTCCATATAGGCAATTGTCAAGATGACAAGGAACCATAATTGATAAGATATATTTGGATGCATCTGACCCTTTCCCCCCCAATCCGTCACAGTCTCTGAAGAAAGGGGCAGGCCTAGACTATTTATGTTCCATATCATGTACCTGTCACTGATCCTTGAACCCACCATGGTACTGACCTTAGCTTTGTAGAGTCATTAGTCCACCTTTATAAAAAACGGCCCATCCACAGACTGGCCAGTGATCTGGGGAGGAAAGGCGAATCAGCTGTCACTTGCAGGAATGTTCAAGCTGGAAAACTGAGAGACTATTGCCCATTAGTCAGACGAGCTGCCGCTGAGGACTTTTATGGCCAACTCAAGGCTGAAGAAATCTGGGGCAAACATGCAAGTTAAAGTTAGGGCCTGGAAACCTCTAGGCAAGTATAGGAAGATAGTCAAAAGAGCTGGCTGGACGAGAGAGCAGACCTGCAGAGAGACATAGAAGCAAACAATGAGGCATCTCCTCAGACTCATTTAAAGCAGCTTTGGGACAAAGTTTGGGTTTTCAGTTCCGATTGCGAGAAGGCTCATCTGAATTTACAGCTCTCTTGAGTTCTCACCAAAGGTTCCTGTACCTTAAAACACTCCTACCTGCTTTTGTTTTAGCTGCCTTGAATGGCTTTCTCCTTCTTACAACAGAAAAAGGCGTAATTAAAATAATATCTTTCATAGCTATCCCCTACTTCCCCTCTTGGTGACCATCACTCTATTTAAGCCATCATGATTGTTCACCTCCTCATCGAGAATACGTAATAACCTTGACGCTATTCTCCTGTGGGTGACGAACCTCCATGTAACCATTTTCCTGCTTCCCACCACCAAACAGGTCAACCTTCAAAAAGGTCAACCAAATCACATCACTCCCTTGGTGAGAAACGTTTTCCCTATTGTCTTCCATATAAAGCACAAAAAACTGTCATTTAATGTCATATCTGGAGTTTTGTCTTCTACTATTTGTAAATACTATTTGTTTTGTTTTTGCTGTCTGGACAACTGTCAAAGTATACTCTTGTGAGTGAGTCTCTTCCACTCAGCTGGATACATATGTGTTCCCTTGCTTGTAGAAGTCTCTCACATTATACTTCATTTTTTCAAGAATACGGTGATATACTTCATTATTTCAAATGGCATAAAAGTAGCTATAAATCTTTTGTCTCTGTCATTACTCTTAAAGAGAAATGCCCCCAAATCCTTAAGAAATACTTGGTTAGAAAATAATAAAGCCTCATACAAATGAGCTATTTGAAAGTTATTTATCTGTAAAATCCATCCTAAAATTTGCCTTTTCTTTGAGACTTTATGATTTCTCTATCTGCTATATCTCCATGTTTCTTTTTCTGTTATGACACTTATTTTATTTTCCTTCCCAAATGCTTATTTTCACAGCTCTCCTCATGCTCCTCTGAGACTGTAAGCCCCTAAAGTCACCCGTTTTGCTTTATTCACATTGATGCTCCCCTGAAGTACTTATCACAGCTCTCTGTCCATCATAGTAGTTCAATAAATGTTTTGCTTTTAATTTTTTTAAGCCCATGTTGACCAAATAGATAGGAGATTGGGTGGTATATTGCTAGTTAACAAAAATGATGCATCTACATCTCTGGGGATTAAAATCTACTACTTATTAGAAGGAACACAGAGACTAAGGTCAGTTATAGCACAGAGTTTCTTTCTTTTTTATTTTAAGAATTGTTTTGGGGTTCCTGGGTGGCTCAGTGGGGTAAGCCTCTGCCTTCGGCCCAGGTCATGATCTCAGGGTCCTGGGATCGAGCCCCACATCTGGCTCTCTGCTCGGCGGGACTTGCTTCCCCCTCTCTCTCTGCCTACTTGTGGTCTCTCTTTCTCTGTCCAATAAAAGTAAATAAAATCTTTTTTTTAAAAAAAAGAATTTTTTTTTAAGTGATCTCTACACCCAACATGAGACCCAAACCCACAACAATGAGGTCAAGCGTCTCAAGTCCACTGACTAAGGCAGCTAGGTGCCCTTGCAAAGAGCATTCGAAGTATGGCCAAGACTTCAAATGGTAACCAGAAAAATTATTTGGCTTATCGGTTAATTTGAATCATATTTTTTTAAGTGTAACTGTCAGAAAATGAAAGTAGGTCCCAAAGAATCTGATCTGATCAGCAGAGCTAAAGATAAATTCCACATCTCCTCTAAAACCTTTGCTGAAGAGTGTGCTCTCTTTCCCTGACTCCAGAACACTTGCATTTTGCATGCCAACAGACCCCTTTCTTTTGTACCTACCAATCAGGATGGTGACTACTTTGCAATAGAAATATCTGTAAATTTGCATCATGTAAGAAATATTTATTACCTAGTAACTGTTTATAAGGCATTGGGTTGGATCTTGTGCAGAATATAAAACATTCAAGATACGAGCTGTGTGCTGAAAAAACGTGGAATCGAATTAGACAAACACAATACAGATACCTGAAAAGATTGCAAAATAGCATAGCGATATGATTGTTTCACTTATCTATTATGATATAATAAACCACCTGTTATATAAATAAGCCAAGGATGGCCCCTGAATATTGGCCTCTATGTTGTTTGTTTCTTACAGTATGCTGACTGTTAGCTCAAAGCCCACTGGTACTAAACTCAAATTGGACACATCAAAATTTTTTTAAAAAACTTATTTGTTTTTGGGGGGTGCCTGGGTAGCTCAATTGTTAAGTGGCTACCTTCAGCTCAGGTCATGATCCCAGGGTCCTGGGATTGAGCTCCGCATCAGGCTCCCTGCTCAGCAGGAAGCCTGCTTCTCCCTCTGCCCACTCCTGCTGCTTGTGTTCTCTCTCTCACTGTCTCACTCTCTGTCAAATAAATAAATGAAATCTTTAAAAAAAAAAAAGACTTATTTGTTTTAGAGAGACAGAGAGAGAGGGAGAACAAGCAGGAGGAGGAGAGGGAGAGAGGATCTGAAGAAAACTCCACACTGAGCGTGGAGCCCGAAGCAGGGCTTGATCTTATGACCACACCCTGAGATGAAATCAGTAGTCAGTGACTTAACTGACTATGCCACCCCTGAACCCCTTACACATCAAATTTTTAAAAATATAGCCCAAATAAGCATGTATTTAGCCATTTAGAGCTTGTTTTGCATGACCCATAAAGTGTACCGAATATCTGCCTACCATATATAAGACAAAGACTGGGATTTTAAAACACTCCAAGTGATTATTGTTCTTTAGAACACCAGAGAATATCACCTAATGCTCTCTGATTCCCCTGTCTGTGTCCTCTTTCCCTTTTGGGTGGTGACCTCACACCCGCTGTCTCTTGGAAGGTCTTCTGACATAAAGGACTTTCCCCTTGACTTGTCAAAGCACCACGCAAATAAAGCTCATTGTGTGCTATTGCCCTGCAGGACCTTGGTGATCTTTTCCTTGATGAGCTTTGAAGTTCTCAAACTCACTACACCACCCCAAAACATAATGGCTTAAAGAAATAACAGCATATGTTAGAACCAATTTGCAGTTTGCAATTTGGGGTGGCTTATTTCTAGCTAAGTGGAACCACCCAGAGACATTCAACCAGAGTTCCCCTTCCAAGGTGGCTTCTTAATTCATCTGCTCCTTCACTTTCTTCTGTCTCTCCACATGGTGTCTCATTGTTCAGAGCTTTGCCACGTGGTGTTGATTTCTTTACCACATAGCAATCTCAGGATTGTCAGTTGTCAGTCTTATTACATGGTGACTAGCTTCCCTAAAACAAGCATTCCAAGAGGCCGGAGGGCTTTTTATGACCTAGCCTCAGAATTCCCAGAATGACCCTCAAACACCTTCTGTTGATCAAAGAAATCACTAAAAGCAATTCCAACTCAAAGGGAAGAGAACTAGACTAAGAATTTATTGCCATCTTTAATTTATCACAGTGATTTTTAAATTTTTCAATGCACACTGGGTAATACAGACCAGAATTACACAGGGGTTGGCAACTACAGCTTGTAGACCAAGTCTGCCCCACTGTTTGTTTTTGTAAGTAAAGTTTTATAGGAACATAGCAACACCCATTTGCTTACATATTGTCTATGGCAACTTCTGGGCTACAACCACCCAATGGAATAATCAGAGTCAAGACCCTGATACTTGCACAGTCTAAAATATTTGTCATCTGACCCTTTATAGGATAAATTTGCTAACCCTTGCTCTAACATGTAATCGTGTTCTGCTAATGCTTGATTTGAATTGCTGTTTAAAGGTGTACCTGTTAACTGCAGAAACTCCTTAGGAAAGTTGTTCTTATCAACCTGCAACTTCCGAAGAGCAAGAGGTGCACACAGAGCTCCTTCCAGGAGCAGTGGTCAGTCCATTTTGCCTGTCACCAACATGTGGTATCAACAGTTGTGCTGTTCATTTTAATCTTGTTTACTGTCCTTGTGCATTTACTGTGTGTTTGCTGAAAGTATGTTTAGTTTTTTTTTTTTAAGATTTTGTTTATTTAATTGAGAAAGAGAGAGAGAGAGAGATGGAGGAAAAGCAGAGGGAGAGAAACAAGCAGACTCCGTGCTGAGCCGGCAGCCTGACTCTGGGCTGGATCTCAGGACCCTGAGACTACAACCCCAGCCAAAGTCAAGAGTCCAACACTCAACCGACTGAGCCTCCCAGGCGCCCTGTGCATTTAGTTTTAAAATGTTTTCAATTAGTAGTTACTCTTTTGTGACCAATAAGTACAAAAAAGTGATTAATGTGTTAAAAGTGTAAGTAACAAAAGGCATGTTTATGACAAAGAGTAAAAATAACTTTAAAAAGTGAAAGCGACATGAAAGCACACCTGTTAGTTGTGCATATAGGATAAATCACAAGAATGGTAGGGCCTGAGAAAGTACTGATGAATCATGCAACACAGAAGTGCTTCGCCTCTCTGATTGACCATAATTAGCAAAGTATAAAAATGTAAAGTGTAAAAAAGTGTAAAAATGACAATGACAAAACATAGGTGAGGCTGCAGGAGCAATCTCAGAGGCTTCTATCTGTTATTCTAACGTCTGACCAGGAGACAATTGCAAATGTTTGCAAATTCAATGGCCATGTAAGCACAGTGAAAAGGACGGTCTTGAAATTTGTGATGAAAGAAAGATCTTTCTCCACAGGTACAAACATGCACAGTTATCAAAGTGAGGAGACTGAGAACTAACTCCCTACATTTGCAGATATCAACAAGGTGGAAAGTTTCCCACCTCAGCGGACTTTTACGGTAGATGAAACTGATCTTTTTTCTTGAAGGGGGGGTAGGGATCTGACAGCATGCATGGGACCAAGGAGGAAAAAAGAATGCCCACTTTCCAGCTGCAAAGAACCAATCAGCTCTCATTTGGTGAAAACCCTTCCAAGAATCTTTTTACAACAAATCTGATCTTCAGTATTGTAAAAATATACTTGCTGAATTCTGAGTCCTGTAGTTGAAAGAAACAAGGAAATGGACAAGCAAAGCTGTCGCACACTCAAATGTGTGATCTATCACTTTAAACCCAGTGACTTCCCTCAACACCTCAACTTGCAGTGCAAACCATGGAGTAAAGTTTTTATTTATTTATTTATTTATTTAAAATTTTTAATCAACATATAATGTATTATTAGCCCCAGGGGTAGAGGTCTGTGAATCACCAGGTTTACACACTTCACAGCACTCGTCATAGCACATACCCTCCCCAATGTCCATAACCCCATCCCCCTCCCCCCAGCAACCCTCAGTTTGTTTTGTGAGATTAAGAGTCTTTATGGTTTGTCTCCCTCCCAATCCCATCTTGTTTCATTTATTCTTTTCCTACCCCCCCAACTCCCCTATGTTGCATCTCCACTTCCTCATATCAGGGAGATCATATGATAGTTGTCTTTCTCTGATTGACTTATTTCACTAAGCATAATAACCTCTAGTTCCATCCACATTGTCGCAAATGGCAAGATTTCATTTCTTTTGATGGCTGCATAGTATTCCATTGTGTATATCTATATATCTATATATATACCACTTCTTCTTTATCCATTCATCTGTTGAGGGACATCTATGTTCTTTCCATAGTTTGGCTATTGTAGACATTGCGGCTATAAACATTCAGGTGCACACGTCCCTTCGGATCACTACATTTGTATCTTTAGGGTAAATACCCTGTAGTGAATTGCTGGGTCATAAGGTAGCTCTATTTTCTTCTTTTTGAGGAAGCTCCATGTTGTTTTCCAAAGTGGTTGCACCAGCTTGCATTCCCACCAACAGTGTAGGAGGGTTCCCCTTTTGAAGTGAAGTTTTGATGCAATTTGTGATTCATTATGATGGTGAACTTGGCTATTAAAAAGACTTCTATAAATTGAGATTTTCCTCAGACCTATGAAACCAAAATAAGATACAGGAATATGTTGAGAGCTGAAGACTTCTGTGTCAACTATAATACTCCCTTCTTTTCCCTTTTTATACATCAAAATTGCCTCATGGTTTTTATTGATTGACTTTATCATAAGTTCTCATAAAATACTAGCTTTATCTGTTTTTTTGTTTTGTTTTTGTTTTTGTTTTTGTTTTTGTTTTTGTTTTACATGGGGATTCCAGATTTCCTTTGGGGAAGTGCTCTCTGGCTTAAAAGCTCGAAAATCATGACTATAAATAACAGAAACTATTGAAGATTTTTGAGCAGGAAAGTTACATAATGTAAGTGGTGTTTTAGGAATATATTAATCTGTCTGTATGTCATATGGATTGCCCAGAGACCAGTTAAAAAGATACTGTGAACAGTGTCCTGTGAAAATAACCATTATAATAGAATAGAAAATGGAACTAAGACCTATTATATCTGTCGGAAATCACGAGAGGCATAAAACAAAGTGGCTGAAAAATTATGTTTATATACCAAATAGGCATACAGAGAGGCTTTTTCACCTTCAAGCTCTATGATTTTTTCTATTTTGTGTTCAAATAAAAAAATGTAAAACAAGGACAGAATGATACTGCAGAAAGTGTTCTGCTAGCTCCCTAATAAAGGAAAAAAGCACTTAGCAATTGTTACTCTACTACATCTAAAATGCCTTTGATTGGTTTAAGAGCATTGACTAGATATGAAAGCTTCTTTGACTCAAGTTTTAATAATAAAATCTCCCCCGGCTCCATTTTTAACCTCAAAAGTATTTTTTTTCCTGATTTCAGAAAATTATTTTCAAAGATAATAAATATTCATTGTAGAAATATTATAGAAATTCACATAAGCAAAAAATAGAATTACTTATAATTCCAAAACCTAGATAAGGATGGGTTTGGAAGACTATATGCTTTTTAGTGTATAGTCCCTCCAATATTTTTCTATACAAGTATATACCAATAAGCGGTTTCAACTAAAGTACGATTATATTCTATATTCAGCTAAATGTTTCAGAAATGAATGCCTTGTAGATTATTAGTTAAATATTTGGCAATCAGGAAATAATTATTTAATAACTATCAATAGCTAAAAATCTAACATGTAATTTTAAGCAAACTCTCTTGGAATGTAAATTTAACTGAAATTATGGTCATAAAATGTGCATGATCTGTAAAATAAAATAAATTTCATTTGTAGTAAAAGTGTCTATAAATGCAAGCCCCTTTTTAACTGCAAAATTGCCTTGGCCTCATTTTAAGCAGAGTTCAGTATCACATGAGTTCATCTGAGCATCTCACCACATTGGAACCAAAATGGACTTTAAAGTATGTCCATTTCATTCCAACAGATGATCACTAGTCCTGGTTTTCCTGCTGCTATCAACCAAGATATTTTTGCTATCTCAAATTGGTATCTTCTCCTATATTGCTCCCTCCTCAACAATAGTCATTAAAACTTTGTTTCTTGTGGGCGGTTGAGTGGCTGAGTCAGTTAAGTGTTCAACTCTTAATTTTGGCTCAGGTCATGATCTCAAGATTGTGGGATCAAGCCCAGTGTCAGTCTCCACACTGCATGTGGAGTCTGCTTAAGATTCTCTCTCTCGGGGCGCCTGGGTGGCTCAGAGGGTTAAAAGCCTCTGCCTTTGGCTCAGGTCATAATCCCAGGGTCCTGGGATCAAGCCCCACATCAGGCTCTCTGCTCCATGGGGAGCCTGCTTCCTCCTCTCTCTCTGTCTGCCTCTCTGCCTACTACTTGTGATCTCTGTCTGTTAAATAAATAAATAAAATCTTTAAAAAAAAAAATTCTCTCCCTCTGCCCCTATTCCCCTCTAAAACGCAAAAACAAAAAATGTTGTTCTCTCCCAAAACAGATGAACAAAGGGGAAAAGAGAGAGAGAGAGAGGCAAACCAAGAAATAGACAGTTTTTAAAAGATTTTATTTATTTATTTATTTTGTGTAATCTCTACCTTCAGTGTGGAGCTTGAATTCATGACCCTGAGATCAAGAGTTGCACGCCCTACTCACTGAGTCAGCCAGGGCCCCTGGTTACTGATAGGCACTTGGATTTTTTAAGTTACAATTTTTTTAACTACAGAGAACAGGGACACCTGGGTGGCTCAGGGTTGAGTGTCTGTCTTTGGCTCAGGTCATGGTTCCAGGGTCCTGGGATCAAGTCGCAAGTTGGGCTCCCTGCTTTGCTGGAGGCCTGCTTCTCCCTCTGCCTCTGCCTCTCTCTCTGTCTCTCATGAATAAATAAACAAACTCTTAAAAAAAAAAAAACTACAGAGAATAAATGGATAGTTACTAGGGGGGAGATGGGTGAGGGGATAGGTGAAATGGGTGATGGGAATTAAGGTGGGCACTTGTGATGAGCACCAGGGGCATATGAAAGTGTGAAATCACTATAATATACATCTGAAACTAATATGACACAGTATGTTAACTAACTGGAATCTAAATAAAAACTCAAAGAAAAACCCAAAACTTTCTCTCCTTTTCTGTGATTCTTCTTACTCATGCTCTTACCACATGAGGCTATTGAAGTCCTAGTGATGCAATGGCTGGCTCAAAGCACATCATCAGTCATTGGCAGATCTGGGGCTTGACTCTTTGCTTCTACATTTCTCTCCTGACCTATGTTTAAGGGTTTTTTCTATCATTCCTATTACCTCCTACTAAAGGGTTAACAATATAAATCCTGGAATCCCTCATGAACACAGTTCCACATACAGCACTGATTTGGGGACATGAGACCTGAAGACTGTGTGTGGCGAAGACAGGTTACACTTAGAAACAACAACAACACAACACCAAAAGCCTCTTTTGCATGACTCAAAATAGCATTTTCTCTCTGTGATTTTAAACCAGACTGTACTAACCAACAGCAGTTTTTTCAGTGACCATCTTGGCAACAATCAATAAGTTGAACAACATTCTACTTCCCAGGCTAATGGGTAATAGGTACTCATACATTGCTAGCTGGAGGGCGCAAGGATAGGACCCCCACAAAAGACAATTTGACAATATTTTTAATAGTTACAAGTGTATTTACTCTTTGACCCAGCAATCTTCCTTCTGGTGTATCCTACTGACACATCTGTACACATCAAAGTGACTTAGGTCCAAGGTGATTCACTGTGGCATGGTAAAAAATACTTTCTCACTGTCATCTTAATAACTTCTCCTTTTATGAGGGAGTTGAGTATCTTTTTAAAGAATACCATGAAATAATATCAATAAATAATATGACTATAGTAATGAACATAGTATTATAAAGATTATACACAAAAATATGTTTTTATATATAAGGATGTATATATGTATCCTTTATACATAAAAGGATAATTGTAAAAAATAACATAAGCACACACTACTTGGCTTACGAAACATAATCAGTCAGATGAAGACCACTGAGTGATGCTCTCTGATCAAATTTTTCCATTTCTTCTTTCAGAAGTATTTGCTGCCTGAATGCAGTATTTATCATTCCCCAGTATTTTTTTCACATCATTTATTTATTTATTTTAAAAGATGTATTTGAGAGAGAGAGAGAGAGAGAAAGGGGGGGAGTAGAGAGAGAGAATCCTAAGCAGACTCCTTGCTGAGCAGGAGCCCCCCACAGGAACCTCAATCGCAAGATCCTGAGATCATGACCTGAGCTAAAATCAAGAGGTGGAGGCTTAACTGACTGAGCCACCCGGGCCTCCCTCCCCGACCTTTTATTTATTTTAGAATGCTGTATAGTTGCCATATAGTTTTGTCCACATTTCAGGTGTACAACCTAGTGAACTTGACAGTTACATACATTGTGAAATGCTCACAACAGTAGTGTAGTTACCATCAGACACCCTACAGTTATTAACAATATTGTTGACTAGATAATATCATGTGTTTCTTGCTGTACCTTTCATCCCTGTGACTTATTTGTAACTGGGGGGTTTGTACCTCTTAATTCCCTTCACATACATATTCCCCGCCCTCCATTCCCTCCAACAAACTTCAATTTGTTCTCTGTATTTAGGAGTTTGTTTCTACTTTGTTGTTGATGTTGTTGTTGTTTGTTCATTCGCTTTGTTTTTTAGATGTCACGTATAAGTGAAATCATATGGTGTTTGTTGTCTTTCTCTGTCTGACTTGTTTCGCTTAACATAACACCCTCTAGGTACATTCACGTTGTTGCACTGGGTATGATTTCACGCTTTTGGATGGCAGAGTAATATTCCAAGATGTATATATACCATATCATTATCCGTTCTTCTAAGGATGGACAGGGACTGCTCCCACATCTTGGCTATTATAAATAATGCTGCCCTAAACATAGACATGCATGTATCTTTTTGAATTAGTGTTTTCATTTCATTAAGATAAATACCCCAGGCTCAGTGGGTTAAGCCTCTGCCTTTGGCTCAGGTCACGATCCCAGAGTCCTGGGATTGAGCCCCACATCGGGCTCTCTGCTCAGCAGGGAGCCTGCTTCCTCCTCTCTCTCTGCCTGCCTCTCTGCCTAATTGTGATCTCTCTCTGTCAAATAAATAAATAAAATCTTAAAAAAAAAAGATAAATACCCCAAAGTAGAATTACTGGATCATATAGTACTTCTATTTTTAGTTTTTTTACTGTTTTCCAAAGTAACTGCACCAATTTACAACACACATACGTATTCCCAAACTATATTTGTGTGTATATGCTTTAAGATTTCACTTAAATAATGTCACTTTCATGTATTCTTCTTCAGTGTGCCTTTTATCGTAAACATTACTTTGTGAAAATATATTCATGATACGTATTAGCTCAGATGTATTCATTTGCTTTACTGCTTAGTACTTCATGGATACATATATCACAATAGATCTATTCTACTATTGATGTCTGTTTAGGTTTTTTCCAATTGTTGCTCTTTCAGACAACGCTCTTGTAAATGTTTCTTTATCAACACACAAGTGGGCATACACCTGGGAGTAGATCTGCCATAGGGATTGGACATCTTCAACTTTGCTACATATTGTGATATCGCTTTTGAAATTGATTGCCAATCCAGTCTATACTCTCATCTGCTGTACAGAAGAGTTCCTGTTGTTTTGCATCCTTGGCAAACCTTGGTATTATGATATATTAATTTTTTGGCCAATATTATGAATTTGAAGTAGAATTTCAATGTGGTTTTTAATTTGTATTTTCCTGATTACAAATGAGAATAAACATCATTATGTAGAAGTATTTATGTTTTTCTTTTATGTAAAAGGCCTGTTTGGACTTAGCTTATGGCTCTTAGCTTTTCTACTAGGCTGTTGTTTTTTTTTATCTTTTTTATTTTTTATTTTTAATTGCTTTTTAGGAGGATTTTGATTTTTTAGATTAGTTATCTTTGCTGTCATTTTTATCACAAATAATTTTTCTAGATTTTCAGTTTCTTTTCTTTCAATTTGCAGTAAATTTTAACTATCCTTATAGTAAATTTTATTTTTAAAACAAAGTATTTAAATCTATATATACATATCACATAAATATAATTTTTTATAAATGCATAAATGTGACCACAGTTAGAAATTTTGTGTGTGCAGGTTTTTTTCCTGCTTTGTTTAGCTTTCTCCTCATTCTCTCCTACTTTTCCTCTCATGTGGATCACTTTCTTTTCCCTGCAAAGGTAACTCATATTAAAGAATTAATACATAGTTCATATTTTTATGTTGTATTCAAATAATATATTTACATTTACATTTGTATACATACTACACAGAATATTTTAACATTTGTCATTATTTGGTTTATAAACATGGGATTAAGCTAATATAATCCTTTTTTCACTTATTATATTTTCACTTAACAATACTGTGTGAAAACCTAAGTCATTTTATATAGTTTTAATTCAATGGTTCCTAAATTGTCTCACATCAGGAAAAATCTTGCAAAGCAAAAACCAAAGTACTGAAACTTTCAGGAACCTAAAGAAAGATAATTGTATTTAATTGAGATTTTAATAAATTTTGGTCATTTACTCAGATGTATGAATTTTAAGATGACGTTAAGAGTTGTATTTTCCTCCATGAAATTTTGTTGTTGCAGAGCTGTGTATATATTGTAGCTCAGGATGGATGTGTATATGGATGGCCCAGAACCAAATGAAAGCAAGTATATTCTACTCTACTCCTGGCTCAGTAGTAGACCCTTGTGTGGACTTGGGAGGATTAATTTACTTTTCTGGCCTCCAGTAATTTCATTTGTAAAATGAATGATAGAATTAGAATATAGCCTGTGTTCCTGATGAAGTCATGTAATTCACCAGTCAATTCAAGACTAATCCAAGGTTTGCCAAGGCTTTACATTCACCAGCTGATGTGGCGCCACCATGTGGTAGTAAAGTAAACACAGTTTAAAATGCATTGTGTCTTCAACTTTCCAATTACGATGCTTCATCACTTTTTAATTTGAGGAATTAACATTAGTTCCAACTTTGTATATAAATTGAGACTTTATTAACATGAATATTTTGCACCATTTCAGGTTTGCATAAAAAGTGACCACACTCCATAATCAGAATAATCTTGACCTCTAACACTATTTTTATACCATACAGTGGTAGTCCATCACATGAGAAAATGGGGGGAAATGCGATAATCAGAGAAAATTATTCACTATGAAAGTGTATTTTAAACAAAAATATATGGCAGCTTAATGGTCAAATGGCTAGAAAACTTTTCAAACTGCGTGTAGTCCCTAGAATCACAAGATGAGGGGAACCAGAGAGATTGGGGAGAGAGTTAGCTACAAAGGTACAATACCATGTATTAGAATACTGAATTATTTTTTTAGTCTTCAGAATATCTGGGATGTACACTAAGGAATACAAGATGCTAGAGAGCTTCAAAGTGTAAAGTCAATTTTTATTATTTAATCAAGCATTTATAAGTCTATTGTTATTTACAAAAATAATTGTGTCAACTTTTCATGGTTTTAGGTATTTTATTTCTGTTTGTATTTAAGTCAGTTTTAAATTTTAGAACAGTTTTAGATTCACAGAAAACTTACAAAGATTAGACAAGAGATTTCCCATGTACTCTGTATACAGAGAGAGAATCCCAAGCAGGCTCCATGTTCAGCGTGAACCTGACATAAGACTTGATCCCACAACCCTGAGATCACGACCTGAACCAAAAACAAGAGTCGGGGCTTAACCAATTGAACCACCCAAGCACCCAAAGACTTTAACAGTTTTGAAGAGTGATGACCAGGCATTTTGCAAACTGTTTCTCAATTTGTGTTTGATTTTTTTTTTTTTCCTCATGATTAAATTGAAATTACAGTGTTTTTGAGAGAAGGCCCACAGGCACAAAATGCCATCGCATCACATCAAAGGTGCATACAATCCACATGACTTATCGCTATTGATCTTAATCTTGATCACCTGGCCAAGGTGGTTTTCGCCAGATTTCTCTCTTTTTTTTCTTTTCCTGCTATACGGTACTTTTTGGAAGGAAGTGACTATGCAAAGCCCACACTTAAGGGGTCAGGAGTTGTACTTAACCTCTTTAAATGGGAATCATGCACATAAAACATTTGGAATTCTATATGAGATAATTGTCTCTTTCCCTTCATTTATTTATAAGTCATTTATTTATATCAAATGGACTCATGGATATTTGGTTATAATCCCTTACTATGTTATTTATCCTGATCTCGAGTTGTTCTAGTTTTGGCCATAAGGAATTCCTTCAGGTTAGTTTCTGCATCTCTATGATATGCTCCCTCATTTTGTTTTGGACATTTTCTTATTTTCTGGTGCTACTCGGTCCTCCAAGCCCATCTTGTAGATTTCCTGCCCCAGCCTCAAAACCCATCATTGCTCCACGGAGCTCTGATTCCTTTTATTGGAGAATGGTATTAGAAACCTAGATCTGGGCCTTTGATGTGATTTTGGTTTACTTTGAATCTTTCCTCTGTAGGTTTTTGCATCAATGTTTTCCTCTCCAAGTCTTAATCATCTTTGAGATGATTTCTAAAGAGCTTTGAAAATTTAGGGATTCAGTTAATAAAATTTGCTTCACTCTTGTTAACTATTGTTTTTGATTATTGCCACTGTTAACACAACTCCATCATTGTTTGTAAAGTTTGTCACTCTCAGATATGAATTCAGGATAAAAGCTTTTTGGCGGGAAATTATAAATTATGTATACACTTTTTCTCACTACCTCGCTTTTCACTAAATCAGCAGCCAACAAATATGTTTCCGTAGTGAATAAACAGAGCTACATGTATATATGCATACAGGTGTTTCCCTTTAGGCTCCTTATTGGATCACATTTCTAGGAGAAATGTGCCAAAATTACTAGACTATGATTCACTTGAAAGCACCACCTGTGTGTTCTCTCCATCATCTTTACATTTTCAGGGTTTAGCTTTTGCTTGACACAATCCAGGGGTTTCCTAAACATTTGCTGAATAAATTGCAGAGACTCCTAGAACATGGTGAAGCTTACCATCAATAATTTAAAGGTGTCTAGGTTTTGGGGTTTGTTTTGTTTTGTTTTGTTTTGACTTTTTATTTGTTTTTGTTGTTCTTTCTGTGCTTGCTTTTTTGGGGATGGGCTTCAGTACCACTAAAGAATAGTGGTCACTTACAGCTTTTTGATGGAAACTATTTTATCCCCACTTTTAATGTTTCATCATGAGCCACGGTAAATTAATCAGGTTTAGGCTTCTTTTCCACTTGTAAAATAAAGCCCAAACTGTTCAGTTAAGAGAAAATGCTTGCCCATAGAAAGCCTATAAAATCGGAGTGTGTTTTTCCTTGATTCACAGTAAAACATGAACTCTTTATTTGAGCTCTCTATTACATGGAAAAGCATTTCTATGTATCGTGTTGAATAAGCTATTCTTCCACTGGATGGTATTGAATTTAATTAGAAGAAAATATCTTAGTGAAAATAAGGCTTTAATGATATACTGTTTCGTTTTCAGACCATAAGTCATCATATCCTCTAAATGGTGGGATAATGATGCCGAAACAAAACCCCATAGAAGAAAAAGCATTCATTTGGTGTTGAGCCTTTCTGCAGGAAACATGTGCATTTTTATTCTTTATCTTTCTTACATTCTTACTTCCAGTTTCCCATTTAAAAGCTGGTTCTCTTGTATGTTTTATTTTAATTCTACTCTAGATTCAGTACAATTTCTGTAAAATGAAATTCATTTAAATATAATTCAGGAACCAAGCAGTCTTGAATGGAAGTATTTGAGACAGCACTCACGGCTTCAATATAAACACCACTACGTCCATCCATTCATTCATTCATCCGCTTATCAAAACTGCTATGTGTTCATTGCCGTCACAGTGCAGGGGACACATGGAAGGGAAAGACAAATTCATGCTTTCAGAAAATAGCAGGGGAGGAATAAAAAGAAACTGAATAATGTAGCAGGATGGTCCTGACTGAGCAGTGGAGAACGGAAGACCAGGATTTGGCTTGATGTCTGCTTACGTAAGAGTTTATATAAGGTAGCCTGTGAGGACAACGTGTTGTGCACAGGTACACAACAAAAGGGGCTGGGTAAGAACTGGAACAACCTGGAGTCTTGTCCCTGGCCCCAAGTTCTTTGATGTTTTTCTTTTCAAATAATAATTAACATTGATCAAGTGTTTGCCTGAGCCTGGAAACTGTTCTGGGGACTTTGTCTTGAATTCATTGTCCACAAAGTCCATCCCAACAACTAGCACCCCGTGAGAGACTATGTGGTCTGGAGTAGGCACTGTAACTCTCATTTCTATTTTGAGGAGGAAACAGAAGCACAGAGAGTTTGATTGATTTAACAAAGATCACACAGCGCCGAGTGTCACAACCAGGATACAAGTTCAGACAGTACGCTCCAGACACCCCTTCCACTGTGATGATTATCTGCCCTATTTTTTTGAATCTTAAGGAAAAAGTCACAGTAGGCAGAAGCTAAAGAAGCTGTTTTTCAAACGGGTTCCATGAGACAAATAGAGATGGTGAAGAGGGAGGGATTTGGGGGGAGCAAACAGAGCTTCATAGGTACTTCTAGTGGCAAAGGTTGACCTAGAGTCTGGGAGAGGGAACCCAGCACGGCTCCTTGAGACTAATGGAATCAAGAGCTGGGAATGGTAGTCATGTCAACGCAAAGACCATCGTTCTCATGTGGGGCACCAGCTTCCCTGAGGCAACCCCTATCACTTCAGAAGCTGAGGACTAGGATGATGAGGAGGCATGTTGGGGAATAGAGGGAGAGGCAGAGTGGAGCAAGAAAAAAAGTGTAACCTAGAGACTACGTGGGGACCATTTGTGAAGCGGGACATGGTACACCTGAAAGGCTGTTGCAATGCCGGGGACACTTTTGTGGCCCATGAAAACTGTCAAATCTGTTTTGTTTCTTCCTGTTTATTTTCTCAAACAGGCGTATAACATCCCTGAACCTTATTCTACTTGCTAGACACCAAGATTATAATTGATTGATATTTTCTCCCTCATTGGGTGTGGCTGGAATGTTTTGGGGTTTGTAGATTTTTTTCCCTATAATTTGTTAGCATTGGGTCAACTTCTAAGAAATAATAGTTCTGTCCCCAAAATGCATTACTACTAATAAAGTGTTACAATAGTAATTATGCTTTCTTAATATTACTGAAACAAATGTCAGAAATTTAATTGACCATTATCATGGAGTCTCGTCCTAAGAACAAGGGATTGTACACATGCACCGAACATTCACCTCCCTAGTGTCTTTAACTTTAGGGGAGAGATGAAGAAGTTATATGAAGCTCATTCAAGATGCAAGTGAATTCTCAGAGATGAGCAGATGCTTTGCTTGGGATGATTGATGGCCTCTTCTGAGATGGGCAAGCACGAAAAACAAGATTTTGTGATGATGTTTCAGCCAGGGGTTCCAGCGTAGCTCTCTTCTGATCGTTGGCCTCCCTCCATCTTAGAATGCCCCCTGTTGGTAGAGCGAAAAATGGGGTAAGTTTCCCTGCGGATGAGGTAAAATGGTTTGGTATTAACTAGTAATACAAAGTGTTTAAAAGAAAAACCAAATTAAGACTTTCTCCAAATACCTCACCAAAATGTCCCTGTCTTCGGAAATATTGAGCCAACGTGACAGTTTCAAAGCCTCTGAAATCACAATGGCTGCATCATTGTGGCTGCTCCAGAATGGCTGCACCAGAATGACTGTGAGAACAGCCCCATCAAAAATGTCATGAGAGAGTCTCTCTCTATACTTCCAGGCATAATGGGACCAAGATCTCCTAACATGTTCCCCTCCCTGCCTACAGACCCTTGAGGCTTTGAAATATTGTATTAAAGGTATCACATGGGGCACCTGAGTGGCTCAGTTGTTTAGAGATCTGACTCTTGGTTTTAGCTCAGATCTCAGGTTCATGAGATTGAGCCCTGTGTCGGGCTACTCCCTCACTCAGTGCAGAGACTCCTTGAATTTCTCTCTCCCTTTCTCTTTGCTCCACACTGCATATGCACTCTCTCTCTCAAATAAGTAATTTTTTTTTTTTAAAGTATCACACAACCTAGGTGTCAGGAGAAAAGTAAGCATAGGGTTTTAAAAGGGAGACCCTCCAGAAGACAAATGTTTCCTGAAGGGGAAAGAAGTGGTCTGGGAGACTGGAGAGAAGGGGGTGTCCTGAAGGAGGGGCAAGAAGGAGGAAGAAGATATTCCAGGTGGAAGGGACAATAAAAAGTAGACACAGGGATAAGAAACTGCATAGAGGGTTGCCACACACTATAGGAATTTTGGTTTGCTCGTGCTCCAGCCATTATTGAGCACCTATGGTATGCGTCATCATGCTGTCCTCGTGATTTTAGAGAGGATATAGTTGATCTACAACATTCAATCTTTTTTCTTTTTCTTTTTTTTTTAAATAAGATTTTATTTATTTATTTGACAGTGAGAGAGGGAACACAAGCAGGGGGAGTGGGACACTGAAAAGCAGGCTTCCCGCTGAGCAGGAAGCCTTTTGTGGGGCTCGATCCCAGGATCCTGGGATCAGGACCTGAGCCGAATGCAGACGCTTAATGACTGAGCCACAAAGGCACCCCTCAATCTTTTTTCTTTTCTCAACCACAAGAAAATACATGTAGTTCCTAAACCAATTTCAAAAATCTAGATTGATTTTAGTGCTCTATGTTTTCCTTCAAACTTGTTCTGCTTATTTTTTAAGTCACTTTAATCTGAATTAAATAATTCAGAAAAAATAATTTCTTCTATTTATATTTCTTAAATCACTATAATCTGAATTAAATACAATAAATTACTTGGTTTATTTTGAAAAACACAATTATGTGAGAAATACAAAAAAATTGCTGACCAATGAAGTTATTAAGCATTCATTTGGTATGCCATAACTTCTGAAAATACCAGCTAATTATACAATTTTAATAATAATAGTCTGTGCTCTATGGGCTAGAATAGTATGCTGAAACATTTTAAATACTGTATGTTAATCATCTTAAAATATGAATCTTATATGTGGGTTAAGTACAGATTATTTTTCTGTAACATTACTATTAACCTGAATGTTTCCATGGCAACAGGAGACATCTAACAACATATAAAACAGATCACTATTAATATTTGATTCACAATTCATAAATAAAAACATATTTGTAGTGTTATGAAAGTTACACATTAATACCATCTATCAGAGATTCAGAAATCACCCTTGGAGTCATATTTCCAAAAATTTTCTGTTAATATTTTGTGATTAATTTCTTTTTTTTTTTTTTTTTAAAGATTTTATTTATTTATTTGACAGAGAGAGATCACAAGTAGGCAGAGAGGCAGGCAGAGAGAGAGAGAGAGAGAGAGGAGGAAGCAGGCTCCCTGCTGAGCAGAGAGCCCGATGCGGGACTCGATCCCAGGACCCTGAGATCATGACCTGAGCCGAAGGCAGCGGCTTAACCCACTGAGCCACCCAGACGCCCTAATTTCTTTTTTTTTTAAGACTTTTACTTCTCTTGAGAGGGAGAGAGCACACAAGTGTGGGGAGGAGAAGAGGGAGAGAAAGAATCTCAAGCAAACTCCCTGCTGAGCTAGGAGGGGAGGCAGGGCTCCATCTGACAACCCTGAGATCATGACCTGAACTGAAATAGAGTCAGACACTTAACTGACTGAGCCACCCAGGCACCCCTAATTTCTGATTATAATATTAATACATGCTTTATTTTAAAAATTGAAGACACAGATCAAAAAGAAGAATTAAATAAACTCCAAGAAGAGAACCATTAATATTTGTTTATGTTGCTTTATTTATAAATTTAAAAAATTTAGATAGGATTATAAATTTGGTTTTGTATCATTTTTTACTTCTTGCCATGGCATTAACTACATTTTAAATTTGTTTTGTAGGAGGCGGCTGGGTGGTTCAGTCAGTTAGGTAGCCCACCCTTGATTTCAGTTCAGGTCATGATCTCAGGGGCATGGGATACAGCCCTGCATTGGGCTATGCACTCAGTGGCGAGTCTGCTTGGAATTTTCTCTCTCTCTCTCCATCTACCCTTCCCCCTCACATGCTCTCTCACTAATAAATAAATAATTATTTTTTTAAAAAATAAAATACATTTGTTTTATAGAGAGTAGATTTGTAATAGTCTCTACATGTAACCACATACTTCATGTTTAAGTGTTTTGTTTTGTTTTAGTCTTGTCCATACTACTCTAATACCTGTAATTGTGAAGTCCTACTCCATCCTATCAAAAAATAATGACTAAAATGGTGTTAAATTTATTTATGTCCTTTTTTACTGATTTTACAAGGTGCTTTCTAAAAGCACTCAAAATTGATTCAGGATGTTTCAGACTAATTAGCCTTCACCAAACACATTTTGTGTGTGTGTCTAAAATAGAGTAATTGAGCTCTTGTAAGAACTCAATTATAAAACACCTAACTTCTAAAAGAGAATGGGGGCAGTTGTTGTATATTCTGGCATTTATAATAATTTCCCAGGAAGTGGGAATTACAGTGTGACATTTTAAATATTGTTTACTATATTTTGGCACATGAGGAAAAAATGATAGCCAGAAAATGCCCTGCACAGAGACATTATTCATTTTAAATACACCCATAATTCCATTATTTTAACTTTGAAATACTATCAAGTAGCAGATGCTATCTACATAGGATAGATATAGTACAGGGACCATAAAATCTGACAAACCCAATTTACTAGAATATATCTTCATGGTCAGAAAGGAAAATGCTGACATTGCCTTTGGTTGCAAGTAGCAGCAAGGAAGAGAAATTTATAATAGGTTAGGGAAGGCCTCAGACCAAGAGGAGAATGCAGCTGAAGACCAGGAACTTTGGAGATCAACATTACCAAAGACTGGGAAAAATCTAGGAAGTTCACTTCTCTCCCAGAAGTCTCAGTTCAACACGTCTCTGTCATGTGATTCATGTTTCTTTCTCTGCAGAGATGCCTTCTCTGCTCCTCAGCCCACAGGGTGAGGGAAGATGGATGAACCCTGCAGCACCAAGACTCACAGATTATATTCAGGTCCCACCACATGGAGAAACGGATTCTCTCTCAGCCCCATTTATAAAGTGCTATGAACTTAAGTTTGTGTCCCCTCGAAATTCAAATGTTGAAACACTAATTCCTAATGTGATAGTATTTGGAGGTGGGGGCCTTAGGAGGTAATCAGGTCATGAGAGCAAAGACCTCCTGTGGGGATTAGGGCCCTTATTAAAAGATACATTAGAGGCTCGCCTCCTCTCTGCTCTTCACCACATAAGGATACAGGGAGAGGACAGCCATCTGCAAATCAGGAAGTGGGATCTCACCAGACACATTGGTCTTGGACTTCTCAGGCTCCACAACTGAGAGAAATAAATATTCATTGTTTAAGCCACCTAGTCTAGGATATTTTATTACAGCAGGCCAAACTAAGACACACAGAGAATTGTCCCAACTTGGCTTAGGTGCCCAGCCCTGTGCCCAACCAAATACGTAGGTGCTTTGAATTCCCCCCCTCCCATGACTAGGATGGGGGACAGCTGATGGTAATTTTGCACATTGCAATTGGGTAGCTAAACAGTAGGGTGTGAATTCATACAAAGTATTCTTTTTTTTTTTAGTGATTTTATTCTTTTTTGTGAACTATATTAATAGCATATGAATACATTTTTCTCATATCAGATATATAAAACTTCCACACCTTATTCTTTGGGGGGAATCTTACTATAAATATTGCTCTGCAATTTGTTTTTGTATTGTCGCTTAACAATATATCTTGTATGTTAAAGTTATATATTTTCAATGAATTTTTAAAGTTATATTAGTAATACATGAATGCATTTTTATTGTAAAAAAATCTAGTAATACAGCTGATATGGCTGGAAGAGTCAAAGTTCTGCTTCACACAACTGAATTATCTTTTTTTTTTTTTAACTTACTAAGATCATGGCTTATATATATGGCTCAGAAACTTGATTTAATGCATGAATATATACTCATTACTCATTATTTAAAAATACATATGTAAAATAAAAAAGAAGATTCTTCTTCTTTAATAATCTTCTTCTTTAATAATCTCCTTCTATAATAATCCAACTTGCTTTCCCAAAATTACTATTAACAATGAGTTATGTAGGAGCACCTGGGTGGCTCAGTCAGTTAAGTGGCTGCCTTTGACTCAGATCATGCTCCCAGGGTCCTAGGATCGAGCTCCACATTGGACTCCCTGTTCAGCAGTGAATCTGTTTCTCTCTCTACCTCTGCCTGCTATGCTTTCTCTTTCTTCTCTCTCTCTAATAAATAAGTAAAATCTTCATTTAAAAAAACCAATATGTTACATATAATTCTGGATTTTTTTCTATGTATTTACATATATACATTTATATAAAAATACATAATCTGGAGTTATTTTTTAACATAATTGGGATCAAAGGATAACAATTAAATAAAACTTTGCTCTTGTAAATTTACTGATATGTGTTGCACATGGATCTACATCACTATGTATGGACATCTTATTAAGTTGTACACAACATTTCATATTATAGAGGTATTATAGTTGAAATACTCTATTAGTGGGCATTTATTATTTTCAATTTTTTACTATAAAAATATTATAGTTAACATATTTGTACATATTTCTTCATGCTTGTATGAGGATAGTTCATCTAGATCAAAGAGAAAACAAATATTACAAGAAAAAGCTGTAAAAACTCCATTCCCACCAATAGTGTAGATATACATAATATTCAATACACTATGTATAGAATGTCCATTCCCATACCACCTAGCCAACCCTGGATATCAACAATTCTTTTAAATTTTTGTTAATTTGAAGAATAAAAAATATAATCTCTTTTTTAAAAACAAATTTCATTTATTGAAATCCCATTTGATTAGCATATACTGTATTACTAGTTTCAGAAGCAGAATTCAGTGATTCATCAGCTGCATGTAACATCGAGTGCTCATTACATCAAGTTCCCTCCTTAATGCCCATTACCCAGTTAACCCATCCCCCAATGACCTCCCTTCCAGCAACCCTTAATTTGTTCGCCACAGTTAAGGATCTCTTATGGTTTGCCTCCCTCTCTTATCTTACTTTTCTTTCCTTTCCCCTATGTTCATGTGTATTGTTTCTTAAATTCCACATATGAGTGAAATCATATGGTATTTCACTTTCCCTGACTGACTTATTTCACTTAGCATAACACCTCTGCTTCCATCCATGTGGTTGCTAATGGCAAGATGTCATTCTTTTTTGACGGTATAAAACACGAGAAAATGTTCAACATTACTCAGCATCAGGGAAATATATATCAAAAACATAATGAGATAGCACCTCATAATCTGTTTTTCATGTTATAATTTTTTTTCCTGGATCATCCATAAGAATAGACATCTCTTTATATATTCATTAGTTGGTTATATTTCCTTTTTAATTTGTCTATTCATAGGATGCCTGGGTGGCTCAGTCAGTTAAGCGTCTGCCTTCAATTTGAGTTATGATCTGGGGATCCTGGGATCCAGCCTGCATCAGGCTCCCTTGCTTCTCCCTCTCTCTCTGCCCCTTTCCCCCATTCATTTTTTCTCTCTCTTTCTCTCCTTTTCAAATAAATAAATAAAATCTTTTTAAATTTTTTTCTATTTATATGTATTCTTTCTTTTTTCTCTTGGAGTTTTTGCCCTATTTTAAAACATCATTTGCAGGAACAACCTATTTATTTGTCATTGTATATTTTGCAAATATTTCCCAGATTTAACTTTGTTATGGTGTTTTTATTATAAAATTCTCTAATTTTAAGTATATTGATATACCGTTTTAAAGATTTAACTTTTAAAACAATCTTGTATTATTTGTGTATCTCTATGCTGTAAGTTGGGAGCAAAATCTATTTTTTTCTAAATGCATAGCCAGTTGCTTTATTAATTATCAAATTGATTAATATTTACCCACTGATTTGAAAATCTACCTATCCTGTAAATTAAATTCTCGTACATAATTTGTTTTTTCCAAATCTTATTTCCTACTTCTTCTTCTTCTTTTTTTTTTTTTTAAGATTTTATTTATTTATTTGACAGAGAGAGACACTGCAAGAGAGGGAACACAAGCAGGGAGATTGGGGAGGGAGAAGCAGACTTCCCACTGAGCAGAGAGCCTGATGTGGGGCTCCATCCCAGGCCCCTGGGATCATGACCTGAGCCAGAGGCAGACACTTAATGACTGAGTCATCCAGGCACCCCCTCTTACTTATTCTTTTATATTCTATTTACAATGTTACACTATTTCAGTTATATAACTTTGTGTTTTGATATTCAATTGTTCTTTTTCAACTTTTCCTGATTTTTTTACACATTTTTTTTTTTAGATGAACTTAAGTATTTTCCAATCAATTTCTTTCCATAGGCATCTTTTTGGATGTCTTTCCAATTTTCTTACAATCTTCTGCAGTAATTTTTAATGAAATTATATTGAATATGGAGATAAATATGGAAATTAGAAGGGTTAGAAGGATTAGAAAAACTCACCTGTAAAACCATCTGGGACTGGTGCCTTTTAAAGGCTGATCTTTGACTCCTTTCAGTCTCTTCCAAGGTTATTGGTTTATCCAGATTTTTTATTTCCTCTTTAGCCAAATGCAACAATTTCCATTTTCTAGAAAACCTTCCCTTTTACCTAAAATTTTATTTTTTATATAAAACAGTTTTCTTATTTTCAATGTTGGTAATTTTATGTTTTCACTTTCTTCTTAATCATAGATGACAAAAATTTGTTGACTAGTATCCAGGCAGCTGGCTAAGGTATCCTCTGAATTGTGTTATTTTGCTTTCCCAACTAGCTCCTTCTCTAAAAGGGAGACTTAATTGTGTTCTATGTGAAGTTGACAGGGCATTCTGACAGCCACATTTCATTCTAGACAGGAAGAAATCAGGAGGACTGGCAACCTCTCCCATCCTCTTGCCAACATTTGGAGTGGATCCCATAGTGTATTATATATGTGTTCTTTTATCTTCTCTCTGTATCTGTGATGGAGTTCCAGAGAAGTACCCCAGGTCTGCCCAGTTTCTCCAAGGCAGGGTCATTTTCAGAGAAGCCTTCGTTTTCCTGTAACAAATTATTCCCCCTCAAGAGAGGGTCTTTCTGACTTGATTCAGGGGCAAACACTACTAATCCCTGCCACTCAGAATAAGCAGGAAGGGAGAGAGGGAGAAGGTGACCAACTGGCCTAACTATTTCAAGAATGTATTGACTGTGAGCTTGGAAAAACTCACTGAAATTCCTTCAACACTGTAAAATTTTCTTTTCCGTGTTATAGCTTGAGGTTTTCTCTAACCTTGCTTCTTCACCAACCTGATTCCCTTTGGTTTATACTTACTTTCCTTGAAGCTTTAATTTTCTGGGAACCTTTACTCATTTTACAGCACTGATGCAGTTTTGTTCCTGAGAAACAAACAAAATATTTCTCGTCATTTCCTTAAGGGATTCGAAATGAGAAAGAATGTATACATGTGTACTCTTCCACCATTTTTAGCTTTTCTCTTTTAAATTTGTTTACACTGAACTAAAGAAGATGGTCCAAAGAAGTAAATAACTTGATGAGCAAAATAAGGACTGAATTAGTCACCTTTGTCCCACTTTCATGCCACTCTGCATTTTCTGTGTTGTTTTCAATAGTTCAACCTGTGTTACATTTATTTAGGTCACTACTTGTGAAAACGAGAATGGCGTCTCTCTTATGTGCTATTTGTATTGCTAGCGAACAAGCATGTCTCCATCACAATAAGCATTCTATAAATATTGGTTAAGTGGATATGTGAATAAATTATTTTACATGCAAACCAGAGATGTAGAAATTCAGTAACAGGATCTCTGGAGGATTTGGTGCAGATTTGCATAGGTAGGGACAAGACCAAGACTAGGACCAGACTGATTTTTCCTGCACTGCTCTTTGTACTTACTTTCTCAGGCTGTTTGCTTCATTAATGTCTTTCTTGCAATCAGCATTTAGACAAAGACAAGTGAAAAGAAGTCTGACTTCAATTGGCGATGGCAGAAATTGTCACCCTCAGTGACAACTGACATAAACATCACTTCTTAAATTAACACTTCCGGACATCAGCCTGACTAGCTTCACCCCTTCTTCCTTTGTTATTGTGTCCCTTATTAGAGTAATAAACTGAAACTGGTATCACCTCTCTGATTATGTTGTAAACTTTATAAGCATTTCTGGCCTTTAGTGCCTTTGCAGAGAAAACAATGTTGGTTAGATTCTTGTGTGGGTGTGTGGATTAGTGGAGTAGGTATGCATGTGGGGCTTGTTTGTTGTTTCAAAATTTAACATCAGAGTTAGGGAGAACTGTGAATTTGCAAGCCCCAGGTTTCCTAGAATAAGATTGTTTCTTTCCAGAGAAGGGTAAAACGGTCCTTTTCTATTTTGTTCCAGCAACATAATAACCATGGGTCTTTGAACCTAATAGTTAAATTGTGGTGATCACAGAAGACCTTTCTAAAACACACTTTGATATTAATCCATTTGTTCACCAACATCTTACCATAGGTAAACAATGTTATTATTATTATTATTATTATTATTATTATTATTATTATTTTGCCAGTGATTACGTTGCTTTTATGCCTAAACTAGATGATAGGCCAGACTTAACAAAAATATTTGTTTGCTCTTGTTGTAATTTATTTTCTTACTTTCTTACAATGTAAACTATAAACTTAAATTTGTGATTTAGATGTGCATGCTTAGATATTTTTTATATAGATTAAAATGAAGGTGATTATTATCACAGAATGATAATGGATTATTACTATACCACATGATAAGACCTACTGAGATTTTCATGAAAAGGATTCTTATGAATAACATTTTAATTGAGATATGTTGTAATTTCCTCTTACTATTATAAGAAATCTACAATGTTCAGGTTGCAGGTTCTGATAAAAGAGAATCTATCTACCCTATATTAAGTAAATAGTTGCCAATAAAATTTTTTAAATTATTTTAAGAATTGGCTTTCACCAAGGGTGCCCAGATGGCTCAGTCTGTTGAATGGTCAACTCTCGATTTCAGCTCAGGTCATGACCCCACGGTCTGTGATTGAGCCCCATGTGAAGTCTGTTTGTCCTTCTCCCTCCCCTACTCCCCCTCTGCCCCTCTCTGCACACACACATGCACAAATGTGCTCTCTCTCTCTCAAATAAATAAATGCATCTTAAGAAAAAAAAAGAATTGGCTTTCACTAATGTCTGTAGAGAAGGGCTGTATCTGAAAAATAGAACTTTTTTTTTTTTAATAGGGTATATAATTCCAATTTAACCAGAAACCATTCTACAGAAAACAGGATAACCTACTGCTGCATCTCAGGTCAGGCCCATCAGAGCGGTATAACATTAGGAAATCATGAGATGGCTACAGATGGAAATAACCTTAAAAACTCTTAGCTCCATTTTTTTTTTTAAGATTTTATTTATTTACTTGACAGAGAGAGATCACAAGCAGGCAGAGAGGCAGGCAGAGAGAGAGGAGGAAGCAGGCTCCCTGCTGAGCAGAGAGCCCGATGCGGGCCTCGATCCCAGGACCCTGAGATCATGACCTGAGCCAAAGGCAGCGGCTTAACCCACTGAGCCACCCAGGCGCCCTCTTAGCTCCATTTTATATGTACATCTGTTGTGGATTTGCTCCATGATCCTTGAATGTAAGAAAAAAATAGTACTTCTTAATTTTTCCAAATCAAATCTTGCTAGGCCTATAGGATTGTTGAAAATCTATTCTTTACCCTTTTGGAAGGTGGACCCCTCCTTGATTCAGGATCATACACAGACCAGGAAACACTGGAGAGGTCTTCTGGTCTTCCATCAAGGTTCCTAGATGGTTAATTTGTCAACTTTTCTAAGCTGTGGTGCCCAGTTGTTTGGTCAAGCCCCAGTATAGATGTTGATGTGAAGGTATTTTTAGGTGTGATTAATATGTAAACCAGTAGACTTAGTAAGCAGTTTATTGTCCACAACGTGAGTGAGCCTCATCCAATTAATCAAAGGCCATAAGAGCAAAAAACAAGGTTTGCCAAAGAAGCAGCAATGTGCCTGAAGGCTGCAGCACAGAAAATCCTACCTGAGTTTCCAGGCCGCTAGCCTGCTCTACAAATTTCAGACTTACTAGCCCTTGTAATTTATATATATATATATATATATATATATATAAATATATATATATATATAAAATATATATATATATTCTGTTTCTCTAGGGAACCCCAGTTAATACTTGATTAATAAGCCCTTGAGCCATGGGATTCAGTTCCCCAGTTGGCTGACGCTCAGCGGGGAGTCGGAAGATTCATTCTTTCTGCCCTTCTCCTCACTCAAGTGAGAGTGCTCTCTCTCTCTGTCTCTCTCTCTCTCTCAAATAAATAAATGAATAAATCTTAAAAAAAAAAAAGCCCTTGAGATATTTGCTAACCATGTGTTGCATTCAAAGTTACAACTTTCTGCTTGTCTTGACACTGTCTCCCTCTATGCTGCTCTCAATCATGATGATGCTTGCCTGGTTCTCAAAGTACAGCTCTTAGTCTTCAGTCCCAGAAATCCACACACTGACAAGTTGGAGGTCCTGCTATCACCCGGGCTACGTGGCAGCAGAACACTGGTCTGCCATATTGGGGTCTCATTACACTCCTCTGCTTTCTTGGCATCTGGAAATGCAGCTCTGCCCCATGGTTTGGTCATCCTCCCAAAGACTGCCGTCATGTCCAAGAATTAGAACCCAACCTTTGCCACCCACCCCAGCTCCCACATCTTGGGCAAAAACGACTACTTTCCGCCAAAGACTTAAATGGGGATATATTTAAGAAGGTTTCTAAAACCCAGAAAAGCCATTTATTTTTCCTTGGACGATAAAACTCCAGACACAAAAGCTTGGTTTCCTGTACTAAGAAATTACCTCTTTATTCCTTGAATTATCATACATCAGTGGGATTAGACATGAACTATGTTTCATTGAACTATCTTACTTTGTATATTAGGATCCAAGACCGAGAGAAGTTAAGTGGCTTCCTCGAGTTTCCCAGAACACTCACAAAAAAAGAGTACGATGCTATCCAATATCATATTCCTCCTCTTCCTGCCTTCTCCCTTGTATCTGGCTGTAAGCTGCTGCATATTTTTGCATGAATTCATGGAGGATACCTGTGTTGGAACTGCTTTGCGCCTTCAGTATAAAATGGCACGTTGAAATCTGATGCTTAAAGTGATCACCATGTCTGTGGCTATTGGCAGCCACAGCTTGCTCCAGATAACTTAGCCACAGGCTTTGGAGTGAAGACGGTTCCTTCTGAAATGTGTAACTTCGTCCAAGCTTGAAATTCAGTGGGCACCATCTGGCATCAGTGGTTAGAAAATGCTACAGAGTGTCAGTGCTCCTTTTCCCCCCTCTTGATGAGTAATCTTTCTGTGTGTTCTTTTTTTAAGTTTAGCAGTGCGGCGAAGGGGCAACGCAAAATGGAACTTTGGGCTGCAGCTTCATAACTTGAGCTCTTCCCTATCGATCTCATGGGCTCATTATGTAAGCGTATTTCTTCTGCAGATACGGGAGCAAAAAAGGCTGACTTGTGACTTTTTTCCTATTGCACTCAGTTGTCCAAACATACTCAGACATTCAACAGGACATGAGTAGCCAGCCATTTGGTCTTTCAGCCAAGGAAGCTGTGGCTGGGGGTTGCTTGAGAAAATATCTGCTTTTGATCAAAATAAAATTTAAACTGTAAACCAATATAATTCATTGCCTACAATATGCCTTGTCCCTTAGGGTCATAATAAAACTGTCAGCTTCATATCATCTCTCCTTCCTCCTTCTCTTTCTCTCTTGCTTTTGTGACATAATTTTGTAGATGATGGTTTCTATATTCTAGTTGTTTTCTTAGAGATCTGCTTTCTAAAGAGGTTATCATACTGTGTCCTTGAATATATACCTAATTCTAAGAGAGAACCATGTGTGTGGAAAGTCAGGCAGCTGGAGGACCTAGAGTCATTTAAAATCAGACTATGTCCCGCTGGCTTGGTACCACTAAATACACCTGCCAGATATGGAGAACTTAAGATTGCTTCAAAACCTATTAGCACTTGTGATCACTGCCTTGGGGCCACATATTACAATTACTGTAAGAAGCAGCCTGTGCAGACTCTATAACCAGGATGCCAAAATTCAAACCCCAGCTCTCTTGCTTGCAGTGTTTAACAAAACACGTGTAAATTACTTACTTTCCCTATGCCTCAGTTTCCTCACTTGCAAACCAGAGATTTTTAAAACAAAGAACCTTCAGCACAGAGTTACTGCAAGACTTTGATGAAATAGTACATAAAAGCCCTCAGAATAGTACATGGCACATTATAGGCATTGAATTAGTGTTAGTTTTAATAACCAAGTTTTGGAGAGAACTTGTTCTATTTTACTGAAGACTAATCATTTTTCTAGGCCGCTACATTTGAGATTCACCCTGAGCAAATGAGTTTTTGAGATCTTACCTAGGAAATTGTTCAGACCATTGAGATCCCCCCTCATTTACTTATGGTTTACAAAGAAATATAAGAGGAGATGAGAGTGAAGGACTTGGGTTAAAAAGGAGGAGGTTTAAATTTTAGGCTTTATTGGACTGTGCAGAAAAAAACCTCTGAGATTTGTTTCCTCATATGGAAATTGAGGGTGTTCATGCAAGGAAGCTATTTTGGGATTAATTCTGTTGAAACACGAATTCATAACATATAAAATTTTGAGTTCTAGATATAGGAGGAGTTAAATGTAAAAACACCTTTTAAAATATCAGCACAAAACATAAATGAATATCTAATATCAGCACGAAAAAGCTCTTCCTGAGACATCTCAAAAAAGGAAAAATTGAGTTGATTACTAAAATTTTGCAAATAACTTCTATAAATCAAAACCTTAAGAAAATGTAAAGGCAAATAGCACAATAGTATTCTTCACACTATAATAGGAACATTGATGTAAAAATTTTCAACAAAATATTAGCAAACCACATTCAACACTACATTAAAAAGATTATTTACCAGGATCGGGTGGGATTTATTCCAGGGATGCAAGGATGATTCCGTATTTGTATATCAATCAATGTCATTCACCACATCAACAAAATGAAGGGTAAAAATCATATGATCATATCAATAGATGCATAAAAATCAGGCAAAATATTCAACATGCATTTATAACAAAAAACTCTGAACAAAATGGGGTTGAGGGAAACACAGTTCAACATAATAAGAAAAGTTGTGTTATATAAGTTATATAAGTTGTGTTATATGAAAAACACAACTAACAGTATACTCAGTGATGAAAAACTGAGAACTTTCTAAGGTTAGAAAAATATAGAGATGTCCACTTTTACCACTTTCACTCAGCATAGTACTGAACGTCTTAGCCACAGCAATCAGACAAGAAAAATAAATAAGAGGTATTCATATTGGTAAAAGAGAAGTTTAACTGCCATTATTTGCAGGTGACATGAAACCATATGTAGAAAATCTTAAACACTCCATGAAAAATCTACTAGAAGTGATAAACAAGTTCAATCCAAGTGGCAGGATACAAAACGAATACCCAGAAATCAGTACTGTTTCTTTCTTTTTTTTTTTTTTTAAGATTTTTATTTATTTGTTTGACAGAGAGTCACAGTGAGAGAGGGAACACAAGCAGGGGGAGTGGGAGAGGGAGAAGCAAGCTTCCTGCTGAGCAGGCAGCCCAGTGTGGAGCTTGATCAAAGGACCCTGGGGTCATGACCTGAGCCAAAGGCAGACACTTAAGGACTGAGCCACCCAGCCACCCCCAGTATATAGAAAACAGTGTATAAAACAATGTAGAATCCCAATGTATAAAACAAGGTTTCTATACACTAAATAGTGAAGTAGCATAATGAGAAATTAAACATAAAATAAAATAAAAAATATATATATACACACAATTGCACCAATAAGAATAAAATACTCAGGAATAAACTGAACCAAAGAAGTGAAAGATCTGCACTCTAAAAACCATAAAACTCTGATGAAAGAAATTGAAGGTGACACAAACAAATGGAAAGATATTCCATGCTCATAGATTAAAAGAATTAATATTGCTAGAATGTCCATATTACCCAAAGGAATCTACAGATTTGATGCAAATCCCTATCAAAAACCAACAGCATTTTTCACAAAACTAGAACAAATAATACTAAAATTTGTATAGAACCACAAAAGATCCCAAATAGCCACAGAAATCCTGAGAAAGAACAAAGCTGGAAGTATCACAATACCAGATTTCAAAATATACCACAAATCTGTAGTGATCAACACAGTATGGTACATGCACAAAAAGTAGATACAAATATCAAGGGAACAGAATAGAGGCTCCAGAAATAAGTCCATGGTTATATGATCAGTTAATGATATAATTAATTATATGATTTATATGATAAATCAACCTATATAATCAATTAATCAATTAATCTAACAATAAAGGTGCCAAGAATATATAATAGGGAAAGACAGTCTCTTCAATAAATGGTGCTGGGGAAACTGGACAGCTACATGTTAAAAAATGAAACTGGACAACTTTCTAACACCATACATAAAAATAAACTCAAAGTGGATTAAAGACCTGAATGTGAGACCTGAGCCCATAAGAATCCTAGAAAAGAGCACAAGCAGTAATTTATCTGACATTAGCCATAACAGCACTTTTCTAGATATATCTCCTAAAGCAAAGAAAACAAATCCGAAAATAAACTGTGGGGACTATATCAAAATTAAAAGCTTTTGCACAGAGAAGGAAACCATTAACAAAATGAAAAGACAACCTACTGAATGGGAGAAAATGTTTGCAAGGAATAAGGGGTGAGTATCCTAAATATACAGCAAACTTAACACCAAAACAAGCAAACAAGGAAAGAAACGAAAAACAAGCCAAGAAAAAAATGGACAGAGGACCTGAATAGACATTTTTCAGAGAAGACATACCTCTGGCCAACAGACACATGAAAAGACACTCAACTCACTAACCAGCCAGGAAATACAAATCAAAACCACAATGAGATATCACCTTACACCAGTTAGAATGGCTAAAAGCAAAATGACAAGAAATAATGAGTTCTGGCAAGCATATAGAGAAAAATGCACTCTTGTGCGCTGTTGGTGGCAATGTGAATTAGTAGTTACTATGGAAAACAGTATGGATGTGCCTCAAAAAATTGAAAATAGAAATACTGTATGATCCAGTAATTTCACTACAGGGTTTTTATTCAAAGTAAAAGAAAACACTAATCGAAAAGATATATTTACCCTTGTGCTTATCACAGAATTATTTGCAGTAGCCAAGATATGGAAGCAACATGAGTGTCTGTTAATAGACAAATGGCTTAGTAAAGTGTGAGATAGATAGATATATAGATATATATATATACATATACACACACACACACACACAATATATATATATATATATATATATATATATATATAATATGGAATATTGTGTAGTCATGAAAAAGGATGAGATTGTGTCATTTAAGACAACATGAATAAACCCAGAGGGTACTATGCTAAAAGAAATAAGGTCAGACTGAGAAACACAAATATCATGTGAACTCACTCATAAATGGAATTTTTAAAAAAAAGCAAACAAAAAGCAGAACCAGGCCCATAAATATAGAGAACAAACTGATGGTAGCCAGATGGCGGGGGGTTGAGAAAAATGGATGAAGGGGAGAGGGAGATCCAGGCTCTCAGTTATGGAGTGAATAAGTCATGGGAGTAAAAGGCACAGCATAAGGTAGACAGTCGGTGATAGTGTAATAGTGATGTAATGGGACAGATGTAGCTACACTTGTGATGAATACAGTATAATGTATAAACTTTTCAAATCATGAAGTTGTACAGCTGAAACTAATGTAACATCAAGTGTCAAATATACTCAAATAAAAAAGTAATAAATAAAGATGATAAGCATTTAAAACATCTTCACATGGATATAGGAATGTTAGTTTTGCGGCACGTCTGCACGTGTGCGCAAGCACACTTGTGCTTGTGCAAATGAAGCTTATCTCTGGAGAGAAGAGAGGAGGAATGGGGTTAGGAAGGAGTCCTTGCAGACATCAACTCTACTGTTAATTTTAATTCTTAAACTGCATACAGCATAAAGTGATGATTGAGACATTATTAATTTAATTTTCTGCATCTGTGTTTTTCCCTCATAGCTAAAGACATTTCCTTAAACTGTTTTGTCTCTAATGTTTTTTAAGAGGCAAAAACATGTTTTTTAACAGAAGAAAAAATAAAGCTGACCAATACTTACAGGGAAAACTATTGAAACTTGTTTTTATTAAAAGAAATATGAAATTAGATAATATAAATTTTTTTCTAACAGAATGGATAAGATTAAAATGTTATAGTAATCACTATTGCCTGAGGTATAGAAATTGGCCATGCTTATACACTGCTAGACATAAAAATTATTTCAAACTTTCTGCAGGGCAATTTGATGTCCAGACCTAGACAAAGTAATTCTGTTTCTAGGTATTTTTTCTGTAGATATAACCACAGAGAAACAAAAGGTTTTTATTTTTATTTTTATTTATTTATTTGCTTGTTTTTTATTGAAGGGTGTTCATTGCAATTATGTTTTACAGGAAAATTCAGAACTTCCATGGCTAACAATAGCAATCTAATTAAATACATGATGACTCGTTCATAAAACAGAATTTTGGGTAGGAATGAAAAGACCGTGTTTTTAAATGACATGGCAAATGTGTGTGACATAGTATTAAATGTTGAAAAGCAAGATAAAGACTATGTAGAGCATGATCCCATTATGAACAGCATAGAGATCTGTGTAGGAGGGTTTCTCAGTTTGAGATTCTGTGTCACTTTCCTTCAGAGACGTAAGCAAGTCTGAGCAGGCCTAACGAACCGGGGGTGGCCTTCTGGGCTTCTTTCAATTCACTTGTGGGAATGAAGGAACCTCCTAGAAAATAACTCATTCTAGGTGGAAGGGAGTTGTGGAAAACCAAGTCGACTATGAGATGATGCCGGGGATGAGAGGTTGCCGTAATTCTGAGCCCAGGAGTGTTTTCCCCAGATCTGCCCCGGGGATCAGTCTCCATGGACTTGACTTGGAGCTGATTGAGTGGGAAAGAGCACTTTATGGGAAGGTGGGAAGAGCTGCTTCACTGAAGACCTTCAAAACACAGGAGTACCAACAGCACTGTTTCAGGGTGCACATGACAGGTTGGAAGCCTAGATGTGAAGGGAGGCTTTCTTTGCTGCTTTTCTGTTCTCCTGCCCCTGCTTTGGAGCTTTGAAGCCTTCATTGATAGGGCATTCGTCAAGAGAAAAAGCAACAGGTCCTGAAGAAATAGCACTGGGCTCTAGCGCCTACCATGGGAGAGCTGCCCCCGCCGGCAGGTATGACACCCTCTGAAGACCATACAAACACACTGGAAGCAGGGCCAGATTTTCCAGAGGGCTGTGCTCCTGCGCCTTCACAAGGCAGCAGACCAGAGGTGACATTGCTCAAGCAGTCCTCTATTTCCCGTCACACTGGGGTGGCTTGAGGAATAATACAGAGGCAGAAGAATGACCCCCCAAATTAAAATGATAATTATTAGAGGCGATTTCAACTTTCCTCTTTTGTGTTTGGGTTGTGGTGGTTAAATATTTCAGTCACTAAGATTTAGATATGACTGAGTGTGCCTGAGGAACATGGTGGTGAATGTTCTGTGAATGTGGTGAGAGCATGAGCTTTCTAGCTCGGGAAAAGTCTGGGGATTCCTCTAAGAAATTTTACTTCAAAGAAATAGCATATTTCTTTCTCTTTTCTTACTGTTATCAAGAAAAATATTGAATATGTTATCTCCATTCCCTTTTAGGCCAAATATTCTATATGATTTTGTGATGCAATAAAAACACGTGTAGGTCCTTGATTAAATATCTTTGACTCATCTAGGAATATGAACACATCATAAATAACTTCTATTGTCGTGTTGTATTTTGCTGACAAAATTTCATTTATCTCCTGGTGGAATTCCCAGAAACAGTCATAGAGACCCTTGGTTTAAATTCAGTAAGAGCTCCAAGGGCTACAAATGTCTACAGCAAAGAAAAACAGTAAAAGAATTTACTTAAATTGTATTTTTATTTATGTTAGTCTTTTCAATCCTTTATATATATGATAGAGGTTCTGTCTTTATTTTAGCTAATGATACACTAAACTGTGTTCTATTTCTCAGTTAAGCTACAATATGAAACTAAGGCTTTTGCATATATCAGGAACCAAGCCCAACTCAACAAGCAGCTTCATGGGACAACATGTAATAAATGCATAACGGTCCCAAGAGGTGGAGAAGGTGGAGTTTGTCATAAATTAGGAAATGTGAAAAAGGCAATTTGAAAGGGATACTAACGATATATATTGGAAAGGTGTCAAAATAATACCTTTAGGATATATAAAGTACTCACAATCTTTGTCCAGGGGAGTACCATGTGAAGAATCTTTACAAGGTGAGATTTTTAACTTTCAGAATATCTGTTGATTACAGAGAAACTGGCCTTTTCATTAAGATTATTCTTAGAGTTGGTACCCTTCATTGGCTCAGCTGGCTAAGTATCTGTCTTCAGCTAAGGTCATGATCCCAGAGTCCTAGTGATCAGGCCTCACCTGTGAGTGATTGGGAGTCTGCTTCTCCCTCTTCTTCTCCCTTTGCCTTCCCCACGCCATGCTCGCTTTCTCTCTCAAATAAATAAATAAACTCTTTTTAAAAAATAGATTATTCTTACAACATTCCCAATTTTATTAATATGATAATCATGTTTATTTGGGTAGAGAGCCTGTATCATATTTCAGTAATTTTTTAAATTCCTATTTTACATTTAGCATGAAGAGGTTCTTTATAAAAGTATTTTTAGCATCTATGATATATTCATGGCTTTCTCCTTTAATTTATTGATGTAGTGATTATATTTGAATCATTCACCCATTCCTGGGACAGACTACTTGGTTGTGTAGCATTCTTTTGATGTACTGCTATTGCATTTGTTAATAATTTATTTAAGAAATTTGCATCTATAGATATTCCTCAACTTATGAAGGGTTGCATCCCAATGAACCTACCATAAATGACATAAATGTAATAAGTAAAAAAAATGTATTTAATGCACTTAAACTATTGAAGATCATAGCTTAGCCCAGCCTACATTAAATGTGTTCAGAACATTTACATTAGTCTACAGCTGGGCAAAACCAGCTAACATGAAGCCTATTTCATCATCAAGCGTTGAGTACCTTATGTAATTTATTGAATTAAGTACTGAAAGTGAAAAACAGAATAGTCCTAAGCATATCAGTTGTTTACCTTGTGATCACATGGCTGACTGAGAGCTACTGCTTCCTGCTAAGGCCAAGAGAGTAGTGTACTGTGTATCACTAGCCTGGGAAAGGATTAGAATTCAAAAATGGTTTCCACTGAATGCCTATTGCTTTTGCACCACTGTAAAATCAAAAAAAATTTTAAGTCCAACCATACTAAGTCAGGGACCATATATAGATCTGTTAGTAAATTTGGCATATATAATTTTTGTTCTAGTTGTTCTATAATCTGTTGAGGTGTTGGTATTAAGCTTAAATTAGTTTCATCAAATGAACTGAGAAGTCTTCTTTTTTCCCCCATGAGTTGCCATAGTTAAAATTAGTACTTATGAATACTAATACTAGAATAAGTGCTGAGTATATTAAATAATATTAATACTAAATAAGCAATATTAATACTAAAATAAGTATTAGCATTAAATAAGTCTAGCATTAAATAAGACTAATATTACCCATTTTTTAGATGTTACTATCAGTTGAAAATCAATAGGGACTCAATGTTTTTTCCAATGGTGAAGTTTTGTCATCTTTCCAAATCCTTGTGGAGGCTCTTTTTATTTTGTTTTGTTTTGTTTTGTTTTGTTCCTGTTCAGTTTTCTATTTCTTCTTGGTCAACTGTGATAGATACATTGTTAGTCAGAATAGGCAATGTTAGGCTGTAGTAAGAAAACCTTTATATATCAACAACTTAACACACTTCATTGTTTTTTGGCTCACGTCACAATCTGAGATGCTTCAGAAGAGCCATCCTCCGGCCTGTAGCTCTGCCACCTGGAATACATGTGTTTTAAGATCATATAAGAAGGCTACCAGAGGGACACCTGGGTGGTTCAGTGGGTTAAAGCCTCTGCCTTCAGCTCAGGTCATGATCCCGGGTCCTGGGATCTAGCCCTGTATTGCGCTCTCTGCTTGGCAGGGAGACTGCTTCTTCTTCTCTCTCTCTCTCTGCCTGCCTCTCTACCTACTTGTGATCTCTGTCTGTCAAATAAATAAATTTTAAAAAATCTTTAAAAAAAAAAAAAAAGAAAGAAGGCTAGCAGAATGAGCAAGATACTTTTAGGTGCCAGAACTTGTAAATGGCATAATCACTTGTCTTCTACTCTTTGGGCCAGATCTCAGTCTCATGGTCTCAACCCAATCATGAGAAGTTTCTGTGTCCATGAAGAAAAGACAGAATGTAAAATAACATCTCCCTGTCACTGAAGCAGTATTTTGCCAGGAAGTCATCTAGTTTCTCTAGATTTTCAAATTCATTGCCATACATTACACATCATATTCTTTTATAGTCATTTAAATTGTATTCTTCTAATTATATCTTCTTCATCATTTTTAATTTTGGGTAATTTATTTTATCCCTTTTGTCCTAATTTGTGCTTACCTGATATTCATCTATTGGCCTTTACAAAAAACAAGCTTTTGTTTTTATTTATTCTTTCTATTGATATCACGGATAATTACTGAATGCTAGTCTAAAGAAATGACTATTTTGCAGCAATAAGCAAAAGAAAATCCTCACTACTATGAAACTTGTAATTCTCCTTTCTTTCAGTCTATTTTGCTGTTCCTTTATAATATCATTTTCATTTTTTAATTTATCTTTAATCTGTCTTTCTATTTTTTTTTTTTATTTGACAGAGAGAAATCACAAGTAGATGGAGAGGCAGGCAGAGAGAGAGAGGGAACAGGCTCCCCGCCGAGCAGAGAGCCCGACGCGGGACGCGATCCCAGGACCCCGAGATCCTGACCCGAGCCGAAGGCAGCGGCTCAACCCACTGAGCAGCTTCTAAAGCTATAAAATTGCTTTTTAACTCTTTCTTTTATTACACAGCTTTTGGTATAACGAGTTCTCATTTTCTTTGCTTTTTAGATTTTTTTTCCTTTACTTTTCATTTCTTCCTTGATTTAAGATATTTTTTTTAGTGGCATATTTTCATTTTCAAGGAGTTAACTTTTTCAGTGATTATTTATTTTTTTATCTCTAACTATGTTGAATTATTATCAGAAAATGTAGTCTATAAAATCTCTATTTTTAAAAATTTATTGTTTTCTTTATAGCCAAGGACATAATTAATTTTTAGACATGTTTCATGGAGCTAAGCATAAAATATATGCTCTCTGATATAAGACATAGTTTTTTATAGCTTGTTGATTGTATTATTAAAATAATCTATGACCTTACATATTATTTGTCTACTTGAGCTATCAAATTCTGGAGAAGGTATATTAAATTCTTCTACTATATTTCTTTTAAGATCTAGCTGCTCTTATAGAATCTTTTTTTATGTATTTGATGGCTCCATTGTTTTGTGCATATATTTTAATGCATCAATTTTGGGAACAAACTTTCTAAGTCTAGTTGAATTGCATATCTCACCATTAAATAATTCCTCAGTTCTGTTTAATGTTTTTGGTCTCGTTTCTTGTTGGTATTTTCACACCTGCCTTCTGTTGGTATCTACCTTGCATTTATTTGTCCATATATTCATTTTGAATATCTCTTTGCAAACTTGCTTTAGATGAGTTTCATTTTAAAATTATTTTTAATATGGCTGTGATAAAAATTTTAATAAGAATTGATACTCTTAATTTTATGCTTTCATTATGTCATATGTTTTCCTTATCTTCTACTGTCTTGCTACTATTTTCTCTTTATTACCTATTCTGTCTATGTCAAATTTTTCTTCATTGCTTTTTCAAATTTGGTAATTTAGAATTTTGTCTCTTTTAGATTATGCTGGTCATTAAAGCTATAGTTAAGTCTATACTTATATATTATGGTATCAGAATATATGAACAACTATGTTGAAGCCTACTTTTTTTTTCTTAATATTTAATTTATTTATTTGAGAGAGAGAGAGTGAGCAGACAAGCAGGGGGAGTGGCAGGCAGAGGGAGAAGCAGGCTCCTCCCTAAGCAAGGAGCCCAACACAGGACTTTTTCCCAAGACCCAGGGATCATGACCTGAGCCAAAGGTAGACATTTAACTGGCTGAGCGCCCCAGGTGTCCCTGAATCCTACCTACTTTCTGTGATCACTTCTCTCCTCCCTACACCTGAGAATTAGAATGTTTTTACTTCCTTCATCTCCCAGATGTCCTGTTCTTTCTGTCTTGCAATTTTTTTTATTCTTAAATTTTAGGAATTTCAATATGATATTCAAACTCTTTCTAGGCAGTAAGTGGGGACATTCATAGAGCTCAGCTCATTTCTTTCCTTTTTCTCAGTGATTGCTGTTGCACAGATGTTGTCTGGTGTTGTAATTATTTAATGTGGGAGGGGAAATTGAATCCCTCTAATTCCAGCATGGCTAGAAGTGAAAGTGTGTCTTTTTTTTTTTTTTTTTTTTTAAGTAATGTTGCCTAAAGTTTGGTGAACCCTGTTCATTCATACGTTCAAGTCTCTTGCCACTCAGGGAAATTTTATCTCATAATTTAATTGTTGCTTCCAATCTGCCTTCTTCTGAGTTCCAGGAGGAGTCTCACATGTTGAATTAATCCCTTGTTGGGTTTTCTGGATCTGTCTCCTATTTTCTTTTCCCTCATTAATTCTACCTCTTTGTATTTTGCTCTGTGTTCTGACACATTTTCCCAGTAGATTTTCCGCACGACTAATTTGCTGCTCAACAGTAACTGTATCCTACAGTGAGTTGTTGGCCTGATTGCGTGTTGGGTTTCCTCAGCACCCATGCAGGTCGGGCTGTAGGATCTAAAGAGCAGTGAAAAACCCTCAGATGGTGTGAGGCAGAGCAGAAGCTTTCTGTCATAGGAAGGTAGCAAACAACTCTTTTCCAGACAAGGAAGAATAAAGAAAAACTGGATGGCTGTCATTTTAGATGCATTAACTTCCTTCTGAAAACCTGTGGTATCCAGTCTTCTGGGAAAAGTAAGGCTTTGGATTTGTACTATGGATGAGGAAAGAAAACATTAAAAGGTTTTGCGTTAAGAACAAATAAGTGTGGTGTGGCGATTCCATATTCCGTAGTAAGCCCCAAGCCAGCCCAGTAATGGGGATCGCAAGGGGTGAGAGGGGTTGGGAAGGTTTTATTTCAGAGAAGTAGTCCAGTCAGTGGAAGACTCTCAATTAGAGTGACAAAATTTACTCACAATAGCCAAAAGGTGGAAATAACCTAAATGTCCATCATCAGCTGAATAGATAAACAAATTGTGGCATATACATCAGTGGATTCAACCTTTAAAAAGAAGAAATTTTGGGGTGCTTAGGTGGTTCAGTCAGTTAAGTGCCCGACTCTTGATTTCCGCTCAGGTCTCAATCTCAGGGTCATGAATTTAAGCTCCACGTTGGGCTGCACGCTGGGCATGGAGCCTACTTAAAAATATATAAAATAAAATAAATAGGAAATTTTGAAACATGCTACAACAAAGGAGAGCCCTAAAAACATTATGCTAACTGGAAAGCCAGATGCAAAGGACAAATATCGTCCCATTCCACTTACATGAGGTACCTGGAGTAGTCAACTTAATAGAGACGGAAAGTAAAATAGTGGTTACCAGGGCTAGGGGAGGGAAGAATGCAGAGTTATTGTTTCATGGATACAGTTTCAGTTTAAGGATGGTGAAAATTCTGGAGATGGATGATGGTGAGAATTGTAAAACAGTATCAATGTACTTAATGCCTCTGATTTGTACACCTAAAAATGTTTAACATGAGAAATTGTATTATGTATATTTTACCAGCATATATATATATAATATATATATATTTATATATATATATATATATTTAACCTCTCTCTCTACACACACACACACACACACACACACACACGTGTGTGTGTGTATATATATGTATATATATATAAAATTTCTAGGGAGTATATGGGAAGTCCCTGTACCTTCTGCTCAATTTTGCTGGGAACCTAAAACTGTTCAAAAAAAGTCTATTTTTAAAAAACAAAGTTTATCTAAATTTTAGGTTGTAGTGGCAAAGAGTATGCATATGAGGACCACAAAAGACAGAAATATGTGCAGGGAAAAAGCCTGGCCATTCTAAAACAATTAACTGGAAAAAAGAACAAAGCGAAGTAATTATGCAGTTACATAGTCATTCAAGGCTATTTGACATTGTTTCGAGGCAATAATGTCAGATCCCTGGTATGAATGGGAAGGAGAGTAGGATTAGAACATGTTTTCCTATTAGTCTACAGAATTCACTTTGAGTATGTCTCACTTGTAAAAAACAGCTTTATTGAGGTATAACTGGGATACAAAAAACTGCACAGATTTCATGCATTCAATTTGATAAGTTTAGACACATGCATATACCCCAATTAAGGTAATACACATATATGTCACCTGCAGAAGTGCTGTCCTCCTCTCCACCCTCCTGTGTGTGTGTTAACAATACTTAACAAGAGATCTCTCCACTTAACAAATTTTTTTAAGTGCACAATACAGTTCAGTTAATGGTAGACATTGTATTGGACCACAGATCTCTAGAACTTACTCATCTTGCATAATTGAAACTTTATAACCACTGAACAAGTCCTATTTCCCTCTCCCCCAGCCCCTCAAATCCCCATTTTATTGTGCTTGTGTAAGTTTGACTATTTTAGATACCTTGTACAAGTGGAATCAGACAGTATTTGTCCTTCCATCCTCGGCTTCTTTTACTTAGTATAATGTTAGTACGGCTTATTATCGAATGAAACAAAGACAAGAGAAGGGGAGGATGTGGCAAAATTGGAACCCTCTTACACTGTTAATGGGGGATGGTGGTAAAATAGTGCAGCAACCATGGAAACGGTACAGAGATTTCTCAAAAATCACTTCAGTAAGGTTATGACTTCAGGGGGGTAATGGCATAAAGGTTTAAATAATTGGTTTTTATAGGCATGGTCTAGCACCTCCCCTTAGAACACAGGGATTTGGGAAATCACTGTTTTGTTGTTGGCCTTTATTGCTTCAGCCCAAACTATTACAGATTGTTAAAAATAAAGCTGCAGCACCAACTCTTCTCCACATGAAATAGAATATTTTGGTGTCTATTATTTTTAAAATGATTGGAATTGATAATAGATTTGAAATCATGTTATTGACATTTTCTGCCTCCCTCCCTAGACTTTATGGCTTAGTAAATGTCCGAAAATTTAGAAGAGTAACAGGAGAATGCCAATTATCTCATTGCAAAAGAACAAAAACGAAAACCTCTTTATCTGTAGCTTGACAAATCATTCAAGAACTCTACTATATGAGTAAGAACAAATGTTTTATTAGCAAATACAAACATAAGACATAATTAAATCTTACTTACCTGGCACGTTTTGAATGAACTACTCTGCTTAATTGAAGGTTAAAGTTAAGCAACAACCCCTTTCTGTTTCCACGTTCATCATTAAATATCTTCCTTACATTCCTTAGCTGCTTTAAATTCCTTTCGGAATCAAGCAGTATATAAATGAAATCAAATTAAAATATACGTCATTTTCCACCTTAGTACGGGTTATAGGAAACATAATTTAATATTAGACAATTGTAAGAACTATCAGATAATCCTTGGACCTCTGACCTCCCTCCTCTGACTTTATTACATAAATATTCATACTCTGAGGATACGTACACTGCGTAGAAAAATAGGGTAGCAGGGCAAGGTAGGCATTATACTTGAGCAGCTGGGAATAAAGTCAAATGCTTAGTCTTAAACCAGGTGCTGCTTTGTATGTGAGAATATGGAAAATCCAACTTGGAACAGAGACCAGATTCCATCCTTTTGGGGGATACCTAGATGAGGAAACTAGCAAAATAATATACCAACACAATAATTGGCTTTTCCCCCTATAGTCTTTTCATACCCTATTTATGCAAGTAGCTAGGCTTTTTATTTTTTTACTTTTTTAAGATTTTATTTATTTATTTATTTGACTGGCAGAGATCACAAGGAGGCAGAGAGGCAGGCAGAGAGAGAGAGAGGGAAGCAGCCTCCCTGCTGAGCAGAGAACCCAATGCAGGGCTCCATCCCAGGACCCTGAGATCATGACCTGAGCCGAAGGCAGCGGCTTAACCCACTGAGCCACCCAGGTGCCCATAGCTAGGCTTTTTAATCCCTCAATTAGAAATTCCAGCAGAAGATGCCTGGGGTCAGTAATATTTTAGTAACGCTCATGGAAGAGATTTTGCTGTGTGGCTACAGGGGAGAAGGAGCGTGATTTTGAGGGACTGACAAGAAGGGCAGGAAATTCTATAAACTGTGACAAAGAAAGGGGCTGGTGAGTTTCTGAGTTTTTCAGGGGAGGTAAAAGTACAGAAGGTGTGGCTGTGTGATGTGCCTGGGGAACAAGGATTCCAGTCATGGGTGGGTAGCTTAGGCAAGATGTCCGTACTTCCTTCAAGATAAAAGTAGAACTTTCAGACAGAATGGGACCATATGTACAAAGATAGTGAATATCTTGTACCAAAAAACCAATCTAGTCTGTTGACTAGAAGGGCTTCCAAATGCTTTGGTGACACCTTAGGCTCCAATGCCCATGGACAACTTAGAGTATGAACATGTGTAGTCAGGAAAAGAGGCACTGCAGTAAGATAGATGCTTGCCGTCAGGATTAAGTATATTTAGAGAACCCTGATATTTGTTTGCACATTGAGTTTGTGGTCTAAGATTTCTCTGATCCCTGTGTCGAAGTTCAGGGAGCTTAGGATTTGTGGCGCTTTTATTCACCATTGAATCACCTAGCCCAGTGCTTGGCACCTAGAAAATGCATAGGAAAGTGGACATACACAAAATCTTCATTAAAATCTGCCATTGTGTGGTGTTGAATAAGAGATTTCACAATTAATTTTCTAACTTTAATATTCTTATCTCTAAAATATTGAAAAGAATCTCTACCTCAGAAGGTTGTCGTGCGGATTAAATGAAAAAATAAATGGTCATTGAGCAGGCCAGGTGAGTTCCCTTCAGGTCCCCTATACTTTTTTTTGAGGCTCTGAAGTGCTTTCCTTGTCCATGGCCTTCTTTGGAGTCTTCACAGATAATTGTAATAAGATATCACAAATGTCTGAGTGCTGCATTTTCCTTTCTCTAGGGTTTCCCTAGAAGCTACAGTTTTTGCAAGCAAAGTTCTAAGGTAAGTGCCAATGTCAAAAATGGTGGTCTACATGAGTGAATGACTAGATGACTAGTTAGTAGTGTCCGAGTGCCTGGAACTAGACAGCCCCCCAGAAGGGGTGCATTTTACTGGATGACGACTAAGCCAATTGAATTCTCTGTCTTAGGGTTTTTAATTATGAAGTACTGTAGTCAAGTACTATTAGTAGTGGAGGCAGAAATTTATACATTGATATATTCAACAAACACTTCTTGAGCTTCTACTACTTTCCAGATGTTCTTCTGGATGATGAGAATATAGCCAGTGAACAAAATGAACCAATTTCCTGCCTTCCTAATATTCATACTCTGGTGAGAGACTTAAACATGTTATTGCATTTAATTGATTTGAAGACATGCATTTTTTCCATATTTTTAGATTTCTGAAAATGGAATGCATCTCACAGTCACTGGCATCTTATAAGTACAGTTGGGTAGGCAGCAGACACAGAGTCATTTTTCTATGTGATCTTAGTTATATGTGTTTATAACTATAAACATGATTGAATCCTGTGCACTGATGGTATTGTAGAGGCAGAATGGAGATACTGTTTAAAGTGTCTCCAAAGATGGTATTCTTATATGGCTGAAAAATAAGTTATTGTGTAGACAGTCAACCTCAGAAGTAGTTAGAAATGAGACATAAATTTGATATTAGAGAGGCAAGTAATATCATTTAAAGAATGACCACAATTCCATATTTCTTGCTTTACAGGTTTGAAGAAAGGAGGTCACCCACAAGTAGATGAAGCTGTGGTCCATTTTATTAGTGAGATATTGTGTGGAAAAGCACTGACATTGAGTATGAGTTGAAGACTATATCAGAATATTAAATTCTGAATATAAAGATGTCTTAGATATAATTTAACTGATTTATTTTGCTTATAGTTTTCTTTTTGTGTGTGAAGGATATATGGTTTTTTAAAAATGCCTAAATAACTCTGAAAGAGTTCTTTCAATGAGTATAAAATAAAAATTCCAAGTGATAAGAAAGATGATGTGAATTTTATTTGTCAGAGTTTCTCTTTCCTGATGGGTGTATAAAATAATGGCACATGTTTCAACTGATAACATCTCAGAGTTGCTGAAACTCAGTAGCTATATAATGTCAGTGCTAAGTGCCATAAAGAAAAATAAACCAGATAAGGGGATAGAGAGTAATGGCCAGATTATGTTATTTTTGGATGTGGTGTTCAGGGAAGGCCTTTCGACTGAAGAGACATTTGAGCAGAAATCTGAAAGAAGTGAGAACGTGAGCCGTGCAGTTATCTAGGGAAGGGCTTTTCCACATGAAACTACAAAAGCAAAGGTTCTGTGGAGAGACAATGTGTAAAGTGTTTGAGGACTCAAAGAAAGTTTCCTGTGGTTGGAGCATAGTGAGAAAAGGGGAGAGTGAAGTCAGAGAGGTAGTGGGAGGTGTACATTATGGAAGATGTTGTAGAACATGGCAAGGACGTTGGATTTAATTCTGAGTGTTATGGAAAGTCATTGAGGATTTTTAACACTCTGAATACTGCATGGGGAATAGAATAAAGGTCAAGTCAGGAGATAATGACAATAATCCAAGGAAGACATGAGGGAAGCTTAGAATATTTGTGCTGGAGATAATGGTGGATTTTTAGTGCACTTAGGAAGTGAAATTCATAGGATTTACTGATGGGTTATATATGGGGGTGGTGAGAGAAAAAAGGAATCAGGGATGACTCCAAGGTTTTTGACCTGAACTCCTTGTTAATGGTGGTGACTTTATTGAAATAGGCTAGACTATAGGATAGATAGAATATTTGGAGGGTTTTGGAGAAGGAATTAGGAGACTAGGACTTTGAATTTGGACCTATTAAGTTTAAAACATCTGAGAAGAAAAGGCAAGTACAAAATATATACAGGAACTCTTGATCGGGGAGAAGCTAAATATATTTAGGAAAAATCACAGTATGGATGGTGTTTAACACCATTAGATAGGATGAGCTCACATGAGAGTGAATAAAAGAGACTGCAGAAAGGCAGGCAGCCAGTGACTTGGGGGAAAATAAGGAGAATTTGGAAGCCAAATGAAACAAGCGTTTTTGTTTTAAGATTTTATTTATTTATTTGACAGAGAGAGAGAGAGAGAGATCACAAGTAGGCAGAGAAGCTGGCAGAGGGGGGGGGAAGCAGGCTCTCGGCTGAGCAGAGAGCCCGATGCGGGGCTCGATCCCAGGACCCCAGGATCATGACCTAAGCCAAAGGTAGAGGCTTTAACCCACTGAGCCACCCAGGTGCCCTGAAACAAGTGTTTTGAGAAGACTAATTAACCATGTCAAATGTTGCTGAAAAGTCAGTTAAGATAAGGACTCGAGAACTGACTATTGAATTCACCAATGTGAACGTCATCAGTGACATTGACGAGAACAGTTTCAGCGAAGACGTGGGAATACAACCTGGCCAGAGTAGATTCCAAAGAAAAGAAGAGATGGAAGTTGAAGAAAATAAGACTGTGAAAAGAAATCATACACGTGACTTTTTGAGGGAGAAAAAAGAAATGAATGGGTCAGGTGATGGAGGGAGATGTGAGATCAAGGGTTTTTATCTTTCTACCTTTTTTTTTTAATTATGGGAATTATTACAGCATAGGAGAGTGGTTGATGATGTGAATAATTCAGTAGAACAAAGAAACTGAAAGAGAGATATTGAGGAGTAACAAAGAAACTGAAAGAGAGATATTGAGGAGTAGGCAAAAAAGATGGGATTCCATCTACAAGTAGAGAACTTGTATGAGCCTTAGATAAGAGTACAGACAGTTCAGCCAGAGGAAAGGGAGCGATTATTGTCCAGACCCAGGTAATACTGAGAAACAATTCATGAATCTCTTGTGGTTTCCCACATCTTGCAAGCAGAGGTGCTGACTCATTTTGTTTCCAAATATCTTTTTGAGGATGTTGGTTTAATGAACAACCTTGGAAAACAAAGATACTGTCTTCCTCTGACCAAAGAGTAAGCCTACTTAATGCCTATGATAAAAGATACGGGTCTCTCATTACATGGCTCGCTCCTCCCCTGTAACATATCCTATAGCATATACAAGCATCCATCTGGGTGCCATCCATCTGTGAGGGAGGTGGGGAAGGCAGAACTCACAATGAATATGCTGAGGGTCATGCCGCTTGCTGTGCTATGAGTAATAAAGTTCTCTGTCCCTGAACCAGGAGGCCTGCACTTTTTGCTTGCATTCATGGCACTGTGGAAGGCTAACTGGTTAGCTTTCATATAGGGTAAAATCTGAGACTATCCAAAGTCCTTGGTATATAAGGTGGTAAATTGGGTGATGGGATAATGAGGACATGTCCTGATAGAAAAAATATAAAGCAAAACCATAGGCTTTGCATGAGACTGGGAAAGATATTTTGGAGGTTAAAAAGACAGAAGAGAAAGCATGAAATAGTCACTTGAGGGTGTAAAGATATCAAGGAAATATAATAACATCACCAAGTCATATTGGGGGTATATTTGAATATATTTGGACATAAATATTAAGTGCCAGCAATCTGTACAGCCATTCATTTTTCTCTGGCCATTTTCAGCAAATAAGGTACAGAGAACAAGAGGCAGAACATCAGATTTAACTAGGAGGTAGAGTTTTACCCAAGGTGGGAAAGCTGAAGGAAGAGCTCGGCTGGCTCCAAGAATGTTTGAAATAGACTTACTATATGGCATGATCTGGAAAGGTAAAAGGAGTGGTTTAAAAGCAAGATGTTTGAAAGTGATTGGGGGTCTTGGAGGTAGTAATGGGTCTCTATATAGATGTTGATGTCACCAAGAATGATGAACAAAGTAGTGGCTGAAAGGTTATAAATTGTATAAAACTGCCAATGAATGAGGGGAATATGGTAGTTAACTACAAAAAAGGAGGTGATGTGGTCTGATCAGGGTGACTACTAGTCCATTCTGTGGGTGCCTTCACAGAAATTAGAAAATTACCTTCTAGATGAATGCAGCTTTGCTTAAACTTGACTTGGCAAATGGTTTATGTCTTGGTGCACCTTAGAAATGGCCCCCTTCCTCTGGTCACCGCCATTATCCACACAGCTTTGTACAGATCCTGCCTACACAACATTGTTGTAACTATGAATCAGATGGCATAGATTTACCCCCAAAACTGGCCTTTTTTTTTTTTTTGGTATTTTTACATATTTGTTTCAAAGAACAGTATTTTTTTTTTCTCTTTGAGAAATGGTAATGAGAAGCAAGGATGTGGACGTCCACCATACCCCAAGGCCAAGTGGTTTGTGGAATACAGGCAAATAAATAAGCATCACTTGTCCGGGCTCTACGGGAAGCTGAGTCCTCAAAGAAGAGTCAGGCAAAATGAGAGAAAGAAGGTTCAGAGAGGAGGCAAAAGATGTAGAGTATCTAACTGATGACTGACTATGAGTACCAGAGGATACAATAGGTGGACAGATCTGGGAAGGGGAGAAGACTGGGCAAAATTAGAGTGTTGTATGCAGATAAGAATTCCAGAGATAATCAGGGATGATCTCAAAAGTTTGGCGATATAATGAGATACAGAGTCTTCTGAAATTAGCCTCGGTGGTCTCTTGAAGCTTTCAAACCTTTTGACTAGAGTAAAAATATGTTTTACACTATAACCCAGGACACACAACACACACACACACACACACACTTGCAGTAAAAATTCCATAAAACTACTTATCTTATTCTTTCTATCTACAACTCAGGCTGGTATTTGCTATCCAATTTTATTCTATTACTGGAAATACGTGAACCCCTCTGGGAACACTAAAGATGGTCAGGAGTAGAGAATGTAGAAATTCCGAACCAGTAGAAACCCAATGGTGAAGAGGGAGAGCCAGTAGCTGAGGTTTAAGCATCAAGTCATTCTACAACAGCTTTCCAATCACCAGAGCTTTTGGGGACCAGTAGGGCTGCTTTGGGGTCTCCAAACTATAATAATGCCTCCCACAGATCTTTGTGAGAGCTGAGATAGTATCTCGATCCTCCTTCCTTCCATGGTATTCTTACAATAAAGTTCTCTTGTTTAGGTTAGGTTTAACATATTTGTGACCTTGGAAAACAGAAAGAGCCTAATTGACAATGACTATGAAGCTCAGTGCCTCACTCATATTGGCAGTGGATAAATGGTAACAAACAGTAACAAAACAAGTCAAATTTACCTTCTCTAAAGCAGATGCGCATGAGAATCACCTGGGAATTCTGTAACAGTGGAGATTCTGATTCAGGAGATCAGGAATATGACACTTTGAGGAGAAATACTCTAGAATGGGGGAAGGAATATGGAAAATCTTCTGTGAAGTGTCAGATTAGGAATATTTTAACCTCTCATGACCATACAAAGTGTCTCCATATAAAGTTATCATTTCTTTTCTTTGTAATTAATAAGTCATTTACAGGAAATACTCTGGGACTATGTACTTTTCCTCTTTCTCCCCTTCCCCAATATCAGGTTTTATATCTCCTTTCACCCACAGTGAAACCCTGACTCCCAACAAAATCAGTACATTTACTCATCTGTTCTATTCTATAAATACATCCAATAGAATTTTATAATTAATACACTAACACCACTAAGAGCAACGAAGCTGTTACTAAATTAAGTTCAAGAATTCTTTATGGCTGGGGCCCCTGGTGGTTCAGTCAGTTAAGCCTCCGCCTTCTACTCATGATCATGATCCCAGGGTCCTAGGATCAAGCCTCACATCAAGCCCCACATCAGGCTTCTCTCAGAAGCCTGGTTATCCCTTCCCTCTGCAGCTTCCCCTGCTTGTGCTCTCTCTCTCTCTCTCAAATAAATAAATAAAATATTTTTTGAAAAGAATTCCTTATGGGTTTTTTTAATACACTATATCCTGTTGAAGATATATAAAGTACTGTGTTCAAAGTTACTTAAAATATGATGGGTATTAAGGAGGGCACAGATTGCATGGAGCACTGGGTGTGGTGCAAAAACAATGAATACTGTTACGCTGAAAAGAAATTTTAAAAAAAAGTTAAAAAATTGGTTTTTTTGAGTGTTATTTTATTATTTTGATATTCATTTAAGTTTATTTGTTTCTGTTTACATATTAGTTAATGATTTACTTTTTTACCTTTTAACTTTAATATTTTGAATATTTAAAATACTTAATGATTCATCCAGTTCCCATCAACCTCTAAAAGAAACCAATTTTATAAGTTTGTAGTTTGTTTTTCCTGTGTCTCTCTTTGCAAAAATAAGCAGAAATGTGTATTTATTCTTATTTTCCTTCTAATACAAAAGGTAGCATGCTATACAAACTTTTCTGCACCTTGCATTTTTCATTTAAATATGTTCCATAGAAATCTATATAGTTTCATAGAGATCCTTCCCACTCTTCACAGCTTCATGGTTCACCATTGCATGGATGTATAACAGTTTATTCAACCAATTTCTTATATATGGGCATTTTAGGACATTTCAATATTTGCCAATTACACAAAATGCTGCAATAAATAATATTGTATGCATGACTTTTTAAAATTTTTTGAGGTGTAACTTTAAGATGAGTTCTCAGAAGCTGTATTTCTGCAACAAAGCATAAATGCATCTGTAGTCTGTAAAAGATATAGCTGAATTTTCCTCTCATGCTATTTTGCTTTCCCATGAGCAATACATGAGAGTGTCCTAGGCCAACATTTGAGACAATGTTTCTTTCCTATCACCTGAAAAATCTAGTCTACTACTTAAAGAAGGCCAAGAAAAGGAGTTGGAATAGGCAGGCTTCCTGTGGTGGTCTCTACTGGGAGTCATGAGAAATGAAAGCAGTAGAGAAAAAAGTCAGAAGCAGCCCAATGTATTTGTTGAGTAAAACATAAATATGATATTTGAAACCTGTGTGGAAAAGATACATTTTTCAACAAATGTTGTTGACTAAGTGGTTAAACATTTGGAGGGAAAAAGTGGTCAGGCAGCAACTACAGATTGTGCTATTCAGACAAACTCTGAATAGATCAACTCCTGATGGAAATAACTGAAGAGCCTGGATAAAACGTAAAAAATAGCTTTCTCAAAGCATAGAAGATATGATGAGACAGTGAAAACATTCTAGGCCCAAACTAAAAGAAAATAAGAACCAACATAATTTCATTAACTCAAAAATGCCTTTGCTCTTAGAGCATGTTCTAATCCTTGAAATGTTGCTTGATTTTGACAACTCATGGGGTGAGGAGAAAGGAAACCAAATCCTATAACTCATCCATGATAGGAACTTTCCCCAAAATAGACTGGCACTCCCATGGGTGGGTCAGTACACAGCACCAGCCTGTGAGTGGGCTATACCATCACGGTAAGGGTGAACCAGAAGTTAAAACAAAACAAAACTCCAAAGTAGAATTAAAGCCCAAGTTCAAATTATTTGAAGTGGTTTAATGCAGCCATAGTCTGGCAGTGCCCCCAAGTGTTTGTCAGAAGCAAGTATAAATCCTCTCTGGAAGAAGGTACCTTTATCATAAGTCTCAGACTATTTCCACAAAAGTTTTGCAAGTATAATTCCATTCAAAATGTATGATTAAGAAGCAAATAAGAAAATGAAAGTGAGTGACAACCAACAGAAACAACAAACAACAGAAACAGATGCACAAAGACTTCACATATTCGAATTATCAGACACAAAATCTAAAACAATACTCACTATGTTTAAAGAAATTTAAAAAACTCGAAGATGTCTATAAAGAGAGAAAGTTATAAGTAAAATGAAGATTCAAAAAAGATAAAATAGGATCTCTACAAATTTTTTAAAAAGCAAAATTAAAACTAAATAGATTCCATTTCGCACTCCATACAAAAATTAGCTCAACATGGATCACCAGCTACACACAAAAATCAAAAGATTTTAGAGTTTTTTCCTAAAAACTCTAAAAAATGACAACCTTTGTAATTTGTTGGTAGGCAAAGTTTTCTTAGGTCATAGAAAATAACAAGCATAAAAGAATATGTTGACCAAATCTTAAAAATTACTGTTTACCAAAAGACATTATTAAGAAAATAAATAGACCCAGGTGACTGGGTGGTTCAGTCAGTTAAGCTTCTGCCTCTGGCTCAGGGCATGATATCAGGGTTCTGGGATTGAGTCCTACATCAGGCTCCCTGCTCAGTTGGGGAGCCTGTTTCTCCCTTTGCCTGTGGTTCCTCCTGCTTGTGCCCTCTCTCTCTCTCTCTGTCAAATCAATAAATAAAGTCTTAAAAAAAGGAAAAGAAAAGAAATAGACAAAGCCACAAACTAGGGGAAAATATTTGCAAAGATCCGCAGAGGTTGGTAATCATCATCGATAAATAGCTCTTACAACTGATAATAAAAGGATAGTAAGCTCAATTTTTAAAATGGACAAAGGGTTTGAAAATAAGACAGCTAACAAAAGGAGCTAGATGAATGGCCAACAAGTTAGAATCTACATCCTGCAAAAATATTTAACATTAAAATAAACATATCTATATAATGGAATGAAGAATGATAAAAATTATAAATGTCAGTAAATATAAGACTTTTTTCTCATTTTTATATTCTTATAATAACCAACTAGTTAAAGCAAAATTAATGATAATGTATTATGATGCGTCTTGGACAAATCTTTAAAAAAAAAAGCAAGAAAAAGAGGCATACAGATTAAGAAGGTAAAGCTATCTTAATTCTCAGATGATTGTATATTCATATATGCAGAAATTCTTAAGGAACACATCAAAATTTATTAAAATAATAGTTTAATGTATCAATGTTGCAGGATACAAGTCAATATGCAAAACTCAATAAAATGTCTCTATAGTAGAAAGAACAATTTAAAATAAAATTTTTTAAATTCAATGTACAGTAGCATCAAAAAAAAAGAGAAATACTTAGGGGTATATTTTACAGAATATATACCAAACCTGTATAGTAAAATCTGTAAAACATTACTGACAGAAATTCAAAAGACCTAAATATATGCAAAGATAAACCATGTTAATGGACTAAGAAACCAAGTATTATTATGTTAATTCTCCTCAAACTGATCTATGGATTTAATACTGTCCAGTAAATACTTCGAAAGATTTTTTATTTAATTTAATTTATGTGTGTGTGTGTTCCAAAATTCATTGTTTATGTACCACACCCAGTGCTCCATGCAATACGTTCCCTCCTTAATACATACCACCAGGCTCACCCAATCCCCCACCCCCTCCCTTCCAAAACCCTCAACTTGTTTCTCAGAGTCCACAGTCTCTCATGGTTTGTCTCCCCCTCAGAGTTCCCCCAACTCATTTAAAAAGAATTTTATAAGCTAATTCTAAAATTTATTTAGAGATAAAAAATATCTAGAATAGCCTGAAATAATTTTGAAAAATGAAAGAAAATTAGAAGGCTTCTACTTCCTGGTCTCAACATTTAATAATAGTTCATCAAAATAGGGAAGAATTTGTGTAAGGATGGACATATAGATTAATGGAATAGAATAGAGTTCAGGAGAGCCATACATATGATTAGTTAGGTTCCCAAAGTAAGTAGTTTAATGGAGAAAGAATAGTCTTTTCAACAAATTATGTTAGAAAAGTTAAGTATCCATCTGGGGGGAAAAATGAACTGTGATCCTTACCTAGCACCACACACAGATATTAACTTGAAACACATCAGAAGAAAACCCAAAATCACATAACTTCTGAAATAAATCACAAGTGCAAGTCTTCAGGATCTTTTGGGTAGGCATACATGACAAAAGATAAAGAACACACCAACCATAAAATTTAAAAATTATAATAATTTAAACTTCATCAAAATTAAAATCTGCCGATCTTCAAAAAACATCATTCAAATCAGTTCCAGCTCTGCCAAGACAATGTACATCCCCTAAAAACCCATCTCTCCCATTTATAACAAAGATAAACTATAAAGAAAATATTTAAAACAACTACCTGAGAGCTCTGAATAGTAAAACAGGCATAGTATGGAGAGGAATCAAACTTAAGTGCTTGACACAGGGATCAGCTTACTGTGATGGTTGTTGTTGTTTATAACTTACCCAAAATAGAACCACAGTCATGGAAGAGGGTGATCAACTAAATTTCCCAGAGAAACTCTGACTTATTTCTTGGTAAAGGAAAGGTGGAAAATAGCCTAAGCAGGCTGGAGAATGAAAAAGAATCTTGAACAAAAAAGATCTAGAAAAGAGAACACCTAGTTTTGCCTATGAATACACAAGGACTCTGCCAATCCTCATATGTATGAAACAGAACAAAACAGTGTGAGAAAAGCTCAAAGGAATAAACTGAGATTTGGACTACCACTCAAAGAACATAAAAAAGAGGTAACCATTTGAACCCAACTAGGTTAACTGTCTGCTAACATAAAACTATCAATATTCTCCAGAGGATTAGAACAGAACCCAAAATCTACACATTGAATGAGTCATGATGTCCAGGATACAATCCAAAATTACTTGGATTTTACTTTGGAAAATAAGGCCCATTCTCAGGAGAAAAGACAATCAACAACTGCCAACTCAGATTCTCAAGATATCAAAGTCATAAGAGAAGACTTTTCCAGTAGTACTTATTATAACTTTCAATGAAGCAAAGAATGAACACACCTGAAATTAATGAAATAAAGGAAATCTCATTGAGAAATATATCACAAAAAATAACTAAATAGAAAGTGTTAGAAGTAAAACATAATAAAAATAAAAATTTCACTGGACAGACTCAATACATGACCAAAAAAATTTATCGAACTGTAACAGAAAATTTCCAATATGAAGGACAGAGAGACAAAAAGATAAAAAAGAAAGAGCTTCGGGGACCTGTGGGAAAATATCAAAATATATAATTGGAATCCAAGAAGTATACAAAAAAGAGATCAGGATAAAAAAAACAAATTGAAGCACTAATGGTCAGAAAGTTCCTAAATTGTGTGAAAGATGTAAATTAACAGGTTCAAGAAGCTCAGAGAACTTCCAAGAGGATAAATTCAAAGAAAACCATGCTTTAAAACATCACAATCAAACTCTGTAAACACTTAAGACTTTGTTTCTTAAGTTATCAAAAAAGGACATATTCATAAGGAGTAGCAGTGATTTGAATGACTGCAGATTCATCATCAAAAACCATGGAGGCCAGATGACATAGAACAACCTCAAGCTGAAAAGATGGAAAAAATTATCAACCCAGAATTCTATATCCAGCCAAAATATCCCTCAGGATTAAGGCAACATGAAGATCTTCTCACATAACAGAAAACTAAAAGAATTTGTTGCAAACAGCCCTGCACTGTAAAACATGCCAAAGGAAGTTCTCCAGACTGAACAAGTGATGCTAGAAGGAAATTTGGATTTCAGAACAAATGGCAAATATTAGAAATGGTAAATATCTGAATAAATATAAAAAGTCTATTTTCCCCCTTTAGTGTTTTAAGATATATATGATTTTTAAACCAAAAATTATAATATTGTCAAGTCTTTTTTTTTCAATGAATATAAATATAATACATACAATATCTGTAACATAAAATATTGAAAGGAGAGGTAAACAATCTATATTGTCAAAAGGTTTCTATATTTTACATAACATTGTCAATAAAATGTTAACTTCAGGTAGTCTGTGGGAGATGATAGGTAGATAGATAGATAGATATCCCTAGATCAACCCTAAGAAATATGCAAAGAAGTATATCTAAAAAGCCAATAGATAAATTAAAATGGGATACTGCAAAATACTGAAATTCAAAATTAGGCAGAAAGGGGGAACAGAGTAATTTTAAAAAGAGCAAGAAAGAAAAACAGAAAACAACAAACTGGCTGACTAAATCCATCTACATTAATAATTTAATTGAAACCTAAATACCTCCAACTAAAAGAAAGATATTGTCAGATTGGATAAAAAAAAATATATATATATATATATATCTAGCTAGCTTCTGCCTATAAGGGACACATTTGAAATACACAAGAATTTTATAGAAATACAAAGTAAGGTTGAAAATAAGTGGAAAAAATATAGTGTGCAAAGAATAAGCATAAGAAGACTGGAATGGTTATATTAATAACATAAATAGATTTTTAAGGCAAATTTACTACGAGAGATAAAGAGAAACATTTTGTAACAATAAAAAAGGACATTTCAGGAAGAAACAAATGTATAAACACCCAATAACTGAACCTTAAACTATATGAACATACAAAAATGTAGGTATGTTCATGCACTGTAACACTACTTAATAATTGTAAAAAGATGAACAGATGGCAAATAAACATTCAAAAATGTTTGCCATCATTAGCCATTAGGGAAGTGCAAGTTGAAACCACAGCACAATACTATTACACATCCACAAGAATGACTACAGTAATAAAGATTGACGATACCAAGCATTTAGAAAGACAGAAAATAAATGCAGCTCTCATGTAAATTTGTACAACCACACTAGAAAAATAGTTTGATAATTGCTTATGAAATTAAATACATACCTACTATATGACCTACCAATTCCACTTCTAAAAATTTAGCTATGAAAAATGAAAAACAAATGCCTATATAAAGATTACACATGAATGATTATAAGCAGCTTTATTAATAGTACTTCAAACCTTGAGCTAATCCAGATGTTTGAAAACAGGTGAATGGATAAAAAAAAAAAGTATGATATATTCAGTAAATGTAACACTAAGAACAAAAAAAATTTGAATTGTTGATACTTGCATATATGCATATAAAACCTATGAAAACATCATACTGAGTAAAAAAAGCCAAACACAAAGGAACATATGCCACATTATTTCATTGATATAAAATTTTAGAATAGTCAAAAGTAATCAAAAATGACAGAGAGTGGATTAGTGTTTGCCTAGGATGAGGAACTGGGAGTTAATGAAACTTAAAAAAAAATTTTTTTTGTATTATGCCTCCATCAGAAAGGAGGAATACCCAACTTTTGTAGCAACATGGACAGGACTGGAAGAGATTATGCTGAGTGAAATAAGTCAAGCAGAGAGAGTCAATTATCATATGGTTTCACTTATTTGTGGAGCATAACAAATATCATGGAGGACAAGGGGTGTTAGAGAGGAGAAGGGAGTTGGGGGAAATTGGAAGGGGAGATGAATCATGAGAGACTATGGACTCTGAAAAACAATCAGGGGTTTGAAGTGGCAGGGGGGTGGGAGGTTGGGGAACCAGGTGGTGGGTATTATAGAGGGCACGGATTGCATGGAGCACTGGGTGTGGTGAAAAAATAATGGATACTGTTTTTCTGAAAATAAATAAATTAATTTAATTAAAAAAATACATTTTTTTATTCAGGTTATGACTATACAGGTAATATGATTTGTCAAGCACATTAAATTATAAACTTAATGTGAAACATTTTATTTAATTTAAGTTATCCTTAATAAAATTGATTAAAATTAATTGACAAATTTAAAAAACTGATAAAAACTGATAAAATTGATAAAAATTTAAAAATAAAGTTTGGTCTTATAAATTCTAGATTTTAAATAGATGATAGATAATAGATGATAGATAGATAGATGATAGATTTAGACTTTAAAGAAACTAGTATAATTGTATTCCTCATTCTGTCAGCCACACCAAAAATTAGTTTGAGTTCAGAAGTCTAACAAGTAGGTAAGTAACATTTTCTCCTCACTGTTTTAAAAAAAATAGCCCATCAGAAGGGGGAAAGAATATGCAAGTCCCCAGATTTGGATTTAAATCCTATCTGATATTTATTTATTGTATAACTCTACACAAATCCTTTGTTCTTTTGGAATTCTTATCTACCTCCTTATATGTAAAATTATTATAATACCTGTTTTCCTGGGCTGCCAGAAGTAAATGAGACAAGGTATATAAAGTACCTGACACAAAAAGGAAACCTGAAAGAAATGATTGCCCTTGTTTTAGAAGAACCAGGTTTTTTAAAAACAAGGTTACTTCCCCATGTCCCATTCAACCTACCCAGGGTTACCTCAGAGATACATTGCAGGTTCAATTCCAGACCACCATAAGAAAGTAAATATCACAATAAAGAGATTCAAGTGATTTTTTTGGTTTCCCAGTGCATAGAAATGTTATGCATACATGGGATACTGTTTGATAGCATTAGTCCCACAGCAGAACTTCTTTCAAAACTGGAGTCAATCCTCTCAATCTCTGTTGCTGCTTTATCAACTCAGTTTTTATGTCATATTCTAAATCTCTTTGTTGTCATTTCAGCAGTCTTCACAGTGTCTTCACCAGGAGTAGATGCCATCTCAAGAAACCAATTTCTTTGCTCATCCATCAAAAGCAATTCCTCATCCGTTCAAATTTTATCATGAGATTGAAGCAATTCAGTCATATTTTCAGGCTCCTCTTCTAATGCCAGCTCTCCTGCTAGTCTACCATGTCTGCAGTGGCTTCCTCCACTGCAGTCTTGAACCCCCCAGAGTCACCCATGAGGGTTGGAATCAACTTCTTCCAGACTCCTCTCAATGTTGATATTTTGACTTTTGCCCATGAGTTACAAATGTTCTTAATGGCATTGAGGCACTTGGGTGGCACAGTCAGTTAAGTGTCTGACTCTTGGTGTCAGCTCAGATTGTGATCTCAGGGTCATGAGATTCAGCCCCACATCAGGCTCTACATTCAACACAAGGTCTGCTTAAGATTCTCTCTCTCTCTCCCTCTGCCTCTCCCCTCTGCGATTTCTCTCTCTCTCTCAAAGAAATAGACAAATAAATCTTTTTTTTTTTAAATGACAAATCCTTTCCAGAAAGTCTTTGATTTACTCTGCCCAGATCCACCAGAGGAATCACTATCTATGGTAGGTACAGTCTTACTAAATATATTTCTTAAATAATAAGATCTGAGAGTCAAAATTACTCCTTGATCCAGGGACTACGGAATGAATGTTGTGTTAACGTGTATGAAAACAACATTAATCTCATTGTACATCTCCATCAGAGCTCTTGGGTGACCAGGTACATTGTCAATGAGCAGTATTATTTTGAAAGGGATCTTTTTTTTTTGTTTCCCTTCCTAAACAGTAGGTCTCAATAGTGGGCTTAAAATATTCAATAAATCATCTTGTAAACACATGAGCTGCCATCCAGGCTTTGTTGTTCCATTTATAAACCACAGGCAGAGTAGATTTAGGATAATTCTTAAGGGTCCTAGGATTTTTGGAATTGTAAATGAGCATTGACTTCAACTGAACCACCAACAGCATTAGTTCCTAAAAAGAGAGTCATCCTGTCCTTTGAAGCTTTGAAGCCAGGCATGGACTTCTCTCTAGCAACGGAAGTCTTAGATGGCATCATCTTCCAATCTAAAGCTGTTTTGTCTATATTTAAAGTCTGTTGTCTAGTGTAGCAAGCTTCATGATTGATCTCAGCCAAATCTTTTGGAGAGCTTGCTGGAGCTTCTCCATCAGTACCTGTGACTTCACCCTGTACTTTTCTGTCATGGAGATGGCTTCTTTCCTTAAACCTCATGCACTAACCTCTGCTGGCTTCAAACTTTCCTTTCTGCAGCTCCCTCCCCTCTTTCAACCTTCATGTAATTGAAGAGACTTCAGGCCATGCTCTGTATTAGGCTTTGGCTGAAAGGAATGTTGTGGTTGGTTTGATCTTCTTTCCAGACCACTCAGACTTTTTCCCAATCAGCATCAGCAATAAGGCTATTTCACTTTCTTAGCATTAACGTGTTCACTGGACTAACACTTTTAATTTCCTTCAAGAACTTTCTCTTTGCATTCACAACTTTGCTGTTTGGCACAAGAGACCTAGCTTTTGGCCTTTCTCGACTTCCAACATGCCTTCCTAGCTAAGCGTGATCACTTCTAGCTTTTTATATAAATGAGAGATGTGTGACTCTTCCTTTCACTTGAAGACTTAGAGGCCATCGTAAGGCTATTAACTGGCCTAATTTCAACATTGTTGTGTCTCAGGGAATAGAAAAGTCCAAGGAGAGGCAGAGAGATGGGGAAAGAGCTGGTCAGGAGAGCAGTCAGAACATACATATTTATCCAGTAAGTTCACTGTCTTACATGAGCTCACTTCATGGTGTTCCAAAATAATTATAATAGTAATGTCAAAAAACGAAAATCACAGATCACCATAACAAATATAATAATGAAAATGTTTGAATATACTGTGAGAATTACCAAAATGTGACACAAATACAAGAAGAGAGCAAGTGTTGTTGGAAAAAATGGTGTGAACCTGCTCAGTGCAGGACTGCAGCAAAACACACATTCATAAAATTCACAACATCTGCGAAATGAGAGAAAATGAGGTATGCCTGTAATCTCATTCATACTTCTTATATAATGCATCCTGGGAGGTTTGTTTATTTGTTTGTTTGTTTGTTTAAAACATAGATGACTATAGTTTATAAAGGGAGAAATTTAGGGTTTATTTTAGCTGTCACTAGGTTTGTCACTCAGCAGTTTTTATTAACCTCCCCTTGTGTATTAGGTGCTTTTCTGGTCTCTGAGGGCATATTGGGGGAGTAGATAGAGAATAACTGAAATGTTTCCAGTTAGTGATACCTGTACTCATTGTATGAATATACAGATGTAGATATATACACATGTATACACACACACACATATGTATATACATACACACAGATATGTATACACACACACACACACACACACACACACACACAAATGAAGTATAGTGAACTTACACACAGTTTTGAAACATCTTGGAATATTTTTCATAGTAACAGACCCTAGGGGTCTACTTCAGTTCTGCCAAAACTGATGTCACATAGGACAAGTAAATTAACATTAGCTTTCTCATCATAGAACAAGAGACTTAAACTATGTTTCCTTTTAGCTCTAAGATCTATGTACAGAAGGATGTCTAAAGTCCTTTCCTGACTTTTTAAAAAGATTTTATTTATTTATTTAACAGACAGAGAGAGATCACAAGTAGACAGAGAGGCAGGGAGAGAGGGAGAAGCGGGCTTTGTGCTGAGCAGAGAACCTGATGCAGGGCTCGATCCCGGACCCGGAGATCATGACCTGTCCTTCCCTGATTTTTTAAAATCACTCATTACATATATTATTTCTTCCACTAATTCTGTGTGTGCATTATTAATCAATTATAGGTCTATAGGTAAAAACAGTTTGGATTCTGAATTATCTCAGAAAAAAAATTCATTCATTCACTCATTCAACATTCATTGATCACCCTCTGCATACAAATAACTGTGCTAAGTTCTAGGTATAACTGGTGACCAAAAGAATCTTGGTCCCTACAAACAAAATAATAAGCAAACAAAAAAACCTAGCTTGGTCCCTGACCTCATGGAATTTACTAGGAAAAGTTTCTCAATTTGGGGGGAAAATAAAGAATTCAGTTCTTATAAGCTAAGTTAGAAATGACTGAGATGCATCCCTGCAGAAAGTGCATATGTAGGGTAACCTAGGGAAAAATTGCCAGATTGATAATATTTAAATCCACGAAGCTAGATGTGGTCAAATTGAATGAGCATATATAGTGAGAAGAAAAGAAATCATGGGTCTAAAGTTTTAGGAAAGTTCTAAGATTTAAGTCTTAAAGATTGGACATAAGAAGAGTTGCTAACGAAGCAGACTAAGAAGAGATAGGAAAGACATAATGAAAACCAGAGTGTAGCATTCCAAGTAGAGGAAATGGTCAACTCTGTCAAATACAAACTAAATGAAAGAATAGTCCATTGAATTTGGGAAAACTAAAATCATTGGTGCCCTTGGCAAATGCAGATTGGGCGGGTTGGTCAAAGCGGGATTGGGATGTGTTGAGAAATAATGGTGGGTAAACACGTTGAGACTATGAGTGGACAATATCGTACAGAAAAGCTGTGGTAGTTAGAAGGAAACACAAGTTTGGCAGATTGAGCAATGTAATCCAAAGGAGAATGGAAGGATTGGTGTCTGACACGTTTAAGAGACTAAAAGTAGTGGAAGTATATGATGGGTTTAGGATGAATAAGGGAAAGAGGCAGAGTGGTAGAAAGTGTAGGGGCCTGAGTATGGGATTGGCTCAAATCCAACTTCTTCCATTTACTAGCTTGCTCAAGTTATGCTATTTCTGAACTTCCAACTTCTTTGTTTCTAAAACAGAGGGAAAATATTACCTATGTCATAGATATTTTTTGTGAATTTTAAGTGAGCTGACACATATAAGAGCCTTAAAAGTATCGGGCGTAGACTAAGTGCTGAATAGGTCATAGTTACTACTGTCTTTGATGACCTCTACCTTCTTCGTGATATGGGACAAATGTAAAAACATTGTTAACCTCTCTAAGGTTAACGACTCTCAGAGTCGTGCAAATAAACAATGAGAAAATTTTTTTTTCCTGTTAACTTGCTAAAGATTAAAAAGGTGTCATATCCACTATTGGCAATGGCAAGTCAATCAAGCCTATGTCTCCATGTCTGGTGAAAGCAGAAGGTGTACATCCCCTCCAGGAGGCAATTTAGTCATATGAATCACAAGATTTTATTATGCCGGTAACACAGAGGTCCTCAGAGGAAGCGTGTGTGGTAAGGAGGGGGTGGGAAGTCCTGCCCAGGAAAGCTAGTTAGTTACATTTCACTCCATCCCCAGTTCCCTGATTGGTGAAACTCCCGAGTCCTCCCCCTGGATCCCGTTAATTCCTAGGTTTATGCTCTGTGGTGTAATTGGCCTCAGGCTCCTGTGTTTGTATGCTGTCTTTGTTTCTCTTTTCCAACAATTCAGCTTCTTCACAAATCTCCAAAGAAATCCACTAAGAGGGAGGGGTCACGTCCGTAGAGCACCGTCTTACATCTTATTTCTCTCTTATTCCCCACTGCTCATTACCTCAGGGGATTCAGAATTCTTCTCTGTTGTGCTGAGCATTTCAGCTCTTCCAAATTTCCAATTCCATAGTTGCATGCTAAACCCTTCAGCACATTCACGTGAATATTCTAAGATCTCCTGTTACTGGAAGCATTATCAATGGTAAAATTTGACTACTAACTCAGCGACTCCTCTTCCAGAACTAAAGAAATAATCAAATTCTTATTTCAGATTACAATCGCCAAAACGTAAACAATTTAAATATTCAACTAAAAGTGTTAATGAATCATAATATATGTCATATAATGGAATGTTAAACAACTATTAAAATACCATTTTGAAAAGCATTTATATAGGGAAATTCTAGCAATAGATTTTTATTTTAAATACATTGAGGTACAAGGAATAAAACAAACAAAAAGAGGTAGCCTCTAATCCCCCTTCCCATCAACACTTTAATAAAGAGTAATGCATGTATAAGGTTATAAAATTTAAGCAATGCAGAAAGTTACAAAATAGAAAGTGAAAAGCCTCATTTCCCTCCTTCCTCTCCCCTACTACCCTCTCCAAATGAACAATTGCTTATACACTTCCTAATTTTAAAAAGCATAAATCTGCATAAATTCACATCTATCTTTATTTTAATTTTACACAAAAAGAGAGTACAAAATTTACATTGTTTTATAACTTTGTATACTTAAGATACATTTTAGAGATCTTTCAATAATCAGCATATATATGTATATATACACATTTTAAAATATGACATAGATAGTATTCTACATTGTTCCATCATATCGATATATTCTAATTTATTTGACAAGTACCCTATTTTGGGAAACTCTGGGTGCCATATTTTCTTCCAGAAGATTGTGCCAATTCACACTCCAATTTATAGAGTTTTCCCACATTTTTATTGCATCCATGCTGAGCATCATTAAAATTTACAATATATATTTAAAAGGGGGGAAAAACCCAATATAAAAATGTAAATAAAGTTATTCAACTTCCAGTTAATGAGCAACTACTATGTGAATTTAAAAAGCAAGACACGGTACTACACAGACTGTAACAGAGAGATTAGGGAGATTAGGGAGATATGGGTCTCAGTCTCTAGCTTCAATCTAATAATCCAAAGGGGAAGGGAAGATATAAAGAAGTGACAATAATATGAAAAGGGAAAAAAGGGAGAAATAATTGCCATCTTAAAACTAAAATGAAGAGTAGAGCATGGAGGAAGAAATAATTTCTCTCCACTGGGTTTAGGAAAGACTTCACCCTAAGTGTGTCCTTTTTTTTTTTTTTTAAGATTTTATTTATTCGTGTGAGAGATACAGAGAGAGAGGGAAAGCACAGAGGGAGAGGGAGAGAGAGAAGCAGACTCTCCGCTGAGCAGGGAGCCCAACATGGGGCTCCATCCCAGGACCCTGAGATCATGACCTGAAACATAGACAGACACTTAACCCATTGGGCTACCCAGGTGTCCCATAGGTGCCTTTTTACTTGGGGTTTAAAACAATTTGTTGATGCTTTGCATGTACCAGGCACCGTGCTGATTTACTATAAGTGCGTTTTCTAATTTAATCTCCATAACAATCCAAGGGGGGATAAGATTTGCATCAGCATTGTATACATAAGGAAAAGGAATCTGAGCGAGATTAATTGCTTAATGTCACACAGTTGTTGTTATATACCTTCCATGTACAGCTCATTTAATTCTCATAATGTTCTTCTGAGGTAAGCACTGTTATTACCCTTCTACAGGTGATAAAAATAAGGCATGGAGGACTGAAGTTATTTGTTCAAGGTCACAGGACCGATAAGTGGCCCCGCAGCAACACACAGGGGCGTGATCTGATTCAGAGCCCCTTTGTTGATTCCCTGTGGGAGGGGGTGGGCTAGGGAAAGGCATCTGAGGAGGAGAGCCCTGCATGAGCTTTTGTGTGGGGATGATCGCCAGACTCTGGAAGCACAGGACCAGTAAGGGAGTTAGTTGTTCACTGCGGACTGAACTGGGCTGTTGTGCGTGGGAGTGTAGTGAGTGAACAGGGACGAGACTCCGTGCAGAGGTAGAATAGCGCAAACCCAGTGACTAACTGGGTGCCTCAATCACAGCCCTCTCAGCCTTCACCTCTCTACACTAAAATCAGAGCTCTCGGAGGCGGCCTTAACATTCCTTTCCTCTGGGTTATTTTAGAGGCCTGTTTAGGGATGCTTCTGTTAGCATCACAATCATTCTTGTGAAGTGTGGGCTTGAGAAATGATGATGCTCATGAGCTCTGCAGTTGAAATAGTTCTCCACCCTCCCTCAACCACGCAACAGTCATGAGGTCAGGGGGATGGGTATCAAGCAAGTTCAGGACAAATAGCCTCCTACCCTCCAATAGTTTCTAACAGGAATGAAGAGGTATGTCTTACTGACATCATTTCCGGTTATCCTAACACTTGTCCAGCAGCATTTGACAGATGGGATTATTTCCTCCCTGAAATCCTATGTGCAATACTACTTTTGCTGATTTTCCTCTGTGGAGAGCAAGATGGAGTCACTCATATCAAGCTGTGACTTGGGTCAAGCAGTGACATCAGCAGCCAAGGGCACTGCTGCTAAGACCGGATGTCTCTGAAAGCAGCCTGGGCTGATGACACCCAGAACAGATCACCAGCAGAACCAGAGGAGGATGGCAAGGGCCTGAGACTGATGAAACTCCTTCAGAAAGGGAGGATTTTTGCAGCAAATATCACCATCTCCAGATGCAGACCCTTTTACATTTGACCACATCATTTTTTAAAAAATTTTCAGTGTTCCAGAATTCATTGTTTATGCACCATACCCAGTTCTCCATGTAATATGTGCCCTCCATAATACCCACCACCAGGCTCACCCAACCTCCCACCCCACTCCCTTCCAAAACCCTCAGATTGTTTTTCAGAGTCCACAGTCTCTCATGGTTCATCTCTCCTCCAATTTCCCCCAACTCACTTCTCCTCTCCATCTCCCCATGTCCTCCGTGTTATTCCTTATGTCCCACAAGTAAACAATACCATATGATAATTGCATATGATAATTGGCTCTTTCTCCTTGACATATTTCATTCAGCATAATCTCTTCCAGTCCCATCCATATTGATAAAATTGGGTATCCATCCTTTCTGATGGAGGCATAATATTCCATTGTATATCTGGACCACAACTTCTTTATCCCTTCATCTTTTGAAGGGCACCTTCGTTCTTTCCACAGTTTGTGCGACCGTGGCCATTGCTGCTATGAACATTGGGGTACAGATTGCCCTTCTTTTCACTACATTTGTATCTTTGGGGTAAATACCCAGCAGTGCAATTGCAGGATCATAGGGTAGCTCTATTTTTAATTTCTTGAGGAATCTCCACACTTTTTTCCAAAGTGGCTGCACCACCTTGCATTCCCACCAACAGTGTAAGAGGGTTCCCTTTCTCCACATTCCATCACATGTTGCTTACTGTCTTGTTAATTTTGGCCATTATAACTGGTATAAGGTGGTATCTCAATGTGGTTTTGATTTGAAACTCCCTGATGGCTAATGAACATTTTTTTCATGTGTCTGTTAACCATTTGTATGTCTTCTTTGAAGAAGTGCCTGTTCATGTCTTCTGCCCATTTTTTGACGTGATTATCTGTTTTGTGTTTGTTGAGTTTGAGTTCTTTATAGATCTTGGCTATCAGCCTTTTGTCTTTACTGTCATTTGTGAATATCTTCTCCCATTCTGTGGGTTGTCTCTTTGTTTTGTTGACTGTTTCCTTTGCTGTGCAGAAGCTTTTGATCTTGATGAAGTCCCAAAAGTTCATTTTTGCTTTTGTTTCCTTTGCCTTTGGAGACATATCTTGAAAGAAGTTGCTGTGGCTGATGTCAAAGAGGTTACTGCCTATGTTCTCCCCTAGGATTCTGATGGATTCCTGCCTCGCATTGAGATCTTTTATCCATTTCCAGTTTATCTTTGTGTATAGTGTAAGAGAATGGTCAAGTTTCATTCCTCTACACATAGCTATGCAGTTTTTCCCAGCACCACTTATTGAAGAGACGTTTTTCCACTGTATATTTGTTCTTGCTTTGTCAAAGATTATTTGGCTATAAGATTGAGGGTCCGTATCTGGGTTCTCTACTCTGTTCCTCTGGTCTATGTGTCTGTTTTTGTTCTAGTATGATGCTGTCTTGGTGATCACAGCTTTGTAGTAAAGCTTGAAATCAGGCAATGTGATGCCTCCAGTTTTGTTTTTCTTTTTCAACATTTCCTTAGCAATTTGGGGTCTCTTCTGGTCCCATACAAATTTTAGGATTGTTTGTTCCAGCTCTTTGAAAAATGCTGGTGGAATTTTGATTGGAATGGATTAAAAGTGTAGATTACTTTAGACAGTGTAGACATTTTAACAACGTTTATTCTTCTGATACATGAGCATGGAATGGTCTTCCATTTTTTTGTGTCTTCTTCAATTTATTTCATGAGTGTTCTGTAGTTCCTCAAGTACAGATCCTTTATTTCTTTGGTTAGGTTTATTCCCAAGTATCTTATGGTTCTTGGTGCTATAGTAAATGGAAATGATTCTCTAATTTCCCTTTCTGTATTTTCATTGTTAGTGTATAAGACAGTAACTGATTTCTGTACATTGACTTTGTATCCTGCCACATTACTGAATTGCTGTATGAGTTTTAGTAGTTTGCAGGTAGAGTCTTTTGGGTTTTCCATATAAAGTACCATGTCATCTACGAAGAGAGAGAGTTTGGCTTCTTCATTGCCAATTTGAATACCTTTTATTTCTTTTTGTTGTCTGATTGGTGTTGCTAGGACTTCTACTGCTATGTTGAATAAGAGTGGTGAGAATGGGCATCTTTGTCATGTTCCTGATCTCAAAGGGAAGGCTGTCTGTCAGCTTTTCCCCACTGAGGATGATATTCACTGTAGGTTTTTCATAGATAGAATCAATAAAGAAACAAGAGCATTGAATGACACATTGGACTAGATCCTCATGGATATATATAGCACATTCTACCCTAAAACATCAGAATACTCATTCTTTTAGAGTGTACATGGAACTTTCTCCAGAATAGACCACATACTGGGTCACAAGTCAGGACTCAACTGATACCAAATGATTGAGATTAATCCCTGCATATTCTCAGACCACAGTGTTTTGAAACTGGAACTCAATCACAAGAAGAAGTTTGGAAGGAATTCAAACACCTGGAAGCTAAAGACCACCCTGCTTAAGAATGTTTGGATTGGGGTGCCTGGGTGGCTCAGTGGGTTAAAGCCTGTGCCTTCGGCTCAGGTCATGATCCCAGCATCCTGGAATCGAGCCCTACATCAGGCTCTCTGCTCAGCAGGGAGTCTGCTTCCTCCTCTCTCTCTGCCTGCCTCTCTGCCTACAGACTTGTGATCTCTGTCTGTCAAATTAAAAAAAAAAAAAGTTTGGATCAACTAGGAAAACAAAGAGGAGCTTAAACAATTCATGGAAACTAATGAGAATAAAGACACTTTGGTCCAAAACCTATGGGATACAGCAAAAGCAGCCTTAAGGGGGAAATACATAGCCATCCAAGCCTCCCTCAAAAAAAATTGAAAAATCCAGAATACCCCAGCTCTCTTTACACCTGGGAACTGGAGAGCCAATAAAAAATTAAGCCAACCACACACACAAGAAGGGAAATAATCAAGATTAGAGCAGATATCAATGATATAGAAACTAGCGATACAGTAGAACACATCAATGAACTAGAAGCTGGTTTTTTGAAAGACTCAATAAGATCAATAAACCATTGGCCAAACTAATCCAGAAGAAAAGAGAGAGGACCCAAATTAATAAAATTATGAGTGAAAAGGAAGAGATCACAACTAACACCAAGGAAATAGAAACATCATCAGAAATCATTATCAACAGTTATATGCCAATAAGTTAAGCAACCTAGACAAAATGGATGCATTCCTGGAAACCTATAAACTTCCAGCACTGAATCAGGAAGAAATTGGCAAGCTGAATAGACTAGTGTCTAGTAACGAGATTGAAGCAGTGATCCAAAACCTCCCAAAAGACAAGAGCCCAGGACCTGATGGATTCCCAGGGGAATTCTACCAAACTTTCAAAGAAGAAATAATCCCTATTCTCCTGAAGCTGTTTCAAAAAATTGAAGCAGAAGGAAAACTTCCATATTCTTTTTATGAAGCCAGCATTACCCTGATCCCCAAACCAGGCAAAGACCCTACCGAAAAGGAGAATTTCAGGCCAATATGCCTGATGAATACAGATGCCAAGATTCTCAACAAGAATTTGTTTCTGTGGTGAAAAGATCCTAGCTAATAGGATCCAACAGTATATTAAAAAGATTATCCAGGGCACCTGGGTGGCTCAGAGGGTTAAGGCCTCTGCCTTCAGCTCAGGTCACGATCCCAGGGTCCTGGGATCAAGCCCCGAATCAGGCTTTCTGCTCATGCCTCTCCCTCTCTCTCTGCCTCTCCGCCTACTTGTGATCTCTGTCTATCAAATAAATAAAATCTTTAAAAAATAAAAATAAAAAATAAAAAGATTATTCACCATAACCAGGTGGGATTTATTGATGGGAGGCAGGGGAGGTTCGGCATTCAGAAATCAATCAATGTGATAGAACAAATCAAAAAGAGAAGAGAGAAGAACTATATGGTCCTCTCAACTACTGCAGAAAAAGCATTTGACAAGATACAGCATCCGTTCCTGATTAAAACAATTCAAAGTATAGGGATAGAGGGAACATTCCTCAACTTCATTTGACCACATCAAAGAGACAACTGCTACCGAGGGTTCTGCCCGATTGATCTCTGAACATCACAGAGACCCGCTACTGCTTGAACAGACAAAGCAGCACCTACTCACCCGAGCTCACCGGGACAAGATGCAGGCCTTACCTCAACTGCACGCTCATGGACTGACTTCATGTTTGGTTCCTTGATGTCTTACCCCTTGTTGCATCTCATTTGTTGTGTTACTTGTATTGTGCTTCTCTTGACGGGATGTATATGAAGCCAAGTTAAATGTGTAGCAAAATGCCATGGAGTTTGGAATCCAGAATGTGCTTTACCTTCACCTTGCTTTATGACTGAACAAAGCTGACCCTCTGGAAAGATGCAACTGGCATGTCCGCCTTTATAGCATGCTTGCAAGGTCCTCCTCCCTCTCTGACTTGCTTTTCCCCTCCCCTTGCATATTATCCATTCCTCGCCTCCCTCTTAAAGGATCACGTGCCTCTACGGTTTGTCCAGCAGCTTTCAGTTCTCGCCCTGTATGTTTCTAGTATAATCTCAACTAGACTCACTTCATTTAGGATCTTTCAACTGTCAATTCATGGAAATAAGAGGACCTGAACCTCTTTACTTATTTCACTGTTTTCATTCAGGAGAAGATCATTAAGCTTGTAACATTCTTACAGCTTGGCTATGACTCATTTCTGAGAAGGTCACTGGGTCAATGTTACCTACCTCCTCTTCTCAGCATATCTGATGATTCGTTCGTTGACTATATTCATCCGACATCTGACTGCCTACTTTCGGCTACTATGTGTAAGCACTTCATTTGGCCCCATCTAGTTATTAGTAATCTCCATCAGTAGTTCCCAAATTGCACAACACATTGGAAACACCTAAGAATCCTTAAAAAACTACTGACACCTTGCCTCTACTCCAGACAGGCTGATTTAACTGGTATAGGATGGGATTTAGACACTGGACTTTTTAAAAGCTTACCATATGATTCTAATATTCAACAAATTTGGGAACTACCACCTTCCTTGGCGGTTCTCACACTGAGTTACTCATTGGAAGCACTTAGGGAGTTTCTTTAAAAAAAAGTATGGATCTCTGAGTCCTACCTTAGGCCTCAGCCAGTGGGACTCAGGACCTTTACTTTGTCTAAGTCTCCAGGCAAATGGATGCTGAGACTAACTCCCTGCTGTGTACACAACTTGGAGTGGGCCTTTATGGCAATTACTACTGCCTTCATTCTAGTTTCTTGAATGGCACCGTAACATAATTGGCCCCTTATATCCTGAGAATGGTCTAGAGCTTCTGTTCTGATCCATGTTTTGTGCTCCAATCATATATACAAGATCCCAAAGACATCTGGCTGTCATCCCATGTACACTTCATTTTCAACGATGGCCAAAATTGAACTCATCAATTGATTTTATTTTGTGTCACATTTCTCTTCTCTGCCTCATCCAAGTGAGCTGATCACCCTTATCTACACTGGTGTACAAGTCCCAGGTCTAGCCACCATCTCTGAATTCTCTTTTCTTAAGCCTACAGCTAATAGTAACCAAGTCTGCTGCCTAAATTCTATCCTGTTGGTTCTCTCCATTTTGTAGATTTCAGTCTAGTTCAGATTCATATTATCTTCCAACCAGTATACTGCTAATAACCTAACTGATCTTTCTGCCACTGATGTCCAGATTGCTAATTTTAGTTTTCTTCCAATTCTTTAGGGCTCCTTGAATGAACTTAAGAAAATACAAATCTGGTTTTATCACCATGCTGCTTAAGACCTTTTAACGACTTCACTTTACCATTTTCTCGGAATTCAAACTTTTTAGCTTAGAGAGCCCTTCATGGGTTTTGCCTCTAGACTCAGTCCCTCAGGACAAAGTTTCTCTTTTGTGAGTCACCTGGGGCCCCTCTTCAGACCTGAACCACATTCTGTGGGGGAAGAGCTCTAGATATCTAATATTTAACAAGCCTTAGGTGATTCTGCTGATCTCACAAGATTGAGAAACACAGCCCTCAGACATGCCCATTCCACTTGTTTTTTTTTTTTTTTAGAAAGACAGTTTGGGTGAACATTCCTGAATAAACTGTACTTACTGTGTCATTTGTCTTTGCCTTTCCACCTGGCTCCATTCTCCTTATCCCTCAACGTTCCCTCATGGGGTGGAGTCTCCCGGCTTGTCAGGTGGGGCTCTTCCGTGCTCTTCCTCTGTATTTCTAGAACACCTTGTGCCCCTCCCCATTCCATCATTTCCCACCTTGTTATTTTCTTATCTAGCTTCCCCACTAGAATTTGAAGTCCTTGATGGTAAATACTATGTCTTGGGTTGTTTTTTTTTTCTTTTTATCCCAGATTCCAGCACAATGCTTTGCATAATAAATGTTTGTTGAATGCATTGTGAGAAAATGAAAACAGAGGAGTCCATTATTAAGTAAAAAGGGCTGTCAAAAGCCTAGCAGATTTAGCAATACAGACAACTACCAAAATTTGAATTTAAGGCTGGAGGTTCTATACTAACAATCTAAAATACACGTAGATAGACACAGAGAGAATCATAGTGTAAGTACAGCGTCAGTCAAAAATTTTAATTGCAAGTAGCAGACATCGATATAGACTGATTGGAGTAGAAAAGGAATTTATTGAGAGCTTATTGGGAAGCCCACAGAATTTCCAGGAAGACGAAAATGCCAGGCTTTGAAAACAGGCAGGAACAAAGGAAGGCTAAGCGGCTAGAATCACAGCCACGGCTGAACAATGGAGGCTGCCACTCCCACCTGTCTCGACCAGCACAGGGCACGACGCTGCCGTTGGCACAGCTTCTAGTAACTGTTGCTGCGGCTGCTGCTTCTAAAATGAATTCTCCACTTTCCTCTTCTTTGCCTCCCTCATTCCATATTCAAATCTCAGAAGGGTTCTAGCGACCGGACACGCTTGGTCTGGGTGTGTGGGAGAGAGGGGTGCAACAAAATCATGCTTCTGGACTTCTTAGAACCCATGTGTGTGTGCAGCAGAGGTTCAAATCTTGGAGAATTCTTCAGATAAAGGCAGGAGTTCAGATACCAGATATACTGTTTAAAAAAGAAAAAACAACCTTGTTTCCAATTTTATACAGTATTATAAAATAGTAAAATTAATTAAAATTCTAGGGCTCTGTTAGGTTAATGTCTAACAGTAGTAAAATAACAACATGCACTACATACGGTGTGTGACATCAGACTCAAGTCTTCAGGTGGCAAAAACTGCAGCACAGACTTCTAGGACTCCTGGAGACTGAGTAGGAATCCAAAGGAAAAAGGGGGGTTCCACATCCTGGGGATAGAGAGGACAAGGGTGGGCTCAAGGGTGTGTGTCAAGAGTTTTTAACAGTAACTGGAGACGGAATTGAAGCCAAAGAGTGTGAAAGCAAGCATAGGTTGAAGATGAATGCCTCAGACATGAGGGGAGTCGTCAAGGTTATTTAGTTCATTTAAAATGTTGCCTCTTTGTTTTTATTTAAAGAAACATCTTCTTTATAGAAAGAGTAAGATAATTTTTAGAATGTAAGTGATATTGAAAAATGCAAACAAGAAAATTTAACTAATCACCTCAAATCCTGCTGCTGAGAAATAACCCTTAACACCAGGGGCACATCATTCTAACCATTTTTCTACACATGCTTACAGAAAGACACAACTGGACTGCTACTTTACACTGTTCCAGGGGTGACCATTCATGTAGAAAGGTAGAATGGCCAAGGTAGACAACAGGATGGATGGATGGATGGATGGATGGATGGACTTTTGTTACAGGATCCCATTTGAATGAAAGTAGCAGTTTTAATTAATAGGGGAAAAGTTAAGGAAATCGAGGGCTTCAAATATAGTTCTTTATCACAAAATATGTAATTTCTTCTTTAAAACAAACCTAAAATTAAAAAATAAGAGATGGAAATTGTTATTTTTTTGTTTCAACCAAGTGTTCGGCTTTAGACATCGTCAGCAGACTCCCTGCGAGGAGAGAGGAGAACACTTCTTGTAACCGGCTCCTCTCAGTTTGGCCATGTCTGTGCGTTGTTTTACTTTTATACTGCCAAAACTTCCTGTGGTCATATTTGGTGGTTATTTTCCAGTACTCTCTGTGGAAATGGATTAATTGCTCGGCACATATCCTACCATCTCTATCCATTCCTCAGTTTTTCATTTTGGTTCCTTTTTTATACAGTTCAATTTTTGTCACCAAATAAATATATTTTTCTTTATAAGAAAAGCTAAGGGTGTTCTATTCCTGAGGTCTTTCTTATTTAAATATGTTTGTTTTTATTTACATGACACCATGCCTGGAAAAATATTCTTTGGTCCTGCTTTCTTTTTCTTCAGAACTCTTTACATTTCTCCGTGGTCTTCGGCATTGAATACTGCTGTGGATAGAAGTGTGATGACAGTCTCTTCCTTCCTTCTTTTCTTCCTTTCTTTCTTTCTTTTTCTTTGTAGACTATTTGTTTTCTTTTTTTTTTAAGATTTTTATTTATTTATTTGACAGACAGAGATCACAAGTAGGCAGAGAGGCAAGCAGAGAGAGAGAGGAGGAAGCAGGCTCCCTGTTGAGCAGAGAGCCCGATGCGGGACTCGATCCCAGGACCCTGAGATCATGACCTGAGCCGAAGGCAGCAGCTTAACCCACTGAGCCACCCAGGCGCCCGACTATTTGTTTTCTTGACCTAGATATTAGACTATTCATTTTTATACTTTCAAATTCAACAAATAGACCAGAGGTTTCCTAGAGCTGAGAATTCCTTATCTAATTATTCTTAGGTAATTCTTAGATAATTCTAATTATCTAATTATTCTTATAGCTGTACCTACAATTTAGGTACAGCTATTGCTCTCATGACTCTGACAGTCCTGAGAAACAGTCTTGTAGCAACCTTGAAAAGTTAGGGATGTGACTGTGTCAAGAAGGATGCCAGATGCTTTCTCTGATCCTGATTTTGTTTCCAGGTACATTCCCTTTGGGTTTTGTTCCTTCTTATATTCAAGTGAGTTCCGGTTGCTTTTCTTGGATAGCTTGAAGTGATTCTCTGCACTCGAAAGTTTCTGGAAAGATGGTGATATAAAGAAGTAACAGGAGTAGAAATTATTATTACTGTGGAAGAGAATGCTCTTGGTGGAGGGTTGTAGTGAGTTCTGCACATAGCAATTGTGGTAGACCAGATGTATTGTCTAGAAAATGAGTTTTATGAGATTCTGCCTGGTCAGTGGTCTGTGATTTGCCATAGATAGATAGATATGGATAGAAGGGCCTAAAACAGAGTTTTCTTTCTAGAAGGAGTAGATGAAGTAGTTGGGAGCCCATGAATAAAAAATACTTCTGCATAGACCTCCCATGCAGTGTGTCATTTTGGTGAGAAAATCTACTTCCACCAAGATGATCTTGTACCTTAGGAAAGAAAAGGGAAGCATCCAATGATAAAATACCTGATGATATTATCCCAGAGGTGCTTCTGGATCAAAGGCATGGAAATAATTTTTCCAGACCCTCAGATCTACCTTCCTTATGTGTATGTGACATAGGAGTTCATGTATTGGCTATGAAAGAGTCACCAGAAATCCCAAAGGATCATTTCCAGTGCACAAAATCTCTGGATGTGCATGTCATGCCCTCACATATATCTAGTTGTTTTGGTTAAGGATTCTCTCACCTATCCCTGGACGATGCTGTGGGAGGCTCTGGATCTCAAGCCAGTTCTGTGCATATGGGCATGGACTGATTACCCTCAGACTGTCTTCCTTAACTCTGATTGGGGTTGAAAGATCACGAAAGGTTTGTATTGGAGACTTGTGATAGGCTGGTCTTGTGCTTTATAGAGCAGTGTGTCTGTGTGGTTGTCAGAGCAAAACGGAACTCCCCTCCTCAGAAGCAAGTTGAGTTCTCAAGGTTGCCTGAGCTACAAGTGAGGTGAGGTCCTATCTCAGGGGGTTAAACCTCTTTCATTTCGCGCCCTACCAGAGTGCCTTTAATTGTCAGTAGCTCCTTTTCCCTCACTGGGGAGCTAGCCTTGGCTGGCATGAGCTTCCCTGAAGAAGAGAAACAGGTCAGCTGCATTGGAATCCTCTTTATGCCCAAAGAGTATTCACAAAGATACTAGAAAGTGAATTTAGATCAGAGATGTCAAATTATAAGCCTATAGTATGAAATCAGCCCATAGGCATAATTTTTTGATCAACATAGTGTTTGCCTGTATATAAAGACTGCATAAGGGGCACCTGGGTGGCTCAGTCGGTTAAGTGTCTGCCTTCAACTCAGGGCATCGTCCCGGGGTCCTGGGATCAAGCCCCACATTTGACTCCCTACTCACTGGGGAGTCTGCTTCACCCTCTGCCTCTCCCCCACTCATGTTTTCTCCCTCTCTCTCTATCTCTGTCAAATAAACAAACTCTTTTAAAATGTTTATCATCACTAGCCATCAGGGAGATTGAAATAAAAACCACATTGAGATACAACCTTACACCCATTAGCATGGCCAAAATTAACAAGACAGTAAGCAACATGTGTTGGAATGTGGAGAAGGGGAACCTCTTACACTGTTGGTGGGAATGCGAGGAAGTGCAGCCACTTTGGAAAACAGTGTGGGATTCCTTAAGAAATTAAAAATAGAGCTTCCCTACGATCCTGCAATTGCACTGCTGGGTATTTACCCCAAAGATACAGATGTAGTGAAAAGAAGGGCCATCTGTACCCCAATGTTTATAGCAGCAATGGCCACGGTCGCCAAACTATGGAAAGAACCAAGATTCCCTCCAACGGACGAATGGATAAGGAAGATGTGGTCCATATACATACACTCTGGAGTATTATGCCTCCATCAGAAAGGACGAATACCCAACTTTTGTTTCAACATGGACAGGACTGGAAGAGATTATGCTGAGTGAAATAAGTCAAGGAGAAAGTGTCAATTATCATATGGTTTTGCTTATTTGTGGAGCATAAGGTATAACACGGAGGATATGGGGAGATGGAAAGGAGAAGTGAGTTGGGGCAAATTGGAGGGGAGACAAACCATGAGAAACTGTGGACTCTGAAAAACAATCTGAGGGTTTTGGAAGGGAGGGTGGTGGGAGGTTGGGTGAGCCTTGTGGTGGGTATTATGGAGGGTACGTATTGCATGGAATACTGTGTGTGGTGCATAAACAATGAATTCTGGAACACTGAAAAGAAATTTTAAAAATAAATAAAAATTTAAAAAAATAAACTCTTTTTTTTAAAAGACTACATAATTTTTAAGTTAATTATTTTTTAAAATCTGGAAATGTCCTGTAAATGTTTAGCTTTCTATCTTTTCTAATAGCGTAAGAGCTATGATGACCACACCAAGTGTACATTTCCAATGGCAACACCAGATCCAGAGCTGTGAAGGAGAGCTGAGAGGCAGGTGTCCTCTTAACACGGGGCTGTGCTCTCCGGGGCACCAGGGTCCCCACCAGTTATTACCCTTCTGACATAGAGGCCAGGTGCTGGTTCCCATTTATTGTTAGGATGGAACTTTGTTTTTCTTGCAGTGAAGTCAAGAGGAAAATGACATATCTCTTGGGTTTTACCTCTACCATAAATGAAGACATGCAAGATAAACTGAGAGGACAATAGATTTCTTTTTCTTGGCCTGCTTCTCTCATTGATATGACCTGATGGGAACCTCTGAGCATCTGAGTTTACAACTGTTGCCTTAGAAAGTCAAGGTGAATCAGGTAGACCAAGATCAGGATATACTTAAAAGTGATGATTCCTTATGGAAAAGCACAGTTCCTTTCATGTGGCCAGTATTTACTTTTGTCATGTAGATTTATTGCTTAGGAGTAGGGATGAGACTCCTGGGGGGAAAAAGTCAATGGTAATCAGGGACTATTGGATGTCTTTAATTGTTTGCAGTCACATCTAGCTTTCCGAGTTTCTTCCCTGAATTTTATTATTATCAAATTATGATGTGATTTATTGCAAGTTCCCTCCTTACTCTCCATGCCTGATCTACTATATCAATTAGCAGTTTTTGTGTGAGTCTCACCAATGACTCTGGGCTAAGCATCCTTACAAGTTATGATTCTAAAATCATCTGAGCTCTATACCAGCCAGCCACTTAGCAACTATGCAGCCATGCAGAATATTATCCTTGTATAAATATGAGTTGTCACCTCACTTTCCTTGGTCCAGCTTTCAAGTTTCTTATGGTTTTTAAAATCATTTTTAAATTTATCTTGAAATGACTAATACATTCCCTTGGTTCAAATTCAAAAAGTAAAAAGAGTATATAGTGAAACATCTTCCTCCCACACCTGTCCCTCAATTATCCAGTGTTCTTCATTGAAGCCAAATAATATTACCAGTTTCTAATACATTACTTCAAAAATTATTTATGCAAATACTTCTCCAAGGGTGGTCTGTGGACACCTGGGGGTCCCTGAGATGCATTGAGGGGGTCTGTGAGATCAAAACCATTCATAACGATAAGGAGACGACATCGGCCATTTTCACTGTTGGCTTTTCCCCTGGGGATGCACAAGCAGGGGTGGATAAAACCACTGGCACTTTGGCATGAACCAAGACAGTGCAGTCACCTGTACGAGGAGTCACTGTAGTTTTCCCTGCCACATACTCAAAGATAAAAACGTGCAAATCTCCCTTTAGAATGTCTTTGATGAGCAAGAAGAGCCAATTATTTTATTAAATCTTGACTCTTGAATCTGTCTGATGCAAAAGGGAAGTACATATAAACCACTTTTGATGCATACCGAAGTACTGGTTTATCTCAAGGAAACGCACTTGCTGGTAGTCTGAGTTGCAAACCCAACTAGCTACATTCTTCACACAACACTATTTTTACTTGAAAGAATGACAAACAAACTATGGTTATTCATACAAGTGTTTGGTGAACATTCCCTTGAAAATGAACAAAATGTGCCTGTTACTTCCAGAAAAACAAATGATAGTATGAGCTGCAAATCACAAAAGTTGAGGTTTTAAATAGAAATTAGAATTTTGGAAAACTTGTACCCACCACTGTGAGCTCAATAGCTTTTCAGTATCTAAAAACCTGTTCTGATGAACTTGGTGGTGATACAGCAAATGCAATTTTTTCATATTGTAAAATGAAATGTATTAACATTTAAAATATCTGTATAACTCAGTGGACCAACACTTCCCAATGACCAATGTGTGATCTTAAAAAGTCATGCATGGGTAGGAGGACCCTCCAAAGGGAAAGGCAGACAAATGGATTTTAACATAACAGGGTACGAATAGCTCTTTGATAGAGTTTCAGATACTGTATTGCAACTAACCTCTAAGAAACTACTGGTTGTTGAGTTTTGGTGTACTATCAAAGAAGAATAGTTACAATTATCTGAAAAAACTTAAAATACTGTTTTTCAGTCTCTTATCTGTGTGAAATTGGATTGTCTTCGTACACGTCAATCAGAATAACATATTACAATGGAATGTATGCAGAAGCAGATATGGGAGTCTAGAGGTCTCCTATTAAGTCAAACACTCAAGACCTTTGCAAAAAATACCACTCTTCATTTCTGCTTTGGAAAACCTAATGATTTTTTCATAAAAGTATGTTAGTTATGTTCACATGGAATGGGTTTGTTGCTGTGTCCTAATGTGTCAGAAGGGGAAGGGGTGAGGAAGCTCTCCAAAGTGGGACACTAGTCCCACTTATGAAGGCTCTGCCCTCAGCATCTAATCAGCACTCACAGGCCCCACACCCTAATATCATCATATTGGGAATTAGGTTTTAACATATAAACTTTAGGGGAACACAAACATTCAGTCTATCATAGTACATATTAAATAAATATATGTGTATGCACACATATATACACATATATCAGTTCTTTAAATAACCTCCTTTTCTTATACAAAGTACCCAGGGATCACTGAGGCTGCTCCTTGCTGTCCTTACAACAAGCCTTCAGCATTATTCCATATCAGTACATATATATCTTCCTTATTCCTTTACGCTACGTATTATCTCCTCTTCAGAATTAACCATCATTTTAAAAACTCATCCCATATTGATACATTTTTTTCAAGTTATTTTGTTCTTCTAAACAATGCTGCAGTAACCCCGTACTATGTTATGTCACACGTATGAAAGGAAATCTGTAGGACGGAAGTGGAAATGCTGGTCAAAGATTTAAGTGCAATTATAATTTTGATATATGTTGCAAAACTTATAAAATCGCGCTTTTTTAAAAACAAAGTATTTTATTATAGCTTTATAAAAATAGATTCCATCAATTACATTAAGTTGTGATCAGGGAATATAAGAGTTGAGTGGGATGCACACACACATACACAATTTATACATTTAGGAGCAAAAATGGATTTCAAAAAAATAAAAATTAAGAAAGTATAAAGTCTATCGTAATATACAAAATGTATTGTTGGGGGCGCCTGGGTGGCTCAGTCATTAAGCATTTGCCTTCAGCTCAGGTCTTGATCCCAGAAAGGGTCCTGGGATCCAGCCCCGCATCTGGCTCCCTGCTCTGTGGGAGGCCTGCTTCTCCCTCTCCCACTCCCCCTGCTTGTGTTCCCTGTTTAACTGTGTCTCTCTCTTATCAAGTAAATAAAGATCTTTAAAAATAATAAATTAAAAATTAAATGATTTGTTGATTGTCCATGAATCTCTTATATCATGAAAGTAATTTGGGAGAAGTTATAAGCTTTTGGCACTTGTTCAGTGTGTAGTTGACACAATCTGGCAACTTGTGCTGGAGGCCCTGAGGCAGCTGGCATGGACAGCACCCATGAACACAAGGTCCCATCATTTGTAAATTCCAAATTCGCGGTGGCCAGTGAAGGAGATGATGCTTGTCATTACAGGGCAAGATTTCAGGGTTGGGTGGAGCTAGATTCCAGGCAGAAACTGATGAAGACAAGCCAGGTGAGCTCTTGAGTTCTTCTTTGGACGCTGCAGGTAAGGACTTGTGGCTCATATATATGTGCTGGTAAGTGATACAATGAAGCGTTTTTGTGTGGGAAGATAGATTTTTTTAATCTAACATTTTCAAATAGTTTAAAGAAATGAAAGCTCTTCGTTACAACCCCTCTGTCCCCAAATAACTATCATAATTTTTCTTTTGGTCCTTATTGATCGTCTGCTCATTTCAGGGTGTCCCGTGTCTCCCATTCTATGTTTACATGTCAACTTAAATGCCCTCTCCTCCAGAAAGCCTCAAAGTTTCCCTTGAACTCAACAAAATGATTTTCTTTCATACTCCCCTAGCATTTTTTCCTTTCTCTACCCATAGCACATATTTTCATGTATTATAATTGCCCATTTACTGACAATATCTACACTGCATCTTACATCCTAAGAGGAGTGCTGATATGTGTCTTACTCAGTGCTTTGTTCCTAAACCCTAGTATAGTACCTGGCATATCGTAGGTACTCAATTAAGTATTTGGTGAATTAATGAATAAATAGAAGAATAAATTCGGGGGGAATATGGGCTCTGGGTATCTGGAAATTTTAATTTAAATGCCCCACATCTCTTAGCAACTACTTTCAACAGCACTATTTTCACATCATTTGTTTTACTGCTTCATATAAAATTTCTAGCAAAATAAATACACATAATATTTCTAATGTGGATATACTATAATTTGATATAATATACAATTTGATATAATATACAGTTTGATATAATTAATATAATATAATATAATATAATACGATGCCAAGTATCTGACCTAATTGGGTGAGGCTTTTTCTTTACTATCCCTAGTGATATTAGTCCTATTTGCCTTACTGGCCATCAATGGCACCTTGGGTCAAAGAAAAAAAATGAATTCTCCAAGAAGCAATAGGATAAATCACATAAGAAAAGTAGCAGTCAATAAGTTGGGATAATATACACATAACAAGCCAGTGAAACATTCTTTAGATGGTACTAGGAAGTATGAGACTATTTTTCAGTATTGACCAAAATTGATTTATTGTCCTTGGTTTTCAAACTACATTAGATCAAAGGAAGAAAACAGAACCCCAAGTTATGGGGTAACTTAATACCATCTTTTGGTTCAATTTACAATGATCAAGGATCAAATGAGGAGAAACTCATGAAAGGAGGGAGTTTCAGGAAGATGCTTCCTGCTACCTCCCCTCTTTTTTGAAAGGCCAAATCCTATTCATCTCTTTTAAGAAGATTTTTCTATTTCATCCTTCCTTCCTTCCTTTCTTTACTTCTTTCTTTCTTTCTTTCTTTCTTCCTTCCTTCCTTCCTTTCGAGTGCATGTGAGTTGGGGGGGAGGGTTCAGAGAAAAAGGGAGAGAGAGAATCTTAAGTGGGCTCCACACCAGCATGAAGTCCAATGTGATCTCATGGCCCTGAGATCATGACCTAAGCTGAAATCAACAGTGGGACACTGGATGGTAACTGACTGAGCCACCCAGGTGTCCCTTGTGTTTTCATTCCAGTCAGAATTCATTATTCCCTCTTCTGTCCTCTCCTTTACTTTTTTTTCACATATGTTCATAATTTTGCATCCAATCTTATGTCTATGATAGAAAATGCATTTCTTGGGGTCCACCTTGAGTTTTCTTGAGCATCCACCACCGTGCACCATGACTTCCATCTGCTCATGCTCCATAGATTTTGTCAGATGCCTTAGCATCTCTGTAGGGACTTGCCTTATTGTCTACGTGGACATGTGATGGCAAGAACTAGGGTATTTAGATCCAGGGAAATATGAGGCCAGACAAACTCTTAACAATACAGAAAAGTTTCAGCAGTTACAAGAAAATTTAAATGAAGAAGGTAAGAAAGATTTCAAGATCATCACAGCTTAGCTGTGGTGACAGGGGACAGGCCCAGTTCAAATTTTGACATTCATATTTAGAAGTTTGTGATTTTTGCCAGATGACTTCACCTCTCTAAATTTTAGCTTATTCAACTGTAAACTGTAAACTGTAAACTGCAAACTTATGCCAGGCAGACTTATAAGATGGCTCCAAAATTTCCCTCAGGCTGGAGTGTACTCTATTCTAATTGCCTCCCCTTGACTGTGGGAGAGACCCTGATAGGATGTTACGCTGGTGATTAGAGCATGTGATGTGACAAAAGTGAAGGGATTTTCAGATGTAATTAAGATTCCTAATCATTTAACTTTGAGCTAATCGAAAAGGAGATAATGCCAAGTATCTGACCTAATTGGGTGAGCCCTTAAAAGGAGGGTCCTGGGTTTTCCTGAAGGGAAAGAGATTTTGCCGCCCTGCTTGAAGAAGCAAACTGCCCTGTTTTGAGAAGCCTGGGGATAGGGTCATGTGGCAGAAACTGCAGTCCTAGCAGACAATGGTGATGGCCAGCATGGAAAGGGAATCCCGTCCTGCAGTCACCAGGAGCAGAATTGTGCCAACAGCCATGCAAAGTGCAGAGGACTCCAAACCTCAGACAGAGCTTAGCCCTGGCTGACACACTGACTGTAGCCTTGAGAGAACCCCAGCCGAGGACCTAGGCAGCTCTGCCCAGGGCCCTAACCCCTAGAAACTGTGCAACAATCAACATTGGTTGTCAGCAGCTTCATTTGTGACCATTTGTTATAGAACAATGGAAAACAAATATGCTACTTTATTGGGATGCTTTTTAGGTTATAGGCAATTGAGTCCGGCTAACATTGGGTTTTTTTAAAAGCAGAATATATTGGGCCAGAATTTGCTATGTCAGAGTTGGAAGAAAAGTTGAATGATTAGGCCCTGGGGGTAACAGGGACCAGGGCCACTCTAAGGTTATTGTTCAAGAATCCAGGGGGAGGGTGTATTTTGAAATAACCTGCCTCAACCACCATACCTTTGTCATTTGGCCCATGAATCAGATCCTCTCGACAGTCTAATTGGCCTCACTTCCATTACCCACCCCTTCTTTGGTGTCAGGAAGTGTTAGAACAGACAGGCCCCCAAGACCACATAGAACGAGGCTGGGAGCCCCCTAGGATCCAGGTGCTGGCGTTAATGAAAGAGAAGAAAGGGAATCTGGGGAAGCCACAAACAAAAGAAATCCACCTTTCTCCCTATAGCATTGTGAAGAAGACATAAGATAACACAGATAAAAATGTGTAACACCGGTCTTGGCACTCAGTAACCACTCAGGAAATTTTAACCACAATTATGAAGCACCAGGGCGCCTAAATCTTATCTTGACAGTAAAATAAAGCACTCTGCCTCTGGAGATGAAAAGAAAAATCCTATCTTGATGAGGGAAAAATTTTCCTAGCACTCAAGAAGACAGGCTTAAGTGCCTGTTGCTATCTAGATGATTTATAATTAAAGGGTTATCAGAGGATAGAAAGTTCTAGATTCCTAAGTGCTATTTGTGCTGATTATTGCCATGTACTCAAAACCAGACCAGCTCTGGGGCAGATTGCTCCAAACTCTGTGGGTCAGGGAGGGAAGCCAACTGATGGTGGCTATACCTCTTCTCACAAAACTCTTCATGATTGGTTCACAGCTAGGATTGTAAATATGCCAGACAGTGGCGAGGCCCAACCATCCATGCTGAAATGATGGCTTTCAATTTGAAATTTTAGAAAATTAATTCGGATATGAAATGATAGCCACATTTACTGAGGATCGTAAATCAAACCTGTAACAGCTCTGAGTACCTAGTATTGAGGGATGTAGTGGTATTTTTGAGGTGGGCTTTCTTTTGATCGTTTAGTCGGCAAATGCCATTGGTCAGGAAACCCATTCTGAGGAAGCCCCATCTCATCAGGCGCTGTCATTTCCAGCCTGGAACATCACTGATGGCCAAATTTAACTTCCATTCCATTCTGTTCTACTCTACAAGTATTTATAGAGCTCCCGTTATGTGCAATGAACTGCATTAAGTGCTATGATAGATTTAAAAAAATGGATAGATACGACAGAGCTCTTGATCTTACGTATTTTATTACCCCAAAAGACAGACAAAAGTTTACAAGGACTGGACACAACATACAGCAGAATGTGGCAAATGCTAAAACAGATACAGAGACAGAAGAAAGCTTTAAACTCCCAGTGGAATAACCTGGAGTTTTGCATGGTAGAGGTAGACTTTGAGCCTTTCTCAATTATATGCCTCTTTGGGAACAGTCAGCACTTTATTTATTTATTTATTTACTTTTTGAATTCTCCATACCTAGAATAATCCCTGGTACTCAGTAGATGTAAGTAAAAATGAATCAGAAAAACAAGTAAACTGTGGTAAAATATACATAACATGAAATTGACCATTTAAAAATGTACAGGACAGTGATATTGAGTACAGTTGTACTGTGGCAAAGCCATTTAGCACCAACCATCTTCAAAAAATTTTTTACCTTGCAAAATTGAAGCTCTGTGTTCATTAAACAATAACTCCCCATTTCCCCTTCCCCCTGCTCCTGGTTATCATCATTCTACTTTCTGTCTCTGAATTTGTTTTTATTTTTTAATTTAAACTCAAGTAGCCAACATATAGGACATCATTAGTTTTTGGTATAGTGGTCAATGATCAATTAGTCGAATATAACACCCAGTGCTCATCACATCATGTTTCCTCCTTAATGCCAATGACCCAGTTCCCCCATTCCACCACCCACCTCCCTTTCCATAACTCTCAGTCAAGAGTGTATCATGGTTTATCTCCCTCTCTGATTTCTTCTTACTCAGTTTTCCCTCCCTTTCCCTGTGGTCCTCTGTGCTATTTCTTATATTCCACATATGACTGACACCATATAATTTTCTTTCCCTGACTAACTTATTTCACTTAGCATAATATCCTCCAGTTGCATCCATGTCAGTGTAAATGGTAGGCATTCATCCTTTCTGATGACTGAGTAATATTCCATTGTATCTCCTTCTTTATCCATTCATTTGTTGAAGGACATTTTGGCTCCTTCCATAGTTTGGCTATTGTGGAAATCGCTGGTATGAACTTTGGGGTGCATGTGCCCCTTCTTTTCACTACATCCATATCTTTGGGCAGACTAATCTAGGTACCTCATATAAGTGGAACCCTACAATACCTGTCCTTTTGTGATTGGCTTATTTTATTTCACATGTTTTCAGGTTCATCTGTGTTACAGCATGTGTCAGAATTTCCTTCCTTTTATAAGGCTTATTAATATTCCACTGTATGTACATACCACATTTTGTTTAACTATTCTTCTGTTGACAGAGATTTGTGCCATTCCCACCTTTTGGCTATTGCGAATATGCAGCTATAAATATGAGTATGCAAATATCTGTCCAATTGAGAAATTTTGATAGGTCAAGCAGGTGCAAGGACAGGGCATTTCATGTTTAAGAAATAACATGAACAAAAGCAAAGTCAAGTGACAATGCACCAGGCTCTCTTGGTATGGCTTCCTCATGGGTTTGTGGGGTGTACTAGCTGAAGACGGAAAGACCACTCTACCCTCGTGGTTGAAGGGAACTAAGTACCACATTGAAGAGATAACTTTTTATAAAGTTATGAGGAGCTACTCAGGGATTGGTAGCAGAGAAGTAATGTTACTAACGCTATACTTGAGGAAGATAATTGTAGTGGAAAGGCTACAGTTAGAAATACAGGGCGCCTGGGTGGCTCAGTGGATTGAGCCGCTGCCTTCGGCTCAGGTCATGATCTCAGTGTCCTGGGATCGAGCCCCGCATCGGGCTCTCTGCTCAGCGGGGAGTCTGCTTCCCCCTCTGTCTCTGCCTGCCTCTCTGCCTACTTGTGATCTCTCTCTGTCAAATAAATAAATAAAATCTTTAAAAAAAAAAAAAAGAAAGAAATACAGGGTAGTAATCCTGGCAGGAGACAAAGTAGGGCAGTGCCATTTGAATTAGAAAAAGGCAAGAGAGGGCGTAGAGGAGAGATTATTATAGAGGAACAATCAATAGGATCTGTTAACAACTGGACGTGGGTGGCAGGAAGAGGAAGTTGTAGTTAAATCAGTGACTGAGAGAACAGTGACATTATAAACTAAGATGAAGAATGCAGAAGGAAGGAGAAGCAGGGGAAAACAGTAGTTACAGGTTTACTAAACTCTTACAGGTTAGACACCTTATCTCATTTAATCTTGACAATGACCCAGTGAAGGACGGGTTATTGTATGTGGGAGGAAACTCAGGTTTAGGTAGATTAAGTTACTAATATCTGATTAAGGGGTAGAATTGGGTGAAACTCCAACCAACCAACCAACCAACCAACCCAGAGTAACTCCAAAGTTGAAGCCTTTGTTCTGGTAAACCCCCACACCATGCCGTTGTCGTCAAACACATAGAATACCCATGTGGATCTATCTCTCAAGAAATTGGAAATGTAGTTTGAAGCTAAGTGGAATGCTCATGTACAAAAATGTGGTCCAAGAATTCCTCACACAACAGTGAGTTCAAATCATCCTGGGCGAGTACATGAGTTCACTCCAGAGAGAAGGTAGAGATAGAAGGGAAGGCCAGAAGCGAATTCCAGAGGCACTCATACTTATCAAATGTCAGGAGAAAAAAAGACTAGGGCTGAAGGATTAAAAAAAAACAAAACAAAAACAAAAACATTGAAAATCGTGAATTGGCAACAAGTATGAATGAAAAGACAATTTCAAAGAAGAGATTAGTCAACATTGTCAAATCTAGAATCTTAACTAGGAGGTGGACTGTGGCCATTCGATTTGACATTTCAGAATTCATTGGAGACTTTACAGAGAAGAAAGCATATATCTTAACGTCCATGGATTAAAGAATGAATGGGAGGTAAGGGAATGAAGAAAGTGAACATAAACTACTTGTTCAAGACGTTTGGCAGCAAAGGAAAAGAGAAGTGGTACAGTGTTTAAAAAAGTGTGGAATTGACAAAAGTTTTTCTTTCTCAGGATTGAGAAGATAAGCACGAGTATGGTTTTTGGCTGTGAAAAAGCGAGTGCCGAATAATGGACTGTAAACATTGGGAGAATCACGAAAATTTGTGGAGAACTAAAAAGAGGGTGTGACCAAGTGCGCATTTGGAAGCTCTGCCTGGGGAAGACGTAGGGATGTCTTTCACTAGAGATGGGAGAGGAAAAGAGAGAGATTTGGAAGTCAAAGGGGAGAGATGAAGGAGACTGAATGGGGAGAGAAACCCTGGAGTGGAATCTGACCTTGAGCTCAGTAGAGAGTTGATTTGGCCATGGAAGATGGCATCAACTAGAGACAAATGAAGGGATTATCCAGCTCTCCTTGAGACTCCTCTGAGTTGGGAGTTTTTGTTTTGGTTTGGCTGGGTTTGGTATTTTTTTTTTTAATTATTGAGGTATTATTGATATATGAGACTATGTTAGTTACTGATGTCCAACATACTGAGTTGACAGTAATATAATTACAAAATGATAATTGTGGTTACTATCAGTCACCATGCAGAGTTATGACGGTATTATTGACTCTATTCCTGTGGTCAGTCAGCTGAAATAACAACCGAAGCCAGTATCTCTTTTTGACCCAGTACATTTCAGACTTTCTTGAAACTCCACGGGGACACCTGATTGGATTTCGGTATTTCCCAAACGTTCTCAGCCCTTTTGTAGACACTTAACTTAGATTACTCTTGACCGCTTTCATCAGTGGTATGCTGATTTTTTTCCCACTTCATTCCTCACTGTCTACAAATTCTAAGGGCACACATACAGAAACCCTCGACACATTGACACTAGGAAAAAAGTACTGTCTTGAAGACATTTTCATAGAAGAAAGATTGTGCAATTACTGAGATATTGTGAACTATTTCAATACTGAATTTCAAAATTTTGTTCTTTAAAGATTTCAAACCCATTGAGAAACCTCAGTTTAAAAACCTTTCTATTGATGGTAGTTTCTGAAATAGAACCAAGGGAAAGGCGTAGCTAGTGTAATTTAAAGTGACAGATTGTCTTCTTCTCAAACACTGACATTCCATTCGGCATTCTACATGAACCAAGTAATGTTCCAGATTTTATATATATATATATATATATATATATATATATATATATATACAGTTACACTTACTGTATTTATGTGATGAATTCAATTCCATATCTAGGTATTAGCGATTGGAACCATGCCTCAGTTACCTCCCTTATGAAAGATAACGTAGGAAAGTTATAACAAATATTTAGTTAAAAAACTGCAAAGGGCTTTGAAAATGTAAAAGTGTAATATAAATGCTAAATAAAGATAATATATTCTGAACAGCAGGCTCCTTTGAAATAGGGCCTATGAATTCCATTAGCACTCTCTGTTTACATGCTTTTAGGAACTTTTAGGGGGATGTTGCCTATGAGCATGTCTGTGACATGATACCTACGGCCTAGTAACCAGCTGTAAAAGGGACAAGTAGCAAAGCAGGTGTAATAATTTGTGTACTAATATTTCCTTGAGTCATTCAATAAATATTTTCTCATAGTTAACTGTGTGCAGGTACAATTCTGAACGTTAGCAGTACAGCAGAAAACAAAAACAAGCAAAAATCCCGACTCTCAGGCTCACGTTTACCGAATACTAACTCCGTGCCAAGATTTAGTCTTGCATAGATCCATTCAATCCTTAGAAAGACACTATGAGCTAGGTGCTAGTCATATGCCCATTTTAGAGATCTAGAGAATGAGGTGAAGTTCCCCTCTGTTTGCAAGTCTAATGGGAACAAGTCATCCTCCTTGCCGTTGCTTGGGTTCTTTTGTTTACCCACTCAGTTCAAAATAGGACTCAATTTCCCATAAGGAATGCCAAGTTATTATGATAATACGTGTGAATACAGAAATTCTAGCTATGTGGGTAGCCTTCATGGTGACCATAGAGGGGCCAGGCCTCTCCAAGCCTAGAATGACCTTTGGGAATAGGAGGTCATGCTGAGTCCAGTGAAACTATGGCACTTCTATTTTATCTGGCTACCTTATCATTTCTATTTATGCATAGTTTCTAAGGTCTAATAGTTAATGAGCCTGCAGTCTACCTTATTCTCTCTGTGAATCGTTTAGTTTTTATAATGCCTATGAACTAACTTTATCTTCAGTAGTTCCAGTTCATATGGCCAAGTTTAAGAATATGGCGGGTCCATTTCATCACTGTTATTCATATGGGAAAGAACTCCCTGCTGACTCCTAGGCCACCCCTTTCTACTCAATTTGGTCCTGGGATTAAAAGTCCTTTCCTGGACCAATCAGCTGGGGTCAGGAGGCCAGGTCAAATGGAAAGAACATTCTAGGACCAGGCTCTAAGAGTCTGAGGGGCTATTGTTACAGACATGTTCTGAAGACTGGCTTGTGCCTTCTAACAATTTTTAGTCATAAACCTTTTGGGTTTAGGCTTTAAATGAGTGAGTATATCATGAAAAACTATAAATTATCTTTTTCCTTTAAATTTACAGTCCCAGATTATTCTACTCTTTTGGATATGCCTGTCATATTTCTATCTACTTTTGTACCTAAACAAAATGATAATAAATATTCACATCTATCCAGAAGCTCTTTCTATATTAATTTCCTTAGGATGTTGAGAATGTGATACACATTATAATGCTTTCCCTACCTGATGAGTAATATACCCTTTTTCTTTCACCCTTAGCATTTCAATTACATTTTACCATCACAAGCTGTGTTAAGAATGTATGCAGATGTGTCACAATAAAGATAACCAGGATTCAAATGAGAGTACTTAATAAACATTTCAGCGTTATCTAGAACACTAACAAGAAAATCAAACTCAGCTCTTACAAATATCAATAATAAGAATCTTGGCCAAATCAATGTTAACGTCATTTTTATACTTGGAAAAACATGGAGCACACAATTATGTAGGCTAAAAAAATCAATAACTTGACTCATACTTAAAAGTAAGATAATACATTAAAAGGATGATTTCAAGTATTGTTCATTTAGAATATTCCTATGGAAAGATTCAATTTTACTTCAAGACTTGTGACCAGCAGCACACGGTTACAACTGGGGGACTGGTGTGAGAGAAGCAGTTTGTGGCTATGAAACAGATCAAAACTAACTAGCCATTAGGGAATGGAACCCATGACCTTGATCTCATTAGTACCAGGCTTAAACCAACTGAATGAGCTAAAAACTGATAACATTCTGATACCTAGCAGATGGATGGATTTTCACTCCTTAAAATTCCTTTCTTGGTTCCATATTATTTGTACCAAAATATGACAGCACTCCTGTTTGGTGGGAAAAATGGGGAAAAACGTGGCTTTCAAAGAGGCCTCAGAAATCAATTACTCTGTTTTCTTTGTCTAACAAGTGAGAGAATTGAAGCCCTGAAATGTGAGTTGACCTGCCTAATGGTTGCCACCGGGTGGTGGCAGAACTGGATTTGAACGCAAATCTCTTGGTCTTCACTCCAATTTCAATTTGTGAAGGACTGGCCCTTGGAGGGGGTCGTCCTTGAACTGTTGCAGGCCAGGACGAGTGAGTCCTATCAACGCAGGACAGGCTGAGTGTAGGAAAAGAGATGTTAGGTTTTTAAACTGAAGTTCGCACAGAGTAGAAGTAAGAGAAAGGAGCACAGTGAGAGAGGTTTTATTTTGTTTTATTTTTTTACCATTTATTTTCTTTTAAAAATTTTTTTATTTAAATTCAATTTCGTTAACATATAGTGTATTATTAGTTTCAGGGGTAGAATTCAGTGATTCATCAGTTGCCTACAACACCCAGTGCTCATCACAACAAGTGCCCTCCTTAATACCCATCACTCAATCCCCCCATTCCCTATCCATCTCCCCTCCAAAAACCCTCAGTTTGTTTCCTCAAGTTAAGAGTCCAGTGAGAGAGCTTTTCAATATTCTTCACTGGGGAAGCCTCAGAAAGTCTCCGAAGAATGAAAGCAGTGATTTGTTTAAAATATTTTCCATGTAAAATAACTTTGGCTTCAGAATATTTAGGAATGGAGTAAACCAAAGTCATTGGGTGGGGGCAATCAGTTTGGGTTTAAATAAATCAATACAAAGAATAATAAAGGAATGAGCTAATACTTTGGTTTGAGGAATCAAGGAAATTGATCTCAACTGAAGGACAGATTTGATACATAGGTGTCAGAGGGTAGAGCAGGGTGGAGTGGGAACCCAGGAATGGTAAGGAGTGATGATATTAAGTGAAGACGGAAAGAAGGGATTCATGATGAATTATTAAGCAGTGACTAGATGGGGGAGGGGTGAAGGAACAGCAAAGAAGCTTCTACTAGTCTATTACCATTTAGGGACCGGATGGAGAGAGGTCCTGTAAATAGTAGCAGTTTACCTGAAGAACACCACAGTGTTATCTAGATCCTAATGCTGCGCATTACGTCTGTCTCCGGTGGTGGCACTAAAGGATTCTTTGTAGAAAAATGCAGTAGCAGTCTTATTTTTACATGTGAGTACCTTCAAAATATCTCCAAGTGAACCACGTCTTGGGAACAGCCGAAATGAAATCTTTGAGGTTTTACGGACAGTCTTGGGAGGAGAAAGGCAAGGTATTCCAGAGAATACCAGAGAAGGTATTCCAGAGAATACTCATCTTCATTTTTGTTAGTGGACCTCAATTAAATGCACAGGTCCCAGGCAAGCCTTGCTCTCCAAATCCTTAGACTTCCTCTGATTGGATCATTTTTCCCAGAGGAAAAGTGGAACAACGCACCAGGGATGGCTGTCCTTCAAGAATCAGCTTAGCTATGACCTTTTCTGGAAAACCTGTCCTCATTGACATAGGCGCTTCTCAACTCTCTTTGCTCTGCATACCCTACAATGGCACACATACTGTAAGGCAACGCCCAGTTCCCTGGACTGAATTCCTTGGGGCCGGTTTTTTGTCTGCTCTTCTTCCCTAGCACCTTGCAGAGTGGTCAACATAGGCCATTTATATAAGTTTACAGACTTTTGAACCAACATCTCTGAAAATATACATGAAACAGAAATATCATGCAGAAGTTATCTAGAGAGAAACAATTGATTTATTTTAGAAATAAAAATCTAAAGTTTAGGGTTTTTTGTGGGGAGGTGGTACGGCCTTAGTTTTGCATATAGTTCATGGTCTTTCTTTTCGGCTCCTCCTATAGTCTGCCTTTGGCCATTTCACTGCTTATTATTCAAGGGCTAAGGAGAAAAGGAGAGGAGCTGAAATTCAGATCAATTAATTAGGCTGCTTGGGAGCAGCTCTGAAAAGGGTTGGATGTAGTGGGTGAAATCAATAGTTAACTGGTGGTCTCAGATTATCGATAGCTCTCACTAACCCAGCCTGCGCCACTTCGCACCCCTAAACTGATGGCTGCCCAACATATGAGCATATTTTATAAGCTCATTTCAGCTTCATGGGTTTGTTCCTTTGTTCTTGAGTACATGGCAAGCCTTATGTCCTGATTTTTGGTTTGGAGAATTTGGTCACTATACCAACAGAAGAAATTGTGGGGTGGTCAGCTTCTCTAGGGTAATTTCATGGTCCTAAAGGAAGAAATTAACAGTTTATTTTCTGAAACTGGTTCAAGGAACATTCCTTAAGTAAAAAAAAAAAAAATCAATCAAGAAATAATATTACTTACATTTTGAAGAAGGATTTTTAATACAGTATTTCCATCTGTGATATATTTAAACTCTAGGCCTCAGGCAGCAATTCTGGAAAAAGGCCTCCTTTACCCTTTACGAGATGCAAAATAAATAGTCCACTCCGAGGGCCGGAGCCTTTTTCTCTTTCTTTCCCACCCTTGCAAAATGTTAAGACTTGCTTCTTGCCATTCTGGAAATCACACGTGCTACTCCGATTTTTTTTCCCCTCGAATTGCCAACTGTTATTAACATTACAATGCTTATCACAACTTCAATTACACAAATTATTTTGTAATACCTGCATCTGGTAGAAAAGGAGAACGGTGAGCTGCCCAAAAGGAGGCCTGCAGTCACTAAGTGGAAGGCTGTCAATCCTGAAATACAATACTCTCTCTTGATCTAGTTTTGACGCCTTAACAAAGACAGGTTTTGCTCTTCAGCAAGGCTCAGCGCTCTTGACTGGTTGCACGAAGAGGGTAGCCCTCGCTCTGCCTTTTGCCCGGGTCTGGAAACACCGATTTCTAAGTTGATGAGCGAATCCAAACATATTTCACAACAGAGGCCTAACATGTAGAAGCTGTCCATAAAGACCAACATTTGAGGAACTGAAAGAACACGCAAGTTTTACACGCACACTTTACCCGTGCCTTCTTCCAGTCCTCAAACAGGGGGAGGTTCTACCGCTTGGAAGCTTACAACTTTATTTCTTATTTTTCATGACCTGTGGCATGCATTGAGCCTTTCGGTAATGTTTGCATAAGACCAAGGCCCACTCTTTAATGGCTGAATGAATACATTTACAGTACATGCTGGATTAGCTGCTCTGAGAATTGCCTAAAAAAAAAAAAAAAAAAAAAAAAAAAGTAAAGTGAAAAACAGACAAAGAAATCTATAACCTGAGCAGTCTTTCATATTTGTTTTGACTGTTTTTGAACCAGCTCTGAGGCGGTGACAAGGATATTGAAAAGATGCACCTGAAACAGTATCTGCGGGCAGCTGCATTTGCCAAGCGGCTTTATTGCTGCTTTCCAGCGGCGAAGGCGCAGCAGCAGTAACAGGGAAGCCAGAGCGAGCCTCCCCGGCAGCGGCGGCGGCGGCGGCGGCGGCGGCGGCACCAGCACCAGCGCAGTTTCCCCTCTCCCCAGCCCTGACTCTACGCGCACATGCGCACTGCGCCCGCAGCCCTGGACCATTTGTCAGGACTACTCGTGAGACGGAGAAAAAAAAAAAGAGAAAATTTGGGGGTAAGAAGCGGTTGATCGGATCTAATCTCTAATTAATCAGAAGATTGGTCCGTGCAAAAGCCATTCATTTATTTTTCTGGGTGAGGATGAAAGTTAAGAGACCTATGGAGAGAAGGAAGCGCACCCTCGTCTTGTGAAACAGATCAGGGGAGGGGAAAGGACAGAAGGGGTTTCTCCCCCACTTCTCTGCGCCTCTGGGAAAGAGGAGAAAACTTAATCCCGGGGAAAAAAGTGGGCAAGTGACTCGGAAACGGCTGGAGGGGGAGTCTCTGGGCATCTCACTCTCAAGTAGTGAGTGCGAGTGTGAAAGAGGAACAAAAGAGAGAGAAAAGAGAAAGGAAAAAATGGGGGGAGGAGAGACTTGTATTTTTTTCTTTGCGCGCACACGGGGAAGGGTGTGGGGGGCCGTGCTGAAGGGAGCCGGGGCGAGGCGGCCGCGTCGGGCTCTCGCCGGCGCGCAGGCGGCGGGATGCGTGTGGGCCCCCTCCCCCGCGCCCCCCGAGCTTGTCACTTTGGTCGCTTTCATGACACCGGGCGCGGGGTGGGGGAGCGCGGCGGCGCCGGGCTCCGCCGGGGTGCGTGCCCGAGTGGGCGCCGCGGAGCTGCAGCCCGGGCGGCGAGCGCGGCCGCCGAGGCTGGGGGCGCCGGCGGGGGGCGCGGGGGCGGCCGGGGCGGCGGATCCGTGCGGCGGGAGGCGCGAGCCCCGCGCGCCGCCCCTGCGGCCCCCTCCGCCCGTGTGGCCTTTGTGCCGGGCGCGCACCGGAGAGCGAGCGAGTGAGCGAGCGAGCGCGAGAAGTACAAGTACGGGAGACCGAGGCAGTGGGAAAAGAGGCCGGGCCACTTTCTCCCCGCTCGGGCTGCGGAGAATGGACTGGTTGAATGTGCAGGCGCGTCTCCCCGGCGTGTGCTGTGTGTGTGCGCGGCGGAAAGGCCTCCCCGACTCCCACCGCGCACACGCACACTCACACGCACGCACACACTCGCGGACCCGCGGCGGGGCTCGGCGGCCGAGAGTTTGCGTTTGCTTCCTCGCCGCCTCCCCCTTCCCAACCGACTGTGTGAGAATTTCATATAGATCAGCTCCAATTTCCGCCATTTTGGGAAAGTTGCACAAAAATAAACCCTCCGGTTTATTTCTGCCCGAGGCAGGAAAGTGCTTCGGGAAGCAAGGCGGCGCGGGCCCGCCGCGGCCGTCCGCGCGGGGGAGGGCGCGGGCCGCGGGCCGGGCCGGGAGCCCGCGCCGTCGCGGCGTTCGCCCCGCTCGGTGCCGAGCCGCGCCGGCCAGGGTGCGGGCGCGGGCGTGTGTCGGGAGGCGGCGGCGGCGGTAGCGGCGGGCAGCGGCGGCGGCCGCGCCGGGGCGGCGGGCGGGCGGGCAGGCGGGCGGGCGGGGGGAGGCACGGGGCTGCTTTTCCTGCAACTTGTTTACGCCGCCCTTATATTGGGGAGGCAGAGTGGGGTCCGGGTCGGGCCGCCGCCCGCTTCGCGCCGCGTGCGTGTGCCATTCCGGAATAATGGGTTTTGCACACTCGCGCTTTGGGCCCGGCGGGCCGTCCTCGCGCCGCGGCGGCCGGGCGGGGGGGAAGTAGAGGCCGGCGGGGGTGGGGATCGGGAAGCGCAGGAGCCGAGCCATCCGCCGCGCGCCCCGCGAGCGGGTGGGGGGGACAGGGAGGAAAACTTGTGAGCCCTGGAGGGGGTGGGGGGGCACGGTGGCACGGGCGGGGGGAGGACGCAACTTTTGTGCTGGTGGTAAAACTTTAATTACCTTTAAAGAAAAAGGCCTTTTGATTACCTCCCCCCACCCACCCCTTTCTGGTCAAAGCATGGCCCACAGTGCGACCGTGAGAGAAAGTTTAAAAGCAGGCGGTTTCTTCCCCGCCTTCTCCGCGGAGGGGTGAGGGTATCTGTTTGTCCGTCTGCGCACGGAGAGAGGTGGGGGTAACGAGCCGCCCTCCGGGGTCGCGAAGACCGTAGCCTTTACCCCACCCTTCCACGGGGAGCCGAAGGTAAACGTCGCTTCAGTTTCCCTCCTCCCCGCCTCCCCCCCCCCCCACCCCGCTTCCTTTTCCTCCCCCTCCCCGCCGATTTTTTGAGGGGACCCAAAAAACGGAGTCTCTTTCCTTATGCAACTTCCTCGGGCGCCGTGAGCACGGCCCTTCCCCCTCCCTGCATCCCTTGGCCCGCTCCTTTCCCACCTCGGGTCCACCGCCAGAAAAATGCATTAGAAATCATTCAATGTCTACAGAAACAAAAATAGATTTTTTTAATTGTTCTAAGTTTAAGTTAAGGGAAACTGAGATGAGAAATAAGATTTTGGGTGGGGGGGGCGGGCGAGGGCTGGGCGAGTGCGTCGAATTTTAATTTTGATTTTCCTAGAGCGTTGTTTGTGATATCTTTATTGGTTTGTGGAGCCCGAGAGTCTCTGTACTGGCTAGTTCGGTCGCGTGGATTTTTGCGCAAGTTTTTAGAAAAACACTGACTCGAGTAGAGCATTTCTCCGGAAAGTTTCAAGTGCAGCAAAATAGCGAACATGCAAAACTGGCCAAGGGGAGACCTCTAGTGGTTAAACGCATCTTTAAGTTCGGAAGGCCGAGAGCAAAGTTTGGCCTTTGCTTGTAGCTACGTAGTCTGTTCAGACGTGGAAGTAATTAGAAGACCTGAGCGAGCAGCCAGATGTTGTGTGAATGGATGCCGATCACAAATAGAAGGTTTAGGAAATTGGAGAGCAGATAAGTTCTGACGATCCAGAGCCTGTAGCATCGATCCCTCTGCGTTTATATGGGAAAAACGCTTTGCTTTTATCCGGGGATCTGAGATGGGTCCATAACTGGGTTAGAAACAGTTTGTCTTTATTTATCATCGTATTGTTTTTAATCAATAAAGAGTCACAGCAGGTCGTTTCATTTGGAATGTTAATAAAAATGCGAAGTGTTTAAAACTTTGAAAAAAAAATGAAGGAGACCTGTGATTGAAATTTGTCTTTTATATAAACGGACCATTTTATTCTCTGGTAAATACAATTAAAGACTGGTACTTAGTTTCTTAACCGTGCAGTTATATATAGTCATAAAGTAAGTGGTCCTTTTTAGTTCTAAGAGTGTAATTTTGTTTCACTGGTTAAAACATTATTTTCAGAATACATTGTGTTTAAGTTGTGATTTAAACATTTACATACATGGGGGGAAATTGCTTACATAATATCTATTCATTTGCCAGTGTTTGTTCTGAGAAGTAACTTTAATTTTAAAAATAAAAGCACTGAGAAAAATTGAAATCGAATCAAATGATCCCTGTAACTTTCATGTATTGTTCATACAAAGGGGGAATCTTTAATTTAGGAATTTAGGATAAGGGAGTAAGAATGGTAAGACCCATTTCATCTCATCCAGAACTAGTTTATTTTATTTTTAATATAATGAGTGGTATTGTGTGAAATTATGCAATAAGTCAGTGATTCAAAATTTAAACATATTAATTGTGGACTTGAAAGCTTTTTTATGACAATGCATTGATTTTATTTTTCCACTCTTTCAGTTAGTGCTGGACCTTTAGGAGAAGTGTTGGGGGGTGGACAGGAATCCTAAAGACCACTGGAGAGTTATTTCTTCACCACCACTAGGTAAGATTTGCCTGTCGAAACAAATTGTGTGGTATATTTGCAAACGTTAAAAGCTGTGCTTGGGAATCAGGAAGGAGAATGTGGGGCAGTGTTGGCAGAAAAGCATCATTTTGTGGTGGCTGCTTTGAATGCATGAAAGTCTTGATGTGAAGTGTGATTGAGGCTCAAGTAAAACAGTAGGAAAATTTCTGAGATTGTGCTGGATAATTTATGTACTGCCTCCTTTACTAGATTCCTAATTTGCATTTCATTTGTACCTGTTTTCTGCTGAAAGTAAATAATTTTATTCCTTGGAATTGAAAAAATGGGAAAACTAGAACAAAGCACTTGTAAGTTAATGTAACTGTTGTAACCCAGTGATATGGAAGATTCTGGAACTTGTTAAAATTTTGTAGGTGAAATTTACAACAAGAGCTTTGGGGTATTTAAGTGATTTAACTTTTGTGGCTTAAATCCAGTGTGGCCCCACTTGTGCCAAATATCATGTCAAAGGGCTGTAGTGACTTTTCCTGTGTATTAACATAGACTTGTCAACTTTTGAACTATCTTCACAGAATATATGGCTGTTGTCTAATAAGATCCCTGTGGTAATTTTGGAGGGTTCTTGCTGGTTTATCTCCAGTAATTCAGGGCCTATTTTCAGGACAAAAGTTGTTCTCAGGCAAAGAGGGCAGCCTGCTGTAGGTAAACCATCAAAGTATATTTGTGCTACTCTAGTGCTTTCTTGTTATACCTATAATCCCCCTCTCCCTTTAATTTTTTTCCTCTCCTTTTTTGCTTCTTTTTATTTGATCTGTCTTAAGTGTTAAAGGAGTTGCTAATTCTTGTTCAGCAAAAACAAATAAAACAAAATCAATTAGACCTACCTTTTATGAGTAAGACTAATAATCCTCATTGGGGTATCTTAGAACGAGGATAGGTATGACCTAGATGTCAACACTGAATAATTACTGGTGTAAAAATGATTGTTAACAGGAGTTCGTTGTCATTTTCTGCTTGTGGATGGTTTTGAGTGGAGTAATTAGTGAAATAAATAGATGAGGTCCGTGTGGGTGATGCAACAGAGACGGTGGGGTGAGAGCAACTCCTAGAAGATCATGCAGATGGAAGTAGAGTATAAGCAGAATAGAAGATGTTTCCTAGGGTGTTGATTTTCGTGTTTGGACATGCCGGGTGGAAGACAGTGACTCTTTTTTTCACTGTGGATAGAGTGTGGCTGTGGATAGAGTGCTAGAGTGGGAATCAGAAGACAGTTTGACCTCTAAATGTATCACATTTTATCAGTCACTTTACCTCTTTCAGCCTAGATTTCTCCATCCGGACAATGGGGGCAACAGTGCTTGCCTCACTTCCTTTGTTGAAAGGATAAAATTAAGTAAGGTTTTGAGAACTATAAAGACTTATTCAAATGTTTGGTAGTCATATTACCATTTTACCTTAGTCAGGTTTTGTGAAGGGCAGGAAGTAGGTTGTAAAGGGCAGAACAGAGTGATTTAAATCCTGGCTGAAATGATGACATTGGTTTCTGGTATATATATTATGTGGACTTGTCACAATACTTCCGGGGGATATTTCTTTTCTTTAGGAAAAAAATAGCTTATCTTTAATAGTGTTGGCTCATTGCAGGAAGGGACCATGTTTTAACATGATGTTAAATATAAACTGAAATGTATTTATCCCAATCTGGTCATTTAAAAGGTAGGAGTAAGCGAGATAAGTCAAATTAAATATGATGCCTAATTGTGGAAATGGGAGGGTAGTGAAAGTAGAAGGGTTGGTGTGAGGGGAATTCATGTGCTGTAATTAATATTTTAGTTGTGTGAGTCTGCTGGGAAAGGAGCATGAGAAAATAGCTAACTGGGGTAGTAAGATTTATACTCTAGGGGTCAGAAAATGGGTCCTGCAGATGATTGTGGATTTAGGGAAAAGTCCATGCAGGACTTCCCCTACACCCCACTTAATGCTTTTTAGACCCCTTTGCTACTTTATTCTAATTATAACCAACTGCCTGTTACCTAAATAGAAAAAAAAAGTCGCAAGGATTGACTGTCATCGTTCTCAATTTGCTGATACTGAACTTGACAAATCCTGACAAGTTTTAGTTCATCTCTCTTCTTTTGTAGATTATCCAATCACTGTTCCAAGAATTCAAAAACCCAATAGTAGGGGAAGAAGAAATATGTGTCCTGTTGAATTCATTGGTTGGTTCTTGAATAGTTTCTCCTGGTTTGTTTGGTAGTTTATTTCTAAGAACACATATTTCAATTAAGGCATTTTGTTGCAGATGCAGTTAAGATGGGAAATTTATAAGAGAAGTTACTTTATGTAATATGGAACAAGGGTACCTTTGGGGTGTGGAGGATGAGTAACTTGAATGATCCCTCTTATAATGTTTCTACTAGTTAACTAGTTGTTTTTTTTTAATAAATATTTTATTTATTTATCTGACAGACAGAGATCACAAGTAGGCAGAGAGAGGAGGAAGCAGGCTCCCCACTGAGAAGAGAGCCCGATGCGGGGCTCGATCCCAGGACCCTGAGATCATAACCTGAGCTGAAGGCAGAGGCTTTAACCCACTAAGCCACCCAGGTGCCCCTAGTTAACTAGTTTTTGTGGAGCTCTTATAGTGCTGAACACCAAAAACTAGGTCTTTGCCCCTGAGTTTCCTGGACCCTAACCCCAGGAGTGGACACAACTCTGAGCTGTTAAGAAGAATATAGCAGCTCCACTTGGTCAAGGGACCCTGCGCTCTTGGGAGCCAATGAGTCAGGAAACAGATTCCTGGGTTCACTGAGGGGGACAGTGCTGTATAATTGTATATACAATATTCTATCCCTTTCTTAATGCTTCGTCTTCAGAAATTAATATGAAGCTCTTTATCCAGGATCATGAAATTTCTGAATTGTATATCCAGTGACGGTAATGGGTTTGGGTAGTTCTTTTCTGCGTTGACTAGTGTGTTCACAAAGATAACTTTCTGGTGGAGATTGCTCTACTTGCTCACACTGAGGGATTCATTTCTCACAAGAATTTGGGGGACACCGTGTTTAAAGAGAACATTTATACCTTCGTATGTGTGTATATTTGCATATGACATCTTGAAATTCAGGGTATCTGTAGAAGATAGATTTTGTAAAGGATCTCATTATCCAACGGGAATATTCTCAGGTTGTCCCTTCAGTAAGTTAAATTATTTTACTGATATGTGAGGACATGAGTAAATAGTGGCATATTTGTACTAAATTTGTACTGATTGTAGCAGCAGCTATACAGCAAGTAGATGAAACAAAACACCAGGAAAAAGGTACCCTTACAATGTAAGCGAGTTTGATTTATGAAGTCAAAATGAGAAAGACATAGAAGAAATTTCCCCATTGAGGAGACAGGGTGGTTTGGGGGAAAGAACAAGGACTTTTGAGAGGAACTTGAATGAAGCTGGGTGATCTTGGATGAGAGCTTCCTTAAAAGTGGACCTAGAATTGGTTACTTGGAAAGTGATGGAGGAATTACATGTGTATTATACATAATAGTTAAGTGCTTCCTTTATTATTATTCTTCCTGTAATCCAGATTTTGTGTCAATCAACAAATATGTATTGAGCACCTAGGTTTTGGAAGTCTCATTTGAAGAGTGCTTCACAATCCTCACTTAAAAGGAAGTGGTGATGCAACATGGGGGCTTAAGTGGGTAGGAGAAGAATCAATGAAACAAGATGGTATTGGGAGGGAGACAAACCATAAGTGACTCTTAATCTCACAAAACAAACTGAGGGTTGCTGGGGGGAGGGGGTTTGGGAGAAGGGGGTGGGATTATGGACATTGGGGAGGGTATGTGCTTTGGTGAGTGCTGTGAAGTGTGTAAACCTGGTGATTCACAGACCTCTACCCCTGGGGATAAAAACATATGTTTATAAAAAATAAAAAATTAAAAACAAAAAATCAAAAAAAACAAAAAAAAAAACAGCGTCAAATGAATGAATGGGTTAGGGCATTACAAAGAAAGCAGCAGACCTTGGCCTCCATGTGTTCGTAATTCCATTTGAGGAAATAACCCGCACCACGTACAGTACAGTGGTGACTAACAAAACAAAGCCACCGTTCAGTGCTCCTGCTTCAGAAGGGTAGAGATGAGCACAGTGAGTACTCTGGTGGAACCACTGGATGTGGCCTTGAACCTATTACTATGGTAAGGACCTGGGAGGTGGGTCGCCCTCTGTAAAACACTGCCAAATGTTGCTCTATTAAGTGTGATTGTATATGAGTGCCTTCTGAATGTCAGGCATTGAGCTAGGCGCTTTATATTCTTTGATTCATTCATTCATTTATTTATATATCCAACAAATGCTAAGTGCCTTCTGTCTTCCCAGGTGCTAGTGTCGGCACTATTATCTCTAACACTTTCCCTAACCTTGAGGAGTTGATATTATTTTACTTTTAGAGCAAACTGATGCTCAGAGATACTTAGTAATAGTCTAAGTTCATATTATACAGTTTGAAAGGGCTGGGACCAGGGAAACTGATACTGGCTTATGATTATCTTGTTAGGTCTTTAGTTTCTAATTTTTGAAAAAGTAATTCTTAGAATATTTTTAAGAAAACACATTTCCAGATTAATGTGCTCACTTTTATAGATTGGTTTACTAAGATAAGCAATAGCAAACAGGTATCAGAAAAAATAATGGGAAGAAAACTTTATCTCTTCCCTTTCCCTTTTTTTTTTTTCTTTTTTAAAGCAAGAATTGGGAAAAGACCAATTACTGAACTATACTGAAAGAAACACCTTGGTCTGGCTCATGGCCTTGAAATGATTATAAACTGTTAAGAAAACATAACTCAGATTAGGTAATTCTCATACCTAATATGAGAATATGTGAAAAAGGTTTCATTTGTTCTTTGTAGAAAGAGACTAGATGAGGCAGTAGGGTTAGTTCCCCAAAAATGTGGATCATTCAGTCAGTAGAAAGGATGGGACCTAAATGTGTTAAAGTGAACACAAAAGATGATGGAGTTTTCTCAGAAGCAGGATTATTAAAGGGAAGAAGAAAAATAAATGGAGGGAGAGAGATATTGGTGGGGAGAAGTAGGGGGGCAGGGCTGAGTATCGAATGCTGGAATCAAAATTTAAAAAAAAAAGAAAACAGGAAATATGACTAATAATACATTCAACAACAGTGCTATGGTAACTGTTATACTCTTTAACCAGAAGAGTATGCTCATGCTTGCCAGTTGAAGGGAAGAGTCTCTATTTATTCATTGTTTGCTGTACTGCAGTGGGAGTCAGGTAATATCTCTGGTATATGAGTTATGGTCCATCAGATGGAGCTTCAGTCTGATGTAGAAGGACACCCCTGCACACATTGATCATAGGGTAATAGACGGTTTCTCCTTTAAGGGAGCTCTGTCTCTATAAACTCTTTTGAGCATGTGCTACAGGCAGGCTGTTTTAAGATTGGACGGTAGCTTTATGTTACGTGTAATTTTGTAACGTTAAACTCCTTCAGTAGTAGAACATTTTGAGTAGGATTGCTCAGGCCCCAAAAGTCATTTGATTATTTTCCCTTCATCTGTTACACTGACTGAACCCTGAACCATGAATTGAAATTCCTAAGTGATCAGTGTGGTCAGGTTGTTAAGCGGTCGAAATAATTCACCCTTTTGCTTTGTGTTCTTATTTGGTGGATTTGAGGCCTAGCTGTTCAATCTGTTGATAAGGAGTTTAGCTACAAATGGTTATCAAGATAAACTTATAGACTTGACTCGTGTGAGAGAAATAAAATCTGGTCACATCTACTTTATTAGATACAAAAGAGAAATCAAGTGTAAATCTCTTAATTTTAGCTCTGTGTTCTATAAAAATATGAAGCGAGTAAGAAAAAAGATCCCACTTTTAGCATTTAAAAATTATGAAATGAAATAAGAGAAAAGAACAAGATACTACTTTTAGTTTTTCTTTTTTGAGTTTCTGCACATTTTGCATAAGCATGGACATATCTATGTCAGACAGGTTCTTGTTCTTTTTATGCCCTTTGAGTCCCCTTAATGGGTGTAAAATTTCTATTATGACTCTATTAGTGTAGTGATGTTGATGATATGATAGCACTTGTCAGGATATTTTTGCCTCAAATCGAGATATGTTGCCCTCCACACTAAAAGTGAACTTCCAATAAAAGCATTTGATGAGAATATATTAAATATGCCATAAGCCTGTTAATGTCAGTTTGTGATTTCGTTTTCTATGTACATTTTTTTTTCTTGAAAGGCATATTTCATTTTCTGTTCCTCCTTTAGAGGAAGTAAGTAGGTTAGGCCACAGAATCTCAAATAATTCATCCTTCTTACAGTAACAAGCGGGAAGGCAGGAAGTTGAGATTTTGTAAAAGGTTGCTTTTGGTGACTACCCCTTTGTGTATAATCTCCATGGCAGAAAAGGTAGCAAATCAGATAAACCATAGCTGCATTAATAGGATCATTGTCATTAGCATACGACCAGGAGATACGTTTTGAGAAAATATCAATTAAGAAGGAACCATCCCATAATCGATTTCATATATTTTTTTTAAAGATCTTATTTATTTACTTGAGAGTGAGAGAGAGAGACGGTGTGTGCACACACACAAGTCGGGGTGGAGGGGCAGAAGGAGAGGTAGAGGGAGAAGCAGACTCCCCACTGAGCAGGGAGCCTGATGTGGGGCTTGATCGCAGGACCCGGGGGTTCATGACCTGAGCCGAAGGCAGAGGCTTAACCCACTGAGACACCCAAGTGTCCCTCAGCTTCATATTTAGAGAAAGTGGGGATTAGTTGCCACTCAGTCATCTACCAAATAAGGATAGATGTGGACAGAAGACCCAGATTTTCAAAGATTGTTCTTGACGGTCCTGAGATTTCATTTCTTCCATTGAAATGATCTAGAATTTTGCCTACCTAAAATCTATGAACTTGGGCCCTGGGGGCAAAATTTTACATCTTTCCACAACAGGATCTCAATTCCAGTATGTGTGCGATTCAGAGTTCTTATCAGGCGGGCGAGTAGAATATCAAAGCTGGTATCTTTCATGCTTGATTTGAAAGGAAAATTTTTCTTTGTAGCAATATGTGTTTGTTGAGAGATGCTTCAAATGTGAGTTTAGATTTGTCTCTTATCCTTATTGAATAAACCTGCTTAAGAGGTTTGAGTTTAACTTCTTTTGATGTGTCCTCCACTGACACTTAAATAAGGAGCGTTTCTTGGAGCCAGTAATGTTATGCTTCTGCCAACAAGGCAAGTGAATACTTAGCAGCCTAGCTGGGAGTTAGAATGTCACTGAAGAATATGAGATAGATGGACAAATGAATTCGATCTTTTTTTAAAATTTAATTTTTTTTTCAATGTTCCAAAAGTCATTGTTTATGCACCACACAATACATGCCCTCCTTAATACCACCATCAGGCTTAGTTTGATCTTTTTTTCTGATTTCCCCTCTCCCTAATTCCCACCCACAACTAGTCTGTTTCATTTTCTCCTTCTTTTTTTATTCATTCACTTAATAAATTTTATTGATATCTACAGTGGGTATTCATAAGGGATAAGGAAATGAATAAGTCAAGGTCCCTTTCCTCCAAAGTCTGGTCAAAGTAGATGATCATGATACACTGTCAGAAATATTATGATGGGGTTATAGATTCGTTCTTCCTAGTCTCTCTTCTGGTGCGTATCACATACACAGGCTCCAGTTCTTATAAAGAGGGGGACTTATTCTAGTTCCTTGGGGACAATCCCTAGTTCTGGTCTGTCTTTCTCCTACTGGCCTTTTGCAAGACCTGGAACCGCAGTTGGTATGTGAGGAAGCTTTTGTACCTCCTCAGCAAAAATACCCATAAGGTTGCCAGTGGTCTACTCTTGGGTCATCATTTAGAGATTATGTCCTTCTGACTTTTTTGGTTGCTATAATATTCTTTTCTTTATAAGAATGTGGCAAAACTGAAACTAACTCATTTTGAAATTTTCCATGTCCGTGAAATCCAGAGTCTTACCATCGATCTTAACATCCCATTTTTCTTTACCTTCGCCTCTGGACTCCTGAGAAATCACTTAGGGCTTTGTGGTGCAGAGGCCTCGGCCTTTGCAGTTATCATTCCTGTGCTCTGGTATGCTTCAGATACTGGGTAAAGTGGTGCCTGGAGGGAACGTGGACACTGGAGTGCGGTTTGTTTTGTTTTCTTCAAAATAGCTACGGCTCCGTGTACTGCATGTCTACCATATGCCAAATACTCTTAGCACACATGATCAAAACACAGATTTTTACAACTCTGTAGATATTCCCCTTCCATTTTATTGACGAAGGAGCCTAACGCTCAGGAGAGGTTACGTACCCTGCCCAGGATTATGCAGTAGTTTGGAAAATAGGAGACTAGGACTCAAACCCAGGTGCTGTGGCCCTGGAGCCCGTGCTTATCACCCTCACACTAGACTGGCTTCTGTTAGCTAAAATGCAACAAGCCGGGCCATGTGGGATAGTCTGAGGGCCACTGACTTGGGAGACAAAAGTTTTCTTGGCTGCATGACCTCCATTTTCTTGCCTGTAAAATGGAATCAGTCTCAAGAGTAGTCGTGAGGGTCAAACAGGCTGCTTTTGGTGAGATCCTTTAAAGTAAATGGCAACTCATGGAGGAGGTCTCTCTGCTCTGGTCTGTCTGTATCCCCTTCATGTATATTAGGCTTTTTGCCTTTGGCCAGTCACCCTTTTGTAGGTGTGTATTTGTGAGTGTGTGAGTTTGCCCCTTATAGGCTGTGTACTTCAGAGAGCTGAGGTCACAAGGGTGCAGGCCATCAGAGAGTAAGTCAGAAAATGGTAGACAGGCCTGAGGAGTCAGAGGCTGTATCTTTCTTAGGATCGCTTTCTCCAGCCTGGACTTCAAGGACTACACGTCCAGAGGGCGTTCTCCGGTCTAAGACACTAAGAGTCTTACCCCTCGGATGCAGGTTGGGAACTAGATCCAAAGGTAGCATTTGTAGCTGGATCTAACCTGAAGAGGAGTCCGTTTTATTCCTGTAAAATGCTCTCTACTTTCATGTTATTTCCTGAATTTATTTTCCATAGCTCAGCATTTTCCCGAAGGCCAGGGGCAGGGGGTAGAGGACTCCATGGAATTCGATGCCCTGTGATAATAGAGTCACAAGGTGAGGGGACCGTGGGAAGCTTTGGCTTGGCCAGTACTTCCCAGATGCCACAGTGCTGCTGACGTGCGCTGTACGTGTCCTGAAGACCCCCGGGGTATTCACATCTCTCTCAACAAGACAACTGCATCACAGGCCCTGAATAAATGGTCTCCTAAAGGCTGTGTTTTGAGGAATAGGCTGGAAGATGTTGCCCTGGCCTTTCATCTAGTTTTGTTGCTAAGCCTCCGCCTGGCCTGCAGTGTGTGGTCAGACGAGCATGGTAGCAGAGAGAGCCTGGCCTTCAGGCCCAGCTCCCTCCCTTTATGGCAAAGCCTTCTCTGTCACTGGAAGTATTGGCTTTTGAAGAAGGGTGATGGTCGAGGGAAACAAAAGCAAAAATAAACTGTTGGGACTCCACGAAATAAAAAGCTTTTACACAGAAACGGAAACCATTAATGAAACAGAAAGGCATCCTACTGAATGGAAGGAGGTGTTTGCAAGTGATATATCCAATAAGGGGTTAATATCCAAAGTATATAAATAGCTTACACAATGCAATACACACACACACACACACACCAATCCAATGTAAAGATGGGCAGAGGACTTCAATAGACATTTTTCCAAAGCAGACCTGCACATGGCCAATGGACAAATGAAAGATGCTTGACATCACCCACCATACTGGAAATGCAAATCAAAACCACAATGAGATAAGAGCTCATACCAGTCAGAATGGCTACTGTGAAAAAGACAAGAAATCCCGAGTGTTGGGTGAGCATGTAGAATGAAGGGAACTCTCACATGCTGTTGGTGGGAATGCGATTGGTGCCTCCACCATGGAAAACAGTATGGGAGTTCCTCAAAAAATTAAAAAATAGAAATACTGTTACCGTATGATCCTGTAATTCTACTACCAGTTAATTATCCAAAGAAAATGAAAAATACTAATTTGAAAAGATATATGCATCCCTGTGTATTGTGGCATTACTTATAATAGCCAAGCTATGGAAATAATCCAAGTGTCTAGCCATAGATGAATGGATAAAGAAGATGTGATACACACAGACACACACACACACACACACACACACACACACACACAGGAGTATTACTCAGGCATAAGAAAGAATGAGATCTTGCCTTCAGCAGCAAGTGGATGGACCTAGAGGGAATTATGCTATGTGAAACAATCAGACAGAGAAAGACAGAAACCACATGGTTTTGCTTATATGTGGAATCTGAAAAAACCAAATGGACAAATAAAAAGACAGACTTTCAGGTATAGGGAACAAACTGCTAGTTGCCAAAGAGGAGGGGAGAGGGGGGATGGGCAGAATAGGTGAAGAGCATGAAGAGGTATAAAAAGAGCTAGTAGTCTTTTCTGGAGCTATGTAAACATGAGATATTATGAATAATAAAATATCTGCTTTTATGGAGTGATCTTGAGTCTTGTGATACTTAGATTTTGAACAGGTGCCTTACCGTAAGAGATACTACAGAAATACAATTAAATAAGAGAAAAGTCACTGTCTGATATTTTTAAGGTCACTCAAGAGCTCGAATAATTGTTAAATCAGATAATTATAATAAAAAGCTAACATTTTATTGACTGCTTACTACGTGATAGGCACGAAGCTAAGGTATTAACCCATTTATCTCATGGAATCTTCACCATTGTCCACAGAAGAAAGGGTCCCTTCTCCACCCTTTCTAGGTGGGGGAATTGAGACTTCCAAGGTTAACCCGTCTGAGGTTACTGGGTGGGCAGTTGTCAGATTTTGCAAAGTGAAATGGAGAGGAGGAAGGGAAGGCAGTGGTTGAGGAGAGGGTGAGGGATGGAAGAGGGAACTGGTGCGCTCACGGCAAGTTTTGAGGATGATCCATGAATTATTTTGTTTGGTTCGTGCTGATGCTTTTAGGGTTTACATTCCTGACTCTTTGCAAAAGACAGCTTGTCTTTTTAGCCCAAACTGATTAAAACCAGGTGCTGGTATCTCAGTTCTTTCATCTGAATGACAGAATTTTAACCCGATTCTGCTTTTGAGGTGATGTTTATCCCCATTTTATAACCACTCCCAACTCACAGCCGTATCCTCTCTGTACCTTATTTTTGAAGAACACACGGGTTAACTATAAAGCTATAAAATGTAACTCTAAAAAAAGCAACTGTAAGATTATTTGAACTCTTTAACTGCTCTTAGTGAACATTAACTAGCCATTCATTTGAGCAAGAATGACCCAGCTACAGTTAGCTCCCTTTCTTAATAATCTTTATTTCTCACTCTATCTGTAGATCCAAACTTTTGGTTTCTAGGTAGTGGCCACTCTTTCCCTTGATTTTGAGCATCCTGGATTGGGTGACTTATCTCTCGAGGGACTCTCGTCTTCGTCTCAGTGCTAGAAAGGTTCTTCACCTTGACTGTGCCATAGGAGCTTGGCACTGGGGGGGGGGGGGTCCGTGCCCCTCGCTTGGAGCTGCCGCTTGTTTGATCCACCAGTGGCAGATGTGAATGAAGGGACTGTGTGAAGGGGGATTATGAAGGACACACGGACTGCTTATCTCCAGTCAAAATAAGATAACGGCAGATTCTTGACATTTGTGAAGGATATATCCCAAGGCAATCGCCAGTTCAACTTGAGAAAAAAATCATTGTAATATACAATTCCTTCCTTCAGATTACTAAAGTATAACTGAAAAATGTAAATCATCTCTCTAGACCTTAACTACTTATCTTGCTTGATGAGCAATTTTTGTACTGTCTGGAGCACTTATTGAAACAAATTCACACATCTTTTCTACTTACTTCCTTTTGGAGCATTTGGTAGTTTTGTTCACACAATGTGTCTGAGTCATCATTGCATTTGACATTTCAGTCTTTAATTTATCTGAAACTTCTATTTTGTGGCTAGGCCTAGCGCTTTCATAAACATTTCCATATTCCCCTCATTCTGTCATCAACACTAGAATCAACTAGCAGTTAATGTTGTTTGTCTCATTTCTTAACAAGAAACGATGTTTTATCTCTTTCTTTACAGCGGCCATAGACTAAGACTCAGTACTCTGCGTAAGAGCATCCCTGGACCATGACTGGTCCAAGTGACTTGCCCTTGCATGTCTCTGAAAGATAACAAAGTGCTGAATGTCACGGGAACTTCAGATGCCTCTCAGGAACGATAGAAGCCATAAATAATCCTTGAATGCCAGTGATCTACTATACATTTCTGATACCCGAGTTGGGGGAAAAGTGAACCTTACCTTCCTCTTCTCATCCATCTGTGGAGCTGATGCATTTGCATATATTGCTAAATACCTACTATTTAAATGACCCAAGAGTTTTGGGGAAGTTGACTTCCCTTAATGACTTCTCTGCTATTGCTTCCGTTGTTGGCAGCAATCACAAACTGAATGTTTTCATGGGAAGACCTGCCATTCGTTACATGATCTATTCTGAATTGACATGAGAAGGGGTTTAGAAACATTTTTTAGATTATATTTTTTCCTCTTAAAAAAATGTGAACAGTCAGCAGGTATAAAGGAATGTCTAGAGAGCAGATTCCCTCCCGTGGCTGTCTTGCAGCAAACTGTTGCCTCCTCCTGAGGGCCGCCAGTGTTGTTACCAGTTTCTGATGAATGCTTGCAGAGAGGATGTCTGCCTATATAATAAGCATATGTATATCCTTTGTTTTATAGAAGCAGTAGGACACAGTTTTTATACTTGGCATAAAATTAGAGTATTAGTCCTGTGTTGGAGCTCTTTCTGTATCACAACGTAAAGAGCTCATTGTTTTTTATAATGGCATTAAATGCCATATGGATGTGCTGCAGTGGTCCTTAATTGATGGACTTTTGGATTGTTTCCAATTTTTTGACCTTATGACTAGACCTGTTGTCAGTGAATAACACTTTACATTTTTCCTTCTTTTGTATGTGTAAGTAACTATAGAATAAATTTTTAGGAGTAGGACTGCTGAGTTGGAGGGTCTGTTCTTGGAAATTGATCTCCAGAGAGGTTGTTTTCATTTATAATGCCACCATCAATGCATGAGAGGGCCTGCTTCCCCATATCCTCATAACATAGAATTTTCAAGTATAAGATATTAACTAATCTCCTCATTGCCTGCTGTTTCTTGAAAACTAGTGGTGTATGGTAGGTTGAGGCTTCCAGGGATTTATTCACGTGAGAGACTGAGCACATTCATCCATTAGATACAATGTCCCAAGGGAAAGATAAGTTGCAAAGCTTTGGTTTAGAGGCAAGGAATGGTGCAGGAGAGAGATACAGAAGGTAGTTCTGAGGACAGTGTTGCATGTCGTTTAATCTGTCCTCCAGAGGCTAAGGGCAACAAGATTGTCATAAAAATGAGTAATATCTAAAGTGAACTGTTACACCAAAGAGGGACTTGGGGAGTCTAACACGTTTGAATCGGTGTCAATAGTAATGGTCTCTGCCTTCAGTAAAGTCATCGGTTCCTAACAGTGGGCATTGGTAGAAGCACCTTGGACATCAGAATGCTTGATTTTAGCCATTTCTAGTCATGATAGGAAAGCTAGTAGGAATCAAAAGATTAAAAGCTGCAGTGGTGTATTTGCTGGATATGTGAAACCCACAGTGGTCTTTTTTGACATCTGCAGTGGCTGGGAGACTCTTAGGATTTAGAAGAGGTTTAGAGGAAAATCGTGGATCTTGACTGATAGTGCAGAGGACCCATCATGGTGCACTTTGGAGATGCTTCTTTAGGAAATCTCAGCATCATTAAGAAGAGATTAGGGATGAGATTTTCTGCAGAATGAGAAACGCTGTTTGTGACTTGCCTTGTGAGGAACTCTACTACCTACTTGCTTTTTATGGTCCGTGGAATAAAGGTTACACATGGAGTTGTGGAATAGCACCAGGTGATAGTTAAAGAAAACATAAAACAAAGCATTTTAAGTTCTTAAAACAAACAAGCTGCTTCATTCTTAGGACCCCAACTGATTGAAATGAAAGGACTTTGTATGTATGCAAGTATGCCTTCCGGAGAAAGAAAACAAGGGAGGAAGACTTAGGGTGTCATGAAGAAGGAGCTTCTGTTAAAATAATATTGGTTGATGGCTGTTCTGTCTGATGACGATATGATAGACAATGTCCTAGCCATTCAGCAAGTAGCTACTTGGCTTCAAAATCAGATAAGGGGAAAGAACACATGGTAAATATTTTTATGCTATCATATTTTATACACAGTGTTCACAAACCTTAAAGTGAAACAATGAATAGAAATTTTTGTAAATTTTATGTGCTTATAAGTAGAGTACAATGTGAAACATTACTGATGTTTTGTGGAACAAAAGCAAATTCTAAGTATTTCCAAAAATGTGTCATGAGCATTTACTTCAGGTTTTGTACAGTGCTAACTTTTAGATTTCTCCTGCTTTCTATTCCTTCTCCTAGTCACAGGATTTTGTCGTTGTGAATTTTATGCATTTATGATTTTTAAGTGGAAAAAGACCGAAATTCTATTTCTGTTGTATATATGTCTTAATGACACTTGGTTATTAATAAGCATGTATTTGATATTTATTAAAAGGATACACATTGCACTGATATACATAAATCAAAAACTTCAGCCCTAGTAAATTTGTTTCTTGATTTGTCATGTCTAAAGGAGTAACTTAGGGAAAAGTAGGTTTAGCCAGATTCTTAGAGGCATAAGACTCTGAGACAAAGACAAGACAGTGGTTGAGAATAAAAGGCCATGGTTGGAATTAGACCTGGTTTCAGATATTGACCATGCCACCGGATATGGTTTTGGGTAAATTCCTGAGCTCTACAACTCACTTTCTTCAGTGTAGACCGGAGGAATTTTAGAATTGATCTTTTTGTGAGCAAGAAATAAATGAAATAATGTATGTAAATTGCTGCTTTGACTCCATTTCTGGAAGAGGTTGAGATTGAAATAATAAATTTTAAAGTATATATAGTATGTCTTACTGGTGTAATTGTAGTACCTGGTGATAACTGTAGTTAGAGATAGAGCAGGAAAACAGTCCTTTTCTATGGATCACTCGCTTGTTACCCAGTTTATCCACCAGGGGGAAAAATTATTCTGTAATTCTACTGTCTATCAAGAAGAAGTTGCCACTCCTCTAACACTTCACAGGGAAGTGGATTTTGTTGCTGATCCCTGTTTAGTGAGGTAGGAGTCACCGAGCGCTTAAGCACAGGTCTTAATTCACTTAACGTCTTCTCTGTTTCTTAGATTAATCTTCTTCAGGCCTTCACATCTTAGTTCCTGTTTTAAGGGTGAAGTCTAATGATAGTGAAATCTAGTACTTCTTCAAATTCAGACTGTATAAATTTTGAAATGATCAGAAGTAGATAATATGTAACACTTGAAATTGGCTCATTTAAAGGGGACAAAGGAAGAAAGAATATGGAGGGATCCAATAAACTTCAACAAAAGCTAACTATAATTCAAAGAAACACAGGTTTTTTCTATTGACTAAAAATAAATGTGTATTATGTATCTAAAGAGATTGCATTTAAAATATATTTCTTTTATAGAATAGAATTTAAATAGAATATAAAATAGAATTTTTCAAGCACTGCTAAATGAAAGATGTGGTATAATAAACTGCTGTGGGCCCTTAAGATTTCTTGAGAATTACTAGCATGTTGCCTGTTTATTTCACCACTTCACCCTCTTGACTAATTTGTAGCAAATTCCTATCTTAATCGTTCCATCTGTCAGTTTCAGTTGACAAGGATGAAGTCCCCTTTTGAAAGTATATGCCATCATCATCCCTTCCGAAAAATAAACATTTTTGTACATCATCAGATAGCTAGGTGGTATTCATGTTTTCCTTCCTGTCTAATTTTTGCCATCTTCTTTAAGAAATGGTTTAAATCAGGGTTCAAACAAGATCTGTGAATGATGGTATTGTGATTTATTAATATGTTTCTTAAATCTCTTAATCTAAGTTTCATATTTCCTCTTCCATGTATTTTTTTACTCCTGGCCTTGTGCATGTGTATGTGTCTGTGTGGCAGAAAACCAAGTTTTTAATCCTATACAGCAGTGGCTCTCAAATCTCTCTGACACTCTTGAGAATGATTAAAAACTCCAAAGAGCTATTGTTTGTATGGGTTATATCTACTAATATTTCCTGTATTCAGAATTAAAATACATAATTTAAACTATTTACTTAAAAATAACAGTAGCAAACCTATTATGTTAATATATGTCTGCACAGTTTTAATGAAACCTAATCATAGTTTCCATCATGGAAAATGGGAGAAGTGGCACTCTGTTACATTTTGAAAGTCTCTTTAATGTCTGGCTTAATAAGAGATAGCCGGATCTTCATATCAGCTCCTGCATTCAGTCTGTCACAATATGTTGTTTTTGTTGAAGCGTATGAAGAAAATCTGCTTCACACAGATGTGGGGTTGGAAAGGGAAAGGAGTACTTTAAGTTTTTTCGTTTAACAGTGGACATTCTTCTGTGATACTACACCAAAAGTTGACAAGTGGTAGTTTCTTAAAGGTAGGTTGCAGTAGTAGGCAATTCGAAACCCCAACAATGAACTTTTCACACTGTGTTACATTAAAATCCATTGGTCTGTCTTGCACTTGAATGGATCCTTTCCATGCATAATTTTGTGACATCAAGCACGGTTATTGGGAAAATACTGTTTCACTGAATTATGCAAATCTCCCAGATGTTGACATATGTCAAATATAAAATATTTTAAAAATCTGTTCATGAATATCACCACCCATCTCCTTATAAAAGTATTTAGCTCTTAGGAAGCTTGTCAAGCCCATGGTGGAGGGTACACGTTTTCCAAAATCATGGTCTTCCCTGGAATGGTCAAATTGTATCTTCAGCAACAAATGCTGTCAGTGTTTCTTGTGAGGTTGACGGGCTCACTTCATTTATTTTTGACAAAATATTTGCCAGATATCCAAACACAAATGAACATAGTTTGTTAAATAAATGGCCTTCCATGGAAAAGCAGCTTGTTCAGCTTGCATCTCAAACAGTTCACAGGTGCTTTTCCTTGGTGCTTTGACACACCCAAGGGCTTGATGTGTGCTTCCCATTTTATCCCACAGAATGTTAAAAAGATGTGTTTTTAAATATCAAGATTTAATGAAGGTTGTCATTTTACTTCATCAAGGATGATCTCTAGTGAAACCGGTGTTTGTTTCCTATAAGTACACAGTGGTAAAGGAGGCAATGACTACGCCTACCACTTTGCACCCCAACTGTCTACCCACTGTTGCTTGTGTACCATCAATGCAGGTATCATATGCTGACATTGTGAAGAAACCAAATAATGTGTTAGTATTTTTATGAAAGTACTTTTGATTTCTTGGGCCTTTAGAAAGTGTCTCCGCCTCCCAGGGACTGTGGACTACATTTGGGAGAATTGTTGCCCCGAGAGTTTATGACAGTCTGAAGTTTACTCCCTATGTATTTTCATGGTGTGATTTAACATGTCTTTTTGTCTCTGGTATTTCCTGTAAATAGACTTGATCAGATTAGGTTTGATTTTGTTTTTTTTCTTGGCAAGATGTCTTGATAGATGGTGTTGGGTTTGTATTCTTAGCGGTCATCGCTGGCCATTGCCAAAGCCATTCATTTTTCAAGGATTGAAAATGGTAAATGTTTCAGTTCTGTTATTCCTTCTTTATTAGCAGAACTCTTTCTAAACTGAAACTTCCTCTCACCAATGATTTGGTTACCCTGAGATACAGTTTGCATGGGTCTCATGCAATGTAGGCAGGATAAATCCTTGTTTCTTTTTCCAGATGATGAGTTGGTTCCCTTGTAGTCTCAAAAGGTGATCAAGGAGGTGTTCTTGGTTGGTTGATTGATTTCTTTTTTTTTTTTTTGTAATTAATTAATTTATTTATTTGAGAGAGAGCATGAGAGGGGAGAAGGTCAGAGGGAGCAGACTCTCCATGGAGCAGGGAGCCTGATGCGAGACTAGATCCCAGGACTCTGGGATCATGGCCTGAGCTGAAGGCAATGGCTTAACCAACTGAGCCACCCAGGTGCCCAGTTGGTTGATTTTCAATATCAGTATGAACTCATGGATTTAAACTCATTTGATGTGTTTCAGTTCATTGTAGGAATCTTATCCTTAGTTTGTCCAGCAGGAGCCTCTTCAAGTTGGCTTCCGAGTTCTTTTGATATGACCTCTGTTGTCTTCGATAGCTTCCTTGCTTTTTGTTGACCAGTTCCAGACTTGTCTTGCATATTTGCCGCTTAGCAGAAATCAGCCCCTTCACTGGGAAGACCTGAGAGAAATGGTATTTAGACACCACAGTCTAAGCACTTGGCTGTTCCATACTCTTGGTTGGTGGTGGTTTCTAGATTTTGTCAGACAAAGCTAGAAAGTATACATATTTTTAAAATATTAAAGTGCGTTATGAATATATACTGATAATTCCATTCAAATTTAGGACTTAACCATCTTTCATTGCATATCAATGACACCAACATAATTACTTACTTTTTCTAATCTCATACCACATACACAGCAGTCTTGGAATAACAATATCAATGTGACCACTAACAATATGATTATAGAAAACTTTTATAAATTTTAAAAAATGCAAATTAAAAGCATTATCACAGTTAGCTAGCTGACTTGGTTATCTTAACAAAGCCCTATTATTAGTGTTTGCTCTGTATTTAAAGATTGCTTCCCTATTTTCCAGAACATCAAATTGGCAGACATCTCAACTGAATTAAATTAATCAATTTACTGAAAGAATCGGTTACACTGTGAATTCATTGAATTGATACAGCAAACTTAATTGACTCGTGTAGATGACAGTCTTAATGGATTGGAATTTTCTTGTTTTTTATCTAAATGGCTTCGTTTTATTTATTAACATTTAATATTGATTCTATCCTTTATACCCACTCTCTTTTCAATATCTTAAAGCAACAACAACAAAAAAACTAGTTAGTGGGCAAGAAATTCTATTTATATGTATCATGATTTTTTATTTTAGGTGAATATGCTGTGAAACAGAATTCTTTTTAAGAATAGGAAAATTGACACTTTTTAATTTATAAATTTTAGTAATATTTTTTCTTCTATAATTTACCAGAGATTGCACTAGGAAAAAAGTGATATTTTTGAAGCATTTTTTTTCTAGCTCTATGGGTATGGGATTTGTGATCAAGAAAATTATGTTTGGAAACCAAGGCAATGACCACTAAAATAAAAACTGATTTGTATGTAGAATATTTATGACATGCCTTTTTCCCCCTTCCAGTTTCAAAAATAAATCATGACTGAATCTGCCTCTAGCGCAAGTGGTCAAGAGTTTGATGTATTCAGTGTTATGGACTGGAAAGATGGAGTAGGCACATTACCAGGAAGTGACTTAAAGGTAAGCTGGCTTTATTAGATACGGCTATCTTTGTGTGCATCTGTGTGTATTTATTAAAATAAACTTGACTACACATGTGAAACAAGAATTAAAAGCATTAAGCAAAATGCTCTATGTTCCATGTGATGCTGAGACGTCTACAGTAAGTCTTCCAAGACAATTTGAAATGCTGACGACTTGGGAGAAGTCGTCTCAGTTGTGGTGGTGGATGGGAATGTTTTGGCAATACGTGCTTATTGCTTATTTTGCAGAAGTTGGATTGTAGCTTCCAGAGGTTCATCCCAGGTTTGACTTCATCATGATGGACAATAAATATGGAAATGGTAGGCTTTGAGGACCTAGCTTCCTGTGTGTTGTAGTCATGAACTTTGTAACTTTAAATGAATAACCACATTCCCTGTGCCCTAGTTTTCTCTTTTTAAAACTGGATAATGTTAAAATATTTAATAGACAGGGCTATTCTCCTCCCTTAAATTATTTATACTGTAAATATGGATTTTTATTTATATAATCACTTGTTCAAAAGCTTGCCCATGCTGTAAACCAAGTTGCTTTTTATATAGATGGGAGCTGTCTTCAGAGAGTGACGCTTCAGCCTGTTCCTTTCCTGTGTGCTCACCTTGCCCTTTGCCTCAAGTCTCCCTAAACCCATAGCAGGACCACCCCTGCTGCCCTGCGAAACATAGTTATGCAAGCTCATCAGGGAGGCTAGTCACTCCCAGCTCTCATTTTTAATGTGTTTTTGCTCTAGTCCTATCTCTGGGACCTTGAACCTGTCTGTGGCCTTTTAGACTTTGTGTTTGCACGTGGTCACTCAGATGTTTGAACTTCTGATCACCCTAACTGGCTGTCGCTTGGCTTTCCTCTGTAGTGCTCGGTGTTCTGGTCTATCTTGAATAGACTTTCCTGCCCCCTCAGAGTGGCTTCCTGGAATCCAGTACCTTTTAGTTTCTACTTGACAAGTATCTCAGCCAAGTCCACTCTAGTTCATCCTCAGTTGTGAGATTTGAATAGTCTGTCATTGGAAAAGTACTTAGATTTTAGTTGGGTTAGGTTGAATTAACTGCAGTGTGCCAACATATCTGAGTTTAGCTTAACAAAATTACTGCAGTGAGGTTCAGTGAAGTCTGGAAAGGAGATACGGTTTTAGTTTTAGTTCTGTATGGCCTTGAACAAGTCAGTTAGTCTCTTTGGGCTGGTTTCCTTTTTGGTGAAATAAGGAATTAAATGAATACTAAGGATTTTATCTGCTTTAACATTCTCCAAATGTTCATCTGGATTAGATATGATGGGAATCGAGTGCTGAAATTTGTGAGAAGGAAAAACTGTTCCAGACGCTCATAATGTCAGCCTCATAGTAGCTACATGAGCTTTGTCAAGTTATTTAAATTTCCTACGTTTCAGAATCTTTATCCAAAAAATGAGGAAATAGGATCTATGTCACAAGGTGGTTATAAGGATTGAAAAAAGTAACATGGAAAACATTTAACAAATTGTATCTTTTCTGGCTTTGTGATATATTATGTAAGCTGCCTTTTTTTTAATTGCTTTATTCTTGTATTTTCCTTGTACATTTTTGTTGCATTATTTTGGTGTCAGTAGATGATGAAATTTATACCTTTTGTTCAGTTAGATTTTGAACTTTCTATCCCTGAGAAGTTTCCCTCCCTCAGAAATTTAAATTGCCTGAAGGTTTTCTGAGCAATGGATTTTAGGAATTAGCCTATTACTTTTATTAAGGTAATCAGGTAATTAAGCCACTTAGTGGGTATTATAATCTGGTTTATTTTATTTGACTTTTAGGCTCATCTAATTACCTGGGTAATTGCCATGTATCCAACTCACTATATATACTGTAGACAGTTTGAAACCCCACTTCTAAAAAAAATAATAATAATAAATTGTTTTTCTACTTTATAACCATTTTTACTTGAAGAGATTAAAGGACAAGCCAGTTGATTATGTTACTTAGGGTTTCTTAATCACTTGTTCCTGATATTAATATCTGAGTCACTTAAGAGACCTGATTGAGAAATTGATTTTTCACAAAAATAAGACGTATTAAAAAGAACTTTGAATAAAGCATGAGATTTACTCTCTGACACCGTGCCTTGTCTATCTTACATTACTGAAGCTTCTGTTTTTTTCATGGGTATAGCCATGTGGATTTCCTCATAAACAAGGCTCTCCTAAGACAGCCTGCTCAGATTAATGTAGTCCATACAGTCAGCCAATACACAGAAGTCAGTTTCTTATCCTGGGAAGAGGTTTTTATATGTTTCAGTTTATTGCCATTTCGAAAGAATGTTTCTCTGTAAAATGTTGCTGGCCAATCAAGTTATGTCACTCTTCTGCTTAAAATCCTTTAGCAGTTTCCTGTCTTTCATGGCAAAGTTTATCTCAGAAGTTTTTGGTGATCTGGCCCCTTCTTTCTTCCAGCTGCTTCTCATTTCACTCTTCTGTGCCATCTTGTTTCCCTTCCAGGCCAACTAGCTAGTTGAAGGCTTCAAACCTTGGTCTGTATACTGTTTCCTGTTGCTGGGTCCCCTTGCCCCTCTTCGTCCTGAATTAACCAACCTTTATATAAAACAGTGCAGAGACTTTTCATTTGTGTGCAGGAGTGGAAAGAATAGAGAACCTACTCTCTGATGAGCACTTTATCTGCATCTTTTTATTTAATCCCTTTGAGGTATTTCCTGGCACTGTTGTCAGTTTACAGATGGGAAAACGGAGGCCCAGAATGGTTAAAGCATTTGCCCAAGGTCAAGATTTTGGCAGAACTGCGTCTAAAGCTGGACTTTTCTGATACTGAAATTGATTCTCTTAACACTGCTATGCTACAGTCTAAAGGGAGGAGATGTTTTCATAACCAAAGAGATATAGGGAAAATGTTAGAGCAATTTAGAGGTGGTATTATTTTAGCAAGAGGGATGGAGAAGGCTTTGGGAAGTAGTGGTCACGTGGGCTTCCGGTGTCTGAAAATAGGTAGGCATTTACGTGAAGACTGCTCTGTGCAGGGATAGCAGGCGAGAAGGAGAAGGACATTCAGAGGAAGGACCAGCCTAAGAAAGTATTAGTGTTACAGGAGAAAGGCTAAGTGTCTACAGACCCTCTTGGAAATACTGTAGTCATCCATAAGACATTTTTGCTTAAACAAGCTTTAGAAACTGTGCCATTGCCTAATTTTTCTGTAAAATGGCAGATTAGTATTTGTAGATGAATTTCTCAAGGCCAGCTGTAAGAACAGGCAGGGCAGTAAGTGGTAGGGGGGAGGTGCATGGTAGGGCTCCTTGTCCCTAAGCAGTTTCTCTCTCTGAACTTCTAATTGGTGTCTGAAATTTATCCACAGAGAATTATTCCTCTGGGTCATGAGGATTTAGCCATTTGGAATCCTTTAGTAGAATGCAGATACACTCCTGAGAGCGATAGCATCTTATCTAGTAAGAATAGTTGCCACTTAACTGAGAGCAAGACCCTGCAGCAACCATGCAGAAACCCAACTGGAAAATTCACTGCACTCATCGTGCGCAGTTTTGCCTTGTTGTGATTAATGTACAAAAACATGTAGTTACCAGAATCTTTGCTCTTAAAGCACATTGGTAAGTAGAATTCACATGTCAGCATGGAAAGTAATAAAACAAAAATAGTAACTTCAGCAGCATCTTTTAATGATCTGCTATTAAAGACGGGCAAAAATCAGCAAAGGATCCTTTGCCTCTACAAGCAAAAAGAAAGAAGAGAATTGAATCAGTTAAAGGTAGTTCAAGCCAAGTCAAACAAACAAACCTTTATATATTTCAGGCATAATTGTTTTCTGACTGACCTAGATGTATCCACCAACAGAACAAATTACAATGTCAGCTGAGGTGTTTGATGTGCTTAATAAATTTCTTTTGTAAAGTTTATGATTTTGATGTTCTTGATTATGGAATGGAGCCACATGATAAATTTTAATGCTGCTTTTTAGATGTCTGGATGAAAAGAACTAATAACTTTGAAAAAAGAAGTAAGAGGGATTAGCTCAAGTTTCCATGGCTCTAAAACCATTCATAAAAGCATTACCCACTTCAGAACCTGGTGGTTTATTGGGGTAAAAGAATGTTGGGGAATGTGTCAGTCTTTCTGGAATTCCATCGGTGGAACAACAGCAATGTTGGGAGCAGCTACCAGCACATGTTATCCAGCATGTTCTACAATAGTAACATTGTGAAAGACAGTGCATCCAAACTGAGAAGCCAGAAAAAAACAATTAACCCCTCTGGGTTTTTTTTTTGCGTATGATAGGGTACTTTGAAAACGCTTAGAGGTTAATTTTTGACATAAAGTAAATTTGGTTAGGGTAGATGTTCTTTACTTTTTCAGGGTTATAGAATACCTTTGAGGATATGATGAAACTTATGAACCTGATTCCCAGAACTATGACATAATTTTGCATGTATTTTCATGCAAAAGGCCAGCTATGGATCCCTGGCTTCCAGGATTTCATTGTGTCCCTCAGTGTCGTGGCATCTTTCCTCTATACTTCGGCTATAGGTCTTTTACTGGCAATAAGTATTAGAAGGAAAAGATAACTGGGATTAATTGTTGTATTGTGGAACTATTACTTTTTAACTTCGAGAGTAGTTGAGCCTAAAGCTCAACTCTGGATGTCATAACTCTGCACTTCAAAGATTCAACTCAGTGATGTTCTCTTTCTAGCGTTGGAGAGGCAGCCTTGCAGCTTAGCAGCAGGCTGGAAGCTTCTACCACAGGAGACTGTGTAATGCCAATGATGCCATTTCTCACATTCTGTAGTTTTCAAACAGGTATAAATTAACATCAACCTATAATAAAAGTAAAACTACTTACCTGAACTGAATGACAAAGTTCATGCCTCTGGTTTTGTTAAACATTCATGCAGAATTGATTTTCTGTCTCATTCTTTCATATCATTAATTAGTAATCATTATGGCTTGTTTTTTCTACTCTTGCCCAGTAGATGGTACTGTCAGCTTTATTTTGAAATAGTCCCTTTCCAGAGTAGATCATTTAAAAATTTTTTGTTTTCCAAAAAGTAAAGTTATTTTTAGCTCTTTTCCTCTGTTACCTTTTTGCCACTTTCTACACTGACATTTTTAGGTGAGCACACCAGGTATAGTAAACACCTGTTAGCTGGGAACTTGTATCTGAAATAACAGTTTCACTTCCCTTAACAATTTCAGCTTTGTCAGTCTAAAAACCTTTTAATTATGGTAGAGTACATGCATAAAATTTTTTAAGGCGCTGTGTTTTCCTGGTGGAAGGAATAGTAATTTTTGCCTCAGCCTTTTCTGACTTGTAGTTTGAATGATTAAATGAATTGTTCTGTTGGCATGTTGACTAAATAGATGTTTTAGATTGGGGAATGGTGGTCTTAAGTTTCACTACTACATATTGGCATGCTCACAGATATTTCTGTGAAACATCTAAAAACTTTAAGCTAAAAGTTTATGATTTGAATGGTAAGCTTTCCAGTTTTTCGTCAGCTGTCAAAATTAGTGGATCCAGGCGCCTGGGTGGCTCAGTTGCTTGAGCGACTGCCTTCAGCTCAGTTCATGATCCTGACTTCCGGGATCGAGTCCCGCATCAGGCTCCCAGCTCCTTGGGGAGTCTGCTTCTCCCTCTGGCCTTCTCCTCTCTCATGCTCTCTCTCACTCCTTCTCTCTCAAATAAATAAATAAAATCTTAAAAAAAAATTTTTTTAAATAAATTTAAAAAAATTAGTGGATCCTTGAGGTCATTTTATTTTATGGAAAAGCAGAGGACTATGGAAAATTTGAACTTCATGAATAGGAGAGAAAACCTAGTTGTTTCAAAGAGGATAGTGGTGGTGTCGCTGCATAGAGATGGTGGTTAAGCCTTCAACCCGTGCACAGTACAACTTGGCTATTGCAGAAACATACTTGGTTTGAAGCTTTCCATGAGATGAGAGGAAATTTGCAATATTTGAAGTCAAAATGTCCATGAAATCAAAATGCCTGTAATTTTGATAGCATTGATCTGTAGCTAGTAGATCTGTTTGCATCTTATAGACTTTACCGGTTGTTTTAGAGGACTCCAGGTGAATAGGATGGAGAATTCCAAAAAGCAGTGAAAGAAAGAAGTATAGAACTGGGGCTCACGTGGCTCACACTTGTCTTCTTCATCTACATCTTGGAAATATAAGGAGTTGCGAGTGTAGGTCATTATTTCTGGAAGAAAGATTTCTTTCTCTTGGCCTGGGTGAATTGGGTGAGACAAGTTGATTCCTGGGAAAACAGTAATTCTTCTTTTACTAATTTTGATTACTAAGTAAGTAGTAATACGAAATAAGAAGAGAGGAAAAAAAAAAAAAAGCCCTATCAAGAAATGGTGTTTGAAATGCTAGAGCACGTGGAGAGAGCAGTCAGTTCTACCAGCACAGTGCAGGGGTGGTTGGTAATTTTACCAGAAGAAGTACCTTGCTGCTTTGTTCTGTTTTTCCGTCCCCGAGTTCTTAGATTAGTAAAATGCAAAGGACTTAATATTAGCAGAGGGCTCACCTAGATATATTTGCTGAAATGAACTTTTAAAGCATAATCAGTTTGCTTCAAGACTATATGTGTCAGCCACGGGATGATTACCATTTTGAGTGCTTTTGTAAATGTTGCCTCTTTCTACCATGTTGTCCCTAGTTTCGGGTGAACGAGTTTGGAGCCCTGGAAGTTATCACAGATGAGAGTGAGATGGAAAACGTGAAAAAAGCAACAGCTACCACAACTTGGATGGTACCAACTGCTCAAGAAGGTACGAATGGGTCATCTGCAGGGCCCTTTCTGTTGAGAGTTTTAAAATAAGAATATCTAGGTTTTATAGAATAGGCTGGAACTTTGAAAATCCTGGGTGATTTTCATGGCACATGTTCTTATGTAAATTTCTATAACAAAACTCATACAGAACCAACTTTTATATTTTAAAATAACTATAAACTGTCTTCTTTCCTAATGCCAGATCTGTTAATTGGCAAGGTTAATTGGCAATTATCAAGTAAATCCAGTGTTGTAATAGCCTACCCAGGTGATTTAGCCAAAAGCCTGCCACCTTTTTCTCATCTATCCGATGGTTGTAACTAACACCTATATGCTGATGACTCCTAAATCTGTATCTCCAGCCCCGACCTCTCCCCCGAGCACCAGGCCCGTATTTCCACCTGCCTACTGGACATCTCCACCTGGATGTCCCACAGGTACCTCAAACTCCACATGTCTGAAATGCGATTCATTTTCTATTTCCTTCTCCCCTTCCCCCAGACCTACTCTTTCCTCTGTAACCCGTATTTCAGTTGGTGGTGGCACCATCCACCCAGTGGACAAGCAAGAAATCTAGGAGTCATCCTGAATTTGTTCTCCCCCAGTCCCGCGGCCTGTTCCTCAATCCTCTTGGTTTTTATTTCCTAAATACATCTCAGATCTGGCTTTTTCTACTAATGACCACTGCCCCTGCCTCAGTGTAGGCCCTTCTCAGCTCTCACCTGAACTGTCGCAGACTCCACCTAGAGAACCACTCTGCTGCTAATTTCACCTGATTGGTCCCACACCTTGAAGTCAGGGGAACTTTTGTAGATCGCTTATCTGATTTCTTCACTTCGCTGATTTCTTATTGTCTCTGTAGCGGACCATACAAAGATCCGGGTGGCACCACCCACCTGCTTGCTGTGCCTCTTTGCTCTCTGTTCTGTTCTGTCTGTACACAGTGTCCTGGTAGTGCCAGCCGCACTGAATTCCATGTCATTCTCCCAACACGTCATGTGGTATCGTCCTCCTTGCCTCTGCGCATGCTCTTTCTTCTGGCTGGGATGCCATTTCTCTCTTTGTCCAGTTGGTAAATGCCTCTTGGCTTTCAAAATCGAGTTGAGGCTTTATTCCAGACAATCCTTCCCTGACCTCACCCCAGGCCAACTGAATCACTTTTTCCTCTGTACTACTTCTGGAACTTGTTCATGCTTTAAGTGCATGTTATCACATTTTATTATAAATATTGGTTTTCTTGCCTGTCTTCTCTTCTAGACTGTGAGCTATCTTGGGCAAGGTCTGTACTGTCATTATCAGTGTCTAGTGTAAATTGGTGCCTAATACATGTTTGCTGAATGAATGATTAGCCTAACAAATTCAGGCAGAGTTCCTAAATGATTTGGGTCATTATGATTTAGGAGCTCTTTTACATGAAAAGTCACATAGATGGTGATTTAACCAATTTAGTAGCATAAAACCACTCATCAAAAGGTATAGAACATAGATAAGCCTTTTTAAATTATGTCAGATACATCCATAAAATAGGATTCTGTAGATTGACAGTTTCATCTTCTGAATTTAGTAATGAAAATTTCTTTATCTTATTTTGAACTCTGCAGAAAACGCCTTAGATAAACTTTTATCTTTTCTGCAAAATATTTTTTCGTTGTGTAAGTGATTTGAATGATTCCTCCTAAGCCTGTTCTCTTTTCTCTCCCAAGCACTTGGTCATTCATTCATTCAACAAACATTATTCTTGTATTGTGTGGCTAACAAAATTATTAAAAGAAAAAGTTTAAATGTATTTTGGAATATTTTCTGTCATGGTTCTAATTGGTTTTTTGTTTTTTTGTTTTCTCCTTTTCATCTTCTAGTCTTTTCAGAGAAGACTGGGATGCCTTTCAGGTTGAAGGATCCAGTGAAAGTAGAAGGGCTTCAATTCTGTGAGAACTGTTGTCAGTATGGCAATGTAGATGAATGTCTTTCTGGAGGAAACTATTGCAGCCAGAATTGTGCCCGGCATATCAAAGACAAGTAGGTTTTTGCCCTGTTCCATCTATACAATGGGTTTTAGAGTCCAAGGTCATGGTACTTGGGAATACAGAGGCTGTCCGACATTGGTCACCCACTCATGCCCTTTATTCTCCCAGAGACTTTGCCTTTAGAGACATGTGGACGCTGACCCCCTTACTTCCATCGTGTCTGATCTGGGCTGTCCTGCTTAAGTCATATCTGCATGTACAACCTCTGCCTCTTTAGCCTTTCGATTATATCACAGGCCCCTGCTAAGCGTATTTGAATTTCTCTGGGCTGCATACATTTTGAAGATACCGATGTTTATGGAAAAGCAGTTTTGTTTGTATTTGAGGGGTTCTTAGGTAACTCCGCTAACACTCCACCAGCGAAACAAAGCCACCACAAACTGGGGACCAGCTGAATGAAGATGGCCTTAGAGAGTTGTGTAACAAGTTACCCAACTGGAGATCTTGGGGCAGACTGATGATGAGAAGACAGGGGTGTCCGCTGTGGCTGATGTTGCTGTGTGACCTGGCCATTTGGGGACTGTCTGACAAAGTTCAGTTAATCACCAGGGTGTGTTTTTTTGTATAACTGTGTACCACAAAGAAGTGTCTTGACCCTTATATATTGTTGTGGTTATTTCCCATGTATTTTCACCAGCGTAGTGGGAATTGTCTGTTTTTGTTGGCCAACTTTTATTTTATAAAGTTATACTTGGCCTTTTTTCAGTTGCACTTGTCCTTCTTAATAATTACTAGATCTTTGCATTAAAATTGCCCTGAAGACTAAAACATCTCTAAATAATTATTTCTTTTATTAGTGTGGATGGCAGATGTGAAAGACAAATCATTTTAAACTTGTTAGAGCCTGTTTCACAGACGGCACTGATCCCCTTTTGAAATTAATATATAAGCTAATTTCCATTTTCTGCCTTGGGCTGTTATGTATGCCAGTGGTTTCAGGTGTTACTTAGCTGTGATGTTCTGATGCCTACATACTTCTCCTGGTGGTTAATATTTTTCCTTTGGAGGATGATTTTTTTTTTTAATTGCATGATAATCAACATGTAGATGTTTGATAGGTATTGTTTCCTGTCACTATTTTGGGTTTATAAACACAACAGAGATCAGAAGGAAGAAAGGGACATAGGAGAAGACAATGAGGAAGAAGATCCTAAGTGTAGTCGGAAGAAGAAACCGAAATTATCTCTGAAGGCCGACTCCAAGGAGGATGGAGAAGAGAGAGATGACGAGATGGTTAGTATCTCCCGTGCACCTACCGGGGGCACCGGGTGCTTCCTAGGAGAATAGCACCTGGTCAGAGGCGCTGACTTCCAGTGGTGGTTCCATGACTTTCTGTGTTTCCATCCGCGAGTTACCTCCCTACCCTCTTCTGGGTGTCACTGTCCACCATTCAAAATGAATGAATGAATCTTCAGTCCCTCTCAATAGCAAAAATGTCAGTCCCATTTTGGTAAATTACAGACAGATCCCATAAAACTATGCCAGTAGGTAGAAAATGGCAGATAAATGTCAGGTATATTTAGGGGAAACTAATTCAGAATGTGCTAATTAAGGCATAAATATCCTATCCCTAAAGTATATATAATGGTCCTATGTGAAAAGAGAACTTGGAAAGTCCTGAAATTGAAGACTTCCCCTTCACATCGGTGTTGACCCACCATTGTTTGCTCGTCTCTCTCCTAGGAGCTGGGAACACAGGGATGTGTGGCAGTGGGAGAACAGGAGCTCTCTTCTCAAGGACACCACATTCTTTTAAGGGGATAGCTAATAAACAGGAGACACAGCAGCCTGTGATAAATGCTATGTGAGAACAAAGTAGGGCATGAGGATTGGCTCACTCCTTTAAGCTGGGCTATCAGGGAGGCCTCCCAGAGAAGCTGGCAAGAACAGTGTGATCTCCAGAACAAGAGGGAGCCCCAGCTTTGCCAAAAGACTGAGGCGCCCTCCCTGGCAGTGGAATGGCTGGGAAGAGCCCCTAAAGCAAGAACCTGTGTGACATGTTTTGTTTGAGGAAATAAAGAAAGTTTAGTTGAGCCTTAAATATCAAGAGAGAGTAGAGTAAGATGAAGCTGAAGAGGTTCAGGCCATGTAAGGCTTCCTGAGAAACCAGACTTAGGGGGTTTCATTCTGTTTTGTGTGTGATGGGAAGCCATGAGCAAGTTGAAGGCAAAGGAATATGATGACATGATTTATGTTTTAAAGCAATGGCTCTAGTGTTGGCATGTGAAAGTGAGAATGAAATCAGGGAAACACTCAGTTTATTGCAGTAGACTCATTAAGAGGGCTAGGGAAGATAGAAGTCACTGGATTTAGGGTAGATGTTGGAGGCTGTCTTACCAAGGTGGTGAGGGAGAAAGAAGGATCAGGAATAACTCAGGTTTTGGCTTAAATAATTGACTGGATAATGACGTCTTTTATTGAGGATGGGAAGGCAAGACTGGAGTACAGAATCTAGAGTCCACTGGCTTCGTGGGTTTGAGACGTTCATTGGGTATCCGAGTAGAGATTCCAGGTGGGAAGTCAGATACAGGGGTCTGGAGTCAGGGAAGAGGGTTGGGGCTACAGACTGGGGATATTGGGTAGACAGATGATATTTAAAACCCAGGAAGAGGGATTCAATAGAGAAGAGAAAGGAAGTAGGTTGGAGGAGACACCAGCAAAGGGACCGAGAAAGACGGGCCAGTGGGGTGTGAGGGAAATCCACACACAGTGGTCAAGGAGCTATAAGAAGAAAGTGTTCCAAGAAGGCAGGAACGGTATCTGAGTTGTTGCAGAGTGTGATTCTTGGAAACGTTCTTATTTTGTAATGACCTCAGGCCAAAAGCAACACAGTTCTCAAATGACCTGTATTCATTCTTTCTTTAAAAGTTACGAAGTGAATTGAAGAAAAAGTACAAAAAATAATAATGCTCTCTGACAGCTCTCTAACTTTTCATTGGTGCCAATTTCATGAGCTTTTAAAATCATAATTTTCCTTTCTTGCTGTAGGAGAACAAGCAAGATGGAAGAATCCTGAGGGGTTCACAGAGAGCCCGAAGGAAAAGACGGGGTGATTCAGCTGTACTGAAGCAGGGTAAGTTGATGAAAGAAAGATTTTACTTGTGGCTTTATGAAGTGGAAAATAATTCACACAGGTAGACATTTTCATCTTAATTGGAATGTACAGGATGGTAGTGAAGGTATTGTTTTGTGTTTTTTTTTTAAATTTTGTCAATAAAAATCAGAGTTTTGAAGAAGTAGGTAAGGAAAAAAATGGAAATTAGTAACTTCTGAGTAGTGTCCGTTCAAACTTGAAAACAGCTTCAGATATTTTTCCACCAAATAGTTTTTTTTTCTACTTTTGCACATTGATTAAAACCTTTGTTCTTGTTCATTTCTTAAGACTTCAAGTTTTCAGTGTTTCCTCTCAAACCACAACCTCCTGATGGGGAGCCTTTTTTTTTTTTTTCCGATCATTGCTCCTCAGGCAACACTTTATTTTCACGACGAATCCAGTCCTTAGACCCTTTCCTTTTACACTTGACTGGGTGACCTGACCTCCTTATTCATCATGGCCCTGAGCTCATTTCCACAGACGCCCACTAGATTTTGTCTCACCTTTCTGATGCGTCCCATCTGTCCGCCAGCCCTTCGTGTCAGGTCTGCCCACTGAAGGCAGCCCCGCCGCCGACCTGGCCATTCCTGTCGTCCCTGCAAACTGGGGCGGGAGACCAGTGTGTCTCCTCACCGCGTGGATACATTCCTTGCCCATTCCTCTCTCAGTTCCTCAGACACGGCTTCAAGTGTTTCTGCCTGCCTCAGGCACACAGCCTAACTCATATTCTGGGGGGAGATGACCTTCTGTTTTACATCACTGAGATGATAGGGGGTAAACTCCTCACTCTGCTCTCGGCCACACCAGTGTTTTAACCTTTCTCTTTCCTGTCTTCAGAGCCCCAGCTCTTCTGGGACCTTGTTCTTTCAGTCATTTATTTTTCCCCCTTAGGTGTTCAGAATTTCTTTTTTTCTTTTCATGGGCTCCATCTTAGCGTGCTCAAATCTCGCCCCCCCCCGGAATACATTTTGCTATTATATTCTTCCTTTCATTTCTATTGTTTATTAAATAAATCCACAGTAAAATGGATATTGGCTGGTGGCATACTTTTATCAGTTATAGATTCTTTTGCAGCTCAAAGTCTGGCCCTTGCTGAATTGGCCATCCCCTCCCTTCCCAAATTAGCGGCCATTTCCTAAGCACTCCTTGCTCTGGCCTCTTCTTAGTCCTCAGCTTCTGGATCTCAGGAAACATTTTTGGATCATCTTGTTTCACGATACTCTTCTGTCTTGGTTCCCTGTGTTGTCTCCATCATTGATTCTAAATTCTTCTCCTCTCTCTTTTGCCATCATAACTGCTTATACACCACAGTTTACTCCTTACCTTTGTTTCTTTGGAAGAGGGGCCAGGAGGAGACTGGGAAGTACCAGTCATGGAAGTAAAAGAAGATCCCAGCATAGTGGTAGTTTGGAAAGTGAGACTTCACAAGATACATCTCTGACTTCTTACATCTGGGAACCCTAGCCTATTAGTCTCACTTGCTTTTCAGGTTTGCCTCCTAAAGGAAAGAAAGCCTGGTGCTGGGCATCCTACCTGGAGGAGGAAAAAGCTGTGGCAGTGCCCGCGAAGCTCTTCAAGGAGGTACAGGCCCTTCTAGAAAGCATTGTCTGCATTGTCTGTAAGGGCATTGTCTGTAAGGGCAAAGGGTCTGGAATTCTGATCTGGAATTAGGATTGATGTCTCCATTGTTTTTGTAGGAAATGTGACTTGGGATAATTTCTCAAACATACTGTATTTCATGAGTGTATGTATGTGGAGGGGATAGTGCAAGGGCAGCTAACGTTAATATAGGCTGACCACGCCCCCATGCCCCATGCACAGACACACGTCGGGACACACTTGCTCTTTTCTCTTGACATTTACCAGGCTCCCACTCAGTAATTTTAAGAGGGATACCTCTACTACTACCGAAAAGCTCATACATGAAGAAAATCTGGCATGAAATTTCATATCAACATTACGGCGTTGGGAGAAGTGAAAATGGGTTACTGAGGTTTATGTAATATCACAACAAAAATCTAAAAGCAGGTTATTGTATTCTGTTAACTGTAATAAAAACATTTTGTCATGAGTGACTTAAGCTCAGTTAGAAGTATAGCTACCAGGTGTGGTTCTGAGTAGCAGCTGCAACCACTGGGCTAAACCTGGGGTCAGGAAGACTTTTCTGTAAAAGGGCCAGATGATATATATTTCAGACTTTGTAGGGCATCTGGGCTCAGTTACTGCAACTCAGTTCTGCTATTGTAATAAAAGCAGCCTTAGACAATATATAAAGGAAGGGCTATGGCTATATTCTTGTGAAACTTTATTTATAAAAACAGGTTGTGGGCTGGATTAGACCCATAGAGTGTAGTCCACTGAACCTTGCTTTAAATTATTTATATTTAATCATGGTGTGTAATAAATCCTCCATTGATACCTTGTTAGCTATGCATTCACATAGGCAGTTTTAAAAACATGATGAATAGTAAATGTTACGATGATTACATCTACATTAAGAATATTTAAATGTAATTGTAATTACATATGGACTTGTTCTATATAATTATTTTCTGTAAATTTGATTCTTTGTAGAATAGATTTTTTTACATTAAAAAAAGTTTAAGTACACCTCATTACTTGAATCAGTGAAACAGCCTTGTAATTGACACTGTAAGAGCACTAGAAACGCCAAGTAATTCTTAAAAATCCAAAAGAAAAGGACCACCAAATAATTCAGTGGAAAATTATCAAAGACTATAAAAAGGTCAAGTAATGAGGTGTATATCTGTCACATATTAACATATATCTTAATACTGTGTCCTCTAATAGAGAGCAACTTATGGAAAAAAATAAGATTAATACATTAATTAACTAATAATTGATATAAAAGAATGATGAAGAAAAAAACAATGAAGGGAATCATGATGGAATGATGGAATCCTTCCAAACTAAGTCAAAAAAAAAAAAAAAAAAAGAACATCTCACCCAGTGTGTGTGGCATGTTATTATTTGGTTGAAGATGGGGAGGACAGGATCTGTATATCTACTGCTTATTGGCACATACAATTTTCTGGGAAGGGGATGGAAGAACTGGTAGCAGTAATCACTTATTACGGGGAGAGGCAAATCTGGGACCTAGAGGACAGGGCTCTGAAGGACTTAGCTGTTTCATTGGTCTTTATTTAAGAGTGGTAATTAGTCACATTTTAATTGGGCTCTTCGGACAAAATACTAAAACCAGTGTCATTTTGCATTTTAGTATCAATCCTTTCCATATAACAAAAATGGGTTTAAAGTTGGCATGAAATTAGAAGGTGTGGATCCTGAACATCAGTCTGTGTACTGTGTCCTCACTGTGGCTGAGGTAAGCCTTGCCTTGTCTTTACTTTTGCAATAAGATGGTGATTATGGGGTTTTAATAACGGGAAAAGGTTCCATTTGGAGTGCTGATACCGGGCATCATACTTCTTGTTTTGTGTATTAACTCACTGAATCTTTATAAGAATCCTATGCAGTTCATGTGTTTTCATTCCTGTTCTGTAGATAAAGGAACTGAGGCTCAGAGAGGTTAAGTGATGTTTACAAGGCCACACAGCTTCAAAGTAGTAGAAGCAGGATTTGACCCCAGGTCCTTCTGACTCCATCGCTTTGGTCATACTTGGTTCTTTAACATAGGAACCAGACCAACCGGGGGTGGAGGGCTGGTGGCCCAGTCAGTCCTATGTCTGCCTTTGGCTCAGGTCATGATCCCAGAGTCATGGAATGGAGTCCTGCATCCAGGCTCCCTGTTCAGTGGGGAGTCTGCTTCTCCCTCTGCCCTTCTCCCCCGACTTGTTCTTTCTCTATCTCAAATAAATAAATAAAATCTTCAAAAAAAAAGAAAAAGAACTAGACCAACAGATATTTACATATCTTTTAGTATTTCAAGGTACCTCTGTGAAATTTTTTGAGAAAAATTGTTCTAGTCTATTTATATATTTATTTTAGTCTAGTATATTATAGTAGTATATTATACACATAATACACTAGTATACTAGTATATTACGGAGAGCATTTCTTAGAATTTATTGCCACTTGGATTTTAACTGTATGTTCCAAAGGACTTTCCATAGCAGTAAATAAGCATCTCCCTTGTTATTCGAGAATGGTTAGTGGTCCCAGCTCTGCGCTCTTGCCTCAAGCTTCTTGACCGGCTTCTGCAGAGCAGGTGCTCCTGGAGTGTTTAGAGGTCTACTGTGTTGTGTGCTCCCACATGAACACATCTGCTGTGCTAGAGGCCAAGGGATTGAGAGGCTGGACTTCTATCTGAGAGCCCAAGGCAGAGAGTGACGCAGCTGAGGCCTCCTCAACCCCTGTGAAATTTTAACTCAGAACTTCCCCAAGAGCAACCCTCTAGACAGTTGCGTGGCCTCAGCATTCAGCACGCGTTACATAAAGTGAGTTCTTACCGGCGTTCCAGGGAACCTGTCTCTGCTAAGTATGAGTTGAGGAAGGCTTTTCTGGCTTTCTCCCAACGCAGCTATTGGTAGAGAGGAGAAGCTGTAGACCTCCCTCTGTGTACCAGCCTTGGCCAGCGCTCACAGTCTGCAGCGCTCTGCAAAGGCCGAGAGCCAGCATTCAGGCAGCGGACAGCGGGGCGTCACCCTGGGACTCTGCTGGGGCTGCGTGCCCTGTGGGAGCTGACTCTGTCCCTGTTGGCCCTCCTTGCTGATGCATGCTGGTACAATATAAAGAACGAAGAGAGGGCATGGATATGTGGGAAAATCAGTCTTCGTGTAGTATCTTTGCGCTTCTAATATAACTGGGAAGAATGCCAAAGCACGGCAGCTCAGTTCTTTCTAGAGAAGGCCTTTGCCTTTAGATTTTGTCATTTAGTGCACTTGCTTTTATGGCTGGTCATGAGGGCACTTTGATGAACATAGGCTATGTCACACTGACTGTCCATGTTTATTTGTGTACCAAAATCAATAGATTTTGTTTTATTTTGTAAACAAGTTTTGTACAGAGATATTCTGGGTATTTTGGATTTCTTTCTGTTTTTCTAGTCAGTGAGCCTGCCTTACCTATTTCAGGTTTGTGGATACCGGATAAAATTGCACTTTGATGGCTACTCTGATTGCTACGACTTCTGGGTAAATGCAGATGCTCTGGATATTCACCCAGTGGGGTGGTGTGAGAAGACTGGCCATAAACTCCATCCTCCCAAAGGTATTGTCCCTTTTTTGTTTCATATTTTAAATGCTGTAAAATCTTCTTTCCTTATACCGTGATTTGGAATTTTTAAGAATTCAGACTTTATTATGATTCAGGTAGACCCTAATTTCAAGCTTATTGTTTATGAAGAAAAATAAGTTCATTAAAGTGAAAGAAGTGTAGAAAGTAGAATCCTTTTTAATGATAAACTATGTTCATGTACTTATAAATGTTATAAAATAACATTGAACATTGAACTATGTTCATGTACTTATAAATGTTATAAAATAACATTGAATTGATACTTAATTTTGAATACAAATTTCAGTGACAGATTTCTTTCATACACACACCCGTCCTTCCCCACCCTCCCCCTCCCCACACACACAGCTGACTCTTGAATAACACGGTGGTTAGGGCCACCATCTCCCAGCACAGTTGAAAATCCACGTGTAACTTTGATTCGCTAAAAATGTAATTACTAATAGCCTGCTGTTGATCAGAAACTTTACTGGTAATATAAATAGTCAAATTAACACAAGTTTTGTATGTTACATAGATTATATACTATCTTTTTACCATAAAGTAAGCTAGAGAAAAGGAAACATTAAGAAAATCATAAGGAAGAGAAGATATGAGTAAGTGGACCCATACTGTGCAAACCTGTATTATTCAGGGTCGAGTATTTAGATCCTTGAAAAAACACGTTTGAAAATTTAGTTCTAACCTGTTGACATGAATAAGTTTACTTACTCATATTTCATTATATAGAAAATCTCTAGACATTATGCAGTGAATTCACGAATCTTACTATTTTAGGAGATTGGGAGGGAGAATGTAGCCCTAATGCTGGTTTGAGTGGAGGTTGAATTCATAGCAATTACTTTTTTGTTCCTGAGTTCTCTATACTACCGTCTGCCAGTGATTCTGCCTGTTTCATTTTTACCTAAAGATCCAAGAATAACAGATAACCATCTTTTTCCAGTCCATCTCTAGTGTATTTCATAATATCCTGTTTCTTTCCTTTTCAACTGTTTCATTCAGTATTGCTTACTTGGTGTCAAAGATCCAGGAGACCAGTGTGGTATTTTTGGCCTGTTTCAGGGCTCTCGTTTTTTCACGGGCTAGCCATCCTTTGGTTTTTAAGTGAAAAATTAATGGCAGAATGGTATTTTCAGATGACTGAAGGATTAAACAAAAACACGTAGAAAAAAATGAGGGTGAAAAAGAGAATGTGCAAGCCTTTATATAAATTGACCTCCTATATGTGGGGAGTTATTCGCTGTTCTTTTCGTGCTGCCTTCTGGACTTTAATGGAGGTAGAAGAGAGCACATGAGCCAATAAAATAAAATGCTCAGTTTCCTTTTTAAAGGAAATGTTGGCTTCAACAACATTAAATGTGAAATTGTGAGCATGAAGGCAAGGACATTTCCATTATTATAATTTGCCAACATCCTTTCTTCATAAATCTTGAATTGTCATTCTTGTGGTGATAGACTAAGAAGATTTTATCTGTTTTATTACTGTTTTCTCCAGTTTCCAACTTGTTCCTGCAAGTGAGTTTCCCAAAATAGAACAGGTGAGGGGAAAATAAAGATTTTGACTCCCCCGCTCACTCGTTGACTGTGGAGCAGTTATACTTAAATACTGATAGAAATAGCCTGGTAATAAGCAGACCAGAGCACAATACATATTTATTACCTTTTATTTATATCCTTTATCATTCATTCAGAGTTGGAAAAATAATACAATTTGTTGGAAATAAATACAGCCTGTGTAAGACAATCCATAGTTATGAATTATGAGTTAAATTTTGTCTTTTTAAAAAAATCAATTGTTCGATTTCAGCACGTTGGAGGTATAGCTAAAAGTGGGAATGGAAAATTAGGTATGAAACATTTTTACATTTTGCTCAGTCTGTGTATATGTGCTTATCCAAGGTTATAAAGAAGAAGAATTTAATTGGCAGACCTATCTTAAGACATGCAGAGCTCAAGCTGCTCCCAAGTCATTGTTTGAAAATCAGAATATAGTAAGTACATCCAAAATACTTTTCCTTTCAAGGGAAGTGACTTTTGATGTTTCACAGGATAAACTAAAAGTGATACCAAGAGACTATAGTAAATTTTATTGTTTTGGTAAATAAAGCACTCTTAGTTAAACTTTAAAATTAGCTTAAAATTATCATGAATACATATTTTATAGCCAAATCATGGTTACTGTGTTTTATTGAAGGGTGGAAGGCAACACAGGAAGGAAACCCTGGTGAATTTACAGTAAAAGTACATAAAAAATTAAATTGGGATATTTTATTGCTAGTGTCCATTCTTGGAGTGCTGTTCACATGGGATTCGTGCAGTGAAATGAGGGTAGCCCTGTTGGGATTTGCATGCTTAGGGACAGTGATTCACCTTCCTTCTAGCGAGTAGCTTCCTCTTGCCATGTAACAGAAGCAAAGTCTGGATGTGTATGTATTTCCCATATTTTTGACTTGTGTTCTCACTTTCCACGCTGTGTTCCCTGTTGCATCTCTGAGGAAGCCCAACACGTTACACTCCTCTTCCTTGGCCCCGTTCTGATCTAACTGGAATTAACAGAGAGCAGGCAGGTGGAAAGCCAAAATACCATCTAATAGTTAAGGGCTCAGTTGGAGTACATGCATGGCCTCTATCTGTTGACAAATGAGCTCGTGGATTCTGAGACCTCGAATTACGATGTAGTGGCCCTCTGCCCCATCCCCCAAGCCCAGGAGCACTGGATTGGGGCAGACCTACACCCCGCAGGGACAGAACAAGCCTGTAGAGGGGTGGAAATTCCATGCCCTGTAGACCAGTTTGCTCTTGTGAGTGGGACCACTTCCTTCTTCCAGATTCACCAGTAAGGTAACAGTGAGTGAGAATGTAGAGAGAGACAATAATATTTCAGTAATGGGGTTCCCTCCAAATGGAAATGAATATTAGGACGGGGTAGAAACTTTCTCACCCAATCCAAATACCTTCTGTTTGTGAAATGGTTTTAACCAGTTGTTTCAGGCATTGGTCTGATGGCTAAACAAGTCTCTGATCGAATTGAACATAGGCCAAGTTGAATTAGAGAACTAAGAGGGCTGTGTGTGTGCGTGTGTGTGCGTGCGTGTGTTTAGGTAACTAATAGAGCTAATGAGCCAGATCATTTTTTAAAAAATCTCTTAATTGAGAGGAGAGCTTAATTACTGATATGTAAATACCATGTTGTCAGTAGGTATTCTCTGTCAAGACAAGGGAGGGAGGTCAGTTAGGTGGAAAATTTAGCAGCCTGCTCCAAGATTCCTAATCCCTGTCTGGTTCTCTGAGGATGCGTTCAGTCGGGGATTTGATTAACTGCCTTGAACCGTCATCTTAAATTCTGTGCAGTGCTGGCATACAGCTTAATCTTGAGCAATGGGTTTGATCTCCAAGACGCAGTTAACTTTCCTATCCCTAAATTCTTCTACCTCAGAATATGAAAATATTTGTGGTCAGAGCCCTGGTAAATAATTTCAGGACTTAAACGTATCGTCAGGGTATCTGTGTACCTTTAATTCATGCTCCTTCTATTCATCTAGGACATATGCTAGCATTTTCAGATACATGTTATCTACACTTCTGTAATGAGAGCTGGATAGTTACAGTAAAATGAGAGATAACAGTTGTTTTGCTTAAAGTAAGTAGAATAGTTATCTCTGTGATTAAGTCTGGGCAGAGGATTTTTTTAAGAAGGGCAGAAATGACTTGGGGTGTTATGATTGGCATAACTGATATCCCAGTACATCTCTCCAAGTTAGGATAATTTTCCTCACACAAGATCCTAAGGAATGTTTATATTTTAGTGCACCTCAGGCACTAAATCTTATTGAGCTGTTATTGTCTTGGTTCCATATCCCAGATGGCTGATCATGTTTGGTGTTTGTTATGTTAAAAATTATTTTGAATGGCCATGTGTGTTCAGCCGTTTGTTTTGCTGCTTTTGTGAATAATATCTGTAGTGTTAGGTAAAAGTTGTTGTAATAACTTGCAGCTTTTCATGTCTGAAGATGACCTACTTTCAGTAGAGTACTCTTTAGAGAGATCGCTTCAGAAATGGGAGTGAACTTGGACTGACTCATACACATTTTTAACTTGATTAAGTGCATATTTTGTGTGAAATAATTTTCATGATTAAGTCTGTAATCAAGAACAAGAAAAACAAAAAGGGAACTGTATGGTGAATTAAACTTGCCTAACTAGTGGAATTGTCTATCTAGGGTGCCAGAACACATACTGAAATTGATTAAACTCTTTGAGGTTATGAGTATTTTGGTCTGGAGGTCCAGATATCCGCCTAGTGACTTGGGTGTACCAACAGGACATTGTTTTATCATTGCTGCTTGTTGGAAAGCGACCCTGCTTGAAAACCAGTACATGCTCTTTAAATAATGTGAAGGCGGCTGACGAACGCCAGGGCCTTCAGCGGGGAGGTGTAGAGAGGGTACAGATCTAGCTGTTAAGTGTGTGCTTATCTCTAATTAAATCTGTGTGTTTCGTAGACAGTGATCCCATCAGGCTTTCGAGTTGGAATGAAGCTCGAAGCTGTAGACAAAAAGAATCCTGCATTCATCTGTGTTGCTACGGTAACAGATATGGTGGACAATCGTTTCCTGGTACATTTTGACAACTGGGACGAGAGCTATGACTATTGGTGAGACCTTTTCCGTTGCTGTGTGCTGTCTGTGATGGGTGTGTTCAAGGCTACCAGGTGCATGGAAACAATACTAATGCAAAGCTCATGACTAAAAAAATAGCAGTGCTTTGTCCCATTCTTTGCCATTTCAGATTTTTAATTTTGCACCTATTTCGTATGGCACGTATTTCTAGATAGTATCCTTCAATTCAACTTCATGACTTGTATTTTCACTCATTCCTGCTGTGGAAGTGTGGTTTACCCCCCATCCAACACATGTTCATGTGGGAGTGCCCAGAGATGCATACTTCCCCCTTATCCTGGGTGTCCTCTGTCATTTTCTGAGAAAATAATTTTCCTTCATATTTTTATTCTCAGTAACTAATTCAACCATTTTTAATTGCCAAATACAAATATATTAATTGAGGAATATTCTTAATCCTTAGAGTTTTGGGACATACTACATAAAGTAGTAGGAGCAACATATTAGAAAATCATATACCTGTAATTCTAATAAAGCCATTATATTTTGATTAAGCAGTTGAAATAGTGATTTCCATACCTAATTCAAGTTTATTGATCATTACAATTCAGTTTCCTGGTGAAGGTCATTTCTGAAGTACTTAATTCCTTCCTAGAACACTGGCAGTGAGAACATATCTTTATAAAATATGGCCAGCGTTACAGTATCAATTGAATACTAATTTATATAGGTGTTGCTGCGTTTCAGGAAAGCTTGTTTCCTGACCTGACTTTTCAGTATGCATACATTTAAAAATTCAGCTGAGTTGTCAATCATTTCCATTACTCCTCAAATTGGATTCTTAGAGACCAGTTTTACTTACAATGTTTTAAAAAGGAGAGGCATTGAATCCATTTGCTATTCATACTTTTTAAATGCTTCCTGTTATACATTACATGTGTTTTTTACAGAATTTCTTTTAAGGGTAGACAAGCAGTTCCATTATTACACCACACAGAGTCTTGTACTTCTGAATATTTTCGATGTGTTTTTCCCCAGCTTTTTTCTGCAAAGCATAATTTTCCCCATAGCGTATCTTTTCATTCTGTTTGCAATAAAAATTTTTGAAATATAGACCATTTTAAGCCTATACAAAAGTAGAATAATAGTGACCTGTCTGGGGGCGCCTGGGTGGCTCAGTGGGTTAAGCCGCTGCCTTCGGCTCAGGTCATGATCTCAGGGTCCTGGGATCGAGTCCCGCATCGGGCTCTCTGCTCAGCAGGGAGCCTGCTTCCCTCCCTCTCTCTCTCTCTCTCTCTGCCTGCCTCTCCATCTGCTTGTGATTTCTCTCTGTCAAATAATAAATAAAATCTTTAAAAAAAAAAAAAAAAAATAGTGACCTGTCTGCAGCCACTTTGCACCATCAAAAATTATCAACTTAAGATTCACTCTTGTTTTCTCTGTATTCCTTCTCCTGAAATCCCAACTTCAGGATTCTTTTTTTTTTCTTTTTTTAAAGATTTTATTTATTTATTTGACAGACAGAGGTTACAAGTAGGCAGAGAGGCAGAGAGAGAGAGAGAGGGGAAGGGAAGCAGGCCCCCTGCTGAGCAGAGAGCCCGATGCGGGGCTCGATACCCAGATCCTGGGATCACGACCCGAGCTGAAGGTAGAGGCTCTAACCCACTGGGCCACCCAGGCGCCCCTCAGGATTATTTTGAAGCAAATTTCATATAGCATAGCATTTCATTAGTGTATATTTCAGTGTGTGTCTTTTAAAGATAGGGATTCTTTTTCCCCAGATTCATTGTTATAAATGCCATTTTGCTATTGACATACTTAAACATTCTTCCCAATTATCTTAGTTTTGTGGTTTTTTGTGTGTTGTTTTTTCCTTTTTTTTAGATTTGATGGTTTTAAATCCAAATGAGGTGTACTCTTCATGATTGTTTTGATGTTTCTCCTGATCTCTTTCTTTATAGATTCCTATTCCTCTCCTTCTCTACCCCTTGTAACTTTTATTGAAGAAACGGAGGTGCTTGTCCTGTTGAGTCTCCCACAGTCTGGACTTGTTGATTGAATTCTCATATTGCTTACCATGTTCATCTGTTCCTCATATTTCGTACTAATTTGTGGTTTCTGTTTCATTCAAAATTATCTGTACCTAACTTGAGTGAGGGCATCGATGAGAAAACATTTAAATTAAATTAAATTTAAATTAAATTGAGTAACACCATAAATCTGTTCTGAGGTCAAGTGTGTTTCTCCCTTGCTGTGTTTGATGTGCTCTGATGGTGACAGTAGCAGAGTGATGACCAGATCCATTAATAAAGTGATACTTCAGGGGCGCCTGGCTGGCTCAGTCAGAAGAACTTGTGACTCTTGATCTCAAGGTCATGAGTTTGAGCCCCATGTTGGGTATATAGATTATAAATATTTTTAAAAATAAGTGATACTTTAAAGCAATTATTAAAATTTGTTAAAATGAGTGCTTTTTGTTCTTAAAGTTCTGATTCATTTAGGGTGATTTTTATTTTTAGTTTTTGTCTGATTTAAACAAAATGGGTAAATGGTTATTTTTTTTTGTGGTCTTAGAAGTATTAGAGAGTTTTAAAAGTGTTAAGTTGTCATAAAATGTGTTTCCTTTAAAAATGTTCTTCTAGAAAAAATTAATGAAAAACCTAGAAGACTTTGTCACATTCATTTTTCTTTGATGCCAAATGCCTAGGGAATAGGAAAGATACTGGGTTCTTTTTTTAGAAAGAGCAGAGAAAAAAGATTTTTTTTAACACTGATTTTTGTGTTTTTATGAGCACAGACTAATTATTTTTAGGACAAAATGTACTTTGAGGATTTACTTATACTTTTAACTGTTGACATGAAATCATATTTTGTTCATTGTCAGAATAGGAGTACAGTGTGTTCTCTTTCTCAGTATGCAATTATGGCACATTGAAAATTGCTTAAATGCATTGGAATTTCTCCAGCTTTATTAAATATTATGTTCTTTGATCTTTGAATTTTGGGATGGGTTTTATCTGTATAAATTACTTGTTTAGGTATGTAATTGAGGTTACAAATAAGATTGCTTTCTGAATTTAAAATGGTTTGGAAATGAGATTTTTTTCCCATTTGGATTGAATAGTGATCTTACATCTTTTTTTTACCTTAGTGGGAGTTGGACAACATGTATAGTTGACCCTTGAACAGTGTAGGGGGCAGGAGTCCTCACCCCCAGTACAGTCACAAATTTGTGTGTAACTTTTGACTCTCCAAAAACTTAATAGCCTGCTGTTGACTGGAAGCCTTACTGATCACATAGCCAGTTGGTGAATTTGTATTTTGCATGCTATGAGTGTTATATACTGTTTTCTTCTAATAAAGAAAGCTAAAGATAAGAAAATATTATTAAGAAAATCATAAGGAAGAGAAAACACATTTATAGTACTATATATATTGGAAAAAAATCCACATACAAGTGGACCCATGCAGTTCAAACATGTATTATTCAAGGGGTCAAGTATATAAATCTGTCTATGTTTGTAGTAGTACAAATGCAATGAAATGTTTCTTCCTTCCAAAGAGGAAAACTGAAAATGTATGCAGAGTTGAAGTAGTTTTTACTAAAGGGGAAATAGTTTATGTTAGAATAAAATTTGCTTTACCTCTGGGTTTCCCATGTGCTTTTATTATTCTGGTAATTGCTAGCAGCTTATTTCTATCCCCTTGACAGTCATTAGACTTATTAGTAATCCTAAATAGCTTGGAATAGTCGAACTAGAAAGGACTTGAAAGTTGGGGAGCATCACCATCAAGGTGAGGGTGCCGTTGTCCTCCCAGAGCAGTGCCCAGTCTTCCACTGCCTGGAGACTGGGCTCCTCAGCAGAGCACTGGTGTGAAGGAGCCTCCCCTCCCTTCCCCCAGGCACTAGCAAGGAACCTTCCTTTTTTTATATTAACATATAATGTTAATTAGCCCCAGGGGTACAGGTCTGTGAATCGCCAAGGAACCTTCCTTTTAAGAAAAGTTATTTTCATGTGGTCTGGTCTTTTGGGAACTAGGAAGGCACAGTAGGACTTCACTGATTGTTGAGTAGAAAAGCTGTCATAATTGAGACTGCAGCTTCAGCTGTCCCTGAATTTCAGTCTGGTTTCCCAGTTGAGGCAGGGCAAGAAAAAATCAACAAGCAGATCTATGAAAAAGAAGAGTCAAGTTAGTGAATTAGAACAAACAGGGCGCTAGGGCCATTATCTCTAAGTGTACTTCAAACTTTGTTATTGTTTTTTGGGCGTTGGGGTTTTTTTGGTTTGTTTGTTTGTTTGTTTAGAGGTGGCTCTCTTTTATCTCCCCAAAGTAATGTTGAAAGTTTACAGCATGTTGTCCATTTCTGAGAGCAGTGTCAAAGTTAACAGGTTTGTCATCATTTGAGAAGCATGGGTTGATGGTGGTCACAGTTACAGAGATGAAAGGAACCTAGGTAGCTCTGCATTTCTTCCCTGAGGGGCTCAGGGTCTGGGGAGGGGCACAAACCATATCTTGCACCGTACATGGTTTGTGCTTAGTTTTTAGAACCAACCACTTGCTATCTAAGGTGGTGGGTAGGGGAAGGACTGACTGATTGAATGGAGGGATCTTGGGGAAGGTTTCCTGGAGGATCTGGGATTTGAGCTGGACCATGAAGGATGATAGGAATCAGTTCTTGGATGTTGGGATGGAATATTCCTGGCCAAGGAAAGCATGTGCTTATGTTTAGGCCCAGGCGAGCAAACAGAGGTATGTTTGGGGAATGGCAGCCCATCTGTTTAGTAAGTGACTTTACTCATGTCTAAGCTTTAGCTGCTCCCTTTGCAAAAGGGATAATAATATGTACCTCATGGGGGTTGTGAGGATTAAAATAAAAGTTTAAGAAGCAGAAACCGGTTTGCAGAAGGTTAAAGAAATGGCTACAAGGGACTTCAGGCAGAGAAGGTAGGTCCTGGAGGTGAAAACGGATTATGGGGTGTTGGGGGCGGGGGCAGTCAACAGTCAGGGTAGGGTTCCCTGCACAAAAAGAGTTTTGAGCTTAGTTTTCAGGCTGAAGAAATGAGGCCACCATGAGGAAGGTATCTGAGACTGTGGTCCTGTAGGAAGAGCTAACCTGGGGGAGAAAGGAGCTCCCTTCCCCGTCAGCCTGGAGAAGATGAAGAAATGATGGGAAAATTTGAGAGAAACATAATGATATGGCATCTCCTTTCCCTTTCCCAAGTTTCACTGTTAGTGAAAAATCACGTTGTAAGCTTAAAGCAAATTAATAATATTAAAAACAGCTGCTATGGGGAATGGGCTTGGAAATGAATTAGGGATGAAAAGAACTACTTAACTCAGCCTGATGATGTTTGGGGTTTAGTAGTGAAACACAGAGTAACGGAGGCCCCTGAGAATTGGCGCAGACCCAAACCAGGAAAGCAGGGTTCTGGGAAATAAAGGGAGTCATCATGCTCTGAATTCAGGGAGTAGGCAAGGCCAGAGAATCTGAACCACTACTGCTTGAAATGAAGACTTTAGTATTTTCCTTAAGTGAGCATCTTGAAATGTTCTTGTTTGACTCTCTGCCTAGATTTGCAGAGTCCGGAGCGCATGCATTTTGTTGAGCTTTTGGCTGTGATTTGAGAAAACAGTATCTCTTTCTTTTCACCTGAAAGTCTTGGTGAAATCTCTTAACCTCTTTCTGTTTTCATAAAATGAATATCTTAGCATCTACTCTCTTTATCATTATATTAACATGAGTTTTTCGTGAGTGATTTCTTTGGATTCTGACCTTTTCGAAGTCTACCTGTCGAGGTCTGACTGGATCTTAGGAGTCTTCATGAATAATTTTCACTCGCTTATAAAATGGACTTTTTTTTTAAATTAAGATTTATTTATTTATTTTTGAGAGAGCACGTGACCTTGTGCGAGCAGGGGGAGGGGCAGAGAGAATCCCCCAAGAAGACTCCCCGCTGAGTACAGAACCCAACACAGGCTCCGTCTCATGACCCTGAGATCATAATCTGAACTGAAATCAAGAGTCGGGACCCTTCACCAACACTTCACCAACTGAGCCACCCAGGTGCCCCTGAAATGGACTTTAAAAAGTATTTGACATGGACTTCCTTGATGATTTTTTAGAAACCCAAAAGAACGAAGGAGGGGGGGTACAATGATCAACAGCTCAAACATCTCACCAGCAGTCATTCGTCTATAATTACATTTCTTTCTGGTTCCGTTTCTGCTTTTGAACACTAGATGGGACTAAGAGATGACTTGTTTGACAGTAGTAGTAGCAGAAAGGATTTCACAGGCTTCCAACTTCATTCTCAATGAAGTGTTGGCTGATGGGCAGAGTGTGAGTACAATAGATGAAGACAGGGCCATTTCTGTTTTCTCTACTGAGATGGCTTCCTGTTGATTTTAAATGGTAACTTTGATCAGTATTTAGGCAGCCTTAAAACCTTACATAAGATTCGAGTAGTACAGGAATGTATCACTGAGATATACCATAGTATTTTTCTTAATTGCAGTTTATAGAGAAATGCAATAAAATCGAAAGAATTAGTAATGTTGCAGTTCTTACTGTAATCACCATGAGCCTCGCAGATAATTATAAAAACTATTTGCTAGCTGTATTAGATTGGGAAGAAAGAAATTAGACAAATGTTGTATATGTTTTCTTTTTATTATTTTTCATGAGCGCTTTGTGAATTATTTCCTTTCTCTAAAATAAAATAAGAATTTCTCTGAAATAGAGGCAATACATAATCAGTAATAATCCATAACCAAATGAGTGTCTAAGTAAAGAGTAGAGTATCTGGAAATAGAGTTTTATAGCCTTGTTTATATAATTTATAACAATGTTTTTATTTTATTCATTTCCAGTGTAGTTAACATACAGTGTTATATTAGTTTCAGGTATACAATGCAGTGATTCAGCAATTACACACATTACTCAGGGGTCATCAAGAAAAGTGTATCCCTAATCCCCTTCACCTGGTTCTCCCATGCCCCCCACCCACCTCCCCTCTGGAAACCATAAGTTTGTGCTCTATAGTTAAGAGTGTTTTTTGGTTTCCGTCCCCCCCCTTTTTTTCCCTTAAATTCCACATAGGAGTGAAATGTGGCATTTGTCTCTCTCAAATTTGACTTACTTTGCTTAGCATTACACTCTTTAGTTCTATCCATATTGTTGCAAATGGGAAAATTTAACTCTTTATGGCTTAATATTCCATTATATATATTTACCATATCTTTATCCATTCATCAATTGTTGGACACTTGGGCTGCTTCCATCATTTGACTATTGTAAATAATGCTGTGATAAACATAAGTGTACCCGTATTCTTCTGAATTAATGTTTTTGTATTCTTTGGGTAAATACCCAAGAGTGATTTACTGGATCATATGATATTTCTGTTTTTAATTTTTTTTAAAGACGTTATTTATGTATTTGAGAGAGAGATCACAAGTAGACAGAGAGACAGGTGGGGGTGGTGAGGAAGCAGGCTCCCTGCTGAGCAGAGAGCCCGACTCGGGGCTCAATCCCAGGATCCTGGGATCATGACCTGAACTGAAGGCAGAGGCTTAACCCACTGAGCCACCCAAGCACCCTGCTTTTAATTTTTTTAGGAATGTCCATATTGTTTTCCACAGTGGCTACATCAGTGTATATTCCCACAACAGAATGTATTTTAAGGAATTATATATTAAAATATATTTTATGAAATTATATCATTGTAAGATATGTACCAGTTTTGTATGGACTTAGCATTGACCTAGCAGTGTTTGTTTTGTTTTCAGATTTCTAAAATAATGACATACACATATATACATAACCCTAATACATAGATTAAGAGAAGTACTGGTGTGGGGAAGGGTGGTAGGAGATAACAAGTGAATAAAAGAAGAGAAAGGTAGAAACCTTTAACTGTAAATTTAAAGGTATATTTCACTGAAATAATTCTGAGAAATATCCACACTAAAAATTGGGGCTCAGGGCACCTGCACGGCTCAGTGGGTTAAGCCTCTGCCTTCGGCTCAGGTCATGATCTCAGGGTCCTGGGATCAAGCCCCACATTGGGCTCTCTGCTCAGCAGAGAGCCTGCTTCCTGCCCCCCACCCCTTCTTTGCCTGGCTCTCTGCCTACTTGTGATCGCTCTCTGTCAAATAAATATAAAATCTTTAAAAAAAAAAATGGGGGCTCTATCAACTCACTTTGATACTGTTCAGGGCTACTTATTTGAAAGTTGGTTTGTAAAGAGGTGACTATATATTGATCTCATTCACTTAGAGCATTTTTTAGAAAGTTCTTTGTTTTTCACTAGTCATAAGACTTTTTTACTCACCAGAAACTCTAGCCACTGTGTTACCTTTCTGACTTTCTTTTTCCATTCAGAGAGGAGTGTGTTGAGATTTCCTGATCTTTTAGGATAGACTCAGTGGATCTGGTTAATAGAGCAAGACTGGACTTCTTGGTATCCTTTAGACCAACATTTTCCAAACTGTGTTCTGCAGAACACTAGCGTTCCACATGATGTTAATGGACTGTCCACTAAAGCACTATTTTATAGTTAAATATTTTTAGGAAATGCTAGGTTAAATAATTTGAAACTTGTTTGTTTATGATATAACTTGACAGTCTTTAATACACTAATGATGCATTAAATATCTCAATCATTTAGCCCTGATTTTTTTAAGCTTCATTACACCCTTTAACTTTGAAAACTCCAATAAGAAATATTCTACAACTTTTTTAAAACAGATTTTAATTGTCATGTGTCTTTAGGTGCCTATACATTTATTTTATAATCCTGTTATAACTACTCCATTGTAACTGTAGCCTCCTCTGCCTTATATTGTGTTTGCCTGGCAAAATCCCAACCCTGGTTGAACTAACTTTGTGCCCACTTGAGTGAACTAACTTTGTGCCCACTATGAGTGATTGAATGTCGCTAGAGAAAGGCGCAACGTGCTCACTCGTCTAAAGTCCCATTCATGACTGCTAACCTCAGGTGGGCATTAATGCTTTCCCATAATCCTGCTCAACAGATTCCCGTCATTCTTCCAGATCACTAAAGTCCGCTCCATTGTTTCCTTCAAACCTCTCTCACTTCCTTCCCTACCCTCCCTCAACTGATAACCTTGTTTCCTGGTCCGCGAGAAAAAAGACCGCCAGCAGAGATGTCCGTGTGCTCCCACTGTCTTGTCTGGTGGGTATATTCTCTGCCCATAGACCAAACCCTCTCTGTGATTGTTGGGTGCAGTGCCTGTCTGTGCCTTAGGAGCCCACTCTCATGCCAGAGATTCCATTCCCTCTCACTGAGTCATTTCTCTCTTCTGCATCAATAGGTCATCCCTCTCTGCTAAATTATTCTTATCAGTATCCAAATAAGAGAAGGGATTTGGGGGTTTTTGATACCCCTGTAGACCTACCACCTAGAAAACTACCCTGATCATGGTCATTGCTCAGCATATAGTTCTTGAATAAATGAAGTAATACTTCCCATCTTTTGTAAAGAGTTTTATTTTAAAGCAATTCTAAACATTTTAAAGCAATTCTAAACTTAAAAAATAGTACAGAGGAGGGCACCTGGCTGGTTCAGTCAGTAGGGAATGCAACTCTTGATCTCAGAGTTGTGACTTTGAGCCCCCTGTTGGGGGATAGAGTTTACTTGAAAAAAAAAAAAAAAAGTACAGAAAATTTCCATATATGCCTCACTCAGCTTTCCCCTCTGGATTTCCCAACTTAAGACAAACAAAAACAAAAGCAGTAAGATTCCTTTTGCTCTTGGTTTCCTTTTAAAACAGCTCCTAAAGCATGTCGACTCCATCTGTCATCCATCCATTTTACTCTTAAACCCACTCTATTCCAGCGGTGCCTGGGTGGTGTGGACGGTTGAGCGTCTGCCTGAATTCTTGGTTGGGCTCAGGTCTTGCTCTCAGGGTCATGGGATCGAACCCAGGCTCTGTGCTCAGCGCAGTCTGCTCGAGTATCTCTCTCCCTCCCTCACCCTGTGCTCCTCCCCATCTCCCCACCTAAAATAGATAAATACTTTTTAAAAAACCAACCCTCCCTATTCCAGTTTCTGTCCTTTCATTTTTTTTTTTTTTCCCTCCTGGGTATTTTTTTTTTCCCAATTTTTTTCCAATTTTTTCCAATTTTTTTCCAATTTTTCATGGCAATTTCTTTTTTTTTTTTTTATTTATTTTCAGTGTAACAGTATTCATTATTTTTGCACCATACCCAGTGCTCTGTGCAGTCCGTGCCTTCTCCAATACCCCTGGTTCCCCAGACCTCCTACCCCCGCCCCTTTAAAACCCTCAGATTGTTTTTCAGAGTCCATAGTCTCTCATGGTTCAACTCCCCTTCCAATTTACCTCAACTCCCTTCTCCTCTCCATCTCCCCTTGTCCTCCATGCTATTTGTTATGCTCCACAAAATAAGTGAAACCATAAATTGACTCTCTCTGCTTGACTTATTTCACTCAGCATAATCTCTTCCAGTCCTGTCCACGTTGCTACAAAAGTTGGGTATTCGTCTTTTCTGATGGAGGCATAACACTCCATAGTGTCTGTCCTTTCTTATCCCCAATTCCACCAGAACACCCTTGTCAAGAATGCTAAAGACCTTTACATTGGTAAATCCAGTGATCAATTCTGGTTTCTTCTCTTCTTGGATTTTGACTCAGCATTGACTTCTTTCTTTCTTCCCTTCACTTATTTTCTAGACATTTCTTTATGAACGTCTTTCCCTCCTACCTCTTCTATTCTCTCTCTGTATTCATTGACCAGATGGCCTCGTCTCTGTTCATGACTTTAAATATATCCGAAATGCTGATGACTCACTTTCACATTTGTGTTTTTACCCTTGATCTTGTCTTTGAACTCCAGATTTTTGTGCTCATTATCTCTTTGACTTCTTTTTTTTTTTTTTTTTTTTAAGATTTTTTTTTTTTTTTTATTTGACAGAGAGAAATTACAAGTACACTGAGAGGCAGGCAGAGAGAGAGAGAGAGAAGGAAGCAGGCTCCCTGCTGAGCAGAGAGCCCGATGCGGGACTCGATCCCAGGACCCTGAGATCATGACCTGAGCCGAAGGCAGCGGCTTAACCCACTGAGCCACCCAGGCGCCCTCTCTTTGACTTCTTAACCTGTTTGTCAAACATATGTTGATAACAAAACTCTTCACCATTCGCAATGCTAAAGACCATGTCTGCAGTCTTCCCATCTCGGGAAATGGTCCTGCATTCTTCCTGTGGCCCATGCCTTAGACCTTGGAATGTTCTTGACTTCTTCACATCACTCACATTCTGTATCAAATGCACCAGCATATTCTGTTGGTTTTTTTCTTTAAAGTATAGACCTAAAAACATGATCACTTCTTATTATCTTTACCAGCAGCACTTTGGTCCAGGTCACCCTCATCAACTCTGGAAAAGGCATTCTAAGAGCCTCATCTCATTTCCAGTGTGCTTAATTGTCTGCCAAGCAATCACAATAATTACTTCAAAACATAAATTAGATTATGCCACTCTTCTGCCTAAAACCCCATGCATGATATTTTAGTGAACATCATTTTACTCTGAGTAAGATCCCAAGACCTTATCATGCCTAAAGACCCTTCCTGATATTATTGCCTATTCTCTGCTTTCCTCAGTCTATTCCTGACATAGCCCTGAGACTCCCAATTCATAGCCTTGTTACTTGCTGTTCCTTCTGCCTGAAATGGCTTTTTTCTTATGCATTTGAGTGGCGCAGTTCTCTTTCTTCACTTTCTTTAGGTGTCACCTTATTTGAGAAGCCCCTTTGACTCTACTGTATAAAGGGTTTTTCCATTTTTGCTCTCTGTCTCTTTCGTCCACTTCCTGTCCACATAGTGTTCTGCCTCCAGAGTACATATTTTATTAATTTATTTCTTGCCTCTTCCTGGTATACTGAAGATCCTGCGGAGGCAGGAACTTTGTACATGTTTTATGTGCTACTGTATCCTCCTTGTCTGTGCTAGTGTCTGATGCATTGTAACTGCTCAGTGTTTAAAATGAACGAGCGGGGACGCCTGGGTGGCTCAGTTGGTTAAGCAGCTGCCTTCGGCTCAGGTCATGATCCCAGCGTCCTGGGATCGAGTCCCACATTGGGCTCCTTGCTCGGCAGGGAGCCTGCTTCTCCCTCTGCCTCTCCCTGCCATTCTGTCTGCCTGTGCTCGCTCACTCTCTCTCTTCTCTCTGACAAATAAATAAAATCTTTAAAAATAAAATAAAATAAAATAAAATGAACGAGCGAGCAAATGAGTGTTGCACGTTAAGTTCGCGAGTACATAGAACAGGTTTGATCAGGAGCAAGGACTCAGATGCCACATAATGCATGCTGCTGAAGAGTCTTATGAAAATACAAGCTTGGCTGAAGGAAAGATGGCAGAGGGGAGAAGAGAGTGAGGATAGGAAGGGGCTACCCCGTCTTAATGCCTGGTCTCTGCCATTGTGACAGATGATAGAAATAGTACGCTTGCTTTTTGAGGGTGATCAAGCTTCCTGCTTTTTGCATGTTTGTCCTTACAGATGCTGAATAATTTTAGCTTGCTTGTGTATATGATTATTTATGTACACATTTACTTGTATCTGAGAATTTATCCTGGTAATTACAGTTTTGTGGTTTATATAACTACAGGTGTGAAGCATCAAGTCCACATATTCATCCAGTTGGTTGGTGTAAAGAACATAGAAGAACACTTATTACTCCACCAGGTTTGTATTTATTATGTGTCTGCTATTTTTTAAAAGATTTTGTCTACTTATCTCTCAGAGAGAGATCAGAATCAGGGGGAACAGCAGGCAGAGGGAGGAGCAGGCTCCCTGCCGAGCAGGAAACCTGATGCAGGGCTCAATCCCAGGATCCTGGGATCATGACCTGAGGCAAAGGCAGACGCTTAATCGACTGAGCCACCAGGTGCCCCTTATTGTCTAATATTATTTTTCATATGCATCAGGAGTCTGCAAACTTTTTCCATAAAGGGCCAGATAGAACATATTTATGACTTTGTAGGCCATATGATCTGTCATAACTACTCAATTCAGTTTTAGCAGCCCTAAATGATATAGAAACGAATGAACGTAGTTAACGTCTGAGTAAAACTTCATTTGCAAAGAACAGGCAGCTGGCCAGCAAGCGGCAGTTTGCTGACCTCCAGTCTGGAAGTATATACATTGGTTTAGTCCATAACAGAGTATCAAAGGTTGTATTCTTTGGAAGATAAGTTCTTTTATTTTTATTTTTTTTAATTTTTTAAAAGAGTTTATTTATTAGAGAGAGAGCACATACATACACGTGATCTGGGGGGGGAGGGACACAGGGAGAGGGAGAAGCTGAGCAGGGAGCTTGTGGGGCTCAGCCCCAGGGCCCTGAGATCACAACCAGAACTGAAGGCAGACACTTAACCCACTGAGCCACTCAGGTGCCCCAAGTTCTTCTTTTAAAAGGTCTTTTATTTCTCAAGTTGAAATTCATTTCTAGACCTTGCATTAATCTACATTGAAATATATCGTCTAACCACAGAAGTGAGTTGTCTAAAGCTTTAATGAACATAGAGAAATGGGCATAGGGGACAGCACTTGACCCACATGTGAGTCCGTTCTGAGAAACGCACAGTGCTCACGTTTAAGTGAGAACTTGAGGCTTCGGGTTTTTTGGTTTTTTTTTTTTTTTTAATAACCTGGCTCAGAACTCACATACTCACTTTTCCTTTTTCTATTGGGTTGTTGTTTCCAAAATTGATTTTGCACCTTTTTGCTGGTAGTACATCTTCTCTGTTCTCTGTGCTGTACAGATACTTCAGTGTCTGCTTCCAGCCCCGTGGCCCCCTCTCCGCTTCCTCACGCCACTTTGAGAGTGAATGGTGTAAGGCTGACAAATGGGCTCTCTGTCCTCGGTCACGTTGAGTTTATTTTCATGTGCATAATCAAGACAGCAGGTTTCCAAGCATATGCCTTTCGAAGGAGCCACCTGGGTGAAAAGACAGGGGTATCGGCTGGTGGAAAGCGTCACTGTCTTTTGTGTGGTTATTTATGGGTACTTGTGTGAGCGATGACAACTTCCGTTGTCACAGGCAAAGGATAGCTGCTTAGTTTGCTTAGAGCTGATTTGTGGATGTTGATGGCAGCAGAGACTCAGCTTGGAGCTTCCAGTACTTGTCTCATTCCGTTCCAACAGCTGATTGCAGGTGGGTGCTTGTCTCCAGTTCCTCGGTACCATGTCTGAGTCTCTGATCATTTACTCACCCAGGGGACCACTTCTGTCATGCCAGGGATGGCTGAGATGAGTCTTTTCTGCTTTCTGACTTTTCTCCTGTGTGAAGGGACAAAAGCCCCTGTCCTTTACTGATTTATGGAGCTGTCTTGAAGATGAAAGGGCATTAGCATAAACAATGAAGTGTTAAAGCAAGATATTAACAGATTCATGGCTCAACTGTCGAGCTGCCCAGAAGATTTTTCCCGGATGGCTCTCCTGTGTCCCATGGCTTAGGTAGTGTTAGGAGCCGGTGAATGCTGATGGCGTAGTTACCTGTGTGCCACTGTTAGCATCTGAGTTGCTTGGAGGATTCTTTTAGATTGCCCAATTTAGTCTTGATCCATTTTTTTTCTTTCTTTCCCACCTTTTTGGTCATAATCAGAGATCTGACAGAGAACCAGTGAACAGGAGGTTCCTCGTTATGTCTTCACAGCACTGGCTTAAGTACTGTGGGAAGGGCTGGTGTCAGGCATTGTTGTTGACTTACATTGGGAGGCAGATAACCAAGTCATCAGTCTCCTTCTGTGGACTTTTATAACTTAGTGGAAGAGAGAAGCCATAGCTTTTTGACAAATTTTAAAAATCCGAACTTCATGTTCAAAAGTACCAAACGCTGACAACAAAGATACGCTTTCTCCCGTCCTTTTTCCTCCCAGGGCAGCTTCCTGGCTGCATCTCTGATGTCCTGTGTGAGAAGGATTCCAGTCACTCCCCAGAGGCAGCTGCCCCTTCAGCCACCCTTGCCACATCCTTGATCAGTCCTCTCAGCTGCCCTGCTAGATGCCCCATGTTCATGTTTTCTTTGAAACATGTAGCATGTCTACTGTTCTTTTTCCAAATTTAAAGTCTTGGTGACTTTTAAAATGATTTTCTTTTGAATTATCCAATTGTACATTAATACATGCTTGTTCTGAAAACTTTAGAGTGAAAATAGAAGTAATGGCTGTTCGCTCTCATAATAGTTTAAGAGTTTGTCCCTCTCTCTCTCTCCAGAAGAATCTTTTTGCCTCTCTGTATACAGATTTCTATGCATGCGCAGTCAGCTTTAATATTACTTAAATTTTGCAAGATACGGTCCTTAAAATATATTGTAAAATATTTGTATTCATAGAGATATGGTTGCATAATACTTACTCTTAAACCTTTATTTTGAAACAACTTCAAGGTACAGAAAAGGTACAAGAATAGTAGAAATCATCTATGCCCTTGACCCAAAGACCCATTCAAGTTCCTCAGTCTTATCAGTGATGTCATTTATTCTAAAAGGATCAGACATTGCACTCAGGTGTTACATCCCTCTACTCTCCTTCAGTTACGTTTTTCTTGACTTTCATGTCAGTATGTTTAAGGATTACAGGTTAGTCATTTTGTTGTTGTGTTTTAAAGATTTTATGTATAATTTATTTATTTGAGCAACAGGGTGAGTGCATGAGCCAGGGGAGAGGTCGAGGGACAGATAGACTCCCCACTGAGCATGGAGCCTGATGTGGGGCTCTGATTCCAGGACCCTGAGATGATGAGCTGAGCTGAAGTCAGACACTTAACTGACTGAGCCATCCAGGAGCCCCACAGATTAGTCATTTTGTAGGATGCCACTTAATTTGGATATGCTTAGCATTTCCACTTTATTAGATCCGGGTTATATATTTGGGCAGGAATATCACAGAAACGGTGCTGTGTGCTCACTGCGTCCTCTCAGGTGGCATACGAAGTCAGTTTGTCTCATTCCTTGATTTTTTAACATTAGTTGATCAAGGTGGTGTTTGCCAGGGGCATTTGGGTGGCTCAGTTGGTTAAGCATCCAAGTCTTGATTTGGCTCAGGTCATGATCTCAGGGTCCTGGGATTGAGCCCTGCATTGGGCTCTCTGCTCTATTCAGAGTCTACTTGAGGATTCTCTCTCTCTCTCCCTCTGCCCCTCCCCCTGCTTGTGTGTACATATACACTCTCTCTAAAATAAATTTTAAAAATCTTAAAAAAAAAAAAGAAAAGATGGTGTTTGCCAGGCTTCTTCACTAACATAATTTTTTCCCCTCTCTAATTAGTAAGTATTTTGTGGAGAGATAATTTGAGATTATATAAATATCCTGTACTTCATCCCAGCATCACTCACTAGTTTTAACATCTGTTGATATTTCTAGTACGAATTATTATTCTGACAGCTGCTAAATGCTAATTTTCTATTCCTTGTACATAATTAGCTGATATTCTTCTATAAAAAATAACTTTTTCATCTTTGCCTTTATTCATTCAGTTAATTTATTTATCTCTGCATGGACTCATACATTACTCTTTTTATCAATGAGTTATAATCTCTAACCAGTATTATTTACTTCCATGTCCAGATTTTCTCACATTTGGCTGTAGGAGTCCCTTTAAGCTGTTACTATGTCCTTTGACATGTTCTAATCATTTTTTGAGAACTTCCTACTTTCTGGTATAGCTAGGCTTATTCTGTACTTACTCTGATTCAAACTAAAATCTAAACAAGTAAGTGTGCTCATTGCTGCTGGTATGATACTACTTCTGTCCTCTCAGATGACATAGTTAGGAAACACACTCATGTAAAAATATTTTAAAAAATTCTGTATATTTATCTATTTAGACATTGAAAACAATGAATTTATATCCTTAGCTCCAATTCATATCAAAGACCCCTAAGTTTATTCTAGTTTCCTACTTTGTCTATTTATACCTCTTTTTTCAGTCAGTAAGAAGTCTGCCTTCTTTTATCTCAGTATATTTACCTATTTTTTTCAGTCCTCTTTATGTTAATTCCTGCTCATGCCTGCCTAATGGATTTTGGACTCTGGAGGAAACAAAAGGAGGCAAGAGGAAAGAGGAATAGTTATTTCTACATATTCTTCGAACACTGTTCCATGACCTGGGGCACTTGGGTGACTCAGCTGGTTGGGCTTCCCGATCCTTGGTTTTACTCAAGGTTGTGAGATGGAGCCCCCCACGCCGTCGGGCTCTGAGCTCAGCATGTAGTCTGCTTGGGATTCTCTCTCCCATTCCCTCTCCCTCCCTCACTGCGTCTCTCTACATTCACACTCTCTAAAATTAAAATAAACCTAAAAAAAAAAAATACCGTACCTATGACTTGATTTTTGTTTGTTTGACCTAATAATATGATGATATATCTGGAATATGTCACATATTAGTATATGTAAATCTGCCTCATTCTTTTTAACAAGTGCTTTCTATTCCCTATGTATTATATATATGACACATAACAAACAACTGTGCATTGTCTGTGTGTACATGAGATTTTCCTAGATTGGTAGAATTGGACAGTAAAGGGTACTTTTGTTTGTGTGTATCTGTATATAGGACTTACCTGAGGATATAAATTATATGTGTATGTATATCTTAAATTTTCATTTAAAAGGTAATAGAGGAGTCTTGATCAAGATGAAAGTAATATAGTTATTAAACAGTTCTGAGTGTATTATTCAGTTTAAAGTGATTATGTGGGATAGGAACATAATTTCTTAGGTTATAGTAATAATATATCCTAATTTTACAGGTCAGTTTGTGGTTCTCACTATCATTTTGGTGAAACCTGACAGGGTTTACTTTTTTCTTTCTTAGGTTATCCAAATGTGAAACATTTTTCTTGGGATAAATACTTAGAAGAAACCAATTCTTTACCTGCTCCTGCAAGAGCTTTCAAAGTGGTGAGTTAATCTGTTTTACACTATTTGATTAATTTGTGTTGGCAATGGTGTACATTCATTGAAATTCAAGAACAGAAACAGAGAGTACAAGTGAACCAGAAGAGGAAAGGGAGGGAAACAGAAGACCACAGAAGATGTTTTTGACTTCTTACAATTTTGAAAGTCAAAGTTATTACTGGGGTTTTTGTTGTTTGCATCCAGAAAATACTTTCATTTTGGACCTGTCTCCTTGGAAAATATTTCTGCTTGAATTGGTATGGAATGAGTTGTTGTGGTCTTATGGCAAACTTCTATTTTTCCAGGTAGATGTTCTGAAAAACCAAAACAAGATAGGATATTTTCTAATGAAAATTATATTTAACTGTTCCTTTAGATTTGTTTATGGCACGCTGAGTTGCTGTTTTTCATTTTATTGCTATTAATCAGCATGTTTAATTATCAAAATACAAGGTCACCTGCTTATTTTAATAGTATCTTTCTAACTGGAGTCATTGCATCTTACATATAACTTGGTAAGATTCAAAGTAAACCTCATTTCTTTGCAAGGGAAAAATAAGTAATGAAATGTATTTAAAAATTTTTTTATTTCTAAAAGCTTCTTTTATAATTTCTAGTTTTCTGTGAATTTAAAGAAAACTATATTAAATATTTAAAAAATATTTTAATGTCGCATAATTAGTCTGTCATAAACCTCACTTTTCTTTAAGTGATTTTCTTGCGTATAAATTGCTAGAGTTTTTAATGATAGAATTAATTAGAGGTATGGGCCCAAATATAGAAAAGAACATCAAAATTTTTGAAAGAAAAAAGCATATTACATAAAGAAAAGCCATGTAAAAACAGCATATCTGATAGTAAATTTAGGATTTAAAAATAAATAGAGTTATGACCTACTTAAGAATTTTTACCTGACTCTCTGACTTTAACTCAAGCTGTTACAAAGAAGAACTTGCATTGCAGTTTGCTTTGAACTGGATAAAATCACATCAGTATCTGCCTGCATGTCTCCTGTCCCAATGATACCAAAGAGATAACTATGATTTCTCTAGTTTGGCCTTCAGGTGCCTTGCATTGATTGTTTTTTATCCTTTACATAATTTTCACACTTAATTTTCAGAGCCACTGTTTTGTTATACCCAATTTAAAGAACAGGGGTGTGAAGCTCAGAAAAGTTAAGCAATTTGCCTAATATTAACAGTCACCTTGCCTTCTGCAGCTTGCCACTTTTTTCGAGGTTTGCAGGTTTCTGCTGAGGACTGAGGCATAGGTAGCTAAGGTCTAGGAGCAAAGGTCCTCCTTACTCATTTCTGTTTTTACAGGACAAATTCCATCTTGTATGTTTTGATGGCTAATTTTCCTTTTTTTAAAGACATCTGCTTTTTGGTCTGATCATTTCTAATCTCCGTGTCACTTCTCTGTCACTTTAAAGTTCTTCCCTCTTTTTCTGTAAATTATTTAAATGCTTGTTGATTTTTGCCAAGAAGCCTTCTTCTCACTAATGAGAAAAACTTCTTGCATAACTGAAGCATTTTGAATTTTATCTTAAGATCTTTTGCTTTCTCTTTGCTCCTGTGGTTGGGTGCTCTGGCTGTTTCTATTGCCTCAGGGTTTGGCCCTGTGATTTGGGATTGTGCTTTTTGATAGGGAGGGAAAGGTCCAAAGCTATTGTAGGAACTTGCGAGTTAGAAGGTTGATTCTGTAAATAGCTCATCTTATGCTGTCTTTGTGACACGGAGCCCACCTTCTCTTCCTCTGAGTCTTACCATGTAAACTTTTCTGTATGGCAGAAACCTCCACATGGATTTCAGAAGAAAATGAAGCTTGAAGTCATAGACAAAAGAAATCCTATGTTTATTAGAGTAGCAACAGTTGCGGACACGGATGATCACCGAATAAAAGTGAGTGTACTCTGGTGGAGTTTTGTCTTTGTTCTAAGATATCTTGGATGGAAACGTAGACAGATATTTAACTTATGAGGTCCTGTAATTAGTCAGACCATAGGAATATGCAAATAAAACAGCTGTGCGTCTTTGTCAATGTTTATCCAGTCTTTTTCCTTTAATTGATGCAAGACTTTCTCTTTGTGACTGACAGTTACTATGTTGTAACTCTGTTCTTTCTCCCAGCACACACTCGAAATATTAAAAGTCTGTCGTAAATCATAGAGTGATTCTTCTGAATATGGCACCTCATTCTTCAATAGTATGCTCTTTTTTTTTTCCTGAAAACTTGCAGATTAATGTTTTCTGATGGGATTGTATTAGATATAGACTTTTCAGAAGAAAAGTACAGAAGCAAATCCTTTTAATCTAGGATGCAGAAAGAGAAGTAATCTTACAAAGAAGATCAGATTGTACCTTTCACAGGGTCAAGGAATGTTCAGGAAGGTGGATCCAGTTTGTTCTGTTGGAGACTGGTAACGTCAAGTGTAGCCACAGATCCCAGTGAGGAGCCAGGAGTTCTCTTCAGCCAGATCAAATGTCAAATGTCAGGTCCTTGACTGGCTGTATTCTTTAAGAAAAAACGCTTAAAAAGTTAATTGTTTTCATGGGTGGGACTTAGAGACCAGTGGATTTCACCATTTGATAAGAAAGCAGAGAGCCAGCTTTTTCCCATGAAGATCCCCATTTTTGGCATCTGAGTCCTCTGGAGCCTTCCAGTTTCTGCCAGTCTCCTTCCTGATGGCTGCTGGGCGAGATAGAAGGACGGGGTTGGAATGTGCAGCTCTTGCTCAGTTCCTTACTTTCTGTCCCACCCATGGCCGTGGGATATTTATTCTAGAATTCAGAGCCTTAGTGATTTTATTTCCCTACAAGGTAAACCTCTACTCTCTGGCAGGGTTGTTGAAGGGGCAGTCACCATGGTGGGGGGAGTTGGGGAGCACACTAAAGGAGTTCTCCTACCTCCTGCCACCAGATTGAGTCCTTCTTGGGTTCTGCCTGGTACATCCGTTTGCTCTGGTCCTGTTCTCAGGTGTCTAGGCAGCCCCCCACCCACTCTATCCTGTAGGTCAGCACTCCTTCGTTTGCCCTCCACTCACGTTGCTGGTTACTGTCACGTCTCAACTGTCGGCCCCTTTACTTCTCCATTTGTCCTCCTGGCTTTAGACCTTTGCAGAGGGAGAGGGAGAGGGAGGCTTAAGCAGGCTCTATGTCCAGCATAGAGCCCAGCTTGGGCCTTGATCTCACAATGTTGAGATCATGACCTGAGCCCAAGTCTAGAATCATACACTTAACTGAGTGAGCTGCCCAGGTGCCCCTCATATTATTTTCTTTAGATTTTTTTATTAAATTTAGAATTATTGCTGAGTTGCTTTCATATATAATTGTATTTCTAGTGGAACATTTGTATTATAAATATTTTGTATGTCTCTTTTGGGTTTGTAAAAGTTTTAAGTATTTCATGTTACACATTTGTGTATCTTCCTTTCTTGTTCTTTGTTAGACTTTGGATTACTTTTCAAAATAGTCACCAGCAAGAGTAAAACTATAACAACATTACTAAAGTGTCTGGTTTTTTGTTTGTTTAAAACCTCTTAACATGTCAGCAACTGAAGTAGTAGAATTTACAAGAGATCAAATAAAACTATACAGACATTAATAAAACTATTTCATCTGGGCTTCTAGAATGAGAATTTTGATTCGGGTTAGTATTAACTTTTGCATATATTATTTTTTGTGTACTTTCAGAGGGCATTTTTAAGTATATTTGGTACTTATCAAAGAGAATTTTATTGTTACCTCTGTTCATAATATCTAAACTAAATTTTATCTCTGAAATTGTAACTTTAAATTACTAAAATTCTCCAGATTGTCTACCAGTCTAGTTTATAGGTGGTATTAGACTTATCTATGGTATCTAAAGTACATTAATCCTAGGTAGATAACATCTCATTGCCAAACTAAGTCAGTTTCATGGAAAACTATGACACATTGTAGTATCAACAGATATGCTAGATCTACCATAAACATTCTTAAAGACATATGTAAGGAAACTTTAAAAAGAACCCTTTTGTTTATTTATGATATCAAGACTTTCAGAGACTCTATTGGTGTACAGTAATGTACTTATTAATATCCATGGGTCTCAATTCTGAGCGCACACCTCAGTTACTTAGACGTTAAGTAAACAACATAAGTATGTGCAAAACCAAACCTGTGGTTTAACAATCTCCTAGGTAGGCTCAGACGTTTTGTTTGTTTTTTTCCCCCTTTATCTCTTTCTCCTTTTCATCATTGAGAAAATTCTGATCTGTAGCAGGGGTGGGAGAACCATTTATTTGTTAGGATTGAGTATGTTTGCTATAGGAAGATGCCTAAATTTTTAAAAATTTAGGAGTTCATTTACAACAAATGAGACATACATTATGTGAACATTGATTCCAGTGTCAAAGAAATGGAATTTAGGAATAGCAAGATCAGAATCCAGGGACGTTTCATGTGTAATAAAATAGGGTAATCACTTGATTAGTTGAGAATTAGGACACTTCAAACTTACTTTAACATTAAATTATGTGTGTTCATTTATTGGTAGCATTGATAGCATAAATTGGTATTTTTAGAAAATTATTATGAATGTCTTCTCACTGTTAATTGGGCATTGTTTTTGATCAGAGGAAAAGAAGGGGTTACTTTGACTTAGGTAATTTTATGTAAGTGCTGCTTTTATATTCAATGCATGTGAATGATGAGTAATTTTATTTGGATCCTTGAATTTTAGGCTTTGTAATTAGCTGTGTGATCTCTTCTCTTCTTTAAAATAATACCTATGATTTCTTCCAGATATGGGATTCTGTGGGCTTTGATTCTAGGATTTATTGATTTTCAGCTTGAGAAAGTGGATTCATTGCGAAGGACTTTATTTTGAACCTGTATATATGTACTTTAACAGCTCTGTACTATTCTGTCATACAGATGTACCATAATTTAGCTAGCCAGTCCCTGACGGTGGATACCCAGGTTGTTTTCTACTGTAAATGAAGAGTTGAGTTACTGAGATTATCAAGTCAAGGGTGATATATTTTATTTTATTTTATTTTATTTATTTTATTTTATTTATTTTTATTTTTATTTTTTTAAGATTTTGTTTATTTGACAGAGAGAGAGAAATCACAAGTAGGCAGAGAGGAAGGCAGAGAGAGAGAGAGAGGGGAGGAAGCAGGCTCCCTGCGGAGCAGAGAGCCCTATGCGGGGCTCGATCCCAGGACCCGGGACCACGACCGGAGCCGAAGGCAGAGGCTTTAACCCACTGAGCCACCCAGGTGCCCCTAGGGTGATATATTTTAAGTGATTGTTATTGCAAATAACATACCAGAAGTATTTGCTAATTAATATTCCTATCAGCAGTCCAAGAGAAAGCGTTTTATTCTCATACCCACCAACTCTAGGAAACACCCAAGTGGCACATTTTTGACAGGTTGAAAGAACTACATCTTGTGATTTTAATTTGCAGTGTTTTGCTTATAAGTGAAATAGATTATCTTCTTATATGTTTACTAACTATACTTAGTTTCTTATTTATGAGCAATTTATATCTATTTTTCATCTTTCTATTGGGTTTTTAATCTTACTATGTTAATATATGGTAACTATATACATTAAGGAACAAAGTACTATGTTACATATGTAATAAATGTATTTTGGGGGTTTCTCCTGGGCCTTTCTTCTTTGTGTGTGTGGTATTTGCCACTCATTATAGAATATTTGCCACTCTCAAGTTTTTAATGTTCATGTGGTCAATTGAACAGTCTATTCTTTCACGGCTTTTGAGTTTGGCATCTTGCTTACAAAGGTTATCCTACTCTGAGATGACAAACATGTTCACTCATGCATTGTTCTAGAACTTTTGTTGTTCAGCTTTTAATGTTTGTGTTTTTCATCCATCTGGCCTCTGTTGTCTGGTTAGGAGTAAGGGATTCACAGACTTAAGGAGATGTAGCTGGCAAACAATGTAAAAGTAAAATATCTGTAGCCTTTTGGTAAATCTTCTATCCTAAAAGATAAAGTATATGTAATAATTAAAAGCTACTTAGCTGATTCTTAGTGACCCTAGCTGGGGAACCAGGTGCTCTTCCATGTGGTGGTCAGTAACAGTGGCACCAACATAAAACCTTTTTGAGAGATACTGTAATTATTTATGAGAAAAAAATGTTCTTTAGAAATGCATTGGATGGAGAGATATTTTGTAAACTGGTTGTATTTTTAATAGGATGTTGAATTTGTTTAAGAAGACTTTTTAGCATACCTCTGGAAGAGTTGACATTTAGATGAAAAGCCCTTGTGCCTCTCTACTACCCCCTCCCATTTCTCCGTCCCTGCCCTGATGTACTCATTATTTAAGGCATATTTACGGGGTGTTTGGTGTTGCTTATATGAAGATGTTATGTATTCAAGATGTTCTAGTGTTGGAAGATACATATAATAATATCTCTGTAGAAGTACTCCTGGCAAGACATTTCTTAATGGACAGATAATTTAAAAATAAGTCAAAAGTGCCTTTTTTTCCCTCATAGTGTAAATGAAGTAATTTAAATAATTTAAAAAAATGTATTTGGTATTAAATCTACTATATAATTTAGAAGAGAATGAAAATTGTTATGGTGGGTAAAACTTCTATTGTAGGGATTTTCGTGACCTGAATTGTATTGTTAATTTCTTTCTGTCATCCAGGTTCACTTTGATGGCTGGAACAGCTGCTATGATTACTGGGTAGATGCAGATTCTCCAGACATTCACCCCGTGGGCTGGTGTTCAAAAACCGGGCATCCTCTTCAACCTCCTTTGAGTAAGAGATACAAGAATAATTTAATTAAATGTTTCCATGTTCTTGTATGGGGTATTTAAAGTGTTCTTTTCTCCTATCCTTTCTGTTTCTTTCTCACTGTACATTTCTTCTCTATGTAATCCTTTTCCTACATTTTCAGTCACATGACAGTCACAAAAATAAAAAAGAAAAAATGTAATGTTTGAAAAAGCGAAGTTTATATATATATATTTTTACTTTTATTTAGAAGTACTCCTCACCTTTTAAAATCAATACTGAATTTTTGGAAGACAGTTTGTCAGACTATCAAATTTAGTGTATCAGGAGTGATTTCATACTGTAGTTTTTGCAAAATGTTACCATTTTGAGAAACTGAGTAAAGTGTACAAGGTCTTTATACGAATCATTACTTAAAACTTCATGTGATTTATAATAACCTCAGTAAAAGTTCTCTTTAAATTCAATTTTTAAAAAAGTAAACATGGGAAACTTAACATACTGTGATTTCCACTTTGAAAGAAAACATATACATTATAACAGAAAATATGTAGGAAATAGATTATTGTGGGGTTTTAAAATGTTTAGCATGCAGTCCCCCATCTAGTGGCTTCACTTTTGGATGCCGCCTACAGGCTGTGTAAAGGTACAAAAGTTCACATGAATGCCATTTGTTACAATGTATTTAAACTAACAAACCTTGGAAACAGAGATTGGTTAAATTCTGGTGCATTCATAATACAGACACTGCAACAGCCATAAAGAATGTTACCATCAAGATGGAAAGATTTACAAGACATGAAGTTAAAGACCAAAGAAAAAAAATGTTTCAGAATAGCACACATCTATGTTATCCCTTATATGTGACTAAATGAAACAAAAACAAAAACTTGATACACACACACACACACACACACACAGGTGAGAATGCTTAGAACAACATCTAGCACATTACACATGAACATAAGTTGTCGGGATGAGGGAGTGTCTGAAATGTGGGTGGGGTAGTATGAATAGGATCTGTAACTGTTTCTCTGTATACCAATGTGGTGTCTGAAATTTTCACAGTATACCAGTATTCCTGTATTAGTTATGTTAGTTACTTGATGAAAATTGCTTAGAATCTCCTCATTAATTCACATTTAGGTGTTTCTGTAATCTGTAACATTGAAAGAGGTTTAGACCAATGTCTACCATTTCACTATTGAAGAAAGATAAATAATGTGAACAAAAGCATGGGGAAAACCTTTAAAAAGACTTTTAAGATTTTTAATTTTTATTTTATAGCCTTCTGGTTAATTTTATGCCCCCTTCTTTCTTTCTCTCATTTTTGCCCTCTTGTTTTTTTATAGACCCCTTAGAATTAATGGAAGCTTCCGAACATGGTGGATGCTCAACGCCAGGATGTAAAGGGATTGGCCATTTTAAGAGAGTGAGACACCTGGGCCCTCACAGGTATGTGTTGCTGCCACTCACACGGGGATTCTTTATGTGGTCAAAGAGAGGGTACCTATCCCACACATGTGTAAGATAATGATTTCCATGTGTACTAATAGATGTGAGCTAATTTTATATTTTGATCTATATGAAATGTGGTTTCCATGGTGACCCTGTAAAAATGAAGAGTGTGTCTGTAGTTAAGTCTTCCTGCATTCCTGAAAAAAGCATTCACAGTTTAAAATAAATTTACTCTAGCTATTTGCCTTTTCTTGACAGCCTGACCAGTTGTCCAGACACTTATCTTCTGAAAGAGTCATATTGGATTAACCGTTAATAATGAGAAGAAGACAGACCCTGTTGAAGGTCTTTATTTGGTAGAATATGATATGATTTGGGGACTCAACAATTTGAATAATGAGAAGTGAGATTATCATAGATTACCAGCAAAGATCATAAGCAGCACAAATATAAATAGTCACACTTGAGAATGCATTGATCCAAAACAATGTTTTTCAAGTATTTTTTAACCCCTAAGTAACTTAAAAAAGAAATCAAAATTATGCATCTGAAATTTGATGTATTGTGTAGGCTATTTGAGGGTGTTTGTAGGCATTTCAAAATTTATGAAATACCTGGAAGTTCCAATGATTTGACTGTGATTTTTGAGGAACAGAAGCATCACCTGTTTAGGGATGTATTAAATAACCATTTGTCAGTGTAAGTGTTCTGACTGCATGTTAATTGGATTGCCCAGTAAGGAAAACGGTCCCTTGTTTATCTAGTCTGTACGCACGGTGAATCTGGGTCTTCTGAAAAATCTGAACATTGCACTACCTGTTCCTCTGAGAGTTAATAGGAACTGTAAAAGTGATGTAATTAATGTTTCTTCCCTCTCCCTCCTTTTCTTTTTTTTTCTTTTCTTCTCTTCTCTTTTCCCCTTCTTTCCTCCCTCCCTTCCTTCCTTCCTTCCTTCCTTCTTTCCTTAATCTCTGAATCCTCAAATACTGCTTATCTTCCTTTTGTAACACTCCTCCTGAGGTTTTCATGGGATTCAATCTATTTTAGAGTAAATAGTCTAAGAATAGGATGGTGATTCCATTTACAGATACCCACTTAAAAGTCCTTTTCAGGGGCACTGGGTGGTTCTGTGGGTTAAGCCTCTGTCTTGACTCAGGTCATGATCCAGCATCCTGGATTGAGCTCCCCACAGGGAGCCTGCTTCCCCCTCTCTCTCTGCCTGCCTCCCTGCCTACTTGTGATCTCTATCTGTCAAATAAATAATAAAATCTTTTAAAAAAATAAAAATCCCTTTCAGAAGTTCCTGGCTCTCTCAATTAGTAGAGCATATGACTCTCTATCTCAGGGTCCTGAGCTCAAGCCCCACATTGGGCATGGAGCCTGCTTAAAAAATAATTTAAAAAAAAAAAAAAGAAAGAAAGAAGGAAAGAATGAAAAAAATTAAAAAAGAAAAATCCTTTTCATTGTTTATGTAATTGCAAACCCAAAGTTATATGATTAATGCAAACTGAATTAAGTATACTATATCTTCAGAGTTGTTTAGTGTTGCTGAGTGAAGGCAGATTATTTTTCAGACATTATATAAGTCTAAATGCCAGAAATAACCCACTAGCATTAATAAATTTCCATTGTATATTAATAATTTCATTCAGTAAATATTTTTGAGTTTTTTCCCCAATAATAACTAACATTTATTGAGCATGTATTTCCTCTGCACAAGGTACTGCTCTGTTTTACATGTATGGATAACCTTCAGAACTACCCTATTAGTCCTAGTGTTATTTTCTTCCAATTTTTGATGAGGCCACTATGGCACTGGAGAGGTTTATTGATTGGCTCTGGTAAGGGGGAAACAGGGAATGGCACCCAGTCTAGCTCAAGGATGTGTGCTGTTGACCTCTCCCCTCGCAGTGCCTCTCAAGGCTCTGCTCCAAGAATTAGTCACAGCAACCTTCAAGGAACTCAGGGACTAATGGAGATATAAAGCTGTACATAATTTAATTAAAATATAAGATACAGAACAGTAATATTGAACCTTTGACCTGTTACCAACCCCAAGATGTTCATTGGACTGAGGCAGTTTGTTCAAATTATGGAAATTTGAGGAAAATTAAGGACAAGAATAAAGAAGTTTTTTTTTTTTTTTTTTTTTAAAGCATGCATATTGATATTATGTTGTTGTGGGGCAGTTGAAATACTTGTTTTGGCCTTCTGGGAAGGAAACCCCCCTTAAAGCAATGTCCATCATCTCTTTAGGAGTGCTTTTGGCCTGAGCTGAGAGGTTTGCCTGTCATGGCAAGGTCTTTGGTGACAGTCCTGTCCCCTGCTTGAAGGCACTGTCCACTCATTACGACCACCTTTCCCTAGCAATACCATGGACCTCTGAGGGCTCCTCCGCTGAGCCACACCCATTTCACAAAGTTGCGGTGATTCTCTCCAGAGCATTTCTTCAGCGATGCGGTGTCGTATCTGCCAAAAGAAGGGGGGCATTGTGGGACGAGTCATGGAAAATTTTATGGAAAGATGCGGTAAAGAAATCTTTCCGTTTAACTGGAACCGATAGAGAATTACTCATTTTTTTTGGAATGAAAGAGGAAGCAGTAGACCTTCGGGCTTGAAGACATGTATTGATAAAGAAGTGGCATCTGGTGTTCTGTCAGACGGAGGGCGTGACTAGCAGTTTTGTGCATGAGCCTGGGGTAGAGTTGGTGGTTGGCTGGAGCCTCGGCGAGGAGCGGTACATGGGCTTCAGACAACTGGCAGCCGCCATCAGCTCCTGGCCTGTGCTCTCTCCCCTTCTTCTTAGCCCTTTCCGCTGGCTTTTCTGAGTCTTCCCAACTGTGCTGTCCTATTTACAACACTCAGAGCTCTGTGTCCGGCGGGTTATTAATCCTTAACAGGCACAGCCTGTTTTCCATTTCATTAGTAGACTGTGACATAGCTGCAGCCTCATGGATATTCTTGAAAAGGTTCATTTCTCTGGCACTTATTTTTGTCCTTGCTGAGAATGCTGTGTTTAGGAAAACATAATGAGAAAATTCTCTTTGGACTAATTTACTGGGAAACTGCATAAATCAAAACATGCATTCTTTGCTTAGATAACAAGGAAAGTTGCTCTTTTAAGCAAGAATAATCACTTTTATGAACACATAAGCAAAAGGCTATGTTTTGACTAGTGGTTGTTGTTAGCTTCTCTGAAAAATTATAATAGTTGAATTTGATGTAAGAGGTGTTAGAAATAGAACATGTGTCTCGGCGATGAATTTTGAGAATGTGATGTTTTCAGATGTTGAAATGTAAATGATCAGTGAGTGAGTCGAATGTGGATCTTGTTCTTGTCTCTAGGGACATTCGGTAGCGAGATTGCTCCATGCTCTCCTTCTAGCAAGGGAGCATTAATCTGGGTGGTGGTGTGGTGTTTCCCTTTGTTGATTCATTCATTCGGACTACAGAAAGGTCAGAGAAGGGGAGGAGATTAAAGGAGAACTAAAGTTATATGAAAGATATTGTGTATCTCTAGTGCTTTCAGAAGTAAATCTTTTCTACATAAGATTGGATCATGGAGGAAATAAACAAGAACAAATGGGGAATATCTCCAACAACCTCTAAAAGGTCATCTTAGAATCCATGGAGAGTTTTAAAAATGCGAACAGACACTTGCAAACTGTAAACATCATATTGACTGAACATCCGTCCATCCCTGCATCCAGCATACGCTTGCTGAGTGCTTGCTTTGGGCCGGCTGCAGGGTGAGGTGGTGGGCCGCACAGAGGAGGGGGTCCCTACACCGAAGAAGGCCAGTCTGGGGAAACAGGTTTTCATAGAGGCATGAATGGAGTAGCACCCTTTTCCTGAGAGAAGCAGAGAACCTCCAAAAGTGAGGCATGGTATGGACTTTTTAATGCTGTTGTTTATCTTTGCCGATGCTCTCTTACACCATAGTGGTTATGTGTTCATCTGCTTCGGCTTCTTGAATACTGACAACCGGTGGGATTTATTGATGACTTCCTGTGTTCCAGGCACTGTTGTAGGACTTACTGTGTGATCTCACTTACTGTTCACAGCGGCTTTGTGAAACAGGTGCTGTTCTAATCTCTGTGTTACAGGTGAGGAAACAGGGTTGGAGTAGTTAAGTACATGCCCGAGGGTCAGACAGTGGCCGAATCAGAATTCAGCCGAGGCTTGGATGGCACCCAGTCTCTGCTTGTAACTCCTAGACTCTCATTTAAGAAGCATGTGGCCTGGGGGGGCGCCTGGGTGGCTCAGTGGGTTAAGAAGCATGTGGCCTGATAGAGCCTGACTCAGGTTTTGGTCAGGATAGTGTGTGAGAACGATTATGTGATCACTCAGAAAACTGGAAATGTTACCTAATTGTTTAAGTAAACGTATCCACAATTAAAAGGATTTCAAAGGTGGTAGTGGGGAATAGTGAATAAGGCAGTCCTCCTCTCTTTCCTCATCAGCTGGACCAGTCTGTCATAGGAAAAAACTGCCTCCTTAGAGGGACTTATGGCACACTGACATTCGTGTGTAAAGCTGATATGGAATTATTTGCCAGTAGAACAGGGTGTACCCTGATGAAATCCTCATGGTAGATAGTTGTGTGCCCTTGCATGAGTTGCTTCCTCTACTCTCTGAGGAACTCCATCATGGTAAAGAGTTATGTATATGTGGATACGTGTGTGCCCCTGTGTACATGATACACAGAGGTAGTACAGGAGAAACTAGAGATGATCAGAAGCCTAATGAGAACCCACTTTCTCCGCAGAAGTTTGATCAGCACTGGTAACTTTTAAAACTGTATGAACCTTGTAAATTTAAGAAAAAGGAAACTGGCAAAGAGATTTAGTTATGGGTCGATGGTATTAGCTCTATGACAGGAGTATCTTGCTTGAAGACGATACTCAGATAAAGTCCATTGTCACAGATTAAAGCTGAGGGCATTCTTCGATATGGCGAGGTACTGTTTGCCCCCATATGACATAACAGGACAGTCAGAGCTCATCATTGGACTCTGCCAAGAACTGGTAAAGCAACAGTGAGTAAGTTCCCTTTTTTAAGACTCAGTTTCTGCATCTGTAAAACGAGTGCTAGACAAGGAGCCAACTTCCCAGGGTTGTAGGAATTAAACAAGATTATGGAAGTAAAGCACTTAATGTGTGTAATGCAGTTAAGCCGTGGAAATTACGACATTGTTATCATTCTCGTTTTACAAGTGAGAAGATGGGGTCTCACAAGTTGTGTTCACTCTTGAGGAAGTAATGGATGGAAAGGCAGAGCACCTTTAGAACCAGGTTCCTGATTTCTGTCTGGGGGATTGCCCATCACTCCACGCATACTGTCACTTGAGCACACTTCATTTGCATTTTGTGGCATTGCATTTTTTTTTTTTAAATCACCACCCACTTCAGGAACCAGCTGGCTTCCTTCTCTACCCCAGAGTAGGTGTAGAAATGTGAGGTGTGTATACCCATTTTACTTCTCTCAGGGTTCAAAAGAAGAGGGGGGTATAAGCATAAGATCATGGTGGGACTCCCTTGTTAGATCAGCCTGGCCCATTAGTAAATCTCTGCTGGGAGGGCTGTGCTCCCTTCCCCTACTTCAAGACAAGAGTTTGAAATTCCTCTCTGGCCCTAACAATCCAGAGAGGCAGACAGTTAGACAGTAAGGCTGATTTTGTTCTGCAGTCTCGCCCCTCTGTGAGCTGTCCAAGTTCATATGTAGGGATCTTAGAGCTATTCCTCCTTCACGTAGTCAACAGAGAGGGGAAGGGGATGACATAAGGGTTCTAAACTATAGCTGTTACCTCTTGTGCGTAGTCGGGGATAGGCAGCCCATCTTAAGAATATTGTGGGTCTTGGGCACCTGGGTGGCTCAGTGGGTTAAGCCACTGCCTTCCGCTCAGGTCATGATCTCAGGGTCCTGGGATCGAGTCCCGCATCGGGCTCTCTGCTCAGCGGGGAGCCTGCTTCCTCCTCTCTCTCTCTGCCTGCCTCTCTGCCTACTTGTGATCTCTCTGTGTCAAATAAATAAATAAAATCTTAAAAAAAAAAAAAAGAATATTGTGGATCTTACAGTGTGGGAGTGAGTGGGGTCAAGAACAGGCCTCTCATTTTCTTTACTTCATATCTGAGAAAAGCTGAGGGTAGGTGTGTAGATAGTTCTTCAGTCATTGTAAAGCCAGGTGTTTAACTGTGAGTGAAACGTGATGGTTGCAGTATTTTTGGATTAGCGGCATACTATTTGTCAAAAAAAAAAAAAAAAAAAGAAAAAGAATTATATTTAGATTTTTTTTTTCTTGCTGTTCACAAAATGCAAGGCGATAAATTTGTAATAGAAATACACAATATGAGGAAGAAAGAATAGAACAGAGCTAAAGATGACAATCTGAGGCTTAGTTAATGTATTTCCTTTGTCAGAAACAAAGATTCAAGAATAACAGGAGGAACTGGTTGTATTTCTTATCTTTATTCATCAGAAGAGGGGGAGTTCATTGATAAATTTGGTTGTAAGCATGTTTATTATGAGGCCAGCCTGGGTCATTTATATTTGTATGAAACAAGATAGGTGGGAGGCAAGCTCCACGTCTCTTGGGGGAACCACAGGGAGCAGGGCCTCTCCCCTTCCTCATACCTGTGGCAGTTACTGTGTGGGCAGAAAACTGAAATGTAGCCAAGCAGATGCTGCCAGCTGGGTCCTCCATCAGAAGGAGTGATGTGAAGGCAGGTGACACTTGGTGTTTGCAGCCTCTGTGGAATTGGGATTGGGTGGGAGTTGGGCGGGTGTGGAAGTGGCTGAGGGGTCTGCAGAGTGAATGAAGGCCACAGCCCCAGGAGCCCCCCATCCAGTGTAGACTATGTCTGGGGAGGAGAGCTGGTTGGACCTTTCTTCCTGATGCAACCTGACTGCCCGGTCTTCCTACTGAGCTGAATGATGCCCTTGTAGTAAGTTGATTTCTGCTCAACTTTGAATTGGTTTTTGTTACTTACATCCATAAACACTGATTAGTATAAATATTCCATAAAGGATTCCATGAGGTACTTGAAGGATTCTTGTTCAGAAGAGACAATGGTGATGGATTTTTCCTTAACATCATTACTTGAATAAAAATGAGTTAAAATAGCATGCCCATTCTCAGTAAGATAAATGAAATAGTGGGCTCATTTTACTGAGCTGCTTTGTTGCTGTGTGACATTGGGAAGGCACCATCTCTACTTGATTGTTTAATAAACATTTCACAATTCCTGATGTGGTCCTACAATATCTCCTTCTCTCTCATCATTCTCATCTTATGAGGGGGTGGGGAGAGAAAAGGCATCCTTATCACCACCCAGGTCTTCAGGCCAGAAACCTGCAGACCGTTCTTCAGTCCTTCTTTGATGTTACTCCCCGTCAGCTATCCATGCACAGCTTCCCTTGGAGGGATCACAGAAGTACCGTGACTGTTTTAGCCACCCAAATCCAAGTCACCATGATGTCTTTACTCTTATGAAACTACTTTTGCTCCAATTCGGTCCTCTTGAAATCTTCCCTCCACAAAACATTCTATTCTGAGTGATTGTTTTAAATTGTACATCAAACCATATCATTCTATTTGAAGGTCCTCTGGTGCCCTCAGATCAAAAGTAACCTAACCAACTGAACTCATGACCATGGCCTACATAACAACATGACCAAACCCTACATAACACTTCCCCCGCCTGCCTCTAGTGCATCCCCTCCCCTTGCTCACACACTCGACCATCACTGATCTTCCCGCACCAAACTTTCCCTACGAGTTTTCCCTACATTTGTGTTCTTCTTCCCATTTCCCAGAATGCTCTTCTCCTGTGTGGACAGAGCAGGCGTCTTCCTGACCTTGAGGGCTCTGCTCAAATGCTGCCACTTCAGAGAGGCCCCTCCTCACACCTGCAACAGCCCCATCTTCTCTCTTAAGTCATACTGCAAGGAGTTTGTCATTATGTGAGGTTATCTAATTTATGTTTGCGCAATTGTGGCTTCTCCTAGGATATCATCTTCATGAGAGGGGACACCTTGTCTTTTTATTTTCCATTGTGTTTCCAGTGCCTAGGAAGATAATTAGGGCTTAATAGATGCTTGATAAATACTTGTTGAACAAATGAATGAAATAACTAATGATTGAAGTCACCTAAGTGTTTTAGGCCTAATTTGTCCCATGAGAAGCCTTCCTCATAGGATATTGTAAAGCTTAAGTGAGGTACTGTGCTTAGTACAGTACTTGATTATATAGTGAGAACTCCATAAATATTACTAGTTACTGTTTTTGTTATTGTTGGGTTAGCATTATATACATTTAAGTCAAAACATAAGGGAATGTTATTTATGTTTGTCTTTCGCATAGAGTGTAGAGCAGTATGAAGTTAGGTAAAATAAAGATTGTATTTTAGCTTACAACGTATCTGTGATAAGTTTTATAGACCACTATCAGAATCACTTGGTTTTCAAACTCTTCCCCCCTCTTCTAGGAGAAGGTATCTATCTGATTTTCTTGATGGAGAATAGACATGCATTGTTTAAAATTTTTCCCTGGGTGATTATCAACATTCCCACAATCACCTAGAGAGAGGAAGAGACACGTAAGACACTAATAAAATTTATCTAAGATCCAACAATTTCCAGTTTTAAGGAGACTTCCTAAAACCAGAGGGGCAGAGGAGCCCTTAGTTGGAGGGGTTCACTGTGTATTGGAGGCCTGAGATACAGAGGCTGCCCAGTTGTTCTGGAGCCTGGAGAGCTGAGGCCTAGGCAGAGGATGATACTGACTTAACACTGATTTAATAATTAGTGGCCTAGATTTCCTTTGCTTGGATAGCAGGTATGATCCCCAAGTGGATCCTGAGAGACCAGCCAGGGGTGCAGAGGGCACTGATAGAAGGGAAGCGAGCTAGATGGTCATGATCCAAGTTGGCGTCTGGGCTCCTTTGAGATCAGAAACAGGGTTAACTACAGATTGATACATGTATTGCCTAGGATATCAGGTGTGCATTTGGATGTGGAGCCAGGAACATGGGGGAACTGCCTTCCTTGAGAGGGACAGCTGTTATAAAGGAAATGACACAGCCCTTGAGGACCCTGAGGCTGGAGAATCACTTTGGGAAGCAGATCTGCTCCATCTGTCCCATCAGGATCTCTCTGACCCACCGTTATCACCAGGCCTCCTAGGATGTCTTAGGCATTTCTCTCTTGGGGCTGATCGTTCTCGTAGATATGCACAGGCTCTGCCCTTGGACAGTACAGAGGGGATCCTGCAGTGATGGTTCCTCAGTTCCAAAGATTTCATCAGATTGCGTCTGAACATCAAGTGCCAAGACACATTTGCTCTCAGAATATACTGAAACTGGGTCTGAGAAACAAAATATTGCGTACGATACATTTAGTCATACATATATGCATATGTAAATATATGTAACATTCAATTAAATTTTGGAATTTTATGTTCTGTAGCCTGTCATTTTCATTAGAGGTGTGTTCTAATAGGAATGTTCTTCCCTTTTCCTTTTAATGTTTTAGTGCTGCCAACTGTCCCTATTCAGAAATCAATTTGAATAAAGACCGAATTTTCCCAGACCGCTTAAGTGGTGAGATGCCTCCGGCTAGTCCATCATTTCCAAGAAATAAAAGGGCAGACACAAATGAAATCTCTTCATCTCCTGAAATCAGGTAACTAAAGTGATAATATTAGTGTTGTTTAGAAGTACTCTGGTTGAAAGAGGTTTTCTATCTCAGATGTTTTATGTTCTCTGGTTATCTTTTCTCAGACATTATTGAAAATGTATTTGATTTAATGTAAAAGGATGATGGAGATCAGTAGTGGACTTAAAAAAATTAGGCAGAGGGTTTTTAAAAGCATATCTAACCAGACAGGCTTAATTCTTACTTGTTCCTCTTCTGCTTGAACTTTTTTGGTGTTAGGAGTTTAGAAATTCCAGTCATTTTACTTCATGCCAGTTCATATTTCTGTGAAGATTTTTGTGAAGAATATATGCTACTTCTTTTTCATTCTAAATGCTTGCATATGTGTTATTCCTTTTAATTATTAAACTGTTAATTGCACTACATTTGACCCTTGAATGACATGGGGGCTTAAGGGTACTGACCCCCCAACACAGTGAAAACTCTAAGTACACCTTTTAAGTTCCCAAAAACTTAACAGCCTAATGTTTACTGAAAGCCTTACCGATAACATAAACAGTTGATTAACACATATTCTGTACATTATAGATATTATATATGGTTTTCTTACAATGAAGTAAGCTAGAGGAAAGAAAATGTTATTAAAATCATAAGGAAGAGAAAGTACATTTCCAGTAGTATATATAATTTACTGGAAAAAAAAATCCATGCATAAGTGGACCTGCTTAGTCCAAACCCATGTTGTTCAAGGGTCACCTGTATAGAGCTCATTCAGTTTTGATTTCACTTGTAGAGTTGAGTTGGAATGTTAAGCTCAGTGGATTATTAGGTAAAGAACTAGATTTTGTTTGATCTTTAAATAAAAGTTGTGTGCCCTTCCTGCAGCTGAGGATACTACTAAAAAAAAAGCAGATTGGTGGAAAGGTATTCCTTAGTGCTTAGGTTTTGGGAGTTTCTTTTATGGAGTATTTTACTTATTTATTTATTCAAGATTTATTTATTCAGGGGCGCCTGGGTGGTTCAGTGGGTTAAAGCCTCTGCCTTCGGCTCAGGTCATGATCCCAGGGTCCTGGAATCGAGCCCCGCATCGGGCTCTCTGCTCGGCAGGGAGCCTGCTTCCTCCTCTCTCTTTGCCTGCTTCTCTGCCTGCTTCTTGTGATCTCTGTCAAATAAATAAATAAATAATCTAAAAAAAAAAAAAAGATTTATTTATTCATTTGAGAGAGAGAGAATGCATGTGCATGTACGTGAGTAGGGGGAGGGGCTGAGGAAGAGGGAGTCCCCAGCAGATTCTGCACTGAGTGCAGCGCCCACCTCAGGGGGATTCCAGAACCCTGAGATCATGACCCAAACTGAAATCAAGAGTTGGATGCTCAACCAACTGAGCCCCCAGGCGCCCCTTTCATGAGTATTTTAAAACCTAAGGCAACATCATTCTCTATTTAAATATTTTATAACTTCCATTTTTATGGATGAGCCAGGTGGACATTTGAATTCATTAATCTGTCTAAATTAATAGCAGTGCTATTGGAGTACTGGCGTTTCAGGTCTCACTATCCTTTTTTAAAATTAATTAATTAATTTATTTTTTAAATTTATTTGACAGACAGAGATCACAAGTAGGCAGAGAGGCAGGCAGAGAGAGAGAAAAAGGGAAGCAGGCTCCCTGCTGAGCAGGGCTCGATCCCAGGACCCTGGGATCATGACCTGAGCCGAAGGCAGAGGCTTAACCCACTGAGCCACCCAGGCACCCCAGGCCTCACTATCCTTATAAAAAAGTCATTTTATCCTATGGATGAGGTGAGCTGTAACTTCTGTAATTATTAACCACAGGAAGATGATTATTTTTTTTTTTTACCCTTAAAACTATGACTAATGTAACGTAAACTCATTTTCCCCAACCCAGCCCTCCAAAATGAGGTCATACCATGTGAGGAAATTTACTTTAAGACAAATAAAGCACTAATTCATATAGTAATAATTATAGATACAGAGTTCATTGACTCTGACTCACAAGGTGGTAAGACTGCCTAGTGTTTAGATTTCAGAAGCCAAGATACTGTTTAAAATACCAACAGAAGACTGAGGAACAAGCAGGCCTATCTCACAGGCTTTTCACTCACCTTACCAGCTCCAGGCCAGACTCCCAGGGCCAGAGATTCCTCACAGCAGAATCTCCTTGGGATGATTTTCTAGTGTCTTCTTTAACGCAAAATTTATGTTAAAAAAAAGCTGTAGTGAATTTGACCATTCCAGTGACCTGTCTTCTCTGAGGTGTGGTCATGGTTCTTCATGTAATCACCCGGGATTTAGGGAACAACCACAGACATATTTAGTTTTCTCTATAACCTATTACATATGTTTCACATCTAAATAGTTTTCTGTGTCATGCATTTTTCGCCCATACTCTCTTTTGAGTCCGTGAATTCTGACCTGTCATTACTTTGTGTGACTGAATACTTAGACTTCTTTGTATTAAGGTCAGTTTCTTCAGGTGATCTGCTTTCATTTGGTACGTGAGTGTTCCATTATTCATGTTTTCAGAGACTCTTTGGATTTCTTCTTGCCTTCATCTTCCCAGATTTACTGTTTTTATTTTACTTTATTTTTATAACTGAAAAACAAACTGAAAGATTTGATTACTTACATGCAAAGGAAACATGAGGGGGATGATCAAAATAACCCCGCAATTTTTAAGGTGAACATTTTTTTCCTCACTGTATTTTTTACGCAGAAGTATATGTAAGAGATGATTGCAGACATTTTGATGTTGCAACCTAAATGCTTCCACACAATATGTTTCAAAATAACACAGGTTCATTTACTCTTTAAAAATTTTAATTTCTTCCTTAATATTTTTAAAAATTGACTTAGGATTACCTTTTTCTACTGCAGGCAGTCACTGGTTCTCACAGTAATTCCAATGGCACTGGGTATTTTAGATATAAATGATCACGAGGTGCCAAAATAGTAAATGCGAACAGATAAAAGAAAGGCTGTTAATGAAAAAATGTATCTGATGGCTTGATAATGGTTGATTTAAGGTAGAATTAACAGGGTAGAAGTTGGCTGGCTTCTCTGCTCTAAGGGAATCTGTGTGAACATATTTAATATTTTTTTCATTTCATAAGTAAATATAAAATTTTTGGATTGCTGATTTCTTTCACCTGGACTTAAGAAAGAAACTAGTAAGCTGTGCAAAGCTCTGAGAGCAGTGACTAATAATAAGCCCTCAGTAAATGTTAGTTTGTATTAACGGGGCAAGAAGAATAGGTTACCTATTTGTTGCACGGCATTCTTTTATTCTGGCAGAGCAAAGGAAAGGCTGGCCCATTTCTTTCTTTCCTTTTCTTTTTTTAATTTATTTTTTCTCACTATAGCACGTACCCTCCCCAATATTCCTCAACCTGTCACCCCATCCCACCAACCCCTCCCCTCCAGCAACCTTTAGTTTGTTTCCTAAGATTAAGAGTCTTTTATGGTTTGTCTCTCTCTCTAGTTTGATCATGTTTCATTTCTTTAAATATAACATTGAAGACAGTTCTCACAATACCAGATTATGTTCTCTCTCCTTTTCTCATATTTGTTATATACATAGATAGAATTTTTCATTCAGATTTTAATGCATTTTCCTTGCATCCTTTGTAATAATTTACTAACTTTGGTAGCCAAACTCTACCAGATTTTTTGTTTGGGGTTTGTTTTTTTTTTTGGTAATACACTTTAGGACAGCAAGAGACCATTTATCCCCCCAGAAGTGGACCCTGAGACAAAGATTGAGTTGCAGTGGTTTATTGGGGAGCTGAGGAAGACCTCCGTGGGGGGTTGAGGAAGTGAGCCGGGGAAGGGGAGACCACCCATGAAAGCTTTGTTGTCACACTGATTACCACTGTGGACAGCAGGGACCCAGTCCTGCTGCGACCACTCTGGGAGTCTGTGTAAAACACACAGTCTCGAAGTTTGCCCACCGTGAGGCTGAAGGAGCAGAGGTATTTAAATAGCGGTTACCTTCAGTCCCAGAGCGAGGCTGCCAGGGGAGGAGCACACAGTCATTTCCCTGCACATCAGCCCTGTTGCACACTGAGCAGCCGGAGCCCAGCTTAGTCCTTCAGGGAGGCGGAGTGGGAAAGACTGTGGAGCTGGCGCCATGGCTGGAAGGGGGTGCTGTCCAGCAGACACGGGCTGGGCATTGACCGCGGCTGCTCTGCCACCCGTCACCGCCCCCTCCTTCACCTGTTTCAAATACCAGAGGGTCCCCAGGCATTGCTTTTGATCTGGAAGCTGACACAGCCAGGCCAGATAAAGTAACAATGCAAGGAATGTGTATATCCTTTTCAGACCGCTACCGTTATTGTAAGGGCAAGTTGGCAGGCCACCTAATCAGGCTGGGTGTGGGGACAACTAATGTTCCACGGCAGTAGCTCCTAGACTTTGCATCAGAGTCCCAGGGACCTTCTGAGAATTCAGATTTGGGGGCCCGGGCCAGCCCCACCAGAATCTTCCAGACTAGAACCCAAGAGTATGCGTTTGAAAATTTGTTTGTTTGTCCCTGCTTGACACTTGCAGTGATTCTCCATTGCTCTTGAGATGGAGACCGTAATTCTGAGCCTGGCCTGGAAGGTCCTGTGTTCTCTGGCCCCTCTTGCCCATCTCTGCCAGGCTCGTTTTTAAATTTAATGCTTTAACCACTGTGGTTCTCAGTCATCCTTTGCTCTCTGCCTAAAGCCTCCAGGCCTGTCGTCTCCTAGCTCATCTCTCATTTTGCAGGCTTCAAGTTCATATCATTCCCTTGGGGAAGCTTTATCTGATCTGCTGGAGTGTAGTTCAGGTTCCTCATTATGCTCCTTCACAGCACACAGCCCGATGCCGCTGTTGGTTTCTGTTATATACTTCTGAGTCTGTGTACTTTGCTTGACAGTAAGTTCCATAAAGGCTGGGGCCACATCTTCTCTGGTTCTCTGAGACATCCCAGCACAGAACATGCTACCTGGCACCCAGTAAGGATGCAAGGTGACCTCAAAACATCCACCAGCCTTCAAGGGAGACAGATCAGTTATATAATCTAAGAGGCAACTGCTGTATGAACTTTTTGTTCTGGTGAAACAGCTACATTCTTCAATGTTGTAAGGTCTCCACACTGGGTATCTATTAAATGACTAGATGAACCCCCAATACTGGCATACATACTAGCACTCTTTTATAAATTTGGCAGTGCTTCCCAAAATGCTGTTGTTTTAATTCCTGTCCCACATAGGAAATGCTACCTTTTTCATTCTCCACAGAAAATGAAATTTTCATTTCATATACCGCAGAAATGACAGCATTTATATGGCAAAGGGAGTGAATGGGGCCGCCTCTTATGACCAGATGGGGGCACTTGTAAGCAGGGACTCAGGGTATCCTGGCTGGTAAGCTCCACCCCACATTGAGATGGCTTCCCTGTGAGTCCTTTTATAGCTGTGTTAAATATTTTGATCTGTTTTCCTACAGCAGTACGTCAAACCCAAAAGGATGGTTGGGTTATGTGAATTCCTAATGTGTATTTAGATAGAAATGTGAGTCTGCAATCCTTTTCCAGTTAGCCAATGATTCCTCAGACGTGTAGGGAGTGTCTGCGTTGTGCCTCGTGTTTTCGTTGAGATGTTTCCCTCACTTGGGAGAGCGACAGCTGTGTCCCTGCCCTCACAGCACTCCTCGCCACAAGATGGTGAGTCAGGGCCTTTCCCAGTCCAGTCAGGGGCCAACTTTTCCCGGGGACTGGGACCTGAAGTCTCTGCATGTCTACCAACGAGTATAAGTATGTGTGTATTTCCTCTACATCTTAATAAACCTGGGTTTCAAACTTTGTTTTGCATCAGACTCATCAGATGTTTGTTAAAATGCAGCTTTCAAAGTACCATCTCCAGAGTTAACAGATTCAGGAAGTATAAGGTGCATCCCAGTTCATTTTTAACAAGCGCCCCCAGGAGATGGATGCAAGTGATCTTGACACTAGGCTTAGAGAATTATTATTCAGTATAAAGACCCCTCTCTGGAGTAATAATTCACAGTGTGTTACCCATCAGAGAACATCGGCATCTATCCCACATAGGCTCATTTTCATGAAATCTACCCTACAGCTGCTTGTAATTGTGTTTCTAAATTAGGTGCTATCTCTATTAAAAATCGTGGAATGCTCTAAGCTCCCATGTTGTTTAAGCCTGCTTAGACATAACCACAGAAACACAGTAAAACATGTTTTAAATATCTGCTAAATGCTTGTGTTACCTTGCAGGGCAAAAGCCCATTGCTAATCTAAAGCCAGTGAAAAATTTCAGTCTGTTCAGCTCATTAGAGGCCATTAAAATGGCTTCTCAAGTTGTAGGACCAGTGTTTCTGCTCAGAATTACAGAGAGCAGTTGTAGGAATTGCAACTATTAATCTGATTTATATTTCTAGGATGAATCCGATTTGCCAGTCACTCCAAGAGCTAGTCTGCACACTTGAGAAGGGCTCTATTAAACAGATGGAACACAAGCTAACAGAAATATGAAACTATAAGCATATAAAAATCTCTTTACTTTGCAGAACTGCAAGATCAAAGAGAGTAACATTAATTTAGAGCCAGAAGTTCTAAAAGATTACAAATGCTAATTAAGAATCTTTTGGAACTTTGTTTTGCTTTTTGAGGCTTTCTGAGCCTGAGGGTTTGTTGTTGGAATTGGAGAAAGTCCCTTTTGATGACTAGGCATTACCTGCCCAAGTAAAGCCTGTTTCCTCTGTCAGCAGGCTGCCAGATACGGATCAGGAGTGGTGCAAGTTTAAAAATATTCCAGCTTCTGGGAACCTGAGTCAAATCTGTGTGGTTGTTTGTGTGCACCAAAGAGAAGCTCAGTTTTAGTTAAAACACTCACAGTTCTTTTTTTTGTTTTTGTTTTTAAGATTTTATTTATTTATTTGACAGAGAGCAGGATCACAAGTAGGCAGAGAGGCAGGCAGAGGGAGAGGGGGAAGCAGGCTCCCCGCTGAGCAGTGAGCCCAATGCGGGCCTCAACCCCAGGACCCCAGGATCATGACTTGAGCCAAAGGCAGAGGCCCAACCCACTGAGCCACCCAGGTGCCCCAACACTCACAGTTCTTATGCCTACCACTGGGACACCAAGGCAATCATTCGAGTGTTAAGGAAGCAATGACTCTGTTGTTGTATGTCTGTGAAGTCGGGGGAATAATACTGAACTGGGTTTTATTTTATTCCCTTGAACAGCACTAATTCCTGACTCAGATGACTCTTATATATAGTGGAAAAGCAACAACATCTGTTTACTTTTCTTCGACAACGTAAAAGCTGTGCAGTCTTGCTCTTCTTATAATATGTGGTCTTTGTTCCCCAACGCTCACCTCATTGGTTAGGGCCTTACATTTTATAAGAGGATTGATCAGTTAATTGCTGAATTAGTTTTTCTGGGGGTCTTTCCTTGGCATTTGATAATATCCACTGTTTTGTCTCATTGTATTACTTTTCTTCATTAACATATGTTCCTTATGCTAAATGCTAATTTATTGGGCTTATTAATCAAAATCTTTTATTTTTAGACATTAGATAAATAGTAAACCATGTTTCCCTCCCTTAGGCTGTGTTTATGAAGACAATATTAAAACCACTGCTAGGGGGGCGCCTGGGTGGCTCAGTGGGTTAAGCCCCTGCCTTTGGCTCGGGTCATGATCTCAGGGTCCTGGGATCGAGTCCCGCATTGGGCTCTCTGCTCAGCGGGGAGCCTGCTTCCTCCTCTCTCTGCCTGCCTCTCTGCCTACTTGTGATCTCTGTCTGTCAAATAAATAAATAAAAATCTTTAAAAAAAAAAACCACTGCTAGGGGTGGCTGGGTGGCTCAGTCAGTTAAGCATCTGACTCTTGATTTTGGCTCAGGATTTGATCTCAGAGCTGTGATCTCGGGGTCCTGAGATTGAGCCCCATGTGGGGCTCTGTGCTCAGTGGGGAGTCTGCCTGTCTCTCTCTCTGCCTCTGCCCCCACATGCATGCACTTGCTTGCTCTCTCTCGCATGCCCACCTCCCTCCTCTCTCTCTCTCTCTAAAATAAATAAATAAACCTTTAGGATGGGATTGGGAGGGAGACACACCATAGGTGACTCTTAATCTCAGAAAACAAACTGAGGGTTGCCTGGGGGAGGGGGGATGGGAGAAGGGGGGTGGGGTTATGGACATTTCGGAGGTTGTGTGCTATGGTGAGTGCTGTGAAGTGTGTAAACCTGGCGATTCACAGACCTGTACCCCTGGGGATAAAAATATATTATATGTTTATAAAATAAAAAAAAAGACTATTCAGATGTTAACCATAGTCGTAAAAGTTTTAATGTGACTTGTTTCATTTGCCATCTTTTCTGAGTCCTTTTGAAGAGGATGTGCTGAGGCTGTGCGTGCTTGCTCTCCTCATTTGTAGGAGGCATTTGGAGACACCTCAAGTAATCTTTTATAATTCCTCTAAAGTATAAACCCGGAGATTCTCTTTATTGCATTTTTTTTTCCTGTGAGTGACCTCAGCCCAGAAATTTAGCAAAAAAAAAAAAAAGAAAGAATTTGCTGGGGGCATGCAAAAAAAGACCTTTTCACATTCAACACAGAAATGCCTGTATTTTTTTATAGGGCCCTCAGCCCTCGCTGCTGCAGTCACTGTGTTGCCTCTTGTTATGAGGGAATACAGGTAACTTTTCAGCTCTAACAAAAACCCCTGTGCGACTAGAATGAGCTCTGCTGGAGAGAGAGAAGGTGGGGTTATTTCAAGCTAAGAGCCAAACCAAACTCTAGCTGGATTTTGAGGTATAGCTGAAATCTCTGAATTGAAGCAAAGTAATTGTTTCACGTTTTTTCAATATTGTTTTTAACATACTGGGGACTAATGGAAGGATAATTGTCTAGGGATTGTTTTTAAATGAAAAATAAGCAAACTTGAAGAAATGTAGCACTTTGCATTCAAATGTATCCTGTTACTATGTATTTACCCTTCTGATGTTTGTTTTGCTAATAATTACCACAAAGTATATTTAGAGTAAGATAGTAAGACATCTAAAACATGATACATAATTACAGAGAAAAAGAGGATGCTGACTCATGTAAGGAATGCATTTTTGCACTTGAGTGGATTTCACTGTCTTAATTAAAAGCCTAAAGAGTATTCTTGAGTAAGGATAAGCTGTGGTTATATTTCAATTCAGACTAAAGAAATATTGAAATAAATTGGTACTTGAAAATTTTAAAACCTCAAGAGAAATCGCTGTATTACTCGTCCTTTTCTAGGGGTTTTTTACCCACATTAGCTCACTTAATCTTCACAGTGCCTTATATGGGGCTAGGTGCTATTATTACATCATCATTCAAAAATGTAGAACCTCTCTTGGTTACGGTACACAGCTAGTCAATAGCAGACCCAGATTACAGTCCAGGCCATCTGGCTGCAGTCTGGCTCATAACTTTTTCTAAAAGTTGTTTTAAAACTTGAAGAAAACAGGTGACAGTGGGTGATTTTATCCCAAAATGTAAGTAATTCTTTTTTTTTATAAATTAATTTATTTATTTTCAGAAAAACAGTACTCATTATTTTTTCACCACACCCAGTGCTCCATGCAATCCGTGCCCTATATAAAACCCACCACCCGGTACCCCAACCTTCCCCGCCCCCACCATTTCAAACCCCTCAGATTGTTTTTCGGAGTCCATAGCCTCTCATGGTTCACCTCCCCTTCCAATTTCTCCCAACTCCATTCTCCTCTCTAACACCCCTTGTCCTCCATGATATTTGTTATGCTCCACAAATAAGTGAGACCATATGATAATTGACTCTCTCTGCTTGACTTATTTCACTCAGCATAATCTCTTCCAGTCCCGTCCATGTTGCTACAAAAGTTGGGTATTCATCCTTTCTGATGGAGGCATAATACTCCATAGTGTATATGGACCACATCTTCCTTATCCATTTGTCCATTGAAAGGCATCTTGGTTCTTTCCATAGTTTGGCGACCGTGGCCATTGCTGCTATAAACATTGGGGTACAGATGGTCCTTCTTTTCACAACATCTGTATCTTTGGGGTAAATACCCAGGAGTGCAATTGCAGGGTCAATTCTTAAATAGTAGAAGCTGCCATTGATCATGCTCCTGCTTCTGTGTCTGGCTGGGGGCAGCATTTTCTATTCATTATTTTATTGAGTCCTCAAAATGCCGTTGAGGAAAAGGATTTATTACCCTCATTTTACAGATGATGCAGCTGGGAAGTAGGGAAGTTAAGTAACTTGCTGAAGATCATTTAGAACTAAGTAGCAGAACTGATGTTGGATCGAGGTCTGTTTATTTCCAGAGACCATCTACGTGACCACTCCATGTTCTGATTCCCTATACCCCTGTCCCCTGCTCCTTCCTAAATGAAATTTTTGGCACTGTAAAGTGTTGATCAAGGGGAGAAAATAGAAGTGTTTTTCTGTTCAGCAAAACTGTATTACTAAAACACAACATCAAAATACTTGGTTGTCTTTTTTTAAAGAAATCTGTCAGGAAGCATATCAGTACCATGTTCCAGAGCATATTATAAAGTTATCACAGAGTTGAAGCATTCTGATAATAAACATTTTTTTTGTCTTTAATTGGAAGATCTGTGCCGCTAGAAAAACTCTGTGCTTAGGCAATTGAAATTCTAGATCAAGGATTTAATTTTTGCGCAGAGGAAGAGACCCATCATGGCACCCCTTGAGTAAGAATTGGCCATGAAACTCCTCACCTTGTAGGAGGGAGAAATATCGGTTGCCCAAATGAGAGACCAATTTTTATTTTAAATAAAATACAAAACAAATAAAAATGAGTAGATTCTTCATGCCCCACCTTGTCACTAGAAGACAGGTAGACTGCATCCTGGAGAAATGCAAGGGTAAAAGCCAGCTGATAATTAAATCTGATTATGGATTTTGGTGTCAGTAAGACCTGGTGTTATACTTGTCCTATAAATTTGACATTATCCTCGTAAGTTTCAGTGGCTATAAGAACAGAATCTTCTTCCAGCCATTATTATGAAACATTGGACATGTAAAGATCTCAAACAGCCTTTGGTGCATAGTATGTTCTTGTAACTTTTCTTATTGTTAACTGCTCCCACATTTCTAGATGTGCTTAATCTAGATTAAGTAGTTCTCTTCAGTGGTTCTGTTCATCCATTTATTTAATAATGCTTATTCTAGTAGACTGCTCAGGTGAACCCACTGCCCCACCCCTCCAACTTCCTAGCTCAAGGACATACCATGTAGAACCCCATAGGGGTTTAGTCACTTTTAATTTTAAGGAATTAGCAGAATCAATCTATTAATTGGAAATGAAACATTCAATAGACATTTCTTCCAGAATCCTTTACTTGAATTGTGTTTGGCAAAGAGGAATATTCATGTTTATATATTCCCAAGTTTATATGGGTTCAGTTTAATGACATATTGTGAGTTGCAGTAGGGAAAATGGAAACTGAATAAGCTTCTGTAATGCAGCTAAATAAATAATAGAAAAACAGATGGCTTCCATTTTGCTTCTCTGGGGATGGATTACAGCAGATTCAGCCCTAAAGAAACTTTCTGGGTCAGAGGTCTTATTTTCCTTTTCCATCTCCATTCTCTCCAATCAGATGGTCCTCATCTTCCATTTCATGAGATAAATCATTGACATTGTATTTGGGCATAAGAATACAATAGGACTTGGCTCATATTTAAGTCTTCTATATTTATTTTAACAAAACTTACTTTAAAGGAATGTTGTGCTTTATTAAAACCACAAAAATATGAAACTTATTAGTGGACAATTCTGATCATGAAAATGAAAATATTTGAAAAATTCTGAGACTTAATTTTAGCCTTCGATCTCAGTTTTTCTTTCTTTTTCTTTTTTTTTTTCCTTTTAACCATTCATTAGAGCTTTTAGGAAATCTACAATAACTAATTAGGAATTATTGACTCTGAAAAAAGGCCAACTTTAGTTATATCACTATAATACGACTTTTTTTCTCATATTAAGATAGTTGTGCACAAACAGCTTTTCAGTAGTCAGATTACTGGGATAGATTTGTGGACTCAGAATATTATTTCTAAATTTATTATTAAACAAGTTCAGAAGTTCATAGAAGCTGATTTTAACATAGGAAGCTGATTTTAGCATGTTGTAATTACCACATGTAGCTCCAGCACAGTTTTTACAGAGAAGACAGTTTTCAATTAATGTCATCAGTTAATGTCCTTCTCCAGTTATCAGTGATTTTCTTATTTTTCCCCATATTTCCATCTCCACATTTTATGGAGAAATGATTATCTCTCCATAATCATTTAATTGATTGCACTCAGAAGGAGATCTGTTTATATTTTGTATTAACAGTGGTTTGTCCCCATTCTCAAATAAGCAAGTTTTCTTCAGCATTTGTGCTAAGTTGTTTTTAGCATGAACTTATTAGCCAGGGAGCACAGATCTCAATGAAATTTCACATGTGTCCATGGAAATGATCTTTCTAAGAAATAGTGAACATGTATTTATGGCATACTTACTATGTTTGAATTGTTGTGTTAAATTATCATCATTCAAGTGGAGAATAAATTAGTGCCTTTGTAATTAAGATCACACATCTTCTTTATATTTTCTTGGGATATTTGGTTTCAAATGTCTTACCTTTTTTCTTAAAACTTTACAGTAGAAGTATGATCTGGATCTTTCAGAAACTCATAAAGGTGACAATACATGAGAAACAGTAGGACATCATAAATGCAGAGTATTATAAGGCATTGAAGTGTGTAAACCAGGGATCATAACCTCGACAATACCAGGAAATTGGAGATTGGGGTGTATTTTAAACTCTGGGAGTGGAAAAATTAGGTTGAAAAATTTTAAATACTTGAAATTCAGCTTTAAAGAAAATAGAAGTAGTCTGTGCTTTGTTCTCTTTAATGCCTTTTTTGTCCCTGACTTAAGGGTAAAGCTGTGAATTAAGATTGTAATGATTCCATTGCATTTTGGAGCATTTCAGCATGCTTAGATTAGCATCGGGTCATTCCTGGTCAAAAAGAGTTGGAATCAGTTCAGCCTACACATTTGACCTAAGCCAGGAAAAGCTTCCTAGAATTGAGTTTGATTCTCCTGGGCCAATCTCAGGCTCAAGCGCAAATCCCAGAGCTGAGTGTAGTATAAATGCTACTTGATTAAATGGTCTGGACTTTCAAAATATTTTCTTTCCTTACATTGTAGCTTTACTGTACAGTAAAGTAAAATTCTTCATGAATACATGTCCCAGTGTGAAGTTGAGTTATTCGATAGCTGAATTTGACAGAAAAGTTCACCTTAATAGCATTCTTAGCTTTAAAAATCTTTCTGAACTGTAAATCAAAATTGGTAATGAAGAAAATGGATGTTTATAGATGTTATAGTAGGAATTGCTTCTTCGTAGAACTGAAAATCCTTTCAAACATTTTAGTGGTTTTAAGTGGTTCATGTGTTTTTTTCGTTGTTTTGTTTTGTTGATCTTTTAAAGTTTCAAGTTTTTATTTAAATTCTAAGTAGTTAACATATAGTGTAATATTAGTTTCAGGAGTAGAATTCAGTGATTTATCACTTACTTACCTGTCACAGTTGCTGAGATGCAATGCTGAACTATTCTTTAAAGTGCATCTATTACAAAATATTGATACACCTGTTTTTCTCAGAGACCAGCATGCTGATGATGTCAAGGAGGACTTTGAAGAGCGGACAGACAGTGAAATGAGGACGTCGCAGGAAGCCAGAGGTAGCCCTAATAATCTCATTGTATTGATGGGTATTACTATCAACTATCAGACTTGACTAGAGTATAGTAGCCACTTCTGTATTAAAGATAAACTTTATTTAGTTGGTTTATTCAGTTATCACAGGCTCTAAAACTTTATTGTTCAGGATAAAGATATAGTTGACCTTGTGCAACGTGGGTTTGAACTGTGTAGGTCCACTCACACATGGCCTTTTTTTTTTTTTCCCCAGTAAATACAGTACAGTCCTATAAGTGTATTTTCTCTTCTTTATGATTTCCTTAATAGTGTTTTCTTTTCTCTAACTCACTGTATTATAAGAATACAGTATTGGATACATATAATAAGTGTAGGTTATAGTATAACCTATAATAAGTATAATAAGGTTATCGCTGAGGCTTCTGGTCAACAGTGGGCTAATAGTAGTTACATTTGGGGGGAATCAAAAGTTATACAGATAAAAAAAAAAAGTTCTACACAGACTTTTGACTGTACAGAGTTTGGTGCCTCTAACCCTTGCATTGTTCAAGGTCAACTATAGTATGTAATTCATAGTGTTATGGATTCATTTGTGACCTATATTTATAGTCTCTTTGACATATCTGTGCAATATTATATATAAAATTTGGGCAGCATTCTATTTGGTTCTTGTGATGTATTTTCTATGGTATTGTTGATGTCATTTCCTTCATATGTTTAAAACTCAACTCAGAATGTGTATTGAAATCCAAAGGGAATTAATATGGTCTTAGTCTAACACCACAGAATGAAAAGAAAATCATTTGAACAAATGTTTTAAGTTGTATCGGAGAAAGTGATTTGTCTTCCATCTTTGCTAAAAACACATTACAGTGGCTTAACTAAGTAATGAAGTGGTACTGACAGTTGGTATGGATTGTATTTATGACTTACACATATTATTTTTTTTATGAGAAAATGTAAGCCTGATTGGGATTTTAATGATCTCCCTGGAGGCTTTGCTTTTTCATATGAATTTTTTGCTTTAGATTATCATACGAGATTTGAGAACGGCACCTAAGGACTGTTTGTCTGCAGTGACCTGTTCCATAAGGGATGGCTTGATTTCCATATCTGATTTTTAGAAAGTAGTAACCTGTGATTATTTTAAAGGTTACATTCACTGCTGTCTTCAGCATGTTCTGTTGTGTTTAATTTAACACCACATACAAACCCTACAGATGGCCAGGGTTTGAATCTCTGCTCTGCCACCTGCTCACTGTGTGATTTTGGACAAGTCACTGAGCACCTCTCCCTGCTTCTGGTTCCTTATCTACCCAGAAGCCTAATGATGGTAACTCCCTCCTCAGGTTGTCATGGCGATTAAGTGCTTCTGTAAGTTGTTTCAAACAGTGCCTGGCACATAGTAAGTGCTGTGCAAGTGTTTGATTATTTTAAATGTTTCTGGCCATTTAGAAAGGAAGAAAAACATTTATGAGGATTTTTGTCATCAAGGTACATTGGACTCTGAGATGAAGGTCTCTCTGGCGAGGGTCTCTCTTTGTGAATGGCGGTTAAGATCACAGCCTTCATTCCTCTCAGTGGTACACCTCGCTCTGGGCTTCAGTTTCCTCCTGTGTAAGATTAATGTAGTCCTAACATAGCCATGTCATTAGCTTATTGTGAGGATTAAATGCCCCAGTGGCTAAAGTATTAGCTGGTGGTAGTAGTAGAGTAGTAGTATTGTGGAAGACGTGTTTATTGCATGGAATTCTGTCATCATTGGAAATCCAGATAGAAGCAGAATAGAATCTTCTAGACTGAACTTTTTGAGGGAGTAATACTTTGGTAAACTTTTCAGTCTGTTCCTAACTTTGATCCATTTAACTTTTATTGGATTTGCTGAGCTGATTTTGATTATTTTTTTTCTGGAAATCATCTGGAAAATTACTATTCTCTTAATAGCGAATTTGGCTTGATTAACATACAATATGCATGGTGTTCTCTCTTTGTCTTTTCAAACTTTATGTATTTTTGTCCTGTTTTTCTTGATTTGAATTACCTCAGTTTTTCTGTTTTATTCTCTCTGGAAACATTACTAGGATTCATATATAACTCTTAATTATTATTCTCACCTACAAAACCCATAGTTCAATATGCATATATTGTTTCTGTCTCTTTTTTTGTTAGTGAAAGGGAGAGAGCCTCATAAAATAAGTTGCTTTGAGAATTTTTGCACATACGTTCCTAAGTGAGATTTGACTATTAGTATCTCATCCATTTTTAGCCTCTTAAAATGAATTTGATAACTTTCCTTCATTATCAGAGTTTTGAAACATTTTCTATAAAGCTTTCACAAAACTAATTTCATCTGTAGTAAAATCATGCTATGATTGCCAGCTGGTCTTTAAACCCAGGAAACTTCTTTCAGTTATAATTTTGGTTATGACTTGTGCTCTATTCTCTCTGTTGACTGGTAATACCTATTATTCTTGAGTTAGACCCAGGGGATTATATTTATATTCAAAATATTTAACAGTTGGTTTGGCATTCAACTTTGCTTAAGATAGTTAAAATTAACAGTGCTATTAGTACTGGAGGAGAGTTTTGGATGTTCTCCACTATACCAAGAGTGACCCTTAATTGCTGGATTTTATGAAGTCCAGTTAAGGGTCTGGCTGCCTTGGGGGAGGGTGGGATTGGAATGGGGGAGGGGGAGCTTTGTACCAACCAATAGAGAAGTATTTTAGGTTTTTTTTTGGTTTTGGTTTTGGCTTTTGTTTTGATAGGAAGAACAAGCATGGTGAGGGGGAATCGGCGAGAGGGGGGTGGAATCTTTAAGCAGGCTCTACACCCAGCACAGGGCCCAGTGTGGGCTCCATCACATGACCCTGAGATAATGACCTGAGCCAAAATCAAGAGTCAGACACTTAACCAACTGAGCCACCTAGGTACCCCAGTATTTTAGTATTTTCACAACTTCTATATATATTTGATGTTCTAGGCATCTTTAGCAAGTTGGAATATCTTACATAGCTTCTTGCTCTGCCAAGTCTACTACTTACCACCTTTAACATGAATTTTAACACCAGTGGTTTTTATTTCCCTTCAGTTCCCTGCATTGGCTTGTTCTCTTTCACAGCCTGCTTTTGTTTTGTCGAGGTCCTATCCCTTTGGACCTCACTAAAATCACAAAATTCTTCTGTCCATAAATCAGTGCTCCTCTTCTGAGGTTTTATAGAACTTTTTGTCAGAGGCCCCGTGGTGATTGTTTTCTATTTTAACATTTTTGAGTCCAGAGAATTTTTCTAGGTCTTTTGTGAAGAACACTTACCCCTCAGTGGTCCCATTTGGGTGCTGGAAGAATTCCTCTTGCAAACCTGAGCCTGGAGGTCAGGTAGATAATACTGCACTCTGGGTCCACATTCTTGAGCCTAGTAAAGGTTCACCAGGGATCATTCCTAATTCTGTCCTTCCAGTGGTGGAAGGAGCCCTTCCCAAAAGTAGTGCGCTGCGTGATGGTGCAAAGGGGGAGAGGAAGCCCCGTGCAGTGTGTGTATTATTTAGGGTAGAGGAGACTTGAAAGAAGCCACCCTAAGATTCTTTAAAAGGCCAGTAGGATTTAAGACTCAGCAGACCCATGAGAACTATTTTGTTTGGAGTCATGGAGCAAATTGATATTTAAAAAAAACAACAACAACAAAACTTTCTCCTGAAAAAAAAACTCTCTCCCTCCTCTGTTTCTTTAGTTAGTTCAAGTTAATTCCATGCAATGTGGGTAATTCTGAGCCCTCTCTTTTTATGATTCTTACCATACAACTGAATTTGACCTTTGGGAAGTTTAACTGAATATAATTTATCACTTTTTCTCCTTTCTTCCTTGCCTCCCCCCTTTTTTTTTTGGACTTCTGTCTTTTTTACCTTAAAAGAAAAGAAATAACTCATTCCTATCATTGTAGGAAATCCCATTAATAAAGGATTCTATGACCTGGCCTTCAAGTTTAAACTCTTGTACTCCTGGGAAAGGTATAGTTTTGTTTTCTTTCCTGCAAGCCTTCTTTCTCATGGGTGGCTGATATGCAGAAAGAATTGAATTCTATTTCATAATGTGCTAAATTCTCACTTGAAGAGTCAGGCTTGCTCTTTGCCTCCCTAGCAGTTGGTTTTTGGTTTTTTTTTTGGTTGTTAACCTTGAAATGATCCTCAAATATCTTTCAGCCTGAGTTAAGTTTTCTGGAGCTAATCTCATCTCCATTCCTTGATGCTGTGATCCATTTATCTTACCCAATCACTCTTATTGTTCATCTTTTTATATTTAGTCACCAGTTAGTAACTCCATTTAAATTTTTTTTTTTTTTTTTTTTTTTTTTTTTTGTTAACAGATGTATTCCTTTTCTTCTGGCCTTATTCTTTTCCCATTAGGAGCCTATTTTATAGACTCATGGAATATTAGCCTCAAAGGGTATTGACTTCTTTTCATTTTTGCTTTTTATATCCAATACCGTCTCAGTAATTTGCCTTCCTTTCAAAATAGAGATAATTTCTCCCGTTTGCTGAGTCGTTCCTGTACGTCAGACACTGGGATAAGCATTTTAAAAATATCATATGATCCTTACAACAGTCTTGTAACTTTGACTTCACCGAAATTATAGAACTAGTCAGTGGTAGAGCATGAATTGGAGTCCACGTTTATCAGACTTTTAAGCTCACCCTCTTGACCATGACCCTCTCCTCTGTAGTAGGAGGCAAAAGATCCAGGGTCACTGTCTGATGCTGTCCCTCTTCACAGAGTGGCTTTGGGTGTCAGACTTCTGTTTCCTCACCTTAGGGATAGTTACCTCCTAGCACTGTTTTGAAACTAAAATGAAGCAAGGCAGTTGGAGCTTTTGGTCTCACTTGTGTCTCTGACTTAAAGGGCTAGAAATGAGTCAGGCAAGAGGTCAGTGGTAACTTAATGCTGTCAGCTTTTTGATATAGTATTCCAGACTTGGAAATAGGAAACCCGCTCAGAGTGGGATCCGAGTCCAAACGCAACAGAGAGGGAGTGCTTCTCCTTTTCTCTAGGACTTGCCCTGTTTGGTCAGCCTACCATACAGTGGTTGCACTGGGTCTTAATGGAATGGTCCTGTGGGAAGCAGGTTCTCATGCTTCACGGAGGTGAGGACGTCACTTCATACTAGGAGACTTCATGGTTGGTTTACATGATGTTCCCTATACTGAACATTTATTGTCTTGACATCAGAGGATATTTCTTTTACGATCAGCTTTATCAGAAATGACTTCTTATGGGGGTTATTCTGTGGCTTCACATTTTCCTACCTTAAGCCAAATCAGGAATTTTAATACCTATGCTCTCAACCAGATTCACAGACATGGAGGGCAAATTTGTAGTGGCAGGTTTCTGTTTTGGATAACTACATTATTATGGATTGCACTTCATTTCAAGAAAGTCTGCAAGAATATGCTGTCTTGAGAAGTCATTCACAGTTCCCGATACAGTGTCCATGCTGAGCAATTTCCATATGGTAAATCATAATCATAAATAGGAGGCAGACCTCTATTATTCATTCTCCAGGTATCAACCTAGGAAAACTATCCCTCTCTCGATAATTGCCCAGCAGTCATGCAGTAGGCGCCTAACAGATGGAGTAGCAAGAAAACCATACATATTTCCACCAAGTTACTTATCTTAACACTACTGCCACCTAACATTTTCTTGCTTCCGATATTAAGGAAGCCCAGAAATACCCATCCGTGATAGTCACGAAATAGTCAAAGTCAGTTAGACAATTTCCAGACAAAGTATAAAGTTTCCTAATCATATTTCACTTCTGCAAGGATGAGTAAGAACTGGGCTTAGAAATCCTCCCCGGGCTGTGCCCAACGGTACAAAATTGAGTAGCAGCGAAGAACTGTGGGAGCACAAAACCAGAAGCCAAAGGGGAGGGGAAACAGGTAAATGTTCATTTCTGGGAACTTCAAAACATACAGAAAACTCCTGTAAAAGTGTAATTTATCAGGCAGATCAATAGTTTGAGAAGAGATGGTAAATAGTTTGTGATGGTGGCAGAAATGTCTTCGAGAACAAAGGCTTTGTTTTGTGAAGCACATTGTGTACATTCAGACCTACTCTTCCTTACTAGTGGCACTGAGCCGGCTGCTTGAGCCGAAGCCTTTTGCATTTATTTTAGTCTGATCACATGTTAAAAATAAAAACCTAGAGTCACATTTCTGTGCAACTCAAGGGCTCCGATACACATTCACCTAACTGAAGTTTTCTCTGGTTTTTTGGGTGGGGATCATAGCTAACACTATTATTTTCTGAAGAGATGGGATGTTCTGTGGCTGAGAAATTCTACTTTTGCCCCATTCATCAGAAAACACCACTGGGCCTCAGGACATCATGCAGCATAGAAGAATCAGCAAAAGCAAGGAAAGTCTAAAGTGAAAGATGCGAAGTTTTTATTAGTTTTCGAATGATATGTCTGTCTTTGGCCTCTATAGTGTCAGCTTCAAAGACCTGTGAAGCCATCCGAGATTTGGGATCTTTAGGGTTTTAGTCATTTCTTCTATGGCTCGGTTGTTTTTATTTTATTTTATTATTTTATTTTATTATTTTATTTTATTTTTTAAAGATTTTATTTATTTAGTTGACAAACAGAGATCACAAGTAGGCAGAGAGGCACGCAAAGAGAGAGGGGAAGCAGGCTCCCTGCTGAGCAGAGAGTCCGATGTGGGGCTCGATCCCAGGGCCCTGGGATCATGACCTGAGCCGAAGGCAGAGGTTTAACCTACTGAGCTGCCCAGGCACCCCTCATTTTTTTTTTTCTAAAGAGTAAGGAGGTTAGCAACATTGGAAATGAACTTAATAGGATAGCTTTAGGAGGAAATAGAATGGAACTATTGTGAAGGAGGGAAGGGTGGCAGGTGTTAATAGAATAGAGACATTTGTATCATAAATGTACCACTTTGGAAAAGACTGACACTTAGGTGGTAAGCAATCAGAGGACAGACAAACCATAAAGTGGGCTCTGTAGTGTCACTCTCCTGTGGAACTAGAAATCTCACCATTTCATACTAGCCTGCCCCGTGAAAGATTTTACAAATACCATATTTCAAATAATTGCTAAACTCTTGGTAGTGTCTGAAATTAAGAAATGTTTTTAAATACCCCATGTTTATGCTCAACAAAAATATCTTGAGCTCTGTGAGAAATTTAAAAAGAATAAAAGAATAAAAACAAACTGTTACAGTCTTATATGTTTGGCTCATAACATATTCAGTAGAACAGGATAAGAGCCTAAAACCTCATAATCAGTTATATGAGATTGATTAAAAGAAATGGGGCAAGAGGTACCATGATGGATTTTTTTTTTAAAGATTTTATTGTTTATTTGACAGAGAGAGAGAGAGAGACAGCAAGGGAGGGAAGACAAGGAGGGGGAATGAGAGAGGGAGATGCAGGCCTCCCGCTGAGCGGGGAGCCCGATGCAGGGCTTGATCCCAGGACCCATGACCCATGATCCCAGGACCATGACCCAAGCCGAAGGCAGACACCCAACAACTGAGCCACCCAGGTGCCCACCATGATGGATTTTTTTAAAAGTATTTGAAGAATTGAAATGTTTCATGTGGGACAGATAGATTTTTCTGTATGAGTTCACTCAGGTGGAACCGGGAACAGTGTGTTAACTCCAATAAGAAAGATTTTTTCCGGGTGCCTGGGTGGCTCAGTGGGTTAAGCCGCTGCCTTCAGCTCAGGTCATGATCTCAGAGTCCTGGGATCGAGCCCCGCATCGGGCTCTCTGCTCAGCAGGGAGCCTGCTTCCCTCTCTCTCTCTGCCTGCTTCTCTGCCTACTTGTGATCTCTGTCTGTCAAATAAATAAATAAAATCTTTAAAAAAAAAAAAAAAGGAAAGATTTTTTTCCCCCTAATAATTACTTTTAAGTTACTTTCTAATATTCAGAACATTTCAAAATTCAGATTAGGCTAGTTTAAGATAAAAGTTATTAAAGAACCACAGTAGAACAATAGGAAATAAATTTTTAAGAAGCTGTGCTACTTAATAATACAACAGAAAACTTCAGGTACAGAGGAATACATTTAACAAAAGATATGCAAGACCTGTAATGAAAATGACAAAAGGTCAAAGAGAACTAGTAAAGAAGTCCCAAAGAAATGGAGCAATATACCTTGTTCTTGGATTGGGGGACTGGATATTGTGAAGGTGTCATTTCTCGGGATCAAATCAGTCTATATTCAGTAGTAATCTACATCTAAATCCTAGCATTTTTTTTTTTTTTTTTTTTTGCAAGCCGGTTCTAAATTTTATGTGGAGATGCAAAGAGATAAGGATATTGAAGAAGAACTAGATCATGGACATCAGGACACTTTTAAAGTGGTGGTAAATAAAACCTTGAAGGTCAGCGTAAAGAGACTGGTGCAACAGAGTGGAGAATCTGGACACACATGTTTATGTTAGAGCAGCACTATCTGCAGTACACTTTGGAAAGGATGGTCTTTTCAGTAAATCGTTTTGGGGGAATTAGAACTCCATGTGGAAAAAAACCATTAGGAATGGCAAGCCTTATCTCATCCCATACAAAAATAAAGTTCAGATAGATTGTGAGATAAAACATGAAGTACTCAACAGGAAACAGAGGAGACTATCATCAGGACCTTGAAGAAAGCACGGAGTTCTTCAGTAGATGTATAAGACTGTATTAAGAGAGTAAAAAAGGAAGGCAAGAGTGGAAGATGTTAATATTTCCAGCAAAGGATTCCTATCCAGAGTATGCATAGGTAACTTCTACAAATCAGTAAAAAGAAAAAAGGCAAGATGACCCAATGGAAAAAATGGGCATAAAACAGCTTCACAAAGGAGGTTCCCCATTTGGCCAATAAACTTAGGAAAAGATTGTCAACTTCATTAGTCGTCAGGTAAATGCAATTATCACCACAATATGATACCACAGCAAATTCACCAAGATGGTCAAAATGAAGAAGGTGGACAATGTCCTTGTCCACATGTTCTTGAGGACATAAAATATTTGTAAATATTTGTAACATTCTTACGCTATTAGTAGATGCATATCGTGCAAGTACTTTGGAAAACTGGCAGAATTTGCTAACGTTGAATGTATGCAAACTCTGTAAGCTCAAAGTTTCACTAATATATATATATAATGCATATATATATAAATATATTCTGTTTATATAACAGAAACATATGTTCATGAAAAGACATGGACAAGAATCCTCATAGCAGCACTGTTGATAATAGGCAAAAATTAAGAACAACTCCACTGTCCATTAATTCCAAATTCATTGTGGAATATTCGTAACAATGAAAAACTACAGCAAAGAGCAGGCAAACTACAACCACAGAAAGCAAACGATGTGGATGAGTCTCCCAGACATGCTGTTGAAAGAAAGAAGCGAAACACCAAGGTTTTCATCTGAATGTAATTCAGAGGCAGGGTAAAGAGCCTTGGTGTTGGAAGTCAGGAAAGGGGTCACCCTTGCTGGCTGGGGTGTGATTGGAAAAGGGCATAGGGAGGCTCTCAGCATGCTGCCATGTTGTTTCTTGACCCTGGTGTTGGGCACTTGGGTGTGGTCACTTTGTGAAAATTCTTTGAGCGGTACAGTATGATTTATCTACGTTTCTGTAAATCTTACTCTTCAAAGAAATAAACCTTAAGGGCGCCTGGGTGGCTCAGTGGGTTAAGCCGCTGCCTTAGGCTCAGGTCATGATCTCAGGGTCCTGGGATCGAGTCCCGCATCGGGTTCTCTGCTCCGTGGGGAGCCTGCTTCCTCCCCTCTCTCTCTCTGCCTGCCTCTCTGCTTACTTGTGATCTCTCTGTGTCAAATGAATAAATAAAATCTTAAAAAAAAAAAAAAAGAAAGAAACCTTAAAATATTCTTGGTGATACAAAATAGTTTAAAATTTTCCCAGAGCTACAAAAGCCTAAACTAGGTAACCATTTGGCAAAGATAGTGGAATTGAAGTATCTGAATTATTAACTGTGGGCTGGCGTAGGGGTGGAGGAGAGTCAATGTTAGGGGAGGTGCCTTTCTTCTGATGGGCTTTGAGTAAGTAGTTTTCAGAAAAGATTTATGTTCTAAAGGATCTTAAGGAGGTAATTATTGACAAGATTTAGGAGTCCCAGTGACATAAAATCATTTACTAAAAAATGGTGATTAGGAGAGCAGCAGTAAATAGGTTGGGTTTAGAAGATAAATGGAATATTCTATACCTTTAATTTTTATCTCCACCAAAATAAGAATGACAAAAGCATTTATTTGCCTTTCTGTGGTTTTATTTTTATTGCAATAATTTCATATCACTGTAAAAAACAATTAAGTTGGCTAATGTGATTGGTAAACAGAAATTGAAAAAAGAATGCAGGAATGAGATGAAAGGAGAGAGGTATGGTAGTACACGGTAACCACAGGGGCTGGACTTCAGCACACAACTTGACCATTATTACCTGTAGGACATCCACAGCTGAAAGGGAAACAAAACTAGTTCCTGAGGTGAGAGTCATTTTCCTTGCCAGTGAAGCTCAGAGGCAAGGATCTTCCATGAAACATTAAAGAGGTTGTGTTGCGAACGTGACCCATCTTCTATAATGTGTAACACAGCAGACATGTGAGTTGAATTTACAAGTTGTTTCTTATGGTGACCTGGAGTAATGAAAAAGAAAAGTGTAATTATTCTATGAATATAATGTTGAAAGGAAGCAATGCTTTAACCTAAGCCAGCCCCCACCAACATTATTTGGGGGAGACACATGGCATTTGAGGCTTTTTTTTTTTTTTTTTTTTTGCTGCTTTTTCAGAGTGTGATTTCCCATTTGTTTCAACCAACCAGGTGCCCGGGAAGAACCTAGCGTACAGCAGGCTCAGCGTCGATCGGCTGTCTTTCTGTCCTTCAAGTCCCCGATCCCATGTCTGCCCTTGCGCTGGGAGCAGCAGAGCAAACTTCTTCCCACCGTAGCCGGAATCCCTGCCAGTAAAGTCTCCAAGTGGAGCACGGATGAGGTGTATTTTCTTTTCTTTGTCTGCCACGGACCGATTAGAGCGGTGTGTTCTTCAGGGCGGGGTGTGAATACAGTGAATGCATGTGGGGTTTAGTCTTTTTTTTCTGAAAGAGGAGAAATTGTTCTGAGAAAAACAACTAAAACATATAGGTGAAATATATTTTAAACCCGTAACATTTACATTCTGCCTTCCTTTTTTAAACTGGAATTTTCATCTCATATTTGACAGGTGTCAGAATTCATACAGAGCTTACCTGGGTGTGAAGAACATGGAAAGGTGTTCAAAGATGAAGTAAGTATTCCACGGAGTTGCAGTCTATTACTTGGTGGGATCAGAACACTGAACTGCACTGAACGGTGAGGTATTCTGAATTGGCAGAAGAGGGATGAGACAGAGTGTGTCAAAATTGACAAATTGGTGTGGAGTTGTCTAAAAAGCAGTATTAGTCATTTGGATAAAAAATGTCTTTGTCTGAGATTAGGTATGGCAGAAATGTTTGTACCATTTCATGATGCTCTGTAGCAACAGCACTAGAGTCATTATTTTTTTTATAAATAAGGCAGGGTGGTGCCTGGGTGGTTCAGAGTTGAGTCGGTTGAGTATCCAACTCTTGATCTCAGCTCAGGTCTTGATCTGGGGGTCGTGGGTTCAGGCCCACCATGGAGCCTACTTAAACACACACACACACACACACACAGAAAACTTCATAGCATGCATTTGTATAGTTTATAACGTAGGGAGAAATAAGCAACATTTTATTTTTAATAATGTGAAATGAGTTCCCTTTGTTTTCAAACATCATTTTAACAACAGCTAAATTAAATTAATTTAATGTTATAATAAGCATTACTGTTATTGCTAAAATAACCCCTTAGATCTTCTACCTATCTCAGTAATGTTTATAACAACTGATATTCATTACAGTCTGCAGTTGGCGGATTATATTAGTTGTTTTCATGTGCCTGCCCAAAACTTCAGTATAAGAGGTGATTAATAATGTTACGACCTATATTGAGCATTAGAACAAAAAAGAAATCGGCTCTACCTAGAAGTCATTCTATTGGAGCACGGCAGGAGACTCTTCTCACTTGAGACCTTTAAAAATAAGTCCCTTGCCAGTCAGCTTCTCCAAAGAAAGCAGTCAATTATCAGTCCATCTTGGCTACGGGAAGATGGAAAGAAGACCAAGTAATCTCAGAAGGCTTTCTCCAATCTGCTGTCTACAGTTACAAGTATATATGCCTTGTTTGCCTCTGTGTTTAGCCTCAGCAGCTAAGAATAGCACACTTTCAATTAAGAGCCTTGCAAAGGTATCAGGACAGCTAAGAATGCAAGCACCGGGCTTCAGTGTCGTTACACTAAGAGGTATCGTTAGGCTTTAGGTGGGTGCCCATTAAAACATATAGGCATCTTATTTTCAACATCCTTTTTTCTCTGATTTATGTTCTTATTTCAAGAACTTTTTTGCTTCTTTTTAGTTGATCTGTAATTGACAGTTATTCAGATTTGGGGGCTTCTTAACTCCTAAATTCTAAGTGTCTTCATGGACCACAGCCTATTAATTTTCAGTCCCCAAACAGATTGAGATACCTGCAGGGAATGGCGGTTCTTTCTTTGAAAAAACAGTCATGTAGTTATTACCTGTGAAAATGATAAAACATTTTTAAGAATAAATTTATAGCACATCCATTTTGTAAATCCTCTTTTTGGCTCTGTTTATATGCAGACAATCTGTGTGGATTTGCTTTGTTACTTAGTCTAAGATTCAAGTGCATATTCAAATATGATACTCCTTTGAATACATTTTCTCTTCATGGCATAATATCTCTGGAGATGTTCCTCGGGCATCAGTATCCTCAGTGTCCTCCTTGTAAGGAGTGAGACACTGAATGTCCACTGTCCACATGTGTTACTCACATAATCATTCATTCCCTTCTTCATTCATCCTATAATTTCTTGTGAAAATCGTATCTCTCAAGGTTAGCAGGTGCTGGTTTTTTGGCCTAGAAGTAAACCATAAATCTAAAGTCTAGTAAGTCATCTATCTCTAAGAAGCACAGGCCAAGGGTTAGGATGGGCTGTTACTTGAACCATGCTTGACTTTACTTTCTCCTATACACTCCACATCCAATCTGTTGAAAATCCGACTAGGTATAATTTAAGAACAGGTAGGGATTCTGACTTTCTGGGTTTCTTTGCCTTCACCACTACCACTCTGGTCTGAGCCACCACCATCTCCCACCTGGATTAATGCTGTAACCTCTCTCTGCTCCTCTGTTCCCAGCCTAGCCAGGGGACCCTGCTAAAAATGAACACAGTCATGTCCCTCTTCCATTCCTAGCCTTCAGTAGTAAATCAGAATAAAAACAAAAATCCTCACAAGGGTCTGCGGTCTGACACCCCATGACCTGGAGCGAAGTGAGACCCTCCTGACCTCTGTCTCCTCCACCCCGGGCTTACACTGTTTCCGCACACTGGCCTCCCTGCCAGTCTCATCATCGTCCAGGCGTGTTCCGGCTCTTCCCTGTGTGGACTGTTCTTCCCCCAGATGTTCACGTGACACACTCCCTTGGCTCAGATGCCACCTTCTCAGTCATCCATGCCTGTCCCTGCTGCCCTGTCATCTCCCCACCAAGCTGTCCTCTTCACAGCATGAATCGCCTTTTAGAATGGATTACTGTCGATTCATTACTAATTAATTTGCTTATTTCTTATATTTTCTGCTCACAGTCTGTCTTCTACTACTAGAATGTAAACTTCACAAGGAGTTTTGGCTTCTTTCCTTGCTTGTTTTTGCCGGTATCTCTTACTCTCTGCTGTATGTGCATCCCCAAGAAGAGTGTCTGGGATGTAATAGATGTTTAATAAGTTTTTGTTGTGTGAACACACTCATACTTTGATCCTCTGAGGAAGACATCCAAATAGCATGTCACTGTGATTTGCAGAGTTAAAACATTGGGCAAAGAACCATGGGTGCAAAGTAATAGTAATGAAATGGAAGGCCAGATCACCCTGAGTTCCAAATCCTCCTCTGGAGTTTTGGGCCTGGAGCCACATACTTCACCTCTGGAGTCAGACCAGTGTGTGCACATTACAAAAGCAAACAAGAAACAAGCCCAGTATTACATCGCAGTGAACACTGTTTTTAGAAAGGATTTTCTCCAGTTAAGTTTACTTCCTTCCAGTGGAGGTGTGTAGGTCTGGTCACACTTTGAAGCAGCATGTGTGAAATATACGGGCCAGCACTGGTCTTGGGATGACTTTTTTTTTCCCAGTGGAACCTTCAGAACAATCTACCGAAACTTCACCTTTTCACCCCACTCCCAGCTTTCAGATTCCAGCCTTGCCATTTTCTCTCAGACTGTTTCTTTTCATCAGTCATTGGTCATGTTAAATTCTTATATAATCTCAGAAGGAGGCTCAGTAGGGCCCAAGGTCATAATAAACAATTCCACCTTTGTAATGAGCTCCTTGGGAACTGGGATGTTAGTTGACATTTTCATTAATGACTTAGAAGACTTCTCTCGGACCATATATCCTACTAAGGTCTGCCTTGTCCGTTGAGGGAAATGTTAATAGATCTAACTCTCTGCTTGGCCTTGATTGATCAGAGGACTGTCATAGCACAAGCAAACGAGACCAGAGCAAATGTTCCCCCCAAAACAATGGAACGTTTCCCGTACCTGCCACTGAATTTGTCTTCACTTGGAAAATTACCTTGGAGTGTCTTTCCTTCCTAGTTTATTACAATAAGATGTTTCCTTACTGAACATTAGGAAACTTTTTCCAAATAATTAATACTCAAAGTTGCATAAGATGGCCCTAGTTCTTATCAGTTAAAAGGGTTTTCAGGCTTGTTGTATTTTTAGAGAAAAGAGGAAAATCTTAAACAGCTACTAAATTATATCAGCCTTTATTTGGTAAACTGTTTATAGAATTTCGAGTGGTATTGGTTTGCTAGGTAGGGCTGCCATGACCAAGAACCATAAACCAGTAACTTAAACAGTAGAGATGTATTGTCCTCCCAGTTCTGGAGTCTGGAAGTCTGAGAAGGCAAGAAAGGTATTAGCAGGGTAGCTTCCTTCTGAAGGCAGAGGAAAGGCTCTGTTCCAGGCCCCACTCCCTGGCTCCTAGATGTTCTGTCTTTGTCTTCACATCATCTTCCCTCTACCCGTGGCTGTCTCTGTGTCCACATTTCCTCTTGTTATCAGGACATCAGTCATCTTGGATCACCATACTCCAGTATGATCTCATCCTAACCAACTACATCCGCAGCAACCCCGTTTCCAAATAAGTCATGTGCTCAGGTTATTGGCAGTTAGGACTTCCATGTATGAACTTGGGACAGACGCAGTCACCTCAAAGCAGTACATTGCTGTCAAAATTTCCGACGTACTCTGAGGCAAAGAGCAAATGTGTGTCTTACTTTTTTTTTTTTTTTAACTTTCTGTGTAAAATGGAAAAACTGAAAGAAAAGCAATTTATTTAAGGTGGTGGAATGTCCCCCAAACCTGAAAATTTTACAAAAAAACTGTTCCTTTGTTCTGTACACTAAAACAGACATCTTCTTCAGAGCTGTATCTTTCAACCTCAAAGTTTTCTATTCTGTGGAAGCGGAGAGTTTTACTCTCAGAGAGACTCAGAGCAAAGAAGGATGTTGGTCACAGTTACCCACGTAATACAGTCAGCCTAGTGTGCAGTTCTTCACACCACCTTTGTCACCTTCCTCTCCTGTGTTTCCATCTACACTGCTGATGGCCTTTGTCAGTTACTACTCTTTTTCTGTCTGTGAAGAGTAATTGTGGCCACTCTAAAAATGAATCTTATTTATCAGGTTTTTTAAATGCAGAAAGCTATTTTTAAAAAAATGTTAACATGCAGCCAACACGTTTGCCCAAATTCCTTGTTTCTATCCACAAGCAGCTGTGTGCTTCCTGAGTGCTTATTCTCCTCTCTCATCCGAAAATCTGCCGTAATGGGAGCTGGATCTAAGGCACCCCAGAGTTTCCCAGATTCTGCTTGACTCATTGCCTAAGTCAGAGTCATCACGGGGAGATACGGGCGTCTCCCATTTTCCTGCAGGCCGATTTTTCAGATGACTTCGTTTTCACTTTGCTTCCAGTCCACATTTGGTTATTGTCGATAAGAAAGATTGATGAATTGGTAAATGCCGGCACACATGAGCTCCTATTTGTGCCGTTCTCGTGGTGCTGTGCAGAAGACGGCTGATAACGCAGCTTTGCCTATTTGCCACACCACCACGTCTGACTGAGTCATAATCTTTTTTGTCTTTTCTTCCCATTGTAGCAAATTGATGGAGAAGCCTTTCTGCTCATGACCCAAACAGACATTGTTAAAATTATGAGCATTAAGTTGGGCCCTGCTCTCAAAATCTTCAATTCCATCCTGATGTTCAAAGCTGCAGAAAAGAACTCTCACAATGAACTTTGAAGATGGGGAATTTGGAATACCATCAGCTTTCTGCTTTAAAAGCTCATGTTTTATTCAAAGCACAAGGACAGTTATAACTCCTACGCGAGAAGTCTCCAAAACTCAAAAGAGCGATGCTATCTGATTATTTATATTCCTCAAGAGACAATATATACGAATCCTTATGAAAGTCCTTCGGCTTTTAACCAAGTACTGTCTAACAGCGGTCATCCTTTGGTTCTGTTCACTGAGCTAAATTTATCTTTGTACATCTTTTTGAGGCTTGGGGGTGGGGGGAAGGGGACTTCATTAATTATTTATGGTAAAAGGGGGGGTCAGAGTAAGAACTTTTGGCATTTTGTAAACATTGTTGAATTCTCTTTCATGCACACTGTTTCTTTTTCAGTACTTTCAGAAACCTTTTTATATAATCCAAGTTCAACTGAAACCAAATTAGTCAAAACCTGGCTGAGGTTCGCCAGTGGGACTGTTACCTGTATTGTTCATCTTGTGCCATATTTTGAATTGCAACATTATGCTAAGTATAACTTTGCAAGTCATGATATTGCCTAACTGCTTGTCATAATTTGTTGGGGCTGGACAGTGGTAAAAATTACTTTAAATCAGTGTTTTTACTTTTGCACGCATTATGAAATGTTAAACAAATTACTTTTCACCAGCATCTTTACTATAATTACCAAAAACATGTATATAAATAATGGAATTGAAAAATAAAATATATAAATAAATTAGGTGATGTATTTGAATGGCATCAATCTTATACATGGTGGTGCCCTATGTATTTACAAGAGTCCAGTGGTGTCAAAGGAATATGCAGTTATATTGGGGGGTGGGGGTGTTTGTAAGGATCTTGAACTATTTGTGAGACGATCTCGAGCTTCTCTCTGATTGCCAATGAAGTAACTGTGGTGCTTTTCAGAGCTGAAGGGGTCATTCTGTCTACGGAAACACTACTCCATATAGAGTTCTGTCCCAGAAGTCATCTTCCTCCAGACCCAAAAGTTTTCTTCGGGTTGGCTGAAGAGAGAGTGTATGGATTTTACTGAAAAGGTAGAGTGGGAGGGAGCAACAGCGGTCATAAAGAACATAAAGCTTCTAAAGGCTCACAGATCCAGGGGGCAACTTCCCAAAGCAATTATTCAAGAACCTCCATTTTGGAAAGGTTCCTTTCTCTGTAGAATGGTTCACCTAAGTTTTATAAATGTACAGATGCACTTTAAATGAAAGCCCTTGATTACCTAGAAACAGCTAGCAGTAGTGTTTCTTTTCCAAGAATGTCTTTCCAACACAAAAGTTAAATTATTTTATCAGCCTTTGGATGTAATGTCTACTCCTAGGATGGGCCATTTATTTGAGGGCTATTATAAGAGTAGCAAGTAAGTTCGTAGCATGCTGGGGCAAGTTCCGCCTCTCTCCTTAGTTGCCCTCATTTTCTCGGATGTAGGACTTCCTTTGATGTCCCCCATTGGGAGTCTACTAGCAGTCCTTTGCATTTGTCATAATTCAAAAGGGCCATGACATCTGCAATGTCCCTTTCATTTCTTTGCATGAATCTGCTTAAATAAGTTTTTCGTTGTCGGGTTTTTTTTCCTTTTTATGTTCTGTTCAGAATTTGTACATTCAAGTTGCACTTGTTATATCTGACATGAATGAAATAAAATCTTAATTGCAGATACTTTTTTTTACATATGTATGATTTTTTTAGAAAACTTGTCAAACAGGCAAATGAGAGCAGGAGCAATGTCAAAGATTTGGGCATTATCTCGCTATGTAAAGAATCTGCAGGATTCAAAATTGTCAAGCTGTGTCCCAGGTGATGCAAAGAACAACAATAAATAAGTGAGTAAATAAGTGGACACATTTTTAAAAGGCTGCAAACATTGTATAAGCCAACTGGGACCTGTCTGCAGGTTGAAATATAACCAAAGGATGCCATTTTGGATTCGGTAGACTCAGACTTATGTTAGTCAACAATAGGGGTATTTACCAAGGGGCAGGGCTGTGCTGGGGGCACTGGGGATGCACCTGGGAAGAGACAATAAAGCTTAAGTGAATTTGCCCTCACGGTCAGCTCGTGTCTGCCATGTTTAGAGCCACACCTCACGGCTGTGTTCCTGCAGCTCCGCCCCTCCCTTCCCCAGCCCATGGGGACAAAGAGAGGCTTTCGTTGACCTTTCGCCACAGAGACTGTGTACTTCTGAGGAAAGGAATCTGTAAGAATTTAGTAAATTCCTTTTGGAAGAGGAAGAATATGACAGATTATGGAACTTAAAAAGTGGTGGGGGCGGGGAGGAAGAATAAAGGGAAGTTTGTAAGGAACGAAAGGCACAGTTCAGGGAAGGGGAAAGGGAAGAAACAGAAATCATGGAATTAGGGACTAGTTCAGGTGAAATTGATAGGAACCAATTTGGTCCTCTGCCTGTCCATTGTCCCTGAAACGCAGGTAGTGAATGGTCATTGTAGAGGTGGGCAGCTGATAAATTGTATTTTCTAGCTCACTGATTTAAACATTTTAAAGAATAGTACTTAACAGAGAAAAAGGCATTAGAATGAGTATTTCTAGAGATGTATGTCATACAAATGTTTTTCAATAATTCATATGAATCCCTTTCTTTGTAAACTTTTAAAAAATTGATAACGTTACCCCCAAAATGCTCATGGCATTGTGATGGAAGTATTAGCATACCTAAGTCTCTTCAGTCTCTAAACCAACCTGTTCTGTCAAAACTGATAGGTTTTGTTGAAACTGTGATGATGATTATCAAGGAGCACCTCAAAACTGTAATGTTGTCATGTATCCTTATAAAATACTTGAAAAGAGTGCACTGAGTCTTGTGAAACCTAAGGACTCCTTATGTACCGTCTTTAGGAACAGAACAAATGGAATGACAGCATGGGATTCTGAGCTGGGTGGATGAGGCCATCAGGACCTGGACTTCAGAGATAGGCAACAGAGCAAGTCTAGGAAGGGGACAAGCCAAACGCTAGAAACTGGTGCCCGGAAGGCTCTGGGAGGGGAAAACCAGGTCCATATTACAGATCTAACAAATCCAAACAGCAGCCAGGGCTCACACCAACACCTGACGTCAAAGCCAGGGAAAAGTAGAATGATATGAGACAAGAACGGGGCCATCACTGTGTGTCAAGGGAGGGAAGCAGTGGAAGACTACACAGGTCACAGGAGATCAAAACCTGGGCCAGCGAGATCAGCTAGCAGTGAGGAGACCTCAGGAATGAAGCAGCCTTTGTTCTCAACAAATGTGATTGAAGGAAACCAAAATGCCTGGGATCAGGCAGGTCAGCTGGAGGAAAAAGAACTGGGGAGTATGTGCATCTTCTTAAAATGTTCAAGACCAAAATGTTTCCAAGCCATATTCAGACCAAAGAGGCAGCCCACAGGACACAAATGTATAGCTCCTGGGTATCGAGTCTTCCGAGGGTGCACATATTGGGCCAAGTGTGAGGTGTGATTACCCTTATCAAAGGACTTGAGTTATCTGAAGTGGAGGGTCTTTCTAAAGCTAAAGCACCCTAGAAAATATAGCTCTTGGGGCACCTAGGTAACACAGTCAGTTAAGTGCCCATCTCTAGATTTTGGCTTAGCTTGGGATCTCAGGGTGATGAGATCAAGCCCTGCATTGGGCTCCACACTCAGTGCAGAGTCTGCTTGAGATTATTTTTCCTTCTCCCTCTGCCCCTCCTACTTGTATACGTGTGCACTCTCGCTCAAAAAAAATAAATAAATATTTTTTTTTAAAAAGTGTAGCTTGGATCATTGAATTTCTTAGAACTCCAACAGCTCTTTAACATAGTATTTTATTACAGAACTTCACAAAGAATTTTCAGTATCTAAGCATAAAGATAGAAGGTACTGAAATTCATTTGCATCTTTGAGACAAGACAGTTTTCTAATACCTACCTCTACTATAACGCTAAGTCAAAACAATTTTTTTAATAAAATTTTAGATGTCCCAGAGATTAATTCTGATGCAATATTTGGCACACCATTAAGTGACTGGATGTTGAAATCCTACTTCCTTTTCCTTTTCTTTCATAGAAGGAAAACCCGGACTGTGCATATCAAAAATCAGCGTCTCTAGGAAGTTGAGGGTTTGGGACAGTCTTCTTGGACACTCAACTCCAAATACATGGAAGGCAGCAATGAGGGCAGCCAAGGCCGTAATACAGTCATCTACCTTTGTTAGCTTCTCTTTTTCTAAATACAAAGAAAATTCGCAGACATCGACATTGAAAGGGTTCTTGACTTCTAACACGGGTGTGGAAACTTGCACCTGAAATAATAGATAATAGACTCAACACTCTGTGATGTGGATAATAGCTAAATAATAAAACGTGCCTCAATTTAACCATGATATTACAGTAAATGAACTTGTCGTAGTGCAGCATATTTGTAAATATGAAACTGTACTTCAAAAGAGACCACCACCCTGTTTTCAAATAAATTATCATATGAAGATGTGAAACGTCAAACCCAGTGATCACTGACATACTGCATACCTTCTCATTCACAATGACAAAAAGGCTGGGATCATCCCCGAAAACATCTGGTAGAAGCAAACATGTGGCTGTCATCTTCAGATCTGCCAAAACAAATGTGCTTAAAGTCCAAGTGAAAATAAGGTTTTGCCAACTATAAGCAAAAGCCAGTTTTTAAACATGGATTTTTGTTTGTTTGTTTGTTTAGTCATTTCCTTCTACAGAGAATAAACCAGCTTTATTGCATCAGTGTTTCACAACTATTTAACCAACACTGCCATCTAATAAAAACCGGATCTCGTGTTCTGCCCTCCAAGTCATGGCCAGAAGATAAGAGCCCTGTACTCTCTGTCCATCAGCCAGGAAGATTTTAGCATGCTTTACCTCATGATGTGTATTATGACACTAACAGCTAACTAGTTCCCCTAAATATAATTTTACAGGATCAAGTATACTTTCTTTTTTTTTTTTTTAAGATTTCACTTAATTTATCTATTTATTTGACAGAGAGAGATCACAAGTAGGCAGAGAGGCAGGCAGAGAGAGAGAGAGAGAAGCAGGCTCCCTGCTGAGCAGAGAGCCTGATGCGGGGCTCGATTCCAGGACCCTGAGATCATGACCCGAGCCGAAGGCAGCAGCTTAACCCACTGAGCCACCCAGGTGCCCCTCAAGTGTACTTTCAATTCTGTACCTCAACTTGCCCTATTTGAGAATTTTTTTCATCCTGCATGTTGTTTCACTGAATTACTTATTTCTAAAACAGAGCTTTTCTAATTATCCCAAATTATCCAGGTAACTGAGACCAGATTGCCCGAGACCCAAGTTTACTAACGTTTCAACATTTCTTCATCTCTGTGCTGTTTCATTTTTTCTTGCAATGCAATATTGATTGGATTGTCCATCACTGAAAAAGAAGTCAGTATATTTTCTGAATAGGATTCCAAAATGTGCTTTATTTTCTTATAAATATCTGTTCTCGTAAGAAGTTGGAATTCTCTGAACATCTAGGAAAAAGAAGAAAAAGGTCACAAGAAAAGCTAATGTATAGAATGTAAGGAGTAAATAACTCTTTAGGCTTATATTAAGCTTTGAATGCTAGTTTAAAATGTATACAAGGTATCTGAGTAGCTTTAGTGGAGGAGTAAAGATTTAAAAAGACAGAGGAGGGGAAGAAAATCTGAAATGAATAGGATAAATAAGATAAATAATGGACATAGCAAACTTCTATACCCATAGAATTAAAACTTTGCACAGACTCAACTAAATGGGGGTTCAACGATATATGTGTATTTTGGCTATTCGGCTTCCAGCTAAGATTCTAGGACCTTGTATTTCTTTAGGTGGTGTGCAACAAGAGCAAAATAAGAAAACTGTTAGATCTTAGGAAGCAAAATTTTAAAAATACCTAACCATAGTGTTCGAAAGAGGAGAGCTTTAGAGACAAAAGTAAGCGATGAGAAACAGGTATAGGCAATATGATTACAAAGTAAAAGCAAAACCAGTTTACATGTATGGGAACCCCTTTACTCAAAACCACCTTTTCCTGCCACTGCCCAATTTCTCCCCGTCCGATAATTCTACCACACTGGAGCCTCCCCACTGTTTTTTTAATTAAACATTTTTAAATGTTAAATTCAATTAATTACATATAATGTATTATTGGTTTCAGTGGTACAGGTCTGTGATTCATCAGTCTTACACCCAGTGTTCATTACGTCACATGCCCTCCTAATGTCCATCACCAGTTACCCCATCCCCCCACGCCCCTTCCTTCCAGAAACCCTCAGTTTGTTTCCTACGATTAAGAGTCTCTTATGGTTTGTCTCCTTCTCTGTTTTCATCTTGTTTTATTTTTCCTTTCTTCCCCGGTGCTCCTGTTTTGTTTCTTAAATTCCACATATCAGTGAAATCATGTGATAATTGTCTTTCACTGACTGACTTATTTCGCTAAGCATTATCCCCTCTAGTTCCATCCATGTCATTGCAAATGGCAAGATTTCACTTTTAATGGCTGCATAATATTCCTGTGTATATGTGTGTGTGTGTATACCACATCTTCTTTATCTGTTCATCTCTCAGTGGACATCTGGGCTCTTTCCATTGTTTGGCTTTCGTGGACATTGCTACTATAAACACTAGGGTGCACGTGCCCCTTCAGATCACTACATTTGTATCTTTGGGGTAAATACCCAGTAGTGCAATTGCTGGGTCATAGAAGAACTCTATTTTCAACTTTTTGAGGAAACTCCTTACTGTTTTCCAGAGTGGCTGCACCAGCATGCATTCCCACCAACAGTCTAAGAGGGTTCCCCTTTCTCCACATCCTTGCCAAAATCTGTCATTTCCTGACTTGTTAATTTTAGTCATTCTGACTAGTGAGGTGGTCTTTCACTGTGGTTTTTATTTTGATTTCCCTGATGCTGAGTGATACGGAGCACTTATTCATGTGTCTATTGGCCATTTGTACATCTTTGGAGAAATGTCTGTTCGTGTCTTCTGCCCATTTCTTCATTGGATTATTTATTCCTTGGGTCTTGAGTTTGGTAAGTTCTTTATAGATTTTGGATACTAGCCCTTTATCTGATATGTCATTTGCAAAGATCTTCTCTCATTCTGTCAGTTGTTTTTTGGTTTTGTCAACTTCCCTTTGCTGTGCAAACCCTTTTTATCTTGATGAAGTCCCAACAGTTCATTTTTGCCTTTCTTTCCCTTGCCTTTCTCCCCACTTTTTTTTTAAAGATTTTTATTTATTTATTTGACACTGAGCCACCCAGGTGCCCCACCCCACTTTTTTTTTTTTTTAAGGGTGGCTTTATAAGACAATTCATCATCACTCACACTGGTAGGAATCAAAGTACTCATCTCTTTCCCTAAAACTCTGTAAAAAAGAGTTACATACTACCCATGGGGTCTCATCATTTCTTGAACATTTTGGTAGATCATCAGTTGCCCAAAGACTAGGTCCAAAAGTAGTTACCAGAAAACTGGAATGCACATTCTCATAAAGGCATGGTGGCTCTCTTATTAGGCAACCTTCAGTGGACCACTAATCGAGGATAGTGGGGAACATGGTAAGTCCAGTGAATTCCATGTATCATCACTGTGGGGCATCTCAGCAGAGAAATGGGATATATACATATATATGTAAAAAATCAAACTGAAATTCAATTCGAAAATAACATTTACTGAAATGAAAACATCACCAAATAGGGAAATGCATGTGGGAAACAGAAAAGTTTCATGAACTTGAAGATAGAGCAATAGAAATTATTCTGAATAACAAGGAAAAAAAAGAGGATTAAGATTAGTAACTTGTGAGCCAAAACATGGAGTGTGGAGAAAGGAGCTTTTCTGTGGCTGATCATTCATGACCAGGAGTTTGGCTGTATGAGGTTTGAGGAACGTGACACAAATAAGTAAATACATTGAGGATAATGGGTGCCAATGGGTGCTGTTAAAGTGAATCAGAATGTATGGAAAAGGAGTCAATTAGAATAAGCCCTCTGGTTTGGGTTGGACTTGAAGGTATAAATGCAATCTCATGGCTATATGGATATATGAACAGATACAGATTTTGTGTGTATGTGTGTATGTGTGTGTGTGCATGCACACATGTACACCTATGCAAAGGTATATATCCTGGCTTTGTTCTGTGAGAAATTATAGAGCAATAACACCTCTGTAGCTATGAGTATACTTAGGGCTAAAATCTTTGTTCCTAAATATCATTCTGATTTTCTGTTCAAAGAATGTGTTTTGAGGGGAGGAGGGTGATGAATGCAGGTGATGACGAAGGATCCATGTAAACTCTCCAGTCCAATGTCCCATGCTGGCTGCTTCTCTTCTGCCACACCTGTGCGCACAAGCTCCCTAGGCTCACAGGGTTTCACAATGATAGTAGCAACAAGTGGTGGGAGTAGTTTGGAGCAGGGACAGCTGTCCTGCTCTAGGGATTGTTTGTTAGCTGGGTGTTTGTAAGTTAGGTTGAGCTTGCTTTTATTTTAGGAAGCACAACAAGGGTTTTATAAATATTGTGAATCCCAGCTGGCTGGCTAAGGCCTAGACAGGCACTTCCTGAAGAAAGCGGAAACGTTCAACTCTTTTGTTTAAAACAACAGATAGACAACTTTATTCATTCAGTAACACAGTCATTACAAAAACCATATCCCAATCCATATTTTGGATATAAAGAGTGAAATGCCTGAGGGAATGGGAAAAAAAGAGACCTAAGACAAAGCACGAGACACCCAGTCTTGGGTCTAAAACCTGCTCCGCCCGGACTCAGATTCGTTCTCATCTACCATTCTTTGAAAGGCTGCTGAACCTAGCTTATCTCTCTGAATCACTAAACCTGTGCAGGCCACACGCCCATGAAGACCTCCTAAGGCTGCAGCGTCGGTGTCCAGACAGTCTCACCAACTGCTGTGGGCTGAATGCTTATGTCCCCCCAGAATTCATATGTTAAACCTAATGCTCAATGTGATGGAATGAAGACATGGGGCCTTTGAGAGGGGACGGGTTATGAGGGTGGAACCTTCACAAATAGGATTCCTGCCTTTGTAAAAGTTTCCAGATAGCTACGCTGCCCCTTCAGCCAGGTGAAATGAGAGCTAGAGAGTGCCGTTCATGAACCAGAAAGCAGACTGTCAGACACCAAACCCGCCAGTGTCTTGATCTTGGACTACCCCAACCCCAGAGCTATTGAGAAATAAATTTCTGTTGTTTATAAACCACCCAGTCCATGATATTTTTGTTACAGCAGTCCAGACAAAGACACCCACCATTCACTAACTCATTCAGCATTCCAAAAAAAAAAAAAAAATCAATATTTCATTTGTATTGCACGCACAATATTCTGCAAGGCACTTGGAGAACTACTAACATGTTTAAAATATGCTCCTTACACTTACAGAGTTTATGGGCTGTCAGTTTGACAAGGTTTGGCTTTAAAACAATATATTGTTAAGTGTGTCAATCTGGTGTACTCTTGAAATAGCCAAAGCCTCCTGGCTATTACTCTTGGTAGCAACCCAAAGATGAAGAGAAAACAACCAATAACTAAGGTAGTGTTGCTGAGAGACAAACAGATAAAATAATCTGTGTAAAGCACCGAAAATACGCCCCCTATGTAGTAAGCACTCAGATGTTTGCTATAGGCATGATTATGAAAATAAAATATGCAGGCAAGTTCTTTTTCATTTTGTGGAGGAAAAATAGCATGGATAACTTTTATTTTCAAAATAGTTGATTGCACCCACAGAATTCTTCCATGAAATGTGTTCCCAGGTAAAAACTTCAGTGAATCTTTCATTACGTACTCAGCTAACATTTACACTAAGATTGTGATAGGACCATTTAAAGGCCCCTGTAAGTAAACTAAATGGAAGGGTACTTGATTTATTTGTTAAATTCATATATTCCACTTTATAAAGTTATTTGGGATCATAAAGGAAATAGATTTTGAGTAATGCTGCAGACTAACAGCTCCTTAGTAAACTATCTTGATTGTCTAAATGTATGCAAAGGGAAAATGTTTCACACTGTCAAAACACCCCTAAGTAGTGGTCCGTCCAGCCTCCCCAGTATGTTCAATGACAGGGAAATCTTTAAATCTGAAGGCAGGCAGTGTATGTTATTAGAATATGCTTCCAGAAATTCTTACCAAATGATCCCAGTTACAGCCTGTGGAGTCTACACACCCTACTGAGATTCACACCCACCATTTGCTACATAGTGCTGTTATACTCCAAAAGAAAAGAAAAAAAATCCATTTGGACATTAAAATTAGAGAATATTATAAGCAAATAAAGATACCTGATAAGGGCACTTCAGGAAAGGAAACATTTTAAGAACGTCCTTCAGAGGTGTTCTGCTGCCAATCAACTTTCTTCTTATTTCCAAAGTCTGACTCATCCTCTTATCAATTTCTTTCCAGTTCCTTTCTGTTTTCATATATTCCTGCTGGAACCAGTTAATATGTTCATCTGTCTCAGAATCTAAGCAAACAGTTTCTTCCTGCAAAATATTTTCGAAATATCAATATGTTTCATCTTTCAAGTGGCAGTTTAACACTTCGTGAGAACTTGAATCATAGTCTGTTATTGCACTTGTAATGGACTCCTAAGGTGAGGGTTACCACGTGTGATTACACTTAGCCTTGACTGTGGGTAACAAATGGATAGTCTTTAGCAAATCAGATAGTTCATTACTTATTATCATTACTTACAGTCTGTTCTCTTAACAGATGTAAGAGTTACTTCATATTCTACAAACCCTTTTAGTAGAAACCTAGATTATCTACAAGGTTCACACTTAACAGGAATGTTTTTTATTTCTCCTCATTTAAATATTAAAAGAGATAAAAAGGTTTTAAATTAAGGTTTTGTTATTGCTACTGTTTGTATTTTTCCTTTTTAAATGCCTTTTTATAACTGCACCACTATGCCATAAAATCCAAATTCAAAATAATAACAGTGGGTATTTTGTAACACTGAGTCATCAAACCGTCAATTATATTTACTATAAATTTGAGTACATTGGGTGGGGTGGATGACTAGGAAATACCTAGCATATTAAAAATCCAAGATGATCAGTTTGAGTAGCCAAAAAAGCAAGTGTTTCTAGAAAACTTTGTTGAGGAGCAATCAGAAAACAAAAAGAAATAAAAAACATCCAAACTGTCAAAGAAGAATTAAAAACTTTCACTATTTGCAGATGACATGATACTCTATGCAGAAAATCTGAAAGACTCCACCAAAATATTGCTAAAACTAATATATGAATTCAACAAAGTTGCAGGATATAAAATCAACATACAGTAATCTGTTGCATTTCTATATACTGATAATGAAGCAGCAGAAAAAGAAATCAGGGAATCGATACCATTCACAACTGCACCAAGAACAATAAGATACCTAGGAATAAACCTAATCAAAGAGGTAAAAATTCTGTGCTCTGAAACCTTAGAACACGTATAAAGGAAATTGGGGAGGACACAAAGAAATGGAAAAACAGTCCATGCTCATAGGTTGGAAGAACTAACATTGTTAAAATGTTTGTACTACCCAAGGGTGCTTAAGTGGCTCAGTTGGTTGAGCAACTGCCTTCGGCTCAGGTCATGATCCCGGACTTCCAGGATTGAGTTCTGCATCGGGCTCCCAGGTCCTTGGGGAGTCTGCTTCTCCCTCTGATCTTCTCCTCTCTCATGCTCTCTTACTCATTCTCTCTCAAATAAATAAATAAAGTATTATAAATAAATAAATAAATAAAATGTTTGTACTACCCAAAGTGATCTACACATTTAATGCAATCCTTATCAAAATACCACCAGCATTTTTTGCAGAACTAGAACAAATAATCCTAAAATTTTAAGACCCTGAATAGCTTACACAATCCTAAAAAAGAAAAGCAGAACTGGAGGCATCATGATTCTGGACTTCAAGCTATATTACAAAGTTGTAGTCATCAAGACAGTATAGTACTGGCACAAAAACAGACAAACAGATCAATGGAACAGAATAGAAATCCCAGAAATGGACCCACAAGTACATAGTCTACTAATCTTTGACAAAGTGGGAAAGAATATCCAATGGGAAAAACCACCACAACAACAACAAAACAGTCCTTCAACAAATGGATGTTGGGAAAACTGGACAGCAAGATGCAGAAGAAAGAAACTGGACCACCTTCTTACACCATACACAAAAACAATTCAAAATGGGTCAAAGACCTAAACATGATACAGGAAACTATCAAAATCCAAGAGGACAACATAGGTAGCTTATGACCTTCCATAGCAACTTTGACCTCTGTCATACCAACTTCTTACTAGACATGTCCCTGGAATCAAGGGAAAACACAAGCAAAAGTGAACTATTGCTATTTCATCAAAATAAAAATTTCTGCACCGTGAAGGAAACAACAAAACTAAAAGGCAACTTATGAAGTGGGAGAAGATATTTGCAAATGACATATCATTAAGGGCTAGTATCCAAAATCTATAAAGAACTTACCAAACTCAACATCCCCAAAACAAATAACCCAGTTTAGAAATGGGCAGAAGACATGAATAGAAACTTTTCCAAAGAAGACATCCAAATGGCTAACTGACACATAAAAAGATGCTCAACCTCACTCATCATCAAGGAAATACAAATCGAAACCAGGATGAAATGCTACCTCACACCTGTCAGAATGGCCAAAATTAACACCACTAGAAAAAACAGGTGTTGGTGAGAATTTGGAGAAAAGGGGAACCCTCTTAACTGTTGGTGGGAATGCAAACTGATGCAGCCACTCTGGAAAACAGTATGGGGGAGTCCCAAAAAGTTAAAAGTAGAGCTACCCTACAATGTAGCAATTGCACCACCAGGTATTTATCTAAAGGATACAAAAATACAGATTCGAAGAGATATATGCACAATGTTGTTTACAGCAGCATTATCAACAATAGCCAGACTATGGAAAGAGCCCAAATATCCATTGACAAATGAATGGTTAAAGATGATGATGTGGTGGTGGTGGTGGTGGTGGTGGTGTGTGTGTGTGTCTGTGTGTCTGTGTATATATAAATATAAATGGGAATATATATGTGAATATTACTCAGTTAAAAAAAATCTTTTTGAAAATCTTACCATCTGCAAAGACATGAGTGAAGCTAGAGTGTGTCATGTTAAGTGAAATAAGTCATAAACAGAAAGACAAATACTATATGATTTCACTCATGTGAAAGTTAAGAAACAGATGAACACAAGGGAGGGGGAAAAGAAGAGAGAGAGGCAAACCATAAAAGAGACTCTTAATGGTGGAGATAAACTGAGGGTTGATGGAAGGAGGTGGGTGGAGGATGGGCTAGATGGGTGATGGTATTAAGGAGGGCACTTAGGAGGAGCACTGGCTGTTGTATGTAAGTGAGGAATCAATGAATTCTACTCCTGAAACTAATATTGCACTGTATATTAACTAACTAGAATTTAAGTAAAATATTTAAGGGGCACCTGGGTGGCTCAGTCAGTTGGGTATCTGGCTTCAGCTCAGGTCATGATCCTGGAGTCCTGTGATTGAGTCCCATGTCAGGCTTCCTGCTCAGTGGGGAGTCTGCTTCTCCCTCTGTCTCTCACCCTACTTGTGCTTTCCCTTTTTCTCAAATAAGTAAATAAAATCTTAAAAAAAATTAAAAAGTAAATAAAATATTTTAAAACAATAAATAAACAAACAACAAACTTTCTCCTGCCACAAGAAAGAAAGAAAGAGAAAAAGAAAGAAGAAGGAAAGAAAGAAAAATTGTTCAGGGGATACTCAGCAGAACTGCACTTGAGTTAACAAATTGGCAAACTGTTTAGTTGACCAGAATATAAGCAGATGTCATTTATAAAAAAATGAAAAAAAATAGGCCTAAAATGTTCCTACAAAAGGGCTTTTCAAGAACATAAGAGAGCTTCAGGTAGATCCACTTTCTATGAACGTAGGATGACTAGCAAAACAGACCAAGTGATCAAATCTCTAGAAAAGGATAACTTACCAACAGACTAATAAAACCCTATAATCTTACATAAATATAAATAGAAAATAAGTTTTTCCACAAGGAATATGCCAAGTCCTGGAAGTTTTATAGACAAATTCTACTAAACTTTCAAAAGAGAGTGTTCCAAATTTATGCAAATTGTATAAGGATGTCGGGGTCAGGAAGGTGGGGGGAAAAAGGAATTCTATGAAGGATTCCAACCTATTCTAAGACTCCCCAAACCTGAAAGAACACTTTAAGAGGAAAATTACAAGTCAATCTCATTCATGAACAAAATTATAAATATTGAGAACAAAGAACAACTAACTTAAGCTTATCCCGGAAACGCAACAATGGTCTGACATTACTAAAGGAGCTATAGTAAATAAAGGGAAATATGATTGATTTACCCATTACATTTCACATACCTTTCATACTGAAATCTGAATTTTTTTAAAACATTTTTTATTTTAGAGAGCATGAGCAGAGGAAATAGGCAGAGAGGGAAAAACAGAGAGAGAAAGGGAAACAGACTCCCCGCTGAACTTGGGAGCCCAATGCAGGACTTGATCCCACAACCCCAATTTCATGACCTAAGCCAAAATCAAGAGTTGGACACTCAACGGACTGAGCCACGTAGGCACCCCTGAAATCTGAATTTTAAGGTCACTGTAATAGAAACAAAACTACATAGCTTTTGAGAATTTTGACATATGAACAGTTCTGTAATTAACCTGGATTATCTAAATATGTGTAAATATCATACACTGCAGTAACCAAAGTGTTTTTTAAATGACCACATTTGAAATAATGCAGGAAAAAATATGTATAAAATTTAACTTGAAAAAATATGTATAAAATTCAACATCCCTTTAAAATTAAAGGAAAAAATGTTCATCAAAATAAAAAGAGGAATTTTTGAAACTTATAAAGGTATCTGCCAGAAACTTAGAACTAACATTTTTAATGTTGAAATTTTAAAAGAATTTTCCTTAAAATCAGAAACAAGACAATGCTGCTCTGCTTTACTCTTATTCAGCCTTTTACTAGAGATCTTACCCAGAGTAGTAAGATAAGAGAAACAAAAGGCATGGATATTGGAAAGATAGAAACGAACTATCCTCTTTCATAGTTGATGTGATCTATTATTTAAGAGAAAACTCAAAATGATGTACATATAATTTATTAGAGTTAGGAAGAGAGTTTTACAAACAACTGAATGTAAGATAAATATTAAAAATTTTTTAACAAACAGAATATGTAAATTTTTACAGTTGCAACAAAAAGTAAAAAGCACCTGGGAATACAACTAATAATAGATATGTAGGTCCTTTATGGAGAAAATTATAAAATTATTAGAAAATACTAATGAGACAAATTAATAGATCTACCATATTCACTGTTAGAAAAACTCAGTATTGTAAGGAAGTATCGCCTTCCTTCAAATGGAGATCTAGATTCAATAATATTTTTATCAAAATCTTCAATAATATTTTTATCAAAATCTAAAATCTATCAAAAACCAAAAATTAATGTTTTAAGAATTCAACAAGATGATTCTGAAATTCACATGAAAGATTAAAAAGCCCAGAATAACCAAGGCACTCTTAAAAAAATAACCATTAGTTAGTGATAGAGACTGGAAACTATACTATCAAGACGTTTAGAATTATGTAATATGTAAATAGGGAATAGATAACATGCGGGGATAGATGACATTACTAGGGCAACATGGCGGAGCGTCTAGGCACAGATCTCTGGAAAGAACAGGGATGACAACACAAATGCCTGGGAAAGAGGACTGTTTTATAAAAGGTACAGAAAACTGTCTAGCCATATGGGAAAGAAGAAAACAGATCTATACCACACACCTTATACAAAAGTAAATTACACATGGCTTAAGTACTTAAATGTTAAGGCAGAACTTAAATTTAAATATATATATATAGGAGAGGGGTTCCTAAAAGTACTAGTCATAAGAGAAATGACTAATAAATCTAACTACATTGAAATTACAAACTTTCAGTCAACAGCTTTCATAAAGAAATTCAAAAGGAAAGGCACGAACTAGAAGATACTTACAATGATAAAACTGGTGGAGTAGCATACAGAATATATAAAGAATTCTTACAGGTAAATAAGAAAAAGGGGCAACCTCAGAAAAATAGGTAAAAGACATGACTGGGCATTTTACAGAGAGGAAAACTTGAGTATTTCATAAATATGAAAGATGATAAAGCTCATAAGTGATTAAAATGAAAATAGGAACAAGTAACATTTTATTCCCAACCTATCGGTATCTTACTTGAGGTGGGAGGGAGTTATCTTGATATCTGATCAAAATGGTATCTTACTTGGGGGTGTGGCAGTTTAAACTCAGTTCAGTGAGTTTAAATGTCTGTAGCGACCAGGAGAACAATTGGCATTGTCTAATACAGTTGAATATGTGCCAGCAATTCCACTCCTACACATACACCCTTGGAAAGAACTTGCGCATATACACCAAGATATATACAAAAAAGGAACGATCACAGCAGCATAGCTCACAGAGGCAAAAACTGGAAACCAGGCAAATGTCTGCCAATAAAAGAATATCCAAATAAACTCTGTTTTCCTGTCACAGTAGATTTTAAGCCAATATAAAAATGAATGAATAACACAACTGAACTGAGCCTGGATGAATCCCAGAGTCAATATATTGAGTGAGAAAAAAAGTCATTGATGACATACTGTGTATCATCACATGAGCCACAAAAACAAGCAAAACTAAATAAGTCACCTCACACATGTGGCAAATTCATGTTTCAAAAACAGGTGAATGAGAAAACTAAAATTCAGAGTACAGGGCAGTGAAACATGGGCAGGCTGAAAGGTATGGACAGTGTTCCAATTTTAAAGCTGAATGTGAGGCTCATGGTGTTTCCTTTGTCTTATAAATTATACATATAGGATTCTTCTGTAAGTCTCAAATGTATATAATGAGTAGTTTTTCAATAAAAAGGAAAATCTTAATTTTTAAAAAGAAAAGGGAATGTTTGTCATTATAAACAGCTTTCATTTTATTGTACTGTAGTGGGAGTTCTAAAATTGGTACTATTGACATTTATAGATAAGTATACACATAAAGAATGGCTTCCCCTAACACCCCCACCCAATTCATGATATGTCATAGAAAGCAGAGTTTCTGGAAAGCTTCTACCTGATTGGACCATCATAATGTAAGAAAATCCTATCTTAGATTGAAGTACTGTATTCAAAGGAATAGCAGGCTGCTTCAGAATTTCAAATTCTCACCTTTTAATGATTCATGTATTGTTAGAGCCAGAAGGAACTTGGACAATGTCTGGCCTATGCTTCTCACTTTACTGATGAGCAATTTGAGACTTTCAAAGGGGAAGTGACTTTCTCAAGCATGGAGATGGCCAGGTGCAGGGCTTCCGGTCTTAGTGTAACCCTGACTTCTCCAAAACAATGGATGGCCTTGTTCCCACAGGCTGGTTTCCTTAGCAATACACATTGACAAGAGGGAACCAGGGGATGAGAGAAGCCTGAATCTTACAGAGCAGCAGCAGAGTTGGCTGCTACATGTCTGTCTCGGCAGTAAAGATGGTGGGGCGGGGGTGGGGGTGGAGGAGGGAAACGTGCTCAAGAAGTAATGGAAAGAAGAAACCGTGAAGCAGGGAACAGATCACACCTAGCCAAGGAATCCCAATGAATAGACACGATGAAGGGCAGTGTAGGAGTCATCTGTAGGATCTGTGACTTCAAAGGAATCAGAATAAATGAACAAGAACATTAATTTCAGTTGGATCCAAAATGGGTAATGAGCTTAGGCCACACCTCCTTGACCACACGAGTGCTGGTAACAGAGAGTGGGCCCTCGGCTCCTACAGCACCATGCCCTGCAGCTCTGGGGGATCTGGGTAGAGTAGCAGAGAGCACAGTCATTAAGCCCACGGCTGGAACAGAAATAAGGAGGCAGGGTGCCTGGGTGGCTCAGTGGGTTAAAGCCTCTGCCTTCAGCTCAGGTCATGATCTCAGGGTCCTGGGATCAAGCCCCGCATTAGGCTCTCTGCTCAGCAGGAAGCCTGCTTCTCTCTCTCTCTCTCTGCCTGCCTCTCTGCCTACTTGTGATCTCTGCCTGTCAAATAAATAAATAAAATCTTAAAAAAAAGAGAGAGAGAGAGAAATAAGGAGGACACTCTTTCTAAGTGAGATCTGAACAGAAAATTGAGACTGCTTTTGATAGAGTAAGACACAGCATGGTTCAAAATAGTTATAACTAATTCCCACACAGAGATGAATAAAAACTCACCCTGACTTTTTTTATTGAACACAATGTTGCTCGGCATCCTACAATCTGAATAAGTTTACAAAGAAGGTGTCTAGTTGTGTCAATTTAATAATTCTTATATGTATATCCTTAAAAATCTACTTTAAAGGCCAGATGGAAAGGTCCTGAATCTAAGATTCAGGGTCTGGAGCTCTGAACATCCTCAACAGATAACTGGTCATGGTCCCAGCCAACTACAGTATTTCCAAGAGAGTGTCAGTGTTTCTTGGAGTCACCTAGTCTGGTGGCCACAGGAGGCAACTGGACACTGAACTGTGGCTAGTCCCAACTGAGATGTAGGCTTTGAAAATGCAGACTTTCAAAGACTTAGTATACCAAAAAATAAAAATAAAAATAAAACACCTCATTAACAATTTTTCATAATGACTGAATGTTGAAGTGATAATTTTATGGATATACTGGGTTACATAAAACATACTAATATAATAATTCACCTGCTTCTTTTTACTTTTCTTTATTTTTTTTTAATGTGGCTACAGGAGAATTTCAAATTACACATGTGGTCCGTCTTCTATTTCTGCTGGGCAGTGCTATGTTAGGGACTAGGGTTTTCTACATATCACTTTCCAATCATCCCGGTTTTCAATTCCACAGTCATCGTAAGGACTGTGGAAATAATGTTCCTCTATGTAACTTGAAAAGTCTCTTTGCTTAGCATTCAGGTGTGTGGCTCAGTCAGTCATCAGGGAAATGGCAGCCACTTGGCCCAGGGTTCTAAGAGCACAGCTGACTTGTAAAACTTCACAGCATCAGCGCATGGGCCCCCTGCTGATGGCAGTCATTGCATTATATCCCGAATGCAATTAACTCAACATTTTTCTTCAACTTTTGCTGTTGTGCTCAGTTCTGCACCATGAGAGAAACAGCTGTTCAAAAGCCTATAAAAATGATTAGTATTTATTCAATAAATCATTATGTGTCAGGTGCAGTAAGAAGCTAACAGTAAATGCCATTAAAGAAATCCAAAGAAACCTACAAGATATTCTTAAGCATTTGGCCTTTCAGCAGTTTTTGCATAACTTTTGATTCCATTTCACTTCTAAGCAAAGGAAAGTTAACACACAAGACTACTGCATGACTTTCAAAGTTAGGAAGTACAGGATACCCAATAAGGAGGAAAAGAAAATGTTTTAAGAAATGAATTATATTACTAAGGAAAAGAAAATGTTGTAAGATAGAAATGAATCAATTACTAAGTCAGCTTAGTAATTTAGCACCTGGCAGATTTATCTATTTACTTAGCAAATGTTTGGAGGTTTTGGGAATATAAGAACAATCTTTAAGGTTTACTGAATGCCTGCATCACTGTCCTGGACATTAGGTAGAGATTTTTATTGTTGTTTTTTTTTTAAAAAACACAAGTTAATCTCTTGAAAGAGACTGTCACATGTCTGATAGGATAGTTCACATCAGATGGGACAAGGTATTAGTTTTGTTTCTGCCATGTTTCAGACTCTGAGAAATGTCCTTAACTAAGGTTACAATGGATATGATCTCCATCCTGAGAACTAGAAAGAATCTCCAAATGGATTAGCTGAAAAAATGAAAACTAGGTATTTTTTACATAAAGCAAAATAAAGTTTCTCTCTGATGTAAGCATTTTGATTATCATATATGGTAATACTTTTCCTAGAGCTCCCCAATCCAGATAAAGAACAAAGATACAGACTATGAAATCCCTGGGCTAAGGATGGTAGGATCAGCGAGACCCTCAAAAATGCCTCTGTAACTTCATGGAGCCAACACAAAGAGAATAACTGAGGTGTGGATCCAAAGCCTGAAATACTATACTGGGATCCCCTGGTGTCACTCAGAATAGGCAAAATTATGCTTCTGTACCTGACAACCCCCAAACCTTAGAGCAATGAAAGTTTATTTGCAGCTCATGTGACGTGCCCATCTTGGGGCCCAGGTCCTCATCCTCCTCACCCAGGGACCTGACTCCACCACCTGCAATGTTGTTTGGCATCACTGATAAAGAACGGGGGAAGATGGGGTGTTGCACACTGGATGACCAACGTACATGGCACTTCTGCTCACATTTCCTGGGTAAAGTCAGTCTCAAGGCCACATCTAACTTCAAGATAATGGAGAAGTAACAATCCTACTGATTGTCATAAGGAAACAAGATGGTTAAATTGGTGAGGAGCTATAATGTTCTCAGTCCTCTACCCCTAAGTTTCTTGTAATACGAGAGCAAACTTCTCCTTATAATTTAGACCAGTTTTAGACAAGGCTGTCCGTCTACTGCAGCCAAAACCATTTAGCTGAGATATCAGAATACCCAATTCTCAAGCCAGAGAACAATGAACAAAATGAATTCTATATTCAGCAAAACACTTTTCAAATATGAAAGAGCAATTAAGACATTCCCAAATAAATAAAAACTGAGATACTTGGTCACTCGCAAATAGATAGAAGGACATCTGACTGTGACTCAAATCCACATGAAAAATTCAAGTTCTGGTATAGGTCATTACATAGGTATATATAAAAGACAGCATAAATGTATTTTCTGTTTGTAACCTTTTTTCCATCATATTTTAAAGACAGTTGCATGAAGCAATAATTATAAATCTGTGTTGATGGTCATACAGTATATAAAATGTGATTTATGTGACAATAACAGCACAAAAGGGGAAAGGGATAGAGTTATATAGGGATGAAGGTTTTGTATTCTATTGTAATTAAATTGATATTAATCCAAGCTAGATCTTTAAAAATTAAGATATTAATTCTAATTCTCAGGGTAACCACTAAGGGAATAACTAAAAATGTATATATACTAAAAGAAACAATAAGGGATATTGAATTAGTATACTAGAAAATACAAAAGAAAAACACACAAAAGAAGACAATAATTAAAGAATAAACTAACAAAAAGTGAATAAAAAACAAATAAGAAAGGAGACATAAATTCTAACTTATAAGTAACTATATTTAATAATTGGCAGAATAGATTATACAAATGATCCAAATATATGCTGTCTACTGGAGACACACTTTAGATTCAGACCCAAATTGTTTAAAGGTAAAAAAAGATGGGCAAAGATATAGCATGCAAACAGAAACCAAAAGAGAGATAGAATGGCTATACTAATATTAGACTAAATAAACTTTAAGACAAAACATTATCCTAGAGACAAAGGAAAATATTTTATAATGAAAGAGAACCAATCCCTCAAGAAGATATAATAATATCAACTTACATACACCTAACAACAGAGTCCCAAAACTCATGTGGCAAAAACAGAATTAAAAGGAGAAAGAGACAGTTCAATAATAATAGTAGTTGGAGACTTGAATACCCCACTTTCAATAAAGAACAGAACCTCTAAGCAGATGATAAATAAGGAACTAGAAGACTAGAACAACTGTTATTTCTGGAGAAGACAAAATGGATTGTAGGGACACCGAACTGGATATAACAAATACATCATTAAAAGAAGACCTCTGAGAAGATGGTATTAAAGGCAGTTTTGAAGAAATTGATTTAAAGATTAAGTCATTTATTAAAAAAAGGAATTAAGTCATTTGTTGAAAACTCTTAAAAAGAAACTAAACGTAAGTCAAATTAAGTGATAAAACAACCTATGCACTTAAAGATCATATTAAAAGTCTCTCGACTGAGAGAACCTCATTGCAATTCGAAAAAACAAATTAGAAAGAAGCCAAAGCTCCTGTAGAAACTTCAAAGCTCCTGTAGAAACTTTCTGTACTGCTTCAAGAAAACAGAATACATTTTCACCAAATATCCAATTTAGAGTTAATCTACCTCATAAAGACAGAGGAGGATCTTTTCAAGGTAAATGAAAAGATCAGTCATAACTGTAAAGAACTGGATACCTGAAAAAGTCAAGCCAATTTTTTTTTCAGAAAATTTTGGAAGAAAGCTTCTTACCAAAGTGGTTTATATCCCATGAGCAAAAAGCTGATGATAATAGGTTGAGGGTTCTGCTGGGTGAAGGAAACCTCAATAACTTAAAAGAAAATGCATACAATCAAGATAAAAAGCTTTTTGCACGCCAAAGAAACAGTCAACAAAACCAAAAGACAACTGAAGAACAGGAGACGATATTTGCAAATGACGTATCATATAAGGGTAGTATCCAAAATCTATAAGGAACTTACCAAGCTCAACACCCAAGGAACAAATAATCCAATCAAGAAATGGGCAGAAGACATAAACAGACATTTCTCCAAAGATGTGCAAATGGCCAACAGACACATGAAAAAGTGCTCCACATCACTCAGCATCAGGGAAATACAAATCAAAACCACAGTGAGATACCACCTCACACCAGTCAGAATGGCTAAAATTTACAAGTCGGGAACTGACAGGTGTTGGCGAGGATGCCAAGAAGGGAACCCTCCTACACTGTTGGTGGGAATGCAAGCTGGGAAAGCCACTCTGGAAAACAGTATGGAGATTCCTCAAAAACTTGAAAATAGAGCTACCCTACAACCTAGCAATTATACTACTGGGCATTTACCCTAAAGATACAAATGTAGTGATACAAAGGGGCCCATGCATCCCAATATTTATAGCAGCAATGTCCACAATAGCCAAACTATGGAAAGAGCCTAGATGTTCATCAACAGATGAATGGATAAAGAAGATATGGTAGATACATACAATGGAGTACTATGCAGCCATCAAAAATATGAAATCTTGCCATTTGTAACAACGTGGATGGAACTAGAGGGTACTATGCTAAGCAAAATCAGTCAATCAGAGAAAGACAATTACCACATGATCTCACTCACATGAGGAAATTGAGAGGCAGGGTGGGAGGGGGGTTGTAGGGGAAGGGAGGGAAAAATGAAACAAGACGGGACAGGAGAGGGAGCCAAACCATAAGAGACTCTTAATCTCAGGAAACAAACTGAAGGTTGCTGGAGGGAAGGAGGGTGGGGGAATGAATGGGATGGCTGGGTTATGGAAACTAGGGAGGGTATGTGCTGTGGTGAGTGTTGTGAATTGTGTAAGACGGATGATTTACAGACCTGTACCCCTGAAGCAAATAATACATTATATGTTAATAAAATAAATAAATAAATTTTAAAAATGCATGCAATAGTCAAAAAAATGATAAAGAAGAATTTAAGCATTTCAAAAGTGTATTTACATCCTGATGTTTCAAATGGGGCATCTGGCAGAGGCTCAAGAAGACCACCTAAGCATCCTCTGGTGAAGAGACTTCCAAGGAAGGATGAGCATGAGGCTGTGACCTTGTATGGATCCAGGCCCAGGGCCTCATGCAGACCAGATGCCACTACCACCTCCTCCCCAGGAAGACAGGGGCAGGATTCCTCCAGCAGGGTATCCCCGTCATGTCACAGAAGGTTTTCCACATGAGTAAGACATAGCTTATCCTGATGCTTCTGGTGCAGACAGATCCCCAGAACCTTCTTTTGGTCCAACCCTCCCACTTGAATGTGGCATCCCTAGCCTAAGCTTCAGTTCTGTGAGTCCCAGGGGATGATTCCTGAGAGAAGGATCTCCTGTCCTTCCCCTTATTCTGAAAACTGAGGATGAATCTCCCCAGAAACTGCTTTACTAAGGAACTTTCCTGACCATGCCCATCTTCCACAGGCAACAAAAAAATGTCTGTACACTAAGCACTGACATGATACTAAGCAATAAACACTAAGTCATCATGTAATGTGGCAATGGCATAGAAACAGAATGAGAGACGAATGGGACAAAGAGACAGTGCCCAGAACATACCCACGTCTACTTGGGAACTTAATATACAATAAGTGTCACCATAAATCTATGAGAGAAGGATGGATTTTTAGCAACTGAGGTTAAGAAAGTGGCTCATTCTGAGGAGATCCCTACTTAATAGCAGAAAAGATGGACTCCACATGACTTAAAGAGCCAAACATGAAAGTGAAAACAATATATTTAATAGAACAAAGAGTAGAAGAATGAATGTCTTTGTGTGACTTAGGGCATGGGAAGGACTGCTTCCTTCAAATTAGCAAAAAAAAAAAAAAGAAGATGCCAACTCATTAAAAAATGGGCAATGGATCTAAAGAGGGAGCTTTCTAAAAGAGGAAACTCAAAAGGCTCACGAACATAGTGAAGAGATTCTCAGACTCATTAGTTATCCAGGGAAATGTAAATCATGACAAGAATGACATTACACTTGCTACCTAAGAGACTTGGCAAAATGTAGAAGACTGGTAATGCCAAGGGTTGGCAGGAATACAGGAAGATGCATGACTGTGGGAATGAGACAAACAAAGTCATCTGGAGACTAATCAGTCAAATGTAAGTAAATGCACACCCTCCACCCCATGAGCTCCATTTCTGGGTAGACAACCGAAAGCAGTAACACATAGGTAGGTCCAGAAGCAGACATGGATGATGGTGTTCTCTATGCTGTAGTTCCTAGTCAGGAGGAGCAGGGCTTGGGGCCGGGAGTACTTTATAATTCATTGCAATCATGGACTAGAAGTACACTAATATGAATGAGTCATAAAGGGTGTTAGTGAGAAAAGTGAAACAGGAATGAAGTATAAAATACCATTTATAGTAAGTCATATATATGGGTGTGTGTGTGTGTGTGTATCCCAAAATGACAGTACACATTCTAGAACACTTATACTTACACTTACACATTCTAGAACACTTACAGATTAAAAGATATGTACAGAATACATTGGAATGGTGGCTCAAGGGCAGAGGTGAGGGACGAACTGATAGGGGTGAGAACAGAAAGACAGAAGAGAATAGCAACAGGCCTCACATGGGAAAACGACCATGATAGGCCATGAATTAAGAAGTGGGACTCATTCAACTTTAATTAGCACCTCAGATTTTTCACAACAAAATACTGCAAAGTAAAATTCCATCACATGGCTATGCAGTTCTATATAATTCCTGTAAGCTCTTAAAACTAGTATCTTCACTTAAACAGGATAATGTCAGCAACTTAGGACATTACTCAGTTAAGTCTACTGTTCTGAGAATCTAATTATACCTCAGTTTCTAGACATAAGACAAAATATTGTCAAAGGGAATTAAACAAAAGAAATAGATTTATCAATTCACAGGGCTGCAAACTGCTTAGACCTAGAACTAAAAGACAGACACATACGAGCTATGGAGCACAGCTGCTGCGTTGGGCTGCGAGACACAGCAGTAACATGAGGTCATGAGGTTGGAAAAAGATGTTTTTTTAAAAGATTTTATTTATTTATTTGACAGACAGAGATCACGAGTAGGCAGAGAGGCAGGCAGAGAGAGAGAGAGGAGGAAGCAGGTTCCCCACTGAGCAGACAGCCTGACAAGAGACTCGATCCCAGGATCCTGGGATCATGACCTGAGCCAAATGCAGAGGCATTAACCCACTGAGCCACCCAGGTGCCCGGAAAAACAATTTTTTAAATTTATTTTTATTTGACAGTGACACAGAGAGATAGAGCACAAGTAGGCAGAGCAGCGGGCAGAGAGAGAGAGAGAAGCAGGCTCTCCGCCAAGCAGGGAGCTCAATGTAGGACTCAGTCCCGGGACTCCTGATCATGACCTGAGCTGAAGGCAGTCACTTAACCAACTGAGCCACCCAGGCATCCCTGGAAAAAGATTCTGAAACACCATGAAATGCCCAGTATTTGGGAGACTTGGCCTGGAAACAAAGTCTGGGATTCTGACCAGCATAGCCATCCACATAACATGTTGGTGAGTCTTTTTACAACAGAATATGAGGAACCCAGGTAGATTTAAAACTCACAGGTGGATGCTTTGGCGTTGCAGATGCTTTGGGTTTCATAGTGTAGGTTTAGCAGTTATGAACTGGCCCGGAGCTTGGATAGGAGGAAAATTAGTGAAAAAATATCTGTGTCCTAGGCTCAGACCCACACAAATTCTGCTGCTGTCTCCGTTATCTGCAGAAGCCCATGTGACAGAGCTAAGAAAAACTCCTTCCTCCACTGAGACATCTACCTTCAGTTCTTTGGTAAATTGTTCCCAACAATCAAAAGAGACACAACAGCAACGAAACAAAACAAAAGAAAATTTCTTCCCCTCTCTTACTACTCCTTTCTAAAATCTTCCTCTAGTTCATACAAACCCACCTCCCTGCCTTTGAGGGCATAGCCTGACTCCTGACTTCTAGACTCCACCAGCATTTTCCATCCCTGCTGCACATGAAATAACGGTTTTCTATATCGTGGAAATACTGTGCCCGGCCAAGAACGTTTAAAAGACATGAACGTTGCCGAAGTATCTTAATTCAAAATGTCTTTAATTTTGAGAAATCTTCAAGACACTGAAAAGGAGCTATCAGAAGTTCAAAACGGAGATGGGAAGTCATTTAGGCAATTCATGTGACGTGTCAAATTCTGTTAGTAGTCTATTCAATGGATTTGTCTTTCCAATTTTCTTAGGGTTTGACCATTTGCCTTGTTGCCATGCAGGGTACAAAGTACAGAAACGCATTGTTTCTGTAAGACTCTAGGATAAACTTTTCCCCAACTCTAAAGCGTTTCGCTCTAGAGAACACGAGGTCACATACAGAGATGTTACGGTCTCTGAGAGAATCAGCAGTCTGTGACTCCACTTGTAAGGAGGAGACGAGTAAATCTTCATTGATTAGAGGTGTTTGCCAGAAAAAAACACTGTCTCTTCAGGTGTGAACAATGGACACTCTATCATCTCTTGTTGCCCCAGCTGGTAAGGTCAAAACTAAATTCTATGGCAACTTAACTCATCTCAGACTCTGGTACATTCAGTTCTCTGTGTTTTGCGGGGAGGGGGAAAAATAGGGATGTGTTTTTGTAGCAAAAGCCCCTGCATGAATCTTAGTGGGATTCATCTGAATATTCGGGCTTGTCAGGGGGTCTTGGGGAGGAGAGGAGAAGGGAAGAGCCATGAAGAGTGTCATTCCATGAAGAACTGAGGTGGTGCTGGGAAGGAAGTGGAAGGGATGTGTACAAATTGGTTCCGTGATGATGTGTCAACAAAAACGAGGCCCTTTAGGCCCTGTGATCTCTGACCCTACGAACATTCCTTTGAGTTCTAGTGCTAGGGACAATTCTTAATCTACCGAGCTTACATTCATTCTTTCTAATGAATTTTGGTGAGCCACGCATCATAGAAAAGGAAGGAAAACTGAATTTGTAAGACTTTATATATAAAGGAACTCCATTTTTGTATATGGAAAGTCAGACTTCTTGAGAAAACCAGTTCATGTATGACATAATTATGTTCCTTTACAAAGTGACTTTTTATTTTCAGAATATAAAAGATAACTAAAATTAATCTAACTCTATCTTGTCATGATTTTAGTTTGCAACTGGAATATTGCAGTTAAAGTTTCTAACAAGTTACACCACTAAATTGTTACCTTTCCTTTGTCTTCTGGTCAAAGAGCAGGCATAAAATTATATTCTCTTCACTTGCTTAGGACTTGAAAAATCTCATTGATAATTATAGTAAGATATTTAAAAGATACAGCTTCATCTAAATTTTTTTATGCTGTGGGGATGAATGATTTTCAAAATATGTTTAAAAAGTCTTCCTATCCCCTGGAGCTCATAGATAGTACTAAGAAAATTGAGATGACCAACTGGGTTGCTTTATTACTATCAATTAATTACACCAGCTAAAAAAGAAAATGAAATATTCACACCAAGTACATTCACTAACATAAATGTGCTTGTGGTGAAGAGTTAGGATTACATGTTCATGTTGGACAGGGGTGGAAACAGAATTGGCAGTCATGGAAGTTGACTTCTTTTACACTTGGTAGCTTTGGACATCCTTCCTAAGAAGTTCATTTGCTTTATTAGCAGGGAACATTTTTGGCTTTGACCATATCTGGGGGCTCTGAGGTAGTAGTTAAAGGATATTTATAGGATCTCGGTAATTAGGACCCTCATGCAAATTATTTACAGCAAACCCAATGCTGTGGGGGGAATCTCCAGCTGCTGCCTGGCCCTTAGGCCTAAACGTCCTTGCAGCCACCTCTGGGTGGGTGTGGGACACCTTCTGGGCAATGAAAGGGCAGGATGTGGGCTACATGCTTCCCTGAAACCTTGAGGATAGAGGCTACCCTACAATATGATCTCCAAAAACTGTCTGCAGCAAGCACGTAAGATCTATGTTATGATGAGATGAAGCGGAATTTTTCAAAGGCCCAGAACATAAGGGTGTTTCCAAGTTTTTCAAAGGTTGAAAAAGAACAAACATGAGATGATGAATAACACGCTCCGCTCAAACTGTTTTTGGGAGCCCTCTTTTGGACATATTATCATTCATATTATTAACCATGCAAACAGACTTCCCTACCTCCAGTTTTCAAAAAGACTATCTGATTCTGTTTTAGTGATGTTAGATGCTATTACTTATTATCATTTAATCAATCAATCAATCAATCAACAAGTTATAAGAGCATTTAAATATACAATCTTACTTTTATCTGGACAATTTTAACTTCATCAAAGCTTATATTAGTAAGAGATTTCTTCGTCTGGCCTCTCCGGTGTCCAAATTTACACTTATTTCTCATCACTTGTTCGTCATCTTCTATGGGTCTCCGAACATATTTAAAGCGATCTTTGAGAGCTCGTTTCCATAAAAACTGCATAAATTAATAGAACAGGACAGTTAATCTTCAAGGGGACTGGAATAATCCCATATAAACAATGAAATCTTCATCACTTTTGGATTGAAGTTATTTTCACATCACAGTAATAGAAATAATAGAACTATCCTTCCACTTACCTTCACGATGGTCTTGTGATACTTCTATAAGAGCTATAATCCCTAAATCATAACTAAGGAAACAGACTCAGAAAAATAAAAATATTTCCCCAATGCCCCCTAGTTATTGAGTGAACATACTGGCTCTTCAATCTGGATTTTCTGATTTCCAAAATTGGATGTTTCTTACACTTTGCTGTCTCCACAACACATTTCACTCTTCCACTGGGATCTAGAGAAGGACTGATACTGTCTTGTGCTTATATGGATGGATGCATTTTCTTAAAAACAATGTTTCTGTCATCCCTTGAAATTCACGTTGGTGAATACTGTTGGCATTCATTCATCTACATATTTGTAGAGCATCTACTGTTTCAAACACAAAGACCAGGATCCTGCCCTGGGAGGGAGAGGGAGCATAAGTAGACCCCATCTAGCAGAAGGATGAGTAATTTAAATTCAGAAAGAAAAGTGTTATAAGAGGGGAAGAGAGAATTATCTTACATTGTGTTGGGAGACCATAGAAGCCTTCCTGAAAGAGGTACACCTAAGAGGTATATCTCTAAGCTGAGATTTAGATGTTAAGGTTAGAAAACAAATGGTGGGGTGGGGGGGGGCAATGGAGACGGCACTGGGAAATGCCAGGTAGAGGGAAGCGTGGATAGAAGTTCCAGATAAAGCAGTCTGTGCCGTGGAGCAGAGGGATAGCCTGTGCCACTTGGTGAGCTGCCAAGAGCTGTGCATGGCTGGAACAAGGAGTTTAAGATGGGCCAGAAGAGAATGGGCCAGAAACTAAGGCAGGAGAGAGAAGCCAGCCCCATCCTGAAAGTCACGGTTACCCCATAACGGAGCTTTGCTGCAATCGAGAACCAGATCTTTTTAAACCTCTCTCCATGGAGAGACTACATCAGTATCTCAGAGGGAACCTTCATCCTTGGTTCTTCCTCTAAAGCAGTGGTTCTCAAACTTTAACCCGAATCACAGTTCCTGGAGGATCTGTTAAAACACGGGTTGCTGAGGCTGCTTCAGAGCTGCTGGATGGGAAGGTCAAGGATAGGGCTGAGACTCTGCATTTCTTACAGGTTCCCAGGTGATGCTGATGCTGCTGGCCCAGACCCTCGGGATTCTGATTCCATTGGTCTGAGCCAAGCTAGGAAGTCCTCCTAGGCCACTAGAGAGAGGAGACCAGATGGTCAGGTCTGGGCTCTGGAAGAATCTGTCTGCCATGTGGTGTTTGGGAGATCAAAAACATGGGCAACAGCTGAGGGACACAACTGGGCTTTCTCAACAAACCAACACCGTCTTCCTCTGCTGGGCCTTTGATTCTGGCCTGGAAAGCTCTATCCCTCTCCTCCCTGGCCCTGCTGGTATCTAGTCAACTCTTGCTCTGCCTCCAGAGCTCAGCTCTTGTCCTCTGGTTATCGGCTCTCACCATTCCTGGTCTGTACTTACCACAAGGGGAGTTTCCCTTCATGTGTGTGATGTGTTTCTGCTTCCGAGCTTTTCTATTCTGTTCTTTTCATTCTTCCTCTCTCCATTCTCCCCCACTTGCTTGCTGGCTTCCTTCCCTCCTCCCCCTCCTTCTTTCCCTCTTTATTTCCTTTCCTTTCACTTATATATAAGCACAAGAAGACAGGCTCGTGTCTGCACAGGGTCTGCTGCATCTGGGAAACTATAAATATTGGATGTCTTGTGTCAGTCCTCCGTGAGGTAGAGAGACCCACGTGTGGAAGCAACAGACTAGAATCAAGATTCTGAGTCTTGGCCTTGCTTGCTCCAGGACCTCACTTACTTCTAAAACCCTGAGTCTCAGAGCTGCTTCTCAGTCCCTCGACTTCCTTGTCGTGCCATATGCCTGAACAGGCCCAAGAGTCGGTGATTTGGGGCACCTCTTCTAAGCTCTGTTTCCTCATGGGCAAATGAGAATGCCACTGAGGTCATATCGGTACTGTCTGGCACTTAAATTCTTCCATTCCTTCTTCTCTGGCCTAAGTCTCTAGAAGAGTCATGCCCTACCCTTCAGAAGAGGGATGGAGATTGGGGGACCCAGGGTCTAGGCCGAGTGTGTCTTAGCCAAGAAATCAGCAAGTAACTCTTCAGTCTTAGTTTCTTCAACTATAAAATGGAACAAGCCCAGTCCTGTCCACTGACATGATCGCTCCTCATGGAAGTGATTTGTAAACCAGAGTGCTGTTCATAAACACTTCCGCGGCCCCGCAGAGGACTGCTGTGGGCGGAGGCTGGCAGGCGGCTAAGGCTCTGACGAAGCTCCTCGGTATGGGTGAGTCAGAGACGCTCCCTCACCTCCCACAGGCTTGCGGCTTTGCCCTCTGCCACCGCGGTTTTACAACAGCACAGAAAGAATGGATGGTTTGTGTTTTTCTAGCTCTAAATATGAATGAATGCAAATGCATTTTTTCCCCTCTTGTTTTCTACAGCTCTGAAGTCCTTCTAAACCTGCTGATCTGGTGGGAAGAATTAGAGCCATCAACTGCTAGGACATTTTTAAGTTGCCCGTGCCTTTTCCAGATGCCTCAGTAGAAAACACCCCTGTCATTGAATAATCATTCTCCCTCTGGCTGCTTTTCCACCTGGGGCGAGGGAGGAGGCAGGCAGTGCAGTGGGAAGAGCTGCATGGGTACAGGTTCTCCTTCAACCCCCTCTGAAATACAAAATAGCCCTGAAATTTTGGGTCCCTGATCTGAAAGGGGAAGTAGTCCATGGCACCTCCAGCGGGTCCTTGCTCTGCATTTTAAACCCAGATAGAATCCTTAGGAAACATTCAGACAAACCCAGAATATGAACCATCTTCCATGGCAACTGGACTAGGCTCGTGCAAAAAATAAATATCAGGGGGAAAAAAGGGGAGAGGGAGGGTTCAGAGAGACTCTCTGAGAAAAAATGAAATTGAAGAGGCAAGGTCAAATCCAATGAATAATCCTTGATTTGACTTTATAGAAAAAACTCCATTTCAAAAACACTTTTGGAACAATTGGAGAAATGGGAATACGGGTTATATATGTCTTTATGCAGTTATTGTGTATGATATGATGCAATTACTGTTCATTGGCTTAGGTGTAAAAATGGCATTGTGCTTAGAGAGGAGTTCATCTCTGTCCTTACAAGATATCTGCTGAGGTGTTTAGGAACGGCATCTGAAACCTGTTTTTTGTGTCCAAATGCTTCAGCCAAAACAAACAAACAAATAAATATGAGCCAGTAAAAATAAATGTGACAACCTATTAATACCTAGTGAATCTAGATCAGTGATTCTGAAGTATCAGGATTTTGCCCTCTTCCCAGAATGCACATGGCAATCTTTGGAGACACGGTGGTTGTTCTCATGGTCTGGGTGAGTGGCTGGGGGCTCCTCACATCCAGGGAATGCCAGGGATACTGCCAACAACCCTATAATGTAGGGGACAGCCTCCAGCACAAAGACTCAGCCAGCCTAAATTCTAAGTACTGCCAAGATGGAGAAAACCTTGGGTTTCTTGGGTATATGGGTGTTCACTGCAGCACCTTTCAACTTCTGTGTAGACATGAAAATTTTCAAAATAAGAAGCTGAGAATAAAATTAGCCCTAAAAAATAACTAAGAGCTTGCTCGCTTGTGCGCTCTTTCTCTCTCTCTCTCTCACACACACACGCGCGCACATGAACCTTTTCTACCATGCACCAGAGTTTCCCCTTCCATCCTATGTGTGTCAACACGGGCCATAACATGCCAAGCAATATTTCAAGTCTTATCAGCTAACCATCTTTCGTTAATGCCACTGGGGATAGAAGTGAGTAAAATGCAAACAAGATCAGCATTATTCATTACTCTCTAATTGTCTCACTTTCATAACTATGAAACTAAAGGTCAAAATGTAATTGGATAAATATGTATTTGTTTATATGTATGCAAAGATTCTCTAGAAGGAATCTTTAATAACGTTAGTTTCTTCTGGGGGAGAAGATAAGGTAGCTGGGGGATAGAGGTGGGAGGGAGACTTTTCCATTTATATCTTATTGTTGCTTTTGAATTTTGAACTTTGTGAATAGGTAACGTATTCAAACAGCAAATTCAAATTATTTTTTAAGACACTATTAGCTCTATACACAGTAACACTGATTAGTTGCCAGACCATATATCTTGAGTGTAGAAGGCATTTTTCTAATCAATTTTGTCAGGCATATCAGTGTGATTATCAATGTTGTGACAAATAGGTTTGTTTATTTTGTAGTTTTTTGGGTTTTTTTGTATAGTGGGGTTTGTTTTGTTTTTGTTTTTGTTTTTTAGAAAAAATTGGTTTATTTTACAGTGTGCTTTTATAGGCAGCATCATATTTTAGGAAGGATGTCAAACTAGAAGCAAAAATACCTAAATTCTGGACTGGGCTTCAGTAGTTACTTCAATAGTTACAATCCCTTTCCTGAATCTGGGTGGTAAAAAAGAATATATATGGTCCTCTCCCACTCAGAAAATTCTCATTCTATCCATACATAATAAACATTTCTTGAAAATACAGAAAGAAAACAGAAGGAAGGAAAGAAGGGAGGAAGGCAAGCAACACTCCAGTGATGACAGCAGTGAAGTAGGGCAGTCATGTCTTCTCTTTCTGTGTCTTACATCCCTTCAAGACCCTCCCTGGAGACTCAACAGTAAACATAAGCTTCCAAACTGCTTTGAGGGAGAGTCAGAAAGATGATGATGAGAGACAAAGAAGACAAAGGAAGGAGATGGGGAAGGCGTGAACAGGTGGGGCACAGGGGATTTTTAGGTCAGTGAAAATACTCTGTAAGATACAATAATGATGGATACGTGTCATGATAGGTTTGTTCAAACCTGTAGAACGTACAGCCACAAGCAAGAATTCTAATGTCAACTATGGACTTTGAGGGATTATGATGTGTAGCTATGTATTCACCCATTGTACCAAATGTCCCACTCTGGAGGAGGACATTCATAATGGGGGAGGCTACGCATGTGGGGATGGGGGTACATGAGAGATCTCTGTACCTTCCTCTCAATCTTGCTGTAAACCTAAAACTGCCCTTTAAAAAAGTCTTTTTTTTTTTTTTTTTTTTTTTTAAGGCAAAGGAACACACAGAGAGACAGAGAAGGTATCCAAAAAGAGCAGAGCGGGGCGGCGGGGGTTGTGGGGGGTGTGGATGGAGGAAGAAAAGAGGAGGAGGGTGGAGAGAGAAACCAAAGCTAAGAGAAAAACAGGGACTGACAGAATGAGACCAGGCTAATGGAACAGAATCAGAGAGAGACGAGACAGAGACAATGGGTCCAAGAAGACAGAGGAAGAGAAACAGACACAGACAGATAGAGAGAGACTAAGGAAAAGGGAATGGGACCTACGATTACCGGACAATACAATTCTACTATTTTAAGATGGGTTGGGATGAATGGTATGGTACCACGTGGTCACTTACGAAGCCACAACCGTCCTCGTCCAGGAAAGGGTGGGCCTGCAGCAGGGCGTTGACCACATCATTGTACTGCTGGGTGCTGGGATACCTGATGAGAGCAACAAGGGGGACATGTTTCACCTCAAACAGCCCGCGTTCCTTCCTACAAGTTGAGTCCAAATTACACTCACTGTTCTTTAGATCCTTCTATATAACAATGTAGATATTCAAATATTGGGCAACATGGGGCTTATGACCAGTATGTCATCCAAAATCTGAAGCACACTGGATCCAAATGAGTTCTATTCTACTCGGAAAACAGACCCTCTCCCAAAGCAGCAGGTCCTCCCGTATTACTCACAGTGAGCCTTCCAGATACTTAGTCATGTCGGCCTGGAGAAACTCAATGATCCTTATCCTCATGCTGTGATCGGGACACTTCTGTTCTGCTAACATGCACTTGACGTCATAGGGAAACTCTGGTAAAACATAGGACTGAGTCCATTGCAATGCTTTTGTCCTTGCTAGAACGTGTTTCACATTCCTTCTGCTAAATAAAAACACACAGAGAGTGAAATTCTATTTCAAAGAGAAGGAACTTGTGAATTCTCTACATCCTGAGAACTTATAATATCAACTACTTTCCTAAGGGCTAAATATGGAATTCATCAATCCATCTTGCATCCATTCATCTATCCGCCAATGGTTGAGGGCTCATTAGGTATCTCTGTTTTCTTTCCCTTCGCACACACATAAATATTTGTAGTTCTGGAAAACGTGTCTTACTAAAATTGACCATGGAATAAACCCTGAAGTTGGAAAGAAAACTGATTCATTCATCTTGAAGACGTAATAGATAATGCATAGCTCAAAACTGAACAAAAGGCCCAACTAAAAGGGAATAAGTTCCAACTCAGCAAAGCAAATGAGGCACACAATTAGTTTCTAGCACCTGATCTAGGAAATTCTTCTAACTGCTTTACTCTGTTACTATTTATAGTGACATACAGGATCCATTTAATTTAGTTGGTCTTTGGCTATTTTAATAAGGTAAACTGAGTTTCTAAATTAGAATTACTTATCAGATACTAACATTCAGATGAAGTTTCTAGAAAGAACTACAGAAAACTATAGCCACAGAAAACAAATCAAGCTGATCAGTGTTTGCCTGGGGCTGGAGATCGGAGCAGGGATTGACTGTAAAGGGGTGTGAGCGAATTATTCAGGGGGATGGAAGGATCCCAAAATGGACTGTGACGGGGGCTGCACATCTGTATAAACTTGCCAAAATCAACTGAGCTGTCTCTTGTAAATAGATGAATTTTATGTTGTATAAATGATACCACAGTAAAGCTATTTATAGAATTAAACATCAGAAGGACTTGTAAAGTTAGTAACTGATCATCAAGTGTGTGAAAAGAAGAATCTATAGTAAAATTTCCTAGCAAGTCACCAGAGGCAACAGGCTTGCCTTGGAACGGAAGCGAAGAAGCAGAGGCGAGCCAAGTGGAAGACAAGAGAAGGAGTTCCTGAATTAGCCCAAGCAGATGTCCTGAATTAGCCCAAGTAGCTTTATTTTCTGGCGCGCACATGGAATCCTTCATTGTCCAAACAAAATTCTGATGAGTTTTGAAAAGCCAGGCTTCCTTTAGAATTTGAGGTCATATATTATAAGAGTGCATGAGGCATAATGAAACATAGGCAATAAAGAAAGAAGAGAGAGCACTCCCCTCCCTTTTCACGATAAGCTCTGTCTTTTATTTCCCCTTTGGCAGTCCTGTATCAGTGGGGAAAATATGTCCTATCTAAAAGAACCACACGGATAATGTAATGCTTGATCCAATGAAGCAACCGGCAATTCTTAGATGAAATTCGTGCTTCAGCCCAATCTCCTTCCAGTATGTTTCTCTCATTTCATTTAATCTTTCGACCAGTCATTACTGGGGGTCTACCTTATACCATTTCATTTTCTACAATCCCAATTTCCTTTCCTATTGCATTAAGTCTTTCTTTCACCTGTGATCTATCCTTTACCCACTCAGAGCAGGGCTGTAAAGTAAGGCAAGTTTTGTTGGCTGTGTTTTATGCTTTCCCAATGATTCCAAAACTTGCTGTAACTGTGCAGGTGTTAAACTTGGTTTCCATACATCTTACCTCCTTTCCCCCCAGAAGTTTTTAGTGGCTAAATTAGCTGCATGATGCCTTTAGGCTTTGGAGGTTGCTATCTCTTATTGTCCTGCACCAGTGGGTAACTTCAGTATTTCCACGTCATCGGATAGACCTTTATACAATGTTTACTTTCTTGTTCTATGTATTTTCCTATATGTCACTTCTCCACAAAATAAGGGTAGGGACAGTACAGGGACTATACATTATTTTTTTCAAACTCCCTAAATATAGCTAGACACATACCAAGCTCTATCAAAGCTAGTTACTCCATCTATTCCATTTTCTCTTTAATAGCATCATTAGGCAAAATCAGAGGCACCAGTTTTTTTTTTTTCTTTAAATTAAAGCAATTCAACAAGGTATTCTGGAAGTGAGGGGAATACAAGTTATGCCAACTAAAACAAGTCCAAACAAATATTATGCAAGCAAAGGGACTCCCCAGAAATTAAAAATACACTCTAATTTGGAAGCAGATAACTGCACACACAATCATTTACCATTCCGCAAATGGTATTTGCATTGGATCAAAAAAAAATCTTTATGGTGAGGTTAAGATTATTCATCTTATGTTAATTGAGGAACAGTTAAGCAGAACACCAATAGAAGTCACCCTAGACCAAAGGCAGGGATCAGAAAGCAATCCCAAACTGAGGACATTAATATTTCGGTTCCCACCTTCAGGGCCAGTACTCTTCAACAAAATACCACAAAACAACAAACCGCTGATCTAATGGATCTCAAACCTGGGTGTCCAGTAAAATCAACGGGAAAGCTTCTACAACAATATTAATGGCTAGTATTGAACCCAGTCTAACTGACTCAAAGTCTACTGGACTAAATACTCGTAGGTAGAGTTAATATTTGTAATACAAAAACTTTTAATAAAGTTGATACATCTGATAAATGGCAGAGTCATTGTTACAATATACATTAATTTTAAAAAAATTATGAGTTGAGGTTCTCATGATAAATCTCGTTGGATTCTGAAATGTTGTCTAACTTTTAAAAATTTTCTTATGTTTATTTTAGTTTTTAAAGAAGTTTTAAATTTATATACAATTTAACATATGCCATCTTGTTAGTTTCAGAAGTAGAATTTCATGATTCATCAGCTGCAATACAACAAACAGTGCTCACTACTTTAATTACGGTGAAAATTCATCTAATATTGGGGTGCCTGGGTGGTTAGGAGGGTTAAGGCCTCTGCCTTCAGCTCAGGTCATGATTCCAGGGTCCTGGGATCGAGCCCCGCATCGGGCTTTCTGCTCAGTGGGGAGCCTGCTTCCCCCTCTCTCTCTGCCTGCCTCTCTGCCTACTTGTGATCTCTCTCTGTCAAATAAATAAATAAAATCTTTAAAATAAAATTCATCTAATATTGCAGATGGTAGGGGGCTCGCCTTGGATAAGGAAGATGGCTCTAGTAAGAGCAGGTCAGGTTGAGCACCAGCTCTCTTGGGAAAGATTTCAACACACAGAAGACCAAGGTTGAGCCGTGGCAGTGAGCAGAAGACATCTGTCTGTTACACGGGAGCAGAGACTTTCTTTTATCTCCAGCAAGACACTTTTGCTTTAGTGGAGTTAGTGCACAATGGCTGATGAAAGGATGAATGTGGTCAGCTGAAAAAAGTGGTTATCTGTGCACGGTTGAATTCAATTTGGTCTTAACAATATTGTTAACATTTCAGGGTTCCTCACTGCATTCACTAGCCTGGAGAGCCAACTCACCATCTACACTCCAAATATGTCCCTCCCGTCATTCCCATGCTGCCTTTCCTTAATCTCTTGCACGTTGATCTCTTCCCAGTCACTTTATAAGACTATATCCTCAAGAGTCAATGATGATTTCCTAATTTACAAATCCAGGGCCTTTTAAGACTGGCCTTTTAAGACTTTTCTGATCACATTTAGCACAACTGACCACTTTTGCATATCTCCCTTCTTTCTCGTTTTCTACACACTATTTTACTTGCCTCCTCTCTATTTCTCCAAGAACTCATTCGTTTTATTTGCTGACTTTTTTGTCCTTTATCCTCTGTGAGAGTTTGCACATGGCTTGGTCTTTGCCCTCTTAATCCTCAGTATTGATCTATGCTTTCTCCCTCCTACAGCTCACCCAACCCCCAGGGCCTCAGCTCTGAGCTACATGTTGAAGGACTATAAATCATCCATAATCTTCTCTTTTCCATGCTTTATCCTCCACCTCCAGCAATTTGTACATTATTCATTTCATAGTCAACATGTCTAAAATAATTTATAATCTTTTCATTTCAAAGCCACTTTTCCATTTGCTATGACTGAATTGGGTCTCCCCCACCCACATTCATATGTTGGAGCCCCCATCCCCAGTGAGACTGTAGTAGGAGATAGGACTATTATAAAAATAATTAAGGTAAAATGAGCCCCTAATATACAGGATTTGTGTCTTTATAAGAAGCGACATCAGAAAGCACACTCTCTTTCTTCATCATATTGGCCATTTGCATGCCAGGAAGCCAAAAACCAGAAACCGAAGTGGCTGACACCTTGATCTTGGACTTTCCAGTCTCCAGAATGTAAGAAATCAGTTTGTTGAAAACACCCAGTCTATTTTATTATGGCAGCTGAGTTGACTAAGATACCATTCCAATTTCCATGTGTCTTTCATTGTATCACTTTGTATCTCTTTAACAACTCAGACTTAACAGTTCAATGTCTTAATTCTTCACATCTGGGTGTCATGAAAATTTCTCTGTATCTTATCTCTTATATTTGCCTACTTGTCTCCATTGTCCGAGTTACTACATTTATCCAAGCATTCATCACTCAAATGCGGACTACTTTGATAGTTAACTAGCAGAGTTCTGCTTCTGGAATGGCCTAATTAGCTCACACTGGACAAATTATCCTACGAATAATAGCTATTAGCATTGGACAACATACAAAAATAAACAAATAAGCAATAAAAAAATTATCAGAAAACACCAGAAAGTAGAAAAAGAGCAGGCAGATTCTGAAGAGAATCTACACTTGGAAGAAAATAAAGACATAGAGTTTCCATTTTATGACTTTTGGCCTGAAGGCCGGCCTCAGGCGGTACTGCTCAAAACTCTAATAGAAAACCTGAGGTCTTTCTGGACTACTGAATTAGTGGACAGAATTTGGGCAATCTCCTCTCTGAAAAGGGAGAAGAGAATCGTAGAAAGAACATAGCTAGCAAGAGGAACTACGAATTCTGTGAATAAACTGTCCAAATCTTTGGCTGATCTAGAATTTCACATGTGCATAGCCCAACCAAGAATAAGAGAACTAAACTTGGATTTGGGCTGATCCCCAAGAGAGTTTTCAGTTCAAGTCCAGCCAATTTTGTTGCGTTGCAAAAACAAACTAACCAACACTCCACACTCTTAGAGTAAATAGTACAAAATCAAGAGTCTCCGCACTGTGACATTCACAATGTCTAAGATACAATCCAAAATTATGTAACATAAACAAACAAAAATCCCAGAAAAGTGTGACCCTTTCTCAAGATAAAAACATTTAATAGAATGTAATGCTGAGATGATACAGATGTATATGAGGACTTTAAGACACCTAGTATAACAGGGGCTCCTGGGTGGCTCAGTGGTTTGAGCCTCTGCCTTCGGCTCGGGTCATGATCCCAGGGTCCTGGGATCGAGCCTCGGTCGGGCTCTCTGCTCGGTGGGGAGCCTGCTTCCTCCTCTCTCTCTGCCTGCCTCCCTGCCTACTTGTGATCTCTCTCTGTCAAATAATTAAATAAAATAAAAACTTTAAAAAAAAAAAGACACCTTGTATAACAATGTTCAGTGACTTGAAGGAAAATATGCTAGAGTGATTAAAATAATAGGACATTACAAAATTTGAAATTTAAAAAAAAGTACTAGATAGGCTTAACAGTAGAATTGACATTATAAGACATTATATAGAGCTTGAAGGCAGAGCAAAAGAAATAGTCTAATCCAAAAAAATGAGAAAAGAGACTGAAAACCAATACGGTAATAGTTCATTTTTAAAATTCTGTGTTTTCATATTTTTTCCTTGTAGATACTCATAAAACCTTCTCCTCTTGATCTTCTCTTTAATTTTACATAAACACTGATATCATCATGTCAGGGGAGCAGCCAGCTGGAACTGGTTAATGGCTTCCAGGTTACTCCTTGACCCAAGACATAGCAGGGACCCAGTATACTACCCCAGTCTTGCTTGACATAGTAACCATGCCCAAGAGAACAAAGCAACTCAGGTTCTAGGCCCGTGGCTCCTGATCTAACTGATTGACCACAGCAAACTATGCTAACTCAGACCTGGTCATCTGAGGTCTGGACATATAAAGAAAGCTGTCAATGATGATATTCAAAAGTAACATCTCTCTGTAGCTTGCCAGGCTCCCAGGTTCCTATAGAGAAGCTCTTCCTAGCACCCTATTGCCCTGTCATGATAATGAAATGGATGTCCAAGAGGATTATCCATAAGAACACTATCTCCAGAGAGAAGACAAACAAGATATTCAGACATGAAATAGAGCTGGAAAAGAAGACTATATACATGGAGAGTAGGCTATTGCTAGCCTCGTACATTTGTCCTAATCACATAACAAATTTTGCCCTAATTTGATGAACCCATGGACTGTCACTTCAGCCATTGTCTTTTGAAGCAGTTTATTCTGAAGGACCACTCATGTTGTCTGTGACTGACAACTGTCACAGTGCCTAGAGTCTACAGAGGAGGTCAGCTGTCTCTGGGCTTATGTGATCTGATAACTGGACATCATGTATGAGCCGCATGCAGCCCAAATACCCAAGAATCCAGCATTTGCTTCTGGGGGGTACTATTTCTTGTCTGTAAAAGAATTAAAAAATACTTTAGGTACTGCAAGATTGCTGGGATTAGACAGAAGCCAATGTGGAAATTTCACTGCAAATCTAGAAGTCCCATAGTTTAAAGACCAAGTATATGGGACAGCTGAAACTTCATTTTCAACACCTGACCATACTTGATGTTTTGCCCATTCTGATTCTACATGGGAACTTCACCATTTTCCCAATTGTTATAGGCTTGATACTCTTCCTATTTACTTACAATGTAACCTATATGTTGAGTGACATGGATGATTCAGGATTCTTCTGTCCCTAGCAATCAGATACTAAGCATTGAACAGGGTAGACAGGCCATCGTGGACCCAGTGCACTATGATCATCTCTTTGACCAATAGCACCTTCAGTATCTGGTCTCCCTGAGAACAGTATGATTATTGCCTTTTCCGAAGGGAAGGTCTGAGTAAGGTCCATCCATCGGCTATCAGCCCTTTGGGTTCATGGAACTCTCCCAGAAGAAAATGACTATGATTTATTAACATATTTGAATGTAAAAATGTATGTTTGGAAGAAAAGACCTGGAACTATTCCCTGCAATAAAACCCCATTTAGAGCTATTGAATCTTGGCAGCTATTTTATCCCCCTGAAAGCAGATACTCTTGCTTTAGGGAGAATATAAACTCTTGAACCTCCAGACCAGAAAGGAAAATTTCTCATTCTTCCCTTGTACATCTCCACAAATAAAGCAGGTGATAGGGTTTTTAGATTCTGTGAACAAAAATAAAATTCATAGTGTGTAACTTCTGAACATCCCAAATTTGAATTCATCATCATAATAATTAGGACCGTTCATCATATGGTCCAGTTTGGGGTTATCTTATCATCAGCTATCATCCAATGTGACTTCTCAGATCTAGCCTTCTCTGTCTCCAGAACACACTACCCATGTGTCAGTAGTTGTTTCTCTCACCCTGAGAGTCTGAAGTTTCCCCTCCTTCCTCTAGGCTCATCTTAAGCCCTCTCTTCTGGTGGACTTTCCTCCACTCTTCTGGCTTTTGAGGAGTCTTCCCTGTCTGCACCCCCCACATGGCCTAGTCCAACTAAGTCTTACCTCCTTATCTGCCTTGATTTCCTTGTGAATTTGTGGAGTGAAACAGTTTGTAATAAAAATGTTGTAAATAATTTAGGAACATTTGAGAAAGATATAAAATTTAATATTCTATGATAAATACAGTCTTCTATTCCATGCATTTGTGTTTTCATACAAAAAAAAAATTGACATCTTTCCAAAAGGAGAGTTCTGTTACATTAAAAATTCCCAACCCATCTCAAAGGAACTATTGACTAGCAAGGCATCAAGCTGATGTGCCAGCAAAAAGAAAGACCACACAAGTCGTTTTGTTTGAGATACGAAAACCAATGGGACCCAGATCCTGGAGAGGCAGATCTGGGATTGGAGCAGTATCCTCTGTAGACACAAAAGGTACACAAGAACTAGGCTGTGGCTGTGGAGAATTACCAAATGATCAAACACACTCCTCTTTCCCCCAAAAAATCCACCCAAAGAAGTTCTTCTCAGTGTTTCACCCAGGTTCAGCTGTGTCCCATAAGGCTTCTCTACAGAACCAGAGTACCCACCACACTCATCTCAATCTTGGTTGACTTTCGGAGACACAGTCATTTCATGAATCATCCTTGCTTTTTTAAACTTCAGCACCCCAATGACACTTTTCTCCAAGGGCACCTGCTGAAGAGATCATCTGCCACCTTCAGGAACAGTGATATTCTTTTAATCTTACAAAATAATATGGCTTTCCAGTTTTCCAGGAAGAAGAACAAGAGACAAATGGGGTACTTTTCTGTGGAGAATATCCATTATGGCTATAGGACTTGGTCTTCATATCCAAAGTACCTCCAGGGGTAGTCTTCCCACCATAGGGAGAGAAAGTGGTAACAAATACTATGCTCTCCAAGGACCAGACTGAAAGACTGTGTCCCAACAGCCACTTTCTTTTGAGATCTCATTTTTCATTTTATTCTTCTCCATACCCAAGCTCACCGACTTCATACACTGACAGTATTATTGATTGCCATGCCCAGCCCCGTGTTATTGATTGACATGCCGAAGCCGAATGACATGTGACCACAACAACATCTAATGGCTGAGATGTTTTTGGAACCTAGAATAAGAAGAAGGAGGCCACTGAAGGCTCAGACATCTGTTTAAAGAACTTGCTGTCATCTTAGCCTAGAAAAGAAGAGGATGTTAGAATATGTCTCTTCAAAATAGTGATCACACTTCACAACTACAAGTTACACAGAAACGTCGCCCTATTACACACCAGTGCTCTGGAAATGACCTGCTTTACTTTAGTTCAGCAAGACTCTCCACTGCTGAGAAAACAAGGCGAACAAGAAGTTTGGAAAAGCTCAGTAGAGAGATACATGCCAATGAACAAGCTGAGGTGCCACCTCTGAAAACAGGGAACAATGTCACCACAAGACATGCCTGGACTATGAAGAAAATTCTCTTCTGTTGCTGGAACTGATGGTCCCCACTGCCAATACAGAAAATGTTTGCTCCACATTGTCAGCATTCTGATGTTTGCTTTTAATTTGTGTTTTAGAGCTGCGGGCTTTCACATCTGCCATTTAAACTGTCAGGCTTCCAGAGGAATTTAGTTTCTGAAGAGCATGTGTGAACACATAGTCAGACCTAAAAAGGGGGTAGAGATGTGGAGGGCATCAGGCATGTGCTGTGGCACAGACAGAGAGACTCCGCTCAAATTCTCCCCGTCTTTGGCTGCCAGTGTGAGATTCAAAGACCCAGCAGCCTTGGGGCTCTGACTAATCACAAAAAGAAGCCTAGAATAAACAAATATTTTATGTCTTCCCATTGTTCAACTCCTCGTGATATTGACAGACCTACAAAAAATCCAGAAACTTCTAGCCTTTATCTTTACTACTTATACTTACGAGCATGACAGCCACAAGAACTTACAGATAGGTCTCACAGAGCTATCATGTCCAAGTCCCTCTTTTCTGTTTTTGTTCCTCATGCACACGTAAGCAAAAGTAATGAGATGTTACCTACTCCGTTGTTGCAAAATGGTTCAGTACTACCATTTCTACTTTAGAAGTATCAAAATCTGATCTCTCAGGACTGAATGGATTTAAGGCAGCTTAAAAAAAAAAATCCACCTTCATATTACTAGACTTTTGGATCCCGAACTCACAGAGAACAGTATATGTCCCCAGAACAACTTTTTCAGGGGCCGGTGGGGCGGGGGAGGGGGTGTAAATCTGGCCCAGAGTCCTGGCTTTACATGCCTTATGGAGCAAGACCTTTAGTGACTTGGTTTTCCCCCAGCCCTGCTCACCTGGGCTGGGGTTTGCCAGTTCCATCCACTATATGGCTCCATAAAAATCTCAGTTTGGCACCTGAAAGGATTCAGGTAACCTGATTTATCTACTGACTATGACCATAGGTAGAGGCATTCTGTGGCTCTCTGAGGAATGGAGAAAACCAGACTTCTGAACAAAAATGGCAAGTCCCTCTCCTTGAGACGTTGTGTGAGTGAATGGTGCTCAGACTGACTCCTGTCTGGTGTTTACTTATATGTAATGGTAATGTGTAAAGTAGTGAGGAGAATAAAGAAAAGGAAAAGAAAGGAAGGGAAAGGAAAGGGAAAAAAAGGAAAGGAAAGGGGCAAAAGAGAAGAGAAAGAAAAGACAATAGGAAATGAGAAGAGAAGAGAAGAAACAAAATAAGACAAAATGTAGTGAGAAGCCCCGGGCTGCTTCTATTCTATTGAATAGACTATTAGACCTCTCCTTCACAATGCTCTTCTGACTGTTTTCTTATTTTGGATAATGGCACCGCCATACCCAGTTGCTCAAGCCTAAATTAAAATACAAGAGAAAACTTACCAGTAAGCAAGATTCTTCCCTCCCATTGGATTAATTAACCATCAAGTCCTCTTGATTTTTTTTTTTTTCAAAGGCATTCAGGCTCTTTAATGTCTGAGGTTGATTTTATTTTTAAATATAATTTTAGCCACTACCACTGTCTTAGTTTAGACCTTCATCATCTATTGCTTAAACTTGAGTCCAGCACCTTCCTCCTCTCATCCTTTCTCCAATCCATTCCCTACATCACTATCACAATAAATGACAAAAACTCCCTGTGATCTCTAGCAGTGGTTCTCGATTCTCATTATGAACTAGAATTGTGAGTGGAACTTTAAAAAAATACTGATGCACTGGCGGGGGCGGGGGGCACCTAAGTGGTTCAGTAGGTTGAGCATCTAACTTTTGGTTTCAGCTCAGGTCATGATCTCTGGGTCGTGGGATTGAGCCCTGGGTTGGGCTCTGTGCTCAGTGGGAAGTCTGCCTGAAGATGCCTCCCCTCTGCCTCTCCTCCCTCTCTTTCTCTCTCTCAAATAAATAAAAAAAAAATCTTTAAAAAAAATACTGATGCACAGGTCTCACACTGTCTGCTTGAGCTGCTCCAACAAATTAGAATTGGGTGGCTGAATCAACAAACATTGACTTCTCACAGCTCTGCGCAGTCTGAGATCGGGGTGCCTGCACAGCTGGTGCTTGGTGAACACCCTCTTCCTGGTTTACAAAGGCCATCTTTGGTCGTGTCCTCACATGGTAGAAGGATAGCCAGCAAATTCTCTGGCCTCTTCTTACAAGGGCACCAATCCCATTACCCACCAACGTCCCCCTTCCAGATACCATCATATTGGGATTAGAGTTTCAACATATGAAATTTGAAGGGACACAGACACTTAGTGACACTGACAGCATTGCATGTCACCAGAAATTCTCAATGGTGTCGTGCCTTGCTTGCTACCCAAGGGTGGCCCCAGCCTTGGCATTCCCTAGGAACTCGTTAGACACGTTGAATCTCGGGCCCCACCCCCGGCCTATGAAATCAGAATCTGCAATTTAACGAGACGCCCCGGTCATTTTCAAGTACAGAAGAGCTCAAGGAGGACTGGTCTGGGACCCTGGTATCATTTGTTGAAACCCTGCAGGGGAACTTGAGGTACAGTTGCTCAGCTCATGCGCAGAGCACAGAGCCTCCTTACCTCTTACCTCTCCCGCAACTCCATCTCCTCCACCTCTGTCTCTCACTTTCCCAAAACACTCCACAGGATCCCCTCTACCCTTTCAGGGGTTTGTTTGCTTTGCTGTGAATGTCCCTTTCCTTTCTGTCGGGGACTGCCTCCGGCTGGGAAAGTCCCCGCCATTACAAGAAGGTGCTTGGCTCGCTGCTAGCAAAATACGCTGCAAGTATACAATGAACTTTCTGGTGAAGCCCGCCTAAAGGAGGACATAGTTATTGGCTGTATCAAATTTAATCAGCATAGTAACAGGACTCTCATTGGCTCTCCCCATTGCTTGACCCCTTATTGGTCACCCTGCTGTATATAAGCTAAGGAAGTTGATTAAATAAATGGAAATGAAGCATTAACACCATACCAGGCTCATTGTCGTCCTTGCGGGCCAAGGGCGACACCTTTCCTGTCCTGTTTTCATTCAGCTGGATTTCTAATCACCTTTCAAAATCCTTACTCCATTTTTGTGAAGTATCCCCCAGAGGCTTTGTCCATACTTGCTTCCCTGAAAGTCTACTTCTTTCTCTTCTGTAAGAGAAAGAAGGGGATGTCTGTCCCCTGCGCCTCTCCGCTTCTGCAACTCTTTCTCTCACGGCAGTCATCAGCAGACATGCTAGTCTTGTCCCTGAGAGGCAGGGGTCCCCTGGATGAGGACTACAAGGGGAGTGAGGACTCCTCACTCCCCTCCCCTCCTCACAGTCTAAATCACGCCTAGCTCATGGTGTACATTTAGTGACTTTCGTACTGAACAAAAAGGGGGAAATGATTAGAACTCAAGCTTATTTCAGATCTCTGAAGACTTCATACTAGATTTAATGGGAATGTGCAAGGGTCTTATCAAGGGTCTCAGCCCAGTTTCCCCTGATTCTGCAGTTCCTGTCTAGCTCGGCCCGCAAGTATCCTCTGCTGAAGGAAATTTTGGTTCTAGCTTAGTGGCCCAGCATTCCTCACTTCATTTGGGTCTGTGCTCAGGCATCACACACTCAAAGTCAAAAGACTTCCTAAAAGTGCCATCTGAAATAGAACCCTCCTGAACCCCCCCAGCCCCCACACATAGGAGCTGCTCACTCTCTATGCCTCCTCCTTTTTTCTTTGCATTACTGATCTTCATAGCACTTAAATATATTATAATGGAATGTTGCATTTATTGGCTATTTTTCTCCTCCTTTAGAATGTGGGGCAGGAGGTTTGGTCTGCTGGCCCAGACACAGCATGACCAGAATCAGCATTCAGTGAATATTTAGGTATGAGATCAATGAATGAATCCTGGCTTGGGTAAGAAATCTTCAAGTCAGTATTCCCTGCCCCCGCAGATCTGTTTGGTAATGTTAATAGATATGACCCAGAGAAAGAATTCTGGGTGGAACAAAGTTGAATGGGTTTTCTCACTGCAGGACTCCTCATAGCATTTACTCTGTAGGTGTACATTGGGACATCGCTTATTAAGGACTAGAGTTACAATGTAACACTTCCAAAGCTCAGACCCTTTAGGTACAGCTATTTCAGACACCCTGGGTGGGGGGGGAGAAGCCGCTCCTGCATTTCCCTCTGAGGGATCCTTGCTCTACTGGCCTGTGACAATTTATTACATGTATTGTCTTTGCTGCACTTCACTGAACCTCCTTCTATCGGGCACTGATTAAGATGCACCGATGACTGCGATGCCCTTATCTGAGTGATCGAGCCGACAAACAATATATCAAGTGGGGACCCACTGTCATTTGCCTAACTGGGCACAGACAGTCGGGTAAGATCATTCTGCATTTCCAAGGAAATGTAGACCAACAACACAAATCATTAAATAATTTTTAAATATGCATGAAACCATGACTAATTTATAATTATGCCCAAAGAGAGAAGCAAAAACATCTGCACACATATACTTAAAGTTTAGCAAAGTGTTTCTAAGTAACACTTAGGAAACCTCTACCTCCTTATTTGATTTCATGCCTTATTAAACACTAAAAAGGAAGCAAATAGTGTAAATGAAAAACAAGGGATGGCGTTGCAAAAACAAAAAATCTCTTTCCAAAGGGTCACCAGTGCTTGTTGAAGATGGGTCTTCATAATCAAGGAAGAGCATTTAACCAATTCAGTCACCTATCACCAGAGAAATCTGCATTATATCACAGTATCCTAGCATTTCCCTGACTCCCAAAATTTATCCACTGGGACACACACATCTCTACTAGAGACTTTTCAAGGGCCAAGCTCAGGTGGTCAGCTTGCTCTAGAGCATTCTTTTTCTTTCTTATTTGCAAATAATCTGAGTGGAAAGCACATGGTTGTTTTAGGGACAATAGAAAAAATATCACAGGAATAATTCGAGCCACCTTGTATGGTGTGATAATGGTTGCCATGTACTTGAATATGCCATCCCATTTGGACGTCAAGAACTACATATGTAGGTGGATGTTCCCATCTTGCAGAGACCACCTGTCAAATAGATGGAGGAGTCAGGATTCCAGAGTAGGTGTGTGTGCCCAAGTAGACACTTACTCCACTATCTCTCCCTGTCTCTTGAGACCAGATGGCTTTGTGAAAGCCTTACAACCAAATGCCATAAGCTTTCTAGCCTGTTCCGGATGAGTGACTCATGAACTCTGGAGTTTAACTGTTACAAAGTCAGCATATTTAGCATGAACTGTATCAAGAGAGCTAAAAAGAAATTGATGACATTCAAATATTTATCCCACCCCAAGGAGATATATTAAGTCTTTCATTGGATGGCGTAACTTCAGTTCAATTTAAAAATTCCTACTTAGATTCTGTGTGCCAGGGACCATGAGGACTGTGCCAGTGCCGTGTTTACAAAGACAAAAAGGTGTGGTCTTTGCCCAGAAGGTGTTTTCCATCTCATGAGGGAATAAAGATGTTAAAATGATCAATTCCATGATCTCTGTTTAAAAGTAAAGCAAGAGATACATAGAGGAGGGTACTACACAGAGAAAAAGAGCTCTCTGCATGGCCTGGAATAATAAAATGGAGGGGCTTGTAAATGAGAGGTTTTGAGCAGAATCCTCAAGAATGATGGGAAAGGGAAGGGGACAACCCAGACACAAAAGCCTTGCAACAAATCTTTCTCTATACTTGTTGAAGGAATAGCACCCCAGACAGAAGGGCAGGAGGAAGGAGGAAGGGAGGCAGGAGGGCTCCAGTGAGTTTAACTCACACAGCTGGATGACAGAGTCCCTGTCTGAGACAGGATGTGGGAAGGGAATCTTCAGTCCAGTCCCCCATCCCCTCACCCCCCCCCCCCCCATAAGCAAGGCTCTGGATAAAAGGCAGGACCAGAGTGAAAATATTTAAAATAAGTGTATGGCCTTTAATCTGCCTCTGTCCACAACACAGCTGGTTGCCCAAGAGGGGACCTGGGGTTCATGCTGGACCCCTTAGTTTCTCTCCCTTAGACACCGAACAAAGCAGCACTGAAAGACTGAGTCTGTTGGCTGGTATGAGCAGTTTTCAGGGAGAATTTTCTTCGAAGTCAGTGCTGCGGCAAGGTAGTCACATGCCAGGCAGTCTGAACAGTGTGCGACAGCCACGAGTAGTGGGATAAACTCATCCCTGTGGTGAGAAGCAAGAGAAGAAGGCCGACAAAGAAAGCAAAACAGAGATGGAGTCGGCCATCACACGGCTCCATGGGGGGCGGAGCGGGGGCAGCTTCTTCTTTGCCCCAGGAACTTACAGGCTTTGTCTCGGCATATGATATGAAATGTTTTTCTTACAACAGACTCCCCCTGTCTGGGGTTAGTTGGAGTGGATCTGTATCTCTTGCACTGAAGTATATACTAAGGTGGGGGACATGAGGTCACTTTTTGAACATATTTAACTCTGCGGTGCTTGTGGATGGAGAGGGCACAGGCAGTCCCAGGGATTAGGAGAGACTTGCCGGCTACAGAGAAAGATATGGGAGTATCTGCTCTGCTTTCCAAACCCCCCTATGTCTCTCCATTTCTAAGCCATTTCTGTTTTTTCTGCCCCCTGTGAAGCACAATGAGGGATGAGAGCCACCTGTGTTCCTCTGACCAGCTGTGTGAAAAAAATGCAGTAATAATCCTTCTCTGCTGGTATCACAGAACCGTTAATGAGGATGAAACGTCGTCTGAAGGTTTAGAAAAGAGAGGGGTGCCCAGGTGGGTCAGTGAGTGACGTGTCTGGCTCTTGATTTTGGCTCAGGTCATGATCTCTGCATTGTGAGATCTAGCCCCGCATCAGGCTCTGGGCTCAGCACAGGGTCTGCTTAAGATTCTCTCCCCGTCTCCCTCTGCCCCTACCCAGCCCCCCCACCCCCACTCATGTTCCCTCTCTTAAAAAAAAAAAAAATACTTAAGAAAGAGAAAAGACCTACAGAACCCATAGAAGGCAAGAGCCTCATCACCCACCGGCAGCAAATAAGGAGAGAAAAGTCCTATGAGAAGTGGGACAACTACCTGGAATTGTGTTCTAGGAGCCTAAAGCAGTGCCCTGAGTGCTTTCCATGGGCTTCTGCTGCGCTCAGCACTCGGCAAGCATTATCCGTTTTTACATAATGGTCCCCACAAAAGCACCATGAAGAGAGTAATATTGTTACGATTCCCCGCTGTGCAGATTTGGATACTGCTTGACAATGGGACTAGGGTTGGGCCACGGAGACTTATCACTCTTCCTCTCTCTCCTCACACCTGAACAGGTACAGAAGGGACTGATTGTTTCTGGAAGCTGAAGCTGATGAAAGGAGTACTTGAGAACTCATGGTTCATTCCATGCACCCAGAGCCTATCAAAGGAAAACACTTGAAATCCACAAGCACCCATGGGCAGAAAGCAGGGGAATGAAGCCATCATTACAATGTATTAACATCTCCTGAACCATAGTTCAGACCAGGAAGACCATCGGGGCTACATCTCACCTTGTCATTGCCATCCACGTTCTTGTTCACCTCCCCAAGCAGAAGGCAGTGGTATCAAGGAAGATGGGCTCTACTACTGAGAGATCTTCGGGAGCTGGGGTCTTTGTGCCCAGGGGTGGGGTGCAAGGTTGAAGATGGTGAAGAAAGTAAGAGGACAGAGAGGACAGCCCAGAGCCAAAGCCTATTTTGGAATAGCTCCTGATCAAAGGTGCAGCTTTTTCCTGACTTTGAGGGGTTGCTGGGCCCTGAGGCTACTGCCCACGGTCCCCTCCCCTGAAGGCAAGAGATCCTGCCTGAAGTGAGAATGACTTATTCAGGAAAACTTGCCAGAAGCCTTTGGACTTCTCTAAGTCTCAGTTTCGTCTACGACCATACCACCCTGAACACGCCTGATCTTGTCTAAGTCTCAGTTTCACTCATTTATCAAACAGAGAGAATAATGCTCACCTTGCAGGACTGATGTGGACTGAATGAGATGATAATGTGAAAGTTGAATGAAATCTATAAAGCACCCCCACTCCCCAGCTTGACTCTTCCCTTCCGCCCACCCCCCACCAGCTTGACTATTGCCTGATTATTCTCCTATGCGAGTTGACGTCTCTCCTTTCAATGATAGGACATTTAAAGAAAAGCATTTGTTGGTGGATGACTGAAAACCATAAGCATCATGACGGATGCACAAACCACACAGGCCAAGTGGCCGGGGAACGCCAGTAGGCCGCCATGACTCTGTACCACATCTTACCTACATCTGCCCTTGAGGCTTTATCTGACTTTCATATTCCTGGGTCTAATTCTCTAAGTTTATGGTTTCCCTTTGTTCCAATGTACCCCATATATGGAAATACTACACCACGTAAAATCCAGTGTAGAAATACAAAGAAATATTTGCCAAAGCAGCATCCCCAACAGAACCGTCAACTTAAATCAACTACAATGACAAAATTCTAAACAAAAGCAAAGACACCACAAAAGCATACTCTATGGGGCATTATTCCCTGAATAAATGACATTTTTGTGGCTACGGCCAATCATCCCAGTTTATGACAGAGGAATCCTCTTTCTCCTTAACATGTACTTGAAAGATGCTTACTATCATCTCCAAACTTCACTTTTCCAATATAAAGATCACAAGTTTTTATCTCCATCTTTTACCAAATCTCTTCATCACTTGATTAAAGACTCCCTTCTGATAAAACAAAAGGTTCCTGCTTTAGAAATGCATTTAAACATAGGACATCTCATAAAAAATAGAGACAAATATCATCATTGAGCTTTAAAATGTTTAGAAGTTAGCAACCCCACCTCTGTTTCAGTACTCTTTGGTCGATTAGTCCATTTTCAAGGTTTTCAGCTGCATAGAAAGATGGTGTCTGCTGCCCACAGTTGGCAGGACTAGGGAATTGTTCATCCCTGTCACCAAGAAAGAAGAGTTGGGTTAGGACCTGTTCAACAAGAGCCACAGCTGTTGAATCTCATGGCTGCCCTGAGGGTAGAAGACGGCCCACATTGACACCATAATCTGTGTCTACCTTCCAGCTCCATGTTAAGGTTACAACTAAGAAAATAGAAAAGAAAGGACACTCTGGAATCATCTCACACAGTGGTTCCTACATGCCAGGATGCAGACTGATACCTGCTCACAATGCTATTTGCTCCAATCGGTCATATTATAAATGGTGTTATGGCAATCCTTTCTTCTTTGAAATGATGGTGATAATAGAATGTTATCTTTAGGGTGCCAGGGTGGCTCAGTTGGTTAAGCAACTGCCTTTGGTTCAGGTCATGATCCCGGAGTCCTGGGATCGAGTCCCACATCAGGCTTCCCGCTCTGCGGGGAGTCTGCTTCTCCCTCTGACCTTCACCCCTCTCGTGCCCTCTTTCACTGTCTCTCTTTCAAATAAATAAATAAAATATATTTTAAAATGTTATCTTTATTGGTTAGTATCCCTATTCTGCCAAAAAAACAAAGTGATTAGCTCTACATCAGATTCCTTCTCCAGTCCCTGCCATTATTTGGGGGGGGGGGGTGGTGTGTGGAATGTCTCTTCTCTGGGGAATCAAATACCCTTAGAACCACAGTCCACTAACTACCCCCCTTTACAGCTGGCATGGCTGAAGCCCAGAAGGAAAAGCAAGTTGCTCACAGTCTCAGGCTCCTCAGTAGCGGTGCCAGGAGTTGACCTCAGTCTTCTGACTTTCTTTGATTTCTCTACCAGCTGCAGCAACAACAGCAACCGAAAAGCAACTGCAAATACTCCCACCTATTACAAGTTCCTGTGATTTGCTCAAGTCCGAATAGGATGCCAAATACTCTGGCCAGATGTGGCCTACAAATACTTTTCAAAAGAACATACTGGGCAACCATTAGCCATTAAAAGAAGTCTGCACTCGAGTCGAAACCCATCTGCAATCTCTGATCCAGAACGCCATTATCGACTCTTTAGAAGGAGTCTTAAGCATCGTTTAGTCTACCTACTTCATTTTGCAGTTGCAACTAAAAAAAGCCAAGCAAATCTCCAAGGTTAGATGAGTAGCTATCATCAGAAGAAAGGTTTGAAATCAAGTGTTTTGAAACCTAGCTTCAAAAAAAAAAAAAAAAAAAAAAAGAAACCTAGCTTCAGGATTCTGGTTACTACGCCCAGTTTCCTAGCTTTAGTAAGCACTTCCTGAAAGGGTTTAATTAAATAGCATGCAACAATATATTTGTCACAGGACAATATATTATTTGATAATAAGCAAATATAGCCAATAAGAGCTTAAACCAAGTATAACCAATAACCCACCTGCAACTGTGGCTTTGTACCAGATTAATTTAACCAGTCCTTAAAGTGATTAAGCTCTTTACCACTAGAGTGAAAAGTCCCCACTCATCAATTCCTGGATTACCAATGTTTCAAGTCTTGGCTACACTTGCAAATGGCTTTCTTTACCAGGGTAACAAAGCTTCGAATTTAACATGAGACTGCTTTGAAGGAGGAAAGATTTTCTCAAAGCTTATGATACAACCAACATCAGTGTGAATTAACATGAAGTTAGGTACTGTATCACTTTTCGCAACCTACAGATGAAGCAACAGGAATGTCAACATTTAACATAATCAATCCAAGGCAGTCGTAGAACCAGGAATGCAGCCCAGATTTCCTGGCAGTCCAGCTAGTTCTCATTTACTGGAGAACACTGTAAACTGATCCTCAGTGGAAACAAGGCTGACTGTTTTCTTCCAAGCTGTGCCTCAGGCAATATCAAGATTCCAGTCAACTGAAGGGAACTTCCAACTTAGAAGGCCAACCCATCCAAGAATGCCGGGAAATTACTTTAAGGTTCACACCCACCCTTTGCTGGAATGGCATAAAAGCATGCTATGGGAACTGCATCAGAAGTCACATATTGAAGAGTGTGATTTTTACACAGATATGTCAAAACAATGTTTAGGAGAAATCCTTGAAACAAATCAGAGGGTAGAATCTTCAGAGCAACCACGGACCACTCCTTCGAGACCACCTGCCCCACTCTGTGTTCTAAATACCCAAATAGCCTAGAAATTAAATTACTGAGGCCAAGTCTCTTTAACCTTGTATTGCTTATCAAAGATATTACAGATTTAATCTGAAAAACCAAAGACACAGAATAGATATCATCAAACGCCATAATCTTATTTTAAAAATTAATGAATAATAGATCTGTGGCAATTATTTAACCTTTGAAACTTGGCAAAAAGTCTCAAATACAGAAAAACCAAGTCAGAATGTTTGAAATGATCCTGGGGCATATAGATTTGTAAAGTGAACATTTTAATTTGGTAACAATTTAAATTTGGTAATTAATTTAATTTAATTTAATTTAATCACTTCTTCCCATTGCAGAAGTCAGTGATAAAAACAAAACAAAACAAAAACAACCAAAAAAAAAAAAAAAAAACCAAAACCAAAAAAACCAAAACCATCCCTGAATCTCAAAGGCACCACCAATTCTTCAACATGATTTCCGTGGGATGTGATCATAGCATTCAGGATTCGAAGAATACCCCCTGAGAAATTAGAAAACTCATTGTGGCAAGAGTCTTCAGCAAATGATACTGCGAAAACCTCTAGAGGAGAATATAAATTACTTACTATAAGAAATTCTTGGCAAATAAATACATGAATAAATAAACAGTTTTGGGGAAAAGCAAAGGAACACTAAAAGATACCTTTCCTAAAACCTGATTTAAAAAAACCCCAAACTGCAGGAGTCCCTTTGCACTTGTGTTCTACGTACACTCTAACCACCTGCTACAGAGCTTTCTACATAGGACCTCCTAGTTCACGGGACTTCCCTAACAACTGGGGTCATTGTTCAAAAAGCAGTGTATTGAAAAAAGAAAAGAAAAGATGTAGATCGATTCATGAAACTTTCAAAAGTGTCCTTAACGAAGATACTAGAAATACTGTGCCTACAAATTTGCTGAAAATGGTCACAGTTTTCAAAACATTTTTAACCCCCACATGTCATGCTCTAGTCCACATCGAGAAAGCACAGCATCAAAACTAAGGTCATTCAAGAAGAGACTTACTCCTGGGTTGCTCCTGCTTGAGCAAGGGGGGCTGTTTCTCTAAGGCTCCCAAGGGCCTCCAGTCTTTGACTCTTCTGCTTATATTTTTTAATTAAATCCATCAGAACAGCCTGGTGCCCAATTTTCTTCACCAATTGCTGAACCATCCGATCATTAAGAGCTAGAAGAGCAGCCCCACTTACTTCTTCCTCTGGGAAAAAGAAAAAAAAAAGTCTCCACATGCTTGTCCAGTACACACACACAACACTCTGAACAGGCAAAGTCACTTCTGGTGTTAAAAGGATCATCTAAACTTCCCCTCTGAAGTTACAAAATTATCTCTCTTTGACAAAGAAAGAACACTGACACCTTATCATTCCCAACAGCTGTCTGCTCCTAGGAAAGTATCAGAACGGTGAGTCACAAAGAAACTTTTTGCTTCCCCAGGGGGCCTCCCCACTTCGGATTATTCTCTGTAAGAGGCACTGTTTTTACAAGAAAAAAGGTTTCTCTGAAAATCCTTCTTAATAGTAACTCCCAGGCAATATCCAATACTTGTAAATCCAACACTGATCAGAGCACAGGCTGCATTCTTTAAGGACAAAAGCGGTATCAAATGCCAATAGCCAAGATGTATTTTGGCTAGCTCTTCCTACTTGGCTTTATTTCAATTTCTTTTTCGAATATTACATCCTCCTCTGGATGTTAGGTACAGTCCATAAAGAAAGGGAAGTTCCCCAAAGTAGCAACTCCACACCCACATGCGCATGCATTAGGCGACAAGAGTAACTAATTACCAGTAACAGAGGACACTCATTAGGTAGGCTGCCCTGTTAATATTTTTTCAAAGTGTAAACAACTCACCTTGAAACCTATGAACTAGCTCTCCTAAGTTTTTCTCCACCAACCAACTGCAGACCTGATCAACTGACCAGGTTTCCATGGCTGTGTCCTGTAAATACACCTGTAGAATGAGAGGTCAGAGAAGGATTCTTCCGGTTTTCTCTGGGATTGTTGTTCTTTTATTTTTTGTTTTTTCCCCAATCAGCTCTCTAATATCAGCTCCTCCCTTTGCCAGACTCTTTGAGTCTCTCAACACAAAGCTTCTTTAAGATTACTCTTTCCTGAATACACATCTAAAAGTTGTTAATAAAACAAATACTCTTTTAAAAAATGAGACCAGTTGGAAACTATTACCTATTTCCTAGTTCTCGAATGTCTTCACCTTCTCCGACTTTTTTTCCACAGGCATCCCTCAGCTTTACTAACAGCCCGCCAAAGCGGTACAATGGTACCCAATCCTGTACCATTAACACCCAGGTCTCCTCACAAAGAAAAGAAAGGTGTGAAATTCACCACTACTAGGCTCATCAGGAAGTGGTTGACATTTACAAAAGGGGTGGGCAGGGGAGGAAGGGAGGAAGGATCAGATAAAAGCCTGACGGAGATACTTAGTAAACCAAGACTGTTTAACCCCTTGTGGCTCCCAGCTAGGAAAGACAGCTTGTCCTCCTGATTACTTTGGTTTAACAAGGGGATGAAGTACCAACCAGATTTCTCAAGAGAATCTGAATGTTTCTTTCCTTCCTTCTGTTGATACCCTTTATATTCTATTCAGTCCTAGAACTTTATTGAACAGCATTATGATTGGTAAGATAACTAGGAAAAAGAAGCACATTGATTGAAAATTTTAAAAGAATTGAGTTGGACAAATTTAAAATAGTAAGATAAATATGTTAATAATTGTTAAGTGAACGATGTGTATACAAAGCTGGCAAGATATGTTCTTCAACTATTCAGTTATTTTTACATGCCATTATTCTTCTGCAACTGCTCAGAAAATTTTAACAGGTGTATCAATTTCAGGATGCCTCGCGGGCTCAGTTGGTTAAGCATCTGTCTAGCTCAAGTCATGATCCCAGGGTCCTGGGATCAAGTCCCACATGGGGCTCTTTGCTCCACAGGGAGCCTGCTGCTCCCCCTGCTTATGCTCTCTCTCTCTCTCTGACAAATAAATAAATATAATCTTTTTTAAAAAGCATATCAATTTCAGTAATTTTTAAAAATTTCTCTTAGTATCTCAGTCCCTGTTTTTTTATAATTCCATCCAAATTACTTTAAATGGACCAGGGAGGAACTGAAAAAACAAAACAAAACAAAACATTTTCATCTTTTAGCATTACTTTCTATTTCATCCTTTAAACAATGCAGATTTACTTGTTCATTGAGACGCTGACTCTTCTATGAAAACAGCACAAAGCTACTAATAAAGAAATGGAACCATAAGGAAAGATACAAATATTTATTAGATTGTATATTTAAATTTTATTGCCAGAAGTTCTCAAAATTATTATTATTGTATTTTTTTTGTTGTTTTTGCGGATTTGAGTCTGTTAGAATTTCCAGCATCACAGTTGGCATGGTGGGGAAGGAAACATATTTACCTTTCAGACTGCAACCATCTGAGAAGATAACGGTCTTCAAAATCCATTTCCTCGAGAACAAGTCCACTTCAAAGTAATAAGCTACATTCTCATATGCATTCACAAACACCAAGCTGCAAAACTGAAAACAAGGGTTAAATACAGAAGACTGGCTTGTTGAATTACAGCAGTGGATTTAATTTGCTAAGACAACAGTAGCCACAGAACTCCTCCCTTAGGCTAAGCTGCAATAACACCGTGTGAAAAGTCATTATTTGCAAGACTCTGGTGTAAATTAAAAATCACACCTTCCTGTCACACTTCTGGCTTCCTTGTGAAAAGTAAGACTTTAAAAAAATAATAGAAAAGAAAAGAAAAAAAACTCACAATACTCTAAACTCCAAGATTAAAAGGTATGCAGAGCAGAAGATACTGCCCTGAGGCCATCAATGGATAAAAGGAAATTTGAAAATAAAGTGAGTACTTGGAAAACATCTCGTATTTTTAAACTCCCAGATATTTACCTAATTCTACTTCCAGAAAAAACAAAACGGTTATCAAATTATAACTTTATACGTACATAATCAGATTAAAGAAGTGTAGTTTTGACCATTAGTTTTTCTGAGTATTTAAGAAAATAAAATAATATCACTTCCAAGACAAGGTAACATCTTTAAGCAGCAACCCTGCATCTTCCTCTCACATAAATAATGGATATATTACTTATGACCTTAAACTTCATTGAGGAACAGAAGACATGTCAAATGAGAGAATATGTATCCAGCAGCTTTACTGCGTATCCAGCAGTTTTCGAAACATCTGAAGTAATTTTGAAATGTGAGAGCAAGTATGATCCCTAAATATTTTAAGGCACAATAATAAAGAGAGAATGACATAAGAACGTTATGAGTGAATACCCCAGCTAAAGCATTTTCATTATTCGATTAGATTGTGCTTTAATAAAATAAATTTGTAGTAAATATTAAAGGATCACATCTAATTAAAACCAGGAAGAGATAAGATTTCAGCTAGAGCAGCTTGAGGGCAAATTTTATTTAATAAATTTGTTAAAGCTCCAAAAAGGAAGATAGTACCAGCTGCCATGAATGTGGTTTATAATTTTTCAAGGGTGATGTGGCATATAACACCATCAACCACAAATAAGCACTTTTAAAGAAAAATATGAGGGGCACCTGGGTGGCTCAGTCATTAAACCTCAGCCTTTGGTTTATGCCATGATCCCAAGGTCTTGGGATTGAGCCCTGCATCAGCTCTCTGCTCTGTGGGAAGCCTACTTCTCCCTCTCCAACTCCCCCCATCTGTGTTCCCTCTCTTGCTGTGTCTTTTTTCTACCCAAATGAATAAATAAAATCTTTTAAAAAAATAAATAATAAATAATTTTTAAAAATATGAAAACATCTTTTCACTTTTCTTGCTGCTCGTATTTTTCTTTTTCTTTTCCCATCCCAAAGCTGAGGCAATGGAAGGATTTTTAAAAGCTTTGCCGGGGCATTAAGTCCTCTGCTGGACCAACGCCCCTTTGGTTCCCTGCAAAAGATGGCAAAGGACATCTCTAACCGTGGGTGTACTTGAAGGAAGAAGCCATTTAGCAAAAGATCAAATCCTATTAGCGAAAAAGAAAGAAGGGATTGGTACCAAAAAAACAGGTATATGGTAGTCCCATGGAGCAACGTCCAAGCAGTTCTGTCGTGAGCAGCCTTGCTACCGCAGGAAGAGGTGACATCATTATACTAAAGCGAAGCGAATCACGTCATCCACTTTGGGGCATTGTTCATTCCAACCATCACCCGACCAGCAGGTATAAAAACTGGAATAGTTCACTAGAATACCTTGCCCACCTTTGTCATCAAAATGTCTGCTGTGTAGGTAGCTCAGAGCTAGGTGAATGGTGATAAAGAAGTTAGAAGCCTTACCAAGAACATAAGACGTGTCCATAAGCAGAATATAATATATGGCGGGCGCTGTAAAAAGCACTCTGGGCTGGATTTCCCCACTCTCCTGGAAATGGATTGAATGGATCTTAAGTTGGAATCTGCACAAAAAATACAGTTCAGGGGCTCCTGGGTGGCTCAGTGGGTTAGAGCCTCTGCCTTGGGCTCAGGTCATGATCCCAGGATCTAGCCCCGCATGGGGCTCTCTGCTCGGCAGGGAGCCTGCTTCCCCCTCTTTCTCTGCCTGCCTCTCTGCCTATTTGCGATCTCGGTCTAACTTGTGATCTCTGCCTGTGAAATAAATAAATAAATCTTTAAAAAAAAAAATACAGTTCATATAGTGAAAGAGGCAGAGAAAGGGAATCAACAGAACACACTAAAAGTAAAAAGCCAGCAAAAAACAAGTCATGTTTGAGGACCTGTAGGTGCACAGGACGGTCTGGAGTGGCCAGAGCAGACAGGCTCTGAAAGATCACTGAAGAGCTGGGAATCCTGTACCCCAGCTTACGGATACACATCAGCTTGGGGAAGTCTTTGACTTGGTCGCTTATTCCATGCTTTAGAGGGATTATTTACAAAGCCAAGTAAGATAAATTACAGGAAAGGGTGTTCTTTCTTGAAGTAAATTGTGTATGACAAGGAAGGGTTTAGCTTTTCTAAACATTCCTACATACACCAATTTTCCTTCATTTTAAAAAGACAGATGTTTATATTATCTCTCAAAAAATTATGGAAATAGGGGCACCTGGATGGCGCAGTTAGTTAAGCACCCCACTCTTGGTTTCAGCTCAGGTCATGATCTCAGGGTGTCGAGATAGAGCCCCACCTCAGCTCTGCACTCAGTGCAGAGTCTGTTTGGAATCCTCTCTGTCTTTCCCACCTGAGTTCTGTCTTTCTCTGAAATAAATAAATAAAACTTCAAAAAAAAATTATGGAAATAAAATTTTTAATTTTTGCATAAATCCCTGACAAAAACAGACTGGGATCTACACAGTTACACAGGCTTTTGTTTGTTTGTTTGTTTGTGGTTTATGTTGATGTGTTTCCTTGGCTTGGTGTCAGCTGTGTAGATCTCAAGAGACATTAAGGAGAACCATATGAAATTGACGTTTTTGTACCTACAGGAGTCTCAGATCAGTAATGTCTAATGGTTGAACTTACCGACTAAAATCTTGATTTTCTGAAAACTACTAAGTCTTTCTGGGTTTCTTGTGCCCAGCAAAACTTACCAGAGGCATCTGTAATCCACACCACCCCCAAGAAATCTGAGGGAGAGGAGAAGTGGGGAACACAGTAATAGTAACTTAAACTTTATATTTCTACATTTGTAAAGAAACTAAGAGCAATTTATCTGGGAGGTTACTCAAACTGATGAAAACAATAGCAATGGGTGAGTGTCCCAGGACTTCTGGGACTCTTGAGTCACAACACCCAGATCTTTTGGTCTCTGAATCAAACTTATGGCTCATTCTTGCTTCTGCCTATTTGATTGTCAGAGTTAACGGGTCAACAATGCAGACTGCAATTCTCTGGGTTCTTGCCAGAGAATCCTGTGAGCCATGGTGTTAATTTTTATCAGAAGCTGAACGTGTATCTGAGAAGTCTTGATCGTCTGAAGCTGTCAATTTTTTCAGAATTAATTTATGAATACCCATTTGCGAATTCAAACACTGTTTCATGTTTTTACTTAACTATGGTACTCATGTTCATCTGGAAGGACAAATGGGCAAAAAGAGAAATTCTTGGCAAAGGATTTGCTTTCCCAGATGTTCAAAAGTCCGATAAAATTATAAGAAATGTAAAAGCACGGTACCGGGGCAAAAGAGGACAGATCACTGAAACAGAATAGAAATCTGGAAACAGAAAAATACATATGGAAGTATTAAAAAGATGGTGATTCAAATTGCTAATGAGAGAAGGGATTATTCAACAGATTTTGTCAGGACACTACCTCATATCACCTATAAACTAAATTCCTCAGATGAGCTAAAGAATTAAATATGAAAATTAAATACAAAAGAAGTAAAATAATCTAAAATAAGATTGTAAAATCAAAATAAAAGATTGATAGATTTGACTACTAAGAGGGAAAAATATTTATGTATATATATATAAAATATAATTATAAGGAATATAATGTTTTGTATGGAAGTATTGAATCACTAAATTGTACACCTGAAACTAACATTACACTGTATGCTAACTAACTGGAGTTTAAATAAAAATGTTTTTAAAAAGTTAAATACACCAATAAAAAATAAGAATGGGCAATTCATGAACGAAATTTGAAATCTGCTCAACATTCTTTGTCATAAAAATGATTAAATTCCATTTTTATCTACTCTATTGGAAAAGGTGAAAATTTCAAAAAAACTTTTAGCAAGAATGTGAGGACTTTCTCTTACATATTGCTAAGGGAAGTATAAATTGCTACAACTTATTCTGTTGTATTATTCCCATTCCATAGATGAGGATGCTAAAGTCCATAGACATAATTCACCAAAAGTCCCATAGCTCATAAGGAAAAGAGTAGCTTTGAATCCCAATCTCTCCAATTTCAAGGGCTACTGAGATAAGTGAAAAATCATCAAAAAACTCCTACATTTGACCCTAACATAACATTTCTAAGACCTCAATGTGAGACAGGAATCTATCAGAATCCTAGAAGAGAGCATAGGCAGTAATCTCTTCGATATCAGCCACAGCAACTTCTTTCAAGATATGTCTCCAAAGGAAAAGGAAACAAAAGCGAAAATGAACTTTTGGGACTTCATCAAAATCAAAAGCTTCTGCACAGCAAAGGAAACAATCAAGAAAACAAAGAGGCAACCCACGGAATGGGAGAAGATATTTGCAAATGACAGTACAGACAAAAGGTTGATATCCAGGATCTATAAAGAACTCCTAAACTCAACACACACAAAACAGACAATCATATCAAAAAATGGGCAGAAGATATGAACAGACACTTCTCCAATGAAGACATACAAATGGCTATCAGACACATCATCACTAGCCATCAGGGAGATTCAAATTAAAACCACATTGAGATATCACCTTACACCAGTTAGAATGGCCAAAATTAGCAAGACAGGAAACAACATGTGTTGGAGGGGATGTGGAGAAAGGGGAACCCTCTTCCACTGTTGGTGGAAATGCAAGTTGGTGCAGCCTCTTTGGAGAACAGTGTGGAGATTCCTCAAGAAATTAAAAATAGAACTTCCCTATGACCCTGCAATTGCACTACTGGGTATTTACCCCAAAGATACAGATGTAGTGAAAAGAAGGGCCATCTGTACCCCAATGTTTATAGCAACAATGGCCACGGTCACCAAACTGTGGAAAGAACCAAGATGCCCTTCAACGGATGAATGGATAAGGAAGATGTGGTCCATATACACTATGGAGTATTATGCCTCCATCAGAAAGGACGAATACCCAACTTTTGTAGCAACATGGACGGGACTGGAAGAGATTATGCTGAGTGAAATAAGTCAAGCAGGGAGAGTCAATTATCATATGGTTTCACTTATTTGTGGAGCATAACAAATAGCATGGAGGACATGGGGAGATAGAGAGGAGAAGGGAGTTGGGGGAAATTGGAAGGGGAGGTGAACCATGAGAGACTATGGACTCTGAAAAACAATCAGAAGGTTTTGAAGGGGTGGGGGGGTGGGAGGTCGGGGTACCAGGTGGTGGGTATTATAGAGGGCACGGATTGCATGGAGCACGGGGTGTGGTGCAAAAATAATGAAAACTGTTATGCTGAAAATAAAAAATAAATTAAAAAAAAAAAAAGAATTTACCCTAAGGACATTACCAAAGAACACAAAGATGGGAACTCTAGCAATAGCTAGAATGGCAAAGAAATTGGACTGGCTGTTTCCATAAATAGAAATTGAGTACTGAATTATGGTAACTTATATTTAAAATGGATTGTTATGCAGTAATTAAAGATAGTGTTTTAGAAAAATAGCAATACAGAGAAATAGCCATGAAATATCATTAAGTGAAAATAAGCTTATAATATGCTTTAATGTTTTAGGAATATGAAATAGAAATAGAACTAACAACAGGGAAAACATGCACCAAAAGGGAAAAGTGGTTTCCTTGGTTTGACAGAATTAATGCATTTTGTTTTCTAATTTGTTATTCTCAGACTTTTTCATTAAGAAAATTTTGAGGGTAACAAATTAGAAAACAAATTTTATTTTTGGGAAAGTTAGGGTTTTCTTTTTTTATTTCTTTTAATAGCATTTTTTTGGAAAGATTTTATTTATTTATTTGACAGGGAGAGACACAGTGAGAGAGGGAACACAAGCAGGGAGAGTGGGAGAGGGAGAAGCAAGTTTTCCGTGGAGCAGGGAGCCTAATGCAGGGTTCCATCCCAGCACCGTAGGATCATGACCTGAGCTGAAGGCAAATACCTAAAAACTGAGCCACGCAGGCATCCCAAAAGTTAGAGTTTTAAAGATAAAAGATAAAAAGTGATATTTATGGATCATTGCTGGAGAGGCATCAATCCACCAATTCTGTACCAGAAGATGAAAAGAGCGAGCACTAGGCCAGATCCAGCCACAGAAGTGGTTTTAATTATTTTATTTAAAAAATGGAATATCTCATTGAAATTCCAGATTCTTGGAGCACCTAGGTGGCTCAGTCAGTTAAGCATCCACCTTCAGCTCAGGTTATGATCGCAGGGTCTGGGGATCAAGTCCTGTATCTGGTTCCCTGATCACCAGGAGCCTGCTTCCTCCTCTCCTCCCTCCTTATGCTCGCTCTCTCTCTCAAATAAATAATAAATAATTTTTTAAAAAATCTAGAATCTTGATTTCCTTTAAAAAATCAGAGTTCTGGCAATGCTATACTTATATTGTTGAGCAGTAACAGACAGAGCAGTGGCTGTGTCCTTGAAAGAAGGGCAAGATACCCTCCAAGATGGTTATCAGAAGCAGGAAACCATGTTGAAACGGCTAGATTTCAGAGAGCTAATGTTCATCAACTCTTGAAGGACGAACGTCTTGAGAAGAGTGATAAATGCCAATGTAAATATATGTGCAAACATAGGTGCACAATAATATATCTTTAAATATATCTAATTTCCTATCAATTAACTTCTTCACTCCTAGAAGAAATTATACTGATCAGAAAACCTTTTGCCACAGCAACATTAAGGCAGAGATGGTAACACATGTATTAGAACAAAGGTGTTGATTCAAGGACTCAAAGCTTTGTGTCTAAGAAAGTCCTTGTGTGTTGGGGCTTTTGTTTGCTTGGAGTAAGTACCTAGAAGTAAAATGCATGGGACTTTATTGAGCACAGACACCGGCTTGGTGTAATGTTTATTACATAGCTCAATGCGCATGGGATTGGGCAGGTGAGAATTGCTTGTTTTGTAGTTCTGAATGGTGGCAAGAACTTGCATAACTGTTCTTGGGAGCCACTCATCTGTTAGAGCATGTGACAGCTGATCCTTGCGTCCTCCTATAAGGCTCCTCCTGGGAGTCCAGCGGGGGTTCTGTTCTGTTCGTCTGTGATACTGAGCATGACTCGGATTTTGTGTCCCCTAAAGAAAGGACACAAGGTGGTGGATTTTTTTTTTAAGATTTTATTTATTGGGGGGCTCCTGGGTGGCTCAGTGGAGCCTCTGCCTTCGGCTCAGGTCATGATCCCAGGGTCCTGGGATCGAGTCCCGCATCGGGCTCTCTGCTCAGCGGGGAGCCTGCGTCCTTTTCTCTCTCTGCCTGCCTCTCTGCCTACTTGTGATCTCTGTCAAATAAATAAATAAATCTTTAAAAAAAGAAGATTTTATTTATTTATTTGATGGGGAGGGGGATACAAACAGGGAGAGTAGCAGTAGAGGGAGAAGCAGACTCTCCGCTGAGCAGAGAACCCCATGAAGGGCTCGATCCCAGGACTCTGAGATCATGACTTGAGCCAAAAACAGAGGCTTAACCGACTGAGCCACCCAGGCGCCCAGGTCGATCTTCTTAATGCCTTTTAATGCAGCGGGGCTCACACCACAGATGGGAAAGGCGGGGATGAAAAATATACAGGACCCTGTAGTTCTCCTGTAAGGTTGATACTGGAAGTGACAGGCAGGAGTGACAAATGCTCATGCTTCTGTCAGCCCTGGATTCTCCTGAAGATAGGCAGTGATGTTCCAACTTTTCATTTACACAAAGCTAAAACCGTCTTTTTAAAAAAAAATTGGCTCCCCGGCCCCTGGGGTCTGGTCTTCCAGATCTGGCAAAATCCTCTCCTTTCCTAGATTGGAAAAGAGAGTTTTAGAAATGCTTAGGTGACTTGCCCAAGGACACACAGCTAAGTGAATGAGGATGCACTTTACATCAGGCTCAGTAAAGCAAGTAAACTGAATTGTACTGAATACCAGCCTATAAGGCACGTTCATCCGGATAGAGACTGGAAGCCCTTGCGTGAGGACAACAGCTTTTCTTCTTTCTATTTCTTGTGCTGAGCACTAATAACACATAGCAGGACCCAAAATGTCATTGAGTAAAATTCCATTTCAGAGGAACATGTACAATTACTGTGTGAACATGCTTTGAAGGGAATGATACACAGGTTGTATCTAGAGGGGCAGACGGCTCTCCTAACCGAGACTTGCCCAACCCCGGTATGGGAGCACACTGGTTGCCCCCCTCTACTGACAGATGGCAAGGACTGGATCTCTTTCTTTGCTGTACTAGAACCTCTTCCCGATGTAGAGAGGCTTTAAGCAGTTCCATTTACTTAGTCCATTGTGTGTATACACACACACACACACACACACACTTCTCTGTGTTAGGATGTGAAGAGTTTGAGAAGCCAAGGGCCAGGCTAGCAGAATGGAACTCAGGAAAACCAGGAGCAGGAGACAGCAGTGGTTGCATGATCACCTCTGGCTGCATATATTAATCCCTGGCAGAGCCAAAAATAATAAAACTAATGCCCAGGTTTCACATCAGTACAATTAAACAGAGTTTCCGGCATCAGGATTTTTTTAAAGCTCCCCCAGGGGATTCCAGTGTGCATCAGGGCTGAGAAGTGATGGTGTAAAGTGAGGCAGACAGAATAGACCTCCAGAAACAAGGGAAGACTACCATGGAAGCATGCCCCTGTTGAGGCTTCTCTTGGCTGTGTGTAATCAGCTCAGGGGAGGTTCTCCCGGAAGCCTGCCAGTAGGAGGTGTGAGAAAATAATACTCAGCAGAGATATTTCTAGGTATGTCTGCAATCGTTCCTCCTACCATCACTCCTTTCCGAAGTGGGCTCGCTGCCACTGGGTAGAAACAGCAGAAATGAGTACAGTGTTGCTGGTTATTGTAAACAAGACCCTGCGCTGCTTAGGCTTAGAAAGAGTACCATGGTAAAACATAGAGAGGAGGACCTTTTCTGGCTGGAGAGAGAGTCCTCTAAGGAGGAACCTGAGCCTTCTCAGCGATCCCTGAGACAGCCATGCTGTGCTATGAGCTGCACAGAGGAGATAAAACTTGCATAAGCGTGAGGGGCAGAAGGAGAGGGAGAGAGAGGATCTCAAGCAGACGCCACACTGAGCACAGAGACCTATGCAGGTTCCATCCCACGATGGAGCCGAAGCCAAGAATGGGACGCTCAACTGACCGAGCCACCCGGGCACCTCAGGACCGTCGATGTTTTAATGGAAAACTGGGTGTCCAGTGACCAAATGTTAGACGTCACCACTCCACCACCCTCTACCCTGACTGCTTTAGCAGTGCCCGTGTCATGGAGTCTGTGACAGAACCCTAGTGCACAAAAGTGGGGGAAATATCGGAAGGACTGAGGGTGCTTGTCTTTCTCCTTGCTCTGGTGGAACAGGGACTCAGAGCCTGACTCTTGGGTGCTGTGAAATAATGACAAATGGATATCCTACACTACTGACTTAGTGGACCGAGACTTACACCTGTGACCTGACACTTTTTTTTTTTAAAAGATTTTATTTATTTATTTCACAGACAGAGATCACAAGTAGACAGAAAAGCAGTCAGAGAGAGAGGAGGAAGCAGGCTCCGCGCTGAGAAGAGAGCCCGATGCGGGGCTCGATCCCAGGACCCTGGATCATGACCTGAACTGAGGCAGAGGCTTTAACGCATTGAGCCACCCAGGCGCCCCTGACCTGACACTTTTTTAAATATTAGTCAGCCATAGGTATGAAGAGAAACCAGGGGTGGCAAAACATGGGTTAGGTGCTCCCTAGCATCACGCTGTGGTTCTGCTGTGACCTTGACCAGAGAGAAATGAAATTGATCATAAACCTGTGCTTTCTCCACTCTAACTGTGCTAAGGACCACATCTTATCCAACATTGTCATTCTAGCACTTACTACTACGGCTGGTGCACAGCAAGCCATCTGTTAAGGATGAGTAAATGAAGAGCTCCTTATGACTAAATTCGTAGCCAGCAAGTCACATAGCTGGTAAACTGTGGAGCTCTTTGTGGTAAATGAATTGCACAGTTACAAGAGGAGAAGTTCAAAGCGAAAGTGTCAGCAAACTTCACCACAGTGACAATGTTAATGGTTATCAAACAGATTTATTTTAGATTCTGAAATGTAGACAAGTTTCATACTTGGAGAAATTATTTTTCTCTGCTCCTGATTCATTAGACGAGTACTTGCTTAAACAAATACTACCGTGTTCTACAATAAGTTGTGATTGTATTTAAGAAGTGAGGTTTAAAATAAAGAAGGACTCGATGGTATTATAAACTTGCTCACGTAGCATAAACTGTGATGCAGAACGGTGTTGATTAAATTGCTTAAGAAAAGAATGCATATTTATTCCCACTGAGTTCTTGGAAGAGATCCTAAGAGCCTCAGTGCCCAAGCCAGTGAGGCCATCAGGAGAATATTATATGGAAACTCTTTGTGCTTACAACATTTTGGTCATAATCCAGAAGACTTTGTGGTGGGAACATTCAGGCTAGGACCAAACAGGGACAAGGGACAAGGTCTAGGGAGACTTTCTGGCTGCCCTAGTCCTGCCCAGGATACCATCTGCTGAACTTCTACCTTAGAGAGCCATCCATTGGCCTCTTTGCACAACCCTGGGACCCTCCCCATTTGAGGGAGAACGGCTCCCCAACAAATGTTAGTTGAATAAATTCAGTGAACAAACAAGTTCCATCCTGGTTCATGAAGTCTTGTTAACTCTTGTGGTCAAGATAAAGAAATATGGATTGGGTGCTAAGATCAGAACATTTGGAATTGGTAGAATATTCAAAGCTGAACAATTCTGATAAGATCTTGGGGGAAGATCTTCAGTGTCTTGCTTCTCAATTCAGCCTGTACTGGCATTCTGCCCAAGAGCATTATCGATGACTTAGATGAGAAAATAAAGATTTCAAAGACCTTAAAAATTATATGGTGTACTTTTTTTTTTTTTTTTAAATTTTAAGAGAGAGAGCGAGTGAGAAGAGAGCACGTGAGAGCAGGGAAAGGGGCAGAGACACTTAAGGGGCTTGAACTCACGACCCTGAGATCATGACCAGAGCCAAAATCAAGAGTCAGAGGCTTACCCGACTGAGATATGCAGGCACCCCTGGACATGTTTAATTCTATCTATGACTATAGGGATAACATGATCAGTACAGGAAATGTGGAAAATATAAGATAAAAATAAAAGATATAAAGAAAAATACTTAAACCTTATAATAAATGTGTTTTAATATTGTTAAGATCTTAGTACACAGTTATTTTTCATTTTTTACTTCTGTCATTTCTCCTGATATCAAAAGAATTTCTTCACATCATTCAACTTTTTAAAATCTAATTTTTAATGTATAGTATTCCAACTTATGGGAGTATAGTCTAATTAGCCCACCTCAAATGTTGGGTGTTTAAATTGCTCCTTTTAAAAAAAAATGTGTGTGTGTTATTAAAAATAATGCTACAGTGAACATCTTTGTTCATAGATGGCTCATAGATAGTTCAAGGATTAGTACCTTAATCAATCAGGGTTTAGTCAAATGTATAAACAACTATAAAATTATACACACACACACACACACACACACACACACACACACTGGGGTTTTTTTGCCAAATTGTTTCCTAGAAGGGATATCCCCAAGACCCTCTTACATAACAGCATAGACTAGTGCTAAACAATAGAACTATTATCATTAATGAAACTGTTCTATACTTGCATTGTCCAATTTAGTAGTCCCTAGCCACATACGCTTATTAAACATTTGAAATGTGGTTGAGAAAATGAATTTTTAATTTTATTGAATTTAATTAATTTTACAGAGTTATACATGGCTCCCAACAGCCCAGGTAGACTCTGTCACTAAACTCTGGAGTAGGAGGAAGGTACCTCCCACCTTGTCAGCGCTCCCCCAGAGCCTCTAAAGTCTGACCACTCCAGTGGGGAAAGGCCCTCTTCCACTACCCAGGGACTTGCTTTGTCAACATAATGCCTGGGGTAGGCTGAAATGACAACGGGCTGACAAGATGTCATAGCCCTGTGAGATGCGAAAAGCCAGTGTAGGTATCTCAGAGACACAAGTCCTACTCTTGACCTCAGGAGTTGCCAGGCAGGATCTGGGTTCAGTAAAATTCATGGTGACAGGCTAGTTCATCTGTGCTTTGGACTGAACACCCAGCCTTTGTCATCTCTCCACTGCCCTCCTGGTGTTTCCTTGTACCCAAGTTCCCTCAGGATCTGCTTCTTGACAAGCCAAAATAGAACTGTAAGTTCCAGAAATATACCTGCACGTGGGGACAACTGGAGGCACTGCGATCTGAGAGCACTCCCTTTGATGGTTCAAGTAGTGCAATCAGATAGCTGAGGTTTCAATCTTGGCCTTTCCTTTTTCTGGCTGTATGACCTTGGGCAAATTATATAACCTAAGTCTTGGTTTCCTCTTCTAAGGAAGGTTACTGAGGGGCGCCTGGGTGGCTCAGTTGGTTAAGCGTCTGACTCTGGGTTTCAGCTCAGGCCATGATCTCAGGGTCGTGAGACTGAGCCCTGTGTCGGGCTCCGTGCAGTCTGATGGAGATTCTCTCTCTCCCTCTGCTCCTCCCCATGTATGTGCACGCTCTCTCCCTCATATAAATTAAAAAAAAAAAAAAAAAAAAAAATATAACTGGGCCTTCTCATGAGACTGTGTTAGTGCATGAAGAGCAACCAGCAAATGTTGGCACTCAGCAGCATTTATGGTTATTATAGTAACTGTAGTTTCAGCAATGGTGTGGACTCTTATTTGTTAAGAGGGTCAACTTGGTTTCTGAAAGACTGGATTATCCTCCAAGGAGTTTCCCAGGAGAGTTGGCAAGTGGGAAGACACCTGTGGAAGGCCCTCTCAGGTCATTTCCTATGACATGAACTGAGACTATTGTGTTAAGTTTCTGACAGGCAAAGGCAGACGTGGCTAGAAGCTTCAAAAAGTAGGGTGAGTTTATCAGAAATCTCCACAAGACTGACTTGAATTTAGAGATCTTCAGAGCTACCCTCACTTCCCACTGGCCCACTGCAAACATGGAGGTCCCCAGAACCGTGTTAGGTCCCACAGTTCACTAGAAAGCGTCACAGAACTCGCCGAAAGAGCTATGTGTACAATTACACTTTATTATAGTCAAGGGAAGGGAGACAAATGAGAGGCAGCCCGAAGAAGAGGCACACAGGGTGAAGTTTGGGAGGCCTCCGAATGCCAGCTTCTGCCTGTTTCAGGACCGGGTCCCCTTTAGGCACCGGAGAGTGACAAGACTCTGACTATTGCCACCCAGGGAGCTACACTCAGTCTTCGGCATCCGGAGTTTTACTGAGAGTTCATTACACAGACAGGCTTCCTGACTGAATCACAGCAAAGACAATTCTATCACGTGACAGACTCCAAGGGCTTAGAAGTAAACTTCCAGGGACAAAGGTCGGCGGAGTCCCTTATGATCCTGAGAGTGACTGGATGGGAGTACAGTGAGTCCATGAGACCCATTATCACTGGGGGGATGGAGCGTGACGTGTGGTGCCCATGCCCTCATTCTCTCTGATCACTCAGAAAGATTTCGTCTCAAAGCCTGGAAGGGAAGTAACAGAAGCAGAGCTTGGCCACCCTCTACGGCAGACCCCAGCCCTGGAACTCTTCAGAGACTCCCCCACATGACCTCAGAGTGCCACACAACAGCGCCAACAGCCCCGGATCTGACCCAGGTGCGGGCCAGGGGAAATGTGACAACCTTCTTTTATATTCCACAACCCAATTTGTACCTGTTCTTCTCTGCATCCAAAGGGGGAAAACAGACCAGGAGAGACACCGAGAGCGCTGAGAGCAAAATCGAAACTTTTGTCTTTTTTCAAGGAAACAGATCCCTGCACCCAAACTCTGTCTATTCATTTCATTTCATTTTTTTTTTTTTTAAGATTTTATTTATTTAGTTGACAGACAGAGATCACAAGTAGGCAGAGAGGCAGGCAGGGAGAGAGGAGGAAGCAGGCTCCCTGCGGAGCAGAGAGCCCAGTGCAGGGCTTGATCCCAGGACCCTGGGATCATGACCTGAGCTGAAGGCAGAGGCTTTAACCCACTGAGCCACCCAAGGACTCCTTCATTTCTTTAAAATCAAACTGAGGTCTGAGCTGGGTTAATGGGGGCAATTCTCTTTCCTAGGTCACCCAGAGTTCACTCTTCCCTTTTTGGTGCTAGGAGCGAGGCCAACACAAAAATGATCTCAGGTAATTTTTGGCCTAGAGTGGAGATGACACCATCTGGCTAGGAGTTTTGACTTGCTCTGCGAGAGCTGTGAAAAAAGGGAACTTGTCCCTAAATGGATTTGTCATCTTGTATAAAGTCCCTGATTATTAGACAAGCTTAACTCACTGACTTGATTGTTAACGATCATTGACGCTTTAAATTTCAAGCTCGAAATGGAAATGACTTGATTTAATTTCCAGACTAATGAAAGCTTCACACCATCCTCCCAGCAATCCAGCGATGTGAAAGAAAAGTAAATGGTGCCATCAAGGATTCCGAGTTGAGTGGAAGGATAAATGTCAAGTGCCTGCTTGAGTTTCTGTTGCACTGCCATTTCGTACGAAGGAATCGCTTTAAAAAGCAAGACTGGATGAAAGGTGACCTTGGTCTTTGGGGTTTGCTGGGTTTTCTTCTTTTAATCAGAACCCTGAAGTAGAATCGTTTGATTGCTATCACTATGGAAGCCGACTTGCTGAATAGAAGATTAATCTAGTGCTTGAAATGTAAAACTCAACTTTATTTTAAAAAATTAATTTTACGGAACATTACTCCCTGGTATGAATTAATTGCTTCTGTAGTGAAGACCAAATGACTTTCCTTTAAAAAGTGGGGTTTGTGGGTGACTCCTTTCGTATGCCTCTACACCACAAACACAACCCTTCATTCATAGGGTCATTCTAGGATAACTCAATAGGTTTTCTGGAACTGAGTTTTGTTGCTTAATTACATTTTGATAGGAATGTCGGTATGTCCCTCAAAATATCTAAATTCTTCGAGTATCTTTGGGAAGGAAACTTTTCATCAGGGATTGCAATTACATGAATTTTGAAGCACTGCTGATCAGACCATGCTCCTTGCTTATTAACAAACCCATGTGACAAACATATGACATAAAAAGTCTGGCTGTTGTTTTGGTTTTAGATAAATACAAAATGCACTTTAATTTTTTTAAATTCAAAATACATTTACTTAAAGATAGAAATAATTTTAAAAGAAAGAGAGAGAGAGAAATCTTTTGTTCCCCTTCCTATCCTTCTCTAGCAAATGTCCCCCTTCTGCAAGTGACCTTTTTTATTTCAAAGATTTTATTTATTTATTTGATAGAGACAGAGATCCCAAGTAGGCAGAGAGGCAGGCAGAGAGAGGAGGGGAAGCAGGCTCACCGCTGAGCAGAGAGCCCGATGTGGGGCTCAATCCCAGGACCCTGGGATCATGACTTGAGCCAAAGGGAGAGGCTTTGACCCACTGAGCCACCCAGGCGCCCCAACCTTTTTTATTTTATTCTACTACCTTTTCATCAGTTCCGCATGCAAACAAGATAATGCAAACGTGTAATCTCTTGTTTCCTTATTTGGGTAGAAATAGTACACCAAATGCATTGTTATTTTTTAATGTTTATTATTATTTATTTTTATTAATCATATTTTTCTGCATAGAGATTTACACCTTTCAAAGCAGTTGCACTGCCTTCACAAGACCCAACAATTTCAAATCACTTTTTTAAAAGGAACAGGGTTTACAGCATAACATATTAAGTGATAATAATACCTTTATATATGTGTGTTTACTTATTTTTAAAGCTTTCTTGAGGTATAACTTATATAAGTAACATTTGCCTGCTGTGAGTAAACAGTTCATTACTTTGTTAAAGGTTCAGAGTTGTGTAGCCGTTATCACAATCCTGCATTCCTGATTTATTCAAAATAAGTTTCAGAAATATTTCCCTATCAGAGCGTAGAGCATGCTTATTCTTTTCCACAGCCATGGGGCACCCTGTATAGGTCCCTCTGCTTCCTGGGCCAGTGTGGTAGTGATTCACCTGGGCTGTTTCCAACCTCTTCCTCATAGATACAGTGTTGTTCACTGTATAATTATTCACTATATGCATATGTATGATATTAATGTATAAATGGTACACACAATTTATTATGAATAAAAGGATCAGTTGACTATCTTTCCCAGAGTATGATGGCTGGATTAAATTTAAATGCATTTGCCATTTTGTTAGAAATTTGGGGAGAAATTGCCGAATTGCCCTTCATAGGGTTTTATCATTGTTTTTTCATTTCTCTTAGCAATGCGGAAGAGTGGTTCTTCACTCGCACCCCTTTCTTACTGTTGTGTGTTGCCAAACTGTGGGAATTGTGTCACTGCTATGTCGTTAGCTGTAGTTTCATTTGCGCTTTGCTTACATGTATAGTTAGTCATTTCTTCATACGTTCAAGGTGCATTTGTCTCTATTTTTACGTGAAGCTCATATTTCTCTATTAGATTGACTATTTCTTCTCCTTACCAAAGAGGGTTTTTAAAAGCAACTTTATTAAAGTTTAATTGATGTTTACTAAATTATTTATAAAATTAATTGGTGTTTATTTAAGTTTAATTGATAAATTGCACATACTTAAAGAGCACATCTTTGTGGATTTTCATATACACACATGTATCTATGAGTGTATGTCACTATGTATATATATATACACACACAAGCATATATAGAGAGAGAGGTGTATACTATTCATATATATACACATATATATGAATGAAATCATCACCATAATCAAGAAAACAAACATTTCCATCACCCCAAAAGTATTATGTCCCTGAGTATTCCTAAATCTGCATAACAAACGACCTAAACTAGAAGATGGTTGTTCCTGAACCAGGAGAACACTGCTTGGATTCTACCCTATTGCTTGTCCCCCATCCCAGAGGTGAGGATGGATGGCCCAAGCCTCACTTTACTCACTGTCATGGGATTGCAAGCTTGTTTTCCTTTGAACTATAATCATTATATATTTTTCTAGACTGTTTGAAATCTCAATAAGTTTTAAAAAAATAGAGAAATTATAGTTATTTAATATAGCAAATTGAATTTCTATTTTTGCTTTCATACAATAAATATGGAAATACCAAGGTTTCTCTAATGAGTTAAATGAGCTACTGATGGCAAAATATGTATGTATTTCTGCTGGGCAACAATGTATATGATGCCACAAAGTGCTGTTTTTATGCGAGCTGTCTAATCTGTTCAGAACTCTCATCGTTCAACCTTAATATAAGGCTGATATTTTTACAAATGCTTTTTACAAAACAATTCCAAATGTTTGCATTAAGTCTGAAAACAATAATTTGATTTCCTATTGAGTTTTCCCATTGTGGTGAATTTTGAACTTAATAGTGTCTTCTTTAATAACCTTTCTCTTAAGTTCCCACTCATTGATCCAAAACTGAAATCTGTCAGTATAATATCACTGTTAGAATGAACACAAAAATTAAAGGGAAAAATTTCCACTTGGACATTATCCTGAGATTTATAAAACACAGCTAAAACTACATGCCTCTAGAATTCTCAACAGTGAAAGAACATTCAAAACAAATCTAAATCAATTTCCTCAAAATTTAAAGGAAAAAAGTAATTATTTCCCAGTATTTGAAAAAGTCTGAAACACAAGTAAGTGTAACATTTAGTTAAAGTTCAAATGATGCAGTAGAAACTAATTTTTTTTTTCAGTTTGTACTTAAGAATAATGGTAAGAGTGATGAGTGTAACATTTATTGAGCCATTTCTAGGTTTTAGGAACTGTGCAAAATGATTTACAGACATTGACTCATAAAATTATCAACCTGGTAATCCTATTATTATGTTCATTTTGTAGTTCAGATGTAGATTTCTAAACAGGCTTAGCTTAATAGCCAATAAGTAAAGTTGCTGGCTTTCAAACTTATAGGTCAAACTCTAATACTCATAATATAAACGTTTTTTGAATTATGGGACTTGAACTATACTTTCAAATGTTTGATTAGTTACATAGATTACAGATTTTTTAATGAATGTCTTAATATCATTTTTCTAAGTCTATGTAAACACACTTTTATTCGTTTTACTTAACAGCAATATGTTTTCAACCATTTCATTTTAGAAGTTATGTTGCAGAACTTCCAAGGAAATATGGTAGATTGCACATCTGTGTTAACTTTCACTTCTTTTGGGAAACTCGGGAAATAAGAGTAAATGAAGAAAGACGTTTAAACTCAGGAGGTCAAAGAGAAGAGAAAAGTAGATGGCAGAGGACCCCTCCAAGGATCTGCAGAGTTCGTGTATTAGGACTAGGGGACAGCGGCTGGCCACTGTACAAGAGAGAAAGGTCAGAAACTGGAGTTTCTCTTGGGAGGCAGACTACGGATATAGAGCTGAAAATGTGGGACCTGCTTCAAATTGGTAAGGTAGAAGTTAGACCTCAGATCTCTCTCCCCATCCTAAGCAAACGACAAATGACAGCTAAGCAGAAGGCAAGAAAATGACTGACTTGAAAAATTACCCAAAGTCTTGTGGCAGGCTTACATTATGAAATCAATACCTCTGGCTACTTGTCAATTTTATTGGATCAAAATATTGGTGCTGTCATTTACATAATTAATGTTAGCCTCATATCTTTTATGTATTTTTGAATTTTTTTATGTAAACATTATTTTGGAGGACTTTTTTCCATGTATCAATTTGACATGACTGCAAACAAGAAATTGACTAAGAGACCACTCAGCCATTTGTATTATATCGCAATTGGTAAAATATTGTCCGGTTTTATCCAGTCCTAATAATAAGGAAAAAGGAACAAACCCAACTTTAATATAAAAAGAAACGTCATCGTACTTCTTAATTTTACTGTGGTTTCATTATAATTAATGGCTAACATACGCCATTAGATAAAAAATAAGTTACATTGATTTTATACAGAAATATTTCTATCCCCAGCAATTCAGCAACAATCTGTTGATTATGGACTGTGGAGGACAAAAGGTCTAAGTGTCTGGGTAGTGAGAATAAAGTAAAATAATGTATGCAAAGAGTCTGATACTCTGTTTGACATGAACTGTCTCAAGGGTAACTTGTGCTATTATTATTCAAACTATTTTTTAATACAAAGATCAGTTGCACATGTTGGAGTCCTCCCTGCCCCTGCTCTGTCATGCTTGTGTCAGCCCTAGGTAGAGCTCTTTCCTAGCTCTTTCTCATTCTGGGTCTCTAATGCTTTGCAAAGCACCTGGCATTAGTACTTGGGTGAATTTTGGGTTGATCTAAACTTCCGAGCTGTCCTGAATTGCTTATTTTTATCTAAAGCTGAAGCTCAATGACCGTTTGCTGGATAAAAATGATAACAGGTATGTTTTGATAAGGATCAGACTATTTTATTGCTTTAAAAACGACTGGTAGCTAAGCACTAAGAAGAGCCGTTGGCAGCACTGATTGCCAGACACCACACATACATGTGTATTTACACTTCACCACAATCCTTTGAAACAAATGCAATCATCTTTATGGTGTAGACAAGGAAGGCAAGGTTCAGAGCTGTAAGTAACACACGCAACTCAAACAATTAATTAAGGCCTTGAGCCAATATTTGATTCTGATCCCAATGAGGCATTGCCTGTAAAAGCAAATGCAACCCCCAAATCACTGATTTGGGTGATATTTCAGATTAGTTTATTGGTTGTGAGGATTAGAGGATTTAACTTTCATAAAAATAGTCATTACAAGAAATGCAATGAAGTGTTTAAAAATATGTAATAAAGATTCATTTCCAAGTTTACAAAGTCTTAAAAAAAGAAAGAAAGAAAGAAACAAACAAACAAACAAACAAACTCCATTTCAGTTGATTTTGCCAATATAGGTCATAATGAAAATTAGTTAGGCTTAAAGGTGTAAAACATTCTCAATCACCACATTTTTACTTTGTTTTTTAGCATAAAGTGCACAGTAGTCTTATATATATAACTATGGTTTATGCATATATAGAGAACCAAATTGTCAGCAATCTTAATATTTTGCAAAATTAATTTTATTCAACTAAAACTGCATGCAGGGAAACAAAACACCAACCGTCTTAAGAAATTAGAGACTTAATGTGATCAAAGTTGACAGTTAAGCCAAATAATTGATACTAAAAATGGAAATATTTTTGGAAGATGGCAGATGGATTATTTTATCAGTTAATATTTCTTCTGTCTTTATAAAAGATAGTGTAGAATGATGTTTGGAAATCAAGAATAATTACTTTTGGTTCCATCAAATCTACTCTTTAACCAAAATAACTAATGTGAGTAAAGAGGCACCAAAGCTAGAGACCATGTTTAATCTTTAAAAATAAACAGCAGAGTAGATGATTCCTTAGCATTTGTGAAGAAAGATCAAAAGAGGGCACCTGGGTGGCTCAGTCAGTTAAGCATCTGCCTTCAGCTCAGGTCATGATCCCAGGGTCCTGGGATCAAGTCCTGCGTCAGGCTCCCTGCTCGGTGGGGAGTCTGCTTCTCCCTCTCTCTCTAACACTCGCCACTGCTCGTGCTCACTCTCTCTCAAACAAGTAAATGAAATCCTAAAAAAAAAAAAAAAGATCAAAGATATGAAAAAGGACACACACACAAATTTGCTCTAATAACTACAAGGTTCTAAAAGGACTTTCTAGAAGGACACGGGCAGAATGGGAACACGAGTCCGTGCAATCCTCATATCCCTGTGGACGCAGGGAGTTCACTGACTGTGTCTGGGCCAGAAAGGGGTGGGAGCAGGAGGTCAATGTAAGAAATGCTTTCCCCTCAGTTTCTCAGACATGAAGAGGTGGAGGAGAGTGCCTGGGAATGTGTGAGGCTGCCCCTGAGGCTGTACAGTACCTTGCGGGCTTCTATGTCCTGATTCCCACTTTCTCACCCTTTACGCCATATTGCTCAATGGTGTGGAGTGGTGCAGGGTCTGCTTTGTAACAGTGAGCAAAAGATGAGCCAGCCAGAGACCAGCGACAGCAAATATCTGTCGTCGATACACTGAGGTATTTTATAAGCTCTTCTAAGACAAATTGATAAAATATAAAAAGCTAGAAAGAAATTTTAAATACTGGGGCACCTGGGTGGCTCCGTCATTGAATGTCTGCCTTTTGCTCAGGTCATGATCCCAGGGTCCTGGGTTTGAGCCCCGCATCGGGCTGCCTGCCTGGTGGGAAGCCTGCTTCTCCCTCTCCCACTTCCTCTGCTTGTGTTCCCCCTCTTGCTGTATCTCTCTCTGTCACATAAATAAATAAAAATCTTAAAAAAAATTAAATTCTACATAATTAAAGAAAACTTAGTCAGTGGAGGCATTTCACTGATTTGTCTATCACAGAGTTACAGATTTTATAGGAGTTAAGATCAAGAAGGGGCCTAAAATTTATCAAGTCCAACTAACTTCTACCATAGGTGAGAATACTGTGGCAGACAGACAGACAGACAAGAGGAAGGAGAGGCTGACTTGTCTGAGGTCTCACAGTTAGTGGCAAAAAAAAAAAAAAAAGAAAGAAAAAAAAAACAAACTAGTACCCAGCACATCCTACTGTCCAAGTGAAAACCACACGTTTATATGCAAAGGTTAGTTTAAGTTTTGAGGGGGAAATTTCACTCTGAACTTCTCTTTCCACAATGCAGACATTTGAGCCCTGGGCCTGAGAGAAGTGTAACATGCCACGTCATATACTCACTGTTGGGTCGGCTGTATGATGAGCTAGCTGGCACCAGGGCCCCATTTTATTAACAGGAGGGGCTGTACCCAAGTTTGCCCCCCAGAGCACGACTGACTTCCCATGGTGCTGGGCAGCTGTCATCCTGGACACAGTTAGCATGCAAACACCTTCTCTAGAAAAGCTTCTCTCACATTTGCTCTATATGAAGGCAGAGCGCCGGAAGAATGGGCTCTTTCCCCTGCAAAGCAATCCCAGGCGGCATGTGTTACTGTCACAGTGCCTGGCCTTAGCGGGCATCTCCATGGGGAAATGGGAGGAGAAAGAGATTCTCCCTGCCTTTTTATCTTTTGTGGATGTGGGCTCCTGAAGTTTCCTCCTCCCAAATAGAATTTTTTCTTTAATCCATACTATAGGTTTCAGGGAATCCTCCAGAGACCCAGGAACCAATGCTGATGAAACTACCTGGTATAACAAACACTATAACAAACAAATCAGCAGTGTCTCAAAATGTCTTAGTAAAATAATCACATGACCAGAGAGGGTCAAAGAGGGACCATCTGGAATAAGCTACAATACTCAGAGATGGCAAAATGTCAGGGAGTGAGTAATCATAGACATCTGTGGGCTCAGAAGCAAAGGAAAATTCTTTCCAGCATTTTTAAGAAGATTTGTTTATGTATTTGAGAATGTGGGGGGAAGGGCAGAGGAGAAGGGTGAGGGAGAGAGAGAGAATCCCAAGCAGACTCCAGAAGGGTGAGTGTGGAGCCTGATGCAGGGCTCCATCCCATGACCCTGAGATTGTGACCTGAGCCAAAATCAAAAGTTGGACACTCAGCTGACTGAACCACTCAGGGACCCTTCTTTCTAGCATTTTAATAATCATTGATTCTTACAACAATTTCAAAAGTAATTTCTAAACTTTTTTATGAAGAGTGGGGCACCTGGCTTGCTCAGTCAGTACAGCACGAGACTCTTGATCTCAGGGTTGTGAGTTTGAGCCCATGGTGGGTGTAGAGATCACTTAAAAGAAAAATCTAACTATTTTGCAAAGAATTCTTGCTAACAGTCAGAAACTTCCCAATAAAGCATTCCATTAAACAATAAACTTATCTATGAAGAGTGTATAGCAACATGTTACAATGGATGTCCGTCTGTCTACATTCCTTTCTCTCCTTTTGGTGAGATTACCTCAGTGTTTTGCGGAACACTTCCTTTTTCCTATTGCATTCACCCTTGGCCAACTGTCCATCAAAATAGCCCAGGCTCCTGGGTGAACGTGGGCGGTTGTGTGGGAAGGGAGGCCAGAGGACTCCTGCTGGGCCGGTCAGATTCTGTTTGCCTGGAGTTTAAACATTGATAGAAGGACACAAGACTAGAAATGGTTGCAGCTGAAGAGCCTGTTCTGCTGAATAACCTTCCCTTTGATTCTATTTGCTACCCCAGTTCTTTGTAATACATTTCATTTTTTACTTAAGCCCTAGCTTCTTTGTTTCTGTGGCTTGCAACCAATGAATGCTTACTAATGCACATGAAATACTTTTTATTTTAAATTGAAAATTAAAGCAGAAAAATGGTCACATTAATAAAAACACAACTTTGAAAAACTTCTATCTGGAATGAAGGAAAACTGCAAAGGAAAGCACTGATGTTGTCAACATCTGTCTTCGAGAAATGGGACTGAGGTAATTTTTTCCCCGTCTTACATTTTCAGTAACAGATATACATTATCTTTTAAATAACTGTAGCTCGAGGAAAATAATTATATTTAATAAGCTTGATATATTCCTGGATCGAATCCAGTTATTTTAATATAGCTCTGAAATTAAAGTGGGAACCTTCGTCCTGATTCCTAGCAAACCACTGCCAACACTACAAAAATCAGTGGAAAAGGAAACCTAAAAAACAAATGTAAATATTACCTGTTATGATTCTTCAGCTACTTATATTAATATAACCTTTCAGGGCAACAGCATCTAAAGTCTTCCTAGGGGAAAGTTCTTCCCTCCTCGCTTCCCGGTCTAGTGCTTATTTATTTATTCATCAAATATCATTCAGTGCCTGTTATGTGCCAAACACTGTTCTACTGCAAGAACACTGAACCAGACTACCAGACGGCAAACTTTTTCTATAAAGGGCCAGATAACTAACATTTTCGGCTCTGTGGGACAGATAGTTAGCGGTCTCTACCACTTAAGGCCGCTGTGGTAGTGCAGAGCTCCTACAGACGATATGTCAATTAATGGGTGCGAATGTGTTTCAATAACACTTTATTTACAAAATATAGGCAGTGGGCCAGATTGGTCCTACAGGCGAAGTCCCTCTTCTGCAGGAGCTTGCTTTCAGGTGTGGGAAAGAATACTCATCAATAAGTAAACAAATAGAAGAAGACAATTGAATAGTAGTGTTACCAAGGAGCTGAAAGAGGCATCTGGCAGCCAATGGCAGGGAAAGGAGGACTCCAGTTTATCGAGGTTTGTGAGGCAGGCAAATAACAGGAAGGAACGCAGGAAGGGGCTGGCTGGCCCGGAAGGTTCTGGGAAGGGCTCGTAGGATAACATCTAGGGTTGACCCACCCAGAGAGTGCTCCGTCTGCCTGAATCAGGACGCTGAGGCATAAGGACACGGGAGACACCCTGTGAGGAGGAAAATATGGGGAAATGCAGTTGAGGCAGTGGCTAAGCAGGCCTCCCTTTCCTAGCAGGAGTCAGGCCCTGGGGGGTGGTCAAGGGGGCAAGTCTCAGGGGAACAGCAGGTGGTCAGTGGGGCACTAGCTGGGGTCCTTCTGGGTCTGGGGCAACCTCAGGGATTCTGCCAGGCAGTCTCGGACACTGAGGCATTTGTGGTCTCCTCCCCCATCACAGAGGAGAACAGTCACCTCCTCCCAGCCCTTCCTCCCCCGCAATTCCTGGAAGCGCACCTGTGCTGCCGAGCTCCCCACCTGGGAAGGGGCACGTGTTTGCTCCTTATGTCTCCGCTTGAATCCCTAACAACATTGCTGTCCTGGTGAGTTGGGTTGGGATACGTGGAAAGAAATTTTAAAGCCCTCTTTTTTCTCTCCCTTAAAATTTAGAACCCAAGGACTCTGCTGTCTAATTCCTCTTCTCTGAGCCTACCATGCTTGGCTGGGTTTGTTCAGGGACGAAGGTTTCTGCTGAGCAGGAGGCACCTTTGCTTCCAAATAGTACTCCCCCACCCCATGTCTTCCAGTCCTTTCTAATAGATGAGAGAATACAAGACAGGGGGGAGGAGGAAACTGGAACAGACGTTTCTCATGTTGGATGCTGCGTACTTTGCATATATTATCTCCCTTAATCTTGACTACTTACAAGAAAGGTAGTATTCCCATTTGTTTTCAGGTTAAGAAACTGAGGCTTGGCAAGTTTTAATAACTCATACAAAGTCATTAAACTATTGAGTACAGAATCAAGATTTGAACTGAGTTCTTACCAAATTCTGGGCTCTTTCGATCATGGAAAATACTACGAGGTAGACATTATATAGTCCCACTAACACTTTTTTTTTTTTTAAGATTTTATTGATTTATTTGAGAGAGAGAGAGGGAGAGAGAGAGCATGAGCAAGGGGGAGAAGCAGAGGGAGAGGGACAAGCAGACTCTCCATTGAGCAGGGAGCTAGAGATCATGACCTGAGCCAAAGGCAGCTGCTTAACGTACTGAGCTGCCCACACCCCTCCACTAATTCTTTTAAAAACCATGAGACTTGATGAAGATCAGTGACTTCCTCTGAGGTCCAGTAGTTGAGAAGAAAGCTGTCTCTTGCCTGTGTTACACACACACATGCACGCGTGCACGCACACACACACACACAGTGTAATAAAAATTTTAAAAATTCATCTGCTGCTACTTGTATTGTTATTTTACTCTCTAATAGTCTCATGAATATATATTGTCTGCAATTTGATTTTGGATTCTTTGTTTATGACCTTAGATAAAAAGAGTAGGTAACCGTGAAATTCTCATCAAATAAATGACTAGCAAAATTTTAATCAGTTTGCAAATACCAAACAGAAGATAGATTTCAAATAATGGTTCTTTTCCTATATAAATAAGGCTGTTAAATTTGCTCCTAATAAGTTGGAAGTATATTTTAATTTGGTTGCAAATTTAGTTTTATTGGATGATTTGATTCAGAGGGAAATATTTCATGCCTTTGACAAAAAATAAACCTTCTACAAAATAGACAATTTGAAGCCTCACTAACCTTATGAGATGTGTCATAAAGACATAGAAATGATTGAGATGCTTCTCTGGTAGCATTTTTCATTTGAGAGCAGCAAGTGCAACAGTTAAGAATGGCCTCAAAAGTCAAAATGTCTATGTTCAATTCTTAGCGCCTTCATTTACCATATAATGTACATTCAGTTGTGTGTTATGAAGTAAATTATTTAATATCACCATGCCCCAGTTTTTCATCTGTAAAATTGTACCAATTTGATAGGATTGTTGTGATTAACCAGGACGATGCTATAGAACAAATCCACAGAATTGAGCTTGGCCCCATGTGAAACCTCAGTAAATATTCACTATTTTTACTCCCTTACCATCTTCTAGGGAAAGACTGACATGAAGAATGTTAGCATACATGCTTGGAAGGCAGCGTTGTGACTAAAATGCTCTGACATGACAAAGGGCTTTGTGAATTCCCATTCAGGGTAAAGTCTCTGCAGAAGTTCCCAAATCCATTTGAATCTGGGATATGTTGGGTGCAAACCTATGAATGCCTCTAGGGAAATGTTCCACAGAATACTGGGAATTCCAGGCTAAGGCATAGTCATTTTCTATAAAAACTAAGGTGCTGTGGAAGGTGTTAGATTAACTTGAAGAGTAGTTAAAAAGGGTTTCTGCTGCCAAAAAAACAAGTAGAGAATACACACCACAATCAGAAATGTCTAGAAATTTTTAGGACTGTTTTCATGGAAAGAGAAAGTAATGCTATTTTGATAATAACATCTCTGTATTTCACAATCAGATACAATTCATAGTCTTCAAACCTCCCACTTTTTTCCAGTGTACCATGTGTTCTAAGTATAGATGAGAGAATGTACGCTCTCTCACAACTTCTCTGTGGTAACATCTCGGTTCAGACTTATGCAGGACTTGTAGAGAGGAACTGATACTCTATTTAGATCAATGGTCACGGTCACCTGCCAGGAGGAAGGCACCCCTACACCACTGGTGGCCACGACACAGTAACTGGAGACTCTTGATGAGTATAAGCTTCTCAACCTTTCTTTGGAGCAGAACCATGAATAGGCCTCAGGGAATATAATGAAACTCTTGAAATATGTGTAAAATTATACGTAAAAGACTTATGCTATATAAGGTGGCAAGTGATTGAATACCTCAAATTTAGGCCAGCTTTTCCCATGTTTAGAGTCTAGAGGTAGAGTTCAAAGTTATCCTGAAACAGTTTTTCTATTTTGTGGCAAACCACTTGAGTGGGATCCCTTAGTGCCATGAATCCGGGACAAAGCAGGAGGATGGTAAGGGTGTAATAGGCACATTAATAACTCTCAGATCTGACACTTATATTGAGATTTTGTTCATATAAAGCTAGTCTCAGGGAAGCATGGATTAATTCACAGATGGAGCTGGTCGCTCACCCAACACCAGTCCCCAAGTATTAGATAAGGGTCTTAGTTGCAAGCAACTGAAGCCAATTCGAAGAGACTAAGCAGAAAAAGAGGTTAATTAAAAAAAAAATTTAATAGCTCATAGAACCACTGAGACTTTTGGAGAACCATAATCAAGGCTAAGCTTCTAGGAAATACATAAGAAATCATCACACACACACACACACACGATTTTATTTATTTGAGAGAGAGCGAGACGGCAAGCACGAGTGTGAGAAGGGGCAGAAGGAGAGGGAAAGAGAGAATCTCAAGTAGACTCCCCTGCTGAGCAGGGAGCCCAGTGTGGGGCTCAGTCCTAGGACCCTGGGATCATGACCTGAGCCAAAGGCAGATACTTAACCGACTGGGCCACCTAGGCACCCTCCCCCCCAAAATATATGTAATATCTAGATTTAACATTAGATTTAACTTTGAAATCATGTAAATACATTATGTAATTATAAAACAAAATAAAGAGAATTTAAAAGCCCATCCGTAAAAACAGAAAGTAAAATGAAACGAACAAAAAACAAAAAGAACACAATATTATGTCAAGTTGGTGGCATAACCACGCAGAATTGGAATTATTTCAAATGGCTTTAATACACTTTAATTTGACTATATAGTCCATCACTAGTGGATATACTCTAAGGACAAAAACAACCAAAACATGTATAAACTGTTTTCAGTAATCATCTCTCTGGTGGTAGTGTTGGTATTTTTGTTTTTAAAGACTGTTATGTTATGCTGAGTGAAATAAGTCAAGTAGAGAGAGTCAATTATCAAATGGTTTCACTTATTTGTGGAGCATAACAAATAGCATGGAGGACCAGGGGTGTTAGAGAGGAGAAGGGAGTTGGGGTAAATTGGAAGGAGAGGTGAACCATGAGAGACTATGGACTTTGAAAAACAATCTGAGGGGTTTGAAGTGGTGGGGGTGTGGGAGGTCGGGGTAGCAGGTGGTGGGTATTAGAGAGGGCATGGATTGCATGGAGCACTGGGTGTGGTGAAAAAATAATGATACTGTTATGCTGAAAATAAATAAATGAAAAAAAAATAAAAACTGTTAGGTATATATTAAATGGATAATTACCTTGAAGTTGGAATATAGCATTTCAGGTGTGGGGGAAAAAAGAAGATAAAAATATGAGACTGGCAAGGTTAAGTAAAATCTCTCTACTCATAAATTTGAATGTGAAATTCCATTACGAGCTCACAATTTATTATATTCACCTATAATTTTGACCACTGAAAAGGCCTGGAAACATTGAGCACTCCTAGAACCAGATTATTACCTCTAAAAACCATTTCCAAAGGAACCTGTTCTCCCTGAGAAAATGACTGATTCCCAGCCCAGGGCATGAAGTGAGTAAGATGAGCCAGAGTCATCCTGTCTTATCAGAAACTGAAGGAGTTATTAAGAATGATTGTTGTCCTATCAAAAGGACTCAGGAATCAACCCGGCAGTGCTCCCGGGGAACAAAGAGGAGACAATTTGAGCGTTAGTATGAACAATACCCAGAATGGATTGAAACACATCAAGTATGTTGAAAACCATAAACTCTTAAGAACCCCCATGGGGTCAGTTGCCTTTGGAAGGTGCTCAGGGAACAACCCATTATTTTGAAAACTGGAAAATAAGAGGACTACCACAACAAAGGCGGGTATGTACCCCATCTTCCTTGTATGAAATGCACCCCAGGGTAAGTTTCTTTTTATGGGAGTATTTGGCTAGTACATGAGGAATAACTTCCAGCTCTTGAGCAAGTCTCTCTCTACCCATGTGTTGGCCATTGTATCCATCCTCATATGAACGGGGTGCATCACGATTTTTTCTCTCTGCAGTGTGTCTGTAGATTTCTGCTTGTATCTTGTTTCTTTTAGGATTGTTGTTGCTATTAGCACTTGATTCATCAATATTTATAATATCTTTGGCGTGAAGTATGTCCTGTAGTATTATCAGCTGCCCTTCATTGTGTTGTGCAGTATTTTGATCTTGCTGATATTAAGGGTCCTAGATAGGCTTTCATTTTATTAGCCTTTATTTGGTATTCTTTTGGTTACCTGTCGTTTTGAACTGCTATGAATCATTTTATTTTAGGTCTTTTTTTGTGATGCAATTTGCAGATTTTGATGTGTTTGCTTTTTTGCATTTATTCACAAAAGGTCACAGTGTCTTGAAATTTATTCAAACGCTGTAGCACTGGTCCCAAAAAGTGACCACCTAATGTCTGGATCAGAACTCTCCAGTACTAAGCTAGCCTCTCCTTGGGGATGAGGGGTAAGGGAGATAAGGATTTAGAAAAAGGACCTGGGCTCCATTTACTGGGCTCCATGTACTGTAAGGAGCTTTGTCCCCTCTGGTTCTTCCCCTTTAGAAGCACCCTAATCTAGTCTTTTGTTATATCCCACTAATACCCCTGGTAGTTACAAAATGCTTGGAAACAAAATCAACGTAGAGCAGTTGATGGCCACTTTGTTAACAAGGATAGATATTGGGTGTCTGGGGAACACACAGGAAGAATACTGCTTGTGACCAGGGGAGGACAGTCTACTCACTGCTTCTGTCTACCCGACCCTCAGCCTTCCATCACCAAGTAAAAGGTAAAGAAGAGACTCTAAGCACGGAGTGCCAGCACTGAAGATTAAGGCTCACCCAACCAATGGACAGACCTCTCCAGTACTAAGCTAGCCTCTCCTTGGGGATGAGGGGTAAAAGAGACAAGGGTTTAGAAAAAGGACCTGGGCTCCATTTACTAGAAGTAAGGCTAAGATGCCTTATAGAAGCTTCAGCAATGAATCCTGCTCTTACTCCTGGAGCAACAGGAAATTTTAAATTATTAGTTGGCTGGCTATCAGGGTAAAATTTGATTAAAACCAGGCCCCTAGGGCAAAAATATCATCTATATCTAGCTGACAGAGCAACTCACATAGGGCTCAATAACAGCATCTGACATAGGGTTTAACACTGAAGTTCAAAAACAAAATTGTATTGGGGACTTCTGAAAAAAGATAAACAAAATAAAAATCATTCAGGAGCTAATTGTCTAGATTTCTGTCCTTCTAGACCTCCTTCCCTTTCCTGGAAAACTTGGTAATACAGCTTGGGCCGGGACCAGATGTATGCCCTATAGCCGTAAGTCTGGGCCATGCTGGTCATCAGGGGCCCCAGGAAAGGCAATAAAAGGGCTGGGCCTAATCAGTGTGATTTGAACATGAGGCCCTGAATTTAGTTCCTCCTCGTCTTCATGACGCTAACATAACTTGCTCTAATTGCCCAAAGTGTCTCTCTTCTGAAGCCATTTATCTTTCTCTGGTAAAAAACAGATTTTTAAAAATGACTTTAGTTTTTTTCTTGAATACATCTGAACCTCGTATGTGAGAAGGAATCGTGTTTGCGAACCTTGAGGAGAGAAGCGATGGTGTTTTCACTCTAATTTATCTACATTTTAGGGCTGTGAGCATCCTGAGTGCTGTCGGGAGTCTTGTGAGCCCAACATCTGTACTTTAATGACTTGTATACATGTATGCATAGCAGACACACCTGGACTTTAAAGGTACATGTTTTTATCCCATTACACGGGTTGAAGGAACAAAAGTGAGAAACCAGCAGAAAAGATGTGCTGACTAGACACAGTAATATAATAAGTTCAAAAGATACTTCAAACAGTCTATACTACTTTAAAAAAATGATCAGTCTGAACCAATCTTGTAAGCCTGTGGGCTCCGTGGGACACGGAGAACCATTGATTTGAAGGTTTTCAGGAGGACCAGTTTCAGGGAAAGTCCTTTATCAAAGAAGTGATCCCAGAGAAGTTATGCTTCTGAGTAGAGCTTTATTTTTTATTTTATTTCATGTAGGCTCTGTGCCCAATGTGGGGCTTAAATTCATGACCCTGTGATTGAGAGTCGGATGCTCTACCAACTGAGGCAGCCAGGCGCCCCTGCGTAGAACTTTATAGAACACCAAAGGTTATCAGGTAGGGGGAACCCTCTTCGGTCATCTCCTGTTCAAAATAGTTTTATTGAGACCCATAAGGTCTGAAAAGAAGTCCAGATACAAGGCCTGTGGTCATAGTGTAAAGGAGGGCTTATATTAGTCAACCCTGGCCAAACATGGGGCTCAATACTAAACAACATGGCGGTCCCAGTAATGAAGTAATGGGTAATAGGTAGGGATGGCGATGCACGTGAGCCCTCAAACAGCTCTACAACATGTATGTACAACTAGGTGTGCAGATTAGAATCACCAGCACCACCGTGAGACAGGCGTGGCTAAGATTTGAAACCAAAGGGGCATAAGTTTAGTATATTTAATGAAAGTATTTACAAAGACCTCTTTTGGACATTAGCAACATAATTCATTTGACATCTTCCAAAACTTTCCCCCTCTGCTCTAAGCTCTCTACAAAGATTCTACCAAGTACTTTTATCCGTGGTCCAGTGCAGAATGGACCCCAGAGAAGGGGTGAGGAAAGACTGTAGAAGAAGTGATACCGATTAAAAGCCTCTCCCCCTTTCAAGTCTTTGCTGAGATAGAGTTCACATAACATGAAATTCACCCATGTAAGTGTATATAGTACAGTGGTTTGGGGTATACTCAAAGAGTTGTGCTACTATAACCACAATTAAATTTTAGAAGATTTATATCACACTCCCCAAAAATGCACACCTCTTAGCAGTCATTCCCTCCCCCGCTCCCTCCCCATTGCCAAGCCCCAGACAACTGCTAATCTACCTTCTATCTCTGGATTGGCCTATTCTGGACACTTCATATAAATGGAATCATACAGAGTGTGGTCTTCCGTGTCTCACTTCTTTCACTTAGAATGTTGTCATGATTCATCCATATTATATCTTGAATCAGTACTTCATTCCTTCCCATGATCGCATAATATACCTTATTTTGTTTTTCTCCACTCATCACACTGGCAGAAGTTATTTTCCTCAGTCACTGGAGAGAGTCACGTTAATCAATACAGAGTCTCTCTTCCTTCACTGCCTCCAGAAACAGATTCCCTCCAGAAAAGATGGCTGCCTGTGTGAATTTGCCATTTCCCTCTGCCTCCTCTGTTCCTCACAACTAAAAATGGTTCAAGGGTCTCCTGTCAACAGCTACTGCCTTTTCGTGGGTATCTTTCTTCTTCAGGAGTATACCTCTCTAGCCCTTCTTACCAGAAGCTACTGAGTCTCGCCCCGAGGTTATGTTTTCTGTGATACCTTCTCTCCTCTTCTTCCCTTATGATTCTTGATCTCCCTGTTCAGTTCCAGCTATTCTCAGTAGCTCTTGTGTCTACTTTAAAGTTTAGAAAGTTCAGGGGCGCCTGGGTGGCTCAGTCATTAACTGTCTGCCTTTGGCTCAGGTCATGATCGAAGGTCCTGGGATCGAGCCCTGCATTGGGCTCCCTGCTTGGCAGGAAGCCTGCTTCTCCCTCTCCCACTCCCTCTGCTTCTGTTCCCTCTCTCACTGTGTCTTTTTCTGTCAAATAAATAAATAAATCTTTTTAAAAAATTAAAAAAATAAAGTCTGGAAAATTTAGCTTCTCCCAGTTTCATTAAAAAACTAAAGAAAAATGAGTAAAAATTAAAAATTAAGAAAAAAATAAGTCAATGTGGATTGAAGCTCTAAGGTGATTTCCAGGAGTCAAAGGGAGGAATTTTGAATTCATGCCACCACATGTACATTAGAAGCCAATTAATAACACCATCCATGTTAAATCAGTATTTTATTCATTATTCTCCTGGAACAGCAATATCCAGCTGCTAGCCATAGGAAACCTACTTTACCTACTGGACTTGACTCATTCACTTGCGATCATGAAATGTCTACTATGTATTAGGTCCTCTCATCGTAAAATGAGGTTTTGAATTTCTAGCATTGATATTTTGCCTTTCTTTGATATCTGTGCTTATCATCTGATCTTCCTTTATAGACATTTTCTATACTATTAAACAATTTAATGCAAAACAGTCTGTAAAAATATTAACCCTAGAAGTTAGGAAATAAAAGAATGTGAAGGTGAATCTATAAAGAATAAGAACATTTAAGTGTATAATTGGACAGAAACCCTAGCCGGTTAGTAAGAGTCATAGGCTAATAGAGCTGCTTTAATGTAATAGCAGTGTTATTTACTGAATGTGTTCTATGGATCAGACACCACACAAGTCTTGTATATCTTTTATTACTAAAAAGGTTGTGATTTATGCATTATTTATTCTTTTTATGTATGAGCAAACTGAGGACCAGAACGGCTAGCCTAAGCTCACAGAACTAGTATATGGCACAGAGCCAGGATTCTAGCAAATTCTGTGAGGTGTCATAACTGTCCTCTCCAATTCTGCTATGTTCTTTCACTCAGCCCCTCCCCAGATTAGTCCAGGGAGAGTGTAGCAGACATCACCAGCCACACACCCAACAATTACTGAACCTCCTCAGCTCTGTCCTGCGATACCCAAGTTCTCCTCTGACTAGTAGGGCTGACAATATCAGATCCTTCCTCATCCTCCTCTCACAAAGGACAGGCACATGTGCTGTAATTCTAGTCAAGGGGACTGAGGGGAAATCTGCTGGGAATCGTCTGGGAAAGGTTTCTTCTTCAACAACAACAACAAACGACCCACAGTAGGAAGTACTTCCCCCTTCACAGCCACATTCGTGTCTCTGTGCTTGGGACTGTGGCAGCCACTTTGCAGCCATGAAGGTGGGTGTAAGCATGAAGTGGGCAAGCTGCCAACGTTATCCTGGGAAGATGAAGGGGGTTGGGACCCTTGATTTCGTTGATGAGCCGCTTGATTAACTGCGGTGCTCCCGGCTTCTTGTTCTTTAGCACAATCAGGAATGAGATCCTTATACTAGCTTCTCTTCTGTAGCTAGTGGTTATAACATTGTAACATAGAAGAATTTGTTACTTAAATTACTAGAGGCCCTTTATATCAGGATCCAAGACAATCATTTGTAATTGTACTTCAGAAATCTTTTAAGACCAGTGATGACTCTGCACTACATCTTTGCTATTCACTGTTGTGTAAAAATGAAGGACTGCTTTTACTTATACATCCCCATTATCATTTTTTAAACCACTTTTTGGAGGCATGACTGACATCCAAAGAGCTGTGCATATTTAATTCATGCAGCGTGATGAGCTTGGAGAGAACTGTGCACCTGTGAGGCCATCACCACAACCAAGACCATAGACTTATCCATCACCCCTGAAAACTTTCCTTCTGCCCTTTGTATGTTGTATGTATGTATGTATTTACAGTATTTTTTTTCTTTTGCTATTAGAGCACTTAATGGAATAACTATCCTCTTAGTGAATCTTAAGTATACAATACAGTATTGTTAACTAGAGGCTCATGGCATAATCCCCAGTATATGAGGAATTTAGAAGAGTCAAACTGAGGGGCACCTGGCTGGCTTAGTTGATAGAACATATGACTCTTGATCTTGGTTGGGGTCATGAGTTCAAATCCCACATTGGGTGCACAGCTCATTTTAAGAAAATAAAAAATAAAATACTCAAACTGACAAAACCAGGGACTGGGATAATAGTTCCCAGGGCTGGAAGGATAGGAAAGTGGGGAGTTGTCAGCCAAAGGAGACAACATTTCACTTATACAAGATGAATCTGTTCTGGAAATCTGTACACCATTATTTTTTGTAGAATCTTTATTTGCCTGCTATTCTTTTTTAAAAAAATCTTCTTGCTCAGTGATCCCTCTGGTTTTTACCGTTTCATGCCATTCCGTTTATAAACTCGAAGAGTCTTTGTCTCCTGCCTCGTCTTTTGATGATTGCATGTTTTGTCTATACACACTCCTCTTGCAGTGTTCCTGGAAACAGATGTTGCTGCCTATGCTTTCTGCAATGTAATAAATGAAGCTGGATTGGAATAAAAAATAAAACATTTCTGGTTTCCAATTTATTTTAAACATCCAAGCCAGATGTTCCAGCTGATCCAGATGTCATTAAATGGACGGGTTCACTTTTCTATCATTCTGTAAGATGCTTAACTTAGCTTTATGAAATGGTGTAAAACAAAGGTATTTTACAAGTACTCAAAATCTTTATTTGGCTAGCTCACTTTTTTTTTTTTTGAGATAGCTGCTCTGTAAATAATCCTCTAAAACATTTTTCTTTGTCCTAGTGTACAGAGTCCTGCAGCTGCGTTGGCCTGATCTAAAGTACTTTGAGAATAATAGAGAAATTGGGTTAATATAAATAGGTGGCATTCATTCCATCTATTTTAAAAATAAATTAGAAGACTATTTTAACTGCTGACAGATTAAGAAAAACAATGTTATACCCCTCAACTTTTACTCCCACCATGTCTCAACACCAACTCTACCTCTAGTTGGATCAAATTTAATAGTAATCATTCATATCTAATGTCCTCAGAATGCTATAGGATTATAGCAGAAAATGGGTTTTTAATTTATAAAGTCCTACTTCTATAGTATTCTTATTGAAGTTATACACAAAGAAAATGTATACATTTAAGCACAGCTTGATGGATATTAACATAAATATACATACCCAGCAACCCAGCATTCAGATCAAGATGCAGAACATGTCCAGCTGTCCAGGAGACTGCCACGTGCCTCTTAATGTCACTACCCACCAAGGTCACCATTATTCTGACATGTATTATCACAGACTAAGTAGTTTGCCTACTTCGTATAAATGGTGTCATACAATCTATGCACGTATTTTTATGAGATTCACCTATGTTGCTTGTGGAAATACATGTTATTGCTTGTTAATGTTCATATGTGTTACTTCACTGTAGTAATTTGTTCTTGTTATCATGGTTAGTATTCCATTGAATATATACACAGCCACTTATTTTTTTCATTGGGCTTTTTTCACAGACATGTGGGGATTCGAGTTTTTGCCACTTATGACTAAAGCTGTTTGGAACATTCTTATATATGTCTTTTGATCGACTTTGATATGAATGTAGTCATGCTAGCTTTCTTATTTTTATTGTTTTCATGGTGTATTCTTCTCTATCCTTTTACTTTTCATCTTTTTCTCCCTGAATGTTTAAAGTCCCCCCCCCCCCCCATTCCTAACTCTTCAGAGTTTTTCTCATGAATGCGTGTTTCATGTTGTCAAACATTTTTGTGTGTGTGTCAATTGATATAATCCTATGATTTTTCTTCTCTGGCCTCTTGATGTGGTAAGTTACAATGATTGACTTTCAGATGTTGAACCCAGGCTTGCATACATGAAGTAACTTCTGCTTGGTCATAGCATATAATTGTTTTTGTTTGTTTGTTTGTTTGTTTGTTTGTTTTTTAAGATTTTATTTATTTAACAGACAGAGATCACAAGTAGCTGGAGAGGCAGACAGAGAGAGAGAGAGGAGGAAGCAGGCTCCCTGCTGAGCAGAGAGCCTGATGTGGGGCTCGATCCCAGGACCCTGGGATCATGACCTGAGCCGAAGGCAGAGGCTTTAACCCACTGAGCCACCCAGGCGCCCCAGCATATAATTGTTTTTATATATTTTTAGATTCAATAAGTTAGTATTTTAGTTGGTGATCTTTACATCTAAGTTTATACACAATATTGGCCTGTAGATTTCTTTTATTATATTATCTTTGTCTGGTTTTGGTATCAGGGTAATTTTGGCATCATAAAATAAGTTGGGAAGTTTTCCTCCTCTTCTATTTTCTGGAAGAGATTGGGTAAAATAGATGTTAATTCTTCAAATGTTCACTAGAATTTTCTGGTGAAACAGTCTGGGACTAGAGATTCCTTTCCTCAGAGCTTTAAAAAAATATTACTTCACTTTTTTATGATTCTAGGACTTTTCAGATTATATATTACATGTTAGTTGAGTTTTAGAGTTTGTGGCTTTTAGAACTTTGTCCATTTCTCCTAAGTTGTTAAATTTGTGAACATAAAGTTGCTTGTAGTATTGCCTTGTCACCTTTTAATGGCTAAGTATTGGTAGTAATGTCCTTGGTTTTAATTCTGATATTGGCAGTTTGTGCCTTCTCTCCTTTTAGTTTGTCATCTTGAAAAAAGTTTATCAATTTATTGATTTTCTTTAAAGAACCAGTATTTTGTTCATTTTATTTTCTCTATTGTTGTCTTCTTTTCAATTTAAATGATATTTGTTCTTAGCTTTGTTATATCCTTCCTTTTGTCTGCTTGGGTTTATTTTGCTTTTTCTTCTCTGTTGAGGTGGGAACTCTTATTGTTTGAGAACATCCCCTTTTCTAGTAGAAGCAATTAGTGCTATGAGCTTTCCTCTTGGTAGTGCTTTAGCTGCACCTCATGTATTTCTGAATTTCCATTGTGATTGCTTCGTTGACCAATGAGCTGTTTGCTAGTGTGTTGCTTAATTACCAAACAGTTGGCCACTTTCTAGTTATCTTTCTGGTCTCAAGTGTCATTTTAATTTCATTGTGGTCCAAAAATAAACTCTGCACATTTCCAACCTATTGAAATCATAATACTTTAAAAAAATTGTGTATTCCTTCATTCTAAAATTTTGTAATTAAAACAACAGAGATAATAACATAGAGGCTAAAATAGAGGTTAAGTCAGTTTTTGAAAGTCTCACTAAATGGATCAAGTCAGAATCAGATCCAGAAAGCAAATTTCCTGAATCTTTGGCTAAAACACTTTCCATAATCCCCTGCTTATCTTCTCACTGGTTGAATTCACTCATTGACTCCTTTGGTAATTCTAGTTTCTTCACTAAGCTGTAGGCAACTGATTCAGCCTTTCCTACCATACCTTTTCTTTCATATCCTACTGTAAATTTTGTAATTATCATGTGGGTTAGCTCTTAGTTATTATTTTCTTAATTTTTCAAATTTAACCATATCTATCCTATATTTTTTGAGAAGGGCTGTCCTCAGGTATTTTATTTCTTTTTTTTTTTCCTTTAGTATTGAGTTTAGTGCTGGGCAGATAACACTCCATATATATTTATTAATTAATTAAATCCTAATGCTATTTTTTCATTTTCATTCCAACAAGCCTAGTAAGAATATCATAAGATATTACAACAGTTTTATAATTTGGGTATCACTATATGTATTCTGTGTTTAATGAGGATTTCACTTTGAGCACAGGCTGTCTACAATCTTACCTGGAATATATGACAGACTGGTTATGTGGGCCAACACAATTTTCTTTTAATGGAGGCTGAAATGTGTTATGAGAGAAAGAATTTTCTAAAGGAAGGAGAAGTCATGCATATGGGGCTGAACCTGTAGTAAATACAGTTGACCTTTGAACAACATAGGTTTCAATTGAGCAGGTTCACTTACACACAGATTTTTTTTTCCAGTAAAACTATGTACAGTACTGTGAATGTATTTTCTCTTCCTTATGATTTCTTAATGATGTTTTCTTTTCTGTAGCTTACTTTACTATAAGAATATAGTATATATTATATAAAATATACAAAATATGTATTAATTGACTGTGTTGAGGGTGAGTCTTCTTGTCAACAGTAGGCTATCAGTAGTTAAATATTTGAGGAGTCAAAAATTATATGTGAGTTTTTTGACTGCTCAGGGTTAGCACCCTTAACCCCATCCCCCATATTCTGCAAGGGCCAACTGTAGTGAGTTAGAAGAAGAAAAGGAATTTTGAATACAATATGAGATTCATCACTTGATACTAACTTCTAGCACAGCCTCTGTAGAAGCCTTAGTATTACGGAGAGTGAGGGGTCTATAAATTAGAAAGAGAATTGAGGAATGGGAGAGAGGGAAACAAGGAAGGAAAAGGAAGAAAGAAAAGAAAGAGAGAAAGAGCTCTGTTACTGGCACACAAAAGCACCATGTTTGGGGGAACTCTCACAGAAAGTACTGCCCTGGAGGATACATCACTACAGATCACCAAGCAACTTCGAGCCCCTGAGCCCAGTTGCTGGGAAGGCACCTTGGGGGAGCAGCAGAGTTTCTGCTGGGACCAGAGATGGAGTCATAGCAGGGAGAGCAAGCACAAGGGACTTACTAACCCAGGTAGGTTCACAATATGGCTGATTTTCAGCGTAGACAGAAGAAGGACAGACACCCCAGGGAGCATTAGGACACAGTGGAGAGCTGCAGTGCCCATGGAACAAGGCAGTATCCAGAATGAACAGCTTGGTATGTGAATCCCTTAAGGAATTCTGGAAACACTTAGGGAGAGTTTACAAGATACCAACTTGATAAAATTTGCAGGAGGGGAAAATGAACCAGCAAAATTTGAGTGCGTCTTGTTAATAAAATTTCTTTTGTGCCCCAAATGGCACAGAAAAAAAAAAAAAAGTTGGTGCGGCCAACTCTACCCATAGAAGAGAAAACTGACTTGCTCTAAATCATCAGTCAGTGAGTAGAAGAGCCAGAATTGGGATCCAGTCTGTCTCACTCAGAAGAAGTTCTGTCCACTTGGCCCAGTCTTTTCAAACAATCAATTCCAGTATTTATTGAGCACCTATGAAGAGCAAGATTACATATTCAACTCTGTGAGAAAAGTCCTAATCTTTGAGAAACGAATGATCTGCCTTGTGGTTTTGAAGATTTATTTGTGATCCTAAATGTAAACAGATGGACAGAATAGAATGGGTTGTTTTTATTAGTGCCTTCAAAGGATAGGTTTCCAAGATAGAGATATCTTGGTGATCTAGAGATTCAATTTTATCACTGTTATTCATAGAAAAAAATTTTTTTTAACAACCATAGCAACCTAGACAGTGTACAAAAAACAGTTATCATGTTGTTCAGAATAACCTGTAATTGTAAGCAACAAGTCTGTGATTATTAAAACACCTCCTCTTCAAAGTATTAATATCATTTCATAAAAAAATGCAAATCATTCCATGCATTATACATGTGGTTCTGCCCTTAAATTTAAATTAAAACTACTTCAAAGTATATATCCTGGGGCACCTGGGTGGCTCAGTGGGTTAAGCCTCTGCCTTCGGCTCAGGTCATGATCTCAAGGTCCTAGGATGGGACCCCGCATCGGGCTCTCTGCTCGGCGGGAAGCCTGCTTCCCCCTCTTTCTCAGCCTGCCTCTCTGCCTACTTGTGATCTCTCTCTGTCAAATAAATAAATAAATAAATAATCTTAAACAAAAAAAAGTATATATCCTTTCAGATATGTTAACTATTTCATATGCAAATGAGCACCAAATATTACTGGTTCCGTAAATATTCTTGGACCTCCCATTCTATATCTGTAAACCTAGAGGTAGAGTTGGATATTTTAATATTTCCCATAAAACTGTGAGTCAAATATATAGAGTAGCTCCTGATCTCATGATGTTTTCTGGGAACTTTTTTGGCTTGAACCATTCTCCTCTTTCTGTTTCAACTTTAGCATTCCTCCCAAGGATTTTAAGAGGGTTAAATAAGCAAGAATTTGCCTATGAAGTTACACCTAAATCAAGATATGATTACTTGCAAAGGTAAACTATGGATAGCCTAAAAATCATTTTTTCACAAAGTCCCTCACCCAAATATTTTGCTGTGGCCCTCATATGATCTTGTAAATATATTAATACACAGACCTATCTTATTCATTCTAATAGCTACATGACATGACATTATTGTATGAATAAATAATAATTTATTTAACTAGTCTTTTACTAATGGATTTTAAGATTTTCTTGGGGTTTATTTAAATAAATAATACTGCAAGAAACATTCATGTACGTATTCCTTAGAACATCTGTATGAATGTATCTGTTGAAAATTCCTAGAAGTGGATTTGCTGGGTCAAAGATTGTGACCATCTTAAGCATGGCTAAATACTACCAAATTTGTTCTGGTTGATAGTATATAAGAATTCCTGTTTCTCCTCAACCTCATTAACACTGTATACTATCTAAAAATTTGATGCTTTCAAGTTTGATTGGGTTAAAATAGTTTCTCATTTTAAGGACCATTTTTAAGGTTATGAATGAGCATCTTTTCTTATGTTTGAAGACTTTTTTGGTTTATGTTCTTTCCTTCAGTTTCTATTGAATTCTTTTATTACTTGGTTTGTTAAAGATCTTCATATATCTAGAAAATAACTTTTAGTCTGTCATATATTGCAAGTGTTCTTTCAGTTTTTGTCACTTGTGTTTGATTTTGTTTATGTTGTTTTTTCCCTCCTGAGCGGAATTTAAAAATTTTACATAGACACATTCATCTATCCTTTTCTTCATGGTTTATTGAGTTTTGTATTTGTTCTTAAAAAGTCCTATTTTTTCCTAAAGTTATAAATAATTCTCTTGTTATGCTTAAGGCTTTGATCCTCCTGTAATTTATTTTTGTGGAAAGAGTGAGGGAAAGTCACAGATATATTTATTTTCCAGACGGCTGATCATTATCCCATTTTTGTTTATTAAATCATTTATCTTTTCTCTATTTTGAAATGCCATCTTTATCATATACTTATACCCATGTCTATTCATCAGTATTTTATTTAATGGATTAAATTTGGGGATATCTAAAATCAATTACTTTTCTGAGAGCCTCTTAGAATCAGGAATCAGATTGGAATAGCCACTTCCTAAAATGGTTTACTTATTTATCCACTCATTATTTTAAATTATTTCACACCTAAGTTATAGTTGTATAGTGTCCTGGAGCAGAAAAAAAAGAGAGAGAGAGAGAAAAAGAGAAATAGAAAGAGAAAGAAAAAGAAAGCTCCAAAAGCTTCTGATTTTTATAAATAATGAGGAAAAGCTAGAGAGCCAAAAATGTATTCCCTGAAACAACTGGGATGATTAGCTATCTGGCCAGTAAGAGATTATAAATCTTCAGCTAATAATTAAATATTGTGTTTTGTGAAGAAGTGAATTAATCCATCCAAGGAGGCTTTAGTGTTTATTGTTTTGCTGGTGTACAGCATTGGATGTCAGCTTTTAATTATGGCTCATTCATTCATTTATATTAGATATAAAGCACCAGGTAGAATTCACAGGAAAAATGTAATAGACTGGTAGCCTATTAGCGTCCTCACCCTCTACTAGCATACCTACTGGGAATTTTTTTCTTAAAATTACTTCCATTCTTTCTAGATACAGGTAGAAAGAAAAACAGAGTAAACATTCACCCATCACCAAATGTAACAATTAGCAATACCTTCATTACATTTTTTTCTTTTTACTGAAGTTTTTTTAAAGCATTTGACTCCCACATACTTCAATATGCCTTTCTAAGATATATGGGTATTATCTCGCATAACCAGTAAGTCATTATCCCACCTAAGGAAATGAATGAGAATTCTCTGGAATTCTAAAACTCAGTTCAGAATCAAAGGATCCAGTTTCAGAAACATTTTGTACTTTAAAATATTTTTTTACCGTTCATTTGTTCAAATCAGGATCCAAACAAGTACAACTCATTACATTTGATTGCACTGTCTCTTGAGATTCTCGAGTTCAGTTGCTCAGCCTCCCCCCACCATTTTTTCCTTTCATACCATTAACTTGTTGGATAAATCAACTTAGTGGCTTTCTGGATTCTTGCTTCTCAAAATATAGCCTACTGATTAGTAGTGCTGGCATCACCTATGAGTTTATCTGAAATGTAGAATTTCAAGTCCTACCCCAGACCTGCTGAATCAGAAACTGTATTTTAACAAGCTCCCTGGGTGAATTGTACAGCCACTAAATGTGAGAAACCCCACCCAAGAATGCCTTTCACTCTGTATTTGTCTCTTTGCTCCCTTGTGGGGGTCATTTACTTATTTCTCTGTTCCCATAGTTCCTGTAAATGGAAGATATCTCTATCCCACACTTATCTCTGTACCAGTGCTGAGGCCACGTGCTTGGTTCCTGGACCTGTTTGGAACTATAGTTCTATTAGTTGTATTATTAGTTTAGTTCCATGTTCTGTCTTTTTCCTTGCCTAATTATGTTTTATGCATCTCTTAACCTCATGCTTGCTCAATCATTAAGTTTGTCTTCTTTACCCCTACTCCCTGTTTACCCAGTAATTGTAGAAACCTAATGGGGACCAGATGGTAACACCAGTCTCTACATATTTAATCTGATGGTACCTGGTCCCAAACAGTGCTTCATTGTCCAGAAGAATCCTCACCTCCAAATTGTTTCAAAGTTTCAAGAAACCCATTACCCTCCTGTCAGGTATATAAGCTTCTCCTACACTCAACAGGGCAAGGCAGCTTTTGGAGTGATCCCCTGCCTTCTCGTTGGGCTGCCCTTCTGATAATAAATTGTCCTTAGCTTTAAAACAGGTACTCTGACATTGACTTACTGTGCAGCAGGTGCATGGACAAGTTCGAGTTTGGTAATAGTAGTTCTCACCATTGACCGCAAAGGTTCACTTGCTGGTTTCCTGTGTTTCTTCAATAGTCCCAGACCGTATCATCAGCATGTTACATTGTGCGGACATAATAAGCCAGGTTTAAAAAGCAATAAAAAGATATTGTACTTTCTTACTCTGTCAACTCTGGTTTTAAAGTCTTGACCAAAATACTCAGATAAAGCCCAGAGAGTTCAAAAACCCATCTGTTTTAATATGGGGTAGGGTTGTATTGCTTTGGACCTCAGAAGAACAACAATAAAACATGTATTTGGTTTATAAGAACAAGCCTGCATTATATAATTTAACTACAGTACACAGTTGAAGTGTAATTATACATAGCAGTGTATTCGTGATGTAAATTTGAGCTTACTTATTTCTTTATTTCTGCTCACTGACATGAGGGGAGAAATCATTAGTTAGCTTGTTATGAACAGGAAATGGTCTGCTTGGACCTGATTTGGATTTTTCTTTCACTAATCTTCAAACGTTGCCTTTTCTCTTTTCTGCTATTTATTTATTTATTTATTTATTTATTTATAGTTTTTTACTTTAGGTTCCACTCCAATATGGTTGCATTCTTATTTTAGAGTTTTTTTCCTCCATCACTCTCTGCTTACAACCTTGCTCAAAATTCCTTTAAGTATTGTCATAAGCTGACTACTAACCTCCCAAAGGTGTCTACATCCCAGAACCTGAAGCTATGTTACCTTGTATGGTACAAGGGATCTTTGAGATGTGACGAAGTTAAGAATTTTAAGATGGGAAGATTATCCTGGATTATCTGGGTGGCATCACTATAATCACAAAGGTCCTTATAAGAAGAAAGCAGGAGGATCAGAATGAGAGAGAGGACAGAAGCAGAGTTTGGGCTATGTGATTTGAAGGTATACCGACTAAGGGGCCATAAGCCAAGGAACGTAGGTGTCCTCTGGAAGCTGGAAGAGGTAAGGAAACAGACGCCCCCTAGAACATTCAGAAGGAATTCAGGCCTGCTGACACCTTGATTTTAGCTCACTGAAATCGTTTGCAAAATTCTGACCTTCAGAATGGCAAAATAACAAATTGATGTTATTTTAAGCCACTAACTTGACAGCAAGCGTAGGAAACTAATGCAAGTGTAAAGCTTTCATCAGTTTACTAATTTTAGCTCCTAAAGTTTCTCTCAAAGCCTAAAATTAAAAGTATAGTTAAATAGTAAGTGAAATAATGAGAGAGAATGCCTCATAACAGACATTAAATGCTTCATAAGACTATAATAATGAAAAAATTATGTTGTTTAAACAAGTCTGGACACAAGTGAATGAAATGGCATAGAACAAAAACCTATGTGTATACACATTTACTTTATGATAAAGACAATGTCCATTGACACTAAATGACCTGCCATGTTCTTCTCCGAATAGGCCATCTTGTTCCTTGGTCTATGGTACACCCTCTACTTGTCCTTCTTATTCTATTTATTCTACTCGTTGCCTATTTAACCTCTGCTCATCTCTAGGAGTAACTTAGTTATTACCCTTTTCAAGAACCTTTTAATGAATGTCCCAGGTATAAACTTGACGTTCCTTCTCAGTTCTGCATAGCCTAAGTTTGGTTTGTAACATGGTAACAAACAATCCCTAAATATCAGAGGATTAACATAATACAAGAATATTTTTGTTCACAAAGTCCACTGCCACTCTTGGCCACCTCTTCAAAACTATTATGCTCCGTATAGTGAACGGGGGATGCAGTCAGCGTCAGACTTTTGGCCCTGACTCTTCAATTCAAGACCTTCCTCCACAAGTGGCACAAAGGCAGAAGGGTGCTATAGGACAGTCATGCATTTCACTGCCTCAGCTCCGAAGTGCTGGGTTACTTTGGTTCACATTTCTTCTACTTGAACCATTCACACAGCCCCGCCCAACAAGGGACTGATGTATATACGTCTCTATGTGCCTAGAGAGGAAGGAGGGCTGTGTTGCTGTACCACCATAAACCCCCCTACACACACTGAGCTTAGTAGCATCACTGATTAGAGAGAAGGTGGAAAATACAGACATGATCACATTTTTTGCAATTATATTGAATATTCTGCCTCACCAAGATCAACCTAGCATAGGAGTTGGAAAATGAGTCTAGGAGTCCAGTTAGATCTGATTTCATTCCTAGCCTCACCACTTAACTTGCTGTATAACCATGGAAATTTACCTTATCATTCTGAGTCTCAGTCCCACATCATAAAATGAGCTTAACAATAGCTCTCTACCAGTATTGCTCTAAAGATTACATTACTTAATGTTTATAAAGTTTCTAGTACTTTATGTGGCATACAGTAAGCAGTAAATAAAAAATACCCTTTATTATTATGTGAGTCTTTGACCTACGATCCCTCAGGGACCCTATTTTATTCTCCCCTTCCTTCTTAAATTTCTCCTTTTTTGACTCATCTTTTTTTAAAATTAATTAATTTATTATTTTAATAAACATATAATGTATTTTTATCCCCAGGGATACAGGTCTGTGAATCGCCAGGTTTACACATTTCACAGCACTCATCATAGCACATACCCTCCCCAATGTCCATATCCCCACCCCCCTCTCCCATCCACCCTCCTCCCAGCAACCCTCAGTCTGTTTTTTGAGATTGAGTCTTTTATGGTTTGTTTTGATTCATCTTTAATTGGGAATCAAAATTATCTCCCCTAAGTTAAAAATAAAACCAAACCAATCAAAACAAACTAGAAAATCTGACTCTCAAGCCCATTGACCCTTTGAGCTATTTTTGCATTTCTCTCTTTCCTATCACCAGACTCCCCCAAAGTGTTCTGTTTTGTGAGGTAATGTTTTCTTCAGTGGCTTCTACTTTCCAATTTCCCATTTCCTACTCAACCCACCATTGTCTTCCTTTTCTCTTCCTACTTACTGAAGCCATTCTCCTGCAGATGATAACCAGCCTCATCATGACCAAGTTAAGAGACTCCCCAAGCATTTTGCATCGCGGGTCTTCCCTCTGGCTTCACATTCGCATTTCCTTTGCCTTTGATGACAGAATACAATCCCACACCTCTTTCCCTTCTCATCCCTTCCTGACTGGCTCCTCTTTCTGTCCCTTCTAGGAGCATCTTCCAGAAGGTTCTCACCTTGGTTCTCTCCTGCTCTTTCACATGCTTCTCCTTGGCACCCATAATTAATCTCAAAGCTTCGAAATATCACTTCTAGATGAGCAACTTCCAAATCTAGCCTTGAACACCAGACTCTCATCTGAGCTCTGTTGCTGCTTCCCAGTTGCCTAATGCCATGTTCACATGAATTTTTTTTCCTGCACCTCAAAATTGCTGTGTCCTAACTTGGATTCTCTCTCTGTGGGAAAATTGTTCATGCTTCTATTTTGACACATGTCACACAGCGTTCTATATTGTAGTTATTTGGGACACCGTCTTGCAGATTGCAAACTCCTTGGGACAGTAATTATAATCTTATAGCATTATCTTCTTGCCTCATCTTTGGCTTCTTTTCTTGTTATTCTACAAATCTTCCAGAATCATCCATCTCCATGACCATCAAGCATCTATTTGGTAATTATAAAATGCATAAGAATATACACGGTTTAACTGTTCATGCTAAAAATGTGGTATAAAACAATTGAGCAGAGTAGGAATCCCCACAGTTCAAACTGGTAGAAAAAGGGGAAGTCTCTACTTTGTTGATTTTACAGTATAAAATTGTGATTTCTCCTTTATTTAAATTTCAGGGCGATCCAACTTGTACCACTGTGGAGATTTAATTAGGGTTAGAGATCCACTGCTGCCAAGATGGGAAAGACACAGCTTGCATTTCCCAAAAGAACACAAAAGCCAGATATGAGCAGTTGCTTCCCTGGAGCCACACCAGTTAGAGCTCATCATCTGGGATAAAGTGGGTTTTGTTTTAAATTTGGAATATCACATCGCCAGGCTGTTGTTCTCCTGTTGGAGGAGGAATAGAGTGATAAGCACCTGCCAGGCATCTAGAGCTTTGCCAGATTCCTCTGACAGAGAAAATGGGAAATCAAGACAGCCCAGATTGTTTCTTCTGGCAGGAGTATTACCACCTTGCCCCATAAATGTCTATGCCTGTACCCACAGAGATACAGCTATAGCTCCATTAAAGAGTTATTTCTCCCTAGTGAAAGGAGTGTAATGCATTATTGACATATCATTATGTTTTCTCATGCTTTTTCTTGTGGATTACATTTAAGAATGAATTTTTAGTGGTGCTGATGAATCAGAGACTCTATAAGAAAGATAGTCACATTAAGTAGGAAGCATGTCCTCCTGTTCCAATAACCAGTGAAAATGGACATCTCTGAAAGCTTCACCATGATGAACCACAACGTCCCATAACTGACAGCATCAAACGTTCATCCTTGTTCTCACCATTTCTCTAATTTGGTCCGCATCTTCCCGGCCTAGATTTCTTTGCATTATGACCAAACCTGGCTACAGTTTTGGCCACCCTCATGAGTTCCCCTCTGACTCTCTTGAACTTCAGACCCTCTGTCCAGATGTCCAGACCCCCTGATCGTTCCTTTGGCTTTTGGGTCATGGCATCGGGTTTCTCTGCCTGACATCCTTTCTCTGCATTTTCCTCCTCTCCTAACACCCTGACATCCTCTGGCCCCCGGCATCCGAGTATAGCACAGAAAATCAGATATACGGATTAGTCCAAGGATCTGCTGGACTGTCTCCCTGCCTCGTCTTCCAACTGGCATTCTAAAGAGGAAATCAAATCATGTCACTCTTCTGCCTGAAGCCTTCAAAGGCTTTCAATTGCCTTTAAGATAAAAATCCGACTTCTCTCATCCAATCCTACACATTGACCATTTGTCTGTGTTGTGTTTATGCTGTTGAATGCATCTTCTTAAAGATCTCCAAATGGCCTATGTTCCCTTATGCCCAGAGCAGGGTCACTGTGCCTCAGTAGTAAACTCCTCTTCTTCCTTCAAGACATAGTTCCTCAGCAAAGTCTTCCCTGCCTGAGGTCTATATTTACATACTTAACACATTCACATAAGCCATACTTGTACACACACACACACACACACACACACACACATACACACTCAGGGTTGACCTTGCTTTTTGCCTTTAAGATGGCTTCTATAACTAGGGAAAGGGTCTTGTTTTCTAGCCTTACTGAGATGACAGCAGTCTTAAAGAGGTATAACAAACGGAGAACAAAGAGAAGCAGAAATTCTCCTGCTACCAACACTAAGTTAAGTACTGGATATATGTTATTAGGAAAAAAACCAAGACTTTTTAAATGCATAGTTGGGCATATAAGGAAGAACAGACGGCTTTGGTGGCAGAGGGACATACGTGAGCCCATGAGCCCCTGTGGCTGCCCGGCGGTCTTCTCGGTCTCTGTAATCCAGCTCAGAGCTTGCCATTCTTTTTTTCTTCTTTTTTTTTTTTTTTTAAGATTTTTTACTTATTTATTTGACAGAGAGAGATCACAAGTAGGCAGAGAGGCAGGCAGAGAGAGAGAGAGAGGAGGAAGCAGGCTCCCTGCTGAGCAGAGAGCCCGATGCGGGACTCGATCCCAGGACCCTGAGATCATGACCTGAGCCAAAGGCAGCGGCTTAACCCACTGAGCCACCCAGGCGCCCAGAGCTTGCCATTCTTATAGGGACAGAAATTGAAGCTTTGTCTTCAAAAGAAAAGGGACTTGAAGCTGAGAACTTTAGACAAATACGGGACCCAGAAAGCTCTAAATCTCAGGGAACCCCTCAGAGAAAGTATTCTTAAAGCAAAACTCCACCTATCGGTCTAGAAAGATGACAAGCTGAGTCAAAAGAGTATTTTCTGGGAATCCAATTCCAAATGTGTGTTTCATGAAGGGTTAGGGTTCCAAACAATACTTTCGCAAAGCGTAGAAATCTTGAAAGAAAGCAGTTTGCATAAAGATTGGACCCAGCAGGATGGTACCCTTGGGGCCTGTGCAAGAAGCGAATGCAAAACTGTCCTAGAGAGGCAACCCTCAGGCTAAGCCACAGAGAGCAATTCACTGGGAGCAGCAGTCACCAGATTCAACAATGAGGAGGAGTGAACCCTGAGAATTTCAGTCCCGGGAACACTCTGTTAGAATCTACAAAATGTTTGTCCAACATGAATAAAACATAACGTGAATAAATCATAAGAAAACAACAGGACACTATGAAGAAACTGTACATTTGTGAAAGAATACATACAATTTCTAGAAATAAAAAGCCAATAGGTACACTAAGCAGGATGTAAGTGTTAATCTAGAATAAATTAGCAAACTGTTTTTTGGAAAGGGAGGGTTAAACAACACATTTTTAGACAGAATTCAGAGGACTGAGCACTCTCGGATAAATGATGAATAAAAGCTTTTTAAAGGATGTAAGGAAGGAAAAGCCCAGAAAGAAATACAGATTTCAAGTAGAAATGGTAAGCAAAGAAATTAACAATAATGTGGGTGGATAAAAGAAGCATTTCTTACGTAGAATAATAACAAAGCTGTGTCTCAGTGGTTATTAATTTAAGTAATAAAAAACACCTAAGATATAATAAAACCCCAAATACCTACAGCATTAAATAAGGGAACTGGGTAATTATTGTTTAGGAGAAGGTTAGAATATATGTTGGCAATTTGAACATAATCACTTAAACAACAAGAAATCGAATGTATAATATTGAATTAATTAGAGGATAAAAGAGATAAAGATACCTTGGCCAATCTTACAGAAGTCAGACAAAGATAAACACACTTTGAATGGAAAGCAAAAAGAGAGAGAAAAGAGAGATAAATCAAAAATTTCAGTAATTTACAAGAGATGTCAATGGACAAAATTCTATAGTTGAAGAATAGAGGCTATAAATTGGGTTTTAAACATCCAACAAAATTCTCTTTATATAGGAACGTCAACATAATGACACAAAATAATTCACTGTAAAAAGATGAGGAAAATAGCCCAGGTAAATAAAAATCATAAGTTAGTGTAGCTCTATTAATACAAAAAATACGCTTGGAGGGAAAAGCATTATTTGAGTTATAGGTGGTTACTACACATTGATCTAAAGTTCAAGTTACAATAAGTAATAACCACTTCAAATGTATATGCCCCCAACAACATACAGAGAGAGCATTTTACATGATTAGAAAGAGAAATGAACAAGTCAACAATTATACTAGGAAATAAATGCTCCTTATTCCTTAACCATAGATCAGGCAGACATAACAATTCTTTATTTGCAGCTCTGTTTGTAAGAACAAAAAGTAGTAACTGTCCCAGGTCAAGGAAATACAGAGCTATTATGCTTTATTTCCATATTAAGTTAATAATCAACAGTTAAAAATGGACACACTCTCATGGGTAATACGCATCATTCTCAAAAACATGATATAGAATGACAAAAGGAAATTGAAAAATATTACATATGGCAGGACAGCAAGTGGAGATATGAATTGAATATATGAACGTGGTCCTCAGAGGTGAGATTTGTACAGTTGGCCCTTATCTGCATATATCTTTTCCAAAGCACGAGAATGTTATAAAGGCACCAAGGAGAATAAGTAGAAAAGAAAGCCATTAGAGTTCTGGGGCTTTTCCACATTTAACAGAGCAAACTGAGAAGAAGAGAATTAAACAAAGGAAATCTAGAAAAGTCCCCTCACTGATAAGGTGGCGAGGAGACAAATAATGAAAGCTTTTTTGTTCCTTGGCCTCAATATGTGTTGCTTCGGAGGTGGTTCTGTCAGGTCCTGTGATACCCCAAGTTACAACAGCCATTTTGGAGCTATGAGGAAGCAAGACAGAGGATGAAAAACCAACACACAGAAGCTGGTGGATTGGAAAGAGAGAAAGAATTCGACATCATACAGCCTTGATAATCTAGAAAGTCACTACGTCTAGAATTTTGTTATAGGAGATAAGCATCCTTTTTGTAAAGTCCCTGCTACTTACGTGGTCTGCTGCTTGAATCCAAAAGCATCTTACTCTATCCTAGTGCCATTGAACATGTCTATTTTCTAGATAAAGGAAGGTTTTTTTGAATAAGTGAATTAAGTTGTTCACTGGGGTTGCAAAGATGACTAAGACAGGTTCTTGGCCCAGGAGATCAGCCGAGGAAAAAGAAATTTACATTTAAATGGTAAGAAAGCACAGGATCTTGAAAGCTTTTGGTCACAGATGTAAAATAATAAAGGCAGCATTTTGGGAACATTAGTTTGGTATAATAAAAATGACTGAGCCCCTTGAGTGCATATACCTGTCTGTCGAACAGATTTTATTTCGTTCGACCCCTATATCAAACCGATAAAGAAGGTAATATCTATGTTTTACAGATGAAGAAATTGAGGCCCATGGAATTTAAATAATCTTCTCAAGATCAGATAGCAGTAAGGTTAAAAACAGGTTTGTTCAATTCCAGGCTTTCACGTGCTTTCTTTCATGCTACACTGTCCCTCCTATGCACTGCCCCTCCCCCAGAATCCCCCCACCCACCACAGCCTTCCCCCCCTTTTTCATCATTCACATTGGAGGACCAGCAGGGCAGGGAAATGGGAGTCAAGGGGACTAATGAAGGTAGGAGAGAGGCAGGCACAGGAAGGGAAAAGGAGGAATCAAGATGGGAGACATCTATAAAAGGAGTGGTGAACCTTGGTGACAGAGCGACATGGGGTAGGGAATAGTGAAGTATCATGGGGAAGTATCATGCCAGAAGTCCTGCAGGTCCAAGTCCTGCTCCTTGAAAGAAGACTTAATATTCATTGCTTCCAACCCTTCCCTTATTCCTTAATGTATGATAATCCAAATTCTGCTCCAGTTTTTTTCTTTGGAACTGTTCTCTCTATATTGACTGTTGGCCTACTAATTGAAAATATTTACACATATATTCCTTTTTTTTCTATCCTCCTTGACAGCTCTTCACTTTCTTTACATTTTCTCCTTTAGTTTCTCCACAAAATTAGATTTATTCTCTTTATTTCTTATTTAAAATCAATTAATTAACATATATATTATTAGTTTCTGAGGTAGAGTTTAGTGATTCATCAGTTGCATGTAACACCCAGTGCTCACTATATCATATCCCGTCCTTAATGCCCACCACCCAATTACCCTGTCTCTTCTACCCACTTCCCTTCATTCTTTCTCTTTAAAAATCTCCTTCTCCCCCCACTTTTGCCTAATTCAGAATTTTTTGTGGATGCCTTACTTAATTTCTGTCTTTGTAGTTGGCTCTAATTTTTTCCTTCTGTCCCTTAAATGAGTTCTTGGAGTATATTCTTTACTACAGTGATCTTGAGGAGTTTTATCTCCTCCTAGAAATCTTCGGAAGAATCCCAACCCTTTGATGCTTTGTCTCTGTACCTTCTTGCTTATAACTATCACGTGGCATTATATAATATAATATAATATAATATATATATATTATATTATATTATATTATGTTATATTATGCCTTGTTTAAGGAGTAGTTTTTATATTTTTTATGTCCTCTAAGTGTCTAGAATTCCTGCATCCAGAAGACTCTCCACTCACCTCTTCATCATTCATTGAACAAATACATGAATGACAAGCACGAAAAGGAGGAAAACAGAATAAACAACTATCAAAAGTGTGAAGCTGAAAAGAGAATAAGGTAGCAATTTGAGGATGCTGTGGAAATTCATATTCTATTTTTTTGACCTGATAGGATTTATTTAGAAGTCAAGAAAATATAGAATGTATAAAGGAGAGAAGTAGAAGATCCATTGTAGAAGATAATCTGTTTTTACTGGAAGTCTACGGATTTAAATGCTAATCACTTCTAAATAAATCACATTCACGGTAACATAAAGACTGGTATTTGACCCCAAACTGGGTCCCATAGACTATCCAAGCTGACCTATGAAATTCACCATCACAGGAGGGAAGCCAAAGAACCAGGTAAAGATTTTTCTCTAGAAGAAAGAAGAGTTGATCCTCCATTTTATATATTTATTTTTTTAGATTTTTTTTTTAAAATTTATTTGACGGACAGAGATCACAAGTAGGCAGAGAGGCAGGCAGAGAGAGAGAGAGGGAAGCAGGCTCCCTGCTGAGCAGAGAGCCCGATGCGGGGCTCAATCCCAGGACCCTGGAATCATGACCTGAGCCGAAGGCAGAGGCTTTAACCTACTGAGCCACCCAGGTGCCCTGGCTCCTCCATTTCAAATGGGAAATGATGATGGTAGCTGTGTGGGTGGTCAGGAAATTCCTATCAGATGGTTTCTATTTCTCTGTGAAGTAGAATGAGATCTTCTGGGATGGAAGGAGGGGATTAAAGGTTGGAAGAGAGTAGATAAGGTTTGCAAAATTGACTGAAGTGAGTGGGAATGGGAGTTGCCAAGTGAAAGAGAATCAAATTACTGGGGTGCCTGGGTGCCTCAGTCAGTTTAGCATCTGCCTTCAGTTCAGTTCATGATCTCAGGTTCCTGGGATCGAGCCTCACGTGGGGCTCCCTGCTCAGGTGGGAGTCTGCTTCTCCCTCTCCGTCTACCCCTCCCCACTGTTCATGCTCTCTAGCACTCTCTCTCAAATAAATAACTAAAATCTTTTTAAAAAGAATCAAATAGCTGAACAGAGCTAATCACAATCTTATGCATAGTACAGTCTCTTTAATAAACACTCATTGCAGAGCCATTTCACTTTGCTTCAGATGATATCTTTGTAAGTACTGCTCTTATATTCTGCTGGAAAACATCACTCTTCACTTAAGCACTATGTACTATACTTATCCTATCTATTAGATCCAACAGTGTCAATTGTGGTCTGCTCATTTGACGAACTTAGCATTATTTGCCTTTAACATTATGCATATAATAAATATTAAAATTTGGAGTGGTGCACAGGGGGCATGGTATAGAGCTTAAAGAGGGGGATACAACTGTTGGGACTCATTTAAATGTTAGAAACACTTTTGGCTTTTAGCATAGACCCCCCCCCCCCCTTGCTCTGTGACTTAATATTAACACACTCCTTTTGCCATCTTCCAAAGGATATGCTTATATACTGGGCAATAGGCACTCTATGTGTATTTGAGGAAGTGAATGAAGAGGCTGGTTTTCTTGATTCTATTTTCAACATTTTTGCCCACTTTGCATACCATGCCCCAGAAAGTGGCAAAGAGCGGCATTCATGTAAAGCTTTTGATTCAGTGTTCTCTTCTTCCTTTTTGTTTGAATTATCTGACAAATGTACTTGTGTATTTGACAGGTGGTATGAGGTGGAGGAAATATTTTTAGACCATGGAGTCAGAAGACCCAGGTAGGTGATGGCAAACTCAAATCCCTCCAGAAACATAACACATCTGCTAGAACCAAACGTAACACATCTGTTGGTAGATCTTGTCTTCTTCAGCTTTATTCCTGACTAGTGCTGTGATTTAGACAAATAATCTGCTCTCTGTTGGCCTATTTTCTTTATCTCTAACATGTTAATAATAACTTGTTTTAACCTAGGGCATAAGGTTATACTGAAACCTAAATGAAAAATTGTTACATAAGACAACTTTCGGATTATACTAATATACGTGAATTCATCAAGATTCTCCATAGAAACAGAAATCTAGAGAGAGAAATTTCTATAAGAGAGATCGAGAGAAAGAGATTCATTTCAAGGAATTGGTTCGTGCAAGTATGAAGGGCATGAAGTCTGAAATCTGTAGAGTAGGCTGGCGGTCTGGAAATTCAAGGAAGGGTTCATGCCACAGTCTTGAGTCCCATAACTGCAAGCTGGAAACTCAAGCAGAGTTTTTATGTTGCCATCTTGAAGTAGACTTCCCTCTTCTGGGAGAAACCTCAGTCTTTGCTCTTGAGGCCTTCAGTAGATTAGATAAGGCCCACCCATAATCTACATTATGGGGAAGAGTTAGCCTCACTTAAAATCTACTGATTTAAATGTTAGGTCACATGTAAAAATTACCTTCAGAGCAGTATCTACTCTGGTATTTTAACTACTAACTGGGCACAACAGCCTAGCCAAATTAACACTTGAAAATAACCATCACAATACAACATAGCGAGTAATACATGACTCTTGAGTTAGGTTGCCTAGATTTAATTCTAGCTCTGCCTTTGGGATCTCCCTTGAGCCTCTCTGTATCCTATGTATCTGTCCCGTGATTGAGTCTCCTCATCTAATAAGTCACCTTACAGAGCTCTTCTGAGGTTGGATGTTACAGGTAATATGTACCTACACAATAGAGTAGCACAGAGTAAATGTGCAAAAAGTTATGGCAATTATTATTAAATGTACATTATTGTTACCACTGTTCTAAAATCTGGAAATATAACAACATACAAGTTTTAAGAAAATAAATTTTTATGCTTATTAATCCTGTTGCTTTCCTTGCCCTCAGGGTTCGGGCAGTAACCAATCACTCCGGATTTACTGTGACAGTCATTATTTCAACATTCTTCCTTAACACCTCCTTTAGCACACTTTTTTCAGAACTTTCATTTTGATGTTTGATTTACACAATAGTGATGCCATTGAAAACAAGTGACCTTTGAAAATGGTTGTTAAGTCTTACTACTCAAGCTCCTGGTTTATTTCATAGCTTGATAGAGAACCAGCAAATTAGTTAGCTGTCAGCCCAAAGTCTCACGGCTCTGTAGGCAGTGTCTTGGTGAAGGATCCTTAATATCATGCAAAGTTATTCATTAATTTTTTGCCATAATCTCCAAGGGTTATAGTTTACTTCCCTGCATCTGTACATATGAGCATCATTTAAAACAACTTGTTGGTATGTGATCTTACCTGTTAATACTCATGTGATTTCCCATTTCCAACCCTTATTGGTTTTCCAGAATTATTTAATTAACTGTGGGCTTTCCCTTAGTCACATAAGTGTATATTTAATGAGTTCTCAGTCCCGTTAAAATAAATACATGTGCGCAGATCTATAAGTTCTTAATGAGTGTCTACAACAGTTCTGTTTAGATGAAAAGTAATTTAGCTTAGGAAGAGAAAATAGAAATTAAGAAAGGAATTAAAAATTTTAAAAGGTCGTTAGTGACTTTTATTATTAAAGGTTAGTTATTAAAACAGGTAAGTTTTTGAAGTTTTTGAAGTTTTTAAAACTAAGGCTTACTAAATTACAAGTAGGATGTTATTTTTTGTTGCATATACAGAGGTGAGTTGAAGGACTGGCCACCAAGGAGGGTTCTCACAGGTTGGCAGTGAGTTGGCAGGGCAATTCATAGCACAAGAGCTGGGCCTTTACTGTTTCAGACCTCATTTTTTAGATGCCTGGTTGGCTCAGTCGGTTAAGCATCTGCCTTCGGGTGAGATCATGATCCCAGGGTCCTGGAATCGAGTCCTTCCTAGGGCTTTTTGCTCAGTGAGGAGTCTGCTTCTCCCTCTGCTTGCCACTCCCCCTGCTTGTACTTGCTGGCTTTATCTCTCTGACAAATACATAAATAAAATCTTTAAAAATAAATGAATAAGGGGCGCCTGGGTGGCTCAGTGGGTTAAAGCCTCTGCCTTCGGCTCAGGTCATGATCCCAGGGTCCTGGGATCGAGCCCCACATCGGGCTCTCTGCTCAGCAGGGAGCCTGCTTCCTCCTCTCTCTCTACCTGTCTCTCTGCCTGCTTGTGATCTCTCTCTGTCAAATAAATAAATAAAATCTTTAAAATAAATAAATAAATAAATAAATAAATAAATAAAACCTCATTTTCATCGGGTCCTGATTCAGCTCCATTCTCAGAAAAGACTCTTAAGAATCAAACTCATAAATGATTGCTGGGTAATTCAGGTGGTCTATTTATTCATTTACACTGCAGGCTGTTTCTATCCAAGGATTAATCTAGAGTACTGCCCTCTCCTGGTTTCAAATTCTCTGAAACCCTGAGTTAGTATTTAGTCCACAGTTAGGCCAAAGGAACTGGGCTGTTGCATCTATGTCAGAGGAACAGTTTGGTTTTATGGTATGTGCCCACTCTATTTGCCTAAGGTACCAGGTTAAGGAGTATTTTGAGACAACATTTGAGGCCAGCAGGAAGGAATGTTCTGTGATTGAATACAGCATCTTACATCTGCCCAAAATCTCTTCTGTGAGCCAGGCATTCCATGTTTCCATCACCTTTGATAAAGTTATTGAGAAAACACTCACAAATATCCTTGGCCCAGAAGACATTGCATCATTCTAGCCATTAGGGTACAGACCTTTCTCAGACACACTGCCCATTCCCTTAGACAAAGACTGAAAAAATCTTATTATCCATATAATTACTCTCTTTCACAGATAACCATATGACCATGTTTTCCTGGCAGGTGACAATATTGCTAAGTAGGATATGGTTTTCTTAGTCACGTTATGGGCCTAAGAATAGCCTGTAGAATTGTGATGTTTTCATAAATATTTTTTAAAAGGTCATTCTCTAAAGATAAAGGATTAATATGTTATATTGACAGATTATTAATTCAGTGAGGAATATTTTATTGTCAGAAGTGAGTTTGCTATATCTTCAAGTTTAGGAGTACTCAATGTCCTTTTATAATGAAAATATGTTTTCAGGAGTTCATGCTACAAAAGACTTCAGAATTTGTCTCTTAAGTCTCTTAACTTTTCCAGGTAAGGACTGCCTTTGATTTTCATAAGTGTTGGGCCCCATGGGCAAGGAGAGAAACTCACACAGCCTGGGCTCTGCGTGAAAGTTTATAGCAGTGGAAGTCAAGCCTCGCTTAACTTCAAGATTGACCAGAAGAGGGCAGACAGCCTTTTGTGCTACCTTATTTTATTTTATTTTTTTTTAAGATTTTATTTATTTGACAGAGAGAGATCACAAGTAGACAGAGAGGCAGGCACAGAGAGAGAGAGAGAAGCAGGCTCCCCGCTGAGCAGAGAGCCCGATGCGGGCCTCGATCCCAGGACCCTGAGATCATGACCTGAGCCGAAGGCAGCGGCTTACCCCACTGAGCCACCCAGGCGCCCTGTGCTACCTTAATTTAAGTGATCCTTCCTGTATTGTAAGGAACACAGATTTTACTCCCAAGACTTTTTTTTTTTTTTTTTTAAGATTTATTTACTTGAGAAGGAGAGACAAAGGGGAAGAGACAGAAAGAGAGAGAGAGAGAGAACAAGGTGCCGGGAGGGGCGAAGGGAGAGGATTTCAAGCCAAATCCCTGCCCAGTGAGAAATCAGACGCAGGGCTGCATCTCTCCATCTCTCCACCTCATGACCCTGAGATCATGACCTGAGCTGAAATCAACTCTGACACTCAACTGCCTGAGCTACCCCGGTGTCCCCTCCCAAGACGTTTCTTTGGGAGTATCAGTAGACATTGATGGATATGGCTGTGCAGAGCTGGTAAGCAAGAGTAAGTTATTCATTTTTAAATTGATTACTTAAGAAAAAATATACATATGTAGGATTAACCTAAGGATGTCATATGATATACATACTAGACTCCAAAAGGCTTTAAGCATTACACACAACTCTGAAAATCACTTCAGAGAGTTTTGAATGAGCTTTTTTTTAGGGCATTTCAGACTACTCTGAGAAAATCCTTGCCTGAACAGTTACTGTCTGTACTTTTTTTTAGAACGAATTCTACTTGGTCTCCAGCTATTAACGTTTATCTTATTTGACGCTCTTTAAGCACTTCAGAAAGAAGGATTAATGATTAAGTACCAAGATGAAATGTTATTATTTCAATTTTATTCTTTCATTGCATTCAACTGAAGAACATATTAATCATTATTAGTACATATTTATTAAGATTTCTAATTCTAAGCATTTACTTTCAGTTTTCCAGTGATTTATTTTTCAATATGACTGTTAGGATGGTCTCAAAAATTATATAACTCCCTGACTTCTGGTTCTGCAGAAATCTGAACACTGTTGAGTACCCTGAATTTCCCAAATGTCCCCAAGTCCTTTAGCTAGCATTGATTTTCTCTCCAATATCCAGCAACTACAGTCCAATTATTCATCTTAAATTTCTGCAGGCAGTTCATCTCATCCTTGGGTTTCTGTCCTTTAATTTTTTTGAGCTCCAGTAATGTTTAATTTTTCCCATAAATCCTTCTGATGATTGCATACCAATATTTGTATCAGTTGAAATGTTTTCAGCTTCAACTACATGAAATCTGACCCACAAAGAGCTTTAAAAGTAAGTAAAAGTAATCTGACTTACATCAGAGCGGCTCCTGGGGTAGGGTATGGTTCAGAGTTGGTTGTTGATGAAAAGGACTGGGTTCTTTCCCTCTTTTCCCACCGCATCTACTGGATCACCTTTATCCTACATTTCTTTTGTGGCCACAAGATGGTGGTTTATAGAAATAGAACTACAGAGTTCCATTTTCAAGTCTAGGGAAAAGGAAGTTGACTTGCTACAGCTTTCTCTTAAGAGTCAAGACCCCAGCCAACCTCTCGTCACTTCTTATTGGCATAAACTGGTTTAGGTATATATACCAACAACAAGCAAGGGAGATGGGACTGATGCAATTGGCTCATATTAACCAATGATTCTTGCCCGCTCCCCCCAGCCCTTACCTCTGTGTAGAAAAGGGAGATTGGCTAGTCAATCATTCCATACTAAGCTGCTGTGAAATGATGTTCTGTGCTCTTCTATCGGTTTCCCTTTATTGCATTATACCTAATTCTCCAGACTGCAGTTAAGTTACCGGGTCCTCACTATGAGTATAACAGCAAGCTTAACTTTCCCTCCCACGAAAAGTCAGTGAAGATATTAGAAGACTACAACCTGGGGAAAAAAAAAATTAATACTGACTATCATATATCACTCTTCCTGGAGCTGATCAACAGAGTACTTTGCCTGGGACACGCCACTGAACATTGCTATTTTCAGTACTTTTCCCACTTCCCACATTCGGAAGAACACGTCTCCAAGTAGGGGTCCTCTTTGTCAATATTCCCCAAAGGCAGAGGTCACAACCTTCTCTGTTTCAGATGACAGCCCAGATGAGTACTTTCCTACCATATATGGCCAATGACTACCACATTCGTCTTTTAAGCTTGATATCTCTATTGAGTTCTGAGCTAAAGCAGCTGATGCCTATTTTAATGAAGCCAGTATTTCCATGTAGATATCTAATAGGTAACTCAAACTTAACATGGCCCCGAAGGGAACTCTTGACTTCTCCCCAATGCTAAACTTTTCTTCCCTCAGGCATCTCCATAAATAGAAATAGATGTATTTATTTATAGAACCCCAGGGATCCAGTTGATTGAGATTAAAATTAAATTTGGAATCAAATTAGAATTTTCTTCTTTTTCTTTGAAACACAATTTGTCAGCAAGTTCTATTGGCCATACATGCAAAAATCCAGCCTGAATCTGTCTGTCTGAATCTATCTCCTGAATCTTTCTCCACTGCTACTACCCCAGTCCAAATTTCCATCTTTTATACGTAACTGTTCTCTTAGCTGTTCCCCACTTTACACTTTTGTACCTATAGAGTTTATTGAACAAACAATGGTCTGGTGAGCTTTTAAAACCATAAATAAAATAATGTCACTTGTCTCCTGAGTACATTCTAGACTTTAATTCTTATTATTTATACATGCAGCAAGTACATTCTCCTAGTCTAATTTTTCATCTCTTAAAAATATTTTGATTAACATAACGTGTTAAATCTAAAGCTGTTGACTATACCAATCTTTTCCTTTAAAGCGTGTCATCTGTTTTCCCTTAATAAAATCTAACGAGTGTCTAAATGCATTTCCCCAGAACATTATAATGTTTTTTTCTTTAAACTTTATTTTTTAAAAAATTCCTGGGATTGGGGTGCCTGGGTGGCTCAGTGGGTTAAAACTTCTGCTTTCAGCTCAGGTCATGATCCCAGGGTCTTGGGATCGAATCCCGCATCAGGCTCTCTTCTCAGCAGGGAGCCTGCTTCCTCCTCTCCCTCTGCCTTCCTGTCTGCCTACTTGTAATCTCTGTCAAATAAATCAAATCTTAAAACAAAACAAAACAAAACAAAACAAAACAAAAAACTTCCTAGGATTGATTTTTGTGTTTCATGTGAGGTATGCACCAATTTTCTTTTTCTCCTGTGTGGTTAAGCAATTGTTCTGTCAACATTTTTGAACACTCCCTCATTTCCTTTCATATCTGAAATGCCAAATTTGTTCATAAACCAAGTTTCTGAAAATATGTGGGTTAGTTGTGGGGGTTCTGTCTTTAGTTCATTGACCAAATTCTCTATCTCTATGCCAATATTACATTTGTATCGCAATTAGTAGAGCTTTATAACTGTTCATTACGCTTAAGGAAAATCTCCTCAATTTATTATTTTGCTTCAGAAGAATTTTGGCCCTTTTCAGGGCTCTTTCATTTTTTGTATATAAAGTCAAGTTGCCAAGTTCCACACACAAAAAAAATCATGATGAACTTCTAATTAGAATTCTATGAGAACTTTAAGCTAAAGATATTAAAACTGATATATATTTTTGATTATATTGAATCTTTCCAAGAATATGGTATATGGATCTATTTATTTAGGTATTTAAAAATACCTTTCAATAATATTTTATGATTTATCTACAAAGTGTACATCTTATGATTCTTTGGTTGCTACTATAAATAGAAAAACTGCATTTTCTGTTGCTGTTATAAAGAAATGAAATTGATTTATTTACATTGGTTTTGTTTCAAACAACTCTGTTAATCTCTTATTAATCCTAATGAAGGTTTTATAGATTCTTTGGGTTTTCTGTCTAGATTATCTATATCATCTATGTCATCTAAACAATTATGGTATTAATTCTTAATTTTCAATACTCTATCCTCCTATTTATTTTTTTCTTGACTTATTTCACTAGCTATGATCTCCAAAAAAATGTTAAATAGATGTTGTAGTAGTGGAGTCATTATGTTTTTTCTAGATTCTAAAGAGAATGTTTATAGCATTTTGACATCAAGAAAAGTGATAGGTAGAAGTCATTGAAGATTTTCCTTATCAGGTTATAGAATCCCTTTCTGCTCCTAGTTATGTAAGAATTTTAATCATAAGTGGATACTAAATTCTGTCAAATGTTTTTCCTGAGTCTATAAAGATCATATGGTTTTTCACCTGTTAAATATTATTGGTGGGAAATGTGTTGATTAATCTGCCAAGGTTCAACTAACCTTGAAATCTTGGAATCAACACAACTTGGCAATCACATAGTATCTTTTTTAATACCTCACTAAATTAATATTTTGCTCAGGATTTTGCACTTATGCAAATATATTCAATTCTTTCTTAAAGTATTCTCAGATGGTTTAACCACCGCATAAGTCAGTATCCAAGCAGGAAAAAAACAAGACCATTCTAGATATCACAAGAAGAGGACACTTAATATAGAGAATGAAATTCGTTGCAAGGTTATTGGATGAGTTAGAGGGGCACGAAAGGAACAGTTACCCAGTGAAGGTAATGAGGGCTAGAGAAACAAAAAGCTACCTTGTACCTGAGACTGCCATGACTCTGAGCTGCTTGCTGATGGAAGGGAGCGGACTAAGCTGTTAACCTGATAGGGAGCGGCAGCCCAGCTAGAGCTGCCATCCCTGGAGGAGCTGCCAGAAATGAGAAACAAATCACTTCACCATTAGTCTCATTTTCCAGACTCTTGTCAGGGCCTCACATTAGCAAAACTAACAGGAAGCCAGATGGCAAGAAGGCTACAAGATACACTTCGTGGGCTTCTACCCTCACAGGTATAGAAAAATACAGAGGACAAATGTGGAGTCGAGGGAAAACGTATCCATCCCAGGTATGCAGCTTTATGCTAACCTCGTAAATGAGCCAGGGAATGTTCTTTCTTTTTCTATTCTCTGGGAGAGTTCACGAACATGAAACTGCTCAGCTGAGTATTTGGTAGACACAGCTGATAAGCCATCTGGGCCTGGTGTTTTCTAGTAAAGATTCTGAGCTACCGATTAAGGTTTTCACTGTTGGTTCACGGCGGAGCTTCTATTTCTAGAGTGTGACGAAGGATGTGGATGATCGAGCTATGATTCTGACTATTTCATTCCTCCTCCTAAGTTTTTTGAATTATTTTAGTCCTTTCTCCCCTTATATTTTTTCCCTTATATTTCTGCATTTCTGAACATACTTGCATGGATCTAAATAAAATATTCTGTAATATTTATTAATTCAGAAAGCTCAGCCTTTACATACAGTGGAAACCTGTGCATACCGTGGGGAAGGAAGTATTCACTCGATGCAAAAGACCTTATAGAAGCTGGATGCAGAAGCTGGATGCAGAAGCTGGATGTAGCTGTGAGCTGGGCTGCCTTCATGCACGTGAAACCATGCAGTTAGCTAGCTGCTCAGGGCTTCCACACCAAGGACTCGGTCTGGTTTTATTGCTTTGCTGTCACTGCCTAGAAATTCATCGTGGTTTTTAAAAAGGGGACCCCACATTTTCTTTTTGCATCGGACCCTGCAAATTATGTAGCTAGCTGGCTCTGCTGTGAGTATTGATTGGCTTGGAGTTAAGCTTTCTTTTTCTTTTCTTCCTTTTTTTTGTTTTGTTTTGTTTTGTTAATTGCTAAAAAGTATTCATTAACTGTGAAAATGAGTATTTTTCTAAGGCCTTATTAAAACAATAATTCAAATATTCTTTACGAAAAAAATTACAGCATTGATTTAAGAAACCCGGGTTTACAATGTTACGAAGGAGAAATGGGTTTAATATTGAGTTGGATTGTTCCACAAACTGGGAGAAACAAAGAATTTGATGTTGAAAATTGAATAACTGTGATCCATACTGCCCTTTTATAGGATTTTACTACGGAATTAACTTAGGTCAATTGGCTGTTAGTGATCATGTCCACAAGTCAGAGTAAGTTTCTAAATAGCTTTGCTTACAAAGAATAGCATGCCAATCACCGCTTTATTGAATTTGATCATTCTGATTATTTCTTTATATGAGTAGATAGATGCTGGCCTGAAAAAGCTTAGCATCTGTCAAATATGAGATAGTTGTTTTAAAACTACACATTTATGCAAAGTCAGTTTCTACATTGCCAGTTGAGACCTGTACTTTTATGTCTTTTGACATTGATATAAGTGGCTGAGTGTGCAGCAGAGGAAAAGTTCCGTCTCAGATGGAGCTCGAGGGCATCCCATCCAATATCTAAATTTAAGTCCTTAGAGAACATATACAATTTGATGGGATTATATATGATACATTCTTGGGAATCTTTTCCTATAGTCTGTTCTCTATTTGGCCTCTCTGATCAAACGGGGTTTTGTTTTGTTTTTACTTTCTTTGTTTGGTTATGCTTGATTTAGCTCGATGCTAATCTTGATCAAACCTGGAACCGGAGTCCATGACCAAAAAGTTCCTGAAGAACTCTCTCAGAATGTTAAAATAAAGTCTCAGGAGATCTTTAGATGTTTACAAATCCGGGAGAGGTCAAGAGGCCCTCATTCCATCTCAGTCTCCCTGATTTGGCAAGTTCAAATATCCATGCTACTTTATACTATTTGTTTGTAGGAATGGTTCAGGGAAAAAAACCTCAACCCCCAGGGGCTTTGACCAACCTGGAGAGAGCCCCAAATCCTATTTTTTAAAAAAAGATTGTATTTATTTATCTGACAGACAAGCAGGAAGAGTGGGAGAGGGAGAAGCAGGCTCCTTGCTGAGCAGGGAGCCCATTGTGGGGCTCAGACAGTGACCCTGGGATCATGACCTGAGCCGAAGGCAGACCTTAATGACTGAAGCACCCAGGCTCCCCACCCTCCAAATCCTAGTTTTGATGGTGTTTCATCAGACCTAATGAAAGATATCAGTGGAAGAAATTCTGGGGCTGGAGGGTAGGTCCTAGATTACAAGATTAAGCCTCTGGAACAAGGGAATGATCAAATCTACCTCAAATCAAGGCAAAAATTCCTTTTCTGAGAAATGAAGTTACTATGATATAGAAGCAAATCAAGGTGCTAAAAATGTATCCTAGTTGTTGATTCACAATGGACTTTTGACCTAGCTCCAAGTAAAGGTGATCCGATACTCAGGAGATTTATGAGGTCACCCTTCAGGTGGAAAATAACCAATATTAATATTAGGATAGCCAGCATTTACTGAAAGAATGATATGAGTACACACTGTTCTTTACATAATTCTCAATTCTCTCAATAACTCATGAAACACACAATTATAATCTTTATTTTAGTGGTAAAGAATACTAGACTCAGAATGTTCAAACAACCTTATAAAGTTAGTGAGTAGCAAAGTCAAGACTCATACTCTAATCTCTGGTGTTAACACTTGGCTTCCTTCAGCAGTCTTATCATGTAATGTTGACCTCTGTGGGAAGAGATCCTTCTCCAAAGTCACTGAAGGAGAGCCAGGGTATTTCAAGCATTGTGTTCCAAATGGGAAAATGCATGTCACATACTTGATTTCATGTTGTAAAGTGTCAGAAAATATTATTTCTCATGATGCTGGAAACTAGACACTAAGGGACAGGAGCCTAGGTGTTAGATTCTAAGTTCCAGTTGATGACCCAGCTCTAGCCGCTTATGTGATTATCAGAAAGTTTCCTTTTCCCTGCTTGAAAAATCGGATACTATTCTTTCCCACTTTGTAGAGTAGTTGCGGTAATCCGGTAAGTTGATACTGTACTTATCACTCTGCTGGGCACTTAGAAAGTGCTCAAGAAATGCTAGCGATTATGTGCGAACATATTCCTGTCATGATCTTCGTCACTTGTCATGTGGAGCCACGGATCGGATGTTGGTGCTTTGAAAATCCTTGACGTCAGAAGCCACGACGGAAGTGAGTCAGATGGAGAGGTACAAGGTGGTCTTCTGACCAAGCAGAGCCCGAGTTCGGACAGCCACCAAGCAGGGGAAATGAAAAAGAACAGCAAGAAGCAGAAATGTCACCAAGAAGTGTGAGCCTCCTGGCCTCCTGCCGACAGAAGAAAGGACACCTGAAGGACTCCGGGCACCGTTATTGTGCTGAGTGTGGGGGGTCTGAATCCAGATCACTTCACTGCCATCAGCTGCGTTAACCGAACTCCTTGACTGTCCTCCTCTAAGCTCCTGTGCCTCTGGGAAGTCAAAGCTTACCCCTTTTAATTATAAGTCATCCTTGACTCCCCTTAATTGTATTCCTCAGCTTTCCCGGTGTTTTCCTTTCAGCTCAGAAAGCAATCACTTAATAATATCATACAAAGGGAAAAAAAAATCTTTCTCCAATGTACCAAATGGCAGGTAATTCTGTTATTCAATTAAGATAATACCCTTTCCTGAGCATAACCTCCTGTCCTAAATTGAAACCCTAAATGAGCTGCAGGCACTTAAAAAAAAATGACTGAAGGCTAAGGTACCCATGGTTTCTCTATTCTTATATTAGAGAATGATATTCTCCCAGAATTTTCTGGCATGCTTATCCATGTGAGTCCCAGAATCCATTTCGGTGTGTTTCAATTGCTTCAAAGAATGTAAAACATCATTACCAGAATTGCCTCCATATCTTTATAAATATTGCAATATTGGTAGGGCAAATGTAATCTTAGTAAAACCTAGATTGTCTTTTGAGAAGATTTCATTTAATATCTAGAGCTTTAGAACCCTTTGTGGGTAGAATTTATATTAATAGAAATAACTTCATATATTTTATTTCTTCACTGACACAAATGAGTTGTTTTCCAAGGTTAATTATCTCTGTCTTCTACAAATACTTTTCTTGTGGGGCGCCTGGGTGGCTCAGTCCATTAAGTGTCTGACTCTTAATTCTGGCTCAGGTTAGGTCTCAGGGTTCTGGGGTCAAGTCCCACAACAGGCTGGGGAGTCTGCTTGTCTCTCTTTCCCCCCGGCCCCTCCCCATGTGCTCTCTCTCAGATAAATGAATAAATAAATCTTTTAATAAAATAGAAATAAAAATACTTTTTGGTTAATAAAAATATTTAAATTCTTTTTCTTTAAAAAGCAAGGCACAACATACCATGTTCTAACAAAATTTCAATACACCTTGCATGTAAACAGTTCTGGTTATGAGCTAGGGAGCACAATTTCCTTGAATGTTATAGTTTTCCTATCTCTTTTAGTGCTGTAATTTTTCCGGGCAATAAATAATGTACTTCTATTGAATCCAAAATTACAGTAAATGTGCTCTGTACAGATAATTTAACACCTGTCAATTCCCAAACCCTACGATTGTAGATCTTCAGGACCTGAATTATATTGCAAAAATAATGAGTTGAAGACTGATTGCCAATGTGTATCTATTAACATAGCCGTGAATTTTTTCTACTGCATTGAAGAGATAGATCCGAGCATGAGGCATTCAGTAACCCATAGCAATATGCCGGATTTAATAGGTTTAGATCTTTAAAAAATTAACTACAATCATAGCTAATATTCTTCCCCTCTGGATTAAGAAGGACAAGACCTTTGGTGGTATACCCAATGCTCCGTATTAACCGAGCGTACCTTGGAAAGATGACCCCAGGCTGGGCAGTTCTGGAGGAGTGAATATGACTGAAATCAATTGAGGGGACCCTGAGAAAGAGCCACAGTGCTGCTCACCATCTCACTCTCCCCACCAAATCATGGAGCTACAGAGAGGAGGAACTATCTTTATAAAGGAAAACTGTTAAAGTGCACAAACAGCATCAACCTCCTACCCACTGTCGCATTTTCCATGCTTTCAGAAGTGATGTGAGAATTATATTGAACCTTATATTATTATTTTTTTCTGCTGTGAGTATCAATTTTATTCATCCGGCTACCAAAATAGTGTTTTATTTATGTGGCCAGAATTACAACATGGTAGGGCTGGAAGGTTATTTAGAAATCATTGAAATTCTGTTAATGATGCAGTTTATGTGAGGTGAGGGCACTGGGGCCTACTGAAGCTATGTGCCCATCCAAAGACCAAGGCAAGAGCAGACCCCCCGGCCCCCTCTCCTGCCCTGGATATTGCTATAGCTTGGGATTACGTGCCCACAGAGAAGTATCCGAGCCTTCCTTAAAAAACCCAAAAAAACTGAAGAGGAGAGTATTCCAGGGGCTGCTTATGCTACACTTTTTAAAATTGGCTGAGATTTGGAGCAAGAGGTCAGCTGAAGTATTGACAATAAAATTTGTAAGGATGTCCATGGGTCTACTGCTTTCTCTTAGTCTCTTTTTTTCTGATTCATCTCTTAGGGTCTGACCTGGAAACATCCCATCAAAATAGATCAAATCTTCATCAAAGGAAATGCTTTGCTGAAGACTAACTTCTGGGTTTGGTCACAGATTGGCTGGGCTAACTCAGTTTTATGGGGCATCCAACCTTAGGTCCCCCACCCCATCCCGAATCATGACTGAGTTTTTTAAGAGGAAACCACTCAGTCTTTAGTCAAGGAAAATGGAATGAGTTGGAGGTGGGATTATTTCATTTATTTGGGGAGGGCCTAGCTTACCATATAGAACATTGCTTGAGCTTCCCACTTTCTTCTGTATGTATCATGGTTCACGAAGGATTTATCCTGCATTCATTTTCAACTGAGGCATCAAACAATAGATGTCAGACCTCAAAATGACTGAGGCAAATCCTTACGTGTAGAACTAGCCAAGGTAGTTCTGAGTCCACATTTTTAAACTTCTTTGCCAACTTCAAAGCTGAAAGAGTTGAGAGCAGGAAAAAAGGGGGGCATCTATGAGAAGTTTTTAAAGAGAGAGAGCTGTTATACTGTGAGTCCCCCATCTTTACCCAAATACACAGGGATGAGGGGGAGCTGACCTCCAATGCCATGGTTAGTGAGCCAGGAGACTGCTCAGAGAGCTTGCTTTGTAGCCTGAGTCAACCTGGGAGAGTTTAAGAGGTCTGTGAGCAGAATGGAGCTGAGTGCTTTGGGAGAGTCCAGCACACTTGAGTTCATCAGGACAAAGGATGTGTAAGGGTTTTCTGTGGCGGGATGACAGCCATGCTGGAGAGGGACAGGGAAGAAGAGCCAAAGTGAGCTGGAGAAGTTTGAAGTCCTGTTTCAGAAGAACTTCCAAAGGATAGGACCTCTCTTTGGACAACAGGAAAACTAGGAACCAAGAGTAGTGTGGTAACTGCAGAAACAGATCCCATGCCCATCAGGAGAGCGGCCTCAGATGGACACAGGAGAGTACCCAAGGAGGAAGGAGCCCACTTAAAACCTCCATCGAGCCCAGGGAGTGTTCCTTCCCCTCATTTCTCCTCAATTCCTACACCTAACACGCTAAAACCACAGTTAGCAAGGGTGGCAGAAGCAGAGCCAGAAAGAGAGAAGCTAAAGCTAGCCAACACCTCCTCCTAATGAGTGACTGGGGGCTGACCCATTATCTTCCCTAGAAGGTAGTACAAAGCAAGTTTACTTTGTATGCTCTGGGTTCCAGTGGCAAGTTATTCTTCATGTAATTTGGGTCCTAATTTTGGGTGATTTGTTTGGATTCGGTGCCTCGTTTTTAAAGCTCACTTTATTTTGTCAGATATATTAATGATAGTACTTCAGGATGTTCATAGGACCTCATATATATCATTTATTTGTTTTGATCCCTAATTTTCTTAATAGTCTGGTGATTTATCTGGCTGTTTTTTTATTCTTTTTAAGATTTATTTGTTTATTTTTGAGAGAGAGAGAGTGAGAAAGTGCATGCAAGAGCAAGCCAGCGGGGGAGGGGCAGAGAGCGGGAGAGGGGCATCAGGCAAGACTCCGTGCTGAGCACAGAGCCCAAGGGGAGACTCAATCCCATTACCCTGAGATCACTACCTAAGTGAAAACAAAGAGTCAAACGCCCAACCTGCTGTGCCACCCTTGGGGCCCGGTTGGTTCTTTTTTAAGAGTAAGACACTAACAAGTTGATGGTCATCCCACGGGGCAGGAACTGGGTCTGCACGTGATGAGAACACGGAGGCTGTGGCAAACTTTTTGCCTTGGAGGATCACCAGTCCTCAGCGTCTCTAGGACTTCTCCCTCTGGTCGCCGTGTTCTTAGAATGGTTCAGCAGTAGTTCTCACATTAAAGCTGCATCAGAATCATCTGGAAGGCCTGTTCCAATGGAGGATTGAGTCTTATGCCCCCAGCCTCCAAGTCTGTGATTCAGTAGGTCTGGAGAGAGACTCAGGAGAATGCACGTTTTTATCAAGTTCTGAGGTGATGGAGATATTGTTGGTCTGGGGACCACACCAAAAATCACCACCCGAAGCGCAGAGTTTCTCAGCCCGGGTACTCTTGACATTTTGTGCTGGAGAATTCTCCGTGGTGCAGGGCTGCTCTGTGTATTTGTAGGATCCCTGGCTTCTCCCCACAAGATGCAAGCATCAGCCATGTCTCAAAGCATTGCCAAACCACTGACGACCCTAAGGAGTCCTTGTGTCTCCCCCCCCCCTCCAGAAAATCAAAACCTCACTGTAAGCAAGCTGGGAGGCAGTGGCGCCCTCGAGAGTCTGACCCTTCTGTTGGGAGTCTATTTCACGCCCTTATTTTTGGCATTCCCTCTCACCAGTCTAATCTCATGCTACATTTGCACCTGTACATCTGTCTAAAGATAAGTCTCTTCAACAGGGGAGGAGCAGGCCAGGGTCCTGGGGAGGGAACCCGGGGGTCTGACCGACCCTCGCATGAACTTTCGACCCACGCTCCAGGGCTCTGAAGTTCTGCTTTCAGAACTGTCCCCTCTCTCTAGGGTTGGAGCCTTTCTGAGGGTTGGCAGAGCTAAGCAGCTCCCTTTCCTGCAAGCCCACAGGTCTGTTTTCCCGGGTCTGCGTAATCAGGTGCCGTTCACCCAACTGCTTTCCCGAGTCCAAGGTTCTGTTGATATCTTTCATCTGCTGTTATCTCTTCTCCCACTCTCTTTGTTTTTGTGGCTCTGTGCCCTTTTACACATTTATTTTCAATCTGGAATATTGTGAAGGAGCAACGAACAGCATGTGTGTTTAATCTGTCATTTCTTTCTTTTCTTTTTTTTTTTTTATTAACATATAATGTATTATTTGCCCCAGGGGTACCAGTCTGTGAATCATGAGTCTTACACAATTCACAATTCACAGCACTCACCACAGCACATGCCCTCCCCAATGCCGTTTCTAACCAGAATTCCCAGCTGCTTTTTGGACATAAGGTCTCGGTACAAGGGAGAAGAGAAAGGGCATACAAAGTATGTGAGTTGGGAGGTGTTATTAATGATTTTGGCTAAACATGAAGAAAAGAAATTTGAAGATATGAGATACATTCTATTCCTATTTCAATTTTTTTGCCTAAAGGCCTAATTGTTACACTTTGTTATCATCTATTCAATAAAAACAACATTTGTGGTAGAAGATAGAGTCCTTAAGAGACCCTGAAATATTGAGCAAGACAATATTTCTTAAAACCTTTTGTAAATGTCAGATATACACCCATGTTAGGTTATGATTCCTCACTTAAAAATATAAAGATTATAGGCCTTCATTTTACCCTTAAAATCAAAGCAGTATATTCTTACAGTAGACTTGCTTTCCACTTTGAAAATAACACTGGCACTAAGCCAAATAGCTTAGAAGTGAGAATTAAACCCCTCGAAGCATTTGGAGGTGGGTTGTTTGGTTTGTTTATTGTTGTTATTAATATTCTAGTCAGTGGAACCACTGGGCTGCTTCTCCAAATATGAACAATCTGAAATCCGAACACAATCCGAAAGTGCGATTTAGGTCTTAGTCAGACTTGCTCATGTGTAACTTTTCTTATTGTTGAAAGAGAACCCAGCTCATGACTTTAGTGGATCAGGTGGGATTTAGCTGGAGGTAACCAAAGGGGATATTGAATTCAAATTCAATAATTAGGAAAATGACAAGTGAAAATTCTTCACAAATAAATATCTGGCTCTGGGAAAATTATCAGATCCTTCAGGAGTCAATCTCTCCTGGTAGAGGAATTGTAAAAATATCACAGCTGAAATGGACTACATGTCCTACAAATCCAACTTTGACTTGACACGTGACTTCCTTCTGAGCTTTCTACAGGTACAGCCATATGTGACAAAATGCCCTCCGGCTGCTTTAAGAGCTTTGTGGATGTTTGAATGTTTGTTTGTTTATTTGTTTGTTTTGTTCAGTGCTTTTTGAATATAAGCACTTTGAAAAATTTGGGTTAGCACATGTTTATTAAATATAAATTCATATGCCCATTGCATTATGACTTACTTGAATCCCAGGATATAGACAGACCACAGGATTTCTGCTAGAATTGTGTAGTGTCTGGTGCTTTCAAGCTAACAGGCTCTAAGAAATAATGCGGTGTTCTTGCCCTTGATTTTCAAAACACCTGTTGACTTACCCTCGTATATGGTGCAACTGCAATGTGCTAAGATGGAAAGTCCATGGAAAATGTAGGAGGAGGAAGAAGAGGTCAAAGACATACTATAGTATGTTGAAAGTATACATCCAGATCTAGATCTAGATAGACTATATAAAATCTATATTCCCTATAAATATAAATATATTATACAATATATATAAGAATAACACACATATATATAAAAAGCAAGCCAAATGCAAATATAGTTTAGAGTGTCAGTGAAAACTTGGAGATGAAGAAGGTATCTATGAGAAGAATTTGTCATAAAAGCCAGTGGAGTATGGTGGCAGAATCACTAGATTAGGCATTTGGTGATCCAGCTTTGTGACCTCCAATATAAATCATCTGGCTCCTCTAAAATCACATTTTTTTTCACTTGTAAAATGAAGGTAATATCTGTCTTAGCTCTCAGGAGTCTCTGAGGACTTATTGCAATAACGTATGTGACACCACTTTATAAGTTATATATATTATATGAATGTAAGTTGTTAACAAAAGCAGAATCATAGGAAAATAGAACTGGTGATGCCCATAGGAGGTTGTTTGGTTCATTTATGTGCCTAAGCCACTCAGGAGAGTGACTTACCTGTATATGCCTTTAACGTATTTTGTGGTATTTCAATTTTCTCCAAACGTTTAAAATTATATTTATTAACATAAGGCATAGCACTTTTTTAGTATGAAATAGTTTTGAAAATAGTTTTAAATCATTTCCAAGTAACCATCTATCACATTAATGGGATTCTTCTTACACAGATGGTATTACTGAATTCCGTAGAGATGAACTTCCAGAGTAGGGTCCCTTGATAGACTTTGGGGGAACTTGGTGGCTTTGCTGAAAGTACATGTGAAAGTGTGTATATGTGCTAGGGGAGATTTTCTGGGAAGCCTATACAGCCCTGGGATGAATGTGCTCCAGGTAGTCTGTGCCCCTCCAGGACAGAGAAAATGTCTTTTTCTGGGAGGGGGAAATGAAATTAAAATTTAGAAATTATAACTTACGTTCACTGAGGGCTCAGTACAGCCAGGCACTGTGATAACTCACAGCTTTTGCTCTTTGACTACGTTCCTGACAAAATCCTGAGAGAGGAAAAGATCCACAGCACCTTTTAGGAAATGCTCAAGTCCAAGTATGTGTCATATGAAGGTGCATACACTGGGCCAGAATTTTTACATTTTTTTAGAAAGGTAAGTTGATGCCTTTATCATACATTAAACCATAAATATATCCAAGTGGTTCTGAGACATTGCCTCATAATCGTAAATGAATAAATAAAAGTTTTAAAAAGATTCCCATTCGTTTGTTCCATACAAGTCAGATTATGATGTAAAAAAAGCTATGAAAAAGCATTTTCTTTTCCTAACTTTTAGGATTTTGGAATTGCAGGCAAGGGATCGTACACTTGTAGTCTTGCCATCTTCATTTAGTAAATGAGAAAATGGCTTTGGGAAGTTAGGAATAGCCCTGGTCTGCACAGCCAGCAGGTGACCAAGCAGACTTACATTCCAGTCTTCTGAGTCCTGGTCTATGATATTTTAAGAATTTGATGCAGAAGGACGATGAGAAAGCCTAAGAGACACAATTTGGTCTTAATTCACAGCTACTACCAGCCATCCACCTTATTGTTCTTACTGTGTCTATGGATTTTCATTTTCCCTAGCAACCATAACCAACTAGGTGACAAGAGTGTGGGAGAAGGAAGACAGAGGCAGAGTCCAACCCATTTCTAGAATCCTGAAATGCTAATGGGAAAGCTGACCATCCCGTTTTAGGTGAGTTGGTGGCCAGTCCATGAGCTCTTCCCAAGAAGAATTCGGAGTTCACGGAACATCCATAAAAGTATTTCTTGAAGACCTACTATGTGTTACATACTCTTCCAGGCACTGGTCATGCAATGAAATGTATGAAATTCTCTACTGTGGTAATATACAAATAACCACATACCCAGAGTACACTTGATACCTTCACATAGAATTTGGAAAAAAGTTAAGACCACAAGATGGACTCTCCTTAGCTAATAATAGCTTCATAGACATATGTGGGTCTCAATTCCAGGAGAGGGGGCTTTCACAGGAAACCAGAAGAAAGAGAGAAATCCCTTGAGTTGCTGTTCCTATTATCAGGCAACAGTATTAATTCACCATGCTCTCAAAATATTCGGAAAAGAGAAACAAGTCAGGGAATCCATGAAGGCAGGATGAGGGTCGCTGACAGGAACAAGATCAGCTAAGATTCCACTGAGTCATCAGCGAGGCAGAGCCAGAGAGGGCCCCACGTGGGCCAGGTAAGGGTAGAAGTGGAGGAGATACACAGCTGGGAGCACGGGACAGAGGCCCGGCCCTTCTGAAACTCGAGTCATGGCGTCAGCAATCAAAAGCGGACTGAGAGAAAGAGACTGACCCCCCAGTGGGGTTCTTTTTCTGCCCAAGGCCAGACTGCAGGCTGAGACAGCATGGCTGCAGTTGAAGTTTGGGAACCAGACATTTGCTCGTGGACCATCGGAACAGTGAAAGCAGAAAGAACTTATATCATGATCCAAGAAGATTCCGTGAAACTGTGGGGATGGACGGGACAGCTGAGCTGGAAAGTGTTCAGAGTACATTATGGGACGAATGATTGTGTGAACAAGCTGGAAACGTACCAGCTACTCATAATATCATTTCTATATTAACATGAGCTGTGTGTTCTAAGCCACCAATGTCAAAACAGAAATTTTAAGGAATTCTGGGCTGGAGATACTTGAATTACAATTTGTCAGTTGCGGAGGCTGCCGCCAAGACCCACTAGGTGGCAGTGTGGTCGTGATTTGCAGGTAAACACAGATCAGACCGGAGCTGAATCTCAAGCTATTAGTTTTTTCTGACATTTAGAAGTTCACAATAGAAAATGTTCCTGGAATAATGGATGGAAAGTCAAACAATGACTACCATGTGAGCAGCCATTGACATATAAAATAAAACTGTTTTACAAGTAGTTAACAATGGAGCATTTATAAAAAGTCAAAACAGCAGTGTCGTCTGCTAGGTTTTTAAATGATTCTTTTGATAGGTGAACATTAGATATATCTAAAATAGAGATAGGTGATAGAAGACGACAATGGATACCTCTCTCCCAGCCCTTACAAAAACCAGGCGCCCTAGATGCATCTAGTAAGCCTCAAGGGTTTTCTGGACCAGGTTTCACTTCCTTCATACCAATCCAAGTTCCCTATTGCTTTTGGAGATGCCATTGGAGACCATTCCCTGACAAATGACCTCCTATGACCATCTTACTTCATTTTTTGCATTCGTATTTCCCCCCAATTATGTACAAAGCACACTAACATTTTGCATTGTAAAATTTCCCTGTTCTTTCTTGTTTCTTGGATTGCTGCTTATTAGCTGTGTGATATATGGCCCATTACTTAACCTCTCTGTGCTTCTTTTTCTTTATCTGTAAAAGGGAATGATGATAGTATTAACTTCTTCAGGTTATTGCAGGACTGGCATGAGTTAATATAAGAAGAGATTAGATTAATTGGTCACATGGTAAACATCATGTAATAGTCTGCTCTCAACCAGAAAGTAAAGTGAGAAGGAAGAAACTGCATTCTGGTTTCCTTTTATTAATGCCTTTTAAGGGCTGGATATATAGCATATATGCTCAATAAATATTTAAATCAACGAATAAGTAAATGAATGACTAAAATGTGATGGTGCTCTGAGATGCACAGGGATGACTTAGTAAATACAATCCAGCCCTGAACATTTGAAACATCTTTTTTCTCTTAAAGATTTTATTTTTAAGTAATCTCTACATCTAATCTGGGGCTCAAACTCACAACCAGGAGCTCAAGAGTCATCACATGCTCCACCAACTGAGCCGGCCCGGTGCCCCAGGAGCATTTAAAGAACATATTAATGCATGATTAAAGTTAGAACACTTCACAAATAAGCCTTTAAAATATTTCTTTACATTTTAGATTGATCAAATGTTATTAAATATCAGGATAAGAGTTTAAAAAGATTAGGTGAATCCCCAAATAATGATTTTTTAGAAAGATTTTATTTTATTTATTTGAGAGGGAGAGAGCACAAGCAGGGGGAAAGACAGGGGGTGAGAGAAGCAGACTCCCTGCTGAGCAACGAGCCTATGTGGGGCTTGATTCTAGGAGCCCGGGATCATGACCTGAGTTGAAGAAAGATGCTTAACTGACTAAGCAATCCAGGCACCCCCTCCCAAAATATTGATTTAAAATAGTAGACATTTTTGGTTAGAAATTATCTTGAGATAAATAGGTTAACCCTTTTATTTTTGGACTAGAAACCACACTTTTAAATTCAGTATGGTTTTTTGTTTGTTTGTTTGTTTTTCAGTATTTTGCTTCCCCAGTTTGGCAAAAGCCATTACTATGAGTATATTAAGTATGGTTGATTTTGCGGTTAAAAACATATGTGAGGAATACTTTTGATATTTATATTTTGGAATGGTTGCATCCATTTATATAATATTGAAGCATAATTTTTGGAACTGCCTTCTTTACCATCAAAATATAAAAATGTATGTTTAGATCTGTACTTAGCTTTTTTCAAATTGTGAAGCACTTACTTCGCTGTTTGCACCAATTTATTGTGTGCTTCCTTCCCCTTTGACACTATTTCTCTTGCCTTGAAGAAACAAAGTTAAAACTCTATGTATCAGAAAAATTAGTCATGGGGTAGAACAAGTGATCTTTTAAAAATATCAAGTCAAATTTTAAATTCAAAAGATCTGAACATTATTCTTGAAAATAGCTACAACTAAAATAACACGTATTACATTTTGGAGAAAAATTTTTGGAACTGGAAAATGTTAATCCACGCAAAAAACTGGCCCAGACGCAGTAACCTAGTGTGATTTATGTACAGCATGCACACAAGAACTGATCCATTCTTTTTGCCACCCTGGGACCTTCCCATGCAAGCTTGCCAAGGAGTCAGGGTGTTTGTCCTTGTTTTAAATGATAATCTTGTCATTTTTAAATTAAATATATTTTTATTGCCCTAAGCGCCAGTGTAACCTTAAGTGAAATCGCAGGTACCATTCGGCCACAGAGAACTGTGTGTATTCACAAACAAGAGTTGTGCAAGGTTTCTAGTTTGGCAGAAATCTCATTGCAGTTCAAGCTAGGATCTATGTATTTCTTTGCACTTTTGGTGCAGTCCAGTCCTGAGATTTTTCTTTAAATACCATGGCTTGAGTGGGTTTGACAACATGAGGGACATTTGTGATCTTGGCATGAGTAAACTGAGGGGAGATATGGAGCCAAGAGTGCTGCAAAGAAACTGAGGGATAAGAAAATGTAGGCTGGGAGGATGGTGTGGTTTTTATAAAGATGAGGTGCTGGGAAGGGGGAGAAGAATTAGCTGACGGAGATCTGAGGTCATGGCCGGCTGTCCAGTGGTGGTTGTAGCTGGAGAGAGGTTCTACAGCAAGGTTGCAAACTGGTGCAAGGGAAATATCTTAGTGTGCTGGAGGAGACTGGCTTCAGACACAGAGGGGCTGCTACAATTTTCCCATTGTAGCAAAAGAGAGGGAAGAAAGTCAAGGTCAGATACAAGCAGCTGGTGGATTAAGTGACTGGAATATAATCCTCCTGTGTATTTCCCCAATAAAGTCCAAGACAGTCACAGTTGATGTATTAGGTTTATAACCTCAAATTTGCTACAGGGTTTCAGCATTTAAACATATTTTAATGTATCTTTGATGCATGCAAAAGCATGTTTGCCATGCATGTGTAAGTTAGGAAGTATACGTAGTACAGGAAAGTCCTGGGCTCCTTCCACTCACTTAAAAAGCTGCACTTTAGAACTTGACCACAACCATTCACATGCTTGGGTGCTCCTTCCTGACCCTGTTGCTCCGACTTCTCTCCGGAAGTAGCCAAGATTTTGAAATGTGGGTCATAACATTAGTATAAACTGGTGGTCCATTGCATCCTAATGCTTTCCTGCATGATTGTGTCATGAGGGACAACAAGCAGTTATAGTGTTAAATGGACTTGGATCAATTAGCAATTCTAATAGATGCTGCATATGATTTAATACAGAATTTTGAATAGCTTGTATTCAATTCCTTTAAAATTACACTATGAAAAAGGGGTCTTACGAAAGATGATAAACAAAAGGAAGATGGTTTGAATAAAACTTCCACATGCACTTGACTCATGTTTGAGTCACATCCAAAGCCATAGCACAGGTGTGACTCAGTCTATAAACCCTGCTGGCAGGAAATACCACATTTATTTATTATTTTAAATCCACATAAAATCTTCTCCAAGCTCCTATGCTGCCAGACAGGTGAGAAATTCAGTCTTAGTCATTAAGGTTGCAGAAGAATCGAGAGAGTGTATGTGGTGCTGACAAAAAGGGGGAAGACTGTTTCCTCTGTAGTTCATCATGGTCGTCTTCTCCCCATGCTTTATACTCATGCCCTCTGCCACCATGCCACATGGAAGCCAGCCAGCCTATCCTTGAACCCCAGCCTCGGTGGAGCTAGGGCACCTGTAGACCCCTGTGCAGAATGGCCATGTCTCTGGGGCTCTGCCCTGAAGCTATGCTCAGAATCCTGCACGTAGAACTCCACTCTTTTCCTTCTCTGTTGAAATCTTTCCACCTGCCTCTGCCGACCTCAAAGGCACTACCTCCTCTCACCTCTACCCCTGCCGCACTTACCCAAATAACACCAAGGAGGTCAGGCTTTCACAAAACCCAGGAAAATTCTCTGGGTTTTGTTGTTGTTGTTGTTTTTCAAGTGGCTTATGCTTTTCATTCTGAGTTGAAGGAACACAGTCCTGGGCCCCATTTGAAATTGTCAGTGGGAAAAGAGGGGAGGAGGGAAACACATTAAACAAATTACTAACCTCAGCGAATAATCCTGCAACATTTCTATATAAGGCATGGGCTTCTTATTAAAGAAAATGTTTTTGTGTTTTTTCAAGAAAGAAAGAAGAGGAAAGCTGTGTTCTATGTGATACTGGATTTTGACCTTGTGTGACTATTGAGAAAATGGAGATGCCCCCACCTAGCTCATCTCCCTCATTGTAGGACTAAGACGACTGAGTTCCAGAGATAACATGGTGTAGTAGAGACAACAAAGGTTTTGCAGTTAGCAGAAGTTAGCTTCCCAATTTGGTGCCTTATTAGTTCAGTGATCTTGGGCAAGTTATACAGTCTCTCCGAAATGCAGCGTCCTCATCTGTAAAGGGGGATCACGACACCTATCTTACAGGGCTGTCAGGAGGTTTAAGCCCAGATATGCGGCATTTGAGAATGCTAGTCTTGTTGCCCTGGTTCACAGCCAAAGACGAAGGCTGTGGCAGATCCAGATGACATCTCCAGTTCTCCTGCTTCCCGCACACTTCCTTTCATGTTGCACCATCAGTGCAGTCCTCTGAGAAAGGCCGTGAAATATGGAGGACCAGGCCCTATCAACAGGAAACAAACCTGTTACCGGCAGACAGATGGTATGCACGCTCGGTGCAAAGAGGACATGGCATTTATCAATCAATCCTTTTCATTGAAAAGACTCATAATCTTTGCAAAAACACTTGGCTGCAGCAATCGCCTTTGTCTCTGAGCTCCGGGGAGGGGCCGAGGCCCGACAGTAGCAGAGGGTCAGGCTCCCAGCTGCTATTTTTCTCAAGCTCACTTTCCCATCCCCAAAGATGAGCCAAGTGGTCAGTAGGCAGTTGACCAGCGGCATTTGTCATGCTCCAGGGTGAATGGAAATGAGGCCAAGCTTGTGAATTCTCTCCCCTCATGAGTGGGTATGCTCCAGAAAGGGAAAACAATGTGCCAAGACTGATGAGCCCAGCCCTGATGCTGGCCAAGCAACTGTCCAACATGTATGACCTGTCCCCAGGACAGGCACAGCCCTGCCCAGTCACCACCAAGGAGATAATCCCATTAGCGAATCTTCCTGCCAGTACCACCACTATCCTGCTGAGTGAAGAACAATGTACTTATTCTTACTATGTGTTTTAGACTTAAGCAAATCAGATCCATAAATATTAATTCATTTATTCACTCAACCAACATTGTCTAGCAGGAGATTTTCTTTTTTTACCCCCCTAAGCTTTTACTTATTTATTTAATTTTTTAAAATTTAATTCTTTTTTTTTTTTTAAGATTTTATTTATTTATTTGACAGGCTGAGATCACATGTAGGCAGAGAGGCAGACAGAGAGAGAGGAAAGGAACTAGGCTTCCTGCCAAGCAGACCGCCAGATGCGGGGCTTCATCCCAGAACACTGGGATTATGACCTGAGCTGAAGGCAGAGGCTTTAACCCACTGAGCCACCCAGGCGCCCCAAAATTTTACTTATTTATTTGAGATAGAGAGAGTGTGAGTGGGGGGAAGAGTAGAGGGAGAGAATCTCAAGCAGACTCCACCGTGAGCACAGACTCTGATGCAGGACTTTATCCCAGGAGCCTGAGATCAAAACCAAGAGTTGGACTCAAATAACTGAACCACTCAGGTGCCCCAAACCTAAGGTTTTCCAAGTTAACCTTATCAAACACGTGCTCTGTGTCAGTGGATTTCTATGCACTACCTATTAAAATGAAAGCTAACATTTATTAAAACAATGCATTAAGCACTTTACGTGAGTTACAACTTTAATTATCAGAAAACACTTAGGAGCTATTTTCTTGTATTCTGCTTTACAGTCGAGGAAAACGAGGTTCGGATTGCTAGGCACACACCGTGGTAGACCTGGGGTTGGAATCCTGATTTTCCTGTGTTCAATCGATGTATGATACCACATCCTATGGTACAACTCAGTGCATGCCAGTATCTCTGGGAGAATTTCATTCTAAAAAAGGAAGAAGGAATTGTAATGACAACTATAGAAGACAGACCTGGTAATAATAGTTATAGAGGTTAGACCTGGTAAGTGAAAGTAACATCTCTGATAATTGATCCTGTTTGTATATTTGCCACAGGTAAAATGGGCATCTCATAGTGATTTCTCTTCAGAAATATCCAGAGGAAAAATCCACCATATTTTCACATGCTACAGACTAGTAGTCTTAAGCAAGCACGTAGTAGAATATAGTCATTTCCTGCCTGAAAATGAAGTAATCAATCTTGCTATAGTAGGTAGTGTTCTATACTTGCTCTAAAATGCAAGTGTATTGATTCCTAAGCTGGAAAAGTCATTCTCTAAAATGCTGGTCATAGCTCCTAAAAATTCAGCTATTCACATTAATATTGGGGGAGTGCCTGCCTACTCACTCTTCTTCACATCTGTATATGCTGCCCAAACACCTGACAATGTCTTTGGTGATTCTTTGGTTCTCTGTGCCAAAAGGGCAAGTTAACTGCTATACATTGTGACCCTTTGAGGGGGAGGTAGTGGTTCCTTGTGGTTGTCAGAATCTGGATATGTAACGTACCCTTTACCAAATTTCCACCCCTCCATTCATGATGTGGTATTTGCACCTTGCTACCCCATCCTGGGAGGAACTGGGTACAGGCCTGGTTTCCAGCCACTTGGTAAGTGCCCCTCAGGCAGTGTTTGTACTCCCAAGGGTTTACATAAAGTTTTATGACTCAGCTATAAAGCACTGAATGTAAGTTATAGTCAAACCTTCACTAGACCATCAGACGCTTACCACCACCAGCAAAGAGGGTAAGAGCAGCTGGGCGCAAACTACAAGTTGGAGAGCGTTAGTTTTCAATGCTACCAGCATGCACCATCTGCCGCTTGCACTGAGTGGGCTCCTACATCCACAATCACACTGTCTTCTTTCCAAACTCCTCTTTCAGAAAATAGGACTTCTAAGGGCTAATTTCCACTGTTACCTTCTGTAACAGGTGCTTGGGTATTGAAGAAAGAACATCAATAGCACAGACATGAGTTCCAATTCAATGTAAGATGTTGGTCTTTCCGATTTAAATATTCTATATAAATTTCTAAGTCGATTTCTCTCAGCTTATATGATCGAGTTTATCCTCCTAATGTAGCTCCTCAAAGGTCAGAGGATTCTTAAGATTGTGAAGATTTTCCCGTATCACTACATGATATGCTGCGGAGATATTTGGTACACATGATTTTATCCTCCACTAAACTTATTAGGGATCAAGACTTCTCCTTCAATATGTACCCAGTCTATAATGCAGAAGTGGCCACATGATAGGTGTTTGGTAATACTATATTTGTTTTCTATTGCTGTCTGACTCTTGATTTCCACTCAAGTCTTGACCTCATGGTTGTGAGTTTAAACCCTGCGTCGGGCTTCATGCTGAGCTGTGTGTGGAGGTCACTTGAAAAAAAAAAACAACGGAGGTCAGACATCCAAAGTGAGTCTCCCTGGGCTGAAGTCAAGTTGTTGTCAGGGCTGGTTCCTTCTGGAGGCTCTAGCGGAAAAACTTTCCTTGCTTTTTCCAACATATCTTGGCTTGGTGGCCCCTTTCCTCTATCTTCAAAGCCCACAGCATAGCAACTTTAAATTTCTCCCAGACTCGGACTCTCTTGCTTTTCTCTTTCACTTACGAGGACTCTGGTAATCAGATTATGCCCACCTGGATTATCCAGAATAATCTCCCCAAGTCAAGGTCAGCAGATGAACAACCTTAATTCCATCTACAGCCTAATTCTTCATTGTTAAGTAATATAATATATTCACCTTTTCTGGATGTTTGGGGCATGGACATCTTTGGGGAGTTGCTACTCTGCCTTCCACAAACATGATTCAATTAAGTAAACACAAAAAGAGTTAAAGTAAAATCAGAAAGGATTCTCAAAAATCTTGTTTTTTAATTCCACAAAAATTTTCTGGAAATTCTAAAGGAAGAAAATACTAGATCTGATGCAATTTGATATTTTGGTCATATTTATATATATTTACCATTTTGATACATTTTTTTTCTTCAGCTATTGTAGTCAGCCATCTGGCATCCTTTATGATGAAGTTCAAGGTTACATTGCTCCAAATTGTGTCTCTTCTTGAATCTTTTTTCCCCCCTGAAGATGTCTAATTTCCCTGATGCAGACAGACCTCCAGACCAGGTGTATCATCTTTGAGTGAAATCTGTCTGGAAGCAAAATATGATGTCAGAAGCATTAAACTGTTTCCAATACATTTGGACCATATGAGGTTTTTGGTTTCCTGTAATAATTGAGCCTTATTGACATTAGAATCCACAAACTCTCCACATTAATGTTTGTTTATTACTTGACAATTTGCTGTCAAGCAACCAAGCAAGAAAGGAAGCTACATGGTAATAATCAATATGGTCGATCACTTTATCTTGCTTTAACACAACACATGACATCAGAATTGTTCAGCTAATTGACAAGCTAAACTATTTGATGGACAATGCAAAATGGTAAAACATTAATGACTTTTAAGTAAGTAAAGACACAGTAGGAAGACCTAGTTTTCCTTTTTTTTTTTTTTTTTTTATGAGAGACTGGGAGAGGGGCAGAGGGAGAGAGAGAGAATCTCAAGCAGACTCCCCACTGAGGGTGAAGCCTGTCACAGGGCTCGATCACCCAGCCCTGAGATCATCACCTGAGCCAAAATCCAGAGTCCGACGCTCAACTGACTGAGCCACCCAGGTGCCCCTACTTTTTGTTTTTAATTCAGGTTTTAGTAGTTGGTTGGTTTGTTGTCTCCTGTCACTTGAAAACTTACAGAGATTTGTTAGATGAGAAATGGAAGCTTAAGTTGCCTCCAAATTAAATGAAGGCCACTCTGGTGATTGAAGCCCACTCTGACCGAAAATTCCAGTAACGTTTCCGTTATACACAGGGGGGGTGAGGATATTCCAGGGGACTACATTCCATGGCACACAGGTAGAGGTGTATCTGTAGTGAGAACCTGGTGTCCGTGCAGACTAGCTTCCGTTTGTTCATGAGCAAAGCCCTGGAAGGTGTTTGGTGCACTACAAGTGGTGTCCGCAGTAGCCCTTGTGAGTGGGACGTTTGTTACAGTGGCAGGTTGTTAGATGCATGGAAACATGCTCTTTGAAAGCCTTCCAGAAAATAAATGGCCAAAGGATGCCATTTCACTCTACCTTCTCTACTTTCTTTGACCCTGATAACTGGATGATATATTAAAATGTGTAGTTGTGTGCTTTCTACACACAAACACATTTTCAAATTCAGTTCAATAAATTCCAGATATTCACAAGCTATTCCTGTTATCCCATCAGTAGACTAAACTTGGCAGGGAAATAAAGAGTTCCTACAAACCCAAGCCCTAGACATGTCTCTTGACTTAATATGAAACACTAACCTGGTCTTTGGACAGGGATTCTTAACCTCAGGCTTATGATAATTGGACGGTCCAAAACGATATTGGGGATATTGGGCCAACAGTGAATTCTCTACAGATGTAGGGAAATTTTGTGACTATGATAGCATTAAGCTTTTTCCGGGATGAGGAGTCATAACTTTCACCAGGTTCTCGTATGACCTTATATATAAAATATAATAACAAATAAAGTAAAATAGCTCAGGACCAGAAGTTTAGAATCTTTTTTTCCTCCACCACGATGTTGCTTACAAACCTCAGAAAAAAATGTTTCAGGTTCATGATGAAATGTTTTTTGGTTCCCATGAATAAACTGAGCTTCAGCTTTGGAAAATTAATGTGAAATCATAAAAATGTAATTGCTAAGCAACCTGTGCATTAAGCATCATTTTCAATTAATTTTAGCTAAGAATTGGGCTATTAATTTTAATATCTTACAATCACATTTATAATTAAAGATAATCACTTTAAAACTCACTTTAGAGCCTCTCCAAACCATGGCATGTTTTTGTTTATTCAAGGATTTCTCTCTTTTTAAAACTTTGAAGCACCATATTGTCTTGACAGACTTCCAGAATACTGGAAATGTACAGTCTTTTCTTTAATGATAGCTTAAAAAGTGAGACTCTATTGTTAAACAAAAAAAGGGAAATTATTTACCCAATATTCAATATATAGTAAGTTTCATATGAAACATGATATTTTAATTTACTTTAACTCTTTTGGATCTATGGTAAGAAGCTAAATTGCTTCCTTGAAAGGTAGCAGTAACATATATTCTTAAAATTTTATAAAATTATCAAAGTCTTTATCTATAGTGTATAAAAGAAAATGTTGACCATGTTTTGGTAAGTAAGCACATAGTCTGTGAACCTAGAAAATTCAGACCATACTGTGGGGCCTTGATTCAAAACTATTAGGAACAAAACGTTGACTTTTCTAGAATGGAGTTAAGTCAGTAATTTTAGGAAACTTCTAGGGGAAAAAACTTAACTTTTTGGAGATGATGATGGACTTTGATTACTTCTGTGATTATTGTTATTGATTTTTTAATGTACTTTTGGTTTTTTGGGGTAATGTTATATTGAATCTGGTATAGAATGCAATTTCAGGGATGCATTATCAATAGCTCTCAGAATCTTTTTTCAAATAACCTTTTTAACTTAGAAAAGATTTCATTTCACTGAAAGCTCAGGGCTTGTTCCTGATGTCCCTTTGGTCAGCCTGAAATCTCCACAACTCAGTATCTGAAGTGAACTACCCGTACCGTAAGTCATCACCAAGAGAATGGAAAGGATGTTTTCTCGTCACACAGGACTTTGTCTGAAAATGCTGGTCAGTACAAAAATAAGATACCAATGGATGGGTAAAGAAATGATTAAGTAATAAAAAGCATGTCTCTGTGGTACTGTGGCGAAGCTTAATGTATCCTACAGCCCCAGTTTTTACGCTGCTCACATTTTCCTCTCCTGGGGTCAGAAAATAAGTACTTAGTCCCGAGGGCAAAGGAGAGGGGTGCGGTGCGAGCTAGGCAGGTTAGAGTCTAGGAGTCCTGAGAAGTGGTGGTGAACTGAAATAACAGGACAGAAAGTGCTAGTGGAGGACAAATCACCAACACAGAGACAAGGGCATCTTTTCTACTCTGAGAGAGAAGTCTGCTGGACCCCCCCAAGGCAGCAGATTGCCCTCAGAGAGGAAAATATTTCTGAGTTTGTTTTCTTCCTCTTATTAACAATTTATTTTTCTTATTGTAGAGTACCAACTATTCATTGCAGAAAATGTGGTAATACCTAAAAAAGAAAATTCACCCCTAACCAGCCCAACCAGTAAGGATAATAGCTAACATGTGGTTATTTTCTCCCTAGTATTTTCCCGACATGGACATCTCTAGCCACCTGTTTGTTGGCACACCACCAAATTCCTGGAATCTAATTTGTAATCCAACTTTATTCTCTTAATGTTTTATACGCTAACATTTTTTCCAGAGACACTGACTGACTTCTCGCTTTCCTGGGCCTTGGTGGGCAACCCCTCCATTGATGCCACCCCCCCTTCCCATTATACATAGTCTCCAAAGACAGAAAGAGGAAAGGAAAGAAGGAAGGAAAAAAAGGAAGAAGGAAGGAAGGAAAGATTTGCTTTGGCTTAGGACATTTTCCTCTGCTATTTCAGGACACTGACCCCCACTACACCTAACTTACACCCTCCATCTTCCCTATCAAAATTCCTGCACAATTTGTTTATAACTAGAACACAGAGTAGTATACAAATGGAGGAAGAAAACATGCTTCATTGATCTAAACCTGGGCTGTGAATAATTTTCCACCAAATTAATCAGTCCGTTTGCTTTAAAATTTCTTGGTTAGGGGGAGGCTGATGATCAAGTTATAGGAGGCTGATGATCATAGTTAATAAGCACTTAATAAATAAATTCCTAATTGAGTTGAATTTTATGAGTTTTTTGTGGGGGGTGAAGGGAGGAGAAAGAGGCCTGAAGAGAACAGGAAGGCATCAGATGCCTCTATGGAGGTGGAGGCCGTGGGCCATGGGGTCCCACTCAAGGGAGAGAAATGTTAGGACAAGGGGCCTAGGCATGAAAAAGGCAATCAAAAAACTTGCCAATCTCTTTTTTCTTCAGTCAGACAGAAGAAAGCAGACACCCCACCATCCAACGAGACATTCCTGTGAGACAGCCGTGGCAACAACTTGTCACCTTGTCCTGCCCGGGAGGGTGTTCCTCATGCTGAAAGGGATGGGTTGGATGAAAAGGGATGGGTTGGTCTAGACAGAACCATATTTGGGTGGGTGATAAGAATTCTCTAGGCAGGACAGCTGTCTACAAAACTATGAATGAGATTGGTTTGGGGGAGTCGGGAATAGGGAGAAAATCCATGTATCCTGAAACTGCTCCCCCCTTCCCAGAGATAGGGGCATAGGGATGCTGTGAGTCCTCTGTGCCTGGCCCATGGCAGGCACTTGACATGTGTTCACTGAATGAGTAAACAGAAACGGACCTTCTAAGCCCCTCCTTACAGGGAGGAAGTAAGAATTTGCCAGCGTCTTCGAGCGGTAAAAAGGAAATCAGGCTGCCTGTTTTCACAAATGCACATAGGGAGCACAAGAAGGAAAGACAGAGAACAGATTCTCCTAACTGGAACTCAAAAATTCTCAGTATCTGTCATGAGTCATGGATTTTGTCTTATTCTCAAGTTGAATGTTAGGACACTCAGATAAAACAGTTCTATTAGTGCCATGAGACGGGTTATAGATAAGTCTAGAGGGGTCAAAAACAAACTAGGTTGTTAAGAGAAGCTAAATATTTTCCATTTATCTTATTGTGATAGGCAGCCATTGAAGTTTTTAGGCAAGAAAATGACTTCATTAAAAATTAATATGGTGATTTTATGAAAGAAAGGAGGGGTCAGTTTCTGTCAAGGAGCAATTTTTTTAAAGAAGCTATATTAATGAATAAAGATATTAAGGCTTTATGAGTAAAAGCCTATTAAAATTGTTTCAGCAGATGGTTTTACTTATCGCATCTTAAAACTCAAGTGTGACTCACAGCTTAAGGGGTTTTGAGTTGAAACCTCTTCACTTTGTGACTTTTCTTACCACCAATTCTCATATTTAGAATTGCAAATACAGTCCAATCAAAAGGGTCCTAAATACTCATCCTATCAACACCAATACTAATGTCAAGTGAATAGGACAATGTAGCTACAGTTGAGTGAAGGTCCTTGAAGACTATGAAATTTTCTCTTTCTCAAAACTTATCATTCCAGTAGGATCTTCATGAGCACTGAGCTAGAAATTAAACATTTTGAAGAGTTCATTCTTATTTTGAATGAAATTCACAGTTTCTATAAGCAACAAAGAAAGCTTATGCTACTGGAGGGAGAGTTACCTTTAACAGACATGGCTTCCTTCTGAGAGTTTTAGGGCTTTTTTCATCAAGGTGCCTCAGCAAAAAGGATTAGCATGATATATAGCTTACCTATCTTTGGTTTATAATTCTTTAAAAATAACAAAGTTGGAGGAAGTTGAAACATTTTTCATTTTCCTGTGTTTCTTTTTTGTTTGCTTTTATCAAGGTGTAATTGACATAGGACATTAAGTCAGTTTCAGGTGGACAATGTAATGATTTGGTATTTGTACATATCACAGAACAATCACCAGAGTGTCTAGTTAACACCTACCATTATACATCCTTACAAGTTTGTTTTTTCTTGTGATGAGAACTTTTAAGATCTACTCTTTTAGTAACTTTCAAGTATGTGATACAATAATGCAAACTACTGTGGTCATGCTGTACATCTCGTCATGCTGTACATCATATCCCATGACTTATTTACTCTATAATTGGAAGTTTGTATATTTTGACTCCCTGTACCCATTTCTTCCAACCACCATACCCCACCTCTGCTACCACCAATCTGTTCTCTGTATCCATGCACTTGTTACTTTGTTTTTCCTAGCTTCAACCTATAAGTGAGATGATGTGTATTCTTGTTTCCTATTGTTTCTGTGGGCAAAGAGCAAACAGGGAAGTGTTGGAGTACATACTTTTTGCTCCTCTCTTGACTCCCTTGGAGATCTCTGTGTTAAAGGATCCTCTGGTCTACATCCCTTTACCTTTGAAATTTTCAACTTCCTAGTTAAAAAGGCCGATGCTGTGCTCCAGCTTAACAGCTGATACAGAGGGCCCAGGGATGCAGACAGCAAGAGTAGACTGATTTGGACCCTAACAATATTTCCAATTCAGCTTTAATTTGATAGCTCTTCATTTTGGAGTTTGCTTAATGTATTTGCATAGCCACTGTAAAGCTAATATGCTGCTCCCTTCTTGGCTATCAGGTTTTTCTATGTAGGTACAATTGCTCAAAGTCAGAGTGGAGGACAAGAGCCTTCTAGAATCTAAGCACCTACACATATATGTTTTTGTTTTATTTATTTATTTGACATTTTAAGTTTGAAGTGAGCATCCAGAAATAAAATCTCATTTTTAAAATTTTTCTTTTCTTTTTCTTTTTACGTAATTTTTAGTAGGCTCCATACCCAGTGTGAGGCTTGAACTCACAACCCAGAGATCAAGAATCACATGCTCCACCGACTGATCCAGCCAAGTGTCCCTAAAAATCTCAAATTTTGTCACTGTTCTTGTTATAGGAAATAAGGGTATAATTTAAAATGATGTGATTTTAACTGAAGCTTAAGTCCTACAAGGCTCTGGGTGCTTGGCCCCAGTCTCCTCCCTCTCTCATCTCTCATCATTCATCCTCTCCCTGATCTGCCTGGCCATCCTGGCATGGTTGGTCCCAAACATGCCCAGAACATTCCACCTCAGAGGTTTTGTTTTGCATTTTCTGTTCCCTCAATCTGGTCTGTCCCTGCTGCCGATTTTTTTTTTTTTTTTTGACAGAGAGAGATCACAAGTAGACAGAGAGGCAGTCAGAGAGAGAGGAAGGGAAGCCGGCTCCCTGCTGAGCAGAGAGCTCCATACAGGTCTTGATCCCAGGGCACTGAGATCATGACCTGAGCCAAAGGCAGAGGCTTTCTTTAACTGAGCCACTCAGGCACCCAGGCCGATTTTTTTAAAATTGTGTTATGTTGTCACCATATCATACATCATTAATTTTTGCGGTAGTGTTCAATGATTTATTGTTTGTGAGTAACAACCAGCGAGGCTATGGTTTATTCCACTTAGATATACTCCTCAAGCATCTGCCCCTAGAGAAGACTTTGCTGATGCCTCTACGTAAAACTACAGTCCTGCTCCAAGATCACTCTCTAGACTCTTCCCCTGCTTACGTCTTCAAAGCACTTATCACTTCCTTTTGCTATACTTTGTATGTAATGATTTTCTGCCCCTCTGAGATCTGAATCATTAATGGTAGAGAAGGCTGGGCCAGAACAAGGCCTGGTACACAGTAGTAGGAGCTCATGAGGAATGTGTTGAATAAAAGAACAGTTTTTATCATAAGATTATACTTACTGTCCTTCCCATAGATGGTACCAGAGGCACTAACAGCCTATTGGTTTTCTCTCCCCCCCACCCAATGGTGAAGTTCATCAAAATGAACTTCAGTCCAAAATATCAGTCCTTTGCCTGGTATGTTCCCTTGCCTGTGGAACTGTTGGGAAGAAATAAGAGGGCAATCAAATACTTACTGGTTTGCAGTAATTAATTCATATTTCGGATGCTCTCAAACCCGAGTGACTCATCTCTATGTTGCTTAGCTTCTAATTTTGCAAGAGATTCACAAATAATCTCATCAAAATATTCCTTTTGCTGAGGAAAGTGGATTTTTACCTTTACATCTACTGTGTGCCATGAACTAGAGCATATGTCAAAACATTAGATGGGAATTCAGAACTTCTTTGCTATTTTGTGTTTTGTCTTTAAAAGTCCCTGTAATTTTATAATTTTTCTCATAGGTCATCTTTACCTTTCAATAAAAAAAATCTTTCCTCCATTGTCCAGTAAAATTATGGATCCAGTAAGCAGGCCCTCATTAATCTCTTGATTTGCAAAAGCCTCTGGCAAGCCACCTGTGTTCTCACTACAACCATTCACCGGAAGACAGTATTTTTGCATTGAAGGGTACTGAACAACAAGACAGGAGACCTGTATCCTTATCCTAGCCCTAAAATTTGTTAGTTGTCAGACTCTGGGCCAGGTAAACTCTTTAAGCTCCAACATTCCAACGTGTACCTTCTCTTTCAAGGTTAAAAAAGTAATTTCAAATCCTCTGTTGGGTAACTGACCAGTCTGTGAGTAACTGTTGGGTAACTAACCAGTTGGGTAACTGTACCAGTCTACTGGTACACTATACTTTATAAGACATTGTAAGAGAGCATTGTTCTTGAGTATATTTGGGTAAACATTGTAAAAGCATAGTTCTTGGATTTTTTGGTTGGCACACATTAACTTTTGTTTAAATAATTAATGAGGAAGCAGACAGGAAAATAAAAGAGCTGCTTTGACATGCATTTGAGGAATGAGGTTTTATTTTGTCAGTAGGAAAAGGAATGCTATGTGAGGCATCAGGCTGGTTAATAGGGTTAATTTCTCTCATAGCAATAACATGTCACTTTCTGTTTTTTAAGTCATTTAAAAGTTACTAATCAAATATTCTATGGCAAAAATTTGCGTTCTCTCATGGAGGCAGAAGAGTATAATTAGATAATGCTCTTGCTAGCAAGATGTCAAATAATCAAGCAACCATTACCTTGCCTTTTGAAGTAAATTATTCTTTCATACAATGAGAAGATGGAAATATAATGAAGCTGCAGATTGATTGCATTTGCCAGAAAGTCCTGAAGAACTTTCTTTCAGGAAGCTTTTAATTCAGATTGCACATCTCCAGTAAGGATTCCAAAAATTCTGTATTTTATTTGATGAATTATAAGGTGAAATCTGGTATTTAAATTTGTTATTGTGTGTGTGTATGCCAGGTTTGAAGAAAAGTCTGAAAATATGAACACAAACTTCCTACATATGTCATTTATCAGTAAGATCCATCTGTTGCTAGGTCCACAGTTACAGAGAAAAGTCTTAATGATTGTTATTGTTATTTTAAGAATATTATTATAAAATTGATACAAGTCATTATAAAAAAATTAAAGGAGCAAAATTGTATAAAATAAAAATTAGAATGAGTTTAGTTTCATTCCCCACTGATAGTCTCTGTTAATATTCTGGTATGTATCCTTCCATGCCTAACACCTTTAGACACACACACACACACACACATTTTAACAAAGATGGGTTTCCACTATCCAAGATATTCCACAACTTCTTTTCTTGCTTAGCACTATCTCTTTGACATTCACTCCTATAGGTGAATATGGATCTTTTCTGTTTAGGGCTACATGGTATTCCAATGTGTCAACATATAACTTGACAATCTCCTACTGATGAGCTTTCCCATTTTCACTGAAAGACAACTAAAAGTCCTTGAGAACTCCAAATCTGGCATCAGCCTGCATGGCTCATAAACCCAGTTCCTCTACTTACTAACTTGTGTAAGTCACTTAACCTCTATAGTTCTCAGTTATTTCAGCTGTAAAATGGGGAGAAAATTCGTACTTAATCTAGAAGATTTTTGTGAAGAGTTAATAGATATAAAACGATTAAGAATTGTGCCGACCTCAAAGTAAGTACTATATGAAGGTTTGCTATGATATTTTTGTTAACTACGGACAATACTGCAATCTACTGCTTTAATATATATCTGAATTTTTAACTCTTGAATAAATCAGATGTTTTTGAGGACACAGAATTTAAACCATGGTGAAAATAGCAAATGAACTCTTAGTCTTCATTTCTTATTTAGCAGAAGAATGAATAGAAAAGGCAGCACACGGCTCTGCTCATTGAATACTGGTCCTAGACAGTGTAAATAAAAATATGTACTTTCTGAAGCTCTCAAACTCATCATTATTCCCAATGTCCTGGTTCATTCCATCACCTTCCCTTACCTAGGCTATTATAAAAATCTACAACATTTTTGTCTGCCTGCTTCTGAGTTTCTCACCCCTTCCACAAAACCTCTACCACTTCTGTCAAAAAGACATTCTAATGTTTCCTAATGTCTCCAGGTTAAAACCTAAATTTCTTAACCTGGAGATCGGAGCCCTTTGTGAGCTGGTCCCGGTCGAACTCTCCAGATTCCTTTTGATAGCTCTGGCTTCCTTCCACACTTCTGCCGTACTGGGTTTACCTACCCTCTTCTGAATGTCCCACACTGTTTTCTTCTCTGGAAATTGCACACACAGTTCTGTCTCTTTGAATTCTGCTCACCCTTACCCCCCTAGTCCATCCTTTGAAGACTCTTAGCCTTTTAAGACCAATATCCTGTATCCCCATGTCTTTGAAACCTCCTTTGAACTCTAGCTCCCCAAAGGATTTCTGAGAACCCCTATTTTATATCATCATTTTTTACCCTTATTAGGGCACTTTTCACATTGTGATTGTATGCTTATAAAAGTGCCAAAACACACCAGACCACAATACATATAAGGAAAAGGACTCCTCTCACTCTTTTTTATATGACCCTAATTGAATATAATGTCCAGTACATTATGTGAATGCTTTTTCAATTAATGAATGAACAATCCAAAACAGAATTTCTATTCATAAATTATTATAAGACTGTTCCTTTAGGTGGGGAGGTGTGGTAAGGCTGGGGAAATTCATCTACTTCCAGAGATAGGCTACAAGCTCTCCAATAACCACCTGGGGACATTAAAGCAGCCTAACATGATATGTTAGTGAATGCTGAATAAACCTTCGACTAGGAATAAAAAGATCCAGGTTCTAGTCATGCCCTTACCACTCTCTAGTTACATGATCCTGAGATAGGCAATTAACTTGTGTTCATTAACTAAAACAATGAGGGAGCTGAAAGAAATGATATCTAAAGTATTTCAAAGATTATTTTTTCCAATAATTTAAAACAATGGATATAGTGCCTAAAAGAAGACTTGGCCTGCTCAAGTTCATTTCAGCTTATTCCCTTGTGGAAACAGGTGTTTCCAGATCAACAATGGCACAGTGAGCAATGATCTCAAGTGTCAAAACTCATTAAATGACTATTGTAATAGAACAGATGATCAGGTTTGACATTTCTTTTGAAAAATGAATGTGTCAACATTTCCTCATGTTTCGAAATAAGTGTGTGAAAGGGTATTCCCAGGGATCCTAAATAGCACAATTTTAAACTGCATTCTATTTTATCAACATCGTGGTTTCATTAGAGACTATACATAAGTGTAAACGGTTACTGTTTACAAAGTCAGCTGTACATGTGTACAGATTTTTGTTGGTAGTAGAATTAAGGCATCTAGATATTTATAAACATTTTAGAATTCAAAATACCAAGTCATCTTGCTCCAATTTAGTAAAAACAGATCTCATATAATTGTCAAGAAAGAACATACCCTTCTTTGCTCTAGATCATAATTATGGGTGAAGACAGAGAATATGGTGGATATTAAAATCTCATTTTATTAATTAATTCAATCTGTATGTACTATGAGCAGAAATTATTAGTATGTATGCATGTGTGTATGTATCTATTTATTTATATTTACTTATTAGAAATAGAGGGAAGGGGCAAAGGGAGAGGAAGAGAGGGACTCTTAAGCAGACTCCATGCCCAGTGTGGAGCCCAACGTGGGGCTCGATCTCATTACCCTGAGATCATGACCTGAGCTGATATCAAAAGTTGGCTGCTTAAATGACTGAGCCACCCAAGCACCCTCACTGAGCAGAAATTAAAGACTAACTTGTTATACAATAAATTTTTACAATGCCCAAGAGTGTGATGCCAAGATGGCAGCCATGAGGGTGACTGAGACACTTGTTGAACATCTGCTATATGCCAGGCTAAGTGCTTTACAAATACTATTTTATTATCGTTGAATCCTTAAAATGGCATTATAAGGACGTACTATAATTATTGACACTTTATGGATGAGTACAAGTTGAGATTTTAGCCCTGTTCTTTGATTCAAAAGCTATGCTCTTTGCATAACACCACACTACCATCACCAAATAAAACATAGCTAAAAATGCAGGATTTCAGCTGTGCCTCAGGAAGGGATTGAAAGGAAGAGTAATATAAACAAAGCCCCAGGATAGTTAAAAGGTAATATGAATGGCGTCCTAGTGCAGCACTTCTCAAATTTTAACAAGCTGAGGAATCATTTGAGGTTGTTGTTAATTGTGGAGTATGATCTCCAGTAGGTTTGGGTTGAAGCCAGAAATCTGCTATTCTAACAATTTTCTGTGATGCCAATGTTTCTTATCCTCAGACCACACTTTGAGTAGGCCAGCACTGATACATGATTGGTTCAGTACCATGGACAGTGGAACAGGTGGGTTACTATTCAGCCAAATCTCTAACATCTTCTGTGAGTAGATTCTTGCAATAAAATATACAATCAGAAACTTCCTGACAAAATACTTCCTGGATTGCCAGTCATAAGATGATCTTTCCTTACATATAGGTACAAATCTGTTCACAAGAAGGAACTGGAGTTTTCGGAGAAAGAGAGTCTGTCCCCCAGTTTGTATTTTTGAAGGGTATACTGCTAGTGCTCCTCAGGTAAACATAAGCTAAAAAGGTTTATCATCAAATAAAGGGGTTAATACAGAATTTATAAAATATTTAAGTATTAGTATCAGCTGCAAAGTTATAAAACCTCTATTTGAGAGGGGTTAGTACTCTCACTTGCATGTTTAATGAAGAGAAATTAACAACATCTTTCTGCAGCTAAATATACTGAACTATTAATCAATTATACAAAATGAGAAAGAAAGATTAAAAATATGGCAGAGTGCTATTCAAAATCACAGTGAAATAAAATGACTTTAAACATTTCTTTGTAAATGTATTTCTATTACCTTTTTCTTTTCCCTGTATTTCTTCTACCTTGTTCCGAATTTTAAAGATAAAATCAGATAGATCATTTTCTTTAATTGACTTTGTCCTTTTATACCACTTATTTTGAAACAGCAACTATGGCTTCCAGCCAGATACCTTGGGGATCTTAAGACTATCAATTTATTTCACAGCTGGAGCAAAACAATTCAGATAAGAATCTAGGAAACAATTGCATTTGTTTTCCATTGAAGATATTTTTTTTATTTTTTGGTTGAGGACCTCTTCTCATGTCTGGAGATGCTATGGGCTACATTTATGACAAAAGAAAATGGTATAATCGCACATAAACTTTCTGACAAGCCTTCCCTTAGCCTTGTTATGTGTTCTACTTAATGATATTCTTGTTATTCCAATGTGTATTTTCAAAATGAATTTACTAAAAATGTGTTGCTATCCATTGAGCTTACATTTCTAGTATATCAAGAGTGAAGATTGAAATCTCTGTATTTCAAAAATTTTCTTGTTAATTTTTGATACCACAGGAAGAGTCTCTATGTTTGTATATGTGTGTGTATGTTTCAGTATGTATTGACAATCTAAGTCATAGGTGAGAGAAGTCTTATATATGTTGTTTCATTCAATTTGCACAGAAACAGTTTGAAATAGGTACTTTGTTCCTACTTAAGGAATGGGAGAAATGAGGTTTGAAGTCCCTCTGTCAGTTGTGCTTGTAGGTAGTTGAGCTTGAATTACAGAGATGAGTGCTCTCTTCCCACATGTACACTTATAAGATGGGCTTGTTCTAGTGGAAATTTACAAACCTCATAAGGACGGAGCAAAAATTTTAAGTGTGAAGTGCAGTTCAGCCTGATGGTGAGAGGTCCCCATCCATTACTTCAAAAGCAGATACAGAGCTAAATTCAAAATCCATTACCAGTGGTGTTATCCTCACTGGGCTTTTTTCAGATGGACAGACACTGGCCATTAGCAAAGATTAAATAATTTACCTGGGCTTGCCTTGAGCACTCAATGCCAGAAAAGAATTTGTAACTAATATCTAGGGAGTTTCTTGGTCTACTGAATTGTAGATAATCCCCTATTTATAAAACATCTTATCTCTATCTTTTCTGAGACAAGTAGTAATTATTTTTAAAAGAAATATAAATAATTCCCTTTTGGTGGTCTCATGCAGTCCGTCTCTGCTGCAGCTTCTTTGGTTGAATCACTGAAATCTAACTTCAGAAATGAGGAATCATCAGCATCCGTGGCCATAAGAATGGGATTTTTTTTTTCTTTCATAACCCTTATCACTTCCTCTTTGAGAAAGTCTCAGCTATTCAATGTGTAGGATAGATAGATGGGCATTTGAAATGTTTTACCACTTGTATTAGATGCAATGTCATGTTTGATGATCTCTGTGGACACTGTGAACTTGTTATTCATTCCCTGGGAACCCAGTGAACACAACCAGGTGATGTCTACTCTCAGAAGCTTTATAGAAAAATGTGGCTTTATAAATACACAGAGCTACAACTAGAAGAAGGCCCAGTGGAATCACATTCCTTTGGTGAGGTGCCTTGACAAATGTGTAAGAAAACAAAGAGAATTAAGCAAGTGGCTGTGGGCTAAAGAGTTCTTGCTTCAGGTGGGGTAAAAATAAAACTACAGATGGTTTACTGGAGTGACTTATTTCTTCAGCTCCCTCCCTACTCCTTTAGTTTTTTGGTTTTGGTTTTTTTTTTTTTTTAACATTTTTCGAAAATTTTAGTAAAAATGCCAAGTCTTCAAATTCTTCTAGTCAAGACAGGAAGACGGGACCACAAGAAACCTATTTCCACAGTCTCTTCTCATTGCCACACCTGAATTGCAAAATGTGGGGTTTTGCATGGAATCCCTATCCCTCCCTCCCCTGTCTTAAATAGCAAACACACTTCACCGGATGCCATACTTGCTCTCCGATCCATTACCTAAAATACATTCAGGAGACGCACAGGTGTACCCCACTGCAAGTGCTGGCACTGATGTGCTCCGCACATGCTGGTGTCATGGCTGGAAGAGTAATCCAGAGTTTTACATGAAACCTTATTTACTGAATTGACCTGCATAGAATAAAATCACCACTCTGTCTCTTCCAAATTGGAGGTAATTATCATATCATTTTACTCTATGACTAGGGCAATCTCCACTCACTGGAAGTTAGGGAGCAAGGAGGAGTAACCTGTACCCCTCATTAACTTTGATGTTTAGAGTTCAACATCAGCACCGTTCATCGAAGCACTCAGCGGTCCGGTTCGCCCTTATCCCTCCTGCCCATAACTCTCACCCTCAAGCCATCTCTCACAGCTCCTTCCGGGGCCCACCCGCGGCTAATCCATTGGGCGCTCTAGGGCGGTGTACACAGAAGGGGCGTTTGCAGAGCCGGCTGGGAGCCGAGTGTGGCTCCGCTCGCGCAGCGCCGGCGCAGCCCGCCAGGGGGACCCCGACCCGCCCAGGCGGCGTCTGATAAAGAGTCTGAGGGGCGTGGGGCCGCGGCGCCTGCTCCAGGAAACCCGGGCATCCGCAGGGGCTCCCCTATTGCTCCAGTGGACTGGCGGGGCTGGGACCTCGGCTCTGGGACCTGCGGCTGCACCGCAGACAGAGGCGTGCCCCACGGGTGGGTGTGTCCGTTTCCACCCGCTGGCCTTCCAGCCCGGAGAAGAGCTCCTGAAAGCGGGTATTTTGTCCCCCAAGACAGGTTTTGTCTTCGGTAAACCCGGATCCAGAAGTGTAACTTTGCGGCCGGGTCACGCGTTGGGCCTTTGGGGGGCCCTGGGAAGGGGAGAAGCGGATCTTGTCGGCATCCTCCAGGAGGAGGCGGGCTGCGAGAACGAGGGCAGCAGGGCTGGGGGAGTTCCCACGGGCGGTGGGAGGCGGCGAGATTGGCTCCGACCCGGGTCCCGACCGTGCGGTGACGCTCTTGGAAGCTCGCCCCGCCCCCGCCCACCCCAGCCCCCAGTCCCCAGTCCCCAGCCCGCCTCTTCCCTGCTTAGGGCGTGAGGGGTGGTTGGGATCTGTCTGGACGAGAGCAGAAAACTTTTACCCTCCAGGCCCCCGGGTCCCTTTTGTCTTTCTTGGAGGCGGCGACGACTCCTGAGCGGCGAGTCCCTGCCTCCCGGCCGGCGCGCTGCACCCGCTGACCTCCGAGGGCAAGAGCGCTCGGGCTCCTTGCGCTCGATGGCGGCGGCCAGCGGCCCCGCGACCCGCGGCGGGCACAGGCAGCAGCTCGGCCCACGCCCCGAGACCGCCGCCGCCCCCACGGCGCGGGGGTAAGGGTCGCCCCCCACCCTCCGCTGCCGGTCCCCCGCCCTCGCCGCCCGCCCCCTCGCCTGACTCATCCGCCCGCGGTGGCCGCGCCGCGTCCGCCGCCCGAGCCCAGCCGGGATGGGGAGGGAGCCCGCGGCTGCCGGCGGCTGCGGAGACTCCCGCTGACGCCCCCGAGCCCGCCGCCTCTTCCGCTCGTCTGAAGAGGCTCCCGACGTCCCAACTGCTCCTGCAGTGAGAGTCCGGAGAGACCCCCCGGACCCCTGAGGCCGCGCGTTCAGGACAGGTGAGGGGAGAAAGGGAAGGTGCTGTCGGGGGGCGGGGAGGTGGGTGGGCAGCCGCGGCAGCCACAGAGGGGCGCTTCTTCACCCCCACTCCCCCCTGCTTCAGTCGCCCGAGTTAGGGTAAACGTTGTCTCCCGAAGTTTGGGAAATAAACCAAGTCCGCCATCAGTTTCATACTCCCCAGCCCTCTGAGCGCAAGGGAAGCTTTGCGGGGCAGCCTCCGGGAGCCCGGAGCCTCGGAGCGCCTGACTAGGCTTCCCCGAGCTACACCCTCCTTTGTCTCCGTTCCAGAGAGTCAGCATTCTCGGCGAAGACGTCCGCGGCGTCAGTTTATAGTAGTCCCTGGCAGGAGCGAAGTGTAGTCAGGGTTTCCTAAAGCAATACCTGGGAGTATCTACATGGGCAAAATGGAGAGGCAGAGCGATTATTTGCCGATTTCAGCACTACTTTTCTCCCTATATAGTCACATAGTCCGTCCTTCAGAAAAAGAACTGAGGCTTTGCAAGATTTGCTTCATTAATCATTCTTCTGCTATAATTAATTATCCACGCCAGCATTTCACACTGTGTAGGTGTAAGCTCTCTTTGTCTATTTACTACCTTTCGATTTAGATGGAGAAGTGTATGTGTGTGACACATGTAATAAAAAATAATTCATTATTCAGTACCAGGCACCAGTGATGACAGAAAGTCAGATGCTTCACATACGTGTAATTTACTAATTGGAGTCTATCCCAGTACACCTGGGTCTGGTGTATTTCAGAACTACATATGTTGCATTAAAGTGTCTCTGAACCTTGTGGTTTTTTTTTTTTTTTTCTTTCTTCTGAAGATCTTTAGAAGTAGTCGTGGACAACTGTATGCATAGAAAATATTTAAGGAATCGACATCTGTTCTTATTTGTCAGTAAGAATATTGAACTCTTTTGGTTTTGCCGTCAAACCAAGTTCCGAGCTACACTTTCTGGAGTGCTCTATGCATAGGTATTACCAGTTCGCTGTAAAGCCTATTTACTTTGATGGTTTATCACGCCTTGCATTGTAGACATACTTATTATCAATTGACCTTCAGTTTGTTATTTGGCTGCCGATATGCGAATATATTACCAATTTGTGAAAAATAGGCTAGATTTTGAAACTTTTTAAACCCTTGTTTTTCCACTACTGTTTATCTGGGCAGAAGCATCTGCTTGTAGTTTCATGGTTTTCAAACAGCTTAAGTGAAGGAAAGGAGTCCCTCTAAACAGAAAATAATGTTTTCATTAAGTGGAAACTATAGTTAAAGGTCCAGCAATTTAATGATACAGGATTTTTTTTAACTCTTAAAAATATATACTGAGGTGTTAGAAATGATTTATGCTAACCAAGTCCTACTAGTGAGCTCATAATTATGGGATGATTTAGCTATAATTTGTAACCCTGGTTATAATTAGCTTTGTATCCTAGGCTGGGAAAGCCTTCAGTGAAAGAGGGAGTTGTTGCGTGGGAAGTCTCTGTGTGTGATTTCCAGGCGGTCGGCACAGAAAGGCTTTACCTGTTGCTTCTGAGTCGGGTCCAGGTAAAAGCCATGTGGTATCCCAAAGGCACCCATAATCAAAAGGAATTCTTCAAGAAGGCTCATTGTAACGAGGGATGGCTGCACTTGTTATTTTAAGTTGGAAGAATTGTCAGTGAAGCTTTTGAATGCTCCCAGAGCTAGATTGCTATAGTTGGACTTGTGTGGTTTCAGAATTTTGACAACAGCTCGCTGGGTGGAGAAGATAACCAACCACTGACACGTAGGGGGAGTGAATCTGAACCGATTGTGTTAATTTATTCATTGCCCTGAAGATTATCAGCATAAAGGGAAAGAAATTCATATTGACCTCAGGAAAATAGATAAAAACAAGGATAGAAGCAGATGTCACCTTTTGCATTTCTTAAGCAAAATTAGTAGAAGATAAATTTATAAGTCCCCATAATAATGCACTTATTAAACAGAATATAGCATCTAAAGGGAACACACTTTCAAAATAAATTTCATTTATTAATACTCTCCCTAAATAGGAGACAGCATAGGAAGTCTTCTTCAAACAAAATGCTTTTGGAAAACAAAAACAAAAGCAAAACTTGTATAAGGACCAAAAAGCACATCTGCAGTGAGATGGACCCTTCATTTTATTAAGGGATAGATGATGTGCAGTTTTGGTAAGTGTGTTTGGTTCAGAACTTAAGATAGGATTTGTCTGCTCATGTCTGATTTTTACCCAAGCACTCAGAGAACACGGATGAACACATGTTGGATGTATTCCTGTGGACTGGCTGATGGACTGCAAGGTAACCTCTCCCATGGGAACTTGAAGTCTGGTGTGGAGAGGTCTGGAAAGTGTGCACAGATCACTGAGCATCTGGGATGGTCCTTGAGCAGCAGGGCACTGGTGCACACAGTGTGGTGGGTTGCAAAGGACTCTGGATGGGGCCTTGGAAAAACCCAAGTTCTCCTGACTAAGCCACTGAATGAGTGGCCCTGGATATGTAACTTGGCCTTCAAGGGCTTCTACACCCTCATCCTCTCATCGACAGATTGAGGGTTTCGGACCTGTGATTTTCTGTCTCTTTAAAGTGCTGTGTGATGAGTTTTAGTGGAATTGAGAGGGAGAAGCCAAAGTGTAATTTGGGAAGGGTGCAGTTAATAGAGTTGCGCAAAGGAAGATGGGCAAGACATGTCCATGCTGGACACAGGGAAAGGGTAATAATGATGCTAATACGAGGTAAAGGAGATCTGACCGATCATTGATTATCTGAGCTTATAATACATAATAAATAATAAATGCCAACTTTCGCTGAGTATTGGACAGATTTTGATGAGTTTTCACAAATAATGGCAATTGATTTTTCACAACATCCCCAAGAGGTAATGAGAGCAGAAAGGTGAGGAAATCGGGAAAATACTACAAAGCACATGTGTTCCCGTATGCCCCGTTGCCTTTCTGCAGACTTACAGAGATAGGAGAAGCTGCAACGTGCTTTGGAAACCTTGTGTTCATGGGATAGAGCGATAAGGTGGGTGTCTGATTTTAGTGGAGATTCAAGTTTCTGAGTAAAAATTTAGTTTACATTCTGAAAGTTAAGTCTCTAAGAGAGCGAAACCTCCTGAAATGTCTTGATTTCTGTTGCTGATGTTTAGTCTGATTATTTCTGTGTGTTTCCTCCCCACCTCGCCTCCCTCCCTTTCCCCAGAAGAATTCTGGGGATTTGACTATTTACAGAGTCATTGGTAAGACTCTTCAAAGAGTTTTGAGTGCGGCTGGGAAAAGGAAACTCTCCTGTGAAGGCAGGGATTGGCGAGGGGTAGGGGGGCTGTTGTATTGCGAATGGGATGTATGCTAGGAGCAAGTTGTGGTTTTTTTTGTCCCTGGGGGTGAAATTACACAGGAGCCAAAAGAATATGAACAAGGCGTGAAGATATGGATCTCTCCATTCCCTCCTGTGGTGCCCTCCTCTCTGCCTGAAGAGATAGAACATCAAGGATGGGCAGGTGCCCCCACGCGGCGTCCTTGGCCAAGGGAGTTGGTCAGGATTCCTTATATGTGTGAGGAACCTCTATTTAACTATGTTATACAAAAAAGGATTTATTGGCTCATATGACTGGAAAATCCAGCAAGATGGACCTTGCTTCAGTCGTGGCGAGAACCCAGAGGCTCACTTGGGCTTTGTAAGGGCTCTTTCTCTTTCTCCCTATTTCTCAGCTCCTTTCTCTCTGGGTCAGCTTCATTCTGAGGCCCCTTCCTATGTGCTGGGAAAGCTGACTATCAAGTAGTTCCCATCCAGCCTTTTTGGGCTTTTGAGCCGTAGAAAAGAGAGGTTTTGTCTCTTCCAGGTCCTGTTCATAGACATTTCCTTCAAGGGCTCTGACTGGCTCTATATCAGTCCACATCCATCAGAGAGTTGCAGTCTTGAACTAGATCATGTGCCCCATGCTGTGTACATGGTGGTGGTGGTAGGGTGAGGAGGCAGAGGCTAGCGGGGACACCACGATGGGCAATTGTGTCAAGATCCCTTAGAGGTGTGGTTCTCTGAATCTACCGATGTGGTCAATCAAAAACAACATGTCTGTCACCGAGGAGAATTGTCCCCTCCTTTTTCAGGACAGACCCCCTGAACAGTGGTGTGGAGTTTGCACATGGAGGCAGCTCAGGTGCCCAAGACCATACCCATTACAAAAATGGGACCCTCCTCCCAACCAAGGCAAAGGCCAGTGATGAAGTAATACCCCTCGTGTCTAGACTTTGCTGAAAGAGGTGTGGTTGCAGGATATTTCTGGCTGAGGAGGCCACCATTTATCTGTACCCACGTACTTTTAGTAAATATCGTTGTGCTTTATTTCCAGTCTATCCGTTTCATGATCAGAAGCCCTGGTCATCTAAAGATCATGAAATTGGAGACCCCCTCCTTTAAGGACTACCAATCTAGCAAATGTTTGAACAGGAAAGTGAAGTGATGAACATAGTACCGTTATTCATGGAGGTTTCCTGAGTTCATGGGAGTTGGGGAAGGGGGAGGCAGCAGGCATAGGTTAGAGTTACCACTTAGGACCTAAGTCCTAAGATGATAGGTACCAAATTAGAATATTGGGAGGTGTGCTTGACATTATGAGTCTGGTAAGGGCATATGACTGGATAAAGGACATTCTGTGTTGACATGCGAGGAATGAATGGATCTGGAAGATCAGTGGGAGGTAGTAGGTGACATGGCTGTGTGCTGTGGGTAGGTACGTGGTAACTGGCTATGTAGAAAGGAGGCCAATGGTCATGGTGAGTCCAACGGCACGATGTTTATGCATGTAGCACTGACATTTATTGGGGACCTACCTAGTACGCCAGGTCCTGCGTTACATGTTTTGAATTCACCATATTCTTTAAATCTCATAAAAACCGTCTCCGGTGAGAACACTGGAAGTTAGGGAGGTAATAACTTGCTCAAGGTTACGTGGTCATGAAGCTGGGATTCAAACCCTGACTGTCCAAAACAAATACCCCTACTTCAATAAACTGCCGTACTACCCCTCAAGGCCACGGTCAGAGTCCTCTAGGTGAGGTGAAACTGAAGGACGGGGCTTCTACTAAGCAACTAAAGTGACAGAAGTTCCAGAGGGGATGGAATAGAGGTCATCAGGGCACAGGTGTAGAGCACCCATGCTCCAGGGAAAAAAGGACAGGATTGCCAAACCGAGAATAGAACAGACCTAGATTCTTGGTTTGGGGTTTGGGGTGGAGCAAGGGAAGTGGGAGTGGTATCAGGAAGTCAAACAGGTGAGCCCATCAGTGCAACAACTGGGGCTTGATTGTTGGTCTGAGAACAGGAACTCTGCCATCTGCCCTGCTTTAAATGCCTTCCTGGTGTAAGGCAGGAAGAACACACATTGGGCACCTCCTCAGAGGGAAACAGGATACTATAAGTTGTCAGGCACCACTAGGAAAAAAGGAGCTAATGTTTGTGGAGCACCTGCCACATGCCTTAGATACATTATCTCCACCAAACCTTTATTACAGTCCAGGGAGGGTAAATATTAGGCTTTCTTTTCCTTTCCTTTGTCTTTCTTTCTGTCTGTCTGTCTTCTTTCTTTCTTTCTTTCTTTTTTTTTTCCCCTTTGAGCCAGGAACTAGAGGCTTAGAAAGGTTAGGTGATCTTCCTGAGCTCCTGGAGCCAGACTGGAGAGGAAAGCGCTGTCATGGAAACCCAGTTCTGTCTGAATCTAGACCTCATTCTGGATCTTCAGGGAGTCATCCCGGCCTTGGCAGGCAAGGTCAATGTCAAGTCTGGGGACTAGAAATGGGGAAGTCAGCAGGGCCTATGGTTGTGAAGGGAGACTGAGAGCTGACTTGCAGTCATCAGCACTGAGAGGGGAGCAGGTCATCCGGAGGGGGCTGTCCAGCAGGATTATATCCGGCTTTGGCCAAGAACTCATAATCCGCTAGGTTTTTCCCCTCCGAGCAGGATCTCTGTCATTCTGCAGGACAGATACGTCAGCAAGTCAGATGTTCGGAAGGCTTAATTTTAGTCACTGATTTCTGTTGAAGAGAAGGGACCTCTGCCAGCTGCCTTGGCCTGAATTTACCTTGATATGGACAGGTACTTTGTCCTGAAATATGATGAGTAGATACATAGAGAGAGAGGGAGGGGAGGGAGTCGGGAGGGGAGAGCACGAGCGGACACGGAATGTAGTAGGTATATGAAACACATTCCAGCTACAAAGGTCTATCCTTGAAGATACACTGAATGAAACTGCTTACTGACAGAACAGCAGGGACATTATGTTATTCCCCAGTAAATGCAAGATCAAACTAGTAAGCAGACGTGTGACTGTGGATTTCATTATGTGCAGTGGGCTGTGTGTATACATATATACGCATACAAACACACACACGATAAGTAGAAAGGAATGTGAAGGTATATAAAAATTTATATTTCAGGCATATTTGTGAGAACTCAGACCTATTTGAGGAGGTAAATATAATCATCCATAACATTTTTAAAGCAACACAGTAAGACAAGGTGATTTTAGAGTTAGAAAGATTTTTCAGAGTGCAATCAAGATCACAGTGCTGGCTAGTATTATGAAATACAAACTTAATAGTAGCACTTGAACTAAATCTTATGAAGACTAAAAAGAATGGAACCATCTAACACCTGAAAGGCCAATCCAGGGAGGCTTCCAGGAGGAAGTAAGTTCTGATGACAATATATGAACAGAGAGTGGGAGAAGAACAGTGCAGGTAGGATTAAGAATTTACTAATGCTCTCTGACCAGCACCAGAAATAACCCTTGGTGGAACAGGTTGGGGCTGCTACTTGTTTAAGCAAGGGAGAAGGCACACACCATAGGGAAACACAGAGGGTCTCAGTAAGAGGGTGTTAGAAATTACTTATAAGATTTTAAGATTTGAGTTTATGTTATACGATTTGGGGAAGGTTTAAAGAAGCAGGGCTTCTGCTCTGGATTGAAGCAGGAATAATCCTGTGATTTTCTATCTCAGTAAGTCTTAACTGACGTAGCCAAAACTAGAGAGGTTAATGCAATAACTGGCGAAGAAGCAGCAGTCCCTGATGAGCCCGATTAGGGGGACATCGGTCACATTAGGGGTTAGACAGTGTCCATATTTCTGTTTGTCAGAACAGAAATATGTTCAGGTGTGATTACAGAGTGGCCTTGTTTCTGTCCTGAGCCGTCGTGACCACAGGGGGGCCTTGCCTGGTGTTGATGTTCCATGAAATTGTTTCCCTCTGACAGGAGGACCTCAGGGCCTGGTTGGGAGGGCCAGGCTCTGCTCCTTCCTAAGCTGGAAATGATATCTCAGATTGTTTCTGATTCCAGATACCAAGATTTCCAGCACAAGAGGGTCCTGTTCGTGAATGTTTCTCTTGGGGGCTATGGAGGTGGCTTTCTTCCTAGACCGTAAAACATATTTAACAGAATTTTTATCAAATGCCACTGCTTACTAGTTACTCAGCTAGATCCTGCGGATGTCAGGATGCCAAGAATCTCAAGAATTTCATAAGCTAAAGGGAGAGCCAGAGGTAAACCGATGATTGCAGTACCCTGAAATCAAGCTGGTAGAGATACTAGAATCGGTAAAGCATATTAGAGGCTCCTCAGGTAAAAGGAACGAGGACAAGGAGCCAGCTTTTTGGCAAACAGCGAGCGAGTCACAGAGGTGCAGATAGGTTGGCAGCTGCTGAGGAATATTTTCCTTTTTGAGAATCAGCATCGTGGCGCTGACATGCAGGGTGAAGCCAGGGAATTTCAGGATTCTCTGCGCTGATGGAGGGATAGGAGACACACAGATTTGGGCTCACTTGGCAAACCACGGATCAGATCAGCTCCGTGAACCTTTGTGTGCACGTTTTAGTAATAAAGTAGGGTTTCTTAGCATTTCTGAAGAGATCTTCTTATTTCTCATCATCAAAGCAATGCACGCTCCCAATAGAAACTTTAGAAAATACATGAAGTCTAACAAATCAGACTATAATCCCCTGGCCCCAAAGTACCCATCAGATTTTGACATTTTCTTCCTCATTTTTAATGAATTTTTTTCCATAGTTAATAACATCTTGCAGCCTGCTCTGTTGGCTTAACCTTATGTCCTAAATATTTTCCAACGCCTCGGCAAGCTTTATTAATGTCTGTATAATATTTGATTATGTGGATATAGCCCAATTTATTAAGGGTTCTCTTAAAATTGGACCTTTAGATGGTTTCCAAATACCTGGCATTATAAGTGGCATTTTGATGAAATCTTTGTTCAAATTTCAGATTATTTCTCTAAGAAAGATCCATGGAAGAGGCTAATTCCTGGGTCAAAGGGTATGGCTGTTCTAAGTCTCTTGATACTTAATGCAAAACTGATTTTCAGAATAGGTAAATTTGTGATTGACAGTGCATGGAAATACCCCCTTCATCAACTAGGGTTCTGTGTATTTTTTAAAAATAAGAAAAGTCGCCATTTCAAAATGAGTAGCAATTTTTGTTAACCACGTACTTGGTTTCCTTGTTATAAAAATAACCTCTCTTTTGGAATCTAGATCGTTAAAATATTGTGATAAACCATTCAAGTTTTAAATATGTATTTACACACATTCCTGATTATACATCTAGATAGAGGCACAAGGCAGAGAGCAGATTAGCTTGTGAGTGATTTTTTTTTAAATCATAAAATGCACATCTTGTAAGGGTGCTCTTCAGACCATGTTGTGGAAAACTTTCCGAGCCAGAGCCCCACTTTGCTTAGTACGCCCTGGCCTCCTCTGTGTCTGTAGCTCGGTGGGATGTTGTAACTCTTGTGCTCATGGTCCCTACACTATTCAGAGGGGCCGTAAGCTAAGGGGGGCAAACCTGTGCCTGTTCTGTTGATGGCTGTGTTCCCAGCAGGGAACTCTGGGCCAGGTTGACCAGTAGGCAGAATGTGAGGACCCAGATAAAATGTGAAAACGCTTGAGGTTTTCCAGAACACCTGCTCTCTAAAACCGCTGATTCCTCTCCAATAAGCCGAAGATTCTGAATTTTGAACCTTCTGATTTTGCTCCCTTTTCCAGAAAAAAAGCCAGTCACATCCTTGTATCTAGCTTTCATAGTGAGAAACTTTGACTCATTCCCTAAGAAGGCAGAATTTGCATCTTAGTTAAACCTCTGCAGGGTTTTTTTCTTGTCCAGAAATATTTCCTGCGACTGTAAAAGAACTATTAAACTTCCTATCGCAGTCCATTTGACATGGGTTTTGAGTTTTGAGTGCCATTTTCAATATTTTCACAGCTGCCATTTTTCTACAAAAATAATACACAACTAAAATCAAAAGACTTCTGATTTTCTTCTGAAAGTTGAGGAAGAACATTACAGCATTATAACTCCGTTTTCTTTTACGGATCTCTGTCAGTAACTTTGAACATAATTATTTTCTTTCATTTATTCAACAAATTGTGACTTAGTGAGCTTCATTCAGAAGTTGCCGCCAAGTTATACTGACGACCCATTTGGTCAAATGCAAGGCATATCCTGTACGATGATGTAGAAAACCATGTGGGAAAGCAGGACCCCTTACTTACGGATGGGATATGCATGGGATAGTCAATTCAAGCTCTGTAGGAAGTTCATTAATTAATAATTGATGCAATTACCTAGGTGATGGCAGCTGGGAATAGAGTAGGGCTCAAAGCCAAGGTTGTGGTGAGGGTGCATTCTAGATGGGGGAGACAAACAAGGTGGGTTCGGATACAGAAGGGGCTGTGAGGAGATCATATGGTCAGGGCAGACCTCTCTGTGTTTAAGGCATCTTGGCTCATACGTGCGAGATAATAAGAGCCAGCCTTGCATATTGGGGGTCCGGGGAGAGGAGGGAAGGCTTCATTCTCAACGTGCTTGGAAGTTACGAGTAGGTTTTTCTTTTGAAGCCTGATGTTTGAGACCATTTATTTAAAGTAGGGGGTTGGGAGCAAAAGCACCCATCACTTTAGAAACCCAAGGTGTGCCATACATCGTTCCATGGCTGAAGACATTCCATATTTAGTATGTCCCTCTTCAAAGACTGTTTCATATAAACAAAACATTAAATACTAATATAAATATAGTCCTCTCTGTAGAATATAAACAGCTCAGTCAGTCTACTGTGCTTTTTGTTGTTGTTGTTGTTATGTGAAACCTAAATTTTTAACTGTGGCTCATATAGTGACGTGTATGCATTTAGTAAATGTATTAATCATATTTGATCTTCTATGATGTCAGGGGAAGAAAGCCACTGTAAGATATAAAACACAGACTCTTTAGTAAAAGACTAAATCATTTCTCTGAAAATATTTAGATAAAGTGTTAACTTTATTCTGAATATTAATAATATATATATTTTAAGGATTTATTTGGTTGGGGGGGACAGAGGCAGAGGGAGAGGAAGAGAGAATCTCAAGCCGACTCAGAGCTCGATCCCACCACCCTGAGATCATGACCCAAGCCGAAATCAAGAGTTGGATGTTTAACTGACTGAACCACACAGGAGCTTCTGAATAATAATAACATTTAAAAATGATAGGGTGTTAAAAAATGAAATATTGAAAATAAAAATAAAGTTAACAAATATAATTATCTTCTGTACATCGTCCCCCACCCCTGCACCTGTGCCATATAGGTAGCAATCTCTGGGAAGTCCTCATGGTGGTCTTATCACACCTTCTTTGACACATGTGGAAATCCCTATGTATTTTGTGAGTCTTCCAATCCTTGAACTAATCTCTATCCACAACTAACTCTATCCAACACCTGCGTAATTGAGCAGAAGAAAATAACAGCATGTAATTAGTGATGTTTGCTAGTGAATGTCTAGCTTGGTGTCTTCAGGGAGATCTCATTCAAAATATACTCACTGAGTCTTCTGATGTTTATCAAGCGCGTGCTCAGTGTTGGCCGCTGCGGTCAGTGCTGGGAGCACACCAGCTTCTCCTCTGGAGGAACTCACAGCCTAGAAGCCTCTAGGAGGGCTCAGGACTTTGAGGATAACAGCTTTGAAGGATGATACACTGGTCTCCCTGCATCCGAGCTCCGGGAAAGGGAGTGGCGGTGAGTCAAACTGTGGACTAATTCACAGAAGCCTTAAATTCAGAATTTGGTTAAGTGATTTTTAAAAGTCAAATTACAAAGAGAAGACAAAGATGAAAAGACGGCACATGCCGTCCGTTTCCAGGAAACAAGGCCACCTGCATTTTGACGCTCACTCCACTGGTACTACTGCGGGAGTTTCTCCTCGCCCACCCCAACTGTCAGAACCTCATTGCTCATTTGGCAGGAGACCTGCTGACTGGCAGGCCCCTGGGACTCAAGCCCACATTCCACCCCATGAACTGAGCTCTCTCTTCTTCAGCTTGCAGTGTGGTGCAATGAGGGGTGGGTAGGGAAGGTGGGCGTGCAAATAGGGGGTGTCTCTTGGCTCTTCTGCTTTGAGGCCCGGCAACCTAAGCTCTTCCTCCTAACCCTCATCAGCACCACTCCTCTCTGACCTTTAGTGACTCCTGAAGCTTTAGATTGGAAGATCCTGCTGCCTTCTTGGTTTCTAGTAGAGCATCACTCATTCATTCCTTTGTTCATTCATGTGATGCATGTTTTCTGAGTGCCTACGATGTACTGTTTCAGGCCCTGGATATTGAGCAGGAAACAAAGCTCCTCTCTTTATGACTCCTACGTTCCGGTTGGAGGAGACAAATGATAGCCTATAATTTATTGTGACAGATCATAAGAAAAATAAAGCAGGTCCCACGGATAGAGAGTAGTTGGGATGGGGAGTGGTGTAGCATAGTCACGAAATAGCCCTCTGACATTTGAGCCGGCACCTGAAGGAAGGGAAGGAAGGAATCATTAGACTATCCAGGAGAGGGGAGTGCCTGGCCTGGGAACAGGAAGCACAAGGGCTATGGAGAGGCAGCCTCTGAGAGGTGGGGGTTGGCGTAGAGGTTTTGCACAGCAGAGAGGCCAATGTGAGTAGAACAAAGCACAGGCCTCTGCAGGATCTTACAACCACGAAGGAATCATCTGAGTAACATGGGAAGCAGCTGCCCATCCAGACCTGCAGTGGGGGCTTTGCTGGGCCTTACCATCATTACTTAGTCTCAGGAGGAAATAGCCAGGAAGCAGAGACCTAGGTTCTGCCTTTCCCATCCGTAGGCTCTCACTGATGGGTCTGAACTGTAATTCAGGGTTCTCAGAAATCATGGGATCAAAAGAAAATGACATTGAGAAAGACTTGGAAGCAAGAAAACCCCAGAGAATTCTAGCCAATAGGAGATTTTTTTTTTGGGGGGGAGGTATACAAAATTTTGTTCTGGATTGAAAACTCTGTGTGTTCACAGATTCAGAGTATGAGAGCCATGAGGAGTCTTTTCTGAAAAAGCAGTTCACTGTTTTTAAAGCCTGCTTACTACGTACAAGTACAGATATGGGATTAAAATCCGGTCCCTTTTCCTCCTAATCTTGGCCCCCGGAAAAGAAAAGCTATGAAATTTATACTTAAATTAGCCACCTAATATGAACTAAGGTTGTCATTGTCAAAGACTTGGGGCATACCCCATAAAACCTTCTCTTAAATATTAGCATTGTTTGGTTGACAGATACTTGTGTTCTAGGCACTGATTGTGTCTCGTGCTAGAGAAAATCTGAGTGGGGTGGACAAGGAGCTTATCATCTGGTAATGGGGTACAAAAAATTACATCGTCAATAATGATGTGATGATAAGTGTGGTTAGCGCCACGAAAACATAGATGTTGCTAGGAGAGAGGGTTGTGAGTCAGAAGGTTAATGGAATGTTTCCCAGAACTGTCTTGTAAGTTGGGGGCAGAAACAAGAGAAACTTGTCTGGAGAAGCTGTGCCAAAGAGAAAAACCATGCAGGCAGGTTGAGAAAGAAACTCTTCGGTGTTTTCGAGAACAGAGAGAAAGCCCTGCCACTGGATCATAGCAGAGAAAGTAGAAGGAAAGGTTATATGCTGGGCAAAGGCCATTGTGAAATGCCCTGTGGGAGGTGATAAGGGTTGGATACTTGATCCAAAGAGTAAGCTTTGAAAGAGAAAATACATGAGCTGATTTACCACCACTGGGCAGTTTTGTGATAAAGGGGTCAGAGGAGGCAAGAATGCACGAAGGGAGAAACAACAGAGCTTAGACGGGATGGCAGAGGTGATGTTGGAGATTTGTGGACAGAGTGGAGACAGGATTTGAAGGCAGCATCAACCAACACTGGTCACAGCACGTAGGAAATTGTGGTCCAGGATATGCCCAGATTTTAGCATGACCAGATAGGTGGAGGGTGGTATCATCTAATTAGATAAGGAAGACTTTATTCCTAAATTTGGTTCCTGAGTTCATTTTTGGACTCATTACAGTTGAGATGCCCATGAAGCATCTCAGGAGAAAGAGTAGGTGGACATTTGGACAGATAGGTCTGGAGTTCAGATGTGAAATTTGGAGTGGAGACGTAAATTTGAGAGTTATGAGCATGTAGTTGGTACTAAGTCATGGGCGGGGGCAGAGACTGGGGAAGACTTAAGACCATGCTTTGGGGATTTCCATGTTTAGGGCTGATTAGAGAACATACCAAGAAGTAGCAGCCTTGCAGGTAGAAGAAAAGCTAGAGGTGTGATGTCAGTGACAAAAGGTACATGGTATTAGCAGTAAAGCTTTGTTGGCATGTGTCACTTACTGAACAATTTCTGAAGATCCGGGTTCAGTTTCTTTCTCTGATTTAATCTCTCAGCACAACGCTGGTGTAGTATTGCCTTCAAACTTTTGGGTGAAGTGGGATTAGAAATTACTGAAAGTTTTTTTTTTTTTTCCTTAAACTTCATGTCATAGTTGTTGGTACCAAATTAGAGCAAAATAGATGCACAAGTTATTTCTTCACAAAAAATACTGATTGAGTCGCACATCTGAAGGTCAGTCTCATTGTCATGCCCATTACCAGTCTGGTCTCTTATCAATGCCCCTGCTGCCTTCTTTTTGACAGAGTCTTTATACTTCTAAAACATTTGCATATATTTCTTAAAGCATTACTAGGTCATGTATTATCTTTGTGATAGAACTTTTTAAAACCACAAATAGAGGTTTAAGCTATTTTATGTTCCGGGGCATTATAAGAAAAGCATATAACTTAAGAGAGTTGCTTGAACATCTAGCGGAAAACTCAGAGGATTATGCTGGCTCTTATTACTAGTGCATTTTTAGCTCATTAAAATGGAAGAGAAAAGACACCTGTTATTAGAGGTTACTTCTAGCCTCTCCGTTTGGGAGCTTAGCTTATCCTATTCAGTATTTGATGTTGGACCCTGAGAGAGCATCACATCCTCTTCCTGTTTTCCTACAGGGAAAAACACGGTGGAGAGTCACGGTAGTACGTGAAACGAATGTGCAAATATCAAAAATCATCTTTGTCAAATGGGAAGTGATTTTACTGTTTCTCAAGTCTTCGAATATAGTCTTTCCATTTTTTAATATTTTTCATTATATTTTAATATGGGTCTGGATGTATTTAAATTCAGGAATAAACCTTATTTATAAAATGAAGTTATTAGAGCACTCAGTAAAGCTTATTATGTCCACAGTACTTTCTCAAGTTATGATCTAAAGGTCTATAGCAACACCTCTCCTGGCCTTGAAGCTCTTTGGAAGTTAGCACCGTGCTGCTGGGCGTCTCCCATGACGGCGAGAGCCTCCTCCTTTAATAACTTTCTCTTCTTATTTGAATGCTTAGAAGGCAAATCTGCCCATGGTTTTCTCTGTCCTGACCTGAGCATCCATCAGTTATGTAAGACCTTCATGAACAGTGTATCCTGAGGAGCAACGCCAGATACTGCTTGCTGGTTCCATGACCCGGCTTCTTGCTTGCCCCCAACCAAAGGGGGCGGGGGTGGGGGAGGTTGGAAAAAAATTGTTGTGCTTCTTGGTGAACCATCTCTGAAGCCGACCCTTTAGGAAAGGAGCTGGGCTATTTTTCATTTTCAGAGGGGGCTTTTTTTATAAGTATCAGTGGAGGTCGACATGACCTTGGATCGGTATGGCTGGTTACAGAGGTGGTATGCAGCTACAGGCCCTGGGTTACCACGCTGGAGACTCCATTTACTTTTCTCCAAGTCCAGTACTCTCGGGATGTCAGTCATCTTCCTGTGGCAGGTGCCGCTCAGTGAACATCGGTTACTTAGCAGTTAGATAGGCATCATCTTGCGACATTCCACCCATAAAGGGAGGCAGCCTTTCTTACTGTTGAGGGGCACATACGAAAAGCAGCTTGTGGAAAGAGTCAAGAGTGTCATTTTAAAATATAAGTGTTGGGACCATGAAGGTTTATCCTTTAGTTTTCTATGGTTGATCTAGTGGGATTGGGAGAATTGCTAACCAAAGGTTAACGTTTGAAAGGCTGTCTCACCGACCTGCCCGGGGCTTCTCTGAGGGAGATCCCATCTCTGGTCCGGGCTCTCTCTTACTTTCATTCTGGAAATCATTGCCATCTGGCTGCCTGGCCCCAGTGGCTCTCCTTCAGAGATATTTTTAAAATACAGAGTCAACTTTTGATTCTCTGAGCTCTTCGTGATTGAAGCGAGATCCTTTTTGGAAAAAGAGTCCCATTGCCAGGGATTATTTGAAAATCGCTGGAGAGTTTCAGTTTTGCCACTTCAGAGCTGGGTGACCTTGTTCAAATTATGTAACCTTGCGGGACCCCAGGTTGTTCATCTGTAGCATGGGACGTGACCTCCTTAGAAGGGTTACTCGGGTTGTAAAAAGTCATGTAAATAAAAGACCCTGCAGAATGTGTGACACTGAGTGACACTGCCCAGTGTGGTTCTTTCTGTCCTTTCACTGCCACCAGGGCGATCTTGCTTTTGCACATGTGCTGTGAATGCAGCAGCTATGAGCTCTGCCCGGATGTGAAATCCTTTCCAGGGGCAGGGGGCAAGGGGGGGTGAGGACTCTTCTGTGGGCTCTTCCCCTGCCTGTCTTGGGAGAGCTGGATGCATCTTCCAGCAATTTCAAGGTGCTCTGCTCATGCCAGCAGTCCAGCCTGACGCCCTGAGCATGGTTAGTCCCCCTTCTGTTTCTCTCAAACCCATGGGTGTCAGTCATAAAAATGGACCTAACGTCTCTCTCAGGACAGTGGAAAGAATTGACTGGAGAGTGGAAGGGGAAAGTTCTTTTCTGTTGGTGTGGCACCACTAGCAGTGTCCCCAGAAAACAGAGCCCACTTCAGCTCTACTGATGGGGAGCTGCGCCCTCACCTGCTGGAGACCAGGGGGTGGAAGGAAAGCTGCAGCCCACAGGAAGCCCCTCCTCCCTGTGCCCAGGCAACATCCCCCTCCACTTGGCTTGGGCCAGGGGCCAGGAGGGTACACTGAGAAGCAGGGACGCGTCTGCTGTTCGGTCTGCTGAGTTTGTACTCTTCATTTTCTTCTGTTAAGTTGGCTCTGCTCCTCAAGGCACCTGCCCTGGCTCCCTCGTGACCTCAGACAGGAAGCAAACCCTCTCACCTGATGAACTGTATGAGCTCCTCAAGGCGAGCTACGATGTCCTGTTGTGTTCAGGATTCCTCCCAGAGGTCATGGAATGGTCTACCTAAGCTGAACGTGGACAGTAGCCCTGAGGGGTTCATGAGCTGCCCGTGGCATCAAGAGGGCTAGTTTCACTTTGATGAAGGGGTGGGGCTTATCACGCTAGAGGTATTACTCATTTAGAGGAGGAGCCACTCTCTCCTTACAAATTTTCTTCCTCATGATGGTGAAGAAGTCAGCAGTGCCGTCCCAAAGAGAGAGAGACAGACACTGAGACAGCAAGTCTGGGCAGGCGGGCATGCTAAAACCTGGCCAGATGGGAGGATTGCCTGATAATAGATAATCTGGGCTTTTCTTGGGCTTATTCATCTGGATGTTTTGAAACTCCCATGAAGCCATCTTAATAAAATTGAAAGTTGGAACACTTGAGCGCCTGGCAGTGGGAACTCTTCTGGCCCCGTAGCCATCACGACTCTTGTCATGAGGACTCCTCATAACTGGACGGCAGTTCCCGGTCTCTCTGAGGATACTGATCAATAAATTAGGAGCTGTTGTGCTCAAAACCCAGGAAGTGTCCTCAGTTCTCGTTTTTAATGATATATTAAATCACATTTGGTTGGCACAGAGAGATGAAAATGAACATCAAAAAGTGGTGAATACTGTCTTTATTATGAGTACAAATTTTAAAATTTTCTGAATAATTCTGATAAATATTAATACTTTGAGGGCCAGTTGACCCAAGGAGTGTGGAGGAAGAATTTATTCACATCATCTGAAAAAAGAAGAAATCACTTTGTATGTACTTTCTGAACATAATGAGTTGGTTTTATCAGTGTTTTATATAAAATAAACTTATCCTTTCAGAATGTACTTCTTTTTTTTTTTTTTTAAAGATTTTATTTATTTATTTATTTGACAGAGATCACAAGTAGGCAGAGAGGCAGGCAGAGAAAGAGAAGGGAAGCAGGCTCCCTGCTGAGCAGAGAGACCAATGTAGGGCTCAATCCCAGGACCCCAGGATCATGACCTGAGCTGACAGCAGAGACTTAACCCATTGAGCCACCTAGGCACTCCTCAGAATGTACTTCTTTGAGTTTATTAAAAGTGGTCATGTTACTGAAGTTTTGGTAATCATACTTTTCTAAAACCTGCATGATGTTCTGTTAACGTATATTTTACACACACACACACACACACACACACATATATTTTTTAAGATTTTATTTTTTAAGTAATCTCTATGCCCAATGTGGTGCTTGAACTCACAACCCCGAGATCAAGATCACCTGCTCCTCTGACTGAGCCAGCCAGGTACCTCTGTTACCTCTGTTTTTAAATTATAGCTTTTAATTAATAAAAAAAAGAATATTAATTCTGTGACATTTAGAGCTTTCCTTTGCAATTTCCTTGATTCAGGAAAGAAAAGCATGTTTCCCAGAGGCATCATTGGATCTTTTGGCATTTTCTATCAAGCTTCACAGTTGAAGTGATAAGCAAATCACACATAAGTGAACTTGTCAGGGAGCAGATGACTCTCCCCTGAAGTTTTCTGATGGGATCTTTTCTTCTTGTTAGAAGCTTTAGCATGTCAGACAGTTTAGGATGATTTTTGCTTTTTTTCTCATATCACCAATGTTTGTATTTGGAGTACCTTTACTTACTGTCTTTTTGCAAAAGGATTTCTTTTTAGTACAGCCTCTTGTCTCATTAGAAACATGAGAAACCCAGTCATTTTTAATAAACTTTTGATTATAAATACAGAAGCAAGCAGTCAGAAGAAAACCAGTCTTTATCTGGAAAGGGGATTTGCATTGCGAACATGGAGCTCCATGCGTGTGCTTTTGGGGCGTTACAAGTTACAGAGATCACAATAATAAATCTTTAACGTCACTGTCACTTCAAGGAAGGAGGAGGTCCATGGCTCCCTGCCAGGTGCCTGTGCTGGAGGGGAGTGGAGAAACCCGCCTGGGGCCCTAGGAGGGCTCATCAGCTTTTTATGGTCATTTTTATAATCTGTTCTTCCTGTGATCTAACAGAGTTTGTTTACATTCTAAACAGAGTTTATTGTTGGGGATTTGTCAGACCATTTCTCCTGTTAACCTTATTTCATCAAGCAGTTATCTTATTTTGCCAAATCAAAGCTCCTCCAGTAAATAATTTGAGTGGGAAGGAAAGATAGGTCGCTCTGGCTGAACAGGCACCGTAAGAATAGGTTGATGGGGTTTGTAGAGGAAGCTGTTGAATGGGATTGCGTCTGGTTTCTCCAGTTCTTTGGTCTCCACCAAAATCCCCCCAAGAAGACACCAGTTAGGAGCTCGTTGGTCTAAAGAGAAAATTAACTTCTTTGCACTACTTTAACTTGAAAGTTCCGCGATGCTTCAGCTGGAGCAGGAGAAGGCTTATCACCTTGCAACCTGGGATCTTGCATCCCTTTTGAAAACACTTCCCTGGGAGTCTAAGCAGCAACCAACTCATAAGCAGTCTCCCATGACTATCAACTACAAGAAGGATTTTCAGGTAAGTTTTTAGGGAACTACCTTTGGCCCTCTGACCGTGTTTTGAAGTGAAAAATGCCTGGTTGAGAAAATTATCCTTCCATTGAGAAAGAAACTCTGCCCCCTCCCACTTTTTCCTGAAATCTTACTGATATTCTGGGCCAAGACTGGCTATTTGTGAGGGGAGAGCTCTTAATCTTGAATTATATAGAGTTGGGTTTTTAAAATTAATTAATTAATTAAATTAATTTTTTAAAGGATTTTATTTATTTTTTTGACAGAGAGAAATCACAAGTAGGCGGAGAGGCAGGCAGGCAGAGAGAGAGAGAGGGAAGCAGACTCCCCGCTGAGCAGAGAGCCTGATGTGGAACTCGATCCCAGGACCTTGAGATCATGACCTGAGCCGAAGGCAGTGGCTTAACCCACTGAGCCACCCAGGCGCCCATAGAGTTGTTTTTTTTTAAATTGTGTTATGTTAATCACCATAAAATACATCATTAGTTTTTGATGGCGCGTTCCGTGATTCCTTGTCTGCGTGTAACACCCCGTGCTTCCTGCAGCACGTGCTCTCCTTATGCGCACCCCGGGCCAACCCATCCCTCTACTCCCCGCCCTTTTAAAACTCAGTTTGTCTCTCGGAGTCCACAGTCTCTCATGGGTTGTTTCCTCTTCCGGTTTTCCCCTCTTTCCTTTTCCTTTCCTTCTTCTAATGTCCTCCACGTTATTCCTTATGCTGCACAAGTAGGTGAAACCATGTGATAATTGACTCTCTCTGCGTGACTTATTTTCCTCAACGTAATCTCTTCCAGTCCTGTCCATGTTGATGCGAAAGTTGGGTATCCATCCTTTCTGATGGCTGAATAATATTCCATTGTATATATGGACCGAATCTTCTTTATTCATTCGTCTGTTGAAGGACATCTCAGCTCTTTCCACAGTTTGGCTATTGTGGACTTTGCTGCTAGGAACATTGGGGTGCTTGTGGCCCTTCTTTTCACTACATCTGTATCTTTGGGGCAAACTCACAGTAGTGCAATTGGTGGGTCATAGGATAGCTCTATTTTTAATGTTTTGAGGAACCTCTACACTGTTTTCCAAAGTGACTGTACCAGCCTGCATTCCCACCAATAGTGTAAGATGGTTCCCATTTCTCCACAGCCCCTCCAACATTTGTTGTTTCTTATCTAGAGTTTACCTGTATTCTTCATTTCACTTAGGTATCTGTGTCTGGGTTTACACAACTGATGTGTGGTCGTCGGGAAAACTGCCTGAAGTACTGGAAGAACTTTCTGATTTCCATTCTCTTGGCTCCTCCCAAGCCCCATCCCGGAAAGGGAAATTTTACTCTCTAACAGAGTAAAACTGGGACCCCAGCAGGGACTGGTCTCGTGCCTTGAAGCTCTGGGGAAGGCTGAGAGGGACAGGGGAGAGACCTCTGCAACGGCACGTGTGGGCTGTCAAGTCTGTGACCATGAGTAGCCCCTCCGTTTGCTTGCGACAAAGCTGAACACTGAGCTCGGGTTTGTCAGAGTGACTGGAATTGCACCTTCTGTGGTTTCCGTTCAGAGCTCCTAAAGGCAGCAGTGTTCTTGTCAGCCATAAAGACAGGCACACAGGAACTGATGGGCTTTTCAGAGCACTAGAACCGCAGCACCTGGTCTCTGTCCCTTCCCTACACCAGCCTTCCAGGACAGGAAGCAGAGCTTGGGTCTTCAGAATCTCCTCTAGGTAATTAGCATTGAAATACCTTTTTTTTCACCCAAAAAAGAAAGAAAGAAAGAAACTAGTAAAAGATGAAAAAAATGTAATCTCAACAGATAATGACTTTAGAATATCCTCTGATAAAACAGATTTGCCTTGCATGACAATGCTGGTATTTTAACACTGTGTCAGAAGGCAGTGTTCCTGTTTCTTCACCCCAGGCTTGGAAGGCCAGGTCCTTTTACAGATTACCCGCAGTAGTCCCAGACTCTCGCCCTTGGAGAACCTATTTCTAAACCTGATCCCTTTCCGTGTGGGGAGGCAGTCACACAGCCCAGCTCATTGTCAGTAATCCCTTAATGCTATTAAAACGAGTGGGAGGAAGAGGGTCCCTCTTAATTATCCATTCTAAGAGGATTTGGCCCCTAAGATGCTGTGGAGCGCTATCATTTGGTGACAGTATGCCTTTCTCACTCGGAGGTGGCAGGGGCAAGATGCTGAGATGCTTAGAAAGGAAGCGTGAGGGATCACCTGTCTGTAACGGTCGACCTGGCTTCTTGTGTTTGTAATAAATGTGATACAGTAATACGAAAGGCATTTGCAGAAGCGCCCATCATATCTGCGTAGCAGAACAAGTGTTTCTGTTTGGATAGAGTTTTTGGAAGGGTGGGAAAGCTGTATCTTTCAAGCTGAGTGCAGTCACGTGAACTTGGACACATGGCTTCTCAGGTTTGTTGCAATTGGTTGAGTCAAGGGGACTCACATCTAGAGGGGATTGTAGACCAGCATCCCGACTCCGTTTCCTTACCCATTAGCATCTTTCCCTGGAATTGTCATATGTGTCATACACGTATACATGCACACGTCATACATGCGCAACTGGACTTGAGGTTTAAACTGACTAGGCTGGTTTAGAGCCCTGTCCCATTTCTGGTTTTTGTTTTTGCTTTTGTTTGTTTGTTTTTTCTTCTTTGTCTGTGGGAAGGCCATTTTTAAGTCCTTTTGTGAAGATGGGAAAGAACACAGAAGTGAGAGGCGACCCGGGGTCTTTGAGCATCGAGCTTACACTTAGTTTCTGCTTCACAGATTGAAGTGTTCCTAATGAATAGTGTGGGAGGGACAATGGCAAGGGCCCCTCAGGAAGGAGAATAAAATTTTAAAATTCAATAACTTTATTTTTATTTTTATTTTTTTTCAAAGATTTTATTTATTTTTTTGACAGATCTCAAGTAGGCAGAGAGACAGACAGGGGGCGGGGGGGAGCAGGCTTCCTGCTGAGCAGAGAGCCCAACGCAGGGCTCCATCCCAGGACCCTGGGGTCATGACCTGAGCCGAAGGCAGAGAGGCTCAACCCACTGAGCCACCCAGGTGCCCCCAAATTCAGTAACTTTATTATGGTAGACTAGTGGAGGTCCTTTGGAGATTATGACCCCTTCAGCCGTCTTCATATCAAGAAGGCGGTAAAGGAGGTGAATTTTTAGATGAGAACTAAGGCTTGACTGAGAAGTTGGAAAGTGGGAAAGGATTCCGGGGAACAGACCGTTTATAGTAATGGTTTTCGAATGTGTAAGAATCTGCTCTCTTCCTCTTTAGGAAGAAAACAATTTAAAAGGAAATGTGCTTAAACCTGCAACATTAGGAAATTATCTAAATATAGATGCTCCCAAAGTAATTGGATAATGCCCAGAATGAATTCTCAAGAGAGATGATATGTCTGTCCTTGGAGAAAATGGGACCTGTCCTCAGAGTGGAATAACTCATCGCTTAGGTAGATTCTGTTTCTGTCAATGTGATTGATCTGTATTCTTGCTGATGTACATTTGCATTCATGTATAGTACTTTATAGTCAAAATTCATGTATCTTTGTTGCTTCTATGAGAAGATGATTGATTCTTCTAGTGAGTGTCATAATTCAGTAATCATGCTTTCTCAATCTTGTCACCAGAAACAATGACTATTAATGCTTATGTCTGTAAGTAGATACCTAATTTTTTTTTAAAGATTTTATTTATTTATTTGACAGACAGAGAGATCACAAATAGGCAGTGAGGCAGGTAGAGAGAGAGGGGGAAACAGGCTCCCCACCGAGCAAAGAGCCCAATTCGGGACTTGATCCCAGGACCCTGAGATCATGACCTGAGCGGAAGGCAGAGGCTTTAACCCACTGAGCCACCCAGGCTCCCTGATACCCGATTTTTAAAATAATTCTAAGACTTAACATATACATGCATCGCTCCATTATAAACACTTAAATTACCGAGACTGGAAAAAAAAAAAAGCATTTGAATGCCCTTACTGAAAACTCATTTATTCTGGTTTATATGAGCTATGTTAACCACTGTATTAAACTTATAAATTTATAAAACCACTTAGCTCATTGCATTCAGCATATCACTACATGGCAATATTTTTTTCTAAAGATTTTATTTTAAGTAATCTCCACACCCACTGTGGGGCTCAGACCCACAACTCTGAGATCAAGAGTCTCATGTTCCAAGAAATGAGCCAGCAGGCTCCCCTAAATGGCAGTAATTTTAAAACTAATCATTATTGTTTAAGGAAAAGTCAAGCAAACTTATTTTTTTGAAAAAAAGATCCATTTATCTGATAAAGATGCATTAATATAAATATAAAATAAAACACATTTTATATAAAATAAAAGCGATATAATATGAAAATACTGCTATAGTCTAGCTGCATAAGTACGTAAGTCAATGATATTTTCATTGTCTCTCAACAAATTAGGACCTTAGAATAAATTGTGGGTTACATTATAGATTGTTGTATTTGAATAGTCCTCTGATTTTACAAACGAGGAAACAAAGATCCACAAAGACCACTCAGTCATGTAGCAAGGCTTGGAGAAGCAGGAACCAGACTGGGGTGGGAGCCATCTTTTGGGTCTCAGCCCAGGGTATGTTCCAGAATCGCCAGGTGTAGATTTTGAGAAGGGCAGTGGAGGTATGTGCTGGGAATACTGATACGCAGAATAGATATTTGGTGTTTGTACCATTAGGGGAAGAGAGGTATGAGCCTGACAAAAAAACATTTAAGGAGAGCTAGGACCAGGAACTGTACATCACCAAGCCAACTCCCCTGTCCGGGACTCCTGTGAAAGGTAGCCATTTCCAATGTGAAGGACTGTATAACATGACAACTACTTTAGAACCTGAATTTCATCTTTCTGTGAAGGAAACGTCTAACATTTGTTAGTGTGTACTCTGTGTACTTTGCTACATACGTTGTTCATGCCTTCTCATTTGATTCTCACTGTACCCTGTGAGATAACAATTCTCCATCTAAGAGTATTCTAGAAAAATGAAGGAACTTACCCTTGGTTGCTTACCAGGTTGTCACTAGAGCTTTTGATCTTTGACACTTACGTCGTCTCTCTCAACCCACAACTCTATCATTATATCAGAAAAAAATGAGAGAAAAAAAGGTGTTATAGACTTGAAAGTGATACACAGTATTCCTATGGATCCCAGCCAAAGATGTTTAACATGATAAGGGAAAGCAGTGATATAACTCTTGAGAGTTTTAAGAAGCTAGTAATTTTAGATACAGAAGCTTGCAAGCCAGATTTTAATACCATCAGTTGATTCTGATGATTTGCTCATTTTCAGATCTCAAAAATTTAAACATTTCTGAGTAAAATTTCCAGGTCAGTTGTACTTTGTAAGGGATGTAAGTTCAATATTCCATGGGCTAATTTCATTTCATGAGCTCCCTTTGTTATAATGAAACTATAGGGTCTCCCCCCACTTCTTTGTTAATACCCATTACTTAAGAAGTATAAAAATTGCCTGGGGCACCTGGGTGGCTCAGTGGGTTAAAGCCTCTCTGCCTTCGGCTCAGGTCATGATCTCAGGGTCCTCCTGGAATCGAGCCCCACATCAGGGTCTCTGCTCAGCAGGGAGCCTGCTTCCCCCCTGTCTATCTTTCTGCCTCTCTCTCTGCCTACTTGTGATCTCTGTCAAATAAATAAAATCTTTTTAAAAAAATTGTTAAAAAAAAGAAGTATAAAAATGGCTTTATAAAAATGGCTCATGCTGACACTTCAGGATTACTAATAAACGTTATTCTGCTTCCAAGGGCATTAAGCACTTGTCAAGAATGGTCAGAAATAAGTGTTTTGGTTTTTTAGATGTTCTAGACAGCTCAGAGTTGCTCTAAATGCTTCATCACGTTTTAAAAAGTAAAACAAATGAGATATTCAACAAGTCCCCGAACTATTTTTGACTGTAATCTTTCTTTGATTAAAAAAATCTCATGGCTTGATGGACATGATTATAAATCATAATGGTTTTATTTATTTTATCTCCGTTGTTTGGATCCTGGAGAAGTGATATATTATTAAACCCCCAGTCATCTAATTTTAACCAGGAAGCATTCTGAAGTTCTTGACTGTAGCTTTAGAGAGAATCTGAATGTGTCACATTTTCCTGGAGTGACCAGCCCTGATGACCATGTCATGTAAAGGTGACACACCTATGTCGGGTGCTGTCACGCAGAGAGCAGGCGGGAGTGTGTGCGAGGCATTCAGAGCTGCTCTGCCACTTTCTCTGTGGTCTGAAGTACGTCTTCAATCTCAGTAAGCTGTATCTGAATTTACAGAGCAAGACTAGTACCAACTACTTCATAGGATCGTTGTGAGGTTTAAATAGTAAGGTATATGAGAAAGCTCGACAAGAATTAGTATTCTTCAAATGCTTAAAGGGGCAGAATCTTTCTTATGCGTCTCTCCCCCACATAGCTGGGAGAATACATTACATACAGTAGGTGCTTAATGAATGCTGATAGTGGATTGGGACTGTGGAAAAAAAAATACTGCCCAGTAAGGAGCAGAGGTCCACTAACATCAGATGTTGCCTCACTGCTGGCAGATTCCTTCTTCTGGAGTCAGCTGCAGTGTTCTGGGGTTGCTCTGGTCTTCCAAGGCAGCCTTAAGGGTTTGGTCTCCTCTGCCCTCTCCTTCATTACAGCAGGATTTCTCAGCCTCCACACTAGTAACAATGAGGACCAGACAATTCTTTGTTGTGGGAGATCATCTTGTGTGTGCGTGTGTGTGTTTTAAAGATTTTATTTATTTATTTTAGAGAGAAAGAAAGCGAGAGATAGAGCACGAGGGGCAGAGGGAGAGATCCTCACTGATCAGGAAACCCAGACGTGGGGCTCAATCCCAGGACCCTGGGATCGTGACCTAAGCAAAAGACAGACACTTAACTGACTGAGGCACCCAGGCGCCCCCATCCTGTGCATTTTAAGATGTTTAGCCTCTACTTATTAGATTTGGTAATGCCCTCTTCCAATTTTTGTTATAGATTTATTGTAGCAATGAAAATGTCTCCAGACATTGTCTCTTGTCCTAGGCACAGAGCTGTTCCAGGGTGAACACTGTGGTCCACAGCAGACATAGGGCATTCCGCGCTTCGCCACGTGATCGTTGTTTTTTCTGTGCCCCTCCCAATAGACAACCAGTCCCTCCAGGCAGCACTGCATCTCTCTCTCTGAGCCACCATCCCCACACTAGTAGAAGAGAAACCAATAGAGAAGGAGGAAAAGATATCTAAAGACGGAGAAACATAATAATTGTATTGGTCCATTCTGTGTCGTGGGTTTTGTTTTGGGGGAAACCAAAATGGCCAGGGTTCATCATCTCCCGAGATCTCTTTTCCTGAAACCATGAATGTCACCATCTTTTTTTCAGATGCTCCTCTCCCCTATGCCGTGATCATGGATAGAATGGTGCAGTTTGTCTACTCAAAGTAGATGTTAATTTGGGATTGAAGACTTGAGACTCTGGGCATCAAAGTCCGGGCAGAGATCAAAGGGACCTCTCTCTCCCCCTTAAACCCTGGAACACCTTCCACAGCTGGGCTCCAACCGTCTATTCTCTGAAAATCCCCAAGTATGTGTCTCTAGCTTAAAACCTCTCTAGTAATCCCTGAATCACATTTTCTAGCCCCTAGAGAGCTCCTCTTGTATATTTCACAAGCTCCAAAACCAGAAACCTGGCGTGAAAAGGCCTGAGCACATCGTGTTCCTTCCTTGCTCCTGTTCAGCTTCCGTCAGGATTCTTTATCCCTGGGAGCAAAGCCGTCCCAGCCCTAGTGCTGGGATCTGGAATCAGAATCTTCCTTTGCCACTGATGACTCAGTGACCTTCTGCAGATGGGTTCTCCTCTTGTTGCCTCATTTTCTTCATCTGTCAGATGGATACTGATCTCTCAGGGCTGTTGTGAAGATTACATGAGATATAATGTGTGCAAATTGCTTAAATGAAATAATGCATGTAAATCAGGGTGGGGAAAAATGCCTTTTCTGCTTAATAAATGATAGATGCTGTTATCTTTGAAAAACATGCTTGAGCAAACTGGCCTTTCTGCCTCCAGTTTTACCCAGTCTGTCTATCTGTCTGTTGCCTGGTCCCTGGACACACAGATTCCTTAGTGTTGGCCATTGCCTTCATGACCAAGGTTAGCCTTCAGCATGATGTAGATGGCCCATTGTGATGTGCCTCCTGTCTTTGTGGCCTTCTCCTTTGTGACTTACCTTTCTGTCTCACCATGGATAACATCCTGACCTCACCGTGCCAGCCCCTCAGGCTTCCATGCCTATGCCGGCTGTTCCCTCTTTCTTGTTTTCTTTTCTCTTTTTCATTGAATGAACATCTGCTCTTTAAGACAGAGCACGGCCATCTCTTCACCTTAGAAGCAATGGTCACCCTCCACTTGGTCACCGTCCTCTGAGATCATTGTTGCATCATGTGCCTGTTACCAAGCCAACACTCCTTGCTTGTGTGTCTTCTGGCACTTACCAAGGATAACTCATGTTTCTTGATTGTGTCCCCCACTAAGTTGTGACTTCTTGACATCTCACTCGTTTTGGTTTCCTATTCACCTTGGTTTTCTATGATGCATAGCCCATTTCTTGGCATTTAGTAAATGTTTAATAATGATTCAAATAAAGCTAGGGTTCTGTAGGGGTGAATCAGGCAGTATAGACTTAGCAAAATGCAGAACAGTTGAGTCAGAATGAATTGATGGAATTAACCAGCAGAAATTAGGAATGAAGAAACCATGCAGGTATCTTTATTGGATAGAAACAGGAGATCCATAGATACAGAATCTAAAACAGAATCTTAATGCTGAGATCAAGAAAGAAGTCCTAGCTGAGTGAAATAATCTGTAATAGGTAGCAGAAGAAATACCAGGGGGTCTGGGTGTTAAGGTGTGCTGCCTCCCTTTATTGCCTCCGACTTCAAGGAACTAGATCTTAAGAGGGAGAAATAACAAAAGAAAAAATAAATCAATTCTTATAAGAGAGTGCTATTTAAAAAGGTATGTACCTAGCATTAGGGCAATAGAGACGAAATAATTTTTCAACAGATGGAGTCATGTCATTGCCTGGGGACCAGAAATGACCAGCTGAAACATCAGAGGCAGATGTGTGGTGGGTAGATATTTTACACCAACTTCAAAGCCTCCAGTGTCAATAACAGCTTCATGGAAAGAGCCTGATCAAAGATCATGTTCAAGAGGCCAGGCTGCTTCACGATCACGTGACATCAGCCTGCAAAACGTGCCAGTATTTGTCATTTTCTGCCTGAGCATTTCAAAAACTAGTTTCCTGCTAAAAACAACAGTCTCAAGAACCCCCTTTTTTTTTAATCATGAAGATTATTTTTCACGTCTGTGATGTAAAGCAGGGAAACGTGGCGCCCAGTTTTCTTGGCACTAAGGAGGTGACCAAAACATCACTGTGTAACAGTACTAACCCTTTAAACGATGATTTCTTTGAAGGAACCCATATTGTTCTGATTGGACAAGGAACATGTTGGTACATTGCCAAAATGTCTGCTTTCATAAATCACATTTGAAAAGCCTCTGACTATGTTCCATCTTTCAAAATCTCTTCTCACCTTCTGAAAAGGGATTTTTCTCTCTTTTCTGATCTTACCGATTCAGCACCACATAGCTCTCCTCCATTAGGCTAATGTACGAGTTTCCGTTCCCATGATTTGCACAGCGCTTTGTTTTTGAGGCGAAATAACAATGAAGTCACAGCGCTAGTTGTATGTAATGATTCAACAAACTGTACTTGTGAATCAGTTGTCAGGGTTTGAAGTCAATATTTGTCCACGTCTCAAAACCTTATACCAACCCCCGGAAGATTTGGCTCTTGCCTATTCTGTGTAGAAGGAGCCAGCATCCTGCTGAAGGAGCCAGCATCCGCTAAACCCAGCCTCGAGTCTGTAAGATCTGGACCACCTCAAGGAAGACATTGAACCGACAGGCGAGAAGGAACCTCTGTCAAGGCTTGAGACGATTTTGCCATTTCACAACTATCCTATTGAAATTCCCTTCCGTTCCTGCAGAAGCGCATGGTTGCTTCTGCCAGCAGGTTCCTGCCAGGAACTGGAATGAATCCCTGCAAATACTCAGAGTAGCAGGGGTGGAAGAGCTCTCTTCTCCCCCCACCCCACGCTGCTTCTGCTTCTGGCAAAGGTTGGGGTGTTGGCAGGGACGCCCCGCCTCTGCACAGTCTGCTCCGGGAGGCGGGGGATTCCTCTTACTTCCAATTACCAGTTTCTTTATATGTGGGAGGACATTTTTTGGCACATGATCCTCATTTCTTCATGTCTGACTGACAATGCCCCTCCTAATTTATTTTTTTGGCATGCCTTATGCTGTGTTAAGACGTCAAAAGGTATGTACAAAGTATTGAAAAGAAGGTTGAATTTACACTCTGCAGCTTCCAGGGGGTATGGGATGTTAGAAATTGTCTCTTGGGAATAGAGGGTACAGTGCTGGGTAATAGAGGACAGTGAGCGTGATTCACTTGCCTGCCTGCAAAAGTCGGAGGACCCTTTAGCGAACACTGAATCGTGAAATCCTTAACTTGTAAGCATGTTTAGGATCTAGAAGCTAGTGTGATCTATGCCCAGCTGAGGAAGTTGGGCGAGGCATACTTAAGTGATTTGCCCGAAATCACCCCTTTGGCTCGTGCTAAATACTATACTAGGATTCTGGTCTCCTCTCTTTGTTCTGTATTGTTTTCATTGTATTGTAATGTTTTGCAAGTTGTAGGCTCTCAGTGATGTATTAGATACAAGTTATCTGCCTTCATAGTTCATTCTGCATAGAGGAGGGAACAAAATAAGATCTTCTCCCCAATTCCCCTCCAAAACCAATTCTGGCTAGCTATGTCACCATCCTGGAGGGACTGGTTATAATTCCTGTAGCTGGACTGAGGTTCCTGGAAAAGGGGTCACTTCAGTTGATTTCCCCTCTCCCCAGTGGCTGGAACCTTAGTTGAAATGCCAGCCAGCTGAAACACGTCAAAATCAATCTGTAATTTTGGAGGCTTGGAAAATCAGTTCCAATGGCCAGTCCTGGACAGTCTGTTCTATTCTACTATTTGAAACATTAGTAGCCGATTTGTGAAAGGCACACTCTGGAAGAACAGAGCTCCCAAATGGTTTCTTCAGAGGGAATGAGTATATAAACAACTAATTTGAGTAAAAGTAGCTCAGAGAATATTTTAGGTTCTGGTTGAGAATCTTAAATGCTCAATTAAATAATTTTTAAAAAGCTCTTGTTAAACCTGTATCAGGACGTGTTTTTTATTTTTTAAATATAAGGTTAATGAAACTACATTTCAGTTCATAACAATTGCTTCTAAGTTCATTGGTTGGATGGAGAAGGTTTTGCTGGTAATGATGGTAGAACAGGTTTGCCACACAACTTGACCGGATTGTGTTATGTACTCAAGAAGGTAACTCACGCTCAATCCACTTTTGGATTTAAAGCAAATGCTACACATAATGGCAGTTAAAATACAGAAGGTATAATAGCATGGTTATCTAAGACAATAATTCTTTTTTTCTAAATTTTATTTAATTTTATTTTTTTTTCAGTGTTCCAAAATTCATTGGAATTCATTCATTCATTCCCAGTGCTCCATGCGATATGTGCCTTCTATACTACCCACCACCAGGCTCACCCCTTCCCACCCCCGCAAAACCTTCAATTTGTCTCTCAGAGTCCACAGTCTCTCATGGTTCATCTCCCCCTCCGATATCATTTTTCCCTTCCTTTTCCTAATGTCCTCCATGTTATTCCTTATGTTCCACAAGTAAGTGAAACCATATGATAATTGACCCTCTCTGCTTGACTTATTTCACTCAACATAATCTCTTCCAGTCCCGTCCATGTTGATACAGAAGTTGGGTATTCATCCTTTCTGATGGAGGCGTAATATTCCATTGTATATATGAACCATATCTTCTTTTTTTTTTTAAGTTTTTAATTATTTATTTGACAGAGAGATCACAAGTAGGCAGAGAGGCAGGCAGAGAGAGAGAGAGAGGAGGAAGCAGGCTCCCTGCCGAGCAGAGAGCCGGATGCGGGACTCAATCCGAGGACCCTGAGATCATGACCTGAGCAGAGGCTTAATCCACTGAGCCACCCAGGCACCCTGAACCATATATTCTTTATTCATTCGACTGTTGAAGGGCATCTTGGCTCTTTCCACAGTTTGACTACTGTGGCCATTGCTGCTATGAACATTGGGATAGAGATGGCCCTTCTTTTCACTACATATGTATCTTTGGGATAAATACCTGGTAGTGCAATTGCAGGATCATAGGGTAACCCTATTTTTAATTTCTTAAGGAATTTCCACACTGTTTTCCAAAGTGGCTGCACCACCTTGCATTCCCACCAACAGTGTAAGAGCATTCCCTTTCTCCACATCCTCTCCAACACAGGTTGTTTACTGACTGTCTTGTTAATTTTGGCTGTTCTAACTGGTGTAAGGTGGTATTTCAATTTAGTTTTGATTTGAATCGCCCTGATGACTAATGATGATGGACATTTTTTAATGTGTCTATTAGCCATTTGTATGTCTTCTTTGGAGAAGTGCCTGTTCATGTCTTCTGCCCATTTTTTGACATGATTATCTGTTGTGTGTTTGTTGAGTTTTCATTTGTGAATATCTTCTCCCATTCCGTGGGTTGTCTCTTTGTTTTGTTGACTGTTTCCTTTGCTGTGCAGAAGCTTTTGATCTTGATGAAGTCCCAAAAGTTCATTTTCACTTTTGTTTACTTTGCCTTTGGAGACATATCTTGAAAAAAGTTGCTGTGGCCAATGTCGAAGAGGTTACTGCCTATGTTCTCCTCTAGGATTTTGATAGAGTCCCACCTCACGTTGAGACCTTTTATGCATTTTGAGTTTATCACTGTGTATGGTATAAAAGAATAGTTGAGTTTCATTCTTCTACACATAGCTGTCCAATTTTCCCAGCACCATTTATTGAAAAGACTGTCGTTTTTTATGGCATTTCTGAAAAGGGCAGGGATACGAAGCTTATAATGTTCCATTTTCCTCCCTGGAATACATATGAAAACAGTGAGAAGGGATATTTGATGTCAGAATAATTTGCAAAGGAAAGTATCAGACAGACTTTAGTTATGAACTTGCTTGCACTCTTGATTTCGGTTTGGGTAATAATGATCTCAGGGTCCTGGGATCCAGCCCCGTGTTGGGCTCTGTGCTCAGCAGGGAGTCTGCTTGGGATTCTCTCCCCTCCCTCTGTCCCTCTCACTAGCACCCTCTCTCTTTCTCAAATGAATAAATAAATAAATAATTTTTTTTTAAGGTTATATTAAAAAAAAGGAAAAAGGTTCGGGTACCATTGGAAACCCCCTTCTATTACATCCCATGCTCTACCCTCCCTCCTTGGAAGTAACTGGTACTTCATAAAGCCTTCACCTCCCTGTTTTTGTACTTTGGCAGTATATGTTTGTATCTGATTGTTTAGAGCATTTGATTCTATATTTTAAAACTTACATCAGTGTTTTCTTATCCCACGTACCTGACTTTGTGGAATAAATGCCTGGAAAGGAAATCAGTGGGTCTAAGGATGTACACATTTTTAAAGTTGGATACGTATTATGACATTTTTATCCTCCCAGTATCTTCCCAGGCCCATGCTTACTCCACACTTCTCCATCACTGCATCTTTTCAATTGTTTTAACCGTGTAAATTTGATAGGTATAAAATGAAATGTCACGGGTAGCTCAATGGGTTAAGCCTCTGCCTTCGGCTCAGGTCATGGTCTCAGGGTACTGGGATCAAGCTCAGCAGGGAGCCTGCTTCCCTCTCGCTCTCGCCTGTCTCTCTGCCTACTCGTGATCTCTCTCTCTCTCTCTCTTTCTCTGTCAAATAAATAAATAAAATCTTTAAAAAAATGATATGTCATGACTTCACTTGGCATAAGGTTGGACATTTTCTCTGTGTTAATAACTTTTTTCAAATTTTTGTAAATTTGCCTGTTTATGTTCTATTATATTCTGTTTTTCCAATAGGGTATTGTTGCCATCGTTGTTTTTAACCGTTGATTTCCTTCTTTTTTCTTGCCTTCCTTCCATCCTTCCTTCAGGTAGGCTCCATGCCCAGCCTAGGGCTTGAACTCATGACCCTGAGATTGGGAGTCACATGCTGTACTGACTGAATCAGCCGAGAACCCCTAACCATTGATATCTAAGAACTCTTTATATATAGAAGGAACAGTATTCCTTTGCCTGTTCTATATGTTGCAACTTTTCTTTGTTTGCAGTTTCTCTTCTAAACTTGACTACAGTGGCTTTGCCATGTAAGAATTTTAAATTTTATATATTCATAGCTTTTCTTAACAAAAAAACTTAATGGATTTTGGCTTTCTTACTATGACTAAAATACTTAAGGAATTTGTGAAGTGCTTTTAACAGAAAAAATTCTAACTTGTCATGAGTAACTCATATAATAAGCAAATGGAACATTAGTAAAAATAACTTTTCCCAGAATAAATAGGGGGGAAAGTTATACACTTAAAACAATAAAAATAATGAAACTTTGAAGTGAAACACAAGCAATTCTCAAGGAATGAGAATTCAGACACTGCATCCAGTGGAGAGACTACAACACTGTTCATGGAAAATAGGACACAATTGAGTAAAAAATGGAAAAAATATTAAGACACTCAAATAAATCTGAAGGAAAGAAATACAAAACTCACAGTCAATTGTTCTATTTACATATTACTTGAGATTTATGATTAATTGGGTAAGATTTACAAATGACTTTTTATTACACTTAATGAGGGTTATTTGGGCATCTGTTCAACTTTAATGAAACTTAATTTTTTTGTTCATTATTCAGTCAACATGTATTGATTACCTGTTGTGTTCCAGAAAAGAATTAGGGGGTGATAATTTTGGCTTCTGAGATCGATCCCTACAAAATTGCATATACCTGACCTGTTTTTTCCCTGCGGCATCAGCACTGGCCTCTGATTCACCCTAATAGCAGCTTGGCTCATCCTTCTCTCCTCCTGCCTCCTTTCCACTCCACCTCCAGCTGCTGGGTGGAGCCAGGGCTTACTTAACCATCTCAAGATTTCATATTCCCTTTTTCTCTTTCAGAATGCGACTACATTAATTTTGCCTCTCTTTCTCTATATTCAGTATTTTCCCTTTCCCTTTGGAGCTTGTCCTTTAGCATGTCACTTAACCAAGATTTTTCAAAATGTATAGCTTTTATTGTGAAATACGCTGCAGGAGCAAAAGGGAAATCTATGCTGTGTGCAGTTTAAACAACTCATCACCACCTTGAGGAATTTCTATAAATCCTAGGTTTACAATTTGCTTAATTTTACAAGGATTTGATACACAAGATTTATTAAGAATACATGTGTTAGGGGACACCTGGGTGGCTTAGTTGGTTAAGTGTCTGTCTGCCTTTGATTCAGGTCATGATCCCATGGCCCTGGGATCGAGCCCCTCATCGGGCTCCTTAATTGGTGGGGAGCCTGCTTCTCCCTCTCCCTCTGCCTTCTGCTCCCCTTGCTTGTGCTTCCTCTCTCTCTCAGTCAAATAAATAAAATACTTTTTAAAAAAAGAAAACATGCGTTAGATGAAGTGAAGTACTTGCTCATCTATTAGAAATTTTATTTTTATAATCACTTTTTAAGTGATTATGAAAATATTGCCTAACCAACCTCCTTAGTTGTATACAAGAGTGTTTCTTCGCGTCATTTCTCTATCCTCTCTTGGCTCTTCTTCCTTAACTTTTGCATCTTAGTCCTGTTTACCATCCCCCATCCTTCAATTCTGCAGTGGCTTCCCTTCGTATTATTTCAGTCATGGGCCACACCACTTCTTCTTTTATCTTGGTGCAGCCACACCAGGTGAAAACACTTGGGAAAAAAGCACATTAGTGGAAAGTTCTGTCTTGGGCACCTCCCATGAGCAGTCCTGTCTGTTCTGAGGGATATCTGAAATAGGCTGCATTAGGGATCACCACTTATTAACTCAAACCCTGTTGTTAATGTGACAAAAATTCACAAGAATGTTACAGAATTACTTTTAAAACAGCAGCTCACAGATTTATTTGCCAGTTGTTCAGACAGAATGAATGGCCAACACAGATACTACTTTCATACCAAGGAAATTCTAGATACTGTAATGATGAATTCTTCCTGGTTATTAAGATTATTTTATAACTTATGTCCAGAAATAGCCCTCTTTTTAATACCAAGGGAATTTTTCCTGCTAATTTACATTGATGATCATTTAGATAGTCAGAACGTTATGGGAAGAAACAAATTATATGTTTAAAATTGCAGAATTTAAAACAAGGATTTTGTTTGTTTATTTCAGAAAGAGAATGTGCAAGCAGGGGAGCAGAGAGACAGGGACAAGCAGACTCCACGCCGAGTGTGGAGCCCGATGTGGGGCTCAACCTCATGACCCTGAGATCATGACCTGAGCAGAAATCTAGAGGCAGATGCTGAACTGATGGGGCCACCCAGGCACCCCCCAAATTACAGAATTTTGAAAGAAATATATCATCTTTGCTAACTTGTATTTTTAAGTGAGACGATATGGGTCATTCATCCTGTGGCTTTTGTGTGAAATCCTTATTTCAGAAAGTTTTCAGAGCTGCTTTTACTACTGAAATGCACTACCGCCACAGGTTTTTTTCTTTTGTTTTGTTTTTACTTCTTCTTACAACTCATTTCCCATTAGTTGACTTTGTATCTTGATAGGAGTGTCATTCTAACTAAGAGTGAGAAGCTGTGTGCATTCATGTCCATGTGCTCAGCCCCCCACCTCTGACAACTGGGTCACTCACCGCCACTGGGGGAGACGTCACAGTTTTGTGGGCTGGTGCCATTAACATGTCGTGGCTTCCAGCCCGGGTGCACTTTCTGGGCTATTCAGCTTCCCTCCTGGGCACCGCTTGCCCTATCCCTGTCTGTGCCTGCTCCCACCGCCCAGCACAGGTCCCCTCACCCCCTGCTTCCCAGTCTGGCTCAGCTCTGTGATGGTTAAGACCTCAGTGGACCATCTCTTCTCCGCTGCTGGGATGGACCCGTGTGAAATTGCCAATGTTTGAAGGGTTTTGACTCACAAAACCATCAGTTGGATCTGCTTCAAGCTAAGACATGCTTGTCTTCATTCTTTTATCATTCTCCGGCTTCTGGGAAGAGATGACCTTCCTCTCCAAGGTGAACTCACCCATCTCAGGAACCCATAAATTCTTTCTCTCCTGGGATCTGCCTCCATCAGTTACACTTGTATTTTCACAGCTTTCACTTCTTACTTTTTACTGTGGCTCTTTTTTTTTTTTTTTTTTTTTTTTTTTTACTTATAATGTAGCCCACGAGTCTTTTCTGTCTTTATATTTGATTTTTAAAAATATATACAACATGCCACACATATATAGGAGAAATATAAAATATATGCGTAGTTTAAAGGATAATAGTACAACAACCATAATCTTAAAACTAGACCCTTTCCAATATATTTGAAGCGCTTGTGTGCTCTTCCTTCTTCTCCGAAGCAATATCCTGAATTTCGTATTATTTTATTCTTTGCTCTTCTTTATAGTTGAATCATGTGTATATATTTCAAAAGAATCTTTTGTTTAGGGGCGCCTGGGTGGCTCAGTCGTTAAGCGTCTGGCTCCTGGTTTCAGCTCTGGTCATGATCTCTAGGTCATGAGATCGAGCCCTGCTTTGGGCTCCACACTCAGTGCAGAATCTTCTTCTCCCTCTCCCTCAGCCCCTCCCCGCACCCTTGCTCACTCTTGCTCCCAAAGAAATGCATAAATAAAATATTTTTCAATTAAATTCAATTAGCAAACTATTAGTGCATAAGTAAGACTTTTTTTTTCATTTTATTTTATTTTATTTCTTTTTAGTGCTTCAAAATTCATTGTTTATGCAGCACATCCAGTGCTCCATGCAATATGTGCCCTCCATGATACCCACCACCAGGCTCACCCAATGCCCCACCCCTCTCCCCTCCAAAACTCTCAGTTTGTTTCTCACAGTCCACAGTCTCTCATGGTTTGTCTCCCCCTCTTATTTCCCAATCTTTTGTTTAGCACATCTTTTTAAACATAAACAGGGTAAGAATGCATGAAGTCTTCTGAAGCCAGCTTTTTCATCCCATTACGTTTGTATGGTGAGTCTGCATTAAGATATAGTTTTCTCTCATCCAGTTCCCAGTTTCCATGTTGCGCTAGTGTAGACACTGCACCAGTGTCCTGAGTTCCAAACAAAATAACTTCACTTCCCAGTTTTAATTCCTTAGAAATAGTTTATTTTGTTTCACGTTGTCAGCCTGGTTGCCAGAAACAAAACTCTTCCATCTTAAACAGAAAACCAGCACCCTCTCCTTAATCATGTGTCCATCTTGAACTACTTCCCTGGCTTTCTCCTCTCCTTCAAGACTGAAAATCTTACAGTGAGTAGTTTATACCGTACGTCTTAGCCTCCCATCCAGGCTGCATTTGACCTCTTGATGGTTGACTTTCCATGTTTTTGAAACTTTTTCTTTTGGTTTTCTTGATAAAGCTCATGAGTCTATATATCAGACATGATCTCTGAATTCTCTATCCTTCTAATTTTTACATATCATCTGTATTGATACATTATTAACATGCTATCTGTGTTCTAACATTTGTGATAAATACAGTTCTGTTCTCCTGCTTGTACTGGGTATGGAGTACCCTCTACTACCAAGTGTGGACATACAGAGATCCGTCAGATGTGGTGGGGAAGTTCAGAGCCCAGTACAGCCCCAGGGCCCCATTGTACGCAATGCTGCCGTGGCTCCACGGAGGGGATATGAACATGGTCTGATTAACAAGAGCAGATCGCACAGGTTTCAGGACCCAGTGGGGCTCTTTGAAGGGTGAACAGAAAGTCACCAGAGGGACACCAGAGGATCGCAATTCCAGGTTTCTACCAAGGGTGGGGGGAGGGACACTTTTCAAGGGTTATTCTTCAACTACACCCAGGGCTGGAGAAGGTCTATGACAAACCTCTTCCCAGACACTGGGATTGGTTCCGTCACTGCTTCTACCTCCATTCTGTATCCCCCAAGTCTTCTCTTTCTTGCCTACTTCCCATGATTCCTCTCTCTAGACTCTGGTTGGCCTCAGAACCCAGATTGGATTTGGCAGGTGCTGCAGCTGAGATGGGCCTGGGCAATCAGAAACAGAAGGAAAGAAGGGGGCGTGAGAAAAGTCAGGGATGCAAAAAAGGCATGAGGCACGTGGGGGGCATGCATACAGGTGGGGCGCTTAGGGAGAAGAGGTGGGAAATAGAATTGACCAGAAAGTGTCTGGATCATGAAAGAATATTCCATGCTTTGCTGAAGAGTTTGGACGTTATTATGTGGGCACAGGGGAAACTTGAAAGGCTTTCAAGGAGCAGAGTACGGGAAAAGATGTGTGTTGTATTCTCTGCATAACATCTAGCTGGGGGTCCTGTTCCCCCATGGAAGCTGTAGATGAGGCCCGCCACCCCCATCTCCCTTTCAAGAGAAACTGTGGCAGGAGTGGTTGGCTACTGGTGTCACAGCATTCCCGCAGGGCCTCCCTGCCCTGGGCCCTCTCCAGGGATGACGGAGCATGGCAGGGTGTTGTGCCCAACACAGGATTCTTCTGGTGGGTGCCCTGTCCTTGAGATCGTGCTGGCAGAGACCTTCTCTGAGCTACATTTGATTCTTTGTCCTTTCCTCTTTAGTTTCATGGGGTCCAAGGTTTTATGGTGGTCTGAAGCTCCCTCCACCCATTCTGAGTCCTTCCCACTTCTCTGTCCCAGGGTTTCCCCCAGGAAGCTCTCAGATTTCTAATTACGTCTTGACATCTTTCTGTAGGACATGAACTGACACATGATGCTTTGAAGTCTATTTTTAAGTTTCAGTGTATGTCTTCGGGTGATTTATTTATGTTTTTCCCTCTGAGCTAGCATGCATTCATTTATATGAAATGAACTGTGGTACGGAGTGAGAAGTAACCTTTACGTTATCTTAGGAGAGACTGCACTCCTGGAAGAGCTCAACTTCTCTGCGTGAGTTTATTATTACAACTACCTGGGCCCTGACCGGCTCCCGGACGACCCGCACAAAGCGGCCAGCCTTGCTCGGTTCTACCTGGTCAGACTTTCCCACATCCCATCATGGCAGGATTGGCTCAGGTTCAAAGAGCTGATGGACAGGAAATACTTCAGACAGATAGGATTTTATTCCTGCCTGTCATTCTTATCATATAAAGTGTTTTGATATCTCAGGACTAGCAGGGGGTTAGGTCAAAGAGGAAGATAATTCAGCATCTTAAAAAGCCTGTGACCTAGCATTGGGGGGACAAGAGTAGTTAGAGCAAACTACCAGGTGAGTTTTGAGGCCGTGTTTCCTCTGTGGCATATTGTGCCTTGTGTATGAAAGGCACTTCCTCACTCTCTCTTTTTAATACACGTTTAAATGAATCCTGTTTTTGAAGTAAGCTATCAGAAAATATGGAAGTTCATTTTTACTTTTTAGAAGGTCTCTCATATTTATTGTAGTTCATGTAATATGGCTAACAACAAAATTCTAGACTCCCATTTATTTAAAATAAAGTGCTAGGTTGACTAGAATGTTTTTTGAAACTAAAATGAATGTGTTTAAGTTGTGAGGTGAGCCTTATCTAATCTCTTGGGCCAGCTCTCAGGTGTTCTGTGATCATAACTCCTTTGTAAGTTCTCTATGAATGGGCTTTCTCTGTGTGGTGCAGGATTTAGGGAGGGACCCAGGTCCAACTTCATGGTTTTGGCTGCACTGCTTTGTTCTCATCTTATAACGAGAGTCTCTTCAGTAGGAGACAGCTAAAAGGTCAGCAGAAATTCAAATGGATTCAAAATCTGTGGAGTGATAAGATGCTAAATGCCTTTCATGTGAACTGTTCCATTAAAAAAAAAAAAAAAAAGAACCAGATTTTTTTAAGTCCACATGATCTAATTACAGTTGTGGCCATTTTCTCTTTAAATTTGCATTTAAAGAGAACACATAGTATGTTGCTGAAATGTGAAAAGAACCATGTAAAGAAAAATCTTGTATTTCTGTGATATTGTTTAATAGTGGTAGGAAGTCTGTTTGGTGAAGGGATTTCATGTGACATCATAATTTTGCAGTACTAGAACCTGCACATGAATGAGACATTGCTCCTATGCAGGGTGGCAGCTGGTTATCCACGAACATGACAAGGATGATTACTTCAAAAGCCCCAGTGAAATGTTAGTGAACTTATGTCTTCATTCTGATGAGATTGAATCTGGGGGGTGCACGACCTTTTTGTTTAATTAATACTAAGTTCTCCTGTTTTCAGAGATGTAGGGAAAGCACAGTGGCATGTACAGTGGTTACTACGGAGAGGCTGTCTCCGTCAAGTGGAAGTTTGGGGAAATCAATATGGCATCTCACATTGGCATCTGAGATTCTTTTCAAACCAGTAATTGATCATGTTTGTTGGGAAATCAATGCCATTTTTTAAAGTGTTGATTTTTCTTAAACCTCATACGTATGGAAATTTTGCAAATATAGTATAAAAAACTTTTTTCCCTAAACCACTTGAAAATAACTCATTGACATGAGTTAGTGTGCAGGTACATTGGTGTGCATTTCTTACAAAGACATTCTTACCTAACTACAATATAACATCAAATCCAAAACCTTAATACTGATACATTATTACCATCCAATCCTCAGACCCCATTCAAGTTTTGTCAGGCATCCCAGGAATGTCTTTTATAATGAAAGTATCCAGTCCAGAATCACGTGTCAGATTCAGTGGTCATATCATTTTCCCCCTTCAACGTGGAATGTTTCTTTAGCCTGTCCTAGACTTTCATGATCTTGAAAGGCCAGTTTTGTAGGATGTTTTTCAGTAGGGGTTTGTCTGGTGACGCTTCCCTGTTCTTAGATTCATGTTGGGCAGGAGTATCCCAGAAGTGGTTGTTGAGGAGGAAAATAACTTTTCCTCTAACCTCTTCAGTTTAATGAATGGAGGCCTGCAAATTAAACTGACAAAGAGAAGTTAGTGAGAGGAAAGAAAAACAGATTTAATTAACTACATATGCATGGTAGTTTACAAATATAACTCAAAGCAGTAGTAAAGATTTGAGACTTATATACCATCTTAATAAGAAAAGGGGGGGGCAGATGCTTACTTCTGGGAGAACAAATGACTATTCAGAAAGGAAGTGCAGAGAGAGGACACTTATGGAAGAACAAATGACTCTTTGGAAGGATAATATGCCTCGGGGAAAATAGATGAGAGATACGGTGGTTTTGCGACAATATCAGTCCAGGTGTGATGTCGGCTTCTCTCTCTGAAAGAGAAGATTGGAATTGTTCCCAGAGATGGTATTTATGACAACTGATTTTTTTTTTTTAAGTTCTTTTAGGAGCCTCTGCTTTTAAGCAGATAAGGGATTTCAGGAACTCAAAATGCCTCTATCATGAAATAATTTTGATGCCACAGTGGTTTATTCTGGATCCTTTTATGGTGCTTTTTTCTAATTGTGCCATTTAGTGCATGATTTCAGTTCATCTCATGATAATAATGTTCACTTTGATCTGGTTTCTGCCACTCCTTAATCAATCCAAGTTCCACAGTGTTTTCTGTTTATAATGAATAAATATTTTGTGAAGGGATACTTTGAATTTATGCAAATATCCTTTTCCTTCTTAAACTTTCAATTTATGCATTTACTAGTTTATATTATTATGGTCTCATGGTTTAATGGGTTATAACCTATGACTACCATTATTTATTTTGATGCTCACTTGTTCCATGTTTGGCCAGTGAGAGCGCATTCAAGCTGGCTTCTGTGTCTTTTTGACATATTGCCATTATTGTTTGAGCATTTCCTTGCTTTGGGGGGCACATGTTATTCTGAGATCATCTTACACTTTCACTACTCTAGTTTTGAAATTTTTCATTTCTCCCAGAAGCTCTTGTTCCTTTTAATGGAGAATGGTATTTAGAAACCAAAATATGGGTGATAGGTGTGTTCAATATGATCAGGGTGTTGCTGCTGCTCACAGACCCTCTCAGTAGAGAGTCATCACGCTGTCCCACCCCACCGTAGGGGGACTCCCTCCTCATTGTTCATACTCTGATTCCCTGTGCTGGGCTACTGTGCAATAGTGTTACTCCTTTGTGTTATTCTGGTCTCAATGCCCACATCAGGCCACCTTGCCCTCTCCCACAGGGAGTACTGTCTCACCTTGCTCAAGTGTGACACCCTGGGCTGGCCCCATGTGGAAGTGCTTCTTGCTCTGCTTGGACCCTGAAAATCAGTGCTTGGGTACCCCCCACTCCCTCCCTTTGGGGATGTCTTCTTTACTCTGCTCAGAGTTTGACATCCAGATTCGGTGAATATCTTCCTCATTCTAGCCAGTCTCTGACACCCCCCTCTCCATCACCATGGCTTCCCTTCACCCATGTGGATTTTTGCCTTACTCAGCCCCACCAAATTGCTTTAGAAATGAATTGCTCATGAAAGGAACAGGGCGTAATGCCACTTTTAAATGTTGATGTGGAAGTAACCTAATGATTTGCTGAACTCAGAAGATCTATAGTCATATTTTTTAACCAAGATTCTGAAATATACCATTAAAGAGAAGTGATTTCTTAAGTATCCTCATGTCAATTCATTTTTTTAAAGATTTATCTTTTAATGTGAAGATACATATTTTAATACAGCAGACCTTGATGTTTAACTTATTCCACATTCAGTGAGAAATGAACACACATTTATAGTGTTTCTTTTCCAAAATAGACATGTGCATTAATTACTTAAGAGTAAGTTGTCTTCAGGGGATTTCGTGTCCAAAGTAACCCATGATGTCAGAATCAAGTACCAGTGCCTTATTGACATTTCATCAGATCTGTACTCTTTGAAATCAGACAAAAAGTCTAATGCACTGTCCACTCTGCACATGGGACGTATACTAGTGACCCCACATTTCTATTTCCAGCCCAGATCTTGGCCCTGGAGCTGCCTTCAGATCTCTCAAGTACAATTTAGTACAATTGAGACAGACTGTTTTTCTGTCTCAATTGTACTAAAACTTTGTCATCGACATGCCTATGGGGTACCAAAATGGAGATGTTAAGTAGGCATTCATTGGGTTTTGTGCTCCTTTGGTATCTCACAGGCATCTCAAACTCAGCATGTCCATACCTGAACTCTTGACAACTAACACCAGCCTCCTCAGCGTCAGTCTTCTTCCTAGTCTTCCCTCTCCCAACAAAGGGCACAACCATGCCGCTGGTGAGAGATCTGGAAATGTTCTTGATCCTTCGTTATCCATATGTGGAATAGGTCAGTGCATGTGGTCTTTTCTGCTCTTTTCAGTACCTCCTGTCTCAAATCTAGTTGGGGTGGGAATGGGATAGAACTGGAAATGAGATGTCTAATTTCATTTTACCTGGGCTTTAAAGTGAGGACAGTTCTCTCCAAAAACCTTTGACCCTGCCTGCACACAAACACATCCCACCTGGCACCATCAAATACCCCAGGCCTTTCCTTGTCAACATAGTTCCCAAAGGCAAATTACGAGGGGCCCTGTCGCCCGACTTATGACAGAGTCCCAAGATTTCTGCCAGACTCCCCAATTTAAAGCATAGGATATCGCTCTGAGACACTGGCTCTGAATGGCCCCCAGGGAGGGCCTACCTTAGAAAAAAGAGCAAAAAGACAGAAATGGATACTTGGAGGGCCAAAGTTCTTCATTACAAATGAAAATGGGATAGAAATGAGAACAAAGAGCCTAGCACAATCTCCTGGCCACCTGTCTGTCTTGGGGGTGAGAAACACCTATGGGCTGGAGAAAAGGAAATCCCCCTGGGCTATACATGGGAGCCCGGTGCTGTGCAAGAGGCCTGCACTCTTCCTTCAAAAAGAGAAGGAAAGGAAAACAAACAAACAAACAAACAGTGTCTCACCTCATCTCCTTCTCATCCTCATTTATTATCCTCACAGCTGCCAAAGCGATGCCTGCATATCAGATCATGTCCCTAGCCTGCTTAAAAGCACTTAACAAACCCTATGGTTCTTATATACAACTCCATGACCAGCCCCAGTCCCTCTCTTTACTCTTATCTTGTGCTGTTCACCCCTCTACTTTCTAAGCCCTGAGCACCTGGCTTTCTTTCTTTCTTGGAACATATCAAAGTTTTTGCTACCGTAAAGCTTTGGAACATCCTTTGCCTAGAAGATCATTAAATTCCTCTTCCAAGTAGAACTTTTGAATTTTTACACCAAAGCCAAATGCTTACTGATAAGTGTGATTTGGGGACTTGTTTCTGTTCTCCTTCAGTATTATTCATTTTGTACTTGAAGGAGCATGTCAGTGGCAATTAGTATGAAATAATAATTAAACTTAATTTACTATAAAGGAAACAACAAGAAAAAGTCTGCTTCCAACTGCTTCCAAAATAAAAGTCTTAATAAAAATCAAGGTAATTATGACATGGAAAATGTAAAAAGGAAAAGAAGCTACAGTGTCTATGAAATATTCAGCATATGAAACACTTTGAATCCTGGGGAAAAAAGGGAATTCAAAGTATTATTGTTACCAAATTATGTCCAGTTCAATTTTCACACGACTTGCTTCTGTAAAGATGATGAATTTTTATTAATGGTGTTTGTAAATGCTGTAATAATTTCTTAAATGTACATGGCACAGCCCAGAGTACAAGAATGAGTGCATTCATTGTCTCTTGAATTTCCTGGCTCATGAGATCAGAGAGTTCTCTTCTGTAGCATCACCCAGCCAAGTCCAGTGACCTGGACTCCTACCTTCATTCACGAAATATTGTGCACCAAACACTATGCTAAGAACTTAGGAACAAACTGTGCTCATGATCTAGTAGAGGAGAAACATAATAAACAAGTAAACTACAAATACATTTATGTGCTTGGAGGGATACTTTTCCTTGCTCATACACACTGAGTTTCCGGAGCCACAGCCATAGTGAACTTCCAAATCAACCTTTAGAGATGAAATATAGAGGAAAGGAGGAGCCAGAGACTCTTTTTTCATGTTAACTCATAGGAGATAAATTATTTGAGGCAGTATAAAATTACATTGTTTCATAGATAATGTATTCATGAGCACTGAATGCTCGCCCTTACCCCTCCTTGCAGAACAGAATTCAGAGGAATGCAAGGATTTGCAGATCTAGCCTCTGAGGCAACAGGAAGAAAGGGAAGAGAACCAGGGTGTTAGAGACCATAGAAGATGGAGAGAACAGAGGTTTGGCCCAAACAGAAGGGTTTTCTTCCACCGAGTGCCTGATAAGGTGCAAGTCACGGAGATGCGCAGAAGGCTAAGGAAAGCTCTTTCGTCCCCAAATCCCCGTGCATCCTGTAGAGACTAACAGATAACAATGGAATGTGGAGAGGTGAACGATTTAATGCATTCTCAATTCTGTGTGGTTGGCTTGCTAACAGCAAGCTTCATTATAAATGAATTGTATCCTTCCTTGGTGAAAAAATCAGCTCTTTATAATTTCAAGAGGACTACATGTCAGACAAAAGAGAACCGAAGACTCCATAAGATGATGGATCCTTAAGTTTTGAAAAGCCACTGGGATTCCCTCAAGCCCCACTTTCATAGTTTACTCAATGGATGCTAGGGTGAGTGGGTGGCTCACTTGGTTGGGCGTCTGCCTTTGGCTCGGGTCATATCCCGGGGTTCTGGGATGGAGCTCGGCATCTGACTCTCTGCTCAGCAGGGAGCCTGCTTTTCTCTCTGCTGCTCCCTTGGCTTGTCCTCTCTCTCTCGCTCTTTCTATAACAAATAAATAGATAAAAATTTTTAAAAAATGAATAAATAGCTCGCAGATCTGCCCAGCCCTCCTTGCTGTAGAGGTCCCTTTCCTCCACTTTAGTGCCTCCAGGGTTTTCCACAAGGTCATTCTTGGAGGGTGTCTGAGGTTGTACCTTTATCTAAAAGAAAACTGTCATCTGATATGCAAATGAGTTACTGTGCTATGTATGTGTAAGGAATTATTACAGAATTTGTAAACATCATTAGGAAGATTCATCATCTTCACTGAAACAAGTCATTTGGAAATTAAACTAGAGATAATTGGGTAACAATAATACTTTGAATTCCCAACTCTTCCAAGGTTTCAAAATGTTTCACACATACTGAATATTTTATAGACATTCCTGGTTTTTTTCCTTTTTACATTTTAAATGTCATAATTACATGGATTTTTATTTTGGGAGCAGGTTTTTTAGTTGTTGGGATTTTTTTTTAATGGTAAATTAAGTTTGACAATTATTCCATACTAATTGCTGCTGGGATTCTCCAGGTTACAAAAAAATAGTATTGTAGGAGAAAGGAAGTTGGTTCATTAGTTAGTCACATTCATTAGTTAGTATTTGACTCTAGTGTAAAGATTCAGAGGATCTGTTTCACTAAGAAAAACAACATTGTGATTTGTGGACATTAAGCCTCATGCCTGTTTTATCAGTGGATTAAATTTTCAACTTTTGCTTAGAGGATTGCTGTGTGTGTGTGTGTGTGTGTGTGTGTGTGTGTACATATAGTCAATTAACAGTAAGTCTGATTAAAAAAAACAAAACAAAACAGTAAGTCTGTAGGAATATGAGAACCAAGAACATATTCAAAACTAAACTTTACCATCAAACGACTTCTTATCACGTGTTCCTTGTTTAAAAGGTGTCTTCATCCATGCAGTTGCTGAAGCCAGCAAATGGGGCCATCTTGACAAGCTCCTGTCCCTCCCTCCTGCATCTTCTCTAACACCAAGATCTCTTCATTCTACCCTCTCAGCTCCATCTGCTCTCACCGTTTAGCCGCCACTCTGGTTCAAGCTACTGTTGTCTTTTCCGTAGATTGCTGTAAGACTTCTTAGCTGGTCTTCCTAGATCCATTTTTGCTTCCTTTCCCTCTGGCACCAGGAATCCTATAATCATGCAAATCTGATCAGTTCTTTCTCTGCTTAAAGCCCACTCACTGTGTCTCCCAAGTTAGAGTTTAAGGCCCTTAATATGATCTGTGAAATTGCATGTGATCTTGCCCCTACAACATTTTTCCTCACCTCCTTGCCTGAGCCACATTGCTTTTTGCTGGCTTCTTTGGGACGTGGTACTCTACCATTTCTGCCTTGGCACACGCTGTTCTTCCCTCCCTTCTCGATTTAGTTTAGAGCCACTTCCTCAAACTTCTTAATACTAAAGTTGGTTACTGTGATATTCACTTCCACGCCATCCTACATTTGCCCTTTTAACCACATGTAATGCTCGCAATTATTTGTTCAATGTCTATCTTCCTGCCTCTCCAGTTAGATCCAAGGAGGGGGAGATCGAGTCCGAGTTGTTCATCGTTTTTATCCCCAGCTCCCCGGAGAGTGCTTGGCACATAATGAATGCTCAGTATTTGTCGGATGAATGAAAATGAATAAAGGAAATGAGTGAATGGATGAATGAATGATAGATCCATATAAATGTCACTCAAATACTCACTTTGGTGGTAAATTATAATGGCAATTCAAATTAGAAGAAAAAAAAACAAATAATGAACATCTGAGCACAAATGGGTGGTACTTTTACAAAGTTTGTTTGAAAGTGTTATCAACAGTCTCGTATCCTCAGGTTCAAATTGACTTGGCATCGTGTGGGAACAGAGAGAAAGAATCTTTCAGGTGAAGAAATTTAACTATATTGGTAAGCTCTGAACAACTGGAAAGGATTCTTTATGAGAATGTATGTAGAATGTAACACTTAGAAAATATTGGTCACCTAATACTCACGCCACAACTTATCTAAATAACTGTCTAGCATGTGGGCCTGATCTTACATAAGAACTTCACATTCACTGTAAATTTGCAGACTTATTAAGAACACAGCAAAACCAGGAAGTAGGCACACATCCCAAAGTCAAAAAACAACTTGAATGGATGTCATAAAGCCCAGGCCTAGGTACACTCAAAGTCCTCACTCCAACTTTGCTTGCTTTTACTTTGCACCTAGCATCAGTAAGCTTATTTTCTTGGCTTTCTCATTTCTAAGGACAAGGCCACACATAAGAACTGGGTAAGGAAGAGCAGTTGTAGTAACCGTATTCCCAATGGCAGCGTCAGCCAGAAACCTCGCCCTCCCCCAGACTTCTGGGGAACTTTACTTGTGTGATAGCACTAACCACATTCACCTAGTGACACAATTACACTCATAAAAAGTTTTTCCCAGTATGCCCGGGTGATTCAGTACGTTGGGCTTCTGCCTTAGGCTCAGGTTATAATCCCAGGGTCCTGGGATCGAGTCCCGCATTGGACTTATTGCTCAGCGGGAAGCCTGCTTCTTCCTCTGCTTGCTCCTTCCCCTGCTTGTGCTTTCTGTCTCTCTCTCTGATAAATAAAATCTTTAAAAAACAAGTTATTTTCCATTCTTGATCATAAATATTTTAGGGAAAGACCTGGGCTTTTTACAAAACTTTCAGAGAATCACACAAAAGTATGTCATAGGTGATTATTATATTCACAACAAAGCAAAAGAACTCTGAGATATCAAGAGAAAATTAAATTGTATTTAATATTGTTTGAGGAACCTGAAATGAAGTGCTACATTTTTTTGAAGTATTATATTTTAGAAATATTTTTATCCCTAATAATGAAAGTTTAAAAAAAGGTGAATACAAAGTTACTACTTCTGTTTTGGGGAGCTACTCAGAAGCCAGGGAGTGTCCCAAGCCTGAAGTTTCAGTATTTCCCAGTTTGGATTTTATTGATGTCTAGTTTGTAAACCCTTTAAACTCAACATAGCTCAAGCAACCCATTAAGAATGGGAGGGTAAGGGGCGCCTGGGTGGCTCAGTGGGTTAAAGCCTCTGCCTTCAGCTCAGGTTATGATCCCAGGGGCCTGGGATCAAGCCCTACATTGGGCTCTCTGCTCAGCAGGGAGCCTGCTTCCTCCTCTCTCTCTCTCTGCCTGCCTCTCTGCCTACTGGTAATCTCTGTCTGTCAAATAAGTTTAAAAAAATAAATAAATAAAAGAATGGGAGAGTAAGTATTCTAATTTTACAAATAAAAACTTAGAGTGGTAACTTAAATTATTATCTTAAGATTATAGTTTATTGGGAAGTCTGGGTGGCTCAGTTGGTTAAGGATCTACCTTAGGCTCAGGTCATGATCTCAGGGTCCTGGGATCAAGCCCAGCAGCAGGCTTTCTGCTCAGTGGGAGGTTTGTTTCTCTCTCCCCAACCCTCCGCCCCCACCCCCCCACTCATGCGTGCTCTCTCAAATAAATAAATAAAATCTGTTAAAAAAAATAAAAAGATTACAGTTTATTAGGGACCAGAACTTTTAGTCTTTTCAGGATACCTTTAGCCATAAAAGCAATGTGACAAAATCACAGGTTTTAGTGTCAGGTCTAGGTTTGGATACTTCCTTTGGTCACATACTAGGTGAGTCACAGTGGCTTTTTTTTTTTTTTAATAATTTTTAAAAAAATATTTTATTTATTGATTTGACAGGCAGAGATCACATGTAGGCAGAGAGGCAGGCAGAGAGAGAGGAGAAAGCAGGCTCCCTGCTGAGCAGAGAGACCGATTTGGGGCTCTATCCTAGGACCCTGGGATCATGACCTGAGCCAAAGGCAGAGGCTTTAACCCACTGAGCCACCCAGGCGCCCCGAGTCACAGTGGCTTAATCTCTGTAGATGAGGGCAGTCTCTGAGCAATTATTAGTCATGTGACATTATCATATATCAGTTTGGTGAAAAATGAACTGGAACCACACAAGAGGGAATCTTTGAGAAATCAGCTAATCAATTTCCTTTGGCTCCTGAAGCTAGATAGTCAGGCACTGGGGGAAAAATTTTTTTTTTTTACCTGGTGACAATACCCCTCTTCATTTAAATAGTTTTTTAATCTCTCTGGCTCTTAGTTTCTTTATAAAACGTTGGAATAATAACAGAACCTAGCTGTATGAGTCAGGTAGGTCATGTGCAATAATAAAATCCCCCACATCTCAGTGATTTGAAATATCAAAGATGTATTTCTTATTCATGTCCGTTGTGGGTTGACCTGCAGCTCCTGCACCTCATCTGTACTTGGGAACCTGAGACGACTGACTTTTTACCGTCTGGAGGGCTATGAAATATCATGGTTGGGGAAGGGACCATAGCAAATTACACACTGGCTTCTAAAGGGTTTGTCTGGAGGGGGACACACATCTCTTGGCTCACATTCCAGTGACCAAGGCCAGCCACTGCTCTTGCCTAGATTCACGGAGTAGAGAAAACGCAATCCAATTGCAGGTGCGTGGGCCTGGAAGGAGAATTGGAATGTCGGTGAACAACCCTAAAGACCACCCCCGGCCTTAGGAGCGTTGTCAGGGGGATTGAGTTAGTGAACATAAAACCAAGCACAATGCTTGGTACCTTACAAGAACCAGATCAATGGTAGGGATTGTTGGGACTTACGCTGGTTACCCACTTCATTCATAAGGATGACTTGAGATTTATTTCCGCCTGTTGCCCACGGTGTCCCTTAAGAAAAGGAAACTTCAGAAGTAAGGCCTATGTCAAGAAGTTTAGGGCTGCGTAATGATAGAAGTGCCTCGGTGTCCCACGAGGAAGTAGCCTAACGGTGACTGTAGTCCCCGTGCTTAGTTATTCTTTTCTGTCCAGAGGGGAAACTTGTGCCTTATATAAACTGCTGAAGAACAAAGAGGGTTGGAATGACACACTTCATGGAACGGAGCTAAGCACGTTGCTTTCCCGCGTGCAGCCCCGTGTCTGCACCTTCCCTCGCCCTCTCAGGCAACCCCGCGGCCACCCTGCCTCCGGGCTGAGAGGAAGCAGGTCAGGGTGTAGTCTGAGGGGTGTCCACAAAGGCAAGTCCTCTCTGTTTTCAGAGGCCTCTTTCTTCTCCTTTAGTCTGGGGTCCTCGGTGCCCCAGCAGCGTCTGGAACTCAGCCGTTCTGAATGGAATGATGAACAGAATGAGTAGGCAACCGTCGTCCCCATCTGAAGGAATTTCAGGAGCAGAGAGAGCACGGGGGGCATTTTCTCAGTGCACGGGATCCTGAAATCCTACAGTGCTGATTGCCTTTCCCTTCCCACTCATTTCTTCCATCCTTTGTGGCCAGGCTGTGACCTCTGGGGGAGCAAAGAGGAGTCCCTTGATTCCGCAGCACCGCTAGACACCCCTGCCTTGAGCCATATTTCTCTAGTAATAGCATTCCCTTCCCTACCTCCTTCCCACCCCCCGGAAAAGAATCCGGTTCTCCCCAGTGTTTTATCTGAGTAGAGGCAGGGTCTGTTAAGGAAATTCTTCCATCTCCTTGGCTCAGACTTCAACAGGCATGGGAATCACCTGGAGAGCTTTTTCCGACAGGCTGCTGGAACCATACCTGGGATTTCTGATGGAGGGGGGTGCAGTGGGTCCATGAACTTGGCATTTCCAACCAGCTCGCAAGTCATACCAATGTGATGGTATTTGGAAAGCCTTGCTCTGAGCTCCGTCCCTGCCCCTTCCTCCAGGTGCCTCCAGAGTTCCCGAAGCTCGTTTCTTTTCAGGTGCTGGGTTTGCTTAATTTTTTCATGTTGCTTTTGAACTGTTGGGATGATCCTAATTATTTCTCTTCTGCTATTATAATACTCGGCTTCTCTTTTATGGGTCTGCCCAAATGTTGTTTTGATTGTTACAGATTACAAATTCCTAAAGCCTTGGAACCCTCTGGTCCCAGAAGACCTTCTGGAGGCCGGGGAAGCAGAGGGGATTGCCTTCTGAAGGCTGTATTTGGTCAGAATAGCTAAGGGACGGCTTCCTTGTGGCAAAGACATTTGGACCCTTTCATCAGCTAGTTCAGAAATTTATAAGTGTCTTTACGATACTCCTGGTATCTAGCTAGTTAGCCAGTCGGTCTTTTTGAAATCATTAAAAGAAGTGAAAAAGCTCCATCAGCAAAAGGGACTGAATATAAAATTAATGCATCTGCTATTTTGCACAAGGACTTTTCTCCTTTGGTTGACTGAGTCGAGCTCTACGTTCATAGCTGTAACCCTTAAATTGATCTTGATGTAACAGCAAAGCAATCTGACTTTGGGAATAAAGACATACATGAGCTTGAAGAAATGGAAGTCTAGATTTTAAGTGATCTTCTGTTTGGAGTATGCATTATTAGATGAGCAAATTAAGAATTGTACTTAGTTGGACCATAGAGTGAGCTCTTTTCCAAACGGCTTATCTGGGTGTTTTCTCCATGTATGTTTTCTCAGTGTGTCTGGACCAGCGGTAGACTGTAGACAGCTGTGTATGTGTGTGAAACCTAGTTCTCAAACAAATGAGATTGCTTATTACATTGAGTTTTTGATATTTAGTTAATACATTTATTGAACATTTCTTCCTGTCATTAAATATTTTTCTACATTTTTGACGTGACTACTACTATTTGTTTGAGTGTACCATAATTGGTGGGTTAAATCATTGTGTTAATGTAATTGAGAGGGGGGAAAATACATGTTGCTGGATAACCCTCTAAAGAGAGAGGAAACACTTTTATATAAACATTGTTAACTAATAAAAAAACTTTTGCTGATATTTCCTTAGTTTGTGAATATGACACTTTAGAGGAAAAATAAAATCTTGTTTTGTTTTGTCTTTTTGGTTTTTGGGTTTTTTGTTTGTTTTAAAGATTTTATTTATTTATTAGAGAGAGAGAGAGGGCACAGAGGGAGAATGTGAGAGAGAAGCAGGTGCCACACTAAGCAGGGAGCCCGATGTGGGGCTCAATCCCAGGACCCTGAGATCATGACCTGAGCTGAAGGCAGATGGAGCCGCCCAGGTGCCCCGAAAAATGAAATCTTCAAACCGATTGGGTTTAAAATATTCTCAAATCAGTTCAGAGTACAAGGGTCATTTTTAAGTATCCTTCCCCTAGTTTGGTCAGATCTGTAGCAACATACCCATGAGTATGCCTAAAAGTAGGAAGATACATCAGAAACAAAATCGATTAAGAGTATTGCCACCATTACTTGCTTTTGGGGATATTTGACTTTTATTTTATGTATGCATTGAGTGATGTAGTTTGGAGTGGTTTTTGTTGTTGTTTTTGCACTTTTGTGTTTTTTGGGGGAATTTGTTTATTTCTGACCTACAGCTTTGATAATTTTTATAGAAGTGAGTTCCTATGAAGGTTGGAAATGGAACCCATTCTGTTATCACCAACAGCTGCAAGTTGTTGAGGACATGGGGCTCTGCTGTGCAAGTCAGAGATGCGTGTGATTTCCTTCTTTAAATAACATTTTTTCTTTAAATGATGTGCTTTTTTGCTTTTTTTTTTTTTTAAAGACTTTATTTATTTATTTGATAGAGACACAGCGAGAGAGGGAAGACAAGCAGGGAGAGTGGGAGAGAGAGAAGCAGGCTTCCGACTGAGCCCGATGTGGGGCTCGATCCCAGGACCCTGGGATCATGACCCAAGCTGAAGGCAGACGCTTAATGACTGAGCCACCCAGGTGCCCCTGCTTCTTTAAAAAACGTATTTTTCCTCAGTGCATTCTAAATTCATAATCACAAGTTCTTCCTTCTTCCCCTCATTTCCTTGTTTTCTCTCAACATTTGCAATCATGCCTCATCTTTCCCCTTATCCTAGTTCTGTTTATGTGCAGGACAATTGAAGGAGAAATCACATGTTCTTGGAGCTAAACAGATCTGGATTTGAAACCATGCTCTTCTGTTTCCTGGCTGTGTGACATGAAACAAATTACTTACCCTCTCTGAGTCTCAGTGAAATGGTACAGTTTTTCCTCCCTCACAAAATTTTTTCTGAAGATTAAATATAATAGTGTATATTAAGTTCCTAACAGACTGTCACAGCTCAATAAATACTCATTCCTTTCCCATTTCTGATTTTTCATTCTTCCTTTGCAATTTTCATACTTTCCCCCAAAGCCTCCAGATGAATAATTTGAACTTCTTGGCTGTTCTCCTAGAAGAGATTCAGAGCAAAACTGTTTTCTTTCTTTCTGGAATTCATCATTTAAAAAAAAAAAAAAGTCACTGTTTAACTAATATTTACTTTGATCTTGGTAAGGTTGTAGAACTTAGGGTAGTTAACTTTATGACTTTTAAATCCAAACGAATCCTAAAATGACCTTTTAAGCAGTACACAGTCTTCAATATTTTATGAGAGCAGGTGGGGCAGGGTTGGGGAGCTAGGATGATGATGATGACTGGTGTCTCCACCAAGTAAGACTCAGGGATTTTACCACTGAATTCTGTCTTCTGCTTGGGCATTGCTGATAGAAAGTTATGCTTCTTGCGTCTAAACCCCCACCTGGCCGTAATTCCTGCAAGTCATTCGTGCCATTCTAATGGCTCTCCTCTCTCTGTTTTCTCTACTGGGAATTCCTTCCTGCTTCTCTGCTTTTCTTCCTCCCTTCTTTGAAGACAGTGTGAATGTCACCTTCTTTTTGACACCTGTCCTGCTTATTCCCTCCCCTGATTCTCACCCCCTAACTTCACTGGCTCCTTTTGGCTTTCTCTGTCTCCCATAAACACTTCCATTGCTGTGCCTACAGTGTGTCTTAGTACTTGCTTGGTGGTCTGCTTCTGGGGTGCCAGCCCGATAAAGGCACAGAGGGTGTCAGACTCACTGTGGAGCTCTGGCACACAGTTGGTGCTCAGCAGACACCTGTTGAGTTCAGAAGTCAGAGTCCAAGGTCACAAGCATGGATCCTCAGACAAAGGAGCACTGAGGGTGGAAATCCTTGTAAGTGGCGATCTGAACTAGAAGCAGCCCAGACAGCGCTAACTAGAGCTGAGTGAGATTCTCTGCTTTCCAAAGCGAACGAGAAATTTGAATAAATTATCAACATCATTCTGGAAGAATTAGGAATGTGATTTGATTTATTTAATTACTTGACTTCATAATCTTATATGGATTTAGGAAGCAAGAACAGTCCTCTGCATTATGTCAAAAGTAATAAAAAAGAACCCAGATGCCATATAAATAAACGGTTTAAAGCAAAGGATACCGAAACCTGAAGAAACTCCGCTATTACCTCAATCCTCTCCATACTTTTCCTTTGGGAGATGAGCCAGTTCAGAAGGAATGAAGTGGCTAGAGGAGCGGCATGGTCAGAACTTGCTCTCACAGGCCTGGGAAACAGCTACTGCTACATAACTTAGTTATCTTCTTGGACTCTTAGCTCATCTGCTATAAGGGGGATGCTAAGCACCTGTACGTCGTGGGCATGAAGCTACAGCCTGCATTTCAGAGTTGTGAGGTTTGAATGAGCCAACATATGAATAAGCCAACAAATGTTGGATTGATCTCCAAAAGGCTACAGATAAAATCTGTGGTTCAGCATGTAACTATAGCAAATCTAAAAAATACTTAGACTATTAAAGCAAGTTATGATACCCAAGTCTGTGGGTATCACTGAGGATCAAAAATGTAAACTAACGGACCAAATATTCCTTTAAAAAGCACACGGGTCAAAGGTTCATCATCATAACCCTCTTTGTTTTTTTTAGATTTTGATGACATACATCAAGATCTGAGGGCATTTTAGAAACTCAGACTGGAAGGACATCGGGGTGGCTCAGTTGGTTAAGCATCTGCCTTCAGCTCAAGTTGTGATTCCAGGGTCCTGGGATGGAGTCCCACTTCGGGCTCCTTGCTCAGCAGGGAGCCTGCTTCTCTTTCTGCCTGCTGCTTCCCCTGCTTGTGCTCTCTCTCTCTATGACAAATAAATAAGTAAAATAAAACAAAACAAAAAAAACCCTCAGATTGAAGTCATGTGAATTTATAGGATGGCTGAACCTTGGCATAAACTCATCTTAGATAAGCCCAAGGATGTCGACTCTTGAAGGAAAGTTCCATGTAAATAGACTTTCTCTGTGTTCAGATTACGCAGGGGCAGGGTGGGCATGGTGTAACAATTGAGCACAAGAGACCCTCTCCTTACCAACACCCCACCCAACTTGGTCCACAAGCTCCTACCAAAACAGATCCTCACCCTCTAGGACAACTCTTGGGTCTCTGTAGGCAACAGAACCATGCTGCACGCAAAGGATGAAGCAGGATCAATGGACAGGGCAGAACAGAGATCTAATTTCAGGGCATGAAAATTAAATATGATTCAGCCTTGCTGCCTCATCTCCTGGAGGAGACGAATGCAAATGAGGTTAAAGGGAAGAACCCTTTCCGGAGCCCCAGACCCGGTTTCCCTCACAATGAAGGCTGAAATATATCTGTCCAGCCTCTGTGGCCGCATGCTTGATGAGAATAATAATTCTGAAGTTGAAGGCTAATCTCCAGCAGGAGCCCGTTTTCCATAAATGACTCAAAGTTGGAAGGTTAGAGTAACTGAAGATCATTAGCGAGGACTGAGCTCTGGGGAAAGAAAGAAAGCCCCAGCCCCGCCGGAGGCCAGAAGGGAGCCATGTGAATAAGTCAGGATGACCCAGGCACAGACCAGCCAGGGAGTCCTGATAAAGGATTTGCTTTACAATACACACAGTATCCATGAGCATCTCCCAGATTGCAGATTTCCTAAAGACAGTTGCCAGTTCGTAACTCATCCTTTATGTCACCTTGAACCCAGTAAATGCAGGTGTTGACTTTTGTTCTCTCTTCTTCACCATTATGATGTAGCGTAAGTAAATTTTTCATTCCTGAGTTTCTGATTTAGTCTGGTTAGTGATTTTAGCCATTTTCTATTTTCTCTACATTTGCATTTTTGCCTCAAAGGCAAAATTATACCAGTTTTTATATCAGCAAGCCCACCAAATTACCCAAATGTATACCAGATGGCTCTCCCTTTTACTCCTATATTACAAGCTTAAGTATCCTTTCTTGGGGTGAGGGGGGGAGGGTGTTGGGTGATCTGTACTTAGAGCTCCAAAAGGGAACTGAAATAAAAGCAGCGTGTGCTCCTTGCAAAAAGATGAAGACTTTGGCTATACCTGAAGCGAGCGTTCGCCCTCTTGACATCTGAGCACTCTTGGCTGTGCTGTGGTCTTCCACATCCCTTCAGTGCCTATCTGAACACATGTTCTGTGTGGTTGATATAAACAGGATCTTAAACTCTTTATTTCTGTTCTAAAATCTCAAAAATATGATGTAAATAGGGTGCCCAGTTTGCTCAGTCTGTTGGGCGTCAGACTCTTGGTTTTGGCTTGGGTCGTCATCTCAGGGTCATGAGCTCGAGCCCTGTGTTGGGCTCCACACTCAATAAGGAGTCTGCCTGAGATTCCCTTTCTCCCTCGACCCCTCCTCCACCACTATAATAAATAAATAAATCTTTAAAAAATATGATGTAAATGTTTTACCTCATTAGTACACACTCTTTGTTTTAAATATCTATATACTATTCTGTTATTTAGATGCAGCATGAATGACTTAGCCAATCTTCTGATGAACATGTAAGTAGTTTCCCAGATGTCACCATTCCCATAGCACTGAACGCACACTTTGTGGAGACTCGCGGAAGTCTTTCTAAAGGATGTAGTCATGGAAGTGAAGTGGTGCAGGGGAGGCGGCGACAAAGGGAATGGACACTTAACCTTTTGAAAGTCACTCTCAAACTAACCACAGAAAAATACCAACGTGTGCTCTCACTGACAGCGTTTTAGGGTTTATTTGCTTTACACCCCACCGGTAATGGACATAGTCAATCCCTCTTTTTCTTCTTTGTCAATTAGTAAGTGAAGATCTGTTTTGACTTTTGAAATTGGTTTAGTTGGCAATTTTCTTTCCTATTGAGTTGCTCTTTTCCTTTGCTACCTAGACATTTGTACTTTTCCTTCTGTGACTGGGCTATGAATGCCTTTTGTCCATTTTTCTCTTGGATTGTCATTTTTCACAAGAAATTACCAGTAAAGCAAACCATTATAAAGTATAACAGATATTTGAAGCTAAAAATATCTCGGGCATGACCCCCACATACCCTACCATTGTAGAAAGCAGAGATGCGCACGTATGGTGTTTTTAGAAACATGGTTCCATCTTTTGCTGCCATTAGGTTAAACCTCCCTTGAAATCATTTTCTGCCATGCATTCTTTCCAGTTTTTTTTTATATTCCTGATATCATATGCAGTTTATCATTCTTCTCAATTTTCCCCTCTTGACTAGTATAATCAGTCAGGATATATAGATGATCTGGTAATCCCAGCATCCCCAGCAGGACAATTCCTGACCTTATATAATTGTATAGTATTTTTTGTTTTGTTTTGTTTTGTTTTTAAGAAGGTATGAAAAGAAGTAAGGATTTTCAAGAAAATATATAGAACTGATTCATGGTTTTAGGTAGTTAGCATTGCATTAATAAACCATAATCCCCCCCCCCAACCTGGTTCTCCTTCTCTTCCTCCATTGTATCCACCTTTCCTTCTTCCTTCTTTTCTGTCCTTTGCCTTTCCCTTCCTCTTTCCTTCTCCTGCCTCCGTGTCTATCCAGCAGCAGCTCTGACATAATTAATTTTGTCCCCTAGAATCTAAGTGAAAACGCTACATAAAACATTCACTAACTGGTACTTCAATGGTGAAACCATAGGAGCTCCATTAAACCCAGGAGTCACGCAAGGATGGCCACGCCTCCCTATTATGTACTTGTTTTCCTTTGCTCTCCATGTCCTAGGTGGTATAGTTAGAAAATAACAATTGTAGGGGCACCTGGGTGGCTCAGGCAGTTAAGCATGTGCCTTTGGCTCTGCTTATGATCTCCAGGTCCTGGGATGCATTGGGGTTCTTGCTGAACAAGGAGTCTTTTTCTCTCTCTCCCCTGCCCCTCCCCACCTCTCATTATCTCTCTCTTGCTCTCAAATAAATAAATAAAGTTTAAAAAAAAAAAAGAAAAAGAAAGAAAGAAAAAAGAAAATGCCAATTGTAGGTTTAAAATTGGGAAAGAAAAGGCAAAAATATATCTGGATGATGTAATTGTCCTAGGACACCTTCAAGAGAATGAACTAAAATCGTTTTCTTTCTTTCTTTCTTTCTTTTTTAATAGTCAACTAGTTCAGTAAGGCAGCTTAGTAAATTAATGCACAAAAATCAGTAGGCTTCCCACATCCAAATGACAACCACTGGAAGACAGAAATGATAGTGACAGAAAGCTTACTGCTATACAGTGAAAACCCAGTGCCAAAATACCCAAGAAACATAACGTAACAAGAAATGAGAAAGGTCTATATTTTAAAAAAAAAAAACAACTATGACATAAAAGAAAACTTTTAGATAAAATGCGACTGTGGTATAAGTGTCAGTTCTCCCCGTAGTTATGTAGAAATCTAGTGGGATCTCGAGAAAAATGCCAGGTTTTTAAAAATCAAATTCTGAAGTTCATAGGCAGAGTAAAATGTAAGAATAGACAAGAAACTTTTGACACAGGAGAATGAAAATAAACTAATCTTATCCAAATATCTATTATAATATGAATACTAATCAAGTCAGTTTGGTTCAAGCAAATTAATACATTAATGAAACAGAATGGTCGACTTTAATACTGACCAAAGTGCATATGAGATTTGGTACATTCTACAACTCTAAGAATTTAATATGCAGTGAAAGTAACATTTTGAAGCAGGGGAGGAGAGGTTTATTTCTTGTAAACAAATTAGATCTCTACCTGTATTCTTACACACACACACACATATCCAGATACATAAGAAAATTAAAATGTAGGAGAATTAGAATGTCAAATTACTGGAAGAAAACATGGGAGAATTTTTTTAAAGATTTATTTATCTGAGAGAGAAGAGAGCACGAGCACATATGAGCACACATGAGCACACATGTGCAGGGGGAGGGGCCGAGGAGAGACTCCTAAGCCTCTAAGTTGAGCTGGAAGCCCACTGAAGGACCCAGCCCCGTGACTCCAAGACCATGACCTGAGCTGAAACCAAGAGTCAGATGCCACCCAGGTACCACAATATGGGAGAATTTTTAACATAATCTTCCACTGAAGAAGATCTAATGAGTCTATGAAGCCATCAATCAACATATTGATAAGTCTGACCACTTACAATTAAAATTTTCTGTTTGATAAAGGACAATTTTAAAAAATGTAAATTAAATGTGTTTGCCAGGCATAACACTGCCAGAGAGCTGATTTCTTCAATATATAAAGAGTTCTCATAAATCAATTCTAAGAAACCAAATGAGAAAACATTCTTCCCACTTCTTAAAGAGCTACGAGAAATCCAACATTCTGCTGGCCTCTAGGAGGGGGAGACTAGGGAAACCAGGAGTGTAGGTAATTACTCTCCACTTCGTATTGCCAGATGCCTTGAGCTCAAGTAGCTTCCACATAGGGGGCAGGGAAGGGGAGAAGAGGGGAGGGGAGGGGAAAGGAGGGGAGAAGGACAAACTGACTAACAAATACCGTTTTTAAATTGGAAGTCTAAAAATCTGTCTTCCACCATTCACCTTCCTGCCACTAACCTGTACAAGTGGGAGAAAAGATGAAGAAAATGAAAATAGAAATAGTCACATGCACCCCTGCTACCTCCTTCACTGACGTTTCTCTAAAGAATATGTTCCTTAATGCTAAAGGACTTTTGTATTTCCGAGCTGAAGAGACTCATTCTTTTTGTGACTGGTGAGCAGTTTGGTCTTCCCCTCTGTCACACCTCTTCCTCCCTCGCCTGAAGGGTGATCCTACTCAGGTTATACTTAGGGGGATAATGAAATTCTCTAGTGGAAATGATTAAGTTTGAATTACTTCCTAATGTGTTCCTTGGGTTTTACAAATGCTTCATGGCAGCCTTGACCGACCATGGTTTGGAAAACTATGTAAGAAACTTGATATCCAGGGACGCCTGGGTAGCTCAGGTGGTTAAGCAGCTGCCTTAGGCTCAGGTCATGATCCCAGGATCCTGGAATTGAGTCCCACATTGGGCTCCTTACTCAGCGGGGAGCCTGCTTCTCTCTCTGCCTCTCTCTGCCTCTGCCTGCCACTCTGCCTGCTTGTGCACACGCTCTCTCTTGTTCTCTTTTTCTGACTAATAAATAAATAAAATCTTAAAAAAAAAAAGAAACTTGATGTACAGTATGTTATGATGGATGAACAGCTGATTGCTAATTTCGATGGTGGTTTGCTTTGGAGGGAAATGGTTCCTCATTTGCACTAGAGAAGAAAGGAAGATGTTTGGCATCCTTCAAAATATTGGCCCAGCTGCGTTGCAGACAGAGCTGGTGGCCTTATAGAAGACATTTGCCACAAAGTGGAGCAAGTAAAATTGAAACTCACTACCAAGCTTCAGCCTATCCCCTTGCCCTATAGGAATGTCAGTACTATGTTTGCTACTCTCCAGGCATTTAAAGTCGCTGGAAAGGATACTAATACTGGAGTCTCCCTTACCAATGTTGTCTCCAAAAAACATTGTCACCGTACCTCCTAAGTGAAGTTACCATAGATGTTCTTCTGCGGTAGGGAAACCGTATACAAAGTCCAGCCTGGGGTTTTGAGTGTTTCAGCTCTTTATCCAAGAATATCGCAGCTAACTTCGTGCATTTTATTAAATTTGTGGCTATTGAACAATAGCTCCTGTGCATCCGTTTCAGGTCGACTTCCTGCCCGGAAACACCGTGAGCAAGGTGTGTGACCGTCATTGTAAGTGTTGTTCAGATTTGAAGAATTGGGGTACAAGGCAGGAAGCATATTTCTACTTTGGGGGAAATAGCCTTCTAATTTCTTCTGTTCCCGCAGAAAATGTCTCCCACTGGGTCTCAGCAGGATTTTGTCTAACGGCTCATTATGGATCTGTTATTTGGCCTTCTGAAGTCTTTTGTGCTCTGTGAGCTTCATGGCTGTTAGTCCTGGGAGAGCAGTTGTTCGATGTTATTGTTGCAGAGTCTGTAATTGGTTTGGACCCATATTTTACAGTTTGTCAGGCCGGCTTCAGTAACAAAGAGTGTGTATAGATTTCCAAGCATATTCTGTGTTCTAGCGTTTTCTGTGTGCATAGGATGTACTCAACCATGAAGTGGTATTTTATATTTAAGGACCTGAGTATCATTCTGCTCATTATAAAAAATTTTATATCTCCCTTTAGTTCCAGCACTCATGCAGATGTGGACTTACACTGAATATTAAGAAACTCTTCTCTCCAAGGCAGACCAGCAAAGGTCTTCACGGTGTACACAAAATCACAGCTTAAACCTCTTGTCACAAAAATAACATTTTGCGATTTTCATCCTATATCACCCTTATGGCAAATTCTCTAGTCCCTATATCCCCAAGCCCCATAGTCCTCTTCATTTTCAGTCTGTTTTATGCCCGAGGGTCCAAATGGAAGCAGAACAGTGCCTGCAGAATTGATCAGAAATTCATGGGTTTGGTTCAATTGCATCATTAAGATAAGTAAAAACATCAGATGAACTGGTTTGGGTTTTCCTACTTAATTTTTATTATTGCTTTTATTATTTTTTTGTCTCAAGACAGGCCTCCAAATTTGAAGAAATACAATGTAAAAGAAAGGCATGCGTTATACAACCCCCCACCTGTCTCTCTCTTCTATAAATGCAGCTCTTCTTCATAACTACCAAATTATTAATGCTTTGGGCACTAAAATATGCAGTCTCCAATGCAGATAGTTTTTGACTCTAAGTCCCAGTACAAGGTTGTGATCATAATTTCCTCTCCATGTGCCTAGCAGAGCAATGAAAAAGTTAATGGCACTGAGCAATAAAGAGTTAATCAAAATAGCTATTGTTTATTGATAACTCACTACAATTGACACTACAGTAAACATTTCATGGATAATACTTCATTTTATCCTTAACATGACCTTACAACAGACACAGCTAACATCACTAACATAGACCATTGTTCCCACATACTGAGTTGTGTTTCATGTTCATGATTTCCTTTGCTCTACAACAACCTTACAGATACTGTTACTGTCCCCATTTTACAGATGAGGACACTGAGGCTCCAGGAAGTTGAGTCAGTTGCTCAGTTGTAGCTATTAAGTGGTGTGGCAGAGTTCAAGCCCTTCCCACCTGGTCTTCTGCCTCCCGTGTGCTAAATGCCATGTACTAAAGAAGGTTTTTTTGCCATTTTACAGATAGAGGAACTAAGATAAGAATCTAAAAACAACTTGTTCAATGGGTGCCTGGGTGGCTCTATCGGTTGAGCATCCGACTCTTCATTTTGGCTCAGGAGATGATCTCAGGGTCATGAGATTGAGCCCTGTGTCGGGCTCCACACTCAGCGTGGAGTCTGCCAGAGATTCTCTCCCTTTTCCTCTGCCTTTCCCCCTGCTTGTGCACTCACGCACTCTCTCTCTCTTTCTCTAAGATAAATGAATAAATCTTTTTTTTTAAAGATTTTATTTATTTTTGCAAGAGAGCAAGAGAGAGTGAGCACAAATGAGCTGGGAGGAGGGGTAGAGAGAGAAGCAGACTCCCCATTGAGCAAGGAGCCCAATGTGGGGTTTGATCCCAGGATCCTGGGATCATGACCTGAGCTGAAGGCAGACGCTTAACCAACTGAGCATCCCAGGTGCCCAATGAATAAATCTTAAAAACAAAAACAAAAACAAACAAACAAACAAAAAAACTTGTCCAAGGTTGCCTGGCTACCAGGTTTCTACAATTCCACTTTCCATGTGCAAAACCATTTCTACACATTAAAAAATGATTTCTACTCTATTCTTACTTTTTAAACTTTAATGTGATAGAACTATTAGTCACCCATAGGCATTTTCTCTTCCAACTCTGGCAAGGATATAGATTAAAAATCCCAGTCTGAAAGTTTAAAATGTCTCTACTGGGAAGAGAGTCCTATAACTATTCTAGCTTGAACAGAAAATATTTCCATCTGTCACATTTGTGGATACCACATGGGGTTTTTATATAATGTTTTTGTTTGGTCCTGAAGGCACAGATTAATTTTTACTTCCTTTGGCAGATAGCCTCATATTCTGGTGAATTTTTAAACCTTGAGATAAGAATAAAAATTCAAACATAGAAGTAAGACAATATCAAATATATTTAGGACAATAAGCATCCTTCAGCTGAGAAGATGAAGAAAAACCCTAGTGCGAGGACCATCATGAAACAGAGAGGAACACAAATGAATTCAAATCTGTTTGCATGGCAAACTCCTACTGATACAGTGAGTCTCCACTCTTGCCGCTTCTTGGAAACCTCCCCCTGATTCCTCCAGATAGTGTGGAAGAGTATTCTCCAGGCTAAGTCCATCATCATAGCCTCATTTTATTTTAAATATATACTTTATTGTTCTCCAACTGGACTCCATACTCCTTGAAATCAAGGACCAGGTGTTATTAACTTGGTGTCCCTGGTCTGCAGCACATTTCAGTCATGGGTTGGCTTTCCTCAAGTCAATTTATAGTCAACAGAGAAACTTTCTGAGCATATATCACATTTTTGGCATTGAATTCTGTGAGGCATTGAGATAGCATGAAAAACAGTAAGAAGAGGAATATTTAACCAAGAGTGAACACTGGGCCGGGAATCTGAAAACTTGAATTCCAATCCTATTCTTTCTGCAACTTCATTGTTGGATCTGAGACAGCATTCCTGGTACTTAGTTGGTTAAAAGGAATGTCTGATTCAAAGACTTCTAACGTCTCTCAACTTTGCAAGTATACTTACTTATTATCTCAGATGGAAGTGTGTGCATGCCTCTGGAGCCACACCTGATGTGTGGGAGACTCATACTGTGGTCAGAACAGTAGGTCAGTGTGGTCAGATGAGGACATAAGAGTACAGGCAATAAGCTTCTGTGATGATGTGAGTCCTAAGTGTGGATGAATGCTCTGAAGAGCCAATTCCACAATGCACTTTTAAGCTTGTGACAGGGGGTGAAGGACAACTACAAGGCTTTTAAAATGATTAGCAGAGCAAGAGGAGGAGAGGTGAAGCCTGACGGTGAGATAGGATGGTGTGGGGTTAACATATGATATGCAAAGCTGAGATCTGCTCAGTCAAAGAGAAAGAGGTTTTGGCTGAGGGTGTAGAATAAGCATGGTCCTGGGGGAAGATGAGTCTCAGGTAGATGAGTAGATTAGAATGGGGCGCACGAGTAAGTCCAAGGGTCTACATCTGTAGGGAGAAAGGTGGCCACTGCGACTGAATCCATCCTGATGATTTCTGGAGATCTACGGTGAATGGGTAAGATTGTGAAGGCCCAGAGATAGCCAAGCAGGAAGCCGGTTTGCGCAGTGAGGAAGAAGATGCACGTGTCATTCGTAAGCTGGCCATCTTGATAGCTGTGGCTAGCAACACTATGGCTGATATATAAGCCCCAGGAATGGAAAAGAGGCTGATGAATATGTAGCTGAAAGTTAACCCTATCTAAATTTCTTTTTTATTTTTGGTTGTCAACAGATGATGATACCTGTCTTACCTGTCTTCTAGTTTGACTTCTGACAAAATCATGGTATCTTTTTGAAGAATATGGAAAGTGAGTGTGGCTGACCCTCTAGTTAGGTTTATTTATAATTAGTCTAATGGCTTCTTCAAGAAGGTAGTTACTGGGGGCACCTGGGTGGCTCAGTGGGTTAAGTCTCTGCCTTCGGCTCAGGTCATGATCTCAGGGTCCTGGAATTGAGCCCTGCATCGGGCTCTCTGCTCAGCAGGGAGCCTGCTTCCCCCTCTCTCTGTGCCTGCCTCTCTGCCTACCTGTGATCGCTCTCTGTCAAATAAATCTTTAAAAAAAAAAAAAAAAGAAAAAGAAGAAGGTGGTTGCTGATCATTACATTCTTGAGGCCAGAAAACTGATTTTGAGTCTACTGCTAAAACTGCCATACAAGATGTCAGTGTTGACTAATTACATGAGAGAACAGCTACCCAAAGTAACAGCACCCACTTAGGAGGAGGGCCCTATTGGAACACCACATGGCTTCCTTCAGGTTCCAGAAGGTTAGGTAAAGCTTTGCTTCCAGATAAATTCTGTGCCCAAGGCAACAGAATGAAATTCAGTTAGTAAAATTCTCCACTTAGATCTTTAAGGAGATAAGTCCCAGCCCTGCCCTGGGATGGCAGAGAGCACACTCACAGTCATGAAAGTGTAGAGTGGAGGGGATATGACTTTGCAACATAAGTTTAAAAAAAAATAGATTGAGGCTGCTTTCACATAGACTGTACCCCATAGACCAAGCTGACCTTACGCTTTGGGGGTGCAAAGGCCTGTGCATGTACTCTCTCCATATTTACAGTTCCATGGACTTCTTACTGCAGAACTGCCATTAGCATCTTTATATTGTTCCCAGGGTCGGTCCCTCATTGCTGCTTTGGTCTACAAGTTGAGATTAATTTTCCTAAGATTATAACAATAGTATGTGTGTCTTACTCCAACCCCATCACATGTGAATGGAATATTCAGGTGCTTGGGAGTGACACTTGCTATCTTCCAAGACCTGCCCTTCCCTTTCCTCTTGAGCCTTACCTGGTTTCCTCCTCCAGTGCTGAACTGGGTGCTAGAGGCAGACCAGGGCCTCTGTGTGCCAGCCTTGCTTTCCTTTGACCCTGCCTGAAATGCAATTCATTCGACTTTTCACTGTGATGGAAGTTAGAAAGCTTTCACCTGCTGGAAGCTGGTTTAGCTCCTCCATTATAGAAACTTTCATTCTAGGGGTATTAATTCTGTTTTATGGGGATGGACTAGCTCCTACACTGGGGTTCAAGTTCTTTGAAGCAATGACTGTGTTAAGCATCTTTGCTTTCCCCTCTGGGTCACTTTGGACCTAATCATAACAACAGCTCACTAAAGAAGGATGTTGGCACATACCCTGAGCTTCCTGTTCCTTGAGACTCGTGGTGCCCCCGTCTGGACCTGGCCAGGGCAGCCCCGTTGAAGAAGCTATGGGATCCTTTCATTTGCCCCTACTCTGTTCTTGATTTTTCCAAACTCCGCCCTGACTCTTTTCTCTTTCCATTTGCTGTAAGTTTTCCCACTTAGACTGCCCTTGCTTTTCCTTCCTGTCTAGTCTAACCTACCTGCTCGCACACAAAGCCCACTCACTGTCGCTCTTTTCTGCCTTCCTCTCCTCACCCATCTTTCTCGAATACGATTTTCTCTTCTAGCCCCCTTTCTTCTGTCAGCCTCAGGAATGGAGAGTGACAATGCTAGCAGAAAGGTTTTGACAAATGGAGGTGAACGTGGACTCTGAATGGAAGGGTCAACCATAGTGGGGCCTTTCAAAGCAGATGAAAGCCTTTGCCTTGTTTTGATTCTGTTCAGAAGGATCTCGGACTAAATCCTCAGTCCGCCACATGGAAATAACTGAGTGAGACAGCTTCTATCTAATCAAATTACTGTATTCAAACATTTGAAACTGTTTTAGGATCAAGAAAACATAGGTTGACATGAAACCCTGCGGTAGCTAAGGTTGGGAAGACATTCTGTACTGTAGTATGTATGCGTTGATACATTTCATACACTTGTGCTGTGGGTTACAGTCTAGCTTCTTCTTTCAGCATCAAACTATTTTAATCCTACTTATAATTCCAATGAATGCTGGGTTTCCTCTCCAGCTTGTTCAGCTAGCTTAAAGGGTAGATACCATCCACAACCCTGGTTACTGAAACACTATTCAGAAATCATAACTAGCAACTCAAAAGAGAGCTCAGTTTCACAAGATGAGATTTGATGCCGTGAAGCAACCCTCTCCAAAATTTGCCAGAGACCTTGTGAGTCTTAAAATATCCTCTGTTTCCTACCAGCCAGTTCTGGCAGCTTGAGAACTATTCTTACAAATAATGACAAATATTTTACCAACTCACAACATGTTGCTTTTTGTTTTGGTATTAATTTTGTTTGTTCATATTTTTAACTAGGAAAGTTAGTATAATAACGCGATGGTCATCCAACAAATCTCAGGGAAAGGCTTACTCTCCTATTGAATGTTTTAGCATATTTTTCTTGAACACTGGCTATGTACAAGTTATTACATTGAATGTTTTTGGTAATGAAAATATGACTTGAACTTGATGTTTGACCACAAGAATTGAAAGAACAGAGACATTATAATGCAGCAAGTGCCATGTAATACTTGCTGAAATGCACTGAGAAATGAGGGCTCGGATGGGATTTGCTGAGTGAGTCAAGGAAGGCTTTCTAAAGGAAGTGGGATATGAGCTTTGATGACTAGCCAGATGTTAATGTGCGCAATGTGGTATGGAGGGTAAGGGGCAATCTAGATAGTGAGACGTTATTAACAAAGTCTCAGAAATAGTACAGTATGAAGTACAGGGAACATCGTAAGGTTTTTGTTTTATGTAAATGAAAGGGAGCAGTTAGAGATAAAACTAAATCCCCTGGGTCTGAAATCCCCGATTTAACTCTGCTAGGTAATGGGGAATGTTTTATCCATTATTCCACTCTTTAAACCGTTTCAGAGCTGTGTTTGAGGATAATTAATCAGATAATTAATCTGTCCTCCGTGTAAAAGCTTGACTGGAGGAAGAGAAATTGGAGTTTGGAAGGCTAGCTGGGAGGTTATTATAATAGTCTAGTAAGAGGTACTGCGAGCTGCCCTGGGCTAGGAGGGGTGGGATTGGGATGGAGGGTAGAATTGAGAGACACCAGGCAGTGAACATTCCTAGGATTTAGAACCTGATGAGAAGACGAGGGGGAAAAAAGGGAGGAGCCAAAGATAATTATGAAGATCCAAACCTAAGAAGTGACACCCTTAAGGAAGGCAAACAAGTCAAACAGTACTGGGGGAAGGTGGGTTCAGCTTTGCTAGTGGTGCATGAATGTACATGTGCTCCCCAATGGTGAACCAGAGATGGGAAACGGGAACTTGGCTAGAGTCTGAAAGACTGGCTTGGGATTCACTAGCACAGACGTAATGGTGGCAGGTGTAAGAGTGGATATGAACGCCAAGGGAGGGTCTAAAGAGAAGATGGCCAAAGATAGGCCTCTCAGGAGAAGGCGGTCTACGTGTAGGGGAGGGAAGATGAGTCAAGATTGAAGTGGTCAGTGAGGTCAGAGAAGAGCCAGACTTAGAATCATGAAAGACTGGAGAAGAGAGTTTCAAGCAAGGAGGGGCCAGAAATGTTCATGGACACAAAGAACTAAGGAGGTTGAGAATGGAACAGGAGAAATGAAATGTGGGAGTTAAGAGTTTACTGGTAACTGTCACAAGAGTGGATTTTATAGTGTACGTTGCTAGAATCTATTCTCTTTGTAAGTCTAGGTTTTGATGGTTTGGGGCCTATTGTCCCATTTCTTTAAAATAACAGAAATAATAAAAGATGGCATGTGTGTGTTTGTGTGACAGAGAGAGAGCGAGCAAGAGAGCGAGCGAGCACCTTGTGACCTGGGACTGTTTTACATAAGTGAAAAATTGTTTAAGTAAAATAAACCTTGAACTCACGTTTCCTTAATAATAGAGATACCAATTCATCTGATTGGAGATACCAATTTAGCTGATGAAGGAAATCCCCAGGATTTTACATTACTCAATAAGCAAAACTTCTACTCAAACTATGTCATTAAAAAGATACTGTTCTGCCCTTTTTCATTATATGAAACAACAACAGAAAGAACATATAAACAATTGTTGAACAGATGAGCATGTCCCGGGATGTGTTAGATTATCATCTTGTTTCCTTCTTTTCAGAGCAAAAGACTGAGCTATGATAGCAACCGGTGGTGTGATAACCGGCCTGGCTGCCTTGAAAAGGCAAGACTCTGCCAGGTCACAGCATCATGTCAGCCTCAGCCCCTCGCCTACTGCCCACGAGAAGAAACCGGTCAGGCGGCGGCCTCAGGCCGATGTCGTAGTCGTTCGAGGCAAAATCCGGCTTTATTCCCCATCCGGTTTCTTCCTCATTTTGGGAGTGCTTATCTCCATTGTAGGAATTGCAATGGCAGTCCTTGGATATTGGCCCCAAAAAGAACATTTTATTGATGCTGAGACGACACTGTCAACCAACGAGACTCAGGTCATTCGGAACCAAGGTGGCGTGGTGGTCCGCTTCTTTGAGCAACATTTGCATTCTGATAAAATGAAAATGCTTGGCCCTTTCACCATGGGGATTGGCATTTTCATATTCATTTGTGCCAACGCCATTCTCCATGAGAACCGGGACAAAGAAACCAAAATCATACACATGAGGGATATCTATTCCACAGTTATAGACATCCACACACTGAGAATCAAGGAGCAAAAGCATATGAATGGCATCTACAATCTCCCATTGATGGGAGACACAGAAGTAAAACAGAATGGGAGCTCCTGTGCCTCGAGACTGGCCGCAAATACCATTGCCTCTTTTTCAGGTTTTAGGAGCAGTTTTCGGATGGACAGCTCTGTCGAGGAGGATGAGTTTGCACTAAACGAAAATAAGAGTTTGGGGCATCTCATGCCCCCTTTGCTTTCAGACAGCTCCGTCTCTGTCTTTGGCCTCTATCCACCTCCCTCCAAGACGACTGATGATAAGTCCAGCGGCCCTAAGAAGTGTGAAACCAAATCAATTGTGTCATCGTCCATCAGTGCTTTTACATTGCCTGTGATCAAACTTAATAACTGTGTTATTGATGAGCCCAGTATAGATAACATCACTGAAGATGCTGAGAACCTCAAAAGTAGGTCAAGGAATTTGTCGATGGATTCGCTCGTGGTCCCTGTGCCCCATGCCAATGAGTCCTTCCAGCCAGTCAGCACCGTGTTCCCAAGGAATAATTCCATTGGGGAGTCGTTGTCGAGCCAATACAAGTCTTCTGTGGCCCTTGGACCCGGGGCTGGACAGCTCTTGTCTCCTGGGGCTGCTAGAAGACAGTTTGGGTCCAACACTTCTTTACATTTGCTCTCGTCACATTCAAAATCCTTAGACTTAGACAGGGGTCCCTCCACCCTAACTGTTCAGGCAGAACAACGGAAACACCCAAGTTGGCCTCGGTTGGATCGAAGCAACAGCAAAGGATACATGAAACTAGAGAATAAAGAGGACCCCATGGAGAGGCTGCTTGTACCCCAAGCTGCGATCAAAAAAGACTTTACTAATAAGGAGAAGCTTCTCATGATTTCAAGATCCCATAACAATTTGAGTTTTGAACATGATGAATTCTTGAGTAACAACCTAAAGCGGGGAACTTCTGAAACGAGGTTTTAATGTTAAAAAATATATCATTTTACAAGGCTATATATTTTAAAACTATTTTCACTGGTGTTTCCCTGTTAAAGTATGGATCATACGCATTTTTTATCAAACGGTTTGTAGTGGGTTAGACCTGGTTGCTTAATTCTGTGGCGGCGATGGCTGTATGTTCAGGTTACTTATGATCACAGGACTTTCTCTGATCACCCGTGATTTTATATTCTCCCTTCTTTTGAAAATGTATCTCTTCTATCAATGTGCACACAGAACACTTCCATCTGTAGTAAAGCTCCCTTTATTTACTTTTAAATTCTCTCATTGATGGCCATCTGTATAAGATGAATTGTCCAGAGTACAAATTTTCTAAACAACTGCTTTTTAAAAAAAAAAATAAAAAATCAATTAAATTATTTAAAAGGAGAAAGATCTAGTTTCTGGGTGAGCTAAATAATTTGGACTGGTGAAATTGGTCTAGTTCCATGTGAACTAATTGATAGGAATTATTTAATTTAGTTGTGTTTAGTACCCTGAGCTCTGGGGCTCTTTTTTCATTATTTGTTCTATTTTAGTGTTATTTTATCAAGAAACCATGTATTCAAGAACCATGGCTGAGAGTGCCAGGTATTCTTAGGAGTAAATATCAAAATGCTATTAGCTATAACTTTAGATATTCAGAATCAAAATTTATCTGCATCTAACTTGAAAAAGGAATGAACCAATTTAGTTTGTAGGAATGCTATCTTGAAATAATTATATACATGAAGAAGATGTTGATTAGTCACAAAAATACACTATGGGTTAGTTAACGCTAACTAGTCTCCATATCTTTCCTAGCTATCTCTTTTATCATCCAGCATCCATTCATTCCCACATCCTTCTTTTCCCTCAAGATTTTTCAGATCCTGTTCTTTGGAAAACAATCAGCTAACCTTGACTTTTCTTTTTATCTTTGTGTATCACTAGCTTGGTGATTCAAGAAAATTTAGTCCTTGACAAATTGCCTTGAAATTTATCTTGTGCTGGAAAGCCTTATGAAGACCCCAAAGACTTTCTTATGGTGTAATACATTTTGGGGATTGTAACTCTCAATTATTGAAGAAAACAAATACGAAAATGAATGTTTCCATTAGAAAATGTTCATGTTTCCCATTAAGGTAACATTTAATTGTAAGAACTGTTTAATGGAATACTCAGGAAATTTTACAGGTTCTTGCTAATGCCTAAATGTTACTGAGCATCAGTATTATTGCAGCTATTGTGGAAAAGGAGAAGGAAGATATATTTCTGTGCGTAGCTCCCCACAATTCCATCTTGTGATGGCATCATGACATTGAGTCAATGTTACTTGTTAGAACACCAAGCTTGTATACTGTAATAGAGTGGACTCAATATTTTACTATAAAGCATTTAATAAACTTCTGTTCTTATTAGAAATTTGTGTTCTGCCTACATTTGCTATCATTTTTTAAATATGCAATTCTGTTTAAAGTATTGTTTTTCAAACTTTTGAGATATATTCTGTTGAAGACTCCTGATACTCCAGTATATGTATTGGGTTCTGTGGCTTTCTTATTTTGCTCCTATTAAAGAGCTAGGTCTACCCACCTATTGAATTAGACCATTTCCATATTTGTTCTTGTGTGATTATTAATTTTACATGTCGACTACACCAAGGCATGCCCAGATTTCTAGGTGTGTTTATAAGGGTATTTACAGAAGAGAGTCCCATCTGAATCCGTCAGCTGGTCACCAGTGCAGACGGACATCATCTAATCTGTCGAGGGATTGAATAGAACAAAAAGAAGGGCAGGTCTGTTCTTTGTGTTTGAGCTGAGACCTCTGTCTTCCTGCCCTCAGACATTGGTACTCCTGTTTCTTGGGCCTTTGGAATTGGACTGAGGTTTATTCCACTGACTTCCCTGGTTTTTAGGCCTTCAGGTTGGGGGTGAAACTACACCACCACCTCTCCTGGGCCTCTCTAGTTTGCAGTTGGCAGATCATGGGATTTCTTGGCCTCCACAATTATGTGAGCTAATGTTTCATAATAAATGTCTCTATATTTATCTATCCATCTCTCTCTCTCTATCTATCCTATTGGTTCACTTTTTCTGGAGAACCCTGACTAGTAAACTTGGGATCACTCACTTAAAATTTCATTGGCTTTCAGGAAAATAACTAGGTATATAGCACCTAGCGAATGTCAGATGCTCCCAAGTTTGAAAACAGTTACTCTAAACACCCCTGCATAACTGTGAATGTTATCTTATGTGGCAAACAAAACAAAACAAAACAAACAAACAAAACACACAAAAAAAGAAAAAAACAAAAACAACAATAACAAAACAAACACTTGTAACCCTAACTAAATGAAGGATGTTGAGATGGGGGAGATTATCCTGTATTATTCAGGTGGGTCCCATGTGATTACAAGTGTCCTCATGAGAAGGAGACTAAGAAAGAGTTGGCTACAGAGGAAATGATGTGATCACACCAGAGAGAAAACTGAAGATGCCAAGATCCTTGCTTTGAAGATGGAGGGAGGAGTCACAAGCCAACAAATGGAAGAACAAAGCTCTACACACTGGAAAAAGCAGGGAAATGGATTCCCCCTTTAAAGCCTCTGCAGGAAGCAGTCCTGCTGACACCTTGACTCAAGCACAGTGAGACTGATTGGATTTCTGGCTTCCACAACTGTAAATGAGTAAGTATATGCTATGTTAATCCACTAACTCCATGTATTTTGTTACAGCAGCCACAGGGAACTAATACATTCCCCCAAACAAAAGGAGTTTTTTCAGAGAAGTGAGCCAGTTGTCAGCAGACTACTAAGCAGGGTGAAAGGCACCCATCCCAGGTGATGGCAGGTGGCCCAAAGTTAATGTATGATCAACATAAAATTTATTTTGACATTGATAATGTAAGTATAATAATTTAGACAAAAGAAGTAGAGCTGCTTTGAAGCAGGAAATATTGACTTTGGGAGATAATAAAAAATAAATGGCCAATAGACACATGAAAAAATGCTCAACATAACTAATTACAGAATTGCAAATCAAAACCGCAATGAAATAACACCTTCCACCTGTCAAATTGACTAGTATCAAAAAGACAAAAAACAAAACAAAACAAAAACAGATGTTGGCAAGGATGTGAAGACTGTACACTGTTGGTAGGAATGTAAATTGGTGCACACACTGTGGAAAACAGTATGGAAGTTCCTCAAAAGGGTAATAATGGAAGTTCCATAAAATCTAGTAATTCCACGTCTGGGCTTTTAATCTGAGGAATATGAAAACACTAATTCAAAAAGATGTATGCACTGCTGTGTTTATTGCAGTATATTCACAAGAGCCAAGATATGGAAGCAACTGAGATGTCCATTGATAGATAAATGAATAAAGATGATGTGGTATGTATACACAATGGATTATGACTTGGCTATAAAAGAGAAAGGAATCTTGTCATTTGTGACAACATGGATGGACCTAGAAGGTATTATTCTATATGAGTAAGTTGGACAGAAAAAGGCAAATAATACATGATTTCATTTATATGTAGCATCTAAAAAACAAAACCAATGAAGAAATAAGCAAGAAAGCAAAAACAAAAAACAAAAAACAAAAAAACCCCAGAAACAGACTCATAAATAAAGAGAACAGACTAGTGATTGCCAGAAGGGAGGGGATGAAGAGATGGGGAAAATAGGTGGAGAGTATTAAGAGGTACAAACACACTTTCTCTCTCTCTCTCTCTCTCTCTCTCTCTTTCTCTCTCTCTCTATATATTCCCATATTTGGGTAAGAGAATATCCTAAACTCTTGGCTTCAAAGCAGCTACCAATTGTAAAAGTTTTCATTGTCAAATTAGTGTTTCTGTTCATGTAATTTTAGAAGAAGCAGTGGTAATATCAGTAAAAAGGAAACTTTTTTAGCCCAGCTTTGAAGCAAAATGGATATTGTACTAGCAAAGAACAGTGTACTAAAGATAAATTTTTAGTTAATTGCTTTAGCAAGTTCAAATTTAACCCTCTTTATTTTATGGAAACATACCATGAATGACTAAAAGAAGTAAAATAAATTTTTTTTTAAAAATCCATCAATTTACCAAAACTCTACCTATGGTGTTTTAAATATGAAAGTCTTGGCTTGCCGCATGATACACATCCAACCTCTGTGGTCTTCAGATTGTTCAAAGATCTTAAGCACTCATCTCCAAGTAGCAACCGCCATACATAGATTATCCTTCCACTTAATTCCAAAGAATTACACTTTCCCCCTTGCTATATATAATCCCATCTCAGGCCTTATATCAATAGTGATAATGACCATAATATCGGATCAGATCCCCATTGAATGATTTAAGTCCTCTGTGATCTGAATTCAAACTGAAGTAGTCCAGTTGGTTTCTTTCTATACACTGCTTCACTCAGGTTGAATGCATAAGGGGGGAAAAGGCCAACTTCACTGAAGTACCGTTGACTCATTGATGCCTTCTTGAGATAGAATTTAAAAATCAGGCCTGCCCAAGAACAGGGTTCATTAAAGTGACAGAATTAGGTCCTTCAACCCTTAAATGTCGGCAGGTCAATTCCTATTCTGGAAACACATCCCTGGTAAACTGATTTACATATGTATTTCTTCTTTTGCTGACTGTAAGAGAAGAGAAAGTAAGTAAGAAAGAGGATACAGGAATTTCTGCACATAGGATCTTGTCTTTCTCAGGCATCAAGTTGGTCTTCATTTTAATCTTAAACTCTGAGTATGCTCTTCTTATTGCTTCCCTTTACTACCGGTTGGTTCAGTAGTTATACAGAAATTACTGAGAAATTTATTTTCATTCCTCCCTACTAATTCCCCGTCTAATATTTGGAGATTTCTAATGACTTTCTAGTTCCTTCTCATCATGAAATGGTGTGGATTGTGTCTCCAGGAGCATGTGTACTCTGTCAATTAAATTTAGAGATTTTGTTTGCAGTGCAATTATTTATAATCTAGATCATAATGCCATGATACTTATGATACCAAGATTGAATATTTACTGATGGAAACATGAAAGCCTAGAATTTAGAAGCTATAAGACATTAGAGCTGATACCCAGTGGGACACAAAAGTTAGTAGCAAAACCAGGACTTGAATCCAAGTCTGTTGATTCCCATGATCTACATCAATTAAAATCAAGTCAGTTTTTTTTTAAAAAAGATATTATTTATTTATTTGACAGATACAGATCACAAGTAGGCAGAGAGGCAGGCAGAGAGAGAGAGAGAGAGAGAGAGAGAGGAAGAAGCAGGCTCCCTGCTGAGCAGAGAGCCCGATGTGGGGCTCCATCCCAGGACCCTGGGATCATGACCTGAGCCGAAGGCAGAGGCTTTAACCCACTGAACCACCCAGGTGCCCCACAAGTCGGTTTTTTTTTTTTTTTTAAGATTTTTAAAAACACGTATGTTCAAACTCTGATGAATAGATTTTGTGTTGATTAGGACTAGCACGGAGAAAAATATCTAAAATTTCAGGTAGGAAATAGAGTGTTGAAACTTTCATCATATCTTAGAAGCATGTGTGGGGTACACAGGGTGTGATATACTTGGGACAGGTGTTAGATAAGGCACAGTTAGAAATGGGAATTTTTAGTATTTATCTTACACATTGACTTCCTGCATTTTAACATATTAACTGTGAAGCTCTGCCATGAAAATTATGCCATTATGCCTGCCTGAGCTATTATATTATCTTTGAACAAGATTTATGGAACTAAAATGAGTCATTTGCATCCATATTCAATAAACCACATGTACAAGAAGGAAGGCAGGAAGACGAGGAGGGAAGGAAGAAGTGTGGGGTTTGAGGGATAGAGCGGAGACAATACCATATGTTTTTAAGGCTTATTGAAAACCCATGCATAGCAAATGGCATTCCATTTACAATTTATTTCGGAACAAAACCAAGCCTATAATTTTTAATCATGGAAGCAGTGAGAAAACATTCTTAGTTGATTTAGATATTATCAGTGTTTATTTTCCAGCTTATTTCCAATAGTCACCCTAAGGGTTAGCGAATTAATCACTAATTGTCAACTAATTAGTTGACAACTAATGAGGTTGTCAACTAATGAGTCATCGATAGCTCAAAGCTGTTCAGAGATTATTATTTTTAAAAAATGAAATCACAGGGCGCCTGGGTGGCTCAGGGCGTTAAAGCCTCTGCCTTCGGCTCAGGTCATGATCCCGGGGTCCTGGGATCTAGCCCAAATCGGGCTCTCTGCTCAGCAGGGAGCCTGCTTCCTCCTCTCTCTCTCTGCCTGCTTCTCTGCCTACTTGTGATCTCGGTCTGTCAAATAAATAAATAAATAATTTTAAAAAATGGAAGCACTTTTTTTCTACACTCAGATATTTTCTGTGTTCATTAGGTATATTTTTTTTTCTCTAAAGCACTTCCAATTCCAAATGTGTTACCATTTACAATGCTAATAGCCTGAGAAGTCAAATGATCTTTCCAGCCAGTTAATTAAAGAGTTAAGGAAGTATCTTTCAAAGGCTCTTGTATTTTATGTTTGTTATTATAGTCTGTTACTGTTTCAAGACCTTAAGATGGTCAAATGAAATACAGATGAGCAAAAATATGAAGGGGATGTAGAGTCAGAATCATGTTCAATATAGATTATTAATTATCCTTTACAGTACAGTATGCTCATTACCAATTCACAGAGGGGAATAGTCTCTTAGGAAGTAATCTAAGGGAAATACACTCTGTTGTGTGATCACTGCATTGTGTTTTATACTGACTTGCAAGATATTTAGCAACTTACAGAGAAAATTTAATAGAAGCCATTCTTTTCCTATGCTAGAGTTCTGGCAATGATATACATTAAGAAATTCTGGGGCAAAATTGTTCTATTTTTATAAACTTACACCAAAAATGTTTCATTCTAAAAGTATAGATCGCTACCAAATATTTAAATGTGTAGTATTTCACCTGTGGCTCCTTCAAGCTCTTCTCTTTCAATTCTTTTTTTTTAAGCTTATATATTTCATTATTTACTTTGTCGACACAACTTTATGGCTCTGTTGTCCTGCTAAAGGAGAGATAAAATTGAGTATTGACCATCTATAGCATAATGGTAACACTGCCACGGGCTTGCAATGGAAGAAAAGGGAGAATATCTGAGAAGGTGTGATATTGGGTATTTCTAGGTATACTTTGTGTGTGTTATTACTGATGTCTGGCTCCTGTTGCCATAGTCAACCAAGAGTTGACTTTTGGTCAGAATGGAGATTATTGTCAATTTGAGTATGTCACTGAATAAACTGTATACTGGAAAGTCCAGGAAATTTAAGTTGTTTTTTTTTTTTATAACTACTATGTCTTTATTTTTTTTATTTTTTTTTAAAGATTTTATTTATTTATTTATTTGACAGAGAGAGATCACAAGTAGATGGAGAGGCAGGCAGAGAGAGAGAGAGAGGGAAGCAGGCTCCCCGCTGAACAGAGAGCCCGATGCGGGACTCGATCCCAGGACCCTGAGATCATGACCTGAGCTGAAGGCAGCGGCTTAACCCACTGAGCCACCCAGGCGCCCTAAGATTTTTTTTTTAAGATTTTATTTATTTGACAGAGCGAGAGAGATCACAAGTAGGCAGAGAGGCAGGCAGAGATGGGGGCGGGAAGCAGGCCCCCTGCTGAGCAGAGACCAGATGCAGGGCTCCATCCCAGGACTCTGAGATCATGACCTGAGCCGAAGGCAGAGGCTTAACCCACAGGTGCCCCACGAAATTGATTTTAATATGTTCGTCGTAGACTCTCTTCTCATTATTTCTGTTCTTCTAGACTTCAGACTCCATTCATCCAGATTCCTCAGACTTTTACACAATGTTGGAACATATTGGGCTCCTAATGGAATTGGAAGAACTTACTTTTCAGTTCATGGTGAAAAATACAGACAGTATTTCACTGTCCTATATTTATGGGTCAGTTTGCAAAAGTATCTACAATAAGAAAGGGAGAACATATGTGGCTGGTTCTAAAACTGGAAGGCATGGACTAGTCTATAAACCAACTTCAGGAAAGTAAAGGAAGAATTAATCCAGTGGTACTCTGGGTCATCTGACTAGAAAAAATAAGAAAGCAATTTCAAAAGCTTATGTATCTTTTTAAAAGCTTAGGAAACAGAAAAGCTATTTCTGAAATGCAAAAGGAATTCAATACTTATAGTGTTGGTCAGTGGCCTTTTTGAAACATGATCTCTGTGTTATCTTTTTGTCCCATATATTTGCTTTCAGTCTTTAAGGCCTAAGCCCTATTTGAAGTTCATTTCATCAATGAAACAACTACCCAGGTGTACGTAATATTTCAATTGCATGAATTTGTAAGTCAAAATGATCATTTGCAGTTAGTGTTTGTTTAGAGTTGCAGGGTACGGTTCATTACCAAGGTCTCGTTATTGGGTATAGCCCACCGTTCCCATGCTCACGTCTCTCAGGAATCCCAACAGCACCTGAGTGTGCAAATTACATTCATTTCCTAGATATAAACCTGAAATAGAAACTTGCTCTTAATGAAATTTTATACCTATGTGCCAAGAGCAGATACCAGGAGAGTGGGAAAATAGAAATTTAAGATGTAAACATTCACTCTTCTAAGTTAAGTAAGAAAAAAAAATCCTGCCGTTGTTTAAGATAAAGTATTAGATTCTTTAAAAGACTCTTAAGTATCTCACGCACACCTACATGACTTCTGTTTGTGGCATTGGGAAGCCTCAAGGAGACCTGCACTGTCCTTGACACACTGAAGAATATCAAGAAGAAAGTAACGCTCTCTGAAGTGAAACACCTTGAACTAGATTTTGTAGGATTTATATGAATCCTGGAAATATTTCAAGGACAGTGTTTTAGAGAGAAATTGCAGCTCAAGTTAGGAACTGGAATCAGGGAGAAGTAAAGCCTGCAGGACACTTGGCCTGCCTAGAGTATTGAGTCTGAACTAGAGAGGAACAGAAGATAAATTGGAAATTAGTAGAACTTCAAAAGCCAGGCCAAGGAGCTAGGTCCTAGGGTAGTGGAGAGACTCCCTAAGCATAAGAGAAATACCCTGAGAGAGGCTGATGGTTCACTCTTTTCTCATACTCTCTCCCTCCCCCAGTTCCCCAAGGCATCGCTTGAACCTACACCTGCATCTGGCATCTTTTGGACAGTGGATGCTGGCTTCTACCAAACTGTCTTTCATATCTTCCTCTCTGGCTCTTCCTGCCATTCGCTGTCCCTAATCTCTTTAGTCTCTCAACCATGTCTAGGTTTTTCCTTTTCCTTTGACACCTCATGCTTTTACTTCTCTTTGGCCTTCAGGACTTTCATCAACTCTTGTTCATATGTTTAGAATTATTTGCCTGATAACCACCGGTTATGGAAAGAATGTGGGGTCATTATTAAAAACAATCCACATCCTTACAAAATGGAATTGCACCGTTTAGAAAATGAAATGTCCCCCAAGATCCCACCCTTTGATGGTTGATGTGACAATCACTTTTTGAAAGCCCACTGTGTACCAGCCCTTGTGTGAAAGGCAGTGAAAACAAAACCAAATTAGACATTGTCCTTCAAGGAGCTTGCAAAGTTCAAACAGCTAAAACCTCCTTCATAGCACGGGCATAGCCACTGTGCTATCATTGTTAGCTGGGGTCACCTTCCTGCCTCTCTGGCCTGCCCTAACCAGCACAGAATCCCCTGCTGAGCATAGGAGGGGGGGGGGGGGGAGATGGAGCCCATGGACCGCGAATGAAGAGGTGAATCAGGAAGACGGAGGGCAGAGGTTTTTGAAAAGACTGTTTCTCTGATGATCTAGACACTCAGAAATTACTAAGTCATTTTACCTGTCGTTGAATGGATTTGCATATATTCTAAGCTTCTTGCTTTCTCAGTGACAGATCTTCTGAGAACTAAAATTATTATTTAAAAAAGAAGAAAAAAATATTCCCCTAGGCTCAAACAAAGTCCTCTGAAACCTTGAGAAACAGATTGGCCTATATTCTTAGCTATACTTGAAAAAGCATCCAGGCAAAAAGTGTACTGGTCGCAGGCCAGGGGAGACCCTAGGAAATTTTCAATATCCGTCTATTGGCAATTCAGCCTTCACTACTGTCTCTGCCTATTCCTGTCTCTGTGCATGGCTCTTTGGGAGCAACTTCCTCCATCCCTTGAGCTCCCAAGAGGTAAAGATCTAAAATAACCATTCATGCTTATTCATTGATTAATTGAGTACACTCTGATGTTTAGCCTTTTCTCCTCTAACTGGGGAGCAAACATCTTTGTTGTCCTTAAATCATTCCAGTCTTTGCAAGCAGGCAGGGCAGGGAGAAATTCTACCTGTGCAGGCTTTTGGAAACTTCCTTCTCCAGAAAGGAAAACCAGAGCTGGCTTAGCTGTCAAGGAACTATCACAGGAACTGTGGGAATGGAGGAGCCTAAGACCCATTCCTCAGGCTTTTTCTAGGATCTAGAACCTCTCCACCTAGAACCTCTTCATTCCCTCCCTACAGGCCCCTCCCCCAATTCCTTCTGTTCTCCTCTCTACCCGAATTTGGCTTCCATTCTCTCTGCTCATCCCTTAGCCTTATTCTTCCTCCAACTTCCCAAACATCTACTCTAAGTCTCCCGAGTATATGCTCTATGGCTTTTACGACTGGTCAAATGGATCTAAGCCTATGGGGGCACAAATCACCATTAAGTTCTTTTTGGTTGATTATAATACTTGCCAACAGTTACAGACAGATGTAGCTGGTCTCTTGCTATTGGGTTAAAATGAAAACAAGTCTCTTAGCACGTTATGTGACAATATGGGCATTTATTAGCAAATAGGAGTAGAACAGTTTGTTCAACAAGCTTGGTAAAGTCTTAATTTTCCAAAAAATAAAAGTATGTGCTTCTACCACATTGCAGAGGAAGAAAAAGTTAACCTTGACCCTCTTACAGTCCTAGTTGGGTCTGAAAGTGAAACCGACAAAGATTAACAGGAGAAAAGAATGGAAATTTTATTAAAATTTTACATGCACATGGGAGCCTTCATAAGAGAATAAAGACCTGAAGAAATGGCCAAAGGAAGAAACTTTTATGCCTTTTAGACAAAGAAACAATAAATTTGTGAAAATTAACAAGACAAAGGGGCTTGGGGTACGGGTAGAGAATGGTGAGAAAGTAACAAGATTTGTTTATACAGCTTTCTTACCCCTAAGTCCCCTTTTCTGGTGATGAGTATCTTCCTCTTGATACTGGGAGATTGGTCCCGTTTTCAGGGAAGAAAGCAGGTGCAGAGGGGAGATCAGGGTGACCTTCCTGCTTCTGCTGTTTTCTCAGACTCTGTCAACTTAAAATATTCAATATGGCAAAGGGCCATATTTTAGGTTTGTGTGTCCTGAACCCCATCAATGCCTTGAATGACAGTTTTACTCAAGACAGACATGGTAACAATCTAAAGTAGGGGTTTCCAAACTCAAACCTCAGGCACCATCCTTTTAGAAAGGCACTAATTTTAACAATGGAAGCTCCTCTTTAATATCATTATGCTAATGAGCAAAATCTCTTCTTATTGCCAAGAGATTAAAAAAGCAAAAAGGTGAAGTTCTCACCTCTACCACCACTTCCCACTGAATTATTTTGGAGCAGATCCCAGACATACCATTTCATCTGTAAATGTTTCAGCATTTAACCCTAAAGGAGTCTTCTTTCATCTTAATTTAATTATAATACCATTATCACAGCAAAAAAAAATATTAATTTCTTAATATTATCAAATATTCACTTGGTATTAGAACTTCCCTAATCATGCCATATTTTTCTTCTGTTGGTTTCTTCATCTTTGGATCCAAATAAGGTCGACACATTACAATTTAAAATCTCTTAAGTGTCTTTTAATCTTTAGATTCCTCTCCCTTCCTGCGTCTGATCCTCATGATTTCTTTATTGAAGAAACCAGACCATTTGTCCTCTATCATTCACCATATTCTAGATTTAGCCTGATCGCATGTCTCTGGTTTATTTGAGAGTTTCTCTTCCCCATATGTCCTGTGTATGGATCATCTGATCAGTGAGGATTTTTTGGCAAAAGCATTTTATAGATGGTGGTGTGTACTTTTCGTTGGATCCTCTTAGGAGGTACATGAGTTGTGCAATCCCTCTTTGTGATAAGTGGGCTGTTAAATTTGCCTTGCACTGGGGTTGAGAAATCACCTTTATTGAATAAAACCTCTGAGATTTCTGGGATTTTCTGCTACAGAAGCCATGTTGCTCAACCTTACTAATACATAGTAACAACATCATTTTGTCCAGGAGGAAGTATTATAAACTAATTATAGGCATCAAGACAATCATTTTGACCAGATCAATTTTCAATAATATTTTTATAGGTCCTCCTTATTTGAAAAAAAAAAAACTATTTCTACTCTTATTTATCTCTCTGATGCTATAATTTCTGAGAGCAATATGTGACTGAAACAGTCTCTTTGTTGATAACAATTTTATTGTCTTTGGAAACTAGAACAGCCTAATCACCAACCAACCATGCCAAGTAACAAAAGTTTTTTTATTGTCTCTACATTCCATTACGAACTCTTTTGTTTGAACAGTAACAATTTCTTCCTGTTCAATAATAGACTTCTTGATAACATCATCATGTATTAAAGGTCTGGCAAAGCTCTCATAAGCAAAGGAATTTTTATAAAATAAAAAAACAATCAAAACCTCAATGATTATAATAATCTAGAGTCACCAGACTCTCAAAAGATGAGGATTCACAGCAAAGGGGGAAAATTAATAGAAAACAAGCTGGAGGGCTTTCCATTACAAGGTGGACTTTCATCATGAAACTTTCCTCCCCACAGGGTCAGAGGAATTGTATACCCCCTATAGATGAGCTAGTAAAAAACTGCTCAGTAAATAAAAAATGTAACTGCTTACCAGGAAACTTCGTGACAGAGAACAAAACTTGATACTAATTCTTTTTTTTTTTTTTTTAGATTTATTTATGTTGGAGAGAGATTGGGAGTATGAGTAGGGGGGGTCTGGAGGGAGAGAATCTTCAAGCAGACTCCCCACCCAGCTTGGAGCCCAACACAGGCCTCAATCTGATAACCTTGAGATCACAATCTGAGCTGAAACCAAGAGTGGGACACTCAACCAATGGAGTCACCCAGGTGCCCCCAAAACTTGATAATTCCTCTTAAATGATCGAGGAAAAAAAAGGGTTGAGCTCATATGCCTTTATAAAATATTTGCTGCTCTTTGTTTGATCACGATTAATTTGGCCAGAAATGATGAGATTGCAGCCTCTACTGTTAACCCTCCTGGTATTAATCATCTCCAAGGTGATTCAGTTTCCGTGGCAACTGTAATATTTATTTTTGCACTACAGCACTGGCTGGTCTCTAATGGTTGGAGGGCAGAGTAATCCTGAAATGTTAAGTCTCAGTCATAAATTTCTCATTGCTGATGTTAAAAAACCGGTTTATCACTTGCAGATATTAATACTAATCTGTATTCTGGCAATTGAATTACAAGGCTGTTCTGAGCCCATCCTGTCCTTTGGTTCCAGGTTACTAGGCTTTAAGGTCCAAAGGGTTTTTGCTGACTAAAGAAGCTCCTGGTATTTGCATCCACATTTTCATAATAATTTTAAACATACATAATGTATTATTACCATGTTTATATGAAAATAGGCTGAGGAGTTCTCACTATAATTCCTTCAAGGAAAAAGAAAATAAATATTAAGTATGACTTTATGTATTCTCCAAAACAGAGATATCAATCAAGACCAACTGACAACAAATTAGAGTTTCTGCATTTCATTAAAATTACCTGTATTCAAGGGTGAATTGCAAATGAGGAGAAGTCTCAGATCTTTCCTGTCTTCATCAGAAGTAATAAATACTCTATCAGACATAAGATTTTCCTAGAAAGTCTCCTGAACAATGGAGGCGAGCAGGCTTACACCTTAGTAGAGTCAAAAGTGGAAGAAAGGCTTTTGTGAAATACGGCCTGAGGCAAAATGACAGATTCTCAGTCTTTTGAATTAATTGTGTTTGTATCCCTGTCACGGTTCTTTCCATCCTGCGTGTCGTTTAAAATATCCAATTAACCGATTAGATTAATACATTTTAAAATGCTAGCTCTCCTAGACTTTGAAAAAAAAAAAAAAAACCACGCCATGTAGGCACCTTCCCTCCTGCCTGTATGCAAAATTGACTCTGTCTTTTTCCATCACCAAGGGTTAGAAAGGTACCACAGAATAGGACATTGCCCCCTTAAAAACCTGCTGTTAACATCTCTGGGGCCGAGAACAGGGAGAGCTGTGAGCTGGGGTGGAGCGGGGGAAGTGTGGGGACAGAGAATGAAGTCACCAACTGCAGACTTAGAAGGGCCACAGCTGGGGCACCAGGGAGTTTAGGCGGTTAATCAGCCGACTCTGGATTTCAGCTCAGGTCATGATCTCAGGGTCCTGGGATAGAGCCCTAGTTGGGCTCCGCGCCCAGCCAGGTGTCTGCTTGAGGATTCTGTTTTCCCCTCCTCCCTCACTGAGTTTTCTCTCTTTCTCTCTCTCTCTCTCACACACACACACAAATAAATAAACAAATCCGTAGAGAAGATGAAGAAGGGCCACACAGCTGTGGGCACTGAGAGCTACCCAGGGAAGTTTAGAAGTGTTCACATCTGGTGCCTGCTGGTTGCAGACACAAAGTCAGAGAAGCCGAACTCCCAGAAGGGGGACTTCACCCACGTTGTGCTCAGAGGACACACTGCAAGAAGAGGGAAGGAGAAACCCCATTTCTCGTCAAAGAACAAAGAATAATCTCAGGGTGCCGGGGTAATTCAGTCGTTAAATGTCTGCCTTTGGCTCAGGTCATGATCCCAGAGTCCTGGGATGGAACCTCAGTCAGGCTCCCTGCTCAGCGGGAAGCTTGCTTCTCCCTCTCCCAGTCTCCCTGCTTGTGTTCCCTCTCTCGCTGTGTTTCTGTCAAATAAATAAATAAAGTCTTTAAAAAAAAAAAAAAAAGAACAATCTCAGGATGTACCTTTCCAAACTTTTGAACTTTTTCTACTGCATTCTTTAATTTGGAGATGGTGGAGATGTCCGGATAGGACAATATGACCACCCAGAATGAATGCCATCCTGAGTCTTTGCTACTTCTGCACAAATTTGAAAGTCAGCAATTAAGTGGTTCTATTTATTTCTTTCAGTGCTTCCAGTATAAAGCAGGGGGATGGGGGAGGGTATTAAAACACTGCCAACGCTAGGACGCAGTAATTAGGTCTGCTTCTCTGTCACGTGTTTATGCTTATAATGAGGAAAATGCCCACAGAATCTCACATTGATTTCAAAGTCCACTGTCCTCTTGATAAAAGGAATCATTTGAATTAAACATCCGGGTAATTAGCCTGGTTCTCTTAAAGAGGGCCTGTAATTCTGGAGGTGGGGCTCTTCTGAGAGTGGACACTCCCCCAAGTGAAGACTTGGAAGATAACAAAGTTGATGGGATTCTATAAAACCAAATTATATTAGGTAAGCCACCTCCAAAGTCTGGGGTCCTGGTGGTGGCTGCTCTCTACTGGGTAAGTATGGAAATCTGGGTTTCTCCACAGCACTGTCGGTTTTGTCTGTCTGTCTCTTTCTCTCTCTCTCTGTCTTCTTGCGGGGAAGTGAGTCACTTCCTGTGCTTTCTTTATTTCCAAGTTCTGATTCACTTGTCTTCAACTTTGAGGACTTTCTCATTGTGTCACAGGCATCTAGTTCTCTGTTCCAAACACAGAGCCACGAAGACGCATCTTGCTGGTTGGTGTGGAGTGCTTACAAAGTACTGGACACAGCAGTCTTGGAAGTAAAGCCTCATCCTTTCCACTGACTTGCCCCATGCACAGGAAAAGGAGGAGTAGGTGGCTCAGTGAGAGCCAGGTTTCCCCCCAGAATGCTTGTAAGTGAACCAAGCTGAAGAAGCAAGAGGCTGAAGTAAGTCCGTAAAAGCCCTCCATTACAGCATCTTCGATTTGCAGATGACCTTGAGTAGAAAGAAGAGGGGGCTCTGTTCTGCACAGCTCTGTGCTGGCTCTCTGGGGGGATGCCCTATTGTAGGGGCATGGTGTGCTTTGAGGACAAATTTTGCGTTCTGATTGACATTTTCTGTGTGACTTAGGGAACTTGAACTTTGGGGGGCGGAGCGTCAAAGGATACCAAGTCATTCATCCTGCTGGCAGTTGTAAAAGTCACATTGTCGTTGCCTGAGCTTCTGCCTCCAGAGGCACCATGTTTTTCAGACCAGGTGAGAAGGGAGAGCAAAAAAACAAAGGGAGCAAAAGATGTCAAAGATGGCAGAATCGTGGAAGCTCGGAGTAGACCAGTTCAAGTAAATGCTGTGAAATACACTTGATTGGACATTAAAATTCCATGGGCTGGCCAGAATACCATGTGTTTTCTCTCTGCTTCCTGCTTTGAATAAAGCAAGCTTGCAGCTTCTCTTAAGACACTCAGCTGTGACAGCCACCTTCCTTCCCGCCCTGACCTTCTCTCTCCTCCACGGTGCCCAGCAGCCTCCTCTGGGGCTCTGGACAGAGCTCTAGAGCCTCGCCTTTCCTGTGGGGCTGCAGAGCTGGAAAAATCTCTTGGAATCATCCTCCTTGCCTCCATTTTATCTTAAGTGAATGAATTCAGTTGGAAGAGAAGGTCTAGGAAAAGGGGGAGTACAGGGCAGAAGGGCAGAGTGCAGGAAAAGAAATCAAAGGACTCTGGCATGCTTAAAGGACCCCAGTCTCCATTTGCCCCCGCTGGGAGATCCGCCTCCTGTCCTGCAGTTCCTGGGATGCCAGGCCCTGCTGACCTTCCCTGGGGGTGGCCCCTTGACCGCACTGTATTCCTCCCAGGCCCTCCTTCACCCTTGGGACAGTGCTGTTCCTTTACCGCACAGCCCATGGGCAGGCAGATACAAGGCTGCTACAACAGAAGCCCACATTGTGAACCAACTCAAAGCCTTTTTTTTTTTTTTTAAGATTTATTTATTTTAGAGAGCAAGACAGAGAGTTCGAGCGGGCAGAGGAGAAGACGGAGAGGGAGAATCCTTGAGCAGACTCCCTGCTGAGCGTGGGGTACAACGGGCTCAGTTGGATCCCAGGACCCTGAGATCCTGACCTGAGCTGAAATCAAGAGTTGCTCACTTAACCGGCGGAGCCACCCAGGTGCCCCCAAAGCCATGTCATAGAGTAGGTTAACTGCTGGGTCACAGAAGCCAGTGAACATTTGTCCCTAGAAGGTCTCTCCCAAGTCGAATTCTCAGGAATCTCCGAAGCCCATCGTAGGGTGGTAGGAGCATGGGTTAGAGAAGAGAGGCCCGTGGGGCTAGCTCGAAACTTGAGTGTTCTCATCTGCGAAAAGGAGGAGGAAGAGTGCCTTCGTCCTAGGGCTGATGATAAGATTAAATTAGACACACAGCGCATCGCACATGTTAGCTGCTGTTACGGGCGCAGTCAGCCTTAAGCAATATGTTAAAGCAGACTCTGTTCATTTTTCGTCTTTTTAGTCTTCTTTCAGTTCTTCCGCATCGTGTTGCGCAGCTGCACTCCGCCGCCCCGCAGAATGTCCGCGAACCACGTTCCCTGTAAGTACCATACCCAGGACTCTGCAGACCTAGGCCCCTCCCCTAAATTCACCAGGCACAGAGCACCCAGCGTCCCCACCCCAACCAAAGAATGCTGAGACTGAGACTGCTTCCCAAGCAGCATCTTAAGAAGTTGTCCAGTTTAAAAAACGAAAAAGCAATTAACTTTTTATTCAACGTTCAGAAAACATCTTATCCCTCCCGGAAATGTGAATGCCTGTTGCCCATTCCTCCATGCAGGGTTCGTGGACTAACCTTAAAACTAAATGGTACCAAGTTTTGAAGAATTTTCTCTGTCAGGTAAGTATGCTTGTGTAGAAGCAGCGTCTTTCTCTGCCCAGCTCACCCGGATGTCCTGTGGTGGGGCTCGCAGCTGTGCTGCCCGAGCAGAGCAGAAGGGACGTCAGTTAGTGACCCAAGGAATGTCAGTGCCAGGAAGATGGCTATACTTTATTCAGGAAAATTTATGTTAATAAACTACACAAGGGTTGGTTATGATACCAACAAGTCCTATCCGTCAGAACATTAACTTTTTTAAAAATTTTATTTATTTCAGAGAGAGAGTGAGAGAGAGCATGAGTGGAGGGAGAGGTAGAGGAGAGGGAGAAGCAGGCTCCCCGCTGAGAAGGGAGCTGGTCTGGGACTCGATCCTGGGACTCCCGGGGATCATGACGTGAGCTGAAGGCAGACACCTAACTGACTGAGCCATCCCATTACCCCATGCACATGCTTTCTTAAACAATGTCTTAAGTTAAAGGAAATTTATTAAAAGAGTTTTACTTATAGACCACATCTTATTGGATTGTTTTAACTTAATTTAATTATTTTAAATCCTTATTTCAAGTATCAGCGAAGAACATGATTGCAAATTTCATGTATATATGGATTTCTTAGGATACTCATCAAACATTCAAATGTTATCATCCCAGGAATTCTGGCCTCTAGGACTCTAGTTTAATGAACATGCCAGGTTGTTTCTGCTACAGGGTTAATGTTCTGAGAGAAACTGCAGCAGACAGGTTTTCTATAGCAGGAGTTCTCAACTAGAGGTGCATTTGCCCCCCTGGGACAATGTCTGGAAGTATTTTTGATCGTCACAACTTGGTGGTGGGGGCGGGCGGCTCCTGGCATCAAAATGTGCAGAGGTCCAAGATGCTCCTAGACATGCTACAATGTACAGGACTCCCCTCCTCCACCCTATCCCCCCTCCCCGGGAGACAAAGGATTCCTGATGCAAAATGACAGTGTTATTGAGGGTCAGAAAGCCCACCCTACAGCCACACTGACCTCTTCAGAGGTGGGTCCAAAACTCAGAACAGTCTGCCTTGAGTCGGCAGTTTCCCCACAAGTCAAGCCTGTGCGTGGAGTGGGCTCACCGCCTACCCCAACCCACAGCCCCTCCCTCTCAGGGATTTACCATAGAGCATCTTGCTAACATGGGTACAAACAAAGATGGAGCATGGGGAATGCTGGCTCATCTCTGACCTTTCAGAGGCAATTTGAAGGCCAGTTGCCTGCCACGTGGCCACCCCTGAGTCACCACGGTGTTTGGCAGACACACGGGCGCTGGAGGGATTTCTCAGCGGATTTTAATTCCACTTGCAGTTCAGAAACAGTGGAGTTGGAATCAAAGTAGATGATAGAAAAGCCTGGCTAAACTAGAAAGCTGTGGAGGCTCTGCTGACCAATTATGCATCTCTCGTTTCAACTCAACAATTCAACAAATGCTTCTGTGCCAGGCAAAGTGTAAGACACAGGGAAGGATTCAAAATTGGATGAGACAGTCTTTTCCTCAAGGAGCCCCAGCCCCAGCTGCCTCCACCTTCTCTCTGCTGGCTACTTCCTCCTCCCCCTCTTAAAAAGCCCTTCCTTAGAAGCTACTTCTTTCTATTGGCTGCGGAGGACCTTCAAAGCAAAAAGGCCCCAAAGAGACCAATCTAGAAGTCCCAGAAAAGGCAACAGAACAATATCCTTCTGTCTAGGAAGAGTCTGCTAATTTATCATTTACAAAGAAACAGCCTTCCAGGGGGCTATTAGAGCCTGCATTTCTATACACAAGAAGCAGCTCAGTAAGTGCCTGTGATTTGGACAAAGCATCTATTAACTGATGAGGTTACTTCGCTAGTTCAGATATAATCACCATAGGACTCAACTGTGCCTGGGGCAAAAAAAAAAAAAAAAAAAAAAAAAAAAAAAAAGGAAAGACATTGAAGTAACATATGGGGTCCAAGGAGCCAGACCCCCTCTCCCAAGCCAAGAAGCAGGTTACAGTCAGAACACACAGAAGGTCAGTGAGGTCTTCACCCAAGAAAGAAGTGACTGCACGGACCCCCATCTACCCTCCGTTTACTCACACCATTTATTCTCCTTTGCAACCTTAAAAGCAGCTGCATGTTTCTGGGCTCTAAGTTCAGGGTAGAAATTACCTTCCCAGGGCAAGAGAATCCGCATGGGCCTGGCACCCAGGCAGCTTCAACACGGGCCAGTGTTCTTTGTCTTTCAGCTGGGGGGTAGGTATATGAGGTATTATAAGGATCAATCTTTAAAAAAAGGTTACCTACATTCCTTGGCATATGTAAACTATTTCATTGTAATGGAAACCAAAAGTTTCCAAAGTAATTTTTTTTTTTGAGATTTATTTATTGGGGGGGTTGGGAGTGGGGGTGGGGGGCAGAGGTGGGGGGCAGAGGCAGAGGAAGAGAGAAACTCAAGCAGACTCCACTCTTGGAGCTCAAAGCCCCACTCGGCGCTGGCTCTCAGGACCCTGAGATCAGACCCGAGCCCAAACCAAGGGTCAGATGCTTAGTTGACTGCACCACCCAGTCCTCAAAGTTATTCTTATGATCAATCACACGTGCATTTAGTGTTGTTGCCCCAGATATCACGGTCCTTTCTGCTTCTTCCAACTTCCCATTCCTCCTATTACCTCCCATTCCCTTCTCCCGAACTCCTCTCTCCCACTTTTTCGATCCTGTATCTCCACCTGCCACTTCCTCCCACTGCCACCCCTTCCCTTCTGGCTCTGTGTCCCATTTCTGCAGAACCTCCTACTCTGCCCACCCACAGCCCGGCCATCTGTGAGGAGGGAGGGGCTGGTGTGAGCAGGAAGTCAGGTTAATTCTAGACCAGAGCTTCACTTTCGGATTGTCCACGTGGTCCCTAAATCCTCAGTGATTTCAGAGCCATACTTCTTCCAAAGCGTTCCTTCCTTAACTTTCTGCACCAAGGATCTGAGACTATTTACAAAGATGCATAGAATGTAGCAAGAATGAAGAAAATAGGCCAAGAGAATCAGAACAAAGATCTCACCTCTTTGTTGGGCTGCTTTTATATGAAATTGTTCTATTGCCAACTTACTTATGCTGCAACTATGCTTCCTAGAATCCCATCCTTGAGTGGTTCCAGGTTGGAAATGGAGAGAAGAGAAGCTCAGGCAAGATTTGGAAGGCAGAAGGAAGCAGCTGCCTCCCTTTCTGCAGGTCGTGTGGTTAGAGGCAGTCGGTTCCAATCTCAACTTTTCTTTCCTCCATTTCTCCTGACTTCCGACCTCGATGATCCTGCAGTCCCAAGCCAGACGCATAGCTGCGGACCCATAGACTCCACCCGTGGACTTTTCCATTGGCTCCTCCCTTGTGACTACTTCTGTGTATGCATGGGTTTGCCTTCTCGAATGGCCAGGTCAGGCACCCCAGGGATCCTCCCCCTTCCCCGTGAGACCATCTGTTCCCCAGGGCATGCCTCCCCACCCCTGGTCCCCAAATTGGAAAAGGTGTAATTCCCGTAATAAATCAATTGTCCCGTAGTTCTTAAAGGTTTCCTAATTGACATAGTGAGAACAGTGTTCAGAACCAAAGACGAGGCAAATCAGACGTTCTCTTCGAAGCACTGACTGTGAGCGCCACAGAGGTCATCTAGACCACCAGTCTCATTCACAGATGAAGAAACGGGAACCCGGAAACAACAGATCAAGGTCATCTTCAAAGTCACACAGCTGCATCTATATTAGAGCCCTATATTAAATTACTGACATTAAGTCAGTTTGCTTATTTAAAAAAGTGGGGGGCACCGGGGTGCCTCAGTCAATTGAGCTTCCAACTCTTGATTTTGGCTCAGGTCATGATCGCAGGGTCGTGAGATGGAACCCTGTGTAGGACTCTGCATTCAGAGGGGAGTCTGCTTGTCCCTCCCCTGCCCCCTGATTGCACTCTCTCGCTCTCTCTCTCACTCTCTCTCTGATAAACAAAATCTTTAAAAAATAATGAATTAAATAAATAAATAAAATCTTTAAAGAAAAGGGATGTGTCAAAGCAGTAATTACTACTTTGCCATTACATGGAGCATTATTTTACAAAATAGCTGGTAAGAATTATTTAGTTTAATATCTGACTGGAAACTAGGCAGTACATCATAGAGGTGCTGAATTTCACTTTCCTTAAAAAAATCATTAGAAACAGTTATTAGAATGGAAAAGAAAAAAAAAGAGTATATGACCACCTCAAAGTTGATCCTGAATCTTACGTTACTGATGGCAGCATTACTTAGCAAAATTATATGTATTAACTTTGTGGTTCACTGAAGACATTAACATCTTTAGTATTTAAAAATAAACATCCATCTCAAGATGTTCCTGTTTATATTTTTAGCAAAGAGATATGTAGTCCGTGGAGTATATTTTAGCTGTCATTAAGCCAGACACACAAACACTGGAATTTCCTCACTTCCAGCTTAGAAATGTTCCCCTAAACGTCAAATTAGCATTTATTAAAGTATAAATAGATTATGTGTTGATCGAAACAGCAGTCGTGGCATGGCATTATTGTCTGGGGATGAAAGGAAAGCCTGAGATGGTGCAGCTCCCTGGGCAGGGCCCCCAGGGAAGACGGGGGCTCTGTCTGCCTCCCACAGCACTGCTTCGTGGGAGCCAATCTTCCGACCGTTGGTGGTGGGAGAAGGTGCTCTGGACACAGCCCTTTTGTGAGACTGAGAAAATCATGTCTCTGCCCTTCTAGTCTGCTACCTCATCTGTGAAATAAAAGAGCAGATCTGGATAAGACCTGAAGCATTTTTCAGTTCGTAAATCCAATTTTTTTATAGTGCAAGTGATACCATAACGGCATGAATAAAATTTAATGAGGGACCTTGTACTGGTATAGAGATAACCAACTTCTGCCTAATTCACAGAACTGTAATTCTGGCAGATTTCTAGATATGTGGCGATCATTACTTAGAAGATGACTTCGGGGTGCGGGCCTCCACCATGCAGGCAGGATTCACCATCGGAGTAACCTTTGGCAGAAGACGAATTTAGCTCGGATAATGAAGACTGTTTTTAGCTCAAAAACCGAAGTTCCTTCTAAGGCACTTCTGGAACATGTCAATGCAGATGCTATGGTTTATACCCACACCTGTTCACCGTCCTTCCTTCTTTTCCTCCACCATGGGAATCCAGACAGCTAGAACCCTCACCTCCCCAGGCTTTCTTATCTCCGGACTGACAATATGACCCAGTCTGGCCAGTGAAATCAAGGCAGAAGTCACTGAGAAGAGAATTAGGAACTCATTCTAGAAAAGGCAGGCAGCGTGGATTCTTGTCTGTCCTTTGTCTCACTTCCCTTCCCGTAGGACACAGACTCAATGCTGAAAGGTGCAGGAGCCTTCCTGCTCCCATGAAGCCAAATGCTAGGCAAGGGGGAGTAGCCAGTAGGAATCTGGGCCCCGATGGCGTCTCTGAGCTACTGGTCATCTTAACAAGCTAAAGACTCCTTGTTGGGGAGGACACAGTCCTGATTGGGTTAAGCTTTGGGTGTCCTATAGCTTGTAGCCAAACAGTCTAATGAATACACATGAACTCTGAACAGGGTTAAAACAGGGCTCTCACTTGCATGCCTTCAAGTGGGAAAAGGGTACAAAGAAATTGAGACCACTGTGCTTCAATGCCATTACTCAGGCCACAGATCGTAGGTACCCACAGATATATATATATATATATATACACAGATTTTATACACCAGATTTTATATGCTCACAGAGTGAGAGCAACAACGTTCACAAAGAAACTGTGGAATTCGTGCCACTGCTTCGTGGCAAGGACAAGGTAAAGTCACAAACCACAGAGAGCAGGGGGCCAGACAAGGATGTGCTTCCTCCCGGGAGAGGTGGGCAAGTAAGTCCTTCCTCTTCCTTCCCTTCCATGCACACAGCATGTAACAAGAGCAGAACAACTGAAGGAACATGTGCTTTTAAACTTGTTGGTTAAAAGCAAGTACAGGTTTTGAAATTTTTGATAATACCAGCTCCTCTGGAAAAAAAAAAAAATAGTCATCAGCTCCTCTGTCCCCATCACTCCTTGTTAGTTGTGTGAGACAATTCTCTTCTCTGCACCTGCTCAACGGCACAGATGATTTCTGGTCTTTGTGACTTTTGCCAAGCAGACAGGAGATTCGATTTATAGCACTTTGGAATTTTACCAACGACAGCATACTGAATAATGGTGCCCAAAAGATGTCTACACCCTAATCCTCGGAGCCTAGGAATAGGTTACCCTACTCGGTACATAGAAGTTTGCAGATATGATTAGGGATCTTGGTGAAGGATCTTGGGATAGATGACTTCCTAGATAGGTTATCTATATTATATGTTCAATATTATATGTTTTATTATATATTATATGTTCTAGGGTCTTTTAAAAGAAGGAGACAAGAAGGTCAAAGTCAGAAAAAGGCCACAGGATGACCGAAGTAAAGAAGAAGATGGGAAGAGGTTATACTGCAGCTTTGAAAAGGAAGCATGGGGCCACGAGCCGTGGACGGCAAGCATCCTTAAGAAGCCAGGAAAGTCAACCAAATGTATTCTGCCCCTGGAACTTCCAGAAGAAACAGAATCCTGACAGCACCTTGATTTTAGGACCGCTGACATTCAGAGCTGTAAGATGATAAATCTGTGTCGTTTTAAAACACCTAATTGGTGGGAACTTTTTACAGTAACAATAAGAAACAAATACGTAGACCCTTTTCCTCTTCCGAAGAGTCTATCCAGATGATGGCAAGCTGACAAAACCAAGCCAAGCCCAGGTCCAATCTCAGAGAGTTTTATTTATTTATTTATTTTTAGACTGCGAAATATTTGTTTGTTTATTTATTTATTTATTAAGATTTTATTTATTTATCAGAGAGAGAGCACAAGCAGGGGTAGTGGCAGGCAGAAGCAGCAGCGGGCTCCCTACTGAGCAAGGAGCTGGTGCGGGACTCCATCCCAGGACCCTGGGATCACAACCCAGAGTGAAGGCAGATGCTTAACCAACGTCTTAACCAACACCCAGGCATCCCAGATTGGGAAATAGTTAATGTAAAGTTTTTTGGAGTTTTGTTCTGTTTCCCAGCTTTCCTGAGATAGCATTCACATATAACACAGGTAAGTTTGCAGCACACATTGTGAAGATTAGATGCAAGTACACAGTGAAATATTAGTACAATAAGGTTAATTAACACCTCTAACCCCCCCCCCCACATAATTATGCCATGTGAGTGCATGCGGGTGTGTGTGGGGTGATAACCTTTACGACGTATTCTCTTAATCTTCAAGTATATAGTGCCGTATTGATTATAATCACCATACTGGGTGCTAGATACCTAGATTTCGTTCATCTTTTACCTGGGAGTATGCACCCTTTGACCCCTGTGGGCATCTCCGCACTTCTCCACACCCCCCCACCCGTTGCCCTGGCAACCAACATTCTATTCTCTATTTTTATGAGTTCAACTTTTTTTAAGATTCAACATACAAGTGAGAACATATAATATTTGTCTTTTTCTGTTGACTTGTTTCACTTAGCATAATAATCTCAATGTTGTTGCAAAAGGCAGAATTTCCTTCTTTCTTATGGCTGAATAATATTCTGCTGTATATGTATACACCACATTTTCCATCTCCAGTCACCCATCAGTGGACATATGGGTTGTTTCCATTTCTTGTCTACTGAGAATAAACAGACCATTTTAAAGCACGAATGAGGCGGGCTTGTTTCAGGCCCGCCTTCTCCCTGTACCTGACTTTCTCTCCATAGGTGTCCCAAGCCACCCTGTTCCCTCACTCTCCATGTCCTGGGCCTCTCCTCCTCCCTTCCTGACATACCTTCTCTGTCCTAGTGCCTCGGGAACATGGGCTACTTTTTCGGCACCCTACTTCATAAATAAGCTTGTCAATATAAAGTAGGGTTTAGGAGGCCCGGCCCCATAGATGGACTATAGGATTTGCCTACTTACCATTCATGTGGTTTGACACAAACTCACCTGAGCAAAGTAATACTTTCCCCATGTATGAAATAGGAGTATGCCCAAATGTTCTGTAGGGATAGGGTCAAGATGTAAATATTTGTGGTTTGGTTAGCATGGGCACATAGTAACACTCATAAACATTAATAATGAACGCTGATGACTTAAGGCTATTTCATTCCAGTCATTTGGAGGGTAAAGGGTTTCTTCAGAATACCGTCTTTACACAAAACATCTCTTGTTACAGAATTTCCCTAATATGACAAATTAGGTTATGTGATACCGGGGCTTAAGAAGACTTTCCCTGGCCCAGCATACGGGTCAGTTGATATCTAACAATTCATTAGGCATGTTCAATGTGCTGGGTGATGTGGTAAGCCCTGGGCAGGGTGTGTGTGTGTGTGTGTGTGTGTGTTATGTGGTATGGGGGGGTAGTGTGTGTGTGTGTGTGTGTGTGTATGGTGTGTGGTGTGGTGTGTGTGTGTGTGTGTGTGTGTGTGGTGTGTGTGTATGCTGTGTGGTATGAGGGTTAGTGTGTCTGTGGTAAGAGGGCACAGATGACAAAGGTGCGTTTCATCCACCTAGGACTTTATTATGTCACAGGCCCTCTGGGCTTCTCTCTCTAGGCATCTATTACCCACAGAGATCTCCTAACGCAGGGGGTGGGTTCGAGCCTAAGGCCAGAGTGGTGGGGGTGGGTATATTGATAGCTTGAGCTCCACGGAGGCTCTGGGGGAAGGAATCTGCTGCATTTGGGGAGAAGGGGACAGGAATGGATCTGTTTTATTTTGTGCAAGTCACTTTCATCATCCACCTGCTGTGAGGCCATAAAAGGACACCTGGGATGCCCCTGCGTAGCACTTCCCAGAAAAAGAGATGGTTTTCTGAAGTCCATGGAGTAATTACTTATGTTCTTACCCTGTAATGGTCTCTTTCCTCTATGAAGGTGATTTTCCAAAACTAAATGTTCTAGGTTTTAGTCCAACCAATTTAACTGGCCATAGGGGGTAGATTGGAGGTGGACCTAGAGACTGTGAATCAAAAGTAAGACCATTTCCACTGACATCAAACAAGAGTGACAAACAGGTAATTAAGGCTAGCATGTTTCTAATTAAAACTCTGATCGCGTCAAGCTTTCCTGACCCAAATAGCAAGCCACAAGTCCTACTGCTTAATGAAAGCAAAATTCTTACCAATCGATGCTCCCGTCTAATGTTCATTCATTTATATAAAGGTCAATTGCCACGTAATATCCACTGCTGATTGCCACCCACAGAAAAAGTGGTGGGAGAGAAAAAATTCATGTGATGTGGTTCCTCTTGTGCACTTTCCCAGCTTTTAAAAATCCCTGTGTCTGTGTGATGACTGCACCAGGAGGCCTTGATTGCAACCCATTTTTATATAACAGGTTAGAAGCAACTGTGCTTTTTAGCTATTATAATAGAATATTGGCTCGTACCTACAGGATGGCCAAGTTCTTTTGTTTATTGTCATTATCACAGTTAGTCAAACAGAGATAGTACATAAGTACATTCGGCTCGATTTCTTAAAAGGCCTCTATCACTCATTGGGAGAGCATTGGCAGACAGGATTCACGTTCCCAACCATCAAATCACAATCTTATTTTCCAACACTTATGCAGCAGGATAACCTACCATAACCAGACCCTATAAAGATCAGACCTTAGAAGAGCTGGCAGCCGATCGTGAATGCTCCCCTCCAGAGGCTTGCTTAATTTTCAGGCTAGAAACTTCACCTTCTCTGCTAATGAGCTGACCATGAATGGAAAAGCAGCATCCAACAGTTCAGGAGAGGATGGGGAAATCTTATGGGCGAAATCTAGGAAGCTACATTTTTTATTTTTAATCAGAGAAAAACAAAGCTCTTGGTGAGTCTAATTTAGTAATTAGGTGACCTACCTGTGTTTGAGGCAAATTGCAACATCAAGAAAATTTACTTGAGAGTGCTGTTCTGAAAGGCAGAAGGGAAGCCATGCTTCCCAGTGAGTCCATTTGTCCCAGCAAACAAAGATGAAGTCACATCATAGAATGGAGTAAAATAAGCAGAGGTTTCTCTATGACACTTACAGTCCCCGACCCGTCAGTCACATGGGGGCAGGCCATCTCCTAGATACAGGCAATAGATTGCATATCACACTTCCCACCTTGTTCTTTGGAACTCTGTTTCCCTTGTTGCCAGAGACCATTGTCAAGGCTACTCGGCTCTCACTTTGGATACCTGCCCTTGTCTCATCTCCTGCCCGTTCACGGCCTCACAATAAGGAACATATTAGACCTTTCTTTGACCTGAAACTTATCTCTTCTGTTCAGTCTTTTCCAATTACTGCTCTTATTCTGCCAACCTCTATTTTGCCTGAAGGGTTAATGGCCCACAATGGTTTCCCTGTGTTGTTCTACCTCATCCTCCTATCTCTGTGATGCTGGGTACCCAACTGGCAGTTCCAAAAGAGCTTTCCGAACATAGAATCTTAATGTCATCATATTTAAAATAGAACTCGGGGGTATAGACTGTGCTGTCAGGGGCGCCTGGGTGGCAGAGTCGGTTGAGCACGTGACTCTTGGTTTCGGCTCAGGTTGTGACCTCAGGGTCCCGGGATGGAGCCCAGAGTTGGGGCTCCACACTCAGTAAGGAATCTGCTTGAAGATTCTCTCCCTCTCTGCCCCTTTCCCATTCATGTAGGCTCTCTTTTTCTCTCTCAAATAAATCTTAAAAAAAATAAATAAACTGTGCTGCGAGCAAGCCCTGTCCCCCAGAGCCCCATGCCAATCGCAGGGGAGGTTGCTGGAGTGACGGCAAATCCGCCCAGAGCAAGCATCCCTAGCGCGATGGTCATGGCCCATCGGGGCTACCATTTCTGAGCAGCAGAGGGACTGCGGTAGGGGAACATGAGGTAGGGGAACGTGGACCAACCTGTGGGATGACCAAGATTTCAAATCCCTGCTGCAGTGTGGCCTCTGGTGGTACCATTTTGTACAGGTACAAATGAGCTCACTTTTCTCGCATGTCCCTTTACATATCTGAAAGAAGTTTTAAACTGGTACTGTTCTTTGTTAAAGGCCAAAATGACATTTCAAAAAATGTAAATTTGATCATGTCCCTGTGTATCTTTAAACTTTTCAATGCCTTTATGTTCTCGTGTAATAAAAACCAAAATCTTTATTGTGACTTGGGAGCCCCTGCCTGGTCTGTTCTCTCTGCCCCCCAACTCTTTTACCCTCTGTTTCTTCCAATGGCTAAAAGTGATTGAAGAAGGCAATTTAGGTGACATGGACACTTCATGGAGTAGGTGATCTCTGTTCCCAATGGTCCAGAGAACTGCAGAATGAGGTAGAGGGCAACAAGCGGAGATACGCTAAAGAGTAAGGAACAAGAAAAAGAGAAAAATAGAAAATGAATCAGAAACACGGAAATAAGTATAGATCCCAGAGCTGGCTTGGCATTTGGGCACCGCCGACCTGTTATGCTGTGTTTCTTGTCAAGCGGATAGATGCAGAAGGACAGGCAGGGACACAGAAGTTACCTAAGTTCCGAGCGTGCTGACGTGGCACCCTCGGCAAGCGAGGCTCCATCTGGGGTTTGGAAATTTATTTCAACACGCCCTCATTCTCCTCTCCCCCGACACCTTGCTCTCTACTCCTGTTAAAGAAAACAATGATCTAAGACTTGTTAAAATGGTAAGGAAGGCTTTGTTCAGGACTCTTGCAATAGGAGGGAAGGATCTGGTGCAACTCCCAATACAAGAAGGACAGCGGGAATTTATAGGCCATGAGCAGCACGAAGAGGTCAGTGATGGAAAATTTCTAAGAGGTGATATCAAGGTGGGGTGGTTCTTGCTGAACCGACTTAGCAGGATCTTGCTGAAGGCAAGATATCAAATGCAAAAGATTCTTTCTCAACTGACTGAGCAGGATTTTTTGCAAAAACTGGGTTAGTCAGGCCAAAATGATGGGACGCGGGTGGGAGGCGGGAGACAAGGTCAAGACCTACACAAGACGAAGCTTCAGAGGAGCCTGGCGAAAGTTTGGTCGAGGAGAGGGTCTTTGTCACTCCCCGGGCCTCCCAACCAGCGTCCTTTCAGGTTCTCCTGCTCCGTGCTCCTGCTTCCTGGGTGGAACATTCTTCACTGCCTCCCCTCCCCCAGTCCCTACTCATCACTGAGATCTTAGCTCATGGGGCTCCTCCCCCTGGAAGCCTTCCTGATCCACTCCAGATTAGGTCTTCCTATTTGAAATTCACTCAGAGACCTTCCCACTATTTCCTCTACCAGCATAGAATAGGATGAAGGCTTTGGTTACAAGCTTGGTAAGGTCACAAAGGCATCAACCCCCGAAGAAAGGCTGTATGGATAGATCATAAACATAGAAAACACTGCAAAATTCCTGGCGGCATACATAGGTGTTTGCTGGAAGGTCTCCATTAAGTTGATGAAAATGATTTGCTGTCCTTTTTCTTAATTTCAAGATAACGGAGTAAAAAAATGGTGCAGAGGACTCGATTTTTTTAATAAGATTCAAACCCAAGTCAGTGCATTCCTTTGAACTCCTAATCCTTTACCCAGCTCCCTAACCCTACCCGTGTCTGCAGCAAGGTAAAAGCCATGTGTGGAATGTTTGCCTCATTTCTTGTAGAATGCAGTTTGTGTGTTTAATGACAAATAATAAAGTTGACTCTAAGGGACAATGAAATGTTTTCTGGAATGTTTGATGGTGCTTTCATCAGCATTTAATGATGCACTGAGATGCGACCATGCTTTTCTAGATTACATCCTTCTAAGTCATCTGACAAGAAAATGCTTATAGTTTTTTGTTGTTGTTGCTTGTTTACTTGTTTTTTAACAGAGGTAATTGAATTTAATCTTCAACCTTATGTTTTGATGTTGGCTCAATTTCTAAGCCTTCTTTTCTAAAAATTTTAACTGAAAACTTCAGAAAAGTTCTGTTTTGGGTAATTTTAAGCTCATAAATATTTAACCATCGATGATTTTTTTTTTTTTTACTAACTTAAAATGGGTGTTTGATATCATTAACTTGTCCTTTTGTTACATAAGCCCCATTTAAGATCACTGATTCCAGAAACACTGAACTGTCCTCTCTTGTATGGATTCAAGAAGTTATTGGAACCAATGACGTATTTCCTATCCAAGTCCTGAGACAACACATTGGTAGTTATGATTGAACAATTTCAAGTTCCGGAATGGATATTTGCTTGACTTGCCACACTAGCAATCTGAGTTTCTTGTATATTTCTTTCAGCATGAAAACAATCTGATTCTGAACTCACAGTGGTGATCAGAAATGCCCAGAGTCAACTTACTAGTTCTTTGTTATCCACACTGCGTGCACTTACATTGGCCCCTTTTGTATATGTTTCATCCATTCCTTTTTTGTTTTTTTTTTAGAGATCTTATTTATTTATTTATTTGACACAGAGAGAGAGAGAGAGATCACAAGTAGGCAGAGAAGCAGGCAGAGAGAGAGGAAGAAGCAGACTCACTGCTGAGCAGAGAGCCTGATGCAGGACTCGATCCCTGAGACTATGACCTGAGCTGAAGGCAGAGGCTTAACCCACTGAGCCATCCAGGCACCCCTCACTCATTCTTTAAGCTCATTAGCCACGTCATAGCCAGTATGGAGTGGATTGTAACGACTGACTATTGTTATTGAGAAGATATGATCTTAAATTTGCCATGAAGTAAAAATCATATCATTTAAGGGATCAGACAGTTGTGAATATTGCAACCAACAGTTGACAATTCTGCTCTCAAGGAGCTCATTATAATAATAAAAATAGCTAACATTTATTGTGCCCTTAGTAGGATGGGGTACTGCGCTTAACTTTTATATACATTTTTGGTATAATTCACTGATCGAGTTATAATTAACAACTGATAAATAGACTCTATTGGGGCCATTATACTTTTGAAAAGCATAGTAAATAATATGATTATTTTGATTTATTAGTCATGATAATTCATTTCTTTTGAAATCCCCAAAATATTAAAATGAGAGTATTAGACTTTTTTCCCCAAAAGGGAGCCTAGATTCAAGAAATTGAGATATTATTTTGAAGGAACAAAGAGCCATAATATAAAGAAGTATAAGATGAATGCCATGTAAGATGCAGGAACAGGTGTCCTCTAGCTCAAAAAGGGGAAGTAAGTGGTTGAAAAATGTCTTAATGGAAGAGGTCATAGTTGAGAAATGGCTTTGTGTGACATTGTGTGACAACTTTTTGACAAAAATGGCATAAACACTGGTCTATGTCAAGAAGGGAGGGCAGCTGTTGTGGAAGAAACAGTACAGTTATAGAAGCTGCCAAGCGATGGGGGCATCGATGAAAAGAAAGAAGATAGAGTCTAGTTGATATTTACAGGATAGGTGACGGAGAGATGAGGGAAGACTGGAAGAAGAAGGTGGGACAGTGCTCTATAGGATCTCCAGGAGCCACTGAGGAGCTTGAGTGTAACCTGATCTGCAGGGAGGACACCTTAAAGCTTCTGAGCAAAGATGTGACATCATCAATGCAGCACTACAGAAAGTGAAGCTTGCAAGGATACTCAGAAAGCAGAGGTTCAGGAGGGTACTGACATGGGGGAAGCCAGGAGAAGGTTATTACAACAGCCCAGGTGAGAGATAATGAAGGCTGAAGCCAGTGGGGGTGATGATGAGGAGCCAGTGGAGAAGGAGCCCACATATGGCCAAGGGCTCTCATCCCTGCAGGTTGCCAGCTTTTCAATTACTGGGCAAATGACAGGAACCATTGTCACAAGCTGTGAAAACACCTTGTGATTTTATGTTTAATTCAGCAGATCACTCCCCACTTTGGGTCCCAGGCAAAGCTCTTCCTTGTTGTTTACTTCTAATGGAAATCACTGGAACTTTTCTAAGAGTCACACATACAAAAAAGGATTCAGATTAGAAAAAGTACAAAGAAATGATTAGTTCATTGTGCACTAAGGATTAAAAGAATGAGCCATGAGTGAAGTCCAAGGTTAAGTTGATACTGTGGACACAAAAGCCTTTGAAACAGTTCATGTGTGTGGCCACATGTGCCATATATAACAAAAAGTTGTGCCAAAGTGAACTTTCTGAAAAAAAAAATGCACTTAAGAGGAGATAGTTTTTATACGATTGGTTCTTTGTTGAAATAGCACAATTGATTTTGAGTGATCGAAATGCACAAAATCACATTTTGCAGGATGTCAATACAAGAAAATGGAAGTTTCTGACCATGCGTGGAACAGCAGGAAAAGTCCTGCAACACGATTAATTCATATTACAGTCATGTTTTTAATCAAGTTTGCTTTCTGTTCTCATTCCTAAAAATATATTAAATATGTCACGCTTTATAGACTTAATTATCAACTTGGATAGCTGCTGGTTTGGAAAAAGTTGAATTTGACCATTGCCATTAACTTTTTACTTGGGAAGAAGCCTCTGATGGTCATGGCAGCAAGGTTTTACAGCCACTTTTTAATTTTCTAGTTCTCCTACCAGGAACTCAAGCTGTGTCACTTGTCTCTAAATTTCCTTGCCAAGTTTCTGTGTTTCTGTAACACCCTTGAAGGCAGAAGAGAAAAAACTGAGGATCCGGAAGCTGGGGCGGTGTGGCGCATGGAGAGGGGAATGGCCTCATTTCTGTATTTACTGAGTACCTCTTCTTCTCCCCTTTGACTTGCGTAGCCTATACATTTAAGTAGTGAGCAGCTAAACATTCTCCAAGAATGTCAGAAAGCTGAACACACCCGAACAGTGTTGGATATTATCATCAGATGAAATCTGCATCCCCAAGTCTCTGATACCCACTGACTGATTAAGTATTAATAGTCACAAAGGATTAGCCAATAATAATCTGTATGGGATTTGTACAGACTAATTTGAGGGGATATTGGCTTTCTGTTTGTGTGTTTATGTCCAGGTAGCCATAGCTTTAAGTGTTGCAATGAATCTGCTCCCTTGCTCTTTGCTGTTACCCCATGGCCATGTTAAAAAAGAAAGTCAGGTACCTGGACGACTCCATCGGTTAAGCGTGTTGAGCATCTGCCTTCAGCTTAGCTCATGATCCTGGGGTCCTGGGACCCAGCCCCATCGGGCCCCTTGCTCAGCAGGGAGCCCACTTCTCCCTCTGCCTGCCCCTCCCCCAGATTGTGCTCCCTCTGTCTCTGTCCCTCAAATAAATAAATAAAATCTTAAAAAAAAAAAGTCTTCACACACACACGCATGCACGCACACATGCTCACACGCACGCACACAGATTTGTATTTCTCCCATAAATCTCAAGTACAGTGGATCCAAAGTGGAGGCTCTCATTCCCTTCCTGTCACCCCTAAGACCTGCTCACTTCCCCGTATTTCATATCTCACCACCATGCTCTTTGTTACCTTCCTCCAGCCAGAAGCTCAGAAATTATCTGAGAGCATGCCCTTTCCGTGTTCCTTACCCTCAGCACCCAACTCCTAGCTAGTTTACTTTCCAGAAACTTCTGGAATGCATTACTTTTTGTTAGTATCCACTATCATGGTCATAGTTCACGCCCATCTTCATCCTTGGCCTCTTAATAATTCTCTCCAGGCTTGTCTTTTGTAGCCTGAAATCCAACTAAAATACAAACCTGAGCTCCTTCAATTGTTTGCAAATTAAGGGCTCTATGCTGCAGCACAGCATGTGAATCTGGATGTGACTTGTCCTGCTCTTCCTCTCTGGTCTCCATGTTGTGCTTCAAACTCAAGGATTAGGATCAAATGTAACTGAGCATTATGTGGGTGAATTACAAATAAATCCCCTCCAAGATTCCCATCACCTAGTTGCTCAGTCAAGCACAGATCTAGGTGATGCTGTGAAGGGGCTCTGCAGAGGTAATTAAGGTTACTAATCAGCTGACCTTAAGACAGGGAAAGTGGCCTGACTTATTCAGATGGGTCCAGTACAATCACATGAGCCTTTTAAAGTACAAAGCTTTCTCTGGTTGGAGGCAGGGAAGACAACATAAAAAATTGGAAGCATGAGAAGGACTCAATGTACGGATGCTGGCTTTGAGATGGGGGCGCCACGAGCCAGGGAAGGTAGGCCAAGAATAGCCCCCAGCCTATAGCTGGCAAAGAAACAGGGACCTCAGGCAACACTGAATTCTGCCAACAACCCGAATGAGTCTGGAAGCAAGTTCTCTTCCAGAGGCTGCCGGCTAACAGCCTAGGCAGGCTATGCCTTAATTTCAGCCTTGAATCACCTGGTGATTATGTAGCTATATTTAACTTTGCACAATTATCAGAACTGGCTAAATAACCCAAGTAAAACTGCTTTTCTTGCATCGGTGCTGAATTTGAAGTCAGTAGGGCAGACAGTCAGGAAGGAAAAAAGAGTGTGAAGTAAAGAGGAGAGAGAAAGCCACCCAGAACCCAGAAGCACTACCTGAGTTCCTGATAACCCAGAACTTGTGTTGTGTGCTCACCACCCTCAAGTCTCCCAATTGATGAGGAAGTGTTCCTTTATGACAAAGCTAAACACCCACGTGACCTAGGAGTTGGAGCAGTGGGAGGAGGGTGTCATGAGAGCTGGAGTGGGTACATGGCCATTGTTATCTTAGGCCAAGCGGGGGAGCCTGGAGAGAAGCTTATATAAGCCGCAACAGCACCTGGTACCTCTGCACCTACTTTCTGAGAATTGACAGAAGATGGCTGCCTCTTCTGCCTTCTTATCTTGTCCAACATTTCTTGTATGACTCATGCAAGGAAAGGAATTCTGGGAGATATAGCCTCAATTCAGCTAAGTAGATACAATGTAAATCCCCTACATTAAAAAAAAAAAAAAATCCCCTAAATTCTACCCATTGTTAACTTGTCATCTATATTCACCTCTTTTAACAATACTTAATGTACACATACAGACAAGAGCATGCTTCTTTTAGCAAAATGCAACAATCCCCTCATATAACTGAAAACATGGTAATGTTCTCCAGGAAAAAAAGATACCAAATCTTTTTATCCATCTCTAAGAGCTGTTCATTCCCGTTCTACGTGAGTCACACTCTCCCCTGGGTATCCTATAATTTAAATACTGACATATAAAGTTAGGTCCTACTATTGTTATGTTGGATGTGAGAAGAATGGGACCAGGAAAGACAAATATATATGTATTTAAATCAAAAATGAATTAAAACTACCATTTTCCTTTACCCAATTTCCCTTTGCCCTTAGCAAACACTACAGATAGCTGTGGTTCCTTGCCTTGTGGGATAACCCAAATCATCCCTGAAGTGTTTATAGCAGTCCTGCCTAGATTGAGGTGATTAATTTTCCACTGAATTAGTCACAGAGCATGGGAGTACTGGAAGGTGCCCTATGGGAACTCTTACATTGAATCCCCATGGTGTAGAAGCAGCTCAATTTCCCCTTAATAATCAGGATTAAGCATCCCAGTCAATACCATCATCCCATTCTTTGCTTGTGATTTGCTGGCACAACTTGCCTAAAGAGGTAGGTAGCAATCTCAACTTTCCATTTTGTGGAACCGCTGCTGGGTCATCTGCGGGAAGCATTCTTTACTTGGAAACCAGGATGCCTAAGGTGACCAGAGTCCTAAGTCATGAGTACAGGAAGCAAGAACTCTACTAACTGATCTCTAGTGAGAAGAGCTCTCCCTTTTCTGGCCCTTTGATTCCTAGACTTGTGAATCCTCGCTATAGGGGGAATGGCTATAGAAAAATTGAGGATATTGCCCCAGCCCTGGTATTGCCATCCGTAACTGAGTCTTCAAAAAGCCATTCCACCATTCTTATCAGGCCAGCGACTTCAGGGTGATAAAGAATGTAATCATACCAGCAAATTCCATCAGCCCAAGCTCATTGCTGTACTTCAGCCATGAATGAGCCCAAGCGCATTGCTGTACTTCAGCCATGAATGAGCCCAAGCTCATTACTGTTATCACTGGAAACACTTCTAGATAATGTACAACCTTAAGTGTAGGTAGAGAACCTACCCTTCAGGTTCTGTTCTGGGGAAACTCTTCCAGTACCAAAATGTGTGTTAGTCAAGATTCAATCAATGATACAAAACCCTTAGGATTTATTTACAAATTTTTATCTTACCTATTTGTGGGAACTCATGAAACAGTCTAGGTCAGGTTGTTGTCCTTATACCTGGTGCTAGAATTTGAGACCACTGGGAAAGGAAAATGAATGTAAAAGATAAGAAGTGAGAAGCAAACCTGGATGCAATAGAAACTGTTGGTCTCTCACTGGCTCTAAGCTTCTAACTTTGCTGGGTGTCTGAGAGGGGCTAAACATGCACCTGGCCCAGAAGTCAGGGAAGGTGAAAGAGGATTTGGCAGGAGCTGGAAGAGCTGCATGTCTACTGCTGCCACCCCCCCACCCCCTCTTCCCCCAATCCCCCACCTCCCCAACCCCCGCCAACAAGGTGGAGCCAGCAGATAAGTGATAATATGCGAGAGAGTTTGGTTCACTGCATCACTGAAGATAAGAGAATATGGCTGCTGCTCGACTTCTGCCTACCAGATACCATGCAAAATATCTCCTGTGGCCCACACTACCATGGGACTATTTGGAGATGGGGATTCTAAAAAATAGAGTTTCACCTTAGCTTAAGTTGGAGTAAGGACAAATCTATTAGACTATGTAACCTTTATAGCTAACATTGTGACCTAAAACCAGTCCCACTAATGAGACAGCAGTCTTTCTGGTTAATTTGAGATAGCAGTGGTATGCTGGTTTCAGTCTTTTCTCTCACAAGTGTTTTAAATGCTTTTCCTGTCCTACAGATCAGTGAAGTATACTGGGTGATTATTTTTAGAACTGTTGTTGCTAGTAGTCAAAACCCATATTAAATAAGTAATGTCTACTGCTCATGGTATATTTTGTTGAACAGACAGGGTATGCTAAGTTCTGAACAGAACATGGAGATACAATTGGACTGTGGCCAGCTGGCTTTCCATCTAAATATAGTTCGATGCAGATAGGGTCTGTTTCTTGTTAAAGGTTTTTACAGCTAGCTCTCTAAACAGATTTTTTTCCTCTCATTTTATTCTCAAGGGGAAAATGACTGAAAACTTATCTTTCCAAATTGAGTTTCCTTTCTGAAGATTTAGCATTAGCAAAGGAATAAAACTGATAAATATGTGAGGATAGCATTGATCCCCTTGTTAAAGATACTGCTAGAGGTTAAGGGGTCTAGTGGGTCTGAGACGAAACAGCCCTCTTGTTTTCCAGATTCCAATCAAATAGGGAATAGGCATGCACACTGTCAGCTTCCTTCATTACTGCTCACACGTAGGCTTCTGTAAATTGTGGTAGTCATGTTTAGACTAATGGGACCTTCTTCCCTCTGAATCTTAGGAATTGGCCATGACCTATAGGGCAGATATTGATTACCCTTGTTTATTCTAATCTGTTGCAAGCTTGGCTGGGTTGCCTCATGTCACTGGCAGGACAGGGAGAGGGTAACCAATAATGGGCCTATGCATGTAGGGAGAATAGATGCACTTATGGGAAGAGAAGAGTGGGAAGCTAAGGGGAAGACTGGAATGAGTGAGGGTGCACCTAGTCTGATCTCATGGAGATGCCTGAGAACCAAGGGGACTGCCATGACTGAACTGTGTGCCCTACCCACCAAAAACCTGGGCCATTATGCTTCCTATGGAGTAGAGGCAGAAGAGGACAAATGAGGTCTCCTCCGTATTCAACCTTTGTGGGTAAGAGAGCAGAAGTCCCCTGATATAAGGTGGAAGGGAAAGGACCGCCCCACAACAGATGTAGCTATGCATAGCTCTACAGTCTTGACTATTTTCATGTAAATATCCCTATCCTTTCATTTCGTGAAGAAAGTTGTTTTTTATAGAATCAAATACATTTTGTCTTCACTTACTAGACGAGAAAAGAAAGGAAAAGAAAAGACAAGGCAAGACAAAACACAGTTTGAGATGAAATGTCGGGCCCAAGTTCCCACAAATATATACCATACTTAAAACCATACCACATGGTTTTTAGAGCTTTAAGGAATCTTTGAGGTCACCCTGCTCAACCTCCAGAAAGCGAACCTCAGGCTATGGTGTGCCTTTTAAGGTTTTTTTAGGGAGTACAATCCCAGGGAAGCAAGAGCGAGGGAAAAGAGAATTTAGGCAGAAGAGGAACGAGAGCCAATGAGTGTGTTCCTGAATCAACCACTACTTTGTAGCAAGCTGACCTTATTGAACAAATCTTCTTCTCCAGGCAATGTCTTAGGGGTTTTATGTGTAACTATTCCTTTAACTCTTGTAATAGTACAGTCAAACCTGTACCATTATGATCCTCAGGCCATAGACTGATGTGTTCTTCCCACAACCACTAATGTCGTCAAACTTATATATTAAAAAACGCCTCTCCAGTGTGATGGTATTTGGAGGTGAGGCCTGTGGGAGATGATTAGGTCATGAGGGGGATCAGTGCCCTTGTAAAGAGAGGCCAAGCGAGCTCCCTCATGCCTTCCACCAAGTGAGGACACACCGAGAAGACAGCTGTCTATGAACCAGGAAGCAGGTCCTCGCCAAACAAGGAATCCATTGGCAACTTAATCTTGAACTTTCCAGGCTCCAGAACTGTGAGAAATAAAAATGTTGGTTATTTAAGCCACTCAATCTCTGGTATTCCGTTGGACTGCCTGGATGGACTAAGATACGTTGTTTTATAGAAATAAGGCAATTAAAGCACAGGAAGGTTAAGTGACTTACTCTTGAAGATGACTCTGCTAGTAAATGCTGTGCTGGGGCAGGGATCTACAGCCTGTGTTCTGACTGAGATGCTGCGTGTCAACCCCTATGCTCTCTTGCTTCTCTGGTAATGGAGCTTCCACGCAGGTAGTTAATAGAAAGGCAGAATTCAACCCATCCCTCCAAGACAAGACTGAGGCACCGATTAGTGTGTGTATAAATTTCAGTCTTGAATGAAAACTGCTTCAAAGCAGAAATTGATTGGAATCTACTATATGAAATCTACCTCATCACCAGTAGGAGCAAGAAATTTCTAGTATATTGAAGACTTTTTTTGGGAGGGGGACAGAGATTGGGGAGCAGAAAACAAAGGCTGCTTTATTCCTCAGGATAAATTATTTTACAAGTGGCATTTTGATCAAAATTCTTATATAATCATAAGAGTTTCAATTTTCAGCCATTAGCCCACTTCTTTCTCCTGTTATTTTATGCAACACAAGTCTAGAATAAAAAGTAAATAAGGCCGAATCAAGGTCAAGGAGCCCTCTTAGTGGCGAGAAGGATAATAGCCCCACATGAGATCCCCAGATCACCTGGTATGAATTTATGGAAGCGTTTGAAGTCAGTGTCTCAGAAAGGTCCAAGCGTAAAATGTAGTTGAGAACCAGCCCGCAGTCTCCTAGGAACAGAAAGCGCTCAGAATGGACGGTATTTGCTGTATGAGTGTAATAAACACTACCGCGCTTTCTTGCTTACAGGGCTTTTCAGAGATTTAGTAAACTTTCGAAGAATTCACTGGTGTATTAAGAGAAGTTCAGGAACACTTACAGATGTTGAATGGTAAAAATTAGCTGAGAACTAATGTTTTTTACAGGAAGCATTCTTAGTTTTCCAGCCATTCATTTTCTTTAGGTAGGAGACAGACAGGGATAGAGCAAGTGATCCCTGGATTTTTGAAGTCTAGTTATTTGTGGAGAGTAGCTTTATAGAAAATCAATTTGTAAAAACAATTGTATTTGCCTATCTAAAGCTGTAGCTAAGTCAGTGTTTTAATCTCCTTGGTTCTGACACTATTTTTGTAACACTCCCTCCATCAAAAGCGGGGACTCAGTTTTTTTATTTACTACTGCATTCCTAGAGCCTAGAACAATCTGGCCATTAGCAACACAATATATATTAAATGAATGAATGTAAATGATTCTGAAATAGAGAAGTGTTCTCATATGATGTGCGTATGTACTAATATGACGTGGTAATCTGTACTCAGCTCTGCCCATTGAAGAGGGAGCTTTGAGCTGGGGACACCCCCAACAGCAACCCACTTACAAGTGAGGAGGAACATCTCGCTTAGTGGAGGCAACTTATACTAAAAATTGTGACAGTCCTTTGATTCTGATTTACCCTGACCAAGCAATACTTTGAACATAGTTTTGCTTCCCAGGTAACTCTTCAATGTAGTGAGAGAATGTACTAAATTTTTGATTTAAGCGTTCTCGTCTTCCTTGTCAGTTTTATTGCTCAAGGCATATTTACAAATTACAACCTTTTATTTGTATTTTATTCTTGGATTTTATTTGTTTATTTGAGAGAGAGTACAAGCAGGTGGTGGGGGAAGTAGGGGTAGAGGGAGAAGCAGACTCTCTGCTGAGTATGGAGCCTAATGTGGGGCTTGATGTGGGGCTCAACGTGGGGCTTCACTAGGGCTCAACATGGGGCTCAACATAGGACTCGATCCCAGGACCCTGAGAGCATGACTTGAGCTGAAGACAGATGCTTAACTGACTGAGCCACCCAGGTACCCCACAAATTACAACTTTTTAAATGAACCAGTCTCCTATAAATTTGATTCGTATGAATCTGTGAAAATCTTACCAGTTTTTGACATTCTGACAAAAATGACCTCTTAGCCTTGCGAAGTTGTAGAAAGAACACAGTTTTCGGAGGGAGACAGATCAGAGGTGAATTCTTAACTCTGAAGACTTTACACGTGTGCCAAAGCAGGTGATAATTTTGCTGACCTTTAGTTTCATGATTTTCTATTATGAAAATGTGGACAGGAAGTGGGGATAAGATATAGGCAAAGTACCTATAGACGGCTCATAATACATTCAGTAAGAGTTGTTTTCCTTTCCTTTTTCTCTGCAAAAGACCAGCCAGACTAGTACTTGTTGACCCACAAAGGAGGCTGCCTACCAATATGCCTCCAGAAAAGGCTGCAAATATTCCAGATGCATTGCTACTCTGTATTTACCAAATTGAGGTGTCCCAAATGTCAGAGCAGAGCTGGCATGACTTCAGGTGTCAGCCCCTGCTTGATTTCATTCATGTATGGAAGAGACCCCTTGACCTACAGGCACCCCTATTCCCACCAGCAGGTAGATTAGAAATAGTCTCTTTGCCTTAAGTCTATTGTGGACTTTAGGATGCTGCATACCCGTGTTAGTCAGGGATCTCCAGAAAAGCAGAATCAATAGAGATCAATAGAATGGGAATTATTACAAGTGAATTGGATCACACAATCATGAGGTTGTAAAATCCCACAACCTGCTGACTGCAACCTGGAAGACCCCGGAAAGCCAGTTCAAAGGTCTAAGAGCTAGTGAAACCCTGATACAGATTCCAAAAAAATCTGAATCAAAAAATCTGAGAACCAAGAGAACCAAGGGCAGGAGAAGATTGATGTCCCAGATGAACTGGTCAAGTAGAGAGTGACTTCAAGCTCCCTCAGCCTTTTTGTTCTATAGGATGGGACAGTGCCCACCTGCACAGGGGAGGGCCACCTGCTGTAGTCAGTCCATCAGTTCAAATGCTAATCTCTCCAGAAACTTCCTCACCGACACTTGCAAAAATAACATTTAGATATGTGGGCATTTTATGGCCCAGTCAAATTAGCACATGAAATTAACCATCACAGTGTCTATCAAGCTACACATTGAGTAACCATTGTATTGAAGGCTGGCCCTAGGCCTGCACTTAACAACTTGGCCCCAACCCAGCCCCACATATTCCCCAGTTTTTATCCTTTTTCCACCCCAGGCCCCAGACCACTTTAAGGCTGGTGCTATAGGAGTTCTAACACGTGATTTTGCAAACAAGTCTATTTCACTCTACTTTTTGATATAGCTAGTGGACTAAAAAAGTCTTCTTTTTATGATACTACTTTGCTTTTTGAGATTTATCTGAATAAGAGAGAAAACAGAAAGTTTGTATATAAAGAGATACAATTATGGAGATTAGCTTTGAAAACTCTAAATAATATTGTTGAGATTTGTCAAGTGACAAAATTATAAATGAATTAGGAAATTAGAGTGTTTAAGTTAAGCCTAACTAAGTATATACATATTCTCTCTAAACCTTAGTTGCTTATGTTCAAGATATACAATACTAATATGGACAAATACTCAGTTAGAAAAATAAGCCAAGCAAATATGAACATAAATAATAAATTCTTTTAAATTATATATGATTGGATAGCCAGTGCATTTCTTGATCCATACCTCAATGAACCACTTAGCCTCCAACTCACAAGAAATGCTAGCATTTATCAAGACTGAACTTTTAAAAACCAAGTTGGTTGGGATATAATTTATATTTTTATTATTTATATAAATATTATATTATTTATATAATATTTATTATATTATTAACATAAAGTATACCTATGGTATAAAATACTTTATATTAATATATATATACCATATATAATAAAGTATATCTATAGTATACTTTACTATAGTTCCACAGTTCCACAAGATACGCAAATATATAGTTGTAAAACCATCACTACGCTTGCAATAAAGAATATTTTTGGGGTGCCTGGGTGGCTCAGTGGGTTAAGCTTCTGCCTTTGGCTCAGGTCATGATCTCAGGGTCCTGAGATTGAGCCCACATCAGGCTCTCTGCTCAGCAGAGAGCCTGCTTCCCCTTCTCTCTCTGCCTGCCTCTCTGCCTACTTGTGATCTCTGTCAAATAAATAAAATAAAAACCTAAAAAAAAAAAAAAAGAATATTTTCACACACACATACCAGCTAATTTCTTGTATGCATATTTTGCAATAAAGCTCCCCTACCTTCTTACCTTTTCAGCCTCACATAATGACTTCTTTGATTTCTGTTACTGTATGTTAGATTTTTTTTCCCAGATTTTTTTCAAATGGAATTATACAATGTGTATCATTTGGGGCCTGGCTTTCTTCACTCAACACCATGTTTTGAGAACTCATTCATATGTTGGTAGTAATTTCTTTTTATTGCTGAGTAGTATTCCATTGTCTGGGTATACCACAATTTGTTTTTCCATTTATCCTATTGTTAGACATTGTTCAGCATTTGGAATATGATGTATAGAGCTGCTATTCATGTACAAGCTTCCTGTAGGTATAGATTTTATTTCTTTTGAGTAAACACCCAGAAGTGCAATCACTGGATCATATGGTAGGTATATATGTAATTTCATAAGAACTGTTTAAATGTTTTTCGAAGTGTTTATATCCTTATATGAGTCCATCAGAAATGTACAAGAATTCTACTTGCTGTACATCCTTAACAACATTTAATATCAAACATTCTGCTGAATGTGTAGCAATACACTATGGTTTTACTTTGTATTTCTCTGATGACCAGTGACGTTGAGCATGTTTTTATGGGTTTATGATCACTTGTAAATATTTTTTTATTTTTATTTTTTTTAAAGATTTTACTTATTTATTTGACAGACAGAGATCACAAGTAGTCAGAGAGGCAGGCAGAGAGAGGGGAGGGGAAGCAGGCTCCCTGCGGAGCAGAGAGCCTGATGTGGGCTTGATCCCAGTATAAGGGCCTATTTAGCCAGAGTGATTCCATCTCGGTTAAACAGTGATTTTATTGTTTATGCAGTAAAACTTAAACTGACCCTGCCCCCCACCCCCAGAGGAACTTACTTAGAAGCAAGTCCGGGAAACCAGTAAAATATGGTCGACCAGTCCCTGATAACAGAGCCCAAATACAAGGGTGGGTCAGGTCAGGTGGAGATAACAGAGCCCGAATGCAAGGATGAGTCAGGCCAGGAAGAGACATCCAATCGCTATCTCCCTAAAGAATGTGGGCCCCGCCCTTTGGGCACCAATTCTAACTAAAGTGATAGACTAGTTCAAATATCTACTATAGGGTAAATTGTAATTCAATTGGCTACCTGTGTGTGACCTAGCATGACATGCAACTTTCTCTGTGTGTAACAATCTCATTGGCCACTTGGGTATGGCCAGGCTCAACCACATGGCCTTTGCTCTACAAAAGTTAGTCTGTGAGGCTGGGAGGGGTCGCTCTCTCTGTAAGAGGCGGCCCCCGACCACTCGGTTTGATTCTCAATGCTTGGCGTGAAATAAAGCTTTTCTTGACCTTAGCTTTGTATCAGTCTCGCTCCTTTGATCACAGATCCTAACACCAGGACCCCAGGATCATGACCGAAGGCAGAGGCCTTAACCCACTGAGTCACCCAGGCGCCCCTGTAAATCTATTTTTTTTTTTTAATGTCTGTTTGATGTTTGGGGCCCTGTCTTTTGTCAGATAGGTATTACAAAAAGTGTCTCTCAGTCTGTGGATTGCCTTTTTATTTTCTTAATGTTGTTTTAGAAAAGCAAATATGTTGTATACATATGTGTATAGTTGGCTTTTTTTTTTCCCCCTCCAGTTTGATCATTTCTGACCTTTGTTAGAATATTTAGACAAATCACATTTAAGATAGTGATTGAGGGCGCCTGGGTGGCTCAGTGGGTTAAGCTCTGCTTTCCGCTCCGGTCGTAATCTCAGGGTCCAGGGATCAAGTCCCGAATGGGGCTCTCTGCTCAGCAGGAGCCTGCTTCCCTCTCTCTCTCTCTCTCTCTCTCTCTGCCTGCCTCTCTGTCTACTTGTGATCTCTCTCTGTCAAATAAATAAATAAAATCTTAAAAAAAAGGAAAAGATAGTGATTGATATGTTCAGGTTCAAATCCAACAATTTGCTATTTGTTTTCTATCTTCCCTTTCAATTCTCTGTTGTTTTTTTTTTCCTGCATTCATTTGACTTGAATATTTTTATGATTCTTCATGTCTTATATTAAGATATCAGCTACTACCTTTTGCTTAATATTTTTAGTGTTCAATTGAAGGTTTAACATATGCATCTCTAACAGATCACAGGCTGCTTTCCCATATTGTATTATCTCACATATATTGTTCCTGTCTCTTTTGTGCTATTGTTGCCATACGTTGTACTTCTAAATATGTTGTAAAATCCATAATAAATTGTCATTTTTATTTTTAATGTTTAATTTCCTTCAAAGTAATTTTTAAATGAAAAAAAAGGCTGTCTAGTATATTTACCCACATATTCACTATTTATGGAACTCCTCACTTCTTTGTGTAGATCTAAGTTTCCATTTGGATCATTTTCTTTTTCACCTGAAGAACTTCCTTTAATATTTCTTGAAGTGCACTTCTGTTATTAGTGAATTTTATCAGCTTCTGTTTATCCAAAAAGTTTTAAATTACAGCTGTATTTTTGCAGGATCTTTGCACCAGCTACAGAAATTTAAGCTGATGGTGTTTATTTATTTCAGCACTTCAACAATATTAGCCCATAAGCTCTAACTTCCATGGTACCTGATTATGTCTGAAATCATTCTTTCTTGTTCCTGTGTATATAACATGTTTTTTTTTTTCTTCTGACTACTTTTAAGATTTTCTCTTTATCATTGGGAGGTAAGTTGCCTTAAGGTTGGACTATTAGAGTTTTTTGTCAAATTTGAGAACATTTTAACCATTATTTTTTAAATATATTTTCTGTTCCCTCTTCTTTCTTTCTTTCTTCCTTCTGGGACTCCAATTACACATATTTAAGACCCCTTGATATTACTCCACATGTCACTGAGACTGTTAATTTTTTTGTTTTTCTCTGCCTGTGATTTATTTTAGATAGATTCTATTGCTGTGTCTTCAAGATCTGCTATCATTGTTATTTGCAATATACATTAATCTGTTAATTCCATCCAATGAAATTTTCATCTCAGATAATATGTATTTCATTTCTTGAAAGCTGTTTTGGTTCTTTTCTTTTTTTTGTTGTAGGAAAATATGCACAACATAAAATTTATCATTTTAATCATGTTTAAGTGTAGAGTTCAGAGTATTAAGTACTTTTATATCATGTTATTTGGTTCTTTCTTGTGTCTTGCATGTCTCTCATTATGTTTATGTTTTTTAAATCCTTGAGCATAGTTACAACTTGCTTTAATGTTCTTCACTACCAAGTCCATCATCCATGGCATTGATTTTTGACTTATTTTTCTTCTGGCAAAAGTCACATTTTCTGGCTTCTTGACATGTCTAGTAATTTTTTTCTTAGACATTCAAAATTATAAAGATTATGTTACTGAGTGTCTGGATTATGGTTTTTTGTTTGTTTGTTTGTTTGTTTTTGTTTTGTTTTTTTCTTTACAAAGTGCTAAGCTTTGTTTTTGTAGGTAGTTGAATTACTTAAGGATCAGTTTGATCTCTTTAAGGCCTGGGCTTGGTCTATAGTATCATTTCCTCAGAAGACAGTTAACTTCTTTTACTGATATGATCATTTTGGAGTCTCCACTCTGGCTGATCAGAGGCTGAACATCTCTCCACCCTTTGTGAGCTCTGCAAATTGTTCACCATGCAACTTCCTTATCATTCTTGGTCTAATCTTGTGGAGTCTCAGTCCTATGCATCTAGAGCCTATTGCTCAGCGAAAACTCAAAAAAGACCTCCATTTAGAATTCTGAGCTCTTTATCTTGTTATTTCCTCCCTTTCAGGGCTCTGTTTCCACCATCCTGCAGACCCTGCAGCCTCCTTGAATCCTAATTTCTCTCTCTTTAATTCATTGAGGCTGCTGGGCTCCATTCTCCACTTTTACAGTCTTACTGTTGGTTCAAGGGAGAAAATCACAGAAGGGCTCACCTTGTTTCCTTCTCTTGGGGATCACAATACCATTACAACAATATAATTAAGGTCTAAAAAAAAGGTTACATATATTTGGCAATTTAAGTTTTCATGACAGGAGGCTAAGTCCTGTCTTTGTTACTGAATCTCGGCTAGAAGTAGAATTTTTAAAATGTTAATTTTCATATCTTTCCTGCATTCTAGAATGTTAATGAAAACAACTCATCTCAGAATACTCTTAGGCATGTTTTAGTGCTAAAAAATCAACAAAGACAGTAAAAATGCATAAATACTCAAGCTGAGACCAATCATTTTAAATTACTAGACATAAATTCTTCAAAACTAGACTAGCTTTTGTTCAAGATGAACCAAAAGCCATTGGTGTTGAGTGTATCTCTTTTGTCTTCTCTCTCTGTATATTCTTCAGAAACCTAAATAGGTAGCATTAACCTAAATAGGCCTCTAAGGTGGTTTTTTTTTTTTTTTTTTTAAGATTTTATTTATTTTTTTTGACAGACAGAAATCACAAGTAGGCAGAGAGGCAGGCAGAGAGAGAGGGGGAAGCAGGCTCACCGCTGAGCAGAGAGCCTGATGCGAGGCTCGATCCCAGGACCCTGGGATCATGACCTGCGCCGAAGGCAGAGGCTTTAAACCACTGAGCCACCCAGGCGCCCCGGCCTCTAAGTTTTAACATTGTGGCAATTTTTCCTAGGGTCATCACTTTTGTTTCTTTAACAAGTTCAATGGCCTAAGAAGGGGCAATTACTCCACTTGGGCATTTTACTTTTAGTCACACCAACTTCTCTTCTGAAAACTTGCAGCTCAGCCCACTGTTTTTATTTGGCTACATAGTGCTTCCATTTCCTAAGCTTTAAATACAGGATAGCTTCTTTAGTTTCCATTGTGTTACAACTCTTCTCCCCCTCCTAAGGGATAGGCATCTTGAGGTACTTACTTTTCAAGCCTGAAGGCAGCGAATATGACAACTAATATTAAAAGAGTGTAGGTACTGTCACCATCCACAGGGAGAATTGAAAACTTTCTAGACAATTTCATTTGATAGCTAGGCTCTCTGGAACGTGTCTGCCAATTCCATTTCAGCTGTTTGTTCCAAATTGAAGTATTTGGTTTATATATTTGAAAGAAGAGCATAGCATTTCATTTCTCTTCGGCTCTATTCTTCATGCCTTTACCTTTTCACTTAAAATTCTGATGCTAAAAATAAAATCCAGGCTTCCTAGGGAAGAGGACTAAAATTGTTGAGCAACTTTCCTCTATTCAACACATTTGTCGCTAATCAGGCTTTCACCCACACAAGGTGTGCATGATAGATTAACTTCATCGACATTTTCTCCTCTAGTTTTCATTATCAGTGTGTGCCAAGTAAGGAACACAGGTTCATCCATCAACTGGTTCACTCATTTATTCACCCAGCACCGTGGTGTTGAGTTCATGACTATGGTATTTGTGCAGCGGTGAAGTAAGCCATACAGCCCTGCCTTCATGGATCTTACAGTACCAAGGCAGTTAGCATATCAACCAAGAAATGAATAATTACAAAATGTGATAGGTTATGAGGGAAACAAAAGGCCTCATAATAGAGAGTAACAGGGGCCAGGAGGCAACTTCTCTTGGGAGAGTTGTCCATAAGGACTCAGCAGGTGACACAGAAGCCGAGACAGAAAAGATTAGAAGACGCCAGCCAGGCGGACATGGGACTAGAACTTTCCAGGCAAAGAGAACGGCATACAGTAAGGCCAGAAACACTTGGCATTTCAAGTAACTGAATCCAGGCCTGTAAATTGATTATAGTGAACAAGTGGAAAGCAATTACAGAAGTAAGCAGACTATTTCAATAGGAAACCTCAGAAAAAGTTAGGCCAAGGAGGAAGATAAGATAACTTAAAATTTTTTTTTTAAAGATTTTATTTATTTATTTGACAGAGAGAGAGATCACAAGCAGGCAGACAGAGAGAGGGGGAAGCAGGTTCCCCACTGGGCAGAAAGCCCTGATGTGGAACTCGATCCCAGGACCCTGAGATCACGACCCGAGCTGAAGACAGAGGTTTAACCCACTGAGCCACCCGGGCACCCCAAGATAACTTAAATTTTTAAAAGTCACAACCTAGAGTGTGGAGACTGGATTGGAAGGAGAGAAAATTCAAATGGTAAAACAGGCAGGTGGTTATCATAATAGCTCATGTGAGAGGGGATGGTGCAGATAAAGAACTGAGGTTTATTTTAATCATACAAGCACCTGGACAGACTCACATATTAGCTGTATGTGTAATTATGCATGTTGCTGTTTGTGGGGTTGAGCAGTAGAGCGTGAGGGCATAGGGGAAGAAGGAGGGGAAGACGGGGAAAGTCAGGAGTGACTTCCATGTTTTTAGATTCAACAGGTGGGTGGGAAGAGGAAAGGGCTGGGCAAGACAGGATGTATGTCCCATATTCTGAGTTTTCACATGAGTTCAAAGCAAGATCAACATCAGCAACTTAAGTACGAAAGCCTCAGTGCTTCCCCACCTTATTTAGAATGACCAGTATAACTGCACATTAGCATTTATTAGAGAGTCATCTCAAAGAGAAGACCAACCAATACAATAATGTGATTAGGACTCTAGTTAGAATTAACCTTCATAGGACCCAAATTAGAGTTATTTTTCACATATGTACAACCTTTGCCCAAGTAGTCCATAATCCTCCGAAGTGTTTCCAGTATGGGTTAAAATTAATTCTCACCACGTCAGAAAGGTCTAAGGCATTTGTTGCTGTTGTGCTTAAGTCCTTTCTGTTTTCCTTTGTTTATAAAATTTGTTATTAGGAAAGCATCCTGAATGACAAAGTCTTAAGATTTGTGACAAACTCCCTGAGAAAGTTTGGAAATAGCCTCCTTAAGGAGGCTGCATGTGTAAGATAATTGGGTGCATTCTACTGGCGGTAGAGAGGCATTTTCCCTCCCAGATATAAGGCATACACTGTCATTTTTTATACAATAACTACATATACTAACCAGTACTGACTCATATAGAAATCTTAACATAAGTGATATACACATTTAGCTAAATGTTTATTAACTGAATTTATTTATTTATCTCTTGTCACCATTGACTCATCCTCCTATTTCCTACACCCTTGTTGCAGGGACAACTCTACACATTTCAAGGCTCAACGTAACATCCCTTTCTTTAAGACAATTCCTTGGTACTCTGCCTTCTCAACATCAGGCAGGACCAGATTTTTTTTTTTTTTTTCAATGCTTTAGTAATACCCAGTTAGTAGTCTTCTCTGAGTACTTATAGACTAGATTTTAACTATTGGTTTGTTAGATGATATTTTTTGGAGGGCAGGAGCTATTTTTATAAGTTGAGTGTCGGGCAGTTGATTGCGACAAAATAAATGTGTGTAGTGTTTATGAATGACTAGTAGAGGGTTTTGTCCTTGCACTATAAATTCACTTACTGTTTACAAAGATTATATAAGAACACAAAGACAATAACATCTTCACGCACTCAGATTGAATAAAAAATTTCCTGCCTATGACAGAGTAGAGCAATATGGCATGAGTGGGTGATGGTGGGTAGGGCTAGGTGGAGGTGAATAAGAACACTCCTAGAAAGGGTTTTAGCAGGTGGGTTAAGTCCGTAATTAAAAGATCCTCATCTCTAAAAATACATGCACGTTGATTCTTTACCAAAGCATTTATCTGGTATCTTGTTGACACGAGTTCAAATAGAATTTTGCCATTTCAAGGTTCATTTAGCTATTTAGGTTTGCAAAATTAATTCTGACATATTTACAAATCACTAGGGGTTATGTTAATCTGGTGAGGAAGTGTGCTCTTAGACTTTGGATTGTGTGGTACTTTCTTAATTCTTAAACTGATAATTGCAACAAAGGTTATCTTCTGCTTTTCTTTCTTCCTATTAATATCCTTATAGGAATTTTAGGCAAAGTATATCATAAAACAAAATCTAGGCAAATTAGTATCTGAATCAAGTTAATAGAATAATTAATCCTCCCCTCCTGCCCCAATTCTGTTTATAATAATGGCTTTAGGGGTGGGATGGCTCAGGTGGGCTTAGGGTCTGGGTGGCTCTGTTGTTTAAGCATCTGTCTCTTGATTTCAGCTCAGGTCATGATTTCAGGGTCATGAGATCGAGCCCCACATCAGGCTCCATGTTTAGTGCAGAGTCTGAATCTGTCCCTGTCGCTCTGATTGCATGCTCTCACTCTCTCAAATAAATAAATAAATAAATAAATAAATAAATAAAATCTTTGAAAAAATATGTGGCTTTCAATTTTGTCAAATTGAAAAATGTAATTTCTGTTTCTGGCTTCAGTTTATCTTTTCAAATCACTAATAAGTTTGAGCATCTCTACAGTTGCTTTGTACCTTCTTGATTTGCCTCTTTGAAATTTACCTATTGTGTGACTTGGCAGTTGCCCATTTTTCTAGTTTGGGTCCTGACTTAATTTTGTTGATTTGTTTAAGTTTCTTTATGGTCAAGATCAGCAGTTGTCAAATTTTTTTTTCTATAAAGGGCCAAATAGTAAATATTTTAAGCTTTGTATGCTATGTAGGTTCTCTATTGCTGTGTGGTGAGAAAGCAGCCATAGACAGCATGCAATTTTATAAAATAATGCTGAGCCACACAAATGATGTCTGACTTGGATTCTGTGACGTGTGATATAATGTTTTCCATAGCCATTTAGTTCATAATCCTAAATTGGAGACATTTGCTTCTATTTCTAGTTTGGTAAGATGTAATCAAAATTAAATGTGGAAATTTGTCAAATAATTCTTTTCACTTTTAGTAAGAAAAACATGTTATATCTTCTCTAGTTGACTAAAGTGAAGAATTACATTGATGAATTTTCTTACATTCAACCATCCTTGCATTTCTGTGATATACCCCATTCCTTGTGTTATGGTATTATTATTTTTTTTAAATAACATTGTGATATAACTATTTGTTTTGGTTAGCTAATATTTTATTTGGAAATTTTGCATCTGTATTCATCAGCAAAATGAACCCATGATTTCTATTTTTGTGTTTCCCCTCTCTGATTTGGAAAGCAAGTTGTACCATGGTCATGAAATAAACCAAGAAGTGCCCTTTCTCTATTTTTCCACAAAAATTACTTAAAGTTTAACTATTTATTCCTTAAATTTGGCAGAGTCTCAAAATAGCTTGTAGCTTTTTAACATGGAATTTTTAAAATTAAAATGGCAGTTCTGAAACCCCTTAAAAGCATAAAGTTGAACAAAAATCAAAATGGCTGTACTAATGTTTCAGCAGAGCTCGGTTTTGTTTATTTATTTATTTATTTGTTTTTTAAAAATTTATTTTTAAGATTTTATTTATTTGTCAGGGAGAGAGCACACACAAGCAGAGGGAGCAGCAGGCAGAGGGAGAAGTTTCCCTGCTGAGCAAGGAGCCTGATATGGATGGAGCTTGATCCGAGGGCTCGAGGATCATGACCTGAGCTGAAAGCAGATGCTTGACTGACTGAACCAGCCAGGTGTCCTAGAAGCTCAATTTTAAAGGAACTTTTTTCTCTTCCACAAACCTCCCCTCCTCCCTGCTTCACCTTTTGTTTCAGGAACCCAGTTCCACCTGAAAGACCAAAGGAAGTAGGCTGGTAGCAGGTACACAATTCCTGTCAAAACCGGCTAGATTCTGTATTTCCCTGTAATCACCATGACACCCCCTCCCCTACCCCACCTTCCTCCCAGAGGGCTTACAGGTTTTGAAGGCCATCTCCTTTACCCAGCAAAGCAGTAAAGCTATTGTTCCTTTTATTCCAAACTCTGACTCTTGTGTTATATTTTGACTCTGAAGCACAAAGTTCAGTTTTTGACAACACTTTCTATTTCTTTAACACTCACAGTCTGTTCAAGTTTTCTATTCCTTTTTGTGCTAATTTCTAGCATTTTATTTTTCTTCATAAATACGTTTTGTGATGATTTTCAGTTTTACTGGCTTACTGCTACTTACTTTCGAAAATTATTTTAAAACTTTTTTTCTGTGCTGTTTTAACTTACTCTGTAATTTATCTATTTTAATCCTTTTTTCCCCTTATGAAGTCTGTCTCGAGGTCTATGTATTTAGTCAATCTTTTCACAGAACTCTTTTCATTATTCTCTTCAATTTTTTAATTTCCCTTATATCTGTCCTTATCTTTATTTCTTTCTTGTTTCTTTGATTTTGCTCTAATTTTTTTCCTGATTGCATTAATTGAATGTGTAGCTCATTTTTAAAGATAATTTTTGTTTCCTGACAAATATGGGTAAAAAATTTAATTTTTTTATATTGCTTTATCTATGGCTCACAGTTGATAGCAAACAACTTTTTTTTTTTTTACCACAATTGAAGTATACTTCAATTCTAAGTATATCTGCAATAACCTTTACGAATTCCTTTTACAGGAGAGCTGTATAGTAATAGTATATCTTATAAGGACCACCAGTGATTGTTTTCCAAACGACCCACTTATCTTTTAATTTTTCTTAAATTATTGTCAGAGAACATAATCTGTATTATTTTGGAATTTATTGCTCCTTCCTTTGTTGCCTAGTATATGGGGAAATTTTCCAAATCTCCTATGTGTGCTAAAAAACATGCATTATTTATTTGTTGGATATAATACTTTAGTGTGTTTCTAGTGTCCTATTAGATAGTGTCCTATTATATAGCTTTTTTTAGCTTGTTAGTAACTGAATTATTCATATTTTCAGATCTCCATATCTTTTTTAATGGTGGGAGGGGCAGCATGTGAAAAGTTCCCAACTAAAATTTGTGATTACTCTATATCTCCTTGCCATTCTGTCAGTTACGACTTCTCTGGGTGTCTGGTTCTATTGTTATGTACATATTTATTTATGGAAATAGTATCTCCTTATTCTATTCTTCTTATTCTTTTTCATTCTTAGCAATATATAATTGTACAATGTCCTTCATAATATGTTATGCCAGACACCAACATATATATTCCAATTTTCTTTTGCTGGTATCTCTTTTCTTAATCTTCAATTTTCAGATTTTTTTATCCATTTGCTTTATTTATGTTCCTTGAATACAACACATCACTAGATCTCAGTTTTTTAATAGTTCCTTAGTAAATTTTATCAAATGTTTAAGACATAAATAATATCAATTCTACACAATTTTTTCCCATAAAATGGAAGAAAATAGAATACTTCTCCATTTGTTTTAAGAGGCCAGACATGATAACATCATTGCAAAACCATGACAGCAAAACCAAACAAAGATATCATAAAGAAGAAAACTATAGACCAGTGTCCTTCATGCATATATACACAAAATGCTCCACAAAATATCAACAAATTAAATCCAGTGATATATAGAAAGGATACCTCTTCACAGCCATTCATATCCTGGGAATACAGAGCTGGTTTCAAACTTGAAAAATCAGCATAATTTACCATATTGGCAGACTAAAGATGTAATACCACAGGATTGTCTCAGTAGATACAGAAGAAGCACTTGACAAAAGTCAACATCCTGTTCTAGCTGAATTCTTTCTACCATTGTCCAAATACTTCTGCTACAAGTGAAGTATCCATTTCTCCCCACAGATACTATCTTTCCTTAAATTTTGGGCTGTTTAGTTGCCCTGTGAACTTGGCTCTCTGGTAGTTTCAAGAAGAGTCATAAATTTACAGTTCAGCTTGTGGTTAGTGGTGTTGTTACTGTGATATATAATGGTAGGAGCAATGTCTCTTCTGGCTCTCTGTGTTCTCAACAGTAACTAAGAGTAATTATGACTACCTTTTAATCTCCAATAGTTATAATCTGTTCTTTTTCACATCTACCAGGACTTGTTTTATTCCTGATGACTATGATTCGAACTTTCTTATATTAAAATATAAGTTACAGACTTCTGTTTCCAGGAAGATGGAATTGACACAATTTTCCCTATATCTGCTACTAAGTACAACTAAAAATCCCTGCAAAACACACATATCTATATATCTATATATTTATATATAGATATTTACATATATATATCAATGTAACATAACCCTAGAAGATGGAGAAATAAGGCAGATTGGCTAGAGACCTTGAAATGCAAGGAACAACAATGTAGGGAGTTCCTCTGTTTTCTTTTTGCCTCAAATATATCAGACTTGGAGCTGAAGAAGTCAATAATCCAGATACCATCAGGCATGGCCAAAAAAAAATCCCAAAACAAACCTGCTCTCTCAAGCCAAAGAACCAGGAAATGGGCTGCCTCACAAGACAGAACACTTTTAGACACTCACTGTTCTTTTCCAGGCAAACAAATGTAAAGAGAAAACTGTGGCTCCTTCTCATTCATGCCTGCAAAGACTGAGCAGAGAGCCTTTGACCTCCACCCAGGGCAGGCTTCAAGGACCGTGCTGTCATGGTGTTGGGGAAATAGGGCTCATTCTCACTGGGTGGTAATGACATCTGTCCCTTGCAGTGTCAGTGGAGACTATGTGGGAAGCCTGGACTTCAATGCCCACTGGCAGTAAGGAGGTATCCCTCCCCCCGCCCACTGAGATAATCCTGTGTTGGAGGAATCTAGTGGAGGGTAAAGATTTTTACCATCACTCAGCAGGCCACATGCCTCTTCCTCACAACACCGAAGGCATGATCCATAAAAGGGAAAACTGACAAACAGGATTCCATCAAAATTAAAATAATTTCATCTGTGAAAAACCATGTGAAAAGGATGAAAAGTCAAATTAAAGACTGGAAGAATATTTTGCAAATCACATGTCTGACAAAGGACTACCATCCAGAACATATAGGAGACCCTCAAAATTCAATAGTAAAAAAAGAGACAACCTCATTAGAAAATGGGCAAGAGGTATGGACAGACATTTCGGTACATAGGATAAACAGCTAGTAGTAAGAACATATAAAGCCGTTAGGGCAAAGTAAATTAAAATCACAGTGAGACATCCCCAAATACCTATCAGAATGGCAAAAAAAAAAAAATAGTGACAACACTAAATGAGGGTAAAGATGTGGAGAAATTGGATTACTCATACATCGTTGGTGGGACTAGAAAATGGAACAGTGACTCTGGAAAACTGGCAGGTTCTTAAATACTAAGCAAGAAATTACCATGTGATCTAGGAATTGCATACCTGGGCATTTACTCTAGAGAAATGAAAACTCTTGCTCACACGAAAACATATACGTGAATGTTTATAGCAGCTTTATCTGAAATAGCCACAAACCAAAAACCACCATACATCTTTCTCCAGGTACATGGTTGAATTGTGGCAATCTATACAACGGAATATTTGTTAGCAAAAAACAGGAACAGACTATTCATAAAAACAGCACCCAGGATGGATCTCCAGAGAATTATGCTGAGTGATCAAAGCCAGTCCATTCAAAAGGTTACATACTAGACAATTTCATCTATAGAATGTTCTTGAAATGACAAAGTTATAGAATATAGAAATGCACAACAGATGAGTGGTTGCTAGGGTTAAGAATACGAGCAAGGATCTCAAGAGAGAATTGTCTGTTGCTATAAAAGGGAGACCAGAGAGTTCTTGAGGTGAGGAAAATCTGTGTCTGCCTGTATCAATGGCAATACCGTAGCTGTAATATTGTACTATTGTTTTGGCAAAATGTCACCACTGGGGGATGCTGGGTAAAGGGTATATGGGATTTTTCGGCATCGTTTCTTACAATTGAATGTGAATCTACGACCATCCCCAAATAAAGGACTTAACTCAAGAACAGAAGTTATGTATTCCTTATATCTTTTTAAAAAACATTCTAAGCACATTTAATATTACATGTATTAAATTCACGTTCTGATTATTTCTTTCATTGTTAGTGCCCCCTATTTTATTTCTTCACATATTTGGAATGCTGGTTTGAATGCTTATTTGAGGTGACAGATTTGTGATTTCCTCTCTCCCTCCCTCTTCTTACCCCCTCCCCACTTTAACACTCCTCTCACATTTTCTCTCCACCTCTGCCTCAGTAACACTTGCCCCTCCCCCAATACACCCACCGCTGAGCTTGCTTATCCCTGCTTATAAGTTTTTTTTTATTGCTTTCACCCAGAATTTTGGGCTTCTAATTGAAAACAAGGACTTATAATGCTGTTTGGGGACTGCAATGCTGTGAGAATTTTGGCGACACTGTAAATGCAGCCACGGAACCAGCAGGTGGACTGGTGTAGCTTATGGTCATGAAGTGATGGTTTGCTTGTACCACGTCCCCAGATCCTCAGCTTCCCACAAAGCTGAAGAGCCAGGAGGCAGTATAGCAACATTCATTTATTCTCATTTCATGGGTCAGAGAGCTGTGCCGGAGCCCCTGGCTTCACACAGCAAGCCCCTCTCCAATCCCTCATTTTGTGAAGTCTGGCTCCTTTACCTGGCAGGAATTAAACTCTGTGCTTTTGGAACCAAATCCCAGAAAGCCAATAGTTTCAGTCCCATTTATGTGTTCATTTCTGGGCAGTTCCTAGTTAATGAAGATCTCCATCTTACTTTTGAGCCTAGACATACATTTTTGGTTTTCTATTTTATCTATCATGGCGATAAGTTTGGATGTAAGCTCAGTGTGTATAAACTCAACTCTTCTCTCTTGCCCTAAAGCACAACCATAGGAATTTGCTATTTACCTGCATTTTTATTTCACGTGAGTTGGTAAATGGATTTTTATTTATTTATTTACTTGTTTATTTATTTATTTAAGATTATATTTATTTATTTGACAGAGAGAGAGAGACATCAAGAGAAGGAACACAAGCAGGGGGAGTAGGAGAGAGAGAAGGAGGCTTCCCACTGAGTGGGAAGCCTGATGCTTGATACCAGGACCCTGGGATCATGACCAAGCAGAAGGCAGACGCTTAACAACTGGGCCACCCAGGTGCCCCTGTAAATGGATTTTAATAAATTGAAGAAAAATAGCTACCAAAAAAGCACAATATCACATCACAACCAGCTGAAGATAATATGTCAAATGTTTTAACATTATGTTTATTAAAACTTTCTGTGTTGCTGAGTTTTCTAATACTTAAGGGTATTTTCTAGGGACATTCACATTTTTTTTTTTAAAGATTTTACTTTTTTTTTTTTTAAGTAATCTCTATACCCAATGTGGGGCTGAAAATTACAACCCCAAGATTAAGAGTCACATGGTCTACCTACTGAGCCAGCCACGTTCCCTGGGACAGTCACATTTTTAACATGTTAAAAGTATGTTGTAAGGCATGAAATTAATATTCATCAAAACTACTCAGAGCTATCTGCCAAATTCACAAAAGATTTCATTTCTCCTACCCAGAGACAACTAATACATTATTACCAACTCATGTTGATAAGCACTCAAGAAAAAAAAAAAAAAGAAGGCAGCCGTGAAAAGCAGCCCATCGTTTATCACATAAACAAGGCATCAAAGTGAGACCACAGCAGTGAAAGGTTTGTGCAGCTAGGAAGTCTATATATTTCCACCTTGTTCCGTATTTTAAAAAGGCATTGTGCTGCAACTGTGGAGGGGAAGAATTGGGGGAAATGAACTGCCAGTTTTATAAAGCAGCCGCTATTAGCACACAATTCCAAATGCGGTATCCCGCCCTGTTTCCCTGCTCAGTTCTGTTTCTCTTATTTTCAGTTACATTCTTAGCTAAGAACAATAATATACCTAGTTAATTAAATCGCCTGCCTACACCCTGATACGCTGTATCATCTAGTTCACGCCTGCGTTGCATGGAGAGAAGATTTGGCTCCTTTTCCATTCTCATAATAAGAGGGGACAGTCAACCCAGATAATTCAGGACAAATGTTCCACTGGGGCCCTGAAGCATCTTGCTTATTATCCATATTAATCACATTAACTACATCATGGCCAAATTCCACTTTGTCCTGGGTGATACTGAGGCACTCTTCATGTTTTATTATTCTATATAAATTTATTTTTACCTGATGACTTTGCATGAGGTAAGCAACCATTCATTTAAAAAACTGGCAGTGTCAGAAACTGAGCATATTTTTCTAGGATATGCGTTCCACGTCTCACACACTCATAATCCAGCTGAAAAAATTTAACAATAGCAACTATAATGGTGCTACACATTTTCCCTATTGACTTTGTCCCTAGGACCAAATCAATAAAAACACAAGAATTAAGACATAAACCTCATTTGAAAAAAAGACCTTGTTAATCATGGTCTCTCAGTATCAGCACTACTGATATTTTGGGGTCAGATAATTCTGTCTTGTGCATTGTAAGATGTTTAGCGGGTCAGGGAACCTCTGCTAGTTCAATGCCAGCAGCAAGCCTGCCCCCCAATTTAGTTAGGATGATCAAAAATGGCTCCAGACATCACAAAAGTCCACCCCCACCCCACTATTAAAAACCATTGCATAAACTTTACATTTTGGGGGGATATGGATGTTTTTCACTTTCCAACTCTTCTGTTCCCTGTAATAGATATGACCTTAGAATCTGTCTATGCAGACCCAAGCCACTGTAACTCAACTTTTTCTTATTCTACAAATATTATGAATTAATCATCTGAGATAGTCATCAATTGTTCTGGTCTGTTTTCTGACTGCACCCTCAATTATCCTCAGGCAACAACATAAAAGCCACCGTTTACCTGGAGATTAAGAGGACAACGTTCAACTCTCAGCCAAGACAGCAAATTCTGTGCTCCTCAGGCCATCAAGCTCTCTGTGGAGAGCCAAGAAAGCAAGTTTAAATCGACACCTCAGTCTCCTTAATGACCAGTGCTTTAGCGATGCTGTGTTGAAGGAAGCAATAGGAATTTTGGGACCAGTTTGCTTATAACGTTTACATCTCAAGAGCTTCTTGAGGCCTATAAAATCTCAACGTTCCTTGTAAATTGACGCACAAGTGATTCAGTAGAACTGTGGAATTCTTTACAAATCTACCATCCTTCCATAAATGTTGCAGATCTGGAATGAGTAATTCAAGTACCCAGTGTTTTTCTTGACCCTTTAAAAGAGATGGGTTTAGTTTCCAAAAACAGGTCGACTGCTGGGGCTTTCACATAAATCGGAATGTTCTTCTTGCGTATGTTTATTTTAGGCGTCTTTTAAAAAATCCTGACATGTGTCTTAATGTAGTTTGCACATCAATATCCTTAGATTGTCTCTGCAGCTTCTGACTCGGGGCTTTGAAGTCATTTTCTGAAGTCTGTGGGAACAGTCTCTGAGCACAATCTGTAAGCACGAACAGAGTGAACCAGAAACACGAACATGCAGTCAAATGTGAGTCTACTGGAATATGGACCCATTGGCTAGTGTCCATTCCATACATATGACAAGAGAATTTAATGACTCTCTAAATAAACAGACTTATTAAAAAGGCATTTAGCACTGTATGTGAAAAAAATAATTCACATCTTTTTTATAGATATGGAGACATAAGCATGAGGTGAGAAATAGGAGTGATATAGAAACGATGTATGCCTTCCTAACATAAATCGCAGATCTGTTGCGGAGCTTAGACCTTGTACAGAAAGGGATTTCAGCTATTTGGCTTATGAAAGTCTCTTCTGTTACAAGCAGACTAATAATTCTTACTTGCTTTGCTGAGAATTCCAAGATTAAGGAAGGAACAAGGGGGATGACTCACTCTGCAGAAGGATACAACGTAAAACATCAAGGGTGTTAGATTTTGCAAAGCAATCTCCTTCACATACATATTCACAAGGTTTCTTCCCTGTTCTGACCGATCTCAGTAAGGAAGAACTGAGCAAGAGCCAGACATTTGGGAGTAGGTGACCATGCCATCTTGCAGGTTGCCCAAGCCAAGGAAGGGAAAGTCTGAGTATAAAATCATGTTTTGCTAGAGCTTGTAAAAGTGGATTTCCAAAAGCTCAGAGCAGACTGGAAGGTGAGAGACATGGATCAAGTGCAAAGATAAGATAGCTCAAGACATTTGGTGGGGGGGGGGGGTGTTCTATATTCTGAGGGTACAATTATCACAATGAAGGGTATGTGAGGGCATTTAAAAAATATGTGACTGTTCACAGTAGTGGACACACTCCGAAATAACGAAAACCAAAGACAAAGATGAGAACTAAAGGGAACAAAAGGTAATTAAGTTAATAAGATTCAGTCTTAAAATGAGCTGTAGCTCACTATAATAGAAAGGATATAAAGGTGTCTTCAGACCATGGACAGGAGAGGTCATGTCTTGGGTCATGTGGCATAATTTAATGTAGGAAACAGAGTGCTCCAAACAATCTCTCTCTTCCTCCCCCCACTCTGTTTTGCCGAGGTCATCTCCATCAAGAAGGATACTTTGCAAACTTCAAAGGTAAGCTAACCACAGGAAGGAAGTGAAGCCCAAGATTTGATAAGAAAGTAACAAGGCATCTGGACACTTGGCTGTGACCTAGAGACCAACCACACAGGCACATCCCTGGAAGCTTTTCAGAAACACGGACTCTTGCCTCCATCCTAGATCTCTGGAATTAGGATCTGCATTTTAACAAGACCTCCAGGTGATTCATATTTTTAGAAGCATTGGCCAATTGAAGTCTTTAGACCCTACTGAAATGAAAGAGCTTATAACTGTGATTGCTTAAGTGTAAAATCTTTTGAGAACACAGAAGAGAAGCCTGAGATAGGTAAATGTCTCTATTTACCAAGAAATGTACATTCCAAAAAAAAAAAATAATAATAATAATGATATTTCATGAACTTTTGGAAAGGATAGGATATGACCTTTCTGGAAAGCAATTTAGCAATGAACATGTTTTATTTGGGTAGTACTAGCAACCCATTTCAAAGAAATTATCCTAAGGAACTAATAGGAATTGAAGGAAACTAATGCAAACCCTCTATGTTCAAACATATTCATTGTACATTGTTTAAAACTAGAAAACTCTGAAGACCCTAAATGTTTAACAATAGAAAACTTATTAAGTATGATGCATACCAGTGTGATATTTAGTTTTTTCTTAATGTAGAAAAGCATTTGAATGTATATACTAGAATGTGTAATTAATAAACAAAAGCAGGAATAAAATTGTGTCATGAGTTTTAGAATGATTCTTTTTCTTTTCATGCTTTATAATATTTTCTAGAAAGAATAGATCTTACTGACTGTCATAATCAGAAAAATGAACATTATTTAAAAATATATGTAACTTATATACAAAAGCCTGAAGTGAAAATATACTGAAATATTGCCAGTAGTTGTTTCCCTGCTCTAGCTACTGAGATTATAGTTTATTTTTTCTCATTTCCCTATATTTTACACATTTTTATAAACTAATAAATATTAACCAGTATCATTCATTTATAATCAGAAAATGTGCTTTTAAAAAGGAAAGTCATAATATGCATCAATTATCACAAATACTTAATAGCTGTGTAGGAATTTTTAGCTTGATGTTTGAGAGAAACTCATTATTTACAGACTCCTTTCATTTTGGCATAGTCTCTGGCTCACTAACTACTTATGCAGTAATGGATCTTTAATAAAACTGTTATAATCAGAGGAGCCCATAAAGCAAAGGAATTCTTAGCTGATTAAAGGCCTTTGTCCAAAAAAGTATTGATAAATGGATTCCTGTCAAACTGAAGGGAGGTTTCTGATGTTTTGCCATGTGGTTTTGCCTTATTAGACATTCGCCTTGGACAATGGAAGGCATGTTTAACTAATATAGTTCCATAGCTTAGAGGCTCTGTGACAGAATCGAGATATAAAAACATCTCAAGAATGGAATCAAATAAAACGGAAACATGTCCTAATATTTAGAAAAACTTTAAAATAATGGAAGACACTGTAAGTCAATTAGGGGCAATTGCCTTGGTCAATAGGCGATATTGGAGAAGAAAATGGCTTTTTGGAAGGAAATGCCAACTCAGATCCTTATTCACATCATACCTCTCAATAAATTCCAGATGATTCAAACGAGTTGAATAAAAAGAAAAACTGGGGCACCTGGGTGGCTCAGTGACTCTGTCTTCAGCTCAGGTCATGGTCCCAGGGTCCTAGGATCAAGCCCTGCATCAGGCTCTCTGCTTAGCAGGGAGCCTGCTTCCCCCCCCCCCCACCCCGCCTGTCTCTCTGCCTGCTAGTGATCTCTGTCGGTTAGATAAATAAATAAAATCTGTTAAAAAAAAAAAAAGAAAAACCACAAAATGAAGAAAGTTTAAAGGGATATTTATCTGCTTTTGTAATGCATAGAACATTTAAAACATTCATGTAGAGAAGGTCAATACATTTGTCTACTTAGAAATTTAAAACCTGGATGTTGAAAGTTGTCATAAACCTGAAAAGCAAAAAAAAAAAAAAAAAAAAGAGGGAAAAAGATTTGTGTTGCAATAGGTCATGAGCGGCTATCCTTAATATACGAAGAATTCTAAGATACCATGAAAATCCCAAGTAGAAAATCAGCCAAGGACGCAAATAAGTGATGTATATAAAAACCATGACTATGAAAATGATTTGAATTCACCACAAATCAAAGAAATGCCAAAATGAGTAACCATTAAGTAACACTTGAAAAGAGGAAAGAAAAATATAGTTGACTCTCCATTATGGGAAAGATAGGGTCAGATAAAATACCAATGAAAGCACAAATCTCTTTGAAACTTGGCTGTGAAAATTCACAGCAGCTGAACGTTTTTAAAAATCAATGTATCAAACTTAAAATTGATGATTGTCTTTGGCCCAGGAATTCTACCCATAGGAATTTTTCCTAAGGAAATCAGCAGAGATCTAGGCAAAACACAAAGATGTTTACACCTAAGAAAATAATAATAATGATATAAAAGTGAAAACAACGCCAAAAATCTATCAATAGGAGAGTAGCTAAACTGATTATGGTACATGAATATCATTGTATCACACAGATATTAAAGAAATTTTCATATAATTTTTAATAAATACGAAAATATGTTTGTTCTATTCTTAAGAGAATAAGATAAAGCTCTATGAATAATATTATAAATCTAAACAAAGTATAAACACAAAAGAAGAAAAATATTTCTTTTGACTCTAGGGTTTTATTCAGAAATTTTTATATTTTTCTATGAGAAGATCTTCTATAATCAGAAAAGAAGGCTAGAAAAACAAATAACAAAAGTAGTAACTAATATTTATTTAGAATTTACTATGTTCCAGAGACTGTGGTGTTTTAGATAAATTTCATTTAATCCCCAGAACACTCAAAAGTAGTTACTACAATAATCCCCATTTTACAGGTTCTTAATAGACTTTTATACAAAAATTTCATAAAACAAAATTAACAAGACTCTCAAAATATTTGCTTTCTTACTAGTACCTGGAATAGCTTCTTGTTTCTTCTAAGCCACTCTACACCATTTGCAGACCCTTCTTTGTTGCATCTCAACACAAGCCTTAGGGACCACATTTCCTTCATGCCCTGGCTCAAAACTCCTTTACACAAGACAGCTCACAGGGTTCCGCAGAACTCAAGCCTGAGAAGGACATCAAAGTAAAAAATGCAAGACGCCTGGGTGGCTCAGTGGGTTAAAGCCTCTGCCTTTGGCTCAGGTCATAATCCCAGTTTCCTGGGATTGAGCCCTGCATTGGACTCTCTGCTCAGCGGGAAGCCTGCTTCTCTTCTCTCTGTCTCTCTCTGCTGGCCTCTCCACCTACTTGTGATCTCTGTCTGTCAAATAAATAAATAAAATCTTAAAAAAACAAATTGCAGGAGAACTATCTAGTTACTTGAGTTGCAAACAAGTATCATTAAGATTTGAAGTCTGGGTGTAACATGAAGTTCCACACCATATATAGCATGGTAGAAGGAATATGAACTCTGCCCAGCTCTCCCATTGGCATCTAAATGAAAGAAAGTAATTCTGCGTAATTTATTAAATTTGGAATGTGTTTGGGGCATATGGGTGGCTCAGTTGGTTAAACTTCTGGCTTCAACTCTGGTCATGATGTCAGGGTCCTGGGATGGAGCATTGGACTCCCTGTTCAGTGGGGAGCCTGCTTCTCCCTCTGCCACTTTCCCTGCTTGTGTCTGCTCTCTCTCTCTCTGTCAAATAAATAAATGAACAAAATCTTTTAAAAAATTGGTATGTGTTTAATATTTAAGCCATTTATGGAACGATTTCTATAGAAATAAAAACAGGAATACATAATATGCATACAAAAATGTTTATTAATTCATTGCTTGCCATCACACATACATACACACAAAAAGGAATTACTTTCCAAGAATGCTCTGAACAAATTAACAATCTCACTAAGTGCAAAAGAGAGCACCAATTTTCCCCCACACCCTTGCCAGTACACAATATCATCAACCTTTTTAACTGTTGCCAATTCTGATGGATTATAAATGATAAGGCATTTTTTGAAACTTATGTTTCCTTGACTTCTAATCTGGCAAGCATCTTTTAATATACTGATGGTCAATTTGCAATTCCTTTTTTGTGAATTTTCTTGTTTTTTCCTCTGTACTTAGTTTTATATTTTGCTATTTTTCATTAATTAATTTCTAGAAGGGACTTAAAACTTATTAGAGTTTTTTTCTTTTTTAAAAAGAATGCTTTCTCTCAAGCTATCTGAATTAAATTTTTTTCCATTATTTACTTATTTATTTATTTATTTTTATTTTTTATTTTTTATAAACATAAAATGTATTTTTATCCCCAGGGGTACAGGTATGTGAATCGCCAGGTTTACACACTTCACAGCACTCACCATAGCACATACCCTCCCCAATGTCCATAACCCCACCCCCCTCTCCTAAACCCCCTCCCCCCAGCAACCATCAGTTTGTTTTGTGAGATTAAGAGTCACTTATGGTTTGTCTCCCTCCCAGTCCCATCTTGTTTCATTCATTCTTCTCCTACCCCCTTAACCCCCCATGTTGCATCTCCACTTCCTCATATCAAGATCATATGATAGTTGACTTTCTCTGATTGACTTGTTTCGCTAAGCATGATACCCTCTAGTTCCATCCACGTCGTCGCAAAAGGCAAGATTTCACTTCTTTTGATGGCTGCATAGTATTCCATTGTATATATATACCACATCTTCTTGATCCATTCACCTGTTGATGGACATCTAGGTTCTTTCCATAGTTTGGCTATTGTAGACATTGCTGCTATAAATATTCGGGGTGCACATGCCCCTTCGGATCACTACATTTGTATCTTTAGGGTAAATACCCAGTAGTGCAATTGCTGGGTCATAGGGTAATTCTATTTTCAACATTTTGAGGAATCTCCAAGCTGTTTTACAGAGTGGTTGCACCAGCTTGCATTCCCACCAACAGTGTAGGAGGGTTCCCCTTTCTCCGCATCCTCGCCAGCATCTGTCATTTCCTGACTTGTTAATTTTAGCCATTCTGACTGGTGTGAGGTGATATCTCATTGTGGTTTTGATTTGTATTTCCCTGATGCCGAGGGATGTGGAGCCCTTTTTCATGTGTCTGTTGGCCATCTGGATGTCTTCTTTGCAGAAATATCTGTTCATGTCTTCTGCCCATTTCTTGATTGGATTATTTGTTCTTTGGGTGTTGAGTTTGCTAAGTTCTTTATAGATGATGGACACTAGCCCTTTATCTGATATGTCGTTTGCAAATATCTTCTCCCATTCTGTTAGTTGTCTTTTGGTTTTGTTAACTGTTTCCTTTGCTGTGCAAAAGCTTTTGATCTTGATGAAATCCCAATAGTTTATTTTTGTCCTTGCTTCCCTTGCCTTTGGCGATGTTCCTAGGAAGATGTTGCTGCAGCTGAGGTGAAAGAGGTTGCTGCCTGTGTTCTCCTCAAGGATTTTGATGGATTTCCTTCTCACATTGAGGTCCATTATCCATTTTGAGTCTATTTTCGTGTGTGGTGTAAGGAAATGGTCCAATTTCATTTTTCTGCATGTGGCTGTCCAATTTTCCCTACACCATTTATTGAAGAGGCTGTCTTTTTTCCATTGGACATTCTTTCCTGCTTTGTTGAAGATGAGTTGACCATAGAGTTGAGGGTCTATTTCTGGGCTCTCTATTCTGCTCTATTTGTCTGTTTTTATGCCAATACCATGCTGTCTTGATTATGACAGCTTTGTAATAGAGTTTGAAGTCTGGAATTGTGATACCACCTACTTTGGCTTTCTTTTTCAATATTCCTTTGGCTATTCAAGGTCTTTTCTGGTTCCATATAAATTTTAGGATTATTTGTTCCATTTCTTTGAAAAAAAATGGATGGTATTTGGATAGGAATTGCATTAAATATGTAGATTGCTTTAGGTAGCATAGACGTTTTCACAATACTTGTTCTAATCTAGGAGCATGGAACATTTTTCCATTTCTTTGTGTCTTCCTCAATTTCTTTCATGAGTACTTTATAGTTTTCTGAGTATAGATTCTTTGCCTCTTTGGTTAGGTTTATTCCTAGGTATCTTAGAGTTTTGGGTGCAATTATAAATGGGATTTACTCCTTAATTTCTCTTTCTTCTGTCTTGTTGGTGTAGAGAAATGCAACTGATTTCTGTGCATTGATTTTATATCCTGACACTTTACTGAATTCCTGTATAAATTCTAGCAGTTTTGGAGTGGAGTCTTTTGAGTTTTCCACATATAGTATCATATCATCTGCAAAGAGTGATAGTTTGACTTCTTCTTTGTCGATTTGGATGCCTTTAATTTCCTTTGTTGTCTGATTGCTGAGGCTAGGACCTCTAGTACTATGTTGAATAGCAGTGGTGATAATGGACATCCCTGCCGTGTTCCTGACTTTAGTAGAAAAGCTTTCAGTTTTTCTCCATTGAGAATGAGATTTGCAGTGGGTTTCTCATAAAGGGCTTTGATAATATTGAGGTATGTGCCCTCTATCCCTACACTTTTAAGAGTTTTGATCAGGAAGGGATGTTGTACTTTGTCAAATGCTTTTTCAGCATCTATTGAGAGTATCATATGGTTCTTGTTCTTTCTTTTATTGATGTATTGTATAACATTGACTGATTTGCGGATGTTGAACCAACCTTGCAGCTGTGGAATAAATCCCACTTGGTCGTGGTGAATAATCCTTTTAATGTACTGTTGAATCCTATTGGCTAGTATTTTGGTGAGTTTTTTCGCATCTGTGATCATCAAGGATATTGGTCTGTAGTTCTCTTTTTTGATGGGATCCTTGTCTGGTTTTGGGATCAAGGTGATGCTGGCCTCATAAAATGAGTTTGGAAGTTTTCCTTCCATTTCTGTTTTTAGGAACAGTTTCAGGAGAATAGGAATTAGTTCTTCTTTAAATGTTTGGTAGAATTCCCCTGGGAAGCCGTCTGGCCCTGGGCTTTTGTTTGTTTGGAGATTTTTAATGACTGTTTCAATCTCCTTACTGGTTATGTTCAGGTTTTCTATTTCTTCCTGGTTCAGTTGTGGTAGTTTATATGTCTCTAGAAATGCATCCATTTCTTCCAGATTGTCAAATTTATTTGCGTAGAGTTGCTTATAGTATGTTCTTATAATTGTTTGTATTTCTTTCATGTTAGTTGTGATCTCTCCTCTTTCATTCATGATTTTATTTATTTTGGTCCTTTCTCTTTTCTTTTTGATAAGTCTGGCCAGGGGTTTATCAATCTTATTAATTCTTTCAAAGAACCAGCTCCTAGTTTTGTTGATTTGTTCTATTGTTTTTTTGGTTTCTATTTCATTGATTTCTGCTCTGATCTTTATGATTTCTCTTCTCCTGTTGGGTTTAGGGTTTCTTTCTTGTTCTTTCTCCAGCTCCTTTAGGTGTAGGGTTAGGTTGTGTACTTGAGACCTTTCTTGTTTCTTGACAAAGGCTTGTACCACTATATATTTTCCTCTCAGGACTGCCTTTGCTGTGTCCCACAGATTTTGAACTGTTGTGTTTTCATTATCATTTGTTTCCATGAATTTTTTCAATTCTTCTTTAATTTCCTGGTTGACCTATTCATTCTTTAGAAGGATGCTGTTTAGTCTCCATGTATTTGGGTTCTTTCCAAATTTCCTCTTGTGATTGAGTTCTAGCTTCAGAGCATTGTGGTCTGAAAATATGCAGGGAATGATCCCAATCTTTTGATACCAATTGAGACCTGATTTAGGACCCAGGATGTGATCTATTCTGGAGAATGTTCCATGTGCACTAGAAAAGAATGTGTATTCTGTTGTTTTGGGATGAAATGTTCTGAATATATCTGTGATGTCCATCTGGTCCAGTGTGTCATTTAAGGCCTTTATTTCCTTGTTGATCTTTTGCTTGGATATCTGTCCATTTCAGTGAGGGGAGTTTTAAAGTCCCCTACTATTATTGTATTATTGTTGATGTATTTCTTTGATTTTGTTATTAATTGGTTTATATAGTTGGCTGCTCCCATGTTAAAGGCATAGATATTTAAAATTGTTAAATCTTCTTGTTGGACAGACCCTTTGAGTATGATATAGTGTCCTTCCTCATCTCTTATTATAGTCTTTGGCTTAAAATCTAATTGATCTGATATAAGGATTGCCACTCCTGCTTTCTTCTGATGTCCATTAGCATGGTAAATTCTTTTCCACCCCCTCACTTTAAATCTGGAGGTGTCTTCGGGCTTAAAATGAGTTTCTTGTAGGCAACATATAGAAGGGTTTTGTTTTTTTATCCATTCTGACACCCTGTGTCTTTTGATTGGGGCATTTAGCCCATTAACATTCAGGGTAACTATTGAGAGATATGAATTTAGTGCCACTGTATTGCCTGTAAGGTGACTGTTACTGTATATTGTCTCTGTTCCTTTCTGATCTACTACTTTTAGGTTCTCTCTTTGCTTAAAGGACCTCTTTCAATATTTCCTGTAGAGCTGGTTTGGTGTTTGCAAATTCTTTCAGTTTTTGTTTGTCCTGGAAGCTTTTTATCTCTCCTTCTATTTTCAATGATAGCCTAGCTGGATATAGTATTCTTGGCTGCATGTTTTTCTCGTTTAGTGCTCTGAATATATCATGCCAGTTCTTTCTGGCCTGCCAGGTCTCCGTGAATAAGTCTGCTGCCAATCTAATATTTTTACCATTGTATGTTACAGACTTCTTTTCCCGGGCTGCTTTCAGGATTTTCTCTTTGTCAGTAAGACTTGTAAATTTTACTATTAGGTGATGGGGTGTGGACCTATTCTTGTTGATTTTGAGGGGGGTTCTCTGCACCTCCTGGATTTTGGTGCTTGTTCCCTTTGCCATAGTAGGGAAATTCTCTCCAATAATTCTCTCCAATATACCTTCTGCTCCCCTCTCTCTTTCTTCTTCTTCTGGAATCCCAATTATTCTAATGTTGTTTCATCTTACGGTGTCACTTATCTCTTAAATTCTCCCCTCGTGGTCCAGTAGCTGCTTGTCCCTCTTTTGCTCAGCTTCTTTATTCTCTGTCATTTGGTCTTCTATATCACTAATTCTTTCTTCTGCCTCATTTATCCTAGTGGTGAGAGCCTCCATTTTTTATTGCACCTCATTAATAGCTTTTTCGATTTCAACTTGGTTAGATTTTAGTTCTTTTATTTCTCCAGAAAGGGCTTTTATATCTCCCGAGAGGGTTTCTCTAATATCTTCCATGCCTTTTCTGAGCCTGGCTAGAACCTTGAGAATCATCATTCTGAACTCTAGATCGGACATATTACCAATGTCTGTATTGATTAGGTCCTTAGCCTTCTGTACTGCCTCTTGTTCTTTTTTTTGTGGTGAATTTTTCCGCCTTGTCATTTTGTCCAAATAAGATTATATGAAGGAGCAAGTAAAATACTAAAAGGGTGGCAAAGACCCCAGGAAAATATGCTTTAACCAAATCAGAAGAGACCCCAAATCGTGGGGGGGAGAAAGGGGATGAAAAGAGGTTCAGAAAAAAAAATTTTTTTAAAGAAAACAAATAAAAAATATATATATTAGATAAACTAGTTAAAAAACGTTAAAAAAGAAAAGGGTAAAAGTTAAAAAAAATTTAGCAGAAGAAAAAAAAATTGAAAAAAAATTAAATTAACTGCAAGACTAATGAATCATGGGGAGAAAGCCATGAGTTCAGTGCTTTGCTTTCTCCTCCTCTGGAATTCTGCTGCTCTCCTTGGTATTGAACATGCACTCCTGGGTAGGTGAACTTGATCCTGGATGGATTTCTTGTTGATCTTCTGGGGGAGGGGCCTGTTGTAGTGATTCTCAAGTGTCTTTGCCCCAGGCGGAGTTGCACCACCCTTACCAGGGGCCAGGCTGAGTAATCTGCTCAGGTTCGCTTTCGGGAGCTTTTGTTCCCTGAATGCTTTCCGTAGAGTTCTGGAGGATGGGAATGAAAATGGCGGCCTCCCAGTCTCCGGCCCAGAGGAGCTGAGAGCTCGGGGCCCCACTCTTCAGTGCACCCTCAGAGAGTAGCACCCAGTAACCCCCATCTCCATGGCCTCTGGCTGCGCTCCAAGCTCACCCAGGCTGCGACCGGTTCAAGGTAACCCTGAGCTGAGAGCTCACTCCTCAGCTCTGTCTCTGTAGCCGGCTTCCCCGTTCTAATACCTGCAAGCTCTGCAACACTCAGACACCCCCGATCCTTGTATGACCCTGTGGGACCTGAGGCCACGCTGACCCGGTGTGGGCTTCACCCTGGTTTAGCCTCTGGAGTGATGTCCCTCAGCGGAACAGACTTTTAAAAGTCCTGACTTAGTGCTCTGTTGCTCTGCTGCTTGCCAGGAGCTGGCCCCTCCCCCCAGGGTCTATCTTCCCATCGCTTTGGATTCACTTCTCCGCTGGTCCTACCTTTCAGAAAGTGGTTGTTTTTCTGTTTCTGGAATTGCTGTTCTTTTTCTCTTCAGTCTCCTGTTGGATTTGTAGGTGTTTGCAATGTTTAGATAAGCTATCTAGCTGATCTTCTGCTACCTGATGTAGCCTCAGCCTGCTAGTTCTCTGCCATCTTGACTCCTTCCCTGAATTAGATTTTTAAATAATTTTTTACCACATAGAAATTGTAAATGTTTACCTAGAAAAATCTATCTGTATGTTTCCTTTTGATCCATGAATTTCTTCTTTTATTTAGGAAAGTTGTACCCAGTCTAGGCTGGTAAATATTCTCCTGTGTTTTTTTTCACTGAATGTATAAACTTATTCTACATGTAATTTTTATTTTTATTTTTATTTTTAAGATTTTATTTATTTATTTGACAGACAGAGATCACAAGTAGGCAGAGAGGCAGGCAGAGAGAGAGGAGGAAGCAGGCTCCCTGCTGAGCAGAGAGCCTGATGTGGGGCTCGATCCCAGGACCCTGGGATCATGACCTGAGCCTAAGAGGCAGAGGCTTAACCCACTGAGCCACCCAGGCGCCCATCTACGTGTAATTTTTAATTCATGGGGAAATCCCTTTATATGCGGTATAAGGTGGAGCTCTAGGTTTATTTCCTTCCAAATTATTGCAACAATATTTTTTGAGCTTGTCACTTTACTTTCTTTTTGATATGGGAAACAAAGGCAAAAAGAAAAATTAAATTCCCTTACAACTTAAAGCCCACTGAGAAGTCCTTGACACAGGCATAATGACATTCCTCTAGGAACTCAGCTGTCTCCATGTTCATGCTTTGTTAAGGGCAAAAGGAAATCTTAGCTTAACAGTACCGGACCCCCCACCCCCACAGGACCCTGTAAATTTAATTTAACATATAAAAATTCCTTTGGAAACATCCTTTTTCTCCACAAACCCCAAGATATATGTTGGCAATCATCCCTAAGAATATGACCCACTGATAGATATCTTGCGACTAAGCTTTTATTATATATTAATAAATGACCTTTTCCTAGCAATAACTAGCTCCTTCAAGGTCCTAGGAAACCTTGCTTCCAAAATACCTTAGGGATTTAGGGTTATTCCTAACCCCCTCCCAACTTGAAAGTATGTAATCAGCCACTCCTCATGACCCCAGTGTAGCTCTTTGTGCCCACGGGTCCTATCCCTGGACTTTAATGAAACCACCTTTTTGCACTAAAGATGTCTCAAGAATTCTTTCTTGGCCCTTGACTCTGAATCCTAACACTTCAACCCACGTTACTTTTGACTTTTTATTCTCATTTACATTTACTAGAATACGTGTTAAAATTAAATAACCACAAATATGTTTTGTTTGGTTCACATTTACTTCTCTATTCTGTTCTCTTCCTTCCTTTCTTTTTTCCTCTCTTTTCTCTAAATTTCTCCCTCTCTCTCCCTGTCTCTCACTCTCCTTTCCTCCTCATCCTCCCTCCCTCCCTTGCTCTTACTTTCCTGTTTGTTCTTATTTTATTTTTCTTTTAAGATTTGGATTCCTTGAGTTGGGCATCTCTTCTCCTTCCCCTTCAGTCTTCATTACTTTCCACTGTTTTATTAAAAAATGTTTCATACCTTATATCTCTCTTGGCCCGTGAAGGCATTTGAGTTTTCAGTTCTTGACACTGATTTTTTAAAGTTTTATCCTTTTAGTTGATCTTAAATTGTTATTTTTTTTAATTTCTTTTTTCCCCCAGAAGTTAGTTTTCAAATTTGTGTCATATTTTTTATTTCTGTGTTTATATTTTGCTTATTGATTTATAGTGTTCTTATATTTTGTCAGAGAATTTTTTATAAAAATCTCTGCCTCAAGAAATTGAATTTTCTCTTTGGGTTAGTATGTAATTGACTTTTGCGAACATTTCATGGGCATAAGAGAATAATGTGTATCTTTGTACGATATAAAATTCTGTAAATACCTTTATACTGATGATATTTGAGTAAATTTATCCAAATTCTCCCAAACCATACATATTTTTGGCTACAATATTTGTCAAATTCTGCAAGAGGTTATTAAAATAAGTACTATCATTTTGATCTTGCTGAGATCTTAAATTTCTGAGAATTTAGGCCTTGTGTTTCCCAGCTTTATTGCTTGATGAATAAAGTTGCCTAATTGTTGTAGCTTCTTTGGGCATTGTATGTTTTCATCATGCTATAGCAGACCTGACCAATTTAAGGCTTGTGGTTATAAGTCATACTTTAATTGATATTAACAGTGCCACTTTTTTTTGTTTTTGTTTGGTTTTTATGTGCCTGATTTTGTCCTGAATGCCTATCTCTTTATTTTAAAAGTCTTTGTCACTTTATTTTAGATACTAACTTTCGATTTTTAAGGTACTTGGACTACTTCCCTGGCTGTGTTGTTGAGTGGGTTTGATGAAATACAACAGAATGTAAAAGTGCCTACTATTGTCCAAAGGCAATCAGCCCTCAGTCACTGTTAGTTTCCTCTACTACTGTTTCCTTTCTCAGAGCTCCTTAGGGATAAGAGTGGATTTTTTGAAATATCACACTAACCTGAAATGTTGGAAAGAAACCATATTAAACTGTGTTGCAACTAACCTATTTGGGGGTAACGATGAATGTTGATGGCCACATATATGGAGCAACATAAGTCTAGAAGAAAGGGAGCTAATTAGCAGGGATTTGCCTGTCCATTTCTCTTTGTAACCAGGATACCGATGTTTTGTCTGTAGACAGTAAGATTCTGTAGAAGTATCCCTCATGGATGTTTCTAAGAGCCATGTTTGGGTATACTGCATGACTGTGTCACAATATTGTGTATTAATTAGAGGAAAAAATGGGAAAATGCAGTAAGTCATAACTTGAGAGAGAGAGAGTAGGCTGTCTTGCTTTGTGGTGATGGGGTCACATGAATTAAGTTCTTTTAAATTCCATTTCTCCTTAAAATAGATAGGATAACCATAATGACAAATTCTTAAATAATTGTGCTAATTAATTCAGTTTTACTGTACAATAATAGAGTGCAGTAGAAAAAGTCTGACACTACAAAATCTGCTTAATTAGAATCTGAGTCAGTTCATGTAGGAATAGTTTTCCTACTCTATATTTAACAGTCTTTTTTAAAACATTTTACAATAGGCATATTTTATCAGATTATACTCTCATTCTAGTACTCGTGCTAGTCATTTGATACTTATAAGTTACCACCATCCCCTGAAAGTTTTCTATAAATCATTTCCTCTCTGATTTGTTTTAATAAAATATTTCTGGAGATAATATAATCATTAATATCAATTGTCTAACTCACAAAGCAATTATGGGAAGGTTTAAGTATACATTTAGGTCAACTCTCTATTCATGAGGAAACAGAGGCCCAGAGAAGTTAAGTAACATGCTTAAGGCCACAGAGTAGTCAGTGTTGGATTGGAACCCATGACTCTTATTACCCCGTACTTAAGATATTTTACTCCAGCACTGGCAACATGGAATGTATTTCAGAATGCAAATAGTATTTCTCCTTTGGTTCATGAGCTTGTGGGAGAAGGTGCTGTTGAGAGCTGAACTGAATGAAATAATACACGTGAAACAGCACATTACCTAGCACTTATGATGTACCCAGTGAAAGTTATTTGTACTCATATGTCTTCCCTCTGATTAAAAAGGTTATTAGGAGGACACCTTGGGTGGCTCAGCCAGTGAAGTAGCTGCCTTTGGCTCAGGTCATGATGCGAGGGTCCTGGGATGAAGTCCCACATTGGGTTTCTTGCTCAACAGCGAGCCTGCTTCTCCCTTGGCCTGTCACTCCCCTTGCTTGTGCTCACTCTCTCTTTCTCTCTGATTAAAAAAATAAAATAAAATGAAAACAAAATAAAAAAGTTATTATGAAATATTTCAACATATTCATAATTCAGTTAAAGAAAAATGTGCTACCAACATTGTTGAAAGCCCTCTACATAATGCTCATTTCCCTGCAAATCAACTTTAATTTGGGTATTTCATATTTAAGCATATTTTTTATTATTTTGACACTTCTTTATAATTATATACGCATATTTCAAGCATTATATTTTACTATTTTACATGTTCTAAACCACATAAATGTTTGAATGTCTTCTATATTTTGCAAAGTATCCTTTTTTTTTTCAGTCAACATGACAGCTGGGGGTTTATTTGTGGTTGTGTTTTATGTTAACCCCCTCTAGTTTACTAACTCACTTTCATTGCTGCGCAATACTCGGGTCTGTGACAACATCCCAATACAGTGAACTGTATAGGACCTTTATAGGACCTTTATAGGACCTTTCCAATTTTTGCCATAGACAACATGCTGCTATAAACATTGGTGTATGTTTTGGGAGTATGTGCAAGCATTTCTCCACTGTATCGTCTTAGGAATGCAACTGTTGTTGAGCTAAAAACATGTGCATCTTCTACTTAATTCGATGCTGTCAAAATGCTGTCCAAAGTCTGTACACCAGTTCAGACCCTTTGTGGTGCCTCCACATCCCTGCCCAATCTCAGGGTTCTCAGGCTTTAAAATTTTTAGTGTTCCGAAGACTGGAGGATTATAACTTATTGTGGTTTTTTAAATTTACATTTCCTTACTTAATAGAGATGCTGGTTATCTTTTCGTGTGCTCATTGGCCATTTGTGTTTCTTTTTATATGAATTGGTCATTCATATATTTTGCTAATTTTTCTCTTTGGTTGTGTTATTTCATACTGATTTTTAGGAGTTTCAAAAAATATGTAGTCTGCTATTAAACCTCTATAGGGTCAATGTGTAGAAATATCTTCTGCCAATTTATGGTTTATCTTTGAACAGTATCTACAATTTTTTTGTTGTAAGAAGTTTTAAATTTTAATATTTGTATTAGTCTTTATGTTTGGATATTCTTTAAAAACTCCTTCTCCAGCAAAAGTTCACAGAGATATCTCTAATGCTTGTCAATTTAAATTTTTTACTTTTCACATTAAGATCTTTAAATCCAGGGGTGCCTGGGTGGCTCAGTTGGTTAAGCGTCTGCCTTTAGCTCAGGTCATGATCCCAGGGTCCTGGGATCGAACCCAATGTTGGAATCCCTGCTCCCTAGGGGGCCTGCTTCTCCCTCTCCCTCTGCCTGCCACTCTATCTGCTTATGTCCTCTCTCTCTCTGTCAAATAAATAAATAATATCTTTTTTTTTTTTAAAGATCTTTAAATCCACTTGGAATTCATTTATGTGCACTGTTTGAAATAGGAATCAAAGTTTACATTGTGTTCAAATGGAAACTAATTTTTACAGGACTATTTCTTGAATCCTTTCCTCACGGCTTTGTAATGCCATATTTATATGATTCTGTCCCTTGACATAACCAACTCCATTGTTTACTTGGTTATCCCTGAACTAATACAATGCTGTCATGATATCTGTAGCTAATATATTTAATGCCTTGATATCTGGTAGAACTAATCACACTTTACATCCGATTTTACTGTGAATTTCAACTTCTTCCTCTCTTTAGAGCAAATGATTAACATAGGCAAAAGTTTTGGAAACATGTCAGAGCTCATGCGAGATTGGCAGATCATGAGAGTCAGTATGGGTGTGGAGAAAGCACTGAGCACTGAGTCACAAGCCATGAAAAGTGGTATAGTGGTCACTCTCCCTAGGATCCAGTTTCCCCATCTTTCACGTGGGTTTATCCTTGGTTAGTAGAAGTTGCTATTTTGAGATACGAGGACAGCAAGGATGATAAAAAAGAATACTGTTTATAGAAAAAGGAAGCAATGAATCATAGGGGACATCTGTGTGTAGGTAGCTAAAAAAAATGGCTGGATGGGCTTCTGGAATGGGCAGACCTAGAAGATTATGTTCAAAGCATCTACAGAGAACCACTTTTCCATTGGGATTTAGCTGTATCATCTGCAGCTTAATAAGAAAGAGAATGCCTCATGGGCTGCCTGGGTGGCTCAGTTGGTTGGGCATCTGCCTTCAACTCAGGTCATGATCCCAGGGTCCTAGGATCAAGCCCCATGTGTGGGGAGTCTGCTTCCCCCTCCCCACTCCCCCCACTGCCCCTGCACATTCTCACTCTCTCACAGGCTATCTCTCTCCCAAATAAATAAATAAAATCCTTAAAAGAAAGAAAAGAGAGAGAGAGAGAGAATGTCTCTCATGGCTGGGAACTGCTTAGCCTTGACAGGAAACAGAGGTACATCTCTAAAAACCTAACGGTTTTAAGGTCATATTAAGTTGGATTACATATCTGTACATTCCTGTGTTTATGCAGTTGGTCCTTGAGATTTCATTTCCCTTGGATAACAGCCATTGTTCCTTACACAGCTGACAAACCATGTGTCATATAAAAATCCAACAGAATAGAGAGTCATTAAAGAATATTAAGGAAACGGCCATCTACCTAGGCAATCCAGAGAAGGAAAATACTTTCATCTGCATGATGTGGTAGAAAGGATTAACAGAAAATGGGATCCCCTCTTTAGAACGTCTAGGATGAATTTTACCATGTTCAGAAGCTCCTGGTCATAGTATTTGGTTAAGGACCTAAATGTCTTCTACAGTTTAGAGGCACACACCCAAGACCAATGATATTGTTTAAGACCATCACTTGGAACAGTCGGCCGTGTATCTTCTCAGGGTTCCTACTGGTGAGTAGAGAGAATGAGTTAGAATTCTAAAATTTAACTAGCAACATGTACTAATGACAACTGAAATTAAACCAAAAAGCCATTTTTGTCCTCCTTTCAGAGATTTTAAGGAGGTATTGGTATCTTAAAAATGAAAGTAAATCAAGTATATAAATTACTGGAAAACCATCTAATCTTCATTGACTTGTTTCATACTTCCAGCAAACTTACAAGATAAGTCCATTTTTTTCTCCATTTTACAGTTATGAAAAAAAGGTGCAGAAGAACTTGCCTAAGTGTAGGATTTAAAAAAAAAAGACCTTTATTTATTGTGTGTGAGAGCGAAAGAGGGAGGGAGAGAGAATCTTAAGCAGACTCCCTGATGAGTGTGGAGCTCGATGCAGGGCTCAATCCCACGACCCTGAAATCATGACCAGGGTCAAAATCAAGAGCTAGTGGCCTAGCCAACTGAGCCACCCAGGTTCCCCACAGAAGTGTAGGATTTAAACCCAAGGAGCCTTTCTCTGTTCCCTTTTAATATAGCCACCATACTTCGTGACACTGGTGTTGTGTTGTGGAGGAGTGTTCTGAGAATCCAGTTAGCAGTCTGATTTCCTACTTCCAGGCAATGTCTTCATACAGGGAGACAGTGATTAACTTCTCAGTTTTGATGCCTTAAGTTCACATTCTCATAGTTCCCTGGACTTGGTTCCAGCATGTCACTAAATGCAATATAGGGCAGCGTGGCCTTATTTTTTATTCTCCTACTACATACTAAGCATTTTGAGGGCAAAAATGATCATTTTCTCATCTTTGTATCCCCAGAGATTAGGGATGTGTCTGATAGTAAACACACCATAGTGAACACTGAATAGATGTTTGCTGAGTGGGTAAATAAAGGACGTCTTCACTTTCAATTCTTTTAGAATTCTTCATTTTGCCAATAATAAAAGTGAGACAGAAATCCGTAAAGTTGATTTGCTAAAGACCTACATTCAACCTATAGTAAAATAGACAAGGTACTTCTTGGGTCTGGACTCTGCACCCAGAAGCTTTTCACCATGAATAACTTAAGTCTGTGAATGCAATCGGTGGCAAAAGGGAGTCTGCCTATAGAGTGAAAGATTCCATTACCTAGCGACACCATGAGAAACATTTCGGATCAGTTTCATCTCTCATAAAAACAAAGGATGCCATTGTTAACATCTGATTTGTATCAGGGCAGTGACAACTCCGTTGTCTTAGCACCGGGATGAAAGAGCAATGTTCCTAAGTGCTTAGTAAGCACTTGCGTTACAGAGCCACTCGTGAGGCAATTTGTGAAGCCAGATTGTTAAGGCAAATTGTATCTCTTTGCAAACCAAAATCAGATAAACAGACTGATCCATTTGAAGGTTTAGGGGGAAAAGAATCTCCATAGAATGAGGCTCTGTCAGGTATTTGTGACATATGGAGTTCATCTGTAGCAAACACCATGACTCATCATCCTATGGAAAACCCAAGACAACCAGCCTCTCCTGTTGGAGAATATGGTCATGAGGGTGACAGCAGACAGGATGGCTTTAACTGGGAGGATACTCTCCTTCACCTAATCCACTGAGTAACAAAACTTGGCCAGTAATGTTTTGAAAGGAGCTGTGAAGGAATTTTACTGATTCTTATGCTCTGGTAAAATGAGAAGCAGATGAATTTCCTTAATCTGAGACACAAGTCTTCTAACCCAAAGACCACAAACCCCTCTGTATGCCCAGACAGCTGCTAAGACATGATTTCTGGGTGTGGCCATGAGGATGTTTCAGGAAGAGCTTTGAATCAATACATTGGGTAAAGAAGATCCATCCTCACCAGCGTGGGTGCACATCATTCAATTTGTTGAGGGGCCAAATGGAACAAAAAGGCAGAGCCTGCATTCTTTTTCTCTCCTTGATCTGGGATATCTATCTATACTTCCTGCCCTTGGCTATCAGAGCTCCTGGTTCATGGCCCTTCAGACTGGGACCGAATTATACCACTGGCTTCCCTGGTTCTCCAGCCTGCAGATGGTAAATTGTGAGACTTCTCAGCCTCCATAACCACAGGAGCCAATCTCCATAATAAATCTCCTCACATATATCTGTTTGGTTGTACTCCTCTGAAGAACACTCATGTAAATCCCTATTCTTAGAAATACTGGGTCTTCTGCCCTCTTTCTCTACTCAGTGCTGACATAGATGCCCACTTCCTCCTCCAACGACATTACCCTTAACACTCTGCCTTTGGTAACTTTGCAACAGCATCACTGAAGAATCCAAACCCAGAATCAAAGCCCATGAATCTTCTTTGGTCCTATGCCTGAGCAGGGGTGGAAGCCATTTGTGAAGTCTCAGCTTCTGGAAACACCTCAAAGTGACTAACACTTGTGTGCCGTTCCTGGCAATCTTGTGACCCAGGGAGGATCTTGTCATATAGATGAGTGACATCGTGTTCTGTTGCAAATTCCTTTTTATTTGCTTTATATCAATATTTCAGAAAAATATGCACAGTAACTCCATATAGAGCAGACTTCAGGCTCTCTTGTGTCTGGCCACTCCAGTGATGCCCCAGACTCACCAGGGACAGGGGACAGCATTGCCAAGGATTTCCAACTTGTCCTTCTGCCTCTGACTACCCTATGTCTTAAGACATTTCTGCATACCCAGAAAGCAACTAGCCATATTCCCGCTTTTCCTCTTTCATAACCCTGCACTGAAGAAATCCCTTGGAGAGGGATGTTGGCAAAGGCCCACTAGCTCCCCAGACAGGGGATCGCCACAAAAGAGCACAGGACTGTGAGGTGGACTTGAACTGAGAAGATAAAACTGTCACATAATAAAACGTTTCATTTTGTCTCTTCTTTTATAAAATAAGGAAAATAAAATTCACCCTATCAGACAGACGAGCAAACTAAAGATAAAATCAAGACTATATTACAAACCAACTCTGGGATTGCAAAAAGTACGATGAATCAGGTCATTATTAGGATAATAATGATTGTTGCAGAAAGCTAAGAAACCCCTTATCTTCCCTTGAACCAAGATGGCTTATGAAACTTGACAGAGTGATTATAATCTTTAGCACCTGGAGAGTTTTACAGAGGACTTTCACATAAATTATGCCACTTAATCCTTACACTGGCATTAAAATATGCATGATTATTTTTCCCCTTATTAAAAAAAAAAAAAACTGAAGAAACGGAGTTCCAAAGAGGTTAATCGGCTTTAGAAAGCTCAGCCCATTTTAAATGGACATTAACTTTGCTTTTCTGCCTCTCATTTTCTTTTTACAACTCTACTGTTTCAAGAAAACGTTTGCACAAGAAGTTGTATTAAAAACATTACATTTAATACTTTATTTGTGTAAGACAAGAATGCCCTGTGGGCATATAATCTGCTCAGATTCCTTTCATAAAACCAAATTATCCTTGAAAATTACTAAAAGATTTTTTTCAGATTCATGTATGCCTTATGCTGATTAATATTTCCCGCAGAGGTTATTAACTCCAATAAAGAACATTGTCACCGTTCTCCTAGTTGAATAGGCTTCCTCATTACAGAAACAAAAACAATATATGGAATTAGATGGCAGCTTTCGTAATTACAACTAAAACCAAATGCAAAGACACAGATGAACTACATTATGTCTAAATGGAATGGTTTTTCAGACAGCTCATGGGAAATATTGGGAGGCTTTTAGAAATATTATGTTTTCTTGATGACGATTCTTAAATATAGGCTCATTAAGAGTGTTATTCCTGATGAGTATGAATATAGTACGAATCCTGGGTTAGAATACTGTGTGTACATTCCAAAAAGACCTTATAAAGTTATTTTTAAAATAAGTACAATTTTCTGTTAAGAAAACAAATTTGGTATTTGGATTAATAAGGCGATCACTGAGGGATCTGATTTACTTGGCAGATCAGAAGAGTGATTATTCATCATTTCCTGCCCCCAGAAAAGAGGGAAATGGGTGCGAATCTGAAACAGCACACAGCAGGTGGACATTTCAGAAGCCTGGTAAGAGAGTAGAGTAAACATTCAGCGAAGCCTTCTCTGTGCTCCAGGAAAGTTGTTCTAGCAGGATCTTCCTGATAGGCTCAGTGTAGCCCTGAGAGGTTACAAATGAGAGGAGAGAATCCACATTCAGGAAATCACAGCCTCCTTCCCTTCGCAGACCAGTGACTCCTATGCGAGTTTAGAAAAGAATGTAAGAGGGGGCGCCTGGTGGCTCAGAGGGTTAAGCCTCTGCCTTCGGCTCAGGTCGTGGTCTCAGGGTCCTGGGATCAAGCCCCGCATCAGGCTCTCTGAGAGCCTGCTTCCCCCTCCCCCTCCGCCTGCCTCTCTGCCTGCTTGTGATCTCTGTCAAATAAATAAATAAAATCTTAAAAAAAAAAAAAAGAATGTAAGAGAGAGACAAAGGCAATATTACTCTCTGCCATCTTGGCTGAAACCAGAGAACTGAAAACAATGTTCCCACAGTGGGCTTGAGGCAGAGAGAGTGTCTCATGTGAGTGTTCTGTTGCAACGGTAGCATGAGGAAAGGAAAAGGCAAGTCAGGACCCAGTTCCTAATTCTGCCTCCATCACCCATCCCACCTATTCCCTTCATTGAATTCCTTCTGTTCCTTCCTATTGTCCTACATAGAAGAGGTTTTCATCCTGGTATTTCCTGGCTCTTCTTTGCTTTTCCTACTTCCTCAGGGGAGGTAGGCTGTGAGTCTGGTACAGTTGCCCAGCTAGCAAGGGGCAAGGGTGGTACTCTTCCCAAAGGCTGTCTTCTACATTGTGCTCAAGCAGGAGAACCATGCACTGTGGCTTGGACTTTGGAAAAGGTGGCTCGCCACACCTGTCTGCCTCCTTCTATGTAATTTCACCATCAGGAAGTTTAATTTTATTTTACCTTTGCCTTGTAGGATTGAATCATGGTAACAAACTTACAAATGTGTTATTTTTAGCTCCAGCAAGTAACACACAGCCTCTGTCTGCTCTTCTGAAGTGGATGAGGAAAGAAAGGGAAGGTGACTGCTCAGTGCTTGTAAGCTCTGCTGCAGGAAGCTTCTCTTCCAAAGGGAAGCAGTGATTACACTTATGGTAATGGCAGAGGCCACCCAGACGCAGTCTGGGAGCTCTGGTTATTGATTATGAGTGTATGTTTCTGGATATCTCCCATCTGACCAATGAAATGGGCCCCACCAGGGAACATGTCTGTGCAATTCACATTACATTTGTAGCTATTGCTATAGTAACAAGCAACCAGGATTTTTTTTTTTTTAACTGTAAGTTCGTTTCTAGGACAAATATGCATCCTATATTTGAAAGAAAAAAATTCCTAAGTGGGAAATATTGTCTTAGATATTCAGAGGTAACATAGGCTCATCTTAAATACCTTACAAAATAGTGATGTAGGACATTTGTCAATTAGTTCCAAGTGAGATTTGCTAATTGTGAATCCCACATACTTCAAGGCAAAAGAATGTCTTAAAGAGGCATGTTTCAGATTAATCTCATTAATATTTCATTTTCCTGCAGATGTTAAAATCTAGAAGTGTTCATGCTAAGTTATAAGCCACCAGATTGAACCCAACCGTTTCTAAAAGCAAAAGGTCTGGGAGGTTCACGTTCATGATAACCTGCCTCTAGATTTTTATTTCAGATGTGTCATGAACAGCCTGAATTCAGCTGAGTTCAGCAAAAAAATTGCTTTATTTTCCTTTCTGCTCATTATACCCAAAGGAGTTATGGGATGGCTACCTTTCTTGCCCCTTAAAGATACCTCTTGCCAGAGACTTGCTTTTCTGTCATTTTCAGCTAAAAGCCCAGTCTAGATTAGCTGATTCAAAACTTCAGTCCAACTTAACAGTCAGAGGCTCTGGGCCAAGGTCCAGGCAGGCCTCTAACCAAGGACCCAGAGTGAAGAGGGCATGTGCTCCCCAACTTCTTCCAGGAGCTTCTCCAGGACCCTAGTGTGATTCTGGTCCTGCAATGCCCTGCATTGTTCTCTGACCTGAGACATCTGCTCTTGCCTCTTCCTGCCCCGGGCAGCTCACACCGGGGGCTCTTGCTACAGCTGTTTCTTTACCTGGTGACCTGGGACCTTGAGAGGCTACCAGCAAGATGGCCCAAGACTGGCTGCTGTCTGCAGTGTCTACCTGGTTCTTCCTCTCGTGCCAGCAGTGGGAGCAATTCCCACTGTCCCGCCCCCACTCTGATTCCTTGCTCCTGATTGGAGAAGCACAGAGGATAGATTGGCTCAAGGTAGAATGTTGGTTCTGTCCCCTTGCCCAGAGAGGGGCTTGGCATGGAGGCTGGAAGGTGTCCTTTCATCAGTCCACGGGGGAAGCCCTCCATCCCTCCCAAGGCTGACAACGCGCCCATCAATAGCTCTTCAACTATTTCAAGATTTCTGTTTAAATAGAGGGCCAGGCTGATGTAGCAGGCCTGGGTTTGCTGCTGTTTAATGGATTAGGTCCTGCTGAGCCATGGGTAATGACAGTTTTCACCCTTCCAGCTAGAAATGAAATTCAAACACAGCCAGACCAGTGTGCTGTTCAACATCCCAGCAGATAAATCATGAACCTCTGCGGTATGCTTTCTTCCTTCAGGGAATATGGTCTATCCTGAGCAACTAAGGAAGACGGGTTTCCTCAAACTGATACATGTTAATCTGAAAACCTTGATGCAATGGGTAATTTTCTGGAAATATATTATTTGCCAAAACTAACCACATAAGATACAAACAAAACCCCCTAAACAGACAGATTCATATAAAAGAGAGGAAGTTGGGAAATTGCTGCTCCCACATACATGCCAGGCTCACACAGTTCCACTGGGGGGTTCTTTGTAACATTTCTCATGTGTGTTTTGTACCCTCTCCTTTTTTTTCTTGGTTGGGTTAGCCAATGGTTTATATAAGTTACTGGTTTCTTTTTTACTCCCCCGGCCAAAGGATCAGCTTTGGATTTGCTTACTGATCCTGCTGTTTTTTTGTTTTCTAACTCCTGTATTCTTGCTTTTAATTTTAAGAATTCTTTCCATCTGGTTTGGTCATCTTTCATTGCTTTTCTTTGGTCAGCTCTTTTAGTCGGATGCTCAGTTGCTTTCTTTCTGTTCTTTGATTTGTATTAGTATAAATATACAAGCCAATACATTTTCCTCTGATCACTTATTTAAATATATTCTTTAGGTCTCATGTACCTATAGGGTTTAATTAAATTGGTTTTCTAGGTACTCTGCAATAATGCTTCTGCCATTCGCTTGATTTTATTGCATCTTGCTAGAAAAATGCTATTTCTGTTTTTTGGACTTATCAATTTTTAAAAGGTTGTCTATTATATTTTAATTTCTGGGTCCCTACCATGGGCACCTAAATAAAGGGTACAGTTCTTTTTAATACATCAATTATATCTTTCTACTAATTGTGTTATTTATTATTAAATATTGTTATTAAATAATTGTTCATTCTGTTGTTAGTTCTTCCCTGTATTTTTTGTTTTGTTTCCCTAATCTGCCATCCATGAAGAGAGGTGAATTAAAGTCCCCTAGAACTATTGTATTTCTACTATGTCTCATAGCTCTGTAAATTCTGTCTTGTGGATGTCAATGCTCTGTTATTTCCATCTTCCCTGTGAGTTGCATAACTGAGCACTCACTTACTAAATGCTCTTTGAGCTGAATTCCAGTCTGTCCCATACAAGGATTGTATCCCTTCCTCCTCTTTCTCTCATCCCTCTCCTTCTCTTCCCATTTTAGCTGTTGATATTATCTTGCCCAGTATTTATCTTTGTGCTGATACATACTTCACACTTTTGTTACTTGATTTGGGATTTTGTGGGGGGGGGGGGTTGCGTTCTCCTCACATGTATTTGTCCATCTAAAATCATCCAATTTTCTGAATCAGTTCGCTTTAAATACCTCCCATTTGTTTTAAGCACCCCCTGCATAGAACAGAAAATTAGATATTGCTTTGTGGTTCCCTCTGAGAATCTGTTTCTTTTCATAGGTGAGGCTTTTTTTTTTTTTTTTTTTTTTTTTTACATAGAGATATGATAGCTGTGTATTATCTTAGTTTTGTCATTTTTTATTTATACAGTTTTATCAAAGTATTTCATTATGTAGTCTATTTGCTTAGCTTAGATTTAATGTTAAAAAACAGTTCTGAAATACTGAAAGACATATTTTGCTTCTAGTGATTTCATTTATAGTTATGATTTTACATGCTATCTTTAGGCTTTATATAATTTCTATTACTCTGAGCAATATTTTCTTTCTCCCTTCTCTGTCATCCCTCCCCTCCTCCACTCTATTTTAGCTAATTATATAATCTTAAAGTTTAATTTTGTACTGTTAAATATGCGCCCACTTCTGTTATTCGATTTGACAACTTTAAAAGATACACTTTGGGTGAGGATGAGATTATTTGCATAATCCTAAAGTGTCTCCTTTACAGACTGATGATTAGTGGCAAGGGAGAATAAACAAAACAAAACAGTGGTGATACAGTGGAAGAAATAAACAACATCTTGACCAGATGATCAAAATTAACATCACATCTGAGGCCCCGATGAGCTTCCCATACCTCCAGATCTGACGTCTTGCAAACACAACATGGCCTTTGTGGCATTCCAGCTGGAAATGCATAACCTAGATCAGAGGGTGAGGAAACATAGATAAACACAAATACGAATGCTCTGCTAAAAAAAAAAAGAAAAAGAAAAAAAGGGTGCAGGGGTTGGGGGGACTGTATCCTTCAAAAATGCCAATGTCATATAAGACAAAGGCTATGGAAATGTTCCAGATTGAAGGAGGCTAGGGATCCTGACAGTTAAATATACTATCTGATTTTTAACTATGTCTCATATTAGAGGGGAAGACATGCTATAATGTTAGATTCACTGACAAAGCCTGAAGACAGATGGTAGATTAGGTAATAAATACTGTATCAGTGTAGGTTTATGTAGGTGACAATTGTATTGCAATTATGCAAGAGAATACCCCTATACTTAGGAAGTACACATTTACTTACTTAGGGATAAAAGGTCACTATGTGTGTATGTGGGCATTATATATATGTATATATACACATATATATACATTATATATACATACACATACATATATATACATATACATACATATATATATGTATATGAAAGGGACACAGAGCGAAAAAACTAATGATAAAGCAAATGGAGTAAAATGTTTACAACTAGTCAATCTGGGTAAGGGTGTACTTTGCACGATTTTAATTTTTGCAACTTTCTATAAATTTGAAGTTATTTCCAAATAAAGTTTTAAAAACAATAACCTTTGAATCCTCACTATAGATGAGACAGAACTTCCTTCACCTGCTTTCTTCTTTTGCTCCTTCCTTCCATTTTATTTCTACATTGTAAATAATATTAACATGCTGTTCTGGCATTCTGATTCTCACATTTGCTTTAGACTGAGTATTACAACTGAGTATTTTTTTTTTTTAAGATTTTATTTTTATTTATTTGACAGAGGGAGATCACAAGTAGACAGAGAGGCAGGCAGAGAGAGAGAGAGAGGGAAGCAGGCCCTCCGCTGAGCAGAGAGCCCGATGCGGGACTCGATCCCAGGACCCCGAGATCATGACCTGAGCCGAAGGCAGCGGCTTAACCCACTGAGCCACCCAGGCGCCCCACAACTGAGTATTTTTAATGCTCACTGCCAAAAATTTCTCTATGGTTTTCCCAGGCATTTCTTGGTTAGTTGACATTCCTTCCACATAGATTCCTTACAAATGATTCATGGAACAATATCTCTGAGTCCTTGCATTAAAAAACTGTTTTTCTGTAGTCTTTATACGTGAAGGGCATTTGGTCAAATACAAAATCTTTGATGCACACTTTGTAGAAATAGCTCTATTGTCCCCTGACACCAAATGCAGCTGTGGAGAAACCAGCTGATTTTCCTCTTCCTCTTAAGAAAAGATGATCATGGGCATCTGGGCGGCTTAGTCAGTTAAGCGACTCAGGTCGATTGTGATCTCATGGGTCTTGAGATCGAGCCTTGCATGCGCTCTGGGGTCGGCAGGGAGTCTGCTTGAAGATTCTCTCCCTCTGCCCCTCTACTCCACTGAAATAAATAAATAACTCCCCCCCCCAAAAAAAAGGAAGAAGAAAAGATGGTCTTCTTCACTTAGCTCACCAAAGGCTTTTTGTTGTTGTTACTTTATTTTTTTTAAGGTTATACTTATTTATTTTAGAGAGAGTGTACAAAAATCTGAGGGGCAGAGGGGAAGGGAGAGGTGCAAGCCCACTCCCAACATGGGGCTCAATCCCATGACCTGGAGACTGTGATCTGAGCCAAAATCAAGAGTCAGCGGCTTAACTGACTGAGTCACCTACATGACCTTGTTATTGTTACTTTAAGTTGAATTATTTTAGTAAGATGTATTTTTGTGTTGACTGAGCTACGCCAACTTCCTCTGGAGCACAGCATACCATTTTAACACACAGATTTAAATCTTTCATTTCAGGAAAATTCCCTTGAATTGTATTTTTGAATATTTATTGGATTCCACTGTTTTGTTTGTCATTAAAGATGTCAAACATGTGCATATTGGATATGGTTTGCCTTTTTTTCTCTATCATAGGATGGAAGAGAGGCACTTTTTTCCTGACTGGATACTGGGGCTCCTAATTTCATATAGTGGTTCTAGTGGACATTAATTGCCTCGGGGTCTATCTGATAAACAGGGCTATACTGTCCTGCCAGAATTGGGCCTCAGTTCTCCAATAATGTGTCCCCCTCTTCTCCTCTAGTCAAACAAATCGGCTGTCTCTCAGCTAGAAAGGGGACTGCATGAGAAGTGGGCTCACTTGTTAATCTTCTTTAGCATCTCAGGGCTCACTGTTTCCATATTCTGTCAGCATAGCAAAACGATTCAACAAGAGTTACAAACAATTTTGTGGTTAGTATTTGTTGATGAGTACCAGGTTATTTCTACATTCAGTTCACACTAATTGCAGTGTAAAAAGAGAAATCTAGAACCCTGTTTTCCTTTGTTAACTCTTAGAACTTCAATTTTACCATCTATAAAATGAGGTCAATATAATGTGCTTTATAGGATTCTTAAAAGGATTAGCAATAGGATATGGAACCTTCACATATGGTTTGTTGTGTATGGTAGATGTTTGACAGCTAGCTAGCTATTGACTTTTAAAAAACATTTATTTATTTATTTATTTCAGAGAGAGAGAGAGAGACAGAGCATGAGCAGGAGGAGGGGCAAAGGGAGAGGGAGAGAGAGTCCTCAAGTAGACTCCCCACTGAGTGTGGAGCCCAAAGTGGGACTTGATCCCAATACCCTGAGATCATGACATGAGCCAAAATTAAAAGTCAGATGCTTAACTGACTGAGCCACTCAGGTGCCCCATGATCTTTATATCACATTTTCCTTTTTCTTCACTCTTTTTTTATTTAGAGAGGGGCAATCTCAATGAAATGCAAAAATTGCTTTTGGAAATTTCATATATCCTACAGTTGGTAAAGTTAAAAAAAAAAGCAGTTTAAAACAAAGTCGCTCATTTGATTTTATCACAGTTTAGAAAAATCCAAGTTTTAGTGCACTCTGCTTACCAATTTTAAACCAAGTCTAAAAAAGAACAGGAAAAAGAGTTTATTTTTATTAAGGTGATAGTAAAACATTAGCTTATCTATTCAATAAAGGTACATTGAAAAGTAGTGTTTGAAAAATCATTTAGGGGCACTGGGTGGCTCACTGGGTTAAACATCTGCCTTGGGCTTAGGTCATGATCCCGGGGTCCTGGGATCCAGCCTCACATCAGGCTCTCTGGCCAGTAGACGCTTGCTTCCCCTCTCCCTCTGCCTGCTGCTCTGCCTGTTTGTGTACCCATGTGCGCTCTCTCTCTCTCTCCCATCACATAAGTAGATAAAAGCTTAAAAAAAAAAAAAAGAAAGAAAAATCACTTAACTTTTGAGCAGTAACATATAGTTAAACAAGATAGGGTTTTTTTTAAAAAAGCACAGGATTTGCAGTCAGAAATACAAGGTGTGAATCTCAAATGCATGATTTATAAACTATGTGATCTGGGGTTAAGCTACAACTCTTTTATCCTCACCTGTAAAATGGGACTTATTTATTTATTACATGAGATGTTAGGGTTAAATGAAATAAGAGATATAAAAGGGCTATCCAATTTTAGTTATTAACTGCTATGAGTCCCAGAGTATCGATATTATAAAAATAACTCTGTGACTCGATACTCATGTTTGTGAGTCTGCACTATTATAGTTTCCATATTCAGTGGGGGTCAGGGTAGGAGCTACTCAGAGTAGCAATGACTGTCTTTGGGTGTTATCTAGCGACCTGGAAGCTAAAAGAGAGACAGAGATAACCTACATTAGCCTTCCTGTCAATGGTTTCTTTGAAATCTATGAATGTTCCTTTTGCATAAGGAGTTTCAGCGTCCGGTCAATCCAGGCACCCTCAGAGCAGTTCGGTTGAGGATCATGAGGTCCTCATAAGGAAACGAGACAAAAAGCACTAGGAACAAGATTTGTTCTCTGCGCTCATTTCAGGGGTAAACTGTCAAACCCTTCTTGTTTCGGCTGAAGAAAAGTCTTCATAAATTTGACATTTCTCAACGTTTCTAACAGCCATTGATAATGTGGTTCCCACATTCAGCCAGTGGCGTCTCACCCACAAGCACTCTGAGTAAAAGACCTTTCTTTTACAATTTCCGTAGGTGGGAAATTCTTAAAAGCTCTGTGAAACCATTGTCTCCGTGGGATTCCAGGTGCAGAACCTTATTGTTGTGATCTCCTAATAATGGAGCAGTCAGAGGGTATGTTCATAAAAAAGCCTCAGCAAGTGGCTCAGGTTTTCTCTGCACCACATTCAAGGGATGGTGCCACCGTTTTTGCTGTCGTGTCTGTGACTTCTAGGCAGGCGATCCGCCATCCCCCACCGTGAGCTTGTCCCATCCGAGGGGAGCTATATGGCATTCACGGTGAAGATACCTTGTGATAAGCAATCACTTTATTCTCCCTGGGCTTCCTTTATTTTGTTAATATTTTCTACAGCAGACCTTCTGAGTATCTATAGCTCACAATAGAAAGGAAAAATCTGTGGAGTTGAAATCATTGTCCTGAGGACAATTTTCGGCAAGTCAGGTACATCCTGACTTTCAGGTCTGGGCTGGTTCGATGGGACTACACGCTTGCATGACAAAGCTCCTGTTTCCAATCACTTTGGCTTCAATTTACAGGATGGGAACGGTGTCCATTGGATTGAAGATATAACGTGCCAACAGCAACAAGATAAATACCACCTACAGATTGGAACTCTACCCAAACAAAAGAAAGGGTTTGCTATTATCCAGGAATCCAGAGGTCCTCTCTCCCCAATCCCTCACCACAGTTCTCTGACTGGTACTTTTAGAATTTGAGCTAACCATGTAGGTCACAGCCTTGTTTTATAAGACGGTGCTCGAAGTGTGAGATAAAAGCATCTGGGTTGAATAAAAGTAGAGAATATACAAAATAATCACTTATTGTATCAGCAAATAAGTTATTGGCTATAAATCCAATTTTTCCCCGCAGAAGGCTTTTAATGATAAGACGCCGAAGGACTGCACATGTTGGAGAGATATCTATGTGGCTACTTTGGAAACACGAGGAAGTGACTTCACAAATGTGCTTTTACAATGGGTAACCAGAGCATCCATCCAAAAAAAGGCCAACGTTCAGAATTGTAGTGGCCCTGTCACTGGATGATGCAGATTTATGAAAAGACCACATGTAGACACTGCCAGGGCCAAATAGGGCTTACTTATCAGAGACCACTGAAGATGTCAGCGCAGTTAGAACACAGAGCAGCAGGACCACTGTGGATGGATGCCCACATTGTGCACTGTCCCATGCCAGAGGCACCATTCAGTTCCGATTCACTGGGACTAGGACTCTCTACTGGGTAGAGGGAGGGTACTATACCTAGACAGATACAGCCTCCGGATCCATTCCCAATACCTAATTATAGTTTTTTCAAAGTTGAAGATGCTAATGTTTATGTGAGTCACTTCTTTCTTAGAAAGTCACTACCTCTGTCAGGGCCCAACTTTATACATATCAGTCTAGTGTATTTCTGCATACAGTTTCACAAAATACACTCCCAAGACCACCGCATCCAAGCCAGGCACACCTCGTCAATGCCAGGGTTATTCAGCACGCAGTCTACAGCTTGTTCAGGCCTGAACAAGAGCCTCATTCATTACTCCTGCTCTCTCCAGGCTGGTGCATCCTGGTCTGGACACGTTCTTAGGGCTGCAGACTGGGTCGTTTTCCTAACAAGCCCTTAGGCTAGCTAAGTTTAACCTGAATGCTGAAAATTCAGGAGTATAAACTAAGAGGAGAGGCAAAGAGCAAATGGGGTCGGGGGTTCCCACACTGGCTTGTGGAATAAGGGTCCAGAGGAAGGTGACTGGAGGCAGGCTTCCCGCTGAAACGAAGCTATGATCCTGGTTTTTGCATTAGCTAAAGAAAGTGGTCAGCTGTCGTCAGTTGATGATGTAATATAAATCATAGGCAGTGGGAACTGCCTGGCCTTTGGAATCTTCCAGAAGAGAGTTTAAACCCTGGTCCTACAAGCTTAGCTCCTACCACGTAGCAGATGAGGCGTTTCACCTCTCAGAGGATCCATTCTTTCCAGCCATGACACTGTCATAATACTTAACTCCCAGGATTAAGAGTAGGATAAATGACATGTGTATAAAGCTCCCGGTGCAGTTCCTAGCATGTGACAGGTGACCAAAAACTAGTACCTTTTTAATTTTATTGTAAGAATGGACTATAAATCATGAAAACAATTGCACTACGTGAATGTGTGTATATGTGGGTGGCTATTACATACCTTTTTAGAGCAAGTTTGAAAAATGAATTCCAACTACACAGAATTAACAGAATACATTCTCCCTTAAAAAAAAAAAAATAGAATATTACAGGGGCACCTGGTGGCTCACTTGGTTAAGCGGCTACCTTCAGCTCAGCTCATGATCCCAGGATCCTGGGATCAAATCCCACATCAGGCTCCCTGCTCAACAGAGAGCCTGCTTCTCCCTCTCCCTGCTGCTCTGCTTACTTGTGCTCTCTCTGTATCCAATAAATAAATAAAATATTTTTTAAAAATAGAGTATTATTGATGAAGAAATTACTTTGATCACTCTCCACTACCCCAAATTCTGTTTTCCTTCTTACCTCAGTATCATGAGATTTTTTAAAAATTTAAACATAAATGTGTGTAAAAGTATATTAAGTTCTTAAGTTTCTAAAAAGCTTTTTTTAAAGATTTTGTTTATTTGACAGAGAGAGAGAAATCACAAGTATGCAGAGAGGCAGGCAGAGAGAGAGAGGGGAGAAAGCAGGTTCCCTGCGGAGCAGCGAGTCCGACGCGGAGCTCTATCCCAGGACCCTGGGATCACGACCCAAGCCGAAGGCAAAGGCTTTAACCCACTGAGCCACCCAGGCGCCCCAAGTTTCTAAAAAGCTTTGACATCAGTCATTAAATGGTATGATACTACATATACCAAAGTAATAGTATTTTTGTTTGTTTATTGAGCATTGTTCTGAGAACAGGCCATGACATTATACTGACATCTAGTACATTCCTTTAAACTGTTTTATTGGGGCACTCCAATTTGCGAACATAACTCATTTTATTTATCTATCCTGGGTGGATAGGTTTTCATTTTTAGATGGCTTTCAATGACTCACTATGAAAAATAATGTTATGAACAAACTTGGCACAAGTATAAAATTTTGTCAAGGGACTCTGCCAGAGGTAGAACTCCTGGGTATAAATATTTTTAATTTTACTGGCTATTGGCAAACTGCTCTCGAAAGCGATCACAACAATTTATGTTTGTGCTACAGTTGGTAAGAGCTCCTGCTTCCCCAGCTCCTTGCCAGCTTGCTTCTTCATGTTGTTGATGGTTTTGAAGCTTTTCAGTTTGATGTAGTCCCACTTGGTTTGCTTTGCTTTCCTTGCCTTTGCTTTTGGTGTCAGATCCAAAAAAAAAAAAAAATCATTGCTAAGACCTCACCAACTTTTGATATTATCTATTGTCTAAATTTTTGCCAGGCTAGTTAATGAGAACTATGTAATCTTACTTCGCCTTTTCCTGTATGTTCTAGATAGGAATCCTTTGTTATTTAGGTTGCAAATCCACTCTCCTAGTCAGCCACTTATCTTTTAACATCTTAATGAAGTCTTTGTGGATTAGAAGATTTTATAATCTGAGGTAGGCACATTTGCAAAATGTTTCTTAACTGTTTCTGGTTTTTTGTGGATAATACTTTCTTCCTTGCCAATCATAAAGATATTTTTTATATTGAGTAGTTTTAATTTTGCTTTCCTTTGAGGGCTGAAATGCAGTTAGATTTGCTTTTTGTAGGGATAGAACTGATTTTTCCTCGTATGAAAGCGGTTGTTGTGAAACTACCTGCTGAGTCGTCCATCCTTTCTGCCCTCCCATTCTTACACCAGGAGAATCCACAGGCATCTGAATCTCTCCCTGGCTTCTCTGTTGCAGTTCATTAATCCATTTGTCTATTCCTGCATCAATTTCTCATGATTTCTCTTAGCTTTGTGATAAATTTTGATATCTGCTAGGGCAAGTACAGCTCATCTGAGTTCCTTTCGGAATGGTTTTAGTTTTGCATATTTAGTGTTCCATGCAAATTATGGTTCAGCTTGTCAACTTCTACAAAGACTCTGATGGGGATATTGATTAGGACTGCATTTGCTTTACGTTTTAATTGGGGAAAGAGCAATATCTTTGATAATGTGTTTTTCGGTCAATGACCATGGTGTGTCACCATTTATTAAGGTCTTATTTACTGTCCATCAATAACATTTCATAATTTTCGCTATAAGTGTAGTCTATTTTTTTTGCTAAATTTACTCCATCATGGCCTTGTCTTTCTTGCTATTGTAGTTGAGGTTTTTCTAACTGGTAATTGCTCAGATATATAGAAGCCAATGGTTTTTAACTGCTAATATCAGACTCACTTACAGACTAATTCATATCCTTCCAACAACTTACCATTCATTATCGTGTTTTCCACATTATCTGTAAATAACCACAGCTTTCTTTGCTTTTTAATGAGGATACATCTTGTTTTTGACACAACTGGAATGTTAACCATGACAGCCAGCAACCTCATCAAACTCCTGGTTTTACTTGCGATGTTTATGATGTTTCACAATTAATTATAATCTTTGCTAGATATTTACAGTAAATAACTTTCATCAGGCTGAGGAAAGGTTTTCCTATACCTGGTAAACTATTAACTGAGTGTGTGTGTCTGTGTGTGTGTGTGTGTGTGTGTGTGTGTGAATCATGTACAGCATTGGATTTTGAATTTCTGATTAGTTCTTTCTTTTAGCTGCTTGTAATTTGTTTTCCTGGGTGTAATACTTTCCCTAATCTTTCCAGTAATAGTGTTAAGTTCATTTTACCCATCCTGTTCTTAATGCTTTACTAGATCTGTTTTTTCAGACTAACTTCTTTGTTTTGCATCCCTTTTATTGGGTCTCTCATTTTCTCAGTCTCTCATTCTTAGCTTTGAGCTTATTTCTCTTCTATGATTCATGCATGTGGTCAGCTGCCTCTGTATGTGATGTCCTTCTAGAGGGAAAAGCAGAGTCCACTGTGCAGATTGGGTTTCATAAAGCTTTAAACAAGTGAGGAGGAAGGGCAGGACACTCCTGGTGGGACATCTTGACACCTGGTCTGGGCTTAAGAAGTTCTTGTTCTCCGTGTCATTAAGGGCTGGGCTTTCTGTCCCAAGGAAACAGATACTCTTGTCATAGCTTCCTAGCCCTAAAATAAAGTGTATATGCGTGTGTGTGTGTGTGTGTGAGAGAGAGAGAGAGAGAGAGAGAGAGTTTCTAAGAGTTCATCAGCCAAGTTGTTTTTAATACAATAACCCAAACAAGCATTGGCTTGATTGTCCTTGGCCTTCCTCACTTCTGGTTTCCACCACTTACTGGCTTGAAGCATATCTGGTATTCTACTCACTCACTGTGGTATCCCTCTGCCTTGGACTTCTGCACAGATTTGGGACAACTGTTTATATCTTTAAGATCAGAATCCATTTGTTTTTTGTTGTTGTTGTTGTTGTTGTTTTTAATTTTTTATAAACATATATTTTTATCCCCGGAGTACAGGTCTATGAATCGCCAGATTTACATACTTCACAGCATTCACCATAGCACATACCCTCCCCAATGTCCATAACCCCACCCCTCATCTACCAACCCCCCTCCCCCCAGCAACCCTCAGTTTGTTTTGTGAGATTAAGAGTCACTTATGGTTTGTCTCCCTCCCGATCCCATCTTGTTTCATTTATCCTTCTCTGACCCCCTTAACCCCCCATGTTGCATCTCCACTTCCTCATATCAGGGAGAGCATATGATAGTTGTCTTTCTCCCAGAATCCATTTGTTTTAAGTAATTGAGGGACTCATCAAAACTTTTGAAAATTTTTCTGCTTTTATTGGGGTGACTGTGACTATGTATTTGTTTACATATATATTTAGGTAAAACATAGAAGTATATATTAAGATATATATTATACATGCACATATATATACAAATATGTACACATCTAAGGTTTCATTTCTAGAGTTTGTTGTGGTGTGTCATAGTTTGGTATGTGCTCAGTCTACTCTTTTGAAATCACAGCATCCTATCTTTAAATCAGAAGTATTTTCCTACTGGAGACTTTTCTTAAACTTGAACCTAATGTTTTGAGTTACCAAGACACATTAATCGTGTAAGCTGGAAGAGTAGCATCAAATATAGTTTGATCTTATAATGGCCTTCTTTCTTATCTAAATATGGGTGGTAGAAGTTGACCAATATAAAAGTTATTTGCAAATCACAAATCACTGCATTGCAGCTCACTGACTCCACTGATTACTTTTGTGAACTTGAATAAATTATTCAATATCTCTGAGCTTTGGCTGGGTTTGTACACGAAAATAGCTTTAATTGGTTAAACCCTGTGTGTGTAAATGGTCACTCTTAGCATAACCCCATTATCTTGGATTTCTCATCTGTCACACCTGAATTTTTAAGTTCATATATTGTCAACACGTTTTGACGACTTACACAGAAATATACTTGATGGGGGGCACCTGGGTGGCCCAGTGGGTTAAGCTTCTGCCTTCAGCTCAGGTCATGGTCTCAGGGTCCTGGGATCAAGCCCCGCATCAGGCTCTCTACTCAGCGGGGAACCTGCTTCCTTCTCTCTCTCTCTGCCTCTCTGCCTACTTGTGATCTCTCTCTCTGTCAAATGAATAAATAAAATCTTAAAAAAAAAAAAGAAATATACTTGATGGAGATATCTCCATGTTACTGCAGAAATTTGATGACACAACATTTCAAATATATACTTCACATTGAGAGAAAGTCTAGTGCTGTAGTTTTTAATATAGAGTTTTAGAGTAAGGCAGTTATGGGCTCTACTTAACTTCCTTTTTTCCTGTGCCCTTTATTGAAGCAATCACAGCTCCATGGCAGGAATATGCAATGTGTGGATTCCTTGACACTGTTCTTTCTGCAATAACTTCAACTGGAGTTAACGATTAGGAGAACATCTCTGGATCTCATTAAAATCCTGTGTTTGAAGAGATGGTACAACTGATTAAGAATGTCTCAAAGAAGGCTACTAGAATATCCTGACAGGAAGAAATTTCTGGATTCCCATTGCTCAACATGTCAATCTTTTATTGACTCTATCATTCAGTCTTATTAAATTGCTAGTGCAGCTTCACAGCTCTCTATCCAGATTTACTGGGGATTTTACCAGACTAAATATAGATATAGATATATAAATATATATTTACCAGACAAAAGATATAGATATAGATATAGATCTATCCTTAATCCCCGGTCTGGAAACACCAGTTCTTTTTTGTGGGTTATTCTGTGGTACTACCGGGCAGAGACTTGATGTCTGTTAGAGTCATGAGGCCCGGATATAATGAAGTCCACATGGCCACATCATGTTGCTGAACCACAAACTCCTTTTCCAAGGCAAGGGGATCTCAAACACATTGCCTTCCCACTGCTGTCATTGTGGGAGTGTTGTTTATTTGTTATTTTGGTTTGTTTTGAATGTTGGTTTATTGGCCATTCTAAAAATTTCCAGAAATACAATGTCAGGAAACAAGAATTTACTCTTTGCAAACAGCAAAATGTCTAGGATATTCTATAGGTAGACTGGAGACAGGTGGTAAGACCAGATAATTGTTCAGGTTTCTGCCAGAACTGAAAAACTTAAAATTCTATAGCAAAGTAAAACAAATCTCAGAAATGGAACATCCCTTTAATGAGTTGATGGTCATAACAGTGAGAAGGGAAAGGGTGTTGTATATGACCGGACTTTTGTTCTTTGTTACTTCTTGTAGTTTCTAGACAATAAAATTCGAAGGTGATTTGGCACTGAACACTATATAAATACGAATCAGTTTATTGAAAACTGGCCTTTTTGGGTCATTTTTACTGCTCTTCTGTGTATGGATTTGATATTTTTAAAAAAGAAATTGTGCTTTGTTGTCCCCCTAATATATGAAGGTTATTTTCCAAATATTACTGCCTATCATATTCATTCAGGGCTACTGAATATAGGCATTCCCTAACACAGAGAAATTTAGAGCTCCAGAGGCCCTATGCTTTATTTTATATCACCAGTGGCAAAATCATGACCTTTTGACCCTATTAATGGAACTTGTCAATCAAAGCAAAAATGAAAAATATCTGTTATGAATCACCAGGCACCTAATCTTGAAATCTAGAGAACTGAGTTCCAATGAACTGAAATTAAGATATAGTGACAAATGATCCACAGATTCAGCCCAGCACCTAAATGGTCTCCACTGCTCACTGGAAAGCTGTGTGGCTCCTTGAAATGGTGGCAAGAACATGGGACTTGGATAAGTCATACTACCCACTGGCTATATAACCTCCTCAGAGGAAACCCAGCTGAACCTCCTGAATTAAACCATTTCCTCTCTTAACAGCTCCATGACGATTCTTGTATCAGTTGAAAATAGATGTGAAATCACTTCATAATTGATGATTAAAATTGCCTCATATTTGCCTCACCAGGAGCTTTGAGAGCAATTCAGAAAGTATATGCCTCCCCAGTATCAGAGCATGCTGAACCACCCTGGGTACCCAAGGAGCTGAACAGGCAGGCTCTGAGATGATGGGAATGTTGTCTGGGAACTGGAAGAATCCAGCACAGGTGACAGACCACAAGGCCGTTTTGTCCCTCAGCAAAAAATGTTCACTGTCCCTGTACCACCAAGGTGATGGGACTTCTGTTTGTCCTATTTCTACTATGACTTCATTCCTCACCAACCGAGCACCCTCTCATCCCTGGCTCTTTGATTGTAATTACTCATAGTTTCTTCCTACTCAGAAACTGATCCAAGCATGACCCTACCCTATGCATCTTTTCAGCTTCTACTACTACAACCAATGGAACAACTATTTCTTAGCTCGCAAATAGCCAAGAAAGAGAATGTGTTAAATGTTTCATTTCCTCATTGCAGAAAACCATCTTCTGAGCATAATATTCAGCAGGTTCTTAGCCTTGGATATGGATGCAGACAGAAAATTGATCTTGTGATGGTTACATAATGGTGTTTTGTTTCCTTATCAGCCATTAGTTGAGCAACCCAGGACAGAGCTTGAAACTTTATTTTTGAAGGCACTTAACACTGCAAGAGGTGACCATCCATCTCCTTTGTCTTTACATTTCTGAGCCCCTTGACATCTCTCAAACACAGCAGCAACCAAGTCACATAGAGTACTGCCTTCAAGAGGGACATGTCTGAGGCATGTTTAAAATCATAGACAAGGGGTGTGCCTGGGTGGCTCAGTCAGTTAAACATCTGCCTTTGGCACAGGTCATGATCCCAGGGTCCTGGGATTAAGCCCCGTGTCTCCCTCTCCTTCCTACTTGTCTTCTCTCTTGCTATCTTTGTCTCTCTCCATCTCTCAAATAAACAAAATCTTTTATAATACAAAAATACATATAATATAAATATTGTAAGTCATTTTTATAAGATTTTATTTATTTATTTGATAGAGAGTGAGCCAGAGAAAGCACAAACAGGGTAAAGGGCAGAGGGAGAAGTAGACTGCCCACTGAGAAAGGAGCCTTATGTTGGACTCAATCCTGGGACTCTGGGACCATGACCTGAGCCAAAGGGAGGTGCTTAACCAACTGAGCCACCCAGGTGCCCAATAAATAAAATCTTTAAAAAATAAAATAAAATCACAGGCAAAACTTCATTTGTCACTGCAAACCATGGGCTCTTGGCATCCATGGAGAGATGTGAACTGCAGTAAACACATTCTCAGGCCACAATCAAATGCCAACTATCCAACATACCCTGAAAGGTTGTTATGTGCAACCCCAAATCCTGGTGCTCGGATGCAAAGATCACTTGTTCTCTCAAGTATTTTTCTATTAATAAAGGTTGATAGTAAGGCTAGACTAAGAGAGGATAACAAGAAAAAAAGGACTCCTGATAAGAAGGCCCACTGTGGGTCCCACAGAATGGAACTCAAAGTCCACTCAACACCCACAGCTTCTCTAGAGACCAAGGCAACTTGTCTCTGCCACAGCAGCCTCAGGGCATGGATCCTACCCCATGCTCTGCCACTGATATTTCCACCACTCCATTCCTATTTCCTTTTCAGTAGTGCTTCTCAATTCTTCTCTTTCTGCTGCTTACCATATGATTCATTCATATCTTGACTATTTTTCATTTGAGGCTGCTTCATAGGTCAGTGAACAGTTTATGGGTAGCTTGTCCTGGGATGGGTCATTAACACTTAGTCCAGTAGCTGGGGCTGGGGCAGTATAGCAGTGGGAAGAGAGCTGTCTGATTGGGAGTCTAGGGCTGCTTTCTTGACAAGGAAGTGATCATGGCAATGTCCCTTAGAAATTGGCAAGCCCGTGGCCTGGTCCACCGACCACCATCTCACTCCTGGACTACAGTGCATGGTCTTTTACTTCATCACCCCAGCCCACAACCTTCCTCACATAGAAGGGGGGTGTAACACACTTAAAACTCAACTCAAGTCATGTTCCTTCTCTGTTAAAAACAGTCCATTCTGAATGGAACCTAAACATCCATGTCTTCAAGGTCCCACATCTATTCCTAGAATACTTCCTCACTCTGCCCCTCCCCCCGACTGCTCCAGCCACACCAGCCACTTGTCCTCTCCTCCCTCGGGGCTTCAGGGCCCTTCCCTCTCTTACCTTGACATGTTCCTCTCTCAGGCATCCGTGTGCTCTCTCCCTCCCTTATCTCCCTCAGGGCTCTTCTCAGAACTTTCATCTAAATTATGTCCCTTCATCCTATCCCTATCACCTTGACCTCCTTACACATATTGTATTATCTACTTACTGGATTATTGGCTGCCTTCTCCACTAGAATTTAAACTCCATGATGACAAGGAATTTATTGGTTTGATGTACTCTCATATCCTAGTATCTACAACAATGCTTGACACATGGTAAGTTCTCAGTAATATTTGTCAAATAAATGTATGAATGAATGAAATAAAAAGCAATACAGACATAGAAGGATTGTGACTGACATGTCCTGAACAAGGCTGCTGGAGGATATGGATGAGTAATTTTAACTGTAGTGATAAGTTCTAAGATTTGGGCAAGCAAAGTGTCTGCCATGTATTCTTTGGGTGATTGGGAAAGACCTGACTCTTTTTAAGACCTGAAGTCTAGAAAAAAGGCATTTTAGTTGGGAGCATGTACACATATCAGAAGGAAAGAGAAAGCCTGGACATTTAGAGGAACGCTTTGTCATGACACTTTCATCTGCAGATAACAGGAAACCTAAACTTGGATTGCCTAAGCAATAGGCAATGCATCATCCCACCTGGAAGGATGCTCATCAATTGGGCATACCCAGGAGCAGGGCATCAGGCCTCCAGCAATGTTTTCCAGCAGATCTCATGGCTCTGCACTCTTCTCTTTTGTAGTTTCAGCCTTATACTTATAGTAAAATGGCTGCACAGGTCCAGACATCATTTCCAGCCACAGCAATGCCCATGAGCAGAAAACAACTGTCTTTCCTTTGGGTCTATGCTTTAGACAAGGAAATATTTCCTAAAATATCATCAGCAGACTTCCTCTCACACCCCATTGGCCACAACTGGGTCATTTAGTCTTTCCTAGGTGACCATTAGAAAAGATAATTCAGAACTCTCATGACTGGCTTTGACAAATTACCCACGGCAAAGATCTTTGGAGAGTCAATCATCATTACTCAGGGTTTTGGGGGAAGGAAAGGAAAGAAGTGTAAAGATGGCAAGGGTTTGAAAACTAGTCTTTGATGTCTTGCTGTGGAGTCTGAACTTCACCATGAAGGCTACTAATAAAATAGGATAAGTTTTAAGCAACAGAGTGGTAGGATCGGTTTCCCAATGTATAGATGACTAAATGGCATTGTGGAGAATGGGTTCGAGGAAGAACAACTCAAGGACAGGGAAAGCAGTTGGGACCACAGGGGCAATGCAAATGAGAATCACAGAGCTCACACAAAGGTAATGGCAGTAAAGAGGAGTCAGGGAAACTTACGGAGGTAATAGCATGCTGGGACCATTCAGCAGAGTCTAGTGACTAAGCGGATGCTGTAACTGAGGCACAGGGAGATTTAAGGATGAGCTGAGGTTTTTGGCTTGAGCAACTGGGTGGAGAGTGAAAAAATCCACAGACATAGGAAATAAAGGGGAAAGAGATTTGATGAGGATGTAACGATTATGGCGTTTGATGTTCTCAGCTAAAGATATATAAAAGGGAGCTGCCAAGAAGCATCTGGAGTTGAAAAAGAGGCCTGAGTACATGTTTCTGTCCTTATCATGGACAAGTGACAGTCACAGGGCTGGAGGTGGGTGGGACATAGTGCATCAGGAGAAGTCCCGCCCCTCAAGGGGCTGTCAATGTCATTGATTACATTAGGAAATAATCAGATAAATTCCACGGGCCGTGCTTAGGAGAAAAATCTTTCTTTGAGTTGTGGCAGCCAGCTCGTTTTAGTGGGAATTTTAAGTGGAGTTTTGAGCAGTAAAACAGAGAAAGTAGAACAGAGAAAGGCTCTGTTAAGCAAGAGGACTAGCAATAACCCACACATGGAATTAATAAAAACCCCATAGTACAGGCACTAGAACCTGCAAAAGCCTGGATAGATGCTCATGACATTTTGATGAAAGAGTGAATATATTTTTGCAAATACTTAGTAAGCAAGAAGGAGGACTTTAAGATATTGGATTTTTTTTTTTTTTTAGTGATTGAAAGGACAAACATAAAAAATCAGTGCAGGATTTGATTGCATTGAGAGGAGTGAAAGAAAATGTCATTTTTAGATGTGTTGATACTGAGAAGGTGGGACATTCAGCAGACAGACTGGAAATGTAGGAGGAATATCAGCCAGAGATGGAGATCTGGGGGCTTGTGTACACATCTGGTTGTGAAGTATGAGTCACCGAGACGACAAAGGTGCCCCCTGGAATTGTGCAGTGCTGCAGTGCACATTATAAGTGTTTAAGTTATGATTATTGAAGGCTTTCTTCTTTCTCAAATGGACTTGAGCAAACGGTCAGTACGATAAAAATCCACCTGAATCCAATATCCTATGAATTTCCCTAACAAGGTTTTATTAAAATATTTAAGCATTTGTTTACTTATGTATCTGAGAGAGAGACAGACTGAGATTAAGCAGGGGAGGGGAAGGGGGAAAGGGAGAGAGAGAATCCTAAGCAGGCTCCATGCGCAGCAGTAGAGCCCGACTCGTGGCTCGATCTCACGACCCTGAGACCATGACCTGAGCCGAAATCAAAAGTCAAAAGTCGGGTATATAACTGACTGAGTCACCCAGACACCCCTTAAGTCTTTCTTACATGAGAGAGACAGAATCAGGGACAGAGAAGAGAGGAGAAAAGATACTGTAAAAGTAAAAAACCAGAAAAAAAAGAAGTAACTATTAATGTGGACGAATATGCGAGTGGATATACACTGCATCAATCTTCCAGGAAAAGAAGAATATTTTAATTCCATACATGGGGAGATTAAACTGCATAAGAATCATCTCTAACAGGGGAAAAAAACATCTGGAAACTCGGAATATGCAGCTCTTTCGAGCTACCACTAGCCAATACCTTGGGCAATTATGTGCTTAATAAAAGCTTTTGACAATGACACTGGAGGGCATGTGTCATGCCTGTTCAACCCACGCAGTCCATAGGCAAGTAGATAACTCAATGCTTAAGTGAGGAGGAAAGGAATAAGAAGATAAGAAGAAGTATGTGCTTAAGAGAATCAGGATTTAATTACTTGCTGCGTATTTTTCATGTCTAATGGGCACGTATATACTACATACGAATACACACAAAAACATACTTCCTTGATTTAGTTTAACAGCTGAGCATTCAGCTATGACTTATAAGGTAGTAGAGATTGTCAATGACTCTCAGAGAAAGCTCCATTTATAATGAACAAAAGAAATTTTTTTCCTACGAACCATTACAATAACGGAGACTAAAAGCTATTAGAGAGTTATATGAGGTTGAATCCTAATCAATAGTTTTTTTGTTTTGTTTTGTTTTGAGAGAGAGAGAGTGTGCGAGTGGGGACTGGGGAGGGCTGGAGGGAGAAGAGAAACCCAAGAGGCTCTGCATGAAGCCCAGCTCTTGGGCTTGATGTCATGACCCTGAGATCGTGACCTGAGCTGAAATCAAGAGTTGGATGCTCAGCTGACAGAGCCACCCAGGTGCTCCTAATCAATAATTCTTATATTGACAATCCTAAAGACTTACAACAGAAAACTGGAAGATCTTGTGGCATGCTGTGTTCTTTATCAGACTACACATGTTTAATGTAAATAACTACATGCATCACAAATGCAAACAAACACATATGGAGATGTTGAAAGTCTTGCAAGATATAATGAAGTTAAATATGTTGAAGAGAAAATACTGATGCAGATATTGTATGAGTAGATGCAGATATTAAGTAGTAGAAAACCTTATTTATACAGACTGTGGGTTCTAAGAGATCAGGAACCATGTCTGTTTATATAGCACTGTACTAACGCATGACACAGAACCTGGTATAAGATGAGCAATTAACAAATACATTAATGAATTTGGTAGTGGTTGTTCTAGGAGCTATGGTAATACCAAGCAAAATGTTGCGGGGCGGGGGGTGTGGGTTAAATTTTTAAAAAACTTAAATGTGAGAATAAGAAAAATGTACCACTCACACTGAGAAGTTTATTCATTCATTTATCACTCATTCATACTTCATTCTGAGAAGTTTTTAAGAAGTCTTTTAAAAAACACAAAACAAGAAAATATATGTGTAGAAATCAGGATGAACAAAATGGAAATAGGATCATAGAAGAAAAGGTAGAGGATAGAATGTGTATAAAGTACACGCCTGGAATCCTTCTGGCACTTGCCATAATTGCAAATGGGATTTTTGTCTTAAAGGACAAAGGTGAGAGAAATGGCCACATAAAACCCACAGTGCCTCCGTCATAAGCTATAGTAGGTCACCATTCAGCTTTTACTCTGACTTACTGGGCAAATACATTATTTAATACTTAACTTCCTGGGGGGGAAATGCAAAAAAAAAAAAATGCATTACAGAGATGATCTAAGTTATTTTCTTTCAAAGCAAAACAGTTAAATAAAATCTTGGTGCTTTCCTATTGGTTCCTGTTTGGTTCTCCAAATGAATAATAAGTGAATTTTTTTTTAATTTTTTATTTTTTATAAACATATAATATATTTTTAACCCCAGAGGTATAGGTCTGTGAATCGCCAGGTTTACACAGTTCACAGAATAAGTGAATTTTTTAAATGAAGCTTAACGTTCTACAGTGTTCAACGATTATAACAGAGGAAAATATAGAGGGAGCAATTCAGATGGCTGTGTGTTTATTTATATATAAAATTCATGCAGTAGAAAGAAGAACTATTGGCATAATTAACGTGTATATTTCCTTGGCCAATGTGCACTCGTATTCTACCCTGAAAAGTCATGTACAGGGTTTATAAATGGTCACAGTGAAAAGAACTACAAATGATAACAAGGAAGAATGGTGGCTTGGGATTTCATTACTTCCGCTGCCATTTAGACTTGAATATGTGCACAGTGTCAGCCCACAAAGCGGTAAAGACGATGAGGGCAGGAGAGACTAAGTCCCTTGGGCCTGGCAGAGGAAGTCAGATCGTGGTCAGAACGGTGAGGGGCGGGAGCGCCTGGGTGGCTCAGTGGGTTAAGCATCTGCCTTTGGCTCAAATCCTGATCTCAGGGTCCTGGGACTGAGCCCCACGTGGGCTCCTTGCTCATCAGGGAACCTGCTTCTCCCTCCCCCTCTGCGCCCCCACTCAAGTGTGTGCATTTGCTTTCTCAAATAAATAAATAAAATCTTTAAGGAAAAAAGAGAGATTGAGAGAGGTGAGGGGCGAAATTCCCTTCCAAAAGCAGCTTTGGGGTTGTATTCCTCAGTCGTGAGTCCATCGTCTGGGGGACCAATGTGACAAAATGCAAAATCTGGGAGGCATGTTTTTTTTTAAGATTTTATTTATTTATTTGACAGACAGAGATCACAAGCAGGCAGAGAGGCAGGCAGAGAGAGAGGAAGGGAAGCAGGCTCCCCGCTAGGCAGAGAGCCAATACGGGACTTGATCCCAGGACCCTGAGATCATGACCTGATCTGAAGGCAGAGGCTTAACCCACTGAGCCACCCAGGCGCTCTGGGAGGCATGTTTTATTTTCTGTACCCGACATCTGGATTCATATGTGGGGCCGCATTTCTCTGTTCTGAAGGACAGTGACCCAATTGATGATAGGGCCAACTATGTAACCTGGGAGGTGAATTTAGCTCCTAGGGACTTTAAAAAAGAAAAATAATGAATGGAATTCTCACTGAAAGCTTGTCTTCTTTCCCTGTTCTCCCTTCTTCATTCAAATTTAGACTTGATTATGTTTCTTTAAATGTAAGATTTTCTCCAGGTTTGACTCCAAAACTTAACTATTTTATTTTATTATTTTTAAGAATTTTACTTTTAAGTAATCTCTACATCCAATGTGGGACTTGAACTTAAAACCCCGAGATCAAGAGTGGTACACTCTACCAACTGAGCCAGCCAGGTGCCCCTCAACTATCTACTTGAAGTAAACAAGCATTCAAGGAATTTCTCACACATTTCTCAGTCATTTCTTTAAGCTCTTTGATCTTAATTTGAAGGTAACATCTGCAACTCAAGTTAGGAACTTGTATGAACATAAGATATATCTCTATAATTTAACTGTCTGATACAAAAACACTCCAGGAGAAAAATATACTTTTTTTTTTGTATACCTTGCTTTCATTTATTACCTGCTTAAATAGTGCCACAGACTATACTAACTATATTATATGGATTGTTTCATTTTTATCCCCACAAAAAAAAAACCCTATGAGATGATTATTATTGTTCTATCCACTTACACAGAGATGAAGAAACAGAGAGGCTATATCAATCATAAACTTTCTCAAGTTTGCACATTAAGGTGCATATCAGAATCTGAACTCAGTCAGCCTGATTCCTGACCCATATTCTTAACCACCAAGTTATAGCTTTTACATGGCATTTCAGCCTTTCTAGAGTACACAAAAAGCATAGCCCTGGAAGTGAAAGGAGCTTCCTTAATGCACTGATACAGTAAAGAGCAACCGACTTTGAATTAGGACTCAAGATACACAGGTTCCCTTCATGATACTAGCTATGTGACCTTATTAAGTCAGCTCACCAGTCTGTCCTTCTGCTAAAAAATATCGGGGCTCTTCAGCAGGGAGCCTGCTTCCCCGACCCCCACCTCTCTCTGCCTGCTTCTCTGCCTACTTGCGATCTCTCTCTCTCTCTGTCAGATAAATAAATAAAGTCTTTAAAAAAAAAATGTCAGGGCTCAAAAAGACCTAGTTGAATCAAGCTGATGCTTAAGTCCTTTCAGGTTTGGTCATTCTGTGTTTTCTAACGAGATGCCTGTCATCACCTCAAACATCTTTGGTCGGAGAGAGGATCCGATGTCCACGGAAGGATGTGTGGGGCAGGCTGGTGAGGCTCCGTGCCTTGGCCAAAGGACAGTGGGTGACAGCTGGACACTAGTAAAGAGAAGGTGAGTAAATCCAAATCCATTTCCTGAATCAAGGCCCAAACTTGGAATTCTGTGGACTGGGTATTATTTTTAAACACCGTTCAATGTTACATTCTCAAGAAAAGCTTATTTAGGTTGTTTCTTCCATGCCTAAAATAGGACCTGACACATAATGGAGGGTCAGCGATAACTTTTAAGCCAACAATGTGGAAAGAAAATCCTTTTGATTAGTCCATGTTCCCTGGAAAACAGAAGCTAGTTGCTGAGTGACTCGTTTTCCATGTTGTTGCTCAGTTAAGTGTGGAGAGGAAGCCTCTCGTCAGAGAGCTCGCTTGTGACTTCTGGGGGAACAGCCAAATCTCATTCCTTTTTCTCCTGAAGAGTCTTTCCTTGCCCTTGTACGATTGTCTCTAAGCACACTAGTAAAGAGCTTTATCTTTCCTTTCTCTCCGGCAGATTGTGTGTGTGTGTGGGAGTGAGAGAGAGAGCGAGAGAGACTATACATTTATACATATAATAATAAGATGATATCACCCTCCCCATTACATCTCTCTGTAAATGACATATTGAATTGGACAGAAATTCAAATCATGACATTTCTGTAGCAAGGCATCACGAATTCCACATTACAAGTAATAATAACATCAGGAACAATGATCACGGTGACCAGCAGGATCATTTTAACGTACCACTTGGCACATATCATCGTGTCCCTTCTGACATCTCACTTTCAATGTGGCTCACAAAGAATCAGTTTAATCAGCCAATGGGAAAAAAACCAGTATTTTGTTGTGGCAAAACACTTATTTTCAAGCAAGATTTCACCCCCTTAATTATTCCCGGTAAAGAGAAGAGCATAGCACAGATGAAGACACGGAGGCTGAGAGGGGTAATAGATTGAGGTCACACATTAAGTCAGGGGAAATGGCAAAAATAGAAACAGGGTTTTTCTGAGTCACAGCCCAGTGTTCCAGTCAGTGACAGACCCAGGCCTGATATACAAGTTCACATTAGCTTACAAAATAACCACAGGCACATTTCTCCTGAAACCAGGCCATGCACTCAGTGCGTGCCCTGATGCATGTGTAAATTAATTTTTGGCAGCAGGAGGTCCTGGTACATTTCAGCTCCAGCACAGGACTGATTAAAACAAACAGATACACATCAATTTTTTTTTTTTTTTCAAGTGAGAGAGTCCGAGCTCTAGGACAAGCCCTAACAATTGCTTGGGTTTTTGAGTAACTTATAATAAGAGAAAAACCCAGCAAAACGTTTTATTTGCAATATTTTATGTGTAACTCCCTCTCCATCCAGAAACCTCTCTTTTGCACGTAGTAAACACTCCATCAGCCGTAGGACTATTTTTTTCAACCTATTTAGGTATACATTAGATACAATGCCATTTCTTATGCCATGTGGAAGAATTGCAAGAATTCTCAGTGTTGTCTGATGCCCCAAGCCAGAAAGAATAGCTCCTTCGTTAAATGAAGGAGTTTGGAAAATTAGTGTTCCGCTTGTAAGCACAAAGGAAGCAAGTGAAATGACTATACATGAGCTCTTTGAAATTTCTAGAGTTTTATTTTTATGATTGTTTTGTACTCTTTCCCACAATATCAGCTATAGAGCCCCATAGCCTAATAAACATTAATTGCACAGATGAAGGGGAATAAATATTGTCTGGATAGACTAATGGATAGAGATATTTTAGAGATAGGAACTAGGAATACACTCTGTATCAAGTCTTAAAACCTAATCAAATCCTGCATACCCTGTGAACACCCAGTTACACCAGACTTTAGTAATAGCAAATTTATTAACTCATTTATTTAACAAACATATACAAGCCCCTGTTCTGTGCTAGGAAAAGCAGGGCCTGGAGAAAAAGAGTAAAATACATAGACTCCCCTTCAGAGGGCTCAGAGTCTAGGGCTGAGTAAACGGACACTACCATTTCAAATGAGAAGAGCTCAAAACGGGAGACGCACGACGTGCTACAAAGATTTCGAGAAGGGAAAGCTGGCCATGATAAGGGTTAGGGAAGTGGGAAAGAGACTGGGAAGCAAGGTGTCACTTGACCTGGCTTTGAATGAAGAATGGGAGGAACTGTTTAGGCTCAGAAAAGGAAAATAGGCTGTTCAAGGCTTATTGGGAGATTTCCAGCAACACGAGGAGGGAGAGAGCATAGAGCTTTGGGAGTTTAGGGTGAACTGATTGATTGTAGGATGCCCAGGTCCTGGTGGGGTGGGATACCACTAACATTTTAGTCTATGTGAATGGCTTTCCGTGGATTTGAATGACACATCAGCCTTTGTCATAGCGACGGCTTGAGAATTTTTGAGAAACAGAACAAAAGAATAGGCAACTACTAAGACAAAAAGGAGGAAGAGAAAAATCATGTCAATCAGATTTTTAAAAAGTTAATAGCCTTTATTTTTTCCCGAGATTTTATTTATTTATTTATTTATTTATTTATTTATTTATCGGAGAGGGAGAGCACAAGCAGGGGAGCAGCAGGCAGAGCAGGCAGAGGGAGAAGCAGACTCCCCACTGAGCAGGGAGCCTGATGTGGGGGTCCATCCCAGGACCCTGGGACTGTGACCTGAGCTGAAGGCAGATGCTTAACCAGCTGAGCCACCCAGGTGCCCTAATAGACTTAATTTTTTAGATCAGTTTTATTTTTATTTTTTTTTTTTTAAAGATTTTATTTATTTATTTGACAGAGAGAGAGATCACAAGTAGGCAGAGAGGCAGGCAGAGAGAGGGAGGCAGGCTCCCTGCTGAGCGGAGAGCCCGATGCAGGGCTCGATCCCAGGACCCTGAGATCATGACCTGGGCCGAAGGCAGAGGCTTAACCCACTGAGCCACCCAGGCACCCCTTTAGAGCAGTTTTAGATTCACAGCAAAACTACGTGGAAAGTACAAGAGTTCCACATACCCCCTCCCCACATATAGCCTCTTTTAACATCAACATCCTTCACTAGAGTGTTACATTTGTCACACTCAATGAAGCAACACTGACACATTATGATCACCCAATGCATATGATTTATGTTAGGACTTATTCTTTGTGTAGTGCATTGTAAGGGTTTGGACAAGTATATAATGACATACAGTACTATTGCCCTAAAACTTCTCTGTGTTCCACTTAACCATCTCTCCCTCTGTCCCCAACCCCTGCCAACCACTGATTTTTTTTTATAGGTTTTGTTTCTAGAATGCCATATAGTTGGAATCATACAGTGTGTAGCCTTTTCAGATTGGCTTCTTTTCTTTAGTATGATGCATTTGTTTCCTCCATGTCTTTTTGTGGCTTGATGGCCCATTTATTTTTGTCACTGAATAATATTACATTGTCTGGATGTACCAAAGTTGAATTTTCTTTTAATTTGGAGAGAGCAGAGAAGTGTGAGGAAGTTGGTCCCAATTCCACAAAGTAGGAGAAACTAATTATAATTACAAACATGCTATCAAATCTGATAAGCATACCTGTTGTCTGCCATACCCAGTTTTGTTATAAAACTAATGACCGAGGTAAAACCCCATGATCCACCTCACCTCCAGGCCCTTCTCCAGCTTGGCACAACACTCTCTGGATACCATCATTCCATCAGATAAAAAGACAGCTACTGTCTTGAGAAGCAACATTAGATTATGCCCATGAAAAGCTTGTGGGGGCTGAGTTTTAGGAAACAAGCTTCACAAATCAGCTTCACAAACATACCTTGGAAACATTTCCAACCATAATGAAACTGACTTTTCCTACATATCACAATTAACAGTAATTTTCAAATGGTATGTTGATCCGGGTAGGTGTATGGGACCAGATAGAAGGACCCAGCCACAGCAAGCAGCCCGCTATGGAAAACCTCTGGGCCAGAGACACCGGGGCAGGCAGATGAGGGACCCAGCAGAAGCTTCCTGCCAGTTTGGTCCAGGAAGTCTCTTTGTTGCATCAGGTCTGAGACTCTTCTTGCCCTCACCCCTCGGGGAAACCAGGGCAGGAAAGGAGTATCAGCAGGGGGATCCTACCATGCCCTTCTCCCACTGAGACACCCCTGGTGTCCCAGGCTGGGGACACCCTTTCTACCCCCTTAGACAATACCAGCCAAGACCTGTGAGAACCCCAATGGCATCTGGTACACCAAACAAATAAAAATAACACCACAAAGGTGCTAAAAATTAAACTGCCGTTGGAAAAACCTGCATGTTGAACCTAAGCGACCCAGACTCTCCTAACAAAATAGAAAATATGCCTAAGAGATGATAGAAAATTGCCTGTCATATTAAAAAACAAGAAAAATCACAACTTGAATGAAAAAAAAACAATTACCTAATGTAACACCTACATAGATCAAATGCTGGAATGCTCTGATAAGTATTTTAATACAATCATCGTAAAAAATGTTTCAGCAGTCAATTACAAATTCTCTTGAAATAAATGAGAAAAAAGATCTCCGCAAAGAAATAGAAGTTATAAAAGAGAGTGCAACGGAAATTATAGAACTGAAAAATAGAGTAACAGTATTTTAAAAGAAAATACTTTCTTGATGGGCTCAACGGTAGAGTGGAGATGACAGACGTTAGAATCAGTGAACTGGAGGGCAGAACAATAGAATTAAACCAATCTGAAAAAGAAAGAAAAGACATTAAAAAAAAAAAAGGAAAAAGAAAAACCAGAGTTTTAGGGACCTATGCGATAATAACAAAAGAACAAATAGTCATATCATCAGAGTACTGGAAAAAGACAGGGAGTGGCGTAGAAAGAATATTTGAAAAAAACAATGGTTGAAAACTTCAAATTTGGTAAAAGATAACAAACCTATACATTCAAGAAGCTGAGTGAAACCCAAACAGGATAAACACAAAGAAATTCATATCAAGGGGGACTTGGGTGGCTCAGTCACTTAAGCCTCCAACTCTTGATTTCAGCTCAGGTCATGATCTCAAGGTCTTGAGATCCAGCCCCACATCTGGCTCCATGCTGGGCATGAAGCTTGCTTGGGATTCTCTCTCCCCCTCTGCCCCTCCCACCCCAACTCACACATACTCTCTCTCTGTCTCTCAGAGAAAGAAGGAAAGAGAGAAAGAAAAGAAAAGAAAAGAAAAGAAAAGAAATAAGAAAAGAAAAATTCAAACCAAGACACACAGTAATCAAACCTTTGAAAATGAAAAATAAAAATCTTGAGATAAAAAATCTGGAGAGAAGTTGGAGCGCCTGTGTGGTTCAGTTGGTTAAGCATCTGCCTTCAGCTCAGGTCATGATCCAGGTGTCCCGGGATCGAGACCTCTGTTAGGTTCCCTGCTCAGCAGGGAGTGTACTTCTCCCTCTACCCTCCCCACCCCTGCTGTGTTCTCTCTCACTTGCTCTTTCTCTCAAATAAATAAAAATTTAAAAAAAAAAAAGAAGAAGAAAAGAAAATAGTTGTCCTATCTGTCACCAAAAACTGTTATTCCCTTTCCTTAGTGCATATAGGAGCAACAGTCTCCTAAGGGAAGAACGACTAGCCCCAAGGAAGAAATAGTTTCCTAAATCCACAATAAATTGGTTCAAAATGCTCTACCACTACCAAAAATCCTCTTTAAATTAAACATCTTGAGGACAAGAAAGGCAATTTGAGTGCTATTCTGTTGAGGTTAAATCATTATTGCCATTGACTCTCAAATTTCAATTTTGCACATTAGTTTATTTACATTTTTTATTTATATTTAATAATAGTACATTTATCTTTACATACAGTTTTTATTGCCTTATTTCACATAGCAACCTTCCCCTTAAGCTTCAGCTCTTAATCACTACCAATTTAAGTTTGAGGGATAACAGGTTACTGTGTATCAGAGGTTCACCTCACAAAATAATACCTGTTTGGGGATCAATAGTACAGTACATGGTGCATCAGCTAGCAGAAAGTTTTTTTTTTCCTTAATCACATCCATAAATCGTGTGTGGTGACATAGACAGAAATTAACTGCAGTTCTTTTGTGCTCTGCCCAAAATGTATGTGACATTGAACGCGAAAAAGGAATGCATCAGTTGAGTCTTGTATCTTTGAGTCCATCAAAGAATTGGGGCCTTTGTTTATCTACATTCTTTATCATCCTTAAAATAGGAAATGAGTTCACAGGAGAGCTTTCCTATTTAGCATCTACTATGAACAATGAACAGTGTGTCATTATTGCAGAATTGGACCAAAGCCAAGGCCGTTCAGTTCCGTCTTCTAGTTCAGGTTTCAATTGTTTTGTGTCTTCAGTGCACAAATGCATTCTGATCATTTTGGCAGTAAGCTTAAAGAGATTAAGGGCTGATAAGAGTATGAAACAAATTAACAATAATTGCCATGCAATCACTCTCTCACATAACAGAGCTTCACAGACTCTCTCCCAGCGTCCCTTGTTATCATGCGTGGCTGTCCGTCAGCATTTTCTCAGTGGAACCATTTATTGCTCTGACAATAACCGTACCTTCTTAGAAACCCACAAAGCAAAGTTCTCTTATTTTCCTGGCAATGTGTCTCCTCCCTCCCTTCTTTTCTCTTTCTTTCTTTCTTCTTTTGTTTTAAGGTCTGTTTATTTATTTTTAGAGAGAGAGGAGAAAGAGAGAGCACAAGTGGGAGGGGCAGAGGGAGAGAGAAACCCAAGCAGCCTCCACACTGAACACAGAGCCCGATGCATGCCTTCATCCCACAACCCTGAGATCATGACCTGAGCTGAAACTATGTGACTGCGCCACCCGGATGCCCCACTTTGCCTCTCCTCTTGAATTGGCAGCAGGCTGAGCCTTACTCTACACCACCACTATCCTCCATCTTCACTCCAGTTCAGCCGAACATTCTAAGTACAGGATTCAACCTCAGTTACATTTTTCATAAAAAGTGATTCTTCTTTCTCCTTTCGCCAGAATGTGGCCAACTGTGTGGTCATCATGGTTTCACCTTTCAGCCGTAGCAGAGCAATGGTGAACTGTCCTATGACAGGCAAGACTTGCTCATGCAATGTTACTGAGAGCATTCCACCTTTTCGTTCTTTCCTTTGTTTTGTTAATTGTGGTAAGGATACTTAACATGAGCTCTACCCTCTTAACAATTGTTTATGGGTTCCACACAGTATTGTTAACTATAGGTACGATATAGTAGATCTCTGGAACTTACTCATCTTGCATAACTATAACTTTGTACCTGTTCAATGACAACTCTCCATTTCTCCCTCCCTGCAGCCCCTAGCAACCACCATTCTAATCTCGGCTTCTATGCCTCTGACTATTTTAGGTATCTCATATAAGTGGAATGGTGTAGTATTTGTCTTTCTAAGACTGCCTTATTTCACTTAGCATAAGGTCCTCGAGGTTTTTCTGTGTTGATCCATATGGCAAGATTTACTTATTTTTTAAAGGACAAATAGTATTCTATTGTATGTAGATATTTTTTTCTTCATTCATCCTTAGATGAACATCTAGGTTGTTTCCACACTGTAGCACTCAACCTCTTCTTAAATATTCATAGTTACTGAGAACTCGCCATCAATGGCCACATGGTGAAAACACTGTTCACTCATCTTAAGAAACAACACTGCCAGGAAGCTCTTTAATTGAGCTAAAATCTTATACATTCTAGTTCCCCAGCCAACACAGTACAGAATAAATTTAAACCATAGACCACAACCTTGAATGACAATAAGTGATGCCTTTTGAGAATAAGAAAAAATCTGATAGAGATATGCGAACAACAACAACAACAACAAACAACCTGTAACTGTCCTATTAGAAGAAGTCTGGCCAGAGACGGTGGAAGAGTGCGATGAATTCATCTCAGTTTGTAGGAGACACTGAGGATCCCAGAGGCTGGTGCAGTGGAGGACACATGCCTGTGCCGGGGCAGTCTTTATCTCCATCTATTTGCTGCTATAAAGAAGGACAGAATTTCTAATTCTTCAAAAGAAGTCCAAAATTAAGATTTTTAGCTAAAAATTTTACTTGAAGAATGGACTGCTACTTCAGAACATTCACAAAATTTACTTGGGCCAATATTGAATTGGCCAAATACCATCCTTCTGTTAGATCACCATCTTGCTACCTCTAGTCTGAGAGCGGGACCCCAGGACAGCCTCTGAGTCTTTGGGGACATACATTGGGCCTCTAGGGATGTCTTTTTTTTTTTTTTTTTCTTACAGATCAAACGCGATCACCTTCATTAACCATTTAGTATACAGGTATTTCAGATTCCTGACTTACCTAATCGCCTCCTGACTTGTTCTGATTTACGAAATAGTCTCCTGAAATACAGCCTCAAGAGAGGTACAAAGAACTTGCCAGAGGCTTTGCTCTGGCTGGACAAGCTGGCTGTTCAGAGCTGCACAGCACCCTCACTTATAGGTCCTTCTTCCACCACCCTCTGTGTGCGGTTTTAAATAGCCACGGCTATTGATTGGGACGCGCTCTGAATGCTGTTGCTTTCTTTCTCATCACAGTAACAGTGTGGTCCAAATGTCATTTATTACTGCCTACCAATCTCCTTAAATTGTTTTCCTTTAAAAATCTCTGACTGTGAGGTGCGCCTGGGTGGTTCAGTTGGTTAAGCAACTGCCTTCTGCTCAGGTCATGGTCCCAGAGTCCTGGGATCGAGCCCTGCATCAGGCTCCTTACTCAGCAGAGAGCCTGCCTTTCCCTCTCCCTCTGCCTGCTACTCCACCTGCTTATGCTCTCTCTCTTTCTGTGTCAAATAAAAAAAAATAAATAAAAATTAAAAAAAATATCTCTGGCTGTGAATTTGTATCTATTTTGTCTTGGAAATTTTGAAGTCTATATCAGAAATGCCGTAATTTGGGGGGCACCTGGATGGCTCAGTCAGTTGAGCATCTGACTCTTGGTTTCAGCTCAGAACTTGATCAACAGGTCGTGAGTTTAGGCCTACATTGGGATCCATGTGGTGGGCATGGAGCCTACTCAAAAAACAAAAACAAAAATATAAACAGAAACAAAACCCAGAAATGCCATAGTTTTTTATGCTTACAAAGCAAATTTGTATATTTTGAATCCTGCTTATATCTAGAATTCCCTTTCTTAAGGTTTATTAATACCAGAAGGATGATTTCTTCCTAAATATTTCAATAGTTTCCACTTGAAAATACAAATGTGTCTTTTATAGTAAAAAAGTAAACTCTGACTTTAGTAGATTGTTTTAGCTTTAATAAACATATTGTCTTATAGAATTGTTCCAAGAACCCCATTAAGTAGTTTGTACTACCCTAATTCTAAAGGTGACAAAATTGAGGCTTTGGGAGATTGAGTAAATAGCCCAAGGTCAAATTGCTAATTAGCATAAAAGCCAGGAATTTAAACCTAGGCTCTTCACACTATGCCACCTGTCTAATTCTTTCTTTTGGGTAAGAATTAAGTCCACAGTGTTAATTTCATTCATTGTTTCATTTATCTCTTGAGACTAGTTCACTTGTTGTCAGATGTTTGGCTTTGCACCAAACGGGATAAGCCTTCCTGCCACTGTCAGGAGAGTTAAAAATCCTCCAGTACTTTCCAAGTTTACCTCTGTGCCATATAATCCTGATATGTTCTCTACTGTTCAGAACACACTGGAAATAAATGAGCACTCAAAACACATTTTATAATTTTACTATGAGTAAATACAACTTGAGTTACAAATGATAAATATAGAAATGAACATTTTTAGAAATTCGGTCAATCCAGAGTTAGGAATTGACTGTGCAATATGTACAAACAAACGAACAAAATGACTTACATGAATGATTTCCCTAAGTGGTAGACATTGGTGATTGTCTAACCAATATGCATTTTCTCCTCTTTTACAAATAGACCTCGATTTTGTTCATGTTGACAATGTATGACCAGTTCACAATGTTTTTTTTTTTTCGGACTGCCTTATAGTTCTGCAGTGGTCTTAATAACATACATCATGGCCAACGGGACCTAAGTCTGCGTGTGACTTTAGGGAAATCTCCTGAAAGGAGGTCAACTCATTTAGCCTGTACCTTTGCCCTCTTCTTCCTTCTGCCTGCAATGTGGCAGGATACTAAAGGTGGAGCAGTGCCAGTACAAGGCAACCATCTTAAAAAAAAAAAAAAAGCCACATGTTAGGAGTACCTTCAAACAGAGCCTGAATCCCCAGTGGTGCTGTGCAGACGATAGTCTGCTTTGCTATGCACCTCTTGGTATGTAAAGAGCTATACCCACTATACCCATATTTGTACACTGGGTCTTCAGTTATATGCAGCCAAACACATTTCTACCTTGAACAATGTCTGACAAGTATTAAATGTAACTTCTTGTATTACCAAAGCAATAAAACCCCATACACAGAACTTCTGAATCTCTCTATGACACATCCGGCAACTCAGTGAACCCTCAAGATTAGGCAGAGGTGCTGAGAAAATGAAAGATTCTGGGACCTGTCCCTTGACTGGAAGAGTATGAGAGCAAGGACCCCTTCTATCTGGTTCACTGTTGTCCACCAGGGTCTGTGACAATGTGCATAGAAAGCTAAATCTTTGGTCGATGGATGGATGAATGGATGAATAAAATTTACAGTCAAGTTGAGGAGATTAAGAAGGAAATAGATAATTCAAAGGGAATAAAATCTTAGCATCATTGCCTAGGGATTCCTGGAGGAGACGATTTTCAAACTGGGGCATAAAAAATGAGGTGCCACTAGCAAGATAAAAGGCACAGGGAGATTTTCCAAGGACAAGGAGTCACATGTAGCCAAAAACTGTGTGCGCTCTTGTAGGGCTACAGTTCTAGAACTCAAGGATTGGTGAGTTACAGTCCAGCGAAGCAAGCAAGAGTTAAGTTATGTAGGGCCTGGGTGTGTTAAGCAAAAAGTAAGGTCTTCAGGTCTGCCCCCCTCCAGTTGTGTCTGATAAACCGATTTCAGCTTCTCCCTCGCAACCTCCCCCTCTGCCATCACAAATTTCGGCCTTTAAATTTCAAGAATTTTGTGACTTGATGATACAAACTTCTTCAACCCTATTTTTTTTATTTCAGCTATTTTTATTTCGATTTCACAAACCTACAGCACAGATGGCGAACGCATCTACTGCTTTGGGGAAATCTCTTCCACTACTGAAGTGGAACATACTTGAAAAAGCCTCTTGTCTTAAAGCTCTGGATGTTGTCTGGAAGTTTTACCCACTTCAGTGGGAAGCCCCTTCAGCCATAATGGTCTTCCCCTGCCTTGGAGGTTTTCTCAGGTGACTGCAGCTGCGAAGGGGACACCTGTCCCCTGCTTCCTGTCCCAGGGGGGCTCTGTGGCATACTGCACCAGGGCCACGCACACCCACAGAGCTTCCCTTTGCTCCTGGGTGAGCAGGAAAAAAAACTAATTAAAAGCAGTGGATTAATCTTTGCCCTGAGGGGTTGAAGGTCATATAAACAAGTCAGCATTTTCCTCCATCTTTGTCCATTTTCTTATTCCCCAAACTCATCAACCATCTTTCCAATGTTTTTTTTTTTTTTTTCTTCTACATCCAGCACCCCTCCTAGAGGTTGGGGGTGTTTATTTGTTTAGTGTGAAGTGCTTTCAGCCCCCCCCAGGAATCTGGAAGGCACGGAGCTAGCCTGGTCTTCCTGTAAGCTTCCTCACCTCACCACAGAGCTGAAGCGGGAAGGAAAACGAAGACACCCACAGAAAACCTCACTCTTTCCTCATGTTTCCTAGACATACATTGTCCCAAGCATATTTCTAAAATGCTGCCTTCTTCATATGCCGTGTGAACATAAAACCGGGCTCCTTGGGCGCCTGGGTGGCTCAGTGGGTTAAGCTGCTGCCTTCGGCTCAGGTCATGATCCCAGCGTCCTGGGATCAAGACCCGCATTGGGCTCTCTGCTCAGCAGGGAGCCTGCTTCCCCCTCTCTCTCTCTGCCTGTCTCTCTGCCTGCTTGTGATCTCTCTGTCAAATAAATAAATAAAATCTTTAAAAAAACAAAAAACAAAAACAGGGTTCCTTTTACAGGTTGGAATGAGAGGAGAAATATGAGGGTTCTGCACGTCAGTTTGTTTTCCCACTGGCTGCCACAAAACTTCAAATGAATTTTATATTTTTGTAAAGGGAGTGAAAATCTCAGGCTCAAAAATGAATAAACGTTTCTAATCTTTTTTGTAGGTTTTCCATCTCATTTTAGAAGGAAGCAGGAAAAAAATGGTAAGGGAGTCTTGCATGCATAAGCATGGAATTAATAATTTAATATTTATTAACCAAATTCTAATCTAGTTAACAGCTATCATAATCAAGAGATTGGTCTCAATATTAGCAATGTAATAGATGGGGTCACAGATTACTTTGTTTTCCTAGTAGTGGGTGAATTTCCTGTCTTGATGACAAATTTGCATTTGACCCTGACTTGCAGCTTATACTTCATTCATATATTTGACTGCATTGATAATTTTCTTTCACATTTCAACAGTTAATATTTTTCTTAATCTGAAAATTTGAAGATGTGGAACAAATGTTTCCCAGGCTGCTTCCCCCCTCCCCCACTCCACATTTACAGATTAGTCTGTTTCTGAAAATAATGTATTGGTTCGTTTTTCTACTCTGAAGCAATGGTTTTAACAACTCACATAAAGACATTTTTCTATTTTTTTTGTTGCCAACAAGTACAGAGCCCTGCATACTTTGTTTCATGCTGTTAACATGCATTATTCAGAAAGCCATGATCAGATTGATGTGGTTCTGTTAGTCCAGGAAGTGGCATTTATGTATAATCTATGTGCCGCTTTTTAAAAATGTAGAATGGTGAACTTCAACACAAATGAAAGTCAAGTCTAGTCTCTTTTGATTGAAGCTTTAGTTTTGGCCATCAAAAATATTAACTGGTTCATTTTCTTTCCTGCTAAGAGACAGTTATAAAATATTACAATAGCACACTCAGGCTTTCTTACAGGCATTACATTGATGACCTTAAGCCCTCTGTGAAATAATAAGAAATGTATATTCATTCTCTGCCCCTGTTAGTATGTGGTGTTTGACTCTGGTTCCTGACAGAATTCTCAGAACCCTTGGAATTTTTGGGGTGATAGGAGTGTCTGACATAGAGCTCCTAAGTCCCTTGGAATTTCCTAGGTGATAAGAGTTTTCTTTGAATGAGGTGACTCTAGGTGGGCTCCTAGATGAAGGCTGGTCACCAGAAAGACCAATGCATAATTAGAAGCTTGGAAATTTCAATGCACCCCACCCCAGTCTCCAGAGGGGGAAGAAATTGGAAATGGAGTTAATAATCAAGCATGCCTATATGCTAAAGTTTCCATAAAAAATCCCAAATGTGTAGGATTCCGGGAGCTTCTAGAACATATTTGGTGAACACATCTATATGCCCAGAAAGTGATGCATCCCCGATTCACAGGATATAAGCTCCTGCTCTCAGGACCCTTCACACCTCATCCTATGTACTTCTTCATCTGGCTGTTTCTCTGTGTCCTTTATCATATTCCTTATTTTGTAGTAAACCCATGAATGTAAGTAAGCATTTCCCTGAGTTTTGTGAGCTGTTCTATGAGCAAATGATCGAATCCAAGGAGGGGGGCATGGGAAAATCCAAATTATAGTTACGTCAGACAGAAGTTGTGGGTAACCTGGGGACCCACTAATTGCAGCTGGTTTCTGAAGCAAAAAGCAATTTTGTGGGACTGAGCCCTTATGCTGTGGGGTCTGCCCTCGCTCCAGGCAGTGAGTGTCAGAATCGCTTGGTGTGGAAAGCCTGAACCTTTTATGTCCAGAAGAGTATAAAAGTAGGGGCGCCTGGGTGGCTCAGTTGGTTAAGCATCCAACTCTTGGTTTCAGCTCCGGTCATTAGCTCAGGCTCCTAAGATTGAGCCCTGTGCCAGGCTCCGCACTCAGCAGGAGTCGGCTTGGATATTCTCTCCCTCCGCTCCTCCGCACTTGAGCGCGCTCTCTTTCTCTCAAATAAATAAATAAATAAAATCTTAAAACAAAGAGTACAAAAGCATTCTGTGAGTAGAAGGGAAGAGTTATTTTTTCTAGACAACTATTCTCTCCTTAATGCTTGGTGTTCATTCTCCCAGACACCCCCAACAAGTCCACAGTCAGCCATCCCTCCAGCTGTGCTTCATGACTGGCTTGGATCCCATGATCCCTATTAGTCAAACCTTACAGAGACTTCAACTTGTTTGTGTTGGACACATGAGTCATTCCTTAAGTCATTCCCACAACAATAGTTACTGAGTACAATTGTTGAAAGCTTTAATCGAACAATTCTTATCTTTAGCTAAACCACTCCCAAAAATGGATTCTGCTCCAGCTAACCTCTGAGAATGTGTTCTCCATCTGTTCCCATCTTTCCCCCCTCTTCTTCATTAAAAAATTGCATTCAAGCCTCATTTCTTGAGGGATGTAATCTCTTTGGAAACTAGCAGTCTTTATCGTCATGCTTCCCAAATCCTTTACAATTATGGTGATTTTAATAATTAGATTTCCTTCTACTCCACAGTATTTGAGGTTAGAGACACCACTGTATCAAAAGAAAGTGCTCTGCACAGGGTAATCAATCATTGATTCTCTAATGAAAAGCACAGGCTTGTTATTATTAAGTTACGACTAAAAGATAAAACAGAGTTTTACAGTGAAATCATCAAAATTTTTGTAAAACATGAAAATTTTGTAAACCATGAAAAATTGAAATCTTATAGGCAGCATGAATTGAATTTTTTATTATGTTTGCTTTGTTCAGGCATTTTTGTATATTTTCCCAGTAAAAACTAACCAAACAACTTGTATGACATGATAACAAAAGAGCTATTGGCCTTAGAACTCATCAACAAATATAGATTGGATTTTCTAGTTCAATTTCAGGAACAAAATACATACCAATGCCATTATAACAAAAATAAGTGATTATCCTCTAGTGTGGGCTGAATGAGAGCGCATAAGAATTGGGTTCATTCTTGTCTACTATGTTTATGTAAGTTTGGAGGAGAATACAGAAAGAATAGAGAAAAGATTGAATACATTAACACATTTCTCTCCCTTTTCTTAGCATTTTTTAAACCTGTATCAGATTATTTTTGGTAGAAATTCTTAACTGGGAAACACAAGCAGTTTCATGATTTACAAAAGCTTAGCAGCTTTTGGAGTATACTTAAGTAACTAAAGATGTACTTTAACAACAGAATGAAGATTTTATCAGTCAAGAAATTAGCTATGAGTTAAAGTATTCGAAACCACAATATGTGGTTTATGTGAAATATGTGTATATTTCAGTGTAGTTTTATGTTTAAAAATAGAAACCACCCCTACCTCATGGTGAAGCTACTTAATAATGCTTCAGTAGAATTATATATAGGTAAATGCTTCAGATATTACAATTTAAAAAAGAACAGGTGATAAAAGGTGTAAAGACTTATTCTGAATATAGTTTGTCTTATGAATACAATGTTTATCTTGTAATAACACTGAAAAGACATTTAAAAGCGAAATCAAGGCAAAATAAACTCCAACCTTCCCCAAAGTTCACCTAATGTATATCAGGCTTCATTTGGTATCATTAAGATAAAAATAAAGCAAGAGCTAATAAATAAGAGAACACTAGTTTCTGTTCTCTTTCATTAACACATATTGTATAATCTACAATCTTATTATATTTTGGTTCTTTTAGGTCCAAGAAGAAACCAAGTTTTTTCTTCCTAATTTTACAGGATTATAGAAAATAGAAATAAAGAAAAATGTTGAAAAAATAATTTGAATAAGATAAACATATTTAACTAAGAATTAATACAAATCATTCACAAACTCTTCCAAAAAAATTGGAGAAGAGGAAATACTTCTAAGCTCATTTTACAAGGCCAACATTAGCCTGATACTAAAACCAGGCAGAGATACCAAAAGGAAAAAATATTATAATCCAATATCCTTGAAGAGCATAGATGCAAAAATATTCAACACACTATTACGAAACCAAATTCAACAATACATTAAAAGCATCATATACCATGATCAAATGGGATTTATTCCAGTAATACAAAATAGTTCAACATCTAAAGTCAGTCAATGTGATAATGAAGGGTAAAAATCATATGACCATCTTGATAGCGGCCAAAAAAATCTGACAAAATTTAGTATCCATTTATGATAAAAACTCTCAACAAAGCAGGTATATAGGGAATGTGCCTCGACGTAATAAAGGCCATACATGACAAACTAACATCATACTCAATGGTGTAAAGCTGAAAGCTTTTCTTCTGAGATCAGGAATATGACACGGATGCCCATTCTCACCACTTTTATTCAACACAGTATTAGGAAGTCCTAGACAGAGCAATTAGATAATGAGTGAATGAAGGAATGAATGAATGAAAGGAAAAGAAAGAGAGAGAGGAAGGAAGGAAGGGAGGGAAGGGAAAAGAAATAAAAGGCATCCAATTGGAAAGGAAGAAATAAAATTGCCACTCTTTGCAGATGACATGGTATATTTTTAAAAATCCTAAAGACCTCACAAAAAACCTGTTAGAACTAACAAGTGAATTCAGTAAACTTGCAGGGCACAAAATCAATATACAGAAATCTGTTCTATTTCAATGTGCTAATAATGGACTATTGGAAAGAGAAATTAAGAAAATAATCTCATTTATAATTGCATCAAAAAATAAAATACCTGGGAGTAAATTTAACCAAGAAGGTGAAAGACCTTATGTACACTGAAAACTAAGGACAATAATAAAAGAAATTGAAAAAGATACAAATAAACAGAAGGATATTTCATGCTCATGGATTAGAAGAATTAATATTATTAAAATATCCATACCACTCAAAGAAATCTACAGATTCACAAAATTTCAATGGCATTCTTCACAGAAACAGAACACACAATCCTAATATTTGTATGGATCACAAAGACCCTAAATAGTCAAAGCAATTTTGAGAAAGAAAAACAAAGCTGGAGACATCATGCTCCCGGATTTTAAGCAATACTAACAAAGTTGGTAAACAAAACAGTATGTTATTGGCATTAAAACAGACACTCAGGTCAACAGAACAGAACATAGAGCCCAGAAAGAGTTAATTAATTTACAATAAAGGAGAAGAATGTACAATGGGAAAGGGACAGTCTCTTCAATAAATGGTGTTGGAAAAACTGGATAGTCACAATCAAAAGAATGAAACTGGACCTCTAAATTATACTATACACACAAATTAACCCAAAATGGATTAAACAATTGAATGTAAGACCTGAAACCATAAAATGCCTAGACAAAAACTTAAGCAGTAAGCTCCTTGATATAAGTCTAGGAAATGATTTTTTGGATTTGACACCAAAAGCAAAGGCAACAAAAGGAAGATAAACAAATGGGACTACATGAAATTAAAGCAGTAAAGGAAACGATCAACAAAATGAAAAAGGCAATCTACTGAATGAAGAAAATACTCAGAAGTCCTATATCTCATAAAGTATTATTATCCAAAATATATAATAAACTCACACAAGTCAATAGCAAAACAAATGAAGAAAAAAACTAGGCAGATGATCTGAATAGGCAGTTTTATGAAGAAGACACACACATGGCCATCAAGTATATGAAAAGATGCTCAACATCAGTAACCATCAGAGACATGCAAATCAAAAACCACAATACCTATTAGAGTGACTATTATCAAAAATATGGGAAATAGCAAGTGTCAGCAAGGATGTGGAGAAAAGGAAACTCTTGTATACTGTTGGTAGGAAGGTAGTAGAGTAATTGGTGCAACTACTACAGACAACAGTACAGAAGTTCCTTAAAAAATTAAAAATAGAATTACCATATGATCCAGTAATTCCACATCTGGATATCTATGCAAAGAAAATGAAAACACTAACTCAAAAAAATATATGGACCCCATGTCCACTGCAGCATGGTTTACAATAGTCAAGATATAACCTAAGTATCCACTGGATGAATGGATAAAGAAAAATTCTTTAATATAAATATAAAATTCTTTATATATATATTTATATATATAAATTATATATATATATAATTTTCTTCATATTATTTAATATAAAACATTAAATCTTGCCATTTAGAACAATATGGATTGAGCTAAAAGGCATTATGCTAAGTGAAATAAATCAAGCAGGGAAGAACAAATACTGTTATGATCTCACTTAGATGTCGAATCTAAAAACAAAGCAAAACACTAAGCTCACAGATGCACAGAAGAGATTGGTGATTGCCAGAGGTGTGGGGTAAGAAGTGGGTGAAATGGGTACAGGGAGTCAAAAGGCACAAACTCCCAGTTATAAAATAAATAAGTCATGAGGATATAATGTATGGCATGGTGACTATAGATAATAATACCATGTTGCATATTTGAAAGCTGCATAGATCTTAAAAGAATAGATCTTAAAAGTTTTCATCACAAAGAAAAAAATTCTGTGATCATGTGTGGTGACATATGTCAACTAGACTTATGGTGGTGATCGTTTTGCAATATATACAAATATTGAAGAATCATTATGTTGTATATCTGAAACTAATATAATGTATGTCAATTAAATCTCAAGTTGTAAAAAAATTATACACTCACAAAATAAAACTGAAAAACAAAGGTATTTTAAGAGAACTTAAATCTAGATGGGTATAGATAGACTTCTGATTATGACAAGAAAATAAAACAACTTTTATAATTAAAACTTACATAATACTTATAATTTTAAAATTCATTAAAATGCCATTACATACAAAAAAGTGATAAACATGTATAAATGTTCAGGATATTTTACACCTTAAATTACTATAGCAAACTAATTTCTCTCCTATGTCCAACAGAGGCCTGAAGATTTCTTCTCTGGAAGGGGTAAACAGAGCTTTTGGTCTTAGGAATAACTACCTCAGTTCAGAAGGAACTTCTATAGGGAAACGCTCTACATGAGCGTTATGCAAGGAAGAGTGTACCTACTTCCAGCAGGAAACTAGAGAATTCTCTGGGTAATCTGATTATATGAAGAGAAAAAAGTTAAAGATACAGACATCCCAGTTCTCACACAAATGTCACAGCCAGATCCTTCCATAAGGAAGCCCGAAGCCCGGAGTTAGCAAGCCCCGACCTTCCTCCTGCCTCCACCAGTCTAGCGCCTCACTTAGAAATGGGAGTGAATTTGGAGGATGGCCTTGAATTAGAAAAACACTGACCAGAACAAATGGGGAAGGGGGACCGTTAAAGCAGTCTGGAATAGGATGGAGGACATTAGGAGAAGGAAGGGGAAAATGAAGAGAAGGAAATCAGACCGGGAGAAGAACCATGGATTGTGGGAAACAAACTGAGGATTTTGGAGGGGCAGGAGTGGGAGGGTAGATGAGCCCAGTGATGGGTATTCAGGAGGGCACGTATTGCATGGAGCACTGGTGTTACATGCAAACAATGAATCATGGAACACTACATCAAAAACTAATGATGGGGGCACCTGCGTAGCTCAGTAGGTTAAAGCCTCTGCCTTCAGCTCGGGTCATGATCCCAGGGTCCTGGGATCAAGCACCGCATTGGGCTCTCTACTTGACAGGGAGTTTGCTTCCTCCTCTCTCTCTGCCTACTTGTGATCTCTGTCTGTCAAATATAAGTAAATAAAAATCTTAAAAAAACAAAACAAAACAAAAACTTATGATGTACTGTACGATGACCAATATAACATAATAAAAATAAATAAATAAAGCAGTCTGGAGAAGAGAGAGTCTAAACAGAGAGGAAAAGCAGCAGGGAAAAAAAAATTTTGCAAAAAAGGAAAAGTAATCCTAGTATACAACACAGCTCAGCTTTCAACTTCATCTGTGTATTTATCATAATGCAAACATGGAACATGAAAATAAGCCAATCCTGTATATCCACACTGGCAGTTGGAGAGTGGCATATGGTAGGAGCAAGAGAAAGTCCTATCTTCATAGAAGGCAGTTCATATAGTATCCCTAAATTTAAAAAAAAAAAAAATCATAATTTTTGGTGTAAAGCTTTAGAGCTAAATGCCCAATTAATGTGGGAAGCTGTGAAAGAGTTTGTCTCTGAGGAGCAGGAAAACAGAGCAGAGATTGAAGACTGCTGGGTTTAGTTACGAAGCCTTCTAGGACTATCGGACTCTTCAGGCTCTCCAGTATTTGTGATTTGGAAGTTATTCTTTAAAGTAAACTTAGAAAGTAAAGTCCATTAAGAATTTTTGTAACAGGGCACCTGGGTGGCTCAGTCGGTTAAGCGTCAGCTCAGGTCATGATCCCTGGGTCCTGGGATCAAGCCTTTCCTCAGGCTCTCTGTTCAGCAGGGAGTCTGTTTCTCCCACTACTCTGGACCTCACTTGTGCTCTCTCTCTCCCTCTCTCAAATAAATAAATAAATAATTTAAAAAATTTTTGTAGCAATAAAAGGGGGTGGGAAGAACCAAGCTACTTCTAAATGGGAGAACTGCACATTGAACCTATTTACTTACACAGGTTGAGTTGGCCTTTTATACCGAAGTGGGACAGGGGTGTGGTTTACGTTATCTGCTGCTCCGTTTTGAACATGTGTTTGGAAACACTGTCATACCAGCAGCCCCAGAACACCCATGTTATCTGGGGAAACGCCACTTGTATCTGTATAGTTTCTTGGTTTCAGTCATGCTGGTGGCCCTCAGAATGTTATCATTCAGTAGTGTCTACAAACCCCAGTGGAGTGAACTCTGTTTGAAGCTCTCTGTAATACATGTAAATCAGATACTGCTGATACTACCAGAATCACCTGGAAATTGTGTCTATATGATTTCTCCAGGCTTCAGGACCTGAAATAACAGCCAAGTGTGGTGTCAACCATTCAATAAAGTAGGGACAAGGGAAGGCAGCTATAATTTCTCAAGTACCAAACACCAGACTAAGTGTTTTACATATTTTATCTCATTTAATCCTCACAGCAATGCTGCTGAGTAGGTGTTACTATCCTGTTTAAGATGAGGGAGCTGAGAAGTTAATTAAAGTCATGCAGTTAAAAAAAGGGGAGAAAAAAAGGTATGCTGAGATTGGATCTCTGTGTACCTGATTGATGGTGTGATAGCTTGTTTATTACGATGACTAGCCTTGAGTTCAGGCTCTGTGGAGAACCACATGTAATGACCAGTGATGGATGGAACTCTTATTGAGGGTGTCCTTGGGGTCTTCAAAGCAAATTTCACTGCACATTAGATTTTTTTACTTCTTGTAGGGAAGCCGTTCTTTGACAATGAGTAGGGAAAATACTGGGTACTCACCAGATATTTGCTTTATACATTGATCGTCAGAAATAGATCTCATTGTAAATAGAGATCAACCTCTACCAGAAAACATACCCATAAACTTCAAAATACATCTCAAACCCCAGGGACATCAGGGATTTGCGTGACAAGTAAGAAGGCTTTGCTAATGTAAATTCCTTGCTGATGGGTTAATCTCCTGCTCCCAGACTGAGAGCCTTGTAGATTGAAAGGAAACAATAAATAATCTCTCCTGATGTCGGCAAAGGCTTTTCATTCCACTCAATTTACACGCTCATGAGCAAGCAAACCTTTGCTCTTACGTTGGTGAATAAATGCCAAGTAGCAATCTACATATGTCATTTGAAATGCAAGCTTGTTTCTGAGATGGATAAACAGTGGGGAGGAAATACGGCCTTCAGCAGTTGGTGATGAGAAACAGAAAGGTAGGCGGGGGGTCAGAGTTGGCGCTGGAACTTTGGGATCTAGGAATTGTAGGTGCTTAGAGTTGTAAGATTCATTGGTGGTCAGAAGCGTAGATCAGGGGAAGAGATCAGAAAGGGCCAGAGGCCTCTCAAGATCTGTGACCTTATCATTGAGGAAGAAGGTGCCCAGGACGAGCAAGCACGTCCGCTGTCCTCTCCCGTTTCGACCCATAACCCACACCCTGGTCATACCATGTTGGCATCCAAACAATGCAATATTCCCTTCCTTCCACTTCTCCTCACGACTCTGGGCTGCCTCCGCTCTGATTCCCTCAGCATCAAGCAACTAAAAGCCTCAGGTGACAGTTCATTCTGCCTTTGGACAGCTCTAACTGGCAGCTATATTGAGCCAGAAATCTTCCCATAATATCCACTTACCTACCCTACTTGGCAGTCTAAGCAGTTGTCCACATACAATCCATACTGTGAGTATTTGAAGACATCCATCCCATACTTTTCCAGCTGCTTCGTATTATACTCACATATAGATGACATCTGGCAAGAAATGTTTATATAGGCACATTCTAGGATGAATTAGTGCATTGTGACCTAAAATGCAGCTGTCTGTTTCTGTCTAAAATTCAAAGTCTACATTTGGTCCTAAAAGTTGGAATGGTTCTGTCAAACACTGAACCTTAAAAGTAGACCCATTGAAGACTGCAATGCATTTGACATTGATGTTTGCTTGACAAAATACTTACACTTCTTGCAAACGTTTGGGTTCCTCCTACATAATTCATGCTGTCTGATTTTTGTGACAAATAACTATTTGTCTTTCTAATCCTTCCCTCCCCATAGGAAGGTTTCTCGGTTATTTCCACCCCTTTTTGTTTCAGACAGTCTGTTTATAATCCTGTTGGTCCTCTGAAAGTACATTTTCATTCACTGGGCGAAACCTTAAGGCAGGGTACTTAAAATCAGGGATAGAAAGATTAAATCGGGGCTTACACTCTCCTATCCCAGCAGGTCTGACCAGAAGCACTCTTCCGAATTTCTCGGGAAGCTTTGTGACAACGCACATGCCTACATCACCCCCTCAAGCCCTGTGTATTTACAGAAAGCTTCCCAGGTAATTTTGATGTGCACACCTGGTTGAGAACCATTGTCTAATGTTGATTCTACCCTTGTGGTCTCATTTATCATTCTTTTTGACTAAGGAAAATTTGGGTGGTTTCACTTTGTGTCAGCCTTTCAGTTAATATCACAACTTTGGCCCCACTTTCCCGTAGTATGTGAGATTTCTGAGGAAGATACTGTAGGAAGAGAGTGGAAAGATGAGGACCCAACCATGAAGAGAATCTATAATGAGCCACTCACCTTCAACTGAGGAGAGGGAAAGGGCACATGGCAAGAGTAGTTTGTGTAGTGTGATGAGGGTAGAAGGAAGATCCCAGGAATTTAGGAGTAGGCAGTAGGATGCACCAGGGGCCAGATGAAACCACACAAATCCACTCTGCTTGTGCCCCAGGTCGGGAGGCTGACCATGTCTTGTCCCATTCTCCAGAGTGCCCAGGGCCTTACCCACAAGCCTCAGGCAGCAAAAAATTTGAACCCAGAGCCCCATTCTCCCCTCAGGCACAGCAGGCTCTCTTTTGAGTCCCTTGACTCAGCCCTTTGAGCTGATCCCACCTTCTCTCTATAAAGTAATCCACAGATCTTAAGTCTCAGTACAGTGTAGATCTTTGAAATACAAAAGCCTCTTTGCGATTATATAAGATTCTAAACTAATTCTGCCTAATTCAAACATCTGTGCAACCAAGTCTGATAATATATCGTCTCTCCTTCAGAAAGTTTGGCAATTAAATCAGGAAAACAAATGAATTGACTTAAAAGGATAGCAGGACCAAAATAAAAACAAAAACAAAAACAAAAAAATCCAACCAAAACAAAACAAAACAAATGAAGGTCTTTGAAAGATAAGAAAGACTTAGGTAAATCTGAGCCCAGAGAACATAAGGTCAACAGAAAGAGCATTTATTGGATTGTTACTTTTGTTGGTCCTTCCCGCCCAAACTAAAAGCTTTCTAGGGACTGGAATCTCCCCCACCACCCTTGGCATTATACCCTGAACACTGTAAGTGCTACATCAATGTCTTTGGAAGGTTGGAGATCTCACTGTATTAAATGTGTGATCACTTTGTGGACCCACAGTTCAACAGGGTATGGGAGCTTTAGGGTTAAAAGTGATGGAAGGGTTGTAAGCACAGGTCACTGAAAGTGTGTGAGGGGGGCACCTCGGTGGCTCAGTGGGTTAAGCCGCTGCCTTCGGCTCAGGTCATGATCCCAGGGTCCTGGGATCGAGTCCCACATCAGCCTCCTTGCTCGGCAGGGAACCTGCTTCTCTCACTGCCTCTGCCTGCCTCTCTGCCTGCTTGTGTGTACTCGCTTGCTCTCTCTCTCTCTGGCAAATAAATAAAATCTTTAAAATAAATAAATAAATAAAAAGAATGTGTGAGGAAGTGTAGTAACTGTAACGTGCATGAAGGTAAGGTGATACGGAAGATGGAAGTAAAGTTAGGACAAGAGCTCTATTCTGCACAGAGAACACAGTGCACAGGAGACCAGAGCCGACGCAGGAAGAATGTGGGTAGAGGTTCCTACTCCTTTCAGCCCTAGTGAAGCCAGGAATTCAGTGCAATTCTTCTGCTACTTTCGCAATGTGCTATGGCCAGCCAGAAAAAGAAGGGTATGGGTAAGTGTTTCACCTGGATCAGAGAGACGGAGTAATAACCACCCGCCACACATGCAGCCAGCCTCCCACTGGGGCAACCTCGGTCTGACCACAGCTTCTTGTAGGAGACCAACTCACAGTCACAGGGTGAGGCAGAGGAGCGAACAGGGATAGAAAATAATACTTCTGAGAAAAACTCAAAGACCACAAAGGCAGTAGTAGACGTGGCTTGGCCCCAGATGCGGGGCATTAGTCTCGATACCTCTTTGGTCTCCTCAACACCAAGCAACGGACCCAAATCCCATAACTAACCCCTGGACCATGGTCTCAACATCTTTAAGCCGCACACTACACAACTTGAAAGGGCTCCACGCACTGGACAGGTTTTCCGCTGTCTCCCTGTTGCGCAGTCAGATCTTGCACACCGCCTGCTAATGTACACCCTGGGGATTTGTGCGACGTTTTATTTTGTTTTTGTTTTTGTTTTACCAGTTCTGTCTCTCAGGTATAAATTCCTTAATTTTTAAATTCCAAATAGCATAGATATGTAAGAGTAAATTCCTTACCCTTTAATACTTTGGTTCATGGAAATGGACTGTACTTTTTTTTAAAAGTCTAAAACTAATCAGTGTGGAGCCCTGGGTTTATAGTATTTCAAGCTCTCTCAAGCTGATAAGCTCACTAAGACAAGCGCATCTGCACAGCCCCTCACTCTCTCTGGAGACTCCCCTCTGGGCTCTATGGTATGTTGAAGCTTTTTCTATTCTGCTGCCCTTTGTTCTAATGAAGAGAAGCTATTTGCTCACTGACTCAAGAAACCATTTACCCGCAGGAGCTGGTACTGAACCTAAAGGCTGGGACACTGTATCCGGCAGGAGTGTGAATTTAAATAAAAAAAGAATTAATCAAATTAAGTCAAATGTGAGCTGCCAGATAATAAAAGATTGCTATGACTAACTCATTGTACCTGATTCTTGACTTTAAGCCAACCGATAAAGGATCCTGGAATACATCTAAAGAGAGAAGTTCCTAACACTTTATGATTTGGGACTGTACTTGGAAGTCAAAGCTTCCTGTGTATGAAAGGAGTGCCCCAGCCCTGGGTCCTTCTTCAAGGAAGACTGTCCTGCCTGAAGGATACACCAACTGCCACAGTCACTACTTTACACCCAGCCTATCAGCAGTAGGGCCTTTCCCTCAATGGCCTTTGACATCTCAGACGGTACAGCCTTCTCTCTCCTTCTTCCTATTCCTAAAACTAGGTAAAAACAAGTGGCCTGATAATTATTATCCCAACTGCTTTATCTTGAACGGGGAGAGAAAAGTTTATAATTCTTGGAACAGAACAGTCTCGTAGCCGGTTCTTTCTGGTAAGTATAGATTTGCCAGTAATTCGTTTCCAGGCAATGCATTTTGTAACAAAACAAATTCATGATGATTCTCACTTTTAAAATAGTAACAATAATGTCACTTGGGAAATTCTTATATTGTTCTGGTAGAAATATTTGTGAACAGGCATTGGTTAACAGGTAGAGGGGAATTTCAGGTAGAAGAAACAATATAGGCAGAGGTAAGAAGGAGTTAAACAGCTTGCCGATGGGGGTTACAAGACAGTTGAAACAGATGATGAAGTATCATAAGATATATACCTCAGAGTCATGAGAAAGGACAGAAAGATAGAATAAGGGCCAAATAATTAAAAAACTTTTTCCTATGTTAAAGAGTTTGAATTGAAATTCAAGTTGAATTGAAAAAAATTTTAAGAGCTACTGAAAGATGTGTCAATGGATGACATGGTCAGACTTTCAATTTTAGAAAAATGAAGCTGGCAGCAGTGTGAAGGTTGCATTGGAGAGCAGCAGATTGGAAACAGAGACAAGTGTGACCTTGGGGGAGTGCATTCATCCTCCTGAGCCTCAGTTACCATGCCTGTGAAATGGAGAGGAACAGAACCTATTTAGTCAGTGGCATTAAAAAAAAGAACAACAAAAAAAAACAGGGAGAAAGACAAACCATGAGAGACTGTGGACTCCAGGAACCAAACTGAGGGTTACAGAAGGGAGGTGGGTGGGGAGATGGGGTAACCGGGTGATGGGTATTCAGGAGGGCACGTGTGGTGATGAGCATGGGGTGTTATATGCAACTAATGAATCGTTGAACACTACATTGAACACTAATGATGTACATATGCTGTTTAACTGAACATAATAAAAAAAGTTTTTAAAAATTAAAAATAAATAAATGAAATGGCCCACATAAAGTTTATGTCTGAGATTTGGGAAGCACTCAGTAGAAGAGTGTTACTATAAAGCTACCTGGACAGGGTGAGGGTAGAGGTGGAAGAGGGGTTAGGGGACAGCGGGAAGGAAGGGAAAGGATTTATTTATTTATGCATTTAAGAAACATTTCTTGAGTATCTGTTCTGTGTTGGGCACAGTGCAGGGCAATGGGGCATCGTTACACTCTGGTAGATAAATCCTGACTGTGTTAAGCATGACTTGTACTCTGGCCAAAAGCTGCTAAGAAGCAGTTGTACTGAAAAAAGTGTCTGATTAACATTCTGAAGATTTTTTTTCCCCATTACATAGTTAAAAATGAAGAAAACACTCTTTAAAAATCATCTCTTCATGCTACATTTATGGTGGGCATAACATATGGATTTGCTGAGCACCAGGTTGTACATCTGAAAATACTGTAACATTGTGTGTCAAATACATAACAAAAAAATCATCCCTTCCCATTGTGGCTAATTGAACAGTTTTTTATTATGTTCCTTAATCCCATAATCCTTGTCAACCTCTTTTATCAGTGATTTCTTTACAATCTACCCACATTCTCTCTTTTCTGTGAATAAAAATCAGACATAAGCACAGGCATGGTGGGTAAGCAAACATTTCTTACACTGAGTTGGTAATGAAGCAATAAGAGTGAAGTGTACTCTTTAGACAAAAATTTGCTCTGTATTTTAGTTAAGCACACATTTTTCTAAACACACAAAGAAAAAAAATCCATTTATTAATGCAATCCATTTTATAGACCTTGGTCCAATAAACCTTTTATTCTAGACAATTCTAGAATCCAGAATTGAATAAAAGAACTTCACAAAGTTATATATTGCTGGAATATTGAAATATATCTCAAGGAAGCTGAGTGCGTTTCTATGAGATAAAACAAAATAAACCTACAAGGTTACTATATATTTACACATAAGTGTTCCCTGAGGACATTTATAAATTCACAAAGGAACAACACAGGTATGTTACCTTTACTGACTTCCTAATGCTTTTTTTAAACAAGGCAATTGACTCTTATTTGATACTTCAATATCCTAAGAAGGATTTACTTTTTTTTTTTTTTGGCCTTTGAGATTGTTTATTTAGTTAGGTTTGAAGAATAAGTCTACCCACCCCAAATATCACCTAATTAATTCCTCTAGTATTTTAAAGCACAGTCTTGCTACAAAATCTATATAGCCATCTGGTTTTCACTCTGCAAATAGTTTCCCTTTTGTTTCTCTTCTTCTAATAACAGAATTCCTTCCAGAATCCATCACTTCTTCCCTAGCCTTAAACAAATCATTATCTCATTTGTCAAAAACTCATAATGCTGAATGAAGTAATTTCATAAAGAAGAATCATGTGACATCAAAACAGAAGTAAGTCCATCATCTTCCGAGACCAAGTATAGGAGATCCAGTCTTGAGTAATCTAACTCACAACAGAGAACAATAAGCAATTTCAAATAATTGCATTTAAGAGGCATTGTTACTTATTACATATTCACCAGAAAAGCAACAACTACTCATATATGTGAGCTAATAATAAATGTTTGTGTATTTCTGAGGGGCTTTAACCAGAACTTAGACAAATAAAGGCTTCAGAAACATGTAATGAGAAGTCCAACGGGAAGTCCTTTCTTGGGAGCAACCATTTGGAATCATCAAGTAAAGGTAAAAGAGGTAAGGAGCATTTGAGGATATAATCCTGTGAGATAAAATTCCATAACCTTAGCTTATCCCTCCCCATCAAGTGCCTCTCTTAAAACTTTAAAGAGGGTAAATTTTATTTTTGTTCAAAAATGTACTTTAAAACATATTTTTAATTTTCAGATCTATCTTAATCACTCTTAATGTTTCTCACAAAGAATTAATTCAGCAACACAGCATGTATAAGCCTTCCATTACATTTGTAGGTTTCCAGTATTAAAAATAGAGATTCCACCTCTTCATACTATGTAGAGGAGGCTGTGGTCGTCTAAACCAACACACTTGTCGGGAAGCCGATTTTTTTTAAAGCAGTTTTTAAATATATCCCAACTTAAATCTGGCCTAGTTTTAATTTTCAGTTTGGTAGTTTTTAACAAAAGTTCATTCTACAAGAGAAGTAAGATTTATAAATATATGAACCTGTTTGGGAACATTCCTTCCTGGCTTTGTTGTCTAGAAATGTTTGTGTGAGAAAATATGTAGCCAAGTATGAGTGATAAAATGGCAAGAATATAATGTAGGGAGAAAAAATGCAGGCAAAATGTCCAAGATATACAAAAATAATCCTATTTAGTAAGAAATACCTGCACTTAGCAGCAGTTATGCCATCAGCCAATTCCTTCCTTCTTTGAAAATGAGAAAGAGCAGATAATTCAGGAGATAAAATAACACACATACTAAAAGGAGCCTAAATTTATGCAGCAACCTACCGGTTTCCTTAGAATTCTATTTTGAAGACAGAGAGCTATTTTTTTTTAATAACTCTAAAACAATGGTGTTTAGGAAGCTCATCTGAACGAAAATAACAAAAAGATATATATGTATGTGTACATATATGTATATGTATGTATGTGTATATATCCCATATATATGCATACATATCCCATATATATGCATACATATATACACATACATACACACACACACATATATGTATATACATATACATGCGCACACACACACACACACACACACACATATATATATATATATATATATATATATACATTTTTTTTTTTAAAGTCAGAATAGGGCCCAGGTCATGTAAGAAATAAAGAATTTTGATTTTCCAGGACAAAAAAAATATATTAAGGTTGTGTCTTTCAGTTACATCTGGAAAACATAATGTGTAGTGACTTACACGGTGGCTCTCCCCAAAATACATCCCAGTCCTAATTCCTGGGACCTGTGAATGTGACCTTAATTAGAAAAAGGGTCTTTGCAGATGTTGTTAAGGATCTTGATTGGATTACATAGGTGACCTCTAAATCCAGTGGCAAGTGTCCTCATAAGAGACATAAGGGATCTTGGAACACTGAAAAAATAAAATTTTAAAAAATAAACAAATAAAAGGTACCCCCCCAAAAAAAGGCACAAAGAAGAGAAGACAGTCCCAGGAAGGCCATATGACGGTGAAAGCAGAAAATCAGAGGGATAGAACCATAGGCCAGCTAAGGCTGACAACCCAACCACACCACTGAAGTTGGAAGAGGTGAGCAATAGACTCTAGAATCTAGAGCCTCAGGCAAAGGAATAACTCTGCCAACACCTTGCATTTTACTTCTGCTCTCCAGAACTCTGGGAGAACAAGTGTCTATTGTTTTAAGCCACACAGTTGGTGATAATTTGGTATAGCCACCATAGGAAACAAATACAATCTGGATATGCATTGTGCACGTGCACACGTGTGGACATACACAGACTTATACATGTATTAATACATACGTAAGTCTCATGCACTGAGACACTACTAGTACACTAACTACACACCATACCATATATGTTATATTGTGAATTGAAATTATCTTTGGAATATTATGTCTTAAAGTCAAGTTTAGGCTATCTATAGAATGTAACTGATGTGCCAAGGACTGTGCTAGACCCTTTGTAAGCAACAGTGAGTCAGACATCACCTCCACTCAGGGAACATCCCAGGGTGGGACACAGACAAGTAACGGAAACTTTAAATACATGAAGATGGGACACCTGAGTGGCTCAGTCAGGTAAGCATCCCACTTGATTTCAGCTCAGGTCATGATCTCAGGGTTGAGCGATTTAACACCACATCAGGCTCCACACTCAGCACGGAGTCTGCTTGTGATTCTCTCTCTCACTCTTCTTCTGCCCCCACCCCCAGCTTGTGTGCTCTCTCTCTCTCTCCTCTCTCTGAAAATAAATAAAATCTTTATAAAAAAATGCATTAAGACGACCCTTGCTAAGCTTGGCTGCGTGGGAGCCTGAAATGCTGCATAAAGCTCTGTGTAGGAGGGGCAGAAGTGGAGATCACAGAAAGTTTTTCAGAAACAGAAATATCTCTAGTTAGGGCAACCTGAAAGATGAGTTAGCCTGATGGTGGTGGTACAGGGACATAGAGTGGGGATGGGGGTGAGAGACACAGGTGAGGACAGTGAAGAGGGGAAGCCGTTCAGGCTAGGGGAACAAAATGTGCATAAAAGAAGTTCCAGGGGCGTGTGGGTGGCTCAGTGGGTTAAGCCTCTGTCTTTGGCTCAGGTCATGATCTCAGGGTCCTGGGATTGAGCGTTGCAGCGGGCTCTCTGCTCGGTGGGGAGCCTGATTCCCCCTCTCTCTCTGCCTGCCTCTCTGCCTACTTGTGATCTTTCTGTCAAATAAATAAATAAAATCTTAAAAAAAAAAAAAAAGAGGTTCCATAGGACTGCAGAGGGAAAGCGGCAAGAGAGAAGACTGGGGACACAGACAGAGACTGGAGTACAGAGTCTGGAAAGTCATTTTAAGGTGTTTGTGCTTTACCAGAAGGGAACTGGGAGCCATTGAAGGGTTTTAAGCAGAAGAAGGACATAAGAACATTTAGAAAAATCACTGTCTGTGGTGTGTACTATTGTCAGAAAAAATTGGAGCCAGAGATACTTTTTATCAGTCTACAGCAGCAGCCCAGGCAAAGGATAATGGTTGGACTAGAGGACCAATAGAAGGAATGAACAAATAGGGCACTTTAGTGAAAGTATAAAAGAAGCATAACTGAAAAGAACGGGCACTTGGGTGAATATAACTGTGAAGAATAGAACAGAGAGATATGTGGGTTGCTAACTTGGGCAACTGGGTGGGTGGTATTGTCATTCCTGAAATCTGCACATGAAAGCCAAGGGGCATATCTTTGGAAGGTGAGGATGAGTTGAGAGAGAGAGAAAGAGAAAGAGAGAGTATGAGGACCATCTCAATGAAGATACCAAGGCAGGTGGCTATGGGAATCTAGAGCTCAGACTAGAGATACCTAGAGGACAGACTCAGAAGTCCTCAAAACACAGATGATCAATGAAGCCATAGGAGCAATTGAGAGAATGAGCAGGTGAGGGAAGAATTACAAGGTAAACAGGACCGAGCTCTTAGGAATACTACATTATAGAGATAGATAGAGGAAGAGGAAGCCTCAAAGGTGACAGAGAAGGAGTAGACAAAAAAAGGGAGGGGAAAGAAAACCCAGAAAAGCATAGTAGTGTCACAGAGCTCTAGAGGCAAAAATATTTTATGAAGATAGGAGTGGCCAGTAGTGTTAAATGCTCCCAAGAGTGTTATAATAACTCAGAAGTTTCCAGTACAATTAGTGTTCAAGAGGTGATTGGTGACTATAATGAGACAAATTGCAAATAGTGGAGTGGAGACAAAAGCAAGGCATGAGCAGGTTGAGTTGTGGTGGGTAGGAAGGTAAAACGTGGCGGTAGCAGCAAGTGTGGTCAACTCTTACAAGTGATTTAGCTGTGAAGGGAAGGAAAGAGAAAGTGAGGACTCTGAAATTGCTCTCTTTTTAAGAAGAAGCATGCTTGAGATGCCAATGATCACTGCCATCTTCTTTTTTAAAAATCTATATACGCGGGGGGCGCCTGGGTGGCTCAGTGGGTTAAGCCACTGCCTTCGGCTCAGGTCATGATCTCAGGGTCCTGGGATCGAGTCCCGCATCGGGCTCTCTGCTCAGCAGGGAGCCTGCTTCCCTCTCTCTCTCTCTCTGCCTGCCTCTCTGCCTACTTGTGATCTCTGTCTGTCAAATAAACAAATAAAATCTTTAAAAAAATATAAAAAAAAATCTATATACGCGGTACTCATATAGATCTTGGAATTTTAGAACAATGTTAGAATTGAAAAGAACTTTAGAAGTAAATTAAATTCCTCCCCATGAACAGCATCCTTCCTATAAGTTCTTTTAGAAGGTCATCCAGACTCTATTTGGACATTTTCTGTGATGGGGGACTCACTGCTTCATAAAGGCTCTTGTTGCATTGCTTGCTGGTCAGCTCTTCCACCTAAAAAGGATCTTGTTAAAGTGACACAAGTAAGCCTTGCTCTGCTAGAGAGAACCCTCATTCCAGTTCTACTCTCATGGCACCACATGTCATTCTAACTACCCTGTGTCCTTGGTTCTGACCTGTCACCAAGACATCCACGTTGCTCTCTTCTGTCAGAATCCTGGTTTATGAATTTCTACCTTAAAGAGGAGTACATCCAACTAAATAATTAAAACCAACTTTTCAAGTATTACAATGTCAATGCTGAATACAGCAGGACTTTTATCACCTATGATCTGAGCTACTGCTAACACAGCATGAACTTGTTTTCAAATAAACAGTTAAAAAAACAAAGCTATGCTTTCCCCTGGTCCTGTCAGACATGACATTGTGTTCACTCATTCTCCTGCAAAGGAGCACCCAGATGACATGATGTAGAGATCCCTCTCGAACGAGCTCACAGTCACCCTCACAATGACCTGGTTATCATCTTTTCATAAATTCAGGAGCCATGCTAGCTTTTTATAGCATCCAAGTCATATGCACTAAGTGATCATCTAGGCCACTCAAATCTGGCTTCCAAAGCACAGGAGCTTAATCTTGTCTTGGCAATCCATACCTGTACCCCTCAGTGTGATTGGATAGAAGGTCAAGGAATCACCTAACCTGTCATTAAAATACAGTGAGTGAGCCACAAATAGTTTTTCAGTGTGTTTTTCAGTAAGTATTTTATGACCTTTTTTGGAAAGAAAATATAGCTTTTTAATACAGTGAGCTTAAAATTTAAAAGCTAATGCTTTTTGAATTAGGTACCATTGTCCCGGGAAAGCATCATGGATAACAGGAAGTATCTATAGTAAATTCTGTAGAAAATTGCATGTTTCTCCTGGAGCACAAATCTTTGATCATTTTGGTTTTTCATTCCTTTAGTCAATGAGCAAATACATACTGAGTGCCTCCATGCAGTTGGCACTGTGCTGCGTCCAGGAGAGAGAGCAGTCAACCAAGACCACAAGATTGCTGTCCTCAGAGAGTGTATGCCCTTGGACGTTACCCAAGATAACACACAAACAACACTGTATTTAGGTACTGGGATGGATGTTGTGACAGATAGAAACAGGGCATTCTGAAAAGTAAAGCTAGGGCAGGGTGATGCCCAATTTAGTCAGGAAAGTAACATAAGGCTGAGATCTAAAGGATGAGTAGGTGTTTATTTGTGTTTTTTCTTGTTTGTTTGTTTTCCAGAGAAATAGTGGGGGAAGAGCATTCCAGGCAGAAAGAACATAAGAACATTCTATGTGAAGGTTCTGTTTTAAACCTTAATTTTTCCCTGAGGCATAAAGATATCTGAGACATTATGGTTTCATCTGTGCAAATGTGAGACGTATCTATAAATGAGTTAGTGAGTACATTTTGCAGGTGTTAAAAAAATGGATTCTTTGGCATGCAAATAAACCCAGCCTCTTCAATCATATGTATGAAAAGAGGAACTTTTCTGGAGATGCTAGCTCTTTCAAGGATGATAAGAGCACTATATCAATATTTTTTCATCCACTGGAAACTGGCACTTTTTTTTTTTTTTCATTTAAGATCACTTTGTCAAACAGCATGAAATGTTCTGAGTCATAGACCCCCTCTGGGATAGAATGTGGGAGATCTTTATTTTTTTTAATTTTAACTTTGTTGAGATATAATTACCAAATAAATTATAAGATATGAAAAGGGTGCATTGTGGTGATTTGGTATACATGTACATTGTGAAACCTCCCTCCCCAGCATTAATGAACACATCTATCATTCACATATTTATCTTTTGTGTATTTGTGTGTGTGAGAGAGAGAGAACATTTAAGTTCTACTCTCTTAGCAAATTCCAATTATACAGTAGTTATCAACTATAGTTTCCATGTTTTATATTAGATCCTCAGACTTTGCCATCAAAAAGCTAAGAGATAACAAATGTTGGTGAGGATGTGAAGAGAGGGAACCCTCATGCACTGTTGGTAGGAATATAAATTGGTACATTCACTGTGAACAGTATAGAGATTCCTCAAAAAAATTAAACATAGAATTACCATATGATCCAGCAATCCCACTACTGGCTGTATATCAAAGGAAATGAAAACAAAATATCAAAGAAATAAATGTCTCATGCTCATTACAATATTATTCACAATAACTAAGATATGGAATTGGCCCAGGTGTCTATCCATTCAGAAATGGATAAAGTGTGTATATACTTTGTGTATATACATTGTGTATATATACACAATGAAATACTATTCAGCCATAAGGAAGTAGGAAATCTTGACATTTGTGACCACATGGATGGACCTTAAAAGTATGACACTGAGTGAAATAAGACAGACAGAGAAAGACAGATACTGCATGATTTCATTTACATGTTGAAGCTTAAAAAGAAGAATTAGAAATGAAAGCTGGGACACGGAGGAATAGGAGAGGTAGGTAAAAGGGTATCAGCTTTCAGCTATAAGATGGGAAATCCTTCAAGAAGCCTTAGAACTATGAATAGACAAAACTGAGAGAATGTTTCCCAGCTGTGTTTTCTTTTTCTTTCACTAGCATATGTATTTCCATTGTAAATCTGATCTAAAGCACGATTTTATTTTCCATAATACCTGATGGCTAACCCTTCAGAGAGCCATGAAAGCATTTTCTCAGGAATATTCAGATTCACTGAAGAGACAATCTCTGACAGTACTCTGAATATTTGGAGATCTTGAGATCTTTAAGACCCAGCAATGTGACGTGGTATCACAGTGCTTCGGTAACTCGTTGTCTCAGTTCGCCCAGGACTTTTCTGGTTTTAGCACTGATATCCTAGGAAACACCTCAGTCCTGGACAATTCTGGACAGTCCATCATCAGTCTGGAATCAGCGCTGGCTTCCTGGGCACCCTACATAGTCCACACTGTCTGGGGCTGAGAGGGAGCCCATGCTTGGTTCAATGCTTTGCTGTCACTGTCTTGAAATTCTTAATAATGTTGGGTAAGGTCCTACATTTTCATTTTTTAGTGGACCCTGCAAATTACATAGCTGGTCCTATTCAGACCTAACATTTATTGAGCTTTTCCCATGTGCTGGGCACTGAATTAATGGCCTGGAATTATTTTATCTAACACTTATAATCAGTCAGAGTTACAGATGAAGAAAGTGTGGTTTGAAGAGGTTAAGCAGTTTGACAAGATAGTTAATATGGCAGGGACAGAAATTCAAATCAACTACTTGACCACAAACCCTCAGAGCCTTCCTCCTGCTGTGCTGATACTTAACCAGCACTGAGGCTGGGAGAGGGACTATTCAGTTGTATTCTATGGAATGATTGTGTTGGTTTCAATGGTCAGGTATTGGAGACCTTGTACGTTCAACCTAATGGAGAATCCTGTGAAAATTACTGCTGCCTTATTCAGGAACAAGGCATACTCATTGCTGCCTTTGTGTTTGGACAATTTACCTTTGATCTGGCAGCTAATTTTGTTTTTTATTGTTTTACTCCCTATGTTTAGATTTCCCCTGACATAAAGGCGGTGCATGTGTGTAGCGTAGGAGATTGGGAGTTCACAACCTGATCGAAGAAAATAGGCAAATAGACAGAAGTGAGGAAATAATTTAGGAGGAATGGTTCTGTATTCTTGCCACCCACTAAGCAGGTGAAATGCTGTCCTATGTCTTCTCCCTGAGACTTCTAGTGTGTTCTGTTCTCTCTGGTCCCTGAAAACAACTTGGAAGCATTATTAGAATTTTACATGGGACCTGTTACTGACAGTCTTCAGAAACATTGTGCTTTTCCCCAACAACTGCCTTCATCATAATAAGCACAACTAGACTTTTCTGAGACAAAAAGCTTCCCACCTATTCTTTAACCTAAAATCACCATTTCATTTTATGGCTACCTGATACCTGATGGTTAAACCTGCAGGAATTGATGAATCATACCTCTGTTACTGTGTCACTAGACTTCAAACCTAAGTAATCATGAGGTCTACTTGTGTTGGTGTCAGAACCAAACATCAAGCTTTCCAGATCTTCTCCAGAGCTTCCAGAAAGGGTCCACAGAGCACCACAAACCATCCTCTCTCCCAAGGCTTCTTCATCTTGTCTGCTCATCAGAATCATCCAGGATCTCGGTCAGTGAGTCACATGACTTGCAGGAGGTGTGGCTCCAAAAGCGATGGGGTGTGGCCCGGAACACAGAGAGGACAAGAGGTGGCCCGGACACAGAGAGGACCCAGGGTGCCGTACTCACACAAAGGTGAAAAACGCTCTGGAGCTTTTTTCTGTGTTTTACAATTTTCAACTGTATTACTCTAATGAAAATAAAAACTCTTTCCCATCATTATGATGAAATAGCTTAAAAAAAATCAAAATAGACATAATAGTCTTTGGAGAAACTAATTGAAGACACACGTTGATTATAAGGGGTGGGGACAATAGATTAATCAAAAGGGAAGTTTTCAGAAGAGATTTCTATAAAGCTGCTTTCACAGGCCACAAAAACCTCAGTGCAGTGTGCTAACCTGGGAAATAAAGTGGTGGTGTACACACACATACATATGCGCCCCCCACCCCCGGCAATGATTTGGACCATTATACTGCCTAAGACCCAAATCCTGTAGGGCTCTGATTGTGACTGTGCCCATAAGTTGGTGATTTTTCCAACAAGGAAATTTTAGCTGAGATTTGTTGCCAAAATTATAAGTTGGAATTAACCTTTTCACCTCTTTGTGCATTCCTGAATAAAACAAAACTGTTTCATACACCAGTCTCAGCTGGTAATCCTAAATGCTCATTGTATATAAAGGCCATAAAGCCTCTGAATATCCAACCAGCGTCACTGCTGCTAGGTCTTGCCTCCACTCCTGGGTTTTGGGGACTTTTTTGGGATACCACCATATATTACTCTAACTAGCGGCAGTGGAACAGATGCCTTCCTTATCCTGCCTATGGGAGCTGATTATGCTCTAAACCCTACGCCAAGGACACTCTGGATGACATAGTCTGTGCCTCTAATGAAGGGGGAGAAGAGAAGCACAGAGCTCGAAAGTATTTTGGAAAGCCTCCTTTGATGGAGCTCTTTGCAGAGGCAGCCATTGCCTTTGTCAGCTCACATTAACACAAACCTTCTGATTAGGAGTTTGGTGGCTTATCTGCATCAAGAAGGGGTGGTGGTGGGGCGCCTGGGTGGCTCAGTGGGTTAAACCTCTGCCTTTGGCTCAGGTCATAATCTCAGGGTCCTGGGATCAAGCCCCACATTGGGCTCTCTGCTCAGCAGGGAGCCTGCTTCCCCACCACCTCTGCCTGCCTCTCTGCCTACTTGTGATCTCTCTTTCTGTCAAATAAATAAATAAAATCTTTAAAAAAATTTAAAAAAAGGGGAGGGGGGTTGGGAAAGGGTAAAAGTAATTAATAGAAAATGTTTGCTAAAACAAGATTTTTATTTGGCTCACTGAGCTTAGGTGGTAACCCAAAGTAGGTCCTTTTCCATTCTAGACGAGTGAATATAACAGGACAAAGATGGCAATGTCAGTGTGGTTCTAGGTTTCAGCTTTCCAGGTGAAGCAACCAGTGCTTCCGGGAGAAGCAGTCAGAAAAGGGCACTCAGCCTTGATATTCTGTACTCCACCCACTCCCCAACTTGCGCTTTTCTGTGTCCTCTCCAGAGACCTATTGTGATTTAAATGGTGATAGGATTAACCAGATAGAAGTTCCGAACTATGAGTCAAGTAAGATACAACTGGTCAAGCAAAGAACAGGCACAAACCCATGACAACAATACCTGTACTGGGTTATTCAAAGGACAGACTCCACAGGGACAGAAGCAGGTCCCAAACTAGAAGATCCATTCACAGGAAATGTTCAGGAGGTAAGGGAAACATAACACATGGGCAGAGTATATAATTTACAAGTTCTTAAACAAGAGGTAGTTGACAAAGGTGTTGGAAGGCAGGTGGTTGGCAGAATCCAGGCATGAGGAATCCAGCATTCATTGGCAGGAAATTCAGATCAACACAGTCACTAGGCAACAAGGCTGGAACTCTGTCTCAAAGTAGCAAGGCAAAAGAGCAGTTACTAGGAAACCAGTGTATCTAAGTCAGAGAGAGATCAGCTTTCTCTAGGAAACATCAGATTATGTACTCTACCCTCATTTCTATGTGGTATGGCCAAGGAAGATTTTGAAAGCCAAATCCTTGACATGACAAGAAAAAATGCTAAACCATAAGGGCCTCCACACACAAAAATTTCATTGAGAAAACAAAACTGAATTTGTTAGTTTTCTATGGTTAGCTAATTATATGAGTCAAATATTTAATTGGCATACATCGTAAACTTTCAAAGGGGTTAAGAAATGCAATCCTTTATTCCCCAGCAGCAAGCTATTCATTATGAAAATGGCCTTTAATTGGCTGTCATACTTTATCTGCCAAGATGTGGAGCCCAACACCACAAAATTTTAATATGAGGTCTAAGTAATCAGTCCTCCTGGTTGTCAAAGCAAAATCTCCAGAGACTTATTCCAGAAATCTAAGAAGAAATAGGAAAGCCCTATAGCACATAATTGGATATTTTAAAGCTCCTTTTTTATTTTTTTCACATGTGTTTTTTGATCAACTGAGATTCATTTGCAGGTTATAAAGACAAAACTAAGAGCCAAAGCAATAGTGGAATATAGGAAAAGAAGTGCTGTGTAAATCCAGAGTAGAAGTGCTGAGTATACATGAACCTTAGAAAGCCAGAAAACCCAATTTTTACCTTACATTTGGTAACAATTAATAAATTGTCTTCTACAAAAATCCGCAACCCTAACTTGGGTCAGTGATTTTTTAAACTCACTCACATTTTCAACTGCTAAATATTTTAGCTCTATAATGTATACATCATACTAGAGAGAGATGAGATCTATTAGTTATAATAAATATTATCACTGGGGTTTTCTTCTTAATTTCACTTCTTACCAGTGGTTCTCAAACTGTGCTCCTTGGACCAGAAACATAACCATCACTTGGTACCATATTAGAAATACAAATTTGGGGCTTCAGAACCGGAAACTCTAGGGTTAGGCTAAGTAATCTCTTTAACAAGCACTCCAGCTGACTCTGATGAATGTTGAATCTTGAGAACCACTACTCTATGCCATGTGACAACTTCCAAATCTACATCTGTTCCCAAATGCCAAATGAGCAGAGACATAGAAACTGCACAAACAAATCTGTAAAAACTCAGGGTTGTTATCTACTTGGTAAAACCGGTTCCTCTTCCTGTGTTTTCCACCTTAGCTAATCAGATCTGTTACCTATTGCTACATAATGAATCCCCTAACCTTACCAGTTTAAAACAGTGAACTTACTGTCTCACACAGTTGCTGAGGGTCAGGATTCTGAAAATGACTTGGCTGAGTGGTTCAGGCTCAGGATCTATCATGAGGTTGTGGTCAAGAGGCCATAGTCATACAAAGGCTTCTTTGGGCTGGAGAATTGACTTCCAGGCTCATTCATTTTGGCTCTTGGCTGTTGTCAAGAGGTCCCAGCTCCTCTCCATGTGTGTCTAGCCATAGACACACATAGACATAGCTCATTAGAGGGCAGATGCTGTCCCCAGAGCTAAAAGGGAGAACAACCAACACAAAGCCACATTGATTTTAGAATGCACATTTTATTAGAAGGCACACACCATCACTGCATATTCTGTTGGCCAGAGAGACCAACCCTGGTACAATGTGAGAAGGGATAACACAGCATGGGAATGCCAGGAAGTGTGGATCATTGGGGAATCATCTTGGAGACTGCCTACCATGCCCAGACAAGAAATATCAGGATATTTTCAACTCTCTTACCCCCATTGCTATATACAGCCTATAGTCCAAACTCATCAATTTTAAATTCAAAATTGCCCATCTGTCCTCTTCTTTATAGTCCCACTGTAACTGCCCTATTCACCTTTCTTTCACCATCTTGCCTCTTGTCTTTAGCCTCTTTAGAATTCCTTCTCATAGCTGTGTGACAGTCCTAAAGTGCAAGTCTGATCTGCTCAAAACCTTCAAAACTTCTCTGTGGCTTAGGGAATAAAGTACAAAATTTTTAACATGGTATTTTAAGTCCCCTGTTTTTAACTACAGTTCATCCTTCCAGGCCTATTTCCCGCTCTAGTTCCTCCCCATCCTCCTCACCACCCACCAATGATTGCATAGCTCCCCTAAATTTCTGTCCCTAATAGAGTTCCCTTCACCTAGAATATCTTGCTGCTACTCTGAAGCCCAGACCAGAAGCTATCTATTCTGATACCCTAGTCAGAATGGATTGTTGTCTTCCATATTTTGTTATACCTGCAATACAGAATTAGCTGCTACTGTAGTTAGTTAAGATTGTCTATCTCACAAATAGATTTTAATCTCCCTAAGGTTCAGGGTTTTATTATAGTCATCTTTGTATTTATCAATAAAATATAACATAATATCAAGGTGTGATGAATTACAACATACAATTTCAACAGGCCCTTGCACATGGGTGATGATTCATTCTATTTTCAATGATACAAAGGGAAAATATTAAATATGAGTTTGAAACTCATTTTAAAATTAATATTTAAAATATTAAATATTAAAATATTTAATATTTAAAATATTAATTTAAAATATTAAAAATATTTTAAATTATTTTAAATATTATTATTTAAATTAAAATAAATTTAATAAATTAAATTTAATAAAATAAATTTAATAAGTTAAATATAATATTAAATTAATTTTAATTAATTTAAAATATTAAATATGAGTTTGAAACTCATTCCTTGACTATTCCTCTGAAGAGTAATCCTTCCTATAAGCTTCCAGTTGGAAAACTACCTATCACATCCAAACTATATAGTCATTTGAAAGACTTTTCTTGAAGACAGATGAGATGGTCTCATTCCATACAACGTGGAACCTTACAGATATATGGGTGAGTGGCTTATAAATGTGTGGATAGGATGATGGGATCCCCAAAAGGATTTTTCAAGGAAAGTGCCTAATCAGATTTTCATCTGGGGGAATAGACTCTATAGGCATCAAATGCAGACTGGCTGGATGACTACAGGATGCAAGAGAATAGGAGACTAATCATAAGGAAGGTCCAGGAGTGAAGTCACCAGATGATGGTGGTAAACTTGTCTATGGTGATGGTAGAAGAGATGGGGAGAAGAAAGTTGCTTGAGGCATGAAGTGGCCAGAGTACCTGCTTGTTTGACTGGTTGACTGGGAGAAGAAAGAGGAGAAGGTCTAGAATGACATCTAGGTGAAGATTTTATACCTATGAATATGGTCCTGTGAAGCAGTGCTGAGTGGGAAAAACACCTCAGAACACTAACATTAGCCAACATGATACCAGCATCATTGTCATAGACAGAGGACAACTCATTCTGGGGGAGGCCACAGGAGCTATCAGGAAATTACATGACCTTTTTTTGCAAATGAATAGGCTCAAAATTAGATTCTTATACCAACTGACTAAAGAGAAAGCTATTAAACTGCCAGGCAAGAGTCTCCATGGTCTTTACAAATTACTATGATTCATCTTTCAGGAGAAGGATCTGAGAAAAAAATCATTTCCATCGCTTCTCAGGAGTTTCTGAAGGATCACACAATGACGCTTTAGAGCAAGAAGAATGATTCATAATAATAACATTAAAGATTTGATTGAACATCTAAACACAAATATGCGTTCTTGATATCTTATTATCAAGTATGTGATATGGTTTTACTAAATCAACTTGATATTTCTGCTTTGTATTATGAACATCCTTTTTTGTGAACTTTGGGATTATAGAGATACAGAACATAGCTACATATAAAATTCTTTCTAGGTCAACATGGCCAGTTGAGACTAATTATGACGGCCTCACACAATAACACGGTCCATGAATTTACTAAGGAAATGGAGTCCTTATATTGCATACTATAGTTGAGAACTAGTTAGAAATGACCATAAACTAGAATATATCCTGCACAGCTTTTTTTAAACATCTGTATTTGAATACCTTTAGATGGAGCAATATCTTTTAGCCCACGGGAACAAATATTCTTAATTATTTTATCCCCATCTTGCTTCTCTCATTTCTATTACTGCCTGGTTTCTGAGTTGGGAATTCTGAAAGAGAACAACAGGAGTGCTGAATTAGATGTCCTTGAGAATAGCTAATATAGATCATGGAGCCAATTTGAAAGGAGCCAGAAATACACAGAACAGTCACGCTGCAGTTTAGGGGTATCTCCTTGCCCAGGACAAGCATCATCTACCAGAACCTCTGTTGATCTCCTGGCCCCATTCTCTTCAACAGCTCTTCAGAGACAGTCTGAAAGGAAGGCTTTTAGGGCCTGGCTCCTGCACACCCTTCCAGCCCCTCATCCTACCACTTGCTCACGCTCTGACTCTCTTAGCCCCAGCTACACAGAGCCTTCTGGTGGGAACTGTGGCATCCCATCCAGCTCCCCCTTCAGGCCCAAGATGCTCATTTTCCCCAGCTGCCAAGAGGGTTGCCTGCTGACGCCCACAGTTGAATCCTACTCTGGAAATTGCCCCGGGCTGGCTCACCCATGAGCCCACTGCCCACCCCAGGTACAGAGGATTGACCACAAGGAGGTCCTGTCAACTTAGAGAGGCCATCCCAGCTCCCCTCACTTCCTTATAGGTGTTTTGCTTAAGAGAACACCCAATAAATCTCTGTCTCATAATCTGTTTCCAGGGAACCCAATTTAAGACACAAGCCCCCGTCATGTTCCTCTGAAGCCTTTGTCACTGCTCTCTCTCTGCCTGGAATGTTCTCCAGCCATCCCCTCCTCTCTCTTCTCCTGAGGGTTTCACCTACCCCTCTTTATTAGCTCTGCAATCACTTTCCCCAAAAGCCTTTCTACTCCAGGTCCAGTCCCCCTCATTGAGAGGATGTCCAGTTCCAATTATTCAGGCATTAGTTTGCAAGTTTGGTTTCTGTCTGTCTCACCTACTCCAGGGTAAACCCCATGGGAGCAGGATTGCTGCCTGTTCTTGCTTACCATCAGCATCCCAGGATGGAACACTGAATTTGGCTCAGATCTGGACTGCAATGAATACACACTTAATTAATAATTTGGTAAATGAATGTACTCTGCCTTCAGAGTTTTTCTGAATCACCTTTATGGTTAAAGAGAGCCCCTCTTTTCCGGTGACTCTTCACCACAAATTAAAGGGCAGCCAAATGATAAACTGTGATCATTATTTCTACCAAGGTTACTTTGGAGATTGTATTTTTGTTACATCAAATGCTAATCCAAAAGGTTGTGGCTGAACACAAGGGGGAAATGTATACTTCCTCATCACTGGATTTCATGGTAGGAATTCCAAATGGTTAATGGTCAATAATAAGAAAATGGTTGGGAATTTAAATCAGTACCAGCCGTTCATCATGGCCTTTTAATGAATTTACAGTGAAATCTTGGGAAAATTATTTCTAAAACAAGGAGGACAAAAGCTCTCTTCATTTCTATTTTTAGAGGCTTTTGTTCTAGAAATTATTTTTAGTGTTGGTAAATTATGCTAATTGAGACAACTAAGCTGAAAAATAGTATATTTTGAACCAGCAGAACATATTTTACTAATGGTTTTTGATTTTCTGAGCAGATTTAAAATTAGATTTATGGGTATTTTCAAAGATTTTTCTGATTATTCAGCCAAAAGTGACCCTAGAGGTTGAAGCTGGCTAGAAAGAAAGGAGAAATCTACCTCCAACCAGCGCTCACTGAGCACATTTACTGAGCAAGACACTCAAGGTCACGGGAGGTCAGGGTCACGGGAGTCGGAAAACAGAGTCTCTGACCTGAGTGATTCTGAGATCCAGTTATTGACTCTGAGAAAGAGAAAGAGACTGAGAGCCAGATGCCAACCGGGCATCACCAGCTATACCCTGGCCTGGCCCTCGAGGCTGGGCTGTGAAATTCTGCATTGAACATAAACATTCCCACAATGCCTATACCCGTCGATGACAGTTTGTGACTTTGATGGATCATGACCCAATGAAGACCATTTCCAAATAATGTCTGAACATGGACAAAAGGGAGATCATTGTCCAAAAACTATCACAAATATCACAAAACTTTTCTTTTCCAGGCTGGTAAGAGTACTTAGGACAGCTTGAGCCTGGCTTCATGCCTCCTGTTAGGTAGGCAAGATTTATTAAAGATAATCAAACACCCTCATACTGAGCGGCTCCACAGCTCCTTATGGTGAGTGTTTGCCCTCACTGCAATGGGTCAATGATCCCTACTTTGTTTAAGTAAAGTTGTGTTTCTCATTGTCATTGACTGGGACCACTGAAAACTCCCAATAGACGTACAACTAAAATGTAGAGAGCTATATAGAAATAGTCTGACAGCCTGTATTAAATATCTGACCTTGAAATACATACATTTATTTCCACACCCGCACTCTTAAAGCCAAGCCAATAATTTCACAGCAGAGTAAGCCCCTGGGGCACAACAAATCATGAATCAAGTTCTCTCTGACTGATGGATTTATATCTCAAAGAAGGGAAATGATAAATGACAGAGAATCAGGAAATATAGTGAAGAGGCTTTTGAGGGAAATAGTAGAACTATAACCTCTTAAGCAACCATTTTCAAGACCACTAATAAAAGTTAGGCTGCAGCTCCCATGAGGAACAGGAGCCTAGTGGCCATCGAGGTACAGGGTGAGGCTGAGGGACTGGGGCAGAGGCCCCGCCATGGAAGTAATTGTGTAGGGGACATGCATTTGCAAAGCCCTGAGCATTGTCCTGCTTTACTGCACGCGTGCATGCGCCTTGACATAAACAACCTCTGTCTTCCTTTCTATTGGGACGTGTGTCTTTCACTTGCTCAAATTTCATCTGATTTAGTTTAATAGTACATGGACTATTTTCAGTCTCCATATCTTTAAAAGCACTGTCGTCCAACTTTAAGACTTCGGTCTTAATTTTTCTCCAGGAAGTTCCAGCATGACATGCATGACATGTGCAAAAACTATGCTGGCCTAACCTGGAGCTCCAAATGGTTGCCCCTTGTTTTTCACTTTTATCTTTCACAAAGACTAAGTAAAATGTCAGATAAAGAACATATATTAAGGAGCTCCTGGGTGGCTCAGTGGGTCAAAGCCTCTGCCTTCGGCTCAGGTCATGATCCCAGGGTCCTGGGATCGAGCCCCACATCGGGCTTTCTGCTCAGCAGGGAGCCTGCTTCCTCCTCTCTCTCTGCCTGCCTCTCCGCCTACTTGTGATCTCTGTCTGTCAAATAAATAAAATCTTAAAAAAAAAAAACATATATTAAGGGGCAATCTATTTGGTTGAAAGTACAGATTAAATGCAGACAACTTGGGTGTGAAACCTTGGCTCTACTTTTTCTCTCCATGCAGTCTTGGGTAAATGACTTGACCTCTCAAGGCCTGTTTCCTCGTCAGCAAAATGGAAGTCATAATAGTATCTGTACCATAAAATTCTTATTGGATTAAATGCCATAATGCCTGTGAGATGTTCAGCTCAGTGCCTAGCACATGGTAAGTGCTATGATTACTATCATGGTAGTGTTGGTGACCACCAGGCAACCAGGTGCAGAAATCCTCATGCTAAAATAAAGACATTTGAAGCTTCAAACTGTATTAGCTTTGTGAAGAAGACTATATTTTAAAATATACTTAAATATATTTTAACGTTAGGTTTTGAACTCTGATAGAAAAGTTTAGGTTTAGTAAGTCCAACACTGGAGCACCTGGGCGATGCAGTTGGTTAAGTGACCAATTCTTAATTCTGGCTTGGGTCATGATCTCATAGCTACGAAATCAAGCTCCCCAATGGGCCTCATGCTCAGCATTGGATCTGCTTGAGATTCTTTCTCTTCCTCTCTCTCTGTCCCTCTCCCTGCATGCTCTCTCTCTCTCTTTCTCAATAAAAAAAAAAAAGTCTTTAAGTTCAACGCTACTCACCCAACGTTCATTACATACTTGTTTGGTGTTGGGCATGGCATCTGAGCAGGGAAAAGGTAAAGAAAAGAAAGCCAAGTAAGATGTGATTTAGACACAGATATGTTCAAAACCAAAAAAGAAATACAACTGACAGAGAGACTGAGGTGGAAAGGACAGAGGATGTTGAGAAAATAGGGTATAGAATGGTGGACGTGCTGGGTATTTGGTTAATGGCTGAGAAACTCATAAAGTCTCAACCATAAAGTTCAGATCTTGTCTTCGCTCCGGCTGCCATGACAAAATACCATGAACTGAGTGGCTTAAACAACAAGAATTTATTTCTCACACTCTGGAGACTGAGAAGTCCAAGATCAAGGTGCCAGCCATTTAGTTTCCCAGTGGGGACCCCTATTTTTGGCTTACAGACGGCCATCTTCTTCCTGTGTCCTTATGTGGTTCAGAGAAAGAAAGAAACGGAGGAAGGGAAGGAAGAACCGAGCACTTTAGTGTCTCTTCCTCTTCTTAATAAGGACACTAGTCTCATTGTGGGACCCCACCCTCATGACCTCATCTAAATCATCTTCCCAAAGTCTCCACCTCCAAATACCATCACATTAGAGGTTAGAGCTTCAACATTCCTATTTGGAGGGGATGTAAACCATCAGTATGTTACAGACTTAACTTGTACTCTAAGGAAAAGCACCACCATTTTCTGAAAAGGCAAATACTATTGTTAGATTGTTGTTTTAGAGGGTAAAGATGCTGTGAATAGGTTAGATAAATTGGATGGAGATAAGGACACTAGTAAAAATATTCCTGCAATAGTTCGATTTAGAGGTGTCATATTTCATGAAACCCATAGCAATATCAATTGCTAGACACTTCATTTTTTATGTGCCTCTAAGGAAAACACAAAACACAACCATCATTGAACTACAATATAACACTTTCTTATGTAGGATTTTAATCTTATACTTATCAGAAGAATGATTTTAGAGGTTTTTAGGCATCCATTTTTATAGTATGTAATTCTTCATATATACATAAAAGGAAAACATGAGCAAAATACATTAGCTAAGATATTCTTACAATTGCTTCACATTCATGGTCTACTACTTGTAAATCACTTTTTGATCCAGTTATTAGGATATATATTATTATGGACCACATATGTACAGATAAAGTGATAATTTTTTTAAAAAACTTTCACATTTTTGTATTCAATTTAGTCACTTTTTAAAAACTTAACATTTCGGGATGCCTGGGTGGCTCAGTTGGTTAAGCAGCTGCCTTCGGCTCAGGTCATGATCCCAGTGTCCTGGGATCAAGTCCCACATCGGGCTCCTTGCTCGGCAGGGAGCCTGCTTCTCCCTCTGTCTCTGCCTACCACTCTGCCTGCCTGTGCTCACTCTCGCTCCCTCTCTCTCTCTGACAAATAAATAAAATCTTTAAAAAAATAAAATAAAATAAAATAAAAACTTAACATTTCATGGACATCTGTCCAGATAAATAACTGTAGTTCTATAAAATCATTTTAATGTATTTAACAAGTATACTGAGCATCCAAGCTTCTGCTAGGGATTAAGGAAACACTGATGAGCAAAAGCAGGTAGAGTATAACTCTTGTAGAGCATGGTCAATGGAAACAATTCCTTAATGATAAACATATTGTTTACTCCCATATTTTGTTTTCATTATTTTCTAGCACAACCAATAGTATAATAAAAATCCTTGCTATATTATTGCTTCATAAATCTTTAGGTAAAGTTCCTAGAAGTGAAATGTCTGAGTCAAGTGATTTGCATATACTGTTTTTGACACATATTGTCAATGTCAAGGTGTCCTTCAGAAATAGGCACCAATTTCATTCCTATCAACGTTCTCATCCATATTCCCATCATGCATCAGTTTTTTCACAACTCTCCCACCCTAGGTTTTCTCCTTCTTTTTCATCTTGGCTAATGTAAATACTGGTATTTTATTATTGTTTAAAATTGCATATCTTGATTACTGGTGTGGCTGAATGTATTTTATGTTCATTAGTCATATATAAATGTTTACATATATATATTTATATATACTGTATCTATTACTTATAAGTATATAGATATATATTTTATGTTCATTAGACACACTCATACATAAGTTTTCATTCTTTGCCCATTTTTCTATTGGTGTACTGGATTCATGTGATTTTTAAGTAATCATTTCCCCCTTTGAGTTCCAGTGTTAGTATTTTAGAAACACACAGGAATTCAAAAAACATAATCTTACTTAATTGGCACTTTATATCACCATAGTTTTCTATAATGAAGTTTAATTTCTTAACTCATCTGTGAAAATGTCTATGTGATATTATACTCAGATTAGAGTGCTATCAATTTTAACTATTTGAATATATTTTAATAAGTAAAAACATCTTATGCAAACAGCAAAACAGGATGTGCAGTTTCCATAGAAACAGAAGCTAATATTATTAAAAAGGAATAAGCCACACTGAAACTCTTCCCCTCAGGGAACATCATTTGCAGCCAGTTCCTTGAATGAGTTGGATATGTGAATTATACCACCTAAAGCTAGTTAATAGTAGTGATGCTTAATAAAGACTGTACTACATAGTTGATCATCATGAGGGAAAGATTGCTGCAAATTACATGGCTGGCTAACAAATTTGGATTTTTATTTTAAATTGAAATGTAAAAGTAAACCCATTTTATCTTAGTTTCCTAGGGACAGTTGTTCATTTCCACGCTAAAAGTGAAATAAGAATGATAACGTGGGTATATGATTTCTTCTTCAACTTGAAATTTTTAGTTATAAAGCAAACTTACTCCATTAAATCAATTTTCCTATTGGCCTAGATTATCTCAGTGGAAAAGATTTCTTAAGAAAATAGCCTTGAAAAAAATTACCATAATACCCAAAATGTCAACACCCCCTAATAAAAGTATGAAATAATTAATAACTCAGTCTGTCAGAGTTTATAATTACCATTTGGAAACTAAAAATCACCAAAGCAAAAGAGGATCTCAGTAGGTCTGAATCACCCAGAGAATTCTAAGTTATGTCTGTCTGTTACCTAGCACTACAAGTAAAGTCTATATTTCAGTTTTTAATCCAAAATTCCCTTTTAAGGTTGTTACCTTTTCCATATATTCTAATACATCTCATTTGTGAAACATCTCCATTTACGGCTGGTGGTGACTCTTGATATAATATGTTCTGCTTCCATAAGGCAAAAAGACAATGATTCCCCTTAATATCCAACTGGGGACAGGATATCACAGAAAGATACAAACATGAAAATAATGTTCATGTTTATAATAATCATACTTCACTTAAATAAATAATTTAAAGCATGTTCTCATTTGACTTTCAAAAGTGTGACAATGACGTTCATAATATCATCTTATAAATACAGAAACTAGGTCTTGCCCAAGTCTTACAGCTAATGAGTAGAAGAACTGGAACTCAAACTTAGGGCCTCAGTCTCTAAATCATGGGGAGTTTCCACTGAGCCCACCAGCCCCCATGAATGTAAAATCCTCATTGAGGCCTGCCTTGAAGCCAGGACAGAGGAGAGTAGCTTTCCATTCAGAGTAGCAATGACATCATCCTCTGTGTGCAAGTCATTCTCACTGATGCTCTACTCAATACAGTGTGTCCTGTGTGTTGTTTCTGCTGCTTCATTGTCCTTGCTGCTCCACACTTCCCCAAGGCAGTGGGGATGGCAGCGGGGGTTCCACTAAGATCATGGCCTACCAGGCCCTGCTTGGTCAGACCTCTGATTTTATTTCATTGCACTCTCTCCTATATTTGCTATGCTCCAGATAATAAACAGGTATCTGTTTCTTTTAATCATTGTTATCCCAGGCACAAAGGGAAATAATATGAAGAAATCTATGAACGTGTGCCTTCCCTCAAGATTGCAACGCAATTAACAAGTTGGGCTCTGATGTAAGCTTGCCTGGGTTGGAATCCTGGCTTTGCCATTTACGAGCTGTGTGACCTCAGGCTAAATTAAATTGATTCAAATGCTAACCTCTCCATGCCTCAGTTTCCTCATCTGTAAACTACTAGTGATGACTTCATGAGTTTGTTGTAAAGATTTTATGAAATAGTCCATGCAAAGCCCTAATCTCACTTAAGTGGTAATAGAAAGGATTCTGTAAATAGTCCCTTATAAATACATTATTTTTTAACAGCTAAAACACTCAACATAAGTAGTCAGTGTTGAAACAGGAATATGGGGAGAAAACAGACTGTTTTGTCCAGGAAGGACTTTAGCTGGGCAATAACAGAAGAGTTGGATTAGGCTTGGCAGAGGAAGGAAAGAACAAGCCCCAGAAAGGGGAGCATCCTGAACAGGGTAACATGGGGGCCAGCTTCCAGAGTGGAGGAGAGGATGAAGACACTGGGCTGATTAGGGAGCTCTTGAGAACAGATTATGACAAATAAGGCTGGAAAAACAAGATAAAATCAGGAAAAAGAAGAATTTGAATTTCAGGTAAGAAGCTGAGAACTAATTCCATAGGCAACAGATTCAGTAGGGAAGTTATTACAAATTCTTGAGCAGGAAACTTGGCCTAATAGAGAAACAAGCTTTGTCTTCCTAGGTGTTTTTCAGAGTCAACCAAGGGAGAGTAACAAAACACTCTTACCAGTGTATCAGGAGTTGTTCTCTATTTTGTCTCATTTCATTTGAACAACAACCAGCAGAGTAGTTACTCTTTCTGCATCTTCTGAAGAAGTCTCAGGAAGGTTAAGAAAATGTTCAACATCACAGGATGAATAAATGGCAGAGCCAAGACTCAGTGCTTTGTGTCTTCATAGTCCATATTCCTTCTACTACCCTGTTCTGGTTAAATGTTTATTTGTTTGTTTTAATGAACAGTAAATGAAATAAACAGGAAATTATGAGAAACAGGCAAAGTCATAAAAGGAATAACCTCTACATCACTTAAAATACCTAAATACCAAGGATAGAAGCCAGCATGGAAACAATCAGAAACTGCCATTTCTCAAGAAATGGTTATTGAAATCACAGAAATATTATGGGAGTGTTGGATAGAAATTTTAGTAGAGCTACCCTATAACCAAGCAATTGCACTACTGGGTATTTACTCCAAAGATACAGATGTAGTGAAAAGAAGAGCCATATGCACCCCAGTGTTCGTAAGAGCAATGAACACAAGAGCCAAACTGTGCAAACAGCCGAGATGCCTTCTAATAGACAAATGAATAAAGAAGATGTGGTCCATAAATACAATGGAATATTACCGAGCCATTAGAAAGGATGAATACCCAACTTTTGCATCAACTTGGGTGGAACTGGAGGAGATTAGTATAAGTGAAATAAGTCAAGAAGAGAAAGTCAATTATCATATGGTTTCACTTATATGTGGAACATAAGGAATAGCATGGAGGATGTTAGGAGAAGGAAGGGAAAAATGAAGGGGGGTGGAAATGCAAGGAGGAGATGAACCATGAGAGACTATGGACCCTAAGAAACAACCTGAGGGTTTCAGAGGGGAGCAGGGTGGGGAGATGGGTTAGCACAGTGGTGGGTATTAAGGAGGGCAAGTATTGCATGGAGCACTGGGTGTTATAAATAAACAATGAATCATGGAACACTACATCAAAAATAAATAATGTACTGTATGGTGACTAACATAACAATAAAAAATGTTAGTTGCAAACAATAAAATCCATCCTTGCTAGTTGATGCACAATATAACTTTATTAAATGGTATTAAGTCTTTCATAGAAATCCCAGATGGGCTGAAAGGACAGATACCAACCATATTTGCAGGATCCAGCATACCAGAGCCCCCTTACTACGCACAGACAACACTTGGGACTGGATGCTGGATGAACAGACACCTTCACCACCATGCTAGTCAGATGTGTTACCCGGTGTATGAATGTCTTTTCATAATGATTACTTCCAAATCCAAGACTAGCTGGCCATGGTCTGATTCATGGAACCTAGGTGATGTGCCTGTTCCAAGCTATAAGAGAACACTAGGTTTGTGGCTTTTATATGGCTTCCCCCACCCCATATTCTTTAGTAGGTAAGCTCATAATGGGGGAAGTTCCCAAAATATAGGTTCTTGAGGCAGTTACAAGTAACAAATGCCCACTCCTATTAGGCAAAGGAGTTTTGGAAAGTTAAAAATCTAGCAGTAACTGTCTAACACTCTCTAGGGGAGATGTGTGCTGTGCTGACTGACGTGGGTATTTAGTTCTGTTTGACAGGCTCAATATTTTATTATAGAAAGGGAAGGGTGACTCACCATATTTAATGAAAATGTCCATGAAGGCTCTCCAGCTCCCTTGAGTTTGGTTCATAGCTATCTGGAAATCTTTTATGGTCATTACATTTCCCTAAAAAATGTATCTACTGAAAAGAGAATGGGTTTACTAACTACCAAGAAGAATATTCTGGTTTCTTCCACAGTTACATTTTATTGTGTGTTGATAAGTTCATTCATTCAACAATGTCCAGGCATTACACTAGTCTCTGGATATGACAATGACAATGAAATCCTATCTTTGCCCTTGAGATGCTCACAACCTGGTGAAGTAAATAAACATGTGAATAAACAGTTACAGTTAAAAAAAAAAACCTGGTTAAAAAAAAATTATAGGTGTGTTAGGGAGGGACATTGACCCTCAGACTCTCCAGGTAGGGAGAAAGTCATCAGTGTCAAGCAGATGAAGACACTGGGGAAAGACAAACCAGGTTGAGGAAAGGAACAAAGGGAAGGAACACAAATTGATTCCATTCATTCAATAAATATTGACTGAATGCTTACTATGTGTGCCAAGCACTGAGATACAGCAGAACATGGGAGACAAGCTGGGAGAGAGGCATGAGACAACAGAGCATGTCACAGCAATGAGGCTGAAGGGACAGATGGAACTGACCAAACATGGATGTGTTCACCATGTTAAGAAGTTTAGAATTACTCTTGGTGCTTTGTCTTTTTTAATTGATTTCTCTGGAAACTATGTAAAGGATGGATCCAGCTTCTGAAGTATCTCCAGTTAGAGTCTAAACAGGTGACTTATCTCACCCTACATTTGTGCATTTAAGTCTTCGCTTACATGTTAGCAGATTGCTTATTTAATCCGTGTGACTCATGATGGGGGCTGCTGTTTGCATTTTCTTTATAACTGCTGGCACTTGGGTTTGGTCTCTTTGAGAGTATAAACATGGAAAAGGCAAGAACCCTCCTGGTAATGCTGTTAATAATAGGAGATATCAAAAATGGACATTTGAACAAGATTTCTTGGAGAAGAACAAAAAGTCTTTGGGGACCCCACTGTGAGATACCTGAGCAGCTGCTAATTGACTTCAGAAAACAGGAGTATAAGCAATAATCAAGCATTGGCATTTGTATATATAATGGGAGAGTAATAGGACAGAAACAAATTATATCTATACTTATGCATCCTTGAGAGAGAGAGAAAGAGAACACAAACAATAATGAATCTTAAAAAAAAAAAAAAAGAATTAACCCTCATTATGTATTTCAACCACTGTATTTGGATGCAGCCTACCATTATGAGACACATCACCTGCCAGCTGCACTCAACAGGGGGTGAGCTCCTGTTACACAACACCTGACATTTTATATCTCTTTCCTATTGCACCAGACCCAGAGAAGGTTCTTCTTGTAGGTCTATATTTCCACCTTAAAACTTAAAGGTTTTTGGAAAAAGCAAGAGACAAAAAAGCAGGAACAATAAATAAAGGGCAGAACCACTGGGCAGTTATGATAAGAAAAACGATTTCCATAGTCTATAAGGTCAAGACAGTAGATCTTCATATGTGAAATACTTCACGCTTGAATGGCCTAAAGATAGTTGATTTAAGCTAAGTGACAAATCTTCCAAATAAAAGAATACTTTCAGTGCTCAGTCCATGGCTATTGGGAGCTGACAGAGAAAGGGGGAAAGAGAATTAAGAAGCAAACAGGCAAGCACACAGAATACTACCTGAGATCACAGAGGGCCTGGCTTCCTCAGCATTTCTGGTTTTATGCTTCACTGTCAGCTCACCTGGGAGGGCACCAGGCTCTCACGGGAAGGACGTCACCACAAAACTATTTACAACGGTTACTTCTGGGAAAAGGAATAGGGTTGATAGGGCCTGGGATAAAGAGGGGACATGACTTTTCAGATTCTATGCTCATTCAACATACATGAAGGGTTATCTCTGCTCCAGGCACTGGACTAAAATCCACAATATGGAAGTTATTCAAATCTGTGTGGAAAAGCATTTATGAAAACAAAAACACTTTCCACACTAACGTGGAAAAAAATACTATAAAGGATGATCAAGTTTCTATTAAACTTGGAAGTTCTATATAATAATGTTAAGATTGATTTTAGATCTCTTAAGCAGATTATCTTTATTCATGCAAAGTAGAACATCAAAATTCTTAGCACTTAGTTTATAGATGTCATATAAGAATTAAAAACTTCTCTTTGGTTTCCTCTCCTTCTGAAAACATGGCTTTTAAAAGTTTGGGGACTGTTGATGAACAGCAAAGGACCTTCGTTATATCATCTACAAAAGAGGTCAATGACACAGGAGGGCTATGGTCAGGATTAAATGAGATACAGTCATCAAACGTGGGTGACAGATCTGGAACACACGGGAGAGTCAAGAAATGCTGGATACCACCAGTTTACACCAATCAAGGGTCCGCTCTTGAGGACAGCCCCTCCTTATAGCTACACGTGTAACCCTTAGATGCAATCATTCAGCTGTTTTCAAAGAATCCTTTAAAGTTTTAGGAGGAAGATATTACTGACAAGGGATTCAGAAAGAGAAATGTAGAGAGAATTTTGTATTGGGAAACATCTAAATAATTCAGTTGCTCAGGAAGCCTAAATCACCACTTGTTTCTCTCTTTATGTTACTGAGTCTTCAGCAAGCCTTACCTGTCAGCTTAGAAAAACCTTCCAAGAGAAAGATAAATCAGATTCACCTTTCCATCTATAAGAGATTAGAGTCAAATGCTGTCTATATTCACAAGATTTGTTTTAGCATTGTCATCAATTCTGTTCTCTGCAATGGCACCGCATTTTAAAAAATACTTTGGTCACAGATAAGTGTTGAAGGTTTCCTCATTATTATTTCAAGATGAAGCATCCTGAAAAAAAAGTCTTCACAGAGCATTAGACCCTCAAAGTAAATCATGACTATTATTGCACTTTTTAGAAAGGCTAGAAGAAGAAAGCTTTATAAATTTCTCTCGAGATGATCAAACTCAGCTTTAAAGTAACACTAAGCAGCCAGAATCTTTTTTTTATATATTTATGCCAGGCTAAGAAATTGGTATGAGGTCGAGATTTGGTTTCAAAATCTGAGTCCTTAGAGAACATGTTGGTAAAAAGAAACTGTACTGTAACGACCCACTTTACCAAAATGACTGGATTAAGCTTAATTTTCTTTTTTAATGTTAATGCAGACCACATGCCTAACACTGAGGTAGGGTCACTAGAATGCAAAGGAAACACGCCATGGATTTCCTGCCTTCTGAAAGATTGCAATCTACTTGGGAAAACAAGTTATTCATATTGATATGAATCAAAGAGTTGTACACCCTAAAATTAAGTGCCAGCGGGTAAGGCATGCAGTTAATCTTCCAGAGAACTAGGAAATGGACAAGATCAGAGTCATAGTTACTCTTAATAGTTAAACTACAGTTGTTGGTGTTAAATAATTTTATTTTTATATTCATATAGGACTAATTACTTTAAAATCAAATCATTAAAACCACTAATGGATGAGTTATCGCAGTTTTTCTGGCAAGTAATTTGAATATCATTTTCTGAACTTCCATAAGTGTGTAGAGTTGCTCCATTTTTTCAAGATGCTTAAATTCTACTCTGGGAGATGGGATGGCTTGAATGTCTTTCATTTGCATATTTCTGTCAGAGACACATAGTGTTCAACTTCCTTACATGGTTTGAGATGCTTCTATTTACTATAAAGCAATATTGTTAATAGTTAAAAGATTTTTTTAAAGATTTTATTTACTTATTTGTCAGAGAGAGGGCACCCAAGCAAAGAGAGGAGCAGGCAGAGGGAGAGGCAGGCTCCCTGCTGAGCAGGGAGCCCCTTGTGGGATTTGATCCCAAGACCCTGGCATCGTGACCTGAGCTGAAGGCAGGTACTTAACTGACTGAGCCACCCGGGTGACCCAATAGTTTAAAATATTTTTAACAAGGCAGCAAAATATGTAGTCTGACAGACAGCATCGGATAAAGACCTATTTTCAGGTCCTGTTTCTCACCTGATATAGGAAACATGCCTTCTTTTTTTCTTTTTTCTTTTTTTTTGTTTTTAAGATTTTTAATTTATTTACTTGACAGAGATCACAAGTAGGCAGAGAGGTGGACAGAGAGAGAGAGAGAAGAGGAAGCAGGCTCCCAGCGGAGCTGAGAGCCCGATGCGGGACTCGATCCTGGGACACTGGGATCATGACCTGAGCCGAAGGCAGAGGCTTTAACCCATTGAACCACCCAGGCGCCTCGGGAACATGCCTTCTTATACTAACTTGTAATTACTGTGTTGTAGAAAGACCATAGACATTTTAAGTTTTGAAAAAAATGTGTGTTTGAATCTTTCTGACCACCTGACCGCGAGCAAATAACTTAACTTCTCTGATCTCCATTTATCTATGAGACTAATTACTCCAACCATGCTGGGCTTCTCTGAATGTTAAGATAGAAGACAGGAGACACCTAAGAGGAAGCTTGAAACACACAGTAAGGAAGAGCAAACATAATGATCACTTGCTAGTGTGTAATTTTTATATCATTGCTATGCCATTAGTACAATCCTCATCAGCCAAGCTGTGCATGTATTTTGTCTTCAGCAGTTTACGATACCATGTCAAGAATTCTCAAATCCAAAATCTCTGGGATCCATAAGATAGATTGTAATTGTTTGTTCTTTTTATTCACAATATTTTTTTAAAGACTTTATTTATTTACTTGACAGAGAGAGAGTGAGAGAGGGAACACAAGTGGTGGCGGGGAGCGGGGGCCACGGAGAGAGAAGCAGGTTCCCTGCTGAGCAGGGAGCCTGAAGCAGGGCTCCATCCCAGGACTTTGGGATCCTGACCTGAGTCGAAGGCAGATGCTTAACGAATGAGCCACCCAGGCACCCCAGTTCGCAATATTTTGACAGTAAAACTTAACCCAAACTGATGTATGTTTTTTATAATTTTTATTTATCCCGTTTAGCAGGAATGTTCATGTGCTTTACTGCCGAAATAGTAAAAAGTGTTTGATTACACGACATGGCTCTAGAACCAGCTGATGGTGGACTATCACATGGGATATATGCACCACAGTGTCTTTCTAAAGATTTCCAGTATCTGAAACACATCTGCTTCAGGAATTTTAGATAAAGGACTATGGCATTCTATTACTTTTCATTAGCCTTTTTCTTATTTATTACAGTTGAGCTGCTTTTTTTCATTACATATTTGTGTTTATCTTTAGTACAATTTTATGATTAGTAGATACTCTGTGTTCTGTGCCAGCTATGGACCAGGAGCCCTTCAAGGTACCCAAATAATACATATCTCTTCACCCACAGCAGGGGTGGGGTTCTACCCATAGGACCACCATCTAAGGACAGTGGAAAGAATCTAACGTGAATATGACAACACGGAGTCTTCGCAAAGCCTATCTCCTTTGTTAACTTGCTGGGTGATCTTGGTCAAGTTCTTGAACTTGAACTAACTGCTTGAAGTTTTAACTTTCATTTCTGTAAAATATATATAATAATAATACTTAGCCTATACATTTGATACTATCTCCTAAAGGCCAGAAAATTAAATTAAAATATATGAAAGTATTTTATAAAACATGAGGTAGATATCAAAGGTGATAATACTATAAGCATGTTTTACACAGTTCCTTTTGTTTCTAATACACATTCTCTGAAAAATAATTATTACCATGGCTATAGTAAGTGTTATAAGTTTAATTATAAAATGATGAGATTTTTAAAAACACTTATTATCTGTGCACTCATTCACTTGAAATTCTTTCACTCATTAATGGGTGTTGAATATCTGCAGAGAGCCAGACGCTCCACCAAGGTCAAGTACCTTGAAGGGCTCCTGTTCCAAATCAAACAGATTTTGGCCCATGGAGCACATGGTTTATAAAAGGGAACACACTGCCTTCTGGAATGGTGATGTGGGGAATGTGATAAATTCATTCTTCCTCTGAAACAACAAAAAATACTGGCATAAGGACACAGATGTCAAAAGAATAAAATTGAGAGCTCCCAAAAGTACCAACACATTTATGGTTAGTTGATTTCAACATGCCTGTGAACATAATTCAATGTGGCAAGTATAGCCTTTTCAAGAAATGACACTGGGACAACAAGATATTCACATGCAAAAGAATGAATTCAGATTCCTATTGCACACCATAATAAAAATTAACTCAAAATGGATCACAGACCTCAATGCATGGGCAAAAACTATCAAATTCCTAGGATGAAACACAGGAGTATGTCTTTGTGACCTAAGGTTAGGTAATGGTTTCTTAGGTGTGACACCAAAACACAAGTGGCAAAAGAAAAAGTTAGACAACTAATTTAAACTTTTGTACATCAAAGTGCACCACCAAGAAAGTGAAAAGACAACCCACAGAATGGGAACAAATATTTGCCCAATCGTATTTCTGACAAGGGTCTTCTGTCTAGAGTATATAAAAAAAAAAGCTCAACAATAAAAATGTAAGAACTCATTTTTGAACTTAAATTCAATTAGCCATCATATAGTATATCATTAGTTTCAAATGTAGAGTTTCATAATTTATGAGTTGCATATAACACCCAATACTCATCACATCACATGCCCTCCTTAATGCCCATCATCCAATTACCTACCCCATCTCCCCACTCACCTCCCCCCTAGGAACCTTCAGTTTGTTTCCTATATTTAAGAGTCTATCATGGTTTTTCTCCCCTTTGATAATGTCCCATTCAGTTTTCCCTCCTTTACTCTATGATTCTCTGTGATGTTTCTTATGTTCCACATATGAGTAAAATCATATGATAATTATCTTTCTCTGACTGACTTGTTTCACTCAGTGTAATATCCTCCAATTCTATACATCAATGTAAATGGTAAATATTCATCCTTTCTGATGGCTGAGTATTTTTTATATATATATGAATATATATGAATATATTATTATATTTCATTATATATAATATAATATATAAATATATTCATATATATGAATATTATGAACATGAATATGAATATCACATCATCTTTATCCATTCATCTGTCGATGGACATCTGGGCTCCTTCCACAGTTTGGCTAAGAACCCAGTTTTTAAAAAGGAGTAAAGGATTTCAGCAGATATTTACTCTAAGAAGATACACAAATAAAGGATAAACACATGAATAGATGTTCAACATCAGTCATTTGGGAAATGCAAATAAAAACCCCAATGAGATATCACTTCATACTCAGTAGGATGACTAAAATAAAAAACGTAATAACAAGTATTGGCAAGGATGTAGAGAAATGGAACCTTCAAACATTGCTGGTAGGAACATAAAGTGGTACAGCCACTTTGGAAAACAGTTCAGCAGTTCCTCAAAATGCTAAACATAGAGTTACTATATGACTCAGCAATTTCACTTCTAGGTATATATATATATAAAAGAAATCAAAACATATGTCCACACAAAAATTTGTACATGAATGCTTATTTTTTTTGTCATTTAAAGAAAATCTGTTTTATTTAGCATGTATTAGAATTTTATAATACTCAGTGTAATTTTTTTATTATTATTTTTTATTTTTTATTTATTTTCAGCATAACAGTATTTATTATTTTTTCACCACACCCAGTGCTCCATGCAATCCGTGCCCTCTATAATGCCCACCACCTGGTACCCCAACCTCCCACCCCCCCACCACTTCAAACCCCTCAGAATGTTTTTCAGAGTCCATAGTCTCTCATGGTTCACCTCCCCTTCCAATTTCCCCCAACTCCCTTCTCCTCTCTAACTCCCCATGTCCTCCATGCTATTTGTTATGCTCCACAAATAAGTGAAACCATATGATAATTGACTCTCTCTGCTTGACTTATTTCACTCAGCATAATCTCTTCCAGTCCCGTCCATGTTGCTACAAAAGTTGGGTATTCATCCTTTCTGATGGAGGCATAATACTCCATAGTGTATACGGACCACATATTCCTTGTCCATTTGTCCGTTGAAGGGCATCTTGGTTCTTTTCACAGTTTGGCTACCATGGCCATTACTGTTATAAACATTGGGGTACAGATGGCCCTTCTTTTCATGACATTTGTATCTTTGGGGTAAATACCTAGGAGTGCAATTGCAGGGTCATAGGGAAGTTCTATTTTTAATTTCTTGAGGAATCTCCACACTGTTCTCCAAAGAGGCTGCATGTACAGAAATCAGTGGCTTTCTTATACACTAACAATGAAAATACAGAAAGGGAAATTAGAGAATCGATTCCATTTACTATAGCACCAAGATCCATAAGATACCCGGGAATAAACCTAACCAAAGAGGTAAAGGATCTGTACTCGAGGAACTACAGAACACTCATGAAAGAAATTGAAGAAGACACAAAAAGATGGAAGACCATTCCATGCTCTTGGATCGGAAGAATAAGCATTGTTAAAATGTCTATACTGCCTAGAGCAATCTATACTTTTAATACCATTCCGATCAAAATTCCACCAGTATTCTTCAAAGAGCTGGAGCAAATAATCCTAAAATTTGTATGGAATCAGAAGAGACCCCGTATCACTAAGGAAATGTTGAAATACAAAAATAAAACTGGGAGCATCACGTTATCTGATTTCAAGCTTTACTACAAAGCTGTGATCACCAAGACAGCATGGTACTGGCATAAAAACACACACATAGACCAGTGGAACAGAATAGAGAGCCCAGATATGGACCCTCAACTCTAAGGTCAATTAATCTTTGACAAAACAGGAAAAAATATACAGTGGAAAAAAGACAGTCTCTTCAATAAATGGTGCTGGGAAAATTGGACAGCTATAGGTAGAAGAATGAAACTCGACCATTCTCTTACACCACACACAAAGATAAATTCAAGATGGATAAAAGACCTCAACGTGAGACAGGAATCCATCAGACTCCTAGAGGAGAACATAGGCAGTAATCTCTTCGATATCAGCCACAGCAACTTCTTTCAAGATATGTCTCCAAAGGCAAAGGAAACAAAAGCGAAAATAAACTTTTGGGACTTCATCAAAATCAAAAGCTTCTGCACAGCAAAGGAAACAGTCAAGAAAACAAAGAGGCAACCCACGGAATGAGAAAAGATATTTGCAAATGACAGTACAGACAAAAGGTTGATATCCAGGATCTATAACGAACTCCTCAAACTCAACACACACAAAACAGACAATCATATCAAAAAATGGGCAGAAGATATGAACAGACATTTCTCCAATGAAGACATACAAATGGCTATCAGACACAAGAAAAAATGTTCATCATCACTAGCCATCAGGGAGATTCAAATTAAAACCACATTGAGGGGCACCTGGGTGGGTCAGTGGGTTAAAGCCTCTGCCTTCAGCTCGGGTCATGGTCCCAAGGTTCTGGGATCGAGCCCCGCATCGGGCTCCCTGCTTGGCGGGGAGCCTGCTTCCTCCTCTCTCTCTCTCTGCCTGCCTCTCTGCCTGTTTTTATTGCCTGTCTGTCAAATAAATAAATAAAATCTTAAAAACAACAACAACAAAAAAAAAACCCACCACATTGAGATATCACCTTACACCAGTTAGAATGGCCAAAATTAACAAGACAGGAAACAACATGCGTTGGAGGGGATGTGGAGAAAGGGGAACCCTCTTACACTGTTGGTGGGAATACATGAATGCTTATTGTTGCATAATTCATAACAGCCTCAAACTGGAAAGAACCTAAAGGACCATCAACTGATGAATGAATAAACAAAATGTGGTATAATCTTTGCAATAGATTATTGTTGGGCAATTAAAAAATTAGTGCTGAGGGGCACCTAGGTGGTTCAGTCTGTTAATCAACTGACTCTTGATTTTGGCTCAGGTCATGATCTCAGGGTCTTGGGATGGAGCCTCATGCTCTCCGGCTCCTCATTCAGCAGGGAGTCTGCTTGAGATTATCTCCCTCTCTCTCTGTCCCTCCTCTTGCTCTCCTGCACATACACTCTCCCTCTCTCAAATGAATAAACAAATCACTAAAACAAAATGAGGGCTTATACATGCTATAGCATGGATGAAACTTGAAATCATTATGCTAAGTGAAAAAAGGCCAGTCAAAAACCACACAGTGTATGATTACATTGATGTGAAAGGTCCAGCATAGGTATATCCATACAGACAGGAAGCAAATTACTGGATGCCAGAGGCTGGGGTGGGGAATTGGGGATTGAGTGTTACTCCCGATGGGTATGAGGTTTCTTCTAGGGGGTGGTAAAAATATTTTACACTTAGATGTGATGATGTGAGCTGAGAGAGTTTAGGATCCCTGGGAAAAGAAAGACAAGACATAGCTTTCTGTCCTGACATAAGGAACGTCAGTGTATGCCCCTGGCCATCTTGTGATCTATGCCTGACTGGCACTACTTGCCCAAAGCACATTTTGTATAGAACTTCCTGGGATACATTGAAATTGCAAAATAGACCTTGGTAGTTAATTATCTTAAGGGAATAAAAGAATTTAAGAAAAAAAATGACCACTCTCAGGCCAGGAGACAGCCTAATCATATCAGGGACAGTAAATCAGTGGTAAAACTCCCCATGCTGATTCAATGGTAAAGATTAACTTGATAGCACATTTCTTGAGTTGTCTTTGCAGGATCTAAACCCCTCTGACACTCAGATACCAGACCATTTGGATCCAGAGAACTGATCCTGATCCTTGTCAGCCCTTGTGATGTTAATCAACTAAAATCTGGGCTCTGTCACCATAAAATGACTTCTGCCCCAATCCCATTCTGAATTCCCCACTGTGCACACCCCTTCATGAATATGTGTGCACTCTTAGCTTAAAACCTTCACAGTTGGGTTTTTTGAGGAGACACTGCTTTGGAATATGTCTCCAGAATTCTCCTTCACTTGTTACAAGTGAAACCCTTCCTTTTCCTACTCTTTGGCTTGTTATTCCTTGGCTCAATGCCCACCAAGAGGTGAACCCAGTTTTGGGTAACAATGGTGGTCGCACAACTCTGTGAATCTACTAAAAAGCACTGAACTGTATGCTTTAAATGGTGAATTTTATGGTACATGAAGTGTATATCAGTAAAGTTGTAAATATATACATACACAATAAAGGAAACAAAGTTGTAAACAACGTTAGTACAGAACAGCATAACAATGCATATGATAGGTACGGTTGTTTACCAAATATTTTTTATTCTTCGTCTTCCAAGTTCTTAGTAGAATTGAACGTCCTGGATCCTTTGCATTTGGGTGTGGCCATGCGATTAGTTCTGGCTAATAGGTTTCCAGCAGAATTGTAAAATGCTGGGGATGTCTAATTGTCAGTAGAAAACTCTCGGGGGCTTTCATTGCCTTCATGGTGATAACTAGCAACATTTTGGATGGTAGTTGCTCAGCAGGCCCCCTCTCACCCAGTGAGAGTGTGTGCAGCCTACAGCTAATCCATGATGACATGTAGCATGAGAAAGAAAACTTTATTGTTTTATGCCACTAAGGTTTTGGTGTTGCTTGTGACCATAGACTAATTTTGCTTTTCCCGATAGAAAAGTTGGTACGTAGAAGCAAGGTCTTGCCACAGTAAGAAACATAAGATATGTTCCATTGGCTTAGGAGCCAGAGGGACAAGAAATGAAGCAGCTGTTACTAGATATGCAATGGCAAAACAGTAAGTAAAATCCTTGCCTATGACAACTGGGAAGGCATATCACTTACCTAACACACTTGTATCCCTAGGGGAAAATGCTGTAAAGCAGGTACTGTGTTGGTTGTTCTTGGCAACATTTGGCGAAGTATTATAAGAAAGAAAAGTGCCCAGAATGGACGTGGTCAGTTTAGATGCAGAAATGAAAAAAGATAAATTCAACATTTGTAGTACTGGAATAGATAATGAGTTCTCAACCTCAAGCTGTAGAAAATAAATTTGGAAATGCTTTCAAGTATAAAGGTCAGTTAAGATCCAATTTTGTATCAAGGATAAAATCAAAGTTAAAAAGCTTTCAATCAAGGGGTACCTGGGTGCCTTAGTCAGTTAAGCAGCTAAATCTTGAGTTCAGCTCAGGTAATCATTACAGGGTCTTGGGATCAAACCCCCTGCATGGGGTTCTGTGCTGGGCATGGATCCTGTTTCATCTCTCCCTCTCCCTCTGCCCTCACTCTAAAAAAAAAAAAAAAAAGAGAGAGAGAGAGAAAAAAAGAACATATTAAAATAACACCTATTAAATCCTTTTAATTATTCTACATGACTTAAGAAAATGTCTCTGTTAAGAGTGTGACAGCTTTAAGTCACCTGTACTTAAGGAGAGAGGTAGTGAGAGAGTGAGGAGTGACAAAGATATGAAAGCAAGGAAGTGGGGAGAGGGACAGGGGAAGAAGCAAATCTACTATATATGTATCTAGAAAAGAACTGTATGTTTCCATGAAGATAATTAGAATAAAATAAAAATAAAATTTTAATGTTTTTGAGAGAACACTGTGGAAGAAACCACTAGTTTGTGACCATTGGAAACTTAAAACAAGCTTCAGTCTGTAACCATCACAGATAAGCAAACTAGGAAAGCTACTGTAACTCCAAGGAAGTGTATTCCCCATGAGCACTTCCGATGTGGCCAAAGAGGACTTCTCAAAAAGGAAGAATTTCCAAGACTGTAGAAAAACATGGGAAAGGGAGCCCACACTGAGTACTAAATCTGCCCACAGGTTTTTCATGATTGCAATGGAATAGCGGCCATGAGGAGTCTCTCATTTTCCCAAAAGAGAAGTGTGCTCCCCTTACTCTGTTCCGCTCCTGTGTGTTGGCTGAGTAGAGGGCAGATAACTTGACTTTTTAGTTCTTAGGACTCTAGATCATAAGACGGCCCATCTGGACTCAATGCAGAGTACTACAAATTACCCAGAGATGTTTAGATTACAAACAGTTATCACTACTAATAACAGAAAAACTGTAAATTGGCTGACTTCTAAATTCTTCTTCCAAGCATCCTTTGAAAGACACAAACAGCCTCTTTGTATGGATCCCAAAGAAATATCAATTTCATTTTCACTTTCAAAATCAACCTAAATTCAATCTCAAGCCTAGAAAAATTAGACTATTAATTGGCTTCAACTTCCACACTCCTCTCAACATAAAAAAACACTGGGTTCTTACTTTCCACTTTATACTGATAGGGCTTGTAATCAAAATCCTCAAGTTTGTTGCTGTTGTTGTTTTTTGTTTTTGTTTTTGCTTTAAGATAACTAATTTTTTTTAAGGTTTTATTTATTTATGTATTTGTCAGAGAGAGAAAGAGAGAGCACGAGCAGGCAGAGAGTCAGGCAGAGGCAGAGAGAGAAGCAAGCTCCCCGCTGAGCAAGGAGCCCCATGTGGGACTCTATCCCAGGAGCCTGGGATCATGACCTGAGCCGAAAGCATAGGCTTAACCAACTGAGCCACCCAGGCATCCCTGTTACTATTGTTTTTAAGGTAATAAATAGACCAAAAGCAAGAGAATACTTTCTCTGATTAATTTTTCATCCCCAACAAGTTGCTGAGGCAAAATTGATGAGACAACTATTAGAATAATAAGAAAAAGCTTTTATCTTTTTTTTTTTTTTTTTTTTTCCTACTGGAAGAATAAGCTAGCACTCAGCTGGAAGCAGTTTCCTAACTCTAACTGCCGAAAGAATAATGGAAGATCCTTAAGAGACTTAACATCTCTGCATGGTACCATAGACACTGACAGCAAGAGGGAAAAGGAACAAATGAAAACACATGCACAGACAGCACAGCTTTAGGTAAGTTCTAGATCCTGATGCTTAGTTCACAGCTGCTACTGCTCAAACCTTGTTTAGAACAATCCAAGTCATCTTCTCCTAGTATTAATAAATTTGATATTAAAGGAACTGAATTAACTAGAAAAGTTGCTAATTATTTTGGAACTTGATGCGGGTATCCTCCCCCCCTCCCAAACTGGGCTCTCTAGGAATATTAAGATATTTAAGTTGGAAGAAATGGGGTGAGAGATAGGAGAGCCCTGAGGATTATAAATAAGGCTGCTATTTGGGGTCTTTAGTATTTTGGACTCTTCAAAGATAATCTAAATCAACCAAAAAGAGAAATTATCAAGCAACACTAGACTCAATAAAAAATATTTATTATTTTGCCACATTAAGATTATAGCCACGCGTGAACTCCAACATTTTATCTGCACAACACCTTCTATCTGACCATTTAGATATGGCTGGGTAATGAACTGCCTCTTTTACTCTTTATCCAAAGATCTGGTTATCTTTCCACGCCTGAGGTTTATTTTGTTCATTAGTGTGTTATGATTACTGCCCCCACCTGGGAAATAAAATGTTACAGGAAGCTCACCACGCAATGGCCCAGCTGTGACCTGCTGGAGACTATGCCTCTCGCTCATTCCACTTCCACAGTATTCATTTTGCAGTCTTGGTTCTGCCGGATCTGAGGCTGTGACTTCATCATACCATCAAAAGAAACACGTCTTGGTCTGAGTCATAGAATCACAAATGTTGTCACACAAAAACGTCACCTGTAGAGATGCTCCTCCAAAATGGGCCTAGACCTCGAAAATTCCTGTGAAACTGATTTGGACTGCCAGGAAATGACTCGGAATGCAAATAAGTTAATGTCCTTCCTGTAAATTCGCAACCATTTTGAGAATGTCACCACCATTCACTGACAAGGTAGAAAAATAAAAATGGTTTTTCTAGTCCTTAAAAGCAGTGAGACGCTAATGATTCATTCAAGGAAAGCCAGAAGTTCTCCTTTAAATAACAGCGTGTCAGTTTTGAAGTTGAGACAGGTACTGGCACCCTGGATGGTTCATTATTCTCAACCCCTGTCGTGGCACTGGCCCACTGGACCTCAGATTAAATTTCAGAACACGAGCAGCAGCATGAACTTCTGAAGAGAAAATGTCACTAGAATGCCATCTCATATCAGCGACAGTGGCTTCTACAGAAAATTAAGCATCACTCCATGTCAGCAAGCACTGACCACTGACCGACCTCTGAGTTAGTTCAACTTGCCCAATAATAACCAGAGCGCTTCACTCTAAAATTGAGTCTAGCGACTGCAGAACATGCTGAGAAGTGGGATATGAGCCTGGCATCTCGCAACTTGTCCTCACAGCTGTTGGTCTTCAAAGTGCACGGCACTTCCGAAACTCTGCTGTGCATACGGACATAATTTTAGAGTCTAACGTAGAAAATATAGATTTGGCCAGATTAATTAGAGCAACTGATCATCATTATGAAGCACTATCAGAAATTTGGGATTACATGTCATTTTTTTTTTTTACATAGGTTCAAAGACCTCATGCTAATTTCCAAATTAGATTTAAAAATGCATCCTGAATGAAATCACAGACCAATTATGTGTAAAATTTTCATTATTTCATTTTTATTTTTAAGGATTTTATTTTAGAGCGAGAATGAAACACAGAGAGAGAGAGTGTGTGTCCACGTGCACACATGCACAAGTGGGGGGTGGGGCGGGGGAGAGAGAGAAGCAGATTCCCTGACACAGGGCTCCATCCCAAGACCTCATGATCATGACCTGAGCTGAAGGCAGACGTGTAACTTACTGAGCCATCCAGGTGCCCCTGAACTATTTTAATGTGTGGGTCTTAAATGCTCACTTGAATTTGCAAAAACACCATCATATCTGTGACATTTGAGAAGTGATGACTGAAAATTAAATGCGTGTCTTGAAAAACCACATGAGTTTAAGAACAGTTTAAGCAGGAGATGTTTATGATGCATGAAAAAATATTCATAACAGAGGATGACCGTGAAGTCTAGAAATACAGAGGTATTATCTCCTCATGTACTGTCATCTAATATCAGTAATCTCTTTACTGTGTTTCATGAGTTGGTGGCTGCTCTGTAGTGAGGGATCACTGAAAGACGTGTGTGGCCTTTAAATAAAAGATGAAAAAAAGATCCCACCTTCTTTGGTAACTAATTCCATGAATCCTTGCAATTTCAGATTCCACTAAGGCTTCAAGCGAGAGGGGAAGAGAAGGTTGAGACCCCCATGAAGTTTTCACTCTGGCAACCATGACTGGAGGGAACAATTAAAGGCAATAGTGACACAACTTTAGGTCAGTAAAGTATGTGCCTTCCGTGAGCTTGCTTTAAACATGACAAGTTCAGTCATACAATAAGCTATCTCAGAATTGGTTAACAAGGCCAGACCTACATTGGCATTAATTATTCTTACTTGGACTAATGCCAAAAGATAGTACTGAAAAAATATTTTCACAAGAGAATATAAAGTACACTGCTTTAAATTAGTAAGGTATCTATGAAGAAACTTAAACCTTAATCCTGAAAACCTTTTCTCCAGTTTGGAATTTCCTAGGTCTCTCAGCATCTGGCCCATGTGGCTTGGCCCATGACCTGTGGGTCGGCACAGAGCTCATGTGGAGTGCTACTGCCTTCAGCAACTCTGACCAGTTATCTGCATGTTGACAACTTTGCCTCTGGTGCCTGTTTGGATACTAGGAGATTCAGAGATGAATAACATAATTTGTTAATGTAGGGTAGATTGCAACAATGCCTAGGAGGGAGAGCAGCCCTTTCTAGAGTGAAAGCATTGAGGGGATTGATTTGGATTGAGCTGACAGGGCTCTGAGGAGAATGTGAAATTTAAATCCAGCTCTGACAGATTATAGCCCATAACGAACAAGGCTTAACTGTAATGCCTTGACTGTTGTCTCTGATTAGGTAGTATTCCTAGTTTTGTTCTAGCCTGTACACTCAACCATCCTCAAGGTGAAAGCTCTTAGTTATTCTGTGAGAAAAGAGTCTTAACTAATGGTTTAAAGGACACACTTTGACTACTTTTTTAAATATACTAAAGTTAAAGGAAATCGTTCCAATGTGTGAAAATTTCCCTAATCACACACTGAGGTTAATTTAGACTCTTACTATCTAGAACTTGACTACGAAGGCAAGGAAAATTGATCAGCATTTTAAACAACAGTGGTTTGCTTGCAAATTTCCTTTTATCTGTGTTTTCCAAGAAATGGTAATAGCCAATAAGTCCTCAGCTGCCTGAAAATAAAGGAAACCTCATTAAAAATGGAGTCGGGAAGCTCTGAAGGGGAGGCTCTCATGCACTACCGCTCAGACTCCAAATAGGATGAAGCTTTCTTTATTTACCCCAGCAGGATGAAGGCAGAGTTTCTCCTTGCCCAGCAACAGCCCAGCCACTGAGAAACTGCCACATCAGCCAATGAGAAGCCATCACCACTCTGAACTCTTCAAAAACAGCCTCTTCTAGCCCTCTCCTTTCCTCTCTAAAAGTAAGCCCCTCCCCTCTGTTTCCCAGACTTGCCTAAGGTTCACCATCCTTTGCTTGTCCCAAATTGCAATGCTCTACTATTCCCGAAAAGGCTCATTTAGTTGGTAAAAGAGCTGGGTCTTTTGTTATTTATTTTTAAGGTCAGCGTGACATATTGCAATCTGGGACTTAGCTTCTGAAGCCTCTTTTACTCAAAGTTCTGAGTGGAATGAAGTTTATTTCTTCACAACCACAAAACCATGCACTCTGGACTGTGAGACCGAAACACTAAGAGACAGATGCATGAATAATCTTTCCCTGGAACCTCAGAATGCCAAACATATAGTTTATATAAGAATTGCCAAAAGAAAGAAAGAAGGAGAGAGAAAGAGGGAGGGAGGAAGGAAGGAAGGGATGAAGGAGAGGAGTGCAGAAAAGGGAGGGGGGAGGGAGAGAGAGGAGAGCAAAGAAGGAAATGAAACCACTACCGAGTTCCACAATGCCTAAATGAAGCCAAGGGTTAGGCTAAAATGGAAGTTTGGGAGTCTGGCACTCTTGGGCATTTCTTCACCCTAATGTCTCTGCAGACTGCACAAATTTGTAAAGAGTAGAATGCACTTCAATAAATCAAAGAAGCACTTTGTAAACTGTACTTGATTTACAAACATGCAGTGTCTACTTATTAATGTTGCAATTTGTATTCCTTCGGCCCCCCATAAACTCGCTACAAAAACCCCTGTTATTCATGTGTACTTTTTACAGAAATGTCTTAAACTATATTGTTGTTTTAATTAACATCACAAATTTGAATTCTAAAGAACATTGGGTGCTAGATTCTTTCGTATTGCAATTATTGCTTTAACGTATAATTTCATCATGTCTCAGAGTACAGATAATTAAAGTTTCTACTCTAACATATAGCAAAATTCTCTGCCTCTAAAGAGTAATTATGTTCACAAATGATAGTGATAAATTCTTAGTATAACCAAACCTTGATAACTACACAAAAGCTTGTTTTGAATAGTTTAATATGTTAAAAATCCTGGAATAGTATTGCTTAATGTTGCTTTGGTTAGACAGATCACACATGTGCTTCTTGCTTGATGTGAGTAACAGGATTTAAGTGCACGATGACGACATTTTCCTTCACGCAGGAGGTGTTTGCCTGATCCAAATGCTCTCTCCGATGCAGCTGTTTTACTCTTCCCACCACTGAGCTCTCATACCTGACCTTTCTGTTTGATATACTAAAGACACTACAGTTCTATAAAGACAAAAAATAAAAGTCGATGTAGTCCCATAAGGCTGGCAAGAAACTCTGTCATGTAAATAAGCCATGGGTCCAAACAGGAACACATCCACGAGCTGCACAGTGCTTCTTTGATTTATCCACATTTGACTTCTATACCCTTTTACTGCAATTGTCTGTCTGGTTCCAATACCACTCAGAGGCAATACTGGAAGTAGTGTTTCTGAGGACTTTAAAAAGCAACACAACATGGCTATTTGGGAAAAAAAAAAAAAACACACACACACACACACAACAAAAACAAAACCAGACAACAACAACAAAAACAGAACTCATATAAAATGACCAGCATTAGTAAATATACCGAGCAAAAATATGGTCAAAAACTACAGATAATAAACCGTGAGGATGATGGTGTGAGTTTTCTTAGGAATTAGCAATCCCTCCCGTCTAGCATCCTTCTAGAAAGGGTTGATGTCTCTCCTTTGGAGCCATTCTCAGTCTACCACAGCTCTGCTTTGCATCTCCAAGTCCATGCACATTAGCCAGTGTGAATACTGGACCAGTTACTTCTCGAGTTGTAATATTACTGTAATATTAAATGCAAAGTGTTCTCAGTTGGCTTCAAAATGCTCCACTTCTGGTCTCTGTCAGACATGTTTGTCCATTGTGGGTGTTTGCCGAGCAGAGTCCATGCGGGCGCTCAACCGTGAGGCCCTCCTTCCAATTCTGCAAATAGGACTCCCTAAGAATGACCAATAACACTTTCCCTGGGCCTCGTAAATATTACGAGCATCTTTAAGGAGAAGAGATGGAAACAATCTTCTCATGACAGAATCCTTAATTTTTATCTATTCTGTTTCCTGTGCCTTACCATAAAATATTCCTACCGTATCCTCCCTAACAAGCCCGTCATGTGGTTAAAACTGTATCCTTGGGGTATCATTTTATTTCTTGATCTGGGCACCAATTATAAAGGAGAATTCAGTTTGTGAAATTCAACAAGTGGTATGCTTGTGATTGGTGCCCTTTTTAAGTATATTCTTCAATGAAAAGTTAAAAAAAAAAAAAAAAGGCTACCTAGTGTCCTGCCAGGATTTTCCTGGTTATCAGCTTTCTACCTATTATAGCAGAAAAATGGTTTCCAGGACATTAATATGCTACTTCCCCCCAACATCTGCAGACATAGTTGAGACACACATTCAGTTAAAAAATATAGATGCTTATTATTTCCCTTTAATCTGACATAAATCATCTTAATCAAAGTAATCGAGTAATATTAGTGCTGTATTTGTATTAGGCATTGGAGAATGCAAAGTGCTCTAACCCACACGTTCTGCTATCACTTGAGTCCACTCTTCCTTGCATGACTGCATTCATTTTAGTTGGTCTCAATAACAGACAGCAGGCTTTGACATGTTATATAACAACTTAACTAATGGCCACCATGCACATCAGAGCAGACTGTCCTGTTGCCTAGTGACTATTATTCAAGGCAATCAGAGTAAACAGCAAATAGAACAGATATTTTTGAACAGCTGTTTGTTGACCTAGATACAAGATTTATATGCCTTCCTACTTTCTCCAGCAGTTTAGGACTCTATCCTATCCCATAGAATAGAAATTTGTTATTCCTTAATTATTCATCACTTTTTCCTAGAAATGTTGTGGTGGTTTTTGTTTTTTTTTTCCAATGAGGAAATCCTTGAAAAGAAGTGATAAGTTCCCAATAAGAAATTTAAAGGTTCTTCAAGTTTTATTTTTTAATCGATATTTAATGGAAACTGTTTCTGCAGAAGGGCTTATAAAATAATGTCAGATTTCATCACATCCCTTCCTATCTCTTGCAGTACTCACAGGTGACATTTATTTGACAGGTAGAATTATTTTAAGTCGGGGCAAAAGCAAATTCACGTTATTCTTCTCAGGTCATTTTTCTGGGCACAAGTACCCTTAAAAGGTTACCCTTAGCATTCTGCAAGGTTCAGGAGAGCCTCACTGTCCTGAGAAGGTGCTCACTGGGCACAGTTCCACATGCTGCTTTCCAGTAGCATCTGGTTGAATGAATGAACAGCTCTGTTAGAGCTGTTAACACATTGTGTTGTAACTGTTGTTTTAGATCCCAGTTGCCACAAAGACTATGAGCTACTTGTCTCTGGGGTATGGCCCATTAAATTTTTTTTTAAGAGAGACAGAGAGAGAACACATGCGAGCATGTGTACACATGGGGTGGGGGACAAAGGAGGAGAGAGAGAGAATCATAGGGCTTGATCTCATAACCCTGAGATCATGACCTGAACCAAAATCAAGAGTCTGACACTTAACCAACTGAGCCACTCAGGCACCCCTGGCCCATTCATTTTTGGAACATCTTGACTAGACTACAGTATGTGCTAAATAGATTTTGAAGCAGTGAAATAAGGCTTTTGTTATGCTTGAACATAATCTGATATCTTTTATTTAATGCTTCTTGAAAACTTTTGAAGACTGAATGTTTATGTCCCTCCCAAAATTCACATGTTGAAGCCCTACCCCTCAATGTAATGGTATTTGGCCATGGAAACTTAAGGAGGTAATTAGGGTTAGATGAGGTCATGAGAATGGAGCTCACATAGGGGAATGTCTTCAGATGAAGAGAAAGAAACCAGAGCTTCTCTAGCTCTGGCATGTGAGGACGCAGCAAGATGGTAGTTATTGGCAAGCCAGAAGAGGGTTCTTACCAGCACCTGACCATGCTAGCACTCTGTTCTCAGACTTCCAACCTCCAGAAACTTGAGAAATAAATTTCTATTGTTAAAGCCACCTAGTCCATGGTATTTCGTGACAGAAGCCTGAGCAGACTAAACAAAATGCCCTTTTTTAAAAATTCAAGCCAAATTATTGGTTTAAAAATTGGGATAGTGGGTCATTTTAAAAAGTGGAGAAAAGATGGATAATTCAATAAATTGTTTAAGACAACTAGTTAGCCTTTTAAGGAAAAACATGAGTCCCTGTCTAACTTCCTATGCCAAAATAACTTCTAGATGAAGGAAATATTCAATGTTAGAAGGAAATAAAAGAAATGAGAGAAGGAGGGAGGGAGGAACAAAAGGAGAAAGAGAGGGAGGGGTGCCAGTGGAGGCCCAGAAATCAATAATGATAAATGGGCTTATAGATGGAAGAGAGGTAAGGCCTTTTATATATGATATAGAACCCAGGAATTACAAAGGAAGATTTATCCATACAAAAAAATTTAAAACATTGATCCTGAGAACAGCACCATATAGTTTTTTAAAATTATAATTTAATGAAAAATGATAACAACTTATTACAATAAATTATAATTTAATGAAAAATGATAACAATTTCTCTACTACAGACAAAAAGCTCACAAATCATTTAGACAATGACCAAAAAAGAAAACAGAAAAATGGACAAAAGATAGAAAGATATATTTTTTTAAGATTTATTTATTTATTTGAGAAAGAGAGCATGAGCAGAGGGGGTGGCACAGGGAGAAGCAGACTCCCCCACTGAGCAGGGAGCCCAACACAGAGTTGAACCCCAGAACCCTGAGATCATAACCTGAGCCAAAGGCAGTAGCCACCCAGGTACCCCTCAAAATGTATTTTATAGCAAAATAATACATGTGGTCAATAAGGATGTGGAAAGATGTCTGAGGTCATTAAAAATAAAGCAAACTGAAACCACAATAATAAAAAATTTTAAAAAACCCACAATTAATCAAAGATTAATTGCTAGCACCCCTTTATTCATCAGAAAATGGAACAGTGCCCTTGCGTAAAATTAACAGAGTACAAACTTGTGTAAACTTTAGGAAACCACCCGGCAAAACCTTCCAAACTTCAAATGCCACTACACTTTGATACTGAAATTCTACTTCTGGGAACTTTTGTTTCACTTATTCACACATATAAATGGATGTCCATCAATAAAAGATAGAGGTTTCTAAACTGTGGTAAAATCAAATAATAATATGAATGTGTTTATTCTTATACAAATAGAAAGTCTATACGGATAGATGGGTTATAGATGTAAAATTTACTACAGTTCAGTGGGATTTGGGAGTAGAGAAGTGAAATTCCACATTTTACTTTATATACTCCAGTACCATTTAGCTTTTTTTAATAGTCATAATTCTGTGCTACTTTTATAATAAAAAATAATTAGAACTATAAGGAGGGTATCACCAACCTACAATTCTGTGGGAATTCACCTAATTAGGCAGTCACCGCGTCTTACAAAAGTAAAATATCGAAAGAGAATCAATCCAAAGTAAAATAATTTCACAAATAAAGAGCTTAAAAGAAAAGTGTTCAGCAAACAAGTAGCACGTGTCAGGAAGCTGACAAGTCTCATCTATAATGCGGGTTCAGAAGCCTGGAAGCCCGGCACATACCTGTCACTCAACCTCCCTTTCAATCAAGAGAAAGCTGGTATGTGAGGAATAGTGTACAAACCAATAGAAGAAGAAAGAGAAGCATTTCCTAATGGGGTGGGTGTGTGGGAACGGTTGGAAGGAGAACAGTTTCAGGGGAGAGAAAAGTCATTTCCGAGTTTAAATGAGTTCAAGAACAGGCTATGACCTTCGGTAAGGACTTTTAAAAATATATATTTATTTTGCCTCAGAAAATAATCAAAGCAATCCTCTGTGTTTTCTTATTGTACCGCTCCAACTCTGTAAGCAAGCAACACTTGTATTGCACTTGTATTGTCTGCAAGAGGATGACGATGGAATTTGATGCTGAGTTGGACCAAATATCCCAAATGGAATTCTTCACGCCAGCTGTAAAATTGTAACATTTCATAAAGCCATATGTATTCTGTTTTCACGGTGGACAGTTTTCCCACAAGTAAAGATTGTTTACTCCAAGGGGGGGGAAACCCCGTATTTCATTTGAAACCCTAATGTGTCCCATGAGGAGAAGAGTTACATGTCAGACAGAGCTGTTTTAGATTATCTCCACGTTTCTCAAATGAAGGTGCCCTCTAAATAATGTTTCTTTTTTATAAGATGCTCCCTTCACAGAGCACCCTTCCTGAAGGAGGAGAAATATAAAATATTCCAGCTGTTTTGTCTTTGAAGACCAGAAGTAATAGAAAATGGCCAGTGCTGATGGAAATGAACCTACCTCAGGATCAGAATGAAGTCCTTTATTAAAGGTGAACGTAATCAAATGCCTTCCGGTCCCTAAAGTTACGTTTCAGTTCTTTCTCCTTTTTTCTCCTGTCTTACTCTCCGGTCTCCTCATGGCCACAGGTTACCTTTTTACTATATATCACACTATATACATGACACATACATACTTGCATACATAAAATAGTAAAAAATATCTAATCAACTCTTTATTATGGTTCCTCACAATCTAATTTCTCTAGCAAATAAAGTGTTCCTAATAATATTGCAGGAAAACTTAAGAATCAATCTACTGTGTACATCAGCTAGTGGCTTGGGATATTTGCAAAGGGACCCCTGGGCCTGGAGATGCAAAATCTCCCTGGCGACGAGATGCAGTACTGCTCAACCCCATTAACTGCCCCTGTCCGGGTTGCAAGATGTAACTTACAAAAACGAGCAGAAAGGTTCGCCTGCCATACCTTGGATCCATGGAAAATGAGGATAATCATTCCTGACTTAGGCATCTTTGTTGCTATGCATGACAAAGCTGAAAAGATCAAATTGTAGAGAAGCTCACTGACATCATGCAAATGGGAGGGAGGGTGACATTGTCATGCAGGGCCCAGGGATTCTCTATAGGGTCACAAAGGCTTTACAAGGAGCTCCTGCTGGCTGAAGATAGGTCCAGGAGGTTGGGGGGTAGGGGGTGTGGAGAGCAGTGATTCAGCTCTGGAGATGGACCCATTTACCCGAACCGGCTGGCTCACCAGTACAGCCCAATGTATGACTAAAAAATTCAGAGGAATCACACAGTGTGCCCTATGACTTTCACTTGCCCTTCAAGGCTCTGAGCGATGAGCTCTGGGACCACTCTCCTGAAATAGCTTTCCAGCAGTAGGCAGCATTTAGATAATTAGTAAATAATCGTATGTATTTTTAAATAAGAAACTATTATTCCTTCAGCCAAAGTAACTGTGTGTGAGAGTGTATATAAGGCAAGTGAATACACATGCATACAGAGCAGAGAATTTGGAAGAAACTGCACTAAAAAATTGGTATCTCTGGGTCCTATCTTTGTTTATGGGTTTGGGGTTTTGTTTTGTTTTGTTTTGTTTTGTTTTGTTTTTGAGCTTTCTAATTTTTCTGCAGACATTTCTTACTTGAGTCAGAATAAGAATCTAATTTAATGATGAAGACTCTTTTAAACCTCTTTTGTTAATCGTAGATGCTTCCTAATTTATTTTGGTAGTTTGAATTATTGAATGCTGACATATATTATATTTTCCAAACTCTAGGAGAAGACAATTTTGGCTTTGATAAATTTTTCCAATTACTTCTTTAAAAAGAATTTGATAACGTGCCCTGGACATACAAAGATATGCGAAACTGGAAAGCTGTGGACTGCTTACAGATGAATGAGACAGAAGTAAACTGTACACATTATTAGGAAAAAAAAATAAAAGAGGCTGCACATTTTATAACTATTCATATTATATTACCAAACAGGCTAAGCAAATTCTCAGATGCCAATGGCCTAAACAAAAAGAGAAGTTCCTCCTTCATGGTGAAAAAAGAAAACAGTTTAGGAAATACAGTGAAATCAAAAAAGAGTAAGTCATATATATACAGCATTATTTTCCTCTTGGGTGCATTTGTCTGAATGTTTGCTCTCCAAGTGAGATACACAGGAAGACAGAGTCCAATTAATTTATAAATGTCAATTAGAGCTCTCTGGATGAAAGGTCAGTTTTGCTAGCGAGAGACGTATTCCTCCATGACGTAGGCTCCAAATGCCAGACTAGTAATCTTGCAAACTCCGTGACCTGTGTGCGCAGAGCAAAGATGTGCGGTGGGTCTCTGTGCATGGAATGGATGAGACAAGAGAGCACAAGCCAAGATTGTGCAGAGTCACTCCTACCAAATGAGAGGTAACTCGTTCACAGCCATGAGATTATTTTGATGGTTTCACTGAAAACTGTGATTTCTTTGGAGCAAAACATCACACACATTTTACTTTATATGGAGTTGTGTATTCAAACTGTCATCCTATTCTGCGAGGAAGCACATTGGTGAAATTGATTACAAAGACCCCAACTTTGCTTCTCTGCACAGCCACACTTTGCACAGTGATAATGGAAAGAGGTCAATGGCACACTGAAGCAGAAACAGTAAGTTAGATACCCTGATCTACTCCCTATGGTTGAAGCACATGAGAGATTAATTCTGAATCTCTGTCTCACATGCCTGGTTTTTTGGGTGAACTTGTTATTGTGAAAGAAAACACCCATACCCCCCCCAAAAAAAAATGGACAATGGCATGTACAGTAACTTGGATTCGTCGCAAAGGAAACACCCTGACATTCTGGTGAAGAAACAGGAAATCCTCTGTCATTCCGAAGCCCATGCATGGTCCCTCCTATTTGCTGGACCCTTCTGTTTGCTGTTCCCTTTTTTCCAACCCCTCATAGGTCACCACTATGGCTACATTTAATTACTTGCTTTCTTCTTAAAATGTGATTTTAGGACATAGGCACATTTCCCTGAATACAACAGTTTAGGTTTGTTGTTTTTGAGCCTTATGTACGTTAACTATAGTTTGTCTCTTCTCATGCCCGGATTTCTTGGCTCAGCATTCCATTTTGATACTCATGTAATGCAAGGAGCTAGAGTTCTCTCAGTGTCGTTGCTTTCTAATACTTTCTCCTGCGATTATACCACAATTTAATTTTCCAATTGATTATTGGTAAACTTTGCAAACAACATGGCTGGGAATGTTTTTATAGGTGTGTCTTGCTGTACATAAGCACACATTTCTAGGAGTGGAATTGCTTGTCACAGATTATGCATAATGCATCATTCCAAACTATTCTCCAGAATTCCTGTTTACACTCCCATGGACTCACCCACACTGGGTAGTGTAGTACCTGTAGTGTGTTCCTGACATTTTTCTGTAGGTGCTCAGAAGAAACTAACTTCCGGTGGTAAGATAAATAAATTCTGGGGATATAACATACAGCATGTTGACTATAGTTAACAATACTCCCTTGTGTATTTGAAAGTTGCTGAGTAACTCTTTAAAGTCCTCATCACTAGAAGAAGGTTGTAACTATGTGAAGGATATTAACCAAACTTACTGGGGTAATCATTTTGTACCACATACATATACCAAATCATTATGTTGTACACCTTTAACTAATACCATGTTATATGTCAATTATAGCTCAATAAAACCGAGGGGGAAATGCTTAGAACAGGGCTTTGTAGATATACATGCAGCCAGCACTTTACCCACTCTTCTGCTCTCTTTTTCACTTACTTCATAGTGTCTTAGAGGAAACAAAGATCTTAATTTTATCATAGTAAAGCTTATCCTTCACTTCCTTTAGGGTCAGTATGTTTTGCCTCCTATTTAAAAAATCTAGTGCTACCCATATATGATGAAGATTTACTATTTGGTTTTCATATTTAGATCTGCAATGTACATAAAACCGATTTTTGTTCATGATTTGAAATAGGGCCAAATTTCTCCTTGTCCCATATTGGTAAATTTCTCTGGAGTCATTTATTGAAAAGACTGTTCATTTCTAACCCACACACAAGGCCCCCAATATTAGTTTCCTTTCTCAAACAAGAAGAACACGGACTGTATCTTAGGTTACTGCTGTTCTCATTCATGCTGTGAATTCATAGCTATGAAAAAATCATAAGAATGTTTAGACTTAAAAGAGCAAATGATTTTTCATGTGTGTCCATCCCCAAATTTCTGCATGTTAGCATTTGCGGAGAGGTCTTTCGTCCTGGTATTTTGGGGACTGGGCTCTGCTCCTGCTATGTGTCATGTATGTTCACCGCAGAGCCATGAATGAAACTTCTTGTTGTCAGAGACGCTGAGCACAGCTGGGTTCAACTCACCGAGCAACAGGGTTCTGATGTGACTTTTTTATTTTGTAATTCATGCCTCAAATACTTCAGGACCTTTGGAAACCTTTTGTCTGTCTTACTGTGTACCATACGATGAACACTGTACACTGTCAGATGAGAACAGAAGCTCTTATGAATTCAAGTCTATTGGGTCTAGCCTAACACCAGCACAGACTATAAAATGCTCATTTTATACTCTCAACTAGGTAATAATTTGAGTAATATTTGCCCTTAGAAGACTGGAACATTAGAATTTTATCATGCTTACCATTAAAGTAGCTAAACAGAGAGTTCATGATAAAAGGTTTGAAATAATCTTTCTTTGTTTGAATTTCAACTACTTGACCTTCCAAAACTTCTCAGATCCAGCTCATTTACTCCATCTTGTCTTGTTTATCTTTCCTTCGGGTCTAATCTTGAAAACAAATCCAGGGAAGGATTTCTGGTGTGTGTATTTGCTCTCCTGCTTCCATGTTTGGGTTCTGGGATGATTAATTTGGTGTATGCCTTTTCAAATTTCAAGTTTTTCTTAGTTTTTCTCTTCAGCATTTCCAGGCTCTTTTGGAATGCTTTAATTTCTAGTCATCAAAATATAATATCCTTCAATGGGTCAGCTTAAGTTAATGCTTCCAGAATTATTCTATAGTCTATTGAAAGCTATGATTTCATTATAGGAACCCACTTAATTTTCAGCTAAGGCAAAACTAGCAGAAAGAGAAAATATGATAGAAATGCAAAAAAAAGAAGAACAGAGAAGAGAAAGCATTTGGCAACAGACAGTTCTGGCCAATGAAAACGTGCCACTAAATCATATTGGATTTTAAACTCTGTCACTAAATATCCTGAAATATCTGCTGATACTGACTGTATGTATGTACACTTATGACATATTACTGATTATGTAACAATTTGATAGTATGAAAACCTATTGAATATAATTTTGTGCTAGACAACATATTGCCACCTTTATGAGGTACATGCTTTAGACCTCCAGTTTTTGAAATAAAAAGACCATAAGTGTTTAATCCTATTTTACGAGTATGACGATACACATTTAGATCAATGGGGCATTCTAGATCTTTAATTACTGGCTTTCAATGAAAATCTATTACTCTTCTGCTCAGCCTCAGAATCCACAGATACATGCAAACTTAACAACTCTTCAGGGCAACAGCATTTTTATTTTAGAAATCTAAAGGGATGCCTGGGTGGCTCAGTTGGTTAAGTGTCTGCCTTCAGCTCAGGTCATGTTCCCAGGGTCCTGGGATCGAGTCCTGCATTGGGCTCCCTGCCTCTCTCTGTCTACCTCCTGTTCCCCTTGCTTGTGTGCTCTCAGTCTCTCTGACAAATAAATAAATAAAATGTTTTAAAAAGGAAATCTAAAAATAGGTATCATCTTTGAGCCTTGCAGAGACATTAGGTGTGGTGTATGTACAGGTCAGAGGCAAGGGCAAAGCTGGAGTTGGCAAGCTCACACTCACCTAGGGGCTAGTATACTTACATGCTCGCACATCAGCTGAGGACTCCAAAGCAAATAAGCAAGCAGCAGCCTCCAGTCTCTTCACCAGAATGATTTCAAAAGCCACAATAATAGCTACCCCTTTTGAGCTATCCAAATTATACCAGATATATTGTATGTACTCTTTCTGATCCTTATATGAAATGTTAAAAGCTATCTGTCTTTTAAACATGAGGAAACAGCCTCATGTTATTTTCCAGAAACAGCTTATCTGGACCCAAAGTCTACTCCACCTATGGAGGTGTGATATTCTTCAAGCTTACAGGAAAACACAAGGAGAAAGAAAAAGGTGAGCATGAATGATCTTAACAGAATGTAGGAGGAAGGCCTCTTCTATTATCCAACTCAGGTTGTAAAGAAGTTTAATTTATTTCTAATCAGCCAATGTCAAGACCAATCTAATTGATCAATATAGATTTGTGCTCCTAGTAGCAAAACACAGCTATGGTAAAAACAACATAGGTTTTTAACTGACCATATAATTTTAACTGCCCTTTACTTGGTATACAGACTGCGTGGGCTGCACAACAGCTGTGCAAGTGACTTTTCTCATCTGACATCTGACTTTTCTCATCTGTGAAATGGGGATGTTTATATATACATTACATAAGCTGGCTATGCATCACTAGGAAATTCCCTCGCAGGGACTGCCCTGAGGTAGGCTCGCAACAAGGGGCAGATAACTTTACTCGGGTCACATTTCCTAAGGTGTTCATTTTCTTGGTTTGGTGGGGATTTAGGGGGTTAAACATCAGTTGAATTGGAGGAGTAAATACAAATCTTAGCACATATATTCAAAACGTTGTAGTTATTGTCAAAACAACATCTACTATGGCAGTTATAAGAGATTGTCAGCTTGACAATCACTGATTTCGCTCTGACCTGGATTTCCCTCGGGAAATCTACGTGATGATGAACATTCTGCAAGCCACTGGCTTTCCCTGACTTGCTGAACCCCAGCCCTAGATCCAGAAGGAGAGAGGAAAGCCAGTGTACCTAAAGCTAGCTCCTGCTTTAGTAATAAATCCAAGGGTAATCAATTACAGGATCACATGATTTGCCATCAACAGCCCGAACTCAGTGAATCTTTGGAAAAGACAGTCTTGCTTATCATCTTGTCTCAAAGGTACAGGTGAGATCACCAGGGTTAAGACTGGATGTAGGAGGGTAAGCTCAGAAAAGTCTTTAGCACCATTCTCCAGAGCTTGACCACCTGGCATCTGCAGAATCTTCCTATGCCTATAAAACGGCGTGAAAATATTTGCCTATTTGAAGCTTGACCATCACTGCCCACTACTAATCTACCTTGTGGGTCACTCCCATAGACTGGCCCCCTTTTCCCCCAGCTCAAACAAGGCTCCTCCCCACCTTAGAAAATGAGAGAATTGGGACTTTCTATGTTGGAAGAGCAGGAAGTGACTGTGGGCAGAGCGGGGCTAGACGACAGGTAAAATGTGGAACTGACTGCTAGAGGAGATCTTGGGAGGAGAGGGAGGTCTTCAAGAGAGAGGCATAGGAAACAGAAGAAACTATGACCAAAATACATTTTTTAAACAAATATTCTTGGGTCTACTTACGGCCTCAGAGTATTTACGTAAACCAAAGAAAAGACTAGTCTCATTGAAATTATTGCCGATTGCACAGACTGTGTTTTGTTTTGGTTTGGTTTGGTTATTTGCCTACAACACTATTCTGGCACTGCCCCAGGTGGATCTAAGCCTTAAACTCCTTAATGCTGCTGTTGTCCATAGAAGGCACGGTATAACTCATGTTCACAAAACCCAATGCTTGTATCTTTCCTTTGCCTCTTCAGCTCAACCTTTCCCTCCCCCCTTCTCTGCACTGGTCGCTATGCAGAGTGAGCTGTATGAACCATATCAACAAACTCCCACACTTTCTGGCCTCTGCTGGGGTTTAGCAATGAGATGCACCAGCAGAAGACTGCAGAAAGGGAGGAAAATGAGGCCTGGGTATTTGTTACTCTGACTCCCTCCCCGTAAGAGCACTTCCGTTGGTTGTATCCTTTCATGGAAGGTCATCATTCCGTTCCCTCAGGCTCCTGTACATGGCTCTCCTTCTGGCTTCTGGTGACCACTCTGGACCTTCATCCCTTCCAGCCATATTTTGTCAGGGGCATAAGCAAAGGGTCTCTTTATTTTATTGATTGTAATGCTTTAATGAGTCATCTGTGCTTTCAGTGACATGGCTATATTAACCAAAAGAGCTACACATTTGTTCCTTGAGCAGTCTGGATAACAGTAGTTCCTGAAAAGCTGGAGATAATGGTTCGTACCTCTATCTCAGCATAGCATTGCCATCCTTCCCTCCAAGGCAGCTCTCTGAAACAGGTAGACAGAGTGAATCACAAAAAACCTGAAAGCCATTCACTGGCTTTAAACTGTGCCTACTCCTTAGTGGCTGAGTCTAAGGAACATCTCAAACTGAGATTAATGCACACGATTAATAATGAGATCACATGTATCTGGTGTTTATCAAACACCAAGTACTGTTCTAAGCTCTGCAAATGCTTGAAAACATTAAAATTTACAGTGGCTGGAAAAGACAGACAGAAACAGAGGTGGCAGGAGGGCAGATAGCAAACAAGCAAGCTTGAAACACATACCCTCTCGGCCCTGCGAGTTGTCCCTGAAGCCACCCTCCACACGATAGTGTGTGGCACAGAAAAGAACTGCAACCGTTTGCCCTATCAAACCAATGATCTCCAAATCCAGAGACCACCTCCAGACCCAAAGTTCTCTCATGGAGACCAGATGACTAAGACTCTTGAAAGAATACTAAAGCTGTGAGCTTAGAGGTCAGGCTTTAACAAAGAAAACAACGTCCAAAAGCAGTAAAAAGGAAAGGTCTTCTGTCTAAGGAAAATTTCCAGTGGTTCTCAGGCCCCATGGTGTAGCAACTCAGGCTCCCAGTGGGCTTATTTCTTCAGCACCAGAATGCTGGATGACCTTTAAGGGTCGGGAATGTCACAGAATAGAAATCTCATTCCCTGGGCAGTTGAGTGCACACGGTGTCACTCAAAGGAGAAGTCTGCTAAGCTCCCACAGGGAGCGGTTTGGAGGGCTGGGGCATGCTGGGATGGCTTTTCAATGAATGGACTCCTCAGAAACTCTGAAAAAAAAAAATAAAAGGTACGTAAAGAGTCAAAACAGAGTCTCTCTCCTCTTCTTATAAGGACAGCAGTTGGATTTAGGACCCACTCTCATTTAGTATGACCTCATTTTAACTTAACTAATTAGCTCTGTAAAGTCTCTTATTTTATTTCCAGAAAAGGTCACATGTGAGGTTCAAGATAAAGATGAATGGAGGGGGCCACTATTCAACGCACAACAGAGATTAAGAGTACCTATCCTTAGTTTGCCACAGCCGACAAAAGAAGGGGCTTTGATCTGAACTTCGTGTTGAAATCTCTGCTCTACAATGGCTCATGACTCTCATTTTTCTCTCTTCATAGTGAGGACATGGTCATGTCTGCACTGCTTGACTTGATTTTCCAAAGATCACCTTCAGACTCTTTATCTACCTATAATGGCCAGTGACTTGGTTGGTTTCGGTAGGTAGTCTGCTTACTCAATTAAACAAGACTATTATTGGGTCAAAGGCTCATCTAATTAGCTGGAATAATAAATCAGACCCAAGTAATTTGCTTGTTCTCAATAGTGCTTTTTTAAGGTCACTACCAAGGTGTAGGCAATTAGCAGCTTGTCTCCTTGAAGGAATCATCTGGCCAGACTAAATTATTTCATGGTGGGAAAAGTAACTGGGCAACAGTTGGCTGTGTTGTTATAATAAACAGCCTAGATGTTATCTTCCATTTTTTGAAGCCTAAATATTTTCTCTTTCTCTCTCCCCGCCTTTTTGTTCTTAAACAGTTCTTTGATTCAAAGAAACTCATCATTTATCTTATTTACTTTAATAACATGTTTGAAACATCAATCAACATATCTTGAAGACTTTTTTAATCTGGACTTTATTGAATTATATTTGACAAAGTCCAGCATTTTTAAAATAAGAACTATTTAGCTTGTAGTTTCGTGTTTATTTTATTTTTCTACTTTAGAGTTCTTGTATACAAGCTGCCTTCTAGATAAACCGAATTTTAACTCCAAAATTTATCCTGTGGCCTATTAAAAACCTTCTGTCTTAAATAAAGATAGTAATATTTAACACTCCGAAGGCAGAAAGTAGGCTCCTTGGAAACCTGTTTCTTCTGTTATTTCCTGGCATCCTCTCCGTGGTCCTCCCTCTGCTAATTGTCCCTGACCTCTCATAACCTCCCTCCAGCTCCTGATTATCTTTCCTCTCTTTACCAGGTTCTATCCTCATCTTCTTAAAATCTCTCCATGCATGCTTTCCCCCAGGTTCATCGTGAGGCCAGGGCATCCACCACGATGGATTTCCCTCATGACTCACAAATCAACTCTAAAACCCGATGTCTCTCCCATAAAACGGAGCCACCTTCCCATTATACGCCTGAAACAGCAAGAAAGAGGCCATGTACAGCGAAGAGCTAGACCAGATATAGTCAAGTGCTAAAATGTGATTCTTGGAAAGTGTTTATTCAAGGTGCTCAAGAGACAGAGTAATTCTTTGTGTGTGGAGTTCTTAGAAAGAGTCAAAGTAAGGAAGAAGGAATCAAGAGAGGTGTACTAAACTGATGTAACTTTTGTAAGTAGAATAGAAGAAAGGACATTTCCAGCTATGAAAAAGGTATGAACAGTGTAGGAGAGTGGAAATGAGGGGGAGCCTGCAGAATTAGGAAGAAGACCACTCTGGCTGGCACAGAACATTCGTATTAGGAATCAGGAGATAAAACTGCAGAGATCGGGGAACCCAGGTGGCTCAGTCAGTTGAGCGTCTGACTTTGGTTCTGATTATGATCTTGGGATCCTGGAATCCAGCCCATTGTCAGGGTCTCTGTTCAGCAGGGAGTCTGCTTATTCCTCTCTGTCTGCCCCTCCCTGCCCCCCTCATGCTCTCTCTTTCTCTCAAATAAATAAATAAAATCTTTAAAAACAAAACAAAACAAAACTGCAGGTATCAGACAATACAGGGGATTGAATGCCAGGGTGAAGAGTTCAGATGTCCTCTGTGAAAGGTCTGGAAGTCTTGGTTCAGGAGGAGAAACATGGTGTGTTCTGCAGATCAGGCTGGTGGTCAGGTGTAAGATGAATCAGGCTGTGAGAAACTGGTCAGAGCGAAGTTGTGGCAATTGAGACATCAAACAAGGAGGATGTGTCAGGAATGAAGAAAGGATAAATCTAAGAGCTAATTCCAAAGACGAATCAACAGGTCACCATGGCAGATTCAATGTAGGAGACATGGAAGCAGGAGAAAAGAACAAGGTGCAGAGTGATGGAGAAGAAAGTGCAGAAATCAGAAGTAAAGTCATTACGAACCTTGTCACCGAATAGCTGTTTGAACTTGCATAACTGTCTTAGTCTTCCTGAGTGTCCATAAAATGAGGGAATTAGGCTGAATGACTTCTAAGATTTCTTTCCACCTCAACTTTATTTTTTTTTAAAGATTTTATTTATTTATTTGAGAGACAGAGCATGAGAGGAGAGAGGTCAGCTGGAGAAGCAGACTCCCCACTGAGCAGGAAGCTTAATGTGGGACTCGATCCTTAGACTCCAATATCATGACCTGAGCCGAAGGCAGTTGCTTAACCAACTGAGCCACTCAGGCGCCCCTCCACCTCAACTTTAAAGCTCAATAGTGCTCAAGAGCAGGCTTAGTTTCTCATGGTGTTTTCTGCACCTCTGTTCACTTACTGTAAACTGAAATATTTTCTTATTGGGCTGTGCTGAAGATTAGTTAACTTTGAAATGAAGCACTAGATAAGTGATTTAGCAGTGAAAGAAGGTAAGTGATTCAGAAGCATATCCGTAAACATCTTCCTCTGCCTCAGGTTCATCTTTTATTCAGGAACTCTGGCATTTTAATGGTGAGTTGGGGAGGACAAGGAGGAACATATTCTGCAAATGTATGTTTGGTGATCTACTTTGCAAGCAAATTCTTAAATATAAATCCTCTGGAGACATGCCCATGTATATGTAAAGTGGTAAAAGAATACTGATTGAAAATTTTTAACTGTCCTGATTTAAATCTCTAAATATGTGGAATCCTTAAGGAGCTATACCCATGGTCCATCTCCTCTTTAGCTCACTTCAAAGAGAAGACAAGGTCGGAACTATTTCTTTTCTCTCTCTCTCTCTCTCTCTCTCTCTCTCTCACACACACACACACACACACGGAGGTCTTCCTGACTTACAATGGGTTTTGTCCTGACAAACCCCTTATAAGCTGAAAATAAGCTAAATCAAAATGTACTTAATACACCTCACCTACTTAATACACCTAACGTCACCTACCTTACACATGCTCAGAACACTCACATTAGCGTATAGTTGGGCAAAATCATCTAACACAAAGCCTATTTTATAATAAAGTGTTGAATACCTTAGGTAATTTAATGCACAGTGTACTGAAAGTGAAGAACAGAATGGCTGCAACGGCTGCAGGGCACAGAATGGTTGTAAGTGTACTGGTAGTTCACACTCATGACTGCATCACAAAAGAGTATCACAAAAGAGTGTCATACTGCATATCACTAGCCCAGGAAAAGATAAAAAAATGAAATTTTGAAGTACAGTTCCTACCAAATATGTATCACTTTCACACCACGAAAAAATTGAAAAATCCTAGGTAGACCTGTCGTTAAGTCAGAAACTGATACTGTAAGTATTAACTTACAGATCTGTAGGTCTGACACAGCGCCGAGTCAGGGTGCTGGCAGGCCTGCTCTCCCTTCTGGAGACCCTAGGGAAGAAACCATTTCCTTGCTCTTCCACTTCCAGAAATGGCCTCCTTTCTCCCAGTCAGCATCATTTAACCATTCTCCCTGAGTAGCCTCTCCCTCGGACCACAGCCAGGGAAGGTTTTCTTCTTTTCAGAGCATATGGGATTAGATTGGGTTCACCTGGATAATCCAGAATAATCTTCCCAACTCAGTTTCACATAATCCTCCCACTTAATTTAGTCATATCTACAAAGTCCTATTTGCTATGTAAGGTAACTTAGTCATAGACTCCAGGCATCAGGAAACGGACTTCTTTTAAAAAAATTTTTTTAGTACAGCTGACACACAATGTTACATTAGCTTCAGGTCTGTAACAGTGATTCAACTTCTCTGAATGTTACCTTACCCTTACCCTCACCACAGGTGTGGTCCCCATCTGTCACCACACAAGCCTATTACAGTATCACTGACTGTATACCCTGTGCTGTCCCGTTTATTCCTGTGACTTATTCATTCCATAACTGGAAGCCTTTACCTCCCACTCTTTCACCATTTTATCCATCCCTCCACCCTCTTCCCTCTGGTAACTACCAGTTTGTTTTCTGTATTTATAGGTCTGATTCTGCTTTTTGCTTATTTATTCATTTTGTTTTTTAGATTTTACGTATGAGTGAATTATACAACTCAACACCAAAACAGCAAACAGTCCAATTAAAAAATGGGCAGAGGACTTAAATAGAAAATTTTCCAAAGAAGACATAGAGACATAGGAAAAGATGCCCAATATCACTAATTATCAGAGAAAAGCAAATCAAAACCACAATGAGATACCACCTTATATCTGTCAGAATGGCTAAAATGAAAAGAAATAGCAAGTATTGGTGAGGATATGGAATAAAGGAACCCTTGTGTACTGTTGGTGGGAATGTAAATTCATGCGGCCACTGTGGAAAATAGTATGGAGAGTCCTCAAAAAAAAAAAATTAAAAATTGAAATACTATATAATGCAATATTTCCACTATTGGGTATTTATCCAAAGCACCCTAAGTATTTAAATCATCCATCAATAGATGAATGGGTAAAGAATATTTTTTTATATATACATACATACAGAATATTATGCAGTCATAAAAAAGAATGAGAGCTTGCAACAACATGGGTGAACCTGGACGGTGTTAAGCTAAGTGAAATATAAGTCAAGCTGAGAAAGACAAATACATGATTTTGCTCAGATGTGGAAACTAAAAAACAAAACAAAACAAAGAAAGTAGACACTTTGAGGGGCTATTATTCTGCCTACCAAAATGGCATTCCATTCTATTCATTCTTTTGAAGTTTCCTAGGTAAAACTATGCAACAATCAAAAAAAAAAACAAACCCACATACACAAAACCCACATATACAAAAAAATAAGGAAGACCCCAGTGACATATATTAGTAACAGAACAGTGGACACAGAATTTTACATTTGCAACAACCTAAGTCACTATGGTCAATGGAAATTACTAAAAAGTATAGTACTGATGCTTATCTATTTGTTTATTTGGGGTTTTGTTTTGTTTTGTTGTTTTGTTTTAGTTTTGGGTTTTTTTGTTTTTTTGTTTTGTGTTTTTTGGTTTTTTTTTAATAGAAGAACCAAGGGTTCTTCCAATACCCTCTTTTTTGTGTAGGTTTTTCTTTCCTTCTGTCAGCTTTATTGAAATATAATTGACATACGGCACTGAATAAGTTTAAGGTATACAGCATAATGACTTACATTTATTGATAAGTGATTACTACAGTAAGTTTGGCAAACTTGTTTAGGTCTTTAACATCTGGACAACAGGGCTCATTTAGAGAAGCTTACTATGATTAATGAGAAATCCTAGTCCAATATCCTGATTTAAAAAGCCTCAAATCATCGCTTCTCGGCCTTTTGGCTAAGATCAAGTGTAGTATATGTTCTTATCAGTTTAAAAAGCCTCAAATCAGATGCTTTCTTAAACACTAACAATGAAAATATAGAAAGGGAAAATAGAGAATTGATTCCATTTACTACAGCACTAAGATACCTAGGAATAAACCTAGCTAAAGAGGTAAAGGATCTGTACTTGAGGAACTACAGAACACTCCTGAAAGAAACTGAAGAAGACACAAAAAGACGGAAGACCATTCCATGCTCATGGATTGGAAAAATAAACATTGTTAAAATGTCTATACTGCCTAGAGCAACCTATACTTTCAATGCCATCCCGATCAAAATTCCACCAGCATTTTTCAAAGAGCTGGAACAAACAATCCTAAAATTTGTATGGAACCAGAAGAGGCCCTGAATTGTTAAGGAGATGCTGAAAAAAGAAAAACAAAACTGGGGGCATCACATTGACTGATTTCAAGCTTTACTACAAAGCTGTGATCACCAAGACAGCACAGTACTGGCACAAAAACAGACACATAGACCAGTGGAACAGAATAGAGAGCCCAGATATGGACCCTCAACTCTATGGTCAAATAATCTTTGACAAAGCAGGAAAAAATATACAGTGGAAAAAAGACAGTCTCTTTAATAAATGGTGTTGGGAAAATTGGGCAGCTACATGTAGAATGAAACTCGACCACTCTCTTACACCACACACAAAGATAAACTCAAAATGGATAAAAAAAAACCTCAATGTGAAGCAGGAAATCTATCAAACTCCTAGAGGAGAACATAGGCAGTAATCTCTTTGATATCAGCCACAGCAACTTCTTTCAAGATATGTCTCCAAAGGCAAAAGAGACAAAAGTGAAAATGAACTTTTGGGACTTATCAAGAAAAAAACTTCTGCACAGCAAAGAAAACAGAAAAAAAAGAGGCAACACACAGAATGGGAGAAGACATTCGCAAATGACACTACAGACAAAAGGTTGATATCCAAGATCTATAAAGAACTCCTCAAACTCAACACACAAAAAACAGATAATCATGTCAGAAAATGGGCAGAAGACATGAACAGACACTTCTCCAAAGAAGACATACAAATGGATATCAGACACATGAAAAAATGTTCATCATCATTAGCCATCAGGGAAATTCAAGTCAAAACCACATCGAAGGAAAAAAACACACACACACACAGACATTAAGATACCACCTTACACCAGTTAGAATGACCAAAATTAACAAGACAGTAAACAACAAGTGTTGGAGAGGATGTGGAGAAAGGGGAACCCTCTTACACTGTTGGTGAATGCAAGGTGGTGCAGCCACTTTGGAAAACAGTGTGGAGATTCCTTAAGAAATTAAAAGGAGCCTTTCCCCTTTCCCTATGACCCTGCAATTGCACTACTGGGTATTTACCCCAAAGATAGTGATGTAATGAAAAGAAGTACCCTAATGTTCACAGCAGCAATGGCCATACTCATCAAACTGTGGAAAGAACCAAGATGCCCTTCAGTGGACGAATAGATAAAGAAGATATGGTCCATATACACTATGGAGTATTATGCCTCCATCAGAAATTTTTGCTACAACTTTTGCTACACCGTGGATGGGACTGGAAGAGATTATGCTGAGTGAAATAAGTCAAGCAGAGAAATTCAATTATCATATGGACTCACTTACGTGTGGAGCATAAGGAATAACATAGAGGACATTAGGAGAAGGAAGGGAAAAGTGAAGGGGGTGGAAACAGAGGGGGAGACGAACCATGAGAGACTGTGGACTCTGAGAGACAAACTGAGGGTGTTTGGTTGGGGGGAAGGTGTGAGCCTGGTGGTGGGTATTATGGAGGGTACATATTACATGGAGCACTGGGTGTGGTACATAAACAATGAATGCTGGAGCACTGAAAAGAAATAAAATTTTAAAAATGGGGAAAAAAAACTCAAAATGACATTTCTGATTTTTTAAATTAGTAAATTTAAAAAAACCATTTTTTAAAGAAACAACTTCTTTTAATTTTTTTTAATACAAAGATGGATTTTCTTTTAAGATTTTATTTATTTATTTGACAGATATCACAAGTAGGCAGAGAGGCAGGCAGAGAGAGAGAGAAGCAGGCTCCCTATCGAACGGAGAGCCCAATGCAGGGCTCGATCCCAGGACCCTGGGATCATGACCTGAGCCGAAGGCAGAGGCTTTAACCCCCTGAGCCACCCAGGTGCTCCTTCTTTTAATTTTTTTAAGTAATCTGTATACCCAGTGTGGGGCTCAAACTCATGACCCTGAGATCAAGAGTCAGACATGTTACAGAGTCAGTCAGTTGCCCCCCAAAAGCCATTTAAAAAAAAATACTTTAAGCAATTAGTATTCCCTACATCAAATAATCTCTGAAACAATTATCTTGAAACAGGGACTTAATTTGTGTCAGATCTGGCAACCTGTGTGTTCAGGAGTGGGCCAGGGAGGGAGCACTGGGAAATGTGTTTGTAGGAGGCCTACAAGGAAAGAGATGGAGGGGGAAAAAAAAAAAAAAAAAAAGCCCTTTCTTTTGACTCCCAAAGTTCTGTGATTTAACAAAGCTCTCATTACTCATTCTTTTCCTTTCTGCTTTTCAGTTTTTTCAACCTGTAAAATGGCATGGAATGATATATAATTTTATTTCTTTCCACTCATAATTTGTATATATTTTCTCTGTCGTTATAAGTAAAACTGTTTGCTAATGCCATTGCATTGCAAAATGTACTGACTTCTAGATGCTTAAAATTCGGGGGCGGGGGGGTTGCGGTTTGCAGAGCTTTAAAAACATGCTCTGTCCAGACCAATCTTCTACATTTAACTCATGGTAAGATTGCCAGTGGAGCACATGAAACAATAGCTCTTGGGCTTCTCCCATTGACTTTGCATATGCTTTCTCTTTATTTTCAGGAACCATTTTGGAAACATGGATAAATGTTCATAGGCATCAGAGACGAGAGACTGCTGTCAAGAAAGATGTCTCAAGTTCAACCAGAAGCTGTTGACTCTACTAAGGTATAAACTCTTTTTGTTCTTAAAATCATCAGCAAAATGTGTTACCCACTATAGTGGTTGGGGTGTCAAGGGTTTATTTTGTTTATTTATTGTAGAAATTATGGAAAGTCTGAGGATTTTACCTGTTCGTGAGATACATAACAGGACAGCAAATAAACTGAACGTTTTTGGCAGAAGCTTGGAATCAGAACAGGATGTGACCACCAGGAGGGAATCAGGACTAGCACAGGGAACGGAATGAATGAGGGTGTGAAGCAATCTTATGTAGGTCTTGATAGACGGGGGACCCAAGCTGACATTTACTTTAGGGAACAGATCAAAATATTTCTCTGGCTAGCCTCTCACTGCCTTGCAAAGCCATTTTTAACTCTAAGTACTTTTTAAATCAATATATACTCATATAAAAGCTAAGTATATAATTATGTGTTTGCTTATCTTTCCTAAGAAAGGAACATAAAAAATACTCTGCATTTAGGAAATACCCATGCAAAGTTGAAGTTTTCTTTCTCATTTATTTTTTATCTCAACCATTTAAGTTGGGGAATCATAAATAGAACTTTAAAAATCTCTCATATGGTTCTATATGCTACATATAGCTGACTTTGATCGTATTTCTATCCTATTTCTCATTTCCATTTCATAGTCCTAGACTGGCAACATGTTACTCCCCCTCTGTTGTAATGTGTGTTTCTCTGATTCATTTCTATGTTCCACACAATCTGACATTCACGTGCATCCTTCCCCTGCTATCACTAAAGCCAATGACATCCTTAGAGTCAAATCCTCTCATTTTATTTTAAACTTTCTTTACACAATCAGACCCTGGACTGTAATATTTTCTTAATTTTCTGACTAGTATCAGCTTCATGGATTTCCCACACTCCTAGTACTTACCATGGCTAATTAGGACTTTTACAAAAAGGCCTTTTGTGTTTTTTTGGCCTACTCCTATTTTTCTATTAGTATTACAAAAACCCTAACTGGCCAAATCCATTTTTTTTATTACTGTGTTCATTAAATCTTTTTATGTGTTATTAGTCATATATTGGTGACCCTAACATTGCTTATCCAGGATTAAAATACACCCCAGGTTTTTATGTCCTATTTTTGTTACTCCAAAAAAAGAATTATTTCTTGAACAAGCTATTATGCTTTCAAATCCTCTGTCTATGGATAATTTCAGGGTTTATTTTAGTATCTGATAATCTAAATTTAATATACATATTAACGAGTGTGAGCCCTTCACCTGTTCCATGCACTGTGTTACAGGCTTGCACAGAAGCTCTGTCAGTCACAGAAGCTCTCTCAGCTGAAGTTTGAGCATGAAGAGCTACGTGACCATAAGATGATCAGGAATAACACAAGCGACACCACAGAGAAGGTTTGAACTGACCTTGTTATATAACATTTAGGTCAGGTAAATATACATATATATTACACATAACACATATGAATGTTTTTTAAAAGTTACCTGAGAAACAACTTTCTAGAAAGAATGGATGGTAAATTACAAGAGCATTTTAAGAGCAGAGGGTTTGAAGAAAATGTTTACATAGGTTTTATCCTTTTTAATTCCGTTTTGAGCAGATATTTCTTAACTGAACATTTTGTGCAGGGTGATATTCCAGGTGGTATAAGACATTAAAAACAAATGCAAAACATCTCTGCCTGCAGTAGCGTATAGACTAAACCACCAACTTCAAAACTAGCCATAACATAATGTAAGATGTATAATATTCCTTAAGTTCTTCTAACGACAAAGAAACTTCATTGGGTTGGGTTGAAGTGGGTTTATATAAAAATTTGATATAGCATGTGGCATCACTGTGTTTTTCTCTGTGACAGTACCTAGTACATAGTAAACAGCATAAAATAACAGGTACACAGGTGGATGGATGGGTTGGTGGGTATGAAACATACAAATAACATTTGAGTCAAATTATAATGGAAAATGGACCACGTCTTCCTTATCCATTCGTCCGTTGAAGGGCATCTTGGTTCTTTCTGCAGTTTGGCGACCATGGCCATTGCTGCTATAAACTTTGGGGTACTTCTTTTCACTACATCTGTATCTTTGGGGTAAATACCCAGTAGTGCAATTGAGTGGATAAGGAAGATGTGGTCCGTATACACTATGGAGTATTATGCCTCCAACAGAAAGGATGAATACCCAACTTTTGCATCAACATGGACGGGACTGGAAGAGATTATGCTGAGTGAAATAAGTCAAGCAGAGAGAGTCAATTATCATATGGTTACACTTATTTGTGGAGCATAACAAATAGCATGGAGGACATGGGGAGATAGAGAGGAAAAGGGAGTTGGGGGAAATTGGAAGGGGAGGTGAACCATGAGAGACTATGGACTCTGAAAAACAATCTGAGGGGTTTGAAGTGGCAGGGGCAGGGTGGGAGGTTGGGGTACCAGGTGGTGGGTATTATAGAGGGCACAGATTGCATGGAGCACTGGGTGTGGTGCAAAAATAATGAATATTGTTATGCTGAAAATAAATAAAAAATAAATTAATTTAAAAAATTATAATGGAAAAGAAAGAATTCAACTGGCAAAGGATATAGGAGCGAGACATTTGAAGTGGAGAGAAAACCAGGAGTAGAAACTAGAAGGGAGAAAATAGAGGTGTCTGAGCAGAACAAAGGGCTCAGTTTGGCGACAGGTCAGGTGTACAAGAAGAAACAGGAAAGTAAATTTAATAAGTTAATCCAGAGCCTCAAGAACTTGAGTCTCAATATGGATTATCAACCAGTGCAAATCCATATGGTGGTACCAGCTGCTAAAATACTGAAAGCTTCCATAACATTTGGGGAATAATATAATAGTAACTGCAATAAACAATACCAGCTGATAATAAAAAATTCTAATATGAATTCATTTGTTCAAGCTTACAGTTGAAGGCTGTGACAACAACCATTGTAATTTGAGCCTCCTGTCACACCAAAATCTGAGACTATTTCTAACACCATCGACCCAGCCAGCTGAGGTCGCACAGTCCGAGGGCCTTCCTGAACAATTTTACAAGCCCGTGCTCCAGGAGAATAGCCAATTTATCACATCTGCCTTTACACTACTGCTACTGCAGTTTGTTTGTTTGTTTGTTTGTTTGTTTGTTTGTTTAAAATTTATTCATCAGCAAGAGAGAGAGCACGCACAAGCAGGGGGAGGAGGAGGCAGAAGGAGAAGCAGGCTTCCCGCTAAGCAGGGAGCCCGATGTGGGACTCCATCCCTGGACCCTGGGATCACAACCCGAGCAGAAGGCAGACCCCCAACAGACTGAGGTACCCAGGTGTCCCTTGCTGCTGCTGCTACATGGTTTACTTTTTTCTTTGGTTACTGTCAATTTTATAGGTCATACATAATAAGCATCTTGTAATTCTTGTGTAGGTCTCAAGTGCGCAGTGTTTTAAAACTTATAAATTCACATGAATATTTTTTAACAAACCTTAGAATGAGAGGCAAGATATTTTGGATAAGTTTATAACTTTCCTGATGAACAGAAGACTGCTCTTCTAAATGCACAACAGAGCAAAGAAAAAAGGAGATTTATACTGAATCTCAACCTAGGTTGATTTGATGCAAAAATTAAAACAGCCCAGATGATGTTCTAAGACACTGCAAGAATCAGCAGACATTATATACATTATTTGTATCTCTGGGATGAGAAAAAAGATAATTTTTCAACAAAAATATAAATGGACTAGTATTACTCTTGACAAATACTGGATGCAAATGATGCTCCAAATGCTATCACTCAAAACTGAATTTGTGACACATTTACACATTCCATCAAAATGACAGATGTGTTCTGTTAAATGTCATGGTTCAAATAAAGAAAATTTAAGTTTTTAATACTATGAATTACATAGTGAACACAATCTGTTATTTTTAGATTTTCTAGAACTTTTATCGCTTCTCGGCCTTTTGGCTAAGATCAAGTGTAGATTTTCTAGAACTTTAAAAAATGAACACTATGGATTTATCATTACAAAGTTGACTTGTGGCATGCACACACACACACACACACACACACTGAAATGAGAAAACCACATTTTCAAAAACTTACTAATTTATCAGTATCAGCTGTCCCAATTTTCATATGAAAGTATTTTAATATTTTAATTAAAACATGGAATTCACTATTTGTGGATAATTTAATGGTTTTCGTGGGTCTCATGAAAGTGAAGGTGGAATAATATATATGAAATTACTTATCAAACTTTATGGTCAGAGCTCAGGATAAATGGCTTCATTGTAAAATATGTTTATTGAATTTTGGGAAAAGTACCAGTGTAAAAAGTCTGGAGTTTTATCCCAAATACTAAAAAAATTCCTGAATGTTCTAAATTGACATTTCACTCTCAGGATGATATAATAACATATAATTCAAGTAAATCCTTTTAAATCCACAGTTTCAAATGTGAATCAAATACCACAGAGAATTAAAGAATATGAGAGTTGATGCTTGAAATAACAAATTCAGGAAGATTATTTAAATCTGATAATCAGCATAGTCAAAAAGAGATCCAGAGGGGCACCTGGGTGGCTGAGTGGGTGAAAGCCTCTGCCTTCGGCTCAGGTCATGATCTCAGGGTCCTGGGATCGAGCCCCGCATCGGGCTCTCTTCCTCCTCTCTCTGCCTGCCTCTCTGCCTACTTGTGATCTCTGTCCGCCAAATAAATAAATAAAATCTTTAAAAAAAAAAAAAAAGAGAGAGAAAGAGAGAGATCCAGAGATTATAAAATTCTCAAACACTACCTTAAAGGCTAGCATTTGTAAATGTGATTAATGTTGCTTTACCACAAGCTGAAAGAAGTGTCACTCAATACTATGAACAGTATCATTGATGACAGAAGTCTTCCTATGAAGAACTTTTTAAGAGTTGATATGAAATAATCGTTCATATAAATATATTATTTTTCTAGTGATGGCCATTGTCAAATTATGATGGCCATAATTTCTAAAACTCAACAATTTTGTAATTACTAGGATATTTTGATGAGCAATCTGCACTACAAACTATACTAGTTGGACCAACTGGAAAGGCTGAAAGATACATAAATATCTGTATATCTATATAGAGATGATAGAAGAATGGATGGATGGATGGATGGATGGATGGATAGATAAATAGACAGGTATGTAGATACCCCTCCCATACTGCATTTTAAAAATTTAGTGTATCATCACCTGCATTCTCCAAGCAGCATGATGGTGGAAAGTGTACGAACGGGTGTGAATTAGAAACAGATCTCGGTTTGATCCTAACTCTGCCATTTGCCAGCTATGGGACTTAGCAAGTTACATAGTCTCCTTAAAGGGATTTCCTCAGTTTAGGGAAGATGAATAATAATGCCTACTTCATAGGGCCATTGTAAGAGCTCATGAAACAGTGCACATAGCCTGTGCTCACACAGATACATAGTGCTCCTCCTCCTCCCAGGAAACTCACACTGAATTCCCTCGCCAGGCTGATACTGGCTTCTGACTCCATGATAGGATGGTTACTACCCCATACTGTTTCCTTTGAAATCTGAAGGAAAAGTTAAAATTAGGACCTTGAATAAGTGCATTTGGGAAGTAAACACTACCTACTAAAAGCTTTGCTTTTTCCTAAAGTCACCATCGTTTATGCAAATATTTATTAATAGAATATAAGCCCCAAGGAGTTGCTCCTTTTCTATCTTTCTTATAACACTTATCCTTTTTTTTTTTAAGATTTTATTTATTTATTTGACAGACAGAGAGATCACAAGCAGGCAGAGAGACAGCCAGAGAGAGATAAGGAGAAGCAGGCTCCCCGCTGAGCAGAGCGCCTGATGTGGGACTCCATCCCAGGCCCCTGGGATCATGACTTGAGCTGAAGGCAGAGGCTTAACCCACTGAGCCACCCAGGCACTCTTATAACACTTATCCTTAAGCTAAGGAAAACCCCCTGATAGAAAAGAGTAGTTCACGATGTGAATGAGTGAATGAACTGCATTAATTAATCCTAAAGGAAAAAAGAGAAACACTGAGTTATTGGAAAGAAGAAGCTTTAGAGATGAAGTCATGAAATTCACTCACATTATAAATCGGATGTATCACAAATATCAATTTTTTTTCTTGTTCTTTTTTTCCCCTGTACTTATCTGGATATTGCCTCTCAGCCTCCACATGATAGCTAGTAGGAAAAGAAATGATCTAAATGTAAAATGTGAATTATGGCTTTGAGCAAGTCAAAATTTAAATTGCTACTTTCAAATGGAGGGCCATGACCCTTTAGTTGGCCATGATTTTTAGTTTAGGAGGTTATCACCATCACTGGTTTTAAAAAAATGGAAAAGAATAAAATAAAATTTTTAAAAGACCTATCAGAATGACACAAAGTCAGCATTATTGGATGGAATGTATTTCAATGCCCCGTGCCCCTGTGTGTGCATGTGTGTGTGTGTTAGCTCTTACTACAAAATCTATTATTTACTGTAGAATCACTGAAGAATTGAGAACACAGTGATTTAAACAGTCCATTTGGTTGCTTTTAGTTCTTTTAGATGAAAATGCCGTATCTGTCTCCTACCCTCTGCTCTTCTCCCTGAGATGGTTTGGATATGAGGTGGACACGGAACACTCTGAGCCTGGAACCCCAGGGCTGGCTGTAGATACACTAAGTGGGGATCTAAAGGAACTCCTATGATGGTCCCTTCTCTCTCAACACTACCTGTCTCTTCAGCTTGTTGCTTTGCTGTAAGTCTAAGAATCTGCATGTTACCCCCTTTTTCTCCTTGTATTCCTATTGTAAAAACATAAATCTCCCTCACTGACCCCTCCCTCTATCCTAGGAAGAAAGATACGGATGCGCTGTAATAATTGTCTACATGTTCTCCTCTCAGCATTTAGTAGAACAAGAGGAGCGGCATTTCCCCAGGAGAACTCGAGGACAAGTGTACCTGTCACCAGAAAGAGAGAGTTCCTGCCCTCCCTGGCACTGGGGTTGTCATGGATGGGGGAATGGGGCGGGGGGGGCACCAATAGCCCAGAACATATTCAGGCATTATCTGCGATGCTTTTTAAACTAGACAAACCACGCTGTCGCTGAGATATTCCACAAGCAGAGGAGAGGGACAACGAACTACAATGACTCTCATACTTATCCTTCCTCTTCCGTCTCCATCATTTGAGACTAAAATAGTTCCCAGTTTTTGAGTCCCTAAGCTGGCTTCTCAACTGAACATAGACAATTTCCACAGTAAATGAAGGAATAAAAATCAGTGTTGTTTTAATTGCATTGTATGAGCCATTTTTTCTAGAATCTGATCATTTCTGCAGAGCTAGAAAGCTGTATCTATAATTTCAGAGAACCAACAGCTAACTGGGGGACTTTTCTGTCCTCTTTGGACAACAGCCAGACCATAGATACAAATAAACTCTGACTTACAACCTACAGCGACCTTCCCAGAAAACCACCTTTATCTACAGTAATCAGCCCAGGAAGTCAGCCTGCTAGAAGTCAGACACAGAGCAAATCAGACTGCTATCTCTGACAATCCAGGAAGCTAATCGGTAACTTCTGTTAACAATTGGCCCCAAAGGTCCAAGACTTAATTAATAACTGACAGCATCCCTAATTTTTGTCCCTGTTTCCAATTTAGGATCATGCAGAGAAAGCCAAATATGTACCCCCAACCAATCACATCAGATGTTTTGCTTCTAGTTAGCTCACCCAGAGCTTCCCCAGGCCAACAGCCTCCAGGCAGAGCACACCCAAAGCCTTCTTTTTTATCCATCCCCACCCGCTCTACAGCTTCCCACTCCTCTGCCGACCTAGGAGTTGTTGCCAAATGCAAGTAATGATGGTTGACTCTCATGCTATAGCAAGCTCTGAAAAAAATCACCTTTGATTTTTCTCATTGGTCCGTTTTCATTTGTTTCCACACATCAATCTATAATCTTCTTGATTATTTCTATTTTCTATCATTAATGTATTGTTTCTTACTATTTTGTTTTTTTAATGTTTATTTTACTATTTTGCCTTCCTCTTTGCCTTTCACTATTTATTTTTGGAAGGGTATTTGGTTTTGTACTTGAATTTTATACTAGTTCATCAAGTAGGTTGGAATAGGTCTTAAATTAAGAATCCTTCATCTAATTTTTCTGAAAGATCTTTGGTGGAGTACAACTTCTATCACAGAAAGAATCATTTCCCTGCAGTTGAACTCCCAGAGAGAAGTAGGGTTGTTGTGTATCATTTTGCAGTCATTTTATAAATAGCCCACCCTTCAGCCCTTTGCACAGCTGAGATTATAACTTAGAACTGCTACCCAGTGAGAACTTATGACAGAACTTCCTAGGGTTTTATTTTATTTTGATGCATTACATTTCTAAAATATTCTCCTTGACTTTCTTACAAATAGTCCTACATTTAGATTAGCTTGCAGTTGACATATTTAGATATAATTATTATTTAGGCTGGCATATAATATGTATTAAGAAGCATTCTAGACTTATAAAAATGATAGATTTATACAAGTAAAAAGAAATGATAACACAAATTTAATATGGGCTGTTAATATTGCAGAATTAAGTTTAAGTACCAGTATTAATAGGTCCTTTTATCTTACCATTAAAGCTTTTTTGATTTAGACTTGAATAAATGCGCCACATTTGAAAGCGACAAGGTTATTATTTTCTCCTTTTAAGAATCCAGAATATTTCTTATCTTTATTTTTAGATACCTCTTAGGTGAGTCGAATTTGGAGGGATATTAAAATAAAAGTTGCCAAAGTTTCTGAGTCAAAGGATTAATGCATTAGGCAATGTTTTCAAGGACAATAAGATCAGGAAAGATTAAAGGAATTAGAAATTACTTTGTTAAAGGAAGAAAAAGGAAATAGAGGTCAGATGATATCACCCAAAAATCAGTAAATCAGCTACACCAATTGGAGACCAACTCCAGGCTGAGCTATAGAACAATGTGCTTTTGTGTACACCTCTGTCTCTAGTTGCAAGAATTTTATTATCTAATGGAAGAAAAAGAGCAAGTAACTGTAAAATAACTGAGAAGTAAATTGACAAAATCATTATGAGCATAAATTAAAGAATCCCTGAAAGGATCATAAAACCAGCTAGCACCCAGATCAATGGTCAATCAGATACACACCATATAGCATCACTGAGAATTTTAGAATGAGAAAAGTGTTAAAGTGCCTGTAACTCGGGCCCCACCTTGGTTTAAAAAGAGAGAAAGGGTGGGGTGGAAAACCATAGAAAGTCTTAAGAATGTTTAACCTTGAGCAATGTAGAAATACTTTCCCCACTAGCACCCTAGAAATACTTAGCCTACACCGAAGGTATTATAAGGAATAGTTTCGTAAGCTTCAACCTTGCACTGCTATCAAGATGCTATTGAGGGCAGCACTCCCAGAATTACTGAATGTCCTCTTTGCGCAGACCCCTGGGAGAAATTCCTCTTCGTTAGCAACACCAGGAATAGTTGAGCAGTGCCTGAACACCTGGCTCATCTGATCCCATGGACACTAACTGTTGTAATTAATTGCATCTCTCTCTTTTGGGGTTGGCACCAAAAGGCTTAGATCCAGATTTATGGCCTTCCTCTGGCAAGTGGACAGAGTCCTACACCATGTGTTTCATATACTAAATTTATCCTATTTTTCCTACCCTAATATTTCTGTCCTGATTTTTCTCACCCAGTTATCTTTTTCATTTTGGTTCATCTTATTGTAGTACATGCATTTTACAAATGACTTTAAATTCTTTCTAGACTGTAATGGTGTAGATCTAGAGACCACCAATTAATGTTGAATAGATCATTACTTGTGGCTATTCCAAAGTTTCACGCTCTGTACATGTTGTTTCCTTTCCCAGAAAACCCTTCCACCCGTCCACATGGGAAAAAACAAACAAACAAACAAACAAACAAACAGAAAACCAAAACCCCTCATTCTCTCAGGCCTAGCTGAAAAGTTGAATCTGCTATAGAGACTGCTGATCACCACACCCTTGAGGACGACATGACTGCTTGGCTCCTTTGCATCACACTGAATTAAAATATTTCTTTATATGTCTTTCCTTCTAGAAATTACCTTTCTTGATGGGAGAGACTCTGTTATATCTGTCTTTATAGCCCCTGTGCCATGCACCATTAGTCCATGTTGGAAAAAGGAAAGAAGGGAATTAAGAGAAAAAAGGAAGGGGGTGCCTGGGTGGCTCAGTGGGTTAAGCCTCTGCCTTAGGCTCCGGTCATGATCCCAAGGTCCTGGGATCGAGCCCCGCAGCAGCCTCTCTGCTCAGCAGGGATCCTGCTTCTTCCTCTCTCTCTCTCTCTCTCTGCCTGCCTCTCAGCCTACTTGTGATCTCTGTCAAATAAATAAATAAATTTTTTAAAAAAGAGAGAGAAAAGGAGGGAGGGACAAAGAAAGAAAGAAGGTATTGACAAGCTGGAGACAAAAGAATCCCACTGAAAAGGGAGGAATGCTGCATTTATAATCAAAGATTGAAGGATATTGTAAAAAAAAAAAAATTTAAAGGTATTTTTTTATTGCCCTGCTTTGTTTTCATTCAGTTGTTTATTGCTTGTTCCCCTCGTTCCTTTCTAATGTCTACAAATAATTTGTGCTAATAATTCTGAAGAAGCATTTTAAAGAGGAGAGCCCTGTGATTTCACAGAGAAAATGAGCTAACTTCTTCTCTCATTTCTGCCCATCTCAAAGGTCCCAGCTGGTGAGGTGCTTCTCAGGACAGGTGGGCTTGACACATCCCTCATTTCACCTTCTCTCCCCCAAGCGGAGTTTGAGGATGCATCCCAATGGGTAGGTACTCTGTAATCAACAAAATTATGCCTAAAAAATGAGGAAGATGGGATAGGAATAAGGACACCTCTGAGCCGAGGCCTCATAATTCATGATCAGAAATTCTGCTTTTACCCGAGAAACTTTCAGGAGTCTTTCCAGACTTCTGAGAAGACAAGTGACTTAATTAAAAGCAAAGTCTTGATGAGGATGCTTTTGGCGTCTGCACAGGAAGGTGAACTGGAGCTGGCGAGGCTGGGGAGTAGGCGAGCACATAATCACAAGTCTCTCGGTAGACACCTACCCTCTCAGTTATTAAATCCTGGAGAATCCCTTCAATGCATTGATTTTGTGTTGAAATGCAGTTTGTTGCCTAAGGTTAGGAAGGCATTTCTCTTTTCAAATTAAGTAAACCATGACAGCTGAGACTTTTCTTTTGAAATAGTTCTGGAAAGTTTCTCCATGAAATGTGAAAGATAGCTCATCTCTCCTTCAGAGCCATCCTTACGAGGCCACACACAGCACCAGTGGGGAAGGCGGAGAATCTGGGGACGGCAATCTGCTGTGGCACCCCAGAGAACAGCCAGGAGGACAATTTTGAAGTAGATAGCTTTCTTCTTCCCTTTCTGCCGCATTTCCTTTCCATCCCATCCTTAGCTCCTGCTACAAAAATGTTCTCAACAAGGCTTTGATTTCCCCACATTTTTCTATCTCTGCCTGAACTGTCCGTATAACCTTCTGTGATAAACAGAATTCTGAGATGCTCCTGCAAGACTCCTGCCCCTTGGTGTACAAACCCTCTAAAACACCTTCAGCGTGGGTAAGATTGTAAATATAATGAATTTAATTCTCAGGATTACGTACAAAGTCTAAGAAAAGTTGACTTTGAGTTCATCAAGAGGAAGATTATCCTGGGTGGTCCTGACCTGAAGGTGAGCCTTGAAAAGGGATTGAGCCCTTTGGGAAGGACAAAACCAGAAGGGAAAGAATCTTCTGGTTGTGAAGAGATAAACTGCCATCAGGCAGCAACACCAGAGAAACCTCAGTCCTACAACCACCATGCATTATATTCCACCAGCAAACACATGAGCCTGGAGGAAGACCCCAAGCCTCAGATGAAAACAAAGGCAAACTAATACCTTGATATCAGCCTGGTGAGATCCTACCAGAAGAACCTACGAGGCCACACCTAAACTCTGTGGCGCCAGAAAACAAGTGTTGTTTTAAACCATTCAATCTGTGATGATTCACTATTCAGTGATATAAAAATAATACACTTTCTATACACCGTCTTTTATCTTCTTTCACTGAATAACTTCAACCCCCCGAGCTCCTGCTGGAGAGTCATCCCATGCGTGAGCCCGTACCCACCTCTCTCCTCCATTGCCCCGACCTTTCCCCAAAACAAGACCATCAAGTGCCTCTTTTTTGTTCTCTTGGAGCAGTGGTTCTCAAGGTCCCCCAGAAAATTTTATGGGGCACACAAGGACAAAAATATTTTCATACTGATGCTACACACCGTCTGCCTTTCTTTACCATGTTGTAAACAGTAGTGGGTAAAACTACTAGAGGCCAGCATGACTCCAGGCAGTGGCACCAGAATATACTAATGGTCTTCACTGCTATGTACTCACAGTGAAAAATCTTAATTTTGCTACATCTCAGCCCTCAAGTACCGTCTTTTTCATTCTGATTGGCAAAATGGGATGTATATATAAAGCACTCCTGCTGCAAATCAAAGCTTGATAGTTGTCTTAGAGATCTGCATGATGTCTGAGTTGCAAGCTGAGCTAGGTGGTTGGTTCTTTGTATTTGTTTTTTTTCTCCCCGTGGACTACCATTTTTAGTTGAAAGAAAAACCGACAAACTATGGCTCCTCAGCCTTGTCTACTTGGCAGGTGGGCATTTTCTCAAAAGTGAACCAAGTTAGTCAGTCACTACAAGGAAAACAATTGGTAGTATTTGTTGCCAATAATAACTTTAGGCTTTCAAGGGAAAGTTAGAATTTTGATAAACGTGTATCAGCCACCATGCATTTGACAGCTTCCTAATTCTTTTTTTTTTTTTTTGACAGCTTCCTAATTCTTAAAGACATTTCTAATTGGTGATTAGATTAGCTCAGTGATAATATTAATGATTAAAATATGGTATTTTAAAATATGTCAACATTTGAAAATTCTGGAGAACACAATGAAACAGTATTTTCCAAACAACCAATGCACTATATCACAAAATCGTACATTGGAAAAAGATTAAATCAAAATACAAAATATATTAATGGAGTTCAATGCAAAACAGTACAAAAAGTTCACTAATACAGCTTTGGATTCCACGGTGCACCTAGCCTAGAAGAAACTACTACTTGTTTGATTTTGATGTATTATCAAAGAAGAATATACCCAATTATCTAAAAAGGCTATTACAATACTCTTCCCTTTTCATGTCTCATATCTGCATGGATCCAGATTTTCTCCATATACTTCAAACAAAACAAGTTACTGCAATATATTCAATGCAGACACAAATGTGGGGATCCAGTTATCTTCGATTAATCCAACAATTAAAGAGATTTCCAAAAAATGCTAAATATTGCCACTCTTACCAGTACTTTAGTTTTAGGAAATAGTCATTTTTCAGAAAATATATTTTTAATGTGAACATACATTTTGTTCTTTTTAAATTAATCAATAAATATTTTTAATTTTTTAATTTTAATTTCTAACAGACAGATGGTTAGATATCTCATATAAACCCAAGCTCTGTGACATCCTCATTAATTTTTGAGAATATGAAGTAGTCCTGAGACCAAAAAAGTTTTGAGAGCTGCTGCCTTATACTCCTATTTGGGGATCTACGCTATATTGAGACTATCTTTCTGGTGTTGTGTTTCTACTTGGACAGTGAATGCGGGCTGGATACTATAACATGTGATGTGCCTTTGTATCCCAAGTACCAAGCACAGAATTTAGTATATAGTAGATGCTTAAAAAACATTTGCCATTGAGCTTCAAATTCACTGTGGTGCAATACTTCCCCACAGAATACCAATACCATTGTAGGGTTAGGAAATGCATCTTAAAGTAGGAAAATTTTACATTATGCTTTTATTAAAATGCCACATGAGTTATAAAGACAGAAGTAGGAACATTTAGAAATTTGTGAAGACAAAAAACCCCAAATGCCTTTTTATTTAACGATTGTTCTAAGATGAACATATTTGAAAATTCTAGGTCATACAAATATTTCAAGAAATATTTACAGCAAAGTTCTAATTAAAAGAATTTGAATAGTTTTTTTTTGTCCTTTCTATATTTGTAACACAAATTATATTTGACTTTAAATTGTGAGGACCAAAACTCTACCACTCTGGAAAGCATCTGGGATACTAAAAATACCCAACCATCATAAAATAAAAATAAAATTCTGTCATGAATAAATGCATCAATATAAGGGAGAAACAGATCATAATTTGAAGTTACCTATAAATACTGAGCTAAAAATGGAAAAGTGAGAGTGTTGCTAGGTGATACAGTGAAAGCAATCACCTGTTTTTTATAGTCAAAATCACCTGTTTTTATAGTCAAAAGCAATTTCTCCATTTAATGTTTTCTTTCATTTTTGCAACTGCTCTAGAAGACATTACCTCATACTGGAGGCATGTTTTGGGATCTGTACCTGTACAAAAGAATCTTTTATAGAGGGGAGTGAGTTTTGCTCAAAGATGCCAACTAACGGAGTCCTTCATTGACGAAGAAATGTTATTTTTACTGAAGATAACTATCTGGTCCCTAAGCTTGCAGCAGCCTGAACCAGACCATGGGCCCCAATAACGGGGCAACAGGTGTTTCCCAGGCCACCAGCCAAGAGCCACAGTGGGGTCACACGCAGAAACAAGAGAACAGCAATTTGTGACTTGGCTCCACCAGCTGGCTCCCTGGAATGGGGCACCTCCAAATCCCCCCTTCTAGCTCAGGAAAATACCTGGGTTGTCCTGCACCTGCTGCCCTTCCCAGCTGCTGGCTCAGGGCTCCCAGTTCCCTGAACTATACCCAGGGAATCCTGGAGCTGCTGCTGCCAGCCCCGCTGCCCTCACTCTCTCCCAGTGAGGCTGCATGGTTCCACTGAAAATGCTTCTCCCTTGCCTACCCTGTTTGAACTTCTGGTTCAGTTTCTGGTTTTATTGTCCGAAGTTTGAAGTAAGAAATTAGCTCCAACTAGTGTGCTCACTATCACCAAAAAGTAATAAATAAAAAATAAAATATTTTTGCTGCTCATGTAGTTTTTGCTATTGTTTTGCTATATAAAGCAGCAAAACAATATAGTTATATTGTTATATAGTTATATCATTTTGCTATATAAAAAATATACATATGGCACCTAACTTTACCAAAGATTCTGGCATTTGTCCAGAGTTCCAAGCCTTACAAGATCCAGCAACATGGCATGATGCTCTTAAATAAGAGGCCTGGTTCCCAGTTAAAGCTGGAAGATTCCTCAGATGTCCCACTGCTATGGACTGAACTGTGTGTCCCCCCCCCCCCGGCCCCGCAAAAATCTATAGGTTGAAGTCCTAACCCTTGATGTGATTGGATTTGGATTTAGGGCTTTTAAGGGTGTAATTAAGGGCCTTTAAGTGCATAATTAAGGTTAAGCGAGGTTGCAGTGGTGGGGCCCTAATACAATAGGACTGGTGACCTTTTAGAAGAGGAAAAGACCCCAGGCATACCTAATGCACAGAGAAGAGGCCATGCGAGTACATAACAAGAAGGCGAGCATCTACAAGCCTTGGAGAAGGGTATCACCACAAACCAGCCTGCCAGCACCTTGATCTTGGACTTCCAGCCTCCCAAACTGTGAGAAAATAAATTTCTGTGATTTAAGCCCCCCAGTCCATGATGCTCTGTTACAGGAGCCCCAGCAGAAGAATGCACTCACTGAAAGGACTACACATAGGATATCCAAGAGCAAGGGAGGGCCTATTACAATGGAAAACATATATTTAGAATATTTCTGGAAGACTAAAGATGGATAAAAGCTTATTGATAGATGAAACAGCTGAAGAGAGCACAAAGAGGCAGCATTTAAGATGAGAAGGAATCTGCTGGTCTGACCCCTGGGGGATGAAAATGAAAAGTGACATTTTCATCACCCCTCAGTACCGCACGAAAAGCAAAGACAGTCAGCATTTGTCCCTAAAGGCAGACTGAAACCGTGGAGAGGAAGTAAGCCTTCTAGCGTAGTAGATGTTGGTGACCCAGATTGAAAGCCTCTCACATGAAAGTCTGTGTTCTAATTGGCTTCTGACATGTGTACCGATACTATAGTGTTGGATGCAATTCTTTTGAACTGTTAATCAACACTTCCAGTCCCACTCTGAAGAATTTTTAGGCAGAATGCATCCTCAGAAAAGAGAATTTGAGGTAGAGAATCTTAAACAAAGCAGAGAAAACTCCAACATTTTTAGTCCTTCTGACTTAAAACAAAGACAACCATTGAAACAGCAGGATAAGAGAAATAAACAAAACAAACAAACAAACAAAAACTGACACTGGAGGGAATAGAAATAATTCAGGAAAAAGAAGAAAAACTTTCTAAATACTCAAATGTGTGTACTTAAGTCATAAAATGAAAACAGATGCTTGGGGGAAATAAACCCTCTTGTATTAGTTATCTATTGCTACATAACAAATGACCACAAACTCAGCAATTTGAAACAATACCCATTTATTATCAGACCATTTCTGTGGGTCAGGAATCTGGCCATGGTTCAGCTGCCCTCTGTTTAGGGTCGCACAGAGCTGCAGGCAAGGTGCTGATTGGTCCATGCACTAATGTGGAAGCTTAACTGGGGAAGAATCCACTTCCAAGGTCACAGATGTTGCTGGCAGAATTCATTGCTTTTCCTTGGTAGAACTGGGGGCCTTGGCTTTTTGCTAACTGTCAGTTAGGATCACTTTAGCAGCTAGAGGCTGTTCGCAGCTGCTAAGGGCTCTCTGCACTTCTTTGCAAGGAGGGCTTCTCCTTTATGGGCACTAACTTCATCAAGCTAATAGGAAGAGTCCATAGAGCAAGATGAAATATTTTGTGATGCGATGTCATCAGAAGTAGCTTCCCCTCTGCAGCCTAGAAGCAAATCACATACTCCGTGGGAGGAGAGTGTAGAAGGGTGTGAATACCAGGAGGCGGGATCATGGGGCAACCAGCCTGGAATCTCTCTGCCACGCTCGCTCGAAAGATTAAAAGTTTGACTACTTACATTTTAATAATTCTATAGAACTATTATTGAATATAATTACTGAATACAATTTTTGAACTCCCAGGACATCAAGCAAAAAAAAGAAAACTTAAGGTCTTCTGTGAAAATAAGACCACCAACAGGGAATGTTTCGAACAACGATTTTTGCCATTACTGAAATACCTGCACGCATGGAGAAATGAGGGGAGCCTTCACTAGCCAGACTACTGCACCTTGGTTCTTAACACATCCATTTCAAAACCAGCTTAAGAGTCTCACCCCTCCATACCCCCCCAACACAGATACATCTGTGTGGAAATTGTAGACCTGAAAGAGAGAGAGAGAGACTTATACCGTTTATTAAAAAAAAAAAAAGAGGGTGCCTGGGTGGCTTAGTGGGTTAAGCCTCTGCCTTTGGCCTTTGGCTCAGGTCATGATCCCAGGGTCCTGGGATCGAGGCCCACATTGGACTCTCTGCTCAGCAGGGAGCCTGCTTCCTCCTCTCTCTCTGCCTGCCTCTCTGCCTACTTGTGATCTCTCTCTCTCTCTGTGTCAAAGAAATAAAATCTTTTTTAAAAAAAGACATATATGTGCATTTGAACAGTGATGCAAATATACATTTTTCAAACTAAGACATTAAGAATAAGGAGCGATAAAATCTACCTCTGCCAGGAGATAGACACATACGTTTGAAATGAAATTGAAATCAGGGTGTTTTTTTAATTAATTAATTATTATTATTCTTTTTTGGAAAGTTGACCCACAGTTGTTACATTAGTTTCAGGTTGTATTACATTGTGATTCAATTTCTCTGTTGGCTCTGCTCTGCTCTCCACAACCTTAGCTGCCATCTGCCACAATACTAGACTCTCACAGCATCACCAACCATGTTCCCCGGGTTGTGAATCAGGGTATTTTTATCAGCTGTGATTTTTAGCTTCTAGAGTACCTGACATACCTTCTTTTGAATATGGAAATGCTGATTTCCCTCATCACTTTCACTGTGTGTGCTCCTTCGTGTTTACTTTATCATCAAGTTCTTTATTACTCAGAAAATCAGCTCCCCGGGGTGGCTTGCCACCGCATCTCTACCATAATGCTCAGACTAGTCTGACCCGCAGATACAGGCTGTGTCCTGCCCTGGAGACCCTTCGCCACGAGGATGATGTTCTCAGGTCCTCTAAAGATGAGTTTATAGTTCTCTTGTTTCTCTCCTTTACCTGATTATTGTACATTTTTTTAAATTATTTTTTAAGTAATGCATGTTTATTTTATAAGCAGTACAGAAAGGAACAAAATTTCCTTCTCCTCTCCTTAAACACTGAAATCACTGCTAACAATTTCTGGTGTACCCTCAAAAGATTTTACATCTGCACTTTAATCTTTTGTTAACACAAGACAAATAGTGATGAGACACCAAATGATCAGGCCATTCTTTCCTTTTTTTTTTTTTTTTTTTTTTTTTTTAATGGTGAAGGACAGTATTTTTTCTATGTTAAGTTAGCTACCATACCATTCTGAAATTTATTAAAAAGAAAACTGCCATTTAAACTAATTTTATCTGAAAATTCTAGTGCTTAGAGCACAAAACGTGGCAGATTTTCATGTGTGGCTCTTAGTTCCTTCCGTATACCCGTCCCACCTGAAACTGAAGGGATCTCGATACATGGCTATGAGGAAACCAGCCATTTTCTTTTCTGGTTAGAAAAATCCAGATAGAACCACCTGGTGCTCTGGCAATGAAACTCCACTCAAGCAGTTTGATGTTATTTGAGATGTTAAAAAACCTTGGGGAAATACTTCCCTAGGTCATAGCAGGATACAAAAAGCCACATGGTAAAACAGTAACAGCACCAGGACATAAGAGCATTGACTCAGAAGTGCTGAAGTTCATCCCTGTTTTTTCTGGAGATGCTGAAGAAATACCTTGCTATTCACTTAATCTGGTACAGGCTCAGTTATTTTTATTGTAAATAAAGATAATAATACCTCTCTGATTTATATCATATGGTTGTTATAGAATTAAATGAAATACTAAGTCTAAAAATTTTTTCATAGCCAAAGTCATCATTGTCATCATCCCGTTTTAAACTTTAGAGGCTTGTTTTCATTTGCACATTGAATTTTTTCTCCAAGAAAAAGAAAAATGATGGTATACCATGAAAAGCCTTTTTGTGTTCATGAATAATCCCATCTTGAGAGAGACCAAAAATAAAAACAAATAAAATACTACAAATAATTTATTTTTGCCTGACTTCTAGCTGATAATATATATGCACAATCACATCAACTGCTTACAAACCTCTCACTGGAGGGAATGTCACACTTGTGAAACCTTATGCTGAACTCCCCCATTAGTAGTCAATAATTATGAAAAGAACATACTGGTTCTTAACCAATAACGTGTTTTAAGTTGATATTCTTATTAGACGGTAAATTCAATATCAAGTCCATCGATTCACACACCATGTCTGACAGGATGGCGGGAACACAGCAAGTAGAAATAAGGCAATCTAATAAAGCAGGTTTTGAATCCTCAACCTTGTCAAAATTGGAAAATAATGTCTGAACAAAGGTTTCTAATATGGAAGTCTAACAAGCTGCCCTTTCACCATGATTAATAAACCAGAATGTGTGGCTATTCAAATTCCGAATCGTAAGTTGAACAGAATGCAGTAACATCACAGGATTCTTACTAATTTGACAGGTTTTCTGCTCTCCCTTTCTTCATTTTACAGTGATTTATAATAAGAACATCTATCAAGTGATGAACGGCACAGCACTAGAACTACACTTCTGGAATGGAAATGTAATAGCATCATTTGAATAGGTATACAGTCAATTCTCAGTTTCTTTGCCCATGGGGAGAGAGACTAGATATATGAATTCATAGAAAGTACTATAATTTCAAAGCCTCTTGTTATCAAACCCATTCATCATCACCACCATCTCGATAAGACAAAAAACTTCAAAAAAAACCCCTCAAGGAACAGGTTAACTTTCCTATGCCCAACACAAAACAATAACCAGAAAGTGTCTCTGCCTCAGAATTACTCGAATATCCGCAAGAATCAGTTCTGGCCCTTAGTCTTCCCGTTCCATTTTCTTTAATAAGTGTTAGTGCAAGCAGTTGACATGCTAGACATGGAGGAATCTGGACCAATCAACCACATAATTGTTGCTATCATCAAAGAAGCTAAGAGAAGAATAGCTAAAATCCAGATATTTTTGTCCTCTCAAAATTTGTCCAAACGAAACCCTGAGAAAGTGATGTGGCCGTGACTTTGAGCCTAGGTAGATGCTAAGGTGAGACCCCAGATGTATTATATTCTGGAAAGAGAATATGAGGGTAACTATGGCCTATGCGTGGGAAGTAGGAGATGAGGGATGAGGTTCTCTATCCCTTGACCCTTATACAACCACACACACACACACACACACACACACACACACACACAAATATACATCCAACATTGGATATTGTGGAAGGAGGAAACTGGGCCCATAGCATGAGCCATCCTCACAGCACAATGTTCCATGCCTTATGCACTCCTTTCCAACCATAAATAGAAAATCATTGAGACTGAACTTCCCAAATGGCTGCCCACCAAGAGGCTCAACTAGCTGTCTTCCCGCCACATGGTTGGGAGGAAGAAGACTCAATCCCAGGGAAGGGCGCAAGGAGAACTGGTTAGGGGAGAATACACAATTCTGGCACCCTCCCATCCCCACCAAATGAGCAGGGACTTCAGAGAGAGCCTCTTTGAACACATCCCCAGACATTATGAAATGACAAAAAGGCATACTCTTGGCAGAACAAAGAAAGTGCCCCATCTGTTTTTGCCCATGGCAAAGGCCTCTTGTTATCAAACCCATTCATCATCACCATGAATATTCCCCATGGGCAAATATTCTGGGTGTGAGTAAAGAGCTGACCCAAAGATTACTAAAAAAGAAAGGTGTGGAGATAGAGCCTATGGGTAACTCCACTTCTGGGTACAGCATCTTTTCCTTTTCTCTCCTTCGCTGTAGCTGATAAGGAGGTTTGCGATGACAGTGAGCTTCTCTCTCAGACCTAGCATCCACTTAGGCTCTTAAAAGGAAGATATGGAGGCAAATCCACCACCTTCTTTTTCCTGCTGGGACCTTGTGAGTGTCAGACTCACAAGGGAAGGAACAAGAAGGGAGAAATTCCATACTTGGACCCTCCATCCTACAATGCAGCCTTCCCACAGATACGACTTCGACTTTGGGGAAAAGGCAGATATGGGGCCATCCCAGAGGAGGGGAGCCCTCACAATCACACTCTTTTACATGAGAAAGGATTTAACTCTGTAAGGAAGAAGGAGAAATGGGATGGATCAAAAATGATCCAGAACCATCAGAGAAGGCTATACCTGACACTCTCCTCTCTTTTACAATGAAGTAGAGCTATTCCTCTAGGGTTGAGGAGCTTTGATGTAAAGGCTGGATGTGCATGTGGCCAGATGAGAATGTTCAAGCCTGCTAAAATAAATCAATGTTTCGGCCTCCTCCAGCAATCACATAAACAAATGTGCTCTGAAAAATATTATTAAAACTCATAGCCCCAAGAAGTTGTAGGTTTACGTTGGCAAAAGTAATTGCAGAACTAATTCCCTGTGTCACTGCAAATGCCTTCAGCTTGGTAACCCGTTGACATGACAAGAATGACTAGCAGTGAAAATAAAATCAAGTTTCCTGTTTTCTTGAGTTTACTTTGGAGAAAATGCTTCCTTCCTTTGTTAAATCACAGGATTTTGCCCATGATGGTCAATATAATAAACGAGACAGTCTCATATACTCGGGATCTATGCAAAAAAAAAAAAAAAAAAAAAAAAATTGGCACATAGACTAATGGGGACAAATAAACAGGTACTACTGCTGGGGAGAGAACATGTTAGATCAGTGGGTCCTATGCTACCTGTGCATCAGATAACCTAAGGAACATCTTCCAAACTACAGATATCCATCCTCTACGCCCAGAAGTCCATGTGAATTTATCTGTCTAGGACCAAGGCAGCCATATTTATTCGAACTAATTCACTGATTCAACATTCAGTAGATATTTACAGAGAGTTTATTATGAATCAAGACTATCAGCATTTAGCAATGAATAAAACAAAACAGTAATCTCAACCTTTATGGAATTTACGTCTGTTGAGGGAGAAATGCAATAAATAAGATAAATAAGTAAAATATATAGCACATTAGTGGGGCTCCTAGGTGGCTCAGTCAGTTAAGTGTCCAACTCATGATCTCAGCTCAGGTCGATAGGGTTGTAGCTCAAGTCCTACATGCCCAGCATGGAGCCAACTTTAAAAAAAAAAAAGATATATATATATATATATATATATATATATACACACATATATATATAGCACAAGGAAGTAATAAGTGCTAGGAAGAAAAATGAAATGGAAGAGAACAGGAAGTTCAGGAAGGGCACAATTTTAAACAGGGTAGCTAGAAGGTGACATTTCAGCAAAGAAGTAAAAAAGGTTAGAATGTAAGCCAAGAAAAATCTAAAGGAAAAGCATTACAGTAGATGAAAGAGCATGTATAATAGTCCTAAGGTAAGAAAGTGACTAGCCTGTGTTTGAGAATAATAAGGCAGTGTAAACTGAATTGGGTGAGGGCAGAGAAGAAGAGCAGGAGATAAAGGCAGAAAAATAATGAGGGGTCTTGTGGGCAAACATATTGACTAGCTTTTACTCTTGGCAGGTTTGAGGCAAGGAATGATCTAATCTGCATCTACTATCCAGCCAGCATCACTCTGGCTACTCTTGAAAATAAACGGAAAAAGAGTTAAAGGGGAATCAAGGAGACCCCCTAGAAATCTATTGACATAATCGAGGCCACAGTGCCTTGGACTTGGGATAGTAGCCATGAAGGTCACAGAACATGGTCAGGATGTGGATATATTTTTAAAGCAGGGCCTACAGGATTTCTAATTGATAGGCAATCACGTATTTAAGGTCTTCATTTACACAAATGAAACGTCTTACTAAGATGGAGAAGACCTGAGAAGGGACTAGCTATAGCAGGGAGAAATAGTAACTGGCCTGCTACTGGCCTCTGAGTTCCTTATTAAAGTCCAGGTTTAATAAGGAAACATTGAACAGGCAGTTGGAACAGAGTTCAGGGACACATCTGTGCTGGAAACATAAATTTTGGGTCATCACCATATGGATGGTATTTAAAGCCATGAGTCTGGATGGCATCTGTGGGGGACGGAGTTAACTAGTCAGAAGAGGCCCAGGGAATGAGCCTGGGTCACTGCACTCAGAGGTCACCACTCTGGGGTACATGTGGTAGCCCCGGATTTCAGTAAAAGATTTGTCTGTTTCCCGTCAAAAGAAGGTTGGTATCAAGCTGACTTCACTCATGACACAAGTGGGTTCAAAACTGGAAGAAAACTGATCATCATTCCATTCTGTGGAAGAACATGATTCATGGAAAATTTTAAGGTTCTTATCAGCATTTTAAACCACCACTTTGCAAAAAGGTGTGAAAGTATACCTCCCATCCCCTTCTTCCTAACTGAATATTGATGAAACCTGGGCACCCCACTCCTTCCTCCCACAGCCCCGCGCCTCAAGTAAGTTCCAAGGTTGGTCCTGGCTGGTCTAAACATAATCTCATTATCCCTCACTCCCAGAATGGAAATGGGCCTTTCAGTCAAGGAGAGATGAGAAGTTTACCGGGCTGCTGCTAAGAAAAATTTCAAGGCTCTTCAGAGAGCCCAGGCCTTGCTTCCTTCTCCCTGGGGTTCCTGAAGGGAATACAAGGGACTGTGTCCTGTGACCATCTCACAGAAATGCTCTCTGAGAAATTAAAAACAACCCCCACGAGATGCAAATCTGAGAAGCTGGCATAGAATCACGGAGCTTAGAGACAGAACACAACCCAGAAAAGTGAAGTGACAGGTTCAGAGTTCAGAGCAAATTAAGGCAAATTAAGGTCAAGATTCAGAGCTTGGTCACCCAACCACCAGGCAGCTCCTCTCTGCACCCCACAGCTCCCCCACCTTGGTTTCTTTCAGTACTTACTCTACACCTTTTGGTCAGGCCCAACACTCTCCTGAGAACTCCTAATTGGTGTTTCCAACATCTGCTATGAAGTAGGGCCTTCAACAAACAGCCCGCCAAGCCTGTAACGGAATGCTCCACGGAATCTTCCTTTCTCTATCAGCAGAAAAGATCAAAGGCTCACGAGAATACAGACAGAACATGAGTGGCTAGCCTATCTTGTTAAGACACTTCATGAGTTTTCAAAAAAAAATTAAGAACTAGATGATGCCCTCAGTCTGTGCATGTTATCTTTGTTTATGTCACCAGAAGATGTTTACTCATACCAATCAGGAGAGTCAAACCAACAAATCTAACTGTGGGGTAAGATGAGAACACATGGAGATGGGGAAAAGTTATAAAACGTGCCCTACTGTCCTCGGATAAATTAGAACATTGCTTGGAGCTAGGAAGAGGAGTCAGGATCTAGGAGAGGATCGTGCCTAAAGAGACAACACAGAGAGGGAGGCCTGCTGCCCTCTGAGGACAGTACGAATTTAATCATATGCAAGCAGTGTGGGTGAGTGGGAGGGAGCACTTGGTTACCATGTGGAAATCTTTCATCTCCCATAATAAGAATAAGGAACATTTACATGGTTCTTAATATGTGCCAGACTCGATTTGACCCTAATTTACTACACTCAGGTGATCTATTTAAGACATGTTTGTGGGTATATCCACACATACATCGAGAAATATGGATGGTGACTGCTACGTTCTATTGCTCTTTCCATTTCATTTCTTTTTAAAGATTTTATTTATTTATTTGACAGAGAAAGAGAGAGAAAGAGTAGCAGGAAGGAGGAGCAGAGGGAGAGGGAGCAGCAGACGCCCTGCTGAGCAGGAAGACAGACATGGGACTCCATCCCAGGACCCCGAGATCACGAACTGAGCCAAAGGCAAATGCTTAACTGACGGAGCTACCCAGGCAACCCATGTTCTTTCCATTTTAAAGAGATACAGAGAGATTAAGTAACTTGCCCAAGCTCACACAGCTGGTGAGTCTCAGAGCTGGCTTTAAAGTCCATAGTCCCTATCATTATGCTGAAGTCTCAGACACCCCTCATCTTGGCACACAATAAAGGCCCCTCCTAAACTGGCCTCTCTGTTTATCCTCACCTCTTGGGCAGCACAGCACTGAACTTTTCCTGGTCCTGCTCACACTGGGCCTTTCAAAACTATCTGCACACACGGCTGCTTGTTTCTCTGGGATAAATACCTTCCCCAGTTCAGCCTAGCCAACCCCTCCTCACCTTTTGGGACCCATCTCAAAAGCCTCCTCCTCTGAGAAACCTCTCCCAGCTCCCGCAGACTCACAGGCTTCTGAGCTCCCACACTGGCTCCCACCCTGGCTCCTGGAACCCATCCTTTCCCCTGGGACAGCCCTTATCTTATAGCACTGAGTTTTCTGCTGGTAAGTCTGTCCCTCCTATCTGACTCTGAGTTTTTTGATGAAAAGGCAATATCCCACGCGTCTCTGCATTCCCAACCCCTAACAAAGCACCTAAAATACAGTCTATGCCAACAGTAGAGATGAATGATCTGATGAACCTGATGAATGGATGGGCGGACGAATAATGCAAATATATGTAACAGCTACATGGAATGTTTCACCAACTGACTAAAATACTAGATCCCAGGCTCTGTTCTAATCAGTAAGGGCAGTAATTTCCGAAGTATTTTGGAAGTAGAGAGGATATTAATTATAACCCTTAAATACTACATACAAAGGTAAATACTTTGGACAGACCACAGTTTAAAAAAAAAAAACAAACAAAAAGCCCACCATGCAGCTACTTCATGCATGGACAGAGAATTCAGAATCTCAGTATATCAGATGGCAAGCCAGGGGGTGGGCGCCACCTCTGGGTGTCCTTCCACGTCTGTGGCTAATTTCAGGCCTAGAGCCAAGCCTCCTCTGCTTTCAGGTCCTTTGCCTAAAAGCCACGCCAAACAGCTAGCTGCACCTGCCAACGGACATCCAAAACTGTGTGAAATGATCGGTCAGGGCAGAGAAAGCCTAAAGGTTCTGCTCACTAGGGCAGTGATAAAGACGACACTGCCCTTCCATTATTTATATTAGCCTGTACCTGACTGACAACAAAAAACTTAGCTTTCAGAGAGAGGAAGGGAAAAAAAAAAACACCTTTTATCATTTTTTCCTGCTCTAAGTTAGTCTATTCTAGATCACTTCTGAAATTCCATTCTGAATTTGGGAAAAAAAAAAAAATGACATTTCCACTGAAGTGAGGTTATGGTGTTTTTGTTTTATTCTTCAAATTTCCCTGTGGAAATTAACGCATCAAGGTTACAGATCACTTCGGCATATTTAACAGAGCAAGAATACCTTGGGTTCTGCAGCTTAAGAAGGTTTCATATGCCACATGGGAACATTCGTGAGAAAGTGACTTCATTTGCCAAGGACCAAAGGCTGAGTCACTTAACCCATCACCTCTTGCTTTCCTGAGAGTGCAACAATAGGGAAAATGCCTTAAAATTTGCCTAGAAAGTTTTATCTATGCAGTTGGTGTGTCTTCCTTAAACATCTGGCAGTTTCAACTAAAGACTCTTGATAGCCAGGCCGTTCAGCAGGTGGCAGCTAATGGCACAGAATAACTGGTGGCCAGTCCACTACCCTACTCTGTAATATTTGTCCTCGTCACTCAATGCCTTTTTCCCTTTTTAGGGTCATTCATTTTAAAGTGATCACTTTTTTATTTAAACTAATAACCATATTTCCCTTTCATCGAAGCATTTTACACTGTTTTTTTTAGGTCTGATGGATATGAGGCACTCAATAAGAAATAAGACACCAGTAAAATACTCAAAAACTCAAAAAAATAACCAAAATGTAATACAGCATCTGGGGGTTACAAATCACTCAGAAAAGCCCCAATTTTTAGAACTGCTATTGGATGAAATTTTACATTTTATGCAAGAAAGTTTTCAAATGGAAACATTTTTCTTCTGTGGGTGCCATGAAGCAGCTGTTCATGTGACAAGAAGGCTATTTAGAAGAGTGATGTGAAGCTTTAATTAAAGCCTGTCTGCTGTTTCACTGTTTCAGGCTATTAAACACAGTTTGTGTTATTAACATAATACTTGGAAATGTAATTGCCTTCAGGTTTTGTTTGTTGAGTTGCGAGGCTGCCGCTTCTCTACTCTGCGTTCTTCTTATCCGGATATTCTCCAATCGGTCTCAACTCAGATTAAAAAGAAAAAATCTCAGATGCACAAACCAGTAAGAGAATCAATGACCATCAAATGAATGAAGTAAGTTACAGAAACTCACCTTGCTCCATAATTATAACTACATTTCACATGGATCAGAAACATAGAGGGAAATCTCACCTTAATAAATGCTCAGGAAAACAGAAAGGATTTGTTGATTAAACAAGTCTGGTTTTATTCTTCCTCTGCCCGTCCTCTATCAAGGAAATAATATGTATTAGCAAGTTAAATGGTCTGAGGAGTCCTGAAGTTTGTTTAAATCAGCTTAATGTGTAACATCGTGTTTCTGAACATTTTGACTATGGAAAACTTCTGTTTCTCTCTTATTATCACAGAACTAAGTCCCTAAAGACACAATCAAGTAAAGGCTAAATCAAAAAAATCTGAAGTGGACACCTGGGTGACTCAGTGGGTTGAGCCTCTCTATCTTCCACTTAGGTCATGATCTCAGGGTCCTGGGATTGAGCCCCATATCGGGCTCTCTACTCAGCGGGGAGCCTGCTTCCCCCCCTCTCTCTGCCTACTTGTGATCTCTCTGTCAAACAAAATTTAAAAAAAAAAAAGTCAGAAGAACCAGAAGAATATGGGTAATTAGTTACTGAATACTTTTACATAAGATTTGAGATCAATAAAATAAAACAGCACAAAGAAAAGAGAAAGAGGTGCCTGGGTGGCTCAGTGAGTTAAGTGTCTAACATGGTTTCCACTCAGGTTGGGATCTCAGCGTCCTGAAATGGAGCCTTGCCTGGAACTCCAGGCTCAGCATGAGGTCTGCTTGAGGATTCTCTCTCCCCCTCTCCTACTGCCCCTCCCCTGACTTACACCACCAATCTCTCTCTCTAATAAATAAATAAATCTTAAAAAAAAATAAAGAAAAAGACTACTAACATTTGACTACATAAACATTAACATATCCACACACCCTAAGATTTTATTTAAGATTTATTTATTTGTTTATTTGAGAGAGAGAGAGAGAGTGCATGAGTGGGAGGGAGGGGCACAGGGAGAGGGAGGGAGAGCATCTCCAACCAGACTCCTCACTGAGCACGGAGCCTGACGTGGGACTCAGTCTCAAGACCGTGAGATCGTGGCCTGAGCCGAAATCAAGAGTCGGGCGTTTACCCAACTGAGCCACCCAGGTGCCCCCACCCTAAGATTTTACACAGAAGTAAATGAGTATTGGTAAAATTTGATAGTGAATACCTTAAATATAGAAAGAGCATTAAAAATCAAAATGTACATGTAAATGAAAATGAGATGGAAATGAAAAATGAAAAAGAGCATCAAATTCACAGAGCAAGAAATTTAAATAGCCAATAAATATGAGAAAGGTTTACAGATATTCAACAAATGCAACCTAAATAATAATATGCCATCATTCTTTTGACAAACTGGCAGTAATTGTCTTAAATTTGATGCTTCATACTCCAGTCCAGAGACTGAGGAACACCGTGGCCTTCCCCTCACAGAGCATGAATTGAACAACTTGTCTGAAAAGCCATCACACCCTATCTTCTGCACATTAGTTCCCTTTCTAGGATTTTATTAAATAGATTCATGTATACTATTTTTCATATTATTTATTGCAATGGAAATTGTACACATCTAAATATCGGACATTAGAAAAAAACTATTAAATAAAATAATATAACTAATGGAGTGGAAAATATTCCATTATGCTCTGAAGACTTTCCCATATCATAGGAAAATAGGCACAATTTAATATCCAATGAATAAAGCAGAATTATACTGGTTAGCTCTCAACTGCATTTCAGTAATTATATACATATATGAATAAAAAAAGACTGAAAGTAATATATCAACATACAAGTAACAGTTCTCTCTGGGTGGCATGTCTGTTGATTTTTCCAAATTCTCTCCAATGAAAAGGAAAGAATGCTTAGTGCTGCCAAGTACAGAGCTAACTCAACTTTTATTAATTATCTAAGAATTACTCCTAATTAGCACATTATTTAATCATAAGCAGGTGCTAGTAAAGTGGTTTTAGAGATCCTGTTAAATAGTTTTTAACTTCTTATCTCTATTTTTATCCTTAACTAAAAGATTTTTTATTTTTTAATATTTTGGGCAAAGATAAACTACACCCTAGTTTGTGTATACACATGACAACAAAGATCAATTAATACTGGTTCGCTATTAGATGCTACTAAGAAATGTTGCGATCTGCTTCTGAATTGCTCGTGGCCTCTACAGACATTATTTCACAGATACGTCCCCTGTGCTCTGATTGAGCAGCTCACTTCTCTGTCAATAATTACATTCTCAACTACCAAAACTGAAGACTCTAACAACCATATAATGACAGATACTGATCCACTAGAAATATATACTAAGATTATGGTGCACTCCCATTTTCAAGCCTGAAATTCAACTCCTATTTCATTATTGCTTTCCTGGAATACCTTCCACAAGCTAGAAACCATGACTCTTTCAGGGTCTTTAAAGTTACACAAATGGAATCCCAATGTTTACCACCCCGTTTCTCCACACTTAACATGAACCTTAAAATCAGAGGATAAGGGACGCCTGGGTGGCTCAGTTGGTTAAGCAGCTGCCTTCGGCTCAGGTCATGATCCCAGTGTCCTGGGATCGAGTCCCACATCGGGCTCCTTGCTCAGCAGGGAGCCTGCTTCTCCCTCTGACTCTGCCTTCCACTCTGTCTGCCTGTGCTCGCTCTCGCTCTCTCTCTGACAAATAAATAAATAAAATCTTAAAAAAAAAAAATCAGAGGATAATTGTGTTTTACAGGATTCTCATAACAACCATGTCATTTTTGGAGTAATGTGTTTTTCAATCTTGTTTAACATTGTAATACAGGTTCATCCCACTTTAAATCTAGATCTTGTCACCAGGTAAAATAAAAGATCACTATCCACATTACAAAAAGGACCCTTCTATTTATCAAAGGGATCATTGCAAGATTCCTTTCAAGGATGAGCTCTTACGTTTACAATGTTTCCATTTAGAACAAGTTAATCTGCCTGTAGCTTCTCCGTACTGAAGGCAGAACGTCAATATACTGTGCATGTCTCATTAAAATGACAGAACTTTCCAGAGCAAAAAGTTGTTCAGCCATGACTCAATAAATCAGGGCAAGGGAAAGGAGGCTCAGCCAAGGAGAATCATGAAGAAGGATAAGCAGGAAGGACGGAATAAGATAAAAAGCTTCAAAGGTGCTGAAAGTTCTGAAATGAAGGCTCTGGAAAACGTTAATCCTCAGATACCCAGTGAAACAGCAAAATATTAGAGAAACTCCATGGCTTGTTACATCACATATATATATAATTAATCTGCCCCAGAGAGTATTTTGAGGTCAGAGTCTCTGTATCGTTGTCAGGCGTGACCTGGCAATGAGCCCAACATAGTAGACCTCAGTAAATATTTGTGGGATGAAATTATTAAGAAATGACACCAAACAACACATTTGATTCAATTAAACTGAACCGACCCCTCATTTTGGTACCTCTGGAAATACAGTAACAGCTGAAAGAAGGGGATAAAAAATTGTGTGTAGTCCTCTAATGCAAACAAAACAAAACACCAAGTCACAACCATTGGCAAGGTGATTATTAATTTTTCTCCTGACAATGCAATAGAAGAGTTACCTAAGTTCAGTAGTAGTTAGGACTAATCTAGTGTCTCTGACTACCAATGCATCCTATGTAATAGATTCTCTCTAGATCCCTGGATCAGAAGCCAGGCTTATAGTAATGGTCGGACTCCCTACCCCCCAGCTCCACAACCCAACCTACAACCAGACTGGGACCAAGAGCTCTCCCTCAAAGGCGAGGGTCCCACCTGCTGACGCATCCATCTGTTCACTTCAAGACAGCACCCCTACCAGTGTGGTCTATGGCCCTCACCCTTATCACTTGCCTCTTGGAGATGCAGAAATACTGCTAACAGCAAAAGGCTGCCATGTCCATTTTCATGATCTTCTCTTCAAATGGGGAGACCCAGGAAAGAGAGAAAAGATTTATATGGTCATATCCAGAGGTCATGGTCCTAATCTGTAAACCAGGAAGCAGATTACACCAGGTATTGTGGCATCCCCCTCTCCTGATCCCACAGCCAAATCTCCCTTATTTTTGGTAGTGGAGGACAGGGATTAAGTGGATAATAAAAGCTCAGATAATCCCAAACCCAATTTTAGCCAGTAGTTAACCACTTCATTGCCTCCCAAACCTTGACCAGAGCAGCCCAACAGAAGGCAAATTGCAGAGCTACGCGGCTCCAATGCCAACTTATATGTACTCTTCCATCAAGCCTGCCAGCCTTTTATCTTCTCCTGCCATTCACCCCACCACCACGTATATGTTCCAGTATGGGGACTTATGAGGCTACACAGTAGAATTCATGCATCCAGAGGAAAGGGAAGGAGAAAAGGACCTTTCAAACTGGCCTCTTGAAAATGGCGCCTTGTCTTTGCCCTTTAGGCAGCTATGGCTTTGGGCTTCCTGAGCTCACTCAGGGGTCTCCACAGGGCTTCCTGCCTGTGCTGCCCTGGGAAGAGTACAAACTGGTTAACCAGCTAAAAAGGCAGGAACCCCCTCATGGCTGACAGCCTCCAAGACAGCCCCCAGTGAGTCCCACTGACACACCCCTTAAAACCAGCAAACAGCAATAATAGGACTTGAAGGGAACACTGAGTAGCACCTGTACTTTGAATGGTTGGAAAAGGGCTATTTCTTTGAGAGAAAGTATTCTATGGACAGTTTTTGTTTTGACCTCCACAGAGTAATTACCACTAACAATACGTACTATGTATTACCTCTAACATTCTGTCTCGCCCCAACCATTTGGTCTGGTAACACAGAGAATCCCTCCCAGTACTAGAACTTGTCACGGCTAGTACGGTGTGGCGAACATCTCCCTTGACTCCAGTCTCTGCATCAGTCACCAGAGTTTTATTCTTTCATGCGGTGTCTCGTCCTTCCTTGCTACGCTCACAGCCCCCAGCTCAGATGAGCCCCTCTACTGATTTCCACAGCTTTCCCGCAAATTCTCCCCTTTCCCACTCCTCATTTCCACATCAAGTTCCTGAAAATCCTCTCATCCCATTGTTTAAACACGGCAATGCTGGACTCAGACAAATGGTTCTGTAAATTTTGGAGGAAAAAAAAATGCTTCTGACATAATGCTCATTGAAAAAGATCCCAGTAAGTTCTGAAGCTTCTATTTTCAAAATCCACCCCGATTCTGAGCAAGTCTGTCACCCCCATTTTGCCCCTCCCTATGCCAAGTCACAATGACAATATCGCAATGGTTCTTATCACCCTCTCTACACATGTTACAAATATCCTACATGAGTTTCATAATCAGAATGGCCATTGTTGTTAAACCACTGCATGCTGGCTAAAGACCAACAGTGTTAGTCTGACACTTAAACTCCTCTGAAGTCCCAGTTTAAGTCTCAATTTCCCCCTCGTATAAGCTTCAGGCTTCTTTTGAATCACTGCCGAGTTGGCTGGCCCTGGAAGCCAAGTGCCCAGCATCATAGGAACTAGCTCTCTGTGCTGAGATGTCATCCCTGGAAGAAAATAACCGAACGAAACCTGCCTGACAACTCAAAAACTGGAAGTCCCAAAGCCATGCTGGTCCTTTCTTGTAAAAGCAAAGCAAAGAAATTCAGGCCAGTGGCAGAGTCGGCCCCATTCTGTAAGAGCCCACCACAGTGTCCAAGTGGGTGAGCACCATGTCAGACCTCACAGAAGCATAACTACCACCACCACCCTCCCCATGCCCTACCCCTCCAGGCCCGGCCTAGACACCTACAGACCCCCCCAATACCTGGGCCAGATGCTCACTCTCGGTCTTATACAATGCCAACAAAAGTACTAAAGTAGAGGAGACAAAATAAACATCTACCAACCACTCCAGGCCTACACAGTCTAGTCCCTTCTGATTCAATTTTATCCTTGAGCCTCAGAGGCCTCAACTGTTCCAAAAATCAAGCTTAACAAGCCTCTCCACCAGCCTGATAGGGCTAATTCAACCAGAAACCCAGGAAAGACAGACAGATGGGAGTAAGTTCAGCTGGTAAGAAAAACAATTAAACGTTAAAGGAATTAGAGAGAGGGTGCAGACCCTGGGCATAGGCAGAGATTAGGAGAAAAGCAAGAAAAACAACAGCAGCAAAGGGAATAAGTTGGAAAAGACGTCATCTGCAAAGCGCTGATGTGAAATAGGGCAGATACGAAGAAAGGGGCATTAAGATCACTCCAAGCTACCAGGGGCCAGCTTGTTGACTAGGACGTTAGTCACTCATGCTCTCCTAGAAGACAAGGCAAGTTCAAACCAAAAGTCCACTTCCTGGTCTGGAACTAATACCGGGTACCTGGGTGGCCCAGTCAATTAAGCTGCTGCCTTCGGGTCAGTTCACAATCTCTGATTCCTGGGATGGATTGCGCTGTCGGGCTCTTGGCTCCATTTTTTTTTTATTCTTTTTTTAAAGATTTTATTTATTTATTTGACAGATCACAAATAGTAGGCAGAGAGGCAGACAGAGAGAGAGGAGAAAGCAGGCTCCCCATGGAGCAGAGAGCCTGATGCGGGGCTTGATCCCAAGACCCTGCGATCATGACCTGAGCCGAAAGCAGCGGCCTAACCCACTGAGCCACCCAGGCGCCCCAAGGCAGCGGCTTTTAACCCTCTGAGCCACCCAGGCGCCCCGGGCTCTTGGCTCCTTAAGGGACCAGCTTTTCCCTCTCCCCTTCGCTTCTGAACGCATGCGCGTGTGTGCTCGCGCTCTCTCTCTCTCTCTCAACCCCTCGTGCGCGCACGAATAAATAAAATCCTTTCAAAAAAGAAGAAGACGAGGAAGGAGCAATATAACAACCATGTGAAATAAAGAATATTGTCGGAATCGGCTGTCCGGGAACCATGGAGGGAAAAGGAATTACAGAGACTCGAGGGATTCCTTGGGCAAACCTCTTTGCTGCTAAATCTATAAAGACATAATTTAAATTTAACTTAAAATTTGGAAATAAATACAGTAAATGAGCTTCATCTTTTCCTTTCTTAAATGATAACAATGTAGCAATGAGTATTATTTCTTAAGTTGACTGTAGGTTTCATGTAGGGAAGGTTTTCCCTTCACAAAGAGCCAAAATCATGAACAGAAAGGGACTTCCCATACAGAGGAAGGGGTGCTCAGAAGTAGACCCTGTGTGGCAGTGAAGACCTGGGCTCTGGGGACAGTCTTCACAGTTCAAATCCCAGCCACACCATTTCCTCGCTGTGTGGCTTTGTCCAAGTCATTTAGCCTCTACAAGACCCATCTTCTTATGGGCATTTATAGTTACAACAATGTTGTGAGGATTTATGAAATTCTTATGTAAAATAAGAAAGAAAAATAAACTCACAAAGTAATCCGTATGACACACCATAGTACACTACCCTGGCACTTAATAAACTCACAATAAATGTTGGCCATTACCATCATTTTTAGTCTAATTAACAAAGAGCCTAGTGAGAACACAGGGCATGTGTGGATCATAGAATGCCCATGTTCAAGGGGTTTAAGGAACCTTCTTTCTAGTCCAGTACCCACTCCCCATCCTCCACACTCCCCTACTTTTACAAGGGAAGAAAATATGTGAGTGAATTCAAAGCTACCCCCCAACACTTTTTTCATTTCATTTCATTTTATTTCTTTTCAGTGCAAAGCCTATTTTTCTCAAGAAATTACTGTTTTCCTTGTGCTTTCTCTTTGCAGCACGTTAGGAACAGGTTACCTCCAGTGCGGATTTTCCAGCAGAGCTGGCTCTTACTTTTTGGTGCCACCAAGTGGCCGAGCTTAATGGCACAGTGATGTTTCCCCCAGACAGCACCCCAATTTAGCATAGCCTAAGATCCGTTTTAGATGGCATTGGAGGGCCCCTTCATGCTCATCAAATTAATGGGCTCACACTCTGGATTGAGAGAAGATGCAAAAGGTACCAGTGGTTCTATAGAACACTAGGGGGGAGAAAGAAGAAAGAAAGAAACCTGTAATGAGAAAGAGGAGTGGAAAAAGGGTTGGTGTTGGTCAGCTTCACCCATTCCTTTGAGGCCTGGGAAGTAATTTGTTTATTTGTTTTAAGAAATACATGTCTGGCTTTCTGGGCAGGAAGAGACCTGTTTTATGAGAGAGGAGCCCATAATACACATTTTGAGTGAATGCTGAATGGTCAAGAACTAATATCAGTATTTGGCACGAAATTAAGCCCAAAGTTGAATCTAGCTGTCTAACTTCTCAAATACAAGTATAAATATGAAATCTCATGCCTCAAATTGTGACTTTATTACTAAAATTTTTAGTAGTCAAATTTTAAAAGGGCAGAAACACTATTTCACAGAATTGTCACTTATCAGCTCCCTCTGGTATACAATTACACTACAGTGGACAGTCCTTTCAAATGGCTTTCCTAATTATACTTTCAACCTTTTTATGCACAGTAGAATTTAATACAGAAAAGTTACTTTCAGAAACATATTTTCTACAAGAAACTGTGTACCTTTAGATTCAGAGATTTGGAAAATGTGAAAAAAAAAAATCCTTCAACTTTAATTACTAAAAATGATGAGGTCAGCGCTCCAGAGCAATCAATTCACCAGTCTTTTGTTTCAAGTTCTAGCCTCTAGAGAAGGAAAATTATAAGATACGATCCTCTTAAAGCATTTGTTGATAAAGTCTACTTTTTTAAGGTTTGAATAGTGACAATCGTAGGCTCCTGAGGTGTTCATTCCCCCCTAATACTTTTTTCTTCCCACTTTTAAAATTCTTTATTCTGTCTGGACCAAGGAAGATTTATCCTAGATGCTTTTGTACGTAATTTTGGAGTGACAATATTGACAGTCGACTTTTTAAAATTCTTCCCATCAAAATGAAAGAGGTCCAAAGAACTTTTTTTTCTTAAAAGATTCGATGACTGAGTAAGATTAAAGGACCAATTATCAAATATTGTTTCTAAAGATTATATTTTAAGGGGAGCCGGTGAGGCTCAGTGGGTAAGCATCTGTCTTCAGCTCAGGTCATGATCCCAAGGTCCTGGGATCAAGCCCCAAGTCGGGCTCTCTGCTCGGCAGGAGCCTGCTTCTTCCTGTTCTTTCTATGTGTGCTCTCTCATTGTTATCTCTGTCACTGTCTGTCTCTCTCTCTCTCAAATAAATAAATAAAATCTTTTAAAAAAATTATATTTTAAAAAACATGGTGGGAGAACAAGCAAATCACTGAAGAGTAAAATTATGATATAATCTAATTTCTTTATTCCATCTTGTATTATTATTTAAAATTTTATAAAGCTTTTGACCCAAAATGTAAATAATGATCTTTCTAAAGCTATCTAGTTAATGAATCTTGTTTATCCATAACTATCAATCCAACTCCCTGTTCATTTGGCCATTTTAAAGTTCATAATAACTCTTTTGGTACATAAAACTAGCAACTGTACTACCGCAGCATTTCAGTCTTGCCATAATAAATATCTCAATCAACAGCTAGACTTACACATATGGCTAATGAGGACATTTTCATTTCAAGTTACATTTGGAATGCCTACTATGTTTAAATGTGAATATTCAAATATTGACAATTAACCAGAATGACAAACTTTCTTCACACTACTGATACTGATATATTGATTAGACACAGTGATTAGATACTATGTGATGACAATTTGTTGATGAAAAGTTTAGGGATGCCACAAATAACAATGAAAGGAGCGTTTCGCTGCTTGGTCTTCTGAAGATCAAAGCCAACGCAAACTTGAATTACAGATCTAGGCCAAATCCAAGACCCAAACTCAAAATCTGGTGCAACCCTTATTTATAGTCTTGAAGTGGGCGGCAGGGGAAGTGCCCAGAGACAGAGACATTAAGACTGATTCCAGTCTTAAGTCCCTCCGCCTGAGTAATGGTGGGCATGTTACAAAAGCCCTAAGCCTGACCTTCTTCATCAATAAAACAGGAACAGTATAACCAGAAGATGGAATGAGCCTAAGTAGGTGCAGCACTTACCACAGGACTTGTCCTGTCATGCATAAATCCTAGTTGCTGCAATTATTGTACTTACCCTGATCATCATCGTTAATATTAGGAATATATCTACTTTGGGGGTTGTGAGAATTAGAGGCTACCTATAAATAGCACTTGAAACACTTTGCGCTCATTTTATAGATGGAAGCTCATATTATTTGGGCACCTACAGAACTTTGAAAAATGCTATAAACAAAACCTTAATTGTGAATTCAGAGGGAATGCAACCAACAGGTATATATGCTGCTGAAATTGGCATGTCATTTCTTTTCAACCTAGTGCCCTCACCTCCTTCCCCTCATAGGGAACTCTGCACCTTAAAAATCCTGGGAAAGCAGAGCCTGTCTCTTCCTAGAGGGGCTGAAAACACTAGACAGTGGTTTCACAGCATTCCTGGAAGCAAAGCCTAATAAGATCAGCCAATCCAATGCACCCACTTGAGATTTTCACATTGCAAGGTAGTGATGTAAAGCAACAGAGTCTGGAAAGCTGACTAAGGGATAGGGAGGAAGCGATGACATCCACTTTCAGGTGTGTACGAGTGGTAGTGTTCAGTGGCTGGCAGCAGCGGTTTCAGTGGTCTTTGCCAGTGTGAAGCTGGACAAGAATTGGCTCTGGCTCTCATGGGCAGCTGCCTTGATCCCGATTTTTTCCAAACCTAGCACTCCAGACTTCCCAACATTTCTAGAAAGTACCCAATACCTTTTCAATAAATTACTCTTCTGCTTAACTTGATCGAAGTCCATTTCTGTTGATTGCAGCTAACACTTTTGCAGAAATTGGTGACAAATGTTGGGGTGCGGGTGATAGAGCCCCAAGTGTGGCACCGCTGAGTGCAGGTAAGGTAGTGAGGATGCCACCATTCCTCGCAGGCCGCCTTACCCAGCCACGAAGATGAATTACAACCTGAACGTTGCCCCCTTGAGTTGAGCCTGTGGACTGGGATTTCCAGCTGGGAACTGGGGATGCTTGTGATGCAGGTAAAAGACAACTTCTTAGCTGTTGCTTATTATGCCTTGGGCTAGGGACTATGAGTCTATAAGGCTCTAGTATTAGGGAAAATTCACGATGTTGGACTATGTTACTACTTTTTATGGTGTTCAGTAAGATATATCGAAAACAAAAGACAACTTTAATTGAAAGTGGCTGGTTTTGGTTTTTGCAGAACGCTGACCTCTAAAATGGCTGTTTTAAAAGCAGAGAAGAAAGGTCAGTATGGCTTTACTATTTGAAATAGGTGAAGAGGAGTCAGAGGCACAAACTTCCAGTTATCAAATAAATAAGTCACGGGAATGAAAAGCACAGCGTCGGGAATATAGTCATTAATAATGTAATAAGTAGGCGGTGACAGACAGTACCATGGTCAGCATTTTATATGTATACAATTATATATATTGTATATAATTTATATTGTATGTAATTATATATATGTGTGTGTGTGTATATAATACCATGGTCAGCATTTTATATTGTGTATAATTGTCAAATCACTATGTTGTACTTGAAACTAATAGGTCAGTTATGCTTGAGATTAAAAAAAACAACAACAACAGTTTTTTCTGTGGCCTACAAGCTAAATTGACTAAAAATCTGATAATTTACTGCCCTGGAAGATTGTAAAACTAAAATTCTCAATGCCAAACTAAAGTTTTCGAACCAAGACAAAGACTGCAGAGACTAGGCAGGAAAAAAGACTGTAGCAGAAGACAGCCTGATCACCTGGGCCCTGCCTGTGAGCCTCCTGTAAGTCTTGTCAGCAGGACTAAGCGTGAAATACTTTCCATGGGAAGAAGCAGCTGGAATGAAAGCAGCCTGAGTTTAGATGAGATTGTTGCTTTGAAATATCCTTTACCCTGGACACAAGGGCGATCAGGCAAAGTACAGAGGCAGATAAGAAAGCAGATCAAAAAGCCAAGCTGCAAAGGTGATGTCTGGGTAAGATCTCTGGCTGTGGTTTCTGTTCCACGGAATTAACCAGAAGCAAGTAAACAAAATACCTGCTCAGTTTCTAAAGCCTCTGCATTACCCAAAATGCTCTGATTCCAGCCAGCATCTTGTGATCGTGTCACCCTTCAAAGCAAATCACAAGCCGTCTGAATTCCTACCTATGATAAATAAACTGCAAAAGATTTGTACCTCCAGAAAGGGCATTCCCCTTCCTAATGCCCGTCACAGACGGGCCCACAGAGAACAGTGGACAGAACATTCATCTGTAGAACCTGCAGGACCAGGGTGGCAGAATGGCTGCCAGGGCATAGGACATGGACTCCAGTGATCCAACCCATGCTTTGAACCAATGACCAGTAGATGCTACTTCCATTCTTCCCTCCCCCAAGTGAGTATTTACCGTTGTGTTCATTTTCCACCATTGTATATGAGATCATTCTGGGGAGGGTAGTAAGAGACAAAACTCTTACCTGGAGACTTCTGCACCAAGAGGAAGATGTTACCGAGAGATATTGAACTTGGAGCCGGATATGAAATCTCAACAAAGTTTTGAGTTGGCTCCTTTTGGAAAGGAGTGACTGCATTCACCCAAGCATATTTGAATTGATCTTAGCCAAGCATACCATACTTGCCAGTGGTTGGTTCAGGAACCCAGAGCATAGCATTCCCCCAGCAAATATGGTTATTGGTTTGGGGATGGGTACGTGTCTCAAGTAGACCAAATTAACTGAAGGGAAGGCCTTTATAACCCATGGCATGGCTCCCACTCCCATACTTCTCGATCCCTCCACCACATTCCTTCAGTTAGGTACTGTCTTACAACCTTAAGAGAAGCCCACTGATGAACACATGGAGAAAGGCAGAGTGGAGAAAAGAGCAGAGAAATTGAGACAGAACCACCTTCATACTATACCTGAGGCCTACATTATTTCTGGACTTCTTGTTACTTGAGATAATAAATCTTCTTCTTGTCTAAGACAATCCAAATTGGGATTTCTGTTCATTTTCTGCCCAAAGCATCCTGATATGCCAACCAAGTGGAAAGTTAAGGTTATCAGCTGGAACATATTTGCCTCAAAACCTCAGATAAGAGAATATTAAACTGGCACAAAAGGCACCTGGTTCCTAAACCAAGAGTTATCCAAAAGAGAGCTGAAACAAACCATGAGGTCCTTCATTGACAAATACGTTTAGGGCAAAAATTTTATGTGTCTCCTATATTTATTTTATATGTGGAAAATGTTACTGCTCCTCCATGCACAATACTGCTATAAAGTTTACTTTTTAAATGAAGGTGTCTGTTTAAAAAAGAAATCAATTTAAAGAAAAATACTATCTCAATTATATTAGTTTCTTACAGTTGCTGTAAGAGTTTCATAACCTAAGTGGTTAAAACAACAGAAATTTATTCTTTCACAGTTCTGAAGGCCCAAAGTCCAAAATCAAGATGGCAGCAGGGCCATGCGCCCTCTGAAGCCTCTAGAGGAGGATCCTTCCTTGACTCTTTCAGCTTCTAATGGTGGCCAGAATCCTTGTAGTCCTTGGTTTAGAGAAGCATTACTCCCCTCTCTGCCTCTATCCTCCTGCGGACTTCTCTCTTATGTGTCTGTGCCCATATTTCTGTCTTCTTATAAGGACTTCAGTCATTGGATTTGGGCTCACTCTAATCCAGTATGCCTTTATCTTCACTTGATTCTAACTGCAACTTCCAAATAAGGTCAAGTTCATAGTTACTAGAGCTTAAGTTGTTATATAGAGGCCACCCATTGGGGCAGCATTTTTATGAGCATCTGGCCCTGTTCTAATCATTGACATCTTCAATTGGAACTGAATTCCATTATCTCTGACTAAAATTAACCATTATTGTACTCTGAAATGCCTTCCATTACTCTGGGCACTATTTTCCGGTACCTGGCATTACCCTCTGATTTCCTAGTTCTCTGGTGTCCCTCCTCACAGGAAAACAAAGGGCTTATAATTTGAGACTTAAATCAATTATAGAAAGTAATTATTACATGCTGTAACTCAAAGAGCTTGATCCACAATTAATTACTTGGCAAAAAATGGGGGAGGTGAATTTAGGATGAGTAATTTTTCATTTGGAAGACCACAATTGGAATGGTCAACTATTTAAAATTGAGAATGACAGTCTGGGAAGAAAAAAAATAATAAACCTTTTAAATGGTTTCATGAAATCTTGGTAGCTTTAGGTATTAGGAAGGTTTTCCTGTCCCATTTGTTGAAGTAATAAAGTGTGAAAAATGTTAAATCTGATTAGCTACGCCTGTCTAGCATTAATCTACATCTGAAAGGAAAGAAAAAAATATTCAAAACTTCAATCACTGTTCTTTCCTGTTTTAATCAGTTAAAAAAATATTTTCCAAAGCTGTTCAGAAAACAGTGGTGTACAGGTACTCTGAAAAATCATTCAGGAACCCATGGGCCAGTGACCAAGGCAAATGCATTTTTCTGAGTATGGTCAAAAGCCGTTTTCTCTTCACAATGTAAGTTCAGATTCTTGGCTGTGTGTGAACCACCTGGTGTTCATAGACCAATGCAGGAATGCAGAAAACTGTTTCCATGGTGATGAGACTTTCCTCCTGGCAACCACCCTTCCCCCACCTCCCATCTTTCCCCACTATCTGGGGTTTAGTTAGGATTTCTGGGAAGAGCAGGGATAGATGTACAGCAAGCATGTTGTGGTTTTTCCAAGTGCAGTTACTGTGCGTCTTTATGACTTTAAGTCATGGATGAGTCTCCCTGCCGCCATTTGGAGATAGTCACAAACTCATCAGAATCCATCCAAATCTTCTTACATTTGAAATCACTCCACCAATAGCATTTTATTTAACATCTCAGTATATGAACAGACACTTCTCTATAGCCGTGGTCAGCAACTACAGCTCAAAGGCCAAAGCCATCCTACCACATGTGTTTGTAAATAAAGTTTTATTGGAAGATGGACACACCTAATTGTTAGCATATTGTCTATGACTGCTTTCATGTTCCAGTGACAGAGGCGGGTAGTTGGCAGAAGTGACACAGTATATGGTCCACAGGCCTAGGAACATTTTCTTTCTATCTGGCACTTTGCAGAAAAAGTTTTGTCCATTCTTGCCCTAGAGGATGTGGAGTCAAAATCTGGTAAGAAAGACTACACAGTTTAGAAATATGTACTACATGCTATCATAATCACAGAGAATTAAGTGAATGTTACTAGGAATCCCCACATACCACTGAGGACAGAAGTGGGTTGGAAAGAATCTCTAGAAAAGGTAAGACTGAAAGATAGGAAGCCTTGGGATCTACAAATCTAGGGCAAGGAGAGAGGCATTCAAGGCAGAGGATGGTGAAGGAAACAGTCTCCAGTATCCTGACATGTGGAAAACCCACGAACCCTGGAAAGAACCATGCAAACATGGAGTGTGGCTCTCACGGTGAACACAAGTTTATAATAGTAGGAGGAGAGAGTGGGCATAGCAGGACGTGAAGCTGGGGCCAAAGACATACAAGCTCTTGAAAGTCAAGCAAATAAAATGACCTGAATCCATAGGGAATGACGACACCCCAAACTGGAAACTGATCTGATGAAATCTTTGTTAAAAGTAAATTCAGGAGCACCTGGGTGGCTCAGTGGGTTAAAGCCTCTGCCTTCAGCTCAGGTCATGATCCCAGGGTCCTGGGATCGAGCCCCACATCAGGCTCTCTGCTCAGCGGGGAGCCTGCTTCCCCCTCTCTCTCCGCCTGCCTCTCTGCCTACTTGTGATCTCTCTCTGTCAAATAAATAAATAAAATCTTAAAAAAAAAAAAGTAAATTCAGAAAATCTAATGAAGATTGAAGCACAAAGAAAGGAAGAAGAAAGAGAAGGAACCCGGTTACTATCTATCATCTATGTCCTGCTGATTATGTCCCAGCCACTATTCTAAGCACTTTGCGTGTATTAACTCACTCACTGCTCCTGACAACCTTATGAAGTAAGTACTGTCATGACTGCCACCTTATAGATGACAAATCTGTAGCTATGAGAGGTTAAAAAACTTGCTCTAGGTCCGACTGGTGGAAATGTGCAGAGCCAGGGTTTGGATCTTGGTAATCTGGTTCCTTAGTCTAGCTTCTACGGTCATCGGTTATGAGATTGTTGCAAGAGTATGAAAGGGAGGTGGTAAGAATTCACTTATACTTGTTTCCATGGCCACACAAGGTACTCCATAAATATATTTGATGAGTAAGTGCTGAATGAAAGAAAAGAAGAAGAAGAAAATAAAAGCAACAAAGTATATTTTGCAGGGGGTGTGGGAGTGGTGGTGATGGGGGGGATTCCATAGCGTTCAGAGCCTAATATAAAATATAGGGAGGAGAAGGAGATGACAACGATCATTCTAGTAGTTCCCCTTAGGATGACTGAAAGAATGAGGGAATTTACACACAGACAGACACACCGACAAAATAGGAAAATTCAGCTCTGGGGAAAAAGGTAATAAATTCAGTTTGAGATCAAACAGGTAATGAATTTGATGAGATGGCAGAGCATCCAAGTAGAGAAACACTAAGCCCTTAAAGGTATAGGACCAGGCCTTAGGAGGGAGCTTGAGTCAGAACAACAAGGTTGGTGGGTGAGCTTTGTGGATGTGATGGAGAGGACAGGTTGTCTTTCTCACACTGATGGAAAAAATGAAGTGATCCTCACTCATGACATGGACACCAAATAAAGCAAAGAAAACCATGGTGACAGATGATGACAAGCTACGAAATTGGCCTAGTGAAGAAGAATGTGGGGCTGGCTCTAGAGGAAACTGGGAAACAGAAGAGAATATCCATATATTTAATGCCTGTTCCATGTCCAGTGCTCCGACATTGCACTTGGCCATCACATTGAGTCTGAAACAGGTGGTGTGTCTCCCCTTGAGAGCAGAGGAAACAGAGTTAGAGAGGATAAATGACTTACAGAAGAACAAAAGGCAGAAGGTCACAGAGCCAGGATTTAAGCCCAGATCTGCCACTCCAAAGCCCATACTCTTAAGTACCACCTGACTGCAAAAGTGTCCTTCCACACACTTCCCAAAGTTCCCTACGACCTTCTGCACAGATAGTATATGATAGTATATGATTCTGTAAATTGTTCCATGATCCTTGCATCCCATGAAAGGGCAAATCACAAGTAACTGCTTATAGAGCCACCCCTCCATGGGGTATGTTCACTAAAATGCTCATTTCAGACCAGTTTTGGGGAGAACTTTGGAGGAATGTGCTAGTGTTCCTAAGCTTTTGAAAAACTCACCCAATGCTTTCTCCCTAGATGTCCTCATTTCTGGTTCCTACAAGGCTGGCCCCTCTCTGAGTGATAAGCTCTGAGGACTGGATCCAGGGTATTGCCCTCAAAAATCTGAATCCCAGGAATCCCTCCCTCCAAATCTCAGTATTTAGTACAAGGACATGATAATTCATTTGGAATAATAAAGATAAAAATGCATTAGTCTGCTTTTAAATATGAATAGAAGAAATACCACTAAATGCAATAAAGGCTATTTTTAAAAAGGTAAGAGCTGTCTCTTAATTAACACTCTCTTTTCATTGACTTAGTTTGCATCACATATATAAACAAAGTTTGGGTTCCAGTTCCATATTAAACATACCTGATGATTTCACGAATTGTCTTCAATATGCCCATTCTAATTCTTTCTTTCTGAGATCAGATAGCCAATCTCACAGATGTTGGAACAAATTTCTTCCTTGAAATTCATTTCGTAGTGAAGTCACACTGACTCATTGTATATCTCAAATAAATAGATTTCTTCACATAAATATCAATATTGACAAAGCTAAGGAAAGAATGAAGGAAACTTATCCCGAGACTGGGACGAAAATTTTGAATGCTTAGCAGTGAAGAAAATGGAAGTACTGTGTCTCCAGAAACTCATAGTAACAATAATAGCATATAGGTTACCTTCTCATAGAAAATGAAACCAAGGAGCAGCAAATATTTCAGGCAAGCAGCTCAGAGCTTCAGATGAAGAGCTGATCTTCAATTTCTCTTAAAACCTCACACCTTTGCATGCTGTGGATGAAGGGATTGAGCTCCACAAAATTGCAAGAAGCTTGACATTTCTTGAACCTAATTGCCCTCCAGGAGAAACAGGTCTAGCAGAAGGTAGAAGCCTTCTAGATCGCCATGTTAGGAGAGAGGATTCCGGTATCTCTAAGACATGGCTACTGGCCACGGTGGGAAAGACTCCTCAGCATGACACCTAAGATTATTGATACATCTCTGACCAGTCACTAGAGCCCTGCTGTTGAACCACAGCTGCACTAAACAAAGTGGGTTAGTAGGGACCGAGGAAGGAGCAATAGGCTGAGTAGGAACATTGTGAAAATAACTATGAGTCCATGGAGCAAGGCATGTGCCTGTGCCAAAAACTCACCTTACAATATTCTGGCCTTCACATCTATACCAACTCTAGAATACATACTCAAATTTCTGGGTCTTTCTCCTCCTTTGAAAAGAGGAGTAGTAATTTTATAAGATACAGGGGTCCTCTTTCTTTCTCTAATGTTTGTTTCAAGTCCTAATCTCAGCATCCACCAGATGCTCCCTCTACTTTTCATGGAAGACAATGCAGTATCACCCCCTTGGTGGACTTTACTGACACTCTTCAGCAGCCTGGCACCACACCTTGGTCAAGGTTCCCTTTGCCTTATATAATCTGCTGTCAGTTCTCTCACTATTCTCCCCGTGTTTGCTAACTTGTCTTTATTCCTGGACTGTGAGTTCCTTAGGGCAAGCAGTTATATCCTCATCACCCAACACAGGGTACAGATGGCAGACAGATTTTCAGGCGTTCTCCAAGCCCTTGGGACTAACCACTCTCCCCTCCCATGGTTGGTTGAATACTGTCCCTCCAATAATTTCTAGACCCCTGAACCTCACAATGTGACCTAACTTGGAAATGGGAACTTTGCAGATGTCCTTAAGGTAACTGAAGTGAGACCTTACTAGATTGAGGTGGGCACTAAATCCAATGACAGTATCCATGTATGAAACGGGACAGGAGACCTCAGAAGCTGTACTAGACAAGAACGTATACTCCCCTAGAGTCTTCAGAAGGAGTGTGGCTGACATCTTGATTTTGGATTTCTGGTCTCCAGAACCATGGGAGAATAAATTTCTGTTATTTTAAGCCACCAAGTTTGTGGTGATTTGTTACAGCAGCCCAAAAAAACTAATATACTTCCTTTCTCTGGAGGTTTCCCAGCAATCCACATGGTTTTAGATTCTGGGGAGCCATGTTGGGACTACAAAATTCCATTCCCTCACCTCACCCACAGGGTTCCCACCTGTGGGCATATATTGAAGCTAGGCCAACAACATTCCTTTTTTGGGAGTTTGAGGGATAATAAAAGAGAAATGTTCTTTTCCCATTTTTCTATGTCATTCAAGTTTCTGCCCAAAGGCTAGCACCCCATAGATACATTCCTAGCATCCTATCTAGAATTCTTCTTCTCATGACTCTAGATCTCTATGCAGGTGATTTTGGAGTCCTTATTTCCACCTGGCATTATATTATTTATATACTTGTTTCCTCTTTTTGTTCCTCTGACCTCCCACATAAGTGTGTAGCCTCCACAAGAGCAGGGACATGGTCTGCTTGTTGGCTACTGTATTTTCAGCCCTAGGACTCACCTTGCACACAACAGCTCTGCAGTGAGACAGATGAGTCTGATCTAAAGAGAGAAATTAAGGTGAGAGGTGAAGAGCACAAATTTCCTGTCAGAGTTCCCATTCCCTGTTTCAATTCCTTCTGAGGCCTGGTCATATTTCTCCCTTTAGCTTCTGGGGGACAGTCTGATGAAATGTGCCCTCCTAAACTTAAGCGAGTTGCTTTATGCTTCTTAGATCTACACAAGAAATCAAAAGAGACCCATCTAATACACCATGGCACTTAGTAAGAGCTCTCTCCAGCACCTCAGAGGAGTAAATAACAGAAAGGAAAACTGAATGAATAGATGTATAACTTAACTACTTAATTCAGTTCGACTCCTAACGGGATTCATCTTACAAGAAACTAAGGTGATTTCAGATTGTAGGATATATTTTCCTCCTTCAGAATTTATCTTCTTACCACCAACTTGAGTGCCTGAAATTCTATCACTACAGATTTTGGAAGCACTCTGTTCAAATATAAATACTCCTGGAAAAAGCAAATGTTCAGCCAGTGACTATTTTAACAGATCTTAGAAAGCTAGGCTCTTCTGAATGATGTATAGTCACCTTAAGGAAGGAGAAGGAAAGGGATCACAGACATGGGAAATGGCAGGATAGCAAAGATGAATTTTAACCATTTTTCTAGCATGTACACTGGGGAATTACAGATTCTCTATTCATGGAAGACCAATTGCATTGATGGCCCAGTGAATGGCCTCTCTGGATCTTATTTTTATAATGTGATTCTACAACCATTCCCATTAAGAAGCTGGATCTGGGGGCGCCTGGGTGGCTCAGTGGGTTAAGCCTCTAGTTTGGCTCAGGTCATGATCTCAGAGTCCTGGGATCGAGCCCTGCATGGGGCTCTCTTCTCAGCAGGGAGCCTACTTCCCCCTTCCCCCACTTGCCTCTCTGCCCACTTGTGATCTCTATCAAATAAATAATAAAAAAAAATTAAAAAAAAAAAAGAAGCTGGATCTGTTTCCACACTGCTTGAATCTGAGCTGTCCTATAACTTGCTTTGGCCAAAAAAATGTGACATAAATAATATCGTAACCAGGCCTCAAGTGGTACTTTTGCTTCCTCTATTTCATGGAAACCTGCCATTTCCATAAAAACTAGCCAGCTCACTCTGCTGAGAAATGAGACAAGTGGCTACCCAACCACCCTCTTGGCCAGCACAAAGGTAAGTGAGGCCATCCTAGACCAGCCAGTTCCCAAATGATCTGCCAGTTACTCACAGTTGCATGATGAAGTCCAGCCAAACTAACACCAAGCTGACCGTGCTCATGAGTGAACAAATGTTTGCTGTTCTGATCCATTGATTTTTGGAGTAGCACACAGCAATGGCTAAATGACAAAATACCAGTCTACCCTAGAAATCCCAAATCTAGGGATATGTTGCTTTCCAAAACCATCTGGAAGTCTTAGATTCTGATACCACCTTCCCTTGACAGTTTATACTGGAAGGTTGGGTTTTCCAGGTTGAGCACCTACCTTCTACTTACCCTTCAACAGCACAATATCACCACCAAGTGTGATGGTGTTTCTAAGGAACCTTCGTTCAATGTCTCACTTTGATGTCAGGAACATGGCTCCCTTTACCACTGGTCTGGCCTCACATTTGGGAATCTCACCTTCTCCAGCACCTACCACTCACATTGATAATGATTCTTAGACCTGGGCCAGAGGACTCAACTGAGAGATGACTGTTCAGGAAAAAGGTATAGGAGAAGAGTCCTAGAAAAGGGGGAATAGAGAAGGCAGTGAGCAATTGATATCAGGCTGGAGTTGGAGCCAAAATTGGGCCAGGCCAAAATGCAGAATCTCAACCGAACTTGAGAGAGCAAAGGGGTGGAAGTTGGGCTAGTGAAGAGTGAATAATAGCAATGAGATCACATTCGTTTCCCCTTCTCTCTTGTTTCTTTCATTACCATGTCTAAAGGGGAGAACAGGATAGTCAGAAAAGCAACACATCTTCCTTCCAGCCTTTCCCTCTTTTTCTGTGCCTACTGTGACTTGAGAAGAAGCCCCAGTGTATGTCTGGGTAGAAACAGATGCCTCTACCCCCAGCCTCCTCCCTTTGTCCTGTCCTGCCTCCTCCTTATTACATTCTCACTACCTATGGTAAGAGGTGAACACAGGGATTATTTGAGCATGGCGGAGGTGGGATTCCTCTAGACAGTTTAGTGACCAGCCTGTCATTCATGGATGAAACTATGGTGGGGAGAAGGGGAGGTGAGGCTTCCATGGTTGGACACAGAGACCCTTAACCTTACTAACCAATGAGGACAATGATCTCCTGTAGACCTAGTATGTGTCTACTGGAGAAAACAGGGCACTGCTCCTTATGATGAATGGAAAAAGGTTTATTTTATTTTATTATTTTATTTTACTATGTTTTATTTTAAGGTAAGAAGAGAATCTATAATCATTGTCAGGAGCCTGTTCTAATAAATACCCTAACAGGATAATTTTTTATAATAAATGTGTGGGTTTTTTCCCCCTATATTTCACTTTGGACCTCTTTACAGAGCAGAAGGGCAGGTTTATATTTGTGTTACAGACTGCAAAGCAGATGTTGCATGTAAAGACAACTATTGTTTTCCTAAAGTTTCAGTCATTAAAAATATTATGCTTCCTTATGGTCCTGGAAAGAAAGGGAAAAAAGGAGATAGGGAAGCAAGGGAGAAAAGGGGTCAAATCTGCAGATATGGTGACCAGAAGACCCATGTTCTCCCTGACTCCCACCACCTGGGAGGGGCAAGAAATTGGAGTGGATGCACAGGTTCACCCAGAAGTGGTAAACCCCAAGCAGAAGTGGTCCAGCCCCAGTGAAGATTCCTACACCTTCTGGGTAGAAATCCAGAGCAAAACTTTGGATACCAGTAAGGACCTCAGTAATAAGGATATCAGCAGAATTCATGCTGCACTGGAGGGTAGAATTCCTCCAGCTCATCATGCTCCATGAATTCTGAAGTGACCTTGAGATGGCAAGCAACCCCAATGCTGATAAAGGGGGGCGAAGGGGGTCTCTGACATGGATGTATTCAATTAAGATTAAGAAATGGCTTTATCATGCATGTCTTGGTTGGATGATGGCTCATACCACTTCATCTGAAGATGTACGGTATCCAACACATTACTCAATGTATGAGTGAGCTTCTAATTCTGTTTTCTTAGTTCCTTTTGAGTCAGAACAAATCTGCCAGGGCCTTATTCCATAAGTCTTTCAGAGAGATATCCTGCCTCTGTAGGTCTGTTACATGTTAGAGGTTTGTTTTAGGGGCCAATTCAGTGCATGCCCCTTCCATCATCAGCAAGAAATGAGATAACAAGCATGTGGGAAACAATAGGGAAATAAATGCTGCACAAGTTTCTGAATTTGTAAAGTTGATGGAGATTGTCTTCATTGCATCTCACAACTATGTCATGCTCAAAATCACTGATTCCTTTTACCCAAAGAAAAATGCAGCCCAAAAATATATTAGATGTCCTTTGAAATATGTGTACTTCATCTCCTATTGTCATCTCCTGATAAGATTAATGAAATAAGGGGTGCCTAAGTGGTGCAGTCAGTTAAGTGTCTGACTTTTGGTTTTGGCTCAGGTCCTAATCTCAGGGTCATGGGATCCAGCCCCATGCTGGGCTCTGTGCTCAACACAGAGTCTAATTAAGATTCTCTCTCCTTCTCCCTCTGCCTCTCTCCCCACAAAATAAATAAATAAATCATTTAAAAGAAAGATTAATGACATAATGCATTCAAAGAACCTAGCACAGGATAAGAGCTGGTTAAATTACGTTGTGTTGTTCTATCTTTATAAGATAGAAATACTCATGCACCAAACTTCTTGTGTCTTAAGATGAAATCAATGCAAAAAAAACCCTCAACCCATTCCACAATAACCTTTGCCCCTAGCTCATTATAATAGCAAATTAACAGCCCACTTCGTAGGCAGTAGGTTGTCAAGAAGCACAAAGGCCTGGGCCCAGAGAGAAAAAGGAAAAAGAAAAAAGGCATTTTCTCAAATCCATGGAAACTGAAGACTTACATAAATTTCATTATACAATTTGCCATTGCTACAGATGCATATACTATTTTAAGCATTATTTTGCTTTTGCTTTAAAAAAAAAAAAAGCCATCTTGCAACTGCCAAAATATGAATTGGGACACCCATCTCCTGTCACCTTCACCTAGGCTCAGACACCCTCATGACTGTCACCATTCTCTGGACTCTGTCCATCTCTGCAGCTCATGGCTCCAGTTGCTATAGAAGGTAAGTGATGGTGACCCTTTCCTGTGCACCGGATCTCAATGAGGGTGTTAAAAATGGAAAACCACTCTTCACATATCACTGAATCTCTTCAAGGAGGATGAGAATGTGGCAGCTCTGATGATGTAGAGCAAAGTGGCTTTTAATTCCCAGATCTTCATGAATAGAAACTACAGTTGTGTCTGTATCTTGAAAACTACATCAAAGGGGTGGGGGAAATGTTAAATTTGTGACCTACTTTTGGTTACTGGAAATATAAACTACAACCTACTCTGTACACTGGCCCCCAAGTATCACATAACACACACCTGGCAATCTTTTCTTTCGTTCTCTACATCTACCTCTTTATGTCAGCCAGTATCCTTTACTTTTAAGGGGGTGGGTTCTAGTCAGTGTTTATGTTGCAGTTGGCTCAAAGTCAATAGCATGACTCTCTTTCCAACCCTGTGTTCTGTGTTGCACATTGGTGGCTTCAAATCAGCTGCAGTGGGAACATTTACACAACAGAGAATGCCAAATGTCATGAACCAGGGTTGTGGGTTTTTGTTGAAAGATTTTTTTTTTTTGAAAGATTTATTTATTTATTTGAGAGAGAGAGTGTGTGCAGAGGGAGAGGAAGACAATCCGACTCCTGCTGAACAGGGAGCTTGATGTAGGGCTTGATCCCATAACCCCGAGTCAAAAAAAGGGTCAGATGCTTAACCAATTAAGCCACTCCAGTGCCCCAAAATAGATGGTTCTTAAACACTAATTATCATCACAGCACTGGTTTAAGGAAGGTAGGTGGGAGCAATCAAGAGAGTACCAGGTGCTTAAGCAGAAGAAGGAATTGATGGTGTTGGAGGCAGAAATGAGGTTCATTTAAAAAGGGGGCCCAGGGCAAAGAATACCATCACCTACTTCACAATTTCTCCTGTACTGTCTGCTAATGTCCCACCCCAGACTGTAAGGCCTTCCCTGTTCCATACTTACCTCAGATATTTACACAGGCACACCTTCACCTTGAAATTTCTTATCAACCATCTCCAAAGGTGGTTGGAGATAAAACCCATAAAAGCCATAGATCTTATTCTCTGAAGCTGTACCCAGATAAAACTTGTATATTGCACATTAAATAATCTTTCCAGAGTATAATACCAAATATAATACTACTTGCAAGCTGATTAAATATTTTGATTAGAATATATATATATGAATTCACTTTTATTTTTTTTCCTGTCAAATGTAATTAAACTTCATCTCTGCATTTAGCTGCTAGTGTTCAAGTAGAAACCCAATGCCTGACTGTATGTTATTTTAGCAGCTAAATTAATTGCCTTCCTGCAATAGTGAGAAGCAATGAACTACATATAAAGAATCAGTATTTCATGCTCTTTACCACTTTAACTGCCCAGGACAACCTAATCTATACTTGAGTTAACAGGTTTGATTTCTAAATTATTTATTTTCCTTCCCTTGTTTACTAGAAAGGAGAAGCTTTTGTGATACTGGAAAAAGAAAATGAATAATACAGGAAACTATATTTCTGTAATGTTAATATTAGCACAGAGTTGAGCTCTCAATTAAACCTTATCTACAGAACTAAAGTAGTCAAACAAAATGACCAATACACATTTATTCTGAAAATCTTTGGGTCTAATTCAATTAGGCTATGAAGGCGACACAAAGCCTTAATGAACTATTGGACTAATGACATGTTTATTTGGTAATCAAGAACAAACGCAGTTCAATTTTAATGCAATTACCTTCTTTAAAGGACACTTCTTTGTAGGATAATGATAAAAAGTGGAAGGTTTCTGAAAGAGAAGATGTTTAGTATTAAATTCAGCTCTATTTCACATCCATAGCTTCTAAAATGCAATGTGGTAGAATGCATTAGTGGTCCAAATTATTCATTCCTCCATATAGCTATGCCCTTTCCCCAGAGACTGCAGTTCTGCAAAAATCTGTATTTCCTGACCCCTTGATTCCAAGTTCAGTCATGTGTTTTGCCAATAAGTAAAGTATGAAAAGGACTTACATATTTCCACTTGCTCTCTTGAGTTTCTGTCATCACCAAGAAAGGGTATGCCTGGGCTGTCTATATCTCAGTAGGAGGATAAAAAGCACAGAAGAAGAGCTTTGCCAGATAACACATTAACACACTCTAGCAGAGTTAAGCTTAGAAGAGAGACATCAGCCAGCCTACGACACATGAGTAGGCCTGCCAAATTAGCCAAGTCATCAACTCACCAGTATATAAGCTATAACAATATATGGCTATTATAAGCTGTGGAGTTTTAAAGTGGTTGGTTACACAAAATAGCTAAACCATACATAATGTCACTCCCTTTCACAGTTTCTTCTTGAAGAGTGAAGAATTTTATATACACAAAGGATTTCCTAATCAACACACAAGTGATTATCAAAATCAGACTTTGCCACTTCATAACTATAAATATGGAACACTTTCTTTAAGAATCAACATTGTCGGGGCACCTGGGTGGATCAGTGGGTTAAAGCCTCTGCCTTCAGCTCAGGTCATGATCTCAGGGTCCTGGGATGGAGCCCAGGATTGGGCTTTCTGCTCAGCGGGGAGCCTGCTTCCTCCTCTCTCTCTGCCTGCCTCTCTGCCTGCTTGTGATCTCTGTCTGTCAAATAAAAACATTAAAAAAAAAAAAGAAGAATCAACATTGTCATATTATATCTATCAAGTCTCAGAATTAGTTCAATGCCAGAAACATTGACCAAGCTACCAATATCATGTGCTACATCCTGAGAACTCAGAATTGAGGAAGAGCTCTTAAGTAGAGCTCAGGGTCTATGTTGGGGAGGAAACACTTTTATCTACCCTTTAAGATTTTTCTAGCTGGTCTGGTCTAAGAATTAAACAGATGTGAGACAGAGTAACAGGAGGGGGAAAAAAGTTTATGTGCACACAGAGATTCAATAATAAATTAAGACCCCCAAAAGGTCAAGACAGGCAGCTTTTATACTTTTTAGACAAAGAAACGATAAATCTGTGAGGAAATGACAGGACAAAGAAAACATGTTCGGAAGCTTTAATTAATAAGGAATTTTTTTTAAAGATTTTATTTATTTATTTGACAGACAGAGATCACAAGTAGACAGAGAGGCAGGTGGGGAGAGAGAGGAAGCAGGCTCATCCGCTGCGTGGAGAGCCCGATGCTGGGCTCGATCCCGGGACCCTGGGATCTTGACCTGAGCGGAAGGCAGAGGCTTAACCCACTGAGCCACCCAGGCGTCCCAATAAGGAATTTAAATAGAATTTGGGCTGCAGTAGTAAATTAGTAAAAGTAACAAAGTGTCAATATAGTCTTTCCAGCTCTCAATTCCCTATCTCAGGTGATAAGAATGTCTCTTTATCTCCCTGTATACGGAAGGTAACTTTCACATGGGAGATTTATTTGCTGATTTCTGGAGACAAAGAGAAATCAGAGTGTTTGTCTTACATTGGCTATTTCTTAAGTAATGCTAATTCAAAATAATCAATATGCCAAAGTGGCACATTTTGGGGTGGACTACCCTTGGCCCCCACATCTATCAAGGGCCTGGTGATGCCAAGACAAAGAGCCAGAGTCCTTGCCGAGTGCCTTCCTAAACCCAGAGGTGTTTAGTTCTGATTTCTTATATTGGGAACATCACTTTGAAAATACCCTCTTTGTCTAGAAAGACTTGAGTTTTATCAGGGGCTCCAAGATTCTGATAATATGCAATATTTGAAGATTTTAGGCAGATAAGAAGTTGAAATTGAAAACTAGGGTTCCCTTAAATTCTAGGGAAAAACTAAGGATGCAATCAGTTATGTTTTCATACTGAGGGTGTAAAGATTGGACTTTTATTCAGTTAACAATAAATTTTCACCAAGTTATCTACTTTCTCCATAGCAGCTGGAAGTTTTTTCTTCCCAATTTCCCCTGAGGGCCATGGACTCAATATGTGAGAAGAGAGGAACTGACATTACTCTGGTAGCTGGGGAGTGATTTCAGTGAACAAATATGAAGGGAGATCAATTTTTTAAATCCTTCTCAGTTAATTTTCTGAATACAATATGTAAATATGCTTTTTATACTCAGATTTCATAGTAAGTACATCTGTGATGAAATCACAATCTTACCTATTTCATAATATTAATCTTCCCTCATAGATAAGCCTTGTAAATACATTTTTAAATTCCTTTCTATTAAGAATTTCTATATTCTAAATCTATATAAATCTAAGAAATTATATTAGGGTTGTTTGTGGTTTATTTACTTATATTACTTTCTCTAAGATAGAAACTATGGATGATTACTTTGATGAGGAAATGTGTAAAATAATAATGATAATCAGAGGCTCAAAGTACTTTACATGTTTAAACTCATTTAATTCTCACAGCTTTGTAAAATAGGTATTATTATTATTATCCCCAGTTTATAGAAAAGGAGATGGGTGCAGAATGGTTTTGAGAGCTGTCCAAGGTCACAGAGCTGGTAAGTAGTAGAGCCAGAGTTTAAAAGCAGGAAATCCTCCAGAGTCTTTGCTTAGGCCACCAAGATACACATTCCTCTCTAAAAAAAAAAAAAAAAAAAAAAAGGCTGCCTGATCCTTCCCCTACTGCACACCCTTTTTAATGCGTTCAGATTGACTCACTGACACTTACCGAAAAATTTGGGAAGGGACGGTGCTTTTTACATACAAAGCACTGTGTACTAGCACTGGAAATACTCCATAAACAAAACAGAGTATTTGCCTTCTTTGGGCTTGAATCTTGTGAAAAAAGTATTAAACCAGTAGTTAAAATAAAATGTAAAGAATATAATCTAGTCAAGGGGTTAGAAAAGACCTCCTAGAGAAAGTAGCATTTAAATTGAGATCTAGGGGTGCCTGGGTGGCTCAGTCCTTAAGCGTCTGCCTTTGGCTCAGGTCAAGATTTCAGGGTCCTGGGATCGAGCCCCACATCAGGCTCTCCGCCCAGTGGGGAACCTGTTTCTCACTCTCCCACTCCCCTAGTTTGTGTTCCCTCTCTTGCTGTGTGTCTCTCTCTGTCAAATAAATAAATAAAATATTTAAAACTAAATAAATAAATAAAGATCTAAAAGATGAATAGTAGTTAGCCAAAGAGTAGAGGAAATGTCAACAACAAGAGAACACCCAAGAGCAGTGGAGTGTGCCTGATGTTTATAGAGAAGGACAGGAGCAAATGACAAGAAATTAGCTCAAGGGATTGGGATTTATGTCAAGGAAAACAGAAAATCATTAAAGAGTTTAAGGAAAGGAGTCGCATGGTTAGATATATATTTTGAAAGCACAATAATAAGAGCTGTATTGAGGGGCAGAGAAGCCTGTGCCCCTATAATTACCAGCTCAGAAGAGTCCCCTTTGGATGGACCTAGAGGGTATTATGAGAAATAAATCAGACAGAAAAATACCATATGATTTCACTTCTATGTGGAACCTAAAAACCAAAATAGACTCATAGATAGAGAGATAGAAAAATCTGGTGGTTGCCAGAGGGGAAATGGATGAAGGATGGACAAAATACAAGGAGATTAAAAGGGACAAATTTCCAGTTATAAAAGAAATGACATGGGGATACAATGTATAGCATACAGAATATAGATAATAATAACACAACAGTTTTGTATGGTGACTGATGGAAGCTGGATTTATCCAGGTGATCACTTGACTTGTATACCAATGTTGAACCACCATGTTATACAGCTAAAACTAATGTAACACTGTATGTGAACTACACTTCAACTTTTTTAAATGTAGAAAGAAAGAAAGAAAGAAAGAAAGAAAGAAAGAGAGAGGAATCCCTATCATCTCCATCCTTATACTGATGAAGGATGGTTGGAAGGCAAGAGGGCAGGAACAAGGTCCCCCCCCCCAACATCTCTCTCCCCCAAGAGGAAACCACTCTTAAGATTTTATTTATTTATTTGACAGACAGAGATCACAAGTAGGCAGAGAGGCAGGCAGAGGGAGGGGGGGAGCAGGCTCCCTGCTGAGCAGAGAGCCCGATGTGGGGCTCGATCCCAGAACCCTGGAATCATGACCCGAGCTGAAGGCAGAGGCTTTAACCCACTGGACCACCCAGGCACCCCAGGAAACCACTTTTAAAAGGAGTTTATACCACCATGGATGAGCCTTCCACCCTTTCCCATTTGATGAAAACCTGTTTAGATGACAGGGTCAGGGAGCGTTAATCCAATTAAAACAGCCTTCCAACAAGCCCATAAAAAAACCCCTAAATGTAGAGACTCTGATGACAACCCTCTAAGGCCCCCTTTTTCCTTCGGAGCTTCGTACTATCACTTTGTTATTAATAAATCTTGCTTTGCTGCCCACGACTCTGTCTGATCTACCTCTTCATTCTTCCAAGCAGTGTGACTTAAAAGGGGGCGGGGGGTACCGACAGAGAAAAAACTCCTGTAACAATACCAACGTAAACTTGTAGAAAGTCTTCTAGCAAAGACCCTAACCTCCATACTCGGTAACAGTTTTATCTATTCTGGCTCCTCCCATCTTAAAAGAACTCCATCCTTGAGGACCCTTCCAGTTTTCATCCCATCCCCTGCTCTCTTTCACTCTTCATTCCTCTCCAGTTGGGCTTCAGTGCCTTTGCTTCACCAAAACCACTCTTGCCAAGGTCACTGGTAGGAGCAATGCTGCCAAATCCAAGAGTTGCTTGTCTGTGGTCATTTCTCCAATCTTCTCAGCAGGAGTCCATACCTGGCACCACACCATTCTCTAAGAGCACCTCCTTATCTTGGCTTCTGTGACTGTTCAAGCTGCACATTTTACTCCCACCTCACTAACTTCTCCTCAGAGACTTCCTTTGCAAGCTCTTTTTGTTTTAGAGCCTCAAACTCCAGCTGTTGGCAGGCCCTGGGACTCAAAGCTGGCTTTTCATCTCCATCCACACCCACTTTCAGGCTGATCTCATTACAGACCCACAGTTTTAAATACCAGCTAAATGCAGGTGACTCTCCACTGGACATCTCCAATCCTGACATCTCCCGAAGTTTCATTTTTCACTAGACCCCACAGATGACATAGTCCGTCCCACACTCAGTACAGGATTGCTGAATTCGTCAATGAGGAAAGGAATAAAAGATCTGTGGTGTTTCATTTTCTGTCTGTAACTTTCACAGAGAGCACTTGCTAATTTCATACATCCTCTAGCTTGAAGATGCAGCGGAAGATAAAGACCTTCAGAAGAAAATCACAATTGTTTCCCAGGGAAAAGTCCACTGTATTAAAACAGTAATTCAGAAAGCAGTAGCATAATTTTGTTGCTCTTTAAACCTTTAGAATTTTATCACAACTAAGGGATATAGGGAATATATCTATATCCCTTAGATAGGCAGATACACTGACTAGTGATAACTGGGTTAACCTTTCTTTATCACTTGCTTTTTGATCGTAACAAAGCTTTTAGCTTTTATTCCATAATTTACCCTTCCTTAAAATGAAAACAAAGAACTCCTTCTATTTTAAGATATAATAAAAATTTTAGGTTTCGCAGAGGTCTTCTGAAGCTTTAGTTTTAAGTCTATGGACCATGACATTTTATTAAAACCACTGGTTCTACTAAAATTCCTTACTAATTTCACATTCTTTACCTTATAAAATGTTGAATATTGAAAATTCCAATTTTTAACGGACTTTGCTTTGTGACTGATTTTCTTCCAACCTTACGCTTACTGTGATGGTTCAATAATATTTCTTTCTCAATTGCCTTTTTTAACAGCTATGTTATTATTGTCTCCCTCTTTCCTGTGGCCTTGAACTATAGGCTAAGGAAAGACTGCATTAGAGACCTAGTTTCTGACCTTGACTGTGCCACCAATCAGCCACGTATGATTAATATATAGAATTCTGAATATTTTCTTCTAATGAAGAAGTTGAGATCCATGGGGTTAAATGATTTGCCCAATTAGAAAATGCTAAAAGAAAAAAATAAATTGAAGATATTATTATTTTCATCCTCATTCTGTAAATAAATTCATTGCAGCTTTTATTTCCATATTTTTTAAGTAAGAAAATTGCCTGGATTCCTAAATGTGGGCAAGACCTAATTCTCCAGGTTTAACAAATGAGGGAGTTCTAAACTTCTCTTGTACCAGACTGAGTCAGAGAAATTATAGGGACTCCATGAAAACCTGCTCTTTTGCTTCTTTTCCTGCTTCTGCTGCTGGGATATACAGCCCTGCCTTAACGCATGCCTTATAGAACAGACAATGTATGTCCTCCTTGTAAAGGCCAAGAGTTTACTGACTTCTTTGGAGTCTTGCAGCACAATAGATAACACATGGGAAGAGACTAGGAAGGATCATCATGAACGTTTTCCAAGGTTATTGACTCATCGAGATCCCTGGCTCAGGGCAGAAGTGACTTATGGAGAACATCTGAAGGCTTGTATTTGTTCCTGGATCACTGAGAAGTTGCCTACACAGGACCATTGTCCTCAGTAAAAATGGTAGGCCCCAAGCAAAGAACAAGACTCTTCTCTCCTTTCTGAGTTTCCTGGATGCTCTGTCAGTATCTACACTCTATTCTTTAATAAATGCTGCTCTCACTTCCTCCCAGTTCACATTTGATTTCTAGCCTGCATGGAGTCAAAGACCCTCTTGGCTGGGCCTGTGAGACCTCCCCTCTGGGTCATTGTGCCCAGCCAGTCTACACCAAGACCTAGCAACAAAAACCTCCTCCCCTGAGATGTCCTCCATTGCCAACTATGGTGATTAGCCCTTTAATTCAAGAGTGCATGAATGCTTGCTAATAAAAAACCTCATTTTTTCTCTAAGTCATCCAAGTTAATAAGCATCCCCAGTGTATTTTGTTTCAACACACTACTTCAGACTAAAGTTGCAGATGTAAGGTGGACACACGATAAAGTAGGTGTAGAGAGTTCCCATGACCACATCATCCACCTCCAGATAGGCTGCCTCCATCTGAAGCATGTACAATGTTTCTTCAATAAAGCAGCCCCCATTCTCCACTCTTCTGATCCCACATCCTCAGTACTCTGAAGGAAAACTGGACTATGGGTTTGAGGGGTTGGGCAGAAATGAGTAGTAAGATAAAGCAAGGCTGAATAAGGCAAGACTGCCTCTGGGCAAAGTCTTTCCAGACCCCTTTCTTCCCTGGTCCCCATGCCTTTTTCCCTTCCACAGCAAAGCATTCTGTCTCTTGGAGCCACTGAGGGTTAAGTGGCCACCAGCTGCCCTCTGGCCCTCCTGCTCATTACAACAAGTTCCCGTGCTTTCTACACTTCTCACCACGGAGAACTCCAAATTACATTCCTTGAATCTCAGCTAGATGGTAGAAGAAAAAAGAATTTAATCATAGTGACCCATACCATTGATTGATTCATTCATTCAACTTGCATTTCTTGAGATAGCTATCTCATGACGGGTGTCATTCAACTCCCATTTCTTCCCTTTATGTCAGATGTTGATTGGCACAATGACATAGAAAGATGTGTGTAAATGGTATTTACAGGTTAGAGAGATCTATAAATAATTACCCAACTCCCCAAAGTGTTGTCAACTGAAATGATTTTCAGTTGGTAAAGTTTTAAACTGTGGTGTGTGGAGGCAATGTGAAGAGGGAGCAGGGAGCCGATGGTGGAGAGGAGAAATTTGCCTAAATCCTAGCCTTCAGGCTGCTCTCCTTAAAATCAGAAAAATCCAGGGAGAATGGAGGGACAAGTGTTCTTAAATCAACTTCCTTCCCCTACAGAGAGTTGAGTTTCCCCAAATACCTTTAAAACACTACACACTTTGTCATTGTAACTGAGGGGACAGTCCTAGAATCAGTGATATGGAATAACTTGACCTTGACAGGTCGTTTAGAGGAAATGGATTATTTGTATGGTAGGAAAGGGATCATGCTCATCTTTTGTCTGCAGTAATGTGTAAAATCAATAACTGAAGAATTGATTCTCTACTGGGGGAACTAGGTAGACATAATCAGCTATAGAATAGTCCTTTCTGACTCCTATAGTATAGCCTACAATGGCCCCCTGTGCAGTGTTTTTGCCCCTCATTGAAAGGGGACAACTTTCATTTCAGTGTGACAGGCACATCTCTGCCTTACAGCCTGTTAGTTTCTGCCTTGTGCCAGCTACCAATGGCCTGGAGCAGAAGCATCACCATGAACCAAAAAGCATAGAAACCATTGCACCTGGGACTCTTGATTCTGGCCCAGAGTAAAGTAGCATCTTCTCCTTTTCTGTTTATTCAGCAGCCCCCAGATATCACCAGGGTGGGTCCTGCAAAAGAAGGGGAGTTATAGTCAGTCCCACAAGCAGATTTCCACTGATGTGGAAGTTACTTGCAGCTCTATCATGACCACTAACATAACACATTTTATTTTCAATCGTAAGGGATTATGATGCTAAACCCTTTCACATTTTCCCAGTTTCATTATGTGTTGGTTATCCATCACTAGTTTTTTTTTTTTTTTTTTTCAAGGAAATATTGGTTTTAGAGCAGTTAACAATGTTATGTTGGTAATGACCTTTTAAAAAAAAAAAAACAGATTTTATTTGAGAGAAGAGAGAGAGCACAAGTTGGGGAGGGGCGGGCAAAGGGAGAGGGAGAAGCAGACTCCCTACTGAGCAGCTGATCTCAGGACCCTGAGATCATGACCTGAACCAAACGCAGATGCTCAACAACTGAGCCACCCAGGAGCCCCAGCAATATTTCATTTTTTTTTTTTTAAAGATTTTATTTATTTTACAGAGAGAGATCACAAGCAGGCAGAGAGGCAGACAGAGAGAGAGCAGGAAGCAGGCTCCCTGCTGAGCAGCGAGCCTGATGCGGGGCTCGATCCCAGGACCCTGAGATCATGACCTGAACCGAAGGCATCGGCTTAACCCACTGAGCCACACAGGCGCCCCTCATTTGGAAAATCTATGGAAAAGCAGGAAGGTAGAAACTGACATTAAAGAAGTGCATTGTTGGGGCACTTGGGGGCTCAGCTAGTTAAGCAGCTGTCTTCAGCTCAGGTCGTGATCTCAGGGTCCTGAGATTGAGCCCCACATAGGGCTCCCTGCTCAGTGAAGAGTCTGCATCCCCCTCTCCCTCTGCCAATCCCCATGCTTGTGCTCCCTCTCAAATAAATAAATAATTTTTTAAAAAAGAAAGAAAATCTCTCCTTCTTTAAAAAAAAAGTTCATTGTTGAGGACAAAAAAAAAAGAGTGCTGTTTCAGAACAAGTGTTATGTTTGTTTAAAGTTTGCGTTAGCACTTAACACCATCTATCAGCTTAGGCGTCTAAACAATTTGGACAAAGAGTCTAAGAAAGTGCAATTGCAATGATGCCAAAAATAGCTACTTCTGTATTTTTAGACAATACCATTTTAGATCACATTCCTGTGTATTTTCATTTACTTATGAGCTGCCAGATTATTAAAGTAGCAATTAGCTATTCAATCAGCCAAAAAAACACCTCAGAATTTCTATATCATATTAAGCAAAGAAATACTAACCTTTTTATTATGGCCTTCTTGTCTCCTTGTGCCTTTAAACAAAATATAAAAAACAAAAAAAGACTTAAAAAAAACTCTTTAGTCAGGGTAAAAAGTTCACATAAGTCATTTTGTGACACTGGAGAGGAAATAGGTTCCTAATATACAATAAAAATTCTGATTGCATGTTTTGAGTGAACTTTTGATCAGGGGGTGTTGCCTGAGTGACAGACTGTCAATTGAAGAAGTAGCTATTGGGTGGTTGGAGCAATTTCTGATACTTCAGTAGCCTTACAAGTGACAGAGATAACGAAGCGATTGCAAGAGAGCCCCTAAATCAGGGGTGCCTGGGTGGTTCAGTGGGTTAAGCCTCTGCCTTCTGCTCAGGTCATGATCCCAGGGTCCTGATACCGAGCCCCGCATCGGGTTCTCTGCTCAGCCGGGAGCCTGCTTACCCCTCTTTCTGCCTGTTTCTATGCCTACTTGCGATTTCTCTCTTTGTCAAATAAATAAATAAAATCTTAAAAAAAAAAAAAAAAGAAAGAAAGAGAACCCCCAGATCATCTGGGCCTGGTTATGAGGTTTCTTGCTCCCATCTGGCTAGCATCTGGCTAAATGCAAACATTCTGAACTTCAGGATTGGAACTCTGAACTCACTGTCTAGTATAACTGAAATGGGAAAATCATTTTTCAAACTACTTACTGAGAAACTCAGGAAAGTCCGAGCATCTACCTTATACTAGTGTTCCTTCTAAGGTGTCCTACCTCTCATCATAGTGTGTCTTTGTAAAGGTGGATTAGAAATCTGCAAATTACAATATTGAGATTTCAAGATTGAAGGAGAGAATAGAGATGTTCTAAGATCTACAATTGCCAGGAATAAATGAAATCTTATACTTTTAATGACACCCCTACCCCCACTTCCAAACTCTGTAATAAGCATTAACTAGTATAGCTCAATGTAACTCAAGAGGAAATTTTCCTCGAAATAGATGGCACATCAACTCCAGATATAATTGGGCTCTGGGAACCAAGTCCATGTGCAAACAATAAAAATCAATCAGCAAACAGCTACTGAGTATGAGCAAAAATACTGTCTTCAGGGCTATGAAGCAGTTCAATACTAAATACAGTTCAAAACTTAATAAGCTCTCCAGGGTCTTTGAATCCCATAGGAATGACAAAAGAACCCATTTCTAAGATAAATTTAGAAAACAGAGAAGCTGTGTCAATGCTTGTTTAGTTGCATTAGGCCCAGTTAGCTTATCCGACAAATAAGGGCAATAATGCCTATTCGACGGGATCATTGAGAGAATTGTGTCAGATGAGTGTCTGTAAAATGTCTAGGGAAGTATTTGGCACTTAATTGACATTCCTTTAAATGACAGCGGGGCTGATGGCTGGTGGTGTTGCTGTCTTTGCTGATGATTTTCTTGCTGCTGATGTTGTTAATGAAGAGATGACACTGAAGACAGCAATCAGGAAACTCCTGTTCTACACATGATTGGATTTAAGGGACAGATTATATCTGAATTCTAAATAAATGGGAATAAACAATGATGTGTTCTAAAGTCCTTCTTGAAAAGAGAGTAGAGAGACCCTAGGAGAGGCTGCCTGGGACTTCCTTCTAGGTCTGCCCTAGGACAGACCACACAGTCAGGGCTTGGGGAGAGTCACTAGGAATTCAGTACAGGAGGGATCGCTCTTCACAATGACATATTTCCTCTTGTTATCTCAGGAATAAGAAGGCCTAAAAGAAGAGCAACAACACAGATCCCTTTCTAACTAACACATCTCAGGAACTAACTCCTCCATATTCCCATGGAGTGAAGCCCAAAACACTCGAGTGGGAAGTGGGTGGGGAAACAAACTGGGCCTCTGTTTTTCCCAATCTCTTTCCCTTTATCTCTGGTTTTCCCTTTCTTTCTTTGACCCAGGAAATCTCTCCTCTCTGTACTTCAATCCCTAGGCTTTTGAACTCAAAACTGACGTATCTTTATCCCAGTCCCTGCTGTTTAATGCCCAGAAAAGGAAAAATCTGGGGGTATGTCTTACAGTTATGGAGGGGAAGAATAAAACTTTGCCTTCTACCCTCTTAGGTTTTTTTCCCTGGGGTCCTGCAAATTAAAGTGACAAAAAGTAGATTAACAGATTAAAGGGCATACAGATTTTATTTAATGTTAATTTTTACAGGACATAGAGGCCTTCCTAGAAAAGAAGTAAAGACCCAAAGAAGCAGGTAGGTTCGAGAGATAACATACCATTTTTAACAAAGAGAAATAAACTGTGGAAATGTGAAAAGACAGAGGAAAAGGGATTTTAGGCTTCTAGTGGCTACAAACTGTGAAAGATAAATATATGGGGGAAACTAATGGAAAACAAGAACCATTTTAGCAAAGTTTGTTTATGTGGGCCCATCTTGGTGCCAACTTTTCCTCTTCTTCATGGCCATAAAACGTTCCTGGGAGAAGAGATTTATGGCAATCTTTATTTCTCAGCAATGCCTACTTTCAGCCAGATGAGGAAAGTTCTGGGAGTGCTTCTTTCTGCATCTGTTGAATCTCAAGTGACTTCATCTCAAAATAACTCTTACGCTAAAGTGGCAACTTTTGGGGTGCCATATTATAATTCCCTTCAATTTCAAGCACAATTGTTAAAAAGAAGCAGACTCAAAATGGAGTCACTCATGTTAAGCCCCACCAAGATTTAATACCTAACTTCAGGCCATTTTGGCCTCTCCTAGAAGTGGAATTTTAAACCAGTTTTAAACCTGGAATTTCCTGAGGAGCACTAGTGAGTTCATCTGCATGATAAGGCCACCTGCCTTTCTCTCTGTGGGAAGGTGACCTTGCCTGAAACAATCCTTTCTTTTCTTTTGTTAGTAACTTCCTGGTCTTGCCTGGTTCTGCCTTTTAAAGCCTTCCATTTTGAATAGTTCCTCAGAGCTCCTTTCTATCTGCCAGGTAAGGGCCTGGCTAATTCATTAGTCATTGAATAAAGCTGAATAAAGCCGATGAGATGAGATCTTTAATTGTACTCAGTTGATTTTTTTTTTTTTTTAACACATGTAAACAAGAGAACATTACAAGTTTCAAACTAACTGCTTGGCCCAGGCTCACCCTGTCCATACTCCATACGAAAAGGATAGTAGGATGGGCACAGAGTTTATATTTTAGTAGGATGGGCACAGAGTTTATATTTTAACTGTTAATGGTTAAATGGTTATTTTAAAGTCTCTGAGAGTACAACTTTAAAAGGAGCTTCTACATGGCACCTTTATTAATAAAACATGAACTAGAGAATATGCATAAAATCATCAGGACTGTCACTGCTAACGTTCCAGGTATTTGGACACATGGCATAAGTTGAGCCAAAATTTTAGAGAACAGAAGTGAAAAATAGTTTTATTTATTTGTCAAAATAATGATCTCAACTCTATTTTTTTCATGATTTTTAATAGAACCATAGCTTTAAATTTATTTCTTTAAGGATATTCCTGATACAGAAAGAGAAATCAATGTAGGCATCAAACATAACCTTTGGGAATTACTGCCCATGCCTAACTTCTAGAAAAAGCAGACACCAAGCTTTTTTTATGATACAAAACACCACCTGTAAATTCTCAGTAATTTTTGGTTCAAGCGAGAGTGCTGCATTTTCAAAACAAAATGCCTTTTGCCATTTAAAATGTTTATTACAAGTTTCATGGTTACAAGTTCCAGGGTTACTGCATGTCAATGGTAGTACATGTGTCTTTATGCATTCAATATTCAAATATTGCCAACATTTCTTTAGCATTCTGTTACTTCAGCACACTGAGTTAAGCTCAAACTCTGTTACTATGACAACAGAGATCATCCTGGCTGCTTACACCAGTATGCTGCTCTGTAAATCATACTTCTCCAGGTAATTTTGCTAACAAAGCATTAATTGCTTCAGAGTTATAGAAATTATGTTTTAGATTATAAACATCAGAGCAGAGAGAAAAGCAAATTGAGTAACTCTAGACCAGGATTATAATGGTGCAATTGCAGACAGATGCATTTTTACTGGGTAGGGCTCCTCGCACTCCAAGCACACTGTTGTTTGCTCTCGGCAGAGCAATGCAGGCAGCTCATTTCAATCCACTTTGTAGAACAGCAGACTGTCCATCCTGCTCTTTCCTTCCATTTAAATTTCTCTTCATACTGTGGTTTTTCAACATGTTGCCAGGAACATGGCCCTTGCATACATCTGAGATGGAAATAACTTATTTTCTACTACTAATTTAATTTCAGCCTTTAAAACTGAATAGTACTTAAACTGTCGCATGTGGTTCCAACTTGTTTTACATATGTATGTAACTGGGTAGTCTCTCGTAAGATTACAGTTAGAAAGGGCTGCAATCACCTCCTAGCTCCAATGGGGTGGAAGGGTCCACTTCTAAGGTCATTTCTATCACTACTGAGAGACCTCAGTTCCTCATGGGCTGTTGGCCAGAAGCTTCCCTCCATTCTTCTCCAGTGGACTGCACTGGACTTCCAGGACAGCTCACGAGATGGAAGCTAGCTTTCTCCACAGCAAGTGATCCAAAGAAGAGAGAAAGGGTATTCAAGAGGAAGGAAATCAAGCTCTGCCTCTCAAAAGTATAGCTATCAAAGTATTTGTGGAATATTTTGTACATCATCACATCAAAACTATGTAAAGTGTCAACTCGGATTACTCTTCTGATGCTTTTTCCAAATCTACTATGGCTAGACAATACTTTAAGATATTCATTTGTTTTTGTTCTATTATACCTTCTCTCTCTTTTTCCACTGTTCAGGGGGTAACTGATCAACCTCTCATTGTCCCTAGGGACTTATGTGGCTTTGGGGAAAGCAGAACTGACTTACATGTCTAATCCCTTAGAATAACAAAGTATTGGAATGCCTGGGTGGCTTAGTCAGTTAAGCATCTCTCCAGGGCTCAGGTCAAGATCCTACAGTCCTGTGATGGAGTCACACATCAGGTTCCTTTCTTAATGAGGAGCCTGCTTCTCCCTCTGCCTACCACTCCCCCTGCTTGTGCTCTATGTATCTGACAAATAAATAAATAAAATCTGTTAAAATAATAATAAGAAGAAGAAGAAGAAGAAAAAGAAGAAGAAGCAGCAGGAGGATTATCTGTGGGTACAGGAGGGGGGAAAAAAAGTGGGGGAAGGTTCTGGGCAGGTTACTAAGTTGCACCAAGCTTTCTGACTCACTTCACAAGCAATGAGATGTTAGGGAGAGTTCTGGCTGTGGTTTACCTGGAAGAGGGGGCATAGTAAGAACCACAGTTCTGGTATGGCAGAGGAAGCTGAGAGAGCCTCCAGACCTGGAAGGGCCATGCAGACAAGAGCAGTGACGTGTTTTTTTAATGACCAAGAATACTCTTTCTCCAACGTCTGCCACTTCTTTGTTCCTATACAAAAATATACAACTTGAGGAGGGGATGTGGGTTCACCCAGGGAAATGGAGGCCTAGAGTCAGAAACTGAGTGATAGAAAATTTAAAAATGCCATCTTCTTCATACTTGAGTTGTAACTGAGACCCGACAGCTGCATTCCTTTAGTAAAGCCCTGCCCAAGCCTGGTGCCAGGACCTTCATGTGAATTATCTCAGCTGATCCTCACACCAGACCTCACAGATGAAGGAACAGGCTTAACCAGCTTCCAAGATTTACCTAAGCTCATACAACTGGTATAATGTAGGACCAGAATTTAAACCTGACTACAACTCCAGGGCCTGGGCTTTAACATAAAAACAAACAAAGAACATTAAAGATCAAAGGCAAGACCTGAAACCATAAAACTCCTAAGAGAATATACCGGTAGTAATCTCTTGGATATCTGCCTTAGTAACATATTTATGGATATGTCTTCTCAGGTAAGAGAAACAACAGCAAAATTAAACTATTGGGACCACACTAAAATAAAAAGTTCTGTACAATGAAGGAAGCCATCAACAAAATGAAAAGACAATCTACTGAATGGAAGAAGATATTTGCAAATGATATATCCAATAAGAGGTTAATATCCAAAATATATAAAGAACTTATACAACTCAACACCAAAACCCCCAAATAATCCAATTAAAAATTGGGCAAAGGACCTGAATAGGCATTTTTCCAAAGTAGATATATAGATGGCCAACAGATTCTTGAAAAGATGTTCACCATCAATAATCATCAGGGAAAGGCAAATCTGAACTACAATGAGACATCAACTTACACCTGTCAGAATGGCTAGAATAAAAAAGATAAGAAATAACAAGGGATGGCAAAGATGTGGAGAAAAGGGAACCTTCATGCATTGTTGGTGGGAATGCAAATTAGTATAACCACTATGGAAAAGGGTACAGAGATCTCAAAAAATTCAAAATAGAAATACCATACAACCCAGTAATTCCACTACTGCATAATTACCCAAAGAAAATGTAAACACTAATCCAAAAAGATATATGCACCACTATGTTTATTGCAGCATTATTTATAATAGCCAGGAAATGAAGCAACTTAAGTATCCAACAATAGATGAATGCACAAACACACACACACACACACACACACACATGTGGAATATTACTAAGCCATAAAAAAAGAATGAGCTCTGGCCATTTGTGACAACATGGATTCTAAGTCAGACAGAGAAAGACAAATATCATATGATTTCACTTATATGCAGAATCTAAAAAACTAAACAAATGAATAAATCAACACACAGAAATAAACAGAAACAGACTCATAAAACAGAAACAGAAATAGAAACAGAATCAGACTCAGAGAGCAAATTGGTAGTTGCCAGATGGGAGAGGTGGGTTGGGGGTGTGGGGAAAAAAGAAAAAAAAAGAAGAAAAAAACAGAGAATAAGAGCATAATAAATGCTTATTAAATATGTAGCCCTCATCCATGAGAACTTCTGAAGACCAAAGAAGATGTCTAATAAAAATGACCTTGCACATACATAAAGGGAGACAAGTTGGTGCTTCTCAGCTAACAGTGACATTCTGGGTTAGAACACTGAGCACATTTATTAACTCTGTGTCCCTATCCTTCTCCCCATCAGACAAGCTCCTCAAGGACAGAGCCCTTGGTCTGTTCAGCTCTCTCAGCTTGGTGCCCAACACAGTAGATATTAGATTCTCAAAATGGTTTTGTTATCATTAATTTCCAATATCATCACTTTATAATTCTTCAAATATCCCATTCTTCTTCTGAGGAGGAGGAAAAAAGAGGCTTAATGGTAGTAATGTATTTAGGTACAGAAGTTTAATTTTCTGAGTGATTGCTCATCAATACAAACACAAACAATAAAAATATATTGGTTTCTAGTACTTTGTCAACTGGAAATAGCTATTATATCCTTAACTCTGATATTAGATTCACTAGAATGCATCTCTTCTAAGCCAGAGTTTGCTACACATTAAAAGAGATTGTAAAGAGTGTTGCAAATATAGAAGGAGATATGCATATGGTAAATTACAGCTAGCGTTCTCATTAATAAAGTGTTAAACAAAATGACTTTCATTATGTCAAGTTACTATATGTGTCTTGGTAAAGTAGCAATTAACCACAATTCACCTTTATTTAGAGATTTTTTTTATTATTATTGCTTTATTTTACTTTAAAGAGAAGATGCTGCATCTCTTTTTCACACTCATATTTACCTACATACCCACAAACACACACACACATAAGGCCTGCACAGATGTTTTTTCCTTCTTAAATTTGCTTCTAATTACAAAAGTAAATGTTTTGAGAGGTAAAAAAAAATTTAAGATTCAGAAAAGTGAAAAAAGAGGAAAATTCATTTAATCATCCAAAGATAGACACTTCCACCATTTTTCCCATACTGGCTGAAATGATACAGTATATTCAATTTTGTATCCTGATTAACATCATAGCATATGTTTTCCCCCCTGCATTAAGAACTCTTCAGATATATGTTACTAAATCAGGAAAGTTAATGAGGCTTGAAACAAAATAATTTCTTGACTTATACTCATTTAGCCAGAAAACATAGTGAATTTGAATATTCTGATTCCCAGAACATGCAGGAACCTTTTTTATGTAGCCAACTGCACTGATTCTGTTTAACTCAACAAATGTTTGTTAAATGTTTAATATATGAGAAATAATGAGCAAAAGGTTTGTAAGATGTTGCTCCTAAACTCAAGAAACTGAAAATTTAGTTGAAAAGACAAAATTTGAGAATCCTAGAGGAGAACACAGGCAATAACCTCTTCGACATCGGCCACAGCAACTTCTTTCAAGATATGTCTCCAAAGGCAAAGGAAACAAAAGTGAATATGACCTTTTGGGACTTCATCAAGATCAAAAGCTTCTGCACAAGAAAGGAAACAGTCAACAAAACAAAGAGGCAACCCACAGAATAGGAGAAGATATTTACAAATGACAAAACAGAAAAAGGGCTGATATCCAAAATCTATAAAGAACTCCTCAAACTCAACATGCACAAAACAGATAATCATGTCAAAAAATGGGCAGAAGACATGAACAGACACTTCTCCAATGAAGACATACAAATGGCTAACAGATACATGAAAAAATGTTCATCATCATTAGCCACCAGGGAGATTCAAATCAAAACCACCTTGAGATACCACCTTATACCAGTTAGAATGGCCAATATTAGCAAGACAGAAAACAACATGTGTTGGAGAAGATGTGAAGAAAGGGGAACCCTCTTACACTGTTGGCGGGAATGCAAGGTGGTGAAGCCACTTTGGAAGACAGTGTGGAGATTCCTTAAGAAATTAAAAAGAGAGCTTCCCTATGACCCTGCAATTGCACTACTGGCTATTTACCCCAAAGATACTGATGTAGTGAAAAGAAGGGCCATCTGTACCCCAGGGTTCATAGCAGCAATGGCCACAGTTCCCAAACTGTGGAAAGAACCAAGATGCCCTTCAACGGATGAAGAGATATAGACGATATGGTCCATATATACTATGGAGTATTATGCCTCTATCAGGAAGGATGAATATCCAACTTTTGTATCAACATGGACGGGACTGGAAGAGATTATGCTGAGTGAAATAAGTCAAGCAGAGAGAGTCAATTATCATATGGTTTCACTTATTTGTGGAGCATAAGGAATAACATCGAAGACATGGGGAGATGGAGAGGAGAAGGGAGTTGGGGGAAATTGGGAGGGGGAGATGAACCATGAAAGACTGTGGACTCTGAGGAAGTAACTGAGGGGATTTTCTTTGGCAGGGGGGTGGGGGGAGGTTGGGTGAGGCTGGTGGTGAGTATTGTGGAGGGCACGTATTGCATGGAGCACTGGATGTGGTGCATAAACAATGAATTCTGGAAGACTGAAAAGAAATTTAAAAAAAAAATAAAAATTTTTTAAAAAGAAAAAATTTCAATATATCAAAATGTTAAATAATATTGCAATACATAATAAGGAATCCAGAGGAACTGGGTAGACCATAAGGGCCATAAGAGTTCAGTTATAAAAAGACTACATGAGGTTTGAGTGTAGGGCAAATGTGTGTGGGTATCATCCCGGAATCATACATTCACAGGTGTGATCACAAACAGCTCCTCAGGCTATAGGTCTATCTAGGACCATTCTGCAAATCTACTCTTCCCCAGTCCCTGGAACTAGATGAGGCTAGTTCCACCAGCATCCATATGACCAGGCAGGGTGCCAGGGGGTAGAATAAGAATCAGCATAGCCCTTTAGTAAGTGCACACAGTGATGGATGTTGACGGCAGATTATCACCTAATTTCTTCTTGCCCTCATCCCTTGTATTAATTGGCACATGCAAATTATACATGCAAAAATGGATTGTAAACGAACAGTAAAACCATGCATTCATGACTGAAAATACACAAAAAGATGTGCAACTGTCACGGATTCCCCTTAAATACACTGACTACCCTCCAGGTTCATGCAGATCGCTTTTCCTTGATTCCTAATTTAAAAGGTTTTATTTATTTATTTGAGAGAGAGAGCACAAGCAGGGGGAGAGGCAGAGGGAGAAGCAGACTCCCTGCTGAGCAGGGAACCTGATGCAGGACTCCATCCCAGGACCCAAAGGCAGATGCTTAACTGAGTGAGCCACCCAGATGCCTCATCTTAATTCCTAATTTATTTTATTGTTTTAAAAAGATTTTATTTATTTATTTGACAAAGAGAGAGAGATTGCAAGTAGACATAGAAGTAGGCAGAGAGAGGGGGAGCAGGCTCTCGGCTGAGCAGAGAATCTGATGCGGGGCTTGATCCCAGGATCCTGAGATCATGACCTGAGCCAAAGGCAGAGGCTTAACCCACTGAGCCACCCAGGTGCCCCAATTCCTAATTTAAACATGAGGTCTGATCTGAGCTCAGAATGGGTTTAGCTCTTTCTTAAAAATATGGGAAAGATATTTTTAATGTCTTTAAAATAGCTGAAAAAAAGTGTTGTTTTAGAAAATTCTTTTTGAAACCAAAAACCAATGTAGAAGCTTTCAACTAGAAGATTAATTTCGGGGACAAGAACTGAAAAAAAACAGCTTTAACAAACACTGTATCTGAGTGTTAACTGTTACAGTTACTCTCACAGTGATTACTATTAAACTGCAACCACATCACACCCCTTGGAATATGAGTATCAACAGAAGCAGAAACATTACATACATAATGTGTGATCTTTCTGTCTTCAGCTTTCTAAGATCCCTGAAATACTGGAGTCAAATATTGGGTCTAGGACACAGGAAGAATTATCAGCAGAGTTTATAATCCCTTTGCAATATGCCTAAGATTTTTCTTGCTTCACATCCTCTATAAACTGCAATTTCCACCAATGTTAAAGTATTTTTACTGTGACCTTTAGCATCAAGTCATTTGCCTTAGCAAATGAAAAATCATGCCTTTCTGTAATATCTAGAAATGCAACATGAACATATTGGAAATAAGTCCTGTTTCAAATCATTGAATAATTATTACAAATTACCTTTACACAAGATTATCAACCAAGAGACACAGCACAGGAATAACACAATCTCAAAGACTCAGTAATCATATAGCCAACTTTAAATTGGATTTCATCTATGGAATTTACCTATTTTTAATGTTGGAAAGGTTTAGTCTTTTTGTATCAGAAGGACTACTGGAATAGACATCTGAATGGCAGGGGAAAAGTTTCCATACTTTTATTAAACCATTGGTTCTGAAATGAGCAACCCCACCCCCAGACATTACCCTCTGCTGGAGGCAGCCATACCTACAGCCCATGATGGGGAGCAGCCAGAGTGGGTGGGCTACCCCGACCCTTACTTATCTATCCTTTCAGAAGCTGCAGCTGCTAGATTCAAGAAGGTATAAAGTAGGGGGAGACAAGTTGGCACCAGGAAGTGTTCTTCCCTCAAGTGCTGTTGTTCAGACAGAAACAGAAAGTTTGGTATTAGTGTATCTCGTATTTTCTTGTATTTTATTTGCTCAGAGTATCTAGTTGAAAGGAAGTAGGATCAGGGGGAAAAAAATCCCATCTCCATATCACAGAGCACCCTGGAACTACATGAATATGCCAAAACTTGGAAATTGGGTTGGAAGATGTACATGTGGATTTGACCCCCCAGCTGTAGATCTAAGAGGCAGTTCCACCAGCATCCATATGGCCAGGAGTCACACCCAGGGCATCCACACCCTGGCTGTGGACAGACATTGAATCTAGAGTTCTGCTGTCTCAGCTATGAATTTAAGAGCTGCATGGAGCTTCTGTCCTCAAGATTCAGAGTAAGATTGAATTTTTAAAAATATATACCATATGAGGCAAACACCTTCTGAATTGTTTTGGTATCCTTAGTAGATTGCAAAAACACACTCCCTCAGTGAAAAAGAGCCAAAAATCATAGAAAACCAGTTGAGATTAAAAGAAAATCAGAAGTAAATGAAAAAGGAGTTGGCTAAGATAATAAAGGCCTGCAAGGAAACAAAAGTAGAATAGAACTTCTACTGTCTGAATGTTTGTGTCCACCCAAAATTCCTGTGGTGAAATCCTAACCTCCAAAGGTGGTCTTAGGAGATGGGGCCTTTGGAGGGTGTTCAGGTCATAAGGATGGGGCCCTTATGGATGGGGTTAGTGCCCTTATAGGACATCTCATAGAGCTCCCTTGCTTCTTCTGCCCTGTGAGGACACAAAAGAAGTCTGTGACCCAGAAAGAGGCTCTCATCTGATCATGCCGGCACCTGATCTCAGAATTAACCACCTCCAGAACCATGAGCAATAAATTTCTGTTGTTTATAAGCCACCAGATCTGTGATATTTTGGTTTAGCTGCCTGAGACAGAACTGAAAGATGCCTTTCTGGCAGTAAAAAGCAGAATGTACACATCAGAAAAGTGAGCTGGTGATACAGAAAACCAACATGAGCTCTCCCAGATTGCAAAGGAAAGGGAGAAAGAGATTTTTTTTTTTCAATTAGAGGATAATACTTACTCAGAACCTAAAAATAAGTTATTTCTTAAGGATCATATTTGTGTTTCTGAGAAGAAAACTGCTATATGAAAAGCAGTAAGGCACAAGTAAAATTTTTTTTAAAAAATTGATAAAATAACTTCAATATGAAGATGCAGGGAGTTTACTGAGATACAAGCTAAATCAATTAAGTGATGGTGTTATGACCTGAGTATAAAACTCAGTTACCACCAAGTTTTTTGTGGTCTCCAGAGTTCACCCCACACACTCAGCTGTTGCTTTACTTATGATGTTCAAGAATTCCTTTTGGACAGTAATAGATTCCAAGCCACATGTTTCTCCTACTCTGATTAGTCAGGACTTTGCTGCAAAATACTTCTCTCAATCTTGGCATGAATTCTATCAATAAATAGAGGAAACATCCAGTCACAAACACTAATCCTTAAACTTAAACTTCAGTCTCACCATGACCCCGAAAACCCACTCCAGCTAGAGGCCACCAGCATAAGTGATGCCTGTCTTTGAAACAGCCTATTGAAGCTATTCAGTTGACGGTTGGTGAGACTATTCTATCTGGACATGAGAACCCATATGTCTTATATAGATATATGCATAACATAGTATCTTATTGCACATACAATCTTTTTGTCTACAAATCCTTAATGAATGCTTTGGGATTGAAAGGCAAGCCAGTCCTTTATTTTCAATATCAGAATCAAAATGTGAGTTTAATGGACCGAGATTGAAAAATAAGGAGGAAAAAATATGGACAACAGATGAAGTAGTAATTACCAATTGTTTACAAATACACCCCAAAAATGCTGACTTAAGATGTCTCCCCAGCAACCCCAATTGGCAAAACACATTAGAGAAATGGCTATGGAGTTTATAAGGACAGGATTATGACTGAGGAACATCCACAAAGACATTCTCTAATACTAAAATGCCCCAAAAGTCTACACGTGTACTTCTCTTGGAAAAAAACTACTCAATAGAATACTCCAAGATGAATCAAAAATTTCAAAACTCCATAATAGTCCGACTATATGAAAAGGCTCTTGAGACTTAACTTATGTAGTTTGAGTTCCAGTCTTAGAAATGCAATTGAATACATGTTGTCAGAAGCATTCACCAGCCTGACAAGAAGTCTTTATAGAGTTAGACCTTCTCAAATATTTCTCTTCTACTTCTGGGTTTGTTTGTGGCTTTCCATAATTCCAGAAAAGGTGCTTCTTGAGCCACATTGTTCAACCCTGAGTTCAGCTGGAATCCTTCACTTGCTGTGGTTGATGACCATTTAAAACATTTAAAAGACGACCTGTGGAAGTCAGGTTCCAGTTCTTGCTAACAGTGGCTAAACGCTGGACAGGGAGAAGCATCCAAATTAGAATTGTCTTGTCTCCTCTGCCTTCAACAAACAAAATCAGTTTCCTGGAAAAAAAAAAGGGGGGGGGGTAGGTACCAGTTTCTTAGCCAAGTAACCTGAAAACTTATTTTTTTTATTTCTTTAAAATTCATTTTTAATGATCTGAATTGTTGATGTTTTTCTATGAAAGATAAGTAAATTTCTTATCCCTCATTTGCCACTCTGCATCTTATCATCCATCAAAATTATTTGAAGTATTTTTCTGCTCATTATACCAAAAAATCACTATTGTGTACCTTTAAATATATAAGAATATGCAAAGAAAAAAAGATTATAATTAGAAGCAAAATATTAATAGTGGTTATCGCTGGGTCGGATTCTAGTTACTTATATCTTTTTCTCTATTTTCCAAATATTCGGTAATGTTACCATATCACTTTTTTAAAAGATGATTTAAAATCCATTTGTGTAATTTATAGGTCATATGATCGCATTTATTTCTGAATATACAGCAAAATTTCAGAGCCTAAATACACAAAAATAATATTAGAAGTGATTATCTCTGGGCAATGGATGGAGGGTAGTTTTTCCCTCTTGTGCATTTTAATTTTTTTTCTATAATGATAACAAACTATTTTATTATAGAAAATGCTGTTTGTATAAAACTTAAGGGTCCAGGATGGCTTCGAGGAATATATACTCACACATACCATAAAATATTTATTGAGTTTTATTTCTATTTCACATTTAGAATTTAATAGACTGTAAGACACCCTACAGGATAAGCCACCTGGTGCCCAACTCAACATAATCAAACAGGCAGAAGCAGAGAGGTGACACATTAGGACTGTTTTGTCACACCGCATGAGTCACAAGAGAGCAAGGACTGCTTTAATTACTAGTCATTGGAATTTCTGATAGATATTATGGAAAATTTTAAATCCAGTTAATTTACTTTGGCAGCTTGACAATGGGCTCATTTACAATCCTCTGAGGGAATTGCAAATTTCCCATGCTTCAATTTGGGATGGGGTGGCATTATTCATATAAGAGCACTGTGGTGGAATTCAGGCCTTAATGTTAGTCAGAATATATTTTTAACCCATCAGAAGCCTAAGTCAAGATTATTCATGTTTGGAAGAAATGGGATAGAGGAGAAAAAAATCAATGGTAAGTTTTTTTAAATGTGTACATGGTCTACCCTGATATTTATAGCTTTTTAAACCTAAAATTCAATCATTGGAATATTTTCATAGAACACTGTTATACTGACCCTTCCCAAGAATCTTCCAAAATTCTTTTGACTAATACCCTGAGCAGTGGTTTCTTTCAGAAACTAAGCTTTTGCAATCTTAGAATGTGAACTCCACAAGCAAAAGAGTTTTCCCTTCCTTCATTTGCCCTCCATCGAAATCCCCAGTTCATTGCCATGAGCATTTGGAATGTTGAATGAACTCTTATTTCTTGGGAGTGGGAAAGAGGTAGGGCTCAGACTAGGTTAAAGAAAAAGAAAAGTGAAAAAATTCAAAGGTGTATTTGTGGGTGCTCTGAGAACAGTGAAGCCTTTTCATTCATAGAAGATATTTAAAACTTCCAGGGGGCACCTGGGTGGTGCAGTCGATTAAGCCACTGACTATTGGTTTCAGCTCAGGGTCAAGAGATGGAGTCCGGCATTGGGCTCCATGCTCAGCATGGAATCTGCTTAACATTCTCTCTCTCTCCATCCCTCCTGCTCAAGCTCTATCTCTCTCTTAGAAATAAATAAATCTGAAGAAGAAGAAGAAGAAAAAGAGGAGGAGGAAGAAATTTAAAACTTCCAGGTTGTGTTTTAGAATCTTCTTCATATAGGCTGATTGTCAAAACAGACTTGAGTGAATATTTATGAAGCATGGGTATTCAACTCAAGGGGAAAAAATTTCAAAGCAAAAGATGTGTTCAATTTTTTTTTTCTTTTTCAAAATGCAAATTTATCTCTTCTGGGCTTTTTGTTGTTGTTGTTCATGATTTTTTTTAAGCCAATAAAGCACAAGTTTATAGGTAAAAGTAAGTAGTCCATTCAGGATGATCATATTTCCCCCTCAAGGTTTTGGGAGCATGAGGAAATCAAAACCCATTAAAATTATGACCAGGGGAAGGGTAAACGTGATACCTAAATACATGTTGGAACAAGAGAACAGCTCACTGGTGGGAGTTTCAACTTCACCACCACTCCCTCTGGGGCTAGGCTCATCTTGATAGAGTTAACTGCCTGCTTGCATATGCTTCACATTACTCACAACTGGCAACCTGAGAAAGCTGCCGGCATGTGGGAAGAAGTATGTCTTGCTTCATTACTTCTATTCATTTCCTCCTGAGTCTCTGATCTCAACCGACTTTCAGCCAACGCTGAAGAAAGAACTGACCTTTATCTTCTCAGTAAGTAACTGACACGCAAACATGACTGCAAATGAATAGTCAGTTTTCATGATTTAGACTTCAATATTCTCACGTGATTAACTTAAAGTAAGTCCTTTAAATTCAATCTGCCAGCTTTGAAACATATCGTCAGTGTAAGGGTTCCTCTTACCTTATTTTACTTTGGCAACTGGCATTCTTGATGGAAGAGACCTCGTTCCCCAGTTGCCAACTCATTTCTCATTTCTCAGATGCAGTACAAGCTCTGGCCCGAAGACTCCGCCTCTTCCTTTCCCTCACTCTTGAGACTGGCAGCATCCTTACCATAAGGCATATTTTCATCTTCTCGCTGATGACCAGTCTTGACTGCAGAGTTCAGCCCTGTGGAATACAATTGAGTGAGATGGGTGATGTTTGTAAGGACACTCACTTCTTCAGCAGCCCAGACCCATGAGATGATTCCCTGACACCACTGTGAATCAAGGAATAAATGCAGCCTCTCTAATGAGGGGGGCAACCCTATTTCCTCTTTTATGTAGATCTGTGATAAAAACCAGGGGCGCCTGGGTAGCTCAGTCAGTTGAGCACCTGACTCTTGATTTTAGCTCAGGTCATGATCTCAGGGTGGTGGGATCAAGCCCACATGGGGCTCTGCACTGGACGTGGAACCAACTTAAGATTCCTTCCCTCACCCTCTGCCCTTCACACCCGTCCTCTCTCTCTCTAAAACAAACAAACAAAAAACCCAGGAGTATAACAATAATGAAGAGCCCACAAAAAGCCCCTATACAAATGCAATCAGGGCACTAATAAAATAAATAAATAGATGGTAATCTATTTAGCCAACATCTTTAATGGATGGAAGCAAGCATCGTAATCCACACAGCAGCCCTACAACAGAGGTCGCATTCTTTTCTCCATTCCACATAGGAGGAGAGCAAGACAATGAATGGTTAGATAATCTTTCCAAGCTCACACAGCTGGTAAGACAGGATTAGGATTCTGGATTCCAACCTAGATCTGGCCCCAGACCCCATGCTCTGAACCACTGGGTACACTACCTTTCTATGAGTGGATTAGTATAAGCATATATTTTTAAAATGAAAGTCATATATCATCAACATCTCCCAAACCCCAAAGGAGGGCACGTGCCTGGTTTAGTGATTTTTCTTAATTTCTGGATTTGCTTGAATAAAAACACTTAACTTATATTTTTTAAAACCATAAAGACCAAGTTGTTCAGTTATATGATTAATGAATCACCTTAACTTAAAAAGAATGAAGTCATATGAAAAACTAGAATATTTCCCTGCCAGAGTCACAATGAAAACATAAATTTATAAATTAAAATGTGTCAGCAACAGACTCCTAAATTTTATTCAGGGATGACTTTCTTCCCTTTTTTGAAAAAACAAAAAACAGGCATGCTATCAGCAGGCAGGTCTAAGTTTAAATCACCTCAATGCATTTGTACTCTCTCCATTAGAGTCCATTAAGTGTTTGCCTCTTGGTTGTCCATCATTTACTTTGTTCTTGGCTGGGTCACTTAATGGCTCTGATCCTTAGCACCTGCAGGGATATGGGATGGCTTTGAGATAAATGGTGTGAAGGGCTCAGGTGATACCTGCCTATGATAACTCACAGTTACAAACACTGTGGCCATTTTCATTATTAATAATTCTTCTCTAGAGGATGTGCTGGCTTTGTCTGCCCCGTCTGTCCCCCTCCTTACTTCTCCTGGTATTTGTGCCTCCCACTCCCTTCCTCTGAGGGATTCTTCCCAGTTCTGTGGTGTCTGAAGGGGCAGACCACAAGGGTGGGATAGGACTCACGGTGGTCCTATTGGGCAAGTACCTGGAATTCCCAGATTGGAGGGGAAACAAAGTTCTTCTTTTAGTTTGAATTAGAATCTCCAAGAATGTAACCCCAGAGCTGTCTAACATCACATTTGTGGGGCATATATCTGTAGAGGAAACAGAGAGAATCGGAAGCCAGTTCATGGGTGGCTAAGCTAAGGAAAAATACACCCGAGTACAGCTTGACCCTTATCCTTCCAGGTACAGTAGTTACTAGTGTCCCATTTATATTAGTTTTCAGAAATTTGCAGTTGAAAAACTTCTGACCAAGTAGGTTATTCATCCATTCATTTATTCTTTCATGCATTTAGTCATCAGATGTTTATTAGATGTCTACCACATGTTGATTTAAGTGAAAAATTATATATCTGGTTCTGGATATATATATATATATATATATATATATATATATATATATAAAAAAATCTGTATCTTTCTCTCTATACATATGTATATACATATATGTATATATAATAATACATATAATATATGTATAATAAATATATAAATATACATATATATGTGTATATATATATATATATATTTGGTTCTTGATATTTATAAGAAACTGAGTAGCTGGACAGGTTTCAGAGGAAAATTGCAATTCTGGGTCTGTTTGAATTTTTGGATGGTCTTAGGCATGAGGGATGGTTTATGGCTTTCTCAAGCAGGCCTTGGGGTCTTGGCCGAAAGTAGGACATTTAGAGCCAGGCTACCTTATCCCTCATTTTGTAAAAATCTGAGTCCAAAGTAATTTTTATTATTTTTGAGAATACAGAAAATCCAGAAAGTACAAATAAGGGAATAAAAATCATCCATAGACCAAATACCAAGAAGTAACCTCTGTGAATATATTGGTATATCCATTTCCAGTAAGACCTTATTTGGTGAGTAAATTCATGGGTCTGTGAGTAAGTTCACGGGTCAGAATTATTTTGATCCTTCAAAGATATTCTATTTTTTGGTCCTCTTCTGACACAACTAAATTAGATGGCCATTTAGGGTATAATAAAGGATCTTCAACTGGATAATCAGAGCAGCATTTATCTGTGCCTTCTCACCAGGGCCACAAATTCTGCCTAAGTGACAACTGTCCACGGCCAATGGGTCATGTTCAGCAGGAGATCATCAGAAACTCTGCTTGCATGCTGTCACTTGAGCAGTTAAGCATGAAGTAGATGACACATGTGAGAAACTGGCCATCCTATTAGACCAAGGAGGAGGCAGTGGAAACCTAAAACAGCTAAGTTCTGAGGCTCAATTAAACTCCAGCCTCTTCTTCCCATGTACAAAGGACACCCACTGATCCACTAGTTTGCTCTTAAATGCATTCTATCAGAAACTGAACCATGACATCTCTCATAGAACTTAAAGTCACCCAGTCCTGTCTGGATGTTTTGCTAAACTCCATGAGTCAGAGGTGTTCTGTCCAGAAGGATATAGGATTTCATCCCTGTGGGTAGTTTAGAAACTATTCTTGTGATCTTATTTATAATATTCATTTCCTTCAAGAGATTATGGCTAAAGTTCTGCCTGAATTATCACAAATTCTGAACTGATGATATCTTAATTAATGGTTTTGAATCTCCTAGTTCTTATTTTTCACACGAATGAAATCTTGTCATAAAGTGGTTCTGGTAATGGTGAAATATCTTGTTTTCAGACTAACTGTCCTACTAACTACAATTATATATTCTAGACAAAATGTAAAGATTACCTGTTCAAAGTCACTAGAGAAAGTCCAAAAGGAAGCATAATTGAGAAGTTATTCAACACTTAAAAGAAGCAAAGACAGGGGTAAGACCCACATTATTCAGTTTTTCCCTGGATGGCGGTGGGGGACACACTTCAATCCAGGGCATGGAGGATGATCTCCAATAGAAATCCCTAATCTTAGTAGCCTGACTAAGTAGCCTGGACTACCACGGTAGCTGGAAATTGAGAGAACAAATCTCAAAAACGAGGAATCAGAGTAATAGGAGCCCCAAAATCTGTGTATTAACGTCCCTCAAATTCTTGGTTAACCTCTGAACTGTATTTATGCAGGATAAGATTCTAAGAAACTCAGAAGGAAAGTGATAGCTGGAAAAGCTGAAAGACCTGCGCATTGGTTTCAGTGGCCACTCACCATAGAGAACACAGAGTTTAGACTTCAAGACCCACCCAATTAGAAGCATTTGGTGGATGTCCCAGGCTTCCATTAAAACTGCACAAGGGACATGCATTAGGAATAAAGACTTACTCTCAACCTCCAAAATATGCTAAATGACAGAAGCCAGATGCAAAGGGCTACATACTGTATGATTCATTTATTGCATGGTTAGAGAAAATAAATTTATAGAGACAGAAAACAGATCAGTGGTTGCCTAGGACTGAGGGTAGTGGCACAAGGCACAAGGCAGTTTTTTGAAATGATGGAAATGTTCTAAAACTGGAAGGTGGATTAACAAAATGTCATATATATGAATTATTCATATATATATGGATGAACAAAATGTCATATATATATGTGTGTGTCACATATATATGTGTATATATATATGTACATATATATATATATATATATATGGATTATTCTCTTTTAAAAGGAAGGAAATTCTGACATGTTCTACAACATAGAAGAGCCTTGAGGAAATTATGTTAAGTGAAATAAGCCAGTCACAAAAGGACAAATACTGTATGATTCCATTTATATGAGGTACCTAGAGTCATCAAATTCACAGAGACAAAAAACAAAATGATGGTTTTCTGGGCCTGGGAGGAGAGAGGAATGGGGAATTGTTGTTTGGCAGGCATAGAATTTCAGTTTTGCAAAATATAAAGGGGTTCCAGAGATAGATGGTAGAAATAATTGCCCAACAATGTGAATGTGAATGTACTTAATGCCACTGAACTGTACACTTAAAAATGGCCAAAATTGCAACTTTTATGTTATGTATATTTTACCACAATTTTTAAAAATTGGCTTGTGGTAATTGTACAGCCCTATTAATTTGCAAAAAATCACTGAATTATGCACTTATAATAGGTGAATTTTTTGGCATGTAAATTATACTTCAATTAAGCTACTAAATAGACCCTGAAAAAAAGTCTTTTTCCTCAGACTAAGAAATTTTCCTTGGGACTAATGACAAAACTAAAATAAACCTACACTTAAGAAAGGCTAAAACCAAGATTTCCCAGCTCAAGGGGATTTTCCAATAATACAACTACTTGTTAGAACAAAAATCACACACTCTTCAGAAAAAAATAACACAATTCAGGTTGTCCATAATGGACTATCACAACACCAACTATGTAATTAAAAATCACTAAATGTAGCTCATAATCAAGAGAAAAATTTTAGTTGATAGAAACAGGCTAATAGATGGTGTAGATGTTCAAATTAGCATAAAGAGGTTTTAAAATAACTAAAATATTTAAAGCACCTATAGGAAAAGATTAGTAGGAGAGGTGAGGTAGGGAATTTTAGGAGATATATGGAATTTGTAGAAAATTTGAGAAGGAAAAGAACTAAATGGAAATATTAGAAATAAAAAGTACAATATTTGGAATAAAACATTCATTGAATGGAATTAAAAGATATTTGGCCATACCAAGGGAAAGCATTAGTGACTTTGAAGATAGAAGTCATCCAAACTGAGGCACAGGAAAAGAAAAGACTTTTTAAAAATAAAAGGAACCTGAATTGCCTGTCAAATGATATCAAGCAGTCTAATATGCATGTAATGGGAGTTCCAAAAGGAAAGGAGAGAAAGAATCAGGCAGAGAATTATATTTGAAGAAATAAGGACAAAAATTTTCTAAATTTGATTGAAATCAGCAACCCACGAATCCAGGACACTCAGTGAAAGCCAAGCAGGATAAAAACAAATAAAATCACATCTGATAAGATCATAAGGAAGCTTCTAAAAACAAAAGATGGAAAGAAAATCTTAAAAGCAACCATGGTTTAAAAAAATTCATCCCATAAAGATAACAACAATACTTATGCTTCCCTTCTCCATCAGAAAAAGTAGAATCCAGAAGACAATGGAACCACATCTTTAAAATGTTGAAAGAAAAAAAAACTCTCAATCAAGCATTCCGTATCTGGTAAAAACATCTTCTGAAGTGCAGGTGAAATAACTTACCTTCAAATAAAAAGCTGATAGAATGTGTTGTCAGCAGACCTCTCTCATAGGAAATGACCCTGACCATTCCTCTGGCTGAAGGAAAACAAGAGATGATACAGTTTGGATCTACTGTTAGGAAGGAAGAGCATTGGCAATGGAAACTATCTTTAAAAAATAATAGATTGGGGACGCCTGGGTGGCTTAGTGGGTTAAAACCTCTGCCTTCGGCTCAGCTCATGATTCCAGGGTCCTATGCTCGAGCCCCGAATCAGGCTCTCTGCTCAGTGGGGAGCCTGCTCCCTTCCCACCGCCAACGGGCCTCTCTGCCTACTTGTGATCTCTCTGTCAAACAAGTAACATCTTTAAAAAAAATAAAATAATTGATTTTTTGTACTTTTCTTATATTCTTTAAATGTCAATTCATAGTTCAAAACAAAAGTGACAATACTGTACTGTGATTTATTTCATATTGAGAAGTTGAAAATATGAAAACAATACAAAAGGTGAAAAAAGTGTTAATGCAATTACACTATTGGGAGATTGTTACACCATATGAAAAGTGATATGTTTATTCAAATTACAATGTCACAGTTAAGGATGTATGCTATAATCCCAAAAGAATTCTTTATCATGGATTAGTTACTACTCTAATTTAATAACATTTCCATTAAAACTAAGAAGCATCATGTGAAAGTTACTTTAAAAGTTACTTTTAAAACTCACAGGAAAACACTATAAAGTTATAATAGGATGCAAATATTTCCAATAGAAAGACAAGATTTTTCTCTGAGTATTCAAATATTTTCTAAGTCATCCTCTCTTTTACAGACTCAGAGAAGGTTTAGAATAAATAAGGTGATGTGTTTGATGGAAAGATTTAGGCAAAAATAACAAGTTTTCAAATTTTATTGTATCCTCATCTCAAGCCTTATAATGCAGGATAAATTTAAAATATCACTATTTTAAAATTCAGTATGCAGGTTTGGACTAGACAGCAAAACTCTCCACAGGGACACTACCCTGAGAAACTGGTCATATTTTGTGGCTTTATAAAAATAAAAATAGCTAAATAAATAAATAAATAAAAATAAAAATAGTAAATAATTATTGAATGTCCATCATAGGTGCCAAGGATAAGAGTTAAGAACAGAGTTGATGACCATCCTGACCTTCAGGGAACTCTTCATCTAAAATAACACATACAGGGGCGCTTGGGTGGCTCAGTAGGTTGAAGCCTCTGCCTTCAGCTCAGGTTATGATCTCAGGGTCCTGGGATCGAGCCCCAAGTTGAGCTCTCTGCTCAGCGGGGAGCCTGCTTCCCCCTCTCTCTCTGTCTGCCTCTCTGCCTACTTATGATCTCTGTCAAGTGAATAATAAAAAAAAAAAAAATTTAAATAACACATACATAATACAAACATAATATACAAAGCACACAAATAACTGAAATTCAAGACTGAATGCAAAAAGAAAAGAAAAGAAAAGAAAAAATCCAATGAGAAAATTATCAAGTTTAATGGAGAATGAGATCATCTCTAGTTGCAACGATTAGGAAAATCTTCAGAGAGTTTGCAATGGACCTTGAAGGATGAGTGGGATTTTCTTGGTGAAGAGTGTGGAGCTACAACAATAGACACAGAAGCACAAATGTGGGAAACTATGAAGTGTATGAGCAGACGATCCAGCTACTCAGTTTATCTCTGTTACTAGGGACTAATAGAAGAGTCATCAGAAATAACTTGCACAAGCAAATTGGGGCATCCTCTGAAGGGATAGGCAGGTCACCCCAAGAATTCAGAACTTTGTTCTCTGAGTTATAGGATGTCATGTCTCCATGCCAAGGGACTGACATAATCAAACTCTATTCTTGGGGAAGACAAATATGGCTGATGAGCTATAGACAAGCAAGACTGCAGAGTCCCATAAATATGTCCTACTTCCCTGAAGGATTACAGCATGCCAGGTACTCAACTCCGATGCCACTGGAACAGAAGCCAGAGCTAATGTCTAGGAGAATGCTGCCATGGGATTCCTAAATCACCTAATGTCACACATGGAATGCCTCCAGACTACCAGCTCCATGTTGGGTTCCATGCAGCATATAAAGCTGAGTGACATCAAAGAGCAGATTAAAACACATTCACAAATCACAAAACACAAGCTAGAACAGAACAGATGCTATATAGTTGTTTTGTCCTTCAGGACATGAGCAACCACGGCTGAACTGGGCAGAGAGGGAATAGCTGGAACTTGAAAGTAGACATGTCTACCAGGATAGAGTCACACTGAAAGGACAGATTCAACTTCAGGGGAAGGGGAAGTCCAGTTGGGCAAGCAGAATGTAGAGTATGGGAAGCACAGCCATCAACTATAGGTAGAAATCGAGATAGAATATCTCACCACAGCAGGGTCCAACCCCCAATAACACTGCGGTCTTCCCTTATGACAGAGCAGAAGAAGGGGAATCCAGTATAGCCAATAATCACAGATGCTAGTAGAGAAGCAGATCTATGAGGGCACTAGCATATCTGTCACCACTCACAAGAATGACCCTGTTAGGCTTAGGGTCATCAACATGGAAAGGGAACAGCCACTTGCTCTCTGATGAGACTCTTGAGACTGCCCACATTATAGACACTGTTATCTTGCAGTCTAGTCAGGTAAACAAGTTCTGAGGCACAGAGAACAATCACCAAAACTGGGCTATAAATTTGAGAGTATGTGTTAGGACCCAAACATAAAGCCAATTAACGCAATTGGGGTCCAGAGTCAATATCAGTCTTAGATATTCCATGTTGAAGGGACCAGCTGGAATTCTTTAAATCCCCCCTAATCCTGGTCGGGATCACAGTTGAGATTGAGTAGAGGCAAGTCATATGAGTAAGGATGAGAGAAGGGTGGTCAAGGGTGGGAAGCCAGACCTCCCCTGGATGGAAAGCATCAGCCCAGTAGGGAAGCCATTATTCTGACCAGGAGGCTCAGAGCAAAGAATCATTGATGAGACAATATTGGAGCTGGCTCTTTTCTAAGAGATAAGATTTTTCTCAAGACGAAGAAGAAATAGAAAGACTCACCAGGCTGTGAGAACAGCACAAGCAAACAGGGTGGCCAGAATGTCAGTGATTCTCAGGGTTGTAGAGAGGGGTGAGGTCAGGGAGACATGGTTAAATGAGACCCCCAAACCAACCTAAGTAATCGGGATTTCATTCTATTGGTAACCAGCGTACATTAGAGATTTTGAGGAAAGAAGTGACAAGGTGCCATTCTGGACAATAAGCTTGACCATTGTATCTGAACTCTACTTCTCCACCTTCTCAATTTGGGGGGAGGGTTTTCAACCATAGGAATATTGACAATGCCCTCCCTGCTCCAATATTGGATCAAACGGGATCATTGACCCTGTGTCCCATGTCCAGTCTGATAAGGAGTCTCCGTTCTCACTTCATCTTGTGATCTCTGTGGACACTTTTCTCTTTCTCCTTTGTCTCAGGGTCTTGACCAGCACCTGTCTGGGAGATGACTCTTCAGGCCTTGTTCTGTGGGCTGGTGTCGGCACATCAGTGTTGCCCTGTGAATAACCCTTGCCTCTGCATATTTAGTTGCGATACTCTGGGCTTAGCCTTAATCCCACCTGCCCACCTAAGAATTCCCTTTCAGATAGATAATCTTGGGATCATGACTGTCCCAAGAGGTCACAGAGGGAATAGTGAAAAGGTCTGCCAGATGCTGTTTATGTTGGCATGTTGCCCCACATAAGCTCTGACCTTGTTTTGATGTTCTAACTAGCCAGAGGACTGTCACACCACTTGTTCTCCAGAGGACTTCATTTTATTTTATTTATTTATTTATTTTATTTGGCAGAGGAGAGAGTGGGAAAGAGAAAGTAGCAGGGGGAGGGATAGAAGCAGGCTCCCCGCTGAGCAGGGAGCCAGATGCGGTACTCAATCCCAGACCCTGGGATCATGACCTGAGCTGAAGGCAGACACTTAACTGACTGAGCTTCTACCCAGGTGTCCCAGAGGCTTCATTGTGTTGTGCTGAGTGATAAGAGGCCTTACCAGTACAAGCTGGGAAGTTTAAAAAGAGAAGCTTAAAAAGAAGAAGGAGGAAGTAGGGATGAGGGAGAAAAGAAACAACAAATAAACATAAAATAGGCACTATTTGTCTGTAGGCTTCTGACTTAGCACAGACAACAAGTCATTCAGCAAAACTAGTGTTGGTTGTGTATATTGCATAGCTTCCTATTGCTTCCTTCTCAAAGATTCTTCAGGATAAAGCTAAGAAATGAAACCCTTTGTCATTTTCTTTTCTCCTTAAAATTGGGAAGGAACAGGAGAAACATTTCATGGGTAAAAAGGTATCTGACAGGAACCACAAAATAAAAATTCAGAATCAACCTTTCTGGTCTAATTAATATAATGCATTTGGGTAGAGGAACATTTATTTATAAGCATTACTATGGGTTATTTAAAAATTTAAAAAAGTAGTTATCAGGGGTATGTTTGGGATAAAAAAATACACTAAGAAATTCCCCATTTCGTGAGCCTAGTAATCTAAACCAAAGTAACAGGCTTGAGATCACCATGTTTTGATCCAGTCATACACCTTGGTGCTAGAATCAAGGTGAACAATACTTGGCTTCTTCTTTTTCAAATACCTCTGAGAAAGAATTTTGTCAACAGCGTGATAGCATAGAAGTGTGGTGTTCTGCCCTTCTGATTCTCTGATGAGAGATATATTACACAGAAAGAGAAAAAGTGAAATTTGGTAACATGAGCAGATCCCAAGAATGTAAATTAGTATTCATCTGAATTCAGATAACTTGATTCTCTACAGTACTTGAAGACCTCTTCACAGAAAATAAATTAAAGTTTTCAACTTTGACAGAGAGCTACTTTCAACTACAATATTTTTTTGTAGGCTAAAGAACTAAAATTATCATTTGAATTTATATAATGGCATTTCTGGGTAAAACAGAAGAACCTAAATCTGGCTATCCTAAGCAAAAAGGCAATTTAATGGAAAGATTGAGGTCTCATGGAACCACAGCAAGCCTGGAGAATCAGATCTGGAAAATAAGGAGCCCAGGGTTCCTGTGAGGCATCAGGAATCCCCATCCAGGTTGTGGAGCCCCATCCTCCCAGCCTCAGACCAACACCACTGCTACTCAGATGAATGCTCTGATTCCAATCTCCAGATTCTTGGAGAATTTTCTTGAAGTTGAAAGTTCTAGGTTTGCCTAGCTGGTCAAACCAATCCAAGTAGTTCTGCAGCAGTAAGATACAGGGACAGGCAAGAACCTGACTTCTTTAGCTTCCAAAAAGGAAGGCAGTCTCCAGTAGACTACATAAAATGGGAATCTTCCCAAAATGGTGAGTGGGGTACAAACAGGAAGGAGTATTAAAGATTAAACAGTGAAAAATTACAAGGGTTCCTTACAGTCTCCCCATTTGGGTCCACAGATTTTTTTTTCCTGAGTAACACAAGTGTAATAGAACTGAAATCACTCTCACTGCTTCCCAAAGGGAAGTGTCTAAATTAAGTAGTTACTGCTTCCTAGCTCTTAATCCAGGATCTCTAGATGATATGTGTTTCCCATATTTGCAAGATGTGATTTAAAAAAAGGATTCATCCTACAAAGTAGGTGAGAGAGGAGAAAGAAGAGTTCAGTTAAGATATGTATATATACATGATAGAATGGAAAGTCAAATGTAGTTGAGGTTCTAGTCTTAATTTCTGTAAATAATTATGAATTTATTGCTGATTTTCAACATTCAATGTTATCAGAAGCAGCTACGCTTCGATTGTTGACTTTCCTTCTCTTTGGCACATCCCATGTTCCTTTTGCTTTAGTCAGCATAGGTGGTTGCAGTTCCTGGCTTTATTGAGTTACCTACAACCTATTACTGGAGGGACTGAGCCCCTGTATGTACTGTATGTAGGAAGTTGCATTAAAGAGATACATGGGAGAAGGAGGAGGTTCCCAGAGATCACATGGGTTTAATTTATGCTCTTCCTTAGCGCCTTTGAGAACAAAACTGTATTTTTCTTTGATAGCCAAGACCTCTTTGATAGCCAAGACCAGCAATCCCTTTTGATCCTGATAGTAACAGTGTGGCATCCAATTCACTAACATCATTGTTGTATCCAAGTTGGAAGCATTCCTACCTTTAGGCTTAAGCATTTGAATCAGCAAAACCCAGCATGCACGGATAAGAAGTTAAAAAAAATTTGCAAACAGATTATTAGGAGCAATTATCCTTTAGTTCACAGACCCTAGTATCCATAATCTATATGAAAAAAATCTCTTTGGGTCAGACCATTTATATTAGGATGCTGACTGTACTGACCATTATGGAAATAATGCCCATTTTGTCTCTGATAGTTAAGTAGAGTTATGTGGTCTCTGCCACCTCTGCATGCTCTAGTTGACCATGAAATGAGGTAGCCCATTTCTACTGTCTGGTCTCCGACCAGAATCTCCAGTCTTCAGAAATGATGTTTCCTTTACCAATGTATGGATGAAGATCTTACTGAAGACAGTAGATTGTTAAGACAATTTATGATGTCGTTGGGTAAGATGCTTCCAAGGGATCACTCCATATTCTCCATGTATAAAATAGCACGTTCTTTTATTCTATGCCAAGAAATGTTTTCATCAGGCCCAATATTTTGTGGGCTAGAGTAGAAACCAGGTTTGGGTTAATTAGCCAAACAAATTATTGGAACCACAGAGGGCTACTCAGGCTTGCTCTGGATGCAAAAATGCTTGCTAAGCACATCCATCTTTAAAAATTCAGTCAGAAATATAATTATATTCCCCCTGATTTGTCAAGCACCATCAGTCTTCCCCCCACACAATCCACAGATTATTTTCCCATAACATTAGCAGCGCTTGGAATTCTTATGGTATATAAACCTTCTCATCAAAAGAATGATTTTGTAATTGTGCTCAAGTCAAGTTGAGATTTAACTCCAATTATTTCTCTGTGAAGTGAAGTGTCAAGGCAGGTAGCAAATTTAGAAAATTAGTTCTTCCTTCAAGAACTCTTTCCTCAGGCAAAAGAATAGTCTTGAAGCAAGAGAAGAACGATCTCATCCCAACAGGAAGGAGAAATTGTGCCCTTGGGAAACGGAAACTCCATACAGTATAGGGTGAGGATTTGGGTTCTTCACATGCAAGTTCTCTCATGGATCTCACCCCACTGTCCATGGCCTCCTCTTTTTTGATGGATGACCACATTTTTATGGAAATGACATATACAGCAAAACATTTATTGAATTGATATAATTTGGCATCTTTTAGAATAAAAAATATCTACTTCTGAATTTTGGCTATTACAGCTTTATAGCTGCAAGGTAATAAATTCTTTCATCATGGTTACAGAACATCCCTAAATTTCTTTCCATGGCTTAAACTGAGAATTTAGAGATCTGCGTTTATTGCCCTCTGACTTTAAGCCATCCAATGTTATCAGAAGCAGCTACCCATCAATTTTTCATATCTGTCACACTTTTTTTATGGTGGTGACAACATGGTCTGCCAGAACATTATCCTCAATGGATCCTGAAACATAGATGTCCACAGGCAATCATTTCATTCACTATCTTGTCATTACAAGCCACAGGCTACTGGATTACCAACCCAGAAAAATAATAGGACATTCAGTTCCCTCTATACTCTCTCAGATTGAGATTGTCTCCAATTCCCCACATTTCCTTAAAGGTCTATTACTCAAAACTCCACTCTCTGATAGAAATTTCTGAATAGTCTGGTTAAGAGATTGGGTGGATTCAAATCCTGACTCTGCCATATATTAGCCAATTTGAGCACTCTCTTGCATTCAACGTCCTCCTTTGGAAACTAGAACAATAACACTTACCTCAATGGCTCTCACGAGGATGAGGGAATTAAGACATGTAAACGTTAAGAATGGTGCTTGGCATTGCAAATGTGCTCAGTAATTGTTAGCTTATTGTTATAAAAATAATGGTGATTAGTATTACTATTATATTTATTATCAGACAAAATTCTTGAACATAAGTGAAAGAAACCAAATCTGGACATCTCGAGCAAAACAAGAGAAATTATTGGAATATCTGGCATCACAGAAAGGATGGGAAGAGGGAGGACCAGACCTGAGAAGCATGAAGGGACAGGAGAGGTCTTAAGGGCTAAGTAATCATAGTCAAATGACAGACAGGGCAGCAGGATCTGGTCCACACACATCACTACTGCTCCTGCAAAAGACAGACCCAACCAGCTCTAGGTTCTTCTGTCAAGACTGAAGTTGCAAAGCACTCATTAAACTAAGCCTGTATCACATGCTTCTAGGCACTAGCTGCCACCAAGACTACATAATGGGAGTTTCCCCAAATGGTAGTTGGGGTGTTATTAGGAAAGATGAGTTAGATATTGAAAAGCCAAAGGATGACGAGTGTTGAAGTCATTAGGTAACATTAGTGTTACATAGAGCCAATGATCAGCAATCCACGGGTATGACAACATGGCCAACACGAAGTTTCCTCTGATTTGAGTCTGAAATGCATGTGTCGAAGAAAGGAGGTTTTCAGTTTTTCTGACAATTTGAAGTATCAAGTCCTACCATCTACTCCAGGAAACTTTCCCAAGGAGCTAGTTCAATTCCACCTGACATCTTCTCTTTCTCTCCAGACTCACTTCATTTTCCAGATCAGGATCCCAGCTTCTTCTCTCCAGCTCTAGGAGAGGGAGGGACCACTGAGAAACAGAAAGGTCAAAGATGCCTTCAGCGATGGGGTAGCCTTAGCTCATCTTTGAAGGATGGGTCATTCTGCATAAGAAGGAAAAGATATGGCTGTTCAAGCCACTGAAATGAGGATGTGCAAGGCCACGCCAGCAGGACTTGCCTGTCTCTCTGGAAGTTTCATCATGAGGGTAATGAGAGAGGGAGATTGAACGGAAGGCTAAGTCCAGTGTGTAGAAGCCCTTAGTTGCCAAGCTAAGATTTGAAATTTAAACTGCGTGTAAACTTAAAAGGAAAAAAGCGGGATCAGACTCACAGCCTTGGTGACAGCAATGTTTCAAAACTGAAGCTTAATCTGACATTCCTGCAGCATGGGTTAAAGAAGGAAGAGCCAGAGGCAAGGAGACAAGCTAGGATTGTAGCAGTCCATTCTATCTCACTCCCTTCTGGGTTTTGACAGGAAGTCATTCTGGAAGAAACCTGGGGTGTTTGCAGCAAACAAAACTAGAGTTTTTATAATAAAGTCAAAGAGCAAGGAAAGCCCCCAGAAAGTACTGGGTGTGGTTTGGGTTAATGAGCTAGACTGACATATACGGGCAAAGCCAATTTCGAGAAAGCTGATGGCAATGGCGCAACAGGGTAAAAGTTCACCTCTTGAGAAATTATCTGTTTTGCGTTCAACTCTAGAATTATTGCTCCCCATTCCCACAAGCCCAATTTTACAGTGGAGCCAGTCCTTTGAGTCTTTGACATAGGGAACCTTACCAGCCCTTTGGGGAGCTTCAGAACGTAATAGAGAATTCTCAGGAGAAGTATGCTGCTGGGGAGACAACTCTTAAATCAACTGCTGTTTTCATATCCCAGGTCTATCAGGCATTAAACAGGACCATCAGAAAGGGGAGGGAAGAGATGGAAGAGGGTTGTGGCCCAGTCATAGTGACCTTGTAGGTTTCCAGGGTAAGTGCCAGGACCCAGGTTTTCAACCCCATACAATCACTCCCATTTTAGGGTCAGCCACTTCCAGTGGGCAAAAAATGAGTAGACTTGGGTCCCTACCTAAGGGTGGCCACACTGTCCCCATTTTCTCCTGGGGAGTCCCAAGAGTCAGAACTTTTAATGCAAACCTGAGAGAATCCTGGGCAAAGGAGATCACTAGGTGATCACCCTAGTCTTAGGAGCCTGCTCACAGACAGAGGGGAGGTTCTATTAGACCTGCCTGTTTTCAATTGCAGTATCATGATGGCAGCCCCCTGGTGTACAATCAGGAATTATCCACTTCTTCCTGCACCTCAAGAGCTATAGAGGTTCTATATAGGTTTTATAATAGAGGGCAAGGACAGGAGGTTGACGTTTGATTTATATTAGACTTTTTTTTGCTAAACTTGACAGGGGGAAACTAGCAGTCAAGTTAGAAAGACAAGAAAGATGATGTTTTCTTGAAGAGTTGATGGCTTGGAGTAGTTCCTGTCTCTTCAGATAAGATTAACAACTATTTCCTGAGCATTTTGTATGTGTTAGGCACAATGCTAAGTATTTATATGTATTACGTCAATCAATTCTCACAACAGTTACTTGGGCTGAGTACCATAAACATTCCAGTTTACAGTTAAATCAACAGAGGCTCAGAAAGGCTAAATAACTTGCTCAAGTCCAGATGTTAAGTGAGGGAGCCTGATGGATGTTCAAAGTCTAAACTCTTAATTATTCACTAATCTCTACTCTCTTATTTATGGATTAAAGTCAATGTTGACAGGTCTGCAATTTGTGAAAAATATACACAAGAGTTTTTTTCTCCCCTACACCTAATAATATCCATAACCTACCATGTTTATTATTATTTAATGATGATTTAATGATTATTATTCTTACAGAATAATTATTGACTTCATGGAAGGGGATTCACTTACTGGGACTTCTTATCTGTGTGAAAAACTTCCCTCCACCCTTCTTTAAAGATTTAATGTCAACACAGAGAAAAAATGACAATTCAGGGCAAGGTAAGGATGGTTCCAGTTGCATTTTAAAGTATCTTTTTTTTTCTTAAACTGTTGTATTGCCTTCCTAATAGGACTGACGATTTCATCCAAAACCATGGTATCTAAATCTCTCCTCTCCTCTTTGCAATCACTCAGCTTCACAAAAAAAGCCATACTCAGAGAAAGCTACATCCCTTGCATTTTGTACACGAGCCCAGTTGCAATCTCTCTGAAGACAGAACCATTTCTCATTAGAGCTTAAAATCCAACACAAGATGGGCTTATCAATTTTAAAAGCCATATACATTTTATGGAAATAATCTTCTCTGGAATGGAGAACTTAGAATGGAAATCCTTAGAGTTCTACAGTGTTACAGCTTACTGGTGTCTTTTTAGAGAACATAGACCAAGTGAGAACTTCACAAGTCACAGCCTCAATTTTGACGGAGCAATGGCTCTAGAAGAGAAGTGAGTTATAGTGTCATGGGAAAGGCAGTCAAAAGCAAATGCATTAATCTATCCCGGAGTCTCCTGCACTTCTTTCCTGTCCCTGAGTCTTAGAAAGTGAACAAGCTAAGAAGTTTTGGAGCTCCTGAGGATGGGCCTTTTACAGACCGCCGTGTTGGCACTATCCGCAAATATTGGGCTAAAAAGTCATAGTGACAGGCCAGACAGCAGTGGCACATAAACCAGATATAGCTGCCTAAATTACCTTGACAAGGACTGGTTTATGAGGAACATTGAAGATTCAGAACTCATATCTCCTTCCAAAGAATTTGCTGAGGGAGGATAGTCCATGGACTACCTCCAGCTGATGCCCTTTTGGACACCCCCACTGCCTTCCCACCCAGACCACCCCTCCCTCAGGATGGCCCCAGTCAATGACTGAGCATGGTGCAGGTACTGGTGCCAACCCAGTCCTACACACCGTCAAACTCTCCTAAAGGCTGGCCCTTGCTCGGGGACTCCCCATCAGCCTGACTCCAGCTCCCTTAGATCTGCAGTCCACCTTCCTGCCCCATCCTCCTTCCTCTCTCCTGTCACAAGTATGGCAGCAGAACCAACCAGAAGAAATATAAAGTGAGTGAGTCATGTACATAATCTCAAATTTTCAAAGAATTCATTACAAAAGGAAAAAGAAACAGATGGAATAAATTTTAATTACAAACATATAGAGAGAATGATATCTTTAATTTATCTCAAAATATTATCTCAACATAGTGTCACATTTTCAGAGTCATTAAGGATATACTTTACGTGTATGGCGGGTTTTTGTTTCTCGGGGTAGGAAGTTTTAGAACTCCAGGGAGTGTTTTATATACCTCAGTTCAGCCTAACCACATTGCGAATATTCCATTGTCCCGTGTGCTGGTGGCCATCCTGTCAGCCAGTGTGTCTCCCGAGGCTCTTCCTGCCTTCCCTTGCTCCTTTATCTTTCATAGCCTCCCTCCTCCAAAACCCCCCACATGAGCCACTGCTTCTCAGGGGACATGAACTGACCTGGTTTGCCTCATGTTCTCTGGTCCAAATACTGTTGTCAGATGCAGATTCTTAAAAAAACCATTGTTATTATATCACTCTCCTGCTCAAGATCCTTCAGTGACCACCCTTTATTCCCATGAAAAGCTCTCCCCTTGATTCCCACTGGTATCCAAAGTATCATGACCTTCCACACAGTGAGTCTGCCATGAGGACACCCAGATCCAACCCTATCCAGCCCTCAAGTCTCTTTCACACCTTCAATCCTGCATGTTGTTTCCATTTCCTAAAATGCTATTTCTTCCTATTGAACTTATTTGTGGCTAATTTTTAAAGACCCAATACTGGTATTGCCTATCTATACATCTAATATTTAAAAATTATATCTGGGGGTGCCCAAGTGGTTCAGTCGGTTAAACATCTGACTCTTGATCTGGGCTCAGATCATGATCTTGTGGTCCTGGGATCAAGCCCCGGGGTCAGGCTCTGTGTCTTTCTCCCTCTGCCCTCTGCTCCTCTTCCCCACTCTTGCACATGCTCTCTCTCCCTCTCTCAAATAAATAAATAAATAAATAAATAAATAAATAAATAAATAAAATCTTTAAAGATTATGTCTGGATACTGATGTGGGAAACAAAGACAGAAGAAAAGTTATTAAATTTCCTTACTATCTACAGTGCACTGACAAGTCTTTGAAATAAGCATAGTGATATTCCTCAAGGGATTCAATTGCCTCGATGTTAATACTTCACTAAGGGTAAAAAGCAACCTTAGCCCCAGGGTCCTGTGAGTCTACTTTAGCATGTAAAATTTCTTTTGGAAACTTACTTTGTCTCTACACCCCCAAGCATATAAGCTACTGATACACATCTGAATGGTCTCATGACTCAGGTTTTATTAGACAGTAATAAATAACATTTCCCCAAGGCCCTGGAAACCTGGTTTCCAAAATTCCTTGAGACTTAGGCTATCCTTAACCCCTCCCCAACTTGAAAGTATACAGTGGGCCACTCCTCATGACCCCAGTGCAGCTCTTTCTGCCCACAGGTCCTGTCCCAATGCTTTAATAAAACCACCTTTTTGCATCAAAGACACCTCAAGAATTTTTTCTTGGCTATAGGCTTTAAACCCTAACATCTTTCCTACATCAGATACCATTGGCATTTTCATTTATTTTTAAAATTTTTAAAGATGTTTTTACTTATTATTTGACAAAGAAAGAGAGAGCACAAGTAGGCAGAGAAGCAGGCGGTGGAGGGTAGGGGAGCAGCCTCAATGCTGAGCAGAGAGCCCAATGTGGGGCTCGATCCCAGGACCCTGAGATCATGACCTGAGCCGAAGGCAGAGACTTAACCCACTGAGTCACCCGGGTGCCCTGGCATTTTCATTTATGAAGTAATACAAGTGATTTTCAGAAGACCAACTAATATTCCTTTAGCCAGTCTGTACTTACCCGGGATATATTTATTCAGTAGGTGATAAACACTGTGGCAACACACAAAGAGCTGGACTCTAGAACTCCTGTTCTCAAACTGTGATGGTTAATTTTATGTATCAGCAGGCTGGGTTATGGTGCCCAGTTTTTTTATTGTATGTTAGTTTACATGTTGCTCTGGAGGTATTATTGGATATGATTGACATTTACAGGTAATTGACCTTACATAAAGCAGATCACCTTCCAGAATGTGAATGGGCCTCTTGGGCCTCAGCTGGAGGCTTCCAGGACAAACTGAGCTTTATGTAAGATGGACTTTTGTTCTAAGACTCCAACACAGAATTCCACCTGCATTTCCAGCCCATTGGCTTAGCCTTCAGATTTCGGAATCAAGACGACATCAACTCTTACCTGAATCCCCAACCAGCCCTACAGATTTCGGACTTCCAACCCTTGCAGGTCCATGAACCAACTCCTTAAAATAAATCTCTGTCCTGTTTGTATAGACATAAACTATTAGGTCTGTCTCTCTGCAATGCCCTAATACACAAGGGTTTTTGTTTCTGTTGTGGAGAGGAAAACTTGGAAAGTTAAATGAAATCCCAAGACAAGACTATGTTGCCAAAATCAATCATTAAATTGCAACTGTCAAATCTATGCTGCAGACCTCCACATGCTCAAGGTGTTCAGAAAGAAAGATAAATTGCAATGGAGTAGTGATCTCAGCGAAAGCTGGGTCACTCAAGCACTTTGGTATTTAAATTTGAAGCTATTTAAAATTATAGAGCTAATTTGTTAACATTCCAAACCCACCTTTTTAAAAAGCACATCCTACTTTTGGTCTGTCTGGCCTTTGATAAAGTGTGTTTCTGCTGAGATAGAAGAGAATAGAAAGCATGACCTAGTTAAGCTCAGGCAAAACTTATCTTGCAAATTGATCAAAAAACTGCTTCGCAAAAATTCCCTTGTTAAAATGTCTTGGGAATGCCTTAGTAAGAATTTAAAAGATCCCAATCTAAATCAGAACAGAAAACTATGGTTTTCCAACATTATACACACACAAAAAGGCTGTGTCATTTACTTCATTAGAGAGGCAATTTTATTTTAACATGACATTTTTTAAAAGGCTATGTTGTTTCATCCTCCCTACTCCCTACATCCTCCCTATCACCCTACTTTTCTGCCACACCTACACCCTCTCATGCAAAATATTTCTAAATTTGGCAAACTTAGCTTTTACAATGTGGCTGACATTGTCAAGCTATGGTTGTTCAATCATAATTAACCAGCAGAATACGCAACGCAGAAGAAAAGAGTAATAATAAAGCAAACTTTTTTTTTTTAAATAAAAAGCCTCTGATAAACTACTGTTATCTAAAATAAACAAGGAGGGGCACTTGGGTGACTCAGTGGGTTAAGCCTCTGCCTTCAGCTCAGGTCATGGTCTCAGGGTCCTGGGATCCACCCCCATATCGGGCTCTCTGCTCAGCAGGGAACCTGCTTCCCTCCCTCCCCTCTGCCTGCCTTTCTGCCTACCTGTGATCTCTCTCTGTCAAATAAATAAATAAATAAATCTTTAAAAAATATATTTTAAAAAATAAAATAAAATATACAAGGAAATCTTAAAACTCAATAGTAAGAAAACTAACAACGCAATATACCGTTGGGCAAAAAGGCTGACCAGACACTTCATTAAAAACAACAGATAGTAAATAAGCACATGAAAACACCTTCCACTTTGTATTTCATCAGGGAAATGCAAATTTTAAAACCACACACCTATTGAAACGGCCACAGTCTGGAACAGGAAGTGCTGGTGAGGATGTGGAGCAACTGGAACACTGACTCGTTGCTGGTGGGAATGCAAAATGGTGCAGCTACTTTGGAAGACATTTGAGCTGTTTCTTACAAAACTAACATACTCTTACCATTCAATCCAGTAATCCTGTTCTTTGGTATTTACCCAGATTAGTTGAATACATGCCCACACAAAAACCTGCATATGGATGTTTTATAGTTTCTGGATTCATTATTGCCAAAACTTGGATGCAACCAAGATGTCTTTCAGTAGATGAGTAGAAAAATGTATGATAGGATGGTACGTCCGGACAATGAACTACTATTCAGTGCTAAAAAAAAAAAAAAAAAAAAAGGAAAGAAAGCTATGAAGCCTTGAAAGAACATGGAAGAAACTTAAATATGTATTACAAAGTGAAGAAGCCAATCTGCAAAGGCTACATACTGTATAATTACAACTAGACGACATCTGGAAAAGGCAAAACCGTGGAAACAGTAAAAGGATTAGTGATTGCCAGGGCCTGGGGGAGAGGGAAGGAGGAAAATGCCATGATCTGAACTTATGAATCATATTTTCAGGAACTGTAGTTTTTTAAAACTCTGCTAAAGGAAAATGTTCTCACTATGAATCTGAGTATAGAATATACCACTTAGAATTACAAGGTTCCAAATGTTCAAATACCTTCTGACTCGGGTGTTGAGAAAGAATTTTAAGCTTTTATCAGCCTTTACGGTGTTACTTAATCAACCATTCCATCTTTTCTTTGCCATGTGTGTCTATCAAAACTCACCTCTCTTCACATCTCATGTGGTACTTGTTGGGAGAAGCAATCCACTATCAACCCTGAGCTCCTCTATAATTCCTTGCCAGGGACCCCAAGAATGTAAGGGTCTGACCACTGTTTACTCAAGCCATTTTTCAGGATGGGCTTACAACTTTTAGAGATGAAGTGACAACTACCCAAGACAAAGAGGAGAATTGCTTCCACTTACTATGAACACGGCAGATTTCCCAAGTTCAATGTTCCTTTCTTATAATGCAACTCACTGCGGGGTCAAGGCTTCCATCTAGGCCCAGCTGGGCCACCCCCTTGTGCAACTCTGGGGCACCAGTCTCTGGCTTCTGCTTTTTCTGTAAGTAATAAAGTTTTTTAAATCTCTAATCCAGGAGTCTCTTATCTTCTATTCTGGCAGAATTTAGCCAGGAAACAGAAACAGTAGAACTTCTTGACTTATAAGTAGGATAAAATTTTTAGACCACTCACAGTTCTTGACAGTAAGATTCAAGAAATGCTAACAATTACACATGTCCCACCCTCCCAAAAAGTTGACCCCCACATTAGCTCGAGCAGGGCTTGAGCTATTGAATGGAGAAAAGTACTGAAAGAAGGATCAGAAAAGAACTGGGACAGCATCTAGAAGGGGTAGCCAAAACTGGGCACTGCTGTGCAAGTTCTGAATAGACTGAAATGCTAAAGACCAACTCTGCAATTGTGTTTGAGGTCAGGCTGCCTACCTCTTTCAGAAAGAGTGCCAAAGTTTCTGTTTTGTGCCTCTTACATTTCTTTTGATAATTTATTCATTCAAGGAATATTATGGGAGAGCATGGACAAGACCAAAACCAGAAAATTTTCAAAAGATATCTCTAAGACCAGGTAGGTTGGTATACTTGTTTTCATTCCATAAGTTATTTCAAATTCTAGATAAAATTATCTCTCTTTTCTTCTCTTCTACATCTATTCAAGTGCTCAGAAAGCACCTTTTCAGATTTCCAGGCCCTCTACTCCAATTGCTTCTTTATTCTTCATCTCTTGGTCTACAATAGTAGTGTTATAAGTTTGTGAACCTTCTCCAGTGAGATGAAAATGCACTGTTCCATTGACTGTCAGTTCAAGACTTTCCCTTACCCGAGAGCTGCCCCCACTAAGGTAAGTCTCCTATATTCATGCAGTCACTCAGTCATTCAACAAATATTTATTGAGCACCTTCTATCTACTAGGCACTGTTATAAGAGCTGGAAATGAACAATGAACAAGATAGAAAATCATCCATTCTAGTGGGAGATTGGAGAAAGACATTGGGAAGCAAGAAATAATGCATGTTCTTAGATATGGAAAACATAAAATAGGGTGATTGGATAAGGCATACAAAAGTGAAGGGTATTAAAAAAAAAGTAAAGGGTATTTTACATTTGATGACTGTAGAAAGGGTCTCTGAGGTAACATTATCACTGGCACTTGGAAGGTGAAAGAAAACCTTCATGGAGGCGTGGGTATCCAGTGGTAGAGTGTTCCAAGCAGAGGAAACCATAAGACATAGTAATGACTGGACTCTCCCCTAAACAGAAAGAATCAGGGTAGTCAGAGGAAGGGGAGAAAACTGAGAGATCTACTCGAACCTTTCCGAATAACATGGAGTTACTAATACCTAAGCAAAACAAATACTAGAATCTCTATGAGCAAAATAATGAAGTATCCAATCTATTATCTCATAGATCTCTCCTAGAATTGTTAGATTACCAGAAAGTATAACCTCAGAATCACTTTATTTTAGGTTCTCAGTAATGGATATTTATCAACTTTACAACGAACTGTAGGACATGCAGTATCATCATGTGTTTGCTCTGCCCTGTCGTATCCTGCCCAACATCATAATATCTCCAGAGGTAAAAATAACAAAGCACAGAGGTAAATTCTAAGACATCAGATAGAAGTCTTAGGGGATTAAATATTGTTGGTGCTAATTAAATAATACCAGAAAACATTGTCTATGTCTCTGTGAGCCCGGGGTAGAGAGAAGAACGGATCCTCTGGAAACTAGCATCAGATCTTTCAAGAGTATTAGGGCCTTAACTAGGGAAAGGATGTTATTTAGAGGACAAGAAGGGAAGAGGACAAACCCAGTTCACTTCATTTGCCTTGGGTTAGTCTTTCCACTGGAGGCAAAGGGATGGGAGTGTCAAATATAAGCTGTTGCTAGAAGCGTTTTTTCTTAAACACATTCAAGCTGACTCTGAGTCTTAACCCAATTAACTTAGTTGGAGAAGATGGAAAGCTTTTCTCTCTTTTTTTTTTTTTTTGGAAAGTCTTTTATCACATTTTTATTTGTTGTTAACAATTATCTTAACAACTAAGCATTTTTTTTGTCTTTTTAAAAATTTTAATTCCAGCATGTTAACATACAGTGTTCTATTAATCCCAGGTGTACAATATAGTGATTCAAAAATTCTATACATTATTCAGTATTCATCATAATAAATGTACTCTTAATCTCCTTCACCTATTTCACCCAACCCCCCCCAACCACCACCACCACGTCCCCTCTGGTAACCACCCATTTGTTCTCTAAAGTTAAGAGTCTGTTTTTTAACAACCATGCAAATTTTAAGACCAGAAGTCATTGACCCCAGAACTCTACCATTTTGATAAAATTTAATTTAAAAAAAATTAATTTTTTCTGTTTCTAGACTTTTTCCATAGACTCATTTATATGTAAAATTATTGTAACCGTTTTATAGGTACACTCTCATGTTCTAATACAGGGGGTTTTTTTTGTTTTTTTTTTTTTTTCGTTTGGAGGTGAGAGCAAGTTGGCTCCATTTCTGGTCATCTGAGATGAAGCAGGCTGACTGTCTGGGTGGAAGACAACTCTCTTCTAAATTTTCACAACAGAATGACAACTCTGCCTTCTGTGCATCTGGTCCCTAAGCATATGGTTCGCACTTTTATCAGCCACATAGACTTCATGCAGAACAAGCACTTGTCAGAGAAATCGGCTGCAGTCCAATACTTCCCGTATATCCAATATGCCAGAATCAAATGGACAAGCAATCCACCTATTCTTTCAGGTTTCCCAAGCTCTCTGTCTTGGTATCACTACATCAACAGAAAGGGCAGCTCCAAAACTACAGTATCTCAGCTCTTCAGTTTCACACTATCTTCCTTTTTAAAGGGTTGATGGTGGAGGATTTCATGAGCAAGCACCGTTGTCTGTTTTTCACCGTGAACCAGATTTACCTATGAAAAAAAGACTCACACTATAAATGCATTGTCTCGTAAATGTCTCGTTCCTGAAAAATGCTGCTTTCTGCAGAACTTTTTCGTGTGCTTCCTTTTCCTAAAATTAAACCATAAAAGAAGGATGACATAACTCATCCTCCTTGCTTGAAGTTTGGCTCAGCTGCTTGGAAAGTCTGCCACATTTGTGACCCTTTAGGGCAAACATTTCATCTCAGATTATCCGTTAACATCTCTTCCTGCTCTTAACAAAGAGTTTCATTCTCATCATTAATCTTACATTGTATTAACTTTTATAAGTCACATTACATCCTCTATCATATATATAAGATGGACTGAAGAAACGGTACACACTCAAATACAAAGGAGTCAGGATGAAATTACTCAGGAAGTCAGGATAAGTCTGTGGATGGAAGGGGTGAAACCTTCTGTGACTTCATGGCAACTTTCTGATTAGAGAAAGGAGAACATTCCTGCAGAAGTATTACTTAAACAAACATGGTGAAGAACTATTCTCTGTAGCAGTAAATATATGCCTGACCAAGGTGGACGATTCACAAGGGCAAATAGTGGAGCATGAAGTAGGAAAGACACCATGCTCAACCTGAAGAGTGTGTTGAATGTCAAGTTTGTTTATAAGTTTAATTTACACTCTGTAAATAGTGCTTGAGCAGGCAAGAGGCTGACGAAATTTCCTGGATAATTATGGCCAAGATGTCACCATTGATAGGTCTGCATCTATCTGGAGGATAGGTCATTTGTTGTATGGGATGTTGACAGTTTGTTTTTAGACATTACATTTTAAGTTCCAGCATGGTATCTTGGTGGAAGTGCCTAAGAGATTGTGAGGTAGGCAGCTGGGGCTTGTTACTGATGTCAGAGAGACAGATTTGGAATTAATGCGTAGAGGAGCGTTAGAGAAACATTGAGTGGAGATGAGTACTCTGGGCTCACTCTCTTTCAACAACTAAATAAAATAACCCCAGAGAGCTATATTATCTAAGAGGAAAAATATTAAGCTTTCCTAAATTAGAGAGCATGGGTGGACAGTAGGGCACTTGAATGCTCTCAAAATTGATACTTTCTCTCCATCCAACATACAGGCTAAATTTAGAGCAGTCTTCAGTTGCTGTCTCTGTCAGGATGAGAGAGTTAATGAATAATTTGGGGAGGTGGTAATAAACAATGAAGTTGAAATGCTGAAAAAAAAAAAAACAGAGACAAATGTATGTTGTCTATAAACTGAGAAGACAAAATCTTCAGAGAATAACATAAAAACAATATAGCCAACTCAGTTGAGAAAAAATGAACAGACAGCAGCATCTTGAGGCCATTCAGTGCCACCCTTATATTGCAAATATTACCCAATGTCAAGAGAAATAAGTTATCACTACAAGAAGCCACAGTCCTCTGTTAAAATCACTAGAGGGAATGGGAGTAAAGGGGACAATAAAGGTAACACTGGCACCTTTACAGCAAAGGTAAGACCTTTGGGATATGGGACTAAGACACATGATAAATGAGCGATGTAAGTTAAATTCAAAACTAGCCTGGTGTTAATGGTATATTGTCAGAACTGGTAGCCTGAAACTGGCCGGGTATAAAAGACAATGTTGCAGAAGGGAAGCTCAATGTGACCTATGGGGCATGGGGGTGAATACCAGAATGTAAGGATGAAGCGATGGAAGACAAAACTGGAGAATGAAGGGATGAGATGACAGGCCAAGGAGCTTGGGCTCCACCCTGAAGGCAATGGCATTTATCAAAAATTTGTAAGGAAGGAGAACAACAGGTTCCTATTTATGTTGGAAAAGGGACTGCAGTGCAGGTGCACACAAATTCCTAGAGTGGGCCGGAGGCCAGCAGAGGGAGGCCAGTTAGGGGCTTTTGCAATAGGTTGGTAAGTGCTACTGAGGCCTGTGGTCAGGAAACCACGGGGGAATGAGGGTGGGTGGGAAGCTGTTCTCAGTTAACATTGTAGCCGCCATCCCTCTTCTTTCTTCATGCATTCCTAGAATCGGTCTGCCGGGCAAAACAATTTTCTTAGAGGTAAAGAGGAAAGGCATAGATAACACTACCAACTCACTTAGCAAAATAAACTATAGAATCTCTAGGGTGTGTTGTAGAGCTTAGGACCAGGTGCTATTGTGTGGACTCCTCCATTTCCTCTTCCTTTGCAGAGTTTTCTCTTTTGATTGTTATATTCCCAACACATGGGTTCCAAAAGATCTGAAGTCTACCTTTATTATACACGGGCAAAGCTCTTTCCATGCTTTCTCTTAGTACTGTTGAGAAACACTGTTCCAGTTGAGATTCAAAAAGGAAAGCTTGAGAGAGACACCAGCTCTTCTAAGCTCAACCCCTGTAGCAAGCCTTCAGGTCCATCATAAGTTTATTAGAAATGTCAGCACTTGAATGCACGCAGACCAGAACTGAGTTCAAGTTCTAAATTCCTAAATCGTCTTAGGACCTTAGCCAGGCCCACAAATGCTCTAAGCCAGTAATATATGGCTCCGAGATGAGTTGAGAAATTTTGGACATAACACTGGAGAAGCAACAGACACTACACAGCTGTGCATGTCCAGGAGTAATTTAATTTGGCTGCTAGCAAAAGAGGCCAAACTCTTGTGGACTAAGCACACAAGGTTTATTCTCCTACAGAAAGGAAGTCTCAGGGTAAGGAGTCCAGAAGTCTTCGGGGGACCAGACATCACCTATTTTCAAACTTGAGTTATGTCGTGGTCAAGATTGCTGCTGGCACAATTAAGGCAGAATTCACCCCTCCCTTCTGGGGAAATGTTCCAGGAAGGAATTTTCACTTTCATCTCATTGACCAGAACTGAGTCACAAGACCACACCTGACTGCTAAGCAGACAGGAAAACTCTAGTTTTCCACTGGTCATGATGAACTTGATTCTTTTACAAGAAAAGGGAGAACTGACATTTGACAGGTAATTAACAGTCTGCCATACTTTTATTAAATGTTTGTTCCCTTCTCTTTTGATTAAAAAAAAAATTCAACATAGAATATAGTATAATATCCTTGGCTTTTCCTGCTCTCTGACATAATAAATGGTCAAATGAAGAGTATTTCTGCATCTTTTAATAAGCCACTGATATATGATCCAAAATGGTCAGTCTTCCTTGACCAAGACAATAAATTAGTGCCAGAACAAAAATCCACCGCTCCTGATTAAAGAGATTTGTTTGTTTTTCTTTTTAACAGATGACAACTATATTTTTTATCTTGTCATATTCTGGTTTAGCTTGCTATTTTGCAGTCAATGTTAACATGAATGAACCTTAGTCTAAATTCCAATTGCAATCATCTCCCATTATTTTCTTAATTGACTCTTGTACTTGTACCCTGATTTTCATGATTCTTAAAGCATTTGCACTTCAGATTCTTTTGAAAGTGGAAGGAGGCTAAACTAACGATGAATCAGAAGATCCAGCTCTCATTCTGAGTATCCATTTGAACGATTCTTCAGCCCCAGTGCTTAAGTAATTAATAGATAGTTGAAAACCTCAGCTTCCGAGGCACTCTATGAAGAGAATTACCATGAAACTCGTGCCAATGGTGTCTGAAGATCTGGAAATATGCAGCTTTCATTCATCTCAAATATAATGCTACGGCATAGGCAACAAACGACAGTGATTTCCATCCTCAAGAACACTAAAGCCTTCGCAAACTTTCTAGAACTAGAAGAGGTTGTGGCCAAATAGTTTTAAGGAACTAAATCTAATATGACAAGAAACAGGAACTGCTACATGACTGCATTTAATAAAATGGACATTTAAGAGAGAGAAAAAAATCACAAGAGTGATGGAAAAATTCATAAGATAAAAAGCAGACTGTGACCTTTGGTACTATTTAGAGGGCAAAACGCTGAAAAGTTAACAGATAAAAATTGCTCAAACATCATAGCTTTAAAAAAAAAAAAAAAGCAAAACAGTAGAACTCATCTGGTTAGGACAAGTGAAGACATTTCTTCTTTTTCTCAACTGCCCACTGTCAGAGACACCATGTTAAGAGGTGAAGGAATGAGCTGAAGCCAGAATGAGTTCTGATCACCTTCAATGAGAAAGCAAGCCAATTTTTAAAATGCAGCCTCTGTCCTTTCTCTTCACCTCACACAGGTTCTCTGATAGCCCACGACATGCTCCATCTCCCGTCCTGTCTGGACTCACCTCTGTCCTCAGGGACCCCACGTGAGCCATGGACATATTCCATGCACTCTGCATACCCCAGCCTCCTCCTCTTTCCTACCATCTTCCCTTCTCAGGACAGCCTTCACATAGCAGTGCTGTAACCATACTTTTCAGAACCAGCTAAAGTCCTACATTTTCTGAAGTCACTGCCCTCTTAATTCTGCACTCGCGGGCTCAGCCACACAAGCAGCACATGTGCACACTAACAGCCTTCAATGTTCTTTCACTGATGTTGGTCTTATAACTAGAGGGGAAGTCCCTCTAGGGGGAAGTCCCTCTGGGTGGGAGCAAAACCATATTCTGTGTCCAGCTGACCTAACTGCACCTGATCAAAGTCGAGCACGAAGTGGCAGCCCAGAGAGGGCAACACAGCACCCAATGCCCTATGGCTGCCTCTCCCCCTTTTCTCTTTGAATGCCATTTAATACATGCAGTTACGTACTCCCTCCCAATACAAGTCCACCGCTGGCACCTGACCATCTTTTCCTTCTCCTGGTGGTTCTCCTCCTTGAGAATGAAAGCCAACAGGAAAATGAGAGGTGAGTTGAGCGGTTCAAATTTCAAAGACTGAATTAGCTTTGTTCTAAAGGACTCAGTCCCTTGATACACTCGGAAGAATCTTCCCCCTGGTCCTATAGGATCTGAGCAACCAAACTGTCATTTTATTTCATATTTGCCGGGAAGTCAAAGGGTCCACTGCATTTTATGCCCTTTCTTTTTCTTAAATCATTCAACATATAATTACTGGGCATCCATGATATCTCTTAGGAATCATCCTACATCCCAGGAATATGGCAGGGATTAACATGTCAAGCCCCTGTAGCAGATTAACTCGTGGCCCTCCAAAAGACTTCTCCATCTGGAACCCAGAGAGTCAATCGTATTTGGGGAAAAAGGGGCCTTTACAGAGGTAATCAAGTGAAGGATGCTAAGATAAGATCACCCTGGATTAGAATGGGTCTTAAATCCAATCATAAATCTTTAGAAGAGCAGGTGAATGGAAGCACAGACAAGAGGAAACAGCACCATGGCAAAAGCCATGAGAAGACAGAGACAGAGGGCTGCCTGAGTGGCTCAGTGGGTTAAAGCCTCTACCTTTGGCTCAGGTCAGGATCCCAGGTCCTGGGACTGAGCCCTGCATCGGGCTCTCTGCTCAGGGGGGATCCTGCTTCCCCCCGTCCTCCTCTGCCTGCCTCTCTGCCTACTTGTGATCTGTCAAATAAATAAATATAATCTTAAAAAAAAAAAAAAAGATGGAGACAGAGACTGGAATGATGGGTGTAGGTGCTATGCAAAGCCAAAGATTGCCAGCAGCCACCAGATAATGGAAAAGACAAGGAAGAACTGTCCCCCAGAGCTTTCAGAGGAAACTCAGCACTGCCAACACCTCAATTTCAGACTCTGGGCTCCAGTCCTGTAAGGGAATACATTTCTGTTGTTTTAAGCCACCACATTTGTGAACATTTATTTCCCCAGCCCTAAAAAATGAATACATCCTCTTGTGAAGCTTACCATTACAGTGAAGAGACAAACTAACAAGAAAGTATAACAAAGAAGCAAGCACATTACAAAAACAAAACAGGACAATGAGCTACTTTAGATCAGAAGCTGAGGAAGACTAATCTTTTCCAGTATTTCCTGGGAAATTGTATTTGGGAAAAAATTATATTGTATGTAAATTAACTAACCTGTTAAGTGATTTTCCATGTACATGTTAAAGATTATTTTCTTTGGATCATTTTAAGGTATAAGTGAGGTGCTAGGTTTTCTAGACATCTGGTCTAGGGCATCATTAGCATATACCTAATGGCCTGCAAGGGACAGTGCAAATTACCTGAGTTGTAGTCATAGCATTTAACTTAAGACTAAAGTAAAGTTGTGAAATAAGTCACTTATTGAGGAAATAAGATAACAAATGTCATCACAACTTAACATCATCCACGTTATATTGTTTCATATAACAATGAGCTAAGTATGTATTATTTTTGTGGTATTATCCAAATGTTGGGGATACAAGGAAATAAAATGAAAGAAATATAGTCTGTGCTATGGAAGTCTGTCCTCTATAGGGAAATGTTGACATTAAATAAGTCATTTCAAGTAAAAGGGAATGTTTAAAGACAGAGCAAATATAGGGTAAGTCATGGGAGATCACACAAGGACGGGTAACAGTAGAGACCTCACAGGCTCCTGTGGTTCCTTTAGTCAACAAATATTTCCTGAGGGTCTACTATGTGCCAGACACTGTTTGAGTCACCTGGGATATATCAGTGAATAAAATAAGATAAGAACTGGGTTCCTCCCCCTCTCACCCCTTCCTAGGAGAGACAGGCAAAAATACCCAGCAAACAAATCATTTACTATCTCACAAGAGGTAGGTGCTATGAGAAAAGAAAAAAGTAGAGCAGAGTAAATAATATTGGAAGTGAGAGGTAGGAGACAGCCTGGCCATTTGTATAGGGTAAGCAGAGAGAGCATCATTGAGAAGGGGACATTTGAGTAAAGATCGGAAGAAAATGACAAAGTTAGGCAGATGGATAAATGAGCAAAAAGAATTCTATCAGCAGGAACAGCCAATGCACAGACCCTAAGGCAGAGTACCCTGATATGTCCAAGGAGCAGCAAGGAGACCAGGGTGGCTGGAGTGAAGGGGAAAAAGAAGATAGGAATAGAAGACAGTATAACATGGGACAAAATCCTTTAGGCCTCTTAAGCTATTGTGAAATTTATTTCTCTCATAATGAATGGAGAGCCGTAATGAAAATTGTTCCTCCTTTATCTTCATGTAGTCTCACAGTTACTTCACGGTTCAGCCTTAATGTAATTCTTAACTTAATGATCACAGATATTTGCTATTGCCTACAGAAGGTTTATCATTTTATTCCCACATAATAACCACATATATCCTCCTCCCTTCTCCCACTGTTACCCACACACAATCTAGGAAAATTGCATACCAATGAGTAGAAGGGCTTGCCAGAACTGTGACAAGAAAATGGCATTAATGCATTTATTAGAGATGAAAGAAAAAGTCCATTGATAAATCAAAATGAGCTAATTTTAAAATGTCACCTAGCCCACTATCACTCAGAGAAGGAGTGGGAGCAAAGATAAATGGTCTTCAGATGGACATGGGGTGGGGAGACGTCTGTGCACCAAGCCAACTGCCTGAGTGTTGTTCATCCTGTCAGCAGGATAAAGTAAAACTGAGCCAAGGGGACATTTGTCACTTTGAAGAGGACAATGAGAAAAAACTGAAATGGAACATTAAGAGGAGAATTTCTCCTTGTTTGAAGAAATCATTCAAAGACATGACCTGACAAGAAACCAAAATGACCCAGAAGGCAGCCAGTCTTTGATGCTGCTCTTCAGACAACAGTTTGCAGAGAGACAGGACTGCCCTACTCTCCCAAAGGAGAGCCGTTAGCTGGGGAACAAGGGGGAAGAGTAATATTGTACAACAAGGTCAAACTCTTTATGCAAAATGCCCACCTTAAAAAGAAACCCTTCTTGTAGCTTTTCTACTTTAAATTAAGTAAAGATTTCTTGTCTCTAAACAACATAATTATAAGCAGAAAACTCCTATGCCAGAACAAGATTTATAACTGTAGGTCTCAGGAGAGTCAACATTTTACACCTGAAATGGGCAGCTTGGGTATCTTCTGCATGGTATTTCCTTCATGGCTACATAGCCTAGAGCTGTATTTCCAAAGCAGGTTTAATGGTCTTAAGGTAACATTTTGCTTCCAGTTATAAAATAAATAAGTCCTGGGATATAATGTAGAACATGGTTACTAGCACTAATACTAATACAGCATATATGAACTTTGCTAACAATGGCCAACTAATCCTCAAAGAAACAGGAAAGAAAATCTAATGTCTTTTCAACAAATGGTGTGGGGAAAACTGGACCATAACATGAAGAAGAATGAAACTGGATCACTTTCTTACACCATACACAAAAATAAATTCAAAAGGGATGAAAGACCTAAATGTGGGACAGGAAGCCATTGAAAGGAGGAGAACATGGGCAACAACCTCTTTGTAGAACTTCTTACTAGACCTGTTGCCAGAGGCAAGGGAAACAAAAGCAAAAATGAACTATTGAGAATTCATCAAGATAAAAATTTTCTGCACAACAAAGAAAACAATCAATAAAACTAAAAGGCAGCCTACAGAATGGGAGGACATATTTGAAAGTGACATATCTGATGAAGGGTTACTATCCAAACTATATAAAGAACTTATCAAACTCAACATCCAAAAACCAAATAACCCAGTTAAGAAATGGGAAGAAGGGGCACCTGGCTGGCAACTAAGCCACCTTAGTTGCCTTAGAAGGCAACTAAGCATCTATCTTCAGATCAGGTAGACCTGTGTCAGGCTCCCTGCTTGGGGAGTATTACTCAGCCATCAAACAGAATGAAATCTTGCCATTTGCAATCATGTGAATGGAGCTAGAGTATATTATGCTAAGTGAAGTAAGTCAGTCGGAGAAAGACAAATACCATATGATTTCATCATATGTAGAATTTAAGAAACAAAACAGATGAACATAGGGGGAAAATAAAGGGAGAGAGGGAGGGGGAACCATAAAAGAGACTCTTAACTATAGAGAACAAACTGAGGGTTACTAGAGGGGCGCTAAGTGGGGGGATGGGTTACATAGGGGATGGGTATTAAGGAGGGCAGGTGTGATGAACATTGGGTATTATATGAAAGTGATGAAACACTAAATTCTACTACTGAAACTATTATTACACTACATGTTAACTAACTAGAATTTGAATAAAAACTTGAAACATTAAAAAAAAAACTAGAAATAATAAAATAACATCCCATACAAAAATTATGTAGTCACACAGTAGTACCAAACATCAAAAAAATGTTTTAATGGCTACCAAGAGTCTAGAGTTGTTTCTGGTGATTAAGCATCTAAGAGTTGCCTTTCCTTTCCCGGTATGGGAGTGGGAGACCCCATTACAAATGGAAATTAATGTTCTGCTTTTAGGCAAATGGAAGGGGAGAACGGAGAGCTTTTTTGGCATTTGTTTCTCAATTGTCTTCAGCTCAAAATAATCTTACGGCAAAATGGCATGTTTGGGGGTGGCATATTCTGATCTACATTTTTTTTTCTAGATGAACTGCTGACAACCGCTGTGAATTGGAAAACATGGTCACCATATCCAGAAGTGATCTCCTCTATTTTTATTTCCACAATTGAACGCAACTCAGGACATCATTAGCTAGGTCTATTGCTATGAGTTCTTCATGATAATACATAGTTACCTCTCTAGCCTCATCTAGTACTCCTTGCCTTGCATTTTCCACTTTATTATAGTCCCCACTTTATTATAGTCCCCTACAACCATTTTCCTGTTTTGTGCCTCCACGATTTTGCTCCCATTGTTTCTTCTGCTTAGGACACTCTTGCCCTCATTTTTCACCTGACCAACTCTCATGCATCCTTTGGGACTAAATCAGATCTGATGCTTCAAAAAGTTTCAGTCATCTTCTCAACCCATCAGCTATGAAAAGTGACCCTTCTTTAGGAAAAACACTGAATGCATTGAAGTAACTTGTCTCCTTCCTAAACTGTAAGCTCCTTGAAACTACAGTAAAAGGAATCTGGGAGATAAGCAAACACATTATACCTTTAAACCCTACTTCTGGTCAAGCTCCTCTGCCCAAAAAACTGGGAAGTTAATCCTCAGATAACATTCACCATTGGCTGTAGTCATTGCCATGGAACATCTCCAAGTAGGTTATAATTATATCATCTAATCACTGTTTATGAGCAATGAGGTACATATCATGATTCACTCCCCGACACCCTGAAAGCTTTAGTCCTCACATTCTAAGGCTAGGCAGAGAATTCATTTTGGGCAGTGAGTGGACTGGATATTTAAAGTACCAAGGAGTAAAGCTGGCTTTACTGATAGGTGTGATCAGCCATTGTTTGCCTATCTGGGTGATTTGAATTGCAGTTAAGCCTTGGAAATGGAAAGACCATCCTTAGAGATAAATCCATGACAATTAACGTATTTCATCCATCCATGCTCAACTGATTTGGGAGGATTAGCTCACACTGCCTCAGTATTTACAAGTCTGGTTGGTACCAGAAAAGAAACATGTATTCCATTCTACTGGTCTTGCATGGTTTCAAATGCTATTTGGTGAGCCAGATCAATTGTTATGGAACCTGGACTGGATCCTGGCAGAAGAACCAAGCAGCACTCAGAGACTTTGGAGGATCGGAGGTTTTTTTTAACACCAGTGGGCTCAAAGGAGGTTGTTCCCCAAAGGTCTGAGCCCCAAGTACCAGCAGGGAGGGAAATTTATACCCTTCTACTTCTCCATACTTGGTACTTTTGGCACGTGTGGGAAACGGGGTAGGAAAAAACACAGAAGGGCTTTGAGACAGGGACTGGAATTCCCTTGCTGGGTTGGCTGGCCATCTTAGAGTACAGTTTTTCCCTATCATTCTTCCCTTGGATGTGCCTTTAAACACCTAGTTTAGAGGGCATCATTATCATCTACTACAATGGGCCCTATAAGGCTAGTATTTGGGCAGTGGCTCGCATGGTAACAGTGTTTCTATGAACTTAGCAATCCATCTTAAGGTTTCTAAGGCTGCCCAATAAGCAATAACAATAACAAGTTTCTGGGAGAAAGTCCAGTCAGAAGGGGCAGCAATGTAAAGTCCAACTCCTGAGGTGAGGGTCAGTGTCATGTCATCAATAGCCAGGGACCACAGTGAACAGATGTCCTCCACCAGTTGGTGGGGTCTCACTGAAGGTTGAGTGAGAGCATGTCCGTAGGATTTGGTTGGGCTTTCCACTGGTGTGATTCATCCAACTGGTGAGAGCCTTCTTTACTCTAGAGCAGTGGGCCCATTCAGTGACACCTAAGACCCTGAGGGCAGTAGGGGTGGTTAGGACAACAGTGTGGGGCCCTGTCCACCATGATTTGAGGGGGTCCCTTCTAACGCTTCTCAGGAGATGCACCTATGGGTTTTTTCCAGGACTTGGAGGTGTTGGGACACTTCTAACTAAGTTTCCAATCTGTTCAAGGTCTCCTCTAAGCCTATTTACTACAGGGGGTGACCTGTCATAGAGCTTTTGAGATGAATTATAGCTGCAGCAATCTCCTCCAACAGTCATGCTCTATAGAAGTGCAATGTTCAGGTCCAGGCATAAGGGTAACTGGATTTAAAGTCTGACAGGTTTTAGGTATTATTCCAGGCATATCTATCAGTGTAGCCTGGTATTTAATAAGTTGGCCTCCGTCATCCGTTGGTGGCCTTTGGTTTCTAAGACACTCTTGACTGGATGTGAAGTCATTACAGTGAGGGCTGTCCCATAACGAGCTTTGAGGCTCTTTTTACCAGGAGCACTGTTGTATGCTTAGAAAGCCTTTGTTTACAATTGTACCTCAATAGAAGTGGCTTCTAGGATAAGTATAACTGAAAAATACCATTAAGCTCTTTCTCTGAAGTAAAGAGTTAACATTCTAATTACAAAAGATCACTGGCAAGTGGGAGAAAACTTGTCTCAGGAGATAAGGCTAACTCAAAGTGCATTACTGAACCAATCATAAAGAAAGTGGTATTATCCATTATCTCTACAAGTCCATAGTTAACCCTATAGAGTAGGGTATGCTCTGGATTTTAGGGAATGATTTTACTATCCCAGCCACACAGAACTGGTCAAGGTGATAAGTTACACAATTGTTGGGGAATCAGTCCCATTTTCCAGTTGTTCAAACATGTGCCATGGGGTCCTGTTATTATTATATCCACAGAATAATTAGCAAGAAGATTGTCTATATATATATGAGTTACTGTGGTAATTTCCCTGAAGTTTACTTCAAGTTGTCTAGCTTAGGTAAACAACAAACATTTAAAGACAATCAAATCTAGAATTTAACATCCACAAAGGTGGGTATTATTTAAACAATTTTTCTCTCTTAAATAACCCTCATTTCCAGAGATAGGCAAATCAGGACTAATTTACTTGAGAAACAAGTCTAGTTCTAACCAAATTGGCCTAATTATTTACATAAGCTCAGCAAGAACAGTGAGCGATCATATAGATCTTTTAGAATCTGCTTTGCTGGAACTTTATAAGGAATCTCTAGGTTGAACTTTTGGTAGCCTCTCCAGGCCAGAAGCCAAGCCATGTCTTAAACCATGTACTTGCCATCAGATATGCCTGCAATACCTCTAAGATTTGGGCAGATTCCTCTTCATGAGGTTCCCAAAATATCCTAAGGTTCCTGTACCTGCCAGGAAGTGAAATCCTTTACTCACCTGGTGAGGTTCCTGAGACCTCTGTAAGCAAGGTATCAGGCCAACAGTTCCAAGGGGCTTTATGTCTCCAAATTTCATAAAGTCACCCTTATCTCCTTAAAGTTGTCTGGTCATATCTGAGTCTATGCATGTCTTGCTCAAATATGACATTCCAGTCAAAGCCTTGGTAAAATAACCAATGTTTCCAATGGTGTCTTGTTATAAGGAGAACAGATTTTTACTGAAATTATGCAAATGACTAAGATTGCCATGGAAGGTATACTTACTGAGACCTTTTGAGTTTCAGAGGGTTCAGATAGAGAGAAAAGTTGAATGCTTTAATTTGCTTACAAACAATTATTTTATCATGTTTCTGTAGGTCATAGAAATCTTACATTTCCCTAATCAGGAAGAGTGAACATTAAGGAACCAGCAATGCTTTTCAAACAAGGATCACAAAACTATAATTATCTTTTTAGCTCATTTAGTCCCATGTTACTGATTCTTGTTCAGCCTGAATGCAGCTTCTTAGTTCTAGAAGTTCTTACTCATTTCAGTTTTAGGATTTTTAATATACTGAATACCTGTATCTGTCCTAAAAGTCCTTTATATGAATCTCTTTGAAGATAGAACTCACTTTGCAGGAGAATTAGAACAATTACAAATGGCAAACTCAGATTAGACATGGTTAATGATCTGATAGGAGAGTTCACTATGAGATGACTGACGAGGAAACTCAGTTATTCTAGATATGTAACACTTCAATAGCCAGAACCAGAACATTACATACCGAACAAGCAAACCTGATTAGTCAACAAGACTTTGTTCATTCTTGGGGAAGTTTGTTAAAACCTTAGAAAGTGTTAAAGCTCATGCCGACATAGCATTAGGGATGTTAAAGACCTGACAAACTCAAGACATAGAAACTGGTTTTTCTAAGCAGGCAGAGAGAAAACAACTATTTGTGTTTTCTTATCAAGAGTAGACCAACACTTGAGAATACTTTGTCTTTTTGAACAGAGAGAAAACCAACTTTCTATACTAGTGTCTTTTTAGAATTTGTTTCAATCTTAGTCTGTCCTGACCATACCTATAATTCATTTCCAAAGATTTCCCCTCACAAACCTTCTTTCCTTTATATTCGGGTTTCAGGTTTCGTCCCAAGCCATTTCTTTCCAAACAACCATCTCATTTAGGATAAGATTACCTTCTTTTACCTTCAACAAAATGTATTCCCATTCCTTATCTTTCTTACATATCTCCTACTTTTCCACATGCAGAGTTGATCCCCTTATTTCCATCAGTCTTAGTTACACTTAGCAGAATTTTGCACTCTTTAGAAACCTTGATCTCTAGTGAAGGCTAGGGAGTAACAAATTGTAAACTGTGACACCAGAATCCTTAAATGGCAAATCTGAATCAGTTAAGCACAAATCATGTTTACCAACAGATTTAAATAGCCTTAATTCTTTGCAGTAAGTCACAAGCACAAACCTTTGTCCAGTAATCAATGCTTTAGCACTTTATCCCATTTGGAAAAGACCTAGATGTCCAACAAATTTAATTCCATTTGTCATCTAACCAAAACTTTAAAGTTTCAGGGTTACCAAAGACTTTGAAAGCTATTTTAACAATTACCCATGAAAACTTTTTTTTTTAAAGATTTTATTTATTTATTTGACAGACAGAGATCACAAGTAGGCAGAGACACAGGCAGAGAGGAGGAAGCAGGCCCCCTGCCGAGCAGAGAGCCCGATGTGGGGCTGGATCCCAGGACCCTGAGATCATGACCTGAGCCAAAGGCAGAGGATTAACCCACTGAGCCACCCAGGCGCCCCTACCCATGGAAACTTTAATGGTTACTAACAACACAACAGAGATAACACGAGGTTATTTGACCTTCAGTAAACCTTGATAGGATAAAAGTTTCATGTTTACCACTGATAACTTAAAACACATCTGTCTGAACTAAACCAATAAACTTAGTTTAAACGCTGAATTATGTTCCCTCAGGATCTTCCCCATAATCAATTTTCACTGGAGACACGTGGGGAAATCTGGAGTGGGTGGTGTTAGGTCCTGGGGGTGCTCTGCTTGCTCCTTGACAGTGAAGGGAGGAGCCATGGTGCCTGAGGCACTGAGGATGGTCTAGAAGCCAGTAATGCAGGCTGCACCCAAGGTGGTACAGAAACAGGAAAAGGGGGATGAAGAGGCAGAAGAGACAAAGTGCTGCCTGAGGGCAGAGAAAGGGTTCCCAGTTCAGGAGATCACCAGCTCCACGGGAGCAGATGCCATGTTTTCCCACCAACAAGCGGGGAGCATAGACAATCCATATTGGGCCAGAGAAGACAGAGAATTTCCCCCAAACAAAGGATTTTTGGCAGCTGCTGGGGAATATTCCTTAAAGTTTCCATTCTGAAGGACACCTGAGATCTTGACCAGAGTGGAAGGCAGACGCTTAACCCACTGAGCCACCCAGGCGTCTCCCCCACTTTCTCTTAAAGGTAAATGTGAGAGCTCCTGTTATTTTACATCCTGTTTCTGTCTGGATCAAGTTTCCTGTGGCTGTCAGAGCTGCTAAATCGGATGTCTCCCTACACATGCCACTTACAAGAAGCAGGAACACTGTCTTCCTACAGCTCAGCTTTAAGCCCTGGGTCAGAGGACTGTGGTCCCACACTTTCTAATGGGTTCATCCTTGTCCAGAGCTCATCTGCCTTGCTGCCCCTGATGCCCCCCAGGCAGAGCCTCCCTGATAGGCTTTGCTTCCTTACAGCCTTTGGGCTCTTTCACTTGGGTTACAAATGTCCTACTTTGTTCCTTCCTATTAACACAGAATAGACCAATGGGGGCAGAGTTTGGGCTATCTGAAGCCAAGAATCAATATGTAGGAATTGGTCAGGGTGTCTGGGAGTCCCAACCATAATTTTGTAAATGACCTAGACAGTGAGTATGTCTTAGGGCCCCTCAGAGGGCCAGTTGACCCCAAAGGTGGCCCGTTCTAACTCACATAATGTGCCTAATTTTCCAGATGTTTTCATCCCATGGTCTCCTGAGAATCGCCTCTTAAAATTTTGAGCATACAGTCTAAGACTGTGGGTTTTGAAGAGCTTCTACCCATGATGAGCAGGGGGCTCTCTTGGCCACCCTGTGTGTTCTCTCCCTGTGTCATTGGCATGAAGACAAAGGAAGGGTGGGTGTCCCTCCAAAGGAGATACGAGTCAGACACCTGCCTGTCCACCATCCCAGAAAACACCTGGGTGTCTCTTAGCCTTAGCGAGTCTGTATAAACCCCAGACTGACCCCAAAGGGGCTCACTGTAGACCCTATGAGATCACCACAGAAGCATGCTAAGGCCACTTGGACGCCATAGGTTTCTGGGGACCCTATGGTGGCCCACCCATGAAGCCACAGAATCAGTCCACCTGAAGCCAGGTCAAACTGCACAATTACTCGTGCATTCACACCAAAGTTACTATAGTTCCTCCCCCACAGGAGGCCCTGACCTGTGGAATTCCTTTCAGAAATTCCTTCCTGTCCCCCCTTATGGGGGGTTCCTGACCTGAAGGACTCCCCCCCACCACCCTGAGAGGCCCTACCTGTGAGACCCCCTAAGAGGTCTCTGGGAGGTGATCAGTTTCCCTTTCCACCCTCACAGGTGGGCCTGACTGGGTCCTGGGGCCCCAGGCCTTACTGAAATCTGACATCGGGACCAGGTCCTTACCTGCCACATCTCCTTTGAGTCCAGGTGGGAACAGCAGGGTGAGCTGGCCTGAGGTGACCGGGCGGGAGACTGCCGAAAATTAGGCAGGGTGTGCTTTCTCCCTACGATCCTGTGTTCTGCCACTGCCCTGCCATTGCCCCAAATGGGTGGCAACAATGGGCCAACACGGTTGGGTTTCCCAGTCAGGGAACCAAATGTTACAGAACCTGGACTGGATCCTGGCAGAAGAACCAAGCGGCACTCAGAGACTTTGGAGGATCAGAGGTTCATTTAACACCAGTGGGCTCAGAGAAGGTTGTTCTTCAAAGGTCTGAGCCCCAAGCACCAGCAGGGAGGGAAATTTATACCCTTCTACTTCCACATACTTGGTACTTTTGGCGCGTGTGGGAAACGGGGTAGGAACGAACCCGGAGGGGCTTTGAGACAAGAACTGGAATTCTCTTGCTGGTTTGGTTGGCCATCTTAGAGTACAGTTTTTCCCTATCACAATGATTGTTCCTAGGTTATTCTTACACAGAATGATGCTTACTGACATGGATCTGTCATTCAGAGAAGTCTCTCTCATAGTCAGGTCTAATGAAATAGGAAAAGTTTAGTGCTCATAACCAAAACTTGTTTCTCATGGTTAAATTGGATAAATTATATAAAAATATTCAGGAATTTAAAAAATATTTTATTTATTTATTTATTTATTTTGAGAGAGAGAAAACTCACACATGAGTTGGGAGAGGAGCAGAGGGAGAAGGACAAACAGACCCTATGCTGAGCAGAGCCCAATGTGGGGCTCAATAACCCTGAGTTCATGACCTGTGCTGAAATCAAGAGTCAGACAACTTACTGAGCCACCCAGGTACCCCAAAAATATTTAGAAAATTTCAAAGCACTATATAATTACAATAATTAAATTGTTTCTAATTTCCTTTCTTTTTAGATTCATGGTATGGGAGAAAAATTATCTGTCTCATTCTTTCTTTCTTTTTTTTTTTTTAAGATTTTATTCATTTGTTTGTCAGAAAGAGAGAGGACAAGTAGAGAGAACAGCAGGCAGAGGGAGAAGCAGTCTCATCACTGAGCAAGCAGTCCAATGGTGGACTCAATCCAGGACCCTGGAATCATGACCTGAGCTGAAGACAGATGTTTAACTGACTGAGTGAACCAGGAATCCCGATCCTCTTCTTTAACACATTAGTGATTAGCACAGAACAGGCATTCAGAAAATGCTTATGGAGTGAATGAATTGATGAAAGAGCAAGAAAGATGCAAAGAGAAAGAAAGATTGTATTAATGACCAGAGCAACACCAAGAGAGCAGTCACCCTAGCTCATAATAACCTCATCTTTACATAATGGGGTTGAACTAGATGATCTTGAAAGTTTGCTTCAAGAGTTTTATAACAGTCTCTTCAACAAATGGTGTTGGGAGAAGTGGAAAGCTATGTGAAAAAAAAAAAAGAAAAAGAAAAGAAAAGAAAGGAAAAAAAAAAACTGGACCACTTTCTTATACCATATACAAATATAGACTCAAATGATTAAAGACCTAAATCTGAGACCTAAAACTATAAGAATCCCAGAAGAGAGCACAAGCAGTAATTTCTCTGACATCAGACTCAGTCAATTTTTTCTAGATCTGTCTCCTGAAGTAAGGGAAACAAAAGCAAAAATCAACTATTGGAACTTCATCAAAACAAAAAATAAAAAAAAGCTTCTGCACAGTGAAGGAAACAATCAACAAAACTAAAGAATAACTAACCTAGGAGAAGATATTTTCAAATGACATATCTGATAAAGGGTTAGTATCCAAAATACTTAAAGAACTGACACAACTCACCATCCAAAAAAACAAATAATGCAATTTAAAAAATCAGTAGAAGACATAAATAGACATTTTTCCAAAGAAGATACCCAGATGGCCAAGAGACACATGAAAAGATACTCAAAATCACTCATCATCAGGGAAATACAAATCAAAACCACAATGAGATATCAAAATGAGCTATTCAAACCTGTCAGAATAGCTAAGGTAAAAAACGTAAGACACAACAAGTGTTGCAGAAGATGTGGGCAGACAGGAACCCTCATGCACTGTTCATGGGAATGCAAACTGGTACAACCACTGTGAAGAACAGTATGGAGATTCCTAAAAAAAAGAAAAAAAAAAAAAGAACTATCCTATGATCCAGTAATTGCACTAATGGGTATTTACCCAAGAAATACAAAAACACTAATTAAAAGGATACATGCACCCCTAGGTTTATTGCAGCATTATTTACAACAGACTAATTGTGGAAGCAGTCCAAGTATCCAATGAAAGATGAATGGACAAGGAAGATGTGATATGTATATGTGTATATACATATATAATAGAATATTCAACAATAAAGAAGGATGAAATCTGGCCATTATGCAACAACATGGGGCTAAAGAATACACTGCAGAATGAAATACGCCTGTCAGAGAAATACAAATACCATATGATCTCACTCATATGTGGAATTTAAGAAACAAACAAAGGAAAAAAAAAAAAAGGAGAGAGAGAAAAACCAAGAAACAGACTTTAAACTGTAGAGAACAAACTGATGGTTACCAGAAGGGAGGTGGGGGGAGGGTTGGGTGATATAGGTGATGGGGATTAAGAGTGCATGTATGATGGGGTGCCTGGGTGGCTCAGTTGGTTAAGCGGCTGCCTTCAGCTCAGGTCATGATTCTTGGGTCCTGGGATCGACCCCGCCTCAGGCTCCAGGAAGCCTGCTTCTCTCTCTCCCTCTGCCTGCTGCTCTGCTTACTTGCGCTCTCTATCTCTCTGTCAAATAAATAAATAAAATCTTTAAAAAAAAAAAAAAAAGAGTGCACGTATGATGAGCACTGATAGATAGTATTGTTGGATTACTATATTGCACACTTAAAAATGAATATAACACTGTATACTAACTATATTGGAATTTTTAAATATGTATTTAAAAAATCTTTTTTGTCAAATATCTAGTTACCTTGGAGTAGCCCTATAAGGTTGAAGAGTCCAACAACCCCAAGATTAACCTCAAATGTCAGAGGACCATAGGTCTTCTGCAAGGTCCCCTAATTTACCAGGATTATCAACCATGACACCCACCTTCACTACACATTACAGACCTGTGTACTAGACAAGGTATGTGTATTTGAAGAATCTCAAAACACAGTGCTGGCCTTCGATGCCTTTCTGATCTTGTGCAGAATTCTTTATTTTAGTTAAACCCCAGCTCTGTAGAAGGGCAGCAAGCCACACATGACAAAGGTAAAGGATCCTTTCAGCTGTGGTCCTGCAAAGAGAAAGTGTACCACTGCTGTTGAGAACGAGTTGGAAAGAGATAGAGAGAAACTGTCAATCAAGCCGGAGAGCTGATATTCTGCAATTAACAAAAGACTAAAATACCCCAAAGACTCTTTTGCTTAGGACATCCCAAATGTCTAGGCCACTGTCAGTCGCTATACCACTGACTGTATTTTTTGCACTTAAATGAAATATCTGTAAACACTAGAAAATACTACAGGAGGCTTGTGCTATATTAGCCTAATTCATTCTAAAACAGAAAGGGATTAATCCTTACTAATCTTTCAGATGGAAAACATTGGTCTCCTCACATTTGTAATATCAACATTTAATGCCTGACTTTTTTTTTCTCTTGTGGGGAAAATTCTTCTTACTGATTAGGCATACTATTGATGAAGACAGATAACATAATTGGGAGGAGGTTAAGGAAAAGTGAGCAGAGAAAGAAAAATGTGTCAAATATTAAAGAACAGTATACCACTTGTTTTTTTTTTTTTTTTATAAAGGAGTCTAGCTTTGGTAATTGTACAGCTATGTGACAATAGTGTGCTTGAATAACACTCAAATCTCATTAGTCTGGAATTCAGCAAGTAGGAGAAATAAAATCAATTTTCAGCACTGGTGTGAATAATGCAGTATGTCATTTTATCTGCACACTAGAACAAAGACCCTGATAGGCCTTTCCTTCCTCAGCCAGGACAGCTTTGAATAAGACAAGGTGATAGTGAGAATTATATTATTCTGTTGTTTACTCTCCCTTCTATAGGCAAACCATGATCATTATTCATCGATCTTTCTTTTTCTGGTCATAGCACCCAATGCTATACTTGAAAGAGCAGACAGTCCTAAATATTTGTCATGAAGACAATCAAAACCTTTTCCTCTTGGTTGTGAAATGTTTTTTGGCTTGGAAGGTATTATTAAGCTCATCAAATATATACAACTGAGATGGTTTATAACTCAAAAGATACACAACTTTCTCTAAAGCCAATGAAAATGGGAGTAAAATAAATATTTTCAGGGTGAGGGACCAGGAGAAAAAGGGAAAATGAGAAATAGAAGGAGAAAAAGAAAGCATATAGTGTCTCAGGCAAGAGTTAAGGTTATCAAGATGTAAACACTTTTTAATCCATTTTTCTAATTAACTTTACTCATGTAAATGGTTGTCATGATTTTCCAAATTCAACGGGAGACAAGTAAAGGAAAAATCAGAAGGCACTCAAATAATGTACTATAGTAGCCTGATAGGCACTTTCAATCCACTTACTCTTTGGGGGGAAGTCTTTTTCTGAAGCCAGAACATATAATAGGGCACCAGACAATAGAGGGAAGACTGTGGAGATTTAAATACTATTTCTAATGACCTGACAGATCTTTAGCGTTTATTGATCCCTGTGTTCACCAGTGCCATTGAACTTTCTCTTCAGATAGGATGGAATCCAACTCCTGAGCAGGCCTGACAAGGCCCTTGATAACCTAGCATTACCAATCTTTCCATCTTCATCTCTGCCCCCAGCCCACGTCTCACCCAGGGTAGACCGCACTCCCTAAACACACCACCCTCTTGCTTTCAGGTGGGCTGTTTCCACTGACTGGACTCCTCTGTTTCCCTCCCCCGCATCTCCATGACCACATGACAGCCACCCTCACTCAAGTTCCTTTCAAACCCTGGATTGCCTTGGGGATGCTTTCTCCAAGCTTCTAGGCTCTTGTTCCAAAATGCAGATTTATTATTATTCAGCCAAGGTCCAGGATCAGGAGATGATTGCCACTGAAAAGATCATTTATTATTCACATTTCCCCAGAGAAGGAGGCAGGCAGTGCCCCACAGGGCCACCTGGGGAGGCACCACTGTCAGTCAGGAGACAGAAGGAGTAAGGAAAACATGTGGGCAGAAGCCTCATCTTTTGGTTTCTGCAGGAAAGGCAAGCCGAGATGAGGCAAGCCAGCTTAGGATTGGTTAGTTTGAATAATTTCAACAGGTGCTGGATGTGCAGGGGTTGTCTTTGGTTGTCTGGAGTCTGGCCCTGGAGTGATCAGGGCAGAGGAAAACTAGCCCTTGAGGGAGATTGCCCAACAGAAGAGTTGGTGGGGTGGGTGGGTTCTGGATCAGTTAGTTTGCTTGTGAAAGATATGTTCCTCAGTGGGCAATTTGTTTACCGTCTCTGGGAATTGGCTAGCTCTGGGAAGTGCAGTCTTCCTGGGGTCAGCAAAGCCTCAAGATGTCAAAGCATCGGAACTATGGAAAATAAAGTCTTGGTTAATAGGCCCCTTCCGATTATACTTTGTGTAATACCTTTATAACATTTTGTACTCAAATTGTTTGTCTGTTTCTCAAGAACAGAGGTCTCACCTTTGGAACTTGGATACACAAAGATCTAAAATTAAGCAAAAAAAAAGAGAGCGAGAGAGAAGGTGGCAGATCATTTTTGACAGAGAACCAGAGATAAGTATTTTAAATAATCTCCTAATATTGAATTTCCCACAGTTTTCAAGATCATGAGTTGAAATTGATGACTGTGCCCTGGGAGTATTGGTATATAAATCTATTGTCAGCCACTGGAGATCCAGTACAGGTCTGAGCAGCTCAGCCAGGTCCCAAACCCAAATAAGCTCTCCTTAAGATTTCAGGGCCTTTGGGCTTACAGACTGGGTCTTCCATCATCTGTATGAGCTGAGCAGCACCTTATATTTATTCTATTTCTTCAATATAGATTAAATCAATCATTACAGCAAATAGTATTTGTCGCAGCCAGTGCGACAAATCAACCAGGAAATGTGAGGGTAAGAGGATGGTGAAAAGAAATTAAGAAAAAAAGAGATGGAGGCAGGAGGGACACTGAGGAGGATGTCCAACAGTGCCGATTTTATTCCACATCTTACAAGCATTTATAAGGCAGACCACAATAGGAGTAATACATCAGTATCTAGTCAGATGACCGCAAGTTCCTATAACAAGTTTACATTAACTACAAGCAAACCTCGTGATGCCAGGTAGTCTCCGCTAATGCCATTAGCAAGACAATCAACCAGGGAGTGGGTTATGGGAAGTACAGGAACAACAAGGACCAACTAAGAATTCATGACCCCGACCACATTATTCCCTTCTGTAGGGAGAGCGTGTGGGAAGTCATGTAGGCGAGCGCACGACACATAGCACAGACCCTTTCTCAGTGTTACTCAACTTTCCCGTCCTTAACCCCTTGTCAAGGTGTCCGGACTTTAAAGGAGACACAAGTCAGGGCCTGGTTTGATCCACGACTCCAACCGTGCGGTGGCCTCCAACAAATATTCTTCCCATCCCTTGTTCACTCAATCTTGCAAATGAGCATTCATTACTCCACAATGGGTTTTTACAAGAATAATAAACCAGGAGACAGGATGAGATGGAGACTCCTGTTTTTCTGTGAAGATATTTCCCCTTTAAGAAACAAAATGGAAAAATATGCAAAATAATTGAAGAGTACATCTCTCTTAATGTCCTTGATTGTAGCCCATTCAGTAAGAACCCCAGAGAGCAGTGTGTGCCTCTGATGAGGCCCTGATTGGAAGAGAGCAAGATACAATAAATGAGGTCTGAGGACTTGGGGAAACAGCAGGTTCCTGATACACGATGTTAACCAAAAGCAAGGGAGGATGGGGCAAAATGGATCAAGAAAATCAGCGAGGGGAGAGAAAACAGAACCAGGACCTGTAGATGGAGAAAAAGAAACACAAGTACTAATGATTGAGGTCATTCATTCAAGACCAGCTTCCACTCCCTGTGATTTGCAACCAGAAAACACAATCAACACTAAGTGAGATTCTTTACTGCCACTGAACAAAATCTATAATAAGAACAGTCAACCCGTCCTTTCCGTTTGTTACAACATCCTCCTCTTTAGGTCCAATGGAACTACCTGGGATTGTTGTGAGTCAGTGTATGAGAAAGCATCTAAGATACTGAAGAACAAATAGGGCTATTCAGGAAATGTTAGTGCTCCATTTCTGCCTGCACATGCAATTTGAGAAGGACTCCAAAATCGTCAAGTACGTGGTCAATGGATTAAGTGATACATTTATCCCACCAAAACTATATTTCATGGCTGGTGAGGAATGCAAGATTTCAGAGTAAGAAGGTCACAGACGGATTCCATGTGTGGTCCTTTCCGACTACAACTCTGGCGCTACCTGGCATTGTCCTTGGCTCTTCCTCACCAATAGATGACAGCCTCTGCCTTTCTCTTTGTGGCCAAAGGTGAACTGGTACATATTCATCTACCTGGCAAATGTGATGTTTCCTTTGTGTCTTAGCCAACCCAAATGTGCCATTATTGGAAGACATTAGCCAAAGATTTGCAGTGTCCTGGCTCCTATCTCCTCACTCCTGTCTTACTATGTGGGTCACGGGAGGAGAACCTCATTTCCCTTATTTTCTACCTTTAATTTGCTTTGAGTCCCCACCCCCCGCCGGCCACCATGCAGAGGAGCAATCACACAACTGAGATTTAGATAACTCTATTGAATGCTCTTTAATTTATCTCTCCAACATAATTTTACTATTCATACTCATGTTTCTTATACACAATGGAGGGTATCAAATCTGTTTTTACCTCCTGGAAATATGCCAAATTGTATAGAAACAAACAGTTGTCCTAAAAGTAAAGAAGTCATCATAGAGCCACTATGTCTTAAATGCCTTAAATGAGGATTCCTGACTCAGGAGATAAGTGAGTGAAGTTGTAAATTTAAAAAATAAAAAAATAAAAAATGAGGTTATAATCTCGCCCTTGTTCTGTTTGCTAAGCCATGCCCAGAAGAGGTGCATTTTCCTAATTTATGCAAAGGCATTATATCAGACAGAGTGACTCTTCTCATGGCAACATTAATCTAAAAGAAGAATTGAGTAAACATATGAAGCTTGGTGTTATGTAACCAAAGAGATATTAGCAATTAATATTTGCATTTTCTTCCCCATTATCCTTATAGAAATTCATTTCCCATCCAATTTATTTATGCTTAATTTAAAAATAATAATCTAACCTAATAAAGTTTTCTGAATTTAAAAGCTAAAATGGTATAAATAGAAAAATTCATCAAATCAAACAATTTCATTTCTGAAGTACAAATGCTTAAAGGTAGAAAGGCACCACCAAATTCTTTTCCCTAAAGGACAAAATTAATTGTGAAAAAAGAGTAGAGACCTGAAATGAATTCAAGCCCCACTGTAAATAACAGAATACAAAATACAGGGTAATATAATACAAAATTCCTCTCCCACCTGACTGACTTATGGAAAATCTGAAAACATACTTTTTTTTTTTTTAAGATCTGTTTATTTATTTTAGAGAGAGAAGGTGCAGCGGGGAGGTGCAGAGAGAGGGAACACATTTTTATTTTAAGATTTTATTTATTTGACAGAGAGAAAGAGAGTGCAAAAGCAGGGGGAGTTCAAGAAGAGGAAGAAGCAGGCTTCCCGCTACTTGTGCCTGATGTGGACTGGATCTCAGGACCCTAGGATCATGATCTGAGCAGAAGGCTGATGCTTAACCCACTGAGTCACCCAGGCACCTGAGAGAGGGATACTCTTAAGCAGACTCCACACTGAGTGTAGAGTGTGACAGGGGTCTCGATCTCATGTCCCTGAAATCACAACCTGAGCCAAACTCAAGAGTTAGATGCTTAACCAACTGTGCCACCCAGGCACCCTGAAAACACAGAACAGATTTTCAATAGAACAGAAAATATTTTTGGTCACAGAATACTTTCCAACATTAAACTCCAGAATGGCCCACCTAAATATAGTAAATACAAAGTACAAAACAATTTGCTTGATAGTAGGAAGCGATGATTAAAGAAACCAGCCCCAGGGGTACCTGGGTGGCTCAGTGGTTTAAGCCTCTGCCTGAGGCTCAGGTCATGATCCCAGAGTCCTGGGATCGAGCCCTGTATCAGGCTCTCTGCTCAGCGGTGAGCCTGCTTCCCTCACTCTCTCTGCCTGCCTCTCTGCCTACTTGTGATCTCTTTCTCTCTGTCAAATAAATAAATAAATAAACTTTAAAAAGTTTCTTAAAAATAAAAATAAAAATAAAGAAACCAGCTCCATCCTCCAGGGATTAAAATCTTAACTAGAAACAGACTTAAAACTCAAACATGACTGTCACAGAGCTGTACATGTGTTGCAATGGGAATGGGTAGGAAGGAGAAAGGATGACCCTGAAAGGTCAGGAAAAGCTTTGGTAACATTTGAGCTGGGATACGAAGATGAGGGAATCTAAAGAAGGATGAACTTTTCAAGCTCAATGGCCCACAGTCACAGCACAATCAGGAAAGGATAGTGTCTGTGTGGTACGCTGGAGTAAACTGAGGTTGCTGACTCCTGCTGGAGTGAGGGATCTGGATAGGACTGGCTGCCCCCAGGGGTGAAAAGATCTGTAACCCAGGACACCTGTAAGCCATCTTGGCCACACCAGGATGTCATGGAACACTTATTGACAAGTTGTGTAGAGTCTTGAGAGTAAATTTGAAGGCTTTAAAAACAAATAAATGCCATTTAAATAAGAATTTCTGGGCAAGTAGCCTAAACATAGTTGTGTTTTAGGAGCTCTCAAATAAGTCTAATATGAGATAAGTTAAAAACTACTGGTTAAAACTTCCCTTTTCTCCCCAAAGCAAAACTGGCTGAGTCACATAGCAAATATCATCATCATCATCATCATCATCATCATCATCACCAATCAGTAAATGCTTAAATATTAGAGTGTATCTATTTCTTTTTTTTTTTTTTTAAGATTTTATTTATCTACTTGACAGAAGAGAGAGCACAAATAGGAGGGGAAGGCAGAGAGAGAAGCAGACTCCCCCTGAGCAGGAAGCCCAATGTGGGACTTTATCCCAGGACCCTGGGATCATGACTTCAGCTGAAGGCAGATGCCCAACGAACTGAGCCACCCAGGTGCCCCAGACAGTATCCATTTGTAACCGTAAAGGAGTAACAAGCTCCAGAATTACCCTTCTGTTGTAAACAACTAGAAAACTGGATAAAACACAGAAACAACTATTTTTAGGCACAAGGGAGTAGAGGACCATGATTCTTAAGAATGGGGTAAAAAAAGTAAGGTGTTTCTTACTATTACCCAGGATTTTTGACAATCTCTAGACTGTAGAACAGAAAGGGGGATACAAGCTGAGCTTGAGAATCTTGCTCAGTTTAGGAGCAAGGAATAGGAAATTGGGGAGGACAAAGCAGCTAGAATTTGTAGGGCAGAGTCCCCAACAGGAGGAAGCTAAGCAGAAAAACAATCCCAAAAATCTATGGACTCTAAAAAACAGTCTGAGGGTTTTGAAGGGGCGGGGAGTGGGAGGTTGGGGGAGCCAGGTGGTGGGTATTAAGGAGGGCACGTATTGCATGGAGCACTGGGTGTGGTACAAAAATAATGAATTCTGTTATGCTGAAAAGAAAAAAAAAATCTGCACAGGATTCCCCTTGAGTCTTTTACCAAATATAAATCTGCATGTGAGATTGAAACCCCTGAAAATAGGCAGAATAACTACTAAAAAAAGAATAATTGTCCACTCTTTTACTTGTTCAACACTGTACTAAAGGTTCTAAACAGTGCAGTTAGACAAGAAAAAGACATAAAAAGCCTGCAGATTGGAAAGAAAGAAGTAAAATTCCTTATGTACACATGACACATAAAACCCCCCTAAGGAATTTACCAAAAAGCCCTTAAAACTTAAAAGCAAGCTTGGAAAGTTCTTTAAATACAGAATCAATATACAAAAATTGCATTTATATATACTAGAAGCACACAATTGGAAATGAAAAAATTTAAATTCCATTTATAATTGCATCCCAAATATGAAACACTTAGAAGTAAATTCAACAAAATATGTGCAAACTGTACTCACAAAACTACAAAAGATTCCTGAGAGAACATTACAAAGGCCTAAGTAAATGGAAACATAGACCGTATTTATGAATTAGAAGATTCAATGCTATTAAGACTCTCATTCTCTCTAAAGTGAGTCATAGATTCAACAAAATCCAATCAAATTCCCAACAGGTTTTTTGTTTGTTTGTTTTTATAAATCGGATCTAAAATTACTTAGAAAAGAAAAGGACCAATAACCTTTAAATAACCAAACAATTCAAAGTTGGATGACACGCTTTCTTATTTTAAGACTTCCTATAAAGCCATAGTAAGCAAAAGAATTTCATACAAGCATTGAAGGACAGATCTACACATCAGTTCAACAGAGGAGAGAATTCTCACTCACCCCCTACACAGGTGGCCAGTTGGTTTTCAATAAAAATTAATATGCCAATTTAATTCAATGGGGAAAGGAAAGTCTTTTGAGCAAGTGTTGTTCGGGGGCAAAAATGAACCTTGACCCTTACTTAAATCAATACAGAAAGTTAACTCAAAATGTACTGCAGACCTAACTGTAATATTTAAAATTCTAGGAAAACAAAACAAAACAACAACAACAACAACAAAACAAACAAACAAAAAAAAACAGAAGAATATCTTCATGATCTTGGGTAGGCCAAGATTTCTTCAATAAAACACAAAAGGCATGAACCATAAAAGAAAAAATTGATAACATCATCAAAATTTAAACTTAAACTCTTTGAAAGACATTTTTAAGAAAATTAAATTCTCTTCCATGGATTGAGAGAAAATAGTTGCAATATGAGTATCTGATAAAGAACTTAGATTAAAATTTTATATTAATTAGAACTCAGTAAGAAAGCAATACAATTTTTTTTTTTTAGAAAAGGCAAAAAAAATTGAACACTTTACAAATGAAGCTGTATGAATGGCCAATACATGCATGATAAGACGGTCAATATCATTAGTCATCAGGTGTATTCATCATGTCTTTTTATTCTATATGTTTGATGTCTTAATATTTTGGATCCTTGCTGACCCTAGTGGCAGTGATCTCTTGATCTGTTGGCCTTGTCATACCTAAATAACAATAAAACCTACATTTTAAAACACAGGGAAATTCAAATTAGCTGCTCAGTGAAATTCCACTATATACCCACTGACATGATACAATTTTTAAAAGATAACAAGACCAAGTGTTGGTGAGGATGTGAAACATCTGGAATCCTCCTCATCCATTGCTGGTGGGAGTGTGAAATGGTGTAATCATTTCAGAAGGCTGTTCAAAAGTTTGTTACAAAGTTAAATGTACATTTACCAAAAGACCCAGCAGTTCTATTCCTAAGTTTTTACTCAAGAGAAATTAAAATATATTTCCATGCAAAGCCTTATACACAAATTTATTCATAATAGCTAGAAACTAGAAATTGAATGTCCATTTTCCACAGATGAATGGATAAACAAATTATGGCACATCTATGGTGATATGGAAGGATATGGAGTGAAAGTGAGATAGCATTCAGCAACTGAAGAATGCAACAGCATAGATGAATTATGCTAAGCAACAGAGTAGGATGCACGGATTGCATGGAGCACTGGGTATGGTGCATAAAGAATGAATTTTGGAACACTGAAAAAATGAAAGTAAATTAAATTTTTTAAAAAAGAGTAGGATGCAGAAGTATACATACCAGGGATGCCTGGGTGGCTCGGTTGAGCATCTGACTCCTGATTTCAGCTTAGCTCATGATATCGGGGTTGTGAGATCGAGCTCTCCTCCGGCTCAGCATGGAGTCTGCTTGTCCCTCTCACTACTCCATACACCCTGCCTCGCTTGTGTGCACTCTCTCTTTCTCTCTCTAAAATAAATAAATAAAATCTTTTTTAAAAAGTATATATAATGTTAAGAGTCCACTTCTATGAAATTCTAGAAAAAGCTAATTTAATCTACATTGACAGAATGTCAGATGTTACCTGGTGCTAAGGGTGGGGAAAATTGACTGGGAAGGGGCACAAAGACAATGTGGGGGCTAGTAGAAATATTCTATAGCTTGACTATGGTGGTGATTGTATGAGTATACAAATGTGTCAAAAACACATTAAAATACAGACTTACATGGGCAGAACTTATTATATGTAAGCTATAGCTCAATAAATTTAATTTTTTAAAAATAGTATCCTTGAAATAGAATCAAATTTTGTCAGTCTAATTTATTATTCTTTTACCCATAATGAGGTAATATGTCTGATTATTCTGAAAATATCATGGAAAGAAAATAAATTATATTTGGAAGCAATTACTGAGACCAGATGGTTTCTCATTCTTCTAGGAGTTAAGACAATATTAACAATATAGCTTTAAATGCCTGTAAAGAGCCCTATCTCTGTGTACTTTGTATTATTATATATCTACAAAATATCTCTCGGTAACAGTAGCTGTACTTTATAAATCTCTTTTACGAAGCTTAATTGTTAACTGATATATATAGGCTCTGTGATCTATCCCTTCGTAAGCCACCCCCCCATTACCCAACCCCCTCCCCCACCAATTCTGAAATTAGGAGGCTTTTGCTTTCCAGCTCCAACACAAAAACTGTGTGGCCCTTCAGGAATCCACTGTCAGCACAGCCATCTACCCTGCATTCCCCAAAAGGAGGACTGGGAACTCTGAGCAGCTGGATGGATGCCCATGAAAAGAATGTCCCCATCTCTGCTTCTTTTTAGGGGCAGCGGGGAAGATAAAATAGGACGGCCAGATGGCTACAAGTCATTACTGCCTGGCAGCATTCAGGGTGAAATGAGAGTAAATTAATCAGCATTCAAGAGAAATGAATGGCAAGGGGCAATGGGTATTGATGCTATTTTAGCACAAGTCAAATTAAACTTGTAGAAATGACAACATGCATTAATCTCCCCATCCCCTCCAGTAGCTGTGCAAATGAGCTCCTAGTTTCCTTATACAAACAGCTGTTATTTCCCTGTTACTACCTTGGCAGAAAGTGCTAGTAATGGCCTGGTAGCTTACCTCTAGTGATTAATACAGACAGGCTCATTGTACTCACTCTGCTCATGGAAGAACTTAGCCTCCGTTGCTAGGATGAGTTTTTAAAGTGCTGTGCTCTAACAGAAAGCCAGGCTGTGCAATGCAACAATCCAATCTGTCCGTCATCTGCAAACACAGGTTTAAAGGACACCAAGGATGAACTGTTTGGATACTACAGAAGTCATAAAGACTTTTTTCTGAAGGGAAATAGAAATAAAATTATGTTTTTTCTAAAGGGAGCATTCTGACTTACATTTCAAAGGTCAGCTATAAATCTGTGTAATGGCATTGTGTTGGATTATCTTCTCTGTGACAGACATCAGTACCATTTAGCAGGAAAAGGTTCACTCTCAAGTTAAAAAAACAACAGCAACAACAACATAGGGGTGCTTGGGCAGCTCAGGCGGTTAAGCGTCTGCCTTCATGATCCCAGCATCACTGGACTGAGTCCTGCCTTGGGCTCCCTGCTCAGCGGGGAGCCTGCTTCTCCCTGTACCTGCTGTTCTCTCTGCTTGTGCTCTCACTCTCTGACAAATAAATAAAATCTTTTTTAAAAAGGCGTAAAATCAATCAATGATATCTGGGTTAGATTTCATTTCTGCTTTAGCTACACTCTGACATGAATACTTATGTTTTCATTACTTTCATTAAAAGTATAGGCCTTGGGGCACCTGGGTGGCTCAGTGGGTTAAGCCACAGCCTTCGGCTCAGGTCATGATCTCAGGGTCCTGGGATCGTGTCCCGCATCGGGCTCTCTGCTCAGCAGGGAGTCTGCTTCCTCCTCTCTCTCTCTCTGCCTGCCTCTCTACCTACTTGTGATCTTTCTCTCTGTCAAATAAATAAATAAAATCTTTTAAAAAAAAAAGTATAGGCCTTGTAACAATGACTTTCAAACTCCTAAAGACAACCAATGGTTAGAAATACAGTTCATACGTACACACACACACCACACACACACACACACACACCCTGTTCACAACTGTAAAACAAGTTTCACAAAACTCTTCTCTTTCCACATGAAATGCATTCAAATATTTTTCTCCATTTTGATTCATTTTTTAATACAATTCTGGCTGAGACCCACTAAATTGATTTCATGACCTGACACATGTTATAAAACACAAATGTTACATTTGTACAAGTGTGTATATACTTTACATAAAATGTAATCCTTGGAGCAGGCATTGGGTGGTGGGGATTGTCGTAATAATAATGGCAGCTCTTCTGTACTGAGTGTGTTGTGCTATGGGAGAATTCGATTTAAAATGGTAATTATAGGGTCACTTGGGTGGCTCAGTCGGCTAAGCAGCAACTCTTGATTTTGGCTCAGGTCATGATCTTGGGGTTGTCATGAGATCGAGTCCTGGGTTAGGCTCTGAGCTACTTGAGATTCTCTCTCTCCCTCTCCCTCTGTCCCCCTCTCGGCTTGCATGCTAGAAATAAACTCATACATACGTACATACATACATAAAATCATAAAATGGCAACGTTCTAAACCAGGAAAAAAAAAAAGCTCCTCTCTGACTTTATCACATAGAGTCTCTGGCGTCACTTCAAACCACCCCCCTCACCCTCGGCCGCCTCACAACCCCTCTGCCCTTTAATACTGAACATGGCCGTCTTTGGTGAATGTTCCTCTGAGAGAGCCCAGTAAGTCAGAAGTGCCTTCCTGAGCCAGCACATAGCCAGCAATACCAATGAGATGGGTCATTATCCTTCTGAAATTATGGCAAGAAGCCTAAATTAGAGAATTTAGAAATCACAAAATGGTCTGCAGAGCTGTCTGGTACTTCTCTCAGGATTTTCTTCTCTGGAAAATTTCTTTTCTCCCTCAGCAGCAGATCCAGGTTTGCAAGTCTGAAGCTTTATATTTTGTTGGGGAGGAGTCCCTGTTTCAGAGAAAAAAAAATACAAAGTTGCAGACACAAAATTCTGTATGAAAGGGAAGATGCATTTCACAGAGACTGAGAAAAGAAATGACAAATTTGTAACAAAAGAAGTTACAAATTTTAAAAAACTAACCACTTTTTTATTTTTATGTATTTTTTTTTACATTTTGGAGCTTTTGTCAGTCTTTCAGTTTTTTATTTTGTCCTCCACTAGGAATTTCCTTCTTATCATATTTGAGTTTTGGTATAATCAATAATTTTGAAAAACACAAAAATAGTCTGCAATCAAGGCATTATGAAAAGGATTAAGTATTTAAAATTGTTATTATATTGTGCTACATATAATAAAATGTATATTACATACATTGAACTTTCATAAAGATGTATACTTTGATATTAGAACACAGGTTTCTTCATTGACCCGCTCTCTAGGTGGCGATTCTGTGTGTTCTTTTGTCCAGAACTGCCCTCACTTCGTCAAGACAAGATCCATCGTACACACTAAAATGTAATCCAATACTTGGGAATCTGTAAAATTGCACAAAGATACAATTACTGTTTGTAGGACTATTGGTAACTGTTGTCCTCAGACTCCGTTCCCAAAATTTCTATTTTACCCAATTAACTCCAAAATGTATACTTTGCTTGTAATTGTATATAAACTGTAGGAGATATGTTTCATTTTGACAGAGGAATAAGGAGAATCAAATATTCCAGTTATAATTTTACGTGCTTGATATTTGGAATGTTTTTTCAGAGTCATTCAGGCTCCTTATATTTCAAATCTTATTTCTCCTCCACTTCCGATATGCTTCTGAAGTCGAGTACCACAGGACATGTTCAAACTGAGTTATGACCTTTTTCCCCTGAACCTTTAGATCATCCCTCAGTGGATGGTAGGAGTATTCGCGAAGCCTTTAACACACCACAACTAGATACAACTTAACTATATGCAGAAATGACTGCAAACCACATATACATTCTACTCACCCAATTAAATGTGTCTCCCCCAATTAAATGCTACTCAGCCCATCTTCCCCAAGACCTGTTCCAAATATGTGTATGGCTGCTCCAACACTACATGACATGGGAGCATGGCAGAAGGGAAGTTGAAGTACAAAGATATGGGTCTTAATTAATTGCAATTAATGTATCTTTCTTTTGCAAACTTTACAAAAACCATGTCCAAGTGTATATATTTTCCGTATCCTTTCCTGGGTCTGGAAGAGCAAATGGAAGGTGCTGGCACTGAAACTTCATTAGCTTAAATTAGTGTAAGTCGGTCTCTGTTCTGATCTCTTAAATCATAAACATATTGACTGATCAAAACATAATGGGTGAAGGGAGAAAAAGCCTGAATTGGTAGGACTTCCATCTCTGAGATTCCAAATACGTTCAAGCAACAGTCAACTTTTTGGTGTGTCAAAATGCCCTCATCTCCCTGGCGCTTGGAAGGCAAACATTCACCTTCATTCAAATCCCAGAGAGCTACCCACTTCTGTTACAGCTTATTGCTAATGATGAGAAACATCTGATTTCTAAGGTCACCCTAGATGGAATGGGATTGCAAAGATCTGTGTTCAGGTGGGCATGTTCTAATGATCATTTCCAGTGAACAAAATAACACTTGCAAAGTGCAATGAGCTGACAACTGGGAAAATTTCATGAATGAGACAATGTTGATGCTTCTTGAATTGTTGGGGTCACTTTGTGCTAGCACCATTTACAAAACAAAAGCAAACAAAAATAAAAACAAAAAGCCCACCATCATAATTTCTCATCATTTGTTCCTTATCTACTGTTCTCTACTTAAGGATCTAAAACCTATATGTTGATGGTTAGGGACAAACTTTATGTTCAGAGCACCAGGACAAATCTTCTAACCTAATGGCCTATATTCAAAAACATGATCTATAGACCTTAATTCCCTGGGAGTCTCCTGGCAAAAAGGACTTGATAGTCCAGTAAGTTTGGAAAAGGCTCATGCAGTATCCCTCTTGGGGATTCACAGTGTACCCTACCGAATTAAAGGCTCTACAAAACCTTGCAGTAAAGAAAGCTGCTCACCCTTGTGGAATGAATTGGAGTTTCGGAGATTAGACACAGAAATGGGCACATTTTCTTGGCCTCTTTATTTTAAGTGTTATCAAATTTTCTATATCCTATTTCTCAGAAGTATAATTTCTATTACTTGTCCTCTTTCTCAATGTGCCCCAGCCACTACAGGTCTCATTACATATCTTTGATCATGCCAGAAACATTTCCATTTCAGAAATTTAGTACAGCTTATTCCTCCTGCCTACAACTCTGTTCTTTCAAATATGAATATGACTCCTTCTTTCACTTCACTCAAGACCCTGCTCAAAAGTCAAATTTTCAGAGAAACTTCTGAATTGTGTCCCTTCCCAGAATTCAGATGTCGAAGCTCTAATCCCCAATGTGATTAGGGCCTTAAAGGAAGTAGTTAAGCTATAATTAGCCATAAGTGTAGGATTCTAACCCAATACGACTGGTACACTTCTAAGAAGGGGGGGACACCAGGAATGCCTCTGAACAGGGAAGAGGCCAAGTGAGGACACAGCAAGAAGGTGGCCACCCTACCAGCCAAGGAGAAAGGTCTCAACAGAAACCAACTCTGCCAACACCTTTATCTCTGATTTCTAGCCTCCAAACTCTTGTCTCTAGGAGGCTGAGAAGCCGAAGAGTAGAGTACAGTGGATGAATGTTTGGGCTCTGTGTTCAAACCCTAGCTCTTCTACCTTCTAATGGTGTAATCCTTGATGAGTCACTAAAACTCCAGGAGCTTTTCTGTCTGTAGAATAGTGATGAGAAAAACAGCTCTTACTCCAAAGGCATTGATGTAAGACTGTAATGACACACAACACAAGCAATGATTAGAATACTGCCCAGAAAAATACATGCATTTGATAATGGGTACCCACTATCGCTTAGTGTCTGTTTTCTCCTCTGGAATGTAGTAAGTTCTCTAAGGACAGGGAATTGGTCTTAACCAGAGATACATTCATAGTCACCAAATCAGTGCCTCCAGGGCACATGTTAAGATCTTAATAAATATTCTTTGCCTGGGAATATGAAGAAATAAAAGCTGGTAGACAGTCTTACAAAGTTCACACAGAATGTAGATCCTGCATTGTCTCTTCTGTGATCATACTTTTTTTTTTTTTTAATAATTGAATGAGCACCATATAACCCATCATTGCCACATGATTTCAGAGCACTCATTTTTCTGCTGACCGTAGTACTGATGCCGGGTCATAGTACTTAATTATGAGCCAAGCTAGGAGGGGCAGTTAATAAAGGGCCAAAGAATATAGGTTTCCCACTCAAAGGGGTTGTCAGAACTACATTTACCTTGTGGGTGGTGCTTGGCTTCAGCAAAACGTCCTGCATATAATTATGTCAAAGCACTTCATTTGAAATTCATTAGTTGTGTTTGTGCTGAACTTTTTGTATTGTACATAATTTTATAGCTTCGGTATCAGTCGATGGAACGTGAGCACCTTCCACTGATGGACTTCGGAACTTTCATTAGCCCATGACATGTCACTGGGATGAGTCATTCTTGGTGGCTCAGGCAGATGGATGCGGAATCCAAACCAGGGCCCTGGTAGGTTTGATATTATCTATAATAGGCCACAATTACCTGAGGTCGGCTTTTGCCCATGTCATTCTTTAGAATGAGTCATTCTTTGTGGCTCAGGCAGACTGATGCAGAATAGAAATCAGGCTTGGTGGGTTTGGTGTTACCCGCAATAAGTCACAATTATCTAAGGAAGACTTTAGCCCGGCTCTCACCAAGAGTATAATAGGTGATGTACGAGTAGTCCCTTGGCATTTTATCACCAAATATCAAAATCTACAACCACTTGTTTCTTAAATAATCATGTAAAATCAACAATGGGAGCATTCACTATAAGGAAATCAGTAGGAGAGTGTAATTCCCAATGCGTTAGCTATGTCCCTCAATTTTCACAGATGTGTATTTCCCAGTAATACTAATGGTTTTCCTACTACATGGTAGAGAGCCAGGTGAAGAATTTGCTATAGTTGTGGTAGGAAATTGCACATTGCCTATGGAATCCCACCCTGAATTCCAGTAAATCACATAGATTACCAGTGTGTCCACCATCCCCATCCTTCTATAGCTGCTATGCTTGCTAAATATAACTCCAAGCAGCCAGTTTGGATTGGGATAAGAGCCTTTATAAATAAAAGTTCCCAAGCTCTCTAGGATGTTTTAATCAATTCTAATATTTAATCTTCTAGAAGTTCCCAGTCCTTTGGCATTTTTCATAATTTAAGAAAACATTTAATACTAGCAGTAATCACAAATCAAAGTCTAAAAAGCAATACCCTTTGCAACAGCATTAAAAAATATGAAACTTTTAGGCATAAATCTGACAAAAAATGGTCAAGACTAGCATACTGAAAACTATAAAACATTGTTGTAAAAAGCTAAAGAAGATCCACAGAAAAGGGAAACACATGTGATGTTCTTGGGTCAGAAGACTCACTATTGTTAAAATATCAATTCTCTTCTCATATTCTCTCCTCATTTGCAGATGCAATGCTATGTCAAGCAAAAATCCCAAGAGGACAAAAATTGGCAAGGTAATGCTAAAATTCACATGGAAATGAAAATGACCTGTACTAGCCAAAACAGCTTTGGAAAAGAACAAAGTTGATGAGCTTAGAGTACCTGATTTCAAGACCTATTTTAAGTCTGCGGTCATCAAAACAGAATGGCACTAGTTTAAAGATTAGCAGCAGTATCAGTGGAGCAGAATATAGAATGTAGAAATAATTGAACTTCTGATTTGTGAAAAAGGTGCAAAGGTAATTCAGGAGCAAGAACTGCTTTGTCCACAAACAGTGTTGGAAAGATTGAATATCTGTATGCAAAAAGAAAGTACTCTAATTTTTATCTGTCATCATATATAAAAATTAACTCACAATAGATGATAACCCTAAATATAAAAGCTTAAACTACAACACTGTTAGAGGAAAACATAAGAGAAAGTCTATGTCATCTTGAACTAGCGGAAGATTTCTTAGACATGACATGAAAAGCACAATCCATAGAAGAATAAATTGGTTAACTGAACTTCATTAAAATTTAATACATCTATGTTTTCAAAGACATGGGTAAGTGAATGAAAAGACAGAGCTAGAATGGGGAAAAAAATCCTTGCATATCATATGCATGATAATTGACTTATATCCTGAATATACGAAGAACTCTCAAAACTCAGTGAGAAAATAATCTAATTTTCTTAAAACATGCAAAAATGTTGAACAGACACTTTATGAAATAAGATACATAAAATGGCAAACAGGTACATGAAAAGATGTTCAACATCATTAGGGAACTGCATATTAAAACTGCAGTGAGCTTCCACTAAGTGTCATTGGAATAGCCAAAAAAAATGACCATACCAAGTGTTGGTGAGCATGTGAAGAAAACAGAACTCTTATAACACTGCTGGTAGAGATATAAAATGGTATAACTATTTTGGAAAACTGGTTGACAATTTCTTAAAAAGTTAAACATACATCCAGCCATTTACTATCTCCCCAAGAGAAATGAGAGCACACGTCCATCAAAAGAATTATACAGGAATGTTCACAGCAGCTCTATTGGTAGTATCCTACTGTGAAAAAACACCCAAATGTCCACCAACAGGTTACTGGGTAAAAAATGGATATTCACACAATGAAAAGCTATTCAGCAATGTAAAGCTGTGTATTAATATGCACAACGACATGGATGAATTTCAAAATTATTATGCCAAGTGAAAGAGGTTAGACAAAAAAGAGACACACTGTATGATTCCACATATATAAAATTCTAAAAAATGCAAACTAACACATAGTAATATAACAGATCAGGGGATGACTGTGGATTAGGGAAGCATGAGGGGTGGGGAGAGAGATGGCAAAGGAACATAAGAAAACTTTTGGGGTGATGGATGGGTTCATCATTTGGTTGTGACAATGAGCTCACAGGTATATATGCATAGGCCAAACTTACCAAGTTGTATAGTTTATTATGTCAATTACATCCCAAAAGAGCCATATTTTGGGAAAAAGTATATTTTTAGTTTACAGTGTTAAATATATTTATTTTCTCTAAGTAAATAGTTTAAAGGCCTATAAAACATATATTTTCTTTTTTTTTTTTCCCCATAGTTTGGCAACCTTTTTTTTTTAATTTTTTTTAAATTTTATTTTAACTTTTCAGTGTTCCAAGATGCATTGTTCATGCACCACACCCAGTGCTCAGGCAACACGTGCCCTCCTTAATACCCACCCCAGGCTCACCTAACCCCACCCCTCTCCCTCTAAAACCCTTTGTTTGTTTCTTAGAGTCCACAGTCTCTCATGGTTCGTTTCCCCCTCCAATTTCCCCCAATTCACAGAAGAGCCTTTTTAGGGAAAGAGTAAGCCTTTGAGTTCACTTCACAGATTGCACCTCTTAGAATTCTCCATGTGGGTCAGAATTAGCTCAGAGCCAGTCACTGACACCACTTCTCACTCTTTCCTTCTTGGAACTTTCTTTTGCAACCATTTCCTGACTTGGCATCCTCTGGGTTCCTCTCCTACCCCACAGAGCCCTTGGTTTCCTTCCCTGCTTCTCATCCTTCCTCCCATGTCTTATGTGAGAATGTTCTTTATGGTCTGCAGCTGGTCTCTCTTTTATTCTCTGCCTACTTGTGATCTCTCTCTGTCAAATAAATAAATAAAATCTTTATTCTCATGCACACTCCTTCCTGATCTCTCCCACTCTGCCCTGGCCTCCATTTGTACTCTAAGAACTCCCAAGAACTCCCACTGCAAGACTTTGTCCCCTCTCCTGACCTCCAGATTTCCACAGGCTTCCCCTTCCATACCTCCAATTTAATGAGTGCATAACTGTAAATGTTCCCCCACTTAAACCTGCTGCTCAGCCTGCGTTCAGGTCTCCCCTAACAGCACTACCATCTCCCCAGCCACCCACGCCAGGCATAGCACAGTGGATGAGAGCACAGGCTCAGGAATACAGTCCCAGTTCTGTCACTTATTACATATGCATCTTGGGAAAGTTATTTAACCTCTCTGGGCCTCATTTCTTCATTTGTCTAATGAGTCTCTTCCTTATAAGGTTACTCTGAGGATTAAATAAGATACACATAGAGTATGAGATGCCTGATACATAGTAAGTGCTCAGTGATTAGTAGCATCATGGGTGACATTTACTTCTCCAATAATTCACCAAGGACTATTCATGTGGTTCCTGCCAGCCCCCTGTCCTGCTCTTTTCCTTCCCTCTGCTCCTCCCATCTCAGATTCCTTATATCTTGATACCATGTTGAGACAGCCTACTCTAAACTTTCTTCCATCAGTCCATTCTGTCAAGGGTTACCTAAGTGAGCCCAGGTCAGCTCATGCATTTCCATGATCAAAGACCTTCCACTGGTCCTCCTTGTCCAAACAGCACAGTTCTTAGCATTCAAGACAGGACCCCACTTTTCCACCTTCGTATCTCTGGTCTGAACCCCCATCAGTTGGGTACTCTCATTTCTTCCCTGTCCTCCATAGACCCTTCTCTACAGTCACATGTTTGTCTAAGAAGGTTGTTCCACAACTCCCCATCCCGAGGCTCAGCTCAAATGTTATCCTTTTAATGAACTTGGCCCAATTCCCTAACTGGAATTAATCAGTCTGTCTTTAGTACTTCCATTGCACTTTATATGTCAAGTTAGGAGCTTATATTATTGTCATTTATATATTTGCCTCACGCTTACTTACCTTGGCTAGGCATTCAGTGAAGGCCTGAGTGTTGACTGGAATGAAATGGAAAGAAAGAGCATGACAGTCTGCCCAACAGCTGCCTAACATCTCCCTGGTAATGTCACCTGCTCATGGAGTTTCTTTGTAGACTGACACTTTACAAATTAGCATCCTGTTCAAGCTGAAAGAGCACCAGAGAGCCACCTCATTGGAAAGCACTCAAGAGAAAAAGCAACAACACCACTCAAGGGTCTGTGGAGGGAAAGAAGAGAAGCAAATAAGGTACGACAGATGCTGACTTAATCTTGGCTATTCTAAATGGCTTTTTCTGCAATTAAGATGTCTCTCTTCTGAGAGGAAGCTGTTTACTGTTCACGGCTAAGGAATGCCAGCCAAGCATCCCAGAGATGCTCTCCATTCTTCTCATTTTATAAATTAGGGTGCCACTTTACAAGGGGACTAAGACTCTGAGTGGCCATGCAAAATCTCTGAAGAAAAAAATTAAGAGGCACTCACAAGAGCATGCACTTGATAGAATCTGCCAGCCACTCACCCAGGCAGCTGCCAAGTGGGGAAAGGGACAGGGTTAGACTATAAAGAGGTTATAACATCAACCCAAGAAGATAGCTGTCAATTTCCCCTCCAGATTTCCCAAATTCTCCAGGAGAGTCTTTCATTACGGAAATGATTCTTTCCATTGCTTTTAGTTTAATAGACCAGTATCTCTGAACTTTTTTTTTTTTTACTAAAGCAGTCAGTGGCAACTCAACTTAGTCAATACATAAATATCAAAATGATTCACTGCCCTTTTTTTTTTCCCAGAAACTCTGTAGTTACCACACAAACCACAACACTGGCATTCAGGGCCCAACTTCTACTGTTAATTGTGGACCTAGAGAAATGTGTAAGCAAAAGATAACTAAGAGTACAAACTACTAAAGCAGTGAGCAAAAACTGATGCTCCAAGGAGAGAAGGTTGAGGGGCTATAGAATATCATTGCCATCACTATCAACACTGCAGCCATTACCTCTTTCAGTGTCTATTTCTACTCTCAGAAAGCAGGGGCCATGACTGGCTTATACTATTCTTCATATAGCCAGAGTCTAGCTGAGGGGTTAGGTTCTAGTAGAATTAAACATGTGTTGAATAAATAAATATACCAGTGCACCTCTCAGAAAAGTAATTGAGGAGGACATACTAGGAAGAGTTTTTACATTTGGAAAGAATATTGCTCCTCCTTCCTAGATATTATTTATATCAACTACATATGAAGGAAAATTGACTTTTTCTAGACACAGGCTCATAGGTACATGAGCATGGCTACTCAGTAATTTTCAATTCTGAAATTTAGAAAATGTAGGAAAAATCCTTCCCATGTCTTGGAAGAATATAAATATCTATATTTGGGAAGAATATAAATATCTATATCTATATCTATAGCTGGTAAGATATAAATATCTATAACAATGAGTTTTGCTTGGAGTCAGGTACTGTTCATCCCAGATAAACTGAATACAAAGAAATCTAGTCCTCCTGGTGTCATTCCCAGCCCTGCCAGATAAATGCTTCTCTCTGGAATGGTTTAGAGGAATCACATTACAATTCTTCTACACTTCGTAGCTGAGTTACAGAGTAACCTGCCAGCAATCCTCTCAGATTCACCAGGCTGTTGAAATAGAGCAAAGTCCACAAGATTTCCACTGAGATGTGCTGAGCAAAGGCCAGAGCCCCAGAACGAAACAAGTACAGACTCTGAGCAAAGCTCCCCTCATCCTGAGAGTGAACCCACTGGCCCCTGGGATCCAGGTGATTGGTAATGACCCCTGTGATGCTGGCACTCATGAGGGAGCTCCCTGGGTGGTTCCTGGTCGCTGTGGTCTTCCTACCCGTGGCTCTGCTGCTATTCCTTCTCATCGCCTACTTCAGGATCAAACTGATGGAGGGTAAGTGTGAAGCCACACCAGGCAGTGGCTTGAAGTCCTTTCCTATGGAACACATTTGCAAAGAGCCAATGCAATGTCAGTGTTTCTGGCAGGGGGTCTGGGGCAATACCTGGTTGTACCTGTGGGTACTTGCCACCAAGCACTCTCTTCGGATCTCTTCATTGGTGAACAGGCAGCGTGATCCTTTCAGCAGTGCGGATCCTGAGCAAGGCTCTGCGGATCTGTGGTGAGGACCCCTTAACTGTAGCCTTGACCCTGATCTGGACAGATGAACTGTGAATCAGTGATTCTGACCTATGATTGCTTCTCTCTCTCTCTGACAGGGCAATATATTCCACAAATGTTAAAACACATATCATGATCTGCATTCTATCCCTGACAGACACCTTTGTGCTTGTGACGTGAGTGTGTGCACGTACATTTCTCTCTCACCCATGGAACTTTGATTAAGAAAATGTGCCAAACATTGTGCTATCACAGTGTTTGGCAAATGTCGAGCCCTAACAGATAGTTGAGGGCTTGGGGTAAGCTTTTCATGAGACTATTGTCTTAACGAAAAACAAAACAAACAAACAAAGAAACAAACAAAAACCTCAGGACCTCAAAGTGATTCAGACATAGGCAGTTGGGTCCTGGACTAAGACTGTTTATCCTGCTATAATTAAATTAATAAAGCTGAACTGTGACTTCATAGACTAAATGTTAATAATGTGTCCAGAAAACATTAAATTAATATCATAGAGGTTAATATTTATTTTAGCAATAGCAACAAAAGCCAGTACTATTTAAGTTGGATGGTGTCATATTAAAGCACTATAAAAATAAATCTGAGAATCATTCCTTTCCCACAAAAACTTGCCAAGTCCAGGCAATGCCTTTATGAATGCCATTCTATAAAACATTTTCAGAATCCTGAATGAAGAAGGCCATCACATATGACCTAAAATCAAGTAGAAGTCCAACTGGGAATATTTTCTTTTTATGGGGGGGCAGGGGTGAAGGGAGAGGGCGACAAAATCTTAAGTAGGCTCCGCACCCAATGTCAAGCCTGACGCAGGGCTCGATCTCACAACCCTGAGATCATGACCTGAATTGAAATCAAGAGTCAGATGCTTAACTGACTGAAACATCCAGGTGCCCTGGCGATATTTCTAAGATGAGATTTAGAACATAAATTCTAAGGGCACCTGGGTGAATCAGTGGGTTAAAGCCTCTGCCTTCAGCTCAGGTCATGATCCCAGGGTCCTGGGATCGAGCCCCACATTGAGCTCTTTGCTCAGAGGGAAGCCTGCTTCCCTTCCTCTCTCTCTGCCTGCCTCTCTGCCTACTTGTGATCTCTGTCTGTCAAATAAATAAATAAAAACCTTAAAAAAAAAAGAACATAAATTCTAGAGGACATTATAGAGCACATTATAGAATCACAAGTTTCCAATCATACCATACTCAAATATCCCCTAACCTTTCATTTTTTTTGTCTCATTTTTATGAACAACCCTCTTGTTGAATGACCCAGCTGTATTCTGTCTTGCTGTGCAGCATTTCATGTGATAAATCCTTTTCTTTATTAAGTTAGTTTATCCTCCATGGCCTTAAGACCAGTCTACTGGACATTCTGCCACCTAGCCATTCATTAACACTTACCTCTGGAAAAAAGCCTCTGAAAAAAGAAGAGAAAATTAGAAATCCCCAGGATCCTAACTATGGGATTTTAACCTTCCAAACTGGTTGAATGCCTAGCCATTGCAAACATTTCCATTTTGAAAGTCTTTTAAAGCTGTTGCAATGGCTGTTGTCATTCACAGGCATCCCAGGCCTCCAGTGACACTGAGCACCTTATGGAGCAGTGACAGGATGCTGATGTCACAGTCAGAGACCTGAATTGTTCATGTCACTCCCAAGTTTCATCTCTGGCTGCCTTTTTGGGTAGATAAATGTTTAGTATCTCAAAAATGGGTCAAGCCTTAAATGAGGCAATCAACAGACCAATATAGCCTCATGGATTCCAAAATCTCTTATTGGCCTCTACTTATTACTTGCTATAGGTCAGATGGCTCAGCAAGACAAATGGTATTTGGGACAGACTCTTCAAAAAAGGATGAATCTTGGTTTTACAGCCTTACTTATCCCTGGATGACTTCTGGGGGGAAACGTCTATAATCTGCAAAAATTAAAATTAAATGGGTCTATGGTATTTTGCTTATTTAGATAATGGAGATAATTACGAGGTATAGATGTCAATCACATTCCTTCCGAAGGCCCTGGAGAAGGAAGCCTGCCCTTGGCAGTGTGGCCGGGCAGCAAAGGGGGCTGATGCTGGACAAAATGCAGGCAATGTGTGCACACAGTGCCGGGCCACAAGGACAAACTCAGCATGAGCACTAGGATCATTGCACAGTGACACCCTCATTCTTTGACACATCTCTGCCCATGTAAGTTGTCTAGAAATCAAAGCCTCCATGTTTTGCAACAACAAGGTCCCCTGGGTAGAGACCTTTCACCAACTCTGAGGCTCCTTCCAAATGTGCACCATACTGCTGGGTAGGAAGAGTTTTCATGCATTCATTCAACACATCTTTGAGAAGCCACCATATACCAGGGATTGTTCTAGATTCTGGAACAGATTCTTACTATGCACTTTCAGAATGGAGATAACAATCCCAGGTCCATAAAACCACAAAAGGCATCTGGTGAAATGTTTAGAATTTGGAGGACAGACTTTGCAAATCTCTCTGTATCTGGTTCTGGCCTCCTTTACAGGTCTGGTCAATGGCCTGAAGAATGACCTGCCCTTCTCCCTAAGTCTTGTCCCAGCGCTGGAGCAGAGCACTCCCACTAGAAGCAGAATCCTCCAAACAGTGAAGAGGCCCCCACAATGATGTAATGAGCCTCCACTTTCTGTGGTTCTTCTCTATGGTCCCCTTTTGTTGGCTCTCACTGAGGTGTGCCTGGAGCTTCCGGGCTACAGGTGAGGAGCACAGGAGGGGTGAGGGAGGAGATGGAAGAAGTCAGCAAGTCTCTCTGCATCAGTCACGTAATGTGGTAGGGGTCCCATCTGAGGCTTATTGTTGGAAAGAATACTAATGACTGTCGGTACACTGTTGCCAGCAGCTTGCTAAGGAACCATCTGCAGGATACCAAGAGAGCACTGTCCTGCTGACTGGCCCAAAGCGGGCTTCTCTCTTGTCAGTTTTCATTCAGTTGAGACTGGGTCCTGAGGGTGGTGGGGTAAGACTAATAAAGACCCTGGTAACTATTCCTTGTAGGTACCTGGCAAGGATAGCAGCTGAGGGACACCCTGCATTGTTCCTCTCTCTCCAGAATTTTCTATTCCAACCGAGCTTTGCTTATGTTTCCCTCTTCTTCCCAGTGGAACTGTGCATCCTTTTCTGGAATAATTCCTGATAACATTTTCCACTGTTAGCAGACAACCTTAGTCTAAACATATTTTCATTTTTCTGTGGGTCTGTTCCCTTTATTTCCAAATTTTTCTTTAAAAAAAAAAACTTTAACAACATTTTTTAAAGGTAGCTCTTTCTGTAGCTGTTTGCCTATGTGTAAATAGTAATATCTTTTCTATAGTTTGAGGGCAATTGAGATCACATGCCCCAAATAAAATATGACCAGTTTGTATCTTTATTTAGCAGCTCTCATTTAAAAACTGTAACCAGATGGTCAAATGTCATGTCATTAATCTTCCAACCAGGGTTATGGCAAGTGTAATCATTCCTATTTTGTGCCTGAAAAGAAAGGGACATTGACAGATTAACTGGTGTGTTCACAGAACCCCAGAGTCTGATGTTCTGAAACAGAAAATTAGTTTGCCTGGCCCATACGTCCTAGTCCATCAGCCAAGAGAGGCATTTTAAGATGTGATGGAAAGCATGTGGAGGTATTGTAATCACTCAACATTAATCCCTACACTTGAAGCCTTGGGAGGTAATGGTGCATGTAAATTTAATTAGTATGTAGACAACATCAATTTTCTCACAAAGGAAGAAGGAAAATTCTCTAGCATTCTGCACTCTTCAATCTCTGTCAATTGCCTTGAGGAGCAGCTCTTCAGGTGCAGGTCTGAATCTTGAACTTCCCATCAGTGAAACCCTTCATCCACCACTCCCGTGGCCATTTCCTACCTTCTAGAGTAGAAGTTTTGATTATTTCACCTCCCCAACTCCTGAAATTCCTAAACCTCTACTTCCGGTATTATTCTTTGCCCCCAAAATACCATCATGCTGATAAAGGACAAATTGCTCCCTAAATAACCAACACTGCCCAAATAATCTTTTTTGGTTTGTTTGTTTTTTATGTCTTTTGAATGCCTGAAAGTTTTTGTGTGGGGTTAGATCCAGCAACTTACATTCTAAAACAAACATCTCAAGTCTGGAAAATGTGCACATGACTAGACGTCTTTCACTAAACTTCATATATATGTTTTGGTAGTCAGCAGTCAAAAGGGAAAAAGACACGTATTTGGAAAAAAATCAGATTAATGTAAGGGTTAGTAGAGTGAAATTGTTAAGAGCTTTCAGACCACAAAATCAAACCAAACGCGGTTTGAATTCTTGATGTCACAATGGCCACCCAACCTCTTAAAGTTCAGTTTCTTCATCTCTAAAATAGAATAATAGCAGAAAATAGCTGTAAGGTTGGTGTGGGGTTTATATGAGGTGATACATACAAGGTTAACAATGCCTATTCCAAAAACTAGTAGTTATTATTATCCCTGGTGGCTTATAAATCCCAAGAAGCCATGTTTTATCATTATAATAACAGCTATTATTAAAATTATCCTGTAATAATTAAGCAAATTGTCCAAATCACTCACCTAGAAAGTGGTAGAGACAGGAAATGAACCCTGGCCGACCAGCTCTAAAATTAGCCAACACACAACTCCTGGAGTATTGAACACAGTATTGAATAGTATTGAACACAGATGACATGTTCAACAGATACCTGTTGAATGGATGAATCTTTTCAGCCAAGACAAACAAACTTACCACAAACATGGAAGGCAACTGTGGGAGAATTTTAAATAAGGGAAAGATTTTAGAAAAGTTTTGAGAGGATTTAATCTCTATGTAACAGGAGTAATTATTTCTGATGGTGATTCCTCAGCATAAAGAGGTCACCCTAAGTCAAAGAGGCTGCATTTCTTCACTTGTGGCCCAACAGGAGAACTTTGATGCCTGCAGAATGTCCACCATAATGAACTCAGGTGTTTTCAGGGCCACCGCCAGTCTCACCAGTCTAGTACCTCTCAACATGCTCTTTAATAGATTGATGAGGTAAAACAATGGCCAGGCCACAAGCTGTTTCAGGAGACAGGTGAATTCTTGCTCTTATTCTCTGCATTACACCTTACACCGGATACCGTGGACTGGAGAGCTAACTCCTTGTGGATTGATGAGCTTCCTCTTGGTCTCTTTACTCGGGTTCTCCACTCCTAGAGTGCTCTTCCTTTGATCCCGTTACTCGGGTCACCAATTTTCAGTTCTATAGTTTGTATTCTGGTTCCTCATTCACAGCACTTGTCGTCATGTAGTTAGTCTTCAGTAATTAAAAACTAAAGGGAAGAAATACTCACATTTCAATGAGTTTAGTGTCTAAGCCCTGGGCCATCTCAAGCAACACCTTGGGAAAGCAATAATCTAATGGACAGGCAGTGTAACCGACTGGTTGAGAGTGTGGGCTCTGGAATCAGACTGCATGGGATGGAATTCTGGATCCATCTATTTTGGGGATCATAGGCAAATTGCTTCCGCTTGATTTCTCCCTGCCTCAATTTGCTCATCTGTAAAGTAAGACTAACAAGGATGACTACAGCATAATGCCATTGCGAGAATTAAATGTGATAAGACACGCAAAAGGATTCACACGTGTCTGGCACATAATAAGTACTCAATAAATATTAGCTATTCTATCTTGAGGCTCATGCAGCCTATGGCCTGTCACCATCCAATGCATACGTAACACCTCCAGACTATAATGGCAAGCCTAGAACTCAGGTCAAGGAGAGTGCATTTGTCCTGGGGCACATGGCATATAAAATGTCTGGCAAGGGGTAAGTTGCTTGGATTTGATACAGGAGCCAAAGGGAAGATTTTCAGGCTCAAGTCTATAAACATGTGTTACCTCCCATAAGATTGCAAACTCCTGGTCTTTGGCTTTGGATAACCCGAATAATTATAATTCTGAAAAGAAAACTGGTAAGAGTAAAAGCAGGTTCAGTGGTGTGTGTTGGTGGTGGTCAGGAAGGGAGATATAGATATAGATATAGATATAGATATAGATATAGATATAGATACAGATTTTTTTTTCCTGTATCAGGAAGATCCCAGATCCCAAGCAATACTTGTGGGGATCTCAAGAGAAATCTCGGGCCTCAAGATCATATATGTTATTGCCAATGAGAGAACAATGGAAGCTATGGGAGCAGATAAGACACAGAATGATAGTGCATAATAAAAGCCAAAAGGAGGAAAATAACTGGTGTGTGGTGGGCTTGTGTCAAGTGCTACAGGGAAGGAAGTTGGGGGCTGAAAAATGCCACCAGATTTTGTAATTACGATATCGCTGATGAGTTTGAATAGTTCAGTAGAGTAGCTTTAACTGTAGCCATGTTTTAAGGGGTTAAGGAATGTGCAGGAGGTAAAAAGTTAAAACAGAGTTTTCAGTAAAGGATGTCAAAAGGTAAAAGGGAGAAGACTAATTTGGCATATCTAAAGACTAAATGTGCCCAACACATTTTGGGACAGGGTCAGAGACAGAAACTCTGTCTTACTCATTTTCACATCCCCAGCCCCCGTTCTACAGACTTGCTTTATGGATGCTTATTGAATGAGGGAGTCCAAATACATTTAATCAGCACTTAATCTGCTAAATATTAAATACCCTTAGCACATAACAAGGATTACAGTGGTACTTTGCCCACTACAGTCGGGGCCACTCTTTCACAATAAGCATTTATATTTCTGTTGGAAGTTGCTGGGGAGGGAGGGGAGACCCTGCAACAGGCCTTGCTCTGGGGACCCGGCCTTGAGTAACTTCTAGAAACGCTGGCCAACACCCACACATGAGTTGTCCATGATCCAGGGCAGGCACTCCGCTGCCTCCAAAGTATTAATTGATAATTTTCCTTTCAGTTAATGAAGAACTGTCGCAGACCCCCCAACACCAGCACAAACACAAGGCTGGCTCTGACCTGTACCAGAGGAGGAAAAGAACGTGACTTGGGGACTGACCCGTATCAAATTTCTACTGAGCAGAGAGCAACGGTCAATGGCTTAGCTCCTAACATAAGTTCATAAACTCGAACAACAACACAAATAGAGTACTAAAAAGCTGGTTCCGAACCACTTTGCAAAGTGGCAGCTGTTACCCTGGGGGGATGTCTATAAGACTCTGTTAAAGAGCAGTTCGTCGGAGAGTACCAAGAATACAAGATTTTCTTGGATGTGCAGTATGGACTGGACACTTAGCATCTTTTTAACTTTTATAAGACTCTGTCTATTCTGAAGGACACTATTTTTAAAATAAAACTCAAGTATCCTTATTACATAATCCTATGGACGCGTACGTTATTCTGATTTTGTTGGTGAAGCAGCTCTGGTAGAGAACAAACATTGGCAAAAGACGAGTACCTTGAGGCCTCTGCGGATTCCCTCTTCGAGAGTACTCCCACTCCCTCCACCTGCCGCAGCACGACTCTTAAATGACATCCTTCCAGGCATCACTTCCAGCCCTGGGTTTGCTACTCTCCCTTTTCCAGCTGCCTCCACAAATCACATCACCCTTGTGATGACCCACAAAACAAGTGGAGTCTCTCCACACCAACGAAGGCAGCTTTCATCAAGAAATGTCTTGGAAATACTGGCAATTTGCTGGTGGGCAAAGGGAAGAACAGGACGGTCATGTAACTCATACGGAGAGGAGCTCAAGCATTTGCCTCTAAAACCAAAACATCAGGGAGCTATTTCTAAATAAGAAAAGAAGTCAACATTTCACTAGCAGAATTCTTTTTTCAAGGGGAGCCCCAAGGAGCCAACATAGATAACCAAAAAGAAACACTTAATTCAAAGTGGTCATTAAAATAGATTGAGTACTCTTGTGCTCGCCACAGTTTTTTAGTCAAGACCAACAAAGGATGCTTCCCGTGTCCTAAGCAGGAGTCTGATGATATTCCAGTCTTTGCGTGTGAATCTAACAGGCTATTAGCGTGATTAACTTTATAAAATGTACTGAGTTTGGTCACCTGTAAGAAACGTACCAACTTCTGTAGTGATCCATAATCTTGAGAAAGATTGTGCGAATGACCAAAAGCAAGAAGGCACCACTGGTGCTGGGTATTTTCTTAGCTACCTCTCTCCCCACTCCAAACTCTTCACATGCATCCAGAGTCATTAGTCTCCATTTGTCCTTCTTGCCTCATGTAGAACTCAGTGTTTGAAGACACTCATTCTGTGTTTTATTGCATTTGATTACAGTGGAACTGTCTGCTGGGGCTTTCAGACAGAGGTAATTTAAAATAACAGCGTTCGTGCCATATGGAAGGAATAATAATACTCTATCAGTTCTGGGAGGGATCTCTTTTTAGCCCCTGATGGAAATCAGCTTGTGTAAAAATGCTTTCTTTAACAGAAGGCGTGAAAGGATGCATCGTCTTCCCAGCTGGCCACCAGGGTTGGCTCCACCTTCTTCTGGAAAGACGGGAGCCTGGCTTTTGATTCTGGTGGAGGCCAGTCCACCGTCTCTTCCTGCCCAGGGAAAATGCGTCCCAGCTATGGTGATAACAGATGAGCTCCACATACATGTGCAGCAATAAGCATAACCAAGGAGTTCAAAGCAAGATCCCTTTCTTTTGTTGCTGTTGAGACTAATTTCCAATGAAATCCTGAGCGGATTCATAGTTTTTGTATGTAGAGAGAAACAGAAACATGTTTTCCCGTGGAAAGGCCATGCTATCTGCTTGAAGGTACAGCTACTCAATCTGTCACATCCTTCCCAAAGCTCTGTCAGCTACACTTGCTCTTCAGACACTCACAGACGAGGGGAAGATCTTCTTCCAGCCTGGATTGCTTCAGCTCCTCTGCACCACTCCTGCCACCTAGACCGGCCGCAGTCTCCTTACGCTAGCCTCTATTCTGCTCCATCCCGTGCTCCAAAGCCCAGCGCCCCCAAAGCATGCACAACCCCACACCATCTCATAATGGCTCATCTTACTTCTAATATTCTAATACTGAAAGAATCTCCAGCTCTTCCCCACCGTCAATATAATATTGAGACCGTCAATAAAATAATGCTCTTGTTATGTTGCCAAATATTCAGTGAAAATTCACCAAAGGGGGGGAAATATATATATATGTATATATACATATATATATATATTTTTTTTAAGTATTTATTTATTTATTTGACAGAGACAGACACAGGGAGAGAGGGAACACAAGCAGGGGGAGTGGGAAAGGGAGAAGCAGGCTCCCGGTTGAGCAGGGAGCCCGATGCGGGCTCCATCCCAGGACTCTGGGATCATGACCTGAGCCAAAGGCAAACGCTTAACCTCTGAACGACCCAGGGGCCATATATATATATATATATATTTTAAACAGAGTATTTTTTTAAACACTGTATTTTTTTAAATACAGTGGTTAATACTAACTTTGCACCTCTCTCATCAAGTGGGAAACTGCCAAGCCTGATGGTTCCTCTACATCACAGACCTATACAAGTGGACCAAACAGAAAATGAGACTAGGAAGGACACACAGTATGTCCCACCCAGCAATATTATTCGGAACCCTTAAAAAGGAAACTTGTAATTAATTCGACCAGGTAACAGCCTCTAGCATTTTCTAGAATTTAATAGCAATTAGAAAATCAAGAACAAATAAATACTCCCATACACCAAAAACAACTTTTCCTTGAAATCTTAAGCTTCTTGGCAATGTTTTGTTTCAGAAATCAGAATTCATAACTGTTAAAGCACATTCTGGAAATTAATTTTCTAACTTGTTTAGAAACACAATTTTTAGAACAAATACTCTTTGGAGATTCTTGCTTCCTGACTTTATAATTAGTGTGCTAATCCAAAGAGACCTCTGAGTTTATCAGAATTTACACAATGATAATTACCCTGGCAAATGAGAGACAAACAACAGAACAGAAAACATGTATTCAAAATATTTTATTTATACTTACCACCAAACAGATTGGAAATTTAAAAATTCCTTCCACTGCTTTTTTTTTTAATTTTATTTTTTTCAGTGTTCCAAAATTCATTGTTTATGCACCACACCCAGTGCTCCATGCAATACGTGCCCTCCTTAATGCCCACCACCAGGCTCACCCAATCCCCCAGCCCCCTCCCCTCCAAAACCCAAAACCAACATTTCCAAACCCAGATTATTAAGAGCAGTTCCTAACTTTTATTTAGATAATAAAGAAACCTTTTGAGAACTAGATGAAAACCAGGTATTTATTCTTAAGAAACATGCACACAGGGAGTGCCTGGGTGGCTCAGTGGGTTAAAGCCTCTGCCTTCAGCTCAAGTCATGATCTCAGGGTCTTGGGATCGCCTGGCATCAGGCACTCTGCTCAGCAGGGAGCCTGCTTCCTCCTCTCTCTCTCTGCCTGCTTCTCTGCCTACTTGTGATCTCTGTCTGTCAAGTAAATAAATAAAATCTTAAAAAAAAAAAAATGCACACACCCACAATTTTGCATATTTTGGGGGGCAAATTCAGACCCTTGAAATCCATCCAAGAGTCTGTGGTTAGGAAGCCTGCAGTCTGTGCTACCTCCACGGGGTAGACCATGAGTAGACCCTAAGATGTCCCTGACACTGTGGGGCTCTCGGGGAAGTAAGGTCCACATATACTCAAAGCCAAAATCTTCTCAACAGGCTTCCCAAGTAACCTTAGAATAGCACAGAATTCTACTAGGGAAAGCCCTCAACACAGCTCAGAATGACAATGATCTTCCACAAATTTGCCAGATCACCTCGTGCACAGTGGGCTTACCCCCCACAATGCTTGCCATGTTGGGAGGGTATTATTGGGCTTGGAGCTCTGCTAGGCATTGCACACGTTTATCAGAATATCCCTGCACTGGGACGTAGAAGTACCCTCACTTTAGAGGAATTTAAGTGCCTTCATTAAAGTCACATGGTTCAGTTTACTCTGAGTCGGGGATTCCAAGGTCCATCTGCAGGTCTCTGAGGCCTTTGTATTCGAAGCAAAGTATCACTTTATACAACCCGAGGCTGCTATAAATCTAATCTAGCACCGCAGCTGTACACAGGGTCAGCGTTTTTGGCCCTGGGGTCAAGGGTCAGGAGAGTAGCATCTCGGATTTGCCAGCTGGCCATGTTATCTTCTGGAGCAGGTGCTACACTATGGACTTATCCCAGCAGACACATGAATGGGTGCATGCAAGGATCCATCTGAGTCCAGGCTGGCTTCTGTAAAACTCATCAAGGTACCTTCCCTTTGGTCACTGTCTCAGCAGTGACAGTCCAGTGTCCCAGTCTCTTGTGCAAGCACGGAAAACAGGTGGAAACTGACCAGAGCACCATGCAATGAAGAATGATGTATTCTTCCCTAACAATACATGGAGGAAGGACTTTAAAAAAAATTATGGGGCTTTAGGGTATTTTTTTTTAACATTTATTAGGGACTATTTTAACAGGATGATATAATAAACCCTTATTTACCATCACCTGGCTTTAGCAATTATCCACTAATGGCCAATCTTGTTTCATCTGAACCACAACTCACTCCTCCCTACCTATAATTGAATTCTCAATTATGTGTTCAGATATCAAACAACATTGTGCTTGAATAAGGGGGATACTTGTCCATGTTGGGCAGTCATTGTGGCTACAGTCCGCGTCATTGTTGGAGTCTTGGTGATAGGCATTCCACGAACTGTGGGTCTATGCAATGAATAATGCAATGTACAATGTATCATAAAACAGAAGCCACTCATGATGGTCAAATACCAACCATCTACCAACTCTACATATTTTAAAAATAACCTTATTTTTTATCCAGCTCTCGCCTGCGGAAAACGCACCGATGTTTCCTGCATCCCACACAGGACTGCTTATAAAGTTTACATAAAATGTTGCCTATAAAAACCCCCATGCAGGCAAAAGGAATTTTTACTTATCACCCTGCAATTATACGGCTTTTAAGATAAATAATTACACCCAGACGTCCCTCATCTCAGTGAACACTGTTGACCTACTTCCTTATTCTATCATTTGAGGTTCTGAAAGCTTACTTTATAGACCAGGTAATATCCTGGGAAATACTTTCTAAGAACTACAAAATATTCAGAATGGCAGTCCTGCAGCTGCAGCTACACACGACATCACTTATCTACATGGTGCCCAGCTGCTCTTTGGGTCCTAAGCCCCAATCCTTCAGGTGCTTCAGGTGTCTCCAGGACCCCAAGCCCCGACCTTGCTATCTCAGCTGAATGAAACTGAGCCCAAATCCAACACAGCATTTCCTATTCACTGGGAGTTGCCATGGACACTTCTTATCAGGGCCATTATCACCGGAAGGATGGGCAGATCTGGTTTGTGAAGAACTCTTAGTAAGTTCAACTTCTGCTTTAAATATGAACACTATCCATATAAGCTTTCTGATGAGAAATAGATTCGCAGAGCCACATTTGGCTCCCTAATGTCACTAAGGCTCGGCTTGCTGAGATCCGCTTCTCCAGAGAGGAGTGGTTTTTTGTAATACTTCTGCAGGAAGTGAGAAAGACCTTTCATAAGGTGAGAGATAATTCAGTGGGGACAGATCCCAAAGCAGGCAGTCATGTACATTGGATTTAACACGCTCACTTTAAATGACATGAGGAATCCTATGTAACATTTTAAAATGGAATAGACCCTGTTGGTCATTTGCTGTGTAATGCTTTCAATGTGTAGAAGAAAATGGAGCACTTAATCCGAGGTGTCTGGGCAGAAGTTTCATAATGAAACACCCCGACTAGACATGGACGCGGCCCCTTGGCAGAACCCATTCTGTTTCATACACTGAGGCCCACGGGACAGTAGAGCAAAACCTGAAGCAGAGGCGGGTTCAGGTGGTGGAACGAAAATATTTTCTGAAAACAAAAACAAAACATACACAAAGAAAACAAGCGGGATTTTCCCTTGGAGAATCTGCAAGGCGGTGGTGGGCACCGTGTACCCAGGCAGGAGGAATCCAGCACTCCGAACAACGGACGTCCGAACCTTTAGCGCTGCCTTAGCCATTTTGCATTGGTGATGCGGGCGGCAGCCGCAAATTATAAAAGATTGAAGCAACTGGTTCTAAAAAATGCTGCATTTCACCATATAGTTTATTTTTTAAACCTTTGCAAAAAAGAGAAGTGGCAAGTTTAGAGAATAAACAAACTTTATTTTATAACAGTATTACAGAAAGCAAAATATCATTTAATACAACTTGAAGCTGCTATAAATCTAATCTGGCATCAGAACTATACATAGAGTCAAAAGCAAAGGAAAACATGTTCAATACCGTTAATAGGCCCCTATCAGGTCTCCGGTGTTGGCTGTAAGTGGTTTCACTTTCTTACAACCACCAAAAACACCACCGCAGCCCCTGCTCCTCCCCCAGTGTCCTCAAACCTGCGTGAATCATCCAACTATATCTGAAAGAGATACACCTGCTCGATAACAGAAGGTCAGTTTTACAAGTACACAAGGAGGTTTAATACAAAGCAAGTGTGCTACACAAAGGGGTCAAATAATGGAAAGTCTTGAAATTTGGACATGTTAAGAAAGAAAGCACTAAGGTTTTAAGCTGCCTGAATTTTTAGTAGAAGGGAAGAAACGGTAGTTTCTCTTTTTCCTCCCTCCAGGTTCTGGAATGCTGCCGAAGAGCATGTGTCTGAGAAGCGTTGGCACTGTGGCACGACAGGGTCTCAAAACACAGTGCGTGGTCAGTGAGCTTCTTTGTAATTGTCCAGTCGAGAGCATCTCTGACTTTCAGGGGAAAGTCAGAGGACTGGAAAGTCAAAAAGGATTCAATATAAAAAAGAGCCCCGATGAAATTCTCAAACATTAGAAAATTTTCAGGATGTAAGAAATGCTTTTAATCTGTATTAATATTTTCTCATACAGTATATTTACTGCAATCTGAAAACTCCGTAAATATTTATGGTAAGGATTCAGTGGGAAAGATCTGGAAGGCAGGAAAGCCACTATGGAAATTAGTCACAGAGTTTCCTTTCCGCACAACAGCACCTGTTCAAGTGAACAGCACCTTACCAGCATGGGGCTGGCTTTGTTCACTATCATTTGATCAAAATGAGTGATAAAATGCAGGTAGTTGTACACAAAGTAAACGGGAAACAAAAACAAAACTTCCTAATTAAAAAAAAAAAGAAAGAAAGAAAGAAAGAAGAGAAGAAGAAGAAAGGATCAAGAATATTTAGAAGTGGTTATAAAACAAAATAATGTATTAAAATGCGAGGGAACAGTATAGACCAGAGCTGTTAAGGTAAGGTTTGGTTGTTGGCATTTTAATTCTTCAGGCTTCTGGTCATTGTTACCAGTTGTAGTATAAATTCGCTGGAGTAGTGGTGTGGCATTAGGACTTGGAATGATCAAAATTCTTCAGGTTCACAAAGTTGAGTGTTGTTTAAAAAATGGAATTTCTAGGAGGAAAAAAAAGAGAAAGACTTAAATATTCCCAAGACAGAGGCTTGAAAAACAATGTAAGTAATGTGCCATCCAATTCCAAGTCAAATGACCCACAGTTACCATTTGCCTCGTTTTACTCTTCTATTTACTCTTCTAGTCAATAGCACGTTGACCAGAAGACAAGCAGGAAAGTCTATGCCACCCCAGCGGGCCTTACACTATGTGGAGATCTGACAAGCACCCGAAACAAACTGGCAAATAGGAACACGCACACAGAGTTAATTATAAAAGAGGTAACTCATATATCAACAGTCCCAAACAGAGAAACCCATGTAGGCTTTAACGTTAGATTCAAGTAAAGGAGGAAAAACAACGTCCATTCTGACTTCTTTGAAATGAACAGAAAAGGGGCTTCAGGTGAGGAGAAGAGAATGGGGCAAGAGGCCAGGAAGTGAGACAGCGCAATGTCTAAGTGGGGGTATGCAGAGTACGGGGGGCGGGGAGCAAGAATGAGTGAGGACAGGATAGTGAGGAAATGGGCATTATTGGAGAGAAGTAATAATAGAGTGAGGAATGGAAGGTTGGGTAAAAAATATCAGGTCTACTCTTTAATCCCAGACTGAGGAGTACAAACGTGATCGAACAGACAAAAAAAGAACTGAAGTCAGAAAGGGCATTCAGACGAAAGACCAGCTGTCGGTTTGCTGCAGTGATCCTGAGGTAGAGAGCAAGAGGCCGAAGGCAGGTCAGAGAGCCAGGGGTTAGCGAGTCCACGTGGCACGTGACAAGCTCAGGAGAAGAGGAGGCGGGTTTTGAGGAAGGCCTGACATGGCCTGGTTTATGTTCTGAAAACAGGGCTGCAGCTTCAGTCTGATGAAGAGGCTAAGGCTGGGCAGGAGAGAGACAAGAGGGCCATGTAGGATGGCTAGGTGATGAGGACTCAGACTTTAATACAACCAGGGCGAAGGGTGGATGGGGAGGCACCCTGTAGGAGAACAACTGGAGGGTGGGGACAGGCAAGAAAGAACCAGGGAGCGCGATCAGGTTTGGAGTCTGGGACCTCAGGACAGGCATAAAGCCCAGGTGAGGTCTTAGGACCAGGGATGTGGATTTGCAGGCTGGTGCAGAGGGTGAGTGAAACTCATAGGTGAACTAGTCTTTACAGGTGTAAGGAAAAAGGAGGGGCATGAACCCGGGTGGGGGGGGCACAATCAGAGGGAGGGATGGAGGGAGGGAGGAGACAGGACTAAAATGGGAGTGGACAGGGAGGCAGACAAAAAAATACAGATGGTGCATCACCCCAGAGAGAGAAAAGGGTTTTGAGAAGGTAATTTTTCATTTCTTAGTTGAAGTTCTGGCGTATGGTAGGTGATGGCAGAAGACAGTGGAGGGTGGTAATTAAGGTCCTTTCCAAGGGACACTGGCCCCCGAGTCAATTAGAATGCACATTCTTTTGGTTAGATAAAAAGTCTTGTTTTCACAGAAAAACTCCCCACCACTGAGATTATCACAGATATTATTTTAGCCTCTTCATTATATAAGACAGACTGATTAATCAAATTCATTGTCTCTCACCTGTTGCCTGCTTTAGGCTATTTGGTTACTCATTAGGACTTCTGCTTGATCTAGGCAGGCTATAGGGGCGGGCACAGGGCAGGGTAGGGATCAATGGAAAAAAGATAAAGTCGTCTCTTTTTAGGTTAGTAGTTATGAACAGAAACTTGGGAATGGTGATCAGGGATGGATAAAACTACCATATCAAATTGGATTTGGGAGTTAGCTACGGCCTCAGTCACAGAATAGATCAGTCAAGATCTATTCTTGATCTTTGCGGGCTGGTTGCTGGGTTCTTGAACAGAGATACCACTTATGCCCAGTTTCTATTATAGAAAAGGAACCCCTCAGGTTACCAGTGCCTGGAAACCCACAGAAAGAACAAGCTTAGGATCCTATTCTCCATTTCCTCTAGATTCCATGTCACATTATTTCACTGAATCTGTTTTCACCAAAAATAAAAAAATTTCAATTTAGAAAAGAAAGCTAAAATTAAACTTGTTTCCAAGTCATTAGCAGACAAGTAAACAGGAATTAGGAGTGTGTAGGAACTGAATGAGAGATCTTGATTTCAAAGAGCTTCAACATTTATTGAAATATACGTGGAGAAAAAGACATAGTTACCCATGTAAACTCAAATGTCATTTACTTTCATTTATTCGCAATCAAACCACTAGAAAGAAAGAAACCAATTTCCTCCTCTGGTAATAAGTATTACAAATGACAACCTTAACACACTCTTAGAATTCCAAATAGTTTTCAGACTGAAAGAAAATTACATTTATTGTAATTTTAATGTTAAGCACATTTTTTTCCTCTCTGAAGTGCATTTTTTTCCTCGTTCTTTAAGAAGCAGTAAATCAAGTGTAACTCTGAGCTAATTAGATATTCAGCATCTCAGAACATCCCAATTCCTCATGTCCTGGATAAATAGGGAATAATTCATCGTAGGAAGTTTATAATTGACCCATCCACCTCTCTTCTGACTGCTTTCTGTACTTAAACACATATAGAAATATATTCCTGCAAGTAGTAAACATCTAGGCTTTTGAGCTGGCAAGGAGAAAAGAAAAGAACCACCAATGCCATTGGTACACAAGCATCAGGCATTTACATGTTTTCTGTTCTGGCATGTATCTGTGAGAAAAATAAAAATCCCAAAGCCTTCATATTTGTGTTTGTTTTTTTTTTTAAACAGATAATGATTTATCACCCATTCCAATCAAACTGAAGACTACACACCAGTAGTGCAAAAAAATTTGTGGTTTTTTTTTTTTTTTAAGCCTGAATTCCTCCTCATATTCACAACAGCTGAACAGTTTTTTTTTTGGTCAGTACAATTGGACAGGTATTATTAGGCTTTTCCTTTGGATGACATCATAATGTTCACCTAGAGTTTGGATAAGACCACAGCTTTGAAGTATGTGGATTATATGTTAGGTATTAGAATTTTGGTCAAGTAAAAACAGAAGCCCAAACCACTGTTTCCATCGGTAACCCCCCCCACACTACATACAATGTCAATGAACATTTCTAACTCCCACAACCCCGTTCCCTAGCCTCTGTCCCCCTCTTTTGGTCAATATGGGAATAGCTCAGCGTGGCTGTCTCATCCAATCCCAGCTCTCACTCTAGATCTAAATTCCTCAAGGACATGTGCCTATTGCCCACTTTGCCCTAAGTCCTCACAGGTGGTTCTGGAACACTCTGATTTATTTTAGTGTGCCTGAGGAGCAGTGGGAAATCACACTCAAGCACAGAGGTTCTGTGACTTCATTTGAAAAGCAGAGCTTCCGAGTTTCCAGAGATGGGGGCTCCCAGCATGGGGCTTAAGTTTGAGCATGCTCTTCTCCAGAAACTGACTCAGTAAACTGCAAATGTACACTCATGAAAAAGCACTTGACCCAAGCCACCAGAAATTCTGCCTGTAAGTGGTAAAGCACTTATCCAGAGGGGAGTCTCAATAAAAATGCAAAAATACGGCTTTCATCCAAAAATAATTAAACTAAAGCAAGAAACCGTAACATTTGTCTTTGGATTAAGTAAGATTCAATTCCCGTAGGGCAGCAGTATAGCCAGAGTTCTTGAAAATATGAAAATTTATGCGAGAGACAATCCAACTCTTTCCTAAATAAAAATGAGATCCATGCACTCAAGTGTTCAGTTTTAAATACAAGAGTTCATGGTTATGGACGTCAGTTATTCCTAATGGGAAGCTTTCTTCCTTGGGTCTCCAATATGCACATTTGATTTTCACTTTTTACATAATTTCCATGGGAAGACAGGAGTCTTAGATCCAAAAATGCAAGTAGAATAAATTTCTATTGGGTGAGGGGTGGGGGGCGCCTGGGTGGCTCAGTGGTTTAAGCATCTGCCTTCTGATCAGGTCATGATCCCAGGGTCCTGGGATCAGAGCCCTGTCTGGCTTCCAAGCTCAGCGGGGAGCCTGCTTCTCTCTCTCTGCCCCTCCCACTGCTCATGCATGAATGCACGGATTCTCTCTCAAATATATAAAATCTTTTAAAAATTTTCTATTTGGTTAACCCAGGAAAGTCGATTCTTACAGTGTTGGTAGCACCACTGGTTCTCAGAGGGCCGACGCTGAGCGTCACAGAGACTCTTTTTTCAGGGGGTTGTGAAGTCAAAGCTATTATATTTAAAAAAAAAAAAAAAAAAAAAAAGATTTCACAACCACACTAAGACACTAATTGCTCTTTTTGGGGTGTGGACATTTTCACCGATAGCGCAACAACAAGGGGGAACACACCTGTTAGCATCTTGCCACAGGTCAAGACGGTGGCACCAAATTGCACCAGAAGTCACTGAACTTGTTGCCACCATACACTCTCAGTGAAACAAGGAACAAAGAAGGCAAGCCAGCCTCACTTAAGGATGTCCTGGATGAAACACAGAAAATTACTGTCTTACATCTCATCCACTGAGTTCGTGTCTTTCTAACATTCTGGGTAATGAAATGGAAAATGGGCACAGCACACTCCTGCTGCATATGGAAGTACAACGGATGGCTAGAGAAGAAAGGAACGCTCGAACTGGGAATTGAAGAAGCCGCCTTTATTTCATAAACACCTTTTTTATTTGAGAATTACTGATGGACAAACTGTTACTCTAGTAGGCAGGCATTTTCTTGACAATGAGGCGAGCCTGTCATCTCAAGGAAAACAACTGACCATGGACTTGTGGCCAGTGATAAAATTCAAGCATGCAGGTGAAAACTAGAATCTTGGGAGATTGTATTTTGGCCACCATGAGCTTAATAGCTTCCCGATATCGTTTTTTTTTTTTCAAAGATCTTATTTGAGAAAAAGCGCACGTGTAGTTGTGCATGCAAAAGCAAGCCAGGGGAGGGGCAGAGGGAGAGGAGAGAGAGAATCCTCAGACTCCACACTGAGCACAGAGCCCAATGTAAGGCTTAATCCCATGACCCCATGATCATGACCTGAGCCAAAATCAAGAGTTGCTCAACTGAGCCACCCAGGTGGCCCAATAGCTTCCCCGTATTTAAAGACTCTTCCAAGGAGCTCTGTGACAACCAGTGATCTGTCTCAATCACTTTGCCTTTTGTAGGATTTCATATCATTGTAACCACACAGTACATGTGGCCTTTTCTGACAGGCTTCTTTTACTGATTATTTTGAACTCTTTCATAAATATTTTTAATTTGTTCTGTTTCATTTATAATCTGGTAAACTTCAATTATTTTATTTATACTATGGTAACTTTTGGTATGTATAATTCACAGCAACGAAAGCTCTTTGGGCCCTTCGGCAATATTTAAGAGTGTAAAGTGTCCTGAGACAACAAAGTTTGGGATCTGCCTGTGGAGAATCTGCTATCCCTCGTGTATCACCCTCCTTTCCTTTTCTCACAGATTTGTGTGCCTGCTGAATTCAGAGCGAAACATTAAGTCGAGTGTTTTCTTCTTTTTGGCCAAATGAAAAACAGCACCCATTCAACAAATAGTTCAGGGAAATAATTTTGCTTCGCTTGTTTGGCCTGAACATATTAATGCTGTTAGGGCGCCTCTGTGGTCTCAAGAGGCTCTCGCGTGGGCTCTCATGTGGGTCCGACTCACATGTAGGTTTTGGACCAGGATTCCTCCGCCACTGTCTCGGCCTCCTCTGAGTGCCAACTATATTGTGCTCTTTCCAGCCCTGCTGGGAACTCAACACACAGCCACACGCGGGAGGTGTTCTCCCTGCCACCCCTGCCACTGCTTCTCGGCAAGCTTCTTCCGCTCTGCGCAACTCAGAACGTTCGAATCCCCTCCCGGCACTCTGCGGAGAGAGGCTTCCCTGATACCTTTCTGGGGAGGTCTCGGATTTACCAATCAGAAATTTCAATCAACTTTCACAGTCCTTCATCAAGGCTTCCCAAACACTACATTTGACTCTCTATTTTCTTTGCATTCAGGTTCTCATGGGTTCATCTCTTGCTCACCAGAGCTACCAGAGTGCCCCAAGCATGGTGTCGTGACAGGAGTCAGCACTGACGAATCTACAGATGAAGGTGCTAGGGACTGAGCTGCAAAGGCAAGAACCGAGAGCAGGGGCTTGGGCAGGGGAACAAACAAACAATTGTATTTCAGGGCAGGAAGCACTGTCGCCTGTCTTCCCCATTACTTACACCTGCTGATTGAAGTGGAAAGTTTGCGGTTTCCTTTTTCTGTTCTTTTGTTAAATAACTACATCTATCATATCCTGGGAGGACTCTGCCTTCTTTTTTAAAATGGCTTTCCCAAATCACTGAGAGCCCTGACAAAGGTTTCTACTTGTAGTTAATATCTGGCCCTAAAGCTAGTGTAAGATCTTCTGGTTCATTCTGCTAGGTATAAATCTCACGGGAATGTAATATGAGAGCATTTTACAAACTCTTAAAGGTTCTTTTAAGTAACAAATGGACAAGAACAAGGTTACACTCAGTATACCGTATTCTAGCTAAGCCTGTATCAATCTTAGGTTCATAAGATAAAGAGATGAGAAAACATTTTATCTGATAAAGCATCAAATAAAAGTTGCACTTAAAAAACAGTATCAAAACCGTTATCTTTGAGGGGGGAAAAAACCTTTGAAACCATATATGAACAGAACTCACCAAATATTTGTTTTGTGTTTTCCTTCAATAGAAGTTTAGTGGAACTCAAAAGAGTTCATCTCTAGGCCCAAATCTCTAGATTATTAGTCTACACTTTTTTTCTAACATCTTCAAATCCAGTATGTTATATTCTACTTATAGCACATCTCAGTTTGGAAGAGCCATGTTTCAAATAGCACAGGTGAGGACTGGCTATCATACCCGACAAATCTAGACACTCTACTAGCTCTAAGGCTAATGGAATTATTTTGATCATGAGAATTAAATAAATGTAGGGCTAACAGGTCCTCCAATGTAATCGTCATGGGGTCAGGAATATCTTTAACACACGCTACTTGGTTACCACTGCAAAATTCCCTCCTAATGCCACCACAAATTTACACATTTAGAAAATAGTATCTGGGATGACCGACATTTGTGGTTCTTCAGACAGATGAAACTCTCTTTAGCTCCGCACATGGATGGCATTTAGGAGTCCTGAGTATAAGGGACTGATGCCGATTACTTTATTCTCCAGGATTCTACTTCCTCATTGAAAAAGAGTTGCTGGGGGGGCGGGTGGGGAGAGAAGAGGCTGTAATTTAAACTGTTTATAATAAAATATTCTTCTGATTTTCATACTTCTCCATATGCCCTCATCCAGCCTAAGGCATAATAAAGTCACGATCGCCACGCCCACCCCTCAGAGGCCAGGTGGGTGAACACATGAGCAGGGAGATGGGGTACCCAGGGCCTCCTGAGGAGACACAGGTGGCTCGGGAGGGCTCTTCTGTTGTCCGAGGGTGGTGCTGCCGCCATGCCAGAGGGCAGGCCCAATGCTACTGGAGCTCCTGATGGTTCTGAAATCAATTGGTGCCTTCCTATTTTAGGCACTGTTCATTAATTCAAATTCTAAAAAATACTGTTTGGGCCAAAGAAACCAAACTCTGGCTGCGACCTTCATGCCTCCAATCTGTTGATTTTGTCTGCCCTTCGCCCTCCCTCCCCCAGCTTGGTGCTATTTTTAATTCTCAATAATAATGAAAAACTAGAGAAAATACGCAACACTTGGGATGAAGGGGTTAGTAACCTTAATAAATCCCTCCGAGATAAGATAATTAACACCTGAACAGAAAAATGGGAAAGAACTGACAAATCAAAAGAAATAAAATTGTGTGTGTGTGTGAGTGTGTGTTTGAGCCTCACTAGCAACGAAAACAAAGCGCTCTTTCCTCACAATTAAAAAAGGAGATGAGGGGAACAAATGCTCTTTCCTCACCAGATGGGCAAGGATTTCTTAAATGTTTTATAATCCTTAGCTTCAGACAAACTGTGGGGCAATAGGGATGTTCATACACTGCAACTTCTTCAAACCTTTCAGGAGGAAACATCTGCCACGAAAACGATGAAATCCGTGCCCCAAAATATACACACGAGTATGACCTTTGCAGCTGCGTGCTGAATTGCGACAACGGAGGAATAACCTAAACGCCCGTTAACAGGGGTCACGTAAATCCTCACGTGTCTGTTCAATGGCTGATGAAAAACGAGGAGAGGCTTCCGGGGAAGGTTCTCTCCCATGCACTGCCGGGGGAGGAGCAAACAGGCTAGAGCACAGAATCGACAGTCCCAGCTCGGCCCACAGAGGCGGGCGTGGGCGTGGATGTGTTCACACATACATACACTGTCAAAAGGGATTATCTAACTCTAGGAGCAGAGGAATCAGGGATCGTTTACATTTTCTCCTAGCTCTTTTTAAAAATAATAATCGCTTTTGTTATTACCAGGAAAGAGAGCCCCAATAACAATAATTCTATTTGCAAAAACAAGAGTCGATAATAATCTTGCCCAAGAGCAAACCCTGGAGAATTCGTGACTCTTGTGCGAACAAGTGCACAACAGTGGTGGCGTCCAGTGCCTCTTCTGAAGGGTGGTTCAAATATGTTGGAACTGACTCATGGAAAGCACCTGTCAGATTTATAAACATGAAGCAGAACATTCCACAGCATGCCGAAGTGAAAAGTACCTGTGCCTGACAGCCACTAAATCTGAAATGGCTTTTCGGGGCTATATGTAAATCTGCGTTTTAGGCTTGATTAATCTACATTGAAAACTAATGCTAATTTTAGGTATAAGACTAGTACAACTAGCCAAGGAGAATAAAATAAAAATGCAAGGCATGTGATATGCCTGAAAAACTCCTGGCTCCTGAACTGGAAGTCCACAGGCTGGGGCTTCTTCTTCAGATACAAAGTCAGGCTCATCAGGGCCCACACGGGAATAAGTAGCTCGTGATGAGCAAGAACTCAGTCTAGCCAATGTGGCTCTGTTCTCCTGCGAGTCAGTTAGACAGCAAATGCTAATTTCCTGTCTGGCTCTCAAGTTCATCTTGAAACTCTGAATATCACCCTGACTCGGAAATGTTAGCTTGAAGACAACATTATCTTATGTAGAAATTGGTATTCACAAATGCCCGATAGCACAGAGAGCTTCCTGAAAGTACTTTCCGTGTAAAAGTCCAATTTCCTCAACATGGGACAGGGTTCCATCCCCACTACCTGCCTGACGCGGCTCTGACCAAGTCCCAGGCTGATTCTATACCAACAATTCCAGAGGACGTGTTCACTTGATTTAATATTCAAGACTTAATTACTCTCTCCTTCTTGGAGTTCTCGTCTTCTGCAACTTTCGTGACAGTGTTTCCTCCGCATTTTCTTCCTATTTTTCCATTCCCCCTCCTGCATCTCCTCTGACCTTGTCCAGGGTAACATCCCTCAAACCAAAGGCTTCCTCACTAGGTGACACATTCAGATGACTTTCAAACCTCTACCTTCAGCTCCAAACCTGTTTTGATTTCTCTCAAAGCTCTTGGCGACCTCCTGGACCTCCCCATGTAGCCATTTCACGTGCACCTCAAACTCAACACCCCTGGGGAAGGATATTCCAATGTTTAATTTATTCCTAGGAGCAAAAATGGTTCCTATAGCTGACTCGATATGCTACAGCGTGCCTTGGAAACAAACTCTTCTATAAATTCTATTATCCTCAGTTCACAGATGGCAGAGCTGAGGAATAGAAACGTGAAGAACTTGGCAGGTCACATACTACGAAATAGATTTGAACCCAGCAGATCTGTGATGCTGCATTTCCTCTTAACACTCCGACTATCTGGTAATTTTCCAAATAACCATGCCGTGTGCAGAAGACAGGCCCTTACAGATTCACTTCCAAACGTCCTCCATAATGCCATGGCAGGTGTGTTCTCCTACACTACCAAGAACAAAAAATAGAACAAAACCTGTGCTTTAAGACAGCTGAGCTGAGAAGACTGGCCATGTTGCACAGGTCCTGTGAAAACCAACACCTGTATCCCAGGATTGAAATTACAGCTCCCACCACCCACTCATCTTCTCAAATCACAAACTTACATATCCCCATGCCAACAGTCACCAAGTCACAGACCTCTATCCCCTTAACATCTCCCCAGTACACGAGGTGTTGTGTCCCTTCGCTTCTCCAAGTAGAGCTGAACTCCAGCTTTTGGCTTGTAAGACTCTTCAGAGTCGGGCTTCGGCCACTCCCATCGCACTCCTCCAACACGTGCCCTGCAGCCCAGACATGCCTGATTCTGCCCCATTCTCGGGATATGAGGTTCAGAGAACCAGCTCTGGCCTGGAGTGCCCCCTTCCGTGCCTTTCTTCCCTGAGCTATTCCTACTCCCCTAAAAGCTCCAGTGAGAAGCCATCTGACACCCCATCCTAATGTAGAGATCTTGCCTTTCTGTTCCCACCCAACGCAGCTCAGAACACATCCTCAAGGCAGAGACTATACCCTGCTACCATGATTTACTGCTGAGTGCAGACCTTGTTTGGTGTGAACCTTCACGGTAAATAGATGACACCCAATGGGCATTCCGTATATACTGGTATAATCAACAACAACAACAACAAGAGTAAAATACATGAGCAGATGAGACACTGCTCCCCCATCATTTCCTCCTTTGGCAGCTCACACTTTCAGCTGTAAAGGAGGCCTTGTTTGCTCTTTATCCTGCACATCAGTGATGACTCCAGGAGTCACTGGGACTTATTTGAAGTCTGGGTGCAGAAAGGGGATGGAGCGAACTGAAGCAAAGTCGCCAGCTCCCCATCCTGGGCTCGTCCTTTCTGAGGCCTTGCAGCCCAAACCAGCAAGCAGGACTCTTCTTCCTCATGGGAACTCTTGAGGAGCACCATTCCAGTGGCGACAAGGCCACGGACGTGTTGTGTCTAGCTGCGGGCTCATAAACATGCATTTAGGATGAACTGGGAAGGGAGGAGTCCTTCTCAGAACACAGAAAAAAACAGCTACAAAGACTTAGTCAAGTACTCCTCTGAAGCATGTTTCCTTTCTCATGGAGTCTGTGGCAGCTCCTCTGGGCCTCCCCGTGGTCGGCACCCAGCTGAGAGCGGAAGCCCTGGGAGGCTCGGCCCTCAGTGGGTCTTCCTCCACCACCTTTCTGTGCACTGCCCTCGCCTTCCACTCTCAGAGCTTCATCCAAAGCTCAGAGCTCCTCCAAAGGAAGAGGTCAGGTCAGATCAGGAGGAGAACTTTTCATGTCGGAGAAGGGGAGATGGGGCGGCTACACCACCAGTAAGTACTTATTCTTCTTTTCTGGCGTTCAGTGACAGGCCTGCACTTGGCCTTGGCCCACCTGCTGCCTCTGTGGGACCCTGATGGGGCAGCCAGCGAGTAACCGATGCGGCACATGCACTCGTCCTCCCTGACAGGCACCAGCGAAGGAAAGTCTTCCAGCACAAGTGGCAGCCAGCAGGAGGCGGGGTGCTGCGAGGACTCAGACACCGGGGTAACTTCTATTCGTCCTTCAGATCTCAACGCAAACTCGCTTTCTCAAGGGAAAGCTTAAATTTACAGCAGCGTAAATCTATTTGGTTTTCTCCTACCGCATTACTTTCTTCAGAGCCTTTATCACATTTGCAAATTACATTTTGTTTCTTAATATTTACACCTCCCCTCCCAGACCGGATCCTTTCCCGAGGAAGGGGATCCTGTTTGTTTGTTTCCCAGTTTGACCATTTGCATCTTCAGTGCCCAGCTCTACCTTGACACTTTGGTTCTCATGTTTTTTGGAATGGATGAATGAATTTTTCCACATTTATCTAGTTTGCTGGCCTTACATGCGAATTTACATTTTAACTGCCTAAATCTGTTTAGCAGGGCTGCCTAAAAAGGTGTCCTCTGAGATAGGCAAACTTCACAGGCTGTATGTGTGTACACGCATGCCCACTGCAAAAATGAGGAAAGGGTGCTAGGAATAACAGATATAACTAACTTACTTTAAAACTTATTAAAATGCCACAATGAAAGTGGGTATTGGTAATGCTCACATTGGCCACTAATTTTTGTCCTATGTTCCTGATTAACATAATTCAGGAAAAATACTTATAATTGCATAACACTAAATTTTCTCATTCGTTACTTATATTCTTAAAATATTATTTTATATTCTTATAATATTCTTATATATACTCTTATTATATTCTTATAATAAGTCCTGTGAATTAGTAAAGGTGGATTGGACCAGCCCTGCTGACTTGCCCAATGTCACATAGTTTGAGATCCAGCAAGATTAGAGCACTTGATCTTCTGACGGCTAGCTAAGAGTGCTCAGCCTTGCACATAACAGAGCACATTTATTCAGTTAAATGGATATTTTGCTTGTGCTCAAATTTTAAAGATTTCTGCTTGTAGGCCTTTTGTACACCCTGTGTTGAAAACAGCATCTAACATATAAAGAGTAAGGTTGCTAGATACAAGACGAATATTAAAAAGTCACTGGTATCTTCCTATACTAGCAACAGCTAGAAAAGATTTGTAAGACCTCTTTTGGGTTAAAAAATTATACAACTTTATTGGGAGACATTTAAAAATGCCATATATAAATGAAGAGGGATCTTTTATGCTTGTGGGGAAAAATACTTTACATCATAAAGATGTAATTCTCACCATAGTGAGCTACAAACCACATGCAGCTCTAATGAAGATACCACAGGGTCATCTTAGAACCCAACAACCTGATTCTGAAGTTTAAATGCAACGGGAAGCTTTAGCCCAGAATTGACAAGACACTCCTGAAGAAAAAAAACACAGCTGGGGATACCAAGATACCAAGACTCATTTTAAAGGTATAGTAATTTAGACAGTCTGGCATTAAAGCAGGGACAGACACACGGACTAATGGAAATTAAAGTGCTCAGAAACCCCCCCACACACTGGCTACTTTTCAAGGAAACAAAAGTAAAAAACAGTGCTGTTTTTCACCACAGAGAAAAACGAATTTCTTATAGATTAAGAATTGATCTGTGAAAGGCAACATTCAAATACCTGGATCAACAGTATCCCTAACACCCCGGGGTATGGAAAGAGCCTAAGCCATAAAGGAAAGCATGATAATTGAACTATATAAGCTTCCATTAATAACTACACTCGATACCTCGATATACGAACAACTATACTGACCTATACTGAAAATAAAGGACAAACCACAAGCCTGGAGATATTCACAACACATAAAAATTAACAAAGGACTAGTATGCACAATCTATGAAGATCAGTAAGAACAAGAAAGTCAGGTGTCATTTCTTATCAATCAGTTCAGCTGTTGCAATGGTGGGAGCCATGACCTCCTGTGACGGAAAAGCACTTGGCCTAACCCCAAGCTGGAAGATGTGCAGTCATCTGTGGCCTGCCCTGTGGGCTATCAACCAGTCAGTGTACAGATCATTTTAAAAACAAAAAGATACTCTTGGTATACATGCTATGCAATAAAACTTACTTTTTAAATACATACATAATTCTGAACATTTCTCATTTCACTAGTAACTCTTTAGCATAACTTTTAATGGCTATGTTTTAGTCATCACACAGAAGCAGCATTAAGGCATAAGCAATCCTTACTGTGGACCATTTAGATTTTTATGCATACTAACAAAGATGTGAGAAATACTCTTGTAAGAAATACTCTTGTAAGCCTTTCTACACATTTCTGATAACACGGGTTTAAATGGTAGGCATGCTTAATGTGGGCTTTGCTAAACTGTCCTCCAGGAAGTATTACTAGTTTATAAAGCAGAAGAGTATCATTTTCTCTCTTACAACCTCCCCAACAGAAGCTAAAAACATAAACTTTGCCAGGCTTATAAGTGAAAACTTACACACTGAATTTTTAATTTGTATTGATTTAAACCATAATGAGGCTGAACATTTTTTACTTATTGTTCACTTAGCTTCTCTCTGGGTTACTGGATTAATCCTTTGCCCGTTTTTCTACTTGAGTGCTTGAATTTTTTGATGAGACAGTAGAGTTAGTGATAGAGTCGTGATATTGACTCCTTCTCTGCCAGGTATCTTGAACTTTGTCATTTTATCCTTTAAGTTTTAAATTTTTATAGCCAAAGCCATCTTTTCCTTTATGGTTCATTCTCTGATATACAATTCTTTGTGTATATTTAAGGGAATTAACTCTACTCCCTTTTGTGCCCCCATAGCAAAAATGCCTCATTTAAATGAAGGCAGTAGCACCCTCCTCAAAGGGTCACTGTGAACGTTAATGAAGAAAACTTACACTGATGGACTTGGTAGGTAGTAAAACAACACAGAAATGTCAATTACTAGCCGTTTTCAAAACATGGTGGTTAATAACATCACATTCCCATCGGTCAACAGAGTTTATAATTTTATGCAGGGAACGTAAGCAGAGGAACTTGGGCTAATGAAGTCTGAAGACTCATATGGACCACAGGAGACAGACAGCGTGATGGAGAAGTACGTTTCTTGTCACTGGGCAGGGCGAGGTGCACGAACGGCCAGGACAGAGGCCCCGGGCGATACAGCCTCTCTTACCTTCCTTACTCTTCCCCTTCCTCCAGCTCCGTTTCCTTGTGCACCACCACTCTCGTGACTGACATGTCCGGGTGCTGCTCTCGGGCTTCCCGGATGGCCTGGGCCAGCGCCTGCCAGGGTCAGAAGAGAGCGCCGTGAGCAGGGAGATGGCGGGGGGGGGGGGTCGTTTGGGGGGTGGGGGGAGGCTGCTTCGCGGGATGGTGGAACACACGGATGCCAATCAACCGGGACTCCATCTCCGGCAAACATGGTTTTATCGCTTTGAGGAAGCAGGGACATGAAATGGGCTCATATTCATTTTAGAGAAGCTTCTCATTTCCCCCAGTTTCCATTTTCCAGGCTTTTCAAATAAGGATGCATGTAAGGGAAACGTGCAGACTCTGAAGCCCAGCCTTGTACTTGCATGAGACTTGGAGGAAATTCTAGGGTCCAGAACAATAAAAAGAGCAGCAGCAATGGGGACACACAGTCAGCAAAGTGAAGCAAGAGAGACCGCTCTTTAGCAAGTGTAGGGCTCTGTTTTACAGTCAAAAACCACCAAAGGTGCAGAGGTCAACAAGTCATGCTCAAGGCCATCTTGCTGCTAAGCTGTGGGGAGGGAGCAGGACGCCCCCCACTCTCCCCCCCACCACACGCCTCATGGGCTCTTCCTGGACCAGACAGTCAGGAAGGAAAGTTTCTTTGTATTTTATCAGAAAGTAAACTATGTATGAGTGATGTGACAAAGTGGAAAAATCCTATTTTTTCTGAGGCAAAAGATATTTCAAGATGTCTTGGGGAGAAAGCGAAACACCACAGAACATCTCTCAAAATCTAGGAACGACGTCTAAAACAAAGTCTTCGAGGAAAGACAGCACCAGATCTCATATAGAAACTACACCTTTGAGAGCAGCAGTGTAATTTTTCCTATTTCTCTTGAATCATCTGCCTAAGGGGACGACCACATTTCTTACTTGCGGTATGCTTCCTGCCAGCTGAAAGGTTATGGAACAAAACCTGGAGCCTGAGTCCACACACACACAAAGGTACAGCTATAGAAAAAGAAGTTGGTTTTATAACCAAAAAATTTTTACACAGAAGCTTGGAAGACACTTGAGGGTACTTAAATTTCCACTAGGGAATGAACTCTGGTGACCCACTGGTGTCAGGACAAGAATGAGCTCAAACAGGGGACTCTCTCAGGAGAGCAGCACAACTGTCTGTTGGGTGGCGGGAGCAGGCAGGCGGAAGGGTGGTAGTGGGCTGGGGGCAGGGGAGGAAGTTGGGAGGTGTCAGCAGGTATCTGTGGTGGGGAGGGGAGACAGAGTACAGCCGAGTCACTCTGGATGTGTGTGTTCAGAGGGACGTGAGCGATTGGAACCATCAAAATGGACTACTCCACATCAGTTTCTGGAATCCAGTTTGGGAAAGCGACAGCTCTGATAGGAGCCGAATGTAGCTACAGACAGCTTGTCACATACTTTTTAACTCACGTTCATTACAAGGATCTGCCTACATTAAACCAGTACAAATGTCAAAGGGGAAATACAAATGATACCCAAGGGAAGGGAACATATGTGAAACAGGCTCTAATTAGCAGAAAAGTAGGGAAAACCAAAAACAGTTTAATTGTCCTCAAACACATTTGAAATCCGTGTACATTAATTCTGATCATTCTGTAATATCAGTATATGAAATTAAATACTGTGAAATGTTAATTTATGATGGCAACAGTAAAGACTGAGAAAATTCTCACATACTCCTGCCAAATTGAGAAGTTATTTTACTGGAAAGAGTCAGACACTCTGGGGAGTTAGCGCAGTGTCCTATATCCCTGGTGCGGAGCAGAGCGTCAGGATACACACAGGGTGAACTCCTGCAAAGCCAGCGTCTCAAATAGCACGATTCCCTTTTTCCTATCTTGCTCAGAGGAAGGGTTTCTTTCCACTATTAAAATTCTTCTAATATACAGCAAGGAACTGAAAAGGGGGTCAATGGTATTCAAGTCACTACGTGATCGGCTTCTGTTTTTGGCAGGGAAGTGATTTCCCTCTAATTTTAAATACTTCCATGGTCTCATTACAGGCTGTAAGGAGACAGGGAGTTCACGAGCTCCCGGGACAAGAATACCAGAAGCCACAAGTAAACGGACTCAAAACAGTTGATGCATCTTATAATTAAACATGAAAAAGTTATGAAAAGTCAAATACCTCTTCTGTCATGTGGGTATCTGCCCTCGGTCTGAAAATGTGCTAAAGCACCACATCACACAAACAAGGTCGTGTCCCTGCAGTCACAGGTAGAGCTGCGGGTTTTTCCTTAATCTAAGAGTCAGTCAGGAGTATGTGTTATTTTGGTACCTACATTTCGAACTGTGTTTTCTTTATTTGCTATTCAGAGGCAGTAAGGCCAAAAGACAAGAATACACATAACACCCAAGAGTAATCCTTGAAAGGAAAACATGGCATCAGAAAGCCAGAGAGTGCACAGGTTCAATGGAAAGACAAGGTGAAAGAAACAAAGGCTGGGAGAAGACCTTGATTTTCACTTTCCATCATGCCAAAGAACATGGGCTCCCACCGCTCACACCATACGAATTCAATAAACACTGGCCGACCTAGAGTCCCAAAGGGAAAAAGAACAGTTTGCCCAACTTAGATCAGAGGAGCTCAAAACTGTCCCAGCAGAGAAGAAATCCTCTGTCTGGGGAACAGGAGACTTGGTTTCCACAAGGTCATTCATTTTCCCATGGCAAACAGACACAGGTCCTAGTCAACTACTAGGAATCTCTATTATAAAGTCCAAATTCAGAGTCAGGGCAACACTTTAACCTCCAATAGCTCTCAAGAAATAAAAAGAATACATCAGGAAGGATGGAAGGAAAATCATGTTTACAGGGTTTTACAGAATGGAGTTTTCCTTACAGGCAGAGAATAAAATCTATTTCTCTCTGGTCACAAAGACTTGAGTTTTTTTGTTTTTTCTGTTTTTTTTTTTTTTTTTTTTTTTTTAATGAGTAGTTCTGCTCTCTAAAATTCTCTTTCCTGAGTTCAGTGTTGTGTTTAAAGCTGGGTAACTCTCATCTGTTCTGACTTCCCAGCTGAGATGGTCAATTGAACATTTCCTTTCCTTCAAGTTGTTATAAAAGAAAATAGCTTGGTTTCCTTTAAAGTAGAGTTCAAATCACTCAAAAAATGACAAAACAAAAAATTCACATCACTTGGGACTGCAGCCTAAAAGGAAAGCTACCCTCAGGGCGCCTGGGTGGCTCAGGCGATTGAGAGTCTGCCTGGGGCTCAGGTCCTGACCCAAGGTCCTGGGAGGGAGCCCTGCATCTGAGCCCCTTGCTCAGTGGTTAGCCTGCTTCTCCCTCTCCCTCTGCCTCCCCCGCAACTTGTGAGCACACGCTCCCTCCCTCTCAAATAAATAAATCTTAAAAAAAAAAAGAAATTAAATGAAAGCTACCCTCAAAGTCACCACCAGTCCCACTCGTCACCCGGTTGTTAAAGTCCCGTGTTCTGCTCATTAACATTAAAATGGAAGCACAATTCTTTTAAATGTATTTCTGAATCCATGGAAATTCTCTACTTTGTAAGAAACCTCAGATTTCCTTCTCTCACTCCTCAATAATAGTAATAATTAGGGGAAAACACTGAAGGGTAAAGAGCCCAATTTTTCTAATGTTACAAAAAAATATATATAAGTTCCTAAAAGTAGGAATAAGTCAAACTGGAAGTCAACGTCATTAAACCGCTATTCATTTTTTTTTTTTTTTAATCCACGACTTGCCTTTAAGTGAGGCCCACGTGAATAACTAATGGAATCCTCTCAATTATTTGGATTCAAAAGTGCACCTGGAGTCAGTGGGAAATGAACAGCAATCCACATTTTATGCTGGTTTGGTGTTAGGAAGGCTGAAAGGCTGTCTAGGTCAGGAAGTGTCTTTATACCACGCTTAGGAGGTGGATTCTTTCAGGAGGCTCTGGGAGAAGGGATCTGACCCTGGGATATGACATGACGACACACACTCCACTTAGAGACATGGTCACTTTCAGAAGCAGAAATTCAGGTCTTTACCTGGTCATGATCGATGTCCGCATCTCCCGTGATCACGATGCGTTTCTCAATTCTTGTTTCAGATATTCCACCTTTCACAGTCTGAAGGTTATAAAGAAAACGAAAGGACAGAGATAGCAATCACTGAAGTATGTATATTCCTAATGAGAGCAAAGAAAAGGGAGCACATCTAGACCTTCTGAGTAAGGCAATGAGCACTGAGTGGAGAAGATGGACATTCCGAAACTGTTTAAGCTCAGCAGAGGTTCCTATTGTTAAAGTTGTAGCATCCATAAGTCTTCCTCAACTGAAAGCAACTAATTCATCGAGATTCAAGGGAAATTAAGGCGAGACAGATGCCACTTAATCCAAATGGTTCCTTTGAGACATTCCATTACAATTTCCCGGAGTTTCTTTACTCCCAATTGGCTAATTTGTTAAAAGAGGAAAGAAGAAATAATTCTTTGGTTTATGTAGAGTTACAAGGAATTCTAACAATTTAGGTCCCTGGTTTAAGTGTGGGAATTGCTTGATGTCACAGTTTTGAGTGCTTGATTCTCATAAAAATCCCCTGGTAATTTTGTTCATTTGGTTTAGTGCAGTAAGATAAAAGAAGACTTGGATCTGGTTTAAGATATAGAAGATACATGAGGGTGATAAAGATTTTTGTTCAGTGATAGCTTTTGTATGTTACTCTGCTGCCAACAAAGACCGTGTGAGCAGCCCTGGGACATGACAGAGGCCGAAGGGATCATATGGCTGTGACGCTGAACTACAAGCAAATACCACACAGTCCTGAGAAAGCACAGCTCTGATAAATCACACAAAGTCCCAGTTGATAGCACTTTACTGCAAGAAACCAGGTTTACTGCAAGCCTAACTGGATAGCCTTTAAAATGAGCACGATACCATTTTGCATTTATGTGGCATTTTTTTTTAACTCACAAAGTTTCTGGCTGAAATACAGGGTGAGAAGGGTATAAAGGATACATTTAAAACCATCAGGCACCCACGGAATGGGAGAGATAGAAGTAAATCTGAGGACGGCAGCAGGTGTCAGAATCACCACAACCACTCCCAGGGTATCAGGAGATCTGGGGTGGGGCCACAGACTCACTTCTAACAAGTCCCAGGAAGACCGATATTGCTAGTCTGGAGACCACACTTTAAGAATCACTGGTCATCTGGTGTTAAAACTTTGGAGAATGAGAGAATGATCTGAAAAAAGCCCCCTATCCAATATATGAGCATCTTAAATCAACGAAGGGAAAATTATATTATTTGAACAACTGCTTGAAAATTTTGAATGATGGTCTTCATTCACTTGTTTCAGTTGGGAGGGTTCATTTGTACTTACCAAACTTATGCTTCTACTTCTATGATACTCTCTCTCTCTCTCTCCCGTAGCTGGCTGACATACAGTTATTCATGACATATTTTTATACCCTTGTACTTTATAAAAATACATTTGTCAATGGAGTCCAATTTCTTGGATACTTTAAGTCTGGCCACTTCTATTCCACTGGCACAGTCTATTACTTTGAAGCTTGTGTAGGAACAAAGAAACGATTCAGAAAGGATCCTGTCTGCAAAGTCCCACCCTGGATTGCTTTACCTTGGTGATATGTGTTGTTGTCGTTGTCGACACGGACTCAGATGTGATGGTTTGTGCCGTCAGTAATGTCCCCGAGTCACCACCGGCCCCGCCATCAATCTTTGGATAGTTGGAGGAAAAATACAAAGTAATGCTTAATTTCCATTATGTTGTCAGAGACGACCCCTCCCCATCGAATATGCATCTTGTGAAATCTTCGAGGTCAGTAGAAGAAGTTATCTGCCTATCCTTCGCACGTTTGTAGCGGTGATTTACTGAGCAGGAGGCTGGCTGGCCTTTAAACAGAGTAAAGGCAAAAACTCAATGCATGTGGGAAAGCAAACCCCCTAGGAGGGAGGAAAAAAAAAAGGAAGAATCAAGTAGAAGACGGGACTGAGAGCTACAGGGTCACGAGACAATTTGACCAAAGGCCTTTTGTAGAAGCTAGAAAAAGAAACTAGAGAACCAGACAGAGAAGTTTCCACAGCGAACAGAAAGGCCGAGTTCATTGTTTTTTAAGCACAGGTGGTAAAAACAGATAAACGTTTTCGCATTTACGAAGCCACAGAATCTGACTAGGATAGACTAAACCTGTGTGCTTTGGTAATTTGCTTATCTCTAGTAGATTTTTTTTTTTAAATAACATTGTTCCTGTAGTAGTTTGTCATGAGCATATATGGGTACATGGATTTTAATACGCATGCACGCATGTGACCTGTCTCTACATGTATCATCTATAAACCCCATGCATATATCTAAATAGGTTTGACTTATTTGCTTTGATACTAAAAAAGGTAGAAAGTTCTAGAGTTGACCAGGGGAAATACGACACAGATTAATAGCCTAAGAGTATATGTGAAGATCACCAAACATACTTGTCTCCCATTTCCTGCCATTAACACAAGGAAATAACCAGAAAGCCCGGAGGCTTGTAGACTAAGTTATGGGGAAATTTTTCTAAATTTGAGTCCTGCACCTGTATTTTACTGGGGCACTTACTGTACTATAGACATATGAGCACATGCTCTCCCAACACACCCATTCATCAGAAAGCTGTTTAGGTGGATCTCGGCACATACGTGGATAACGTGTCTAAAATAATTTTGAGAAGTATTTAAACATACCCACATTAAACCTCTTAAAAAAGATTTTGAGAGAGGTCAATAATCTGCCACCCTCCACCACGGTACAATTCTACTATAGAATACTAAACTTCTCAGTCGAGAAAATAGTTGTATAAATTTCTAAACAGTTTTATTTTGAAATAATGAACGCTTTCCCCTTTTTATTACCCTTAAGATTAGATATCTTAATACTTATTTCAAATCTTTACAGAATCAATGTCTGAATAATGTCTAAATCAGTGTCTAAAATCAAATACACAAATCTGATAATTATTATGACACACAGTATTATATTTACATAAGATCGACAACATGTCTTCAGAAAATAATCCCACATGAAGGAGAAGCACAGGTGTGTGTGTGTGTGTGTGTGTGTGTGTGTATGTGTATACACTTGGCAAGTAGGAGTGAGCTGACTGGATCTATCTGCACGGATTTGAGGGTGGGGGAGCCTAAATCTTATTAATCTGCAAATTACATCAGATCCAATAAACTTCGTAAGATGATCTGATTCCCAAGTGTGTATCAACATACCTGAACGACTTATAACATGGACGAGATTGCTACTGTCTGTCCTAAATGATCCTGTGTAGGGATCCTGTATAAATAACCCTGTAGAATTGCTGGGCCACCAACTTGACTGCAGCTCTCTGTTGTACTCTAAGAAGCAATAAAGCAGGTTCAAGTGCAATGAGGACACCAAGATATGGAAAGCTGCATCAAGGTCAGAAACACGTAAACTCGAAGACAAATAAAAACAGACACAAAGTAAAAAAAGAACTCAAGTAGTCCAAATCTAGAGTTTTTGTACCTGTGGAGACTCATATGTGATGGTTTTGGTCTCAGTTTGGACAATAGGGACTTCCTTGGTGGAGATTTCTGTTCTTTGTGAGGCATCAGAAATTGTTACCATCTCTGTTTTTACCACTGGTGGCTGAGGTGGAAAGGAAGGGAAAAATAAATTCTAGAGATCATGAAGTAAAAGTGCTTAATGGAGCCTTCAAAAATAATTATAAAAAATATATCCAAACACACACTCATGCACAAGAATAAAGATAAATAAAAGACACAAAAGAAAAACACTCTCCTTCAAATATCATGTGTGTGTGTGTGTGTGTGTGCGCGTGCGTGCATGTGTGTGTGTGTGTGTATGAAGACAAAGCTAACATAATGGTCCCCTAAATTACGGTATACTTCAAATTACCATGTTCCCAATTATATGTCAATGTGGGGTGCACAGTGACATAAAAGCTTTAGCTTTGGGGCAAGTTATAACAAAATGGAAAAGAAAACAAAATGGAATGAACTATGTAAAGTGACCGGTCTCAATTTTTGCCGCAGTTTGGTTTGCCACGCGGTTTGTGTGAAGGCTCATTGTCTTCAATTGGTACATCAGCTAGGAAGACCAAGCTTTCCCCCAAAAAGACTCTTCTACCCTACCGACAAAGAGATTGTACTTTAAGAATATCTTCAAGTATGATTTTTTTCAGTTATACTTGTCTAAAACTTGCAGGGCTTCTTCTGTGTTCCATAAGTTAAAATATTACATCCAGAGTTATTCCACCAACACTGCGTTAAGGCTTTGAACAATGCAAACATTAGAGAGCAGGGTCACAGCCTGTTGGCACTGTAGTCTGTTGAGTGTGTAGGTTTAATATAACACCAGACCATACTACTACCAAAATACTACAGAATTTTGAGAGAAAATTCCCAAATGTAATTATTTAAAGAGGAAAAACTGTATGTTAAAAGCAGAAAATAATAGTTCAGAGCATTCAAAGACTCTTGAAATATCTTCTCTGAAGTGAAACGGGAAGTTTAAAATATAGTAAAAATTCATTTAATTATTTCAAGCGAAAGTCACTTCAAGATTTTCCAGCCCATCAAAGAGAGTAACTATTAGGATAATGCTTATATTGTGGGCATTTACTTTTAGAATCAGGAAAGTCTCATTGAGATAAACCTTCTCACAGCATAACTCTGACTCCCAGTTCAGAGATACCCACACCTCATGGCCAAGACTTAATTTACCAGGAGTGTGGAGAGTTCTCTTTCTTAGGGAGAAAAAGTTAAAGACTCCCATCCAATATAGATAATCCAGGAAACAGATGATCAACTTGCAAATCATCTAGAACTGTTGGAGGATGGAATGAGAAAAGTATCCTCCTATCAAACAGGCTAGCCTCTGGCTGCTCACAAGCAAAGAAAATGCCCTTAACCAATCCATACGCTCTCTGTAATCTAAAAACAGCAATCACAGTGGTATTCGAGAAATAGGTTCTCATCACGGCCGGACGCTGGACTCCGAGCACCACGGTAACTAGAACCAGCTGCCATCTCTGAACATCTAAAGCTGGAGGGAAAATCGGCCAAAAAGTCAAACCCAATCATGAAAAGAGAAGCCACACGCGCACACTCACACTGACCATTTGCCAACAATACAGATACAATTTTCTCATTAAACCAACGAAAAAGGCATTTAGCACAAGGAAGCAGTGCAACTAAAAACAACAGTTGAAAACATCCAAAACATGCAAAGAAAAATTGAAGTGTGAAACGAGAAGGGAAAAAATGGTGTGGCTGCTGAAGGCCAGTTTACTCTGTCAGGCGGATCCAGGTGCAGGAAAGAAGCCAGAAACCGTGAACGGGGCTGGCAGAAAATCTACAGAGCAGTGCTTTTCCCCCTTCCTCCGAGGAGAGAGAGAGACCAGAATCTCGTAGAAAAAGCTGGAGGAGGATCGGGAGGACAGGAGAAGGAAGGCAGGTGTTCTCCACCTGAGAAATAGCTCTAGAGTTTAGCTCCCGCTCGAGTCTCCCATTTACCTCTGAACAACAAATAATTTGTGGCAAAACATCAATGTCAACATGAGACACCTCTCCGTTAACTTTATGTTGCTCGTCCTCTGTTTCTTCGCGCATGTCTTGCTTAAGGGCGCCTTCATTTACACTCTTCTCTGCAGATATCTTTGGGGCAACTACATTTTCCTGGGTCACTGTTTCTACTGTGCTTACACTGGCACCTGCTTGTCTGACTGGGCTGGCTTCTGGTACCGCTTCCTCCCTCTCTACTACCTTGGCTGCTCGGCCGGCTTCTTCCTCCACCTCTTCTTCCTCCTCCTCCTCCTCCTGTTCTTCCCTTATGGTGCCCTCGGTCACACGGTGGTGGGGCCGGTACTCGCCCACATCTTCGTCCTCGCTCTCACTGCTGCTGCTGCTCTCAGAAGACAGGGAGGTGGAGTCTTTCTGGGTCAGGGGCTCCACCTTACGCATCTCCCCAGGACCACTCCCAGGTGATAGCTCTTTACCGTTCATTTCTTCCGTGATTACTCTTTCGTCTTTCCCAACCTCTGCCTGCTTCTTCTCCTCCACTACATTCAGAGTCTCATGTGAACTCTGCACAAAAAAAAATGGATGAGGGAGAACAAAAATAGATGAATAAATTAAAAAAAAAAAAAAAACAAGAACAAAAATAAAAAACAACGGAAACCAAAGTTAACCAATGAAGGTGGTTCATGTCATGAAGAAAAACAAAGATGACTGTGATGGCTGACTGAAAGGGAAGCAGGGAGAATGTGAGGGATCAGAAACATCAGGTGATGGTGTGAACATGGAAAAGGGGAGAACCTCAACAGCATCACAGGCTCCACTGCAAGGCCCTTCTGACTCGGGAGCACGTTTCTGCGGAACAAAAAGCAACCGAGGACACAAATCAATAAAGTTTTACACCTCAACACCCACCAGAACAAACATCTGACACTGCAAAGACAGAACAACAAGAATCGACATCTACAAAAATCTTTGTTCAAGGTCACATGGAGGACAATCCAGACAAAAATGCAGAGAGCTTACGAAAGGAAACAAAAACACAGAATAGCCAACGTCCTCCCAAAGAAATAGAATGCTTTTACTGTGATTATACCTAGCTGCTCTCCTTACTTAGTTGAAAGGGTAGGAAAAAACTGAATTATACCAAAGTTTACTGATTAAAGTTGAAATTGCAAAATTTTAGAACCTATTCAATGAACGGTTTTGATTTTAATCAGACTATAAAATCTGGCCCAAAGCCCTGATTTCTAAGTGAATATAGCATTAATGAGACGGCACCTTTATTTTCTGTCGGCTCATTTAAAAAACAGCTGTAAATGGCAAAATTATACTTGGTTTCGGATAGCTATTAACACAAAAATGTTGTTTCAGAAATGGTTATTAACATCCCAGGCTATATTATAGATTGGCAAAAGGGATATTTTAACATTAGGGTGGATGTAAATAATGGCTCCAAGTGCCTTCTTCTACAGTTTAGCTCCTCCAACCAGCATCTTTGGAAACTGAAATCAAGTTTATTATCCGAGATGTTTATTTCTGCCTCCCTCCTCCCCATAGACATCTACTTCTTGGGAGTAAATTTACTCTAAGTAGTACCATACCTAAATGTTTGATAAATTCCTGTTGACCAAATACATTAGTAATATAAATTATGCTTTGCTACTGATAACCAGTGTAGAAACTCTCTTGCAAAGGAGTTTTTAAAGTTTATCATTTTCTTTAAACTTATTTTGAAAGGAGGGGAGGGACTATACACCATCGACTATAAGCCTGACCAACTTTTTAACATTCGTGTGACATTAGAGCCTGTGATCTCCCCAGAAAATAACTCCTAGTGCAAGTAGCCCTACTTCTTCAGGAAGGTATCTCCATGCCGAATGGAGTGGGGCAATGTTCTTCTGAACCCTGTGGGCAGAAACGAAGCCTGAGACAGAGCTGCCGAGGCTGCCCAGACTAGAGCTGGGTTTATTGGACCCAGTGCCGTGGGCAACTGTGAGCAAAAGGCCCTCAAAGGGCACAATTCTGACAGCACCCGTCAACATGTACTCACTCTTTCTGATCTGTGCTGTCGTTGCCATGTTCTCATGGCTCAAATTAGTGCCACGTACATGGGTACGAGAGAGAGCCTTCCAGTTTTACTGGAAACCCAGAGCTTTCCGATTTTACACTGAAAAACTCTTGAGACTATTTTGGTGAGTAACTTTTAACTATAAACTTCTTTATAAATAAAGATATCTAGTGGTCAGAACATTTCTAAAGCAGATATCTCATCATTATTATTCCAGGTCAGTAAATTATTATCACGTTACCCCAAATGGCCAGATGGGCTCTGCCCAAGTTCAGGGAATCCCTAGGAGTCATTCCAAGGAATGAAAATAATTATTTCATTGGGCATGGCAGGCACTTCGTATTTTTACACATAAGCAGAATTTTAAAAATAAGCAGCCATCAAGAGATGCCCCAAAGTAGTTTAGGTTTTAAAAACTTTTCTGCCAAACATAGTTTGTTTCCCTTGGAGAGAGGCCTTCCTTTCCCACAACAACTCAAGACTCTGGGCCTTACTGCTTTAGATGATTCTCTGAATTTAGGCAGATTTTGTGGGTGGGAAAGGGACCAAAAGCAGCAGGAGAAACATCCAATCTCTAGTTGTCCCTCATGTCCAAATTCAGTCATTGTTTCTTGAATGTTTCTCCCAGGATGAGTTAATTTTAACTAATGAAAGCACTGGAAAGAGGGGTTCCTAAATATTAAAAAAAAAAATCATATGTGGCTTTTGAAAATGGGAAACAAAGTAAAATGCACCTCAGGCAACTGTGAGAAGGGCGAGGAAGAAAGCTTTTCGGGTGCATTACAGTTCACAACAGTGCCCTCTGCTGTCCAAGTGGTGGCTGAGGTGAAGGTGGCTCTCAAGCTATCAGAAAAGCCCTTTCCACTAAACAAAATGGACGTTATCTCCTCTTCTAGGCTCTAGAGAAGTCAGAAAAGGAAGAGCAAAGAATTAACAATGAGTCAGAACAGACAGCAGTGACCTATTGAAAGAAAGGAAAGGTTACACAAGAAAGAATCAGAACAGTGTAAACTGAGAGAAAGGCAAGGAGTTTGAAAGATTCTATCAGGCGTCTGCGGTGTTTCGCCTAAACCCCAGTTTTCCACTCTGCCTGAGAATCTGATAGCTCGCTCTAACCTCCTCCGGGAGCCAGCTAAAGAAAATGCCTTAGTTTATCACTGAAGTTTTATTTACAAACTGAGCACAACCGATTCTCCCACACATCGAACACTATTTCATATATTCCTGAAGGAGCTACTCAGCTTCAGCCTCTTTCTGCACAGATTGGTCTCGTCAGGGGCCCCTACTCATGCCCATTCCTGTGTCAGAGCTCAAGGGACCCCCACCCTCTTGCCTTCAATGCCCTTGCCGAGGCTCCCTGGGCCCTGCCAATGCTGTCACCTTTCTGAAGTCCACTTAATAGTCCATATTTTGTATACAGACCTCCCTATCTACTCCAGTTCCTCCAGCCTCCTCCCTTCTCCACACCACTTGAACGGTCTGTACAACGAGTGCTCTGACAGCAATCCACAGACATGGCCTCAGACTGGCTAAATGCGCCATGGAATGAAGAAACAGCACTTTTCTTTGTTCAGTAAGAAACAGTTAAAGAAAAAATTCTCAGTAGGAAGACAAAACTCAGAGATGAAGAACTCAAGTGAACAATGTAAAAATCATTTGTCCCTGAAAAACCGTGACGGCAAAGTTCATGTTGCCATTTCTGGCCCTGAAATGACAGTCTCTAACCTGCCTGAGGGCATGACAGGAAAGCCAGGGACGACTGTCCCAGGTACCTGTAATGCCAACAGGAAAGCATTGCCATAAAGCAAATGTCGAAATTGTGTAAGAATACTTCCTAAAAAACTCTAGTGTTCGGAGGGCTCAAGGATGAATGAATAAATGAATGGCATTTTCTGAGATGCCCGTTGAAATGGGCACTGAGGGTGGTGAGGAGTAGGGACAATGAGATGAGATGGGGGAGGTGCAGAAGCACTTGCAATATTCAGAAGAGAAAAAAGAAATCTGGGTTAATTCAGCTTAATTATGATCTCCATAATTACACCATCCCTTTGGGTTGGGTGGGTGGAAAGAGTGTCCTTCCCGGTAAGAGAGGACGGGGGAGTTCAAGTGCCACATACTTAATTATTCAATAAAACATCTTCAAAAGTACCTTACAACCACAGTTCTATGATCTCTACTAGACTCATGAGAATACAAGTGTGTCATAATTCTTACAGAAGAAGCTATAAAATAATTATTTACTAAATATAAATGTATTACATTAAGTGATTTGGTTTCCAAATTTCTCTCAAAATCATATTCACACTGAAGCCATTTTCAAAGTTCAGTGTATTTAAACAAAAGCTACTATTGTCCTGGGAGCCTGGTTCATTAAGTTGGAGAACCACGGGAACTCTTGATTTCGGGGTTGTGAGTTTGAGCCCTGCATTTGGTGCAGAGATTACTTTAAAAAAAAAAAAAAGGGAAGGAAGGAAGAAAGAAAGAAAAGGAATAAGGGGAAGAAAGAAAAGAAAGAATGTTTTAGTTTTAATCTATAAAACCCATATTCTAGAAATTTGGAAACTTTTGTCAAATGAAACTCTCATGCATTTATGTTAATTAAGGATTACAATTTAAAGATAATCAAGAAACCCTACAAAATCAGTAGCAAAATGAAGATGTGGCAAAGATAAATTTTAAAGATATTCTGTTAAAAGCCAAACACTCCAGTAGACTTCAGTGCTCACACACTTTCAACTAATAGTAGTGAAATGTTATTGGGAGGGAGGCAGGGGTTACGACGTAAGATGGGAGGGAGGCAGGGGTTACGACGTAAGTGTCCCGTAAATGTTGGGTGAATGGGTGAAAGGACGTGTGACTGCAGTTACAGCAATCCACGTACATGCCAAGTTTAGAATATATTTTCCTGCAGATACTGGAGAGGAAAAAAATGAGAAAAAAGCAGCCATTTCAAGTATAGATAGACCATTTAGGAGCGTAACACGAGGTCAATCGCAGATTTAAATTTCACATAACAGGATCTTGATGTAACTTCTCTGACAATGAGTGAATGAATGATTTCTATTGTATATGGTTTCTATTGGATGATTCTAAACCATGACAGCCTGAAAATGAGAATTTCAACATCTTCCCCAAAATTCCAAGGTCTCTTTTTCAAAAAGTACAAAGACATTGACCAAATGCTGCCATATGACATACTTCTGGAGGATAAATTTTCGAAACTATGTAATATTTCAAAACTTATGATATTGAAGTCATTTTACACACAGTCTGACAGACTTTGGATTTCAGGCTAACCTTTAAAGTATATAAATATGCCACTTGGTTTAGCTTTATGACATTATCTTTCTCGTTTGCAGTGCTCTGGAAATACCCCATCTCAGCTACACCTCCAATTCCTTCAGGGCAAGGCTTCGTCTTCCAGTTATCCTGCCTCCCCCCCCCCCCCACACTGTATATTCTGATGAATGCGACTGTCTACTGATTAACACCACCAGACTTCCTGGCAGGGATACACCTTTTCCTTATCACTGATTTCTGCTCTCATTCACATCCCTGTAGGACCCCTTCCTCGTCCAGCACCAGAGGGATCGCTGTCCGAGGTGGGACTAGGTCATTACCCAGCTTAAAACTCTCCAATGGCTTCCCTTCACTGCCACGAGAGAATTCCAAGCTGTTAGTCTGGTTTGGAAGATCCAGAGTGGACCTCTGACCTCTCTGACTTTTCCAACACCCTTGTCACTTGGACTTTCAGTTCCTTGAACTAATTCTTGTCTTGGGGCTGTTGCATTTCCTCTTCTTTATACATGGAAGAATCTTCACATGTCTCTCTCTTCCTCTTCATATTAAGGTCTCAATGTCAATGCCATCTGTTTCCTGAGCACAATGGGAAAGCCACCTTCCCCATCCCCCTCTAACAGGACACTGTATTTCATCTTCCTGACGCTTATTCCTTAGTACCCCACATTTTCTATTTACTAATGACCAAGTCTGCTATCTCCCGCACTGCGCTCTAAGCACTCTCCACCCAGCCAATGACAGGCCAGTCAGCTGGCTGAGCAAAATCAGCAGAAGCAGAAGAATAGGGATGGAAGAGCAATGGAAAGCTAACTTCCCTGGTAATATCAGATTATTTCATATATGCAGGGAGTACAGAGATCTGAGGGGCTGCTGTGACACACCCCAAAATCCTTTCTCCCACTAAAAATCTTTAAAATGAAAATCTGTAAGGTTTCCAAATGTAATTAGAAAAATAGTTACCCACACCAGACAGCATTTGGGATTTTTCATACCACCACAGTCTGCACACGAGCGTTGTACTAATGGTGCATTTTCACGTGAGATCATGGTTTCTCGACTGTCAGCCACATACGTCAAAACTCAGGGTCACTTATCACCTACATCAGTTGATAGGTCTGCATTTCAAATTGTGGATTTTCAAACCCAGTCCTCCTGCAATATGGTGTTTCTCACTAATGATCCTACATTTCTACAGAAGGAAATTTAATTTTTTAAATGCTCGAAAAATTATTTCAACAAAATTTTGGGTGACTACAGAAGAAAAAAAGGAGTATCTTATGGCTGTGGACAGAAATAAAAGGTAAAGAGAGAAAAGCAGAGGAGATCCAAGGATGCAAGGTGAACACCTTGTCTGCCTCCTGGACTTTTTCTTCAACTGTCCGTGTGGCTGCCATCTGATGTTTCTCCTTCACGGATAAAATATCCTTGAAAAGATGGTCTCCTTTTCTCTATTGTTTCAAACAACAGACATAATCAACAAATAAGACAAGTACATTACATCTATAGCAACACAAACATAAAACAACTGTGTGGGTCAGCAAAACGAACCAGATAAAGCAGGACATAAAGGGAGAACAAGATCTTAACACATCATGAAACATGGTTTCTCTAGAAAACACAGCCCCCTAGAGCTGACCGTGGACACGGGTGCATTAGTATCTTCAGAAAATCTGAAAATAAGAACGTAAGCTGTATACAACTTCATAAGACCATGGTGTTTTTGATCTTAATGTTGCCATCCGATGTTTTCTCGGTTCAGAGATTATTTTTGCTTCTGTCCTTGAAGAGCTATTTCCCTTTCACTGTCACAATCTTACAAATTTAAAGCAACCAACAACTATGCCTTTTTCAGAAAAAGTGCATAATAGCATGAGATTAACTCAAGTGCGCATACATTTGGTAACATTCAAGCCAGGCGAGAGAGATGATGTGCTTTGGGGGATGAGAGGGCTGGAAGGAAAAGGGGAAAGAGGAAATGGTCGGGTGACACCTTCATACACTTTTTAAAACAGCTTATTTAATAGGATATGATTGTTGTCTCCTCAAGTATGATAAATGAGCCCGTGAAAGTTCTTGCTAACAGATTTCGGAGCATCAGAAAAGACATGCAGATGAGAATAAATGGAGAAATAGATTGAGAATATCTTCAAAAGGAAACACTTACATTGGTGGTGGGAAGAAATAAGCCATGGAAAGAAGAAGAATGAGTTTGGAGAGATGTTATGGTTGCAAATTGTTTTAAAACAGTAGTAGCCTACATTTCATTACTACAAAGTTTCAGTATTAAACTGCATAACATTCTGCAAATTTTCAACTGGGCTCATTAGTTTTCAGAGCTAAGTTTAACTCTTTATCCTCACAGCAATTACCTTAAACCATTCTAAATATCTATATTCCTATATCCCTTGAATTATTAATTATTTAATTATCAAGTAAACTCTATTATTTCAGTAGTCCATAACTTCAAACCTTATAAAATACACATGACACCAGTTTCTAAGCCACCCTATAGAGCATTTCATCACTGCTCATTTACTTGAGTAAAAGAGTGAAATTTTTCTGCAATGTTTGATATTTGGAAACCCACACAATTTACTAAGAACTATGTTGTTAAGTATTACATTGTTAATATTTAGTATTTAAAAAATTGTTAGCAATTACATTAAAAAGTAGGGAACATTGTCTAACACTCTGAGAATGAACATCACATATTTGCGACCTGAGTTTTACCAAAGAGCTGGAGTGAGACATACAGCCAACAAACAGCTATTGACATACCCCTTGTGTCTGTAGGGACAGAGGTGTGATACGTCGTTTTTCCCATTCATTAGGGCGCGGCTCAGGTGTGGATTCCATAAAATTGCGCTTGAGTTCACTAATGCTAGCCTGATGTCTCAGTATGTCCTCCTGGGCCTTATCGAGGTCCTAGCAATATGTAACGTAATAAAGGGCAGAAATCCAAAAAAGAAAAAAAAAAAAAAAATCCCAGCAGGACAAAAATAAAAAACCAAAAAATAAGACAAAGCAAACTTATGATTAAAAAAAAAAAAAAAAACATAGTAAAGCAAGAAAAATGCCAAGTCTCAAAAGCCATATTATCACCTAAGTAGTTCATCAAAATTTGAAAATAGAGCCAATGCATATTTTTTTAATGATTCCCATTTTAAAAGGTTCTGGTTTCTTCTGTTTAGAATTTTTTTAAAAAGATAATTACTTATATTATTAGAAGGAAGCCGTGGAATCACTAGTACTAGAAATGGCTAATCACTTTCTTTCTAGTAAATGGATTTGAAAGGCAGCCTATAACTTCGTTCCTGCAAATTTACCTTTCTCATTAAGGCTATTACTACAGCTGCATTCTGTGAACACAGTAAATGAAGTATAACTAGAGAAAGGTACTCAGAAGCACATTTGGCCTGATAGAAAAGCCAGGCCAAGATCATGAGAGAGAAAGAGAAAGAGAGAGAGAGGGAGAAAACCAAGGGTTGACTTTCTCCAGGAATTTTCTCATCCTTAAGGAATAAAAATACTGGCTTCCAGAGGCTCCTTCTGTTCGGCCTCTCTATGAAAGAGGGAACCTTGTATACTGGTTTCATGTACTTGCCAAGCCCAGCTGTGAGGCCCAGTCACCCCACATACTAAATGGTCCTTATACAAGACAAAGATACAAGTAAAACTACCAGGTCAATTTTCACTGGAATAGGCCCTGACAAATGGTATTGGTGGAAATTTTTAGAATGGCCCTGATGAATAGTATTTGTGGGTCGAAAAGGTAATTAATGTTCAGGAAACAGTTTTAAATGAATTTTAAATCTTTTCTTACATTTCAAAATCACGGGGCCACCTGTGGTTGGTTTATAGCTTTCATCCCACTCCCAGAGGAACAGGTCATGCATCCAATAAAATTAGATCTTCCACATTCATGCACAAGCATAGTAGCTCCTCTAGGAGCTTCTAGAGCCATTTGCAAAAATTCATGATAATCTAAAACTCTTTGCATGGCATGGAAAAATGACTGTGGCTTGAGATCAGGCACATTTCTTGCATCTGTTCAAAGCAAGGTTACATATTACACTGTAGAGCATTTTAGTAAGTTACGCAAAATACATTTCCCATGGTTACCAAAGCTGCCAAAAGCAACCAGATTAGTCAGATTACTGAGAATTGCGGTTCTCCACTGAATATCTCACCATTTTACTACCTCAAAGAAGAAGGGGGAAAACAAAAACAAACCAGAAAAAAACGTTCTTGTTGTAACACAGGAAATAATATTTTTACACACCTGATTGGTTGGCTGGGTTTGGCTTTCCTTTCTCACTTTCTTTTTAATCCAAACAATCCCACGAATCAACATTTTCTCAAAGGTAATTACTTTAAGTGGACCACACTCCTAATTGCATGGACTTCACCAACTCTTCCCCCAAAATTGTGAACATGGATCTAGAGCTATTTAATGCCAAACCAACAAATACCTGTTCTGGTGAATATATATTAAGGATGGGATGTTACTTTAGATTCTGCACCACGGAGATGACCCATTAGGAGAGAAGAGATCTACCTGCAGGACTTCGAGAGTATGAGATTAAAATTTTACTCATTTGATTGAACAGAACGTTTTTTGTTTTTTGTTTTTTTCCCCCCAGTTGTCATTTAGAGAACTTCTGGTAGATATAGTCCTACCTAAGCCACTTTAAAAGAACAAAGTGGGACAGCTAACATGCACTCCAAGTTGAACTGTCCCCCATGCAGTCATGCAGTGTGCTTGAAGGAAGGTGCCAGCCAGCCTGTGCGTGACCGCCCGTCCACAGCAGCCTGGCAGCCATCAGGACAGAGTTGTTTTCTTAAATTATACAAACCTCCAACATTAAATTGCTATGTCTGACATAAATATTATCCCCTTCTACTCTCAGGGAATTTTTCTGTGAAATTAAATCACACACAGGGGGGAAAAGGCAAATAAACATAAGTGTATCAATCAGCAAGCACCAGAAACAACCCCAAGTCAGATAGTCCAAGACATTAAAATATAAGAGGAATAAAACTCTTAAGAACCTAAAAGCCACCACAAGCAAAACTCACATATCAACCCCGGAAGTGCACCCCCCACCCTACCCCACCCCCGCACCGGACGCGCGCATGTGCAAACACAAGTATGGCAGGCAGCAGCCACCAGGTATCTAATTTTAGGGGGGGTAAATCTCCACCTCCTCCAGCTGTGTCTCCTCTTCTTTCCTCTTCACCTGAAAGTCGTAGAGCAAATGACCAGAAAGAAGAAAAGTAGCAGTAGAAACTCTACCCAGGGATGCAGAGATGTTGTATTTTAACTGAAATGGTGAACTAGTATTACCAACCTGTAATTACTGTTTGGCCCTCAGAAGATGCAGAACATAAAGCCACTTTGGTCTTTCTTCACCTACAGTGTCGAACAAATGGTGGAAGGAATCCTTTGCAAAGGTGAAATGGAGAATGGAAGCTTCACTCTTTCTCAGTCCCTAGATTATGTGGTGTTTTTTTAATGTTTTTACTCATAAATGAAAATAGGAGAGTGTAAAAATGGCATAATTCCATCTGTCCTAATGTGAAAAGTCTAAATCAACTAGGGATGAGGGCAAAGTAGAATGATGGAAAGTGAAAACCAAATTTTACCTCAGGGACACATATTCACCCTCTAATTCAGTTTTTTAACATAGATTTCTTTCTTTGGGATGAAAATTGGTTTATTTTGCTACTTGCATGCTAAAATCATATTTAAAAGTACTCATATTTTATAGCAACTTTTTCTTCACAAAATTCTTTAAATAAGTATAATTTTTCATGGTTGGATAATTCTTAGTATCTAATGACCCAAAAGAAAAAAAAAAAAAAACTGCAAATTTAAAACTAAGTCATGGACATGAAAAGCACAGCATAGGGAATATAGTCAATAATATTCTAATAACATCATATGGTGACAGACTATAGAATTGCCGAATCGTTATGTTATACCTGAAACTAATGTAACACTGTATGGCAATTATACTTCAATATATTTATTTTTAAAAAAGCATAAATCCTGATAACTATGACTCAAGAAGAGGAATAACAAAAAGGAAAAATAATGATTCTGAGACCAAAAGACAATAGGGCAAACTTCACGCGTTAATTTATAGCAGGATCATGCACATTCCTTTTCTTCTTTACTGGAATGAGAGTGTTAAATGTGAGAGTTCAAAATGCTTTCTTTTTTTTTCTCTCCCTTTAAATCAAGTATTTCTGAGGTGATCAGGAGCTCAGAGTATCTTCTTATCAGAAGGAAAAGTAAGAGTTATCCAACAACCTATTAAGATCATGTTCCAATTCATTGGTCAATACTTAATTCTCTAAAATGCCAATCTTTGGCATTCTTCAGGTAACATTTGGGAATAGTGGTTTCACCCAGTATGCTTAATCATGGCATTGTCTTTACATTTTTCTTTAGGTTTGTTCTAAATAGTGATTTTTCTCTATGTATGACTAGTACCCACAGGCTATGAGACACGAAGTCACCAGACCACACTAGCAAAACAAAAACATCCTGCACACATTAGCACCAACCTGTAGTGTAGAGGTAGCCCTATCTAGGGGCAAAAATCCTCAAACCGGACACCTAATCTTAAATAAAGGGACACTATGCGGCCCAACCGTAGGGCAAATAGTCTAAATTTTCAAAAAGCTGTGTTTCATTTTTCATATGTATTTCTTAAAGAGTAATATCTTCCTTACAAATACCTGACAGTGACTCTTTCATAAAACTACATGATTTAGAGTTAAAAACAAAAAACAAAAAAGCAAAAAAATAAAAAATAAAAAAAAACTACCTGAAATTCATCTGGTTCCCCAATGCTAACAGTAACAGGAGACAAGGAATTTCTGAGATTAGACCCATAAATGTCAGGAGTAAAGGTTACAGATGCATCCTCATAAATGCAAGAACGAGCTTGGCTTCCTAACGAGAAATAACGGCACTAAGGAGTTCTACTAATACACATCAATCACGGTTATGTCCACAGAATGTAAGTTCTATATTGAAACAAGTGTCCGTCCTACAGGAACAGCATTGACAGACTTGCTATTTGTCTGGAAAATAGACAGAGTCAATATGGATTGTTAAGGGCAACAGAGGTTTCCTGTCATTGTTTTGTTTTGTTCTGAAGACCTAGTACAGTCTAGATATTTACAAAATAATCCCTAACTTGGTTCTCATCTTCGAATGTGTGGACCTGGTCCATGGAAATCAATGAAGGGGAAGTACTTATTTACATGTATTTCTCATGCACTAAAACACCATGTATGTGAAAATGTGCAGACCATACTATTTTGAGGGTAATCAGTGGTGAAATTTATGCACATGTTTACACTCTATATTAGGAAGCTGGAGTTTTGTTGACCCCACAAATTAAAGCTTAGGTGGGAGTCCCAGCAATTGCTTCCTCCTCCTCTGTTTTGTCATTCAAGTCACAGTCATGAGAAACATTGAAGGAAGTGGCTTTAGCCTCCAGATAGCAGAGGGATAGAGCCAGAGGAAGGGAAAAGGTGAGAGAAAAAGGCACTGACTGAGAAGCAGAGAGAAGGAGTCCGAAGATGAGGATGAGGGAAGGAAGAAAGGAAGGGGAGGTAATAGGAAGGTAGTGCTGGACATCGTCGGGGAGGAAGGAGACCCAGACCTTGGGGAGGCTGGGGAAAGCAAGATACCCATCATCATCGAGAAGGGAGGGGAAGCTAGGTGGGAAGCATTTGCAGAAATGGAAGGAAAAGTACCCAAATTCAGAATCCTTGCGGTCAGCCTCTTTTAGAGGCTTCTCATGGGTGGGAGGACAGTCAGGCTGAGGAGGGGCTGCAACGGGACCCGAGACAGAATCAAGGGCAGGGACTTCGCAGTCCCCGAGCTCGGACAGCTCACCGCTGGAAGGGAGCTCTAAGCTGTCTAGTGTGATCTGGTCAGCCTCCCCAAAGGGGTCCTCCTCCGAAATGTCTGAAAGCAAGTCCATCTCAGGGACCGGTAAAAGGTTTGGGGAAAGAGATGAAACACAGCGAATGAGAGGTGAAGGTGGGCACATGGGAACAGGCTACCCTCGGGAGCAAACCCATGATTGAATGAGAAATCGCACAACAGATAACATTCAAAGGAGAAACAAAGGCAAGAGAGAAAGAGAAGAAATGGGCAGTTAGTGAAAACGTGTACTTGCAAGTAGGGATTGTTATTAACACAGTGCAGTTAGAACATGAATTACATGATCTTTTTTAAAGAGAAAAACTGGATTTAATATTTTCTGACGGATTGCAAATAGACCCAATGAAACTCAAACGACATTCTTACTCATAAACCTGGCTGCTGACAAGTATTCAAAGCATTACACCCAGTCATTTGCTGAAGATAAGCAGAATTTCCTTTGGAATTTAAAGTAACTTTTAAAAATAACTGCATGTATCAAAGTAACTAGGCAAAATGGTAGGGAGACTCTGAAAGGCTGAGCTCCTGTTTCAGATGTAACAACCACTGGGGGCCTTAATAGCATAATTATAAAAGACTCTCTAACTTTTCACTAGTTAAAGAGATCTTGTTGGTTATTTTTAACTGAATTATTTTCAACCAAATAATTAATTTTAGCATGATAATCACAAATTCTTTAACAAAGGCATTTGGAGGACCTGATGGCTGAGTCCCTGGGGTTCCTGTAAGGCCCCCCTGTGGTCCCTGAGCCCTCCTCCATGCCGACAGGTTGTCAGGACAGGAATTCTTGAGCCACTGGCTGCTCCTTCATCTAGTGGTTTCTTTATAAATTCATGTTGCAGGTGTTTACATTTTTCAAAAGTTAAAATTTAGAAAACATTATAAATCTATTGCAGGATTTCATTTCCTTCTTGCATTCACTTCCAATGTTATCTACAAAAAAAGTTGCTTTGTGCAGATATAGAAGAGTGATCCGATGAACTCCAAGCCTCTTCAAATCTACCTCCAAGTACTTGCCCAAGGTAAAAAGGTATCATAAAATAATAGTGACAAATTTAAAAACACAGCATGAGTTACTTCTCCATTCACTACAGTGTATGCGCCAAATAAGGAAATAAGCAACACACCATCTTCTCATTCACTGTTCACAAAATAATCACCTTTGGCTTAAGAATTTCTTCTTCACTTAGAAATTAATGAAAAATAACACTTTTCATAAAAACCATCTTTGTTCATTTCAAAAAAAAACCTCAAGTTAACATAATTAAAATACTTGAGACTATACTTAAAATTACTTGTAACAAACAAATATAAATTTCAAGTCACCACAGCTCCTATATAGAGGGATTTAGCTAAAAAGGATGATTTTGTAGACAGTTAAAAATTTTAGGCTACTAAATTACTTGCTTGCATTAATATAACTTACATTACAATATTTTGCTTTGAACAACAATTAGAAAAATGTTTGAGACCCTGTTCAAACCAGTAGAAGCCTACATACTGAGAACTTCTATCACAGAGAACATACGCTAATTCTAAATAATACCTGAGTTCTGAAACAACAAATGTAACAGCCTCCAGTCAAAGTACACTTAAGATCACATTTTTCTGCTAATTTACCATACCTTTCCTTCAATGAATTGCACATGTGGGACTTTAGTCGGGCTTCTGAGGTCCCTCCTGCCATCCCCATCTTGAACCACAGCAGTGCTGACAACTCTGGGGCCGTATGCTGAAACCTCCCCAGCAGGTCCAGGAAAATCCTTCATAAGACTTTGATCCACAACACCAACTGGAGCTAGGAAAGAAGGGTCACTTGGGATTACTTCAGGACATTTCAATGGTCAAGCTTACACTGAGAAACAGGCAGCATGCAGACATTTAGCAGGAACACTGCTTGACCTCTGAAGATACCAACATATCAAACCCATTTTTAAACTTTTCCAAATTCTAATTATAGTCCAAATTTTAACCAATTCAACTACACCAGGCTCTCAAATCCAATTTTTGAAGGATGCAGAGTCTGATCGTTGGCCAGTAGGAGGAGCTCTACGACCAGCTGAAACAGACATGGCACATAATGTCAAAATCCTAAAGTGAGCAATATTTGAATTCTCTAGGGTCTCTCTGATCTTGCCTGAACTTATTTCTGAATCTATTTACCGCAACAAATAATTACCTAGGGATTAAAATGACTTGCTTAAGTAAGTTTTTAAGATTTTTCCATAAAGGAACCTTTAATTTGAGTACCTTTCAAAATTATGACAAGGCTAGAAAGGTCGGTATTACAGAAATAACTTCTATGTTTAATAGTTTTCATTTTTCTTACCTCCCCGCTGAATGCCTCAACTTGATCTACAGTAAATCTAATACACAGATACTTCCTGACCCAGAAAACCTGGCCCTCATGTATTTCCTTCATCTCTCCTGCAGATGAACAGGAACATACATTGGGTTGAAATTTCTGTCATACAGCAGATCAACCTAAGAGAGCATCACATTTCAGCAAATGCAAGTGAGGAGCAACGACAAAGCCTCTGTCCATATGTAGCTTCTCCCTCAAGCCCCCAATGACTAAGGTTATTTCACCTGTATAAAAAGTGCTTGACTGACCGGGTGACTGACAGTGGTTCTATGTCCCCAGAGAACTGCAGTAGACACAAAGGCCTCTAGGCCACAAGCTCCTAGAGGGCAGGGATTGTGTGATCCGCCATATTGAACTAGGGAGGCATCAAGCACCTCTAATCTCTGTATTACAAGAAAGCTCTCAGCCCACACCCTTCATGTACCCTGTCCAAACCTTCCTTCTTCCCCAGCCTTGTCTTTTTCGCCAGATACCACACTCATATGTTCACCAGTTAACCAAGCCAGAAACCTTAATGCCTTCGGCCTTCATCCCTCAACACCATCAAATCCAACTGAATCTAAATGGGGCCAGTTCTTCCTCTGCATTTTTACCACTCTGGGCCACTTTAAGACTCTGGCGGTCCTTAAGTACTCCCACTTCTGAAAGCCCACACCAAAATCACAAAATAAAGTCACATCTTACATGAAGCATAATTATTTCCCAGCATTTTTAACTTTTGAAAAGATTTTAATAACTCTTCCTTGGAAAATCTAGGACTATGAGTAACTCTTTCAATTTATGATTATGATTTTTAAGCACCTCTTGCCCATACGCAAATTATTGCAAAATGGGAAACTCTGACCTACAAATGGTTTAAGCTGTAAGGTAAGCAAAATGTTAATGAATATCAAATTTAAAGTTATATAACGAGGTTGACAAAATACTTATTTTGCATGCTTTTAGACACATTAATTTCAGTGTGCAGGAGGGCAGGCTATTTGTTTTGGGATTTTTTTGCATTTTGAGACAAAAAACCTTTTCTAGGTCTTAAGTACTTGTTGAACCCTGAGAAGCCTGGAGGCCGCAGGTGCTCAGGTTATAGTGCCAAATGGCCAACTGGTTACTCTTGCCCAAGCAAGATCCTCATTCCTGTCACCTGGAATACTCCAAACCAGTCTGCCTGCTTCCTCTCTTGTCCTGTCAATCACTCTCAACATTGCACCAACCGATTTTTTTAAAAAGGTAATATAGTGCACTTACGGGCTGGTGTAAGTGTGCACACATGTGTGTAACACACACACACACACACACACTTCAATAGCACTAGAATAAAAATTGTATTCTTCCTCGTGGCCTACAAGGTCCTGCATGACCTGTCCCTAGCCTACCTCTCCCCATCATTTACAAAGCTCTAACTAGTCTTCTTTCTGTTTCTGGCCTGCATCAAGCTCTCCCTCATCTTAAAACTTTTAGACCTGCTGTTTCTGCCACCGAGAATGCTTTATCTCCAGCTCTACTCAGTGCTAGTTCCCCCCTCATCCCTCAAGTCTCAACCAAAATGGTTCTTTCCCAGATGGGCCTTCCTTCTCCCATGGCTCAGTCTCAGGTCCCTGCTTATTACAGTCTCCATTTTCAGGACATCACTGTCTCCTCCAATCTCAGATGCATCTCGGTTGTTCTCTTAAATAACTCATTTGCCTCCTTTGGGGTTTGATTTCCCAATCTCAGAATCCCACTGTTCAAAAAAAGCTGTTCTAGACTGATTCTTATTTTAATGCTTCATCTTAGATATCACATTCATTTTTAGATTGCATGCAAGAACGGGGAGATGTGTTTTCACTTGCCAAACCTTAAAGTAAGGAATATTTATGAATCTAAATTAGTCCGGTGTAACTTAAAAACTAAACAGGGACAAGAAAATATAACCCATGTCAACAACAACAACAACAACAGGAAGGTATATTGCTGGGCCGTGGTGGTGAAAATAAAGCCTGGAATCCCTCACCAAATAGTTCACTGGCTGTCTGGTCATGTATTGGCACGAAAAGCCTTCTATTTTTCACAAGAACACAATAATCCTTTTGATGACTGGCCCATCTGATGAATTACAGTGTCCAAAACACAAAAGGAAAAATAATGGATCACTGTGCCATGTTTGTTGCTTTTACTTGTAAAAATCATTGTTTTCAGATACAGACCTACTATAATCCTCTGCACTCACCACTTGTACAAGATGGTGGGTTTCCTCGAGCCGTGTTTATCTATGTCAAAACACAGTGGCTAATTGCTCTTTCTAAACTCTAGAATTTGCAATATAAGAGTTGTAATGCCTCAGAGTTTAAAACAAAAACTGAAACAGGCAATATTCCAGCAGCAGGAATGACTTCTCTCAGAGCATTAACCAACACTGACAGCAGTTAGGCAGCACTTATATAAATTCTCTGTGGTAAGGGGCAAGGCTTGTGAAATATTTCCATGAGCAGGCACATTTTTCACATTTACTTGAAAAAAGTGCTGTGTTGTTGATGAGCTAAAAGATACAGTGATAGCTATTGCACATTAAAAATTCACTAAATTTAAATTACCACATTTGGAAATGTGGACATTTACTTGAACCACAATTTATGAATCCCTTGCACTACCTGTCATCTCAAAATTATATGGAAGATTCTCCAGAGTCAAGATTTAATCACTATATATACAAAAATGCCCATCAACAAATCCCTGGACAGATCTCTGTGTGTCTACCTGTATCTCTTTTCCAAGTTTATTCCAAGAAAAATAGATCAAGGCTGAGGAGTGTCCATCCTTCATCAATGAAAGCACATTTTAAAATCAGGCCTATAATCAGAGAACTGATGGTTGCCAGAGAGAAATGGGGGAGGGGAGGGGCAAAATGGGTGAAGTGTAATGGGAGATACAGGCTTCCAGTTACAGAAAGAAGAAGTCATGGCAATGAGAAATACAGAAGAGAAAACACAGTCAATGATAGTGTAATAGTACTGTATGGTGATGGATGGTGGCTTCACTTGTGGCAAACATAGCATTACACAGAAGTTGAATCACTATGTTACACACCTGAAGCTGATGTAACATTGTTACATCAACTTTACTCAAAAACTCAAATGATAAACACACACATACAGACGCACACATACACACACAAATGAGCGCAGTTTTATCTACTAGCATATCTGTTTTAGTCACTTAAAACAGAAGTTGTTCTAGTTCCTATTTCAGAAAAATGTCAGTAAAAGAAGCAACCAAGAAAGGTCTTAGGTGATAGATAGCAGTGAAACAAATTTTTAAATTTAATATTACTATTTTTATGTATATTTTGAGATTAATCAACTAAAAAATGTTGGAAAACTACTTCTAAGAGAAAGTCATTCATCAATTCATTTCTTCCAGGCACAAAGTAAAATGAAGTCTCTTATAAAGCATTCTAACATAAAATTAACTTTAGTTCCTTTACAGAAGACCTGCTATTAAGCCAAAATTAGGATAGTAAGATACATATATGAAGGAAAAGAATATCAATTTATTTCCATATGTAAAATATACAAAACTACAAATATGTAGCTAATTAGAATTCTAATAAAACAATATAGAAATTTATACAAATCTCCCTTCCCCCCACCCTAGCCTTGGCTGAAGAACTAGTCATTACACTGTATTTCCCTTCCTTTTGTTAAAGCACGACGTTTCAACCATTGTCTCTGAAAGAAGCAGATGGTTTCTGATATGCTAGAAAGTTTGGAAAGCTTCAGTAAGGGTTTTTGAACTCATAAAATTAGAACATTTTAAGTTCCTTTGAATAAAAGTTCTTATGTTATCATACCAAAATCTGAGGAATTCCACTTTTGCCATTAATTAACAAGCTTAAGAAATTAAAACACATAAAATACATCACAATTAAGTCAGATATATGTTTGTCCAACATCTTATCCACAAGAATTCTCAATATTTGCATACACTGCATAAATTTATGTTCAGAATGACAGCTGAGAACACTATAAACTTTTCTTGTGAGTATAAAAAATACCATTTTATTTATTTAGCATAAACAGCTATCCCTCTAGGATGTTTCTGAGGACCTCATTCACTACATCACCACTTTCTGACCCCACTGGATTAGAGAAAGATTAAAGGAATCCAAACTATCATAAATGTGTTTACCTCCATCTAGACTCCTGGAGACACGTTTGCTAGAGGTACGCTCAAAGTGTGGCGCTGGCCTATCAATGAGGGTGCTTGCCTGACGGGTCTGGGCTTGGGTACGGCCGCTGTAGCGGAATTTGGACCCCAAGGTCAGGAACTTGGCCTTTGGTGGCTGCTCTGGAGACACAAGCCTGTAGGAAGAAACAAAGAACTGAAATAGGAGCCTTTATGAATTTTCTTTTTTAAGAAAAGTTGAAACTTTATATTTTAATATCCCATTTTACTAAGATTACTCAATTTAAAGAGCAAAAAGCTGCCTAAAGTTTCTAATGAAAAAAGAACATTATTTATAAATCCTCCTACATACAGAGCTTTAGGATAGCGATAAGATGACTAAAGCCACAGTCATGTATTCATGAATAGTATGTTTCCCACAACCTGAGCAAAAGAGCAGCTGTTCTCAGTGTATATCAAAGGCTATTTATTTGTATTAGCTTAAATCATTTATATAAACACATATGTCTGAATTCTTGCTTCTAGCTATAAGTGCCAAGTGGCAATCCATTACCATTAGTAATTCTCAATATTTATGTCTATTTCTCCTGGGAAAGAACATCCAATCCAACTCAGGAATCCATTCCATCAAGCAATGCTTTCCCATGAAGAACACAGCACACAGCAGATCTGTAGAGATGACTAACATTGTTACTTGCCAACACAATTCCGCTGCTTACACCCTAGGCTCATAATAAATGAAGGCAAACCTTCTTGATGTCAAATACTTTCAGGCTTATGCAAAAGTATGTTTTTAGTAAATAAATCCAATCTTGTCTGGCATACAATTGGAATTGTCTCGCTTCCATTGTCTAATCACGAGTTGGCAAAACATCTTAACAAACAAAGATAATCTTGGAGCTCTTACAGCATTTATTAAACAAGATGGCTTCAGTTGACAATTCCAGAACATAAGCTCCATCAAAATTTTTTCTTTCATTCCCCAAGGAGTGATTTCTTTTTTCCTTTTTTTTTTTTTTTAAGATTTTATTTATTCACTTATTTGTCAGAGAGAGAGAAAGAGAGAACACAAGCAGGAGAGCTGCAGACTGGGGTAGAGGAAGAAGCAGGCTCCCTGCTGAGCAAGGAGCCCGATGCGGGGCTCAATCCCAGGACCCTGGGCCCACGACCTGAGCCGAAGGCAGATGCTTAACCGACGGAGCCACTCAGCCATCCCTCCAGGAAGGGATTTCTTGAAGAGTTTGTTATAATTTCAAGTATTTTTCAACCTTCGGCTTGTTTTTTGTTTGTTTGTTTTTTTAAGAAATCTTCTGCTTAAAGGCAACAGCTACAGATTCCAGTCAAGGTAAAGGCACAAAAAGACTAAATTTCTCAGCATCCTGATCATAAATAAGAGAGGCAGGGTGAGAAATATGGTCATTATCATTCTTTCTCTCTCTCTCTCTTCTCATTGACTATGACAATCCAGTTAAGGAGGATCTAAGAATGCTCTATAAGAAAGTAATCATCTATAGAAAAGAAAGGGTCACTGGCAGGCTCATCACTGCAATGATAAAGAAGTATTCATTCTCGGGGCACCTGGGTGGCTCAGTCAAGAGCCCAACTTCTTGACTTCAGCTCAGGTTGTGATCTCAAGGTTGTGAGGTCAAGGCCAACACTAGGCTCTGGTGCTGAGCATGGAGTCTGCTTAAGATTCTCTCTCTCTCCCGGGGTGCGTGGGTGGCTCAGTGGGTTAAAGATTCTCTCTCTCTCCCTCTCCCTCTGCCCTTCCCGTCTCTCTCTCTCTCTCACCCTGCCCCTCAAAAAAAATGGGAAGAAATATTCATTCATGAAAAACAAGTTAGCTAAATCATATGTATCTTTATCATCTATTCATGAAGTACACTCTATAGTAAATGGAAGGTCAACCAGAGGAAAAAAGAATTTCTAAAGAATACCTCAAGGGGAAAACAGGCATTGATGACCCTAAAAAAAACTACCCCATCCCCCAAAATTATTACACTAAAGACAACCTGGCAAGCAGGTGGAGAAATTGGGACTCCTGTGCACCATCAGTGGCAATGCACAATGATGTAAAAGTTATGGAAAACAGTATGGAGCTTCCTCAAAACATTCAACACAGAATTACCATATGATCCAACAATCCCACTTCTAGATATTTATCAAAGAAAAAAAAATCTGAAATTGGGATCCTGAAAAGAAATCAGAAGCACTCCTATGTTCATTACAGCACTATTGGCAATAGCGAAGATGGGGAAACAACATAAACATTCACCAAGAAATGAACGGATAAAGTCTATGCACAGAGCGGAGTGATACTTGGCCTTACGAGAAAAAGAATTCTGCAACCCACAACATGGATGGATCTGGAGGACATGGTGCTGCATGAAACGAGCCAGACACAGAAAGGCAGGGACTACATGATTTCACTTGTATGAGGAAGCCAGAACAAACTCATAGATTCCAGACTGGAATGGTGGTTACCAGGGACTGGCAGGAGAGGGAAATGGGGAGTTGTTAGTCACCAGGCATAAAGCTTCAGTGAGGATGAAGCTAGGGCCTTCTAGAGAACAGCTGCACAACATGTGGCCAGTCCACAACGTACCAAATGCATGATGTATATGCAGCTACAGCCAACAATGTATCATACGCGTGACATATAAAAGGACAGGTCTCATGTTATCTGAACCAATAAAGTGTAACTATTCAAAAACAAAACAAAAGACAGGAAGTAAAGAGAAAAGTGAGGTTGGGGGTATCTGGCAGCCATCTATAGGGTCACCTCAGTTGACTGCCTCTCTCAACCAAAGGCCAGGTCTTCCTAGAAGATCAGCTTCACAGGAGGATGTACTGGTAGCTCTCATTTCTAGTTCCAGTAACAGCTCCCCACCCCCAGCAGTGACAACACCCCTTTTAGGCCTACAGGTGTTATCACATCCGATTCATGAAACCCAACTCAAATTTTTAAAAAAAATTTTAAACTAGAAAACAGGATACTGACTTGTGGGAATTATGAGAAATCTTAAAGAATATCTAGGTAAAGGCATAGATCTTTTTAAAGATTTAACTTTCTCCTCTTCTTTTACAAAATTAATTGAACTCACAAAGAGAGAAACCTGAGAAACTGCAGTCTTCACAAAACAATTTCAAACAAAATTAAGAAAACCTCCATTAGTGTTTTCTGATTTTCTGGTTATTAGTTTATCTTACATAACTTCACACAGATCTGTGCTAGGTCCCATATACGGCAGGTGCTCAATAAATACAGGCTGGAGGGCACCTGAATTTAAGTAGCTAGAAAATCCAAAGACATGTCTACCTATCCGTTTTCCAGAATTCCCATTCTCAGAATAGAATTGAAGAACAGCTTTTGAGTTGTCTTACGCCAGGATTTTAGAGAAGGGAAGTTGGGCTACAAGTTCTAGAACTTCTAACACAGTGAGAACTACTGCTGAATATTTCAGTCTTAATTTAATAAAACAATCCCAATGCTACAAAAAGCCCTTATAAAATGAGGTTGTTGGTTTTATATTTTCCTCCAGTTATGAAAGCGGGCTCTCATTTATATAGACTGGGATATGTAACCAGTTAAATATCTAAGTCCAGGTGAGGAGAGTTCTACACAATCATATTTCTTTAGTCTAATTTTTTTTTATTTTTAAAGATTTTATTTACTTACTTGACAGAGAGACACAGCAAAAGAGGGAAAACAAGCAGTGGGGGATGGGAGAGGGAGAAGCAGGCTTCCCTCTGAGCAGGGAGCCCGATGTTGGGCTTGATTCCAGAACTCTGGGATCATGACCTGAGCGGAAGGCAGACGCTTAACGACTGAGCCACCCAGGTGCCCCTAGTCTAATTTGTTTATAAGGTAACAGACGGTTGGTTGCCATTTAAATGTGTATCATATCATCCACTTATGCATTTTGTAAAAGATATTTCAAAAATATAAATCCAAGAAATACAAGGCAAGTATTTTAAAGGCATATATCTATCACAATGTAAGATTAGGAAAGTCATTAACTAGAGGATTTTTATTTTATTTCAACTTGAGATAAAATACTTCTTTACCCAAATGGCACTGGTGACCACATACAAAAAATATTAACTTACAGATTAATTTTCTGACAACAAAGAAATCCTTAATTAAGTTGCAATTAAATAGAAGCAAATATCAAAACAAAAACGGACTGACAGACATTTATTTAGCTTTTTCTAAAAGAATATTTTTGGCAGCTTAAGTCAATGGTATTGCCAATAAATTTCCTACCAAAATATAGGCCAAGCAACAAAGTGTTTCAAGATCACTGAACAATTGTTTCCTTTTGACATTACTTTTCTTTACCAAAGGAGAACATATCTTCATAAAAACAACATCAAAATCACTATAAGACCTCTACCATTTCACTTTCGGGAAATAATAATGACCTAATCATTCTAGAGTTCTAATGGTCCTGAGCAAGGCAATCTAAGGTGACATCACAAAAGAAATCAACTTTTACATATTTTACTGCTTAAGAAGCACAGTAACATTTTAATTTTACAAAAATCCTCCCATTATAAATCAAGTATTATTGTTTCAGATACTATTATCTCAACATTATATTATTATAATGTTTATTATTAATTACCTATGGAAACTAAAGGAACGTTTCAAGAAAAATGCACATTTCAGTTACTAAAGCCAATCAGACATTTAAACAATAAAGTTCTCTATGAAGTGGCAGATGACATAGACTGACTTACTCTGGATCTACAGTGCCAAGTTTAAGGGACAGTTTTAATGCCAGGCTATAGTGGCCTGTGTTAATCTTGCTTATACACTGCTACCACCACCAAAAGCCGGGGGGCGGGGAGGAGAGAAGGAAGCACAGCAGAGTGGGTATGCAGTGGGCACTGTGAGCCCCGGGGCCTGGCTCTAAATTCCATCTCCACCCGTGACTGTCTACGGGACCATGGGCACATTTCCTGACTTCTCTGTGTCGCAGACTTTCCAAATGTAAAGTGAAGATGACAACGGTGTTGTAAAGATTAAAAGAACCGGTCCATGCACAGCACTTAGAAGGGTGACAGGCCCTATCAAACACTCAAAGAAGAATAACCGCTGTATTATTATGTTCTTGTTCCACTAATATTAGTTTGGCTGAGTGGCTACTGATCAACAGAAAGATCTGTGTCTTTAATGACTTCAATCTGAAGGCCATTTTAATTGTCGGAAGAAATCATTTGCATCTTTCATGATAAAAACAGAACAAAATCCAGATCTGATTCAAAGCACTCTGCAGACGAATTATGAATGCCCTGCTTTAGAAACATCGTCTCCTATCCTTTCTAAGAAAAGTTGTGCAAGGTTTAAAGATCTAAAAATCCTTTTGTTAACCATTATCTCAAAAGTCTGCAGAAGCAAACTGGTCTACTTTTAAATTGGAGTCATAGTGTGTCAGCAAACATGGAGAAGCCTAGAGCTTTAAAGGGCTAACAGACATTTCGGAAACACTTGCTACAGAATTACCAGAGGAAGGACCGCACAGAGGTGACCAGTACGGGTGTTGGGATCACAAAGCCAGGTCCTCAGCTCTGCGTGGGCACCTGGCCCCCGCGCCTTTTATGAGCACCCAGCTCTGAGCCCCTTGCTCAGTGGGGGTGAATGATACATGAAACGGCACAAGGTAAAGCAAGTGGTCGTGTGTCTGACGACAATATCCGCTCAATGAATGTAGCACCTGTCATTTCTAAAATAATTATTGTTTCCATTATCGTTACCTGACAGGAAAGCCTGCTATCTGTCCTGCCTTGACCTGTGTGTCATTGAACTCATAAACGTTATCTACTAGCTTTATCTGAGGCAGGCTCATGTTGTTCTGAGGAGAAATTTGTCATGGATACCAAGAGAAATTACAAGCTTTTCAAAGATTAATAGGTTCAGTGTAACTATGTCAGATGGACTCAAGTATTTTTTATGAGTTACATTTCTCTAAAATGAATATATTAGAGCAGTCTTGAAAACAGATCATGTGTCAATTTAACTTGAGTCACTTGTACCAGCTAATAATTCACCTTAAAAATAGCACACTGTAGTACCAAACTAAAAATAATGATGCTGCTGATGGTGATGAGAAACATTATCATATACCAGAAATAGTTCTACATTTGTTTCGTGTGTTTTCTCACTTACTCTTTGAAGTCACCCTATAAGGTAGGTACTATTATTACCATCGCACGGATGACGAGAGTGAGACCCAGGAAGGTAAAGTAACTTACCACAGTCACACACCCGGAGTGTGGTAGGACAGGAGTAGCAAAGCAAGAGTCTGAGGCAAAAAGCTTCATGACGGAGGTTCATAGCTATACAGACCACAGTAATATGAACTGAGGAAATAGGGAAAATGACAGCTAAGAAGAGTAATGGAGAAATATGCCCTTGAAGACAAGCACAAAAGGAGATGGGACCCAAGCTAAAGATAGCTAGAGGGACTAAGGAGATCTTCTGGTTTTATTTGTCTATTTTGTTTTTTTGGGTTTTTTTTAAGATTTTATTTATTTATTTGTTTGAGAGAGTGAGCATAGGTAGACAGAGAGGCAGGCAGAGGCAGAGGGAGAAGCAGGCTCCCTGCTGAGCAAGGAGCCCGACGTGGGACTCGATCCCAGGACGCTGGGATCATGACCTGAGCCGAAGGCAGCTGCTTAACCAACTGAGCCACCCAGGCGTCCCTCTATTTTGGTTTTTAATGGAGTAAGACATGGGCATGTTTACTGGCCAAAGAAGAAGTCAAAGGCACTCAACGGAGAATATATAATGCACAAAGCATGATCTTAGGTGAGGCATAAAATGAAGGATAGAGACTCCATGGGGAATGATTATTTTTTTTTCCTTGAGACAGTAGAGAGAGAAACAATGAACAGAAAAAGCGGGGAATGCTAATAATTATGGGAAAAGAGGGAAAACAGGGTACATGAACTGAGAATGCTCACGACCACAGCTTTTATAATGTGACCCACGCAAAGACGGCATCTGAGCAGAGAAGCCAGACTCCTAGGGACTCAGGAAGACCACGAATATTGTGATGGGAAAGGAAGGAAAAGGTCTGGCTCCCTGGCAGCTCTGAGGATCCAGCTGACATGGGAAATAACCTACAGCACTATGCGGAGTTATGCGATTCTTTCTCACAAGGAACGAGCATGTGTTCCAGGATAGTTGCTGCTGAAGGCAGCGTCTGTGAGCACAGATACAGAAGCGGTAAGGTCGAGACTGACCCAGGACCAGTCATGGGGCAGGCTGATGTGCACAATGGGCACGTGGTTAGAACATCCTGGCAGAGCAGCAAAGGGACAGAGCCCCAGCATTTGGGCTGATTGGGGAAAGAAGTTAAATGGGAGGGAGCTGGTAAGAACAGTGAAATGAAGCCTGTGATGACTGATGGTGGCAAGAGGGATGGCAGCCAGGCCTGGAGAGTGTGGTGACAGTAAGAAAGGTAGCTATAGTCCGCCGAGTTTGGGACCACCGTAGACATGGATCAGCTCTAAGTGAGGGCAAGGCACGGCCAAGGAGATGCAGCACTGAGGTAAGATAGGGCATGGCTGCCTCTGTCCTTCTCTTCATAACCACCTCTTAATACGCATAGGGTACCAACAGCTGTTCTAATGAATTTTAAGCTGTTGCATTCAAATTACCTGTAGAAAGTATGATGTTCCACGCACACTTTCCATAGTCTTTTTGCTGCCCGATGGTTTGGCAGTTTGAATCCAATGGTGCTCTCAAATTGTTCGAGCTAGAATAAATCAATACACTAAATCAGTATAGTTCTTAGAACTTGATGAGAAGCTACTGAAAAACATGGACTCAGAAGTTTCTGCGAGAAGTTAGTTCTCGAAAAAAGGAGACATTTGTATACGTAGTATAATTGCATAAAATGAATTTTTCATTGACTGCAATACTAGTTTCTGTGAAAAGCCAAGTACAACCATGGACTCGAACCCTTGTCCACTACAACCCGTTCTACCACCTTCCGACTCATCTCTGTCACTTAGATGTTTCAACAACAACAAAATAGTGTCCTCCCCCCACTATGTGGCAGGCACTTACTACTTTTCTTTTTACTAAAAGGTATAGGTGGCTCTTGTTTTTTTGTTTCATTTTGTTTTTAGCAACATGAAACTTCATGTGGCTTATCATTAAGTTCTTATCATTAAGTTCTCTGGCCTTTTTTTGCCACAAAAATATAAAGAATAGTTCATTTTGTTAAAATTCAGTGGGGAAAAATTCAGTTATCCCATGGCCATGAAGAAGAAAAGGGACCAGAGCTGTTCAGTTATGCCCAAGCACACAAGACATTGCTTACCTCTGCCGGCCTAACTTTAATGTAGAAGTTACTGCGCTTATAGGAAATTTTCAAGATTTTCGGCCAAGCAAAACGATTGATTCTCAGTCTGTCTTTGTAAATGAGGAGCCCGTTAGCGCACACACCCAGCTTGATGTCCACGCCTTCCGAGTCCTGCCAAGCATAAGCCGTCATTGACGGTGGTTAGAGTTGTCAGAGTTACAAAGGACAGGAATCCCATTATCCGCGCCCCTACCCCCAACCCTTAAACCATGACCAGGAATGCCAATTTTACAGGTTGGTATTAAAATCTCAGTGACAGTCCACGAGTTAAGAGAATATCTTAAATCTATTATCTTCCAGGACCAACTCTGATTGGTCAAAGAGGTACAGCCACCTGACCACAGGATATGATAATTTCCAAAAGGCGCAACTTCTATGTTTCCCAGTCAGCCTGCAAGAGCTAATGGGGAAAAAGGGAAACAGAACTCAATGCAGACATTCTGAAGAGACGGGCTTTTCCTGGAGGCTATTCCAGCCCTGGGGGATGGTCTGTTGGCCCACCCTCAGGTGCAGCTGGCAATTTTACTTCAGGCAAATTTATTTCAGATGGACTATGCTAGCTGATAGCTGTTCAATTTATGCCTCTATTCAGAAAAACACCAATCCGTCACAGAAAATTTCCCTTGGACACTGACTGTGGAAATCTATGAATTCTTCGGAGCCGCTCTTCCATAACTCAGAGGGCTGACCTCCAGTCCACATTACAGCATTTCTTTGGCTGGCATATTCTAAGTCTGATATTCAATCAAAGTGTAACATTTCAACAGCCCTGTTACTTAATCATCTAAAACAAATCAGGTTACTTTTTTAAAAATAGAAGGATAGTACTAAGTAACCAATGCCAATTGCTTTTTCTGCTACCATACCTGAATAGTTCATATATACACATAAAATTACATTGGACAATCCAAGCAAGTCTAAAAAAATCTAATTTATAAGGTGCTTTATTCATCCAAATCTGGCAGCCCCAGTTCTCTCTAGGAACAGAGAAAAAAGCTGGGATGAATCAGGCACAGGTGCCCAAGCAACTTGGCACTAGCCACAAATGATGTGTTTGCCAAAAACATCACCGGCCATGGCCACAGGGAGCAGGCCGGAAGACTACTCAAGACAGCATGTTCTCACCACAAGTAAGAAGGCAACAGTGACTGGAAACATTGAACAAAGTCATCTTAAGTCTGAGCAATCTTCAGACAGGACACTGAAGCTATTTTATCTTCCTTAAGAATAAACACAATCTAAAACCAAGTAAGTTGGTTCATTTTCCATTGTTCTGCATACTGCTTCAGAATTATCAATATTTGTGTGAATAGGAATTAGAGATAAAGAGTAACAAGTGAAAGGGAAAAAGCATGCCTAGTCCTCCACATGTGACTTCTGCCAATCATCAGCAACAAAGTCAGAAAAATAAACAAAAAAGGAGCACCATGTTTGCCTTGCTCACTCCTTCTCAGGAAGCTGCGACCTATGCATATCAGCAGGATCCCAGGCCCTCTGACTTCTGAAAGTTCTTGCAGATGAGACGTGGAGGTCAGGACCACGTCCCTGTGACAACTACAGCTCCTCTGAAGACCGTCATCTCCACACACAGATCTCTCCTTCTCGACTTTGGCAACACTCTCTGCCCTCACCCCTTCGAAGGAATTGGGAAGGCTGCAGGTTTGCGCTCAGAGGTATTCCTGTCTCGTGGTCTCCCTGTACCTGGGTGTCAAGAGTCCTTCCATTCAATGCTCTTTGGTCTGTCCCAATAGGAGTATGCCATTAAGAATTCTTAATAAAAAAAGTTTTTTTATTTAAATATAATTGAGACAATGAAAGATGAAGGCACAAACTTCAAACTCCACCAAAAATTATTTTATATTGCTACAGACCTTCTTTTCAACATGCTACAAAAGTATCCTCATCAAATATTATGAGTCTATCAGATGACAAACAGAATGAGTAAATGTTACTCTGAATTTATTTAAAAAGCAATCTGTCCTAATCCCCACAGCAAGAATGGAAATTATACTGAAAGACAGCCCACTACAACTTTTTTTTTACTTTTGTAAGATACACCTTAAAAAAATAAGAATCATGGGCACCTGGGTGGCTAGCCATTAAGTGTCTGCCTTGGGCCCAGATCGTGATCCCAGTGTCCTGGGATCGAGCCCCGCATGAGGCTCCTTGCTCGGCAGAAAGCCTGCTTCTACCTCTCCCACTCCCCCGGCTTGTGCTCCCTCTCTTGTTGTGTCTCTATCAAATAAATAAATAAAAGCTTTAAAAACAACAACAACAAACAAGAATTGTTGGGCTTTGCCAAGTTTTGTCATCTAAGAACTGGTTTCTAACTAGTGATCAACAAATTTAAAAATTTATACATGGCCAAAGTAATAGCATTTAAGAAGAAGAGAGATCCAAAGGCTTCTTGGTCCCAAACCTGTTCTCTCCTGCCTCCCCTGTCTGGGTCTCTTGGCTGACCCTGCCTATCTCCATCACAGAGAAAAAGGAGCTAGAAGACACACAAGTGATAGGAAGCCCCATTTCACTCCCTAGAATTTATCAGAAGGTATCAGGCAAATATGGGCATGCTTAACAATACACAGCTTAAGCAAGTCGTTCTCTGCACTCTGTCTTATGCAGTTGAAAAATTAAAAAACAAAACAAAACACTCAAATCTTAAATGTGGTGGTATACATGGAAGTACTTTTAAGAAAATGGGGTGCCTGGGTGGCCCAGTGGGTTAAAGCCTTTGCCTTCAGCTCAGGTCATGATCCCAGGGTCCTGGGATCGAGCCCCACATCATCGGGCTCTCTGCTCAGCGGGGAGCCTGTTTCCTCCTCTCTCTCTGTCTGCCTCTCTGCCTACTTGTGATCTCTGTCAAATAAATAAATAAAAATTAAAAAAAAAAAAAGGAATTAAAGGCACTAGCACCTAGCAGTTAAATATGATGATCCCAGAGACTACTTACTGACATGGAAAAATCTGTTAACAGAGCAAGCAAAAAACAACCAATAAAAGTAAACCCCTCATAAAATGATACCTGTAGTGCGATCCTATCAAAAAAAATGCCTCAGAGGTCAAGTGCTCCGAGTTTTTTTTTAAAGAACACAAGAAAATGTATCAAAATAATAATAGTGTTTATTTCTGCATAAAGAGACTTCAATGTTTTTTCCCCCTTGTTTGCTTCTATTTTCTGTAATTTACACGTGTAACTTTTGTAACCAAGAAAAACAGTTAAAGAATAAAGGAAGACACTGAGGGAAAAAGCACTTTGCAAATATGAAGTATAACAACACAAGAGTGGGAATGATTAATCCGAGGCCTCGGGAGGGCGGAGGTCTTTGGGTGGGAGGCTTTCCAAGAGACTTCTCCAATCACACACTCGGAGATTCCTTGGCTACAGGGAGGGATTGGCAGGGTCTTTTAAAACCAGACAACCATGGGTTCCTTCCACAAGCTGACTTTGGACACATTTTTCAAAACCAAATCCACCTTCCGCCTGACCTCCAGCTCTTTTCCTGGGCGGTCCCCACCCTGTGATCATCCAGACTGGGGTCATGAAGTATGTGATGCTTATTAGTGGCATCTTCGCAACCCAGTCCCCTTCTCCTATCAGTTAGGCCACCATTCCATCCTCTTCCCACCTCTCAAGTTAGGCTGCAGGTGCTGCCTCCCCAGGACCCTAGGCCAGTCTCCTCCATCTTACAAACCTGCAGAGAAGAGCCCGACCCTCAGGCTCCTTCATAAGCCCAAGTTCCATCCATACTGCTTTTGCCTTTTTGTGGTTGCCAGAAACTGCTCTTCTCTCCCACGACAGAAGTGGGAGGGGGGCTGGGAGAGAGGCACCATTGGACACAAAAGCTGGGATGCAGAATAAGCCATGACAAGGGGTAAAGATGGCTGACAGGGGAGTCTTAGAATAAGTACATGTAAGAGGGAATTCACTGAGAAAAGAAGTAGGGCAAGAATCAGTGGTCCTTCCCACAAGCATAAACCCCACCGTTAGCCACTGGAGAAATATTAGACACCCTTGGGTGAGGGTGAATAGCCTTTTCCTAAGAGTGAGCGCGGCCCCTCTGAAACTGGAGTCCTCTCAGAACTTCTGTCAACAGACGGGACAGATGCTACTTCCCAGCATACAGACAGTACCTTGGCATGATGTAGGTCAACACCATACATGGAGAGCCTCTTTGCATTTTCTAAGAACTGAGAATCAGCTTGCGCTGGAGATAAGCCCCTGAGAATCAAAAGAAACAGTATTATCTTATTGGCAGATGCAAAGCAAATGTGGCCAAAATGGGAGAGGATGAGCTCGGAGAATCCCCAGGGAGAGAGCAACCCCACAAAATCAGCAGGTAAGCAGGAAGGGGTAAGAAGGCTCACCTCTGAACCTCAGGCATTTTTCCTCTTAAGATAAAAAGCATAAAGGTAGAGATTTTAGATTATCTCAGAAAATTGTTTTCAGTTTTTTCTCCAATGGAGAAATGGGTGCAACATAAGTTACCTGAGAATAAAAAAGTGATCTCATCTTTCTGAAAAAGGTAAATTCTTGTTTCCTACTCCTTCATTTTATTTCACCAGGATTGCTCATAATACAGACCACAAGTACTTGTATTTGATCTTGCACCTACAGTAGTTAACACATATCACATCCTGCCCATACTAAAATTATTTCCATCCCCATCTCTATTTACGACTCCACAAATTTTCAGCTCCCACAGAGCAAAGACTCCATATTGACCATGGCATTTCAGGACCTGGTATTTCAAATCTGAATTATTCAGTAAATACCTATTGAGTAGAATTAGAATAAAGTTAATAATATAAGAAATACTGTTTTTTTGTTTTTTTTTTTACAGAAAAATCAATGAATGTGGTCTGTTTAAAAATTTCTAATTTCTGTAAGTTCCTTTCCAGGCATTTTTGTCAATTTTTTACAAAATTTCAACCCTGTTGAAATATGGGGCAAACTATAATTTTGTAGTGAGAATTTTTTAAACATGTGCTAAAAAACACATTTTCACAAAGATATAAAAGTTCTTGAAATGTAATATGGTATATTTACTATGGTATTAAGTAAGTAAGTTAAGCCTAACTGCTAAAGCAAAGGCCATCTTTTGTGGATGGAGGAAACACCCGTGTACTTCAGTTACTGCTCCTAGGTCCATGACCAGCCACATTTCTGATTCAAACCCCAAATCCTCACTATCTCTCCAGCCTTAGCAAATCGGAGAAGAAAAGCAAAAGGAGGCAGAATACATAGTAAATGCCGAACACATATGCGGGTATGTCTGGTGTGCGTGCGTGTGTTGGGGGGCAGGTTTGGGAGGAGACGGAAGGAGCTGTCCGAGGGAGGGGTAACTTTTTCCAACAAATGAAAGCACTGAGGGCCATGAGCACTGCTCTTCACAGGAGAGTCCTGAACACAGTGAAAGGCTATCACAAGGGCCACAAGTTGTCTGGATTAGCACTAAGGGAGGCTCCAGACAGAAAAGCTGGCTAATCTTGTCAACTACGCTCAGATGTCCCGCAAGTGTGAGGAGGGAAGCGGGTTAAATCTCCCACAGCTGTTCTCTCTCCGGGAAGCAAGTCGCCAGACCTGTGGGTTTTATGCAGTTCTGCCACCTTCTCTTCCAGCTCCTTCGTCTGTGTGGGAGCAAACTGGAAGTCACTGAGATCACTACTGCCATGTTCTTCCGGATCATAGTCCCCAAGTTCAGCCTGCAATGTGTAAGATCCCAGGAGGGCGTGCGTCACGAACGAGCAAGGCAGGCGGCCGGAGGCAATGTCCTGCCGAAGCTGAAGGCACAAGAAGTATCTGTGAGGAGCAAGGGGGAGAAAGAGTGGGGAAGGACATCAGTTAGGACTGCAGCACTAAGAATCCTTGAGTTCTCCTATGCCTTTGAAACCAAACAGACAATACAGGCAACTCTCGATGCCCAGAGCCAAAACCGTCTTCTTGAACAGGAAGTCCACCCAGCTCCTTGGCTCTGAACTTGTGGCTTATTCACAGCAGGTGAGTCTAACTGGCTAAGCAACAGAAGGGGAATTCTGAGCTGCTATTGCAGACCCAGCATATTAGGATCCCGGTAAAGAGCTTTGTGACTGAAGGTAAAAATTCTAATCACATAGACTGCTCTCCTTTGATTTAAAACTGTAATCAAAATTTGCATGTCCCTCAAAAGTTGTAAAGACTAATGAAGTTTTAAAAACAGCTGTTCTTGAGCATTTGTAAGAGCTAAGGTCACCCACCCTTTATCTTTCCTAGCATTTTCATACTAATTTCTTTTCCTGGAAAAGAAAGCTGGACGATTAGAAGACAATCTTTACTTTAAAGTCCTTACTACCCGTTTACTCCATCTAAAGTGGCAGCTAGTTCACTTTAGAATGGAAAAAACATGAGCTTCAGAAACAGTCTCAGCTGACCCTGTGCAACCTTGAGCAAGCTCATTTACTTGCCCGAGGATAATTCCCCACCTGTAAAATGAGAATTCTACCCCCCTTTGAAGGTGAGAATAAAAATTAGATAATATAAACAAAACATACATGTTATCTAGGAATCAACAGTTAGTTATAAAACATTCCATTTTCCACTAAATGACATGCAGAACCATGTTATTTATATTCTATGAGGAACTGGGGGCAGGGTACTACCCACTCCTTTGCTTTTTTTTTTTAAGATTTTATTTTTTATTTGACAGAAAGAGACATCAACAAGAAGGTAGAGAGAGAGAGAAGGAAACAGGCTCCAGGGCAGGGAGCCTGATGCGGGACTCGATCCCAGGACTCTGGGATCATGACCTGAGCTGAAGGCAGAGGCCCTAACCCACTGAGCCACCCAGGCACCCCTTTGCTGACATTTTAAAACTCTATTTCTACTCTTGAATTTAACTACTTGCTAATAAAGATTACCATCGACCCCTCCAAACTGAATGCCCCTGTCCTTGAAGGTTTAGAGCATATCATTCCTATTAGTAGCCAGCTACCTTCTTTCTTTCTTTGCTGGTATGTCGGCCCAGTCTCCTCCTGCACTCTGTTGCATGCGGTCCAGCTCCATGGCCGTTGGGTTGGACAGCACAATCTGGACCGTGCGGTCAGCCATCACCCAGTTCAGTCATACCTAGATGACCACTGAGTCCGCTGTCAGGCGGGGCAGAGACCTGGTTTGTCATCGGCCTACTGCCACAGTTAGCCATGTAACTGCCCCGCAGCGAGTGAGAGAATGGAAGTCCCCTCACTGTCACTACAGTCTGAAGATTTTTATGCATGGCAGAAGCTCTCTTTCTAAGGAGGATTATATTCCCTTGATCCTGAAACACCACATGCACAACTGCATTAAATCTAGAAAACTCAAATTTTTTTTTAATTTTTATTTTATTTTTAGAAAACTCAATTTTAAACTAGGATTCCAGGGTATTCTGCAATTCTCGAAGTCTGATCAAGAACAGGGCTCGTTCTCCACATTCTATGGCACTTTGAAGACCTCACCATAAAAACTCCATCTATTTCTAAGATCTCGTTTTCTTTTTAGATCATAGTCTTGACTTTTCACACTGGTTCTTTCCTGTTTTCAAAGACGAAGTCGAAGGCCCAGAAACTTCCGACAACTCCGGCAGCTTCCTGAACTTGCCAGCTCTACCTTCTTCACAGAGCAGGACCCAGCAACCTTCAAATGTTATTCTGAACAGTGTTCCTCAATGCCTCAAAAGCCACCTCAGCTTCTAAATGTGCACTCAAGCCATGGGGAAGATTCGGTCCTGACATCTGGGCTCCAGGCAGGTAGCTGGTCTCAGGCTGCCTGCCGAGGCCTTCGGTTATTTGTTCAACAAACTATCTCATTCCACACACCACACACAGCGAGACTGTTCAAGCCCCATTTCAAAGAAAAACCCAAGCACTTACGGATGCCGTAAACTGCAATCAGCAGAGGACTGCCATCCCCCAAACAATTATGGCAAGAAGTGTATGTAAAGACAGGGAACTGGGTCACAAAACCCCCACTGCAGCGGTCAAAGGCATTCCTGTGGTGAGGCTCTGTCTCCAGAGCACATCAACCCGTCAAGCCTGATGCTCCCAAGCAGCTCACTGTGCAGTTATAAAGGCTACGGTCTATTATTTACTAGCTGAAGCTAATTCGATCACAGCTCACTTAGTTTGAGAAAACCCCTATCCAGCAACAAGCAGCAGTGGGCGGCGGGGAGACTTGTCATTTATCCAGATTTAGAAAGGAATCTCCTCCATTCCTCTTTCACGTGGGTATCATGCACCCTTAAGCACTGAAAGGGCCTGATGTCTGACCACAAGACCGGACTAACAGAAAGCATCAAGGACACAGGAACCACAGGAATCCAAAGCAGAGTTTTCCAGTAAGACCCTGTGCCCTTCAAAAAGTGTATTCTGAACAGTTTTCCTTGACCATGTAATCTATGCACCTATTCTTACCAAAGCTAGTAAGTCCTATTGCTGGTAACCACCCTGAATAGGGTTAAGAGGTCAAGGCTCTTGGGGATTCAAATGTTCCTTGGTTACTATTCAGATACTCAGTCACTCTCAGAATCAGTAAATGTTCCGGCTCCTCAACTGAATCTTTTATTTGCAATTTAAGCATCTGTTTGTATAGCCCAGTCTCAAAGGAGGTGGAAATGAAATAGCTATTAGGAAAGCCTACTTTATTAGGTTTTTCTTCCCCTCCCTTTGAGGTAGGAGATCACCCTCCCACCAAAATGGGCTTTTCAAAGTAATTTCCTTTTTCTACACTTCTATCACCTTTGTGAGTGATAGGAGACAAGTACACAAGTACACAAGGATTATATAATAAAAACAATCTTAGTATTAACCTGAAATATTAAATAGCAATGATTTTTAAAAGTGTAACATAAGAAAAAAAGTTGTCAGAGTTATAATTTTTTAATATTCCATTAGTCAACCGCGAATGGAGAAATTTTTAAAAAGTGATTAAAATTTTTGAAACTGCCAACACTTCCAACTATTTTGGAGTACACTCATTTCCAAGGAAACATCTGGAATTCCACTTATGAAAACATATCTTGGTTTTGATCCTGAAATTACCATTACTCTCCCATGCACAAAAATAAATGAGAGCTGTAAGTAGAGATTTGTTTTAAAATATAAGGATAAAGTACCTGGTGAGATCTTCAGTCAACTGAGAAGGATCAGGAGGATAAAACTTCACATTAAAGGTGAACAGCCAAGGAAGATCTGTAATTATTAAATATGGTTATTTATTCAACCAACAGAATGACCACTTATTTTGATAAAAATTAAATGTTAATGTTCAAACAGTACACGCCAGTCCTACTCTGAATCAGTTTGGAGAATTTCATTTTTTAGTATTAAGAAAACTATTTATAAAAACAATGAAAAATAAAAATCACATACATAACCCACTATTAGAGAATAGATTCACTTTTGTTTTCAAAAGATTTATTTATTTGAGAGAGAGTGCAGGGAGGGGCAGAGAGAGAGAGAGAGAGAAACTCCAGCGGCCTGCCCACTGAGCTCAAGGCCCAAAACAGGGCTCAGGGTCAAAACCCTGAGATCATTACCTGAGCTGAAGTCAAGAATAGGATGCTTAACAGACTGCCCCACCCAGGGACCCCAGATTCATTTTTTTTAATAAAAATTTACTAATACTTCGAATGTTTTGTATGGTGACATATTATGCAAAAATTTTACTATGACCTCCACGTAATCATTTTAAGGTTTGTTTTAACCACCATATATCTACATGCCAAATATTCCCTACTGTTTTTTTTTTTTTAAGTATTTTAAGATTTGTAGATTGTTGGGAGAAAGGAGATAATCACTGATCACTCTAGCTATTTAAGAAATGATTAATGAGTGAGCTGAAGAAAGTGTTCAAAGAAATCCCAAAGAAGGGAAAGACCAGTAAAATATCACAATATTTTATAATAGAATTATTCCCAGGTTTCATGGAGCAGGTGTAAGTATATTCATCATATGTAACATATGCTTGGCTGTACTGTGCCACAACGAATGAACAGAGCAAACAACCATGTCAGAAATGACTTAGTCTAAGTTTAAAACACTGCTGTCTGTACATTAACATTCAATTAATGGTTGCTAGGGTGGGAATATGCGTTCTTCACAGTGACTGCCGACCGATAACGAAGCAAAGTCAGCACAGGATCATCAGTTCTTAATGGAGCCTTATTCTTTGTTTTCCAGATTGTACCATGGGCACACGCTTGCCTGGGTAGGACTGCAGGGAGACGTTTCTAATAGAACACTTACATTTTAGCACTAATAATGCTAAACTTTGCATTAAATGTGACCACAAAATTTCCTGGCAATATGTGAATGGTCCATCTAGCTATGGACCATTTATATAGGAATCCCATGCAGGTCCTATTCATGTACATCAGAGGAAGGTTTTAAAGAAAATTTTGAACTGGAACTAAGGCTGTCAGTTTTCAAAGGTCAATGAAAAAAGATGAACCTTTACCTTTGCTATGTGCTATTCCGTGAAAAGTAACAAAGTCTAAGAGCAGCTGGGGGAGCCTAAAACTAAGCAGTTCTTTGGTCCATTTTGACATGAGCAGAAAGGAAGAGGTAAAGGCAACAGCTAAAACAATCTCCTCAGCCTCCTTTCCCCATCAGAACAGCCCAGGTTTCCATTTAGAGAACTAGCTCCAACCATCCGAAAAAGCCAAATGATATTTGTTACTGTTAATCCTCTTGCCAAACCACAGGGGCAAAGGTCCTGAAATAACTCTAAAAAAACTTCACAAATAATCAAAACACAGGACCATGATTCATAATCAGCAAGAGTCTTACCTCCCAAAATGAGGACTTTCCAGGACTCTCAAATGAGCAACACAGAAACATAATGCCAAAACCAGACCATAGGAAACAAGTCAATGGAACATCAATCACATTTCAGAGGTTATCCTGTTCTTGCTATGGGGTGGGTCACTTACTCGGCAGGTCTGGTTTCAGATTAAGCCAAAGAACCAAGCATCCATACCTTTTTGAATTCATGTACTCTGCAGACCTAGAACAACTATACATAAGAAAAAGGAAACATTCCAAGGTTCTCCTTTCTTCCACAATGTCAGCATAATGCTTATGTGTCTAGCTACTCCTTTTCTTTTCTTCCCCCCTTTTCCATGATGAACCAAGCATAAATGGACAAAACACCAAGACAATAAATGCAGGAGGAAGAGAGAGGGTTGGGAAGGGCTGCTGGAAAGCCAGGACTAGTAACAGTCAGGGTGACCGACCATCCCAGTCTGTTCGGGATTGTTGGTGTTTCAGTACTAAAAGTCCTACATCCCGAGAAACCCCCATCCTGGATGAATCAGGAAAGTCATTCCATTCAATGATATCTTATTTAAAAAGGAAGAGAAAGAGGAGTCTACAAGGAGAAGAAATGGGAAAATAAGGTTTATGCTCAGAATTTTAAAAGGAAGCAGAGAAGAAACGATAGGAAAACTACCAGAAAGATAAAGGAATTCAGGGAGAAAGAAAAAGAAATGAAGAAAACAGCCATGGAGGCCCTAACATGAGACAGAAGGTGAGGGACATAAGGGAAGGGACAGAAGGGAAGCGTACAGATTTGTTAGAGTATGTTGATGTTGGGAATAATCAATCAGCAGAGCATGAAACCAACAGCGCAAAGGGTGTCGTGCAGGCCGGCACTCAGAGAAATGGTTCCTCCCTAGACAGCTCTGGGGCCCACAGTCTGGAAGGGCTGTTGAAAATGGAGTTCTCCTGTCTATAAATTTCAGCTCTTCATGGCTCCCTACCTTTTCTATTTGGTCATTCACCAACTCTGAAGTAAATTGAGTATCCGGATCCCTAGCAGAGAGTTTTCTGGAGCAATGACGTTTCCTGGCAGATATCTAAGACCGGCCATGGGCAAGGCCACGTGCAGAGGCAGAACCGCTGAAGGAGCTGTGGCTGGTGAGGGGACACAGCTCAAGCCACTTTGGAAGTCTACCATGAGAGCAAAGGGGAAATGCAACAGGACGGACTAGAAACCCAGATGCAAAGAGCATGCAGAGCAGTCCTGGACAGTGGAACAAAGGGTAGAGAAGGCGATCGTCACAGAGGACTGAAGAGACGGTGTGCCCAGGCTTTCCTGCCCTGGAGTCTGCACTCCAGTACATCGAGGAGCCATGTGTCTACGCCTCTGGGGCCAGAGACAAGCCTATTAATTAAACCAATTACACACTTCCAAAACAAAGTAGACAAAGCCATCATAATTCGTTGTCTAGAGTAGAATTTACATCAACAGTGAAAGTTACACAAAGCAGCTCCTCATTCTTTTCCCAGAAGAAAGGTCAGATATTACTTCAGAGTGGTAGACATTGTAAGGGAATATTTAGGACTAGGAGTCTAGAACCTCCTGACCAGAATAGTCGTTAAGCCATGTATCCAATAAAGTCATGATTCTACAAAAATACTGTTAGTATCCTTAGCTTCCTTTATGATATAAATGCACAAATCACTAGTATTCCAATCAACATTCCTTTGAATTTCATTAAAGATAGAAATAGATGTAAAGATGAAGAAGTAAGATTATTTAAATACTCACTTCGCAGTTGTCTCTTTATTTCTTTTGCAGGATCTAGCCAGTTCTACAGGAGGAGGGAGGGAAAAAGGTTAATTAAGCCATAAAACATATTTCAGAGTCCAAAAATGGAACAGTTTACAGTTCACATACTTAAGTGTAAACATAAATTCTTATTCTAAGCAGCTTTCACCAATTAGCATTCCACTGAGCTAAGTATTGATTTGTTTTTGAATGTGTGTGTGTGTGTGTGTGTGTTATAGATAAAACACTAAAACACTTTTAAGGTGGGTCTCTTGGGCCTCATTTTCTTGGATCTGAAAGCAAACATCTATCCAAATGATGAGACACAATATACCTACATGTAGTCCTTATTCTGTCACAGGACTGCCAGCAGTCAGCCCCGGTGGGCACTGAAATGAGAGCTGAGGCAAGGACAATAATTGGCTCTTCAAAGTATATACACCCCAATCCGATACAATTATCTCAACTACTGAAGCCTACACTTTCTTCTTCCCTGCAACTATACAATGCTCTGGAGAAATACTGTCAGGCTGGAGCTGGTCGTGTCCTTCCTGTTCTTCGTGTAACATCCTTTAAACTTCACGCCAAGTGGGAAGTCAAATCATAAGGCACTCCCTTTCACTTCCCCCTTTCTACCCTTTGAGAAAGGTTCTAGGAAACCACTACATCTTAAAAAAAATTTTTTGGACTACGTGGTTTCAAACCACCTAAGGACATTAAACATTTATCTCTCCAAGTTAACAGCAAAAGACCAACCAAAAAAAAATTATTTATATTTCATTTTTTGTCTATATACTATTTACTTCCCCTGCCCTCCTCAAGTCAAACCTCTCAAAGTTCACCTTACTTTATCTTCATTAATGCAGAACAAATATATTTTTTAAGATACAATATACCGACTAAAATAGTTAAGGTCCAGACAATGTGGAGGTTAGGGGTGCTGACTCCCCCACACAGTCAAAACTCTACATATAACTTTTTTGACTCCTCCAAAGCTTAACTACTATAGCCTCCCATTAATCAGAAGGCTTACCAAAAACACAAGTCAATTAATGCATATTTTATATGTTATACACTGTATTCTTTTAATAAAGAGAAAAGAAAATCATGAGTAATTACAAAACTGTCCTGTATTTATTGAAAGAATCTGTGCATAAATGGACCCACACCACTCAAATACTCACTTCACAGTTGTCTCTTTATTAATGACCCCATGGTATTCAAGGGTCAACTATAATTGGCTTTACAATAAATAAGTTTCATTTATTCTAAAAGCATCCCAAATAACATAACATCTGTGCTTAAACAGAATTTTCTTCAGCTATATAAAGCAAATAATTAAGATGTTTGTCGTTAGGCAGAAAATAACAGCCTACTGTCTTAACAATCCTATTGAACTGGAACAACAGAACATTAACTCCCATTATTAAAAAGTGGCAAGAGGCGGCTTTGAAAGCAAAGTGGGTTTTACTACACTGCTCACGGCTTGCGTGCAGGACAGCAAGGACCCAAGGTATGCATGCTCTGTTTTAAAACTGGTGATACCCAAACGTCTCAATAAAGAACTACCATAGCTTGGCTGAGTTTCATATTACTGGTGTCCCAGCTGCACGGTCCATCAACGCGGAGGGTCAGTGGGACGCTTCCATGGTACCTCCAGAGCTAAGCTGGGGAGCAGCTCGAATTCTCCCCTTAGGAAAGAGCCTGGCATTCAGTTTCCTTGCCCTGCAGCTGCTGTCTCCCCACACCAGCTGGCCCACAAATGGCCGGGTGTGAGGAGGGTACACAGGAAAGAGAAAAACACACCATTCAGTCTCTAGCCCAGACGGGGAGAAGCTGGGGAAGAGGCGAAGGAGGGTCCGATGTGTTACGGCCTTTCATCCAAGGAAGCAACCACCACAGTAAGGAAACTGAATCAGCGACAACGGCTCATCAACTGAAAGGGAGGAGGGACCCTCAAAACATGAACACAGAGAGAACATGAAGGGAAACCACTTCCCTGGTCTCCAACAACTCACACAGACCCTTCCAGGTCTCACTCTGTGACAGGTGCTACAGATGCCTGCTGCAGAAGGTGGAGGACAATGGCGGGAGCAGCGTCATCTTCTGGGACCCCAAGGTATAGCCCTGTGTCCCCGTCACTTGGCACCTTTCATTCTCACCTGCAGCCCCAATCCCTTGTACAAAGTCCCTGCAGGGTTTCTGCACAGCATGGAGAGTGTGAAAGAGCTCTACAGACCCGGGAGATGAGTGAGAAGTTTCCTCGCACCAGCCAGCCAAATTCAGATGCTGTGTCATTCTCCAGGCCCCTTTCCACAGCCAGAATACTGGAAGACTGAAGTGGCTTCTCTCCCTTTCTTCAGACCCCGACCCACACACGAAGTGGGCTGAGTTTACTGATGTGACCCAACAGTGGCAGCAGAAGGGACTCCGGCCACCTGCCGACTGGTTTTCCCTTTGCTGAGCACGCTCACTTCCCCAACACTCCCCGCGGAGTCAGGAGGTCTCCCCAACCCTCCCACAACTCTGCAGGGGTGATCAGAGACCCCATTACCTGTATCCTCCACAGCACTCAGCAGCTTTAGGCAACCATTAAGTACTAAATTAATAGCTGTTGACTGATATCTGCCCACTGCCATGCTCTGGTCCTCTTAAAAGACCAAAGTTAGAGTACTTTTATTAGAGTGCCTATTATTTGAATAATTAGCTCCGGTGAGTACCAAGATCCTGAGTGGGATTCTTACCAGACACATCTACAAAAAGATAAACCCTTGATTATGAATTGTTACATATAGATTCATAAGACGCTGGTGTTAGGAAAAACCTGAGAGACAATTTGGTCTAAACGTCCACACATAACGGGTATGGCCTCACTCTTACCTAAGTGTCCATGGCTATTGGCACATATCTGGAACCATGAGTCACTTGGGCTTATCAGGGCCCCTTACTCCCTTGGCTTTTGTAACACTCCAAACTTCTACAATTGTGTCACCTCAAAAGAATATTTGGTCCCCCTACACGGTGCTTCTGAAGCCTTAAGGGTTTACCTGAGTCCCCTGAAGACCTGGTCAAAACATAGATTATGACTCCTATGTTCACCGTAAGGACCTGGAATTTTCCTTTCTAACAAATTCTAGGTAGTGCCTATGCTGGGGTCTCCTGGACCATCCCTTGAGCAGTATGGCCACAGATGGCTTTTAATGTATTTTCCCAAAAGTTGAAGGTAGAGAGACATTTTCGAGTCCTTTAACTGGCTTGACAGCGAGACACCCAGCCTTCACTGGCTAAATATTCTATTGTTGACAACCTCCCGCAGAAAGCCCTAGCAGATCATGGCCTTCCACGTTCCCACATACAAGTGTGTCGTTGAACTCCACCACATCACACTAAACAGCTGTATCCAATAATGTCAAGCTCCATAGTCTTTCTTCTGCCAAGGTGCTAACCACTTCCACCGGAGAGGAGAGGCCAAGCCCATCGACAGCGGCAGCCCATTCATGGTCCGGATGGGCTGCTGCCTGGGCCGCAGGCCATTGAACAAAGCAGACCTAGATATGGAACCAGGACACCGTCACAACACCTACCTCCAAATTCCTCCCCCTCTCCCAAACCACTGCCAGAAATGTCCATCTCACCTGATTCCCTTTCAGGCTGGATGCTAAGACCCCAGAGTTAGAAGTTTTTTCAAAATGCTTAACTGTGCCTTTCTCACTCACTTGTGGCGCTTCTCAGTCTGGCCAGGTCTGAGACATTGAATTCACCCAGCCCTATATTATTGAATGTTAAAAGTGTAAGTCTGCCTAAAATCTGCAATTTCCCTTAAGAATTTATAACGCTGAAGCAGATCCCCTTTATTATACCTTTGCCTAAATGAGGTCTAACAGAACACTGCCCTAATGCTGGTGTTAGCTGAAAAGTTATAGCTTTCTGTGTTACAGCAAAATGTTCACCATGCGGCTGCCTGGGTGGCTCAGTAGGTTAAGCCTCTGCTTTTGGCTCAGGTCATGATCTCAGGGTCCTGGGATCGAGTCCCGCATCGGACTCTCTGCTAGGCAGGGAGCCTGCCTCCTCCTCCCTCTCTCTGTTTCTGCTTGCCTCTCTCCCTACTTGTGATCTCTCTGTGTCAAATAAATAAAATCTTTTTAAAAAAAAAATGTTCACTATGCATCTGGGAGAACGTGATTCAAACTTCTGCTTTTGGATTAGAAGTTGCCACTGGACTGAATATAGAATTTTATTAAAGAATAGTTTATATATGACAAAGTTTAATATTTGTGTTTTTAGCTTGAGTTTCTGGAGGGAAATGGTCACGCTATCAGACAAACACTTCAATCAACTTTCATAAAGTTAGCTGTGGAAAACAACTACACTTGTAACAAACTCCTCTTTCGATATGGCTTGAAGCAAAATAACATAATCCCTGGGCCAGGTGCCAAACTCTATTAACATCAAAAATTCAAGACAATATTTTTCCCTTTAAAGAGAGTCCAAAACCCTTAATGACGGTTCCAGTTAGACATGAATACAAGAACTATATGGACTCGAATTTCCATATATAAATGAGCAACATGTTGCTTGATTCCACCTATTTTTAATGGCATTTTCCCTAGTAAAGTTTACATAAAACTTCTCAAGAGACATTAAAAAGTTCTAACCGTAATAATGATAGATTTTCATACTTAAGAGTAAACTGAAAGGCTTCCAACCCAAGATCTCAACCAGGAGACACAGTACTACACTAAAAGTGAAGAGAAGTTTAGATTTTCTCTCCATGGAAAATTTTCATACAAATAACTATGGGTTTACCTCACCTTCAATTTATGTTGAAATAAGTGACTGAAACTTCTATAAATACGGATAACATCCAGCATGAAGCAAGCAGCTTAAGTTCCTGTACCGTACAGTATCCTATTATTGAAACTGCATGGGTTTCAAACTCAACAGGACTGCTTAAGCTAAGTTGATACAATGGAAATGATATTCTGTGGAAAAATTAAGACACCATTCAAATCTATTTTAGAAAAATAAGAGGTTTTTTGCCTAGACATCTTGAGGACTGAATTTTGTTTACATGAGTGACAAGGAATAAAAAATTATGCAAAAGTTATGAAAGCACATCAGATTATACATGAAAAATATACTGTCAATTACATGTGAGCATTCATGTTCTGACAAGTCTGCCTCTCAGAAAGGACCCCCCCCCCCCGCCCCGTTTATTCCCTCCATGTTGTATGATTAAAGCCTAGATAACAAAGCCTGTGCCTAACTGTATGGGCATTTTCATCTCCCATGTCACAAGAGAAACTATAAGGTAAAATAAGGAAATAGGAGTTCCTTTTCAAACATTTGCACTTTTCATCAGTGAGGATCCTCTATAGAACCCCTCTCCAAATTTAACTTTATCCTAATACTCTCTGCCTCAAGGACCCGAGCTTCTCCTGAACTCCAGCCACCCCCTCTCATGCAGAACGTGAGGTCCTGTCATCGCACAGAGTTCACCTCGTTAGACTTCATCATCCTACTCTCAGGTACAACCCCTTCCTCTCCTAATTCTCTACCCATTTATTTTCACTGCAGCTGCTCTTAGCTTCTTTTCTCCCAAATCGTTATCCCATTTCAGCTTCAGCATGTTCCCTCCCGGGTCCCCGTGAATAATCAGCTAGATTACCATTCCAGCGGCAGCTCCTATTTTCTAGCTCATCCATTGATCTTACCATAACCACTGCCAACGGGGAACCCCCACGATACTCCACTTCTCCATTACTACTCCCAGGGTGCAGAGGGCACACACCAATATATTCTGCTGCCATCACTACTGTATGAGCTCCGATCTCGGCTGCACTGTCAACAGCAATCCACATACTTGTTCTTAGTCGCCTGCCTCTCTGGGTCCCCAGTGCTACCCCCTCGTCACTCTTAGCAGAGGGTTCAGAGCTCTGAGCCCACACTTCACTTGACACAGACTTACTTCCGGCTGCACCACTCCTGGGCTTACTGCTTGCAGACTCAGGGGATGAAGCTGCTCGTTTTACTCAAGACTTACCCTCTTCTTGACTTCAGAGTCCTACATCATCATCCCTTTCCTCAGGCATCCCCACAGCCAAAGCCGAAGTTCTTTCCAACCAAGCAAATCTGTCAACCCCCCAAATCCTTAGTAAATGTGCTGTACTGTCCTATATAATAGGCAGCAGTCACAAGAGACTACTTACATTTAAACTTGAACTATTGAATAAAATTTCACTTCACTTCCTCAATCACACCAGCCATATTTCAAGGTATCAATAGCCATCTGTGGTTCGTGGCTGCCATACTGGATAGAGCAGGTCTAGAAGATCTCAGCATCAACAAGTTCTACTGGACGGTGCCGGCCTCTATTCTCTTGTCTCATTCTCCCACCTGACCTCTCCTCATAACCAAATTTTCTTAAATATCTCAGATTCTTTTTTTTTTTTTCTAAGAGTTTACTTACTTATTTGAGAGCGAGACAGTGAGCATGAACATGGGCTGGGGAGGAGTGAGGAGGTACCAGAGAGAGAGGGAGAAGCAGACTCCCTGCTGAGCAGGGAGCCTGATATGGGGCTCGATCCCAGGATCCCCGGATCATGACTGAGGCAGGCACTTAACCAACTGGGCCAGGCAGGTGTCCCACCCCACTCTCATAGTCAGTATACTGTTAACATTCCTCAGCCCTCACCTACCCACTTCCTGATCCCCAAACATCATGTAGCCAACACCCTACAAGTATTTCCAACTTAGCAAAATGAAAATGAGATTTTATCTCCACCCCCGACCCCAAACTGCTGCTCCTCCTCCAAAGTCCCTTTGTAAAAAAAAAAAAGTCTCCAACAAGCTTCCCAGCTACCAAGCGCCAAATGTGGGACTTATTCTGCCAACCCCTCCATCGCCCTCATGCCACAGAGATGGTGGGCCACAAAGTCATCTACAGACATTCCCTACTCAGTATTTCTATCTCTTCATCTTTCCTCCTTATGTCATGCCCTAGTTTCCATCACCTCTGGTCTAGACAACTGACCTTCCTGCCTCTGGTCTCAGTCCCCTATAATCTCCCTCCAAATCATCAACAGGTTACTTTTTCTGAAATGCAAACAAAAATGTCACTTTCTAAAAACCCTTCCTATCAGGATAGAAGTCCTGAGCATAAGATACAAGACCTTCCAAAAAAATGTTCTTTGCCTAGCTTTCCCAAGATCATCAGGATTCCTCATAAGGCACCCGAAATTTACCCATGATGTAAGTTAAATTCTGTGCTTGGAGCGCCTGGGTGGCTCAGCTGGTTAAGCAACTGCCTTTGGCTCAGGTCATGATCCCAGGGTCTTGGGATCAAGTCCTACATCAGGCTCAGGGAGCCTGCTTCTCCCTCTCATTCTGACAGTCCCCCTGCTTGTGCTCTCCTACTTTCTGTCAAATAAATAAATAAAATCTTTAAAAATTTTTTTTTTAAAAATAAACACTGTGCTTGCTGAGGAAACACAGCTTCAAGACAAGTACCCAGCTCCTCCTTCCAACTTGCCAGTTGCTCCAGGTCCCTCCTGTACAGAGACTCGGGGGCTACCGCACCCTGCAGCCCCGTCAAACAGCCAGAAATTTCTCATGCACACTGTCCTTGTTCACACTGGAGCTACTCCTTTTCTTCCGGGCAGAATGTCCCTTTTCTGCCCCCGTCCAGTATATTGGTCAAAATTCTCAATTTCTAGGACAGAATGTTATTTCTAACCTGCTAATATCACTTCTAAAATTCGTAGATTTGCCAATATACAATAATATAAAATTTTCAGACCCTTGTCAAGCTAATAAAACTTGCAAGTGTCCCCTAGCTAGTCATTAACAAATGTCCAGCTGATATTGAGGACAGGGAATATTAAATTGTGTCATTGAACTGAGATTACTAGAAACCTATGTACTCAGATAATATTAGCCTGACTGTCAAGGTCAGGTTTGTGTCCCTCTAAAATTTCTATGCTGAAATCTTAATGTCCAATGTGATGGTGTTAAGAGGTGGGGCCTTTGGGGGTAATTGGATCATGAGAGTGGAGCCCTCATGATCGGGATTAGCACCCCTTATAAAAGTCACTCCATAGAACTCCTTTATCCTTTCCACCATGTGAGGACACAGCAAGAAGACACGGTCTATAAATCCGGAAGTAGATCCTCACCAGATACCAAATATGCTGGCACCCTGATCTTGAACTTCTAGCCTTCAGAAATGTGAAAGATTTGTTTTGATAAGCCACCCAGTCTGGTATTTTGTTATAGCAACCCAAATGGACAAAGAAACTGACCAAAAAGTTTATCTATTTTCTGTCTCCAAATGTGTGAGGGATAAGGTTATATCCCACCTACTTAACACAGCCCATAACATAACGTCCTTCAGTATCCCATATATAAATAGCGACACGACTATTTTTAAACTGGGAAGAATGGAATCATGGCATAGCCAGTTAGCCTAAGTGGTGGGGTGGGTGGGTACATGTATGGGTGCCTGTGTGGAGTTAAGAATAAGAAAGACTGGATAGCAGAAAAATAGGATTCTTAGTTGGAAATTTGTCCCACAGCTAATTCTGACAAGTAGGAAAACGTCTTTGGGGCGCCTCAGTGGTACAGTCCATTAAGCATCTGACTCTTGGTTTTAGCTCAGGTCATGATTTCAGGGTCATGAGATGGAGCCCCATATTGGGCTCCGCAATGAGCTCGGAGTCTGCTTGGGATTCCCTCTCCCTCTGTCCCTCCTGCACAAGCTCTTGGGCGCTCTCTCTCGCTCTCCCTTTCTGCAAAAAATAAATAAGTCTAAAAAGGGGGGAAAGGGGATGTTGCTTTAGAGAAGCACTGGCATGGAATCTCACAATCAGTACTGGTAAGTCAAGATGTTCCTTAGATTTATTGATACTATTACAGAAACATCAACTGGAAAAACTCATATCAGGAACACAACATGTAATACTTTCCATCAACCCATATATGAAGTTTTGCAAGATGTTTTTAGGATTTCATAAGATGAAAAATCCCTCTAAGGCAAGACGACATTCTTCCATTTTTCCAGTCAGGATAGCTATAAAATAGTGTACCCATTTTTATGCCTTAACTGACAAAATTAAGAACGGTTTTTTTTTTTTTTTTCCTTCTTAGTTTACCTGGTTTTGAATCTTACCTTCAATTTTTACTGCCTCGGTGGCCTTGGGTGAATTATTTAACTGTTCTATGCCTCAGCTCAAAGTGTGCTTAACAATATCAACTTTTTAGGGCTGTAGGAGACAACATGTGTGAAGTCATAGAACCCTGCTTGCAGCATTGTGAGAATCCCAAAACGATCGGCTATTAATAGTCATGTTTCTTTTGTTTAGACATGAAGCTCACAAATTCACAACCCTGAGATCAAGACCTGAGCTGAGACAGGAGTCAGATGTTTAACTAAATGAGCCACCCTGACACCCATTCGGAATATTTTTTATGTCACTTTCTAATGCTAAAATGAAGTTATAAATAAGTATGCCTAACTTGGAGCCTCAATATAAATAGGATATTCCCGCCCAGAAATAAAACCACCACACTGAACTCTGGAGTTCCACCATGAGAATTTCTTCCATGCCAGAAGCCACTTAAAAAAAAAAAGGAGGGGGGGGGGAGGAGACACAGAGAGAGAGGGAGAGGAAGAGAGAGAATCTTAAGTAGGCTCCACACCCAGCACAGAGTCTGATGTAGGGCTCAATGTCACAACCCTGAGACCATGACCTGAGTCAAAATTAAGAGTCGATGCTTACTTGACTGAGCCACCCAGGCAATATTAGCACTCATTCTTTAAAATATATATAAAATTTACTTGTTCTTCTAAAAGTTATCTGACCTAAAGTAAACATGTCTTGAAATGACATTCATGATATACCCTACCATCCCCCTAACTAGGCCCTCCCCAACTCACTAAATGAGATCTCCATTCATCCAAAAATCTAGGCCTTACTGGTGTTATGTCACCAGATTGCTTTTACCTCCTTCCTCAATCTCTCTTAAATTCGTTATCTGACTAGGGCGATCTGGGTGGCAGTTGAAGCATCTGACTCTCGGTTTGGGCTCAGGCCATGATCTCAGGGTCCTAGGATCAAGCCCCATGTTAGGCTCCCCACTCTGCAGGGAGTCTGCTTGTCTCCCTCTGCTCACTCTGTCTCTCTCTCTCTCTCTCAAATAAATAAATAAATCTTAAAAAAAAATTCGTTACTTGTCTTTTGCTACCACAACTTCAACTGAGGCCATGTCCTCCTTTTGGTGAGCAGTGCTGTTTAACCCCCTCTCATCCCACCCCCCAATAGCTCAAGCCCACCCACTTTAGGTCTCTCCTTCCTCAAGCAGCATTCGCTCTTAGCTGTCCTCACCATTAATACCGTTTCCTATAGAGCAGTAACCAAATTTTGATAACCATATAGCTTTTTCTTCACCGTCTCCTCAGCTGGAACATAGTGGGGGCATCTGCGAAGATAGTCTTTGTCTTAACTATTTACTGCTGGATTCACAGTAATACGCTGGTTTGCATGCAGGGGATTTATTTATTTATTTATTTATTTATTTATTTATTTATTTTTTAAAGATTTCATTTATTTGCCAGAGAGAGAGTAGGCAGAGAGGCAAGCAGAGAGACAGGAGGAAGCAGGCTCCCTGCTGAGCAGAGAGCCCAATGCTGGGCTTGATCCCAGAATCCTGGGATCACGACCTGAGCCGAAGGCAGAGGCTTTAACCCACTTAGCCACCCAGGCACCCTGCATGCAGGGAATATTTTTACCTAGAGTTTACCATCTTCACTAATTTTTAGTATATAGTTCAGCAATACTAACTATACTCACATTGATGTGCAACAGATTCTGAAACTTCACCTTGCACAGTTGAAACTCTATACCCATGGAACAACAGCTCCCCATTTCCCCCCTGCCCTAGTCCCTGGCAAACACCGTTCTACTTTCAGCTTCCACGAGCTTGACTATGGATATCTCATATAAACGGAATCACAGTGCTTGTCATCTTTTTGTGACTGGCTTGTTTCACATAATGTCCTATAGATTCATCCATGTTATGGCATGTGACAGGATCTCCTTCTTTAAGGCTTGATAATATTCCATTCACCACATTTTGTATCTACCACATGTTGTTTATCCAATTCATTCATTGGTGGACACTGGCTTGCTTCCACCTCTCAGCTATTGTGAGTAATGCTGCAATGAACATGAGTGTGCAAATCTCTCTTCAAGATCCTGCTTTCAGTTCGTTTGGGCATATACCCAGAAACAGGATTCCTGGATCATATAGTTCTATTTATAATTTTTTGAGTGACCTCTATACTGTTTTCTGCAATAACTACATGATTTAACATTCCCACTACCAATGCACGAGGGTCCCAGTTTCTTCATATCCTTGCTAACATTTCTTATTTTATATTTTTGCTAGTGGTTATCCTAAAGGGTATAAGATGGCACAAAGGCAGTATTTAATAAATATTTGTTAATGTCTAGAAAGACTGAGGCTATAAAAATAAAAGAGTGTGGAGCTCCTAGAGTAATGGGAAGAAGTTCTGAGAGTACTGGGAAGAAAGGGTGACACAAATGAGATTTGTGCTAAATGTCTAAACAGCAGATGGAAGAAGTGGTCAATTCTCCTCAAGGGGGAACAGGAGAAATGGTAATGGAAAGCGGTCAAGGGGAATCCCCTGGAGTAGTGTTCTTAAATCTAAAGTAGGCATTCAAATAAAGGATGTTCCAAATGTAAAGAACAGTATGTTCAAGCAGATATGGTACAGACCAACAGGGCTCTTGTTAGGAGAGAACTTTGGTGTGCAGTGTATGTATGTGGGAGGTTAATGAGAAATGAAACAAACAAAGTAGGGCTTTGTCAGTCATACTGATTGGGTCAGATTGGATCCATTCAATGGTGCTAAACCAGGGAGTGCCAAGATCCCATATGCACTCCTGAGAACTCTGTGTAGCAACAGTGTGAAGTGTGATCCTAGGGGCCAGGGACCAGACCATTCACCCCCATAGAAGGTAACAAAATCGTCACAGCAAGAGAGGACAGGGGTCTAAACCAAAGCCAAAACTGTGGACCAAGAAAACTAGGCAAGGTATGTTATTGGGTAGAAAATACAGACCTCTCTGACTGATAAGCAGTGGAAAGAGTAGAAGTGACCAATATCCACTCTTCAGGGGACAGATGAAGTTTAAGGGGAAGAAGCCAGTTTGCTCTGAGACAACTGAGTGCAGTGTCCAATAGGAAGTTAAAAAGAGTCTGAGATTCAGGTCAAAGACATGGACTAGACACATATGTTGGAAGTTATAAAAATAAAAACTAGTGAATCCTACTATCTAAATACCACTCTTTCACATGTAAATCTAGGGTTGCAGAAATACCAGATGTCTTTATGTAGCATATCCTGTTTCTACTAACAAAATGTGTTTTTCTCATATTTTACAATATGCTAGATGGTTTCTCTCTTTCACAAAGTTTAAATGCTCTTATGACTCTCCCCATATGTAATCTCAGGAAAAAGTGGATAATGATGGGCAAATTCCCATCACTTCCTCTTTGATAGTTTTGAGGACCAGCAGAAGGGCAGAAGATTAGAAATATTATCAAGAACCACCTTTTCATTTCATGTCTAAAAGGAGCACCTAGTTTATTTAGTCAAATATCTAATATGTTACTACTTCTGAGAAAAGTATTCTAAACAGAATTCTAATAAGAATACTTGCATACTATTCTGCAGGCAGGCATGCAATTTAATTGTCTTTTGTTTAAATGTGGAATTAAACCACCAATTAAGTAGTAAAGCTTTAAGACTAAACAAATTGAGAAAACTTGATTTATATGTAATTATCACCCTAATTCCCTGTATTTCATTACCAGGACACATAAACAATGACAGCATGTGGGCAAATAAACTTCACCGCCTATGTTCCTCAACTCGCTATTTTGTTCTATTGACTGTGACAAAAATGTTAGATACAAGAAAGTAACGATCTCAGCCGGATCTCAGCGAGTTTCTCCACAACCTCAGTCTAATAGAGCTAAAAGGGCTTCACTCTAGGGTGCAACAGGACAAAAACTTTATCCTACACTCAGTATCTACACTCAGTCCTACACTGAGTGTAGTCCTACACTCAGTATCTTCTCCCCCAGTTATACCCCATTACTTAAAGTCAAGTAAAAGAGGAAACAGTCCTTTCTTAACAAGGAAGAAAGAAAGTGCTAGAGACTGAATGGATGTGTGAGGCCGCCCATACCCTTTGTAGTTGAAACCTAATCTCCAGTGTGACAATATTTGGAGGTGGGGCCCTTGGGAGGTGATGAGGTCACGAAGGTGGAGGCCTCGTGAACAGGAAGAGTAAGTGGTCCCCTTATAAAAGAGGCTCAGAGAGGTCCCCATCCCTTCCACTTGTGAGGACACAGAAGGCATGACCTTATGAACCAGAAAGTGGGTCATCACCAGACAATGAACCTGTGCATATCTTGATCTTGGACTTCCCAGCCTTCCAGCATTGTTGATAAAACACTCAGTCTATGGTACTACATTAGAAATGCCCAGACTAGTCGACTAAGACAGAAGGCTGCAGGTTAGTTAACTGCCAGACTGGATTAATAGCTCTCTCTTTAATAGTTCTGGTAAAACAGTTGACCGTAATCGTTCTCTCTTTAAAATTACATACAAAACTGAGAGGCCCTGACACTCCCTGGAATGCTAATGGTCAGCATCAAGCATTACAGCAGTCTGATCCTGTTGGGAAATTCCTGGAGCAGAACAATCTCAACACTCTTGATGTCAGGCAGAGTTACAAGGGGTCCCAACCGCTCGAATCTACTACCTGAATCTACCTCACCTCCTTTTTTGCTTCTCAGTAACCCAACAGCGCAGAGAATGCGTTTACCCCACACAGCCACCACAGTCTGTACAGCAAGGCAAACGCTCTCTCCCAAGCGTCCAGTACTCTTGACTTTCCTTCCCATTTGCTTCCTTCCCTGCTTTTCAGCCATGCTTAATTTCTACCATACAGGTGAAATTCAAGAGCTAAAAATCCAACATAAAAATTTTTAAATCAGTTCTTTCAGTCTCTAATAATTAACACCGAATAAGACATTCCATTCTCTCTGCTTACAGTATTAGTGGAAAAACATACACACAAGGGCAGTAAGTTATAGGTGATTCTCTTTGCATGGGTTTTTTATATTTACCAAATTTCTAAAACGGATATAAAATGTCATAAATTTTAAGGCAAAATTTTATACTGCATAAGAAAAAAATACAACATTTTTCTAAGAAGATACAAATAAACGTGAAATCATTTCACTTACTTTTTGCTCAGGGCTTTCCTGAAATAGAAGTCCAAAGTAGTCCTTCTCCAGAAGATTGAGATGTTCACACACTTTGTCAAATAACACTTGTCCCTTAGCACGTTTCTGAGGGAAAAGAAAAGGTATCTTTATTTTTCAAGCACTAAAGATTCCATGAATACTATAAATGAAGGAATTCACATCAGATAATATTTAGTGTAATATAAAATGTTTCCCAATCTTTTATAATACAAAAGAGCGACAAACAACTTTTTCACTTTAGAATCCTTGCTCTCCCCACCATATATACAAAGCATAAATTCTAGAATGAAAACGTGCTCTATGCTTTACTTTCTACTCCACAAAAATATAAAAAGGACTCAAAAAGTAAGGTGCTAGGAATTCATTTAATTTTAAAATAGTACAGAAATATGTCCAAACTGCCCCTCTCAATTCCTTAAGGTGGCTTATGTCCTCTCTACAAGGCATTCCCCCAGGAAAATTATCTGACCCTACTCTTCACTATATCTTAACATCATTTATCCCATCAGTACTTAGGTTTGATTTCTGTTCCATGATATTGGTAGAACAGAAATAAAATTGTTTTCAATTCAAGTTAGGCTTTCTCTTGATAATGATAAGACATTCAGTCTTCAAGACAAAACTTTAAGATACTAACAGAACTGGGAGAATAAAATCAGTTGCCTCCAAGGATGTAACATACTTATGCCTTAAATAGTTTGCTGTATTTTGTTTTGTTTTGTTAGGGCTCCCTGGATGGCTCAGTCAGTTAAGCGTGTGTCTTTAACTCAGGTCCTGGGGTCCTGGGATCAAGCCCCACCTCAGGCTCTCTGAGCCTGCTTCTCCCCCTCCCACCATCTCTCTCTTGCACTCTCTCTCTCTCAAATAAATAGAGAAAAGCATTTAAAAAAATGCTTTAAGAAACTGCTATCCACAGAGATATAAAAGACTTTAACAGCCACAGAAGAAAAGTTCATTTTCTAATCGGTGACAAAACATAAAGCAGTGACATTCCCAATTAAGATGCATACCCCTGGGCAGGCCCAACTGTGAGGTCTCAGACACAGGCCTCCCCTTACCCCGCAATGATATAAGCAGCTATTGGACCTCAAGTGAAAACCGAACCCGCCCTCAGACATTTTCATCCTCAAGATGAATGCCCTTACACTCTCAAAATGGATACTCATTCATTCATCCACTGTGTGGAAATAAATGTCTCTCACAGATGTATCTTAAACAAGGCAATAAGATATGAAGGACATTTAATGTCAAATAAGTACAACTCTGATAAGGGACTGCAAAAGGCAGTTTCAGAGAAACTCAATTCAAGGGCTGGTTTCTCTCTAGCTTTTTCTTCCTAGGCTTCGTGAAGTAGAGGTGGAAAACTCATGTCTGAAAGACATGCAAAGGATAATCTGGAACTTTCATTACAGTACCTTTTATAACAATGTTTCTTAGGGAAAAAAAAAGAATAGAATTATACCAAACAGTAGAGGGAAGAAGAATAAAAAGACAAATTATTTCAGCATAATAAGCACTGTACCTTGACCACTTACAAATTATGTGGCCAAGGAAAAGCCACTTACTTCTACTTGCCTTAATTTGCACATCTGTGAAATGGAGCAACAGAAGGCACCATGGGAGCAGTGAGTGCTACAAATTATTTCAGCATAGTAAGCACTGTACCTTGACCACTTACAAATTATGTGGCCAAGGAAAAGCCACTTTACTTCTACTTGCCTTAATTTGCACATCTGTGAAATGGAGCAACAGAAGGCACCATGGGAGCAGTGAGTGCTAAGTAAGCTATCAGACATCCAAGGAGCTTAGAACAGTGTGGGTGGCATACCGGGCTTAATCAATATTGGCTCTTATTATTAGAAGCTGGTGAGCTCTATAACATGAAAAGTGACTGATTTCACTTACATGAGATTTTTGGCTTAAGCTTTTACAGTGAAAGGCTCTCAATTTCATTATTTGATCTGCATACAATTATTAACCTATATAATTAAAATTCTGAGCTTAGAGGTATCTTAAATTAATTTTATGAGGAGAAGGGAACTCAAAGCATGATGGCTGGCTTTCCTAAACATACAGTAAAAACTATGTTCTTTTTGTAGGAACCTGGAATAGATATGAAGAGATATGGTTGCAAATAAAAGAATTTCTTTTTTTTAAAGCGAGAATGTGCACATACATGGGCGGAGAAGGGGTGCAGAGAGAGAATCTTAAGCAGGCTCCACGTTCAGCATGGAGCCCGACACAGGGCTCAATCTTGTGACCCTGAGATCATGACCTGAGTGGACATCAAGAGCAGGACATTAAACTGACTACCCAGGCACCTAAAGACTATTTTAGAGATAATCAATAATTTAAGATAGAATTAGTGAATTCTCAGACATGAATTTCAACAACATTGTTCACTTCTGAATGCCCAGTGACCAGAAAGCAGCCCATCATAACAGGTGGTCAAAAAATGCTTACTGATTCAACTGTGTAGTATACTATATGTAAAAATACTTATTTTTAATTAGATGATATTTCACCTCTTCAGGCTTCTAGTGACTGACCTTAGCTACAATTTCAGCATCCACTTTGTAGTTAGGAACCTTCCTTATCTGAGATGGCAAAGACAGCAATCAGCTACAGCTTAGACCACATCTATCTACTTGGACATCATCCCCCATGCATTTACGAGATACAAAGGACTCGCAGGGAACATTTTATCTACTATAAAACAGAGATTAACGTCTTATTTAGAAAGACACTAAAAACTCAGCAGAAGCTAATATAAGAAGTTGAACTTCAATCAGATAAAGTTCTCAAACTTATCATTTCTAAAAATGTCTTGCTCTATGTGACAACTACTTTCAAATGAGCAAACTACTGAAACCAGTTAGCTGTAGATATCATGAAGAAATGTCACGGAATCAAAAGGAAAGTCATACTATTTTATGGTAACACAACTTGAAATTAGGGTAAAAAGGATATTTCAGATAATAAATGTCTATGAAAATACATCTACCTCAGTCCAAAGAGAAAACATATTCCAACACAGGATCAGAGTGAAACTTCATTAGTAAATCATCCTTTCTCACTGGTTTCAGTTTCAAAAATAGAAACATGCTCTCACGGAGAGAATTCCCCTGAAGGACTAAGGGGGAAACATGCACAAAGCTCAGCACCACAACTGGGCGGTGGTGTGCTGGGCAGCCCAGAGGCAGCCGCACAGGGGGTGGAGTCAGACCCAGTCCCCTGGTCATTCAACAGCCTGTAGGCACTTTACTGTTACTACACAAGCGTGATGATAGGCAAGCCACTGAGTCTCTGTAACTGTAAAAGGAAATCACAAGTATCTCACAGCTCACTGTGAGGGCCAAATTTGCCCAGGGAGACAGTACATTCACCGTGCCAAATCAAGTGCTCTACTGGGCCAGCTGAATCCTGTTGGCAACTGTTCTTTCATTAGTCCACATCCAACAAATGCCAAAGTATCTTCTAGAGGCTCAGACTGCTTCTCTGCTATTCTCTCCTCCCCTTCTCCAGGAAACTGGAATTTGAAATGCTTGATTAGATCTTAACTGCACACAGATATTACTGAAGCTTCCATTCAACCTCTCCACCCTCCATGAACTCAAAGTCCGGCTGGAAGATAAAAATGCAGAAATACCGTGGGGCAGGTACTGAAAGATACAAATACCAAGTGATGAGTAACAGGGTCGGAGAAAAACCACAGCTTCACCAAGACTGTGGCATCTGAAATAATCTGAAAGGAAATTACTTCCATCACAAGGCAGAGAAAGAACATATTCGAAAGAACTTCTTTTTCACTCTGACTGTTTATAGAGTCTGATGGAGCCAATTTCTCTACAAAAGATACTGGAGAATAAAGTAAGAGGGAGAAAAATGACCCATCCATAATGGACAAGTCATACATAATGCCTGCCAGGTATACTGTTCCACTCTCAGAAGACTGCCAGAGCTTGCCAAGCTGAAAGGCTCCACACAGACTGATCCAGCAACTAATGTGTTTTAGTTCCCTTGTTAAGACATCATGAAACAATGATAAATAAGACATAGATGGTCCTGGAAAATTTACAGTCAAATGACAGAAAATAAAAAGGAAGTTCCCCGAGGGAAAACAAAGTCCTATGAATCTACCTCTCTAGAAATAACTAGAGACCTGGTCCAACTGGTCCAAAGAATACTAACCAAGGACCTATGATACAGCTTCATACAATAGCTCTACTCAAAGACAATATCTTACTCTAGGATAAAGATTATCACATACAATCACATCTTCCCTCAGCAAGTTTAAATACAAGATGAGTGGTATAAACACAGAGGTGAAGATAGTGAGAAAGCAATAAGCAGAAGCAAAGGGTATCAGGAGGCAGACTTCCAGCAGCAAGCATGTTCCACTGGTCCCACTAGTCCCATGAGATGTTCCATGTATATATCCCATCCCCCAAAAGGAAAGTAAGAGTGGGACATAGAAAAATTCTGCTTAACTATTATGCATCGAACTTCCTGTTTTGCATGCAAGATATCCTGAGAAGCTCTATGATGAAAAAAACTTGTTTACCTGACGTTTCCCAAAATTATTTGGCTAAATAAAGCACTATCTTATTTTAACACACTGCTTACTAACTTACTCTACATCAGAATTACTGTTCTACAAACCATTTCTCAAGAAATGAAGGAGAAAAAAAATTACCATTATCTGGCCCACCAAGCAGTTTTGGAGACTGGCATTAACATTTCTTATTACTATTAATATGATTTATTAAACACGTGTGCATGCACACACACACAGAGTTTACTCATTATCTTTTTGATTCAAAAATCTCAAAAAAAAAGAATTTGGTTTAAACTGATTCGGAATTGGATGTATCCAGCTGTCTGGGCTGAAGCAAATGATTCCCAAATATAAAATCCCAAGAAATATAACCAAAATAATCAAAGCATGCACAAGGAAACCCATCACTACTACTGAGTATTACAAGATAAGAATTAGATCTTCAGAGACTATAGATAATGGAATTCTCAAGTACAGAACACTTTCACCTGTTTAAAGAAATGAATATTATATAATATCAATAAATAACTATGAAAAATCAGATTCTGAAAAGAACCAAATAGAATATCTATAAGTCTATGCTACCTAAAGCAATCTACACATTTAATGCAATTCCTATCAAAGTACCATCCATCTTTTTCAAAGAAATGGAACAAATAATGCTAAAATTTATATGGAACCAGAAAAGACCTCGAATAGCCAAAGGGATATTGAAAAAGAAAGCCAACGTTGGTGGCATCACAATTCCGGACTTCAAGCTCTATTACAAAGCTGTCATCATCAAGACAGCATGGTACTGGCACAAAAACAGACACATAGATCAATGGAACAGAATAGAGAGCCCAGAAATAGACCCTCAACTCTATGGTCAACTAATCTTCGACAAAGCAGGAAAGAATGTCCAATGGAAAAAAGACAGCCTCTTCAATAAATGGTGCTGGGAAAATTGGACAGCCACATGCAGAAAAATGAAATTGGACCATTTCCTTACACCACACACAAAAATAAACTCAAAATGGATGAAGGACCTCAATGTGCGAAAGGAATCCATCAAAATCCTTGAGGAGAACACAGGCAGCAACCTCTTTGACCTCTGCCGCAACAATATCTTCCTAGGAACAACGCAAAAGGCAAGGGAAGCAAGGGCAAAAATGAACTATTGGGATTTCATCAACATCAAAAGCTTTTGCACAGCAAAGGAAACAGTTAACAAAATCAAAAGACAACTGACAGACTGGGAGAAGATATTTGCAAACGACATATCAGATAAAGGACTAGTGTCCAGAATCTATAAAGAACTTAGCAAACTCAACACCCAAAGAACAAATAATCCAATCAAGAAATGGGCAGAGGACATGAACAGACATTTCTGCAAAGAAGACATCCAGATGGCCAACAGACACATGAAAAAGTGCTCCATATCACTCGGCATCAGGGAAATACAAATCAAAACCACAATGAGATATCACCTCACACCAGTCAGAATGGCTAAAATCATCAAGTCAGGAAATGACAGATGCTGGCGAGGATGCGGAGAAAGGGGAACCCTCCTACACTGTTGGTGGGAATGCAAACTGGTGCAGCCACTCTGGAAAACAGCATGGAGGTTCCTCAAAATGTTGAAAATAGAACTGCCCTATGACCCAGCAATTGCACTATTGGGTATTTACCCTAAGGATACAAACGTAGTGATCCAAAGGGGCACGTGCACCCGAATGTTTATAGCAGCAATGTCCACAATAGCCAAACTATGGAAAGAACCTAGATGTCCATCAACAGATGAATGGATCAAGAAGATGTGGTATATATACACAATGGAATACTATGCAGCCATCAAAAGAAATGAAATCTTGCCATTTGCGACAACATGGATGGAACTAGAGCGTATCATGCTTAGCGAAATAAGTCAAGCAGAGAAAGACAACTATCATATGATCTCCCTGATATGAGGAAGCGGTGATGCAACATGGGGGCTTAAGTGGGTAAGAGAAGAATAAATGAAACAAGATGGGATTGGGAGGGAGACAAACCATAAGTGACTCTTAATCTCACAAAACAAACTGAGGGTTGCTGGGGGGAGGGGGTTTGGGAGAAGGGGGTGGGATTATGGACATTGGGGAGGGTATGTGCTTTGGTGAGTGCTGTGAAGTGTGTAAACCTGGTGATTCACAGACCTGTACCCCTGGGGATAAAAATATATGTTTATAAAAAATAAAAATTAAAAAAAAAAAGAATATCTATAAGTAAAACATGTTAACAATCAGTTGTAATCCAAATGGACAGAGTTTGACACAGACAGAAAACCAGTGACCCGGATGATGGATCTTAAAAAGCTACCCAGAGGGCGCCTGGGTGGCTCAGAGCGTTAAGCCTCTGCCTTCGGCTCAGGTCATGATCTCAGGGTCCTGGGCTCGAGTCCCACATCAGGCTCTCTGCTCAGCAGGGAGCCTGCTTCCTCCTCTCTCTCTCTCTCTGCCTGCCTCTCTGCCTACTTGTGATCTCTGTCTGTCAAATAAATAAATAAAATCTTTAAAAAAAAGAAAAGCTACCCAGAATGCAGCAAAGAAAGATGAAAAATATGAAAGAATTTCAGACTTGGAGGACAGAATTCTAAGGAAACCTATGTAGACCTCCTCATTCTAACTGAAGGGATACCTGTCCGGCTCAGTCAATGGAGCATGGGACGCGTGATCTCAGGGTTGTAACTTTAAGCCCCGAGTTGGATGGAGAGGTTAATTAAAAATAAAATCTTAAAAAAAATTTTTTTTTAAAAACCTCTAATTGAAAACAGTACAGAAAACACGTGAGAGGCAATATTAAAAGATGTAATGGGAACGCCTGGGTGGCTCAGTCAGTTAAGCATGTGAGTGGATTTCTGCTCAGGTCTTAATCACAAGGTCACAAGATCGAGCCCCACATCCGGCTCCACACTCAGCAAGGAGTCTGCTTTAAATTCTGTCTCTCTCCTTCCTCTCTTTCTGTACTGCCCCGCCGATGTGCACAGAAGCACTCTCTCTAAAAATAATAAAATCTTTTTAAAAAAAATTTTTTAAAAGACATAAAGGCTAATTAATGCTTAAAACTCTCAAATTAAGGAAACTACATGGGTCTCTAGCCACATAAAATGAAATCTAGTATTCTACAATCACTTTCTTCCACTATTTATTATTCTGACTCACTAACATTCAAAAGGTTTTGACATTTTTAAAAATAATACAGCAAAGCCATCAAGCCAAGAGGGAAAGAAACATAAGCTAAGCAACAAGGATTGACCAAAGTAAATTATAACAAAATACCCAGAGAAGTTACTCTTAAGCCACCTGAAACCGATCTGCTTTTGGACACTAACTCAAAAATTATAAATTTTTTTCTCTTCTTCTCTTATAAAGAAAATATACCCGATTATCCCATATTAAATACTATATACAAAATGTAATAACATGAAACAATAAGAACTCATTTGATAATCAAATTTGCCTGCATGTGCTCTGTCAGCAATATGAACCCCATGGCTCCCAACTTCTCTTTGCCTTCACTCTGTTCACAACACACTCTGCAAAGGCTAATTCTCATCATTCAGGGGAGGGGAACCAACACACAACTCATAATTGTAATATAGAAAGATGTGGGGGGTATGCCAGTAGAAATTGTTCCTTCTCCCCTCCAGATTCTTTTTTTTTTTTTTTTTAAGATTTTATTTATTTATTTATTTGACAGAGAGCTAGAGAGCACCAGTGGGCAGAGCAGTAGGCAGAGGGAGAGGGAGAAGCAGGTTCTTCGCTGAGCAGGGAGCCTGATGCGGGATCATGACCTGAGATGAAGGCAGTCACTTAACCAAATGAGCCACCCAGGAGCCCCCCATCCCCTCCAGATTCTTGTGAGTACCACACCTTTCAGAACAATCACGGATTCTCAACTATACTAGGAAAGATATTGCAGCAAAATGCTGTGACCTGGATCTGAATTGAGAGCCCTACTTTTTAACAGGGTATGTAAGCAGAGGCAAGTTACTTAGCTTTACCATGCCCAGTTTCTTCTCTCTAAAGTACAAATACTCTTTGTATAATAGTGATAATTAAATGAGGTGTATTTAAAGTGCTTAATAAAATATTTGACACTTTATATGGATTCATTAAAAGGCAGATGAAATCACAGGACCCTTCTGAGTTGCTCTAAAAATAACTGATTTTAAATATGATTAAAGAACTTTCACACTTATTTCATCCAATCTCGTTTCACAAATGAGAAAACTGAGGTTACAGAGAGTTTAACCTACTTCTCAGACTGATTTCCTGAATTTCTTTTGAATACCTGAATTTTTATTTGTGATATCCATAAACATTAGTACTCTATATTTCAATCCAGGAAGGCAATTTTCTCTCTTTTTTTTATTTTTTTAAGATTTTATTTATTTATCTGAGAGAGAGAGAAAAAGAAATGGGGACAGGGAAGGGGGAGACAGTGGGAGAAGCAGACTCCCTGCTGAGTGAGGAGACTGACACAGGGGCACAGGGCAATTACATGATGCAGGGCTCAACCCCAGGACCCCGAAATCATGACCTGAGCTGAAAGCAGACACTCAACCCACTGAGCCACCCAGGCACCCTGGCAATTTTCTCCTATTACCATTGTTTTGACTTTTTCCTTTAATAAACAATAATTTGGATTCTATTGCAGGGAAGGACTACAGATATGCATTTGCTAACCAAACAAAACATAGAGATTTTGTTTTACTATCTGCACCTAAGATACAGTACTACTAGCTGTCACAGCACTTTGGGGGTATTACGCCGGATAAAGAAGATTGTGGACTGAACAAGATATACTCTAAGTTTCTTTTTTTTCCTTGATATATTTCAAACTATTGAAACTCTACCTTCAGACAAATCTCCAAATTCTCCTTCCCTATGAAATCTATTCCAGTCTCCCGATATTCATCCTTCTCTTTCAAGCACTTTATTGCACATCTATGGTACTTATTCTTACATTCTACTCCTTTTCATACTACATTTGGAGACCGAATTCTTTAAGCAAAGTATGTCTTACTTTAACATCTCTTAGGGCAGCATTTCATTGAGTAACCAGCTCACTAGGAGGCCAAAATATATCCGCTGGATGGAATGGCTCGGTGCCACAATGCCAGTCAAAAACCTGGGAGAGCTGAGTCTAGAATTCAAGCCTCTGGATAGCAGGCTTACGCAATCTCCTGGATCTAGCTCATGGACTACCACCCATAGACACTCAAGGAACTAAACCAAACACACACTGCCAACTACATTCTGGGAGAAGAACAGCCACAGACCTACATTTTATCTTCATAATTTTACGTCGCACTTAAACTCTTTTTTAGTAATTAGAACATTTCCAAATACTTCTTGAGAACTAGAGGAAAGACAAAAGCAGAAAAGGGAATCTGCCTCTTCCTCTTAAGAGCCGGACATGCCCCACCTTCATAGAGCAGGGAACAGTGAGGTTTTATAGATACTACATTCCTTCACTAAGACATCAACTTCACTGTTATTTCCTCTTGCTATCTGCAAGCACACCTCTGCTTTGTATCTTACACTAGAATCTTTACAGACTATAATCTGTGTCAACTGCAAATCTAATAATGTAGCACCAAGTTAAACAATACCATATGACTGTTTTTTGTTTTTTTTTAAGACTTTATTTTTTATTTGACAAAGAGAGAGAGAGCACCAGCAGGAGGAACTGGAGAGGGAGAGGGAGAAACAGGCTCCCCGCTGAACAGGGAGCTTGACCTGGACAGGGGCTGGATCCCAGGACCCAGTGAGCGCCTAACCAATTGAGCTACTCAGGGGCCCCCACATCATAAAACGGTTAATAAAACTTGCCAAGAACACTTTCAAGAGAAATCTTTCTATATTAAACACCAACAAGCTTTACAATCTCTTTTCCCCTATCTGCCTCTCCCTAACCTCCTATAGCATGGACCAGCAATATAAAAATCAATGGGCTAAAAAATTAAACAACAAAAGAAAGCCCTTTCATCTACTTGCCAGGTTATCAGATTTTTCTTCATCTCTAAAAAACTACAGAATATATGAGAGCTCTCCCAAAGAGAAAAAAGAACAAGACAATTTAGATGGGTTTGAAATATGTTATTCAAGGGTGGGAAACCTAACTTCTGGGGACTTGAAAACAAAATAAAACAAAGCAATCCATGGCAGACCCAGCTAAAGAAAGGCAGGCTGGAATCCGAGAAGCTGAGCAAGGTCCCCCGAGCCTGTGCTGTTATTTGTGGCATTCGCTACTGAGGCCAAAACATGACATTTCTGGAGACCTCTCGACTTGGAGGAATTTGTGCAACTGCTTAGGCGGCAGATTGCAGCGGGCGCCACACACCACTGGCGCTGTGTAAAGCGCCATCGCAGTCTCCGTGTAGGCCCCTCCACACTGTCGTTATTGTGCGCTGAGGCCCCGGTGCTGGGAAGCGCACAATGCGATCCATACATGACAGCCCTTGAGCTATGTATTCTGCGCTCGCTCTAACTACACTATGCAAATATGAAAGGCCAAGGAAAGAAAGGTATGCAAAGAGCAAACACAACAACTGATACATTGTCATGTCAGTGGAGGAACTCAAAGAAAACCATACAGAAGAGGAAAGAGGGGGTCTCCAATAGTGTAAGGCCATCATTTTCCAGACCATTCTTTTCCTACCAGTCTGAGTGAGCTGTTGATACACCTCTGTCCCAAAGTCCATTCAAACCCCAACAAAAAGGAAGACACCATATGCAATTATTTTGTGTGTGTGTGTGTGTGTGTGTTGAAAATGTAATTCCAGAAATAAATGAGCCATTTACAGTAAAGAAAGATTTTTAAGTTTCCCTGATTATTCATAAGAATTAAGTTTGAAAAAGTTTCTCCAACTACTCAAAAAGATGTGTGTATATTATATATAATACATTATGTATGTATATATAAAATGTGTGCAAATATACACACATACATGTATATACACACACATATGTATCTTTCTTATTTTGGTAAGAATGAAAAAGTTTCCAAACCTTTTCATTAGTGAACAGGGAAACTAAACACACACACACACACACACACACACACACACACACACAGACATACAAACACACACCCACAGACAGATAAACGTGCATTAACAAGATTATGTAGCACATAGGGTTTTTTTTAATAAATCGCCATAAAGTATAAGAAACTTTTCTTATATAGTATTCCTTCAAGAGAAGGCTACAAAGAGAAAGGGGAAAAAAAACCTCTTAGAGGTCTTTACAAAATCTCTATTTCTTTTCCATTACACAGGATTCAGGGGATTAGGATAAACACGGAGCAAATTCTGCACGATGTGGACATGAACAATATAAAATAATGTAGTTTCAGATGCTAGAAATAAAAAGGTGAGCCTCCATGTTCTAGCTATGCAGGGTTTCCTTTAAAATTATTGCAGGATGTAGTTACTTGAGGGTATCATGACGTCTTTTCTGGTCTAGTATTTGTTTTTGTTTTAGTAGCAGCCTTTTTAAATTTTTTTTCTAGAGAGAGAGTGAGCACATGAGCATGTTTCAGAAATCTTTTTTCTTTTTTTAAGATTTTATTTATTTACTAGAGAGAGAGAGAATGAGAGGGGAGAGGGTCAGAGGGAGAAGCAGACTCCCTGCTGAGCAGGGAGCCCAGTGCGGGACTGGATCCTGGGACTCCAGGATCATGACCTGAGCTAAAAGCAGGCTCTCAACCAACTGAGCCACCCAGGTGTCCATGTTTCAGAATTCTTTTTTTTCTTTCTTTTTTTTTTTAATATTTTATTTATTTATTTGACAGATCACAAGTAGGCAGAGAGGCTGGCAGAGAAAGGGGGGAAGCAGGCTCCCCGGTGAGCAGAGAACCCGATGCCGGGCTTGATCCCAGGACCCTGAGATCATGACCTGAGCCAAAGGCAGAGGCTTAACCTCCTGAGCCACCCAGGCGCCCCCATGTTTCAGAATTCTTAACTGAGCACACGATTCATCTCATAAGCGACCAGGTAAGTTTAGATTACAAATGAGATAGAAAAATAGGTTTCATCTATACAATGTATGGTAAACAGCAAAATAACAAAATCCTGCTACCAATATTATAAACAAACAAACCAACCAACAAAACATACCATCAACCACAAACTCGACTCTATGGACATGGCCTTTTTTCCTCCCAAAGCAAATAAATGCTTAATTTTCAGCCTTAAAAGATAAAGCACTGAACCTTTAATCCCTCATTCACAATCACCTTCTGTATCTCTAAGGTGATTGCAGTTTATATCTCTGGCAACCAGAGGCTGTCATCACCTTTCAGGACGCAAGAATTGCTCACTGACCAGGGAGCACCCCCTGGGAGGACCTCCATCTCTACAATGCAGAGCAGGCCCGCTCCTCTGACCAGCATGCTGGCTGGGGGGTGGGGGGCAGGGCCCAAAGGTGGATCCCAGAGCCATGGCCCAAAATGGGGATGCAGAAAACCTCACCAGAGCCCCAGAGCCCTGGATCTTGAAGCTTGTTACACAAACTCTATTTGTTGATGAAATGTTAATATGCACACAGATTCCACACAAGGGATTTTACTTATTTTTTGGCTTTAACTAGATGAAAATAATAGACACCCCTGTCAGTTATAACATCTGTCAGTCACTCAGCTGTTCATAAAACATGGTCCCTTAAATGCCTTCCTTTTGTAATAAAAGTTTAATGAAACAGTATTGTAGTGTATGAGGAAGAATCACCCCAACCTCCATTTGTTCTAAGTGACTAGCAGTCAGATAGCCTGCAATATCTCCTATGCAAAATCCAACTATATTTCTATTCCCACAGTTCTGGTTTATTTTGGTGGTACAGTAAAGGAATTTATCTTTGAGCTCTTTTTTTTAATCTAACTGTTTATAGACAATGTCTCTCTTCTGACTTTCCAATAAGACGGCCTGGGACACTAGGGATTGGTTTATTCAAAATTTCAAGACAAAGTATATTATTGTCTTCAAATTTTGTGGGTTTTTTTCTTACTTGTAAAGGTACTAACTGAAGCTTGGAGTCTAAGGAAGTTCTCTAAACAACAAAGTCATTGTGACTATATAAGTGGTATCTGTGCAACTTATGGGCCTTCTAAATCACTAAATTACCGATAAAATATAAAAATATTGCCAGGAATTTATCCATGGCACGGGATTTTAGTATTTGCATCAAGAATTCAAGAAAAATAGTAGGATTCTAAAAAAACCAATCAGGGTTTTAAAACATAACAACTGCAGCTAATGCTTTTCAAGCCCTTACTGGATACAGAGCATAGTTCAAAGCAAATTCTAACTGGACAAATTCAGCCACGAATCAGTGAGGTAAGGCTGTCAAGTGGACCCAAACAGACACTCAAGACCTCCTGCGGTGTCAGTGGTGGGTCTCTACTCTACTCCCTGTCCTACCACTAGATGAAGAAACTACCTGGCCAGCCATAATAATATTTCAACAAGGAGCTGATCTATGACTTGCCCCTCTCCCTGAGGAGCAGGTGCTCTGCACAGACTGCCTGGCCGACAGGATGTTCCAGCCTTTCCAAGCAGTTCTGAACTCTGGCTGCACAGATTCAAGCCTGGCATCCAAACCACCGAATCAGCATCTTCAAAGGGGACATCTGGGCATGTGTAGTCTTCTTAATTTTTGTCTTGGATTTTATTTCTTACAACAGTTTTAGGTTCACAGAAAGTGAGAACTTACAGAGAGTTCCCATATATTGCCTAGCCCCACACCTGTGTTCCCTCTCCCATTGTCGACATACCCCCCTTCCAGATACCTATGTTACGACTGATGAACCTCCAATGACACACAGTCATTATTGCCCAAGTCTGTGGTTAACAGTAGGGCTCACTCATGGTGCTGTGCATTCAATGGACAAATGTATAGTGACGTGTATCTGCCATTTCAGTACCGTCCAGAGTAATTTCACTGCCCTAAAAATTCTCTGTATTCCTCTTTGTAAAAAGCTCGACCAAGGATTCTGACCAAGAGACAATATAATACAAAGGTCAGCAAACAGATTCCCTCTCCCGGAGTGAGACCGTCTGCCTCATATCCCAAGTCCACTAGCTTTCAATCTATCCCAACATCCACAGCACCATAATCCGCTTTCCTCCCTTTCAAAGGCTCAGACACAAAAGCCAGGACCCACAGCATACTGCATTGATTGTCCAAGTTTTCACTTCAAACCCTTTAAAAAAGGACTGGTTCACAGAGCCTGTTAATAAACAATTTACCTTACCATCTTTAATGACAACTATATCTGAAACTACATTTGAAATAAAAAGATCACCAGCTGGAAAAACACAAGATAGCCATCTGACCCTAGACCGTATGTGATCCAATGTTATCACAGATCTGGCGCAAGGAAATTATTCTTACCTCTCTGGCTGGGAGTGCTTAAGGTATTTTTTCTTTTTTTAAACAACAGACCAAAGTGGAAGTCAAGTTGTAATGCAGAATAATCTTAATCACTTAAATACTGACTTCATGACAGTTGTGAAACAGAGAAACGGGATTTGATGCAGAAAGAGAGTCTTGAGTCTCTTGGCAACAAAAATTTCCTTATACCTCACACCACCTGAATTTCTGATTCTTGAATTCAATGACAAGCAACTTCTGGGCAATGTGAGAAAGAAAATGCGTTTCATTTTGAGATAGCACAGTTTTTAAACATTGATCTGAGGCAACAGTGTCTCCATTCAGCTTGACATTTTTTTGCATTAAAAAAGTTTTTCATTCCTGATGGGTGACTAACAAACTAAAGTAAAACCAAAGAAAAAGTGACAACAAGGTCTTTGTTCACCAAGTGGGGAGGAGGGAAGCTGGGTGAATCTTCAAGACTTGGCCTGACTTAAAATACACATACATATAAATCAACTCAACTACATAAGGAGAAAAACTGTGATATTATCAGAGAGAAACATAGGGATTCAGAAGCAAGAAAGCCGGGAAGTGTTTGGGTGACCAGCAGCTCTAAGGGATGCTTCCCCAAAAGGCTACCTTAGTCAACCCGACCCAAAGACACTGCAAATTCAGCCTTTCGGTGCCCATACAAACTCCTTAATTTTTCCTCAGGCCTTGGCTTCAGTAGTGAAATGTTACCACTTAGGATTCTTTAGAGAGAAGAGCTTTCTTTTAAAATGCAAATATCTCTTAGAAGGCAGTACAGGTAATCAATCATTCACACATTGAAGTCATTCACTCAAATCACTGATCCTCTCCTTAAAGAGCTGAGAAATCTGCTACCTTTGAGGAATTAGGAATTGAGATTCTAGAAGAAAAAGTACGCAGGAAACATCACTTTTTTAAAATTACACTGCAAAAGAGTAATATCATCATGGAAGTAGGAACAAGAAAGTCTAATGGAGAAGAACACCAAGAAATAATAATCTGGGGGTGGGGGTGGGGGGTGGGGAAGAGGTTTAAAATTTTGGCCTGAGTTAAGAAAGGGAGGTCGAAATTCTGTCTTTAGCAGCCTGCTCCAAGATTTAGCACCCAGAATTCAGGTAAAAAACATAAGGTATGGACTTTCACAAATCGACCTGGAAAAGGAATCATTTGTGCATTGTCTCTATAGGAAAGCATATTTTACAAATAAATCATTTGCTGAGGTACGGCATGTACAGGTAACTATTCATAAACTGGAAACTTCTTTTATAGTGCCTCTCTGCACTATGAATTCGAATACCCAGATGGTCAACCCCAAGTTGTCCTGTATTATTTCTTCCCTAAAATGCAAAGTGACATGTGACATCTATTTGAAAATCAAAATTTTCTCCAACAGAAACAATATTTTTATCTGGCAACTAAGTTTCAGGCCAATCATTCTTCTCAACATGAACTCCCATCCTAAATTTATCAGGTGACTAACACACCCAACTAGAAATACTGAAGTTCATGGTGCAGTGTCCAGTAGAACTTAGAGATGGGTATCTCAGTAAAAGTAAAGCTAAGTAAAACCAGCACCTATGAGGGGTGAATGTTCTGACTGGAGGAGACCCAAGAATGCATGCCTAAAAATGTTAGGGAGGGAGGGATGGGGGAGAAAGGAAAGAGTGTGTGTGCACGCGTGCGTGTGTGTGTGTGCGTGCACAATCGTGAGTAATCCCTGTATACAGACCTCAATGGGCTTCTTGGAGGGGGAGGAGTAGGAATAAGAAAAAGTGAGATTTTATCACTATCACTCAGAAGAAGGATAGCTGGCCTAAAAGCATAATTATTCTTGACCTTGGCAAATGTACTCACCCACCAACAGTGTCTTTGGACCAAGCTGCAAGTGAGTTGAAGACACCAGTTACTATGTGATGAATAATACCCCTTGCTCTGAATTTCATGCTCACAAAGATATCTTGGGATTATCACCTGGCATCATTCAAGGACTTTACTATGAAGAAAAGAATGAGTCAACCAATCACTGTACACATTTCATTCTTCCTGGCAGTTACCTTTCACTGTAAATCACTTCCTGGCATTCTAATGATTCCATTCATAGAACGGATCAGTAAAGGCCAACTGTCTTCTCCCGGACTGCTTTGGGTACGGTGAATAAAGAATTAATGTATGCATGTATGCCCCCAATCACACCCTAACACAATGAATGACCTCCCATATCCTATCTCGTTGAAGCCCATCCTACTGGTCATCAACACTGTGAGCTTACTCTGCAAACTTCAAATATTATCATCATCTCTACAGAACTATGAAAGATTTCGGCAAGGCAGGGGGAAGACAGTAACCTAAGTTTCTTTTGACATACATTGCAAGATATACCCAGATTCCAAAACAATGAAATGAAGCAAATTTTAACTTTAAATCTGAGAACTACTCTACCAACGTAGAGCTTTGTAACAGCTCACCCTCCCTCCATCAACTTCCCTGGGGAAAATGAGATAATATTCCACAAATTGAAAAGCTTTATAGAGGGGCACTTCGGTGGCTTAGTTGGTTAAGTGTCTGACTCCTGATTTTGGCTCAGGTCCTGATCTCAGGGTCCTGAGATCAAGCTCCGCTCTGAGCTCCTCCCTCAGAGGGATTCTGCTGGAGATTCTCTCCTTCTCCTTGGGCTCCTCTCACCCCCTCTCTAAAATCAATCAATCAGTCTTGGCGGGGGAGGGGGGAGCTTTATAGAAATGTTAACATTGGATACTTCCCCAAGTCACCAAACCCAGAACAGATTCTGACTATTAGAAAGAAGTCTGAAATCCAGCCTGAACCCAGGAAGGCAGCCTTTGCCCTCTGCTACCCAGGATCCGACCAGGGATAAGGGGACCGACTAGTCCCCAACAGGATCCCCAATGCTTGGTCTGCAAATGTTTGGTGAACAAAACCACACATTTTATATAACACATAATGACCGAAATCACATGAATAAGAAGTGAATCACACCTATTTTAAAAAACAGTAGGGACGCCTGGGTGGCTCAGTTGGTTAAGCAGCTGCCTTCGGTTCAGGTCATGATCCCAGCGTCCTGGGATCGAGTCCCACATCGGGCTCCTTGCTCGGCAGGGAGCCTGCTTCTCCCTCTGACTCTGCCTGCCATTCTGTCTGCCTGTGCTCGCTCTCTCCCCCTCTCTCTCTCTCTGATAAATAAATAAAATCTTTTAAAAAATAAAAAACAGTAAAACATTTTCAGAATACCCTTCCAGTCCTTCCATTTCTATGACCCACCTCCATTCTGTCAAATCAAACACACGTGCAGAATAAAATGGATTAGCAAGACCCCTGCAGGAAATAATCAGACAAGAAAATAAATGAACAAAAGGCATCTGAGAGAAAATAGTGAACAAAATACCAAAATGAATGCTACTAAAGCTACTGCCACAAAGTAAGTCTTTTTATGGCAAGAGAACTCAAGTGTCTCCTGACAACGAGGGTATGTGCTATTATTGAGGACGATGGCCTACCTCCCCCTTCATCCTAGAGAGAAAATATGTTCCTTGCTCAAATTTTCCTAAGTAGAAAGTGGACCGCCAATTAAAGACGGTAGATTAAACATAACCCATTTACTTCTGCTCCCTCTGGAAGCTAGTTAGAACAGAAAATGATCCAATAGCACACATGCAAATACTCACTTTTTCCCCCATCCTGACACAGGGGAAAAAAAAGGAACAGAATCCGTGCCAATGACATTTTGGAAAGCAGACTGAAAAAGGCTGGGGCGATCGAGTCCATGCATTTCTGTTTTACATTTTCTTCACAACCTCTCGTGTGGATGGGAGCTCACCTCCTCCGTGATGTTTAGCAGAAGTGACCCCGGTGATCTGCTGACTTGTAAAATGGGAGGATTTCTAGTTCGAGCCAAGCCAAGAAAAGCCCAGGTCAAAGCTATCAACAGTGGCTCGCTCCTAACCAAGGTTTACTATCAAGCTATCCCTGACCTACGAGGAAGGAGGCATTTAAATCTAGACTTAGAACCCTATATTTCTGCTTGGATATTACTGTTGAGTCATTTTTAAATAAAAAATGTAATGGGCTAGGTGTTGCTGACTTTTCCTAAATATTTCATTCTTCAAAGATTTATTGATTTATTTGAGAGAGAAAGAATATGAGAGGAGAGAGGTCAGAGGGAGAAGCAGAATCCCTGCTGAGCAGGGAGCCCAATGTGGAACTTGATCTCAGGACTCCAGGATCATGACCTGAGCTGAAGGCAGTCGCCTAACCAACTGAGTCACCCAGGCGCCCCTAAATATTTCATTCTTCAAAATCTAGGAATCCCTTTCTCTGCAGCAAGGAGTTGCCCATTTCAACCCGTGACAACATGATACTCCTGTTATTTTTCTAACCCTGAACAGTACTTTATCAATTACATTCATGTCCCACTCTCAGCTTCGAACGTATAGTTTATCCTCAAAAGTAATACTCATAAGCAGCTTGAGAGGCAAAATATCTTACATTTTTCTTTTTATCTTTTCAGCAAAAGTAGGAAGCAAATCAATATTTAGGGACAAAAATTATTTCTGAACACACAAGATATATTTAAATGAATATGATTTTTAAAACCAAATTTGTAAAATACTGTGCAAATATGACTTTCTTCCTTTTTCTTAAAAATGACATACCATCCTTAAAGGACATCAGCAAGCCAGGAATTAAAATAATTCCTAAGAAATGAAATTGCACCGTCTTTCTGTCTTTTTCTATTACCCACTATAACAGCAGGACTTGGCATGAATCTATGAAAAAGTATCATCTCTTTAAAAGTAACAAAAACTGTTAAAGAGAGGCCAGTATTAAACTTCTAGCCAGATGAGCAAACCAAAAAATTTTTAAGTATCTTCTTTTAAATGTTGCTAAGTACCACATCCACGTCCACCAGTACTTATTTCAAAAACCAGAAGCAGCAACTTCTGTAGGCTAGCACATTCTCTGCAAACTATTTGCTTAGAATGAATTGACATTTGATTCATATAGGCTTTCTGTGCGACAGAAGAACAGCTTAGTAGAGCATTCTTACTGGGCTCACTTTAAACTGCTGCTGACAGAAATATAAAAATGATCAATATGACGAACAGCTCAGAACACTTGGATGAATTTTCCTCTCTACGTAAACAACTAGGGAATGCACAAAATTAGACTCAACCTCAAAACAAGTTAAAATGGCATATTCCACAAAAGAAACGCAGTGAGGAGTAGCCGTGACTAGGCAGAATGGAGCTTTTGTCTGGAGGTGACTCTGCAGACTATAAGAGTTTAAAAAGAAAAAAAAGTTAAAAGTAATATTCCTCATAACTTTTCTCTGAGTCCCTGTGTAACTCTGTTGCAGAACATAATGAAACAAATCATAAAAACAGCAATCTGACAGATCCTTTATCAATGCTTGACTCATTTAGCCACCTTGTATAAAGAAATTTTTTCAGAGTTAATCCAGTGCTTTTTATATACCAGCTTTTAGGACATTATATTGAATCCAATCCCTTGAAGATCCAAATATTAGTATACTATATTATATGGTACTATTAATACTAATGATGCATTTCTGTCCATGTTTTTACTGGACCAAAGTATGAATTCTGCTGTGGAAGGAACAGGATTAAATGAATGGCTCTGGCATTTGTGAAATAAGCAGAGGTATAGGCAGGATTCCCAAGTCCTTGACCCCCTTCAAGCTCTACACATACCCACAGAGGAAGCTTGAGGGGGAGGGGCAACAGGGAGATGAGGGCAACAGAGAGATCACCAAGGAAAAGAGTTAGCAAAATTTCTACAGTTGAGAAACACAAGGCAGTTACATTGTCTTTAATTTCCTCAGAATAGAGAAAGGTGACTAAAAATAAAAGAAACAAAAACAGAGGGATTCTGAATAGTGTGTTAAATGAAAGATATTTTATGTTTTTTATTGCCTGAGAGAAATAACATTGCATTTCTTCATTGGATGAATCTTGTCAAGGAGCTTAAAAAAAAAAAAAAAAAATTTTTTTTTTTGAGACACACACACACACACACACACACACACACACACACACACAGAGTGCATGCATGTTACCAGGCTAATCTCAAGGAGACTTCCTGCTGAGCTCAGAGCCCAACACAGGGTTTGATCTCAAGACACTGTGTTTATGACCTGAGCCAAAATCAAGAGTCAGACGCTCAACTGAGTGAGCCATCTCAATATGCCCAAGGAGCTAAAATTTTTTAATCCCCATATATTTTAGTAAATGAGAAAAATGTTTCAGAACAGATTTTAAAGTACAAACCTTATCCAGAAAATGACCTTCCCCACCATTTCTAATCTTACTCAACCTTCAAATAATTCTCCTTCCAAAACAGAAACATAATTCAAAGACCTCATGCCTGTTCTACTACCTCCCCCAGGTTACAGTGAAAATATATTACCTGATACTAAATGGTAAATGACCAAAGAGTTCGTTTTGCCCAGCAGCACATGTGAGAAAGGGCCAGGAAGAGCTGGAGGTTGCCTTCAAAATGATGTCAGCATAGTTACTCAGGGTGAGAAGTGCCCCTATTTAATGCTTTCAAAATACCACTGATGCCGGGCGCCTGGGTGGCTCAGTGGGTTAAGCCGCTGCCTTCGGCTCAGGTCATGATCTCAGGGTCCTGGGATCGAGGCCCGCATCGGGCTCTCTGCTCAGCAGGGAGCCTGCTTCCTCCTCTCTATCTCTCTGCCTGCCTCTCTGCCTGCTTGTGATCTCTCTCTCTGTCAAATAAATAAATAAATAAATCTTTAAAAAAAAAAAAAAAAAAAAAATACCACTGATGCCAAGGGCAACCTCCAGCTTTTGCAGTCAAATGCTCTACCACTGAGCTATACCCCCGCAACCTCCAGCTTTTGAAACCAAAAGTTAGGGAGACAGGAAGGATAAAACATGTGGTAGCTTTCTTGACAGCCTGGAAATGAAAACCGTATCATTCTTTAGTGTGCTCAAGAGTAGCACTAGTGAAGAGAGGCAGGGAATAAGGTATTAATTATCTGTTCTCCAAGCCCAGCGTATACTCAGTCAGCAAGCAACCTCTTGCGGCAGTTCCCATGTAAGTGAAAGCACTCCTAAAGTCCTGTGTTCAGGCAATCTAACATCCCCGACAGGCTGTGAGCTTGTACAGGCCCAGAACCACCCCTTACCCACTTCTGCCTAGCTCTCTCCTAGCAATTTCACAGCCTTTTATAGGAATTTAATTGTTTTCATTCATTTAAGCCCATGAAGTGTTTCTATTAGAAGGTAACCTGCTGTTTCTAAGTATTTGAAAATCAGGCCAGTGGTGGACAGAAGTAGCAATAAGGGGTGTAGGGGGTGGGCAGGGAGGAGACCCACATATTTATACGCACACCCAAATCTTTTCTAATTGGAGGGTGGAGAGAAAAATTGGTAACATAAATAAGGAAGTGTGATCATTTAGCTTAGAGAAGAAGGATGAAAATGTTCTACACATACAAGAAAGTAGAAAAAAATAAAGCAATGATTACTTTCTATGAGTAGTGTACAAAGTCCTGTGTTAATGCCCCATGAGGAGAGAGAAGAAAGGTCCTTTTCCCAATGAATAAACAATGCGGATGAAGAAGTAACAGGAGAAAAATCAAGAGTTTACCAGTTTTCAAACCCAACACAAGTGATTCTTTCAGAAGCTGGTGCATGATTGATTGACAAGTTAATGGCGCAAACAAGTTCAGGGGAAGACAGAGTTGGGACATGATACCATGGGGAGAAGTCATGTGGCTAGAGAGGTAATCACAATGCACAGATGTTCTGATCAGAAACTCTGATAATTGAGAAGATGCCTGATTAGAAGACCAATTAGGTTGGTAGGAGAAAACCTGGGAGAATCCACTAGTGATAGAGATCAAAAGACAGTCTGAGATCATTCCTGAAAGAGTCCTGAATACCAAGCTAAAGCCGGGTTTGATAAATAGACCATGATCTGCCCTGTTCCTGGGACTCCCTAGCGTTCCTCAAGCTAGACCAAGGATTCAACCATTCACGTGGCACAGTAGCCTCTTGCCACTTACTCAATACAAGTCACTGAAAAGAATTCTCATCTTAAATTTTTTTAAGCCAAAGGGATAGTCGGACAGCCAGCCAGTAACATTCCACTGGCTGTTGGGATTTTATATTGCATATAATATATGCCAATCAAATTGTCCTGAGTTCCTAATCCACATTTGTTTGAATCTAACACCATTTTATGGGAGCGTATAGTGTGTGACAACTTCTAGATCCTTCCAGAGTAAGGACATAGTGAAAACTATTTAACTAAGAAACTTAGTAAGGTCAGTGCCAGAGCTCTGAAAAACCACCAGGAGAGAGAAAGCAGAATAAGCAATCAAGTAAATAAATAACACCCACTCGAAAGCAATGATCTCAAATTGGACTTCGGAGACCAGTCCTCTACATGAGAAAAGTCAACCTTGACACATTCTACTTTCTGATAAATACTTTTATCATCATCACACCACCGAAAAGAGCCTACATTCTTATCGCCTTATTCATAGCACTAAAGAAAAAAATGGTACTGGCATTCCTGTGTGGGCAGAAACAATGCCCTCAATTCTCAGACTAAAATCAACACGTGGGAACAACTTTCTGATGCCAGAGGGAAATGCAAGCAGCTCTAACTCAGAACGCACATTCACTCTTGCTCCCAAAGCCGTGCAGGAACTTTCACATTTATTCTCTGGCTTAAAAAAAAGCATCAGCTTTTTCTAAGCTGTAGTAAAACCAGCTCTATGACAGAAACAGAGGAAGCAAGTATTTTCATTCTTACTTTGCAATCTGAGGATAGAAAAGAGGAAGTGACTGCCGGTAGACATCCGAAGAGTCAAAAGAAAAGGAAACGTAGGTCTCCTGACTTTATACCCACGGCTTCAACTAAGTCTGACTGTGTTTTGACCTGAGAGGAAAGAACCCTGCTGTTTTAACACACTGAGTGTCGCAGGAGTCCTATAACCGAGTCTCTGGAACATGCAGGCTGGACCCAGGAGACTCCCTACAACTCTTTCCATTCAAAGTCTGGTATTAGAGGAGCTTGTCCCATACCATTAAATATTCCAGTAAGATAAAAACAGATGTTATCAAAGACTAGAAATTATAGCAGCTTCATGAGAAAATATAACCCTCAAAGTTTCCCCCTAAAATTTGAGATCTTTTATTATCAATAGATGACAAATTTGTATAAAATATAAATTGTAATTTTCACTAAATCCAATGAAAAAATACTTCACACAAAGATGTGGAACAAATGAACACAGACTAGGCCTTGAGTCGAAATGAATGCATGGCTTAGCAATAAGCTTATTGTTACATAAGCCAAAAACAACATTAATTACAGTCAAGCCCCTTCCATATTGTTTTTTCACTTACCTGGAATCATGCTCTAAAAATGTCCTCCTATCCAATATTTATGTTCACACATATTGTATTTGTGGGGCATTTTAATCCACTTTTAACAACACATACTGTTATCTCAAAAGAATGCAGACTCGAAAGATAATTAGTTTTTGAAAACAGAGCTGCGTTGGTTCCCTGAGCAAGCTTATTCATTTAATTCCCGAGGTTCAAGAAAGAATAGGCTCAGATGGCCCACAGGAGAAAACAATGGGGAAACGAGAAGCCTAAAATGAACAGAATAAGGAATATAGGGATATAGATGGACATCTGGAGATCTAGCCACCTATCTTAAGGAAGTAATTGGAAAAACAGGTGATGTTAGGACACAAACTATACTATCTCCAAGAAGTATCTTTAAGAAAAATAATGCAGTTAATACAGAAACATTTGCATGAAATGGGCTTAAGAGGGGTGCCTCTGTTGACAAAAGGTACTGATGGGTACCACAAACAGGAAACTGCCTAACTTTCCCAATACTCGAATCACATGGATGAAATCCTATCTATAAAGACTACATCTTAACAGACACAGTGAATAAAAAGAAGTCCTCCTGCAGTTGCTATGGCCACACAGCTGCCTACTGTGTTCTAAAATCTAAACAGCACTAGTGACCTTGCTGTCTCCTCCTTTCCAATGACTTTCCAACCTCTTCCGTGTCTCCCCAGTAAATGTTGCTCTATAGATTAGTCTGAATCCTCTCATCCTGGCATTGGAATGCTTTCTAGAACCTCACCTGACTCTATAAGGTCTAAGTTAGGTCATTCTAACTCCTTGAGACTCCTGTACAGACCATCTTCTCTCCACTGTTGTAGGTGCCCTAAAAGGGAAGATGATCAGGCCCTCTCCAATGGGGATGCTACAATCTAAAGGACTAGCTGAAAATAAGACACATGTACATACAAAAGGAAAAGAGTAACCACATCTAAAAAGTCATGATAGTTAGAATCTTTGACAGTAAACAGATGGAAACAAGTCTCCTTTCCCAAACCAAATAAAGTGAAAGTATGTATTTCCAACACTGTTGAGTGCTCCCAAGTTCATCAATAGCTACGCTTTCCCGCAACATACTTCCCCAAGGAGTCTTTAGACACTGATTTCCTGTGTAGAGCTGTGGAACTACAGAGAAGCAGCATCAGCACATCACTTGAGCTGTCTAAGGCCAATGCTGGAAAGGAAAACAGAAGCGCACTCAAACCACATGATGGCCGCCCTCTGTGCCCTGCTGCTGAAGAGGAAGTAACAGCAGGCTGGACGCATGGCAGACCCGTGCTAATGATACTAAGCAAGCAACCAGAGAACCAAAATGGGAAGAAGCACTTGATAAAAGGGAATCAACGAAAATAGGAAATACAACTTAAAACATGTGCATTGTTAGAAGAGCTACTATGACATTGATGATTTATGGCCTATTGTCAGAAAGTCACTGCTGAGAATTCTAGTGAAATGCTGGTACATGAAATCTGCTGGGGGATCCCATCACTGAAGCCTACTCACATTTCATTTTCCTTCTACTTGAAAGGAGAAAAAAATGTACTCAACATGTACATGCTACGCACTAATTTCAAATTTATCTACCGTTCTCAAAAAAGTTCATTTTTAATGATATATTAAGTAATCATTTATTAGTTGAAAAGACAATCTGTATATTAATATAGTCATAAAAAATTAAGGTTCCTATGCTTTTGCAACCAAGTTAAGCCTCAGTGAATTTAACTTTGGTTAATTGCAAACTTAGGTGCGTTTAACTTTTCAATCTTTCTCAACTCTGCTTCAAGCAACCCAACAACTACATTCCCCATGAGTAGCAAAGTCATAGAAGAGGGAATAGTCATACAGATAAGAATGTTATTTTGTACCATTCCAAAATGAGATCTGACATCTAATAAATGAGTGCTAAACAGAAGGGAATAAAGGGGAGTGGCACAGTGATTAATATCAGACTTTATTAAGTCAACTGTAACTATAAAACACTTAAATATTCCTAAAAGGGTAACAATGAACAAAGAAAAAAAAACAGACAACCCAAAATTAGATGGCAGAATACAGCCACGTATCAGTTATATAAAATACCCAGCCTAAACTCACCAGTTAAAAGACCAAATTTTCAGGGCACCTGGGTGGCTCAGTCGGTTATAAGTCTGTCTGGCTCAGACCATGATCCCAGGGTCCTCGGACTGAGCACCACACAGGGTTCCCTGCTAGGTGGGGAACCTGTTTCTCTCTCTCTCTCCCTCTGCTGCCTCTCTTGTGCTATCAAATAAATAAAATCTTAAAAAAAAAAAAAAAAGACTAAATTCGGATTAAAAAACATATCTCCTCAAAGATACAAGAGCACAATATCTGAAACTAAAGAAATGGAAAAAGATAGTCCAGGCAAACCCTAACCAAAATAAATCCAGTGCAATTAATATAAATGTCAAAATAAATTTTAAAGTACTATATGATGGCAAAAGGGGAAAAATTTTGTACATGTAGATAAAAGGGGGGGATAAAGACCCATAACAGGATGCAAAAATATTAAGAACTGAATGGCAATGAAAAACCCTATGTTCAAAGTTTGTGCTCTCAACAAGAGATACTAAGGGAAAGCTAGAGCCAAGATTCTGTATATTGACTATTCAACTCAAGAAACTAGAAAAATAACAGGGTAATCCCAAGGAAAAAATAAAGAGCAAAGAGGGAAAAATGCTACAAAGTAGAAAAGAAAAAAAAGGAAACAACAAAGTCATGTTATTTCTTTGAAAAAAAAAATTAAAAGAGTAACTCTATAGGAAGAATGATTGGGGGGAAGGCAAATAACACTAGACATAAAAATGGAATAAAAACTGAATATACAAGGGGCGCCTGGGTGGCTCAGTGGGTTAATGCCTCTGCCTTCGGCTCAGGTCATGATCCCAGGGTCCTGGGATCGAGCCCCGCATCGGGCTCTCTGCTCAGCCAGGAGCCTGCTTCCTCCTCTCTCTGCCTGCCTCTCTGCTTACTTGTGATCTGTCTCTGTCAAATAAATAAATAAAATCTTTAAAAAAAAAAAAAAAAACTGAATATACAAGATGACAATGCTATGAAAAACCTCAGGCCAGCCAATGTATCAAATTAGAGGAAATGGACAGCTATCCCTAAAAATATAAATTACTAAAACTGACTCTAGAAAAAACAGAAACTATCAGTATTTAAATCAATGATTTAAAATAACAAAAACAAAAAAACCCACTCTATAACTCTCCTCTTTACACTAGGCCGAGACAGTTTTAAAGGCAAGTTCTACCACATCTCCAAAGAATAAATAAACCATCATTTATCCAAAGTTTTCCAGAGAATATTAAAAAGGAAGCAACTTTATGAGGCTTATAACCTAGGTCACAAAATCTCATACAGTAGATAAAAGAAAGTTAAAAGTAATATATGCAAAAACCCTACATTAAAAAATACAGAATGAATACCAAGTCAACACAAATAAGTAGAGACAATGTGGAAAAATTCACCTTGGTGGATACTGGCTGGAATTGAAATTGGCACAACCACTTTGGGGATCACTTGGCAGTACTGGGGAAATCTAAGGAAGGACAACTTCATTCTATCAACATTCCAATTCCACAACGTCCCAACTCCACTACAAAGTGTCCACCCTGAAGAAACTCTTGCACAGTAAACAAGGCAAGGTATGCGATTATGTTCACTGAAGCACTGACTGGTATACTACAAAAAGAAATGGAGCCTCCGTGGAGGAAGGGAGAAACTCATTTAGTCATTCACAGTAAACTAGACAGCAGTTAAACAAAGTAGATTTACATGCTGTAAAAAGAGATGTACAGAGCAAGAGAGGGGAGATGGGATGTAGACTTTAGCAGTCTTTAAGGTTTTAGTTCTTAAAAAAGAAATCTGAAACACATGGCAACATGGGAACATCTGATTAAAATTTTTATGGTGAATTGTCAATTATTTCCTAGATTTTTGTAGTTTTTACATACATCGTGACTTTAAAAGACAGACCACAAAAATAGATTTAAACCATAAAATACATTGGTAAATCTTAAGGTATGGTGATACAAAGAGATTCAGAGATAGCAGGGACCTTCTGAATTACCTAAGGAATCTTATATTCTATAGACGAAGTCAGTTTCTGGGCCTCAGTTTGGTTTGAATAAATGATTTAAGGTCAAGTTATCATATCAAACTGGTTCTCATATTCTAGACACCCTAATTTCTAGGATAGGTGGAGAAACAAGGGACATGTGGTCAAATGTAACTGAGTCAAGTTCAGACCAGCTACCCATTGTGTTCCTTACTGTCCCCTCACCCCCAGATACACAGTGTCAGGCAGTCTTCCCCACGCCCCTCCCTGTCTCTCTCAGAGCTTTAAGGATTTTTAATCCTCTTTTGCTACTCCTGTTCTTGAAATAACTGAAATATCAGAATAATTATAACTAAAATGAGTAAAATAAAGGCAAGGACTTAGGAGACATTCATCTTAGCACCCTCCAACCTTGTACTCTAATACACGTTTAAATATATAATAAACTACTGTTCAACTAGATAGGTCTATCTTACCAAGCTGAATGCTTTCATTGTAAAGTACAACTTCTATTTTTAATAAGGAAGAATGTAAGGAATGAGGAAAAAATAACTTTAATATGTAAATAGATGAGAAGACCCTCAAAAAAGATTATTTAGAGACCATATTTTCAATGAACAAAAGAGGTCCCACGCGTAGCAAATGGACAGGCTAGTTTGGTGGTCAGGTCCATGACGTCTGGAGTCACACTGCCAGCTCTGGAATTCGGGCTCACCCACAAACTAGCTGGGAAACTCCAGACAAGTTATGTTAACTCTCTAAGCCTTACATTTGCCCACTGTAACAATGAAAATACCCACAATACCTACCAACACCTACCTCACAGTCTCACAAGTGCGATGTGAACTCATCCAACGGAAGCAGCTGACACAGTTCTTCAGTAAACATCAACTATTAGCATACATTCTTGTAAATAAAGCAACTTAGCTATGAAAAGCAACAAGCTCTTCTGACTGACAAAATTATAAGGTATAAGACGATTTAAAAAATTATATTGGTTTTGGTCACATCCAAGCTAATGAGCTAATGAGTTACATGCCTTGTAACTCAAGAGTGTTTTTTAATTAAATGACACTAAATAATATTTTAAGTCTGTATATGACTCAGAATTAAAAAGAAAAAAAAATAACAGGTAGTGTTAAAGTGAAATTAATTAGCGTGGCTCTTGAAATAATCAACATAGCACTACTGGTTTTCCTCGAGCGAATCCCTTACGGGCAAGGGTAATAGTCCAACCATATAATGCCCATTCAGAACAAACACTTGCCAACCCACGTGACCCAAGCAAACTAGCCAAACCCTGGTCCTGATTCCCGCCCCGCCACAAGGGTCAGGAAATATTGTCTGTAATAGAAATGACCCTCTTCTAGGTTTTCTTGTTTTTTGAAGCAAAACTGACAGGCCAGTTTATAGGAACACAGCAAGGTACACACTATGCCGCCACACCAGTGAGGGCAGCCCGTCCCTCCGCTCTCCGGTTGGGCCCTGTCTCACCTCCAGGTCACAGCTGTACTCGGTGCCATCCAGGAGGATCACTTTGCACTGGACTGCTTTGGTCTTCTTGCTGGCTTTCTGGGAGGACTTCTCTGCTTTTAGCTCATTGGTCTGCACTTCCTTGGTCTCCCTCTTTGCTGCTTCTTCTGACTTGTCTTCCTGCATTTCCTTCACCTTCTCTTCTCTCTCCTTCCTTACCTCTCCAGCGGGCTGTGAAGGGAAAAAAGGAAGTTCATACTAAAGTTAGCTAATCTGCAGAAGACCCAAGTATTCAAAGGAAAATATTCGGTAAGAATCGTGATTGTCAAACACCGTCAGCCTCAGATTTTTAAATTTTTTTTTTTTTAAAGATTTTGTTTATTTATTTGACAGACAGATTACATGTAGGCAGAGAGGCAGGCAGAGAGAGAGGAGGAAGCAGGCTCCTTGCTGAGCAGAGAGCCTGATGCGGGACTCGATCCCAGGACCCTGAGATCATGACCTGAGCCGAAGGCAGAGGCTTAACCCACTGAGCCACCCAGGCGCCCCAGCCTCAGATTTTTAAAGACCTCAAGATTTTGCCGGAAAGGGTATTTCCCTGTATCTCCCTTCCCACAATCCACCACCCATTTTCTCATTTTGCCGATTTGGTAATTTCAGCATTAAATAAGTAAAAGAAACTACGTCCTGGCCACTAAAATTTAAATATCATTTCAAATATAAAATATAAATATAAAATATAATTCCGCATCATGGCAAAACCTAGGCTTCATTAAGCAATCAAAATGCTCACATGTACAAATCTATTTCTTCCTACTCACTGAACACTTACATACATCAAATCAAAGGTATTAAAATCTATACTATTTAAAAAGGAGAGGTGGTAGAATTCGGAGAGTATCCATTTAACCTTAAAAGGAAGAGTCATGAATTGTTTTTTATTGTTTGCATAAAGAGTCGATTTTTTGGTCTTATTATCTTGGCCAGGTTTAAAGAAGTAACGAGAAGGCCGTGGCAGACACTGTAAGCCACAGTAGTGTCTGAATATAAGAAATCTGGATAGGATTCCAAAGAAAAAACTCGTTTTTGGTATGTGGTTAAGCACCAAGCTTTCGGGGTGCCTGGGTGGCTCAGTGGGTTAAAGCCTCTGCCTTCAACTCGGGTCATGATCCCAGGGTCCTGGGATGAAGCCCTGCATCAGGCTCTCTGCTCAGCGGGGAGCCTGCTTCCTCCTCTCTCTCTCTCTGCCTGCCTCTCGGCCTACTTGTGAGCTCTGTCTGTGAAATAAATGAATAAAATCTTAAAAAACAAACAAACAAACAAACCACCAAGCTTTCACTTTTAGACAATTCATTCTCAAACATACCTGTGCCTCAGCACGGCTCACAGAGGGCTTCTCTTCCTTGACATCAACTTTCACCTCCTGCTGCTTTCTCTGAGAGGTTTCTTCAACATCGCCCTTGGCCTGCCTTTCTCCTTCAGGAAGAGATTCCTCTTGGTCTAAAACCTCCTCCACGGCAGCTTGGGCAGGCTCTTTTTTATCTCCTCCGTCTTTAGCCGCTACTAAGGTATAGGACTTCTGTTTCTTAAGCCATGGGGGTATGAATCGAGAAATGCCCCGGCTCTCAGATGGATCCCTCTCTTTCTTCTGGCGGCGTGAACTACTTTGGCTTTCAGCTGTAGGAGAAGACTGGGAACGTTTTTCCTCCTCCGGATCGGAGGACTGATTCTGCTGATTTTCTGCTACTTCTTTAGGTTTCTCCTTGGTGGCATCTGCTCCTAATGGCTCAGATTCCTTCTTCACCTCAGATGCGGAGCCTACTTCAGTGGTCATGGTTACAGCATATGCTGTAAACGAAACAAAACAAACAAAAAAAAATCACAAAATGTTATCGTACAAACTCACAGTTTTAGTTTAGAGGTAAGGAATGGTGGGGAGGAAGGGTAGGAAAGGAAATCGCAGAGAGATGATGGGGAGAGATGATGTGTAGAGGAGGAAAGCTCATAAGCACAAAACAAAATGGAGATTGCTACTCTTAGAATTCTCCATCAGAATCAAGAACCAGAAGTTACATCACAATAGAACTAACTGACTCTGTACTGGTAGGGCTTAAAACCGTTAACAGCTTAGAGTGTTTACTTTTATTAAGTTTCATCTAGCCATAAATAATTTTCCTCACAAAACCACCATATTTTTAAAGGAAAGTTACTTTTCTTTCTACTTAGTATCCCTTATTCTATAATACAAAAATTTATTGGTAATGTTAGAAAGTATGGAAACAAATTTCACTGTAATTTCACATAGTGAAATCAAAATCTACAAAAATGTGAGGTACCGTGCTCACTTCAGCAGCACATATACAAAAATGTGAGGTATAAAAAAAATCAGGTATTATAAAGATGAAGTATAAATGTGGAGTGCTTAATAGTGAGAAAATCAGATCTGGGGGAAAGAAGGTATTTTTTTTCCCCCAATTTAAATCCTATAATATACCAACATTATTTCAGTGCAGCAGTCTTCTGAGAATACTCAGACTACGATAAAAAATCTAACCCTCCATCCCACTCAACCTCAAACACGGTTTTCCTTGTAGATGAGATTTTAAGATAAGTATCTCAGGGCCCCTAATAGGAACCAAATGAAGACATTATAGCAGTGGGGATAAGGGCATCTAATAATTGGTCCTATCACAACTAATGAAAAAAAAAATTAAATCTGAAAGTAGGGCACCTGAGTGGCTCAGTTGGTTAAGCAGCCGACTCTCAGGTCATAATCTCATATCCTGGGATTGAGCCCCACAGTGGATTCTGTGCTCAGCAGGGAGTCTGCTTGAGACTCTCTCTCTCTCTTCCCTCTGTCCCCCACCCCAGTCACACTCTAAAATAAATCTATAAAAAATAAATAAATCTGAAAGTAAATAGTTGTCTCAATTTCACATAAGCAAAGAGGTCCTTTTTAAAGTATAGCTCCTCCACTGACATTTAAAAAAAAAAAAAATAGGAACAGCAGAGAGTACACTCTCTCCTCTCTTGACAATGATAAAAGGTCAGGCACCCTAGCCACAGCAAATTTTCCAGCTATCTTCAAAAGTGGTACAAACCTTGAATAGCTCAAAACATAAAAATACACTTGTTCTTTTTTAAAGCTTTATTGAGATATAATTCACATACCATAAAATTCACCAACTTAGAAAGTGGGTTAATGGTTTTGAGACTAGTCACAAGATCAACAATGATCACCACTATCTAATTCTAGAACATTTTCATCATTCCCAAAAAAACTTTGTAACCCAGTAATAGTCACTCTCCCCCTCGCCCAGCTCCTGGCAATTATTTTCAATCCCTGTGGATCTGACTATTCTAGACATTTCAAATAGATGGCATTTTCACTGAGCATAACGCTTTCAGGGTTCATCCACGTTGTAGCATGTATCAGTATTAAACTCATTAAAATATTCTTCACCATCTTTTGCAAATCACGTATCTGATAAAAGTCTATTATCTAGGGCACCTGGATGGTTCAGATGGTTAAGTGTCTGCCTTCGGCTCAGGTCAGGATCCTGGAGTCCTGGGATCGAGCCCCACATCAGGCTCCCTGCTCAAGTGGGGAGCTTGCTTCTCCCTCTGCCAATCTCTGTCTCCATGAATAAATAAATAAAATATTTTTTTAAAAAAGGCCAGTATCTAGAATATATCAAGAACTCCGATAACTCATTAAAGTACAAAAAAAAAGAAAAATTTATGGGCAAAGAAGTTTGAGTAGACACTTCTCCAATAAAAATATACAAATGGCCAATAAGCACTTGAAACAACACTCATCATCATCAGTCATTAGGAAGATACAAACCCAAACCACCATGAGATGCCACTTCATATACACTAAAGGATGGCTATCATCAAACAGACAGTAACAAGTACTGGTGAGGATGGGGAAAATGTAGAGCTCTCAACCTTGATGGCAGGAATGTGAAATGATGCAGCTCCTTTGGAAAAGTTTCTCAAATAGTTAGCATAGGACTTAGCAATTCCACTCCTAGGTATATACCCAAGAGAAATGAAAACATACGTTCCCAGGAAAACTTGTCAACAAATGTTCCTAACAGCCTTATTCATACTACTCAAAAAATAGGAACATCCCAAATTCTTACCAACTGATAGAGGGATCAATAAAATGGGTGTGTCCATACAATATTATTACATCATAAAAAGGACTGACGTACAATATATGTTGCCACAAACAACACTTGAAAACATTATTCTAAGTGAAAAAATTCAAAAGGTCTGGGATGCATGCATGGGTGGCTCAGTCGGTTAAGTTGTCTGCCTTCGGCTCAGGTCATGATCCCAGGGTTCTGGGACTGAATCCTGCATCAGGCTCCTTGCTCAGCTGCTTCTGCCTGCCACTTCCCCTTCTTGTGCTCTCTCTCTCTCTCTCTCTCTCTCTGAAAAATAAATAAAACCTTTAAAAAATATATAAAAGTTCACATGCTGAATAAGCAAATCCATAAAGACAAAGTAGATTAGTGGTTGCAAAGAGCTGGAAGAAGGAGAGAATAGTGAGCAGCCACGAACAGATACAGGGTTTCCTGGGGGGTGATGAAAATGTTCTGGAATTACACAGTGGTAATGGTTGTACAACCCTGTGAATATACTGAAAACTGCTGAATTGTAAATTTTAAAAGAGTGAGAATTCAATAACTAAAAATAATTTTTAAAATGTTATTCATAGGCTGCCTGGGTGTCTCAGTGGGTTAAGCATCTGACTCTTGATTTAGGCTCAGGTCGTGATTTCAGGATCCTGAGATGGGACCCCATCAGGCTCTGCACTCAGCAGGGAGTCTGCCTGTCCTTCTCCCTGCTCTCCTTCCCCTACTCATGCCTACACTCTCTCTCAAATAAAATCTTTTTAAAAGATGTTATTCACTTCTAATATGTGAAGATAAAAACATTCAGTCAGCTTGCCTATATTTAATGGACCCCTACAGTGTGCCAGGTACAGGGCCCACGAATAAAGCACTACCTTTGAGAAGGTGAAGGTAGGGGAGAAGGTGGTGTACAGGTGAGTCAAGAGCACATTGCTTTAAAAAAGGCACAAGACAGACACTTCACCCAGATTCAGAGAAGAGGGTCATTAGGTAAGCCTTTCTGCAAAAGCGGACATCTGTGTTGCTTTAAAATGATGAGCCTTCACTCGGGCAAGGGAGTCAGTTGGGAGGCATGTAGAAACATAAGAAAATTCCTCTTACAGGAAACCACAAGTACTGCACAATAATACACTACACGCGTGAAGTGGGAGCTTGCTCCAGGGATAGGGAAGAAGGGGAGAGGTGAACTGGCAATGACAAAGTAGAAGAGTAGAATCCAGGACATAAAAGGTTGTGTGTATCATGCTAAGAAAGTGCTTGAGGTTGATTTAAAAAGAGTAAAAAGTCACATAAGCATTTTACAGAGACAGGAGTAATGTAATCAGACCCACATTTTGGATAGCTCAGCCTGGCTGGAAAATACAGGATGAGAGAAGAGACTGAAAGAGAACAATAATCCACACATGAGAAGTTGAGGGTCTGCATTTGGGCAGCAGCAGCGAGACAAAGGAGAAGAAATGCTTCCAATGGTAAAGAGGCTGATGGCATGACACAGTGTCCACAATGAATGTAGCAAGTGAAGAGAGGAAAAGGGTCGAGGGAAAGTCTCGGGTCATGGGAGACTGGGGTGATGGTGGAACCACCCACTGGTATGAGGAACAAGGAAAGAGGGTCTGACTGAGACAAATCTGATTTTGAATTCACTGTGATTGACCAGTCTCTCGAGTTGACCACGTGGCACACAGGTCTTAAACACAGACTGGATATGTGTGAGAGATGCAGATTTGGGAGATGTCATCATGTGGGGGACAGCTAAAAGCACCAGTGATACCGACGCCACCTAGAGAAGACGTGTATTTGAGTTTAGAGGGGCCTGAGCAGAACTTTATCCCCACCCAACATTTCAGGGTCAGGTAGAAGAAAAGGCATGAGGGAGAGGAGAAATACATAGTGAGACCAGGAGCTGAGAGGAACTAATGTCTTTGAGGGCAACGCTACCAAGGAGGAATAGTTAGGTAACGAGAACATTTACAGTCCAATCTTACTTCTCATTTTTAGGCATTTATTTTTAATTCTATCTGTGTTTGAATATTTGCATGTATCAGTTCACTATCTCTATAAAGTATAAAAGTATTAAGTGTAGGTCTGTTAGTAACATGCCTAACTTCTATTGTGTTGACCTCAGATCACCAAATGTAAACACTGTATTTTGTCAAACTGGGAAGTAAACCCCACAAATAAAGCCAGGTGGGCTACATGGGTGCTGGCCTGTTATATTGTGGAAAAAATCCATCAATATTCTTGAAGAATATTCCTGAAGATCAAAAACTGGTGATATTGAGCAAAATTAAGCTATATGTTTTACATAGCTTTTGTGGAAAATACTAGTACAATATAAACTAAAATGTGAGTATTAAGGCATCACCTTCATTTAGGAAGACAAGAGGCATGATTTGTTAAGTCACTGACATTGTAATGTCATCATTACTGAGCTTTCTTCTCCAAAGATTTGAAATGAAAGCTCAGGTAAATAGAATGAAGTTACTATTCATAAGCCCAAGTTGTTTTTTACCCTCAATTTATTTAAAATTAGTTAATTTTAATAAGAGAATCAGTTGTTCTCTTTGTTAGCTTGATTTTGTTGTTGTTTAAATTCCACATAAAGGAGAGATCTTAAGCAGTCTTTCTCCGACATTTCACTCACTATAATGTTCTTTGGGTCCGTCCATGTCACTGTAAATGGCAAGATTCCATTCTTGTTTATGAATAAATAGTCGTGTGTGTATCATGCATGTGTGTGTCACAATTTCTTTATCCATTCTCCCATCAATGGAATCTTAGGTTGTTTCCACATGTTGGCTATTGTAAATAATGCTACAGTGAACATGGGTTCATGTACCTTTTTGAGTTAGTGTGCTTTCATTTTCTTCTAATAACCCAGAAAAGGAATTGCTGAATCACATGGTAGTTAATTTTTCCTTTTTTTTAATTTTCTGAGGGATGTCCACACTGTTTTCTCTAGTGGGTGTATCACTATTAGGTATTTAAAATGCAAAACCATGCCTTCCAGTAAGACCTTTACATGAGTTCTTGAACTGGCCCCATATTGCACAGAAGGTCTTTTTCCTCCTTTAAAGTACCATTTTCCATGTACCACTTAAGTGGAGATTATTTACATTAATCACAAAATGACCAAAACTGATTTTTAGTATATACTCTCTAATTATATTTTAAGTGTTGAACCAATGCCCTGATAGAAATTAAAATAAAAATGTCCCACCCTTGTCCAAGCTAATCAAGATAATTGGTAGCTCTCTAACTACCTTGGCTATGAGAAATAATCTGGAGACCAATCAAGTAAAGTTGATTTTTGATCAAAATATTTTAAATATATATTTAAGGAAATGAAATATAAAATTAAAGTTTTCACTATATATTAGAAGCTTTAATATTTATATTTTAATCATAAGAGCTATCACTTACTGGTCAGACATCATACACATAATTTCTGCTCTTCAAAACATCCTACAGAAGAGGTATTATCCCCATGCTGTATGTAATAAAAAGTTAAGTGACTTGTCCAAGGCCACTGAATGGAGGACCACACAGCTGTGTGCATGTGTTTTCACCTGTATTTCATAATGTTGGAATGACTGAATCAACCAGGGCTCTTGGCATAGTCCTCAAAGAAAATCCATACCAGTTTGTGAAAATGACTACATAATATGAATCTATTGCCATTCATTTTAATTAGGGCTGGCCCTCCCCCAATAAGAAATTTATAGATGAGTTCCCATCACAAAGCAAATCATATTTGAATGTTATGACTTGGCCATTCACAACTGAGCTGATGGGCAGAAATTTAAGACAAGGTGTTAACACAGAGACAAAGAGCACAGATAAACCAGACCTTTATTCTTCACAAAGTTAGTCTTCCTCAGTCACTACTGTATTCACACTTACAAGTTGTTAAGAACCTCAGAGCAGATCAATAGCATCCATCTAAATGCAAGTTACAAGATAAAAAAGCAGGAGGGAGGCAGGTGGGTAGTGGACTACATGGGTGATGGATATTAAGGAGGGCACTTGCTGTGACGAGCACTGGGTGTTGTATTTAAGTGATGAATCACTGAATTCCACTCCTGAAATCAATATCGCATTATATGGTAGCTGGACGCCAAACAAAAATTAAAAACAAAAACAAGATAAACAATAGAACTGGCTAATTGTATAAAATTATATTTTGTAAATACTCAAAAATAAGGGTGGATATAATTATCTGTAAATAAGTACATTCTTAAAATAGTTTCTAAGAGATCAACAAAGCTCAAACCTAAACACTACCTTCTTTGTTGACATAACGGTTTCTTGAACAAATTACCACCATCAAGAAAACATGATTATAGCATAGCCATTCACCATAATTATCATGCTTGTGACTCTCAAGAGTTTCAAATGTGGAAAAGCCTTTAAACTCCAACACCCACTAAAAAATGGAAACTCCAGCAGTGGAACCCAAGCCCTTCCAATAAAACGAAACCCCCACAAGACCTGGGATCTATCTTTTCTTCACGGCTATGTTCCCAGCGTCTAGACTGGCACGGAGAGGTACCAGTCAGAGTGCTATGAAATCGTCTCTTCTAATATCTCATTTTATCTTATCAACAAGGAAACTGAGGCTCAGAAAGACAAGAGATTTGCCCAAGATCACAAAGCTAGACTCAGGAAGCCAAACACAGAACAGTGGTTTTCCAAATTCCAGCTATGCTCACTCCACTAATTACCTATTATAAATACAATTACAAATATCTAACACCCATCACTAGTATAGTTATATAGCATACTGAGTAAAGCCCTGTCTACTTATCAGCAACCAGAAGGAATATCACTATGAACAGCCAAGCCCATTAGACAAGCATGTGCTTCTGACACAATTACTATGTTGGCATACCCCATGTGGGTCCATACAAGTGTTCATTATTGTGACGGCTCCATGAGAAACAGCATGCATCACTTCACACGCAACCAAGCAGAAAACCATCAACAGAGGATCAGCACTCTTTTTTTTCTTATCTTTAAAAGGGGAGGTAAATTCCAAAGTGCCTCTCTCACTAGCCTAAATAAACTACCACATAACATCATGCTAGTGAACACACTGGCCCACAACAAGCCGAGCAAAGCAGATACCCAACTCCAGACACTCCTACAAAGAACTTCAAGCATGGGCTTTACGCTAATTATTGGGTCCAGATGATTCCTTAAAACCTTGAGAGAACCAGCGCTATTCTAAGAGCCCTCGCTGTGTCCAGGGAACAAGGCAGGTGCAGCAGCCAGCAGAGTGGCTCTCCTAGGCGGAGATCAGAGCAAGAGGAGCTCTTGGAATTCTACCAACAAAGTTCAATCCGTTAGCTAGGGGACTCCAGATTTACAAAAGGGAAAAGTATGCATGTCTAAATTCCAAAATGGTGGTAAGGGAATCAAGAGTGGCTTACCTGTGAAGGTAAGGAGAAAGAAATCAAGCTATGTCACAAATATCAAACTTCTAGAATATGGGCAACGTGTGCGCGGTTTCAATGTGGTCACTTTCTAAGTCTGACGAAACTGGTTTTCATCTAGCATGACTGGCCAGAGGATAAACTTTCTGATCCCCACAATCACTGGCTTATGTGCATGTCCCCCAACAGCCTACAGCCCAGGAGAAAGTCTTTTTTAATACCCAACCTCATTCCCTGAAAGCATCGAATGGGAGAAAAAACAAAATGGGAACCCCAATAGAGAAATGATTCAGCAGCCACCTAACTACTTAGGAAAGAATAAAAGCCATGCTTCTCCAATACATACAACAAGAAAGACGAAAGGAGGAGGGAAAAGAGGAGGTCAAAGGGAAGAAAAAGGAAAAAATATCTGGAGAGGAAAAGGAATAATAAAAACAGGCCAACTGCACGTAATTAGAGCAGACTGCATGTAATTCCTCTCTCCCTCATGGGTTTATTTTTCTTGAGTGTCAGAAGGTCTATAGAATACTGCATTCCATATTCAAATATGTACAGCTACATTCCAAAGGGACGATCTGTCGTTCAAATGATCTCCATGGTGAGGATAAGCGTATTATTTTTTAAACAATCCAATGTTGTCCACCCTAGTTACCTTAATAACACACTCTATGGCTTGTTTGCTTTTTCTTAAAAGGGATAAAGAATCTATAAAAGAGAGAGAACTATTACTGTAAAGATATAAGCTCGCATCTGGTTTAAATTAAACCCACATACGCAAAAGATATGAACTGTAGCCCTCGGCTAGCTCAAGCCTCGGCCAAGATCAGATTACATTCACAGCACGTATTTCCTCCACCCTCTCTTGTTCTAACAAAACTTAACTTTTGCTGGGCTTCACTCTCTCCTCCACATGCAGGCCTCCAGGCCAGGCCACAAGGCAATGATCTACTGGTCTAAGGCCTGACTGGCTGTCTCCTGCCCCCTGCCAAGACTACCTGCAGAAACAGTCTTCTGGGAAGATTCCTCCCTCTAAAAAAAAGAGCCACAAGGTAGAGAAGGCACTTCTTCTGTCTCTGAGCACCACACACCTGACTCCTAGGAATGCTGTTGGCATCTTGGGGATCCAAGAAGGGAGAACATCTGGGACAAAGTGACACACAGCAGAGCTGTCATGCCACACATGGTCAGGTTCAACGTGTAAGCTTCCAGTTCTGGGAGAGAACACAGTCCCTACTACGAGAACAATGGGGCGCAGCTGAGCAAATAAGCTCTGGGGCACCTGGGTGGCTCAGTGGGATAAGCATCCGACTCTTGATTTCAGCTCAGGTCTTGATCTCAGGGTCATGAGTTCGAGCCCTGTATTGGGTTCCATACTGGGTGTGAAACTCACTTAAAAAAAAAAAAAATTAAAAACAAGGTGATAAAAAATCAGCCCTAAGAAACTGGAAACACATCCAGAACTATCTCAGGTAATTATTACTCCCCACTGGGTTTTATGGCCCTCATACTTAAGAGTCATGATTGTTGAAATGTTCATTTTTTCCTGATGCTCAAATTCTTAAAACCTAGTATCTGAGTCAATATCTAAGTAAGATAAATGATTAAATCTTTATTCTAACTGTAAATAAGAATGAAACAAATCTTAGAGTTCCTCAAAGATTCTCTTTTTTCATATATTAGGGGGACCTCCCCCCTGTGAAAAGCAAGACCTAATTTTCAATAATATTCAATTCCAGTAACACCTAAGATAAGTGGTAAAAGTCTTTTTTAAAAAGCCAAGACCTTGCTGCTCTCATTAAGAATTATATCAAGATGGGCCCTGGATGATGTACAGAATTACTGAATTACTATATTGTACACCTGAAACTAATAAAATACTGCATATTAACTACACTACCGTTCTAATTTTTTAAGACACGACATCAAGAAAGATCTGTGCCAGGCAAAGTCTTCTCCACAAGCAACTAGGGTTAGCCCCAAAATAGATACCCTTTCCCGGAGTGGGGCTCAATAACCAGACGCTGTGAAGAAGTCATCAGGATCCCAACACCGATATCATTCTCATCATCAAAATTCACATAAACCTTGTCACATTGGGCCTTCCAACAGCACACGCTAATCAAAGTGATGGAGACATCCAGAACCCTGCTGGCTCTTCATTAAGCAATGAAGCATTGTGTGGTCAAAATTATTGATGAACTGCATCGAATTCCTTCTCCCAGACGGGGCCCCAACGTTTTTTTTTTTTTTTTAACAGCCAGAGCTGGAGCTGCATTCTTTCTGTGCAAAGCTCTCTAATCTTTGGATAAAATAACATAGTGGTTTGAAGATCAAGTCTGGGAACTAAAAGAACAGGATCAGAATTCCAGCTGTGTCTCCCACCAGCCATGCAACCGTAGATGTTACTTAGCCTTGCTGAATTTCATTTTCCTCATAAGCAAAACAGGGATAGAATACATACTTACTGCAGTGCTCTCAGGGTTAAATTAGATGCTCTACATAAAGTGCCTGGCATGTAGTAAATTCCTAATAAATGGTGAGTCACTGTCATCCAATAGGGGTTCTGGGAAAAAAGGCACTATGTCCCTTTGTTCACTAAAAACGAAAGTAATAGTAACAGTAAGAACCAAAATAACAGTGACAATATCAGCTATTTGTTGAGCATTGTTCTAGAGACTCTGCATGTGGCAATTCCTCTAATCTTCGTGACTCTTTGAAGCAGGAACTAAGATTATTCCCACGTGACAGATGCAGGAACAAAGACAAGATAAAGGATTTTCACAAAGCTACATAACCGATACATGGGAGAGCTAGGATTCAGAGCCAGGCTGTCCGGCTCCAGAAACCTTACTCAGTACAACCACCAATCCCAAATGACTTCAATATGCTAGAACCCAGGATAACCCTGACAATTCATTATCTGTTGAAAAGCCAAAATCAAACTATTACTACCCATTTGGTGTTTACAGTCCTAGGCAATATGTTCTAACCAAGCCCCTAGACAAATTTCACCTATTTTCAGGATGTGGATTGTATATTTTAGGCCTTTCTCTTGAAAAGAATGTTTCTTGAGTCCTTTCACACATAGGTACCAGATACCAGCAACGTAGATGAAAAGGATCCTCTCAGTCTAGTGGGGACAGAAGTAGCAAGATGAGCATTAATATACACTCAAAACACTCATTACTGGTTCAGAAATTTTGGTCATTTAGATTCAGAAATTACTACTAGTTTGAAAAGTTGACACTTTTCTTCAAAGTAACCACTGTCCTATCTTCAGGAAGTCACACAATGGTCCTACATGGGAACTCTCAGTTAAACTCTTGAAATGCAAAAAGGCATCATGATTCTTAAAGAGCACCTAATTCTCATTCTCAGTTGTGTTTGCTGGAGATGTATTTGCTCTCTAGCAAAATTTAAGTAACCTGAATAAAGAAGCCAAAAAAAAAAAAAAAATAGTCCTGGTTATAAATGTCTTCAACATAAAAAACCACTTTGTTTTGGATTTTTGAACTGGCTAAGGCTGACCAATCCCCAACTGGGGTTGGGGAGAAATGGCTGGAGAAGAAGTACAGAGTTAAGAGGAATACAAAGGACACAAATATGAAAAGATGCTCCTCACACTCATGGTAAAAGACATGAAAACTAAAAATTCAGAATGAAACACTCCAAAAGCTTCATCATGTAATCGCTGAACAGACTATGGAAACAGACATTCTTATTTAAGTGCCAGAAGAGAAAATGGGTACTAACCAATGAAATTTACCAACAGCTATCAAAATTCCAAATGTGTACACACTCTAAACCAGTTATCCTGCTTGCGGGAACATATCCAATAGATACATCTGCATATACGTAATGTAAAACAATTATGTACGGATGATTCATTAGAACACTGCTGAAGCAAAAGATCAATGCCCATCAACAGGTGACATTATACAAAATACTGTGCAGATATAAGGAGATTAAAAGAAGGTATCCATCCCAGTTACAGAAATATCTTTGAGTTACACTGTGAAGTACAAAAAGCAAAATTCAGGGGTGCCTGGGTGGCTCAGTGGGTTAAAGCCTCTGCATTCAGCTCAGGTCAGGACCCCAGGGTCCTAGGATCGAGCCCCACATCGGGCTCTCTGCTCAGAGGGGAGCCTCCTTCCCCCTGTCTCTCTGCCTGCCTTTCTGCATACTTGGGACTCTGTCTGTCAAATAAATAAATAAAATCTTTAAAAAAAAAAAAAAAAAAAGCAAAATTCAGATTGTATGCAATATACAGCAGCTTACAGGTTGAAAGCCAGCTGTGTGGCATTTACAAATATGTGAATACACATACACATACTTGCATTTGTGTGCACAAAACAAACAAACAAACAAACAAAAAAACAGGGAAGGATTGAGAATAATTATGGGGAATGGTGAGAGGATACTAGGTAGATGAGGTACAGAGGTACAAATATGGGAGACAAATTTTTCATTGAGAAGTGTGCACAAACTGAAGTACTTAACAGCTTTAGTAAGAGAACAGTATTTTGCATTAAAATATCCAAAGCAGGAAGTGAACCCAGTTTGGTTGCTTCCTTGGAGACAATCCAAAGGCCACAACTGCCATAAGCGACAGAGCCAACTTGCCCTGTTACCTAGTTCTGTCCTCACAGATGAGGTATATGGGTGCAAAAGCCTTCCAGCCTATTACAGCTCAAAAATACCATTAAGATAGCCTAAAATAAAATTGATTTTCTGGCATTTGAGGTTTAAGATTGTTTCTATATCCTCTAAAAAAATGGATTGCCCATAGCCTCCAATTCAGTCTATATCACAAACCTGCCCCTTGTCCTGTGTAGGCTGTTGTCCTAAGCAGGGAAAGCTCAAAATCTAAGCTTTTAGAGTAGACCAGCGTCTTTTAAGTAAATCAATTCTTCTTTCATTAAAACACACACACACACACACACACAGCTCCTAAGAAAACCTTGCTCATTTTTTATCCTTCTCCCCTTTGGTGTACAGTTAAAACAAAAAGGTGTCTTGTGCTAACAGTAACACTGGTGCATTTGCGGGCAGGCCAAAAGAATTATTCCTATCCTCTCCTGGAGGAGTAAAAACAGGGAATCTGGGAACAAATTTCTCTAAAAGTCGAAAAATTTTTTAAAGGGGAATAAAACAGAATGGGAAGATTCTTATTAATCTTCTAAGCTGGTCATACATAAACATCCCGGATCTCTGCCAGCAGCTCCTTCCACATTTATAGGGAAAAGCACAAACAAAACTGGTCTCACAAGCACAAGGTCATGTTTCCTCTCTATACCCCTTCCCTGCCCACTTCTGCTCCTAAGCTCACAGGAAGAGGGTAAAACTTTGGTATAGATGAGTACTACGTGTTCCTAGTGCAGCATTATGCATCTGGTGGCTTCTTGATTAATGTGTTTTGTGATGTTCTTAGTATTAGAGCAACATTTGTACCACCATCACATGACGTTCTACAGAAAAGAAAAATACACGAATGTGCGGTTTCTTCCAGTGCCATCCATAACCAGGCTCAAAACAGTGCAAAGTCAACACCCACAGTCTGTCCTCATCATGGCAGACACCAGGCAGTAGGCTTTTTCTGAGCTCATACCACAACTACCTTCTGAATAGGATCCTTACCCAGCCCCATCAGAAAACTCCCTTGGTATCAACTGGTAATCTACAACCAGCCTAATATTATTTCTGTGTGAATCAAACTCCAAATTCTTTAGCTAAAAAAAATAAGTTCTTTAGTTTGGCAGGCTTTTCCCAAAGAAGCTAACGACAAATCCACCAAGGTTAACTGCACGGGATAAATGCAGAGGCTGCAGACGCTGCATTTTAATAGGTCATAAGACAAAGTCTTGTCAAAATCAATCAACTCGCCACCCTATGACAAGGCCACCGAGCTGGAGCCTACACTGATCTCACACTTTCAAATCCTCTTCTCCATAAGCTTTGAAACACTGCAGTCAACAGGCATAAATATCTAACCGTAGCCAAAAAATATCATTCACTTTTAAAATTTGGATCATTAGTACTTCTGCTATTTCATATATTACACCCACACCAAAGAGTTATACCAACGCACAGCATCTAGCCGTAAAACGGGAGACTAAACTGCATGACTTTTCTAGCTTCGGTAAGCAGATCCAAATGTTGACCCTAGTCGGGTGGGTCAGCAGAAGGAGTATATAGTCTCTTAGCATATGGACCCTCCGAGCCCAGGCGGGAAAAGCTGTTATTACAATGGAATTAGAGCCAGGTCACTTGGAATGCCTAAAACCTTTTTTTCCCCCAAGTATTGCTACTCTGAGCGTTAATTTAGCTCAAAGACGACTTCACTTATTAGTAAGAGCCTCAAACAACTACTACTTAGGTGGGGCTGGCTAGGACAAGGTTTCACTTTGGCTAAATATATTTCTCTCTTTGGCAGTAATCATTTCAGGATTCAACATTTGTGAACCTGACTCCGTACAGGATCCTGCTAGAGAACAGGCCAGGCATTCAACCTTTGGAGTCACAGAAAAATACAAGCTAACCTCAATGTCAGAGTTTAAAATTCCCCTTTCCAACTCTGTGATCCAGTTGGAATGGTGAACTGAGGGTCCTCAAGGTATCCTAGCACGTGTCCAGGCAAGTGACACGGGGACAGGGCAGGGGATCTGACAGGCAGGTTGTACAGATCACCAGGATCACCTGCACAATCATTTAGTCCCACACCCACGCTGCCAATAATTTTAAGAGACCATTCGTTGTTGGGCCCCCAAACAGAAAACTTCTACTTCCCAAGTACATACATGCCTCCCTCCCCCAAATATACCAGCTCATGACGTCAGTGGAAGGACAGCACTCGTTCCCCACAGAGTCGGCAGTAAAGGAAGGCACGGCAATCAGCTGGCAATCACGGTGGGACTGCTTGTTTTGTTAGAAAGGAACACAGAAACAAGGTTCTTTCTGAAAGAAGGTTGTGAGACTGGTAAATTCTAGCAGGAAAAAGCAGGAAGATAGTTTTTTCTAAGTCTGCATGTCAGAACCTGGGCAACTGTGGGGAGTTGTCCCGTTTCTCCAATGTGACCCCAGATTGAATATTCACTTAAAAAGAGGTTAATACCTATCCTTTATTCAATCTATATTTACTTAGGGTGTGACAGCATCGAAACAACACACATTTCTCCACCACTGTTAATGGCCACTAGTCAGCAGATGCTTTAAAAAAAAAAAAAAAAAAGATGAATTCAACTCTGTGCCAGCCACAACTTCTTTTCACCAAATGAGTTAGCATGAAAATGAAGCATTTTATAAACTAAAATCTGTCACCCTTTGACAGGTTTTAAAAGTAACTGTACACTATTAACCTTACATAGCCCCCACCATGCTTCAGGAGTCATTAACTTCCATACAGTATTCTGTATGGAATACAGTATACACTGGACAAATCAACTGAACAACGGGACAAGTACGTCCAATAAACCAGCAAGCTTCATTATTCTCAGATGTCCCGCCTGAACAAGCACTTATGTTAATGATAACCTGACAAAATTCAACATCTGTCTAGAAAAATGCAAACAAGTAGGCCAAAACTAAACTCTGGCCACAAAAAATACCCTTTTCATAGGTCTTGGACCAAACATAATGGAACGTATTCCCTCGCCAAACACTATACTTACCCAGCTTCCATGTACTCTGTACATTAGTAGTTTCCAAATTTTCAGCCTCCTGGATATTGACAGACTCAAAAGCAAACTTTCTTCAAAAGCAAAAACAAGCAAGGATATACCACAAAACCCACTGCTACAACATTGAGATTTCCTCAAAATCTCCCTTTGAAAATACATACGCAGCTTTTTAAAAAGTACATCGTGCCCGTTGTCTGCTGTTCCCTGTCATTAGGAGACTGTGGAAAGCTGATCGAAAGCCAGCTTCCAAAAGCTTAATGAGCAAGCCTGGCCCCACCCAGGCTGGACCCCGCTAGCGGAAGGCATGCTCAGTAGAAAAGCCCAGCATGGTTCCAAGTTACTTCATTCCTCAGCTAGAAAATCCACACGGGTCAAAGAAAAAGTCATCTCCCCGCTGCCTGTTCTACCCACTAAATGAGCACTTCACAAAAAGAATGGTTTTAATAACGACTGATTTTATGCTTATAGTTGTTATAATTATACTATTGCTGAAAAACTCCATTTTTGTATCATTTTGGCTTTGCCTTGGGTTCGCACCCCTCAACTTTTCCTTCCACCCCTCAACTTCGTTTTTATTTCTGTCATTTTAATCTACCCTACAAATAGACACCAAAAGCATATGTCTATAACATATAATCTAAGTTTCCAAGGTAAACTGCATCATTTTCAGATACAGAAAAACTGGATAGACACATAGATATTTCATTTTTAGGTCTTGAAAACGGGACTATTTTGATTCATTTATAAAAGAATTTGCTTATTCACCTGTATTTAAAAATAAAGGCTCTGGGGCGCCTGGGTGGCTCAGTGGGTTAAAGCCTCTGCCTTCGGCTCAGGTCATGATCCCAGGGTCCTGGGATCGAGCCCCGCATCGGGCTCTATGCTCAGCAGGGAGCCTGCTTCCTCCTCTCTCTGACTCCCTCTCTGCCTACTTGTAATCTCTGTCTGTCAAATAAATAAATAAAAATTTAAAAATAATAATAATAAAATAAATAAAAATAAAAATAAAGGCTCCTTTTAATTTAGATTTGTAGGTACAATCATACAGTGACAAAGCTGATAATGCCTTCTGTTATTGTCAATCCTAAATGAGAAACGATGGATACAAAAGGTAATCCTATATCCATAAGTCATGTGAATATAGACAAATAATGGAAAGCAAAATACATTTAAAGGCACTAAAGGAAAATGCACTAATTTTAAGATTCAGGTCAGAGAGATCTGAGGAATGACTAAATTTTCCTTAACTGTCCAATACCAACCCTCCGCCCCTTACATTTCTACCTAAATTCGGGTGTAAATGTGTGCTCCAATGTAGGTGTCTACACTAGTAAAGAAGAACCAAGATAGACTCTGGATCCTAGTACACATTTTTACCACCTCATCCCGCTACCATATTGCTCTCCAACAAGCAGTTCTTAGGCCAAGGAGTATTACATGCTCACTTCACCTATAGAGTCTTGAAGAAAAGCCTTAAATTACAACAACAACAAAAAAAAAACCCCACAAAAGATATTTAAATAAACAAGATGCCATCTGTAGCCACAGGGAGAGAAAGGTAAGCTGTGCTTTATGGTAACCTAGTGAAAATATGCTCCATTAGCCTCTCTTAAGAGATTGATCTCTGTCAAAATAAATACAAAACTTGAAAAGAAAAAAAAAAAAGGTAAAAAGGCTAAATATATAATGGAAGTAAACTTTAGTAACCAAAAGGGAGATGTGGTGAGTTTTGGGAATTTTTTTTGTGGGGTTTTTCTGGTAGAACTTTCAAGTAGAGCCAATCTTCATCAGTTCAAAGCATCACCTTTATTTAGATTATGTTATTCCTTTAATATTAAACGTGTTTATTAAGCAGTGTTATGCAATGGCAGATTTTCTTCAATATACTTGAAAAAATATTGGCTCCAAACCTTTTTCTGAAACGTATTACTCTGTGGAGTCCCTAAGTCTCCAAACTCCTGCCACATAGTGCTGCACCCCGTGAAGCTGATGATGGTAGATCTCCACAGTTCATCGCAGACATCTCCTATCACCCCTGGACTCCCTATATTCTTAACTCTCCTACGGCTCTAGACAAATTGCATCCCCCCAAAATTCATACATTGAAGCACTAACTCTCAATGTGATGATATTTGGTGATGGGATGTTTTGGATATAACCCGATTTAGATGAGGTCACAAGGGTGGGGCCACCATGATGGAATCAGTGCCCTTGTAAGAGACACAGCAGAGAGCTAGCTCATTCGCTCCTGTTCTCTCTTGCTTCACTATGTAGCAGCCAGCTACAAGCCATCAGAAGAGAGCCCTCACCAGACACACGCCTTGCCAACACCTTGATCTTGGACTTCCAGCCTCCTAAAATGCGAGATAAGTGTAAGTCACTCAGTGGTACTGTCTCAGAGCAGCCGGAGCTGATTAAGGCACCTACTTTCTGAATATGGAGCGCAATGCTACTGCTCAAGCGTCTCTGTTGTCTTCAATATGAAAGGTCCTGCTCTTAAGACATCTGAATTTCACTGTTTAAACAAAGATTAAGAAAAGACAGGAAAGTGAGTTTTATGGCACCATAATTTGGAAAGAGAACAAACCAGTCCTATGGTAGATAAAAAGAGAACACAGAAAATACAAGTGAGTTTCCCAATTCATACACCCAGTAAGGTGGTAGACTCAGCATTTACACCAATTCCATCTGTCTTCAAAGCCAATGCTACTTGGCGGTATCATGGTGAGCTCAGCTGCTTTCCCAAGCCAATGTACTTTTCCAGCAATGCTGCATTACTGCTATTTTAACACCTTTGTTCTCCAAATGGGTAAACGGAACTCAAAGAAGCGAAATGACTTCTCAAAGGTTACTAAGTGGGTTACTGGCGGAGAAGTACAGAAACCAAGACCAGGGTCATTTAAAACATTCATTCCCAGTAAGATTTTAAATATGTTAAAGTACACAAAATATATAAGGTGAACATTCACAAATGTCTTCCCATAAAAACACTGTTAATACAGATTTGTATCTATTACATCTGTCTTGGGAACACCCTAAATCATGTTCTGACACGGTCCCTTTTTTCCATTAGAAGAGGTAATTAGGGGTACCTGGCTGGCTTGGTGAGGGGAACATATAGCTCTTGGGAGTAGAGATTACTTAAACAAAACTTTAAAAAGGCATGGTGGGTGGGGAATTAGATTATCCTCAGAATACTTTTTGTTCTTTTAGAATGCTATTTTTTAAGTATTCAGGAAAGTTGGTCAGGGTTAGAGTATGAGACATTTTTCCTATATTTGTATATGTGGGTTTGTATGTATATAGAATTTTATGCTAAATCCAGTATCATAATTTCCTGACCTTTAAAACTTATCTTCTTATCTTCTACTTTATGAAAACAAACAAACAACAACAACAAAAAAAATTTAACTGACTAGGATGTAGAGGACCCGATAACCTAACCGGTGACTCATAACTCCCAAACCATAAGAGACAGAAACTCTGTGCAGAAAATAAAGCTACCAGTGTTGCAGAAAGACAATGACGACCATTCCTTTGGCTCCTCCCACCTTTATCCCTTTAGCTTCTGCCTGAAAAGCAATTATCATCTGTCACACCAGGGGGGAAAAAGCAAATATTTTTCTGGCATAACTCTAAAATAACCTAAAAAATATTCCCTAAAACTCACTATTTTTCATTCTACTGATTTTACAGAGAATCCATTCTTCCTACCTACCAATCCGCATGCAAGACCATACTTCCTGAACAAACATGGAGAAATGTTTTATTACTCTTTTAACCTGGATGAGCTTCCACTGGTCTGTAAAATGTTGTAACAGCCCACATTTCATCACTGTTATCTGATATTTGATGTCAGCAAAAAGAAAAAAAAAAAAAGAAAGAAAAAAAAAGCCCACTCACTAGTTCCATGGCTTCTTTGCATAAGTTCTCCTTTGACCACATACCACCACAGTTTAGCTTCTCTCAGGTTCTAAATCCAGAAAAACTTCCACTATTTGCCAAGTCTCATCCCTACCACATTTTTAAAAATGTAATATGCGGAAGTACTATAGATTTATGAAACTTCGGAGGGGGAAAATAAGCTATCTGGCCCTAGATTTTTTTTTTTTTTAAACAAAGGGCTTGTAGATAAAGAATAGGAACAGGTATGGGGGAAGACAAAGCATAAAGAGGTGGTGGTTAAGAATCCATATCCAAAAGTTAATGTTCTGACACCATCTAAAAGGTGTTAAGATAAAAGGATTTATTAAGAGCTTTAACTCAAAAGTCAAAAGCATCACTGTTAGAATTATACTTTCAGGAAACTACAGTAACCTAGCATTTACTTTAAAATGTATTATTTTCATTCAGTTATGCCAAAGGATCATTTGCTGAGTTCCTCCTTTGCACCAGACACTAAAGCCTTAGGGCTCAAAGGTTCTTCCCCATTCCAGCCCTCTGAGAATCCACCAGTCTGGAAAGAAAGGCAAATACATAAATAATTACAGCACGTGGGATAAGGGCTACAGCAGAGGGACAGGAAGGGCACAGCAAAGTGGACAACTCCCTTGAGGAGGCCAAAGAAGGCCTTACAGACTTACGGTGTTTAGCCTCCTTTGTATTGTTTTAAATGAACAAATAACACTGCTAATAATGTGGCAATGACACCCACTTTGCCTTAAATGTTAAAAACATAAAAACATTCACATAAAAAGCAGAAACAAAGACCTTGCTAGCATCTGGGAAACACCGTACAAATGGCCAAACAAAATGGGGTTTTCATAAAATAAAGAATTTAGAACCAAAAGGGGTCTCAGCATCCATGTACTTCTAGCTCCTGCTTTTCATAGGTGGGGAAGCTAAAGCCCAGAAGTTAGACAACTCGTCCGTGCTAAGCAGTAAGCCTGCAGCAGAGCCCAGACTGGGGGTCACATTCTGACTAATAAAAAATCCCACAGTCTTTCCCTGGAGGACGTTACCCTGGCTGGATGAGAAGGAAAGAGCAGAGACACTAGTATGGAGAAAGCAGGGCACAGAGACCCTTTATAGCTCTCCAATGGCCAGAAGGCATTAAGAGCCCAGAGACAAGGCATCTGGTGGACCTCCATGATCCTCAGCTCTGCCCCCACTCTCTGCACCAAAGAAAAACCCTATACTCCCTCCCATTCCTTGCTCCTACCAGAGCAAGCCTGGGACACGGTACAGTGTATGGGATATGCAGCACACAGCTACAGATCATACCCTGGGCACATACGACACCAGAGCGAGTCTCTCTTCACATCACCCGCTTCAGTCCTCCCTCTGCCTGACACAGGCCTTAAGCGCTTGTCTGGGCATCATTTGGTGAGCTCCGTCATTTGAAAATATAGCTCCATTTTATAGCTTCGCCTTTACAACTTAACTCTCTGGGGCTGAATGATCAAAGAAAACCCCCAAACACAGGTGCTAATGTGCCTTGTGCCCACAGTCCACAGGTCCTGCCCAACCCAAACAATAAAGCTGAACCAGCATCAAGCCAGCGTACTCACCATTACCTTTGCCTAGAAGATCTGGATCTCAGTTCTGTACTCTTGGGTTTTGCTAAGATCCTTTCATTCGCTAAGGACTGCTCTCTGTTTATGGATAGCTATTGGGGTTATAAACCTGGGTAAAACTTGGCTCCAGCAGTGCAAGAGAAGGGTATTTAAATAAAGATCTACAGGGCAGAGAAGAAGAGCTCAAATACAGGCAAAACGATTCAATAGTAACAGACTTGATGAGGCAAGAACGCTCCCCACAGTGACATCTGAGCTGACCTTGAAGGATAAGGAGGAGCTTAGTGGGCTGACTGGAAGGGGCAGAAGCACAGCCCTCCCCGTGGGAACAGTAAGTGAAGGGCACAGAATCAGGAAAGATAAAAGCACTGAGGAGAATGAACGGTAAGTACCCCATCTGCCTGGAACACAGGGCGAGAGTGTAGGAGACGGACAAGGGAGGCAGCAGCCGAGTCATGAGTGATCGGTATGCTAAGTTCAGTGCTTTAACTCTATCCTGCAGGTGATGGAAAATATTAATTTTGCATTTCTGGAGGATTATTTTGGCAGTCACGTGAGAACAAGTGACACAATGAAAGGAAACTGGTTAAGACAATGCTCCAGTGATCCAGGAAACAACATCTAAACTAAAGGCAACAAAGATGCAAATGAAGAGACAGGAGTTGATAAATCCTTGGGAGGTAAAATGGACAGGAGCTGATAATGAATCACACTGTGGGAGTAACACAGAACAAACTTCCCAGGTTCCTGGCAGTCAAGGTCAGACAGTGTGGTGCCACTAACCTAGACTGGGATTTCCAGAACATGCAGGAAACAGGGATGACAGAAAGCCCAAGCCGCATTTGGACTGAAGGGACAGTGTACAGCTAGGTGAGGGCTGGAGATGTGTGTCTGAACCACACAGTCTGGTTTCCATGCTCAGATGTGGAACTAGTTGGTCCATCAGTGTTATCTGAAGCCACAGAAGTAGATGAAACCCCAGGCAAAACAGAAGAGAAACGCTCAGGATGAAGCCCCAGGCAGACAGAAAGGAAGCTGTAAGAGGGGTCCAGAAGGATCAGCCTAAGAGAAAGACAGCAAACCATGATACTGCCAGGAGGGAAGAGTCAGGCTGGGAGGAGTGGACAAGGGGGCCAAGGGCACATTGCTTCAGGCACCAAGAAGGTTTTTAAACCATTGTGAAAAGACGGCTGGTAACCTCGAAGAATGAGTTCAGTGGACAAGAGGAGAAACAGCCAACTGGCCAAGGAATACTGGACAGGAAAGGGTAAGTAAGAGCCAAGTGTCGAGTCCCCCCCAGCTTAGCAGTGGAGAGAAGGCCAGAGGATAGGGAAGGAGGAGCTACGGGATGTACAAGGCTGTGGGAAGATGTTAATGCACAGGAGACATTCTAGGGGCTCTGTTCGCTGCAGGCTTTCGGTGGGAGAGACCACGTAGGGAAAGGTTCGAGACAGGAAGGAGAAAAGAGGAAAATGGACGGCAGGTAGCTCAGAAGGCAGAAGAAAAAGGATCAAAACCACGAAAGAAGCGGTGCCGGGCAGGCTCAGGCATAGCACGTGACTCTCAGCTCTGAGTCAGGAGTTGGGAGCCCCAGGCTAGGGGGAGAGGTTACTTTAAAAAGTACACGCAACAGGATGCCAGGGTGGCTCAGTCAGTTAAGCATCTGCCTTTGGCTCAGGTCATGATCCCAGAGTCCTGGGATGGAGCCCCACACAGGGCTTCCTGCTTGGCAGGAAGCCTGCTTCTCCCTCTCCTCTGCCTACAGCTCTGCCTATTTATGCTCGCGCGTGCTCTCTCTCTCTCTCTCTGTCAAATAAAGAAATAAAATCTTTAAAAAAAAAAGAAAAGAAAAGAAAAGTGCATATGTGCCGGCACACCTCCCCCCCACAGAAGAGATTCATCTTGGACAGCAGGAGGGACACCCCCACTCCAGAAACCACAGGCAAGGTAACTGGAAATACATATGGGCCAAGAGAGGAAGTGGCCAGAGGAAGTTAGAGAGATAGGGATACATCTAAAGTCCTGTTCTCGAGCAGCTCTTTCTGCCCATGGTTTCTGTCACCGTGCTTTAATAAACCACTATTTTGCACCAAAAATAAAAAAAAAATAAATAAATAAAGCCCTGTTCTCCATCCCAGATAGCTTTGATACCTTCTTTGGAGGTTTTTTTTCGTTATTTTTGTTTATTTGTTTATTTTTTAAGTGGGCTCCATGTCCAATGTGGAGCCTTATGTGGGGCTTGAAACTCACAACCCTGTGATCAAGACCGGAGCTGAGATCAAGAGTCAGATGCTTAACCATCTGAACCATTTCCAGGTGCCCAAATATCTTTGGAGAATTTAAAGGAAGAAAGGAAAAACTGAGAAGGGAAAATCATGGAGAAAATATGGTCAATCCCCTACAATACACTCATTGAGAGCTCTCTTAGCAGTCACATCAACACAGGATTCGAAACTGGTTAAACTGAACTATTTTCAATATGAAGTTATTGGTGTTTTAAAAACTTCGGGATTCCCTGAATAATCCTCTAATATATTAACTTGATTTGTAAATCAAAATCCAGTAAAGTACCCAAAGGAAACATAATCAAACAAGTGCCATCTTCTTCTCAGTTTAGCTGCAGAAAAGAAGTTAAATAGCTCACTGAAATCACAAGGTTTGGAGAGGGCTGTTTTAATTGGAGCGTGTGCCAAGGGTTTGGCTAAATGTATCTTATAAGACACAAAAACTATAACTGTAATTCCTATTCTCACACTGTGAAGCCTGTGTCTCAATAAAATGCCAGTTTAAAAGACAAGACAATAAAGACCACCGTCACCACCAGAACCCTGTAAGAATATGTGAAAGGTTATAAAACAAAACTCCTTTTATAGAGTTGAATCCTTTCCAGGGTGGGCCTTTAAGACATTCTGACAGTGCACACAAATACTATCTCTGGAACAAAACCAAAAAGGCACAGCTGCAAGACATCTTCCACTGAAGTAGTAACGGACTCAATAGCAGCCCTTCCTTTAGGCAAGAGAGTCTATAAAAGCCCAACGCAGAGCTATTTTCCCTTACCAACTGCTTCGTGGAACTACTTTCTCCTGATCCAAACCATAGCTTTATTAAAAACCTAAAATGGACAGCACGGACAGTATAACTTCACAATAGATTTGTGAAAGAAAATATAAATAAAACGTGAAAATAGTAACTACTCTCTGGTTTTCATTAAGAAAAATCCCCAAGTGAACTAAAACTATCCTAAGAATACATGGAGATACATATTTTTTAAATTACAGTCCTTCACCATCACAAACAGGAAATTTGGATGGATTAGCAGGATTGTTTTTCCCCCAACCCTCTAAGAAGTTAGTAACCAAAAAAATTAAGATGATTAGCAACAGTATTCTCAATGCTGATGTATTGTGAACTTATGATATGGATATTTATGACAGCTAAGAATGAAAAAGTCAAAGACATTTTGAAATCAATTAGGAAGAGCCAACAACAATTCAGGTAAGCAAATCCATGATTTATTTGCCATGCTTTCCCTGCTGTAGTTTTGACTGTTTCTATAGCAACACCCAACAAATTCTCTTATACAAATACTTCTGCAGCCAAGATACAAACCAATAACCACTTCTCTAATTCATTTCTATTATGGTTTCCAACAACAACAACAAAATCAGCCTTCTGGGGCGCCTGGGGGTGGCTCAGTCCGTTAAGGGTCCAACCCTTGATCTCAGTTCAGGTCTTGATCTCAGGGTCTTGAGTTCAAGCCCCATGTAGGGCTCCACATTGGGTATGGAGCTCACTTAAAAAAAAAAAAAAAAAACAGGGCGCCTGGGTGGCTCAGTGGGTTGAGCCGCTGCCTTCGGCTCAGGTCATGATCTCAGGGTCTTGGGATAGAGTCCCGCATCGGGCTCTCTGCTCAGCAGGGAGCCTGCTCCCCCCGCCCCCTCTGCCTGCCTCTCTGTCTACTTGTGATCTCTCTGTCAAATGAATAGATTAAAAAATCTTAAAAAAACAAACAAAAAAACAAAAAAACAAACAAAAAAGCAAAAAAACACAAAACAAAAATGAAAAACAGCCTCCCTAAGTTACATTCTAGAAACTTGAAAACCTAAGGCTTAAATATACCAATTGCAGATACCACACAAGTTAATGACAAAAAAGTATAATTCTGTTACTACTTTGGCAATAACTCATTTTGAACAACAAAAGAGACAAGAGAGCAAAAGAAAGTAATTACTAACAAATGACTTGGAAAATTATCTAAATTCTAGAGAAACAGAACACTGAAAACTTTCTGCCAAAATGTAAAGCAAAGAATTCAATATTCCAATGTCAGAAGATAAGCAAATTTCTCTGCGTTAAGTTTCAAAACCTCTTGTTAGTGCTATTGTTTTGAAGTAAACAAAATATTTTACTAATAGCAATAAGTCTGCCTATTTTGTTAGCAAGCACTCCACAGAATGTTTACAAATGTCCATATTTATGCCTCAATACATCTCTGCGACAGCAAGTGTTACCAACTTCATTTTTATATGTGAATAAAATGAGGCTCAGAGAAAGGAAATAACTTCCCTTACTAAGCCTGGAATGCAAAAGAGTACAGCGAGTAATTGCAGTCCTACAGTTAGACAACCTGAATCTGAATCCTGACTTAACCCCCTCACTATGTGGGAGATAGATACCCGAGATTTGAATCCCATTCTATTTTATTTCAAACACATCCTTGACATTACACCATGATATGTATGCAACCTCTCCATTATACATAGCCAAACGCCAAACTCAGCCTTTCCCATAAAGTCCCACCTACCCATGCCTCACACTTCCAGGTAAACTTCATACATAAGGACTATACTTAACTGTTTCTACTCTACCCCATACATTTTTCTCAAAGATTCTTTTAGAGATACATAAGGAAAATTGCTAAAACACAACTGAAAGTGCTGGATCTTCCTATTTTCCAGACACGTACATATACATCAACATACACTTACCTGGCATATAAGGTTAATAACAGCTAGATACACCACATCATACCTTCTTTAAAGCATGGAGAGGCATTTGAGAAGACCAGAGCAGTGCAAAGAAAAAAGCCATCCCTATAAACTTGTGAGTTAACTGTAAATGCATTAAAAAAAAAAAAAAAAAAAAGTGTATGTCCTCGGGTACTACAAACACATACCCCAGATTTCCCAGAACAGCTCTGATTTCAAATATTCTATCCCACTCAATAGTGGGTTTGGGACTAATGAGTAACTGCAGGCTACAGCGGTTAATAGAAGCAACTTAAAACTTTACAAGAAATGGTAGATTCTCATTGATAGGAAAAAGGGACAGCAAGATAGGTGGAAAAAGTCCTCAGGGTGAAGCAGTAAGATGCACAAGACATTCTGGGAGAAGAATGGTAAGTAGGGCAGTGGGCTCACCATGATCACTCAATCAGTCAAATACAAAGGTAAGCCAGAGGCTGTGCTGCAATAGGGTATTTGGAAAGACCGTAGGGCTTTGAAGTCCAGGATAAGGACTCGAAGCTAAAGAAGATAGGCTAGCCCTCCTAAAGTCTGTTGGGGGTTTTGTTTCGTTTTGTTTTGTTTTAGAAAGAGCCTTATGGATCTACCATACAAGTCACCCACTTTAAGTGTACAATTCAGGGATTCTCAGTATAGTCAGCTGTGCAACCGTCACCACAATCTGAGAACATTGTCATCAACCCAAAAAGAAACCCCAAACTTCCTAACTCATTCTGTGAGGCCTGATACCAAAGCCATCACAGAAAGAGGAAACTACAGGCCAGTATTCCTAATGAATATGTTAGTTAGCAAAAGTCCTCCACAAAATACAGGTAAACTAAATTCAGCAAGATATTAAAAGGAACTTACACCAAGACCAAGTAGAAATTATTCCAGGAACACGAGGGTGATTCAACCCACAAAATTCAATCAATAATCATGTTTATGAAAGAAAAAAGCAAGACTCTCTCAACAGAAAAAGCATTTGACAAAAATCCAACATCCCTTCATGATAAAATATTCAACAACCTAGGAATAAAAGGGAACTTCCTCAATGTGATAAAAGGCATTTACAAAAATGTACCTCACACTTAAGGGTGAAAGCTTTCCCCCCTGAGATCAGGAACAAGACAGATGTCCCTTCTCACCACCTCTAATTCAACATTGTGCTTAAAGCCAGTGCAATTAGGTAAGAAAGTTAAATAAAAAGCATCTAAATAGGATAAGGAAGAAGTAAATGATCTCTATTTGCAGATGGTATGATTGTTAGATTAAAAATCTTAATTTAAAAAAAGCTAGTAAAAGAGCTCAGCAAAATTGCAAGATAGAAAATTAATATACATATTCACTTGTATTTCTATACGTAAACAATACAAAAGTAATCCTACCGGCATCAAAAAAAAAAAAAAAAGAAGTAAATTTAACCAAGTACATAAGACTTATAAACTGAAAAATATAAAACATTGCTCCTAAAAAAATCAAAGACAACATATATAAACAACCATGTCCATGCATTCAAACACTTAATATTGTCAAGATGGCAATAATCCCCAAATTGATTGCCATATTCAATGTAATCTCTACTAAAATTCTAACTGCCTTTGTGTGTGTATGTGTGCAGAAATAGGCTAATCCTAAAATTCATATGGAATTGCAAGGGACCACAGATACCTGAACTAATCATGACACAGAAGAACAAAGTGGAAGGATTCACCCTTCCTGACTTCAAAATTTATTACAAAACTAGAATAATCAAAACATAGTGGTACTGCCATAAGAACAGACATACAGATCAGAACAGACTTTAGAGTCCAGAAACAAGCCCATACATCTATAACCAATTGATTTCAACAAAGGTGCCACGCCCACGGGAAGGAACGGCCTTTTCAACAAAAGGTACTGGGACAACTGACTGTCCACATACAAGACAATGACTCTGAACTCCTCAACCACACTATATAAAACAACTCAAAATGGACCAAAGACTTAAAATACTTTTAACTACAAAATTCTTTAAAGAAAGGGAGTATAAATCTTCATGACTTAGGATTTGGCAACACATTCTTAAACAAAAGACCTAAAACGCAAGCAACAAAAGAACAAATGGACTAGGCTTCACCAAGATTAAGAATGTTTGGAGTCAAAGGACACTATCAAGAAAAGAAAAGAGAAAAAAACAATCCACAGAAAGGAAGAAAGTGCTTATACCCCACAAACCCAATAAGGGTACACAGAATATGCAAAGCATTCCTACAATTCAACAAAATGACAAACAAACCAACTTAAAAAGACTTGGATATGTATTTCTCCAAAGAAGATGTAAAAATGGCCAATCATCATTGGTGATTGGAGAAATCAGAACCCTCATACATTGCTGCTCTCAGGAACGTAAAATGGAACAGCAGGTCAGAAGGTGATGTGAGGAAGGGGAATGGGGAGTAACTGCTTAAGGTTTACACGGTTTCTTTTGGGGAGATGAAATCATTCCGAGATGATGACGACATTGCAGAACATCTGAATATAATAAAACCACTGAACTGTATTTTTTAAAATGGTGACTTTCAGGTTAAGTGAATTTTATTATATTAAAAAAAAAAAAAAAACACCTCAAACCCTTTAGCTATCATTCCTTAAAACTCTCAGCCTTAGACAAGCACTAATCTATTTTCTGTCTCTATAAAATTTCACTTCTGGACATTTTACATAAAAGGAATCTTGCCATAGATGGCCTTTAATATCTGGTTTTTTATCTGGCATATTTTCAAGGTTCGTTCATGTTGTAGCCTGTATCAGTAGTTCATTCCTCCACACGCCCAAGTCACATCAGTCTTATGACTGGACCACATTTTGCTTATCCATTCATCAAACTGATGGGCCTTTGTGTTGTTGCTACTTTCTGGCTGTGAACATCTGTGTACAACTTTTTGTATGGACATAGGTTTCCATTTCTCTTGGGCACGTACTTAAGAGTAGGATAACTAGACAAATCAATTTCTATATTAAGGTTTTCAGAAACTGCCAAACCATTTTCCAAAGTGGCTGCAGTATTTGACATCCCCACCAGCAGCGTACACAGATCCCACACCCCTGAACATCAGACTGTGGCAAAGTATGATGATGACAACTAAATGTTGCTCAAGAAGGATAAATCTGAGGACCCTGGATTGGAAAGGAGAGATAGTAAAAGCAGGGATGGTCTAAATGGAGGGCTACATTTAAAAAGCTCCTGTGGCGGGCACCTGGGTGGCTCAGTTGATTAAGCATCTGACTTGATTTCCACTCAGGCAGGTCATGGTGTCGGGGTACTGGCATCCAGCCCCGCAATGGGCTCTGCACTCAGCACCGAGTCTGAGTGTCTCTCTCCCTCCACTCCTCCCACCACTCAGTGTGCTCTCTCGCGCTCTCTCTCAAATTAATAAGTAAAATCTTTTAAGAAAAGAAAAAAAAAAAACCCTCCCATGGGTGGGAGAAATGGGGGAGATGTTGGTCAAATGGTACTAACTTTGTCAGCAGTAAGTTCTGAGGATCTGATGTATAGCCTGATGACTAAAGTTATTAAGACTGTATTTTATACTTGAAATTGGTTGAGAGTAGATGTTAAGCATTCTCTTGACCCTCCCCACAAAAAAGTCACTGTGAGGTGATGGATGTTTAATCTGCAGTGTGAGAATCATCTCACAATGTATCTTTGTATCAAATCATCATGCTCGTACATTTTAAATATATTACAATTTTGTCAATTACACCTCAATAAAGCTGGGGGAGCAGAATAGGCTGGTATGCAAGCAGTACTAGTAAAGACAAATAAAGGACTGATATTAAATTTCAAAGGAAAAAATCCATAGACGTTGAGATCTAAATAGATAGTAGATAAAGAAAAGGCATACTCAAAAGATAATATCAAACTTTCAGGCCCAGAAAACTAGGAAAGGCTGCAAGATTTTGGATCTTGATCAGAAATGATTAGGGAATCACCCCAGAATGGAGAGAAAATTACCCTAATTCTAGCATTTGTTACTATTAACTTTTTTTTTTTTTAAGATTTTATTTATTTATTTGACAGACAGAGATCACAAGCAGGCAGAGAGGCAGGCAGAGAGAGAGAGAGAGGAGGAAGCAGGCTCCCTGCTGAGCAGAGAGCCCGATGCGGGGCTCGATCCCAGGACCCTGAGATCATGACCCGAGCCGAAGGCAGCGGCTTAACCCACTGAGCCACCCAGGCGCCCCTGTTACTATTAACTTTTTACCTTATTTCCAAGAAGGGATTATTCTTGAAAGTTTAGGTAGCATAACAGAGAAAAAAACCAAACACCTTAGAACCTAGAAGTTCCTCAAAAAAAAAAAATTTTTTTTTACTAGCAGGGCATCAAAAAGGGGCTAGAACTAGTTAAAGTCTGTAGGAAAAGAACAGAGTTCAGGCACTGTAAAAACTAAATATGGTAAATGGAACCTACCCACTCAGGCAGGTACAGAGTCACCTATGTGTTTTTAGTGAGAAAATAATTCAGAAGGAAGCCTCAGTGCCAGGCAAATGCACCACAGGAACACTGGCTACAAACTAGCTCTGTGGGACAAGGTAAGTGCTAAGGATGAAGGACAGGAAGCCCAGTATCAGATCATTCAGGAATCATTTCTTCACTCAGCAGATACTTATTGAGAGCCTATTAGATGCCAGACAATTGTGAACACAGATGTGGTAACTGCCTTTGTGGAGCTTATAACCTGCTGGTGGAGAAAAGCAAATAAAGAGTCAACTGGGGATAAGGGAGGTTATTCAGGAGGTACATTAAACAGGGAGGAGGCCCATTAGAAGAAAGATACATAAAAGAACAGCTACCCATCAGAAATTATATCTATATTGAGACCCAAAAGTAGAAGAGGACTGGCAACATGTACGTTAAGTCTTGAGAGGAGAGAAATTGGACAGATGAGCAAGGAAACCTGATTAGTATGCTGAAGTCTAGAATAGCAAGAAATTTATAAGGTAAGAGCTATGTTAAAAAGTTTGGGCGGGGAGCCTGGGTGGCCAGTGGGTTAAACGTCTGACTCTTGGTTTGGGTTAGGGTCATGATCTCACAGTCATGGGATCAAGCTCCATGTCGGGCACTGAGCTCAGTGTGGAGCCTGATTCAGATTCTCTCTCCCTCTCCCTCCATGTGTGCTTCCTCAAATTAAAAACAAACCAACAAATAAAACTTGGGCTTCTCCTGAAAAGCAAAGTGGTATTATAAAGGGATTTTATGGGGTCGCCTGGGTGGCTCAGTGGGTTAAAGCCTCTGCCTTCCGCTCAGGTCATGATCCCAGAGTCCTGGGATGGAGCCCCGCATGGGGTTCTCTGCTCAGCAGGGAGCCTGCTTCCTCTCTCTCTGCCTGCCTCTCTGCCTACTTGTGATCTCTGTCTCTCAAATAAATAAAATCTTTCTAAATAAATAAATAAATAATAAAAATAAAAGGATTTTATGCACAAAATTTTAAAACTCTATACTGTAGTCAGGTAGGAGTTTTAAACAACAGATTAAATAAAAACTAGAAAAAAAGCAAGAAAACCAGACAGATCATTACATATTTATCCAGATAAGATGTGGTAATTGTATTGTTTTTAAATAAAATATTAACAAATGTATAGTCACAGTCTCCACCTCCCCCCTCTTCCAAAGTGTATTCTTCCACTGTAATTTCAATTTTGAAAGCAATTTGACTGATTTATTATGGAATGGGCTGAGTTATTGAAGAATAGATCCATAAAAACCACAGGAGAGACTCAAGGTAAACCTGATAGGGTAAGTGTCTACTGTTTGGGAAGAGGCTTGTTTAAGGAAGAGTGTGAAGGCTGCTCTATACTCTGATAAGAAGGTATCAGAAAAATCTATAAACTGATAGAGATTTTGTTTGCTGTTCTTATGAAATCACTTGTTTTTCAAGAGAGCACAGTAAAAGTAAGTGGTTTGTCAACTTTTTGTTAAGTTGAGATTTGCGTTTCTTTGGCTACCAAGGTTAAAAATGGACCATGAGAGAGCTGAGCTTTATGGAAGCTGCCATGTCTGAATGCAGAAGGTGTCAGTGGAATGGGGTGGACAAATTCAAGAAATAGTCAATTAGGACAATGGTAAGACTCTGGTGACACATAAGAATTAAGGGAGAAAGAAAGAAAACAAAGATAAAGAGCAGTTAATTAGACAGCAAAGCCATTCCCTGAAACAGTTATAGGAGGAGTAAAAGGTTTGAAGACAAGTTAATAAATTCAATTTAAATTGAGTAATAGAAAAAAAGAGGTATATAGAACAGAATAAACCATTAGATAAAATGGGATCAGAAAAAAATTATTCAGAGGAAGACATTAAAGGAAAGGACAGGACAAATAGAAAACAAATAGCAATATGATCACCCAAACATCAATAATTACATTAAATATAAATGATCTAAACACATCAATTAAAGACAGATTATCAGACTGAAAAAATTAAGATACAATTCTATTCTGTGTATAAGAAATCCAGTTTTAGTCTTATAACTAGAAACAAGGGAAATGGTATGAAGAAGCAAATTCTGAGGTACAGAATTATAACAGCAAAGCAAAGAGATGGCCTTACACCACAGAAATGAGGATTTCTGTTTACTGGAAGAGTGAAGGGGGAAAAGTCTAGGAAAAAAAGTCTTAATATTACAAATAAATGGAGTCCATATACAACGTTTAGGGTATATAAGTAAATGTCCTAAAGGTTCTTACAACCTAATCACACAAACTTTAATTACTAAACTGTCTAAAGTATGCCAACCTTATGGTTGTAATACTCCTTTCCTACCCTTATTTCCTCTTTCCTCTTCTACCAGATTAGTAATGCACACCTCCATGGCTGTGTCCTTTTCCACACCCACACAAAACACAATCACAGTCACATGGTGGAAGGCAGTGTCTTAGGAATTCTGTGTGCTCCATCAAGTATGCATTTACAAGGCCTTAACAATTAACAAATCCTCTTCACCTTTCCCCCACTGTATTTAATAAACTTAAGCTAAGATATTTTCAAATGTCTAATTTATATCTCAAAATAGAAAGCTCTTGAATATCCATTTTGCCTCCCTTCATAAATCTAATGCTGTATTTTTGTTGACTCCCAAAATGCCTACATTCTTTAAAATATCGATGCACAATGTTGTCTGAACTTTAGCACACATGCAATTCTACCATTTCTTAAACTTTGAAATAAAATTCTCAAGGAACACTCTGAGTTGTGCTTAATTATTAGGAAAGGTGAGAACAATATGATGAAGATCCAGTATGTTCAGCATGTTATCTTCATCTTATCCCTCTTTAGAAAAAGATGGTCTTTGCAAAAGAAAAGCATAAAAAATATTTTTTGAGCTTTTATTTTGAGAAGACTTAAAAGTTCATATCCATGGTTGTAATTTGTTTCTCTTGGATCTAAACATACACCCACCCATTGGCTTCAGAAAAGTGCTTGGACAGAAACCTGAGACACTGATACTTCCTGGAATTTCAATTGAAATTAAAAAAAAAAAAAAAAGAATGAAAGAAAGAAATATCCTCTCCATGAAGAGATAACAAGCAGCAAATAAAGCAAATACGCTTTTAAATGAATACCAATCTATAAAAACCTATTCCTGCACTAAAAATACATTCACTCATTCAACACATAGTTCTAGAACAACTATTAAGAAGGTGATTCCTCTCACACACTTGATACACAATAAGATTCCACTGAATATTGAGCAAAATGGTTCACTAAGAAAAATTTATTTACTCCCAGTTGTGCAAGGCCATTTGTAGTCACCAAAATGTCTCCCTTCTCTTTGCTACTGACTGGCTGCCTCTCCATGGAAACAATCAGATTCTTAGTAGCAAAGACTGCAATCTTACACTCATATCCCCACAGCTTACCACAGTACTTGGCATCTAGTAGGTAGCCAAAGAAACATTTGATGATGAATGAGTAATTGGATTGTATTCATTTCATATGCAGCTACAAACAAAATCCCAGTAATACACTGAAATAGACTCAGTACAGGTATCCCCCTAGATCCTTTCCTAGCTCTTCATTCAAGCGCACTCAGTGGTCCTCTCTCTGTACGTAAAGCTGAAACAATATTTTCGGATTTTTAGTATCAGTTGGTCTTACTATGAACTTATCAGCAGCTCAGGCTTATTCATCTTTGAATCCCTAGCCGGGAACACAGTTAAGAGTGGGCTCTAACTTGTCTCCTAATGTAGTGCAACAAATTCCAAAGATACCTGCTAAAATCATATTCCCAAGCTTCAGATTGTTATTCGGTAGTAAACACAACGTATCACAATTAAGTTAAATATTTTATCCTAGTTCCCTGTATAGTAAATAGTATACTAAAGGGAAAATTCATAGCACTAGGTTTTACTATACAGAAAAACAAAATGAGGATTCCTTGGACAGGCTCCTTCAACGAACAGTAAAAGTCACCAGAACAGATACCCATGGTAAACAGGTATTCTCCTTAAAACCTGGCATGCATTACTTCTAAAACACAGATATCTGTAATTAAGCCTCTTTCTTTAATAATAATAATAATAATTTTTAAAGGCTTCCAGTGGTTTTGCAGGGAGAACGAAGACTAGACTCCTCAGTATGAGCTACTAGGTTTAGCACTTGCTGGCTCCAATCCAGATCTTCAGCTTGTCTTCTGCTTCCCCTACCCTGACCTCCAGCCATACCAGCCTCCTCAACACGAAATAAATTTTCATGCTTCCGTGTCCTCATTAATGCTGACTCTCCTCTGTCTAGACTGTCCACTTCCCGTGTCTCTCCTTGGAAGAAGAAGAAAAAAAAAAATCCAACCCAAGTTTCCAGGTATGAGGTTAAAAATAAGCAGTATGTGATCAAACCTAACAATAGCTCTTCTACTGATTTTTAAGCCACAGGATACGCAGAATAAAACGTGGGGTCAGGAGGAGCCCAATCAAGTTATTTGGCAGTTTATGGAGTGCACACACATACATGCTCATCAACCACAAGGCCATGGAAGAGAAATCCAGTAGATGGTAAACCAACCCCGTGGGGAGCCTCTACCACTCCGACAATACCTACCAACAGAGTAACCAGGATACCAAGACCAGTGAAGTCAGACTAAAATGGGCTAAGAATAATGCGGTCCCTCCTCTGAGACAGCCCTGACATATACATGGTAGCTCACCAAGGCAGTCCTCCCAATGGACAGAACCAGGGGCAGTAAGATCTGATCAGGAATCACACTTCAAAGACAAATCATGCCTAGAGCAGTCACTGCTATAACTTATCTAATCATCTACCTCATGATCCACACAACTGATGACCTATGGAATGGGATTTACAGCTATTCAGTGGGAAAGGACAGGGCAAAGCATGGCCCTGAGGGAAACCTGAACAATGAGCCTGACCACTGACACAGAGGCTGAATGGAAATGGAACCAGAGGCAGGAACATCACCAGTAGACTGTGTTCTGAGACAGACATTGCCTATAGGTGCAGTAGGCCAACAGGACTTTATAGAGTCTGGCCTTGGGGAGGGAAGGACCTTTGTTATTGTACCTATAAAAGCTACAGTAGAAGTTTATCTATTGGATTTAGAGGTATAGAAAGGTGTGTGTACATACATACAGATCAGACAAGAGGGAGAGACGTAGTACTCATAACCACTCGGCATCCACACTCAACTTCCCCTTTGTCACCATCTCCCTGACCTTTCTTTCCCACCAGAGTCAACCCCAGTCTAAGGATTTTAACTAGTTTTATCCTATTCCAGAACCCAAGCTGGTTCAGCCATAATCTGCCATTGCTTTGTCTCCTCTCAGTACTTCCATGTTGCCACACTAGAATATCAGAATTCAATAAATGCTCAATGAACCAACAAAACAGCACAGTTATAACAGGAAAATTTGTTTTTGCTGTATTCTGTATAAATCAAAAGTAAATATTCTTCCTTGTTGAACCCTAGAGTAATGAGGATGGGGGAGGAGGAGAGTTTTTCTCTTCTGGTGAAGAATGGGTCCGAGTATCCACCAATCCCCTGAGGAGAGAGTTTCCTTCTACTTCCACCCCTAAACTCTACAGGAATATCCATATTAAGAAGGAGTTTGTTTCTGCCACTGGGTTTATTGTAAAAGGATCTGTCCTGTACCAGTTGTATATTTATCTTTAAAAAAAAAAGACAGATGGAATGGCATGACATGGGCTTGGTATCATTTCATAAAACAAGTCCAGCTGATGGCTAGACATATACAAACACTGTAATCCCTGTGTACCTCTGGCCGAGATGCCAGGAGCTGGGCACAGCAGAATCAGCTCTTGTTGAAAATCAGTGAGCCAGCTGTCTAGGAGGAGCCACGGCTTATGTGATCGGATCTTTACTTGTTTCAAAGGCTTCTTAACAGTTCTAATAGAGACTTGTTATGCTTTTATGACCCTGGAAAACATCCAAAGTGATCAGCCTATCCCTTTTGACACATGTATCTTCAGACAATAAACGTACATGCTTCCTACTAATGGAGAATTTTCAAGTAAGTCCATATAAATGAACTGGGTGTCCTATGGATTCACCTTTCCAAAATTAAGTACTACCAGATTAAGAATTTACAGAGACAATTTACAGAGACACATTTGCCATATTTTCTCAAGGGAAAATAAGTGGGTTTAAAAGGATAATGCCGTTGTTTTAACCCATGTGTATATATTCGCAGATTAAAGACAAGAAATTCTCAGTCCAAATGACAACAGTGGTTGTTCCTAAATGTGGACAATGAGAAATTTTCTGCCTTATTTGTATTTCTTTATATTACTGAGTTTCTTCACTAATTAGGTTACTATGATTAAGAAAAAATTTTCATTCGTTAAGTGTCTGCCTTTGGCTCAGGTCATGATCCCAGGGTCCTCGGATAGAGCCCTGCGTTGGACTCCTTGCTCAGCGGGAAGCCTGCTTCTCCCTCTCCCACTCCCCCTGCTTGTGTTTCTTCTCTCTGTCAAATAAATAAATAAAATCTTAAAAAAATTTTTAATAGATTAAGGTCCATTAAAACAAAAGACACAAGTTTTCTCTCTTTAGTTCTATATTCCTGCTTTAGCAGTTTTAAAGGCAGCACAAAACAGGATAAGTAAATCTCAGTAATGTTATAATAAACTGGTATCATGCCATGTGGTATAGATTTACCTAAAACACAGAGGTACATTCATACTATCCCTCTTTGAGCTTGGCACTGTGTACAAGAAATTACTGGACTCTAAGAAGCACACGCTTTCAGACACTATTACATCAGAGGCCTTTTTTTAAAGTTAGATTTTAACTGGATTTAAAAGAATGAAAGGAATTTCCTGGATTTTATCACAGCAATTTCCCAACAGATTTTTGCCCCCACTTCTTAATACAAGGATTAAAGCCACGTAGCATATTAGAGCTTGTTCTTGCCACTTAAAATGCTATTAAGAACATAGAAATTAATAGATCTTTGAAAAGAAATACACATCAACAAAAGGCTTAGAGCTCCGGCTCAGAATTAGTTGTTTGAACAGTTTCCTATAAAGTCAGTCAAAAAGCATCAAATATCTGAGGTCCTGAATGCAGGAGGGATCGACTTTCGACCACACAACGCTATGGAGAGACAGGGAACACATACCTGCATTCGGTCAAGAAAGAGCTTTGCTTTGTTTTGTTATCATATGACAAGTATCACTGTCAAGTTTTCACTACAACTTCATTAAAATACCAAGCCATACACACGCACAATTTAACACAGCACAAGGAGGACAGGGACATATTTTTCAGAACTGCAAAATGGCATCTGCAGAATGTCTCAAAGGAATGACAAAGGCACTTCTTTGGCGCCAACAAAGAGAACAATGTTTCCACTAGGACACTACAGGACTATTGCATGGGGGCGGGGGGGGGGGGGGGGGGGGGGTTGGGGGGCGGGGGGGGGGGAAGGGAAGCAATAAACATTAACACAAAACAGAACTGAACCAGTAGAATGACAGTCTGTAGGGAAGAATTAAAAGAAAGTATTGAGGATACAAGTTTCACTCATAGCACACAAAACTAAGAGTCCTGTTTTAAAAAATATTAAATTTGAAAAGAAAAATTACAACTCCAAAACTGAGAACATAAAACTACTTATCAGACCAATCAAGTCAACTAAGATTTTTAGATTCATAAACACTGTACTTCTAGAACTCATACTGCAAAAGGGACCTTATAAACAAGCTATGGCAGAATTATGCTGAACATTCTACACAGATCATTTCATTTCTCGTGACCACCCAGAAATATAGTATCTATGTCTCCATTTTACAGATAAGAAAAGTGACTCAGTATCACACAGATCTAATCAATTCCAACTCTCTCCCTCATTAGCTAGGACTTTGACTTTCTTCCCAAGACACTTTTACTTTGCTTTGGGACTACTGACATCAAACAATATTAAAAGGATTAAAGACAAACTACTGTCCAAGAACTTTCCTGGCACATTACAATGGATATTATAATAGATATTACAATATTACATATTCTAACATTACCTGCTATAATATTACATGTTACAATATTACATATTACAATGGATACTATAATAGCATATTTACAACAGAACAAGAAGCTTAATAAACTGGGGGTGAGAGATATTGGGATATACCCACTTTTAATCAACCAAGTAACATTTTCAAAACATTACTAAGTGAAGGGTTTAAGAAACATCTTCGAGGGGCGCCTGGGTGGCTCAGCGGGTTAAGCCTCTGCCTTCAGCTCAGGTCATGATCTCAAGGTCCTGGGATTGAGTCCTACATCGGGCACTCTGCTCAGTGGGGAGCCTGCTTCCCCCTCTATCTCTGCCTGCCTCTCTGCCTACTTGTGATCTCTCTGTGTCAAATATATAAATAAAATCTTAAAAAAAAAAAAAAAAAAGAAAGAAAGAAATATCTTCAGGGGGAAAAAAAAAAACCAGAATGCCACGGACCAGGATTAATTACAAAAAGTTAATATCTGAACATACTAGATCAAGAAAGATCATAATCAGGACCTTACACTGATTGTTTCTCTTTTACTTGAAGTGTATGTACTTTATCTGCAGTAGATAGTATCCTAGACAACAATTTGAGGACTTTCATATTTTGGAAAAAACAGTTTTAATGATAAACAGAAGGCTCTGATTAAATTAAGTAGAACCAGTAAATATGTCACCAACAGGGACATTTTTCTCATAATGATTTCTTTCCCATCAATTGTTAGCCCCTACTTTGAATCTCTTCCCAACTAATCTTCCTCAACTCCGGTTCTGATCACACCATTCATCTGTTTTGACAAGCTTAGTACCTGCAGAAAGAAAACGTGAATTCTTCCACGTGAAATACAGAGTTCTCCAGGCTCTGGCTGGACCCTCCTTTACAACTTCTCTGCTCAGATCTGTCCAGGAAGAATTCTAATGTTATGAAAATCTACTCCAATCACTCCACCTGCCCTTTCTCAAAAGGCAGCCGTGGAAGCACGTCCATTATCTCCCCTGCCAGGGGGCCGGTGCAGCTCCCACGCTAGGACCTTCCCAAAGACCTCCCACCACTCCAGTTCAATGCCACCCTCCCCTCCCCCCTCTTCTCTCAACACTTTTCCACAAGCCAGGCCCTATGCCCACATCTCACCTACTAAATACGTCTGTTACTCCTCTCTGTACCCTTCAGAGCAAAAAAACACACCCCTATGCACAAAGTTATGCTTCGTATGTTTGTGTAGAAAGAAATGAAGTTGTAAGAAAACACCTTTAAGAAACTTAAGTACCTATTTTTTCAAACAATTCCAGGCATCGTAAGCTTGTTTTTCTATTATCCAACATAATCACCTTAACGTTTCAATAAAGAAGGCCTAATATTAATCAGCACTCTAATGGAATATTATTTTGACACATTTATAATGAGAAATCTCAGACCATCTTTTAAGATTCATATTAGTAACGTGTAAGGAGTGTGGGTTTTACTACCCTGCAGTCTGCATGACTGGTTCTCATGGATTAAGACTAACCTAAAGGGCCATTATCTTCAAAAGGTATTAAATTCTAAGAAAAACAAGAAAAAAGAAAAGTAGTTCCAAAGTAAGTCCTAGACAATATGTTTTGGGACACACACTCCTCCTGAACCACATAATTTCAGATAAAGGAGGGACCTAAAAGAATTTAGCCAACCCTTCACATCACAGATACTAGAGAATCTAAGAAACTTTAAGCAAGCGAAGTGACCAAGAGATCTTTCTAGAATGTCCTGAGCAGGGACAGAAACCTAACCTCTCAGCAAAGGATATCTGCTGGGTATTTCTCATTTGCATTAATCTGTTAAATCAACCAGGTGATGAGCTCACATTTCTGAATGAATTTGCCCCTCAGCACTTTCTAAAACGCTTACTTTTCCCAAACACTCTTTCCTCTTGTATCTTCTCTCAATGCACCCCACCCTGCTGAGCTTCCAATTCCCTACAGGTGTAAAAACAGTAGGAAACTGTTGAATAGCTGTGAAAACAACACAACCTCGGGCATTACTATAATCGCTCCTTCGTGCATAGTGTTTATCTGATGAAAGCACTGAGGGCCTTCCTTTCACCGCTCTGGTGGGTATGGAAATCACAGCAGAAAGCTGGAGGAGGATCGGCTGGAAAAGAGAAGGGGCACCTGCCCAGAAAAGCAGCAGCGATGTCTATCAGAACTGAGACCTCAGACAGGAAATTCACTTCTGAATGCATCTAGAACATACACACACAACTGGGTAACGGTTACACAGAACCTTGAGAATATAGCTATGTAACTACAACGGAAGCTTGTCTTCCAGGAAACCTGGCCAACCCAAATACCTACCGCACACCCAAATCTGGACCAGATCTGTGCGGGCTCCTCCCTGGTCATCACTCTCTACTTACTTCTGCTGCATGACAGCACCCTTGACAGACAGAATTCACTGTTAACTCATTCCATTCTAGGAGAAGAGCACTGTATCTAATACAAATACCACTACCCACATGCGGTCAAAACAGAGCATCCAAAGAAAAACACCAACTCACGTTTACCGGTAATGCTTTCACTGGGTAATCACAGAGCTCTCAGAACTTACACCTGCAGCCCAGGTCTGCAATCAATGCTAGCACCTTGCTCACTGGCACCACACAATCCAAGGACACCTGGATTAGGATAAACGCCTTAAGTCACAGTGCTGACACAATTCAGTTCCTAACGCTTATGTCAGAGGGGGCCCTGCCCGGGGCAGGCAATAACACAAGGGATACTAGAACCCAACAGTGAGCATAAGTATCTTTAGGAAGTAGAACTCCTTTCCCAATCATAAAATTCCGAAGTTATTTTACTCCTTTTGCAGAACCAAACAGGTGGAAAATAATTCCAAAAGGCCTAGAGGGTATGGAGAACCATCATTACTTACATTACTTACATATAACAAATAAAAAAAAGGACTCCAAGAGAAATATGCTCACATCCTAGGCACACGTGAAACCGCGCAAGTACACTGCAGCTACGCATTTAAGGAAAAAGAACAGACATGGGCGCATGTGCACAGGCGTCATACGTGGGCTCCTTGGCCCGCAAAGTGGTACGGCTGCTTTCCCGTGTAGCTCCTGAGGTTGGTCTCCTTTTGCATCACACCTTTTGTGTCCTGACACTTTTCTACAGTGAACAAGTCAGGAGACAAGAAAGCCACTGATTCTTTATGTTATACTAAATTAAACTCTTTCGTCCAACACTAGAAAATAAACTCAGTATAAGAAATGCAGAGCACCGTCAGGAAAAAAAAGTTTTGTTTTGTTTTGTTTTGTTTTTTTAATTCTGTGTCCTCTTCCCTTAGTGGCTCAGGCTCTGTCCATCCTATTTCTCCAGCACTTAAGCTGTCATCTCTAGTCAAGTTCCCCACCCACCCCAATCACTTGAAAAACTTCTGGAAAAGCACCAAAAGTATAATAAACTTTGCCAAATGACATTCAGATTCTGTCCCCACCCAAATATTTGGCTATTTATCCTTATTTCTCGATTTCTTTCTATTCTTTCTCCTGTCCTTGTGCCGCCACCTACAAATACATCCTGGTAATTACTTCCTTTCTTCCCCACTCCCTATTCCTCAGATTTTCTACACTCAATTTCTTCATTCCCTTCATTCCATCTTCAACTCTTCTTCCCTCAAGATGCAGAAAGCCAAGATATACGAAATTATTAAGTCTTCGAGATGCAGAATTTAATACGCTGGAGACTTCCTGTGAGGGAGTTTGTCCAAGAAAAACAAAAACGGAGGATTCTCCATCACCTATTTTTTAAGATATCCCTCCCAGCTCACTGAAGCCGCTTCAGCTGTTCTGGTTTGTTCTCAACTGACCAGGGTCAAACAGAGGTGCGGGTGAGTCAGAGACCATGTACACCAGTACACTGTCCAAATCCGTAACTGCCTCAAAAAGGACATCTGATCACCTGGTGACCCAAACAGGTGTGCAAATCATGTCAGGCTTGTTTCTTCTGCAGAGACAGTCCTGCGATCGACAGTGCCAGCATGACTAACAGCTCACAGAGGTGGAAGAGGAGGCCATGTCCCCTAAGTTGCCCTGAAAGTGCTCAGCACCTTTTTAACAAGTCAGAGTAATAACCGTGCAAACCTGGGAGGTGCTCCACTAGAGCTGTGAAGACACAGCGAAAGGAGGGGAAAGAGAGAAGCAGGAAGGAAGGGAAACTACAGGACCACCTCCCCATTCCTGAGGAGCTGAGAGACTGGACACTAACACACACAACCCCAGGGAAAGTTACCATTCATTAAATACTCAAAATGTCAAGCCAACAGAAGAAAAGCCGTAAGATGGAGTGAGCAATTGCCAAAAGAATGATGCCGCTAAGAATTCCTATGGGAATTCAGCAGAAGAAAACAAATCTATTCCAGAGTCAAAGAAATTTGGCACAGGAAATAATGAGCACTTTGGCAAAACCACTAAAAAGCTTTAAAAGACTCATTGGTTTAAACACGGAGGAAAAGAAAAGTTTAAATCTATGGATGTTTATTCTAAATGTAAAGCCTGCATTTTTACCTCCACTCCTCTCAGGTTCACCTCAAATAACCCTAAAATAGCAGCAATTCAGGCATATCATAATGGTTTTTGAACTTCTCCAAAGTAGCTGGGACAAATTAGCTACACAGGTGTGTCGGGGTAGTTTCAAGGTTTTACTTTTTTCAATTCAAAGTTAAAGTTAGATGGATTTAATACCCTAGGGCAACAATCTCTCAGAATGCTAGAGGATAACACCTCACAAATTCTTCCCAGTAAATAAAGTGAAATAGGCAGCACGGTCCAGTGCGAAGTAAATGGGAATAGGGGTAACCGGTTCCCATTCCAGCTCCAAGAGAAACAACTTTGAACAAGTCCTTTAACCTCCTTTTTCTGAATTTCCTCATCTAGAAAATAGAGGAAAGATGAATTCTCTCTTGAAGTGCCTTACATTCCAAAATTCTACATTTTCAAAAAATACTTGGCATGGTAAACTGCACACAAAATGAAGTTGTCGAAAATGGACAAATCCAAGCATACAGTATGAGCTCTGAAGTCTTTATTCTACAAGCTAGGAGTAGAGCACAAGGACAAACACAGAATACTAATAGTGATTATGTCTGAAAGTGAGAATCAAGCTTTCATTATTTATGGTTTTGTATTCTACATTTTATTCAACAAGCATGTAAGTTTATCATTAAAAACATCCAACCCCTTGAATCCAAGCTTAACATTTGGCATCAGAGCTCTTTGGCCTCTATGAAATACGCCAGTGAAATCAGAGTTCTCTTAGAAACACAATGTCCAGTCTCCAACTAGGGGGGCAACAGACGGGTGTAAACGCTCAACTGTGTTCTTCCACAGCTATTTTTCTCATCTAGTCTGAATCCCCTCCTCTGCCCCACCCTTCCCCTTAAAAATCTCTTGAGAGTGACTGAACGCAAGTAACCTAAAACTGGAATTTCTGAGACTCTCTTCTTCTCAAAAAGCACTGTATTTTCATCTCGCTACCTTTAGACACACTGAATTGAATTTCATACTTATTTTCCCAACAAAACCTCACAGTATCCTTAAGTTTTCTTTGTAAACAGGGAGGCGCGGGGCAGGGCAGTCTACGAAGGAAAAAAGAAGGATGTGGCACCTGTGGGGTGACGTCAGCACCAGCCATGGCTCTGAATGGTCTCTAGCAAACAAGCCCACCTCACACTATTTAACAAAAACACAGACCTTGCCGGCCCGAGAAAACCCTCACCCACCGTTGACTGCTCTGTTTAGGAAGCGTTATACTTGCAACTTCACAGCTTTAAAGATTTTGTGGAGCACGGCATCAAATACTGTCAGGACCCATCTTTGGAAAGCTAAACTTAGCTGCTCTAAATTGCATTTAGTATCTGGCAGGCCTGAAAAGGACTAACTCTGCACTCCTATCCATAGGCAGGATACAGGGACTCCTGACTCATGACAGGCCCGAATGAAAAAAAAGAACCACACATACAATGAAGGATGACTTGGCTGCGAAAGGGGTGGGCACACTGGGTAATGAGGCCAGGTGTCAGAAGTGAAATCCCGGGGCACCTCGCTGGCTCAGTCAGTGGAGCACATGACTTGATCTCAGGGTTGGGAGTTTAAGCCCCACCTTGGGTATAAAGAGGACTTAAAAGTAAAATCTTTAAAAAAAAAAAAGTAAAATTGAGAGGTGAGCCTCAATCCACATTCTGTAAAATGGGACTAAGAAAATATAATGCATGGCTATTCGTACAGATAAAAATAAAATATTGTCGGTAGAATGATGATGGTTTTTAACATAAACACTAACATTACCTATTATTGTCTTACCCCACAATAACGGTCATTGAAGGGAATACTAACTCAAGTTTACTTAAGATCTAATTAACTGGGGTGCCTGGGTGGCTCAGTTGTTAAGTCTTAAGTTAACTGAAGTCTTAAGTCTGCCTTCAGCTCAGCTTATGATTCCGGGGTCCTGGGATGGAGCCCCATCATCTGGCTCCCCTCAGAGGGAAGCCTGAATCTCCCTCTCCTACTCCCCCTGCTGGTGTTCCTTCTCTCGCTGTGTCTTTCTCTGCCAAATAAATAAATAAAACCTTTTTTTTTGTAATCTGATTAATCAAGAAAGTACTTGAAAATTAAATGGCAAGTTTTAACACTTTCAAGGAAAATACACAAGTTTTAACTACAACACATTTGCTCCCCCGGAAAAATGGGTGGGAGGTGACCCTTTCTGCCACTCTCCATTCATAGAAAACACCAAGAAGCCCTACCCTGCCACTCCTCCAGTGAAGAGCCCACCCAGAGACGGGGTACCTGACACGAATTGGGGTAAGAGCTCAGGACAACAGGGGGTGAAGTGTTATAGGAACCTGGACCTTTGCCCAGTCTCCTTACTCCCCAACCCACCACAGCTTGGTCATCTTTCCCTCCCTTTTTAAGAGTCACAGAATGTAGCCTCCTGCATCCTTCCCACTGCCAACTCCTGACCAAGATGATCCAATATAAAGGGAAACTAGACTCCCCACCTCCCAGGTTCAGTCTAGAAAGCAACACAGGCCTTGCAACTTACTACTACAATTTTACTACCCCTAACAATGGGGAGGTGGCCAAGGAAAGTCTAAATGTGTCTGTTTTCACTTACATTCTGAGGCCAAAGCCAAAATCTGACTTGGATGCTAATGCTAGTATTTCTTCATTTTTAAAAAATCATGAGCACAGCAGAAGATGCTAGAGCTTGTATCTTGCAAATCCCAAGACTGCATCTACTTTATTTTTTACAGAGCTGATACCCTCCTAATCCTCTAAAAATTAATTTTCAGCTATTGCTGACTACGTGTTCTACAGTTAATCCACCACTGTGAAAAATCGCAGAAACCTCTGTCCCTCTGACCCACAGCACACCAAAAGTCTCCTCTCCTCACTACCTAGCTTTTAAAAGATCTTAGCAATGACCCAGACTCTGGTACTTCCCTAATATGACAGTGAAGCTTCAGAGACCTAGTGCTGAGCCAGAGATCACTCAATACCTGAGCCACATTTTTCTTCCTTACCTTACAGGATTTCAAGTTACTAGGAAAGAGGGGAGCTTAGTCCCCAGCCTTCACATGTATAATGCATTCAAAATCGAAATCATTTTTATTGCCATCCTCCTAGTCCTTTCTATAAGGCACAGTGTGTGAACATGCGCAACTCCCAAAGATCCCGCCCTCCTCACCCTTTCAGTCACCCATTCCCATTCCCACGGTCTTACCCCAAACACTGGCTTTCAAACTTTTCCACATGTGACCCAGAGTAAAATATTTCCTTCCCTCCAACCCAGTTTGCAAATACAATGTAAACACACCCAGTTTTAATGGAAACAAAGTTTTCAAATGACTGTGTGTGATCCACTCTGATCCAGACTGACGCCTAAACTCGGGCAGATTGGGCTAAACCCAGCCCCCACGAGTGGGTTCAGTGAGCCTTCTGCCAGCCAATTTCCTCAGCCAGAAAAAAGGGCACTTCTTTCCTCCCACTGCCCCTCTTCTCTGCTCTCCCAAAGGGTAAGCTTTGTTCAGGGGCAGTATCACGGCCCACGGAAGCATGATTATTGCTAATTGAAAACTTTTCCCAAAGAGGAAGCTTCTTCCAATTCATATTAAAACTCACATAAGTTAGATAAAACCCCAACTCCTATGTTGTTAATTCTTTTTCATATTCTAAATGCCAGTCCTAGCCCTTTTTTTTGCCCTTTGCATTTATTTGTGTTATGTTAGTCACCATACAGTACATTAGTTTTTTATTTAGTGTTCCATGTTTTATTGTTTGTGTGTAACACCCAGTACTCATTGCAATACTTAATATCCACCACCAAACCAACCCACCTGCCATGCCCCTACTCTCTGAAAACTTCAGTCTCTTTCCCAGAGTCCACAGTCTCTCATGGTTCATCTCCCCCAACTCCCACTGATTTCTCCCTTTTTTTCCTTCTTTCTTCTAATGTCCTCCATGTTCTTCCTCATGTTCCACATATGAAACCATATAATTGTCTTTCTCTGCTTGACTTATTTCACTCAGCATAATCTCCTCCAGTTCCAGTCATGTCAATGTGAATGGTAGGTATTCATCCTTTCTGATGGCTGAGTAATATTCCATTGTACATACATACCACATCTTTCATCCATTCACCTGTTGAAGGGCATCTCAGCTCCTTCCATAGTTTGGCTATTGTCGACATTGTTGCTATGAACATTGGGGTGTATGTGCCCCTTCTTTTCACTACATCTGTATCTTCAGGGTAAACACCCAATAGTGCAATTGCTGGGTCACAAGGTAGCTCTATTTTTAACTTTTTGAGGAACCTCCATACTATTTTCCAAAGTAGTTGCACCAGTCTACATTCCCACCAACAGTGTAAGAGGGTTCCCCCTTTTCCACAGCCTCTCCAACACTTGTTTCCTACCTTGTTAATTTTTGCCATTCTAACTGGTGTAAGGTGGTATCTCAATGTGGTTTTGATTTGAATTTCCCTGATAGCTAATGATAAACATTTGTTCATGTGTCTCTCAGCCATTTGTCTTCTTTTGAGAAGTTTTGAGTGTCTGTTCATGTCTCCTACCCATTTTTTGACTTATTTGTTTTTTGGGTGTTGAGTTTGAGAAATTCTTTATAGATCTTGGATACCAGCCCTTTATCTGTAGTGTCATTTGCAAATATCTTCTATTCCGTGGGTTGCCTCTTGGTATTGTGGACAGTTTCCTTTTCTGTGCAGAAGCTTTTTAAAATGATTTCTTGAGGGGTACCTGGGTGGCTCAGTGGGTTAGGCCTCTGCCTTGGGCTCGGGTCATGATCTCGGAGTCCTGGGATTGAGCCCCGCATGGGGCTCTCTGCTCGACAGGGAGCCTGTTTCTCCCTCTCTCTCTCTGCCTGCCTCCCTGTCTACTTGTGATCTCTCTGTCAAATGAACAAATAAAGCCTTTAAAAAATAATAAAATAAGAAATAAGAAATAATTTTATATTATATTTTAAAAATAAAAAATAAATAAAATTTCTTGAAAAACCCTGCCCTTGACATAATCTTACCGTTATCTTCATTTCCCGCATCTCACCCTTTGACTTTTGACCTCTGATTATCTTCCATCTTTCTAGCTCAATCCTTCTCAAACCCCAACTCCAACAATTCTTTGATCTGAGCAGCCTGTGCCCCTCCCATTTCTCACTGCTGGGTCTTCATTACCCTCCTTTGGCACCTTGGAGCCCATAGGCCACCATGATAGACCTAACCCCCAGCTCCTCTCTCCTCTAGTGTGTTTGCATGTTCCACCTAACCCAGGCCTTACTTATTTGCACCCATGCAGCAAAACAAAAATAGCTATGATAACTTTTCTCAAAATCACAGCCACAGGCTTCAACTGGACTCAGTTATCTCTAGAAATTCTAGGACAGTTCCCTCATCAACCCACCCTACACTTCCACTCTCCTGGACACAGATTTCACATCTGGGAAAAAAGCTAAATCAAAATAACAAAATAACAAACAAACAAACAAACAAAAAAAACCAACTATAGACTAAAAATATAGGACACTGGAAATTGGCTCTTCTTATCGGTTTAGCCACAATCCAAATACAGCTGTTCTCCAATAAGGAAAACCAGATATTGCTTAACAATCTCAAGGTTATAAATAAAAATTACTAGATTTAAAAAAAGACTTTTTAGTACAAGGCTGACTTCCAGTAAGTTTAAGAGCATTTCACCACTAAAGAATAAAAGAAAAAGTGTACTTACACTCAGAAGTGTTTTTCTCTTTTGGAAAATGTTTGCCAATATTCTCTTAAGTTCTCTTAACAATGTAGTCCTTATACAACTCCAGCCTGTCTCTCGAATCACTGACAGGCATAACACTGTATTGTCCAAATATAATTTGTTCAACCATGCAAACACCTGTGCGATCAACCATGTTCAATTTGCAAGGGACAAGTCCAATGGCATGGCCACAGTGATAAGCGCAGATGCCCTGTTTGTGGGCCTTCTGCTGAAAGAAAGTTTTTCCCATAATTATCTCTATTTTGAAGCAACATATCTAATAAATGCATTCACATAATTCAACAGAAAAACAAGACACACACATTATAGAGTTGTTATCGACTCTAACCCAAGCCACTAATGGTGACACTAATGCACATAAGAAAAACCCCAGAATAAAAGGAGGCTGCATCTCTTGAATTCAAGGGCCAGGAGAAGGAAAGATAAGGAAACAATGTGCCTAAAGAGGCCCTAAATGTCAAACCCAGAATTTAACATACTATATAGGTACACAGCTATAGGGAAATCACCGCGTGACTCCGAGGATCATTTTCACCACATTAAAACACAGTTTCTTCCTGGAGGGAGGGAACACACACAACTCTCTCAGCTGAGAAATCTAGACTGAGAAATCACACTGCTGGCAAACAGGCAGATTATATTCCTGCGCAGGTAGAGAACACAAGCCCTCCATAGCAAGAAGATAAATAAGCTTGAAGGAAACTCAGGAAGAGGACACAGACACCACTTGGACCTGCCATCCACAGATGGCCAAGGCCATGGGCTAGCCTACCAGCCTCAGTCATGCAGAATGGGGGAAAAAAGTGCACAACAGTCCAGCTAACACAACAACTCCTACCTTCGCTTACTTATACTCCTTCCCCAGCACACTTTGACTTTCAAACACCTACCGTTTTTCTCCTTTGGTTTGAAGATTGCTGAACTGTTTGCTTCCCCTCCTCCTCCACCATTCAGTCCCTCAACACCTAGGGACTAAAGGGCCTCTATGCACCCAGCACTGTGCTAGGACATCATAACCTAGTTAAGTGACACACGGAGAAAACGGATTACAAATTCACAGTAAGAAATACCTACATAAAGCAAGCTGGGAAGGACAGTCACCACAAAAGAGCCTAAGAACAGGCCATGGAGTGAGGTGTAGTGGAGCCATCTCTGAAGGATCAAGGAGCCAAGAAAGGCAGAGAATCCCACGCACCTGCAGCAGCGCCAAGCTACCGCTAGGATTCGCTCCTTACAACTTTTAACATTTAATCAAATACACAAAGTGGAGGCCCAACAACTCATAAGATAATAAAAAACAAAAGCCAGTCAATTTCCCTAATGTGGTGGTTATTTGATAAATACTGGAGCTAGAGATCGCTTCTTTTTAAGCTCATCTAAAAATTCCATTTATCCGTTGTATTTTAGTTTTCAGTTTACGAAGCTAATCAACAGTCGAGCCTATAGTTGTGTGGACCTGCATGGGGCACTCACAACTACATATTCAGGTACTTGATTATCATTAGGAGAGGCACTCTAGGACCTTCAGCCCAGTCAAAACTTTGGTGTGCATCCCTTTTATTCTTTCGCTTCTCTCCCACCCCAACCCAAGGTAGTTCATGTACCACTGGTAACAGGCAGTCCATTTATCATGACTAAGATAATGGCAGATGATACTGCAAAGGTGTGATCTCTTCCAAGGCAGGATGGGGGCTGACAGTAGAGTAGGAAGCAGCGGAAAGATACTCCAATGTAAGGTCAACTTGTGTTATTTGGCTTAGGGCTGGGTGAGCAGACAGATGGACAGCCTCTTCCTCCACCTCTTGAATTGAAAATAAAAACTTACCTAGTTACCATGGAGTTATTTGCTATGAAAAAAATCTCATGAAGACAGAAACCATTTCTAACAAATTAAATTTGGTCTGCGCCCTATGGTAGTAGCTACATGAAGATTTTCAACTTCTGCACGATGGACATTTTGGCCAGGTAATTTTTTTTTTTTTTAAGATTTTATTTGACAGAGTGACACAGCAAGAGGGGGAACAAAAGCAGGGGGAGTGGGAGAGGGAAAAGCAGGCTCCCTGCTGCAGGGAGCCTGATGGGGGCTTGATCCCAGGATTCTGAATCATGACCTGAGCCAAAAGCAGATGCTTAACCCACTGAGCCACTCAGTCTTCCCTAGCCAGGTAATTCTTTGTTGTGGGGCATGGTGCTGTGTATTGTAAAATGTTGAGCAGCAACCCTAGTCTCTGTACGGTAGATGCCTGAAGCACACCCTCAAGTCATGGCAATCACAAAGGTCTCCAAACAGAACCAAAAGGCCCTGAGGGGACAGAAAAAAAAAGAAAAAAAGAAAATCAACCCACCTATCCCCTCCCCCATTGAAAACAACACCACTAGATTTTGAGCATCAGGCTGTTTATTAAAATATGCAATAAAGGAGAGAGTTAAGATTAACAAACAGGCCAAAATGTTATGAAAAACATTAGGTCCTAACCAGTTAATTGTTTGCCTCTCAAGGAAAAAGCTAAAAGATATCCCCAACGGACAAGAAAGATCAAAACTAGGGCGAAAAAAGTCAAGTGATGTCTGGAACATTTGAGCCACGGTTAGTGCAGGAACGAAGGAAGCCGAAATCGGGAAAAATTAGTGAAAACCTTAAAAACGAATCAAGTCTATCTTCATTCCACATACCCAAGCCCCTTCTATTGGGGGGGGGGGGGACTCGCCACAACTTTTAACAGACTTTAAATCTACAAAATGAATATCTGAAACCATACTTATTTTAAAATAATTAGGAACACACAGACCAGACTCCAGATCCAACAGGCTCCAACCGCTTTCTGGTTACGTGATAGCCCTGCCTAAGTGATTTCTCATCGGGCGAAGTAAACCCACTTAACCAGTAGGAGGATATTAGCATAGTGCCTGGTGTGCTGTTAAGTACTACCTCTCGGGCGATTACCAATAGTTTCATATACATACTTCTCACAACGCCAGAATGAAGAAAACACTTCTAATAAGTCAACTGGGAAGAAGAAGGAGAAAAAAAAAAATCCTGTAAAAATACACGCCAAAATTTACCAATACTTCTCTAGGGCGGGAGAAATGTTAATTACCATGCAAGCCCATGATTACAAGAAAATATAAATGCTGGGGTTTGTTTGTTTGTAGGTACCACATTCTGTACCACTTGTGCTAACTCCAAGTATATTTCTCCAGGTTTTTATCCAAATCAACCAAAATAACACTGCTTTAAGCAGCTAAGTTTCAAAGTTCACGCTCTGAATTTTCTACAAAGCCTAACAATCAAGTGGGAAAGAAGAGCATTTTCTCACACATACCCGGAGCCAGTCTGGAGTTGCTGTTTTTGCCTCACAGAAGTTGTTTTCTAGCCACAAGCTACTACAAATTGTTCAGACCTTTTGGCAGCAACACAGGAAACTGCCCTTTTCACCCGTTCTCCCACAAAAATGTAGTCAATTTCTAGGCAGGCCCGTCTCTCCAGGCTACTGGCTTTATGGAGCCAAATGCAGACCATTTTTCACTTAGCAATACGAAAGGGCCCCAGACATTTTGCATTTTTGTGAAGAAAACTGGACGCAAGTCACCGAAGACCTGTGGGAGAAGCTCTGCCTGAAATCAGCTCACGAAGTGCACTCCGCACATCACATCGGCCCCTAAATTTATAGGGCATTTGGCATTCCAGCTGTTTCTGTTTTATCCAGCTCGTCCAGGATGCAATCGGCAACACGTGAAGCCATTTCCTGTGCTTAATTGTCCTTGGCTTCCCACTATTCTCACTCAACTCGCCATGTTTCAGATAAGTAGGTTAAAAAAGGTACATCGGTTTCGATTTAAAATAAAATAATTACCTTCAACGTTCCTTTTGAATCTGAGGTTTTTCCACCACCTTCAGGTATTTGGGCATACCACACAGAGGAAGTGAAAGTTTCTTTCAACTTTTTATTCGGGCATAGAAATCAATCTGTATGTTTCTCCCTCAAATACGTGAGCAGAGGGGAGGGTAGGAGGCGGTAAATTCGTCAACAACTGGGACACTTAAATTTCTAACAGTAAACCTGAAATTGCCTTTTGAATGCAAAATTAAAGAACCTTTGAAAACCAGGATTCCTTTTATCCCATTTGGCCTAAAATTTCACAGACAGGGCATTTATTTTAAAACAACAACAACAGTAACAAATAAAGAAGCCTGAACGGCAAGAAGCATCTGCAGTTACTCACCAAATAAAGCTGGACACTACCCCGCCCTGGGCAAAGCAGATGCCAAAAAGCAATCTGGGGAAGCAAGCTCACAATTCACGGACTGAAAAAGAAAAATCAGCCCAGTATTTTCCAGGGAACGGTTACTGTCTCCAAAAGTGACTTGTAACCTCCAACAAGTTCCAATATGACACAGAGGCAACTTCTCCAGAAGGGTACAATATCCAAAACTGTCCAGAAACCACAGAGACCAAAATGAGAAGCAAAGGAACCTGGACTCAATTATGCACACCCATTACTTTGATTTAATAAAAGATAATCTAAAGAATATTTTTCAGAGTCCAACATTAACAGCACCTTAAAATATGTTCAAGTTCAGAACTCCTTTTCGAAGATATACTCAATTACTGTTGTAAAATAGATCCCACAGATTATACTGGGAGGGCGGGGGTGGGGGGACCTAGAAGGTAAACCGAGGAATCCCAATTTAAAATTCAAAGGAAAATTCTTACCTGTCTAGTAGTTAGAGACCAGCCTTGCCTGTATCTAAGTACAAGAGGCACACCTTTTTTATTTTCGGTAATCGTCCCAATTTAAATAGATTGACAGCACATGAGGCAAGTGCTAATTGCAAAAATGTTTTCATTCACTGCTTGCCTTAACTGATAATAAAGCAAACCATCTTTCATCTCCACAAGCAAAACAGAGTATCAAAGAGATTTCACAGTGTGGTTTATCAGCTTATCAGCATCTTCAAAGGACATATAATTGTTAACATTTATGAGAAAGTGTCTATGGAAGGAGCAGGAAGACGTGGCCTCCTTGCTGGAGGTTTACTGTGTAGGTAGGGAGTAGTGTGTGTGCTAGCGTGAAACAGCCCATAAGACAGTCACCAAAAAAAGAGAAAAAGCCCTTCCCGAGTTCACTGTCACCATCTTCGCACAACTTACTTTCGAGTAAGGAAACAGCAGCAGCAAACAGCTGCCCCAACCAAGGTTATCCAGAGGTCTGCCATGAAAAGTCAAAGCACCCAAGTTCAAACACATGGGTTTTCTGGCCCATGTTAGAAAAAAATTAGCTTGGCAAAATCTACATCAGATTTGAGCTAAACAGGCAACTAAGGAGTCTTTTTCCCTATTGTTCCACGTTTCAATTATTCACACATTAGAAAACCCATCCTAAACTCTGACTGGACCTCTCAAAACAGCAGAAGGGATGGAAAATGTAGACACGGGCATTGATTTCTGTCAGTTCTCATCCCACTTCCACCCCACATTCAATTGGAATTTAATGTGCAGTTACTATATTTAAAAAAAAAAAAAAAAAAAAGCACAGGGCTGACGGTAAAGGAACAGAGAGCACACAAGACCCGGATGTATTTTTGTTGTTGTTGTTACCAAATGGGTTATGTTTGCATCTGTGTTTACAAACAATGAATGTGTTCAGGGTGTTTTGTTTGCTTGTTTTTGTGTTTTTGTTTTTGTTCTCCGTGTGGTTTACTTTATTTATAGATGGCAATGGCACCAAAGGCCCCTTCGTGGGTCTAAATGAAAACCTCCACCCATGTGGCTTCAATCAAGCCAGCAGTTGCAGGAGGATAGGGTCCAGCTCGAGTCGTCTCCATCCGTGTGCCAAAAAGAGTGAGAAGGGCAGTTTTCTGTGTTGCTGCCTGAACGATTCGCAGTAGTTTGTGCTAGAGAAGAACTCCTCTACAAGGAAAACTGTTCACTTCCCAGCTGTCTCTGCATACTTGTACGAAATGATAGCATTCTTCTCTATTTACTCTTATTTTCTGCTGCATCTTTTCAGTGAAATCCTTCCCTGGAATTTTAGAATTGTGTCTTTAAATGATCTGGCTAGCGAAAAGAATGTTTGAAAATGATGCTTGAGAGTTTAACAGAAAATCAATCTCAGGACACAGTATTAAAATCTTTCCGAAAATATAAATAAATGAATTAAATTCTTCCTAGGCTTTTCTAGCCACAATACAGTACTAACTGTGCCCAGGTAGTCACTTCCAGAAAGTTCTTCATAAACACATACCACCATCAGATTGTTCCCTCTGGAGAACACCAAAATGAACAAGCTCACAGCCCTTAATAAACCAGTCTAGTAACAAAGAGAAAGAGAAAGGTCAGAATAACAGGGGGTGGGGATAATTAGAGAATGTGTGTTTGTTGTAAATTCATTGGATGATTCTTGTGCATAACAAGGTTGAAGAACTGTGTTCATTCCACACACCCCCATCTCCCACCCCTCGTCCCCGAAAACCAAAAAGGCAGTAAATCAGTAAGTCATCTACTTGAAATACAAAGAAGACTCACCGTTGGATCACTCAAATTAGACAGCTGCTACAATTTTATTTAAAATATCACTTTTCTTATTCGTGCGTAAGTGAAGTATACCTACACATTAAATTGTTCGCTGGAAAAAGTCATAAAACTACTATAAAAAGAACTAGAAATCAGAATGTTAAGTCCAATTACTGGTACTTAATTTGAAAAAGAATAAAAATCCTACATGTATATTATCTCAGAAAGTAATTAGAATAATTAAATGAAGCTATACATGACTATTTTTACTAAATGTTTTAAAAATTTAACATTATAGGGATGCCTGGGTGGCTGAGTCCATTAAGCATCTGCCCTTGGCTCAGGTCATATTTTCAGGGTCTTGGGATCGAGTCCTGTATCTGGCTCCTTATTCAGCATGAAGCCCGCTTCTCTCTGCCTGCTCGTTCTCTCTCTGTCTCTGACAAATAAAATCTTTAAAAGAAAAAATTCAATATTATACCACTTGCTCGAAGAGCAACTCTGGTTTTAACATCCCCAGTAAATAAGACACTATTGGGAATAAAACAGGCAATAAACTAACATTGGCCGGATTTTAAAAATTAACTTTTAGGCTCCCAGAAAATTCAGTGATGAGTAGAAATATTTGCTTATTTAGGTGCTTATCTCCCTCAGTGGCTGTAGCTAATGACATTGTTTTACAGAGTTTCAATGTTGCTTTCAAATTTTGTATCCCCACATTCATAGTCTTCTGCATTTGAAGTTTTTTCAGATTTATCTATGCTCATAAATGTAGCTCTATGTAGTTCATACATGTAGGGTATTCTTTTTAACTCCTAAATATAAAATAAACTTTCTTTGTCCCCAATGAAAGACAGAGTGTGTTTCCACTACTTTGCTATTAAGATACCTCAATGACATGGGGCGTCTGGGTGGCTCAGTGGGTTAAAGCCTCTGCCTTCGGCTCAGGTCATGATCCCAGGATCCTGGGATCAAGCCCCACATCGGGCTCTCTGCACAGTAGGGAGCCTGCTTCCCCCTCTCTCTGCCTGCCTCTCTGCCTACTTGTGATCCCCGTCTGTTGAATAAAGAAAGAAAAATCTTAAAAAAAAAAAAAAAAAAGATACCTCAATTACCATTGCTTCCACATTTCCGTGTAGAGGGACAAAAGTCTCTAGAATATGTTATCTAGTGGAATGCTGACTAGTGAGGCACCGTCTGGTTTTACCCGATACTGCCAAAATGTTCTCCACAATGCTCCACAATGCTTGTACCAATTTCTATTCTCACCAAAAGTGAATACAAATAACTTCTCTATATTTTCTTCAACACTTGATATTTTTAGATTCATATTATGAGGGTTATGGAAAAGTCTCTTTTAACTGGAATTTCCTAAGTATTAATGAGATTCATAAGCTTACGATCCATTTGGATTTCCAGTTCTATGAACTGCCTACAATTATCCTCAATTTTTCTATTAGGTTGTCTTTCTCATTGATTTATAGGAGCTGTTCATATAACCTGGATTTGAATCCTTATAGGATATGGGCTGTTGTTAGTAATACTCCCTTGAAAAGCCACCTACAGGGGCGCCTGGGTGGCTCAGTGGGTTAAAGCCTCTACCTTCAGCTCAGGTCAGGATCCCAGAGTCCTGGGATCGAGCCCTGCATCAAGCCCCGCATGGGGCTCTCTGCTCAGTGGGGAGCCTGCTTCCTCCTCTCTCTCTCTGCCTGCCTCTCTGCCTACTTGTGATATCTGTCAAATAAATAAACAAAATCTTTTTTTTTTTTTTTTTTTTTATTGACAGAGAGAAATCACAAGTAGATGGAGAGGCAGGCAGAGAGAGAGGGAAGCAGGCTCCCTGCTGAGCAGAGAGCCCGATGCGGGACTCGATCCCAGGACCCCGAGATCATGACCTGAGCCGAAGGCAGCGGCTTAACCCACTGAGCCACCCAGGCGCCCAATAAACAAAATCTTTGAAAAAAAAAAAGAAAGAAAGAAAGAAAGAAAGAAAGAAAGAAAAGCCACCTACAATGGATAGACTAGACCAAGGTCATTGTTCTCGTTTGACTACAAGTATGGGAGTAGGTGATTCACAGCTGATGCCTCTAGTCAAGAATATCATCACGGAGCTAGTCTTTTATCCTCCTGCCCCGCCATCTTTTTTTTTTTTTTTTTAAGATTTTTTTTTTTTAATTTATTAATTTGACAGAGAGAAATCACAAGTAGACGGAGAGGCAGCCAGAGAGAGAAAGAGAGGGAAGCAGGCTCTCTGCTCAGCAGAGAGCCCGATGCGGGACTCGATCCCAGGACTCTGAGATCATGACCTGAGCCGAAGGCAGCGGCTTAACCCACTGAGCCACCCAGGCGCCCCTGCCCCGCCATCTTGAACACGTAGCTTCAACTTCTCCATTGCAACAAAGCTGCTGCAGCTCTAAACTTGATACCCATTCCAGGCAAGAGGGGAAATAGGAAAGACAAAGACCAGATCCCATATTCAGAAAGCAAACTCTTCCAGGAATTCTTTGCTTACCTCTCATTACACACAACCCCTTAAGGACATCAAAGGAGGCAGGTGGTCATTTTTGAATGGGTACAAAATAGGGCTGTGTCTGTAAAGAAAGGAAGGCAACTAACAATGTCTTACATCTTCCATCAGTCTAACCCTTTTCTTTCCAATGTAGTACATTTTCTTGTATGGAAGTTTAAGGGTCAAATTTCTCAATCTTTTTCTTCATCATTTGTATTATCTGTGTTCCTACTTTCCAACGATGCTCATATTCTCATCTAAAAATTTTAAAGATTGGCTTTCTGCATTTAACTCTGTTATACATCATCTATAATGAATTTTTGCACATGGTATGAAGTGGGAAATGAAATTTCATTTTTTTACCCATATGGACAATCAATGGATGTATTGACCTCGCTTCTTTAATAGTTCACCTTTCCCTACTGATTTAGATCACCAACTTTATAACCAGTTTCCTTATTTTGGCTTATATTAAGTTTCTGGGCTTTATTGGTTTATATCAGTTTCACTGGTCTAATTACCTATCCTTACCACAATGTTTTAGTAACTTTAATATGTGTGGTAGAGCAAGTCTTTCCAATTTGTTCTTCAAAATTATTTTGGCTCTTCCTGAACACATGTTCATTTACATATGAATTTTAGGATGAAACTGCTTTGGATTTTGAGTGGATTTTCACTGAAATTATAGATTTTTCTGAGGGAAACTGGTATCTTTACAATATCAAGCATTCCCAACAATGAAGAGCCTCCCATTTAAAAGGTCCTTCTTTTACATCCTTGGATGTTCCATAATTTATCCACAAAGATTAGACATCATATTAGATTTGTTCCTAGGAAACAGAATTTCTACACTATTAGGAACTAGAAATAAGATCTTTATATAGCACTTTGAATTGGCTATCCCAAGATACCCTTGGGTTTTGCACTCAGAATATTCTATAACTATGAAAAAATAATTTTCATTCCTTCTGTCCAATACTTAATGCTCATTTCTTGTCACACTGTATTGACAAATTTCAAGAACCAAATAAAAATGATGAAAAGTAGTATTTTTTTATTTTGACCTTGAGAATAGGGGGCACCTGGGTGGCTCAGTGGGTTAAAGCCTCTGCCTTCGGCTCAGGTCATGATCCCAGGGTCCTGGGATCGAGCCCCACATCGGGCTCTCTGCTCAGTGGGGAGCCTGTTTCCTCCTCTCTCTCTCTGCCTGCCTCTCTGCCTACTTGTAATCTCTGCCTGTCAAATGAATAAATAAAATCTTAAAAAAAAAAAAAAAGAATATATTATCATGCTGTTAAGTACATTAGATATTATTTTGAAAAAACATTATTTAGCATATTAAATAATTATATGCATTCCTAATTTAGTTAGCATTTTCATGAATATTGAAATTTCATTAAATGGCACATCTAGGAATGATAAAATCTAATAAAGGAACCTGAAATTGTATATTATTCTTACATTCTTTAAAATTTTTTAAATTGTATATTATTCTTACACTCTTTTTTCAAAATTTTCTTTATTTATTTGAAAGAGAGAGCAGAGCAAGAAAGAGAAAGAACACAAGCTGTGGGTAGGAGCAGAGGGAGAAGCAGGTTCCCTGCTTATCAGTGAGCTAGAATTGGAACTCGATCCCAGGACCACAGGATCATGACCTGAGCCAAAGGCAGACCCTTAACTAACTGAGACACCCAGGTGCCCCTTATTCCTACATTCTTAAAGTGAATTCCATTTGGTTATTATAGACTTGGGGAGTATGGTTTACTGGGTCCTTATATATATTTATGAGTGACATTAGCCTATAATTTTCTTTTCTTTTTTTTCCCCCCACTATTCTGACCATTAACTGTTATCAGGGTAACGTTGGCCTTCAAATTTTAAAAAATGCTTTAGTACAGTTCTATATTCTGGAACAGTAAAGGACTATTCTGTTCCATGGGAGTATAAAAACACTTTCCTATAATTGAGGCCCGGTAACTCATATTTTTTCATCTTTTCTATGATTATTAACTTCTAAGATTTTCTATGTCTTTTGAAGGAAAGCACTGACATTTTCCTGGGAATGTTTCTACTTTGCTGATTAATTTCTAAATTATTACCACAGTTATATCCTTGTAATGTCTCCTGGTCTAAAACTATACAATTTTTTTTCACATCCTTTTTTCCCTGGCTAAAATAGCTGCAGGCTTATCCTTTATGGAGTGACTTCTCATCCCTCCTCCTCCCCCCAATACAAAATTAGCTCTTAGATACCATTTACATTTTACATTGACTCCCTCTTCCTTATTTACTGGGGCTCATTCTTGGTTCTCTTTCTATTGTCTTAAATATAATGTTCATTTCCTTTTTTTCTTCCATTTGACATCTAAAGCTATGAATGTCAGGGCACCTACATGGCTCAACGGGTAGAGCCTGGTACTCTTGATCTCAGGGTTGTGAGTTTGAGCCCCACAGTGAAGGCAGAGTTTACTTTAAGTAAAATAAATAAAATAGAGGTAGGAATGTCCGGTTACCGTTCCTACAGCCTCTCTCAACTTTTGCTATGTAGTGTTCTCCTTGTTACTGTGTTCTAAATAATCTGTAATTCTAGCTTGCATATTCTCCTTGACCCAAAATGGTTTCTTATCCCTTTCTATTACACACATTCCAAGATGCTACCAACACTGGAGTTATCCACAACTGAATGAAATGACAGTAACAAGATCAATGAATTGGTTTTCCATGCTAAATATCGACAGTATATTGGGTAAGAGATGCCAATCAACAACTTAGGCTCCAAACCAGAAAGTCCATCACTGCTGATTACAATCAAAGTTGTGCAGTTTACTGATGGGATTTCCCATGATGCCCAGCACTTCACTCACTGTGCTGCTCATGCGCTTGGAACAATTCTTAAGCTCTTACTCCCCCTTTCTCATTGCTTCTTCACAGGGTTTAGTGAGTGCTGGAATCCTGCCACGATGACTCACCCAGAATAATATCATTTCAGCAAGCAACATCCCAAGATTGGAGGACTTCCTATGTAATGTGCTGGTGGTTCTGGTTATCTGGTAAAAACCACAGCAAATAAGAATTACTTAAAAATACCTAAAAAGGGGGTGCCTGGGTGGCTCAGTGGGTTAAAGCCTCTGCCTTCGGCTCAGGTCATGATTCCAGGGTCCTGGGATTGAGCCCCGCATCAGGCTATCTGCTCAGCGGGGAGCCTGCTTCCTCCTCTCTCTCGGCCTGCCTTTCTGCCTACTCGTGATCTCTGTCTGTCAAATAAATAAATAAAATCTTTAAAAAAAAAAAAAAAAAAAAACCTAAAAAACCCTGTAGAGACTCAGAGAACCACATTCCAAAACCCTCCTGAGCAAAACCCGGGCCAAAAACACCAAACTGATACCAAACAGAAAAATCAATTAGGAAACTAGGGAACGTATACACACAAATATATAGCAACAATTTTTCTAAAAAAGAAAAAACAAACAAAACCTCAGGAAAGAGGGAATCCTCTTTAAAAAAAAAAGGTGGGGCACCTGGGTTGCTCAACTGCTTAAGCATCTGCCTTCGGCTTAGGTCATGATCCTGGGGTCCTGGGATTAAGCCTCACATCTGGCTCTCCGCTCAGTGGGAAACCTGCTTCTCCCTCTCCCTCTGCCTGCCATTCTCCCTGCTTGTGCTCTCTCTCTCTAAATAAAATCTTTAAAGAAAAATGGCAATAGTAACAAAAATAGCATGAGCATCAGCTAACATTTGCTGAATACTTCCTATGCGTTCAGCTAAGAGTTCTTGCATATATTAATTTAATCCTTAAAAAACCCTATGAAATAGGCATTACTCTGGTTCCCATTTCAGGGATGATGAAAGCAAGGCACACAAGGGCTAAACCCAGGCACTGTGGTTCCAGCAACAATCCCAATTACTGCACTATATACCACTTAAATACTCCATGCTTTTTACCATCTCCTATAGATAATTCTCCATCTGCTTTATATTCCAATCTTTGTGGTCTCTCATCAAAGGGACTAGTCTCTTAATTACTTTGTTGTTGTTGTTGTTGTTGTTTTCATAAATTACTGACATGCTTGTGTTCAAAGCCTGATTCAACAAATCAGCTGCCACGCAAGTGACTTAATCTCCCTTCCTGTTTCCTCAGCTTCAAAATGAAAATCACTGATAGCACTGATCTCATAAATTGAATATGTGCTTTAAATAAATTGAAATGTTCTCATTGTATTACAAAACCTGTATGTGGTGAGCAATCTGTGTTAGCTGCCATTGTAAGAATAGTGTAATCACCATTATCAGTTATTGTTCCTAGGGGGTATTTTCTTCCAGTTATAAATAATATCATATACGGGCGCCCAGGGGGCACAGGCAATTAAGCGACTGACTCTTGGTTTTGGCTCAAGTCATACTCTCGGGTCATGAGATCAAGGCCTATGCCTGGCTCCATACTCAGTGGGGGTGTCTGCTTGAGATTCTCTCTCCCTCTCCCCCTGTCCATCCTGCTTATGCCCTCTCTCTCTAAAATAAATAAATAAGTATTTTCTAGGGGTGCCTGGGTGGCTCAGTGGGTTAAAGCCTTTATCTTCGGCTCAGGTGATGATCCCAGGGTCCTGGGATAGAGCCCCGCATCGGGCTCTCTGCACAGCGGGAAGCCTGCTTCCCCCCCTCTCTCTGCCTGCCTCTCTGCCTACTTGTGATCTCTGTCCGTCAAATAAATAAATAAAATCTTTAAAATAAATAAATATTTTCTAAAAGTAATAAATAAATAAATATCATATAAAAGCCTTTTAAAAATCTGTTAAAAATTGGATTCTATAAGGCTAAGTTCTTGTGGCTATCACAGATAATTAAGTAATCAAATATGCATTCGGATAAAATTCTTGTGACATCATCATATCTTATTCAACTCTAGAACATGATTTGCATGAAAAGAGGATTTTTTTTTATCTGTTTTGTAAATCATTCTATTCCCATTACTTACTGTGTTGTTTGGCACTGACACATATTTGTTGAATAAATGAGTAAAAAAGTGCTTAATCTCAAACAAGTTAAAGGGAAATGAAAAAGGTTATGTCCTAGAAAACTATGTTAGATAAAAAGTTTCATACAGGGGCGCCTGGGTGGCTCAGTAGGTTAAACACCTGCCTCCCACTCAGGTCATGATCCCAGGATCCTGGGATGGAGCCCCGCATTGGGCTCTCTGCTATGCGGGGAGTCTGCTTCTCCCTCTCCCTCTGCCGCTCTCCCTGCTCGCACTCTCTCTCTCTGCCAAATAAATAAAATCTTTAAAAAGTTTTATACAGAAAGTTTCATAAAATGAAAGAATGACAAAAGCAATCCTTCCCTATTCATACACGATATACTATCATTTTAATATGCACATGTAATTAAGTAAGCAGTAAATCAAACACTTGAAAGAGTTCATTATTTTACCTGCTACCCTAAAAGCTTATTACATAATCACAATAACCCAAAAATCATCTGAAGGATGTAAACAACTTTACTATGTATTTCTTTTCCTGCTCTCCCTCTAAAATTAGTTCCATCTAATCTTTAGTAAGCCAAAGTTTTCACTGGTTACAAATACAAATTTCCCTTTCCTGAAAAGAACACGATATCTACATGAGTATTTAACTTCCTTTTCATATCAAATAAATAAACCTTTTTAAAAACAAATATTGGAGAGACCTGCCAGTTTATAAGTGGCAGCCAGCCATTATTATTTAACTTCTTCAGGATCTATTTGTGGAAGCCTCCCTATGACTCAGGCACGGGGCTAACCTGAGAAAGGAGGACGATGACAGAACAGGCCCACGTTCTCGAAGCACTCCCCGTCACTGTTGCCACTTGGTGCAAACACAGAACTGTGAAGTAATACAAAAGTTCTAGGGCATGAGCAGAATCACAAAGGAAGGAACTGCTTCCAGCAGGAGGGCAGTGCCAGCAAAGCTCACTAGGATGACCATCTTTCCAATCCAACTTGGAAGGTCAGTAGAAGTTTGACAGATGAGGAAAAGGAAAAACAGGCAGAGGGACTAACAGATAACACAAGCCCCAGCCATAGAACAATGGGGCATATTCATGAGGAAAAGGCATAATTGGTAATTTGGGATCACTGAAGTGAAGGGTTTATGGTTGAGATTGGTGGGAAATGAGGGCAGAATGGCCAGGAAGGAGGGGTGTGTGCTCAAAAGGGTCTCACATCCAGGCCAAGGCACTACTAAAACTCCCCTGCTCCAGAGGTTCCCATTTCTGTCCTAGCATGACACGTGGCAGACAGTGAATAAGGAGGACCACGAGCCAAGCACTCATGACAATGATGAGAGCTACTCATTAGCACAGAACAATTCATTGATGTCTGAACAATCAAGTCCCAACGAGAACAAGTGGTCTCCGAGGGCGAGGACCACGTCTTACTTATATCCCGAAGGACTCCTGCCATACTTTTATTTAGTATACGTCGAGGGCCTACTATGCACTAGAAATCATACTTAGTGCTGGACAGTCACGGATCTATACTGTCCCATCCCAACTAATTTCAGGGCTCCTCTGAGGAAGTGATATTTAAGGTGATACCTGAGGAAGAGGGAAAAGCCGGCCTGTAGGATTCTCAGTTCCTATCTTCTACTTACATTCTCAGCTCATAATTAACAATAACGAATCTTTTACTTAACACACCTCTGTTTGGAGTCAAAGCCATCTGTCTCCCTCCCTCTGTTTCCTAATGTGCTTCCCCTATAGTCCCCATTCTCTATGGTATCATCCCAAAACTCAGTCCATCCCATTTCCTTCCCCACTGGAGGCCTCATCTACCCTGTTTATTTCAAGTTCATTTTGGTTTTTTTAAGCCATATGTTTTCTTAATGCTTGCATGTAAGTTATCTAATGGAGAGGCAATGTGATGCAGTGGTAAACAGTGCAAACTCAACACTCAAATGCTCTAAGTCCCAACTGCACCCTTGGTAAGTATGTGATCTCAGGTGCCTCTTACAACCTGCTTCACCCCCTCCCCTATGCCAGGAATATGGGGATCTAATTCCTAACTTGTTTTGAAGATTGAATGAGATAATGCATACAAAAGTACTTAAGACCATAGTGTTAACTATTTTATTATTAATCACTATATCAACATCCTCAATAACTTAAGGAATGACTTATTACCTTTTAAACACATTTGTTCAAGATCAGACAGTCATTAATCCTAATATAGACTATCCCAATGTACATTTCTGGCCTTAATCAATCACCAAAGTCACAGCATCAAATCACTGACCCCTAATCATCTCCGCTTAGACAATCTATCAAAAATCAGTCATCTGGGGCACCTGGGTGGCTCAGTGGTTAAGCCTCTGCCTTCAGCTCAGGTCATTATCTCAGGGTCCTGGGATCGAGCCCCACATTGGGCTCTCTGCTCAGCAGCGAGCCTGCTTCCCCCTCTCTCTCTCTGCCTGCCTCTCTTGACTACTTATGATCTCTGTAAAATAAATAAATATAATCCTTAAAAAAAAAAAAAATCAGTCATCTTGGGGCACCTGTTTGGCTCAGTCAGTTTAGTCTCTGCCTTCGGCTCAGGTCAAGCCCCTCATCAGGCTCCCCAGATTTTCCTTCTCTCCCTCCCTCAGACCCTCCCTGCTGCTCACGTGCATGAGCGCACTCTCTCAGATAAATAAAATCTTTGAAAAAAAATCAATCATCTCCCTACAAAACCACCTTCCCTTTGGGCTTTCACATCTGAGTTACCTCGAATTCCATCTGCTCCTTCACACGTTTGTCTTAACTAGAATCTGTCACCTGTTCTTTGCAAAAGGGGGTAGATACATCCCTTTGTCTTTATTTCCACAGCAAACTCTCTAATGCGAGCTCCTTAAGGTATGGAAATACTATACAAGCAAGCAAGGTGAGTTCCGAGCCGGAATATCATGCAAGTAGAAGCTGAACCCATGGGCTGGTCTCCTGGTTTACCTCCCTGCTAGCAGTCTGGCTCTATTTCAACCTGCACACGGTTCATGGAGGCAAAAGGAAGCCTAAATATAAGATTACCATCACAACGTGGATCAAAGCAAAGCCGTGCACAATCACCTAAAAGTGCCCGATGGCCCCTACGCCACAAAGACTTGAGGCACAATGACTGAAGTTAATAAAAGGACTTAATGAAAGTTTTTCAACTTTAAGAGTGGCCAGCAGTGAGGAAAGAGAGGGAGATTCAGAGGGAGAGAGCATGTGATCAGACTGATTGGTTGTCTGTCACGAAAACAGCCTTACTGTGAGGATACAGGAGGGCAGGGACCGTGTCCATTTTGTTGATGCTCTATCAACAGGACAAAGCACTGAGCCCAACAAGAGGCAGACAACAGATTCAAAAAAGTAGCAATGAATCACTCACAAGCTTTCTCCTAAGCATACAACCGACCTGCCAGTTTAGAGCCCTCACCTCCTGCCAGTGGGTCATGTGGCCATGAAGCAGAACCAGACAGGGTGATGCATGTATTCCTCTTGCCCATTCACTGCATTTCCCACTGAGTTAATAAACTGCATCCTAATCCCTTAGATGTGCCGTGTCTTTTAAAGATTCTTTATTTGCCTAGGAGAGCTGAGTTTTTGACTCTTGGTCTTCTTGCTCGGTGGGGGAGGAGGAAGGGCACGATACGGCCTCCCCAAGCCCCATAATTAGCAGGATACTGACTGACAAATCAAATCTGTGTCTGTAAGGCAGAGAGGTTCACACTGTGGGCTCAAGTGAATCGAACAAACTTAAATGTCGCACGGTGAGGGAAGCCAGTGTGCATGAGACCTTGTCTCTCCTGGTGTACAACACCAGTTCAGGCCTCTCCCACACACCACCCTGCACACCTCTGTCAAAGCCTATTCATCCTTTTAAATGTTATTTTCATCTTGCCACCACTAAGCAGCTACAAGGGCCCCCTGCTGTCTGTCTTTCAGGTCAGATTTCAGTTCCTCTAGCTGGTAGAAGGGGCCCTCTGCCTGTCCCTCAGGCCAGGCTGGCCCCTCTGCAGTCACCCCAGTCTTAGCAATGATGGCTGTTCCAGCCCCATTTTTCTGCCACGCGCCCCCGCCCTTCCGATCCAATCCATCAGTTCTTCCCAAAGTTCTCCCTTTACTATCAAGTCCTCTATAATACAAATCACCGGTCTTCAAATTACTTTGTCATTGTTATACCTATTTAGCTCATTGTCTGACATTATATGAGCTCAAATACCAGAATTCTTACAACTTTTATATCCCTCGTTCCAAGTACATGCCGGGTATGGGGCTACACAAAATTCATGGGAAAAATACATGTTTTCCTAACAAAGGAAAGTAGCTGATTAAAAACCAAATACTATAAAGCTAAACTTCCTGTCTATATCAGCATTGGGTGTGAAATTTTTTTCTCTTCTTCCTGAAAGCCGGCACAATTAGGTGTAATGGATTCCTTTAAATCTGAAATGCACTTAAACAAAATAGGAAGACCCATCATCGAGACTCCGATCCAAGTATGTATTTTAATACAGCAGAAACTGACAGTAAAGCAAATAAGCCTCCTTTCCCCAGGGCCAGGCCCCAACATAACTGCTATAGCTCCCCCGGGGACACAGCAGATTGGGCTCTCGGCACGCTGCAGCTAGCAAGTCAAACAGTTATTACCCATTACCTCACAAACCTGCAGAGATGCTAATGTTGGCCAAAAAGATACAGGGCCAATGGTGAATCAGCCAATGATTATTTAATAGTGCCTCCACAAGCCAAACGTCACAGCAACAGACTGGCATCACTCCTAAGAGCTTACAAGGACATTACATCAGCAAATATGAAAATACTTGCACGGTTTAAGCTCTTATCCCAATGTTTATCACAAGACAACACTTTGCTAAAGGATAGCAGCTTATTCATATTTTTTAAATAATGGATAATCTCTAGGGACCTTTAATCATTCTTCAGTTTTCATGCCCTATAATGATCAACACTTTCTGCATCACATTAGCAAAGCATGTAAAGAAACTGTGATGATTTTTTCACTATAATAGCTTATAAAGTTGTGTGTGCATGTAACTTCCCAGGTAAATATCCATTTAAAACCCACACTGCCTAGGAGCGCCTGAGTGGCACAATGGGTTAAGCATCTGACTCTGTTTCAGCTCAGGTAGTGATCTCAGGGTCCTGACATCAAACCCCAAGCTGAGCTCCACACCCAGCGTGGAGTCTGCTTGAGATTCTCTCTCCCTCTGCCCCTCCTACTCATTTTCTCTCTCTTTAATAAATAAATCTTTATTTTGGGGGGGGGAGGCAACACTGCCTGAAGATAGTTCCCTAATTGGGAAATTCAACTTATTAGGCACCCCCCACTCTAAAATGACCATTCATGCGACAAAACATACTGAGTTCCTAGTCTAGGAATTAGAGATTTAACAATGACTATGAGTTTGATTTCCTCCCAAAAAATTTTTAAAAGAATTCTCTAGAAAGTATTTATGCATGTTTCCAAGAGTCTTGCAATATTCCAAGGTCAATTCAAGTTTCCTCTGATACCCAATTTAGTTTATTCAAACTACCAGACTTGAAATATTTTCAAGGAATGCAAAGTGCAAATCCTGCGCCATAACTTCCATCATAAGTGCCTAAGCAAAATTCAAAACATTCCCCATAAATCCCCACTATTTATTTGGTGACTGCAAAGATGAATTTCAAAATACCTGACCAAAAAATGGTAACAGGTAACAGAAAACCAGTATTTTATAAACTAGATATTAGAGGGGTACCTGGGTGGCTCAGTGGGTTAAAGCCCTTGCCTTCGGTTCAGGTCATGATCCCAGAGTCCTGGGATCAAGCCCTGCATCGGGCTCTCTGCTCAGCAGAGAGCCTGCTTCCCCCTCTCTTCCTCTGCCTGCTTCTCTGCCTACTTGTGATCTCTGTCTGTCAAATAAATAAATCAATAAAATCTTTTAAATAAATAAATAAATAATTTAGATATTAGAGTTTTAAAGTTAGCAATTGTAATTCATGAAGTAGATTTGTCCTCCATCACTATTAAACAAAGTGATGAGAGCAAATCACCAATTCACATTACCAAGAACTCTTAAACATCAGAATTACGGACACCTTCTGAGAATTATTACCTATTTTGAAAGACTATTTCCACAGAGGGAAAAGCAATTACTACATCCCTTCGAAGAGTGTAAGCTAAACAAGTCCTTCATGACACAGACAAAGCTGTTTTCTGTTCTGTGTACAGAACGCATTTCCCCTTCTGAGACTGCCTAGTCCTGTGCTATTTGTCACTAACAGACTGGGTCATCCCTCTGTGTGACGACTTTGCTCTCCAGAGAATAAAGCAATGAAATAAAAATATTCCATTGTCTGATGCTTGGGACATACTAGACTACACAAAAAGTTGACTCTAATTGGTTTATTATTTTTAAAAGGGAAAATGTTAACTAAAAATGTATGATGAAACTGTTAAATTTGATCCAGTACCTTCACACTGAAACACTACAGTAAGTATGTGTCTCTCACTGATGGAGACCTCAGACAACAGAACGTTTTATGTCTCCATAATCAGAAGAAAGGGATCTGTATTATCTAAATCATACACCAGATGATCTAGATCATATACTAAGTTATACCAGCTTCACAGAACATTCTCCAGAGTATAATACCTGCTATAGGTAAATACATATTTACACACATATTTTCCTCTTCATTACTCTCCAAACATTAAGTAATCAGGGAACACAAATGTTGTCAATAATAATTACTTAAAGCAACATCTCTCACTCTGAAATAATCTGAACCTGTCATATCTTTATTTCTTGTGTCTCCAATTCTCCACATGTCCTATGAAAGTCTTGCTGCATTTGTGAAAAGCCAAATTACTGAGGGTATCCCCCATAATGACTGCTCAACTCAGCTGGAGTGCTACCGAGAAAAAAGTGTCTGCTCTTAAGGCCACAGGATACTCTCTCAAGTTCCGATCAGTCGCTTTTATCAAAGGGCAAACAAGTCAACCTTCCTTCCCATCACTATAACTCATTAGTGATAACACTGGAGAGAGAATATCAGAGGGAAAAAGAAAATCTTAAACATTCCATATGACATGGGTATTTTCCTCCCTGGTGTCTCTCTCTCCTTTCCAAAATTCGTGTAAGGAAATACAAGACTTTATCTCCCTAGGACTTATTTCCCCTTTGGGGGGCTATACTTAGGAAAAACTAACAAGTGAATGCTATGGCGTTCTCTATTTGCTTACAGAAATGACTGAAAAGCTGACAGTTTAGTGTTATTTTGCAAAAATCGGAATGCATTGCTCCACCCCTCTTCCCACTTGAGCATTGATGAAAAGACAGTAAATTCCACTGGTCAAATTCTGAAGAATGACCTGGGCAGACAGTACATTAATCACTGTGCTTCCAAAAGCTAAACTGACATTCTACAATTTCTTCCTATGGGAATAAATCTTTCAAAACACACAGAAAGGATTAAAGCTATCACAGCTGTGCTCGCTTCGGCAGCACATATACTAAAGCTATCACAGCTCAACTTTTAAATTGCCAAGTTAATTCCAGAAATTAAAAGTACATTTCCCTCCATGGAATCCTGATTCACATGTCAAAGAATGACTTAAGTTTTATACATTCACTCTGGAAACTTGGAGACGCCTGTCAAGTTACAAACCAACGGCACAAACATTGCAGTGACATTTAACTGCTACCAAACTGCTAAACGTGGATCCTTAATAGGACACAGCTGTCAGTGTCACACCACCTCAAAATCTGAACCAAGATTTGATTGTTCTGAGCCCTTTACCCGACAATGAAATCCTCAGGGGCGGATTTGTTCTGTTTTGTTTTTCCATGCAGCAACCCCAACGCAAATGAGGATAACAGGTGGACTGCAGCCATCCACAGTCACATGTACACTCACGGTCTCTCTCTCTCTCACACACACACACTCACCCCTATTCAGAACCATTGTCTGAAGTTCTTCAACTATTTAACAAAAGACTCAGGGGCCTACTAAGAAGAGTAAGGACCAGCAACTCCAGTCCAAGGGCTGAGAGAAGGGATATCCTGAAGATCTAAGCCAACAAGGGGCAAAGGTGGACTGCAGGCGCCGGGCGAGAGCGGACCTGCGGCCTTCCACTGGGCAGTGCAGCCTCCCACAGCCTGGCGGCGCCCGCTGACCCTGTCCTGTGAACCCCCGTTCTCACCGTCACCTTTCCAACCCTTGGTTTTAAAGCATTTATAAGCCACTATCACAGCAGGTGCTCCCTAAAATCACCAAAACTACACCAGCAGACTTATACAGCAAGAATTTCTCCATTGCCTAGTAGCCAGAACTTACTTGGATAACCATCTATCTTCAGAAAGCAGAAAGTTACTGACAAGTCATTTTTATGTAAGCTTTTCCTTTCTATGGTAATAAGGTCAAAGTAAAATATGCAGCCTCCCCTTTATATTTTAGATCCTCAAATAGTACCTCTTTTAAAATGCACTGTATTTCTAAATCAGCAATTTCTCAAGCACTTACCTCAGTATTAAATAATTTCCTTAATCTGAATCATTTATATAATGACTCCACCAGACTCATCTTGTAAAAATGCACTTGCAGTCAAATATAATTATATGTAGACAGCAACAGCTGGTAATAAATTAAATGACAACCTTCACCTAGAGGTGCCCAAGGCTCTAATTCAGAAGTTTATAAAGAATGGTAGAGAGGGACACCTGGGTGGCTCAGTCAGTTAAGCATCTGCCTTCAACTCAGGTCATGAACCCAGAGTCCTGGGATCAAGTTCCACATCAAGCTCCTTGCTCAGCAAGAAGCCTGCTTCTCCTTCTGCTTGCCACTCCCCTTGCTTGTGCTCTCTCTCCCTCTGACGAAGGAAGGAAGGGAGTATTAAAAGGTAGCACAAGGCTAAATACCTAGTAGGCATCTCTAATGAAGTACTTAACTTAAAGAACAGATTTACCGAGGGTGCCTGGTTGGCTCAGTCAGTGGAGTATGTGGCTCTTGATCTCAGGGTGGGAGTTCAAGCCCCATGTTGGGTATAGAGATTACTTCAAAATGAAGTATTAAAAAAAAAAAAGATTTACCCAAATGTCCATTTAGACTAATGGGTAGAAAAGTAAGAAACAGTTAAGAATGAGAAAACATACCAATATTAAGCAAACAGGCACAAGAAAGCGAGCTACGTAAGTAACAGCAATGGACAAGAACCAAAAATGCCATAGAAAAGACTGACTAGGTACCCAAAATCGCTCCTGAAATAATCAGATATACATAGAGTAAGTTGAACAAGTTTGTGCCAATAATCAGATTGAAAGGACACATGCCAAATTCTAAGTATTCGTATCAGCTGACTTAACTAACTGGAAATTTTACTAATTACAAATTAAATCCAATTCTTAGCCAGTGTTAACACTTCAAAACTTCCTGATTTCCTCATTCAATTCTTCCATTACATGAATTGACACCAAAAAGGAAAATAATTTATGAACATGCTAACTGAAAATACAGTAGAATTATAAACATTTATAACCAAAACAGTAAATAAATAACCTAACCTTTGAGTGACTAAATTCTCTAAAATGAACCATGAAAGTTATGAGTGTCTTCTCCAGGATTTTGACTATGACGCTCTACGATGTCTTCCATTTCAGCATTCCTCCAGCAGAAGGCGGTATTTAATATAAGTATACGAATGAAAATCAGAGATAATTCTATTCAAATATTCACATTGGTAGAAGATACATTTAAATGCCATGATGTGATTTCTTGAGGAAGAGAGCATCAGCACATACCACAAAGGACACTTACTCCAAAGGGATGTGTAAGGGAGAAGAGGAAACAGGCCTATTTCAACTCCATTGCAAATCTTGAAAGGGCTTCAATTCTGCGAAAGATGTCCCTAAAAACACCTTTGAAGGGAAAACCGCTCAAAGAAAGGCTTACCAGAAAAACCCTTGACCAATTTAATGTACAGTTTCCTGTACATTATCATATCAAAAATCACAGAAAAGATAATAGTCTTAGGGCAGCACAGTGATGTCAGGGTTGAAAAGCATTTAGCAGAGGAGCGCCTGCATGGGGAAGTCCCTTAAGCATCCACCTATTGATTTCAGCTCAGGTCATGATCTCAGGGTCATGAGATGGAAACCCATGTACTTGTGTCCCTCTAGCTCCCTGCTCAGTGTCTCCCTCCTCTTGTGCCCCTACTTCTCTGCCCCTCCCCCGATTCATGCATGCTCTAAAATAAACAAAATCTTAAAAAAAAAAAAGTTTAGCAAAGTACTTCAGAAAGCTGTGGAACAGAACAATGGCTTCATCCTTCCTTCATTTTCTTTCATCTGTAAAATACAGTGGCATTTATCTCCTATCACTTTGCAGCTCCTGAGAACGGAAGGGGAATAAATGAAGTAACAGTTTTGGTCCCTTTGAACAAAGTTGCTTATATAAACCTTATCTTTTCTTCACAAATCGAAGACTGGCTTGCAAGACTGGTTTGCACAGGTCACAGTATCTCAATGGACCAAAGTAAAAAATAATAAATAGCACTTTCCACTCTACAGAGTATTTTCAGATTCGTACTTTAATCTCAAGAACCAATGACCTCACCTCAGAATATTACAGGTTAAGCCCAGTGGCCAGGTTTACCAGGCCAAGGCAAGGATTCAGGTCTTGAACTTTAAAACCTCTGTTCTATTTACTACACCATTTAATGTCCCAAATCACAGAGAACTTATATTTAATAAGAAACAATAGGAAAAAAGATGTTTTCTTATCCATCAGCCCTGCAAAATAACAACTGTAAGGTTACAAACAACTTTATATATACACACCAATGTTGAGGTAAGTTTACTTACCTTATAATGGTACTTCCTTCTTACCTTTAAAAATCAGGGGCTAAGAACTCAACAACAAAAAAACAGCCAAAGTGTTAAAAAAAAAAAAGCAAAGGTCTTAAATAGACATTTCTCCCAAGGGGGATATACAAATAGCCAATAAGCACATGAAAAGATGCTTAACATTAGGGAAATGCAAATCAAAACCATCTTCACACCCATTAGGGTGGCTATTATAATTTTTTTTAAAGGAAATTAAGTGTAGGCAAAGATGTGGCACCATTAGAACACTTGCGAAATGCTGTTGGGTTTTAATACGGTACAGTCACTATGGAAGACAGTTTGAGGGATCCTCAAAAATTTAAGAATTACTATATGACCCAGAAATTCCTCAAAACTTTAAGAATTACTGTATAGCCAGAAATTCCTCTCCTAGGTGTACACCTAAAAAAAACTCAAAGGAGGAACAAAACAAACACTTATACATCAATATTCATAGCAGTATATATTACTCTCAATAACCAAGAGGCAGATACACAAATGTCCATCAACAGGTGAACGGGTAAACAAAATGTGGTTTTACCATGGAATTTTACTCAGTCTTAAAAAGGAATGAAATTGTCACTTGTTATAACACGGATGAACCTTGAAAACACTATGCTTAGTGAATGAAATAAGCCACACATAAAAAGAAATATTACATGATTCCTCTCACATGAAGTACTTAGAATAGGCAAGTTCAGAGACAGAGCAAAATAAAGGTTACCTGGGGCTGGAGAGGAGGAACAAAGGAGTTGTTACTGTTTAAGGGGTACGCAGCCAATGTTTGGGATGATGAGAAAGACTGGAAATACTCAGTAGTGACAGCTGCACAACACTGTGAATGCACTTAATTTCACTAAACCGTACACCACAAAATGGTGAAAAGCTTAAGTCCTATATATTTTTAATTCATTCTAAGGATATTTTACCACAATAAAAATAAAACTCAAGGGCTAAACCTATAGTTGCCAAAAACTGAAGACATAAACAAAGTACTAAGTATTAAAACATCCCCTAATGAATACAGGGAACCATAAAGTCAGCATGGCAGCTTCTAACATAAATCAGGTTTAATACTGTTGCCAACTGACACCAGAGACCTGTTTTCCCCAAGCAAATGAGAATATTACTTACGGTTTCAGATCAGCCAGAAACAAACTATGAATCTGATATCTAAGACCAACATAACTGGGGGGTAGAGAGAGATCATAGAATCGAACTCATGAGAAGTGAGAAATGTAGAAAATGAAGCTCCAAGTTACCTTTCCATGACCCTAAAACCAGTTAATGATAAAATAATAGCACCTTCCACTCTACAGAGTATTTTCAGATTTGTACTTCATCAGTCAAAAATAATGAACAATTCAGGTCTCTTTCTCCTAAACCAAAGCTTTTCTATATTAGTTTGACATTACTCATCCTCCCTCTCAAGATATAGATAGTATCCATTTTTAAAAAGCTGATTCAAATGTCCTGAAAGTTGGATTTCAAAGGCACCCTATAATTCTTAAATCTACCTCCTTGGGGGAGAGTTGGGGAGGGCTCATTCTCATTCTCCTCGTCACTAAAGAACAAGTTGGCACTATAGCCTATTGAGGGGATTTCAAAAGAACAAAGACTAAACTCAAATCCTAGAAAAATGGAAAATCAATATACCTAAACAGCTTAAGGGTTTCACTTTGCTAACAGGTAGAAGGGACAAAAGAGTGTTCACACCTCAGTGCCTGACTACAAAGGTACAATCGCTGGCATCACCCACATCCGTAATCAAATGTACCCACACAGCTTAAGCATCCCACCAGCTCAGAAGCTCTCAGTTAAGATGACAAAATCCAAGACTCTATCTGAGATAAGCATCCAAGAGCTCACTTGGGTAAAAAGACCAATCTTATATGGGAAGTTACTTGCTAATCTTCTAGTTTAGAGAGAGATTCAGGACTATTTAAAGACAGCAACCACAATACAGCAATGAGCAAAGCCAGAAAAGACAACGAGCAACTAAAATGCTATTGCAAACTCTTACAGGTAAATAAATGCGTAAGATCTCATTATGGCCACTAAACAAGGAAAGTTATGGAACTCTCCTGCCCACAACATTCCACAGAAAGTTCAATCACATACTTTTTTCCCCTTTCTAAGATCTAGTGCCTAAAAATTTGAGAAAAACTTCACATATCACCTTCTGCTTCCCCACTCAACACCAATCAATGCCTTGATCTTCGAAATGTGGTCATCATATGATGGTTCTCCCAAACGCAGTCACCAAATATTTACTGAGCTCTTCTGTGATAGATGCTATCAGGGATACAAAGACATTAGTAACCTGTTCACTATTATCAAGAGCCTTATAATCCAGTGGAAAATAAAAGATGTTTCCACATTTAAAAACAAAACAAAACAAAAACTTCCAACAATGTAGATGAGCTTGGCATCAGACCAAACTGAGTTAAAAACCTAAGCCTTGACCTTTTAAGACTTTAGCTCTCTACACCTCAGTTACCATGGATAATGAAGACAATACCTCCCCATAGTGTGACTATGGGGTAAAAATGAAACAAGCAACGTGCTTACTAACACAGTGACTACTGCAAAGCAAGCTCTCAAAAGTCAGCAATACCCTTGTTCGTTATTATTACAACAGAGACACCAACGCTGCCCCAGTGCAATAAATGGCACCAAAGTGAGGAGCCCAGGACAGAATCTCTTGCTGAGGGGATCGAGCAAGTCCGGGAGAGTTGCTGGAGTCCAAGTTGCATCTTGAGAGAAAAGGTCTTGCGAAGTGAACAAAGAAATCTGAGTTTTATAACCTCAGTCCAAAGCTAGCTAATTTGTTTTGTGGCCTGGGCACTGGGGGAAATATCCAACATTTTAGGGTATCGGTTTCTTCATCTATAACTTGAAAAGGCTGAATTAAGTGACTGCTAAAATCTTCTAGAGCCAATATTCTAAGATTTGGTGTAAGAGCCTGGTAGGCAGAGTAGAAGGAAGGAATCCTAGATACAATTTATGGCATGGCTTATGAGAATTCATAAAGATATATAACTGTACGAAAGACAGGGAAGAATCTTCTTGATAGAGCATAGGATCCAAATGGGGGGTACCAGGGGATGAGACTGCTAATTTTGACTCCCCTTCCAGTACAAGGGAGCTACTAGAGGTGCCCCAGCAGGAGAGTGGCTTACTAAAAGAGCATCTAACCAACAGGAAAAGAATGTGATAAAACAGCACAGGGAGCAGAATAAACTGAGATATGAAGATTAAGGGGGTGACAAACAGGAGACTGAATGGATGGAATTCTGGGGTGACAGAGGGAAACAAATGGGAGCTAGCCATAGAGAAGATTTACAAATCCCCAAATTCTTGCCCCAAGTCTTTAGATTTATTAATTTGGTTTTAGAAAAGCCCCTTAAATCCTCTAGGTTTCCTTACAGAATCAAACTTTCATTTCTTCCAATTCTAAAATTCTAGGATGCTAGATTCTGATACAACTAATCTGGATTGGGGTCCGAGCTTTTTCTCCCGCAAAGGTCCCTGGATGATTTTAATGTACAACCAAGGGTTGAGAATCATTGTCTCAAGGCAGAGAAAGAAGACAGGAACAGTCAACAACTACTTAACAGAACATGTCTAGGTAGGCCAAAAGCAATGGGAATAGGATTCTCGGGTTCAACTGGCAGGATTTGACTTATCCTCAGACTATAAGGAGGTCAGTTTTCCCACTGAGGGCCAGGAAGGAGGTAAGGCTGTCAGTGTTCGGTAGAAAACCAGTTGTTGTCAGCTGGTCATCTCATTCTTCTCCATGTCAAGAATCGGTTTCAAATACCAATTATTAAGTCAATTCACAGAACTCTCGGTACTTTAGAGATTTTTATACAATAAAAAGATGATAAAAAAGCAAAAAACAAACAAACAAACAAAAAAAGATGATCAAAGTCAGTCAATTTATTCACTTACTTCAAAACAAGCAAAATATTTTAATGGTCTGACTCTATTAAAACTTCCATTTCGTTGACTGGTTTTCATTTACCCCACAAGTATCTGTATGTGGCTTGCTTTATCTACATCAGTCACTGGGAAAAGACAAGCAATACATAGTAAGAATATATAAATTTAAACAGTAAGAAAAATCAGTCTTTTCAGGATTTTAAAATCCAACCTGGTTAAGTGCCACAACACTTCTTGGTAGACACAGGAAAGAGATACATTAACTCTACTTATAGAAATCAGAGACGACTTCACAGAAAAGCTGACATGTGAGCTGTGCTTTTTACAGGGACCAAGGTTTAAAAGAAGTGGCTCTTAAGCATATAAAGGCTTATCATTTTTTTAAAATATCAGGCTCAACTATTAATTACCATAATTTCTTTTCTTCAAAAATGTCACTTATCTTGAAAAGGCCAAAACATCTGAGGATCTTAATCACAGAAAAAAATCTTCAATAATTATTTTAAAAGATTTATTTATTTATTTATTTATTTGAGAGAAAGAGCGCGTGCAAGTGGAGGGAGAGGGACAAGCCGACTTCCACGCTAGACATAGAGCCAACAAGGGGCTTGATCTCACAACCCTGAGATCATGACCTGAGCTGAAATCAAGAGTTGGATGCTTAACTGACTGAGCCACACAGACAACTCTTTAATCATTTCCAATGGACATTTCAGAGAAGAGCAATGACTTTATCAAGAATTCTATTTCCTTAAAAATATTTGTGTAAAAATAAAACATACACAAATATATACACAAAGACACACAAAAACAAATATCAATAAAAATATATGACAGGCTATAGTTACCTATGTTCAGGAATCAAAGGTATATTGAGGGTAGATTTTCATTTTGGTATTTTCTTTTTATTTCAAATTTACCTGACCTCCATTTGTCTTTACATAAGCAATTTTACTGTATATATTCCCTATATGACACCTCAAATCCTTTGCTACAGTGATGGAGAAAATAAGTACCTCTCTAAATACACAGTCTGGTATTTCTCCCACAAGAGGCACCAAGCCTGTGTGGTGTTATATAGACAATCCAGGACAGATTTCAATTGCACTAATTCACAATTCATTAATATCATGAATGGGAAAGAAATAAATCAAATTCTTCCAGTTGGTGTCACCATCTGGAAAATTGACAGAATGAACTTTATTTACTACATATGGCGATATTCATAGTTTCTGCAGTTAAAGCAAGTTCACATATTGTTTAAAGTATTGGCTTTTGTTAAAACAAAAACAAAAATTGACGGTCTTCTTGTAGATATAAAAATGATCTTATGAGGTTATCTTACAAACCAACCATGTCTAACACTGAAAAGGAATACTTCTAACTAAAACACAGTATAATCTCTTATTTACTCCAAAACTTAGCTCAATGATGAATACATACAGAATTCCATAGTACTTCTTTCTATTCTCAGAGAAGAAATGGTTTTTGAAGACACAGTATTTTGTTTTTATTAGTATAGTATGCAGCTGTATTATTTGTACTTTTGCCCAACATTCAGTAAATGTTCAAAGTTATTTAAAAACTGGCAATCCGCATTTAATACTTAACAAAAGAGGCAAGATAGTGACTACTGAGAGCATAACAATAAAACTGAGCCACATTTATTCTGGAAAAGAAAAACCTACTAAACTGAAAAGAATGATTGCTTATGGGATAACCATTCTCCACATAAAACTGTGTAAGGGAAAAAGCCAATTTAGATAAGCAACATGTTTTTTAAAATGTCAGACAGTAACTTCCCAGAGGCTTAGAAACATGACGTAAGTCTTACGATGTTCAAAACAGATCTTCACAAATTCAGTTACACATTTAAACTCCCGATGAAACTTCATCTGTTTACCCAAATCAGAGGAAGTAAAGGTGTCTGCAGGAAACAGAAAGCAGCTCACTGTTCCAGCATTATGAGGCTGACCTTCTCCATGTGGAATGTTGAGGGGCATTACGTTGGGATAAATGGCAAAGGTTAGGATACAAACCCCTTCTCAGCTTCCTGAGGATGGACTTTAGAAATGTGAATTATGTTGAAACTCTTGCTTTTCCAAACTCACAATCTTTTAGCCATGGCCCAGGAAGCTGACCATCAGATTAGGAAGAAAGTAATGAAGATGTTTCAACAAGACAAAATCTGACAACATTCACTCAAAATATTTTGTTCTGGGACACCTGGCTGGCTCAGTCAGAAGAGAATGCGATTCTTGATCTCACAGTCATGACTTTGAGTCCCATCCTAGGTGTAGAGATAACTTAAATAAACTTAAGAAATATATGCTCCAGTGAAAACCAAATAGTAAGACAATTGTATAGATGGTAAGAAAAAAAAAATAGAACATAAAATGACAAAAGACTTCAAGATCACTAACTTCACCTTGCTTTCCTATCTGTTGATGAATTAAGACTTTGGTAGCAAGGTGTTACACTGCTCTATGGCACTTTTCTGTAATGTGTATTACGGCTAATAAAGATTTGACCTGCTCCCCAAAGGAAATTTTACCACCTTTAAAGAAACATATTCCTTCCTTTCAGAGTCTGATAGGATCAAGTCAAATGGACTTAGGCGGCAACTCGAAGGGGCTCCCATTGGCCAAAGCTGGGACAATTTGAACATTAAAAGAATGACTGAATTGACTGTACTTGATTGAAATACAATAAATATATAAAAATCCACAAGCCAATAATGACACTCAAAAAAGAGAAAGACAAAAAAAAACAGGAACTAACTCTTACACTAAAGGCTTAGTCTGAAATGTGGTAAAAGGAAAAAATTTTATCCTGCACTTCAAATAAAAATAGTATTTCACAGTAATCAAATAGCCTGCATTGAAAAAGGAAAGCTCTTTTGCATAGAAAATTGCAAGCTTATAAAGTTGAAGGAATGATAAAACTTGAAAAATTCCAATTTAGGGTACAGAGTTTCAGTCTTACAAAATGAAAAGTTCTAGAGATTAGATGCACAACAATGTCACTGTACCCTTAAAAATGGTTAAGATGTTAAATTTTAATGTTATGTGTATTTGATCACCACTCTTCTTTAAATCCCATTTTATGATCACGTTGCCACCCGCAATGAGATAACTGATTCAGGTAAGAGTGACTAATGGATAATAATATTTAGATGAAAGATGGTAAGGAAGTTGATGTTTGTATGATGCCAAAGTCTCATTTCTCCCAGTTTATATGCTACTATCAAAGGGGAAATATAATTTTATAATGAGGAGCTCTATCTTTATCTGAATCAATCTTAGCTACATAATAATGAAAAACATGATACGGCCCCCAATAAGATGTAATATGAAACATACAACTTGGCTATGAAATACTCTTACCAAAAGTGTTATTCTCCATTAACTGAGCTGATAGCTCTAAATCGTGTTCAATAAGAATATGGAAGACTACTTTGAATACCACCACATGGAGATAATCAGACAAAGAGTCTGAAGAAAGAGTCAATAAGAAATAGTCTACTAGACACTGGGCCTCTGCTTGTACCTCTCTAACAGATCACTGTCATGAAAAGACAGTGAAAAGGGATGGGAAAAGGACTATTTTAGATTACAAGAGACTTAAGTGACAAAACCAACAACCAAATGTAATATGTGCTCCTTGATAGGATCCCTATTTGATAAATAAGCTCTATAGGATGTCACAGGGATGACTGAAGACATTCTAATACAGACTGGATATTAGATACTATTAGAGAACTATTGTCAACCAATTGTTATATATACGAATAGTGTTCTGGTTAAATGGGAAAATGTCCATATTCTTTTTACAAATATATAATAAGGAAATTAGGGTAAAATGTTCCATAAGTTATTTAAATTACTTTAGAGAAAAAATATATGGTAAAAAGTCAATGCAATGAAAAAGAAAAGTATCTAGACAACAATCATCAATGGCTGCTAAAAACACACTAGGCAAAAACTTGATGGGAAATTTACAATGGATAGATCAAGCTGACTGATAATACCTGAATCCACTGATCAAACTTCATCCCAAGAAGACAGCCAACCACACACTCTCTTGAAGAAATGCAGTAAGAAACAAACACAAATTTGTGTGAAGAATTCTCCAAACCACCACCATCATCAGAATTAACCTTGAATCTGATTAAGCCCCAAATCTACCTACCAATATAAGAGGATATTCACAAAAGAGAAACATATTAACCACCACCACAGAGATGCAATCAACAAAATCTAAAATGTGGGAAATTCTAAAGAAACAACACAGTTTCTTCAACAAAGAAACGGAAAGAAAAAGAGGAGAAAGAAACTACATATTAAGATATTTAAAAGAAACAACAAAATGAAATGCAGACTTCATTTGCATTCTGACATGAAAAACCAACCATAAAAACATTTATGAAACAAATGGGAACATATGAACACCCATAAATATTTGCTATTAAGGAAATATTAAGTTTTTAGATGTGACAATGGATTTCTGATTTTGGTTTTTTTAATAACTGCTCATCTACTGCAAACATATAAAAATGTACTTACAAGTGAAGTGATATAATATCTAGGACTTGCTTTAAAACCATCCAGCAAGGGGCACCTGGGTGGCTCAGTCAGTCAAGCATTTGCCTTCAGCTCAGGTCACGATCTCAGGGTTCTGTGATTGAGCCCTGCCTCTGTCTCCTTGCTGAGCAGGGAGTCTGCTCTTCCTCTCTGCCCACTCCCCCGCTTCCCCCCCGCCCCCGCACTCCCCTCTCCACCCCGCTGTTGCTCGTGCACTCCCATCCACTCTCAAATAAATTTTTTAAAAAGTCTTTTAAAGAGAATAAATAAAGGTGTCTGGGTGGCTCAGTGGGTTAAGCCTCTGCCTTCGGCTTGGGTCATGGTCTCTGGGTCCTGGGATCCAGCCCCACATCAGGCTCTCTGCTCAGCAGGGTGCCTGCTTCCCCCTCTCTCTCTCTGCCTGCCTCTCTGCCTACTTGAGATCCCTCTCACTCTGTCAAATAAATAAATAAAATCTTTAAAAAATAAAATAAAATAAAGTAAGTAAATAAATAAAACCACCCAGCAAGGTACAAGGTAGGGAGACAAGCGTCTGGCAGCATGTAGATGACATAAAATTGACCATATGTTAATAACTAGCTAGAAAATGGGTTCATGAAGATTCATTATTCCGTGTTTTATAGGCTCCATTACAAAAAGTTAAAAAAAAAAAAAAAAAGAAGAAGAAGAAAGCTGGCAATGAAGCCCTGTCAAAGCACCTTTACCTAATCACGGAATCTTTTTCATCTATGACCTAACATAATAAATACCAACTAAAGTAAAATAAATTCTAACAAAAATTTACCAACACAGACAAGAGAAAGAAAACGGTTTTAAGACCTATGCCACAGGGTGCCTGGGTGGCTCAGTGGTTAAGCCGCTGCCTTCGGCTCAGGTCATGATCTCAGGGTCCTGGGATCGAGTCCCGCATCAGGCTCTCTGCTCAGCAGGGAGCCTGCTTCCCTCTCTCTCTCTCTGCCTGCCTCTCTGTCTACTGTGATCTCTCTCTGTCAAATAAATAAATAAAATCTTTAAAAAAAAAAAAAAAAAAAAGACCTATGCCACAAGGCTCACCACAAATGAAAAAGGGAAGAGCTTGGTGAATACAGTGTGGACCGATACCCAACTTTTACAAAGTGTTCTAAACGGTGCGGGGGTGGGGGGTAGTGGAACTAGGTGGAGGTATATGGATGTACATTGCACTATCTTCTCTATTTGTACATCTGAAGTTTTTCATGATAAAAAGTGATCACCACAGAACACATTTACTTGATTTTACTTGATTTGCCACATATATTGGTTGTGCTTTCTGACTTTGTGTCTTCTCACTTTTATCCTTTTACTTGCAACCCCAAAGTGGTGGGGGGGGGTGGCTAGTCACCAACAATACTTGCTTACTGGGTGGGAAATTTAACTAGCAAAACTGAAATGTTTCCATATTGTGCTAGAAAAATCAAGACTGATTTTACTGTAAAATGTCTCACTTTTAACTGAAAACCTGATTTGTGGTCTGTAGAAATTACTAAGGCATCTGCTTTCTCCCTTTCTTTTTTGGAAAGGAAGCTGGACTAAAAACTCTTGTGTAATTTGTATTTGGATGTGGTGTTTGCAGAGGATTATTATCTTCCCAAATTTCTAAGTGGTTCCATCTGTTTTTATGGGAAATTTGGCTCAAGATGATATGAGAAAATGAAGAACTAAGTAAGAAATCCAATCGCCTTTACAATTAGTCTTGGTATACTCTTTGAGTGGTTTTAAGAAATAACAGAACCAAAAATGTATTCATAGCAAAACAAAAACAAAAAAGAAAAACAAAAATTTTTAAGTGGAGCTGAAGCTAATAAAAACCATTTATGTAACTATCAATTTACAAAACAGAGGAACAGGTTAAAACTATGCCACAGGTGGGGTGCCTGGGTGGCTCAGTGGGTTAAAGCCTCTGCCTTTGGCTCAGGTCATGATTCCAGGGTCCTGGGATCGAGCCCCACTTCAGGCTCTCTGGAGCCTGCTTCCTTCCTCTCTCTCTGCCTCTCTGCCTACTGTGATCTCTGTCTGTCAAATAAATAAATAAATAAAATCTTTAAAAAAAAAAAAAAACTATGCCACAGGATAAAATCAGCAAAATAAAATTTATAGGAATGATATAGGACAAACATTCCAAATTCTTCAAAAAAAAAAAAAACTACAAGGAAATAAAAAAAAGAAAGAGACCCAACCTGTAAGAGAATCACTATTCCACAATGTATGCACCTAATTTGGATCTTATTTCAAACAAAAAACTGAAAGAAAACAAAAACAAATTGGAAATCTGAACAAAGTGAATATTTGATGATATTAAAAATTAACCATTAATTTGTTTAGGTGTAATAATGATATTGTATGGCTTAGTCAGTTAAGTGTCTGCCTTCGGCTCAGGTCATGATCCCAGGGTGCTGGGATCAAGCCCTGCATCAGGCTCTGCTCTGAGGGGAGCCTGCTTCACCCTTTCCCTCTGCTTGCCACTCCCCATACTTGTGGTCTCTCTCTGTCAAATAAATCTTTTTTAAAAAGAAAAAAAAAACATATATCAAGGGTCACCTGGCTGGCTCAGTTATAGCAGCATGTGACTCTTGACCTCAGGGTTGAGTTCGAGCCCCACATTGGGTATAGAGATTACTTAAAATAAAATTTTTTTTTAAGATTTTTATTTATTTATTTGACAGACAGAGATCACAGGTAGGCAGAGAGGCAGGCAGAGAGAGAGGAAGGGAAGCAGGCTCCCTGCTGAGCAGAGAGCCTGATGCAGGGCTTGATCCCAGGACCCTGGGACCATGACCTGAGCCTAAGGCAGAGGCTTTAACCCACTGAGCCACCCAGGTGCCCCTAAATTTTTTTTTTTAAAGAAAGATATTTTGAAATATATGTAGATGGAACAAAAAGATGCCTAGGATTTGCTTCAAAATAATCCTGTTGTGGGTGAAATCAATAGGGATATAGATAAAGCAAGGTTAGCTGCTGGTTGATTGCTGTTAAAGCTGGGTGATGAGGATGCACTGGGTGGGGAGACCCATCATACTATTCAATTTCCTTGGTATATATTTAAAAGTCTCCAAATAAAGCTGTTTCATTTAAAAAAAGGAAATAACAAAGGTAGCCTATGCAATTTTTAACTTTTTAAAAAATGTTAATATCTAAAAAAGAACAGTGAGATTTTTTATCTAAAGTAGAATATTAACAAATAAATTTAGAATTAGTATTTCTCATCCGGAAATAACACTGACTGCCTTACAAAAATTAACAAGGCAAGAAACAACAAACGTTGAAGAGGATGTGGAGAAAGGGGAACCCTCCTATACTACAGGTGGGAATGTAAGTTGGTGCAGCCACTTTGGAAAATAGTGTGGAGGTTCCTCAAAAAATTAAAAATAGAGCTACCCTATAACCTGGCAATTGCACTACTGGGTATTTACCCCAAAGGTACATATGTAGTGAAAAGAAGGGCCATCTGTACCCCAGTGTTCATAGCAGCAATGTCCATAGTTGCCAAACCGTGGAAAGAGCCAAGATGCCCTTCAAAAGATGAATGAATAAAGAAGATGTGGTCCATATATACAACGGACTATTACTCAGCCATCAGAAAGGATGAATACCCAACTTTCGTATCAACATGGACGGGACTGGAAGAGATAATGCTGAGTGCAATAAATTAAGCAGAGAGAGTCAATTATCATATGGTTTCAATTACTTGTGAAGCATAAGGAATTACACGGAAGACATTGGGACATGAAGAAGAGAAATGAGTTGAAGGAAATCGGAGAGGGAGACAAACCATGAGAGACTGTGGACTCTGAGAAATGGAGGGTTTTGGGGGGCGTGGGGGATGGGTTAGCCTGGTGGTGGGTATTAAGGAGGGCATGTATTTCACAGGGCATGTATTAACATTGGGTGTTATATGTAATCAATGAATCTTGGAACACTACATCAAAAAGTGATGTACTGTATGGTGACTAACATAACACAATAAAAAAAATTAATCACATTATTAAAATTTTAGCAAGTCACAAAATGAGAATCATAAAATCTTAAGACTTGGTAGGCTCAAAGTCCCACCTCCCACCCAATGAATGGTCCTCCCACCTCCCAACAGGCAATTAGCAGTATCCGGCGGAGGTCCCTCAAATCCTGGGAAAGTCACTTCCTCCCAAGACAGCCCACTCCAGTCTGCCTGCTCCAATTGTCAAAAAGCTCCTCTATTTATACCAAAAAGGAAACTTTCCTTCTCCAGAACTGTTTTACCCATGAAAAAAAGGGTTATTCAACCACAGATCACAGTCCATTCATGAGTTGTAAAATCAAGTTAGTAAACAGTTGACTGCAATTATTATTATTATTATTATTATTATTATTATTTACTATTACATAGAAAAGAAAATTTCAGAGTGAACTGCACATAGTCAAGCTAAGACTTACTTTATGAAGCTTGTTTCTGTTCTTCCCATACACAGACACACACACAGACTTCCATACTGATAAAGGGCCAAGATATAAATATGCCTTATGCTGGGGTTTTGTCCAAAAAAAAAAAGTTAGAAACCCATACTCAACAGGCACCTGGGTGGCTCAGTCCATTGAGTGTCCGATTCTTGGTTTCAGCTTGATCTCAGGGTCCTGGGATGCAAGCCCCAAGTAGGGCTCTGTGCTCAGCAGGCAGTCTGCTTGAGATTCTGTCTCTTTTCCCTTTTCCTCTGCCCCTCCCCCTGCTTGTCCTCTCTCTCTCTCTCTCCAATAAATTAATTTTAAAAAGCAAGCAAGCAAGCAAGCCAGTAAGCCAGTGCTCAAAAGACAGCTCTCAAAAGACCACAACAAGTTGCTTGTCCCTTCAGTCATCTCAACAGCTAGTTCCTCCTGTTGCTATGGTTTCTCCTAACCTCAACATCCCAGGCACCCTTCAGAGACAATGCTTCAGTTTGTCTAATCTTTCACTCGTTTTTATCAAACATAGTATCATGCACTACGTAGTACATACGACATAGTTCTTAAAATGCAGTACCTAAAAACCAACAAAATATTCCAAGCCAAAACAGAATCATCGGTTACAGCCCATATTCCACCCTAAATATTTCACATATTCGTTTAAAAACTTCCTTTAAGATACCCGTAGAGACTCCTCAAAGTGAAGAAGACTTAGCCTAGAAAAACTGTTAACAGATTATGATAGCAGGTGAAGTCTTGGGTGACACAAAATGAGTCAAGAGTCAAAGGCTGAGGACAGAATCCCAGGAATCAGGGAAAAGCTGAAGAGACCGCGAGAGGAAAAGAAGTCTTCAAAGACCAGAAGTAGAACAAAGCACTGCAAATGTCAAAAGAGAACTTCAAAGACAATGCTATGTCAAGAATGTTACAAATAATACAGGGGAAGAAAGCACTCAACAGATTTGACCACAGGGCCTTCTATTACCTGGGTTAGAGTAATAGCAGCACACTGCTGAGACCACAAGTCAATACGTTTTGTACTGAGAAATACAAAGGCATCTACTATGTTTTAATGTATCTTCACATTGAAAAGAAGGCCAACACAGCACTATCTTAAAACTCTTTCAAGGGGCTGATAATCAAGCCGACTTAACATTCATTTCCCAAAAAATTCATCTTATTTAGTTCAACCAGTTCTGTAGCTAACGAGACGATCTGTACACAGCTTATTAGATTTCCCTACAAACATCCATGACATCTGTAAATCTGATCAGCAGTCCTTGACTGTCATCATAAAAATCACTGGCAAAAAAAAGAAAAAAATTTAGATAGGAGATAACCAAGATTAAAATTTCAGTAATAATCACGGCCACAGATTTCCCACAACTGAACGGCATTTTCCCAAAACTGCTGTGAAGATACCATGAGGGGCCTCTGGGTGGATCAGTCTGTTAGGTGCCTGCCTTCGGCTCAGGTCATGATCTCAGGGTCCTGGGATTGAGCCCCATATGGGGCTCCCTGCTCAATGAGGTGATCTGTTTCTCTCTCTCCCTCTGCCCCTCCTCCTCCATCCATGTTCTCCTCTCTCTTCTCTCAATTAAATATTTTTTAAAAAGATACCATCAAAGCTTTATCAAATATTTTGCCAAAATCCTATGTCTATGTTTTTCCTTTAAGGAAGAGCACTCTGTGGACCTTCTCCACAGAGATGAATGAATGAACCACAGACATTTTTAGGACATAATTCAGGGCACCTGAACCACTTAAGAGAAAGACACAAGAAGCAACATCACCTCCCCAGTGTCACACTTAGGAACTGATTGAACTGGGACTTGGGGCTAGAACAATTTTCTTTTTACCCTTTGCTCCTTCCAGGAAAAGGGGGAAGAAAAAGAAGTATCAGGTACCTGGTTTGTTAAAATTCCAGTTACTAAAGACCGAGGACAAACTCCCACAAAGTCTTTTCTTTCTGGACAGATCAATGACACCTGAAGCTCCAATACACCTGACACTTCAAGGTAGTCAAGCAAAGGCAAAAATTTTGATCGTTCAATAGTACTTTGAACTACTGACTTCAGTAACTCCTCTGTGACCTGTCAACATTCCAGATGGATTCAACATTCCATTTAAAAAAACAGTTGGGGGGAAAGTAAGACAAACATCAGCAGTTACCATCTTGCTAGGCTCTGTATGCTTCCACCTGTCCCCCTTTCTCCTTCATAACTATAGCCAGTAAAGAGTAGAATCTCATTGACTGCTTTCCAGTTTCTGAAGGAAAACTACCCAAAGTGATCAAATTAAAATTACACACTAATGCAATAGTGTGGTATTGGCCATGGTTCAAAATAGTTACCGCCAGGGAGGAGAATGCAAGTAGGAATAGGGTATGAAGAAGGAATTTACATGTATTTCAGGGATAATATAGGACAGCAGTTAACGACTGTAGGCTCTGGAACCAGACCTCCCAGGTTCAAATCCTTGCTCTGCCATTAGTTAGCTGAGTGACCCTGAGCAAGTTATGTAACCTTATGGTGCCTCCATTTTCTTACAGGTAAACCTAGATCAAGAAGACCTACCCCACTGGGTTACAGCAAGGATTCAACAAAAACACTAAGCAAAGCACTCCTAAAACAATATCTGACACATATTAAGTATTTAAGAAATGTTATCAATATCTTCTCATTTAACATGTAATGTCTTTACAGAGAAAATAAACAATACATTAAAATATATTTCAACCAAGTACATTTTAAAATAATTCAGCACGTAATGACTTTACAAAGGAAACATACTAAACTGTATTTTACTTAAAAGTAAAAAATTAGGGCCGCCTACCTGGCTCAGTCGGTTAAGTGTCTGACTCTTGATTTCAGCTCAGGTCATGACCTCAGGGTAGTGAAATCTAGCTACACAGTGGGCTCCGAGCTGGGCATGAAGCCTACTTAAGATTCTCTCTCTCCCTCTGCTCCTCCCCACTCACACACACTCTCTGTCTAAAAAATAAATTTAAATAAATGAATAAATAAATGTCAAAATTAAAATATACAATAAGCTACCTCTCACATAAAAATCCTGCCTTTATTAATTAGGAACCACATTTCAGCTACTAAGTGATTGTCAGCTTCAGCTATAGTGCCAACCTTTTGATTTACAGATAGGATTTATGAACTAATATATGATCCACATTTGAAACATGCACTTTACCCTCTACACTGCCAGACCATACATGGCAGGTTGATCTGATTTCACAATAACTGTGTAGTCCCAATAAAATTCAGTCTGCTGAAAAAAATATGTTATACTTGGTCTTTTTCCAACATATTGCCAACTAAACCATGCTAAGCCAAAGAAGAATGAGAGAGAGAAAGAGAGAGAGAGGGAGCGTGGGAGGGAGGAAAGGAGAAAAAAGGAAAATCTAAAATCATTCAAGTCTGGTGTAAATATAGGAACCATTGGGAGAAAAATGTATATAGAACAGCTATACTACCTTGAGAAGATACTAGAATTTGAAGATCAGCTCTGATTTGGGTTAGAAAGTATTAGGGATTTTTAGCAGTAGCCAAAGCATTTCCTATGTCTACAATCCTACATTTAGATGAAACTGATTTCACTGATCGAAACAAGAGTCAGTTATTTATTCCAAAAACATGACAACCGACCATGTAACAAAGAAACTAATTTCTCTAATTCTACAAAAGCAGTAATGAACTTGAACTTCATTTTGGGAGACTAAAAAGCATGTGCCAAGAAGATGGGGCAGGAGGAAATATCTAACCTTTCTACCAACGAAATTAGAAGATGTCTAGAATTTGCTTCGAAATAATCCCAGGAAAAGGGGAGTATCAGGAGTGGAAAGGAAAATATAGATGAGACGCAACTGGCTATGGCCTGGCAATTATCAAAGCTGGGTGAGGGTCCTTGGGGGTCACTGTGCTAGTGTTCTCTCTACTGAATATATCTAAAACTCTCCATAATAAAAAAGTTTAAACATAAAGACACTCTTCTGTAACTAAACAATGGGACATTCCTTCTGCAAAAAGCCATTTCAATGAATAACCAGATACTGTAAAAAACACGAACTTTAAAAAAAATCCACCAACCCAAAAAAGGTCCTGAAAATAGTGCCACATTATCTTTCACTGCTATCATGTGTGGTGCACAGAGCAAGTAACACACATATCACAGGTCTATCAAATGTTCGAAAACCTACCCCCAGGTCTTTCCATTCAAGCTTGCAGCAGTGGGGACAAAAGTGAACTGGCCTCGATGAGGAGACAAGCTTGAGCCACATCTGTACCACACATGCTGCCCACATCTACGGCTCTTCATTGCAGAGCTGCAAAAGTTAAGAATATCTTCCACATACCTTTATTTTTCTGTTGCAGGTGGGGGAAGGGGGAGGAACAAATATATTCATATCCCCATATGTGTGTAATTTAAAACAGACAATCTTGGCATTAAGGAAATTAAAACGCAGGCCTTACTTATGTTGATTTTAATGGCTAAGATCCAAAAACAGTTCTGGTTACAAGCTCATGGATAAACTCTTTGATTCCTTTGTCAGTAGACAGACCAAACTCATTTCTTGACACTTTAACCTTTTCCATACAAAATTTGTATTCATTTTATTAAGAAAAATGAGTTTTTCTTTTTCTCCTTAGGAGAAGCGGATTAAAGAAAATTTTTCAAGTAAGGTGCTCATTTAGCAGCTTTTCTACCAGAGTCCAAAAGCAATTAAAGAGAGCATACTGGGGAAAAGTGAAAAATTATCATAGTTTAAGTGGGCTCCCCAAATGAAGGGTGAATATGCACCACTGTCTAGCATACAACCCTGCCACATTTGCTTTTCAAATCCTAGTGAAGGCATGTGGCACCATTTTCTAATAATCTCCTAGGACTTCTACTTCCTTGTTTTTTTCAACAGTATCTCAAAATGTTGACACATTTATTGAACTATTTTTGGAAGACCTAGCTCTGTCTACCTTCAGGGTTCAAGATACAAATAGATGAGAGCTACAGGACAGACCTCTAGCTACAAAACTTGGCAGGTTTCCTGAGTTCTCCAAGAAAAATTCAGTTGGCAACTCCATTAGCAGCAGAGGAGCACAGAGCAGAGGGAACAACTCAGGACACAAGGAGGCTTTGGGTGTGCGTGAAACTCCATTAAGAAACTGAGTGATTCTGGGTAAGTTTAACCTCTTCCTGAGTCACTTTTCTACTCTGTGGGACATAGGGTATGAAATTGTTTTAAGAATCAAGTGAGAATGGGGTGCCCGGGTGGCTCAGTGAGTTAAGCCTCTGCCTTCGGCTCAGGTCATGGTCTCAAGGTCCTGGGATAGAGTTCCACATTGGGCTCTCTGCTCAGCAGGGAGCCTGCCTCCCCCTCCCCCTCTGCCTGCCTCTCCGCCTACTTGTGATCTCTCTCTCTCTCTGTCAAATAAATAAATAAAATCTTAAAAAAAAAAAAGAATCAATTGAGAAAATGTTCCAATGATTTACTTTAAAAAAGAAAAAAAAATTTACAAATTAAAACAATTTAAAAAAGAAAGAAAGAAAAGAAAACCATTAGAAGTCTATGCCTCAATCACCACATACAGTTTTATGCTGTTACTTATTAGGAGAAAGAAAAAAATCTATCGATGACCTTGATGAAGAAAATGATATTTTGAACACACCAATGTTTCTCAAACTTCACTCACATACCAACTTTATAGTTTTTGCCAAATCCAAACACTTAAAGACAAAGATACTTATCTTTAAATCAAGTTCCTTAAAAAATACCTACTTTATTTTACCCTTATGCTAAGTTAATACCAATGAAATCATAGGTTTGAAGCACTTGTCTGTTTTTCTGATGTATGCTGATACATATATTTAGCCATTAAAAGAAAAAGATTCATCTGTATACTTAACTCATTTTAACATATGAATACAATTTGGGGAAATACTATCCTGATCTATTGTCTGTAGCACCTTCTACATTAAGGAAGAGAGTACCTGAATTTATAAATCTGTGTAACCCACCAAACAACAACAACAATTTATAAATCTGTGTAACCCACCAAACCACACACACATATGAGTGTTCAAGTCTTCTGGGCTTCCTCACACTGTACAGCCACTACCTTATTCAGAACTCCGTTTCTGTTACCCCAAAGTCCATGCAACAAAAACCCCTCATATGTGTATCTTCACATGAGTGCAATTCCCACCCCCTACTCATGCCCTAGTAGTGAAGTTTTTCCCCTGAAAGTATTTACCAGAATCCGTAGGAGTGCAAGTTTCCTCTACTCACTGAATCCATATTCAAAGAATATTTAAATACATGTATGCAAACCACATATCAGTCTAAAGATAAAGGTATTCAGAACACTCTAAAATCAGGTTGCCATTCCTTTTTTTTTCCCCTCAAAGATTTTATTTATTTGAGAGAGAGAGAGAGAGCACAAGCAGGGGGGAGCTGCAGAGGGAGAGGGAGAATGTGGGGCTTGCTGAGCCCAAGGCAGATGCTTAACTGACTGAGTCACCCAGGTATCCCAAGGTTGCCATTTCTGAAACATATCCACCACACTTTTTTTTTTTAAGATTTCATTTATTTATATGACAGAGATCACAAGTAGGCAGAGAGGCAGGCAGAGAGAGGAGGAAGCAGGCTCCATGCCGAGCAGAGAACACGACATGAGGCTTGATCCCAGGACCCTGGGATTATGACCCGAGCTGAAGGCAGAGGCTTTAACCCACTGAGCCACCCAGGCGCCCCTCCACCACACTTTTTACTGTTTGTTTTTTTTTTAAGATTTTATTTTATTTATTTGAGACAGTGAGGGAGAGAGAAAGAGCATAAGCAGTGGGGAGAAGCAGAGGGAGATGGAGAAGGAGCCTCCCCACTGAGCAAGTATCCCAAAGTGGGGTTCAATCCCAGGACCCTGAGATCATGACCAGAGCTGAAGGCAGATGATTAACCGACTGAGCCACTCAGGCACCCCTACTGTGTACTTTTAAATCTAATTCAAGTACAAACTATAAGACTTGTAAGCATTTGTACTGAACTAATCCTTGAATTTATCACAAGGGAAAAAAAAATACATTTGCTTAAGTCTTCCAGGAAGCACCTTCTTGTTCAAAAACATATCAGTCATCCACTCCCATCCACCCTAGATGTTGACTCAATCATCTGACTTTCTCTTTCTCTTCATATATGTATGAATATATATATATATATATAAAATCTGAAGTTCAACTGAGTATCGGGCATGGAAAAAAAGGACAATTTTATAATGGCTGCAGTCCTTACCAAACTGTGAGTACCACAGTCATCTTGGGAATTTTATTTTTATCAATTTAAAACCCTAAATCAGTGGATTGAACATGAGTAATCTAGTCCCTCCCAAAACCACACTAAAATGACAGCAAGGAAATTTTTTTAAAGAAGGGGAGGGACCAAAAAAAAGGGAAGGGATAGGCCAGCAGATGAAATATATCAACAGAATTTGAGAAGATGGAAAACAGATGTACAAAGTAACTGACTTAGCAAAGCAGAGGAAGCCAAAGCTGAATCCATTATTCTGGTGGACGCCTACAAGAAGCAATCTGAGTACTGGGAAAGGCCCTGGGAACCTAGGAAGTAGAGTTTCCAGCAGCCACTGAGGGCTAAGGTGAAAGATGGAGCTGAAAACAGCAGGTGGAATGCTGAAACCCCTCCTCCTTTCTCCTTCTCTCTTCCAGCCTTTGCAGCCAAAAGACAAGAAGTACACTCTCTAGAGCAACTGAAGGAAGTCTCCAGACTTAGAAACTCTAGACCAGGAGAGCAGATGTGAGGGGTACACAGAAAACAAGGAGGCCCGATGACTCAGTCAACACATATTCACAAAGTGCAAACAGACAAAATATTCGTCTTCTTGCAGTTTACTCTCAGATGATAATAATACATGCTATAGAAAAAAGAAAGAAAAAGAGATTTAAGGCATACTAGGGTATGTGTGGGAATGGAGTTGTAGTTTCAAATAAATGATCACAGAATGTAAAGATCTGAGGGAGTTAAGGGAGTAAGTAATGCAGGTATCTGAGGGAAGAGCATTCCAGAGGGAAAACAAGTACAAAGGACCCAAAGGACCATCACGTGGGTTAGACTGAAGATACTACACACAGGAAAAAAAAGAAAAAAAAAAAAAAAAAAAAAGAACATTACCAGAAAAAAAATTTAGTGACCAAGGAGCAGCTTGGAAAATAGGAAAAAAAAAATTCAGTAGGGAGTTTAGAAGAAAACACTGAAGAAAGCCAACAGCCAATCAAAAAGACAAAGAGATGGTATAAGATAGAAACAAAAAACAAAAAACACACTAATAAAATTGGAAAGTCAATCTAGAAAATCCAACATCCAAATAAGAGAAGCTTTAGAAAGATCAAACAGAGGGAGAAATTATCATAGAGGAACATTTCTAAAAGACAAGAGTTTCCAACCCGAAAGAGCCCACTGAGTGCCCAGCACAATGAGTAAAAAACCTCCCACACCCAAAGCACACCATCATGAGATTTCAGAACACCAAGTTCAAAGAGAAAATCCTAAAAACGTCTAAAGAGAACAAACCAGCCACACACACAGAAGCAGAAATTAGAATTGCATCACTCCCTCTCAACAGCACTAGTGTGCCAGAATTCACAGGAATAATGCCTGAAAAATTCAAAGGTTAAGTAATCACTAACCTAGAATTCTATACCCAGCCAAACTATAAAAGCATTCACCATAAGAGTATAAACAGGAGGGGTGCCTGGGTGGCTCAGTGGGTTAAGAGTACAAACAGGAATTTTAGGGGCACCTGGCTGTCTCAGTTGGTAGAGCAAGCGACTCTTGATTTCAGGGTTGTGAGTTCAAGCTCCACAGTGGTCATGGAGCCTGCTTTAAAAAAAAAAAAAAAAGAAGAAGAAGGCATCTTAAGAGTGGGAAAAAAGCTGCTTAAAGAAATGCAAGGTTTCAAAAAATTCACCTTCCACTTGCTCTTTCTTGGAACCTAATGGAGGATATAGTCAAATAAACAGAGTTAGAACCCAGTAGTGTGGGAGCCCAGGAAGAAAGGCAAAAGGAATTCCCAGAATACAGCTGCACAGTAGCTCTAGAAATAAATCAGTCCAGTGAGATGGAAGTTTCCTAATCTCAAAAATAAGAACTGAACTAAAACAGCAGTTTTTTATCTTGTTTCCCAAAATGCTTTCAAAACCTGCTCCCAAAAATCTCTCTGATACTCAGACACACATACACACACACATACACACACATACACGTATACACACACACTTTAGTAAGGTCTCAGACAGTTCATAAACCACACTGGGCAATACCCTCCCCACTAACACACTCCACATCAAACACAATGAAACTAAATAATCTCAATGCTCCTTTCCGGTCCTCTGGGTGAATGAATCTAAATTGTAGTTATCTGGTCAAAAAGAAAAAGAACATAAGAAGGGCGCCTGAGTGGCTCAGTGGGTTAAAGCCTCTGCCTTCGGCTCAGGTCATGATCCCAGGGTCCTGGGATCGAGCCCCACGTCGGGCTCTGCTCTGTGGGAAGCCTGCTTCCTCCTCTCTCTCTGCCTGCCTCTCTGCCTACTTGTGATCTCTGTCTGTCAAATAAATAAATAAAATCTTTAAAAAAAAGAAAAGAAAAAGAAAAAGAACATAAGAATTATGGCAAAATGTAAATTACATTTTAATTTAATGTCTTCAAGATAGTGGGATGTGTATTTATATGGGTAAAATCACAAAGAAAATTCAAAATTATGATTAAACTCCACACTGTTGCTATCATGATGTTGGTTCCACCTCAACAGATCTAGAAACCTGAATTCAGGGCTTAGAAAAGATGATTAGAGAGAAGATAATCAGAACTATATGAATAGTTTCCAAAAATCTGGGGGCACCTGGGTGGCTCAATTGGTTAAGCGTCCGACTCTTGGTTTCAGCTCAGGTCATGATCACAGAGTCATGAAACTGAGCTCCCCTGTCAGACTCCCAAGCTTAGTGTGGAGTCTGCTGGAGATTCTCTCCTCCCTCTGCCCCTCCCCCCTGCTCATGCTCTCTCTTCCTCTCAAAATAAATAAACAAAATCTTTTTTTAAAAATCACAGTTATCTTGAAATAAGGCAATCAGAAGGTAACATGTCTTTGTGTATTTGAAACTTTTTTTCGAAGAGATTGATAGTGAGGCCATAAAAGGAGCAAAGCAAGGGGAAACTGGCTTTTCAGTTAGAAATTAAAAGCTTTAGTTAAGATACAATGTTTTTTAAGATATGGGATGTGTATTTATATGGGTAGAATACATAGGAAACTACATGATCTAGACAATAAGGTGTCTACAGATGAACAGACAAATCACTTTGGAGCCCTTTCCATATGCCCTTTAGTTCTGGTTAAGAACTAGGAAGATGGAAAACCATCTCCACGATACTCAAGTTAGTTACATATGTAAAATGTTAACTTGGCTACCTAAAACAAAACCCTACTGAAGATACAACTTGGAGCAATAAAAAGATATTTCTTACTCCTCACATATATTCCATACTACTCTAAAGAGTATTTAGGAGGCAATCTACGTGCTTCTAGACCTTTGCGGCTCTAATATGCTTAAGTGAAAAAATACTAATATGCAAAGCAATATTTGTGAAATGAAAACATATTTCCATTTTATAAGTAACTGAGATTATGAAATTAGCCCAATTTCTATCTACAGGAAAAAAATCCAGAACCAGTATAAAATGTAGTATTGTTCCTATATTAATAGGTAAGTGATGTCGCTTTAAAAATGAGAAAACTGAGGAGCACCTGGGTGACTCAGTGGGTTGGGCCGCTGCCTTCGGCTCGGGTCATGATCTTGGGGTCCTGGGATCGAGCCCCACATCGGGCTCTCGGATCCGCGGGGAGCCTGCTTCCTCCTCTCTCTCTGCCTGCCTCTCTGCCTACTTGTGATCTCTGTCTGTCAAATAAATAAAAAATAAATTTTTTAAATCTTAAAAAAAAAAAAAAAGGAGAAAACTGAGAGGCACCTGGGCGGCTCAGTCAAACGGCTGCCTTAGGCTCAGGTCATAATCTCGGGGTCCTGGGATCGAGTCCTGTGCGCTTCTTCCTCTCCCTCAGCCCTTCTACCCCACTCATCCTTTCATTCTCTCTCTCTCTCTCTCCCTCCCTCTCTTTGCCAAATAAATAAATAAATAAAATCTTTTTTTAAAAATGAGAAAACCACTGAAACCCTCCTTAAAATAAATACTATCTCAAAGACTGGGTATTGAGGGAAGTTATATATAATCTATCCAAGACATGAAAATCACACATCGAAGAAACCCACATAGATCTCAATTCAACCACAAAGCGAGGGGAAACAATATCCACTAGCCAGAAAAGTAAACCCCCTGTATGAAATATTGCCTATATGACATTTCTACATGAAATAGTACCAGGTTCTACATCAACTCCAACTTTCAAAGAATCTTCATTAAAAGCACTTCTAAAATATTCTACAAAGGTTTAATGAATAGATCTGTCAAATATATTGAGTACAATGCTACAGATACTTCACATAACAAATACACATATATGTACATAAATATATTCCCTCTCTCATACAAAATGCACACCTATACACACTTTACAGAAAAGCTTTAAAAAGCATTCGTTATCACTATCAGTTACTTCTAGCTATTAGAGAGGAATTCTCTCTTTCCTTTTTGGCTTAGCTGTAACTTACACAAAACTATAGTATTTATACTTGGAGGCCATTCCCCTATAGCTAATGATACCAGTCACAACTCCATTTTAGATTTTAGTTTGGGGCACTGCCCAGATGAATGATAGATATCTTATGAATATTGAGTTGCTGGTTTGTGCCAAAACATGGCATTCCCAAAGGATGCTCTGTCTGGAATCTGTGGGTGATTCATATACAAATCTTCTATTAACTCAAGCCTTCCAAAGAGTCTGGAAATGTCTGTGTGTTGGGGGGAAGAGGACAAGGGCTGAGACTGGATTTGCTGACTCCTAAAGGTCCAGCCCTGAGATTCCAAGATGCTATAAAAGGGCAGTAAATTAGGGTTTGGCTAGTATTTGCTAGACTACTGAAGCCAGCATAAACATTTACTTACAGCTTTTAAATCTGTAAGGGTACCCAGTGGTTAGGTACAGTAATTCTGAATCTGAAAAAGCAAACAAGGCCACTGGAAATGTTTCTAAATAAAGGTGGGGTGGGGGAGGTAGGCACATTTCCTTTGTTTTCTCCGAGTAAAACAGATTTTAGAAATACAAAATTTGACTCTCAGCAGTATCGATCTCTATAAACTACTATAGTGTCTTATTAAAAATATTAGCAAGGCATACTCTTCCAAAAAGGCGACACATGGTTTTCAAAAAGACTACTTCAGTTAAAAAACAAGGACAAAGGCCCATACTTTCCTGAGGAAACAGAAAGAAAGTGAAATCTTTAAAAATATTTAGCATTCTCCTATATAAAAATATAAACCCCACATTCCCAAATAAAATGGCAAAGATAAAAACTCTTGTAGTTCTCTAGCCACAGTAATATGAGAGTGGTGATTCAGAGCAAAACCTGAGGTTAAACATAACTATACAATATTACTAATTACAGAGTAATTTTACCAATAAATATTTTGGTTGAGGACTGCTTTGTCATCTTTGCAAGTATTTTTAGTTGAAAGCAAATGGTTGGGTAGTACACATGGACATGGTTATGATTTGTAAAAATCTATTTTTACAATCTGGTGACTGGATAGGTCTTTTAAACTTGATTCTTTAGAACTGGTAATTTGGAAAGGGTAAACCACAGGAACGTTACGTTAAGAGGCAAAGTACCTAGCAAGCTCACCAATTCAGACCAGCACAAAGCTAAACTGGAAAGCGCCAAGTGAAACTGGAAAGCATCGAGCGCTCACAAATCTAATAATGATGGGTCCAGAGAGTCACTAACGCCTGTATGTATGTTAACTGTACAAAAAGCTACCTCTCCAAATACAGTAAGAGCTCTCTGATTGTCCTTGTTATACATTTGCAGTTATTTTTTTGGTAGGCCTACCTTCCGATTCATCCCCTAAATCTGCAAATTTGCTTCTATTTGGAATTAAGTTTCTGATTTTAACAGATCTCCAGTTGCATACATGCCCAATTTAATAATACATACCCAGTTGAAAATATTCCATAACACCTTAAATTTTTTACAGAAGTTAGTAATAACTTCATTAAAATTTTAACTTTGTTAAATTATCACTTTTAATCTTTTTAAGCAATGCCCATCCAATTCAGATACCAAGAATCTGAAGCTGGGGGCTCAAGTCACCCACCCATTTTCTCTGAAAGGTCTTTGCACACAGTACTCTAACTACTTGGACTGGAGGTAAAAGATTAAAGAACTGTTATGACTAGGTCTTTCTTAAAGAAGGGTGTTTTAAAAGGAAAGAAACTGTCCCTCCCGATACTCTAAATGAGCAGTCTCTTGTTCTCAGCAGTCCTTCTGCACACAAGACCACTACTGACTTCAGTGGGAATTCTGCCCAAGAAGTGAGGAAGACAGGATAGGATTAAATGAGCCCTAAATCCACGCCATTGTTCCAAGTCATTACCACTTGTACAGTTCTCCAATAACCTCCAAAGAGTAGATATCCGCGGTTTGATGGTGGTTCCCAAACTGATTACTCCCGTTCTAACAGGTGACACAGCCTAGCTCTTTAAAAATTGCGTCAGCCTGATGGATGGTAGTCGGTTGGCCCCTATCATAATCCAAGATTGCGTTGCAACGCAACCCCATTGGTGACTGCAACAGCAATCCAGTGATTTCTCACAGCAATGAGGCTGCAAACGGAAACTCAACAGCATTAAGTGCTATTGGTGTCCCAGTAAAACCTATCCAAACCCTCAGAATCCTACATCCCAGATCCTGTGGCCAAGAAATCGATTCAGTTTCCCTCAAGTATTAAACCCAAACTGAAATGTGATAGAAAACTAAACTAAACTGCTAATTCTCCTACCGTACTATAGATAGAGAATATAGAAATAATGCATTCCGGTGAGAAAAAAAAAGGGGGGGAGGGAGTGGAAAATATGGACGAATAAAGAAAAAACTGTAAAAATCATTTAAAAAATAAATAAATAAAGCTTACATAACAGCAAGAAGAACAAGACTCCTGGCACGAGACCCCAAAGACAACATTTTAGAGGCAAGAAGTTCAGGAAACCGAGGAAAAGATGTGATTCGAAACAACAAATTTATATATATAATCTCCCCACAACTCCCTCTTAAAAACGGCTGCAGCGGTTATCGTATGGAGAATTCAATTTAAAGCACCCTAAATTAGTAGGAAGGGCCCCTCAAGAGACCCTCCCCGAAAAAAAAAACAGACAGTAGGCGAGAGCTCTTCTAATCTCACCAAAAAACCCTGACCTCGGAAGAGGTGAGCGATTTTGGGAAGTGCGAGGACCGACGTCGCCCCCGCAGACAACCCGACTGCTGCGGGCGGTGGGGGTGGCAGCGTCTAGTTGGGTCCGTTCTCCTCCTTGTCTCTCCCCCACCCCCACCTAAAACTGTTCACCTAAAACTGTTCCCGACCCTCTGCCCCCAGCCCCAGCGGAGGTAAATGAGCCATCAGTGCAGAGACCGCCTCTGGGACGTCGACGGGGGCGCGCGCGGACGGACGCCGGCCGGGACGGCTTGGCGCGGCGCGTGGGATCGGCGCGCCCCCCTCGCCCAGCTCTCTGCAGAGCCCACGCGCGCGGCCGGCCCTGGGAGGAGCGGCGTCCTCGCCCGCGTTTCCTCTCCCCAAACCATCCCCCGAAGAACCCCGCCGCCGCCTCCCCGGAGCGCCGGCGTTGGGCTCCACGCTGGGATCGGCTCGCGCGCCGCGGCCCGCGCCCGGGATGGAGCCGGATTCCTCCTCCAGCCTCTCCGCGGGGCCCCGGACGCGCGACCCTGAGTCCACGGCACCTCGGCGGGGCCGGCGCCGTCCTCACCAAGCCCCGACCTCTCTTGGCTCGGACCAGACGTGGCCCCGACTCCCGGGAAGGGAGATGGGGGGTACCGCAGTGGAGCGGGGAAGCAGGAATCCTGCCTGGAGGAACAGGACCCGGACCTCGGGGCGGGAATGGGGTCCGGTAGAGATGGGGAGAAGAGGAGAGAGGAAGCCGCAGAAAATCCCGAAGCCGGTCGCCCTCCCCCACGGTGGGACCGTCCCGCCACCGCTTCCTGCCAGGGATCAGCTTCCCTGCTGCAGCCAGAGGAAAAATCCCAGCCGCTCCTGCAACTCAGCAGGGACTGGCCGACCAGTCCGGGCTCCCCCGGCCCGGGCCCGCCATTCCGCAGCCCCGCGAACCTCCTTACCCTGCACTGCACCTCCAGGGGCTCGCTCGCCGCGGGGACTGGTCCCGCTCCAGCCCCAGCCGCCGGGCCGCCGCACCCGCCTCCTCCCTCCGCTGGGTTTCAAATTGAAATTCCCTGGCTGGGGCCGTCAGAGGACTCGGCGCTCCAGCCCCGCCCCCTCGCGGCGGAAGCCCCTCCTGCGCCCCCGCCGGACGCGCCCCCAGCGCGGAAACCCCCGCGGGCCGCACCACGCCCCCCCTCCCAGGCCACGCCCCCGGGGCGGGCCTTCCCGCGGGATTGGCCGCCGCGGTCGCCGGGTACCCAGAGCTGGAAAGATGCGTCTGGCGGTCAGAGCAGCCCTGGTTAATGACCGCTTGTGTCAGGGCGCCAGGCTTTTTTTTTACCCGCTCATCCACCCTTAAGTCCTTTTTGCCAACTTTTAAAAGTAATTTCTTCGAAGTGCTTTACTGACTACTTCTTGACTGAACAAACCTATTCCGTAGCGGATACAAGGCTAGACCCTGGAAACAGGGAAATAGGAAAAGTGGGTCCTGCTCAGTCGAGACTGGAAGAAGTGAAGTGCTTTCACAGCGAGGACACTGAAAAGGAACCATTTATTCTTCCTGTGGGAGGGGCTGGAGGGATTGGGGAAACCCCACAGTGGAGGGACTTGTTAGCTGAACCCGAAGTCGGAGCAGGATTTTTCCAGGCCGCGGCCTGGGAGCTTGGATTGCAGAGCCGGACAAGGCTGAAGAGGCTGCGGACCTAGGTTGAGGCACAGGCGCACACGTGCGTGCGGGTGCGCACACCACACATACACGCACACGCACGCGCGCGCCCCTGATACCTCCCGGTGCTTTGCTTGTATATAATTATACCACTTTTTCTCAGATTCTACTTATTGCATCTTTTCTGAACGTTGGCATCTCAAGAGGGGTGTGCAGTTCCTTGTCTTGGGCGTGTGTTACCCATGCACCTCTTGTTCTTTGCTTCCTCCCTCCTTTAACCCGGACGTTAGTGACTCTACTTCAGCCAAAGCCTTCTTTCCTTGGCTAAAGAAGAACAACGTCTTTTCTAAAGTGAACAACATCGAATGGAACCTCAGTTACAATACCTTCCGTGTGCATGGTGCTTTTCAGTTGACAGAGCCCCCTCACATTTGTTATCATTTGATCCTCTTCAATAACTTTGTGGAAAAGGCAGAGCAAGTATCATCTCTGAAACGTCGAAGAGAAAATGAAGACGGGAAGAGAAACTATTCTCTAAGGGCTTTCAAGTAAGCAATAAAAATAATAAGAGGTAATAGCTATTGCATGCTTTATGCACTAGAAGTTTTTCTAAGTTCCTGATGTAGGTGAACCTACTTAATCCTGCATGTGCTAAGTACCCACGTTAGATTTAATCTAATATGGGCACTAATATGGAGGGAGAGGAAACCTGAGAAGATAGCAAGCAGCTCTGATGAAAAGAAGCCAGGAATTTTATGAGATGATCCCATTAGAAACATTGAGGCAGATTTACAATGAAACTAGCAAAACTGAAGCTTCAGAATCCCTCATTTTCACAGGCCTGAAAATAACTGTATAATTGTAATTTTTTTTTTAAGAGAGTCCTTGAAGTTATATAAGCTCTAGAGCCCATAAACCCCTGGTCTAGACCTGATGGAACCCTTTAAAACTGATCGTGCAAAATAATAACATAAATATAGTTATAATTGATAAAATATAATGCCCTTAGAATAGGAAATGATACCCCTCCTATGTCCTCTGCTGAAGCATGGGAATCACTTCAGTAAACTACCTTTTAAGAGGGATATTGAGAAATGAAATTATATCCATTGATGCATAGTCTTGATAACGTGGGAGCCAGCAAAGATTTAGGCTAAAGAGATGATCAAAGGTCATGGGAAGGTTGTTATCAAATATCTAAAGGCCACTGTGTGGAAGAATTAGACTTTGTGTTTTGGATACAGCCTTAAAACATTTCAGTGGAATGAAGCAGATTCTGTGATGACCTGGAAGGAACTAAAGGTAGAAAAATCAAATTCCGGAAGCTATAAGGAAGGGAAGAAAACAGATGGAACATGGTACAATACAGATGTCAGCAAACAACAGGTGGTATTCCAGGCAAGAAGGGAGGTCTTAACAGGGAGAGAAACGAAGTTTGGACAGACAGGCAGGACAAAGTCCTAAACAGGTGATATTTGGAGATACAGGCAAGCAACACAGGGCAGGACCATGAGGCTGTAGTTCAAGCCAGAATATTAATCTCCAGGAAAACAAATTGATCAAAGCAAGGCTGCATCTTCCCGTTACACAGACTAGAGTAACAGGGAAGCGACTGACACAAAGAACAGCACAGGAATCCGGATACCAGACCTGAGAGTCACCACATCCAAATTTAGCATCACAGTCTCAATCTTAGACACCATCTGCAAGCAAAGCCAGTCTGGCAATATAACTAGAAGTTTACCCAGGATCTCTTTAAGCCCTTCCTTACCAACTCATTCACACAAGCATGCTCCTAAGAATCTTGATCCCACTATAGTGGTGATTCATTCTTTTATCTTTGTGCCTCTGGGTGCCAAGCCCAACCAGGTAGAAGTACTGGAATGGCTCTGAATTGAGAACCTGCCCTTCCCTGACAGGGTCCACAGGCAGCGAGACCTGACAATGCACTCTCATGTTCTGTCTGTCTGATGGAGGCAATCTCAGAAAGGCATGCATCCCCAGTTCCACTGCCATAAGCAGTAAAGACACTTTGTAGATGTCAGTAGGAGTCACTGTATCACCTGGCCAATCCTTGGAGCTATTTCAAATATCTGTGGCTGCATGACTCCCCAAATTAATGACAATCATTTTATTGCTATGATTCTTTGGACATTGAAGCAGGGCTCAAGGAGATGGTTCATCTCTGCTCTGTGTAGTGTCAGTTGGGAGGATTAACTGTGGATGAAGGATCCAGTGTGGCTTCACTCACATGTCTGGCAGTTGGTGCTGCCTGTCAACTGAGGAGCCTAATTTCTCCTCTACAGAAGCTGTCCTTTTACAGCTCTCTCTCCATGTGACCTCTTAGCAGGAAAGGCCAGGCTTCATTACATGGCACCTGGCTTCTGAGAGGATAAAAACAAAAGCTTACAAGGTTTTTAAGACCTAGGCCCAGAAGCAACATCTATGCTGCATTCTTTTGGTCAAAGCAAGTCAGAGAGCCAGCCTGAATTCAAAGAGAGGTATCATAGACTTCACCACTTGATAGGAGTGTACAGGAATGAGAAGACTTAATGGCAGCCATCTTGGTAAACATTTCACCACAGGAGCCATGTTTTTCTAATCTTGTATTAGAGTCTGCCCTCAAGCAACCCTTCTCCTTTCCATCAGCAGTAAAATTTTCCACAGGATTTTCCTCAGAAGTCACACAAATCCCCTTTTTTTATCTACCTCACAGTGAGTAGTGGTGATCTCCTTTTGAAAGACCACTCCCAACTATTGCCAACAACAAGTATATAAGTTTCTCAAACCTGCCAAACTGAGGTATTCACTCAGTTGTATTTGGAGTTGTGCCACATACATACCCCTGCTTCATTTGTCTCAATGACAGAGAAAGAGACCTGGGCATGCTGATTCCCTTAAGCTGGAGGAGGATCTCCACAGTTGATCTCCATGGGATTTCATGGTCAATTTCTCCCTAGAACTGAAAGCAGAAACAGAATAGGACCCAATAAAAAAATCCCCCAAAAAGCTATATTTGGAAAGAGTATAACAAAGATGTATTATTTCAGCTCAACAATTTGAGTGTCGTTATGTACCAGGCCTCATGCCATGCTCTGGACATACAAAAATGAGTAATACAATATCTCTGCTATAGTGAAGTTCAGTCGGATAGTTAATAAAGCCGGTAAAAGGAATCAGAAATTCTGGTTTCTATCTGTGCCTTTAATTGTTCTCACTATCTAAAACGAACATTTCTCTGTTAGATAACTGTCGTTTTATTCAGAATATAAATGAAATATAAGGATAAAACAATGGATATGTGTGTGTGTGTGTGTGTGTGTGTGTATGAGATGTTATTTATTTGACAGAAAGAGCGAGCACAAGCAGGGGGAACTGCAGGCAGAGGAAGAGGGGAGGGAGAAGCAGACTACCCTACTGAGCCACCCCGCTGCCCCGAAACGGTGTTTTTTTTTTTTTTATATCAATGCATCATTGAGTTCCATTTTATACCAATTCAATTTAGGCAATGACACAAAGCAAGTTTATAAAAGTTTTTATTTTACTTTGGTTCTCAGTAACAAGTAAAGAAGGGTTATAGAGCCTTCCATGTATGCCTGATCTTCAGTGGGAAGGGGCTGAGAGGCCAGAAATAAAAGTTACAGACCTGTTTACAGACATAAACCTAGAGCATAAGGAAAGGAGAAATCAGTGGAATGAACCTTATGAGCATGGATCCCCATTTTGCGGGAAGCAGGCAGATGTCCTACTATGGGAAATGTCTGAGACAGACATCAAAGTTCAATTAAAATGGACTGGCATGTGATTCATCCCTCAGTCCCATGGTCAACAGATCTGCACTGTCTCCCAAGACAAAGACTAGAGGGAGGGTTTGCTTGGTCAAGTGAAAGAGGAATACTGTACTTCCAGTACCCACTTACTTAGATATGGGGATTAGGGAGGCAAAATGACCTTGAAGCAACATCATTGGACTTTGCTGGACAGGCAAAGTCAGGTTGCTTGAGGGCAGACTCTAAAACAAGATTAGAAAAACATGGCTCCTGTGGTGAAATGTTTACCAAGATAGCTGCCACACTGGATATGGCCCAATACTCTGGGCTCACTGTAAGGAATCTTGCCTGTAGAGCATAATTTGTAAGCAGCCGCCACAAGTAGTGATAAAAACCCATCAACAGCTATAACAGCAGAAGAGACTGTTGAATGAAATGGTTTTAGCAAGATACTGTCCTTCAGGTTGGATTTTGTGGTTCCCTGGGGCACATGAATATATTCTACTTATTAGAAAACACTTAGAAAAATAGGGATGTTAAGGTTATGTGATGGCTTCCTATCCCTCTTGCTTCCTATGACCCCACCATCTCCATAGGAATATCCGCCTGGAGAGGGCAGTCACTGGGAAGGAACAGATACCCGGAGAATGATAACAAAGAACTACTGGACCCTATGCTTTATGAAGGCAGGGACTATGTCTGCTTTGTGCACTGTCGGATTTAATTCAAGAACAGTGGCTTGTGTGGGCCTTCTTCAGTAAATTGCTGAAGGAATAAAAGTGTGAAAATGGATGAGGAAAACTACTTCCCATATTTTTTTTTTAAGATTTTATTTATTTATTTGACAGAGAGAGATCACAAGTAGGCAGAGAGGCAAGCAGAGAGAGAGAGAGAGGAGGAAGCAAGCTCCCTGCTGAGCAGAGAGCCCGATGCAGGGCTCTATCCCGGGACCCTGAGATCATGACCTGAGCCGAAGGCAGCAGCTTAACACACTGAGCCACCCAGGTGCCCCTACTTCCCATATTTTGATGGATCTAGTGTTTAATGGGAAATTCTCAGGGCATATACCTTAAAATGATGGGTACAATATTTTTTAAACTATTTTTTAAATGCATGGCTGAACCTGGTAGAAAAGATGAAGTAATTGTAAGCGGCCGGAACCTATGAAAAGAAGATCATGCTATCCCCCCAGAGATCTATATATTAAACTGGATTCCCTGGTAAGGTGGGACTTAGGATTGTTTCCCCTGGGGAGGGTCAGTGTATGTATGTTCTTTGTGTGGTAAAACAGATACTCACTGATGAGAAGAACAGATTATGACAGAGGCAAGACTACATGGTCGCCAAACTATATTTTCTTTTCCTCTGGGGCACCAAACTATCCACATCTTCAAGCCTTCTTTGCAGCTAAATGTGGCCATGTGAGTGGGTTCTGGCCAATGGAATATGGGTAGAGTTGATGTAAACTGTCTCCAGGCATGGCCCATATTTAAAAATCTCCCACATGATCCTTCACTCTCTCTCTTCCTTTGTTTGCCAGGTACAGCAGACCCAGAGAACTCTGAGGTCCTAGGGGATGATAGACCTTCTAGAATGTAAGAAGTCTTGATCCCTGAGTGACTGTGAGGAGCAAAGTCTTCCCCCATCCCAATTTATAACCCATACTGGACTATGAGCAAGAAATAAGTAAGAGATATGTCTTTGTAGTGCTGAGCCACTAAGATTTTAAGTTTTTTTTTTATTCCATAGCTATTGGCTTATCCCAAAACTACAGCAATGCTAAACCAAACCATCCAAAGAATGAGAAAAGAAGAAACATATGTCAAGCCATCCTGTGATATCAAAACACAATAACAGTGCAATAGGGAAAATCCTAAAGTCAATCTCAACGACAGGTAGAACTGTTCAAGTCCCAATTGCAGACCCTAGTAACTTGTAGAAAGGAATGATAAATTCTAATTTAAGGATATTGTGGACATTTGAGAGTGGCAAGATGGCTTTTGAGAGGAACTACATGAGTAAATGCATGAAGGCTTCAAAGAGGAGCTTGAGTTTTGAGTTTGTTCTATAGGCAATCAGGACTTGGCACAGGTTTCCATAAGAACATCTTAGGATTAACTGTCTTATCCATTTGTTATAGTAAATATAAATTTCCCATCAAGTCTTAGTTAAATAAAAACCTCAGAGCATAATAATTCAATTCACTCAAATCTAAACTTAATAAAATGAGCAAATATTTTCTTTGTAATACATCATGAACTAAGCAGACAGAAAGCCACCTCATTTTACCCCTTAAAACGATAGTGCTGGGGCACTTGGGGGGCTCAAGTCAATTAAATGTCTGCCTTCAACTCAGGTCATAATCCCAGGGTCCTGGGATTGAGTCCTGCATGGGAATCTTTGATCAGTGGGGAATCTGCTTCTCCCTCTTTTTCCCCCTCCATAGCTCCTCCTGCTCCTGCTTTCTCTTTCTGTCAAATAAATAAATAAAATCTTTTTTTTAAAAAAATTGGTGCTTGGCTTATCACTGTTTAACTTATTGGCTCCTAAGTAAATAGCGGCTTAGTGAAATTTTTACATCTAAAAAGCAATGCACTCTTCATCTGAGAGTCTCATAAATCTCTGTGAGAGAATAAAATTGACTTTAATGTGCTTCTTATATCTAGCATCTAACCATTCTAAAGTGTCCGTTCCCAGGACACCTGTATGGCTCAATCATTTGAGCATCCGACTCTTGGTTTCAACTCAGGGGTCATGGAATGGAGCCCCTGAATTGGGCTCATGCTCTGCAGGGAATCTGCTTGGGATTCTCTCTCTCCCTCTCCATTTACCTCTCGCCATGCATGTGCTCTCTCTCTCTCTCTAAGATAAATGGATAAATCTTAAAAATAAATAAATAAATAAAATGCCTGTTCTCTAAAAAAAAAGAAAAAAGAAAAAGAAAAAAAGAAAAACCAAAACTGAGATCAACTAAAAGAGCGAGACTAAGGAGAATCCTTAAAAAGTGGATGGTGGTGAGACTCTGATAATCAGGTCTGACTGCACTTGAGCTAAGGGCTGCCAGTCATAGCTGTCTCGCCCAGTTGACAACACTGAACACTCCACCAACCAGAGTAGGAACACATGGGGCAGAATTCTAGGATACATGGGAGTTTTCAGAGAAGAAAACTTTAAGAAGTGAGAGTAGTCTGACTGTGACAGCTATCAACCTAATTAACCACCAGCCCTGATTAACCTTATCTACCCGGTCAGACAGCTTCCCTGCTGCCTCACTGATACCTCTTCAGATCTCCAGAAACTCTGACCTCAGAGAATAGCTTTCTCAGTTGGTTTCAGTTATAACTTTAATATAAAAAAATTTTTAGCCTGCTTTGAAAAAGGCTGACAGACAAGGATAGACTCCCGAAAATAAGAGTAGTGTCTAAATCTTATGCTACAAAAAAAAAAAAAAAAATTAGTATTGTTGTCTAGAAGTTAGTCAGTGTTAGGGGAAAGGACAGCAAAATCCATAGTATGGAACTCAAAACTTCCCCAAGGGTAAAAGTCATCTATAACATGCATACAAATAAGAAACGTAGTAATATGTAACTTTTTTTAAAGATCTTATTTATTTATTTGAGACAGAGTGCATGCGTGATAGAGAGCCTTCCAGTGGGGTAGGAGGGCAGAGGGAGAGGGAGAAGCAGACTCCCTGCTGAGTGGGGAGCCCAATGCGGGGCTCGATCCAGGGACTCTGGGATCATGACCTGAGCTGAAGGCAGATACTTAACCAACTGAGCCACCCAGGGGCCTCACTAATTCCTTTTTAATAGCTGAATTGTTGGGCAACTGGGTGGCTCAAGTCGGGCCCAGGTCATGATTCCAGGATCCTGAGATCAATTCCTGCATCAAGCTCTCTGCTCAGCAGGGAGTCTTCGTCTCCCTCTGCCCCTTCTTCATTCCCACTTGCGCTCTCATGCTCTTTCTCTCTCTCTCCCTTAAAAATAAATAAATAAAATCTTTTTTAAAAATAGCTGAATTGTTAGGTTATAATGTATTTAACTTGTCTCTACCAGTGGACATGTATGTAGTTAAAATTCTTTGCTTCCGTAAGTAATGCTTAAAATAAAATTAATTTTCTTCTACATATGTCTGTAAGTACATGTGCAGTTAAATAAAATTAATTTCTAGAAGTGGAGCTATTGAGTAAAAGAGTATTTGCATTCAAAATTTTTGTGTATGTTGCCATATGATGGTATTTTTCATGCCAAATTACTTCATGTGTCACTGTCTAGACTATGGATTGACTGGGTAAGAAATTGGATGTGGAAGAGAAATGTGGATATGGGAGCTCCTAGTTTTGGGGGTCTTTTCTCCTGTCCATAGACAGGAGAAAATTGATGTCCCAGCTCAAGAACAGACAAATAAAATTTGCCCCAACATCAGCTTTTTGTTCCATTTGGACCTTCAGTGGACTGGACAATGCCTGCCCACAGTGGTGAAGGCAGACCTTCTTTCCTCATCTATAGATTCAGATGCTGGTCTCTTCCTAAAGCATCCTCACAAACACACCCAAGAATAATCTGGTCTATCCTTAGCCCAGTCAGGTTCATATATGTAAAATTAACCATGTTAATTGACAGGGCTTGGGATGGCTGGAGACTCAATGTGGGGGTGCATGTTTGGAGTGAGGGGTGAGATCGAGCAGTTGACCATATCAGCATCCCTATGCAAGGAATGTCCTGGGACCCACATTCTCTGCAAGTACTATGGATACCACAGGGACTCTGTTTGAATTATTCAATGATATTTTAGATGCAGGGAAGTTAGGTCCTGTCTTGAATAGCCTAGAACATACGTAGAGAAAACCAGAAAACATATTCTTTGAAAGAATGAGGTTACTCCAGGCATAATCACGGGGCCAACTTAAAGCTACTTCAAGGTGAAGTTTCCTTAGGCAGGGTCAGAAGAAGAGTAGAGACCTGTGTGTTTAGTCAGCTTTGATTTTTTTATATTTGGAAAATTGCATTTTTAAAAACCAGTTTATTTGAATTTACCTGTTTGTTGATTTTTATAGCTATATTTTTAAAATGTCTAATCTGCAGAAATATAGTGAAAGAAGAGAAGATAAGGAAAGATTTTGAGCAAAGCAAGGCAACAGACCAAGGAAATAGAAAGCTGATTGTGTCCAGACATAACAGTGGCAGGAGCAACAAAACTTTGGGAGATTTGGAACACTTTGTGATACTGACTGGTTGGCATAGTGGTGAGTTAAATATTTAAGGATGAAGAGAGAAAATTGGGATTTGTTTCTCTCACACAAAAGTTTCTTAAACTCTCAGCAAGATACAATTTATTTTGCAACTGATGATCTTTAATTGGAGAGTGTTTAGGAAAAAAATACAATGATTTAATTTTATACATTCAGTTAGATGGAAATCTAAAATTTCTCTAAATAATGCTCAACAGTTTTCCATGTAGAACCCTCACATCGCTTTAGTTAGATTTATTCCTAGGTGTCTGATTTTTTTTTTCATGCTGTTATAAATGGCATCATCTTAAATACTTCATTTTCTAACTATTTTTTATTGTTGAATAGAAATGTAAACGGTTTTTTATGTTTGCTTATATCTAGTGATCTTAATAAACTTGGTTTTTAGTTCTAATTGTTTTTCTGTAAATCCTTTTGGATTTTCTATGTACACTGGATTTGTTTGAAGATCTTCCCATGGGGCGCTTGGGTGGCTCAGTTGTTGGGCGTCTGTCTTTGGCTTGAGTCATTATCCCAGGATCCTGGGATCGGGCCCCGCATAGGGCTCCCTGCTTGGTGGGAGGCCTGCTTCTCCCTCTCCCACTCCCCCTGCTTGTGTTCCCTCTCTTGCTGTATCTCTCTCTGTCACATAAATAAAAAATAAAATCTTAAAAAAAAAAAAAAAGATCTTCCCATAAATTCTCTTGAGACATCTCTCTTTGGGAGAGCCTAATTTCCCTCCATTGAGTGTGGACAGTACTTGGTAACCTGCTTTTCACAAAATAAAATGTAGAAATGACAGAGTGTGACATCCAAGGCAAAGTTAGAAAAGGCATTGTGGTTTCTATCTTGTCCTCTTTTAGAGCATTTGTTCTGGGAAGCAAGCTGCCAGACCTTGAAGACCACCAGGCAGCTCTATGGAAAGATCCACGTGGTAAGAACTGGGTGAGGCTTCCTGCCAGCAGCCAGCAAGAAACTGAAGGCACTCTTGGAAGTGGCTGCTCTCAGACTCCCAGGAGAGCCTTTGGATGACTGCAACCCTACCTGACGTCATACAATACCTTACACCAAAATCAACCAGCAAAGCCACACCTCAGTTCCTGGTCTGTAGAACCTGTGAGATAATAAAGCTTATTGCTTTAAGCGGCTAAGTTTGGTATAATTTCTTATGTAGAAATAAGTAACTAAAATATACACCATTATGCTTTGTTTTCTTATGGTAATAGTTTAATTTCTCTCTTCTCAATCCTTTTATTGTTTTATTCCTTGCCTTAGTAGGATAGGTAGGATCACCGGGCTACAGGCGGAAGTGATCATATTGTGCCTTCCTCATTTCGAAGAGATTTCCTGTATATGAAAACATATACAAACATAACCATTGTCTGATGGTTATGATAGGCTCTTTTGGTAAATGTCCCTCATCAAGGTAACAATAACCTTTTCTATTCTAAATTGCCAAGAGTTTACTTTTTATTTATTTTTAATTTTTTTTTTTTTAGAGAGAGAGAGAGAGAGCGTGCGTGAATGTGTGTGCACATGCGCACATGCAAGTGCATTAATGGAGGAGGAGGGGCAATGGGGGAGAGAGAGAGAAAGAATCCTAAGCAGGCTCCAAGCCCAGCCCAGAGCTGGCAAGGGGCTTCATCTCACCACCCTGATATCATGACCTGAGCTGACATCAAGAGCTGGACCTTTAACAGACTGAGCCACCCAGGTATCCCTACTTTCTCTTTTTTAAATAAAGAATAGGTGTTGAATTTAATTAATATAATCATATATGACTTATTTCCTTTATCTGGTTATGAGGTGAATTGATTTTAGAATGTTAAACCAACTTTGCACTCCTATAATAAATTCAACTTGATTTTGATGTGTTATATTTATACCTACTGCTATATTTGATTTGCCAGTATTGTATTTAGGTTTTTTTCCTTTTCATTCATAAGAATAAATGGACTATAACATTACCTTTTTTTTAAATTAACATATAATGTATTATTTGCCCTAGGGGTACAGGTCCGAGAATCGTCAGGCTTACTCGTTTCATAGCACTCACCATAGCACATACCCTCCCCAAAGTTCATAACCCAACCACCCTATCCCTACTCCCCCAACCCCAGCAACCCTCAGTTTGTTTTGTGAGATTAAGAATCTCTTATGGTTTGTCTCCCTCCCGATCCTTTTTGATAGTATCCTTATCAGGTTTTGATATCAAGATTATGCTGGCCTTATAGAACAAGCTGGAAAGTTTGTACTCATTTTCTATTTTCTGGAAGTTTATGTAAGGTTGGAGTTATTTTTCCTTAGTGTATAAATCATTCACTAATAAAGCTATCTGGAAAGGTTTAGTTATGGGTTTATATTTTTATTTTTTATAAAATATTTCATAATATTTTAATATTATATTAATAAAAATATAAAATATTTGTATTTGTGTTAAAGTCTCAGTAAGTTGCATTTTTAAGGAATTCTTTAATTATTTTTGCATTTTCAAATTTATAGACCAAAAACAACAGGCTAAATAAACAGGTTATTTTTTTCCGGTTTGGTAGCATGATCTATTCGTTAGATCACAGAACAATTTCAGTAAAGAGAATTGCCAGAGGAAAGGATGAGAAACAAGAACCAGGAAACAATGTAATGCAGGGAACTGAAAACCACTTCTAAATAAGTATTTAATCAGTTGTTTGGAATATAATGGGGTTTGTTCTAAGCAGGTGGAATTTTCTGCTATGATTATATTTATGTATTTAATAATATCTGCCTCCTTTAAAATTCTTTAAACTACATTCTAAAACCAGTTTTCTAAAAGAGGATTGAAATCTTAGTTCTCAACCATTCTTACTGGCTTAGTGCTATCTTGTAAGTCCTTTCTGGAAGCCTGTTTTTGTACTCCCACCAATTCAGATGGAAATCGTGGTAATGGTCAACAGAGTAAAGACAGAGTAAAAACAAAAGTTAGGGAGGAGTGCAATTTCACTGCATTGGCAAAACAGCAATGACTGCAAGTGACGCTCTTTGCTGTATTATTACTAATTTAACTTTCAGGTTTCCTTTTTGTTCTTGTTATTTTCTGCACCTTTCCAATATTATCTACCTTTAAAACAAAACAAAACAAAAAATCAAAACTTTCTTTAAAGATTTCATTTTTAAAAAAATATATTTCATTTACTTATTTGAGAGAGAGAGAAAATGCACACAAGCAGGGGGGAGGACAGAAGAAGAAGCAGGCTCTCCACTGAGCAGGAGCCCCATGTGGGACTCGTTCCCAGGACCCTGGGGTCATGACCTGAGCTGAAGGCAGACGCTTAACAACTGAGCCACCCAGTCATCCCCAAAATCAAACTTTCTAAAAGGATTTATTTATTTGAGAGAGAAACAGCACAGAAGGAAGGGACAGAAGGAGAGGGAGAGAGAGTCTCAAGCAGACTCCATGCGGCGTGCAGTTTGACCTGAGGCTTGATCTCAGGACCCTGAGATCTCGCCCTGAGCCAAAACCTGAGCCAAAACCAAGAGTCCGAGGCTTAGCCAACAGTGCCACCCAGGTTCCCCCCCAAAATAAAATTTTTAAAAATTTTCCTCTCACCTTCAGCCATAAAACCTTTTTGGTTCGTTTTTTGTTTTTTTTTATTTTTAAGTCAAATTCCTTTCTTTCTCTGATTGTCAGATGCCTTAGGATTTGGAGTCTAACCATTGTATCTGAGCATGTCATGACTGTTTGTCCACCCTTTTCCCAGTTCATCCCTAACTCTTGATTATTCATGCCTCCAATCCGCAAATCTAGGCTTTATACCTCCCACCACACAGATTGTCATTTTCCTTTGACATTATCTCAAGTTCAGCTAAATTGTCTAACTCTGTTACCAGTGGCCTGTGAGTTGACAAGTCACTCTGCTTGACCCTTTGTACTAGAGTAAGTATCCTTTGATGTCAGTAAGACTTTTCAATATACCAAGTTTGCTGGAGAATTGGTAAACATTTAAAGGAAGAGATAGAAACATGGGAAATCAGTTTGTCATTATTTCTATTTCATTTCCCTTATAATCTTACAGAAAAGTCTATAATCCTGTATTTATTATGAGACTATAACCATGTAGACTACTTTGAAGTTATGACTTCAAAAAGGTTTTCAACATCATGAGGTCTAACAGGGCAGAGAAGACTTACTTTATTATAAGTCTTATTTAATCAGCAAAGAACTCTGATAATTTACAAAGTTTCTAAACAAAATTATCTAAACATCTGGAAGCTATTAAAGAACTGAGGAAGTTATGCTACAGTTACATTTAGGAAGGCATTTTTATTATAAATTCCTTGTAAAGTAAGTCTGTGAAAAATAAAACTAAATTACCATTACCACTTTACTCAGATTTCTCATATTAATAAGACCTAGACATTTAAAAATATTATGATTGAAATGTAGGTTTATTCTTTGGGAGACCAGTGGCTAGCAATAATGTAAGATACCATTTACATACATTTGCATCTTAATCATATTAAAATATTAAAGAATTAGCTTTAAATTCCAACTCATCGCTTAATAGTTGCATGAACTCAGGCAAGGTTTATCAACTCAGAGCCATGATATTCTCCTCCATATGGCATAGAGATACCCTTTCAACACAAGATGATTAAATAATGTAATACCTGGAAGTGCCTAGCACAGCACCTAGCACTGGGTATATATGCTCGATAAATTTTCCCCCCTTGTTTTCCTTAGCTTCCGTTTTGCTGCCTTCTTCCTTTTACCACTGGTGTCAATATGGGACCTTGGCTTTTCATTTCAGAGTCTAAGGGGATGGTGCATAAGGGTTTTTTAAGAATTCTCTTATTCCAGGGGCGCCTGGGTGGCTCAGTGGGTTAAAGCCTCTGCCTTCAGCTCAGGTCATGATCCCAGGGTCCTGGAATCGAGCCCCACATCGGGCTCTCTGCTCAGCAGGGAGCCTGCTTCCCTCTCCCTCTCTCTGCCTGCCTCTCTGACTACTTGTGATCTCTGTCTGTCAAATAAATAAAAATCTTTAAAAAAAAAAAAAGAATTCTCTTTTTCTTTATATTTTCCCATTGTTACCAACTGCTTAAATACTGGAAATCCCCAAGAGGATTATGTGTTTATTTCAGGGATAGAAGTGCAGGGGAAAAGTATAGATCAAGGCAGAAAGATATTTTTCTACTGAGCCCTATTCTGAACCTTACAATACCTTAGATTTATAACACTGCCTCATTTTTACCCTACTAGTCAGGTCTAGCTGACTCTAAAATGCATGTTCTTTTTGCTCAAACATGCCTCCACTTGCTTTTATACATGTATCTAAGGGACAAATGATTCCCCACAGTAGTAGGAGGAAAATGCATGTTGAGTTTTAAACCGCTGACTTAGCAAATGGATGCAGAGGGCCAGGACAGATCTGAGGAGGGGGCTATTTAAAAACAAAAACTGAAAGGGGAAAACCCAAGGCATATATATAAATCAAGAGCAGTGTTGCCTGAGCAACTGTTCACCGATTCCCTGAACCGTGGAAAGGTTGATGAAAATAATAGCTGAGAATCAGAGCAAGGCCTGTGGCCAGGATGTACCAAATTCAAGGCAAAGGCCATCAACTTAGGCTGAGCTGTAAGTGGAAGATGCATTGAAAGGAAGTTGAAAATCTATCAAAGAACAGAGTGTGGGATGCATGATGCCAGGTGACTCATGCTTTAAAGCCCCAGAATACTGTGGAGCCTCCCCGAACTAGGGAGCACTCCTTCAAGACCATCAATTGAGCTGGGCAAATGGGGCTGAAAGGCAATACTTTCCTACTTACAGTCAGCTCCCGGTCGAGTCTCTGTTCTTTAAGGAGTGTTCCTGCTCCTGTGAGCCATGCTTATCAGCAGGGCACACTTTATTATATATTTGTTTTATGAATGATGACAGGGAACAGAAAGTATCAATTTCATAACTCAGTGTCTATAGTTGTCTTTCTCTTGGGTATATCTTTGCCATGACTCCTGCTATTAAAAAAAAAAAAATTAAGGGTAGGTAGCCAAGTGAAACTATCATTCTTATGTTTATCTAGAAAGTGTGTCACTAAATAGTGATGAGTAAAATTATGGATTCTGATCAGATAGATCTGGTTCAGGCCTTAGTTCTGCCTTTAACAAACTGAGTGACTTTAAGCAAATGACCTAACCTTTCTAAATTTCAGGTTTTTCATCTGTAAATATGAGTATTTTTTTTTAAAGATTTTATTTTATTTATTTGACAGAGAGAGAGATCACAAGTAGTCAGAGAGAGAGAGGGGGAAGCAAGCTCCCGGCTGAACAGAGAGCCCGATGTGGGGCTCAATCTCAGGATCCTGGGATCATGACCTGAGCAGAAGGCAGAGGCTTAACCCACTGAGCCACCCAGGTGCCCCAAATATGGGTATTTTTGATAGAAGCTATTCCAGTTGGAGGTTGACAAACTGAGATGTCAATATCAACCAGAACACTTCAGACCAAATCATCTAAACTCTACCTTTTACTTACCACTATCAAAACCAAGGGCATTGGCTTGTTGATTGTACCTTCACAATAGGTCCGGATACATTTGCTTTCAACGTCTCCACTACTCTTGGATTGGTCTAAACTACCATCACCTATCATTTGGGTTATTACAGTAACCTCCTCACTGGTTTCAATATTTCTACTCTTGCCTACGCCCCCTTCACAGTTTTCTCAATGTTGTATTCAGTACCCATCTTTTTTTTTTTTTTTTAAGATTTTATGTATTTGAGGGAGAGAGTGCATGAGTAGGGCCATGAGGGTGGGGCGTGGGGCCAGAGGGGCCAGAGAAGCAGACTCCCTGCTGAGCAGGGAGCTGGATGCTGGGCTGAATCCCAAAGGCCTGAGATCACGACCTGAGCAGAAGGTCTGAACTGATTGAATCACCCAAGCACCCCTCATACTAGCCTTTTGAAATAAAAGTCAGGGGCACCTGGGTGGCTCAGTTGGTTAAGCGTCTGCCCTCAGCTCACATCATGATCTCAGGGTCCTGGGATTGAGTCCTACATCAGGCTCCATGTTCAGTAGGGAGTCTGCTTCTCCCTCTCGCTCTCCCTCTCACTTTCCTTCTGCCCCTCCCTCTGCTTGTGCTCTTTCTCTCAGATAAATAAATAAAATATATTAAGAAAGAAAGAAAGAAAGAAAGAAAGAAAGAAAGAAAGAAAGAAGTCAAATCAGGTCAATCATCTGCTCAACACACCTTCCTCGGTGTCATTTCCTATGTTACTTAGAGAAGAACCATAGAATTTGGTCCAACTTGCTCTTCTCTGTCTTCACCCTCTGATGCTCTCCCATTTTCTTATTCCACTCTAGCTCTTCCTGGAACACATATTCATAACTACCTCATGTAGATAATTTGCATTTGCTACGCTCTCTGATTGGAATTTTTTTCCATCCGATATAGGTAAGCTTGACTCTTTCTCCTCTCTCAGATCTTTATTCAGAGGATACCTCCTCAGAGAGGACTTTTTTTCATTCCTTTACCTAATATTGCACAACTCCCTCCCCCGTCCCTCTCTGACCCATCCCCTCTCCTTCCTTCCCTTGTGCCTTCCCTTCCTTTCTCTACCTCCCTCCCTCGGTCCCTCCTCTGCTTGACTTTTTTTTTCTTGGCTCTTATCACCATCTAACATCCTAAATGTTTCACTAATTTATCTTTATTTTTAACTGTCCCCCCTAGAATATGAGTTCCACAAAAGCTGTGATTCTGAACTGTTTTATACCTTAGCCTATTGTATGCCTTTGGCAAATGGTGCTTGGTAAATAGCAGTTGCTCAATAAATAAATATAAAGTACGTGTTGAACCAGTAAGTGAATGATTAGGAAGCCAAGATGTGGCTCAGCCATGTATCTATCTATACTTATACCTGTTAGACATGCCTCCCTGGATGACATTGCTTTTAAGTGAAAGCTCATTCTGATGTTCAACTCTGGCTAATGAGAAAACACCTCTCCAAAATATAGCCCCCGCTATTGAGGTGAAGATTCTCTAAGGCTCAAAGAAAACAGGGAAGGAAAGAGAAGTTTCTAGAAGTTTTTAGTCAAGTCAGAAGATAGGTAGGAAATACTGGTTGTCAACCCTCCAACTTATACTCAAACACAAACAGAGCTGCTATTGGTAACCATAAATTGGGGAAGAAGAAGCCTCTCGTTTGCACCAACCAAGCATTTTGGGACCAGGAAATTCTGTCTGAGCAAAGAGAGAATATCACTCACAAAAGCCTCTTGACTCTGCCTCAAAATACTTGGATGTGGAAGAGAAATGTGGAAGGAAATTTCATCACAGGAAGACAGAAGGACTCCAAAACATTCTGTAAAATTCTTTATAAACTTGAATGTTTTAGACTATTTCTGTACCTTCTCTTTATTCATTCCTTCAACTCTAAAATTTTTACATAGCATAAAATCTCATGTGCAGGGAGAGATCGGTGAACAGCTTGGAGAAGCACTTATCAATGTCCCAACCATTTACATACCCTCCACAGCCTTTTACCATTCATCTGCAACCAAACAGTTGTTTGCAAGAAAATGCTAAAATCATGAGTTACTTTTTTCCTGCTACATTCATTATAAGTTCTCAGAATATGTTACCATGGAAGATTTCATGTAAGAGAAGGAGGCAGAGAAGTAAGCGAGCGAAAGGGAGGTGGGAGAAAGATTAATCAGGTTAATAGCAAGAAAAGAAAGGCATTATCCAAACTTGAAGGGAAAAAAATTCTGCAGAACTTGACAGGGATGAAAAAGGGAGCTGGTAACAGCTCATCTACAAGAAGGTCTTTGGTTCTAGAATTATCTTACTACAGTCACTTCTTAGACTGCCTCTAAAGGAACTAATTATGTGGTTGTCTTAGGTCTGAACAAATCCTTTTCTATACTGCTCTTTACGGCGGACTATAGCATGAGTCAGAAATTCCAAGAGCCTGATAATCTCTATCCTTTGTAGCACCTGCTCCAACTTTATGTTAATCATTGGTGGGTAATCTTTAAAGCTGAGAGCTACACACTTCCTACTGTTGTATCTAAAAATCGATAGTTAGGATACCAGATTCAGTGGATGAGATCATCATGATCTGTATTTTTAGACATTAATTTTGACTTCAATTTTTTCAGGAAAATAGATTCCAGGGAAAGCATTATTTTTCCTTTAAAAGTCTTGAACATACTTAATGATATAAAAAATTGAAAAAATGTCCTGCAAAGACAATCATTTTATAGCAACTTCAGGCTGCTGATACATTCTAATGATCTTTATTAAATAGGATTTCCTTTCACTGTGGTCAATTTATTTTTTTACTGTTAGTGGTGTTATAAGGCTGACAACTACAAAGCAGCTTAAATTTTTATTCAGAAGTATTACACCTAGAAAGAAGGGATTTTGTGTTGTTTTATTGTGGTAAAGTATAGAGAAAGTAAAATATTACCATTTTAGCTATTTTAAGTGTACACTTCAGTGGCATTAAGTATATTCACAATGTTATATAACTATCACCGCTTTTCATATCTAGAAATTTCTATCATCCTTAACAGAAACTCTGTACCTGCTAAGTACCAATTAACCATTCCCCTTGACCATCAACAAGTTCCTGGAAATTTCTTTCTTTTTTTTTTTTAAGATTTTATTTTATTCGACAGAGAGAGAAAGATCACAAGTAGGCAGAGAGGCCAGCAGAGAGAGTCGGGGGGAAGCAGGCTCCCTGCTGAACAGAGAGCCCAATGCGGGGCTTGATCCCAGGACCCCGAGACCATGACCCGAGCCGAAGGTAAAGGCTTAACCCACTGAGCCACCCAGGTATTCCAGTTCCTGGTAATTTCTAATCTACTTTCAGTCTCAATGATTTTGCCTGTTCTAGATATCTCTTAACAGTGGATTCACACAATATTGGTCTTTCTGTGTCTGGCTTATTTCACTTCGCGTATTTCATGTCATAGCATGTATCAGAATTTCATTGTTTATTAAGGCTTATTAATACTCTGTTGTATGCATATACCACTATTTGTTTATCCATTCATCAGCTAATGGACATCTGGGTTGTTTCCACCTTTTGGGAATTGTGAAGAATGCTCTTACCCACACTGATATACAATGTTTTGCTTTTATATATAATGATGTTTATTTTCTCCTAAGAGATTCAAAGAACTTTTTAAAAATTAACTATTGTTTGGCCTCTTGACAAATACACCCCCACATCAAACTTTTAGTTAAGATTATTTTCTTAAAGTTTTTCAATTATATGATTTCAATTATATGATTATATGAGAGAGAGAGAAAGTAAGCACAAGTGGGGGTGAGGGGAGCAGTGGGAGAGGAAGAAGCAGATACCCTGATGAGCAGGAAGCCTGATGTGGGACTCAATTCTAGGACCATGAGATCATGACCTGAGCTGGAGGCAGATGTTTAACTGACTAAGCCACCCAGGTGCCCCTATTTAATTTACTTATTTAGTAAGTCATTTAAAAAAGTCTCTGTTTATCAAAAGACAACATTCCCAGTGGATTACGGGCAATTCTGCCCATGTCCATGTGGGGCAGTAGCCTACACTTGGAGGCTGCATATTGGAACCAAAAAATACTGAAACTTCAATCCCTGCACTGCAAGAACAAAACTGGATTCTGTGGGTGGACTAAGACTTTGGTATTTTTCACACTCCTCTCTCGGGAGTAGGATGGGGGTGGGGGGAACTGAGAAGTCCAACTCTCTAATCACATGATCGATTCTCCTGACAACCAGCACCCACAACCCTCATCTTCAGGGGTTTTCTAAAAGTCACCTAATAAACTCCATTGTAGTTGAAAAGGGCTTATTATGAATAACAAGACATCCATTTCACCTGTATGGCTCAGAAGTGACTTCAGGAACTGAGGATAAGAGACCAAATATTATAATAAAAGATCCTTCTGTTTCTCTTATCAGAAAATTCCAAGGGCTTTGGGAGCTGTGTACCAGAAACAGGGACAAGTGTAAGATACGTATACATACAAATGTATATACATACATGCATTTAAAATCCCAAATGTGTTTATTGGGATGGTTTCCCACTTGTCTTGATTCAGGATGCTTTTATTTTATTTTTTAAAAAAGATTTTATTTATTTATTTGAAAGGCAGAGATCACAAGTAGGCAGAGAGGCAGGCAGAGAGAGAGGAAGGGAAGAAGACTCCCTGCTGAACAGAGAGCCCGATTCGGGGCTCGATCCCAGGACACTGGGACCATGACCCGAACCGAAGGTAGAGGCTTTAACCCACTGAGCCACCCAGGTGCCCCTCAGGGTGCTTTTAGTGCTGCTTTCATCTGAAGGGGCATCCTTCTGCAAGCCTTGCTTTTCCTACTGCAGGTTGGTAGAGGACACTGGAATAGCCAACACAAAACGACTGTTTGTGCATGGCTGAAGATGGTGGTCATTTGATACCATCCTGGGTATTTCACATCCATGACGTAGGACATGGGGTTTTGCAGCAGGTGCTTCTTGTGTTTCCTCTTCTTCTCTTCTAGAGAGGGATGAAGGAGATCCTCTGTGAGAAGCATGTTCTTGTGAGGGAAGTCATCACTGTTGGAGAATAGATTTTGTATTATAAATCACAATATCACACCTCCCCAATGTAGGAGGCCATCATACAGTCCCATTAAAGGCCTGGACAGAATTTAAGAGGGGACGAAGGGGAGACTTTTCTCCCACACACCCTGGCTCTTCTAGCTGGGCCATTGGTCTTCTGCTCCAAGGCTGAGACTTCCACCATTGACACTCCTGGTTTCTAGGTCTTCAGACTTGGACTTGGAGCTACATCACTGGCTCTCCTGGGTTTCCAGCCTGCTGAGTGAAGGTCATGGGAATTCTCAGCCTCCATAACTGCATGAAACAATTCCTTACTTTAAAAATCACATATATAGGGGTGCTTGACTGGCTTAGTCAGTAGAGCATGTGATCCTTGATCTCATGTTCATGAGCTAAATGCCATGTTGGGCATGGAGTCTACTTAAAAAAAAAAAAAAAAGAAAGAAAGAAATGTGGAATCTCAGGCCCCACCCTAGACCTTCAATTAAAAAAACTATATATTGATATAGAAATATGCTGCTATCAGTTCTGTTTCTCTGGAGAACCCTGATTAATATGCAGCTCAGTTATTCAGAACACAAAAATAAAAAGCAAAATTGGAGCCAGGGATAAGATAATAGTATGGGAAGCAATTCAACTTCCGGCAATATAAGGCTAAGAACCATAACCAATCTGAAGGTATTAAGTCTTTATTTTTCATCTTTTAGTATGCAGTCATTTGAATCACTTCTGTACTAGTTGCTGAAATTACTCATTTAAGGAGAGCTAAGTCTGCTCCATCTAAAAACAGAACCCACACAAGAGGAAAGATGGTAAAATCTTTCCAGCACTTGGTATGAAAATATTTTAAATATTTATCTTTTGGTTTTATACATGTATTTTAATATTTTATATACTGCCTGAATCCTTCATGCTCATCTACAACTGTGTACAACAGTAATTTCATTGATCACAGATGGACAAACTATGGTCCATGGATTGTGTTTAGATGGCCAAGGTAGAAATAGTTTTTACATTTCAAATGCTTTTTAAAAAATCAAAAGAATAATGTTTTGTGAGTCATGGAAATTACATGAAAGTCAAATTTCAGTGTCCATAAATAAAATTTTGTGGGAACACAGCCACATCCATTCATTTACATGTTATCTGTGGTTGCTTTTATACTAGGATGGGGCGTCAAGTAGCTGCAACAAAGTCCATATGGCGCCCTGTAAAGCCTAAAATATTTACAATCTGGCTGCTTACAGAAAAAGTTTGCTGACCTCGGTCCTAGATAGCAAAAGAGTGCTTGTTTCATCTCCTTTGTGCATTAATTGGCCTTTCTAATGAGGGCAATAATTCAGAAGTACCACTAACATAGGTTTTGACTAGGCCACTCAAAATCTCTTGGATAGGACTAGGTTTTACTAAGCTATTTTATAGTCCTCACAAATCTAGTCCATAGGGTGTGCATAATAAATATCTACCCACTAAATTAGTAAGTAAATAACTGGTGAATCAGAGAACACGTGGCCTCAGCAAGAAGCTAAAGAAAGGTGTACTTATTCCTGCTGCATGCCCACATGGAGCTCAATGGCACCTACTTCAAGAAGCATATCTGTATCTGATATGACAGCTCTTTTTTCCTCAACGGATTTATAGGACATTAAAGTCACGGGGTGGGAGGACACTTTGTTAACCAGAGACGCTATCCTAGAATCATAGATCTAGAAGGGCAACACTTCATACAGCTGTTGACTTGAAGCAGGACTAGGCTTGAATCACTCCCAAAAGATAAATTTGCTCTTTCATAATAATAAAAACGATCCAGAGAGATTTTATAACTTTCTGTGGTTGGAAAAAACAGAAGGTTGCAACTAAACTCTTAAAAGTACCTCCTATTCCTCAACTTAAGTCTGCATGTCGCAACGGAAGCATGTTTTTGAGGCCATTCATTCAATAACTTTATAAACCACATTGGCCATAAAGTTTTGATATTGTGTCTCCCTTCCGCTGGCCACCTTATTCTTAGTTTGGGGGCAGTGCTTGGTGCGTTTTTATGTGTTTAAAAGTTATCACTACTTGGGGTGCCTGGACGGCTCAGTCAGTTGAGACTCCCACTCTTGGGTTTTTTTTTTTTTTTTTTTTTGCTTAGATCATGATCTGAGGGTCCTGGGATCCAGCCACACACCAGGTTCTGTGCTTTGCGGGAAGTCTGCTTGAGATTCTCTCCCTTTCCCTCCCCACCGTACCCCCACCCCACTCTCCTTCTCCCTTTCCATCAAATAAATCATAAAAAAAAAAAATTGCCACTTCTGGTATCCTCGGTACGCGTAATGATGGGGATTAATAAATTGTGATAGTAAGAATATTAGATTTGGGGGTACCTGGGTGGCTCAGTTGGTCAAGCATCCAACTCTTGATCTCAGCTGAGGAGCTGAGGTGTTGATGTCAGGGTCGTGAGTTCAAGGCCCACGTGGGACTCCACTCTGAGCATGGAGTTTATTAAAAAAAAAAAAGAATATTAGATTTGGAGTCTACAAATCAAATGGCTTAAGATAGCATCTATAATATTGTGGATATTCAGTGAATATTTGTTCTCCTGTCCTTTTCTCTGGGAAGCTGGATGATTGGCAGACTCCGTAAGCAACAGTTTTCTTACCTACAAATTAGGAGATATGGAAATCCTATAAGACATTTTTAAAAACACTCGGTAACCCTATGAAGTATTATGTAATTGTGAATTATTATAAGGAAATGAGAATTCAAAAGTATAAGAAAAAGTTCTGTGAGGAGCAGTCCAAATTCAAAGGTCAGAGAGTCAACTTGGACATGTCTTTCCCCTACCCACTACCACACACCCACTACCAGATTTTGAGTTCAGAGAGATTGTTCGCTTGATAAACACAGACCTCAGGGTCTATATAGCAGACGAGCCTGGCTTCATTCCCATCAACTGGCACTTCATCAGTAATCCCCCAGTGATTTCTAAATGAGGGTCCTGACTTATGTTGAAATTTGCCTTGGAAGTTTTTCAGAACAAAGATTTTTTTTAATGTGTTTCATTAGAAGTTATAATGACTTATTGGTCAAATATTACAAATTACTTTGCCAAATGGTGTAAAGAATATATATAGATTTTTCTAAACAGGAACTTTTAAATTCAGAGGTTAAGAGAACAGCATCATTCTGGCTATTTTATACTAGACTAAGGAGGAAAGCCATTTAAATACACATTGATTACTTCAAATCTGAGGAAAAAAGTATTCAATTTTAACAATTATGAATACTCTTTCTTTCTTTCTTTATGTTTTTATTTAAAGGATTTTGCTTCTAAGTAATCTCTACACCCTACATCAGGCTCAGACGCACAAGCCTGAGATCAAGGGTCACACACTCCTTCAACCGAGCCAACCAGGTGCCCCTATAAATACATTTTAGTGTTTCTGTTTTATAAAGGGGCCATGGTTTTGTTCTAGAAGTAAAACTAATACTTTGTTTTATTTCTATCTCTCTTTGTCTGAGGGCAATATTTTGGCTGTTCAGCAAGGTCACTGTTCCAACTACTCAGTTTGCTGTTACAGGAAAGTAACCATAGATAATACGTAAATATGGGCAGGGCTGTGATCTCATACAACTGTGTTTAAAAAACAAAAGATGAGCCTAGAAGCTCTAGTTTTCGGACTCCTCTTTTCACGCTAATAAGTAAAGACCACCAGAAACAGCTTACTTTTACCCAGAAGAGTAACAGTACAGAAAGTCCTGTCCCAGGACTGTATCTGATCTCCAGCTTTCTGTCATCATCTGGCCCACAGGAAATCTGATAGTCTTGCCATCCCAAAGGACTTCACACTGGTCTACTACACTGATGATGTAATGATTAGAACAAGTGAGAATTCACAAGCACGCTTTATGATTCTCAAGGCACGTGCCGGAGGGCGGAAGATAAACTCTCAACAAGTTAAGGGCTTGCTGGTTTGGTCAAGTGCCTTGGAATCCAGTGGTTCAAGGCCTGTCAAATGTGGGTGGGGGAAGAGATTAAATTTCTGCATCTTGCATCCCCTACCACTAAGAAACATTCCTAACGCATACTGTATATAGTGTCAGAAAATTATCTGACTACCCTTGAGGATAATGAGTCATATGTTATTTGTTGGTACTAAACATCGTTTCTGTTCCCTTTATACTCTCCCTTTTATCACAGGGCCTGGACAAATGGGAACTACATTTCCCATAGTCCTTTGTCAGAACAGTTCTAAATACAGTTTAGATCCTGCCAATGAGATATATACACTCATGGATTAGAAGGCAGGAGAGAAGTAGAAGCCATTCTTCTTTCTCCCGCAGTGGTGGTGGAAATGTGAACTTAAGACAGGACTTTTTGCATCAATTTCCCTTCCTGCTTTTTATCCCGAGGCTGCAAGGCAACCGTGATCACTGATTTCCATCTCTTGCATTTTTTCTGATTTCTGCACAAAAGCAACAAATTTCAGATTCAGTTTTAGTGACTCTGGAAGCTGGGGGCAGTTCCCCAACTTTCACTCCTTAAGCCCCATCAGAAATTCTTAAGTACCTATTTCTCTGGCTTCAAACGCTTAAATTGGTTTCTACTTCTTTACAGAGCTTTGACCACAGAAGGAAACAAGATCTAATTCATTTTTGCAGTTTCTGTATTACCCAAGAAGATCTGTTAATGAAGTGCAGCAGGATGACTGAGTAGACCCATCGCACGCATATTCTAGTAATTTCGTCGTGAAGCCCTCTGTGGCATCATTCTATTTCTTACAATGGTGTGGATCATTATTGTGTGTGTCTAAATCTCAAGCAAATGAGTTCTCCTTAGGGATTAGTACAGCGTATTATCTCTCCCTGCCATCTGGCTGTCTGATATGAAGAAATAAACAAGATATTAGTTGAGATAAACAGTTTACTTGGGCACTATCTCTTAGTAAATAACTTCAAGAGCGCATATAATAGGAAAATGATATAAAATAATCAAGAAGTGGTGTGCTTTGAATATTTATGATCCTGGGTTTTTTTTTTTTTAATTAGCAGTTTATTGACATATATGTTCAATTCAACTAAATGCACAATTAAAGTGCAAAATTCAGTGGATTTTAGTACATTTACAGAGTTGTGCAACCATCACCACAATCTAATTTTAGAACATTTTCAATATTCCAAAAAGGAACTCTTTGAAACAAGGCCCCATAAAATTAATGAAGATAAGACTATTGGGAAATTCAAAGTTTATTTTGGAGAACTGTTTCTTCCTTATCAGCTCTCATTTCTTTTCAGACCCCACTAATAAGTCACTAGCTGTCTCCACAGAGGCCTAGACCGACACAAATGAAGGTCACTAATATGGTTCCAGCCTATAAATGAACAAGGCCATGTATTCCTTACCTGAGATAATGATCCCAAGACCCCATCTCCGAGCATGCCCATAGCCCCTCCCCCCGTCCTCCAGAAGACCTCCTAATGTCAGATGCCAATATTTGCCTCATTTTAATGTTAAGTCTCCACTCCAAAACAAACGTGGGATGTATATTACATATATGTTTGCTTAATGCACATTATCCATCTTTCCTCACCAATAGTGTAAATTCTCCTGCCCTTTTCATCAATATGTATGTAATCCCAAACCCTGTGATTATAAAAACTTATTCTAATCTGTTGGGGGAGCTACCTTTTTGTATCTTCATTTGGCTGCCTCTGGGATAAACCCTTTCCTTGCCACACACTCCATATCTCAGTAACTGGCTTTGCGCAAGTTCTTAGGTTCATTTGTACTTGTGACTATTCCAAGTTATCACCTTCTCCTCTCTAGCCATAGGCAACCACAAATCTACTTTTTGTTCCTATGACTATGCCGAGCCTGGAATTCCTAACTTTCCTACATCCTCCCCAATGTTTGCTATTGTCTATCTTTTTGACTATAGCCATCCTTGTGAGTATGAAGTATCTCACTGCAGTTTTGATTACATTTCCTTAATGAGTTATGAAGTGAAGGATCTTTTCATGTGCTTATTGGCCATTTGTATATTTTTGCTAAAATACCTGTTCAAATCATTTATCTGTCTTTTAATTTGGTTATTTTTTTAAAGTACTAATGAGTCAAAGGAGTTTTTGAAAAAAAAGTTTTCTAATTACAAGTCCCCAACCAGACATATGATTTGCAAATATTTTGTTCTATTGTGTGGGCTGCATTTTCACTTTCTTGGTAGTGCCCTTTGAAATTTAAAATTTTGATGCAGTCCAATTTATCTCCTTTTTTACTTTTGTCATTTGGGCTTCTGGTGTCATATTTAAGAAATCATCACAAGGCAAAAAGTTTGAATCCTGTGTTTTCTTCTAAGAACTTTACATTTACCATCATATTTAATATAACATATTTAAGTATTAGTTTCTATAATTTAATTTTCAATAATAGCTGGTCTTATTCACCAGGTCTCAGTTCCAGAAGTTTAATAATTTGTTCTTGCAATCTGGCATGAACCAACTTCAGCTCATCACTGGTACCAAGAGGGTACAGGGCTGTGTGGGTCTAGAATAAAAACAAGCTAAACTCTGATGTTAGGACTAGAATAAAAACAAGCTAAACTCTGATGTTAGGACTAATAGGAGAAAGAAGGTGCTGGGCATTCACGCAGGAAGGCTGGGGTCCCCAGGGAAATCTAACTTCATTCTGAAATCTGGTTTTCCTATAGGCAAGTAGAAAAACTAATCTAAGGCTAATCCAATGAGGGACCCCTGTGGTTCCAGAATCAGCAGTAAGAATGGGATTCCTTTGGACTAAATCAGAAGACAAGTTGAGGGGCGGTGGTGGCAGCATTCAAGCAATCATTGATTGACTTGTACTCTGTAAAACTCAAGAGATTAGTGACCAGGGAAGTGGGTTCTAATGAAAGAAGGAACACTGGTGGGAAATAAATGCAGCAGTGGCTCAAGTCATTAGACGGAATGCAGAGAAAGCTCCCACACTCTCACCAGACAGATCACTAGTCTTTGTGGAGTAGTTAAATGATACTAGCTACTCTGGACTGGACCCATTGACTGGTAAGGAATATGAAAACTTCAGAGAGTCAGAGGACACCAGATTTCAGAGTTAGCAAGAACAAAGGTTTGAAGGACATCTTGTTCTGATAGAGTGTCATTTCATGTATCTGAAGGACTCTCCCCTCACAACACTTTCTCCTTGATCCTTTGCTGCCACGACCAAGTAGAAATACTGGGTGAACTATGTAAAAATATCTTTAAGTATTTCATAGGGTTAGCAGAACAGTGAGGAAACTAAAGAAACAACAGCAACAAATAATTTAAAAAAAAAATAAAAAAGGGAAAAGAAAAGAAAAGGAAAAGAGTCCTGAAAGACAAATGATCTATAAAGCTGATTTTCACCCTTATGAGCAATGTAAGAGAGCTTTGAGTGTATATTTTGCGAACTACACAGTGTGCAGAAGGTAGCAGGTACAGCCAAGGGGCTATGCAAGATCATTCCATAGATTTGAGATTCTAATAGGCAACACCTCAGTATGAGTGAGCAAGAAATGAATGTACCCTAAAGAAAAAGATCTTGCATATTTACCTGTCTCAACCTTTGACCTGGGACAATGGGCAAAAAAAAATTCCCTGAGACTTCATAAGCTTAAGCAAGGTCTTATGTGGGTTTGAAGCCAGATTCAAGCTACCTATATGTAGGGTTGCCAGGTTTACCAAATAAAATAGAGAATGCCCAGTTAAACTTGATTTTCAGATAAACAATGAATAATTTTTTATTATAGCCATGTCCCAAGTATTGCACTAGAAAAGACTGTGTAGAAATAAATAGTGGTGGCCTTGAATGCGTAACTGAACTTATACTTAATTTGGTAGGCAATCCTAACTGTATGAAAAGTTAGCTGCAAAAGCTCATCACAGACAGCAAACCAGCTTTTAGAGTCCATGCTCTTAACTGTTTCACTAGGCTATGTATGGACAAGGATGTTTATTTACAGAATTCAGAGAGTTTTTGGCAAAATATTAGGCACTGGATAAATATTTGACTACTAGAAAAATTTCAGTGTTGCTAATGGTTTGAGAAGTACAACCGTAGGGTTACCTTGCTGGTTTAAGTAGGTAGAATGAGCTAGCTCTTGATTTTGGGTCATGAGTTCAAGCCTTATGTTGGGAACAGAACTTACTTTAAAAAAAAAGGGGGGGTGCTCCTGGGTGGCTCAGTGGGCTAAAGCCTCTGCCTTCAGCCAGGTCATGATCCCAGGGTCCTGGGATCGAGCCCCACCTTGGGCTCTCTGCTAAACAGGGAGCCTGCTTCCCTTCCTCTCTCTCTGCCTGTCTCTCTGTCTACTTGTGATCTCTGTCTGTCAAATAAATAAAATCTTTTAAAAAAAGTAGGGGAAGAAAAAAAAAGAATTACAACTGTAAGCACTTGAAAAGTACCAAATGGATAGTAAATCCAATATAGTGAGGGCTTTTGGGGAGCAGATGCCTTGCCTTTACACTACCTTTTTTGTTAACCTATAGAACAATCTGATATATTACTAATAGAAGTCATAAAGTCATACAAGTTTCTCTTAATCTGGTAAGTTTACTTTTGATGTATGCATCTCAAAAATTACAAATGAAAGGGGAGAAAAAGTCCAAGGATATTTTTAAATGCATTCTACTGGAAGGCAGTGTTGTAAAAGTGATAAAGATTTAGGGACTGGCATAATACCACAAAACATTATACCACAGTGCAAATTATACTATATATAAAAAAAACCTATTTGAAATAGCTATTGGAAAAATATTAAAGAAAAAGGTGGCACAAACTATTATATATTATTTATTTACACGGAAAAATAATGTTTAGAAATGTACTGTGTTACTACAAAGTGATAAAGTTTGAAAGTTAGAGGACCTTGGGTTGACAACTTATGATGAGGGAATATCTGCAGTTTTTGTTGATTATAATTATTGTGGCTTTCTATCATCACATAGCTAGATCAACAGAAAATAACAGATATTCTTTTATTTGAAACCACATAATATTTAAGCAAAGGGGTGTTAGGTAGTGAATATATTAAAACAGATGACTATCATTAAGGAAATCTTTTACTGTGTCAGGGAAAAAAGACTCAAGTTTCCTCCAACTCTGACTCTATTTCTTTCTGGTCCTTTTAAACTTTTTCTATTTTTCCCATTCCTTATATCATCTAATTCACACATGATTCAAAGAACACCATATAATCAATTGCCAACTATACTCCAATGGGCATGCAAATAAGATTAGTCTTGCCAGTACCATCTTGTGTAAAATTGTTTTAAATATCAATTATACAACTGAAAGATGAAGAATACTTATGCCAAGTAAACAATAAGGTGATTAAATTTGGAAAGGTGTGAAATATGATAACCCAGGTATTAATATCCTATTAATATAATCTGTTACTATGTTGCTGAAAAAGAATTATAACACACTTTAAAATGGACAAGGAGTAGTTCAAACATAAACCACATCAATACTTTCAAGCACGTTAAAAGGGCAATGAAATCAACAAATAATATTTAGCCCTGATGACCTACAAAGCAGAATCTGACATAGCTTGTAACAGTTTTATTTCAGTACTCAGAAGATCTTAGCAGGAAGTAACATCAAAATATTAGTGCAAAATGGTCTATTGGAAAGCATGGTGGTTGACATGATTTATATGATACAAAAAATAGCCAAGAAAGCATGTGGTTTTGAGCTAAATCTTATAGCATAAACTAACAAATGAGAAGCAAATCCCCACACTAATCACATTCAGGAAGCTTAATTAGAGCTGTTAAGCCTAATCTCACAATCTGGCATGTGACCAAAATGTGGTCAAAAGTACCAACTTCTTGAGTGTATAAAAATAGAGATTATCTTAAGACCAGCAACATTACTATCTCTAAATAATGATATAAACTAGTACATTCCTCTTAATGATTAAATGATCTCATTTTGTTTGAAGAAAAAGAATCACCTTCTTGATGAATATATATATTTTTTAAATTAACATATATTGTATTATTTGCTTCAGGGGTACAGGTTTGTGATTCATCAGTCTTACACAGTTCATAGTACTCACTATAGCACGTACCCTCCCCTGTGTCCATCACCCAGCCACCCCATCCCTCTCACCTCCCTCCAGCAACTCTCAATTTGTTTCCTGAGACCAAGAGTCTCCCTCTCTGGTTTCATCTTGCTTCGTTTTTCCCTCTCTTCCTCTATGATCCTCTGTCTTGTTTCTCAAATTCCTCAAATCAGTGAGATCATATGATAATCGCCCCTTTCTGATTGACTTATTTTGCTTAGTATAATACCCTCTAGTTCCATTGACATCATTGCAAATGGCAAGATTTTGTGGAGTTTTTTGATGGCTGCATAATAGTCCAATGTGTGTGTATGTGTGTGTGTATATATATGCATATGTATATATGTACATATATACATATGCATAGATAATCACATATATATAATACATATATATAATACACATATATGTGTGTATATATACATACCTAAGTATGTATGTATATATATATACATACCACATCTTCTTTATCCATTTATCTGTTGATGCACATCTAGATTCTTTCCATAGTTTGGCTATTGTGGACATTGCTTCTATAAACATTGGGGTGTACGTGCCCCTTCGGATCACTACATTTGTATTTTTGTGGTAAATACCCTGTAGTGCAATTGCTGGGTTGTAGGGTAACTCTATTTTCAACTTTTTGAGGAAACTCCATATTGTTTTCTATTGATGAATATATTCTTACGGAGGTTATTTCCTATTTTTACCTGGAAAGGAAGAAGTGTAATAAGTATGCAGTAATTCAGTCAGCTAATAAAATGAACTTAAAGAGAAAAAGATTCTGATTGTGATCATAACAATCATCCCAGAACTCCATACATTCTCCCTGGGCATCCTCAAACAAACCCCTAGTTTCAATGACCACTTGTACATCTCTAAAACTTCTAAATCACCAAGATTCTTCCTTCAGTGTCTTCTCCTCCCAGCAAATGACTCCAACACCCATTTTCATGACATGATTAGACACAGCCCTATCAGAAAACTTACCAGAACTACCAATCCTTCCTACTTCTCTTATCTAAGATCAATGCCCTCATCTTGTCCTGATGTTATACTTCCAATATAATTCAATCAGTTTTATTCCTTTACTGTACCTCTCTCTTCCCATGGACATTTAAAGGGAACAGAATTGAATGGCACTCTCACCCGTCAAGGCTCCAATTTTGGTGGCACAAGAAAGTCCAACCACCCATGTACAATTGCTGCAAATTCTCAGGCACTTTCAAGCATAGGACGCTCCCAGCCTCTAAGCACAGGTGTCCTTGTGTGCTCTGTGTTCTCAGCCTTCTCTTTGGTTTCCACAACAAAATCGTTCACGCTTAAAATTGGTGAATTTAGTTACTGATTTTTACCCTGAATGCCTGAGGCATGAGGAAAAAGGTTGCATTACCCCCCCCACACTTTCTGCCATCTTGCTCTCTCAACTTGCCCCTCTCCATCCTCTCACTTCTCTTCATTCCGCATTGAACATTCAACTCACCCCACTTCTAATGTCTTGGTGCCGGCCAACCAATTTCCTATTTCTCCACATGTTGGTTTGCTAAGTTTTGCCAGGGACTGTCTTGCCATCTCTTAAATCTAGAACTTCCATTTCATTTTTGGGCCAACACCTTAGTTCAAGTCTCTGCCTCGCATGCTTGGATGACTACAGTACGACAGTGAACTAAGTAGATGTGGGGCTTTGACCCTCTCTGCCTTCTCCAGTAAATCCTGCACAGACATGAAAGATGTGTCTTTCTAAAGCCATCACTCACCATGTCAGTTCCAAGGTCGGGGGTCTTTAACAAACCCCAGTTCTTACGTAATAATGTAACAATTGCTTATTCTGGCATTTAAGACCTTCTATAATCTGCTCCCAACCTAATTTTCCAGCCTTATCTCCTAGTCCTCTGAACCAGGCAAACTGGTAGACCCACTCTCTCTTGTATCTACTTGCACAGTCCTGACTTCCAGCTTGGAATGTGTTAGCCCCTGTGCTCTAACTCTCTTACTCCATTCATTTTCAGACCTGGTCTCAAATATTACCTCTTCTTCCAGCTTTTCCTGGCTCTCTCAGGAAATCTCTATCTTTTGGACACATTATTGCATTTCTTTTGATCTGTATTAGGGTGACATGGTCTCTGTTTGCTTGGGACTGAGGGTTTTCCTGGGACATGAGATTTTCAGTGTTAAAACTGAACAGTCCTTGGCAAATCAGGACAGTTGGTCACTCCATCCATAATATATGTGGTGAGGGTTCTTGGGAAGGAAGGGAAGGCAGTGACTTTTGTGGATACCTATTGTGGAAATCCAGATGTCAGGGCTGTCCACAAAAAACTCCAGGACAGGAAGGAAGGTGAGGACAGAAAGGAAGGTGAGGACACTTATTGACCCTAAAGATAGACCAAGTGGGGCTGAGACCTTTGGATAAACAAATAGCAAAAGGGATCCCATTTCTGCAGTTTCCTTCTATACACAAACACACACACATTAATTTATATATATATAATTAATAACTAATTAACTTTGAGGAATTAAGAAGAGCAAGGGTGAATACAAAGATACATTCCAAGTAAAGGGGTTTTATTTTATCTTTTTAAAATTTTTACTTTTTAAAGATTTGTTTATTTATTTATTTATTTAGAAGAGAGAGAGTGTGTGTGTGTAAATGAGCAGGGGCAGTGGGCAGAGGGAAAGGGAGAGAATCCTTAAGCAGACTCCCTGCTGAGCACAGAGTCTGATGAGGGGGCTTGATCCCAGGACCCTGAGATCATGACCTAAGCTGAAATCAAGAATCAGACATTCAAAAGACTGAGCCACCCAGGTGCCCCCACAATGAGTTTTAATAGGGAGCCAAGTGGGTGGGAAAAGTACAAATCTTAAAACCAAGAGGAGTATCTATACAGGTGAACAACCTTTTCCTTTTAGTGTTACCTTGGAAACAAAGTAGGAGCTATTCAGTGCTAGAATTAAATATAACCCAGAAGTTAAGGCTTTCTGGAGATTTTCTGATTCTGAATAGAAATCCAAGGTGAATTAGAATAATTTGCTAAAATGGCAGCAGATTAGACAGAGAATTGTGTTAGATCTGTTATAGAAGAATATTCAGATCTGTTAAGGAAAGAAAACCATTATAAGTGTTTCTTCTGTTCCAGAAGAAAAGATGAAATGAATGAATGAAGATATATTATATACAGATCAATGGTGAGTAAGGGAAGCCTGTATCTATTAAATATAGATGAATTATAAAAGGGATGGAAGGACCAAGAGGTATCTAATCATTATGAGGCATAAGGGGTACATGAGACAACTGTAGATAGGAGTACTTGTCTCTGTACCTTTCCAATAGAGCGAATATGTGTCAGCAACTTAGAGAACCTTCCAGGTATGGGCCTCCGGGCATGAACCTCAAGTGCTTGTCCTCAACACACATAAGCAGGGAAAGGTGATGGAGCAGCAGAGATAGGATGAATGAATATTGCATATTCCAGGAAACACATTTGTATAAAGATTTAATCTTCAACCACTGAAATTATGGTATAAAAGGATACGTAATGACTGAGAAGTTAGTCACAATATATTGCAAGAAAAAAGCAGGTTATAAAGCCAGATGCAATATCATTCTATTTTTATCAAGTATATACTTTAGCATGTGTGTGTGCACACGTGTAGGTGTGTATGTATATCTGAAGAGATACACTTCTGCTCGATGTATTATAGTTAACTTTAAATGTTATTCCATGAGTTCTTCTGAATTTAATACAATTTTTAAAAAGATTTTATTTATTTATTTGACAGAAAGATCACAAGTAGGCAGAGAGGCAGACAGAGAGAGAGAGGAGAAAACAGGCTCTCCACGGAGCAGAGAGCCCGATGTGGAGCTCGATCCCAGGATCCTGGGATTATGACCCAAGCCGAAGGCAGAGGCTTTAACCCACTGAGCCACCCAGGCGCCCCAGTTCTTCTGAATTTAAAAATTGTATAAGACAACACAAATTACTAACATAAATAGGTGGCTTCATTAAGCATCTGCCTTCGGCTTAGGTCATGATTCCGGGTTCTTGGGATCAAGGTCTGAATTGGGCTCCCTGCTCCGGAGAGAGCCTGCTTCTCCCTTTACCTTTGCCTGCTGTTCCCCTTGTTTATGCTATCTCTCTCTGTCAAATAAATAAATAAAATCTAAAAAAAAATTAGGAATTTGAAGTCAGAAATATTTAAAATAATTTAAAAGTTTACTTCTTGACATTTAAGATTTCCAGACCTTTTAATTGTGACTGGCTCCAGAAATAAATTTATTAATGGATGTTGTGATTTTTTTTTTCTTTTTTAGATTTTATTTTAGAGAGAGTACAAATAGGCAGAGCAGCAGGCAGACAGGGAGAAGCAGGCTCCCCGCTGAGCAGGGAGACTGATGCGGGGGTCGATCCCAGGACTCTGGGGATCATGACCTGAGCTGAAGGCAGCTGCTTAACCAACTGAGCCACCCAGGCACCCTGTGATTTTTTTTTTTTTAATGTAATAAACATGGTCTCCTTGTTTAATAAACATTCGCCCACTTTATTATTCTGTTTTATGTAATGAAGAGTGATTTTTTTAAACAAATATTATATTCAAACATTAACTTAAAAGCAGACATTTTTATTGTTAAACACATATTCGTCTTACAAAATGAAATGTCATCCTGAGTTGCCCTGGATGACCAAGGGCCGCAGTTGACTTTCTACTGATGTTTGGCCATGTCTTGTGGAACTGTGTGACTTCATTTCCCTGGTAACCGTTTGTAGGTGTAGTTTCTTGGAAAGACCAAGAACCTTCTAGGACAAAAACGAAAACAGCAACAACTGTTTTGGTACAAATGCATTTGGATGAGACCACAGCACAAAAGAGAACCGAGGGACCTGAAGAGAGGGCCTCCCATAGATTATGGAGTTGGCCAGATGCATGAGCCAATTCAGCAGCAGGCCCTGAAGGTCAGAGGGCGGTGGGAGCTCAGGAGTGTTGTTGTAGCTTGAACCTGAACCCTTCCAATCCAGTTCTCTCGGCGCTGTACATTGTCCTTGGAAAGAAAAAGGCTGAGTGTGTGTGCACTGTTAAAAGATAAGCTGAGGCATATTAAATTTTTAAGAGTTTATTTGAGCAAAAATTGATTTGAAGCTGGTCACATCTAATCTAGCCAAGGGGAAGGAGCTCTGGGTGGGGAGTTGTACAAAATGAAAGATGGTTATAAGCAGAAGGGATGGGGAACAAGGAGGTTGTATTAGGAACAAAAACTGTGTGGATTCTTGCACGGTTACTTTCCTTGAGGAGGTGGAAGGGGTTTATTAGGCAGATTCCTTAACTAGTGTTGATCAGGTGACTCCTGACTGGTTTAAGATTCCATTTCTAGGACAGTTGTAACTATAATTAAGTCTTGGTTTGGAGATGTGGGGCTTGACATAAATGACTCTGTTTGGGGCCTGTTGTCTTGTTTTTCACAAAAGGAACGTGCTAGCTCAATGAATTCTCTTTCAGAGGTCCAAATAATCTTCCGTGTCACTTATTTGTTGTCAAAAAACAAAATTCAACTGAAATACATTTAAAGATCAAAATGACTTTATTCAATGGTTCATGAAAGGGGCAGCATACCATCTAGCAAATAAGGAGGAGCTCTGAAAAACTGAACAAAATGTGAGACTTTTATAGTCTAAAGGGGGCAGGAACAAGGAAAGGACAGATTACATTATCTTTCTTTGGGGGATAGAAGATATCTGTCAGGTGGATTACCTCACTAGTGCTGACCAAGAAATTCCAGATTCACTGGTTTAAGATTACACTACTGGGAGAGGTTGAAATTGTCAACCTGGTTGTGCTGCTGGTTTACTGATGTGACACTTAGCAAAACTGACTCCATTTTGGGTCTGTTGTCTCTGTCTCTTTCTCGATACCACCAAGCAGACCGTAAAGCATGGGGAAAATTGGTGTACTCATTTGCAAGAGATTGTAACCCTGAGGACTGAGACGACCCACGTGGCCAGGTGAAACACCAATCAGCCGATGTCTCATGAGGACCGAAGGCTTCCTGGAAAGGAGACTGAACCGGAGAGGCTCAGCGAGGCAAAGGGATGGATGGCAGCCTGGAAGATTCACTAGTGATGTCAGACACTATTTAGAATCCCAGATGTATTTTGGAGGTATTTCACTAGGAGCTGGAGTTCTGGCAAGAGAAGGTAGGTTCATTTAGCAATTGACATTCATATGTTAATGTCCATGTCAACTGTTTTTTGCCTCAGGCATGAAGCTTTAGGACATTATTACTTATGACACTGTTTCTTTTTTATTAAATTTATTTGAGTGTGTTGCTTTCTTTTTTGACAATTCTGAGAACTTGAACAGATCCGATGCTATAAAAGTTTCATTCATTTCACAACTATTCATTGAGTAACCTCTCTGCACTTGGAAATACTAAAGACTGTCTCTGCTTTCAAGTAGGTGGTGACTAGGAAATGTCTGGTAAATCAAGATTGCCTAGTAAGGCTCATTATGCCGGAGTGAGTTACTCTTCTCTGCTTATAGGACGTCTACCTCTTCCCAAAGAGGGGAACATCTTTACAAACAGAAATTTATGTCACCTTCACAAAGTGAAATTTATGCTCTGCTTTCAGCATAAAGGTGGAGGGTAGAATTCTTTCAGTGTTGTTTCTCAATTGTTTCCAGCTCCACCAAATCTTAATGTCCAAGTGACATATTTTGGGGTAGCATATTCTCATTCCCTTCAATATAGGTGTGGGGTTCTTTCCTTTTTTTTTCTTTTATTCTTTTTTAGCTTTTAGTTTGCTACTTATTGCAGATACTATCGTTTCTCAGTTATTAGGTGACCAGTTCCTTAAGAAAAAGATGTCTTATTCACCTGCACAACCTCAGGGCAGCGAATGTAGGGGAATCCGTTGTATCTCTCTAATCAGTCCATAATTGCTATGAGTGCGCAAATCATATACTCAACTTGCTAGAATCATCTTAGAATCATAGTAACAAGCTTTATTACTTCCTGTATGGTCTTTATATCAACTGTTGTGGTTGTGCCAAGGTCGTCTTCCCTTCCATTCCTATTGTAGGATGCAGTCAAGATCAGTCAAGCGGTATTCACGAAATAGGCTACATTAATTTGAGGGGTGCAATTTTTCTTACCGCATGGCTTGTTTGCACTGAAAAATCCAGTAGAATTCTGTTGCAAGGTCAAGTCCCCCACTCTCCCACCCCCGCCAAATTAAGGTAGTTGTTTTCCCTCCCATTTTACTCATACCAGGGCTTTAATTTCAAAGACCAGTTACCTGGTTTCCATTTCTCGGCATAAAACCATTGTTAAAAATTCGAGACTCTGCCACGATTTGACTTTTATTTTAAAAACAACAACAAAATAAGACGTCTAATTATACAGATGGACATGGTCTCCTTCTTGTACATCTCGCTCTTTCCAAATATTTTCTCGTCAGAACTGTTTTGAAAGCTCTTTACTAGACACGGATCCTTAGAAGACCACGAGCCGTGGACGCTTGCAGGCAGGTCCCAATCTCCCTCTCATCTTAAACGTGGGGCGGGAAATAAGAGGCCCGCCAAAGGCCGCAGGAGGCCTCCTGGTCGGCAGACCGGCCGGGTACCGTGCGCCGCGAGGCAGAAAGGCGCCCCCAGCTCTCCGCGGCGTCCTCTCTGCCCTCCCCGCGCGGGGCTGGCGTCGCAGGCCCCAATCCGGGTACCGCCCGCTAGTCGGCCGGCCCCTTCCGCCGCCGCCGCCGCCGGGCGCCAGGTCTGACCATGCAGCTCCCCCGGGCGCTGCGGCTCTGGGGGCTCGGCGCCTCCGCCGGCCAGCTCGCCAGGGCCCGAGCCTCGGTCGCCCCCCGCGGCCACCGCCCCCCTCCCCGCCCCCGTCCCCGCCCCCGCGCTCCGCCCGCGCGTCCCCGGCCCCGCCCCGGTGTCCGCCTCCGCTTAGCGCCGGGCTTCGGGCGGCCGCACCTGGCCGCCGCCGCCGCCGCCAGCCCAGACGCGCAGTCCGCTAGCGCCGCCGCCATGGAGCGCTCCGGAGCCGGTGAGCCCGGGCTGCCGAGCGGGCCGGGTGGGGCGGCCGAAGCCGGGGCCCTGGGCCTCCCCGCTCAGCGCTCGGCCTCGGGGAGGGCCGGGCCTCGCCGCCCCGCCGGCGACTCCCCAGCGCGGGGCGCACGACCTCACGCCCGGCGCGCTCGAGGTGTCCTCTCCCTCCGTGCGGGCGGGACTCGGGGCCGCGCCGAGGAACCCCGCGCATTGCGACGTGCTCGGGGCTGCCCGGAGCCCAGCGTTCTGGCGCGCGCGCTTTTGGTGTGGCGGGAGGCGAGGGGTGCAAACCTGCCCCAAGTTTCACTTTTGTTTCCCCCTTTCTGATCTTGTGACCTTCACTTCTAGTTTCAAGGCCCCCCCACCGCGGTGTTTGTGTGGTCAACGAAACCCAGAAAAATCTCGGTTTTCATGGTCTGCCTCAGACCTTAAAGGTCTGAACCACCGCGCTGTTTCATTTAGAATTTTATTCTAGGTGTGGAAATGACCTCTTTTAAACTGGCGCCAAATCTGTAGGAGGGCCCAGAATTCATTTCCAGCTTAGGTCAGCATTACTGTGAACGGAACTATATGGGTAGAGCTAGTGAGGGGTTAGGCTTGGGGTGAAAGGGACCAAAAAACCAATTAGGGAAAAGACGCTCATCTGCGAGACTTTTTGTAATATAAATGCATTCAAAGAGAGCCTAAAAAATGTTGATATGTACGACATGATAGCCGCTAACGAATAGAAATATGTGTACAGTCATTATGGGAACGAATGATTAAGACTTGTGGGTGGGTGGGGAGGGCGTAGGGAGTGGGTGTGGGATTATCCGGGAGGAAGGAGATTCACATCCTGGCTCTGTGCTTCGTGTGTGGCCTTGAGTTCAGGATACTGGTAGCATTATCTAGGTCTTTTTCCCTCCTCATACTTGGTTGGCAAACTTTAAGATGTTTTTGGAGTTTACTGCCTTCCTATGTCGCTTTTCACCCAGTATTAACTTATTTTGTCCATTTCTTTCTAGTAGTGGATTGTATTTTTTGTTCTGTTTTTACGAAGAGGAAACCAAAGCTGACTTGTTGATTATCACAGAGCTCGACACTTAACCTAGATGTGATATGCTACTGTTTTTAGTGGCTAAGCCCGCACTAGCATGGGTGGTAGTGACCCTTTCCATTGGTTCTTGGAGAATACACCTATCAGATATACCTACTAGAGTGAACAGAAGAGTCTTGCTTAAGTCACAATTGTTATCCAAATAGGAAATTTGCATTTTATGTGACAAAAGGCAAAGTAACTGTCCTTTTTTTTTGGTCTGTTGGCCTGTCTTTAATAAAGTCATTTACTGAAGTGCACATATATTTGAATATGACTGTATACTTAATGTACATTTTTATAATGTTTTAAATGCATGCATTAATTATTTTTATGAAAGTAATATTCTATTTCAAATATTTGAATAGCAGAATGAGGAAAAATACAAATATATCGAGTTCAGCTACATCAGCATTCAGAAATAATTGATATCATTTAGGCTTTGTCTATATAACTGTAATGACAGAAGATACGCAGTATTTGCTTTTTGAAAAGTGAGCATTTGTTATAAACTATTTTTGGTTGCTACAGTCTTCATAGCCATTATTTGTAGTTGTCATCAGAGTGAGTATGCTTTATTTATTTCCCTGTTATTGGGCGTTTAAGTTGTTCCACCTTAAATAAAGCTGTGGTGAGTCTAGGTCAGCATATGTGATAGATACAGATATATTAGTAAGAGGAACATTTTCATAGCTCCTGACCTATTTCCAGTGTTTTTTTTGAAAGGATTCCCTGAGTTTATGCTTCATAAACTACGTATGTTGAGAGGCACTGGGACGTGTTGCCAGAAAAAGAAGTTTCGACAGTTGAGTGACAGGATGCAAATTTCAAACCCAAACTTAGTTATAACCTTGGGCAAGTTACTTTGGCTAGTCTGTAAAAACAGTAAGTTAATAGTACCTCCCTGATAGCATGGTTGTATGGATTAAATGAATCATTATCTATAAAGTGCTTCCAGCTCTGCCCATTGTTACTACATGCTCAGGTGTTAGCTGTTATTTTATTGGGAGTTGTGCAAAAGATGGAATTTTATTTTGACTATAGTTAGGCCACATTTTAAGTACTCAATATGACTATTTTATGGTTTAAATGCTTTATTTAAGAGTCAGTTATTTTAAGGCAGTTTTTCAAAAGCAAAATACTTCCAGCTTCTGTAGAAAGAAAGTATAGTTATGATGGATGTCTTTAAGTTGTGTCTGTCACCTTTGCCCAAACATTGGAGCTTAGAGACCTGGAGGAAGGCTTCCAGATTTGAACTCCATTGAGAAACATTGCTCTGGAGAATGACCAGCAATTTTTTGAAGAGTTATTTTGAAGTGACATTCTCTTTTTTTCCCGAGTTAATAATTCATATCTATAAAAATTATTTCTATTATTCTGTAGTTTCATGAAACAAAATTTGTATTTCAAGTTCTAGACTGTTGATTTTGACATAACATTGTATTCAAAAGTTTACATATGCTTTATTTCACAAGAGGGAGAATGATACTGAGCAAGTACTAGTACAATTCACTTTTAACTTTTTATGTCAAATGGAATAGTAGTACTGTATCTTCATCATCCTGTGAACATGAGATTCTGTGATGTGCTGAAGCTGCTATTTAAAACACCAAGAATTAGTTTTTCTTGGGATTAAGATAGCTGTACTGCAGTGTAACTTGAGTGATTATTATCCACTCTCAAATGTGTGCTTATTCAGTGCAAATGTATTGATCACCACCTGGGAGCTACACGCTACTAGGCATTGAGGAACCAAATGAAGATAAGACGTGGCACTTAAGGAGCTTAGAATGGGGGACCATACTTATCAGTGGGGGAGTGATTATGAAAGGCCCCCTTTCCCCTTGAGAAGTGTCCCAGATTGGGTGGTAAGTTATATGATCACTTTAACTTAGTGTCTGATGGAGAAGACTGACAAATGGATGGACACCTGCAACATGTGTTTGTGCTGTGACTGGAGGAAGCACTAGGTCCTGGGAAGGAGATGGGATTACCTCACTTTGCTCTGAGCTGGGGATCAGGAAAGTTTTCCCTAGCAAGAAACATTCGATCTGAGTTTTTACTTTTAAGTTGATTATTCTCAACTGTTAACATAATCTCTTGGTCTGGTGAAGAATCAAGATATGGAAGACATGAAAAGGGATCTTTGGGAGCATTGATTTTCAGACTTCCTTTGTGCATTAGAATCCCCCTGAGAGGCTTCAAGAAAATACCAGTAGCTGCCCTGATCTCCAGAGATTCCAATTTGATTGACTTGGAGTGGGACCCAGACATTGGTAATTTTAAAAAGCCCCAGATGATACTAAAGTGCAGCCAGGATTTAGAATTTTTCAGCTAGAACAACAATGTCATCTAGGAGAGGAGATAGGGAGTGGGGCCTGGAGAGTTCATATGAATTGCCTGGGATCACAGTTGGTGAGGTGTTGTGCAGTACACAATACTAACATATCTGCCTCTTAATTTCTGGCACCAAACCCTTTCTGTTAAACAGCCATCTTGCCTTGCATCATTATCCTGATGCCACTGTTGTCACCAATGACCATTGCCCCTTCATTGATTCTGCTTTTGGCATAACCAGAGTGACCCACCTAGCACTTGTTCTCTAACTATGGGTTAATGGAGCTCAAGATAAAGTATTTTAATAACTTTTTTTCATTTAAAAAATGACAAAATTTAATTCATCATGCCATTCAGGTCTCCCTTTTGCCTTCACAGAAGTCAGCCTCTTAGGCCATTCCATGTATTGCCAAGAGCCCAGTATGTTCCCAAGGGGCACAGGGACTTTAGAGCTCCAATTGAAATGTCGGTGGTAATGGGCCAGTTTCGTATCACTGAGTTCTTTTTTTCCCTCCAGTTTGACAAATAAAATTGCATATATTTAAAGTATACAGTGTGATGGTTTTATATAAGTATATGTTGTGAGATGATTATCACAGTTAATCACCTCACAGTTACTTTTTTTTTTTTGTGAGAATGCTTGAGGTCTACTTTCTCAGCACGTTTCAGGTGTATAGTACAGTATTAATTACAGTAACCATGCTGTGCATTAAATCTTAAGCACTTAGTAATAAGTAATAAGTTCTTAGATTAAGAATATAATAGAGAAAAACAGAAGTTGGGTTTATTTTATTTTCTGATTTTCATTCAGCTTTGTGCATATTTAACTGGCTAAATATTCTTTGTTGCTACCTTTTCAAATGTAAGCTTCATAAAGGTGTAAGCTTCGAAAGGTCATAAAGGTCAGTGTTGATTCTTTATGAATAGCTACAAGTGCCTGAAGGTACAAGATACATATTGATGTTTTAAAATTTTTGTTTAGGTATAAACTGCATTTATATTTTTCAGTGCAAACATAAAAATAGAAACATTTACTTGTTCTCACATATTTCAAATAGTTGTAATTCTGTGATTAGTCTTCTAGTAAACTAATATTTGTTGAACACTTATGTGCCAGGCACTCATACTTGATAAATAAGTAGTATCATTATTAAGAATGTACTGTTACTTTTTTGGTTTGTTTTGGTATGGAACATGACTAATTGATATATAAATCTTTTTGTTGTTTTTTTCTTGCTTTTATCTAGAAAATGTATTTGCGTGCGTGTGTGTGTGTGTGTGTGTGTGAGTATAGTTGAGATCACTCAAAAAGCAATAAAAATTTAGGTTTTTTGATATACATGTTAACTCTTACCTTTCATGATAGTTACTGTGTTGTAAGCCATATTCTTAATGGAATGTGATTTTTAGGTATTATGTTTGAAAATAGAGGGTTACAACAGAAGGAATTTTATGACTTCATTAATATCTTTAATGGTAAATTAGTCTTAGTGAATACATAGAGTAAAAATTATACAATTATCCCAAGATTTTGTTCAGTCCTAGTTTAGACAGCAATTATGTTCTTTCAATAAAAGCATGGAAAATAATGGTACTGGGACGACCACCTACTGATATATTTAGTAATTAATTTTATCAGTTTAAAAGACACCCTTGTTCCCTTAACCTCCACCCAAGGTATGTGACTGTTCCACCCATAACTAGAAAACAAAGGCCAAATTTGAAATATGACTTTAATATTAGCAAACGTCCTTAGGAAGGCTGTCAGGGAAACTGTAAAATCTTTTGCTTTTTAATCATTGACTTTCTAGGAAAGCATATTTAGAAGCATGCATAATTAGAGTCATGAATTTCCAATATTAATAATGGAGAGAAGAAATTTTAAAATCTTTATTGAAAAAAATAAAGGTCAGAACTTGTACAAATGAAAACATATATGTGATATTGTTAAAAATGTAAAGGAGATTGACAAAACTTTGTTGATTTGTTTTTTAAAAGTATGTGGAAAAAAGTAATAGTTTTAGAGTTAACAAAATATAGTTATAAAAATTCTTAGGGATTGTTGATTAACTCAGTGTTCATCTAATCCCAAGTTGAATACTGTGCTTCAGAAAATTATTAAAGCTGTTTAACATAAAAATACATTATAGAAATGTAGAATATGGTATAAATAATGTTTATATAGCTTTATAATATATTTGAATAGAAGTATCATTTCTCAACAGATGTTAATTTATATTGAATTCAGTTGACTTGTTTTAGTTTAGGATATAATTTTAAAAAATAAATAATATATTTTTCTTTTTGATAAAGGAGGAATAAATTCCAGTGAGTATGAAAATGTATCAAGAGAAAAGGAAACGTCAGAAGAACTTGAAGCTAACGCTATGGCTTCTCTGATAGACATGCCATTTGCCACTATAGACATTAAAGACGATTGTGGAAGTAAGTACTGAAAGTGAGACAGATGTGCCTATTATCCAGGTTACTTGTGAACAGAAAACAGGGAAAAACACCAATGTATTCTGCAAATGTTTACTGACTGTATGCTCTGTGCCACTTACTTTGCAGTCTTAGGAAAACCTTGCTATGATTTGAAAAAAGTTTTATCTTGACTAGGTTCTATAACTGGAGGAGCCATAAGAGATTAGTTCAGTCTCCCCCAGTGTGGGGTGCTGTCTTACAAGGAACATCTAGTCCAGGTGGCAGAGGGGGCTGGGCTGGCTGGGCTTCCAGGTCCCACACCTGCCTCCGTGGATCTAGACTCCATCTTTTTGGGGTCCTCATTTACTCTCAGTGTTAAGCTTGCATTTTGAGCAATAAAGCCTGGCGGTCGTTTGAAAAAAAAAATTAGTTCTATCTCTTCATTTCTAAGAAAATGATGAGACTCAAGAAGTTAATTAGGTAAATTTATGCAATTGCATCCGATTCCTGGTTTTGGCTCAGGTCATGATCTCAGGGTTGTGGGATCAAGCCCCCCTTTGGGTCAGCTCTCAGGGTGGAGTCGGCTTGAGAATCTGTCTCACCCTCTCCATCTGCCCCTCCCCCCCTTTGCACGCAAGTGCTCTCTCTCAAAAAAATCTATTTTTTTTTTTAAAGGAAAGAATTGCTTACAGAATCTGTGATTTCTTATTCATTAGTCCTCTGAACAGCTATGATCTTGGGAGACAAAGGCTGTACATGATGCTGTGGGCTCCCATGGGGAGAGGATGTATCAGAGAGGCATCTAGCCTGGGTATGGGGTGGTGGGTGTCCTAGAAGCCTTCCTGGAGGTTTGATAAGAATAAATGCCTGGCAGATAAGTATGAACTCTCCAAGGTTCTTTCCTCTATACTATCTGTCCTTATACTTAACTAATCCTCTGTATTTTCTATGGAATGATGAAAAAAGTACAGATTCTTTTATTTTGAGCGCATAAAATGAATATATCTATCAAACACAATCACTTCTTTCTGATTTCATTACTTTCTCTAATTTGGTTGTAAAATAAAGAAGACTTTTACTACATGCCTACGATGAGCCTTTCCCATCCACCCTTCCCGCCTCTGAGCCCCATTCCTATCTGAATCATTCCCATTGGAATGCTCTTAAGTTAAGCCGAAACAAGTGGTAAACTTGTTCACCGTGCCAGCCCTAGGTCCTTGGAACTTGACATACCTGATGCAGAGCTTATCTATTTGAACAGACCGCTTCTAATTGGGACTGACCACAAGCGACCCCAAGAATCCCAGGGAACAAATACTATTTCTGAAGTTGCTGTATTATAACTCCTCTGGTGAGGACAAACAGTGGCTACTACAACCAGGAAGAAGGAAGTGGGTGTGTTTGTGGCTCTGTACTCCTTTCCTGCTCTGAATGGTCTAGCTGCTGCTTCAGAGGATGGACATTGGGAAGATTGGCCAACCATGTATACAAATAGGATCTCTTCTCTGTAGTATAGGTTATATTTATTATTAAAGGGGTATTATCTGGAGTAAGTCTGGCTCAGGTCAGTCTGCACAAATCCATTTCTCGCTGTATGGTATACTACTTTTCCATAGTTCAGTCTTTTTTTTTTTTTTAAGATTTTATTTATTTATTTGAGAGACAGAATGAGTGAGAGCGAGAGTGTGAAAGGGGCCAGTGTCAGAGGGGGAAGCAGACTCCCTGCTGAGCAAGGATCCCAATGCAGGACCTGATCCTAGGATTCCAAGATCATGGCCTGAGCCAAAGACAGTCGCTTAACCAATTGAGCCACCCAGGTGCCCCAGTAGTTCAGTCTTTGTGAATAAGAGGTCTTTGTGTTTTAGTCTAGACTCCAAACCACGATGTACAATATTATTTTTGTGGGAAGATAGATTTCAAATTCCAAGCTCCAACTTATAGTCAGTATGGTATGAAAGAAACAGAAAACTTATGTTGTGAGTTTTGGTTATTTCATTTTCTACTCATGTAACCTTGGACACTTTAACGGTATGAGCTGGGCTTTTCAACTGTGAACCTGTGGGTAAGTTCCTCCTGTTTCTCCTGTTTACCTCAGATGAGAGGAGGTAATGTGTGTAAGAGGTCAATTAAAATGTAAAATAATGCACAAATGCTATTTATAAAAGCTTTGAAATATATCTCTTAGTTATTTGAGGACAACTTGTTCTGACTCATTTTTACAATAACATTTATTAAGACACGAGAAACAAATACTAAAATTTTTTGCCAACTAGAAGCTACTAACTAGTTTTTATGAAATGAGATTTTTTTTTTTAAAGATTTTATTTATTTATTTGACAGAGAGAGATGACAAGCAGGCAGAGAGGCAGGCAGAGAGAGAGGAGGAAGCAGGCTCCCTGCTGAGCAGAGAGCCCGATGCGGGGCTCAATCCCAGGACCCTGAGATCATAACCTGAGCCGAAGGCAGCGGCATAACCCACTGAGCCACCCAGGCACCCGTGAAATGAGATTTTTGTAGAAATGCACAGAAACTAGGAGGTTTTTTTTTTTTTTTTTTTAAGGATTTTATTTTTAAGGGTTTTATTTATTTATTTGACAGAGAGAGAGATCACAAGTAGGCGGAGAGGCAGGCAGAGAGAGGGGGAAGCAGGTTCCCTGCTGTACAGAGAACCCGACACGGGGCTCCATCCCAGGACCCTGAGATCATAACCTGAGCTGAAGGCAGAGGCTTAACCCACAGAGCAACCCAGGCACTCCAAAAACTGGGATTTTTGTTGTCAACCTTTAAACTTAAGAGAGAGATAGTGTTTGTATCCAAAACACAAGAGAACTGATTTGTGGCCTGAATGGACTTAATGTGGCTTTCTCTTACATTTAGTAACAAGGAATATTAATCAATTTAGTGGACTGTGGTGGACAACAACCTTAAAATTCTCAAGTTGCTGGTTGTTGCCTTTGGTTCTTTCAGTTTCCTTTGGTGGGTGGAAATTGTGAGTTAACTGCCAAGAAATACTTGCTGATAGAAACGCTGGCAGAGTGATGAGGAAAGTCGTGCTAACAAGAACGTCGTGGGAAGGCGAAGCCTTGCCAGTAAGAAAACTCCTCCCCAAATGCTTGGTTCCTAGTGTCTTAGTTGCCAACTGTGTTACCTTCAGTGTGGGTGCTGCATCATGATTAGGTGTGGTCTGGCTGGTTGAAATGGGTCTTTGCATTTTTTGTTAGTTTTGTTTTTGAGGAGAGACTATTTTATAGAATTATTTGTTAGAATATAAAATGTATTTGGGGTGCCTAGCTGGCTCATGCAGTTAAACATCTGACTCTTAATCTCAGGTCTTGATATCAAGGTTGGGAGTTCAAGCCCTGCATTGGACTCCCTGCTGGGCATGGAGCCTACTTAAAAAAAAAAAAAGAATATAAAATGTATTAGAATATTATGTTGAATTAAATATGTTATATTAGAATTATATATGCTGGAATATAAATAGACACACTGGAAATAAAGTATCCAAATTTGTACATGAAAAAATCTCTTTGAAATATTGAAGAAGCCATACAACCTGAGCCACATGTTCTGGCTCAATAGGTTGAACATGTTCTGGGGGAAAGTGTAATGTTTATGAGTTGTTGACCTTGGCCTGGATGGGTCTGTTCTCTTCACAAGGTGGAAGGGACATTGGTCAGTTGGTTAGAAACCTAGCCAGTCATCCAGAGAAATGCTTAGATTTGCTGTTAGTCTTACCTCTGAACATTGAATGAGAGTCTACAATGAAGAGTCATTCTCCTGCTGGTGGGAATACCTTAGTGTGCTTTTCATGGAGAATAAATCTGTGGAGAACTTTAGTTTAATTGACTCAGTTGTCTCCAGAGAATCATAGTCTTGATAATAGTGATCATGCCACATTTAAATCAAGATAGAAAATAAAATATTTGATTTTTTTTTAAGTCATATATGTGGAATTCAAGTCTTATATCATAGTTATAATTCTTATTTTACCTCATATAGAATTCTACCCTTGTAATTATTGGGGATTTTAAAAATGTGGAAGATTATTATTTTTTTACTTATTAGCTAATACCATTAAGTTGTATTTTAAAAAATAATTTAACTCTTAAATATTTTAAAATATCAACTGAAATCTACCTTTCCCTGAAAGATTTTTTTAGAGAAAAATGTATCAAATAAAGATTGAATCTCAATATCTGGTATAGTAAGTGATTATCCAGAGTCAGTTTCAACTTTTTTTTTTATTTATTTGAGGGAGAGAGTGCACATGTATATGTAGGGGGAGGGGCAGCAGGAAAGGGAAAGATTATCTCAAGCAGATTCCTGCTAAATGTGGTCCTTGATGCAGGGCTCAGACTCACAACCCTGAGATAATGACTTGAGGTTTAAAATCAAGAGTTGAATGCTTAACCAACGGAACTACCCCAGTGCCCCTGCTTTTTAAAATTAAAAAAAAAAATTTTTTTTATGTAATCTCTATACCCAACATGGGGCTTGAGTCCATGACCCCCAAGATCAAGAGTTGCTTGCTCTACCTACTGAGCCAGCCAGGCACCCCTCCTGAATCGATTTTAATAAAGGATAAATTGGGGGTGCCTGGCTGGCTCAGTTAGAAAAGCATGTGACTCTGATCTCAGGGTCATGGGTCTGATCCCTTTGTTGGGTGTAAAGATTACTAATAAAATAAACTTAAAGAAAGGTAAATTAGGGAACCTGGGTGGCTTAGTGGGTTAAGCCTCTGCCTTCGGCTCTGGTCATGATCTCAGGGTCCTGGGATCAAGCCCCGCATCGGGGTCCCTGCTCGGCAGGAACCTTGCTTCTCCCTATCCCACTCCCTCTGCTTGCGTTCCCTCTTTCACTGTGTCTCTCTCTGCCAAATAAATAAATAAAATCTTTTAAAAAAAAAGGTAAATTATATTCTATGTCCATCTCTGATTGGGGAAGCATGGAGTATGTAATCCAAATTTTTATGAAGAGGCTTAAGGCAAATATTTGTCTCAATACAAAGGTTTTATATCTTTTCCTTTAAACACATGTGTATACACACACAGGAAAACAAATAAAAAATTGGAAAAGCCCAATGAATACATTACTTCATTCAACATACATGTACTGAGTATCTGCTGTGTAGCAGTTACTCTTGGTGCTGGGTAAAGGAGGTAGAAGATCAAAATCAGTCAGTACATAGATATATGGAGAGTTATCCAACCTCAGAAGTATTAAAGGATCCATGTTAAAATATGATTGTAACTTATCAGATTGTCAGTATCTTTTTAAAACAATACTCAGTGATTTTAATGTCATGTCCACATTGTTTGTGACGATGTACTCTTTAAGTCCGTTTAGAATGGAGTTTGTTGGGGTTTCCAGCAATGTTCAAATGTGGGATAGATCCACTCAGGGATTCCCAATGTAAAAACATAGTCTTACATCCAGAAAAAATAATTATTCATAAATATATGTGTCACAGCGTCTTTTAAATAGTAAAAATAGGGGCACTTGGGTGGCTCACTGGGTTAAAGCCTCTTTCTTCGGCTCAGGTCATGATCTCAGGGTCCTGGGATCGAGCCCCGCATTGGGCTCTCTGCTCAGTGGGAAGCCTGCTTCCTCCTCTCTCTCTGCCTGCCTCTCTACCTCCTTGTGTTATCTGTCAAATAAATAAATAAAATCTTTTAGAAAATAGTAAAAATATTGGGAAAAATATCCCACATGTCCAAGATTAGCAAGTGAGTAAACCAGTTAGACTAGTGCCTTAAATCACGTTATGAAAAGAATTTTTCTGAAAACTATCCTACAAGAAATATTTCCTACCTAAAATACAAAGTGAAAAAGTGGGGGAAAAAAAGTATGGGTGTTTGTGTAAAATTGCATAAATACTCTATGTGATCTGTCACCAGAATTCATAGTGGTTGTGTTAATATAGTGGGTTTATGAGTAATTTTTGTTCCTTTCTCTAGTTTTCAAATTTTATGAATATTTTTTATTCTTCTTATGAAAAAAATAACAATTAGCCAAACTGTGGAAAGAGTCCAAATGTCCATCATCTTATGAATGGTTATGGAATGGAATGGATAAAGAAGATGTGATATGTATATATATGTATATACAGATATATGTACATAATGGAATATTACTCAACCATCAAAAAGAATGAAATCTTGCCATTTGTAATGATGTGGATGGAGCTATAGTGTATTATGCTAAGCGAAAGAAGTCAGAGAAAGATGAATACTGGGCTCCCGGCTTCTCCTTCTCCACTCCCCTGCTTGTGTTGCCTCTCTCACAGTGTGTCTCTCTGTCAAATGAATAGATAAAATCTTTAAAAAAGGAAGATGAATATGATTCCACTCATATGGGGAATTTAAGAAGCAAAACAGATGAACATATGGGAGAAGAAAAAAGAGAAGGAGGCAAACCATAAAAGAGACAAATTTTTAAAATATTTATTTGAGAGAGAGAGACAGAGAGAGAGAGCACACAAGCAGGAAGAGGGACAGAGGGACTAGCAGACTCGAAGCTGAGCAGGGAGCCCGAGTGAGGCTCAATCCCAGGACCCTGAGATCAGGACCTGAGCTAACACTGAATCAGACGCTTAAGTGACTGAGCCACCTAGGTGCCCCAGAGACTCTTAACTGTAGAGAACAAACTGAGGATTGATAATAGGAGGTGAGTGGAGGTTGGGCTAGGTGGGTGATGGGTGTTAAGGAGGGTACTTGTTACGACGAGCACTGGGTGTTCTATGTAAGTAATGAATTCCTGAGTTCTACTCCGGAAACCAAATTGTACTGTGTGTTAACTAATGAGTTAAATAAGTAAAAATTTGAAAAGAAAAAAAATGGTGGGGGTTGCCTGGGTGGCTCAGTTGGTTAAGCAACTGCCTTCAGCTCAGGTCATGATTCTGGAGTTCCCAGACTGAGTCCCACATCGGGCTCCCTGCTCAGTGGGGAGTATGCTTCTCTCTCTGACCTCTTCCCTCCCATGCTCTCTTTCTGTCATTCTCTCTCTCTCTCTCACAAATAAATAAATAAAATATTAAAAAAGAGAAAAACCTGGAAAAGAAAAAAATACAGTTAGAGTTTATAAATGTGCTTAAAAAACTTGTTTTTAAAGATGTAAGCTTCACTGATTCAGTAAATAGAGAGGTAGGTAAAATTCCTCTTTGATTTTGTCCACTAATGTTATTCCTAATAGTGTTGGACTGTGGTGGTTATAGCTACGGCTGTGGGGTCAGACTGGTAGGGTTTTACACTTTTTCTTAAAAAGGTTTTTTTGGGGTTATCTGGCTGGATCAGTTGGAAGAGCATATGACCATTGATCTCAGGGTTGTGAGTTCAAGCTCCAGGTTGGGTGTAGAGCTTACTTAAAGAAATAAACAGGGGCACCTGGGTGGCTCAGTGGGTTAAGCCACTGCCTTCAGCTCAGGTCATGATCTCAGGGTCCTGGGATCGAGTCCCAGATCGGGCTCTCTGCTCAGCAGAGGGCCTGCTTCCCTTCCTCTCTCTCTGCCTGCCTCTCTGCCTACTTGTGATCTCTCTCTGTCAAATAAATAAATAAAATCTAAAAAAAAAAAAAAAGAAATAAACAGACTTAAAAATGTTTTTTGGAACTATAATTAACATACAACATTTTATTACTTTCATGTGTACAACATACAGATTGAACAATTCTGTACATTATTCTGTGCTCATCATGGTACATGTAGTCACCATCTGTTACCATACAGCTTAATTACAATATTTTGATTCTGTTTCCTATGCTGTACTTTTCAATTCCATGACCTACTTATTTTATAACTGGAAGTTTGTACATCCTAATCATGTTTATCTGTTTCACCCATCCTCCCCTCCCCTCTGGCAGGCATCAGTTTGTTCTCTGTATTTAAGAGTCTGTTTTCCCTTTGTTTCTTTGTTCATTTGTTTTTTTACGTTTTTTTACGTTTTTATACATGTAAGTAAAATCATTATACATGTAAGCAAAAGTCTGTCTGACTTATTTCACTTAGCATAATATCCTCTAGGTCCATCCACGTGGTTGCACATGGCAAGATCTCATTCTTTTATAGGGCTGAGTAATATTCCAGCAGTGTGTGTGTGTGTGTGTGTGTGTGTGTGTGTGTGTGTGTGTGTGTGTGTATAACATCTTTTTTATCCATTCAGCTATCCATGGACACTTGGGTTGTTTTCAATTTTTGCTATTGTAAATAATGCTGCTGTAAACATAGGGGTGCATATATTTTTGTATTAGCATTTTCATTTTCTTTGGATAAACACCCTCTGGTATCTGCATGTGGATTGAATGGTATTTCTATTTTTAAATTTTTAACGAGCCTCCCCACTCTTTTACACAGTGGTTGCACCAATCTACATTCCTACCAACAGTGCACGAGGGATCCTTTTTCTCCACATCCTTGGCAACACTTCTTATTTTTTGCCATTTTGATTCTAACCTTCTGACAGGTGTGAGGTGATATCTCATTGTTGTTTTGATGTGTAGTTTCCTGATAGTGATCATGAGCATCCTTTCAAGTCTGTTGGCCTCCTCTTTGTCTTGGAAAAATGTCTCTTCAGGTCCTCTGCCCATGTTTTAATTTTTTTGTTGTTGTTGTTGGTCTTGAGTTGTTCATTGTATATTTTGGGTATTAACCCCTTACTGGATATATCATTTGCGGGTATCTTCTTCCATTTAGTGGGTTGATTTTTTCGTTTGTTGATGGTTTCCTTTGCTCTATGAAAGCTTTTTATTTTGCTGTGATCCCAGTGGTTTATTTTTGCTTTTGATTCCCTTGCCTGAGGAGGCATCTAGAAAAATGTTGCTAAAGCCAGTGTCAAAGAGGTTACTGCCCATGTTTTCTTTTAGTTTTATGTTTTCAGGTCTTACATTTAGGTCTTTAGTCCAGTTGAGTTTATTTTTGTGTATAGTGTGAGAAAGTGGTCCAATTTCATTCTTTTGCATGTAGGTGTCTAGTTTTCCCAGCACCATCCTCCTTCACTTTCTTATCGTGTCCTTTGAGCAAGTGTCTAAGCTCCATTTCATTGTTTATAAAATCAGCATAAAATTATAGCTATTTCAGGAGTTGAGTGGATTCAACTTGTCAATACATGTACACTTCTACTAATCTTACCCCAATTTTTTACCTAAGTGTACTTGCTAAATTGAATACTTAAACAAGTTTTCCTCTTGAGAGCAATATTTTATAATAACATTATTGAATGCTTTCAGCATATTGCTGACTGCTTTATATTTTCTTATTTAGTTCTCAGAGAAAATGAGGGAGGTAAAACTTTTAAAGAAAGTTTTAGTAATTTGCTATAAGGGAATATAATGATATGAAATGGATAGGTAATATTTTAAGTCACAAATTCAGGAGTTTTAAGAATAATTACTTCAAAGATTTTGATTGTTTACAGAACAAGGAAAAAGGAGAAGATTATCAAAACAAAGAATCTAGTTTGTTCCCAGCCTTTTGGCTAAGAGGAAATATGAAAACAATCAGCCCACAATAACAGATGGACTACCTAATTAATTTCTCCCATAATTCATTCTTGTGGGTTTTTTTGAAGTAATAAAACTTAAGGAAAAATTGGATAATTTGCATAAAATGACATGTGCTTTGGATAAAAAAACAAATGCATGGATCAGAAAACTGTAGCCTTTATTGACAAGACCAGATTAATTAGAGCACATTGAAATGGTTACTGAAATCATTATGAAAATTAACAATGTAATAAACTAAATTTATGAGATGAGGTTATGAGCTCTAATCCAGTGAAAGATCCAGGGCACATGGCCAAAGCATTCTCTGTTTTATTTTTGTGATTGCTGATCTTTAATACTTTTATATGTAAAATAGATAATTGTATGAATACTTTGGTCATTATTATTTTCATATAAAGTAAATTAAAAGAACAATAGCAAATTATACCAACTAAGCCAGCCAGGCACCCCACAAAAGAAAATTTTAGCTAATCCAATTGAAAAGAAAGTTAAATAGTTGTGGATAAAATTAGAGAAAGCTAAGGGAATTTAGAAAATCCCTCTACATCTTTATTTTTACCAAGAGATTTGTTTTTAAGAGGTTGTATTTTGAATTGGGATTTTACACTATGTCATTCTCATGATACCAGAGTTGTTTTTAAAAATTAATTAACAAATAAATTAATTTGAGAGTATAAACAGGGGAAGCAGGAGAGGGAGAGGCACGCTCCCTGTGGAGCAGGGGCTCAATCCCAGGACCCTGGGAACATGACCTGAGCTGAATGCAGAGCTCAATGGACTGAGCCACCCAAGTGCCCCAATATGAGAATTGTTAAGAGTTTTTAATATAACTATTATCTTCCAAGATTGATTTTCCTTTTCTGGATGTCTGTAAAATGGACTTATGGAATGTTTGAAATGGCAAAAATAAGTTGTTACAGGAAGAACATTTTAATTTTAAATAGATAACATATAAAACAACTTAAAAATGCTAAAAGCCTTGTGGTCTCTTAAATACTATGTTTTTAAGTCTGTTTATATTGAGTAAAACACAGCAGAAATGATTGTGTCTTATTTCACACTAAGGATACATTTTACATTGCCACCCAGTACACACGTGTATGCAGAAACCTTGAACTTCATGGAACAGTACTTTTATCTGACATTAGCAATGTACTGTCTATACTACTTGTATTCTATCCTACTCCGTGGTATTCTCTTACGTTCTCCATTTTATTCCAGTTCATTCCCTTCTGACCCAACCTATTCCATTCCATTCCATTCCATTCCATTTGTGGTTTTATTTTATTTATTTATTTATTTATTTATTTATTTATTTTTATAAAGATTTTACTTATTTATTTGACAGACAGAGATCACAAGTAGGCAGAGAGAGAGGAGGAAGCAAACTCCCTGTCAAGCAGAGAGCCCGATGCGGGGCTCGATCCCAGGACCCTGAGATCATGACCTGAGCCGAAAGCGACGCTTAACCCACTGAGCCACCCAGGCGCCCCTCATTCCTGGTTTTAAAAAGTGCTTTTAGATGATATTCTAAGTTGATTTCATAACCCACTAGTGGGTTGATACTAGCAGTTTGAAAAAAGAAAAACTAGACTATAGGTCTTTTTCTACTATATTAATTTTGAAATGAACTACAGGTGATAAAATCAGGCGTATTACTAATTTGGACACTCTTCTTTTTCTTTCTCTTCCTCTTCTTCAGGTTATTTATTTATTTATTTATTTGAGTACTCTGTACAGCCAACATAGGACTTCAGCCCATGACCCTGTGATCAGGAGTCACATGCTCTTCTAACTGATACCATTTTAAAAATCTAATTTCACCATGAAATATCCTAATTGGTACAGGTGTTAAATTACTACCTTTATCACAGAAGACAGAAAACTAGCTAGGAGAGACTCTAGATAGAGATTATCTAACTGTCCTACCCCTGTCCCTGCCCCTAGTTTTTGTTTATGTTTTTTATTTTATTTATTTATTTATTTATAAAAGATTTTATCCATTTATTGGACAGACAGAGATCACAAGTAGGCAGAGAGGCAGGCAGGGAGAGGAGGAAGCAGGCTCCCCGCTGAGCAGAGACCCCCTACTTGGGGCTCAATCCCAGGCCCCTGGGATCATGACCTGAGCCGAAGGCAGAGGCTTTAACCCACTGAACCACCCAGGTGCCCCATTTTTGTTTTTGTTTTTTAAAAAATATTTTATTATGGAAACTTTCAAACTTATTCAAAAGTAGAATAGTAGACTGAACCTCATCTCTTTGTCACTCTTCCTCACTGGATTATTTCGAAATATATTCCAGATATATTTTCTCTGTAAATACTTTAGTATGTGACTTTACAAGATAAGGGATCTTTTTAAAAAGAGCATATCCAAAATATCCTTCCCATGACAGAAAATAAGAGTAAATGTTAATGTCATCAAATATGCTGTCAGTATTCACATTTCTCTGTGACATAATTTTTTAAAAACTCTTTTGCATTAGGAAATAAAACCTATGCATTATATTTGATTGACAAATCTCTTCAGTTTTTTTTTTTTTTTCCATCTGTAGATCTCCCTTTGTGTGTGTGTGTGTGTTTATTGAAGAAATCAGTCTGTATATATGTACCTATATTATGGTCATTTAATGTATTTCTCTGTCCTTTATAGTTAAGTAAATTGGTAGATTAAAGAATCTTGGCTGAGTTTTGGAATTTGGCAAGAGAGCTGTAAAAATGCCTTGAATCTCCTACTGTGTGACATCAGGAAGCATATGGTGTTTGGTTGTCTTGCCTTTTTGTGATGTTAAGATTTATCAGTGGCTTCCTTCTTGTTACTTGATGTATCCATTACTAAAATTCCCCATCAGCTTTCTATTTAATGGATTATCCATTGATACCCTTTGGGCTGATCCATTGCTCTGTGAAGGGTTTCAAAATGGTGATGTTATAACTCTTGTCTTTTTGTATTTTTAGCTGAAAATTTCTATAAAAAAGAACTTTGCCTTTGTTAACTGTTTGATTACCTGTATGCATCTTTGCTATCAAGGAAAGGCAGGATAAATGCTTGATGTTTTTTTCTTTTATCACCAAATTCATAAAATAATAGTTCTTTAGACTAATCCAAAGATGACCTGTGAATTTTGGCTTTAACTTTTCCTTTGAGTATTACAATGAACTGAAGGATTTAAGCATAGTTGATGTCTCTCACACCACTGAAGTTATTATTCTATTTGATGCTGAAATTTTGCCATCTTTGGCCAGTGAGGGGACTTTCAGATTCACATGGTGCCGGAAGTCTTTGAAGATCCAGACTCTTCTGGTATATTTTATGCCTCAGACCTAGAATAAACTATTCTCTAAGGATTGGGAAACCTTCTAAGTTCTCAGGTAGAGAAATGAAGTGATTTGATGGAAGGATGCTTTGGGTCATTGCTCTTTTCGCTGTCTAGTGCTGCCTCTACAGGACTGAAACAGACAGTACCGGTTGCCTTGCCGTCAGCTGTTCCTCATCCTTTTCCTTTCGCAGATTACTTTTCCCTCATAGGGTTAGGTTGATAACTCACTATTCCAGCTTCCAGTGCTGGATGGGGTTAACCCTGTGTCCTGATTTGGACAATGGGATATAAAACGAAGGATACTGGGAACTTATTTAGAATTAGCCTGTGATTTTATCTTTAAGAAATGGCTGTTTTGCTTTAGAAATATTTTTCAGTGTTTTCTTTAATTTTTTAAAAACTGCTCAATAATGTTCTTCATTGTCCATAATAATGGAGAGTACAAGTGGCCTGGATGATGAAAAACAATGGATAGGTTATATTTCATCTTGGTTTCTTTTTGGAGTCTTCTAAATGATGCAGGTACACATTTATCTCCCTAATTCTGTTTTGCTTTGGGTAATATCTGATAATTATAATACCTAATGATAGTGCTAAGTTTGTACCAGGAAGTCGTCTAAGAGTGTACATGTATTAACTCACTCAAAAAATGACCCTGTGAGGTACCTATTATTATCATTATTCTCAAATTATAGAGGAGGAAACTGAAGTAAAGAGAGTTCATGTGACTAATCTATGATCTCACAGCTAGTAAGTGGGGGGGGCAGGAGTCCAACCCACAAACTCTGATCCAGACTATTAAAATTGGTTTCCATTTCTGGAGTACCGGTTTACTAAGAACAGATGGAGGTGGGCTAGAAATGTATTCAGACGTGGGTTTAAAATATATATGGTACTTTATTAGCATATTTTGTGGCTTCTGTTTAAAATTAGTAGATTTAGTTTGTTACTACAATCGAATGTAGGACTGTTTCTTAGATGTCTAAAATTACAAGCAGCTTGACAACATATTGCTTTCATTTTCCATATTTAAAGAATTGCATGGAAAATAAAACCCAGTGGCATCATATGAGGCAATTCAAATGATGCTCATGATACAGATGAGAATGCAGCAAACTTTTTCTTAGCAATAGAATTTACAAGGTTGTGACAAGCTTGCATATACACAGGAAGTCGATAATTTATATTTCAAATACATGTTCTGTTTGTGAGGATATACCATTTTAACCATATTAATCATCAGATCTATTGTTCAGAAATATAGCAGTGAAGTGGATGTGCAAATATACCAGATAATTTTGCCCTAACTCATAGTGATATAGTCAGACTCTTTACCCAGGTTACCTTGCTCTTAATTTACTCCTGCCTTGTAGATGTCACAAGTGTATGTTCCTCCTAGAATATGTTCCTCCTGTCTATTTCTATAGACTTTTAGTTTTTAAATTTTAAACATACTCTACTAATTTTCGTAGAAGTTAGTACTAAAACATTTGTGACATTTATTTAAAAAACATTTACTCTTTATTTTTTATTTTTAAAAAATCTTTTAAAGTTTATTTTTATTTTTATTTATTTATTTTAAAGAATTTATTTATTTATTTGACAGAGATCACAAGTAGGCAGAGAGGCAGGCAGAGACAGAGAGAGGGGGAAGCAGGCTCCCTGCTGAGCAGAGAGCCCGATGCGAGACTTGATCCCAGGACCCTGACCTGAGCCGAAGGCAGAGGCTTTAACCCACTGAGCCACCCGGGTGCCCCAAAAGTTTATTTAGTTTTAAATAATTGCTACACCTAATGTGAGGCTTGAATTCATGACCCCAAGATCACGAATCGCGTGCTCCTCTGACTGAGCTAGCCAGGTGCCCCACTGTTAATATTTTAAAGAACAGTAAGGGACCTGACTGGTCGAGTTGCTGAGGCAGGTGACTCTTGATCTCAGGGTTTTAACTTTAGCTCCATATTGGGTATAGAGATTACTTAAAATTTTTTTTTAAAAAATTAAAGAATAATAGAGTAAGAAAAATTACTTCTGCTCTGTGGTTTTGCAGACCTTCAACAGAGAAGCAGTTTGATCCAGTAGAAAATAAACTAGAAGGGGAAAGTTAAAGGGTCTAAATGCCAGATTTGACTCTCTGACATTGAGCAGTTTTTAGAGTTTTTTCTGCTCTTCTTTTTTCTCATGTATAATGAGTTCAGTTAGATCAGGACTGTGTAGACACACAAGCAGTGTGCTATTGGCTGAACTCAGACTTCCCATAGTCCTTTCCAAGGCATTGTGTCTCATGATCACCCAAGTCTCCTAGAATTGATCCCAAAGATGGAACCAGCCTCATGTGATTGAATGTAAATAAGGTGGTTTCTTCCTCCTACCTCTTTCTAAAATCATACCTCAGAATGTGCAATTATACTTGAATTTTTGCAGAGTCTCTATTAGGCACTCCATTTTGTGTCAAGAAGACACAGCCTTGAAAATTCAATCAGTGGTAGTTTTGCATACATAGGGGGAGTTCCCAATAGAGTCTGTGAAAAAGGAGACAGTGGCATTTCATACGGATTTGGTAATTATTTCTGGGGGCTTAGCTTCATAATTAGAATTGTTGGGCATTGTAAATGGGTCTTTTGAAGCTACTTTAGCGAGTAGCCTGCTTCTCGACAATCTGTGGTTAAGGACTAGTTTTTTTTTTTTTTTTTCAAGTTTTCTATTTGTTGCCAGCTGATACTTTTGTAAACTACAGTAAAAAAAAAAAAATGAACTATTAGAAAAATGAAAAAAAGAATACAAAATAGAAACCAACATTTTATAGACAAAATTACTTTGCCTACTTGCTGTGAAAGTTTCTAAAGCTGTCTTAATTTTTGCAAGTCTGTGGCATCACATTGACCACAAACCAAACTTCGAGTGCATTGCTCTAAGTGGTTATGTTGTGGAGGTGACAAATACATATATACAAGATGGATGCAAAAATTATCTTCCCTAGTATCATGAAAATTGTGGCATGGGGAAGAAGATAGTTGTTAGTTGTGCTTTAGATCGTGGGCTAAATCTCGCTAACTACCTGCTTTGTAAAGAAAGTTTTATTAGGGAGAGTAGAGTGGCTCATTTGGTTGGGCATCTGCCTTCAGCTCAGGTCATGATCCCAGGGTCCTGGGATCAAGTCCCACATGGGGCTCCCTGCTCAGGGGGGAGCCTCCTTCTCCCTCTCTCTCTAGTTCTCACTCTCTCTCAAATAAATAAGTCAAATTAAAACAAACAAACAAAAAGAAAGCTTTGTTGGAACACAGCTATACCTATCCTCTGTGTTTGTCTATAGCCGACTTGGTTAGTTTTGACTAAGACAATATGATCTGCAAAGCATAAAATATTTACTCTGAGGTCCTTTACAGAAGAGTTTGCTAGCTACTTCTTTAGATTTAAAAATGACTATAATGAATGATTGCTACTTATGTAGTGCTTGTTTCCTTTTGTTTTTTTTTGACTACAATATCTTTGTTTAAATACATTAGACATATTATTGTTTGACTTTTTCCCTCTAGTCACTGATGTACCTCACATAAATTTGGAGAGAAGTAAAGAAAATGAACGGATCAGTAAGGATCAAATAAAGAAGAGGAAAAAAAAGCAAAAAGATTATCAGCCCAACTATTTCCTATCCATTCCGATCACCAACAAAGAGGTGCTTTTCTTTAAATTGAAGTATAGTTGACATGAAATGTTACATTGATTTTAGTTGTATAACATAGTGATTTGACGATCTATATTGTGCTATGCTCGTGGTCACACTGACGGTGTAGCTTCCATCTGTCACCATGCAACACTATTAAAATACCATTGACTATATTCCCTATGCCTTTCATCCCTGTGACTTACTCATTCCATAACTACCTCTGTCTCCCCTTCCCCCCTTCTGCTCATCCACTTACCCCTTATCCCTCAGGCAGCCCAGTCAGTTCTTTCTATGTATGGATTTGTTTCTGCATTTTTGTTTGTTTATTCATTTGGTTTGTTTTTTAGAGGTGCTATTTTAAGAGAGAGAGGAAGGGAAGCAGGCTCTCTGGTGAGCAGAGAGCCCGACATGGGCCGCGATCCCAGGACCCTGGGATTAGGACCTGAGCTGAAGGCAGAGGCTTTAACCCACTGAGCCACCCAGGTGCCCCATGAGTAATTATTATGTTATATATTATATATTGTATAAAAATACCTCTGAGTTATTTGGACAAGTTTTCTTTGAAATTTAAGATCATCTGCTCATATAGGAGTTAGAAGAGAGTTGGAAGTCAGAGGTGACGGTACTTAACTGTGAAGTCAGAAGCCAGCTCTTTAGGACCCAGAATGTGAAACAGGCAAATCCCCATGCGGATACAGGATTTGTGACTGGAAGAGACCCCAGTTTTCTTATCTGGCTTTGTTGTGCAGGGTAGAAGTTTGGGAAGCACTTCTGCAAGTTGCCTTAATGAGGCCCTTCATGGAGTCTGTCTCTACTCCTCCGTCCGTGGCTCCCGTGGTGGTCTCAGCAGCAGCTCTGTGTCCTCTTCATGTCGGCCCTACCCCTTCTGGCCTCTTTGGCTTCCTGCCTCTTCCAGTGAAGATCAGTGGGGTGATATGGTGGGGAGGGACAGGATGGGGGAGGGGATGAAGATGAAAGGGGATGGAGCAATTCTTTCCTTCTGTTGAGTTCAGGATTTGGGCCACGGAAGTGCCTGGAGCAAGCGGAAGAGGGAGGATGGTCTGCGCCTCTTGGTTTTCACCCTGTAAGCTGCCGCAGCCTTTGTTTCTGCTTTTCACTTTCTGGGAGGTTGTGTAGAAAGTGGGGAGTGCCGCTTTGCAGTCCTACAGTCTTGTTTGAATACCGTCTGGGCTCTAAGCTCGCTGTGGATGTAGGTCAGGTGACTTCATTTCTGTAGTTTACATTTCTTTAGGTGTAATATGGAGGTGATAATTACTTTCTAAACCCAAATCTGGACATGTCACCCACCAGCTTATATACTTCACTATTTCCCTGGTGGTTTTAGGGCAGAGACAGAGGCTTTACTGTGTTCTGTGAGGATCTGCACGGTTCGGCTTTCTCCACTTTGGCACTTGTTCCTTCGGCTTGAACCCCTCTGGTCTTGAACTTGCCAGGTTTCCTCTGCCCCCCCACCCCCGCCCCCCCGAGAAAGCCTTTTCTGTCTGGGAGTTTTCTTTTGTCTCCTCTTGGTTTTGTTGAGGCCAAAATCTTAGTTCAAACCTCTTCACTGGTGACTGCTGCGCCTCCGTCACCCACACCCTGCCACCTCCAGGCTCCCATAGCTTTCCTTTTGTGATCTATCATCCTTGCAATCTGAACGAGCTCGCCTTCCACACAGAGTTCTTCGGTTCATTCCCAGTACCTAGAGCAGAGCTTGGCAGGGGTAGAAATACACACACACAAAATACTGTCATCTCAGGGCTGCAGATGTGTTTGTGGCATACCAAGTTATACCAAAACATTTACAATAATTAAAATAAGAAATACAGTGTTACAACTGGTGGTTTCATAATGCAGGTTTAATAGTCATCCTTTAAGGGTAGGGTGACTTAAGTTATGGGGAATGCAGGTTTCAAGTGACCTGGAAACCAAATAATTTAATGTTTCCCTCTAAAGAGACTTATTTGTAGATAATAGAATGCCTACATACAAATACAGGGAGGAGAGGTAGGATAGGACCTTAAGAGACACATTTTCCATCTTTTATATGAACATCTTTTCTGTTTGTTTTAAAGTATCAAGTGTTAATTTTCTTTTAAAACTACTTATGAGCTTTTGTGGGAAGGCCTGGGAAAAGAAGCAGCATTTATAACATTGTTTCAATGGGAGACTGTATTCCAAGTTCCAATTAAGTGACCTGCAAATAAGTTTGTAGAAGCTCGCACATTCACAATGAGTTGCTCTACTTTTGGCCTCTACTTGTTGGCATCTAGTTTTAAAGAAAAAAGTATTCAGACTTATATGGGTCTTTGATTTTTTAAATGTACTTTTAGGCTTTGAAATGTTTGAAATTCTTCATTAATGGAAATTCATGATTTCATACTTTTAAGAAATAGAATTAGAAAGTGCATTAGAAGGGCTGCATAAAAATATCCTAATTTCCAGTATATGAAAGTATGTGTTGCTCCATTACCTGCAACTATGCATTCATTCAAAAATAAAAATAAAGCAGGAAAAACTTAATGGGTTTATAATAAATCCTACATGTTTCTTAAGTGGCTAGAATTGTTTGTTAATCCTAGTTGGATTTACTCATTTGTTGGCTTTATGTGCTTTCTTTTGAGTGGTAATATTACAAGGTAAATCAGCGCTGAAAGAATGCAAGAGAACTAGAAACTGAATTCAGGAATGTATTAATTTTTTATAAGATGATTTTTTTATAATAATGGAAAAATATGATTTTCTTTGGGGGTTTTAAAAGGCATTTGTTGCATTTAATTCCATATTTCATCATTTTTTCATGAGAAAGTTGCTGGTCTTCTAAACATAATCAGAGTATTCACTTCTTTTCTGGGATATGTAATTGTAAAAGTCTGATATCCTGGTGTGTATATTAAGCACTTGGTAGATTTGGAAACTTCTCCTATTGGAGAATGATTTTTTACTTCAGTTTTGTTCTTTCATCAGTTTTTCAAGTTCTTTCCGTGGTTATAGACAAGCAAGAAAAATGAAAGTATTCAGCATTGAAGAAAAGTTACATAGCAAACTGAAGTGATAATTCTAGTAAATCTTAATGAGGCAGCAAATTTAGGAACAACATAAGTTAACAGCTTTGAAAAATTCTGAAAATAATGTCAAAAGATGGGGTCACAGATGTTCTCCTGCTCTATGCCGGAATGCAACTTCTCTTCCTTGTGCAGAAGCACTGTAACTTTAAGGCTTTTTCTCTGCACTCATATATGCCTTGAGTCAATTAGAAAGCTTGAAAAGATAGAAAAATGAATTTTCTTACTGAATTGTTTTTAGCCATATGGAATATGGCTTAGTGGTGAGATTTAACAGGTGGTTGGTTGTTCTTGTTCTCTAAACACAATACTCAATGAAATATTTAAGATTTTAATAATGCTCATATTTTTAAAAAATTTCTTTGAGTATCATATTTAAATATGATTCTGTAGTATTAGCTATTTTTTAGAATGTGCCTGTGCAGTACTGTCAATGGCTGGGGATTAGGGTGAGAAGCTTTGATGGCTTTATAGAATTTTAAACAGTGGCTGTAAAAATTAGTTTCCTTTGGCTTTTAATGACATTGGTACTTATGGAAGAAGATGCTGAAGGTTTTTTTCCTTTTTCTTATATGTTTTAAGAATATAATTAGGAAAAAGCGTTTAAAAACCTCTTAACATGATTTCAAGGAATATATAAATTAATCTGGAGCATCATTGGGAGGATCAAAGCATAGCTGTAAATATGTCATTGACTCAGGGCACATGGCTGGCTTAGTCGGAGGAGCATCTGACTCTTGATCTCAGAGTTGTGAGTTCAAGTCCCATGCTCAGTGTAGAGATTACTTAAATAAATAAAACTTTTAAAAAAGGAAATATATCACTTGATTAGGTTACATTTAGAATTTTGATAGGTTGAAGTTAATCCTGCATCATAAGTACTGTGTGACATTAGAGAATTAATGTTCAAAGTATTTTATTATTTTTAATTTTAAGTTTACAAGCTATTAGATAATTAAAAAATGTGAATGGTCTGAGACTATTTTAGCATGCTGGACATTGCACTAAAATGCTGAATACGTGAATGAATGCAATTTTTTGATCATTATCTTGAATTTACATATAATTAGTATTTGAGCCCAGAATGGAGTGTTTTTATGAAAATGTGGATACTCTACTCACTAGGTACAAGTAGCAAATCCCAGAGTGCCTGGGGGGCTCAGTCGGTTGAGCATCTGCCTGACTTTTATTTTCAGCTCAGGTCATCATCTCGGGCTCCTGGGATCGAGCCCTGTGATGGAATCCCTTGCTCAGTGGGGAGGCGGCCTCTCTCTCTCCCTCTTCCTTTGCCCCTCTTCCTACTGGCACACATGCATGCTCTCTCTCTCAAATAAATAAATAAGCCTTTAGAAGAACCAACCAACCAACCAACCAAACAAACAAACAAAAAACAAATAGCAAGTCCCCAGTTATGACATAAATATCTCCAAACATTGCCTAATGGTATCAGGGAGGCCAAGATGCATCAGCGGTAAAGAACCGCTGATTTTAATATTGGCAGTATTCCATACCTTTTATTAGGCAAATGATGTAGAGCTTACAAAGTATTTTTATGTAGCTTATCTACTTTGATCTATAACACAACACTCTAAGTTTGGCAATGCAGATTCTGTTACTCCTGTTCTACAACTGAAAAAACCAAGCATCCAGGAGAGGAGGTGACTTGGGTAGATTCACACCTGTGGTGGACTTGGGGTTAAAATCCAGAATTTCTGAGCCAAGTCCAGCACCCTTAATTTGCATCAGTCTGTTTATAAAACAGAGTTCTCATCCTGTGCTACTTATCATTTTCAGTTAAACCAGAATTACCATTTGTACCAGCTAAGATTTGGGGATGTAATTATATTGTTTAGAGGTATGACTTTTTTTTTTTTTTTTTGACTGAAGTATAGTTGACACACAGTGTTACGTTCGTTTCAGTTGTACAACATAGTGATTTCACCAGTCTGTGTACATTACTGCTATGCTCACCACGAGTGTAGTTGCCGTCTGCCACCACATAATGCTGTGGTGATACCACTGACCATATTCACTACGCAGCACCTTCCATCTCCATGACTTACTCATTCCATAACCAGGAGCCTGTATCTCACCTCTCCCCTTCACCCATTTTGAGCATCCCACCACCACCCACCCCTCTGTAACCACACGTTTGTTTTCTGTATCTGTGGGTCTCTTTCTGGATTTTTGTTTATATGTTCTGTTTTTTAGATTCCACATATAAGTGAAATCCTACAGTATTTCTCTTTCTCAGTCTGACTCCTTTCACTTAGCATACTCCTGTAGGTCTATCAATGTATTTTTTTGCAAATGACAAGATCTCTTCCCTTGTTATGCCTTAGTAAGATTCCATTTAATACACACACACACACACACACACACACACACAGATATATATATATACATATGTTTGTTTGTCCCCTCTTGAAAATAAACTAATTCTTTGTATTTTTCTCACGTGTTGTAATTTATCCTTAAATTTTCCTTTGCTATTTTGGGTATATGACTTTGGAGAGATTTTTTTTTTAGTCATCTGTTTTTCAATTTATTTTAATAGAGTTAATTCCCATATCTACAACATAGCAACACTCAGAGGCTTCAGTGAACCAGTATGTGTAAAATGCTTACTTTAGTATCTAGAACCTAGTGATCATGCCATAAAGGTTAGTTACTGCTACAGTTCTTCAAGTACAGTTTTTTTGTTTTGTTTTGTTTTGTTTTCTTTTTTTTTTTTTAAGATTATTTATTTATTTATTTTAGAGAGAGACAGTGAGAGAGATCATGAGTGAGGAGAAGGTCAGAGGGAGAAGCAGACTCCCCGTGGAGCTGGGAGCCCGATGTGGGACTTGATCCCGGGACTCCAGGATCATGACCTGAGCCGAAGGCAGTCATCCAACCAGCTGAGCTACCCAGGCGTCCCTTGTTTTGTTTTCATAATTAAAAGCTATTTTTTTTTTTTTTTTTTTTTTTTTTAAAGATTTTATTTATTTATTTGACAGACAGAGATCACAAGTAGGCAGAGAGGCAGGCAGAGAGAGAGGAGGAAGCAGGCTCCCTGCTGAGCAGAGAGCCCGATGCGGGACTCGATCCCAGGACCCTGAGATCATGACCTGAGCCGAAGGCAGCGGCTTAACCCACTGAGCCACCCAGGCACCCAATTAAAAGCTATTTTTTTTGAGAAAAAAACTTTATAAGTAATGGAGTAGATAATTAAATTGGCACCCTAGATTATTAAAATAAAAACGAAGATATTCTGTATATTTAATGATTTCGAAACTGTCTAATAAATTTTAGGTGAAAAACACGTTTTAGAATAATGTGAATTGACATTTACTGATATGTTCTCATGCTAGTTCTCTACTTTATTTTACTTTAATTCCAGCATAATTAATATACAGTGTTCTATTAGTTTCAGGTATACTTTTAAATATTGTTTTTATTATTGTTACTAGTCACCATGGTGAGAGGGTGGTTTCAGAATAATGAACACTGACCTTGAGGTGTTTATAATTTAGTTTTATTGATAGAGAATATAGCAAAGTGACTCTGTATGATCTTTGCACACTATTAGGTCAGGAGCGCTTTATGAAGCTATCAGTATTCTTTTGTTAGGTTTCATGGAAGTGACCTCTTGCCTTGGGAACTAGTATGTTAGGTGTTACTGCATAACTTCCTCCCAGAAAAAAACCATTTCCTGTGTCAGTGTCTTCCAGATGGCAAGGAGGGAAGAAATGCTGAGATTATTTTCAGTGACGCGGATTTATTGTAAAAATATATAGGAAGTCAGATCCTGGGACGGCATCTCATGATTTGTCCAGTCACATTCTGCAGATAATGGGGACATTGTTCAGGATAAAACAGCTACTCTAGTATCAGAACAGTCTGCTGTGCTCATGATTCCGTTGTTTCTTATCTCTGCTGTTTTTTAATGGACTCTGCTTCATTTGCCAGCCCCGTCTCCTTCCCCTTTTCTCTCTGACGAATTCTGCTGCTTCAGAGCTTCTGTGTGCTCTCTGTTCTCTGAGTGTTGCTCAGTTTGCTGTTTCACATTCAAACCAACTTCAGTACACGCACATGGAGAAGTTGACTGGGATTGTACCTAGCTGGAAGTGGAGGAGGGAAGAGCATCATTCCCCTGCTTGTTTCAGAGCAGAGACTGAGAGGGGACAGTCTGATGAGAGACGAGGCTCTCACCTCCACGCACACTGTAATCGTTTTTCTGACCTATGCGTTTGGATTTCTTTGCAACTCTCCCTCTGTGGTTACGTCCCTCCTCACACATCTGGAAGAATGACAATAGTCACTCCTGTTGAGATTATTGCTGTCCTAAAAAATTTTAAAGGCCATGAAGAATGGGTTCTCAGACACATTCATTTGGGGACAAATAAGTAATATTTCCAGCAGGAATGGAATGTTGTCTGCTGGTTTGACCTTTCTGTGGCAAGAATGAAACTTTTTTTTATTTACAGAAAGATCATAATTATCGTGAGTCATGCTGCATAGTCCAAGGACAAGTTTCTGAAAAGATGCCTGGTCACTGAGAGGTTGTCAACCAGTGGATCCAACCAGTGACCCAATTTGTAAAATAAGGGTCTTGGGCTTGATTTTTTTTTTTTAAAGATATATTTATTTATTTTAGAGAGGGAGAGAGGGAGAGCACAGAAGAAGAGAGAGAGAGAATCTTAAGCAGACTACATGTTGAGCACAGAACCCAGTATGGGGCTTAATCTTGGGACCCTGAGAGCATGACCTGAGCTGAAATCAAGAGTTTGATGCTTAACCGACTGTGCCACCCAGGCACCCCAGGCTTGATGTTTTTAAGATGGACAAGGATTGTGTAAGTTTTAAAAACTCATACATCATATTAAGCTTCCCAAGTCATTTTATCCAGGATATTTGAGAACAAGTAGGTAAGTAAGCATTGCTTGGTTGAAGAATCTTGACATAGTTCTAATTTTGATTGTTGCTTATTTTTCTTCTTGACTTTCAAATTGCCATAAGGAAATTGTGCTTGTCTAATCTCTTTTTTATGTGTATATGTGCGTATGTGTGATTAGATTATAAGAGGAATTAAGATTCTGCAAAACGCAATAATACAACAAGATAAGCAACTAGCCAAAGCAATGACCAGTGACGGCTCCTTTCATATTACCCTGCTCGTGATGCAATTATTGAATGAAGATGAAGTAAACATGTGAGTAATATGTCTTCCTTGAATGTCATCTTTCAGATTATTACTTCAGTATGAATAGGCATAGCAGAACCCAGAGGCATTGAGATTCTAAGGAATCATTCTTTGTTATAATTTATTCCAATTGATAGTCAATGTACAAAAAAAATAGTCAATGTACAGAATTAACAATTCAAGTATTCCTCCTAATCTAGACTTTTTTTTTTTTAAAGATTTTATTTATTTATTTGACAGAGAGAGATCACAAGTAGGCAGATAGGCAGGCAGAGAGAGAGAGAGGGAAGCAGGCTCCTTGCTGAGCAGAGAGCCCGATGCGGGACTCGATCCCAGGACCCTGAGATCATGACCCGAGCCGAAGGCAGTGGCTTAACCCACTGAGCCACTCAGGCACCCCCTAATCTAGACTTTTAAACTCTGTTATTGTTATCTAATAGTAGCCCTTAGTTAAGCAGTTGCTTTGCCCATGTTAATCATGTAAGCATCTAGAGACTGGCCGTTTAGGTTAGGATTCTTGGTAAAGATTATGGAACCATGGCACAACTATCTCTGAATAGAGACCTGATTTGAGGCCAGTTGTCCACTTTTTAAGTAAATGGGGAAAATAATAGTACCAGTACATGTAATAATAGCTCCTTGTATAGAGCCTGGCACACAGCAGGCAGCCGGTGTTATTAGTTATTAGAACAGCCATTCCTTAGGTCAGTAGACAATTACAATTTTACCTTACTCAATCTTAGAGTGCCTGTATAATACCCAATCCTAATTCTAGAGGTGTGCCATAAAGTTTGGGCATAAGTCATTGGCAGCTGCTTTCCAGCCTGGAGTGGAGAAACCTTGGTCTTCCCCCCAATTCTCTGGGATACTCTGTCTGTACCTTGTTATCATCTGTATAGTTCTCTGAATTAAGCTGGAGCTTTGTCTCTTTGGAAAACCAGGATCAGAATGTATTGCAGATTACTTCAGTTTTCTACCCTGACATATAGTTTCCCAAGGGAATGAAGAACAAGACTTGCATCAGGAAGAGGGTGAGGAAAAGGGAGAAAACAATGAAGTAGTAGCTCAAAATCTGAAGCCAAATTATGATTCTTGTAGTTATGTCTTTTAAACAGTAGACCCTCGTGTCTCTAGAAATTGGTCTTCTGATGTCTTCCAACCTGATCTACCCAAGAGCAGGTCTTGGGCCCCCTGCAATTGCAGAAAGGCCTAGAAGATTTTTTACTTGACTCACTTTCACTCTTCACTTTGCAAATGAGAAGACAAAATAAGTACTCTGATGCTCTTAAAGAAAAAGTAACCAAGGAAGATAAAACGGTGAGAAGATGAAAGCCTGAGAGAAGAGTAGTGCCCTGTGTGTGTTAGAACGGTGAATTAGTGTTCTCCAGAGACACAGAACCAATAGGATGTATATCTGCATAGATATCTAGATGTATTGTATCTTGACATGTCTGTATCTACACTTACATACAGAATTTATTTTAAGGAATTCGCTCATGTGACTGTGGAGGCTGACAAGTCCAAAATCCAGGGAAGTGTTGATGTAGTCTCAAGTCCAAAGGCAGTTTAGAGGCAGAATTCCTTCTTTCTTGGGGAACCTCAGTCTTTCCTCTTCATGAGCTGGTATAAGGGGTGGCAAGTAGGAGATATCGAACTAGCAACAAATTCAAAAGAACTTCACTGTGGTCAGTGAAAGCACAGACAACTTTGAGGTGGCTGCTCTGAGTCTTATTTCCTGGGTGGGAAGGACTCCACTGGGTGGAGTCAGTGAGGCATGGAGCACGGCACAACGTCCTGGCTCCTCTGTCGGGGTTGAGTGTTCTTTCCAACCCCGGCTCCCACCAGTGCTGAAGCAGAGAATTAGGAATGATAGAGACACTCACATTGGTTTCGGGTTCTCAGGGTATGGCCGGGGAACACTCAAGCTCTTTGGAGAAGTTCCCGTTCAACTAATGCTGGAAGAATGTGGTGTCACAAAGGTGGTAGATTAGAGTTGAGGAAGACCTCTAATGGGTGGACCTGGGGTCGTTCCTACAACTCCCCATTGTCTATCAAGACATAAAGATGGATGCAGAAGTTTCTTGTGCCTTGGTGGGTGGACTTGGAAGTCCAGCTCAGAAAGAATTTGTGAATCAGAAGGAACTGGGTAAGGGATGAGGACACTACTGAACATCCATGTTTCTTTCTTTTCTTTTTTTTTTTTTTAAGATTTTATTCATTTATTTGACAGAGAGAAATCACAAGTAGTCGAAGAGGCAGGCAGAGAGATAGAGAGGGAAGCAGGCTCCCCGCTGAGCAGAGAGCCCGATGCGGGACTTGATCCCAGGACCCTGAGACCATGACCCGAGCCGAAGGCAGCGGCTTAACCCACTGAGCCACCCAGGCGCCCCAACATCCATGTTTCTTGATCAGAGACTCTGGCAGGGATCTTGTGCTTTGGCAGTACCTGGTACAATGGCCAGAAGGAACAAGCATGCTGTCATGGACCCTGAAACAGGGCACCCAGGGATATGACCGGACCAGTCCCTCTGAAATGGGAATCTCTGAGGACTCAAACAGCAAGCAGTCCAGAGATCTTCCTGAGTTCTCTTAGAAGGGTATTCTGGATTCCTTGGGAAGAAGGAGGAGAGAGTGAAGGGATAAACTCCTGAAAGGAGGTTTGAATTAACTGAATAATTGTACCCCAAAAAGACTTTTTTAAACTAGAAAATATTGAATCACCACTGATCAGTAAGTGTAAGTTTATCTCTGTTTCAGAAGGGGGTTTTGGCCATGGCTTATGGCATGTCTACATCAGCCTCTGCTCCTCAGCTTCCATCCCCCGTACAAATACTATTTTCTTCGATTCTCTTAATGGTATTGGGAGGCAGCACAGAAATGCCATCTCTCTTATACATATGAAGAAGCAAGAGCCTGAGGAATTAAGCAAATCCTGGTCAGTTTAGTAGCCAGAACTAGTCAGTTCTCTTATTACTCCATGGGGTGTGCCTGTGAAAGGCGGGGAGATGCAAAGGGAAGGGGTGGGGTAGAGACAGGAGGGAGAGGATGAGCAAAGGGGCACGAGAGAAGTGGGAAAGATCAGTCTGTGCAGGTATGGATGGCTTCCTGTACCTCAGTGGCCTCCACTGATGAACTCGTGGTGTGCAGTGGGGGTGAGGTGAGGGGGCAGGTGTGCCTCCACTGTATCGTGCTGCCTACATTTCTCATTGGAGGCTGGACTGCCTGCTCCAGGAGGCTTTTAGAGATATTGGGGGAGGGGGGTATTTTGGTTGTCACGATTATTGAGGAGTGCTGTGGGCCCTTGATGGGTAGGAGTGACAGTCGCTAAGCCATCTGCAGTGCATGGGACCATTCTGAACAAGGCAGCAGCGTCTTGCCCTAAGTCATGGCATTTCACATCGAAAAATCCCTGTGCAGAGAGCATGGTGACACTCTGCATCATTCAGCCCCATGTTTTACCAGGACTTTTTTTTTTTTTTAAGATTTAAAAAAATATATATTTTTTAAATTTATGAGGGCTTTTTGCAAAGACTTTTAGTTCTGTGAAAAAAAAAAAAAAGAAATGTGTAGCCAGTTAGCTTTGTGTTTGAAGTGGCATCCCTCTGCAACTTTATGATACTGGGAATATTCTCTCTACTAGAAGATGGTGACCAGGTATTTGCAGTTTAGGAATTCTTCTTGACAAAGTTATAATGAAAAATCTAAGAAATAAATGAGGTTTGCTATCCAGACAAGATAATGTTTTGCCCCTCAACCAGTGTTATCAGTCACATGCAAGATACTGAACAGAGTGCTTTGGGGAGAATGAAGATCAATCAGGAATGGCTCTTATGCTCATGGATTATATGATTAAGTTGACTAGATACCATATGAACTCAAATTACTATAATAGAAAAATCTAAAAACTAGTATATTTCGTAAGATAAAAAGTATTAATGAAATTTCAAAGGAGTGAAGATTTGCTACTAGTTTGGGAAGCCAGGGAAGTGTCTGTGGCAGTGTTTTTATTATTTATTTATTTATATTGTTGAAAAATTTTATTTATTATTTGACACAGAGAGACATAGCGAGAAGGGAGCACAAGCAGGGGGAGTGGGAGAGAGAGAAGCAGGCTCCTCACCGAGCTGAGAGCCCTATGCAGGGCTTGATTCCGGGACTCTTGGGATCATGACCTGAGCCGAAGGCAGACACTTAATGACTGAGCCACCCAGGGACCCCTTTATTTTTTTTATTTTTTTATTTTTTTAAAGATTCATGTATTTATTTGAGAGAGAAAGCGTGAGCACGCACGTGGCAGGGGCAGAGGGAGAGGGAGAATCCTCCAGCAGACTTCCTGCTGAGTGGGAAGCCTAACACGGGGCTGGATCCCAGGATCCTGAGATCATGACCTGAGCTAAATCAAGAGTCAGCCACTCATTAAGTGGACCGAGCCACCTGGGCCCCCTAACAGTGTTAACTTTTAAATGAGGAACAGAATCAAGATGTGACTTCACTTTTGGTAGCTATATAGTGAGAGAGAAACTGGTTGAGTTTACTGGTAAAACATTATTTATACGAATCTTTTAATTTTACCTTTCATCCTCCACTGTATAGTATGCTGACATCTATGTTATCAGTTCCTTGTTCTGTGTTCCTACTTTTCAAAATCTAGTATCATTATTTAGTTGTTTAATGATACACTGATCAGTGGGTTGGGTATGGAGTATGCAGAAGCATTTTTTAAAAATCATGAATTTCTTCAAGGTGCCTGGCTGGCCTTGTCAGTAGAGCATGCGACTCTTGATCTCAGGGTTGTGAGTTTAAGCCTCACGGCGGGTGCAGAGATTACTTAAAAAAAATTTTTTTTTTAAATTGTGAATTTCTTTAGATATCACCTCTAGTCCTTTGCTCACAGTGTAGAAGAAAGGCACAGAAATTTGTAGGGCCAAACCCAGCTCCTGAGTTGAGAAGGTGGCTGTCCTGCCTTAATTTCAAATACATCTTTAGGTCTGAACTCTGGTTTCAGAGTGCTATTTCACGTGTGCATATGATTTTTATTCATTTTACCATAAAGAAGGCTTTCCATAAATCACTCTTGGAAAGATACTCTATTTAAAAGAACTTGAAAGTTAGTGATACTTAACAATAGACACTATGAGTTTTTCTTACTCTGTGATCAGTGATACCTCACTGGGAGTTATTTATTGGTTTATGCTCCTAGAGATCTGAAGAAAACAAACTGGACTGAGTTTAGATCATCTATATTTCTTTCTTTCCTTTTTTTGTTAAAGAGTTTATTTATTTATTTGACAGGCAGAGATCACAAGTAGGCAGAGAGAGAGGAAAGGAAGCAGGCTCCCTGCTGAGCAGAGAGCCCGATGCGGGGCTCGATCCCAGTACCCTGGGATCATGACCCAAGCCGGAGGAAGAGGCTTTAACCCACTGAGCCACCCAGGCGCCCCAAGATCATCTATATTTCTTTAATGAAAAAATGGCATCTAGAATTCACAGTCTATGAAAAGCCCTAACCTTTAGCATGGCCTGCTTTAGTACATAGTTACATTTAAAATGAGTATCTTGAATTCCCCAGTTTATGAAAGGTGAACCAGAAGTGGCCATTTGACTTTCACAAGCTCTAACTCCCAGCACACAGTGAAGGACAGTCTTGCAGTAGAAGTATGTACACTGTGTCTCTTTGGATGAACATAAATACAGTCAGGAAAGAGTGCATTCAATATGTGGGTTTGGAGGTACAATGAGAAATGTTGACCTTTCCAAAGGTATTTTGAAGTATTGTATACTTTTTATGGCATAGATGAGAATTGGAACTCAGTATGAAGTTATGGATGACATCAGTTACACACTTTATATGAAAACTAATTTAGAAAAATGAAAAGGCTAGAAAAATACCTAAATTTCTTTTCACACATTTGACATATAGTTACTGTTGAACAGATCACACTGATCAAGACAGTTTAAATTACTGATACTGCAGCAGGAGGGTGTTTTAAAAGCCCTCTCTACATTATGTAAGAATGTACCTATTTCTTTTTGGAGTAATTGCTGCCCTCTAGTGAGATTTTAATTTTTTTCTCATAGCAACATTCCTACACCAGAATTCTCTTAAAGGTAGAAATAACTTATCCTAATTTTCAAAATATTCCAAACCTGATAATGTTTAATTCACTTGTTATTATGAAGGAAAAAAAGTGTAGTCCTATAATAAAATAAAATAATAAATAAATAAATAAATAAATAATAAAATAAAAATAAGTAAACAAAGAAAAATGAAAGGTTCATCCTAAAATCACATAGTTTAAACAGAAATAAACTTACATAGTTGTAGTTGGCAAATATAAGCTTGTATTTTGTTTAATCCAGTTACAGTATTACCTCATTATGGAGGCTATTATAGTTTAAGAGATAATGAATATTAAGTTTTAGTAGAGTCATTTGCAGATAGTAAGTACTATATTAGTACTTTTAATAAGGGCCCAGAACTTTCCACATAATCTAATATAAGATCCTGTGGTATTAGACTTTTTAGAATATATTATCAGTAATATTTTTTGAGTTGTCCATGTAGTGTTTCCTTGAGTAAAAGCTTCTTGGTGACTTATAAAATAGTATTTTCTTTCATGTCTTTAATATAATACAAATTATAATTAAGTGAAGATTTAATACATTTCTTCTGTAACTTTTGTTTAAAAATCAGGGAGAGAGACAAACCATGTGAGACTTTGGACTCCGGAAACCAAACTGAGGGTTACAGAAGGGAGGGGTCAGGGGATGGGGTAAGTGGGTGATGGATATTAAGGAGGGCAGGTGTAGTGATGAACACTAGGTGTTATATGCAACTAATGAATCATTTAGCACTACAGCAAAAACTAATGATGTATGTTGGCTAACAGAACATTGTAAGAAAAATAAATAAAAGTTAAAAAAATAACTATTTTCATCATATGGATTAGGTTTTGAAGTTATTTTTGAGCTTCAACTAGAACAAATATTAAAATTTATCTAAAAATAAAAAAAATTTATCTAAAACTGATTATTTGTTTTGTTTTATATATTTTATTACTTAATATGTTACTGAAAATTGTATTTTCTCTTACCAGTGGTATTGGTGCTCTTTTGAAATTAAAACCATTCATAGAAGAAATCCTCCAAGGAAAACAATTGATTTTGCCCTTTCAAGGGATTGACACTTTTAGAAATCAGGTTGGATTTGTCAAGTTGGCAGAAGGAGATCATGTAAACTCACTTTTGGAGATAGCAGGTAAGATAAGTAGCAACACTTCTGTGTGAAATATAATCTGTTGGAAAAATCTCCTCCCCATCCCCAATTCTTGTAATAGAGATTTGAAATCTTTTAACTTTGGGGAGCCATTCTAATCTTACTTTATAAAGGAGCTGCTTTAGCATTTGCATGTATAGGTAAGAAACCAAATAACGTACCTGAAAGTTATTTTATTTATTTATTTATTTTTTTGAGTATGGTTGACATCAATGTTACATTAGTTTCAGGTGCACATAATGGTGATTTGACAAGTTTATACATTATGCTATGTTCACCACGAGTATAGCTACCATCTTACCCAATATGTAACTATTACCATATCACTGTATTCCTTATGTGGTAACTTTTATTCCCATGATTTTTTTTTTCTTTTTAAGATTTATTTATCCACTTCAGAGAGAGACAGAAAGAGAGCGAGCATGGAGTTGGGAGGGAGGGGCAGAGGAAAAGAATTTCAAGCAGACTCTCTGCTGAGCAGGGAATTTGATGTGGGGCTTGATCTCATGACCCATGAGACCATGACCTGAGATGAAACCAAGAGCGGGTCACTTAACTGACTAACCACCCATACACCCCTCCCATGACTTATTCCATAACTGGAAGCCTGTATCTCCCACTACCTTTCACCCATTTCCCCAACCCCCTACCCTTCTCCCTTACTGCAGCCATCATTTTGGTCTCTGTATTCATAGGTCTGATTCTGCTTTTTTGTTTGTTTATTCATTTGTTTTTTAGATTCTACTAATGAGTAGAATCATATGATATTTATCTCTGCCTGACTTATTTTACTTAGCATAATACCATGTAAGTCCATCCATGTTGTCTCAAATGGCATGATCTTATCCTTTTTTATAGTTGTGGAATACTCTGTTTTATATACACCACATCTTCCTTATCCATTTGTCTATTGATGGACTCTTGGGTTGCTTCCATATTTGGGCTACTATAAATAATGCTGTAATAAACATAGCAGTACATAGGTCTTTTTTGACATGATTGGTTTTGCTTTTGGGTAGGTACTCAAGAATTGAATTATCGGGGTGCCTGGGTGGCTCAGTGGGTTAAGCCGCTGCCTTCGGCTCGGGTCATGATCTCAGGGTCCTGGGATCGAGTCCCGCATCTGGCTCTCTGCTCAGTGGGGAGCCTGCTTCCTCCTCTCTCTCTCTCTGCCTGCCTCTATGCCTACTTGTGATCTCTCACTGTCAAATAAATAAATAAAATCTTAAAAAAAAAAAGAAATTGAATTATTGGATCATATGATGTTTCTGTTTTTACATTTTGGAGGAACCTCCATACTGTTTTCCACTGTGACTGTGTACTATCTTGATTCTTTGACCTGAGGATATGTTGATTCTGGGCTGTCTGGAACACGATGGGCTAGACATAAGAATCTGCTTGGACTGTCCTAATCATAAATCTGAAGGATTTTAGTGCTTTTCATGACATTTGACATATACTTAATAAGTATTGACAGTATGGATAAGAATCACCAATTGCCTATTCAGAGGCTTGTGGGCGTTTTCAGCCCCATTCCAGAGAGTCCATAGGTGAGACAGCAGCATTTTCCTCTGTGCTTTTTTTTTTGCTCCTTTCTGTTTAGGTACTACTCTCCTTGCAGAAGGTCCATTGATGATGTTAGAAAGTCTCACTGGTCACTTTGTGCAGCATAATTGAAAGTGTTTAGTAAAGTGGAAGAAGAAAATTACAGAATCTGGATGAATGACTTTTGAGTTGATCCAGAGATTGTAGCTTGGATGTTAATCCACATGTTGTAAAGAATTTTTGTTTCATGTCCTTTCATTTCAGGTTTAGTGATTTTTGGTTCATAATATACTCATCATTGGTCCATACTTGTTTTACTTGATTGATCTATCCTTCTGTCTATCTTAATCTGTCTATCTATCAACCATCCATCCATCTCTATTTTAAAATGGTATCATAATCACCTGGGAATCTGCCACCAAACAAAAAACACAAACAAAATCCATGAAACAAAAGCTAGGACACTGGTAATAATCTTTTTTTTTTTTTTTTTTTTGCACTATCATATTGTATTGTCATTACTTGCCTGTGTCCCTCACTCCCCACTGTAAACTTCTTTTGTTTTTTTTTAAAATTTTTTATTTTTTATAAACATATATTTTTATCCCCAGGTGTACAGGTCTGTGAATCGCCAGGTTTACACACTTCACAGCACTCACCAAAGCACATACCCTCCCCATTGTCCACAACCCCACCCCCCCCAACCTCCCTCCCCCCAGCAACCCTCAGTTTGTTCTGTGAGATCAAGGGTCACTTATGGTTTGTCTCCCTCCCAATCCCATCCTGTTTCATTTATTCTTCTCCTACCCACTTAAGCCCCCATGTTGCATCACCACTTCCTCATATCAGGGAGATCATATGATAGTTGTCTTTCTCCACTTGACTTATTTCGCTAAGCATAATACACTCTAGTTCCATCCATGTTGTCGCTAATGGCAAGATTTCATTTCTTTTGATGGCTGCATAGTATTCCATTGTGTATATATACCACATCTTCTTGATCCATTCATCTGTTGATGGACATCTAGGTTCTTTCCATAGTTTGGCTATTGTGGACATTGCTGCTATAAACATTCGGGTGCACATGTCCCTTCGGATCACTACGTTTGTATCTTTAGGGTAAATACCCAGTAGTGAAATTGCTGGGTCATAGGGCAGTTCTATTTTCAACATTTTGAGGAACCTCCATGCTGTTTTCCAGAGTGGTTGCACCAGCTTGCATTCCCACCAACAGTGTAGGAGGGTTCCCCTTTCTCCACATCCTCACCAGCATCTGTCATTTCCTGACTTGTTGATTTTAGCCATTCTGACTGGTGTGAGGTGATATCTCATTGTGGTTTTGATTTGTATTTCCCTGATGCCAAGTGATATGGAGCACTTTTTCATGTGTCTGTTGGCCATCTGGATGTCTTCTTTGCAGAAATGTCTGTTCATGTCCTCTGCCCATTTCTTGATTGGATTATTTGTTCTTTGGGTGTTGAGTTTGCTAAGTTCTTTATAGATTCTGGACACTAGTCCTTTATCTGATATGTTGTTTGCAAATATCTTCTCCCATTCTGTCAGTTGTCTTTTGATTTTGTTAACTGTTTCCTTTGCTGTGCAAAAGCTTTTGATCTTGTTGAAATCCTAATAGTTCACTTTTACCCTTGCTTCCCTTGCCTTTGGCGATGTTCCTAGGAAGATGTTGGGGCGGCTGAGGTTGAAGAGGTTGCTGCCTGTGTTCTCCTCAAGGATTTTGATGGATTCCTTTCTCACATTGAGGTCCATTATCCATTTTGAGTCTATTTTTGTGTGTGGTGTAAGGAAATGGTCCAATTTCATTTTTCTGCATGTGGCTGTCCAGTTTTCCCAACACCATTTATTGAAGAGGCTGTCTTTTTTCCATTGGACATTCTTTCCTGCTTTGTCGAAGATTAGTTGACCATAGAGTTGAGGGTCTATTTCTGGGCTCTCTATTCTGTTCCATTGATCTATGTGTCTGTTTTTGTGTCAGTACCATGCTGTCTTGACAGCTTTGTAATAGAGCTTGAAGTCCGGAATTGTGATGCCACCAACTTTGGCTTTCTTTTTCAATATCCCTTTGGCTATTCGAGGTCTTTTCTGGTTCCATATAAATTTTAGAATTATTTGTTCCATTTCTTTGAAAAAGATGGATGGTACTTTGATAGGAATTGCATTAAATGTGTAGATTGCTTTAGGTAGCATAGATATTTTCACAATATTTATTCTTCCAATCCAGGAGCATGGAACATTTTTCCATTTCTTTGTGTCTTCTTCAATTTCTTTCATGAGTACTTTATAGTTTTCTGACTACTGGTAATAATCTTAACTGTATTATGCTTTTCATTAATCCATCCCATGGCCATCCTTCATTTATGCTAACCATCATCCTGAAGTCAGTGTTTATTATTTCCTTATATTCTTCCAAAGAATATGTCTTTTTAAGTGATTTTAACCATAGCATATATATGAGTTTTTGAGACATAAACTTTTTAAAAAATATTTTATTTATTTATTTGACAGTGAGAGACACAGTGAGAGAGGGAACAAAAGGGGAATTGGGAGAGGGAGAAGCAGGCTTCCCACCAAGTAGGGAGCTTAATGCGGGGCTCCATTCCAGGACACGGGGACCATGACCTGAACCAAAGGCAGATGATTAACAACTGAGCCTCCCAGGTACCCCTAAACTTTTTTTTAAAACTTAGTATTAGATTGTCTTTATCTAGTTTTATAGTTACTCATTCAGAGGTTCATCTTTTGGGGTGCCTAACTGGCACAGTCCAAAAAGCATGTGACTCGATCTTGGGGTCATAAGTTTGAGCCCCATACTGGGCACAGAGCTTACTTAAATAAATAAATAATTTTAAAAACCCAGAAAAACAAAAAACAAAAGTGCTTCTTTTTGGGGTGAAGGGAGACATTGAGGATCAAGTTTCATTTCATTGTTTGTTAAGTTTTCTTTCATGGAGCAAAGAGCATATCAGCAAACATGCAAACAGTATTTATGAGTTGAGAAGTACTTAAAATTATTAGTTGGTCAAGAAAAAGGTGACTCTAATAGCTTTGATAACAAAGCATTTGGGAACCAGTGGCTGTAGTTAACAAACTTAATCTGTTCTTCAGGAGAAAATGCTAGATTTAGGTTTTTTCTTTAGGAATATAAATATCCCTGAGGTCAAGAAACATTTCTAATTAGTCATTCATTCATTGTTCTTTTAAATAATTCAATGGGTGCTTACAACATTGAGAATTCCATTCATTCTTAGCAAATATTCTCACAAAGGCAGTTTCCAGTATTGATGAAAGATCCATTGTGTGCTGAGGAATGTGAAATCTTGCCAGCTTTAGTATGACTATGAGCCCAGGGGTGTTGGTTTGTCATTTTAGGAAAGGCCACTGCCCCTGTAATTCTTTTTTTTTGATGCAAGAGACTGTTGCTTAAAAATATATATACTTTTCCAAAATTTAAACAAACATTACAAAACTGGAAAATAGAGGGAGAATAGCATTCTGTCCTCATATAATCACTGTTTGTTATGCTTGCTTTTAATCTTTTATGTGTAATTTGAACTGTTGCTTTTGATTACAGTTTTCATGAACTTTTTTTTTTTTAAAGATTTTATTTATTTATTTGACAGAGAGAAATCACAAGTAGTCGGAGAGGCAGGCAGAGAGAGAGAGAGGGAAGCAGGCTCCCTGCTGAGCAGAGGGCCCGATGCGGGACTCGATCCCAGGACCCCGAGATCATGACCTGAGCCGAAGGCAGCGGCTTAACCCACTGAGCCACCCAGGCGCCCCTTCATGAACTTTTATAAGAAAAATGTGTATATGGAAAATTTGCATTGTTGTTTAGTCAGTAAATGGACTGAGACTCCATATATATATATATAGTGTTCAGATAGAATGTTCAATACAGAGAATTTTTGTCAAAATTTCACTTCATTAAATTTATTTTGACAAGAATGCCTCAGGATTAGTATTGCTTTAGTTCAATAGTATTAGTAAATAATGTAATTTGTCTTTGTGCCACATTTTATAAACTACTTATTCAAATAATATATTCCTACTTTTAGAATTTACCAGAGTATTACATTTCTTAAAATTGTAATAAACTGTGTGTGTGTATATGCCAATACAAGGATATTATCTTATTTGTTCAAAATAGTGAAGGCAGAGCTAGATTGGCTTAATGGAGAGGAGAATTTTTAAAGAAAATAAATATAATTATTAAAGTATTGATAAAGAAGTTTAAGTACATATTATGAAGTAAAACTAACTTGAAAAGTTGTCAAAAATTATAACTCATGAATAGTCTGATTTATTTAATTTTCCTAGAGTTTTAACATTTATAAGTTAAAAGAAACAAATTCTTGAAATATTATATAGTTGTTTTGAAAAAAGAACCGAATTTTAGGCCCTAATATTTGAGTTCATTGCTGAAAAATTTCCCAATAAAGAATAATTTAGAATTTTTAATATGTAAAATTGAAGAAAATTCTTCTTCATTCATATTCAGACCAATACAGTCTGAATATATGTGCTTTTACCATCAGTAATTGAATTATGCATCCAGATGTGCTGCTGCTAACTGTTACTTCTGGTAGATGCATAATGGGCTGAAGAGAGCAAGCCCATCTTTGTACACCGTGTCCATGTAGGTTTATGGGATAGTTGCTTGAGGAAGTTAGTAAGGTACGTGGCATCAGAACTCTTGTGTCAGCTTCCTATCTTGACCTTGAGAGATCCTGTTTTTGCAGAATAAAACAGCACCTACTTTCTCCTTTCTTAGCAGTACATGGTAGCTCATAGAGCTAAGAAGATACTGAAAATGATGCATTTATATGCATTTCTCCACATCTTACAATGATGAAATTGTACTGTGAAGCTTTTTGTGTAGAAATGAATATGTGATTTCATTCATTTATTTAATTTAAGCAAAATGTAGTTTCGTAATTTTGTTAAGATGTGTATTAGAGAGGCACCCGGGTGGCTCAGTGGGTTAAAGCCTCTGCCTTTGGCTCAGGTCATGATCTCAGGGTCCTGGATTGAGCCCTGCATCAAGCTCTCTGCTCGTCGGGGATCCTACTTTACCCCCTTTCTCTTTACCTGCCTCTTTGCCTGCTTGTGATCTGTCTGCCAAATAAATAAATGGAATCTTTAAAAAAAAAAAAAAGATGTGTATTAGATTGAGAGATTGCTAAAAATTTAGCCTGCTAGAATTATAGTAGTTCTTGCAAATCTTTCTTTTTAATGAGGAATGTGCCCTTGGTTAGCATGATAAAAGATTCCAAGTGTATTTATCTCATATAAGGAAAAGTGAAAGGTTTTTAGGATGTTCATTTGAACATTACACTTTCTCTTATGTTGACTGTCATTTCCCCCAAAAGATAGGGAGCATGTGCCCTGTGTTTTCTGCTCCTTGTGGGGAATCTGTTTGGTTGCTAATATCTTTGGACCTTTCTAGGCTGCTCTGTGACAGAAGAAATATAATACTTCTATCACAGAAGATAGTAGAAGTCCTGGACTTCTTATCACCACAGGCAAATGAGCATCCTTCCCTTCATGGCCTAGATTAGGCTCTCTTCAGAAACATCAGAACATCTTCACCATACTTCATTTACAATAGGCAAAGACCTTGGGGTACCTGGGTGACTCAGTGGGTTAACCCTCTGCCTTCCGCTCAAGTCATGATCTCAGGATCCTGTCTGAGCCCCACATTGGGCTCTCTGTTCAGCCGGAGCCTGCTTTCCCACCCCCCTGCCTACTTGTGATCTCTTACTCTCTGTCAAATAAATAAAAATCTTAAAAAAAAAAAAGGAGGAAGAAGCAAAGACCACCTTTTCTCCCCCATCAGGATATCTAAATCACAACCCTGTACCACTGAGGACCTTCAGAGCCTCTTTTGCGTGCCCTGCTACTGTGTGCAGGATCCTCTAGGCAAAGGTCCCCCACACTTCCTGTCCTTTCACATGGCTCTTTTAGCCCTTTCTACTGTCCCAGTAGGGGAGGAAATGTGTTTTTCCTTCTACCCTCCTGGATTGTCCCCCAGAGACCCTGTAAAATTAGGCTGACAAAAGATTAACAGAAAACATGTATTAACAGAAAACATGTATTTATTAACATGTGCAGTACATATCTTGTAGAGAAGACTCTGTGAAGAGTAACTCAAAAGAGTGGTTAGAACTTGGGCTGATACACATCTTAATGGAAGAACAGTAACTTTATAGAGAAGTGATAAGATGAAGAAAAAGGTTTTAGGCTTTCTGGGGTGACAGATTGTAAGAAGGTAAAAATGTGGGAGGCTCTAACATAGTAAGGTTTGTACAGGTCCATCTTGGCCAAAAAACTTTCCTGGGTAAGAGGGTTTTGGGCAGTGTCATTTTTCAGAAGTATCTGCTTGTAGTCAGATAAGGGAAGATATGGGAAGATTTCTTTCTGCATCTACTGATTCTCATTTGCTCAAAATTCTTGTGCCAAAATGACATATTTTGGAGTGGTATATTATGGTTCCCTATATCCCTACTTTTATTTTACTTGATTTTCAGTCAAACACTTAAATGACACACTTACCTTGTGTCATTATTCTAATCATCTTACAAATATTAACTTATTTAATTTTAGCAACTCTATGAGATAGGAACCATTATTATCTTGTGCATCTTATAGATAGGGAACCTGAGGCAAAAAGAGGCTAAATAATTTGTTAGTAAGTTGTAGAGCCAGGACTCAAATCCAGGCAGTCTGTCTCTAAATTCTGTATGCCTTTTTAAAAAAATTATTACTATTATTCATTATAATATATGTGTGAAATATAATTACATAAAGAACAGCATTTGGTACAGAATAAATGCTCTCAAGTCAGCTATCATCATCACCATGAAATAGTTTACAAAAGCATTTTTACTGATTATATAATATTCCATTGCTTCCTAATTTATTTTACTGTTCCTTTGTTAGACATATTCTTTTACTGAGGTACAGTTGACCCATGACATTATATTAGTTCAGGCTTACAATGTAATGATTTGTTATTTATAAATAGTGAAATAAGTCTAGTTAATATCCATCACTTCACATAGTCACAAATTTTTTCCTTGTGATGAAAACTTTTAAGATTTACTCTTGTAGCACGTGGGTGGCTTGTTTGAGCACCTGATTCTTGGTTTTGCCTCTGCTCAGGTCCTGCTTCCAGGGGTTTGAGCCCTGTGTCCTGCTTGCGCTGAGCCTAGAGTCTTGCTTGTTCGTCCCGCCCCCAGTTTATCCCTGTTTGTGCATGAGCTCTCTTTTTCTCTCTCACTCAGATGAATACATAAATAAAATCTTAAAAAAAAATTTATTCTTTTAGCAACCTACAGATATGCAATACAGCATTATTAAGTACAGACACTGTGTTGTGCATTACATCCCCTGACTTATTTATAACTGGAAACTTATACTTTTGACTCCTACAGTCAGTTACACTGTAAATTAGCAAGTGGACTCCCAATTTTCAGGAGCATCCCCTTTACCTTCTTGCCTCCGCTGATCTATTTGCTAATCTGAGATCACAGCTCTTTCCACCAAAGCCTCACACCCAGGGGCACAGAGATGTCAACTGTGTTCTCTTAGTTCTATGCTGCTTTGTCCCTGTTCAGCCCTCACACACAGGCCTTTTCTTATTGGTAGTTCATGCTGTTAGAGTTTGGTTACCCTCTACCTCTCCTCTTTGCTGTTGTCCAAATATTTCCTCTCGCTTTTTGAACATTTTGTTTCCTCGCTCACATTGTGATGCTTTCTTGCAGCACCATGAACACAACCATCCAAACATCCTGGCTCAAAGTGAGCTGTGGCTGTGGAGTCTTTTGGAACTGCCATTGCATTTGGTTTCCTTATTTGTAGAATGAGCACAATAGTGAGTGTTCTCAAGATAAAATGAGATGACGTGTATGACGTGCTTAGCACAGTGTTTGGCACATATACAATGGTAAATAGATGGTAACTGTTATCATTAATAATAATGATAAGTCCTCACCACTCCCCCCGCTACCACCACAGCAATTGCTTTTCTTAAAATCCTTTGACTTCTTTGAAGATATACTCAAATACTCATACTCTGATCTAGCTGTTCATAAGCATGGTGAAACCTTTTGGCTATTCATCCTCCAGAACTATTCTACTTCCAAGACTGTAAATTGGATATAGCTACCTAGCACCCTAACTTACTACCGTTTGTGCTGTTTCATTTTATTTCCATTGCTACTCATGCTGTGGAACCTCACTGAGGTCTCTGGTCTCCTCTTCTTGCCAGCGTAGTTTATTCCTTCTTAAACTGGTCATGGCCTCATGGTGCATCACTCTGTTGGTGGTTCTTCTTGTCCTGTCTTCTTGTCTGTTTCACCAGGCTGGCAAACACCAAAGGTAGATCAATTCAGCCATTTGCTTTTTTACCCCAACACATGGGCAAAATAAACTCTGGACTCCTTGCTGTGGTCCATGGTGTCTCCGTCTGGGTCCCCGGCCCCTGTCTCCTGTGTCATCATGGTTCATCAGGGACTTAACAAGTTTGTTCTTGCCTTGAAACTTTTGCAAATGTCTGAGTAGAACCTTTATTTAGACCTTTTCATTCTTTTTTTTTTTTTTTTAAGATTTTTATTTATTTATTGACAGAGTTCACGAGTAGCCAGAGAGGCAGAGAGAGAGAGAGAGAGAGAGAAACAGATCTCCGCTGAGCAGGGAGCCGGATTCGGGGCTCCATCCCAGAACCCTGGGATCATGACCTGACCCGAAGGCAGAGGCTTAACCCACTGAGCCACCCAGGTGCCCTGACCTTTTCATTCTTTAGCTCAAATGTCACTATCTTGGAGAGCGTTTCCCTGTGCCCTGTAGAGTCTCCTCATATGTGAGTCCTCTTGTCACTGTACCTGGTGTGTCTCCTTCACAGGATCATCACAGGTTGTTAAGTGTGTAATTTTGTTTGACAGTGTTTCCTGGATGAAGCTCCATGATGGCAAGGATCAGGACTGTTTTGTTGACAATTGTTTACTTAGTACCTTCTAGAATGTGTGACATGTAACACATGTTAGTTAATGAGTCGTTTTATCAGATGCGTGAGAAAAATGAAGAAATCGTACAGTACTGTAGATTGGTTCTCTTGCAAGTATAAGTTTTCCAGACTCAGCAGCATCCTGTTCAGCTGTCCCACTGCTCCTCCTTTATTCTTTCCCTTGCCCCCTGTCACCGCTCCAGCCTTAAGTTCCCTTAACCTTCTCCTCTTCCCTCCACAGATAAAGCTGAGGCTGGGACCTGCTTCATTTGTTCCCTGTACATAGTAAACCTACTGCTAGCACATTTGGCTTTTTAAATCCCATGTAGTTTTAGGAAAAGAGATGTCTTCTGTCTATCAAAGACTAAATCTCTTCAGCTGTGTTCTTGATCTGACCTTGCAATCTGGATCTTGCTCTACTAGTTCCTTCTTCTCTTGCAGGTACTTCTGTATTTCCAGCTTTTCCTCTTCATCAGCTCATTTCCCCAACTTTGTTAGCTTGATTACGCCTTTCTTAGCCCTGAACAAATAAACAAACAAGAAACAATATAAAAAAGCCCAAGAAATAACAGAAAACTCTGTACTCCTTTGACCTTGAATTTCCTACAGTTCCTTCATTGAACCTCTCCTTCCCTTCGGAGCCAGAATCTGTAAAAGCCTAGCCTGTGGTATCTGTCTCCAGTTCTTGACGTGTGCTTACTCTCCTTTGTCTCAGCTCCTGCAGTCAGTGGGTAATAACCTACCATGTCACACCACAGGCCGCCAATGGCTTTCTAATACCTAAATCTAATAGATGCTCTAGAGTCACATAGCGGAGCACTCCCTTCTTTCTCTTTTTTGCTACTGAGAAACCACTTTCTTGGTTCTTTTTTAACCTCTCTTAAGATATATTATTCTTCTCAGTGTATTTTATTGACTTGCGTCTTTATTTCTTAAGTGTATATTCACGTTTCTGAACCTTCTTCTTCACTGCTTAACCTTGTTTCTGCTTTCGTATTTACTACTTTGTTAACCCTCTCCACCCTCCTACAAGGAACAACATGAGCCAGAAATGTAGGTGTTGTCCTAGAGCCCAGAGGTATTTTTGTTTGTTTGTTTGTTTTGTTTTGTTTTGATGGTAGTCATTCTAATGGGTCTGAAGTTATATCTCACTGTGACCTTGATCTTCATTCCCCTATTGAGAGTGATTTTGAGCATCTTTTTGTATGCTTGTTGACTTATTATCGTATACCTTCTTTGGAGAAATGTCTATTTGTTCTTCATTGATTTTTTAATGAGACTTTTTGTTTTTGTTGAGTTGTAGGAGTTCTTTATTTTTTTTTTAAGGTTTTATTTATTTGTCAGAAAGAGAGCACAAGCAGGGGGAGTGGCAGGCAGGGAAGGCAGAGGGAGAAGCAGGCTCCCCACCGAGTAAAGAGCCTGATGCGGGACTCAGTCCCAGGACCCTGGGATCATGACCTGAGCCGAAGGCAGATGCTTGACCAACTGAGCCACCCAAGCATCCTGAGTTGTAGCATTTCTTTATATATTCTGGATATTTATTCCTTATCAGATACATGATTTTCAGATATTTTCTCCCATTCTGTAGATTGCCTTTGCATTCTACAGATCATTTCCTTTGATGGACAGATTTGTTTTTCTTAAAGGGGTTCATGAATTTTATATATTTTAAAATATTTAAATGCAATTAATTAGCTCAATATTTATGAATCTTGTATTAATCACCAGTAATCTTACAGTAACTGGTACATTTGAAAACATTCAGAACTTACACTATCACTTATTTAAATAGAATGTATTTCTCTTCTGTCCAGCTTTAATTTTTGACTTTTTAGTTTTTAAATTTTTAACTTTTTAGAAGTTTTTAGTTTAGTCTAATTAATCTATTTTTATTTTTGTTGTCCGTGTTTTTGGAGTCATATCTAAGAAGTCATGGCTAAATCCACGATCATGAAGTTATGTATTCTTTTAAGGCTTTTATAGTTTTAGCTTCTATGTTTAGTTTAGTCTTTGATCCATTTTGAGCTAATTTTTGTATATGACATAAGGTGAAGGTTTAACTTCATTCTTTTACAGTGTGGTTATCCAGTTTTCCCAATACTCTTTGTTAAGAATGTCCTTTCCCCCTGAATGGTTTTGGCATTTTTGCTGAAAACCATTTGACCATATACAAGAGGGGTTTTTTTCTGTGCTCTTTTTCCTATTGCATTGGTTTATAGATTTGACTTTTTGTCAGTACCACACTGTTGTGTGTGGGTTTTTTTCAGTATAATTAATATACAATGTTATATTAATTTTAGGTATACAATATAATAATTCAGCAGCTCTATACATTACTCAGTGCTCATCAGGTTCAGTGCACTCTTTAATCCCCATCACCTGTTTCATCCATCCCCCACCAACCTCCCCTCTGGCAACCATCACTTTGTTCTCTAGAGTTAAGAGTCTTATTTCTTGGTTTGTCACTCTTGTTTTTATCTTTGTTCATTTGTTTTGTTTCTTAAATTCCACATTTGAGTGAAATCTTATGGTACTTGTCTTTCTCTGACTTATTTTGCTTAGTGTTAGACTCCCAGGTTCTATCCATGTTGTTGCAAATAGTAAGATTCCATTCTTTCTTATGGCTGTATAATATTCCACTGTATGTATGCCACATCTTCTTTATCTATTTACCTATTGATGGACACTTGGGCTGCTTCAATATCTTGGCTATCGTAAATAATGCTGCAATAATCATGGGATACATGTATCCCTCTTAGTGTTTTTTGCCTTTTTTGGATAAAGACTCAGTAGTGCAATTACGAGGCTGTAAGGTAGTTCTATTTTTAACTCTTTGAGAAGCCTCCATACTGTCTTGCACAGTAGCTGCCTTTTTGCCTTCCCACCAACAGTGTAAGAGGGTTGCTTTTCCTCTACATCCTCATCAACACTTGTTGTTTCTTGTGGTTTTGATTTTAGCCATTTTGACAGCTCTGAGCACACTGTTTTGATGCCTGTAGCTTTGTGGTAAATTTTGAAACAAGGAAGTGTGAGACTTCCAACCTTGTTCTTCTTTGTTAAGAGTTTTTTGGCTATTTAGGGTCCCTTGAGATTCCATATGAATTTTAGGATGATTTTTTTTTTCTATTTCTGCAAAAAGTGTCATTGGAACTTTGGTAGGAATTACATTAAATCTGTAGATGATTTTTGGTAGTATTGCCATCTTAGCAATATTAGGGCTTCTAGTCCCTGAACGTGAAATCTTTTCCATTTACTTGTGTCTTCTTCAATTTCTTCCAGTATTTTATTGTAGTTGTCAGTCCTTTTCCTCCTTGTTAAAGTTTATTCTAAGTATTTTATTATTTTTGGCACTATTGTCAATGGAATTATTTTCTTAATTTCTTTTTCAAACAGTATTGTTGATCTTTTATAAAACTCATTTCAAAGGTTACTTCCAAAATAAAGGCTTTTCTGATTTCTTCAAAATAGAAATGACCATTTTCTCCCCTAATCTCCCCCATAGTCTATAGATGGATATCCACTGTAGAAACTGTAATATTTCATTGCATTTGATTGTTTAGAAATTGACATTCCTCAACTAGAGTGAAAGCTCTTTGAGGGAATCTTTCATCTTTGTATCCCCAGAGCCTGCTATATAACAGAGGTTCAATAAATATCTTTTAAATGGATGTATAAACCAGTGAAAAATGTATGATGTAAACACGAAAGTATAATTGAAAGGACATTGAACCTTACATAGTCTTTCTTCCCTTATTTATGTTCATGTCTAAATCTTTGTATGGGGACGCCTGGGTGGCTCAGTTGGTTAAGCAGCTGCCTTCGGCTCAGGTCATGATCCCAGCATCCTGGGATCGAGTCCCACGTCAGGCTCCTTGCTCAGCAGGGAGCCTGCTTCTCCCTCTGCCTCTGCCTGCCACTCCGTCTGCCTGTGCTTACTCTCTCCCCACCTCTCTCTCTGATAAATAAATAAAATCTTAAAAAAAAAAATTTTTTAAAAATTAAAAAAAAAAAAATAAATCTTTGTATGATAGTAAAATCCAGTCCTGGTGTCTAGAATCCCTGATTGGGGTAGGGGCTGGATGGCTCAGTCATTTAAGCATCTGACTTCAGCTCAGGTCATGATCTTGGGGTCCTGGGATTGAGCCCTGCATGGGGCTCTGCACTTTGCAGGGACTCTATGTGTCCCTCTCCCTTTGTGCACCGCGCCACCACCCCCTGCCAACTCATGCTCTCTCTCTTTCAAATAAATAAAGAAATTCTTTAAAAAGAAATAGAAACCCTGATGGATGATGTACCAGCATTCTCTGACAGTTCATTTGGCCTGGGTGGTTGTTAGGATAAAAAGAGGGACTTGAGAGATCATTTGTAATGGCCTCATCACTTTTACTATCAAGGTTAAGTGACCTGTCCTAGAACCCAAGTTGAAAAATAGGAGAACTGGGCCAGTGTTAGACTGTTCCATCTGGATCTCTTTCCTCAATTGCAGTGGAACGAATGGGATGCCTCTGGCATCAAGGTGTAATTTTAAAGACTCACTTTTATGAGTGAAGCATTATAAAATTCTATTTGACAGTTTTACACAGTAATCAATTGGAAATATCTACTTAAAATGATGAGTATAAAAATTTTAAAATGAAGTTCATTTCAACATTATGCCAGCTGTTATGGTGAAGCATATAGTTCAGATGACTTACTAAGACCATCTAAAATGGAATAGTTTGAGTAGCATATGGAAACCAGAATCCTTTAAATTGTAGTAACAGAAAAGATAAAAACAGTTGTATGGCTTTTATTTAAAGTTTTTGATGGCTAAAAAGTGATTGTAAAATTTTAGTGAGATCTTTCATATTATATGTGACATAGTTTTATTGTAACTTACAATGGTATAAGAAAGTATCTTCCAGATGTAAAACAAGAAAAGACCTTATCATCTCCTTTTGTATGCTGTATTATCTTGTCACAGATCACTCTTCTTAAAATGAAAATCCAACTTATCACCTCTGTTGCATCTGAAATAGAATATGTTAAGCTTAAGAATATGTCAGGACTACCTAATTTACATTTTGTATTCTAGACTATTTTATTAATAAATTTCTTGGCCATACCTCAATTAAAAAAAAAACCTCTTTGTGAGTATTCTCAAATTACATTTCATGCTATCATATAACTATTCACACAATGTTAGAAACAGGAAAAAATAGCAAAAGAAAAGAAAAAAGTTTATAAGAACATGTATGTAATTGAAAAGATATGATTTTATTAAAATTGATCTGTCATAGTTTACTTTCAGACAACTTTTAGCAATTTCTTTACATCTAAGGTATAAATATATTGTTGCTCCATACTTAAGAGTTCACTTAAAGAAAATCTCCTGTGTAAAAATACGTATATTTAAAATTTAAAAAACGGAGAAAACTTCCCAGTACTTAACACACTCAATAAATGTTTGCTGAATAAAACAAACAAACTCACCTAAACAGATAAAACTCTACTGTATTTGTTAGGATTCCAAAATATTGTTTCTTTATTAAATTATTCATTTCAGTGTTCTTTTACATAGCCAAGTCTTCTAGTGTTTAAAATACATTTTAAGGAATTGTTCTTCAGACATTTTGCATCTTTAGCTATGAGGTAAATTATATTATTTAGGAAGCGTTTTCAGCTGACTTTTGAAGGATGTCTGATATATTTACTGTGCGATTTTCTATTTAGTGCTTGAAGGAATGTCTGTGGTACTAGGAGGAATTGAACAATTTCTTAAATTATTCATAAGCTTCTCCTCCAGAACATGAGTTAATGTAGATGAAAAACGACATGTGGTTTTCACACCAGCAAAAACTCTTCTTATCTCAAGAATGATGTTTCCATAACCAATACCCTGCAGTCTGGCTAAGCAATAGATTATATTGCTAATAGGAATAAAAAACCAGTACTAAGAAATATTTTTCCAAAAGAAGACAGCAATTTCTTTTTTCCCCTATTTTGGTCAACATAGAGAAAAATACATTAATAACAAATTATATGTGCTTTGTGACAAATATTATTTAAAACAGTATTGTGAATAGATATCCATCATCGAAGATTTCAGGCCCAGTGAATAATGAGAACTATTGGGTCAAAATTCAAAGTAACTGAAACCTTGGGGCTCTCGGATGGCTCACGATGGTTAAGCATCTGCCTTCGGCTCAGGTCATGATCCCAAGGCTCCTGGGATCGAGCCCTGCTCAGCAGGGTGTCTGCTTCTCCCTCTCCTTCTGCTGGCTGCTCCCCCTGCTTATTAAAAGTAAAATAAATAAAATCTTAAAAAAAAGTAACTGAAACCAGTAAATAGAAAAATATTAAATCTTTACATTTGATGAGTTTGTCATATCAAAATAATATGTGAGACTAATGTAGGTAGTAATGAATAATACAAATGCCTACTATTTTAACTTCTCTTAATGCTTCTTTCCTTATATCTTTTGTATATTTGGATAGTTCTGAACATTGCTGAGTCTTTTTCATTGGGCCCAGATCTGTCCCATGAGATGGTAAACTCTGTGAGAGCAGGGCCACGTTCGCTGTCATAAGCAGACTGTGTGTCTGGCACATGTGGGAAGTGCTCTGTAAATAAATGAAGAAATGAATTTTTGCTTTCACACCTTCATGCTGTTTTTATTTTCTGGGTTGGTATGAATATATTGCTGAGTAATATGAATATATTGCTGCTATCAGCAGTTCTTCTTTGTGATAAATTCTTCAAGTACTTGATGACCTAGAAATTATGCCCTGAATCCGTCAATCAGATCCTAGAAACTTAAGTAAGTGAACATCACTGTATATGTTAAGCCATCAGACATTGCCAGTATTTGACAACTTTTGACTCATAAAAATGATGGTTTTGCATGATTTTAACTCTAGGTCTATTTAAAACAGTTACAGGTATGCCATAATAGAGAGGACCAGAGCTGGGTTATGATGGTAGTTGAGGACAGATATACCTGCTTATAATTTACATGAGCCAAAAGTTGATAAGTTTTATTGTAATAGTAGTTGTTATGAATACACTATTATCTTTTTAAAATATGTACATTCTGGACTGTTGTCTTTCTTTTTTCGCTGCCCAGCCTCTGAACTCTTCCCCACTGTCTCCCATGTCATGTACATTCTTCCACAGTTTGCTTTGGTGCTAGGAACATGATCTTGCTTTAGTCTAGACTTTGAATCAGAAGCTAGCACCTTGAACAGAGAAGGACTGTGCAGTATCTGTTCTGGAGCTGGGTTATGTCATCAGTGGCGGCCACCACCAATGGCAGGCAGGTGGCAGCAGTTCTAGCCTGCTGTGTGCTGTAGATGGTCCCTGCGTTGCCAGCTGGAGGAGGGGGTGGTGCCGTGTACCTGTCCTTCACCATAGCTCTAGACACCTGTTCGGCTTCCTAGCCTTCCAGCCTGGTTTTCTAATCTTCCCAGTATTCTTTTCTTACTTTTTTTTTTTAAGGTTTATTTATTTGAGGGAGAGAGAGATAGAGAGAGAGAGAGAGAGAGAGAGAGAGCATGAGTAGAAGGGGCAGAGGGAGAGGGAGAGAATCTCATACTGACTCTAAGCTGAGTGTGGAGCCTGACAAAGGGCCCCTGACCCTGAGCCAAAACCCAGTCAGGTGCTCCACCAACTGCACCTCCCAGGTGACCCCTGCTGTTCTTTAGCTTAATTCAGCCAAAGTTGCCATTTGTTGTTTGTAACTAAGAACAGGGCCGTGATCGTATAGTGGTTAGTACTCTGCGTTGTGTAACTAAGAACAGTGTTGTGTTGTTTTTTTGGTTTGGTTTTTTTTTTTTTTTTTTATTTTTTTTAAATGGTCCATTGCTTGACTCTTTATTACCATAACAGGGAGAGGAAAAATCATTTGCTGCTAGTGACTAGCAGTGAAAGGTTTTAGGACATGCCCCAAATTTATAAATGGTGATCAAAATGTCACATTGAGCTCATATTAGCATTTAGTAGATATTATGAAAGTAAAATAACAAACTAAGATTTTGAAAATATGGGGATAATATTTTGAGATACTAAGTTTTCTCCTTGTATTTCTTGTATCCTTTGTTCTGTGCCTAGCCACCTCTGGGACGGTGGTACCCATGTTCTCAGAAGAGAGAATATAGCAAGAAAAATAGAGAAAAGGCTTTGGGATTTCAACACCTGAGCATAATGATACATTTTTCCCGCTTTGATGCTAGAAAAGATTCCCAGGGTCAGCAAGAAGAGAGCTGGAGGCTAAGGTAGAGTGTGAGTTCTTGCCCTTCCATCGTCTCCTGAACAGAACAGCAGAAACTTACGTCAGTCTGATAGCAGGAGTGACCCTATGCCTTGCTCCTGGGGTGTGTTCTTAGAGCCAATGAGCCAGAATTCACTGTGTTTCCAGAGTGGCAGTGGGGGTGAAGGAAGGGTGGTATTATGTAATGGATGGCCTTAGGAGGTTCTGACCCTTTTCACCTTGGCCCTGGGGGATTGTTATTTTTGTATGCCTAAGAGAAGCAAGAAGGTGGTAGAGGGCCTGAGACAGGTCCAGTGAGTTCCTGCTTGCCCTGGTATGGTGTGGTGACCAATAGAATGAAATCTTGCATACCGGAAAGGGCACAGAAGTGGCAGAGTCATTATATGGGAACGAGGGAGGGTCTAACTGCAAAAACCAAGCACGGCTTATGTCTCAGGAGATGCCAGATATTGACCCAAGAGCGAGGCGCTACACTCCCATCTAAACCACTGTGCACCCCATTAGCTACCTCCCCGTCAACTAAGATACGGTCCTAGGGAAAGAGGGGAACACTGTGAATTGCCTGAGGCAATTGAATCCACCAGGAAGAAATGTAAATTCTAGCTGAAATATAGACGAATAAAGAAAGTTACTCTCACACATGAATTTCCCTTGCTTAAAACTGTCAGCATTTCCCACCATACCGAGAATGAAATCTGAGGGTTTTGTCTTGCCCCATGATATTCCTGCGTACTTCTCTAAACCCATTCTGCCTCTTCCCCAAATGCTGACTCACCCTGCTCCAGGTATCCTGTCCTTTTTACTGTTTCTGGACCTACTAAACATTCTTTATAAGTACTTTCTTCTGCCTCGAGTCCTCTTCTCCGCGCAGCTGGGTAGCTTCTCAAACATCTCTTCAGAGTGGGATTCTCAGACCACCATATCTGACATAGCAACTCTTTTCTTCCACATCACTTTGTAGATCCTTCGTGTGCTTTATTTTTCTCCAGATCACTGATCAATACCTGACAATATATTTATGTATTTGTTTGTGGCCCCCAGCGTGTGTGGATGTTCCGCAAGGGCAGGGGATTTGTTCTGTGGGTTGCCGTGGTTCCCGCACCTGGAACAGTCTGTCAGCAATCATTTGCAGAACGAATGAACGGATGATGAGATCTGAGTTGGCCAACTGCTGTTCCTAAGTGCTGTACAAATTTTAAAATAACCTAACCAGATTTTCCCTTTTACTTAAATTTTCTTAGAGTGGTGCCTGGGTGGCTCACTTGGTTAAGCGTCTGCCTTCGGCTCAGGCCATGATCCTGGTGTCCTGGGATTGAGCCCCAGGTCGGCTTGCTACTGGCGGGGAGTCTGTGTCTTTCTCTCTTTCCCTCTGCCCCTCCCCTGCTCACACGCAGGCTTTTTCTCTCAAATAAATAAATGTGTAAATCTTAAAAACAAAAACAACCAACTTGGAGGGGAGAAAGAAGATTTTAGATTCTTTTTTTTTTTTTGAAGTTTATTTATTTTAATAATCTCTATACCAGTATGAGGCTTGAAGTCATGATCCTGAGATCAAGAGTTGCATGCTCTTCCACTTGAGTCAGTTATGCCCCCCCAAGATTGTCAATTCTTCACATAGAGGGCAGCATGAATGTTGTAGTCAGATAGAGTTGAGTTCAAATTCTATCCTCACCATGACGTAGGTCAGTGATCTCTGAGAAAGCTGTGAGCATTTCAGAGTCTCAGTTCCTTCATTTTTAGAAATGGGAATAATAACTTACCCCTTAGGGTTATCTGGAGGAGTACATGATCAAGAATTGCTAAAACACCTAGCACAAAGGTAATGCGCAATTCAAGCAGGTATTGTTGAATACGCACAGATACCGTCGAATACACACAGATGCTAAGCCTGTGCAGTCACACCTGTGGGTACTGAGCTCATTGACTCCCAAGTCTGCTCCAGGAGCTCCTCTCCTGGGAGTGAGGTCCTCTTCCCTCCTTTTTGTCCTTCCTGCCGCCCAGCATACTAGGAAGGTATCATTGATGCGGCTAATAATTATGTTGTTGGTAAAAAGAATGCGTCCATTTGAATTTTCTCCTGTGCAGGTATTTCTGTTTGGAAACTCTGCCCTTCTCTGTTATTTTTATTATTTTTGCGTGGACCAGTCATTACAGCAAACCCTTCTTTTTCTGAGAAAGTATAATATTGTATCTTTGTTTTGTTCACTCCCACATCTTTTTTGTTTCGGGTTCCCATTCCAAAAAAACTGAATACTTACACTATGTAAGAAATAATCAGACTGGATGGAAATATATTTGGTTTTGTTTTTAGCCAGGTATTTCTGGTTATAATTCTATGTATCATTAGTAATTTCCGGATTCCAACAGAATTGGTGGTTAAAACTAAAGCATTCTTATGACTGTAGTATTTAGTATTATATTAAAAACATCTTTTATTTTTTAGGACATGTTTTTTGGAAATATTAGGTAATCTTCCACTAGGTTCATGATTTTTAATTGTTAGAAAAATTAAAGCATATTTAACATTGCTAAGAAATAAATGAATTTAAAAGGAACAGTTCATTAAACATTTGGATAGGAGGTGGTTTTATTTTAGATTCAAAGACATTTTTTACCTTATATTTCATCAGTTTCTATTTTTTAATGGACACTGTTGGCAGGATTATTTTTACTGAAGGGACCCCTCTCTGTGTGTTTTTTTGAAGACTGATTTTTCGAACTTTGTTTTTGGGTAAATGTAGGAATTCTTTTAGAAAAGGGAAAGGTATTTAGAAGCTCATGTGTAAAAGAGGGGAGCTTCTCTGACTGAAACCAGTGTGTGTGTGGGCATGGTGGAAGGTGACAGAATGCCCTGCCTTACTCTTCCTCATTCAGTTGCTGGAGCAGCCTTTGTACCCTTCACTGACCCTGGCTTAAGCTGGGGTTTTAGCTCCCTTGAAACATGACCAGAGTAGAAGTGATGGCATCTGCATTCCAGTTCCTTCTTTACTACTAACAAAGAGGGTGAATTTGAGCATTGACTTCTTATGTTTTAGTTTTATTTATTTTTAAAATTAACTTGGGTATTAGCCCTACCTCATTTGGAGGCAGAAAGGACAAATGAGAAGTTGTTTACCAAAGATCTTTGAAAAGTATGAATTTTTCGTACATAAAGCAGAAAATTCTACTTGTGCATTCTACATTCTAGTATGATGCTTGTGTACTTGTAATAATATTATATTGCTAATGTCTAGGCAGTTATTCTGCTTATTTAATTTAAAAAAATTTTTTTATTCCGAAGTAATACATGCTCATTGTAACCACTCAAACAATATACAGGTGTGTAAAGAAAATGTTACTCATCTTTTCTATCTCTGTTCAATGTCAGCCCTCATCCTACAGTAATTTACACCATTTTTATGCTAATAAAACGTAGAGAATTTATCTTTTTTAAGTAAGCCATGGAATCACATTATTGGTACATTAACCATGCAACTTGCCTTTTTTGCTTAATAGACCATGGGCATCTTTTCTTATGGTAGTCCTTAGTATGCCATATGGTAATTTAACAACCATTTATTTATTGATGAGGTTGTTTATACTTTGTGTGTTTTTAAGAATTGATATCTTGAATCTTCTATATAGAATCTTGTGTGTTAAAAATTTTATTTTTGTGTATTTTCCTAGAACTGAATTTGCTGGTTCAAATACTTATGAAGTAAATTTAAAAAATCACTGCCCCATTCTATTGGTCAGAAGCATGTTCCTCTCACACTCAAGAAGAGGAGAGTATATGGGTGGGGACATAAGGTGGGAGGAGAAGACCATAGGTTCCGTCTTAGTATTTGCTTCTCACAGTAGGATTAAGTCATGTTCTTGTAATGACAAGTAAATCTTTAGGAGAGAATAAAAAGTCATTTTAAATCAGTGAAAAAAAAAGATTATTGCCTAGATTATTTTATGTCATGGTTGTGGCAACTCTCATTCCCCAGCAGGCATTATTTCTTCAAATAGTTCCTGTCTTCCTCCTGCCTCTTTTTTAGGGACTTAACTTATACATATATTAGACAACTTGCTGTTACCCCACATTTACTGCTGTTCCTTCTTTTTTCTTTTCTTTTCCCTTTTCCTTCATTGCCATCTCCCTTTCCCTTCCATTTCCCTTTTGTTTCCCTTTCCTTTCTTTCTCTTTTCTCTATATTTTATTTTGTGTGGCTTCTATTGCTATGTCTTCAAGTTCACTAATTTTTTGTTCTACAGTGTCTAATCTGTCATTAATTCTATCCAGTGTATTTTTCTCTAGACATTGCAATTTTCATCTCTGTAAATTTGATTTGGGTCTTTTTTATATCTTGCATGTCTCTACTTTTTGAACGTAAAGAATATAGTCATAATAACTATTTTGATACTTTTATCTTCTGACTCTAAATTTGTGTCCATTCCCTTTGATGAATTGATTTATCTCTTCATTGTAGGTCATATTTTCCTGTTCATTTGCATGCCTGGACATTTTTGATTAGATGCCAGACATTGTGAAATTACCTTGTTGGGTCTGGATAGTTTTGTATGCCTATAAATATTCTTGGGCTTTGTTCTAGGACATAATTAAGTTACTTGGAAACAGTTTTTTTGCTTTTGGATCTTGCTTCTAAGATATTTTAGATGGGACTAGAACAGTACCAGTTCAAAGCTAATTTTTCCCCACCGCTGAGGGGAAAAGTTCCCCACTGCTGTTCATTCTACCCAGTTTCCCACAAATCTCAAAGTTTTTCCAGTTTGGCTCATGGGAGCAGACAATTCTCCTGCCTCTGTATGAGCACTGGGCACCATTCCCTCTAATCCTTTCGAATGTATTTCCCCATCCTCAGGTAGCTTCCTAATATATTTGTGCAGGTCTATACTCAGCTGAATACTCTCGGGCAAGCCTTTGTAGATTTGTGGGATTTTCTCTCTGTACAGGTCTCGCTTTTCTAGGACTCTTGCCCGTGAGCTATGGATACCTTTGCCTCTCCTACTTTCAGCAGTTTTTACTCGACCCAGTGAGATGACTAAGCTCCCCCCAGTGAGGATGGTTTCTTCCAGCTGGGCAGTTGAAGGGCTCACCTTGTTTCTCATCTCTAAGGGATCATTGAGCTTCACTGCCTGATAAGTGGAGTGTCTTACAAACCATCATTTTATATACTTGGTCCTTTCATTGTTTCAGAGGGGAGGGTAAATCCAATTGCTGTTATTCCATCTTGGTCAGAAGTAGAAATTTTAGATATGGGTCATAGATAAACTAATCCTTTTCTATGCATCTAGCCACCACTAGGATATTCAGTGAAAATCAGCATCATATCAGACAAACACTTATTATATTTCTTAAATGTTTTCTTTTCAAATTGTTGCTTTTGTGTGCTTAAAGTGTGAAATTTATGCAGATTTAATAATATCTTGTCCTATGCAGTGTGGTTTTAATTCTCTCTTAGAAAGTATTCCATACAGGTATATAAAGTAATCTTCATTATAAAGTAATTTGTTATTTTTTGAATTGCCATTTAAAAAATAAAAGATAGCCATGTGTTACAGTAGCATTTTTGTATTTTTATTTTCTTTAGAAGCTGCAAAAAGGACATTTCAAGAAAAGGGCATCTTGGCAGGAGAAAACAGGAGTTTTAAGCCTCACTTGACTTTTATGAAATTGTCCAGAGCACCACAGCTCCGGAAGAAGGTGGGTAAACATTTTTGTTATAAGCCCCAGTTTAACAGCTGCACCAGTCTTACTAAGCATGCTTGGAGCACGTGTGAGCTTTGTAGTGGTTCTTGACACCCTACCACTCTGGGTCGTGGGATTCCAAGTCAGTTTGTTTCCCACTCCCAGGGAGGCTGAGTTGGCTTGTGAGACTCCATGCAGGCTCTTCCAGCTGTGCCCTCCTTTGCCACAGGGGCTCTTCTTCTGCACCCTCTGCCAACATTAGCTGCATACTTGGACCAACATTTCCTGATGCTGCTTCTCTTGCCAAATTTGCTTCCTCCCTTGAAGAGCACTGAGGCAGGGCCAAGTACCATTTTATTGCTTTCTCTGCTTTTGGTTGTTTACAGCCTGCTGCCCTCCAGGCTTCCTCCTCTGGCCTGCATGCCTGGTGCTGCTCACTGGAACTGGGTTCTTCATGGTGGGATGCACTTCTTTACCCCCCTTTATGCCACTCTTTCAAGATTTCCTGAAGATGGCCTTGTGGTTTTAGTAGTTGTCTCCATTGAAGGCTTGGAATAGCTATTCCATGGACTGGGCAGGAGGATAACTAAGGAGACCTGATCCCCCCATTACTTGAAAGTACTCCTCCCTGAGGATGGGCAGAAGTGACATGAGCTAAGGGATATGTCTCTTGACCTCCCACATCTTTCTACCTTCCCAAGCCACCCCGTCCTCCCTCAGTTTAGAGTAACTTTTGGTTTTCTTCTGGATTTATGAGCTTTTCTCCCGGAATCCTAAGGGCACCCTTCATTGTGTTTCCCATTTCAGCCTAGGGAGCTTCTCATGCAAATTTAGCCATTTGCTGACCTGCTCTAATATACCAGAGTTTTGGAGATGGGCATGCAGATTAATGTTTGTTCCTGCTCTCCATGACCCCTTGCTACAGTTAAGACTGATTTGCAGCTCTATAAATGAAAGTCATGTTTATTAGTAAGTGGATCTCTTTTCTAAATTGGACACATATTTAATGTCTCTTTGCACGGAAGATCTTTCTTTCTTTCTTATTTTTTTTAAAGATTTTATTTATTTATTTGACAGAGAGAAATCACAAGTAGTCAGAGAGGCAGGCAGAGAGAGAGAGAGGAGGAAGCAGGCTCCCTGCTGAGCAGAGAGCCCCATGTGGGACTCGATCCCAGGACCCTGAGATCATGACCTGAGCCGAAGGCAGCGGCTTAACCCACTGAGCCACCCAGGCGCCCTCTTTCTGATCTTTAAAACATGTATTTGGGTGATTGACCATCCTGTGGTTCTGAATTTTCTACAAATTGTTGTGAATACCTTTTCAAAAAGATACCTTGCGTGGTTTTCTTTTTTTTCTTTTGATTACTATGCCTCACATTCAATAATAACTAAATCAGGTGCCATTCCTGAATATTTAGGTAAAAACAATTTGTGTAAGAAACAGATTTAGACATTTGGATTAACAGCTGACAAAACTTGCAGACTGATGGTTAACTTCTTTACTCATTATCATTCTTGTTTTGCTTTCAAATGGATTGTCCTCTTCCCAGTGATTTCATACTTAATCACAGAATGACAAATCAGTGGTGAAGGTAATATTCACATTTTGAAGTGCTTCTTTCTCTGTTCGGTGTTAAATTTTACTTGAGAGCGCATGAGGACATTTATCAAAGGAGTGTTTAAACTACTCTAGAATATGAATTTTAATATTTTACACTAAATTTAAATGATTCCTTGGCAGTTAATTTCCCAGAATCTGCTCCCTTATGTTGTAGAATGGGAATACGAGTCTTACAAATATGAAGTGGCTGACGTGAGAACCCATTCTTCCTGTTGCCGAGCCCTGTGGGGAATCCATCTTAACCCTTTCCCAGGCCCAGATTCTTCTCTCCCACTGGCACATCTAGTTCATCCAAATTGATTTCTCTTGTCACATGAGGAACTCCCTGGCCCAAACCATACTAACTCAACAAATATTTACCACGCGCTTAATATGCACCAGACATGGGCTGCTGGGCCCAGAGTTATGATCAAAAGAGAAACATGGGGCACCTGGGTGGCTCAGTTGGTTAAACGGCTGCCTTTGGCTCAGGTCATGATTCCAGGGTCTTGGGATCGAGCCCCAAATCGGGCTCCCTGTTCTGCAGGAAGCTGCTTCTCCCTCTCCCTCGTCCTTTGCTTATGTTCCCTCTCTCATTGTGTCTTTCTCTCTGTCAAATAAATAAAATCTTTAAAAAATTTAAAAAAAAGAGAGAAACAGTCCCTGCCTGAATGGTATATAAAATCTAAATCAGATTGTATTTCATTTAGATTAGAAAACTTAATCTTTAGAAAATAAGGTATGACCTCACTGCCTTTCAGTAAGCCAAAAATTTTTTCTTTTCAATAATGGAATGACTCCATTCCTATGTACTACTACGATGTTCAGTGTTTCTGAATGTGTAAGAAAGTATACTTTAAACATTGGGATTCATGTGTCAACACCAAAGCTGCAGATTCCCACCCTCTAGCTTCAGATCTGGAGATGTACCTAAAGATTGTGACTTTTGATAATCCATCTGTGCCATGGGTGATTCTGATCCAGATTTTCCTAGAGCAGTGTATTCAGAGAGAGAGACCTGCAGGTTTAAATAAATAACCAACATTTTTTTTTTAAAATGCAGGAAGTCATTTGTTCCACTGTAAAAGTTAAAGCCAGTATGAAAAGGTAGCATGCATAAAAGTGCATTTTTATTATGCTTTGTGATTTGGAATACAGATGATTTGAAAATTTGTGGTTCTTCAATCTCTTTCTTCTTAACTTTTTACCTTTTCAACTGTCCTTTCTCAGCATTCGTTCTCTACACGGTTTTTATTCAGGTTCACTTATTTGTAAGGGAGTAGACATTGGTGAAATCAGTAGTGGAATGTATTGCTAGTATTCAGCGTTGTTTAGATTGACAAAATAAAAGGAGAAGGAGAGAGAGAGATAGGAAATAATAGGTTTTTATCACTCAAGTATTGAAAGTTTGTCTTATTTCAAGTACTTTCTTTTATTTTAAAAGTGATTTTAATTATTAAAGTATTAGGTGAATATTTGGTCATTGTAAATAGTCCAAATAGATGCAAATCTATAAAATGGAGTATACAATTTTTCCTTCAGCACCACCCTACTGCCCCCTTCTTCCCAATATAATTTCTCTCTCTGGAGGTTACCACTATCGGTATATTCTCCCGACTTTTTCCTTTACACTACAAATGTATATAGGTGCAAATACCTGCATATAGTTTCTTTAAAACAGAAATAAGTATACATTATTTTGATTTATCATAATTTATTCTCCACTTGATGAATAATTACATTAATTTCCATTTCTTTGCCAGCATAAAAATGCTGCAGTGAGATTCCATGTTCATTTTCCTTTGGGTAGACATGCCAATACATCAAAGAACCTATGGAGTGTCAAGGTCACAGGATATTATATATTTTAACTTTTCCAAAACACCATAAATTTCCTTTTAAAATAGTGGCCCCAATTTATACCTCCAGCCACACTGTATTAGAGGAACATTTGTTTGGGTAAACTTGAGATAGAAGGACCATCAAAGATTATGCATGGTGGCTTGGTATGGCCCTTTGAATTGTGAATTAAGAAATTCCTGTAAAAAAAAAATGCTGAAAATTCATATTCTTTAACTAAGAGGTTCATGCTGCTGGGATTATCCTAAACAAATAAGTTTTTAGTTGAGATAAAATTGATATGCAACATAGTGTAAGTTTCAGGTATATAACATAATGATTTAAGATATGACTATATTGCAAAATGATTACCATACTAAGGTTAATGAACACATCTATCACCTTATATAGTTACCTTTTGTTGTTGTTGTGGGGACTTTTAAGAACTTTCTTACTAACTTTCAAATATACAATATAGTATCTTTTTTTATAATATAGTATTTTTAATTATTATCACCATGTTGTATACCCAGGACTTATTTATTTTATAACTAAGAAATAATTTTAAAGAAGAAATTGTTTATGTATAAAAATGTTTACTGAGGAAATCATGTAATATAGGAAGTCCTATAATAGAGGAAAAGTTAGAAATAACTTCCTTTATGATGAGGGAATTTTTAAGTCAGTTATGCTAAATCATATCAATGATTTAAGAAGCTATTAAAATAGGCAATTTATAAGAATTGTGGAATGGATTAAAAATATAAACCATAATTAAAGTTGTATAAAGATAGTTTCCCTGGGTTTGCCTTCAACACAGCTTAATGTGCTTCCTTGAATTTTGGAGCTAAAATGTAGGCTCCCACAACTGCTCTTTTAGCCCTTATTTCTTCTGGTAGATCAGTGAATACAGCTGACCTTAATGTCACCTGGAATATAGTAAATTCCCCTTGACACACCCAGAATTTCTCTCTTGGTTGGTTGGGGCTTTGCTTAGGTTCTGAGGAAGAGTGGAGCCTTACAGGGTTGATCACAGAAATGGTGTTGGGCGAGTTAGAAGTCTCATGGCAACGGAGGGTAAAGGGAAGCCACAAGATGCAGGAAACTTGAAGGTTTTCCATTATCTGGAGGAGTGTTCTTTGAGTTTCTGGTATGGATGGTGATGCAAAGTGAGAGTATCTCGAAAAGAGCTGATGGTGTCTCCCACAAAGATGCTCTGTTTTGAAGGTTGGCGTACTCTCTATATTTCAGTCTGACCTGCCAGAAGGCCAACCAGAAATCATTCTTTGTAGTGAGGAGATAGATACTGGTGGACTCCGAAGATACTGGTGGTACTATTGTCAGGGTAGACGTGATAATTATTAGTGAAAAGGGGTGCTCTGGGTAGAAAAGTGCCCTGGATCATTACAGGCCAATTCCTAGATGGTTAAGATGATCCACTCATTATTATTTACAGGAGGTGTAACCAATTATTCTGTAACAATACCTCACGTGGTACTTTTTTTTTTTTTTTTTTAGTCATATACCGGTTATTTTTTATAGTCTAAAAAGCTGTTATCCATGCCAGTATAAAAAAATATTCAAAGTTGGAGTCATATCGGTCTGTTCATGAAGGTAAAACAGCTTGATATAAAAGGTGTGGACAGATGTCTGGCGCAGGGAATAAATGCTGACCTCCACTGGAATGGTCAGAAAGATCTAGTCTGAGGATTTCCCAGTGGTACTGAGTGTTGGCTTCAGAAGTCCCTAGGCTTCTGGGGTGCCAGCCTTTGGTAGTCTCCTATTTGTAGATAATACTATTCAGTAGAATTAACCAGAAGCCCCAGGGGATGACCAAAAGTTCTATAGATTGTGATCAGAATTTTGAAAGTACAGAAAACCCTTTCACATCTCCTGGTACAGACCTTCCTCTGCTACAGGCTGGTATTCTGGTTCCCAAGCTTAGACCTGAGCTTGACTTTAGATTCTGAGAAACTTAAGATTTTTCTTGGCATTGTCTATTTTCCTAACACTAGGAGGCATTTAGTCACTGTGTTTTGCATATTCTTAGTTGCATGAAATTCTAGTAGGGTATATTGCATAAGAGAATATCAAAAGTAGTTATTATATATTTTAAAGCGAGTTTGATTATCATTGTGCTTTCAGAGTTATGGTTTCATTAAATGAACGGAGCCTCAGAGAATCTTACTAAATTACCACATGTTTAAAATAGTAACTAAAATTCAAGAGTTTTTCTTGAAATATATTTGTTTTAGGTTGTTAGTCTGCAACTTGTTCACCTCTGCTTTTTATACTGCCCTTCTTTTAGATCTGTTTTTCTCATCGAGTGACCTTGTACTTCTCTGATTTAACCATTGCAAAAACTGGTTGGTTAGAAGTGTGTGCTAACACTTGGTGGCAGAAGAAGACCAGTTTCAAATCAGACATGTATCTTAATGCAGATCCAGATTTCTCAAGAAATAAATGTGATCGTGTCATGGATAAATCAGTTGTATTTAAGCATTAATTGTTTTCTGGCCTTTTTAGGTACATTTCCTGATTTGTGACTCTTTCAAATTACTCAGATAGCATTAAACTATTGAAGCTACAGTTTATTAATTGACTGACACTTCCTTTTATCAGCTCTTCACAGAATTAGACAATGAGATAACTTCAGAATGAAAGAAATGATCTCCTTTGAAACTGTTAGTTACTACTGTCACTTAGATGGGTTTGTTTTGAATGCAGAATTTGATATGCCCAAAGCATGGGCAGAGGGGTAGTGATTGGACCCTAAAATGATGAGGCTGAGGGGAAGTAGGGAGAAGGAAACAGAGAAGTGGAAAAGGAAAGCATATGGACGAAGGTTATGTTCTGATGGTGTAGGTAAGGGGGAAAACTTAGCCTCTGAATTGTTTGGGGATTCAATATATAGGACCAAGACTGTAACAGAAATTTTCTCAGTTTTTAAAAAAAGATTTATTTATTTATTTGAGAGAGAGCTCATAAGCAGGGAGGAGGGGCAGAGGAAGAAGCAGACTCCCTGCTGAGCAGGCAGCCTGATGCAGGACTTGATCCCAGGACCCTGAGATCATGACAGCTGAAGGCAGAGGCTTAACCCACTGAGCCACCCAAACACCCTTCAGGATTTTGTTAATTGTTAAGTGGGCTGGTATAAGTTAGTTACCCCTCACTTTCCTGGGTCTGCATCATAATGTGTCTTTAAAAGAGATTTTAAAACTCAGGAATACTAGTTTAGTTTAGGAATAGAAGACTATTCCTTCTTAAGGAGGTGTCTGTAATAAATTTGAAGGAACATGAGTTTTCTATTTTTAGCTTTGTTGTTTAGCATTGGACAAGTCTTATAACCTCTCTTGACCTTTGCTAATTCATACTTAAAGAAAGAGTTTAGTGTTACTGACTCCTGATTCCTGTGCTATTCTGAAATGTCTATAAGATGAGCATTTTAACGAAATAGGAAAATTTGGCTCTACATAGAGGTTTTTTTGGTGTTTTTGTTGTTGTTGTTTTTTAAACTTCAGATAGGTTTTCTTGTATGCAGAAAGGAGGAAAGTCTTTAAGTATAGGAAGATGGTAGCAACTTAGATTTGGCTCTTTCCTTTATCCTGGAAACTGCACAGAGCAGTAGAGACAATGGGGGAAACTATCACAAGCTGCATTTTCCATGCAAGTAGGACATAGAAGAATTTGTAAAAAGCAAATCATGTGCAAGTACGACTAGAAGCATCGGGGACCAGCAGGACTTTCATGAGAAGCTGCTTCAGGATGCGGAAGACTGTACAGGGAGGAACAGACCTCTAGGTGGCAGATGCAGAAATGATCAGGAAATTTTCACTCCCAGAGGGTGAGGACTGTACCCTAAGAAGGTAGAGAAATTGTGAAAGGGGACCCAGAGGAGGTGAATCTCAGGAAGCACTAGCTTCCAAAGAGGAGAGAGTCCCTCCCACAGCAGTGAAGTGTCTCAGGTCTTGCAGTGGAGAGGCAGTGCCCATATTCAACAGAGTCCCTCCCTGGAGCCAGTGGGGAAGAAGCCTTGAGCAGAGGAGCCTGCGGGACTGCCCCGCCACATCCTTTCCCCCTTCCCTGAAAGGGGGCGCTATAGGGATCCGCAAGCCTTTATTCTTCCAGACAAAAGCTTCTCTCAAAATTTCCTTGGTACTTATAAAAAATAAAAAATTAAAAAAAAAATTTCCTTGGTACAAGATAAAGCAGATTGCTTCAGTAAGCTAGTCCTGAATCTCCCAACAACGAATGACTTAATTCCTCATGGTTTTTGGTTGTTTTCGAATGTCTTCATATGACCAGGTGCACTTAGATCTGAGGTTAGAGTGGAGTTGGATTTTTCTTTTCTTTCTTTTTTTTTTTTTTAAAAGATTTTATTTATTTAACAGACAGAGATCACAAGTAGGCAGAGGTAGGCAGAGAGTCAGGAGGGAAGCAGGCTCCCCGCTGAGCAGAGAGCCCGATGCGGGGCTCGATCCCAGGACCCTGGGATCATGACCTGAGCTGAAGGCAGAGGCTTTAACCCACTGAGCCACCCAGGCGCCCCGGATTTTTCTTAATTAAAACTCAGTAAACAAACAGAACACAGCAACGCATCTCTTCATTTTAATGGTTTTTTAAAAACTAAAAATCCAGTGAAATCTGCCCTGAGATGGAATAATAAATTCTTCTGAGATATTCTAGGTGCCATTAGTCAACTGTGTCATCTACTGTGTGTCAAAGAGCACTATTTATAGCAAGTGACTTCACTTATATTACCAATGCATTTTTCAACTTCGTGTTGTTGTGTGGTCTTTCTCTTATATAAAAAAACCACACACTGAGTTTGCAATTATTTAACAATTGAAAATGGTACACAGGTAAACTGAATGTTTGTTTGAAACTGTTTATTACTTTATACATCTTTAAAATTGGAGCATATGGGAGAGTATAGACAGCTGAATTATTTAAGGGAGGATTCTAGGAATGGACTAATGTCAGAGAAACAAATGATGCCCTGGTTGGCCCTAATTCTGTTAGAGATTTTGAAAACTCTAGAAGAAATGACGCAGTCAACCTAATTTTAAGGCTGTGCAAAGTGGAATGGGGATTTGAAGCAAGTATTTTCATTAGTATGTCTTGAAATTTTTCTCACGGAATATCTCTCAGGGTTTTACGTGAGGCAAAGATTCTGTGATCAAGCAAATGTTAGCAGTGTTGGGTTAAATAAAGTTAATCTGATTCTCTATTCCAGCACTTCCTAGGAATTTTGAACCGCTGATATTTATCATGACTCTCAAGAGCTTACAGCAACAAAGACTGATCTTTTGCTCACAGATGTGGGTCAGGTGTGGCTTTGCTGTGCATTGTCTTTATGGAGGACCTGCGCTGAGCAGCCTCTGTGTAGGAACATGCTGGTCTTTTGGCAGAAGGAAAAGGGAGCTGGCAAATCCCAAGCTGATTCTTAAAGCTCACAAATGAGTCACATCATTCCTGCTCACATCTTACTGGCCAAGGCAAGACACATGGTTCCTTCTGAATTCAACAAAGCAGGATGTGTAATATACTTGCAATAAGGGACACTACAGGGAGGGGCAGTGAATATTTTGAACATTTAGTTCACCTCAGCATCATTTCCCAGATGTACTTGACTAGCAAGTCCTTTTTTCATTGACTGTCTTGTAGCACTAGTGTTTGGCAGAACATGGTTTAGGAAATGTTGATCTTGATAATTCAGGCCTAAATGATATGTTTGCTTCAAACATCCAGATTCAGTGGACATTTTTACTTATTTTCCAACATTTTTATTTGCAGACAATATTCTGACTTAAATGTAATTTAAGAAACAGAGTTTTAGAACTAGCGTTGAAATATGCAATAACAAAGTATTCAACGTAATTAGAATTGCATGGATTTGGCTTAACTGTATTAAAATATACATGTCCTATCTCGGCTATTACCATTAATGTTGGGAAAAAATTTTTTTTTTTTAAAGATTTTATTTATTTATTTGACAGAGAGAGATCATAAGTAGGCAGAGAGGCAGGCAGGCAGAGAGAGAGGAGGAAGCAAGCTCCCTGCTGAGCAGAGAGCCCGATGCAGGACTCGATCCCAGGACCCTGAGATCACGACCTGAGCTGAAGGCAGCGGCTTAACCCACTGAGCCACCCAGACGCCCAAGGGAAAATTTTTTTCTTAACAAGTCTTTTGTAGGCATTTTGAAACCTCTGTTAATTTCATTTTCCCAGTTAATGACTGACTGGAGTATAATGATCTTTTTTTTTTTTTTTTTTAAGATTTTGTTTATTTATTTGACAGAGAGAGATCACAAGTAGACAGAGAGGCAGGCAGAGAGAGAGAAAGGAGGAAGCAGGCTCCCTGCCAAGCAGAGAGCCCGATGCAGGACTTGATCCCAATACCCTGAGATTATGACCTGAGCCAAAGGCAGAGGCTTAACCCACTGAGCCACCCAGGCGATCCTGGAGCACAATGATCTTGTATGAAACTGGCAAGGACCGCAGTGGATTGATTATGGTTAAAGCAAAATAGAACACATGATCAAGAAAACTTAATCTTTATTCCCAAATAGTATTGATACAGAATCATTTTGTTTAGTTATAGTAGCTAATTTCTTACCCACTTGACTAGTCGCATAAAAACAAACCAGCTGGCATTATTTGGATGGTCGTAAGATTTTCTCTACTACTGGAGAGTGGTTATCCAGCTCTTGTGAATTTTAATTACTTGCATAAGAAAAGAAGATAAAGCTGTATGTTTTTCTTAAGAGCCTGAATTAGATTTGAGGGGAAACTAAGGTGGCAATCCAAGACTGTACGAGTTTACATTGGAATTATATTCCTAATCTGAGCTGATTACTTTTGACCACTCATTAGAATATTATTCTTTCAAAGAAAAGTACTGTTAAAAGCAGAGTAATAGTAGTTTGAATTACTAAATTGCTCAGTTCTCTTTCACGTGGTTACTCCAGTAAGTTAGAGACAAAAATGTTAGTTGCCTCTTTCCCAGGGTCAAACTTCATGTTTGTGTGATTGAAGACCTAACAAAACTTGCACATATCACCTAAGGGACTAGTCACTTGTGATGACAGGCACTCCAACTCAGTTCCTGCAGTAAGGGTTCATCCTCTAAAAACTACCTGATGGCACCATTTTTATTGTTGCCAAAACTGATACCATTTGGAGACCCATCTTTAAGGCTGTCCAAGTAGAACTGTGGTTGTACATTGCCCTCAAGTTGATGATGGGTATAAAGACTTTCTTCTTTAGCTACTGCTTTCCCCGCAGCTGAAGTTGATGGTCATAATTTGTTACATAACTTTATTTGGACCAGGACATTTCTTGCACAGTAATTTCATGTTTGGTCTCCAGCACTACTGTGAAATCTTACCAAGCCATTGCCTGGGAGAATGTTCTGTATGACCCCCTCTGGTGGCCTTCACCTTCAGCCACATCTCTCCCTGTGTATACTCATTGCACTGTTCAGGATTTGGTCCTCTTGGATTCTTACTTCTCACCCTCCCTGAGAATGATGGTAAGACAGAGAACTTTGTACTCTTGGACTTCCAGCACAACTGTCTCTAGAATTTAATTCGGTGGAATTAAGTGTGTGTGTTGGCGGGGGGAGTGGTCACGTGATAATAAACTGAATGGGTGTGGAAGTCGTGTCACATACCTGTCTCCGTCGGTTGTAACAGTCTATGACACAGATCCTGACCAGCAGGGGCTAAAACTGTAATCCCTGTTGGCGGGGTATGTGTGATGGGAAGAGGTGGATGTGTGGTAGGTACAGTGGATATGGAGGGAATGGTATCATGTGTGGTCAGTCTAGCTTTCTTGAGACCCAGCCCACCGTGATGGCAGAGACCAGGTATAGCCAAAATATACCAGTGCATGTAATTTTTTGCTTAGCATTATCCTAAGATAATCCCTTGCTTCTCCTTAACTTTTCCATTAAAAAAATGTTTTTTTTTTCCTACCAAACCACTGCTTATTTTATTAGTCTAGATTTGGTTTTTGAAATTTTGAAAAGATAATTAATTTATAAAATTTCTAAAAGAGAATATTGTATGAAAATTTCTGGTTAGTCTGGTATCCTTCTCTCTGTAATTTATTTTTGAAGCAATGTGTAATCTCATATTCATAGGTATATACTGACAGTGAGTCCATTAGGGAAACTATGTAATCTCTGTAATTCTATTTTTCAAAAGTATACCACAGGGAGATTTCACATTAAATGTGATTAAGTTTGAGATGAGGACAAAAGATTCCAATTGTATATTATATATAAAATTATTTTGCATAGCAATGTATATCATATTAAAAGAAGTCATTGGGCACATTTCTTGCTCTACCTGGAGAGAAATACTAATTTTGAAATTAGATTAAGAGGTATACATGATTCCCAGGTTTTATCTTTAGTGACTGTTTCATAAGTAACTATTTTTTTTTTTCTACCAAGTTCTCTTATATCTAAAATGATATTCAGGGAATGTTTCCAAGCAAGTAAAGTGAAAAGGCTTGTATCATTGAATACCTTTCAACCTCATTCCATTTCCTAACCTGTAGCACACTCAGTGTACATCTTAGTATTACTCTTTCTTTCCTGTTCTTTCACTCACTTCTCATCACATTCCTTTGTTGGGACACCTTCCTCTGGTAGGTAGGGATTTCCATCCTAAGTAGTGTGCACAGAATAGGCCTGGGCAAGTGAAGTATAGTGCTCTATTGAGAATGATGGGGAGGCAGCAGGAAGGAAGAGTGTTGATGGGAAAAAAAACCAAGGACATTCATTAATTCATAAGATAGTGGGAAAAGAAGCAAGTACTAGGTGCACTAGAAGTGTGAAGAGCTACAAACACGTTCTAGGTCTTTCTTGCTTAACGTTAGAAGGCTACAGTTAGTGATGTCTGTGCATGCATTAAACTGTTTTGTCAAATATATTACCCCCTTTAGGCACGTAACTCTCATTTGGATCACATCTGAGGCTACAGTTAGGTCTGGAGTTCTGTCTATAGACAATCTAACCAATTTAGGTGAATGATTTTGACCTCTAGGCTATAAAATCAGAACACATTCAACCATAATTTAAGTATGTTACAGTATATAAGCCAGTGTTAGAGGATAAATTATAACTGTTAGTATTTTCTGAACAGTTTTTTACTCTCCTGTTTGATTGCTGAGACCCTAAGAATTTTTTACACCAATGGCTTGCTGGCATTACTTCATGCTGGGAAGTATTGATTAGTAGGGAAAGCTATTGATTAAAGGAGAACATTTAAGATTAAGCTGTGAGTGAAGAGAGTTTGGTAGAATACTGTTGGTGGGAATGGAAAATTGGGCAGCCACTCTGGAAAACATCATGGAGGTTCCTCAAAAAGTTAAAAATAGAGGTACTCTGTGACCTAGCAATTGCACTATTAGGTATTTATCCAAAGGATACAAAAATACTGATTCGAAGGGATACCTGCACCCTAGTGTTTATAGCAGCAATGTCCACAATAGCCAAACTATGGGAAGAACCTAGATGTCTATCGATAAATGAATGGATAAAGAAGAAGTGCTATCTGTATACAATGGAGTATCGCTCAGCCATCAAAAATGAAATCTTACCATTTGCAATGATGTGAATGAAACTAGAGGGTATTATGCTAAGCAAAGAAGTCAATCAGAAAAAGACATATCCTGTGATTTCACTCGTATATGGAATTTAAGAAACAAAACAGATAAACATAGGGGAAGAGAGGGAAAAATAAAAGAAGATGAAATCAGAGAGGGAGACAAACCACAAGAGACTCTTAATCATAGGAAACAAACTGAGGGCTGCTGGAGGGGAGGGAGGTGGTGGGAGGATGGGGTCGCTGGGTGATGAGCATAAAGGAGGGCACGGGTTGTAATGAGCACTGGGTGTTACATGCAACTGATGAATCACTGACCTCTACCTCTGAAATTAATAATATGCAATATGTTAATTAATTGATTAAAAAAAGTTGTGAGTTAATAGACCACATATGGTGAGAAATTTTGAGGTGGGGTATTTTATGTTTTATCTTTAGTTTATAGAAATAAATGGCTAGGTTGGTGAATTCAGGAGAACAGGTTGTTATTTGTTCCAAACAGCAAAATATTCGGAAAACAGATGTGACAGGGAGGAGCAGGCTGCAGCTTGTTTACATCTAAGTGACCACAAGACTATGGTGAGCCAAGCACACAGCTGGTGTTGGACCAAGGGGAACTGAGAGTCCAGCTCAGACTGAGCCACAAAGGAAGCAGTCTTGGATGCCTCCCTTGCGAGATTCTTTCTTTGTTTCGGTGGAATGAGAAAAGCCACAGGCGAATATAATAGTCACATGGCCAAACAATGTATGCTCTCTCATGCTATCCTCAAGAAGGCTCGAGGAGGAACTAAGAGGTTTGCTACGTAGACAAAGAATAAGCATATGTAATTTTCCAGGGAGCTGGTGACCTTGAGAATGTCCTTGATACCATCAAACTGTTAGCTCTTTGGTTAATATGTCATTAGTATAAATGAACTAAATGTGGATTCTTCTGTTCTCTCTGACGCCAGCACCTTATGGAACCAGGCAGCATATTGTCTGGGTGATTTTGTGAAGTGGCTTGCACTATTAGGAATCAGACGCCATCTTCACTCTGTGCTGGCTTTCCCTGCCACTTGATGCCATCAAGAATCATTCAGCTCCCGCAAAGTGTTAAGATAGGTAGAAGGAGGTGTCAACAGTAGATTAAAGACATAGAGCCCAGACAATAGCTGGTTGTCTACTTATTGCTTGCTGACAGGTATAATATTATAAATATTAGATCTAATGCTAGGGCAAAGAGTTGCTACTGTTTATTTTCCGAAAGCCTCAAGATTAAACAAGGCAGAAGTGCTGAAAACAAATTTATAAATAGAGGGATTGAGGATTATCTAAAAACCACATGGTGATGCTCCATCATAAAGAAAAATGAAGAATTGAGAAATACTGTATACTCAAACAGCTGGTTTAATTAAAAATTGCAATCTCGGGGCACCTGAGTGGCTCAGTGGGTTAAAACCTCTGTCTTTGGCTTGGGTCATGATCTCAGGGTCCTGAGATCAAGCCCTGCATCAGGCTTTCTGTTCAGCAGGGGGCTTGCTTCCCCCCCCCTCTCTCTCTGCCTACTTGTGATCTGTCAAATAAATAAAATCTTAAAAAAAAAAGAAAATGTAATCTCTGCCAATATTTTACTTGATTATTTGGGTTTTGACAGTATAAGAAGAGTTCTTTTTACCCAAAACCATAAGATACCTAGGAATAAACCTAACCAAAGAGGCACAGAATCTATACTCAGAAAACTATAAAGTACTCATGAAAGAAATTGAGGAAGACACAAAGAAATGGAAAAATGTTCCATGCTCCTGGATTGGAAGAATAAATATTGTGAAAATGTCTATGCTACCTAAAGCAATATACACATTTAATGCAATTCCTATCAAAGTACCATCCATCTTTTTCAAAGAAATGGAACAAATAATTCTAAAATTTATATGGAACCAGAAAAGACCTCGAATAGCCAAAGGGATATTGAAAAAGAAAGCCAACGTTGGTGGCATCACAATTCCGGACTTCAAGCTCTATTACAAAGCTGTCATCATCAAGACAGCATGGTACTGGCACAAAAACAGACACATAGATCAATGGAACAGAATAGAGAGCCCAGAAATAGACCCTCAACTCTATGGTCAACTAATCTTCGACAAAGCAGGAAAGAATGTCCAATGGAAAAAAGACAGCCTCTTCAATAAATGGTGCTGGGAAAATTGGACAGCCACATGCAGAAAAATGAAATTGGACCATTTCCTTACACCACACACAAAAATAGACTCAAAATGGATGAAGGACCTCAATGTGAGAAAGGAATCCATCAAAATCCTTGAGGAGAACACAGGCAGCAACCTCTTCGACCTCAGCCGCAGCAACATCTTCCTAGGAACAACGCCAAAGGCAAGGGAAGCAAGGGCAAAAATGAACTATTGGGATTTCATCAAGATCAAAAGCTTTTGCACAGCAAAGGAAACAGTTAACAAAATCAAAAGACAACTGACAGAATGGGAGAAGATATTTGCAAACAACATGTCAGATAAAGGACTAGTGTCCAGAATCTATAAAGAACTTAGCAAACTCAACACCCAAAGAACAAATAATCCAATCAAGAAATGGGCAGAGGACATGAACAGACATTTCTGCAAAGAAGACATCCAGATGGCCAACAGACACATGAAAAAGTGCTCCATATCACTCGGCATCAGGGAAATACAAATCAAAACCACAATGAGATATCACCTCACACCAGTCAGAATGGCTAAAATCAACAAGTCAGGAAATGACAGATGCTGGCGAGGATGCGGAGAAAGGGGAACCCTCCTACACTGTTGGTGGGAATGCAAGCTGGTGCAGCCACTCTGGAAAACAGCTTGGAGATTCCTCAAAATGTTGAAAATAGAACTGCCCTATGGCCCAGCAATTGCACTATTGGGTATTTACCCTAAAGATACAAACGTAGTGATCCAAAGGGGCACGTGCACCCGAATGTTTATAGCAGCAATGTCCACAAGCCAAACTATTGAAAGAACCTAGATGTCCATCAACAGATGAATGGATCAAGAAGATGTGGTATATATACACAATGGAATACTATGCAGCCATCAAAAGAAATGAAATCTTGCCATTTGCGACAACATGGATGGAACTAGAGCGTATCATGCTTAGCGAAATAAGTCAAGCAGAGAAAGACAACTATCATATGATCTCCCTGATATGAGGAAGTGGTGATGCAACATGGGGGCTTAAGTGGGTAGGAGAAGAATAAATGAAACAAGATGGGATTGGGAGGGAGACAAACCATAAGTGACTCTTAATCTCACAAAACAAACTGAGGGTTGCTGGGGGGAGGGGTTTTGGGAGAAGGGGGTGGGATTATGGACATTGGGGAGGGTATGTGCTTTGGTGAGTGCTGTGAAGTGTGTAAACCTGGTGATTCACAGACCTGTACCCCTGGGGATAAAAATATATGTTTATAAAAAATAAAAAATTAAAAAAAAAAGAAGAGTTCTTTTTATAGGCTGGAATAGATCATTTTTTCCATGTATAAGTAACATTTGTGAATTCTTTCTCATTTTCCTCTATGAAATTCATTTGTTATGGACATACAATTATCACTTGATTTATTAATGTTAATGCAGCATGTTAAAGGTGGGTATTTTTAGAATGCTAGAGATTCCCAAAGTAATTTTCACATTGGTTTTAGAAATATGGTGGTATATATGATTATATATTACAAGTGATTAACAGCCTTAGAATTTAAATATTTTAAAGGAAATAATGAGCTTGAATATTATCATTATATTCTTTTCACTTTGTCTGTGCTCTCCACTTACCCTGAATCTGAATCACAGCACTTCTTACTAGCTATGTGTATTTTATATGTGACCTAATTTCTCTGTGACTTAGTATCCTTCTCTGGGGGTAATAATAGTACCAATCTCATAAAATTATTGTGATTATTAAATGATTTAATAAAAGTATTTAGAACAGAGCCTGTACATAGTATTATGTATTTTCTTTTTTAAGATTTTATTTATTTATTTGACAGACAGAGATCACATGTAGGCAGAGAGGCAGGCAGAAAGGAAGAGGGAAGCAGGCTCCCTGCTGAGCAGAGAGCCCGATGTGGGGCTCAATCCAAGGACTCTGAGATCGTGACCTGAGCTGAAGGCAGAGGCTTTAACCCACTGAGCCACCCAGGTGCCCCAGTATTACGTATTTTCTATTACTGTTGTTATACAGATGATAAAGCATCATTTGTATTCAGATTGGCTTCAAACAATGAGAAAAGTACCATTGCCTTTTCTGTTTTCCATCACTCCTACTTTATTATCTCTGAAGTTAGTGACAGGCACGAGGCAGGGTATCAGGACCTCACCCAGGCAGCAAATGGGCATACTGGAAAGGGGACCAAGGCAAAGCCCAGCCCTGAGGGGTGACCAGACAGGTAGGCGAGGACACAGGAAGGCATCCAGGCAGCTCTCACCCAGGGGTGCTGGATACAGGATCTGAAATCACCATGCTCTTTTAGAGCCCAGTAGCTCATGTGGTAAGGTTACTTTGTCTACCACCAACTCTATCAAGAACAGGCTTGAATGGAACAGAGCCTGAATGGAAAGCGACTGCAGTTCTGACTGAGAAGGGCTGAGGGAAGGCTGCAGCTGACAAGAAGGTAATCGTGGGGTCTGTATCAGGAGGAAGATGGAAATGAAACAATGCAAATAATGAAAAGTGTAGTTATGCCAAGACATGAAGGAAGGAGCCATTAAGAATTATAAAGTAAGATTTGCCTCGGAGAAGTCCCATGTCAATATATATATCCTTTTAGGGTACCTGCATGGCTCAGTTGGCTTCAACTCAGGTCATAATCCTGGGATCGAGTCCCGCATCAGGCTCCCTGCTCAGTGGGGAGTCTGTTTCTCCCTCTGACCCTCCCCCCATGCGCTCTCTCTCTCTCTCTTTCATTCTTTCTCTCCCTCCAATAAATAAATAAAATCTTTAAAAAAAAGTCCTTTTAATAACTTTGAATTGACAATATGTAATTTTCATTAGGGGCAGTGACCATTAGAAATGATTTTAGTTTTTTCACTAATGCTATACTACTACAGATTCATAAACATATCTAATTATGGAAATGAGTATAAAAGATTACTGTTCTTAGGGCCCCTGAATGGCTCAGTAGGTTAAGCATCTGACTCTTGATTTTGGCTCAGGTCACAATCTCAGGCTCCTGGGATCAAGTCCTGAGTCGGGCTCTGTGCTCAGCAGGGAGTCTGCTGGAGATCCTCTCTCTCCTCCTCCCTTTGCTCCTCCCCCTGCTTGTGCATGTGTGTATAAATGTGTGCTCACTCTCTCTCAAATAAATAAGTAAAATCTTTTTTTAAAAAAAGATTTTATTTATATTTGTCAGAGAGTGAGAGAGAGAACAAGCAGGGTGAAGGGCCCAGGGAGAAGCAGACTCCCCGCTAAGCAGGGAGCCCGATGCGGGACTCTCCCCTGGGACTGCAGGATCATGACCTGAGCTGAAGGCACGCTTAACTGACTGAACCACCCAGCTGCCCAATCAGTAAATCTTAAAAACAAACAAATAAATAAATAAATAAAAAGATTACCAATCTTTGACCAGCTGATCCCCAAATTGACAAAACCAGTTTTGTTTGGCTCTTCATTTATTTCTGAATTTTGGTTTCATGTCATTACGACAGGAAACATACTTTCCTTTATAGGCACTCAAAATAGGAGTAAACTATTAGAAAGCAAAGCAGAGCTCCAAGAACGTCAAGCTTACATCAGTAGGAGATATAATTCCTTTGTCTGATATGCAGCCCATTTGTTTTCATCATAGAAGTCATGATTATTGTAAGATAACAAGTTATGATCAGAAATTATCTGCTATTTGTTTAAAAATCTTAACCTTTTTAAAGAAACTGATTATTTCATTGTTCCTCTGATCACAATAACTTTGTCATAGAAATTAAATTAAATTTTATCTATCAGAACCTTAGAATGATTTTCATATTGAGATTGGAAGCTAAAGTGAATTTTCATACTTCATGGCTTTCTTTACTTCCATATTGAAAATAGAATTTGGTGTATAACATAAGTCTGAGTCTTCTTTGGTACATATTAAATTACACACATCATTTAGCTGAATGTAAGTGATACTGTGAATGCTTCTTGAGTAAATAGGTTCCATTATTCAGCAGATGCAGCTTCAGATGATTCTAAAAATACTCATCATGGTCTCAGTGGCATTTTTCCTGTATTGGCTGTTTTGGTGCCAAGTTACAGTCAAGAATGAAATTATCAGGGTTTCTTGGTACATTGTATCAAAGATTATCAAGTAGCTTTGAGCATCACTGATAATACTTCTTCAACTGTGCCTGAAACTAGGCTAAAGGAAAGTAAAACCTAATTAAGGCAGTCTTGAAAAATTTTTCTGTTTGATGTTTTTTGCTACTCATTTATTGTTTCAAAGTCAGGTATCTTGTATTTAACTTCCTATTTTGTCTTTCAGTGTTATGTTGCGTAATTGATATGTTGGTTGTATTGGGTAAAATTATAAATGAGAAACCCTTGAAAATATACCCTGTCGTGCTAGGTTCAAGGCAAAAATAATATTCAGGTTTAGTCCTAGGCAGTCACCAAGCATGTCCACAATTCTGGGGGTGCAACCCCCTTCATGTGGTTTGGTGGAAGTTAGCCTACACATTGTTTCCCTACCTTTGAAATAGTCCCCACTCTCTTAGCCTTTACAGGTCAAATGTTTCTGGTTTTAACCGCTTCTGTAATTTTCTCTGGGCTCTCCTGATGTGTTATACTTCCACTGATCCTTAAATGACAAGGTACCTGGGAAAGGGTTTGGCCTGTGCAGAAGGGGAGCAGAAAATAATGTGGGGGGGTCTAAAACATGAAACATGAAAATAATGAAATAATAATATTCATAATAATGCTAACCCAGTCTCTTTAGCTTAAACTAGACCCTTTCAGGGTGCTATCTCTGGGACTGTTTTGGCAACCCAGTGGATTTCTCCAGGAAATAGGAACCTTGAAGTGCCTGGCTGGTTCAGTTGGGTTAGCATCTAGTTCTTGGTTTCGATGTCAGGGTTGTGAGGTGGAGCCCTGCGTCGGGCTCTGTGTTCAGCGGGGAGTCTGCTTGAGATTCTCCTGCTCAAGCATGCATGTTCTCTCCCAAAGAAATACATTTTAAAAGAAAGAAAGAAGGAAAGAAAGAAAGAAAGAAAAGAAAAGAAAAGAAAAGAAAAGAAAAGAAAATAGGAGCCTCTTAGCCTTACCCTTAATGATTTGCAATTTTGATATGCTCATTTATTTTCTTAGAATGATAGTCCTTTCTTAAAAAAAAAACCCCAAAACAAAAAACACCACCACCTGCTGTAGCTGGGTGGTGAGACCAATTCAGATACATTTTATTAGAAAAGATACATATTTTTTATGGGGAAAAGAGCCTGAAAAAAAAAAAAAAAGAAGAAGAAATACATTGCCAAACAGAAAATCCCCTAGAGAACAAAGATCATGTTAAATATTATATATCAGACAGAGCAGAGTCTTATATATTTCTAGATTCTTTATCACTGAAGATGTTTTCTGTTCAGAACATAATTTCAGTGCCCCCAAGGCATGCCTTTTGAACCACAGTTCTCTCTGTAAATTATGACTTAAAGAATTAATTCCATTCCACTCTCTAATAAAAATTCTCTCCTTAAAGACTCATGTTGGAAGTCATCTGTGAAGAATTCTTGCAAAAATGGTTGGTCCTTTTTGCCAAAATTAAATAAGACTTGTGAATTGTCACTGTTATGTTTCCATTATTTCTTACTTTAAAGAAATAATGACACCTTATGAAACCAAAATGGAAATTATGGTGGCTAGCCAACACTGGCATAGATGTCTTGAAAACTGAAGTTCTTTTTTTTCCTGTGACATTATGACTAGTCTTCTGCTGCCTGGTCTAAGAGAATGACACCAGCCTGCCCTACGTCCCCCCTCCCCCACCCACCAACCAGCACATATGTACACTTGGAAAAAGCATTTAAAAGACAAACAAGAATTGTAAGTTTCCATTTACTGAGAACCTTTTTAAAACATTTTTGAAACCTTACCTCAACTGAAATTATTCCTTAAAATTCACTATTAATAAATATGTATGTTATATATTATATGTACATATAATATATGTATATTAATATGTAGCTATTACATATGTATATATATTATATGTAGATTGTTGTATATAACATATAATAGCATTTATCATGTAAATATGATAACCTTTACTATATTTCACTGTTATAAACAATTCTATAAGTTCATTTATTTAGTCCACCCAACTCTTTGAAGTAGGTTCCATTGTCAACTTCACTTTACAGATGAGGACTCTGAAGCAAAACCACACCTTAAAGAGTAGCAGAGCTCCTTTGGACGCACGTCAGCTCTGTCTGTCTCAGGGCTTCCTACTCCCCAAACCAAAAGAAACCCACTAGGTTTCACTCTTGCTGAACTTGCAGTGAGCAGCATTTGATGTCATCAACTACCCTTTTCTTGGAAACTCGAGCTTCTGCATTTGTGACAGTTATTTATTAAGCACACAGTTCTGTGTCACGCAGCGTGCTAGGCACAGGGAATATTTCAGTGAATACAAATCAGGCAGAATTCTTTTTCTGTGTGGAACGCAAATGCTAGTAGAGAGAGACAGATCATGACAGCCCGTGAAACATCAGCACAGTAAAGTAAATTTCACGATGCAGTGGGAGGTGGTACGTGCTATGGAGAAATGTCCGTAAATATTTATAAAGAGGGAAGGGTAGTGCATATTAAAGGGAGGTCAGGGGAAGTTCTTTTAAGAAAGCAGAATTCGAGCAAGGACTGCAAGGAGGTGGGAGACCAGTCATGAGGATATCTGGGGGAGGAGCATTTCCAGAAGGGGAAACCAGCAGTACACAGGCCTTGAAGTGGGTTTGCTCTGGTGTGATCGGGAGGCACAAGTGGAGAGGCTGAGGTAGGGAAGGGTGAAGGGGGAGGAGTCGAAGACAAGGCCCAGGAAGTTCTGAGCATGGTCGGAGCAGGACCTGGTGGGCTGTTCTGGGGAAGCTGGCTCTTCCTTTGAGAGAAATGGGAACCCTTTGGAGAATTTTGAGTAGAAGAGTGACGTGATGTGATGTATATTTTTGTAGGATAATTCTGGCTGTTGAGGACACAAGGGTGGGAAACAGGAGGCTGTTTGGATAATCCAGGTGAAAGAAACAGGGGAAACTTGGACAAAGGCTGCAAGGGTATGGGGAGAATTAGTCCCATGTTGAAGGTAGAGCCAACGTGATCGGCTTGGAGGCGACATTGTGAGAAAGAGGCGAATTCAGGATGACCCCAGGGTTTCAGCCTAATTAGCTGGAATAGAGTTTCTGTTAACTGAGGTGGGAAAGTCTGTGAATGGAGCTAAAGTAAGGAAAGTCTGTGAGTGGAGGTCAGTTTGGATACAGAACAAGAGCATATATCAACAAAAACATGTTAAATTCAATATTAAAAATTAAGGGCAACTTAAATGTCTAATAATAAATAATTGCATGAATAAATTAATGATGCTCCCATACAGTGGAGTACTATGGAGGCAAAAATATTCAAAATATTTTGCACATCTGTATATTATTTATTGCCATATTAACTGGAAAAAAAAGCTGATTGCTAAATAGTACTCATGACTCAACCACATTCCTATAAAGAAGAAGAAAGTACTTTGTTTTGTATAGGAAAAATAAAATACATAATAAAATTATAGTAGTTGCTGTGTAGGGCAACTTAATTTTAATTTTTTAAAAAAAATTTTTGTCAAAACTTTTTGTGAATAAAAAGGGAAAATATATATTCTACCTACATTTTAATAAGATTTATAGAAGTACAATCTAAATATAATATATGTATGCATAGAAAAAGCCCTGAAGAGGGCTGCCTGGGTGGCTCAGTCAGTTAAGCATCTGCCTTCGGCTCAGGTCATGATCTCAGGTTCTGGGGATCAAGCTCCACATCAGGCTTCTTCCTCAGCAGTGAGTCTGCTTCTCCCTCTCTCTCTGCCCCTCCACCCCTTCACCCCTCTCTGTTTGTATCTTGTGCTCTCTCTCTCTCTCTCAAATAAATAAATAAAATATTTAAAAAAAAGAGAGCGAGAGAGAAAGAAAAAGACCTGAAGGATATACCCACAGTGTTACTGTATTTTCTGTAAATGGCAGGCACGAGAATTTTTTTTTTTTTTTTAGATTCTTCATATATTTTTTTCTCTTTTAAAAGATTTTATTTTTTAGGTAAACTCTATACCTGGAGCTTGAAATCACAATCCCCAGATCGAGAGTTGCACATTCTACTGACTGAGCCAACCAGGTGACCCTAGATTCCTCATATTTTCTGATTTTTAAGAAATTACAAGTATTAAAAAACAAACAAGCAAGTATTACCAGGGTAAAAGTTTTAAAAAGTTATAAATTAAAAGGAAAACTTCACACATGGTCAGTCAGTAAACTTGGCCTGTAAAGTATTCTGTTGTCATCTTATGGACTGTGTTTGGGACTATGAGGCTGAGGGCAGGACCACTGCATGGGAACGGTGGGGGAGACCTTCATTTGCATGTTTTGGGAAACTACAGAAGTAGCAATGTCTTCCACTGTTATTTTTCACCTGTCAGCCCTCTTCCTGCTATGAAAGATACTGGAGGCAGATAGAGAAGGAAGATCCATGGACCCCCCCTTCTCTGATTCAAATAAACTTTCACTGTCTTCAAATGATTCTTAAGTAAGGAGTTTAAAACTCCATCTTATTAAAACATTCTATACACTATAAAATGTTAAGTTCTATATCACTTTTTAATAATTCGTCAATTTCTCCATTATTGTTGGAGATGATTACTCTTTTTTTGATACCTCAAACTTCAACTTGATATACTTCATTATTTCAGAAACTTAAAGTATATGAAGTTCTGAATGCTGCCAAATTTAAACCCCACACTCTAATGATTTTGGGTGGGGGGAGGTAATACAAATTATCCTAGACAGGGAGACTTTAAAAACAGCTTTACAACCATTTTGTGGTATCCATTTTCAAATGTCAGTAGGCAGAACTTTATACCAAAGTGTAATATCAGGTTCTAAGAAAGTGATATCAATATGAACTAGCTGCCGTGGTGGAAAGATCGAGTGATGTGATTTTGTTTTGTCGTTTCAAGGGAGTGAAAAAAATAGACCCCGAAGTCTATGAAAAATTTATCAGTCACAGATTTGGAGAAGAAATGGTACATCGCATAGATCTTTGCTCCATGCTAAAGAAAAAGCAAAGTAATGGTTATTATCACTGTGAGTCTTCGATTGTGATTGGTGAGTTCCATTTAAAGATTATGTGCTATCTTTAGTTTTTATTTCTCTAACATCATGTCTTTTGGCAGATATTTTGGGCTAGTTGTATATATTTTTCTCAATAACACGTTTTTATGTATATTTTATTTTGGCAATAATACATTGGAAATTTTATAGAACATATTTACTATTCATATTTATCAGTATTTTGGTACCTATGGTTTTTATACTTTCATGCTTCAAATATAATTATAATGAAGTCCTGAAATGTTGATTCAAAATTCATTCCAGTTTAATTTTATTTCATGAATATGAAAAAAGCATCTTCTCCTGTGAAGGCCTATATGAGCATACCATTCCACACCAAGCATTTTCATGTTTGCTGCTTTTAATTAGCAATTAGGAATAGAATATTCCAGGCCAAAAAGTTTCATTCTGAGAAGATAAAGTCTAGGTGGCCTGCAAAGATTGAAAACATGTCCTTCAATTTCTTCCCCAAAGGAAACCATGTTTTTCTGGGAAAAAAAAGATTCATGCATGAGTGCTTCTATCATCTTATCAGGGAGATTGCATGTGATTGAGACAGATTCATACACAATTATGTTTCCACGTGAAAAGTGTATGCATCAAGTGAAGACTTTTTTTAAAAACCAGAACAAGGCTGTTCTGCAGTGTGAATATATTCAAAGGAATCTTATCTGTTGAGATGCAAATGTGCTATTTCAAACCCAGGCATTATTCTTATAAAATTGTGAACTTCAAAAAAATTTAAAAAATAAAATACAGTTGTGAACATCAAGAGAATCTGATTTGTATACTTTTGAAGTAACAAAGAAGAAGTAATCAAAGAAGATAAATACTTGTATTTAAATATTTCAAGGTCTTCAACCAAGATAATTTCTGTCCGTATCAGCTTGAAGAAAACCTGTGGAAGTATACATCCTCAAAGAATCTTAATACTGAAGATTGTAAATGCATTAAAGAAAATGTTCCAGAGACACAATTTTATTTCCAAATTCTCACTAGATATTTTCAGAGAAGTCATCATTTTATCTTCCTAAGATCTTAGCTCTCTTAAACAGAAAATATTCTGTATATCATCTGAATTTATGTTCTCAAACATTTCATGTCTATTTCGAGGAGGATTTTTGTGTTTTCGGAATCTCTGGTGGAGAGCTATTTTCCATCAAAGTTTTGATGAGGGCCAAACAATTTCCATTTAGTAAGGTTAATAGCAGAGGACAAATTTAAGACTTTCTTGTGTAACACAGACGTTGGCTAGCTTTCCGTATGTTCTCTGTGTACTTACATTGGGCCAATGTTGAAGAACTCCATGCTCTTCCTTGCCTTTCCTGATCCTGTTTAAAAAACAAATAAATAAAAAAACCCCGAATCCTGTGTAGATTTTCCTGAAGATATCATGAGATTAACATCATCCAGCTTATGACACGTGTGACCTACATTGCCCTTAGACAGCTCTGTTCAGCTCACTCCAAACCAGATGTGTCAACCAGTGAGTTTTCTATTTTATTGCTCCTTTCAGCTTAGTCAATAAAATTCCCCTTATTCTAGGCAATATCTCCAGATTTCCCCCTCAGGCTTCTTTTTTTTTTTTTTTTATTTCCAGCATAACAGTATTCATTATTTTTGCACACACCCCGTGCTCCATGCAATCCGTGTCCTCTATAATACCCACCACCTGGTACCCCAACCTCCCACCCCCCGTCCCTTCAAAACCCTCAGATTGTTTTTCAGAGTCCACAGTCTCTCATGGTTCACCTCCCCTTCCAATTTCCCCCAACTCCCTTCTCCACTCTAAGTCCCCATGTCCTCCATGCTATTTGTTATGCTCCACAAATAAGTGAAACCATATGATAATTGACTCTCTCTGCTTGACTTATTTCACTCAGCATAATCTCTTCCAGTCCCGTCCATGTTGCTACAAAAGTTGGGTATTCATCCTTTCTGATGGAGGCATAATACTCTATCCCCAGGGGTACAGGTCTGTGAATCACCAGGTTTACACACTTCACAGCACTCACCAAAGCACATACCCTCCCCAATGTCCATAATCCCACCCCCTTCTCCCAAACCCCCTCCCCCCAGCAACCCTCAGTTTGTTTTGTGAGATTAAAAGTCACTTATGGTTTGTCTCCCTCCCAATCACATCTTGTTTCATTTATTCTTCTCCTACCCACTTAAGCCCCCATGTTGCATCACCACTTCCTCATATCAGGGAGATCATATGATAGTTGTCTTTCTCTGCTTGACTTATTTCACTAAGCATGATACGCTCTAGTTCCATCCATGTTGTCGCAAATGGCAAGATTTCATTTCTTTTGATGGCTGCATAGTATTCCATTGTGTATATATACCACATCTTCTTGATCCATTCATCTGTTGATGGACATCTAGGTTCTTTCCATAGTTTGGCTATTGTGGACATTGCTGCTATAAACATTCGGGTGCATGTGCCCCTTTGGATCACTACGTTTGTATCCTTAGGGTAAATACCCAATAGTGCAATTGCTGGGTCATAGGGCAGTTCTATTTTCAACATTTTGAGGAACCTCCATGCTGTTTTCCAGAGTGGCTGCACCAGCTTGCATTCCCACCAACAGTGTAGGAGGGTTCCCCTTTCTCCGCATCCTCGCCAGCATCTGTCATTTCCTGACTTGTTGATTTTAGCCATTCTGACTGGTGTGAGGTGATATCTCATTGTGGTTTTGATTTGTATTTCCCTGATGCCGAGTGATATGGAGCACTTTATCATGTGTCTGTTGGCCATCTGGATGTCTTCTTTGCAGAAATGTCTGTTCATGTCCTCTGCCCATTTCTTGATTGGATTATTTGTTCTTTGGGTGTTGAGTTTGCTAAGTTCTTTATAGATTCTGGACACTAGTCCTTTATCTGATATGTCATTTGCAAATATCTTCTCCCATTCTGTCAGTTGTCTTTTGATTTTGTTAACTGTTTCCTTTGCTGTGCAAAAGCTTTTGATCTTGATGAAATCCCAATAGTTCATTTTTGCCCTTGCTTCCCTTGCCTTTTGCGTTGTTCCTAGGAACTCTATGGTCAACTAATCTTCGACAAAGCAGGAAAGAATGTCCAATGGCAAAAAGACAGCCCCTCAGGCTTCTTTATCTATCATCTTTTCTAACTCAGAGGGATTTAGCTTCTTTTAAACTCCACCAATCTTGTGTCCCCATACTGATCATTTAACATTATATTAAAAAAATGGTTTTTGCCTGTTACAGATGCTCTTTTTGTCACATTTTGGGATGCCAAAATGAATTTTAAAATAATATTTGCATCGAAAGTGATAATTATTATGTTATAAGTAACCAATTTTAATACACACTAGAATTCCTTTATTTACTATGGATAGTTACTGATTTTCTCAGTCTTATTTTTACTTGAGTTTAACAGAATATTTAGGAAGATTCAGGACACTTTCTTTGTAAGTTTCATTTCTTGATCTGGTTTAATTGGCTTCTTTTTGATTTGATCCTAACTCAGATTTAAAGTCTGTTTCCTATACCTTGAACCTGTATTAATATTGTATTGTATTGTTAGAGTAGGGCATATTTCCATTCTTAAGATATTTTGCATTCAGAAATCTAGGGTGGAAGTTGGCTTTAAAGACTCTGGGAGTTGCTTATAAAACTTTGTATGTAGGTACAGAAGTGATTTTTCTGGGGAGGGAATTCATTAGATTTACATTATTTCCCGTGTCTTAATTTGTTAATAGTGAATTCTTGGAGAGTAGTATTTCTTTTCCATTTTGATTTCTCTTTTGGTTATCTAAATTATGCAATTTAGGGCATGTATATTATTTAAAAAATATCAATGATTATTGATATTTGGATTTCCAGTTGGTTCTTTTTCATATTTTCCTGTTCTATTCTTTACTTCATGGATGTATCTCTTTGAAGATTTCAATATAATTAATTATTAATGTTATTTTCATATATTTAAAAATATTTTATTTCACTTATCTTTTTAAAAATAAATTTGTTGTGTAACATTGTATAAATTTAAGGGGTACGAGGTGTTACTTTGATACATTTATATGTTGTGATATGCTTGCCAATGTAGCAGTATTTATCACTTTGCATAATTATAGTATAATATTTTTGTCTATATTCAGTATACTGTAAATTAGATCTTTATGGCTTATTTACTACTTAATATAAGTTTGTACACTTTGAAACAGCATTACTCTTACCCACCACCGGCATTTTCTGGTAACCACCATTTTACTATTTTTTACAGGTTTAACTTTCTTAGACTCCACTTATAAGTGGTATCATACACTACTCATTTTTCTCTGACTCTTCTTGCTTATCATAATATGCTCAAGGTCCATCCATGTTGCCACAAGTGGGAGGATATTCTCCTTTGTCATGGCTGAATAATACTCCATTGTGTGTACGTACCGTATCTTTTTATCCAGTCATCCATTGATGGATATTTGGATTTTTTTCAATACTTTGGCTATTGTGAATAATACTGTGATAAACATGGGAGTTCATGTATCTTGTTGAAATCCTATTCTCATTTCTTTGGGTTTATACCCAGTATAGAACTTCTGGATCGTGTGGTATTTCTAGTTTTAATTTTGGGGGGAACCTCCATACTCTTTCTTATAGTCATTGGACCAATTTACATTCCCACCAAAAGTGTGTATGGGTTCCATTTTTACCATATCTTTACTAGCACTTGTTGCCTCTTGTCTTTTTGATGACAGCCATTCTGACAATTGTGAGGTGATACTGTTGTTTTGATTGGTGTGTCCCTGATGATTAGTGACATTGAGCTTCTTTTCACGTGTCTGTTCGTCATTTTGAACAACAACAAAAAAACCCCAAATAATCTGACCTAAAGATGGGTAGAAGAGCTAAATAGACATTTTTCCAAACATGACTTTTCACATTTTTAAAATAACTCTAGTTCCTTGGGTATGAATTCTTCCATTTGTTGGCTCTTTTGTGGCACTCCTTTTCCTCTGGTATTTTTAGGTTTTGGAGAGCTCATTGTGTCATACTTGTGTGGTTTGGCAGATGTCTCAGACCTGGTCCCACAGGGAACACTGCTTTGAGTTGGATTAGGAGCTGGCAATAGCAAACCATCCTTGTCCATAAGAAGTTAGAATCTATACTTTTTATGTTTTTAATAAATTTCTGAGGGTTTTGTTTATTATGCTTTACTATTTTTTTGTAATAAAGACAATTAGCCCTTTGCTTTATTAGCTCAAATATTTTCCAGGATTTATTTTACATTTAATTTTGGTCACAAGTCATTTTTCACAATAAATCCTTTTAATTTTTGTTAAATTATAGATGAAAAATTCTTCTGTGGTTTTAAAAATTATTATAGAGTCATCTCTAAATCAAAGATCGGTAACATATTCATTTATATTTTCTTCAGTTTTTTTTGTTGTTGTTGCTTTTGCATTTGAGCTTTTAACCTACCTGATATGATCATTAATATAAGTACTCAGACCCAGAGGATTAATACAGAAATCTGGTTATTAATAGTGTGTGTGAAGTAGGGATTTTCTTTTAGAAATGTATTTTTATGATTTTTTTTATATCCCAACTCTGTTCCAGAGATCATAAATTAGCAGCTTTTCATTTTGTATTTCACTGGCACAGAGTTTTATTTTTTATTATTTTCTAATTTTAATAACTTGCCCACATTGGGGTAATTTTATGTAAAAAATCTGGGTTCCTGCTGCCTTCTGAGCAATCAGAAAATGTGACACTGGTTCTACATTTTTGCATGGTAGCAATTTCCTGGTTGGGGTAGTTGGCACACTGACCTTAGAAGTAGCTACCTTTTATCATCCCCCTTACTCTGATGTTCTTAACATAAATTTGCTGAGCATGTTTACTACGTGCTTGGTTCTGGAAGCCATCTGAATTTGGATTTCCCCTGCCAGTTATTGCTGTTCCCTTGCCTGCTTTCCATTTCCTTGCTGAGCATTTTCCTTTCTGTCTTCGACCGTCGTATACCTCCATGTGAGTTGAGTGTTAGGAGAGTTTGATAGTATATGGAGGCAACGTTCATATTTTCAGACACAAGAAAAGGTTCTGTATCTTAGTTCTTCCATAGTCCAAACTTCAGGTGATACTATAACTAGTTAATATTAGGCTGCTACTCCTTATCAACCAAACTGCAATAATCAGCCAAAATTCAAATCCAAAAAGAAGAAAAAGTTGAAACTAGGAATGAAATACGGCTTAGATATCCTGGAGTAGTAGAAGCTATTCTTAGTGAGCTACTTACTGGAGTTGAGTGAATTAATTTTTCTCAGGCAGCTATATTCCATTTATTTTTCCTTAGGGAAGGTAATTGACTAAATGACACCCTTTGTAAGATTGATGAGCAATTTAATGCTTGAGAAGACTAGTTTACTTTGTGCTCTCAGACGTATCTTAAAGGAGGCAATGGAAAATTTGGAAAGGTCTAGAGGTATTTTATTTTTTTGTTTTTGTAGGCCAGAATATTTCTTTATAATTTTTGCAAGTAAATGTGGAAACCATAATTTTCTAGGAACCTCAACTATCTTTTGATTTAATAATAATTATTCATCATTAATTTAATGAATGTTATTAAGTATGTACAATGTATGTGCACCTCTCTGGCATCATGAGATACAGAGTAGTATAAGACATAGTCCTTAAGAGTGATAGTCATTGGGCAATGAGAAATGGAGAGAAAGGAGGAATAGATGAACTGGAGTTTGCCCATAACAGTAGGAGTTTGCCCATAACAGTAGTGGGTTTTGTTAGGATGCAGGGGAAGAAGCTTATGATTTTACCTTCTAGGAGAGTGTTGAGGTGAGGAGAAACAGAGCTTGGAAGAATAGGATGAGACTGAGTAGGCAGATGGAGAGCAGGGATAAGATGATCTTCCAGGGGCAGCAGGTAGGATTTATGTGGGAGAGAAGCAGGCTGCAGGCAATATTAGTGACAGGAGGCACACTACAAAGACTGTAATGACTGAACCTATAGTCTAGTTAGCTGAGGAAGGGATAGCAGGGAGCTTGCTAGGTCTGTGTATATGAGAAGTACATGAAGGAGTAGGAAAGGAGATGTACACAGTCAAACATACTGAGGTGGTGTGTATGTAACAAAAAAGACTGAGTAGATAGATGTGGGATAAAAGGAGGTGAGGTTTAACACTTCACGTAATAACACAGAATTGGGGGACACCTGGGTGGCTCAGTGGGTTAAAGCCTCTGCCTTCAGCTCAGGTCGTGATCCCAGGGTCTGGGATCGAGCCCTACATCGGGCTCTCTGCTCTGCAGGGAGCCTGCTTCCTCCTCTCTCTCTGCCTGCCTCTCTGCCTACTTGTTATTTCTGTCTGTCAAATAAACAAATAAAATCTTTAAAAAAAGAGAGAGAAATGATTTAAAAAAAATAACACAGAATTGGATCCTAAAGTTAAGACATTGAATTAGTTTTAGGCTGTAACACAAAGGCAATGAAGGGGATAGGGCTGGGCTAACCTTGGCTCAAATAGAAGCATACAGGTGTGCACAGATAGAGTTATAGAAGAGGAAATGTGTCATAGGTAAATTAGAGTTGACGTGACTGTAATCAATTCAGTCTATATCCAATGCCCAATAGGTCAGAACAGAGAGATACCAGACTAAGACTGAAACACTATGAGAATTCTAAGTGGCATGAGTCAATTAATTAATTCTATCCAAATGCACCTTTTTTGAGAATCACCCTTTAGAGACCTGGACAGCTTAGACAATCCTATCAGTCTTAAAAGGTTTGACTTGGTCCACAGAGGGATTTCTAGTAGTTGTTTCTATGTGATGGGAGGAAAAGATTTTGGGGGGTACATTTGGGGAGACCCTCATCTCTGACTTTGTTGTCTTAATCTTCAGTGCTCCTTTCCCCTTAGAAGCTGTGATAGAGCTCCCAATGTGCTATCTGGATTTTGCCTACTTTAGTATGTAGGCATGAGGATCTTCTCTATGGAAGATAATATTGTCAATGTGATTGACCCATTGGTTGTTCAGGAAGAAGGTGGGTAGAGGAAGAAGGAAATCAACAATTTTTCTTCCTTGGGTGAAAGCTATAAGTAGAACAAAAACCTTAAAGCTTTCTAGAATTCTTTTTTTTAATTTATTTTTTATTTTCAGCATAACAGTATTCATTATTTTTGCACCGCACCCAGTGCTCCATGCAATCCGTGTCCTCTATAATACCCACCACCTGGTACCTGGACCTCCCACGCCCCACCCCTTCAAAACCCTCAGATTGTTTTTCAGAGTCCATAGTCTCTCATGGTTCACCTCCCCTTCCAATTTCTAGAATTCTTAAATATGAAACTTTAGATCAATGATAAATTACAAATTTTTAAGGTGTTTCATTTGAAAATATTTGTTTTGCTTGTATGACGTATTTTCTCTTGAAGGCCCACTTCGTGGGAAGGGGTACTGGCAATAGATATGTGCTTGAATGTTTATTTTTCCCATGTGAACTTTTGGCTATAGAAAAATGTGTTTCACTGTGCTTATCTAAGAATGATTTAATGTCCTAATAATTTACAGGCTTTGTTGGGTTTTGTGTTCTTTTTTTTTTTTTTTAAGTTTTATTTATTAAAGAAAGAGAGATGGGGAGGGAGTTGGAGGAGGGTCAGAGGGAAAGAGAGAATCTCATGCAGACTCCTTGCTGAGCACAGAGCCTGACAAAGGGCTCAGTCTGCTGCCCCTGAGGATCATGACCTGAGCTGAATGCAAGAGTCAGATGCCTAACCAACTGAGCCATGTAGGTGCCCCTGGATTTTAAATCCTTTAAAATGTACTAGTTCACATTTAAAAATGTACTAGTTCACAAAGTTTGGTCCATGGATCCCTGGTGGTCCCAAGGATACTTAAAATCTGTGAGGGCAAGCTATTTTTTTTTTTTAAAGATTTTATTTATTTATTTGACAGACAGATCACAAGTAGGCAGAGAGGCAGGCAGAGAGAGGGGAGGAAGCAGGCTCCCCACTGAGTAGAAGCACGATGTGGGGCTTGATCCCAGGACCCTGAGATCATGACCTGAGCTGAAGGCAGAGGCTTTAACCCACTGAGCCACCCAGGCACCCCAGGGGCAAACTATTTTTATGATAATGCTAAGACATTTGCCTTTTCCACTGAGTTAACATTTATACTAACAGTGCAAAAGCAATGGTGTGTGTGGCCAGAATGTCAAGGCAGCTGCAATTAAAAAAAAAAAAAAAAAGCCAATTGCATGTAAAAATGTTCTTGCTGAGTAGTAAAATCTATTATTTATATTTGATTTGTCTCTATATGTGTCTTTTTTAGTATTTTGTTAATGAAAATGAGAAGTGTGCATGAGCACTTCTGCATATAGAAGGAGGAGGAAAAGCACTAGTGTCATTGTTTAAGTTACAAGCTAAAGTAACCACATTCTTTTCAGGAACAGCATTTTTTTTTTTTTTTCCTTGAAAAATGACTCACAAGTTATCATTTTCACATTTGGGTATTGGGCTGGCATTTTCTTTAAAATACACTTGTCACATCAGGGGCATCTGACATTATTTTACTACTAATGATAAAATTCAAACTTTCGGGAAAAATAAGAATTTTGGAAAGCTCTAATTTGTTACCATGAGTTTGACAGTTTTTTTTTTTTTTTTAAAGCTTTGAGACTTTTCCCCACTTTTTATTATGGAAAATTTCATAGCCAAAATAGCACAGAGTAGAATAATGAACTCCATTTTCCTAGTTTCTTTTCTTTTGTCATACTACTTTTATTTTACTGAGGTACAAATTATATACAACACTGTACATATTTAAAGTGTATATTTTGATGAGTTTTTAACATAAAGGTACAACTGTGAAACCATTATCACCATCAAGATCCTGACCATTTCCATCACCCCTAGAAGTTTACTAGGGCCCCTTGTCAATCTATGGGTGATATTAATGATTGGCCCAATGTGGTTTTGTATTTGTTTTTAAGTAGGCTCCATGCCTAGCATGGAGCACAATATAGGGCTTGAACTCACAACCCTGGGATCAAGACCTGAGCCAAGATTAAGAGTCAGACACTCAACTGACTGAGCCACTCAGGCATCCCTAATGTGTTTTACTTTTGTTTTGTTTTGTTTTTTGATGTTGTGTTAAGAAGTGTGTTAAAATATGGAAAAGTTCCATAACTCTGTATTTTTTAAATGACCAGTATGTGTTACAAGACATGAATAGATAAAAGATCTACTGAAAGTTCAAGATACCAGAAGATTCAAGTGTAAAGAGTAAGAAAAGTCCAAAAATTTAAGATTTCATATTGCATTGCAACTAAACTTTAAGAAAATACAACTTGTGTTTTGCTATAATATCCATGATTATCTGAAAAAGCTATTATTCTCCCCTCCTTTTAAAGATTTGTGTCTAAAAAAAAAACTTGTATCTATGTGTGGCTAGATTTCCCTTAGGCTGGAAATGAAACCATATATTACAACAGATTGAATGCAGAATCAGACAAGAGGATAAAACTGTCTTTGATGGGGCACCTGGGTGGCTCAGTGGGTTAAGCCTCTGCCTTCGGCTCGGGTCATGATCTCAGGGTTCTGGGATTGAGCCGCGCATCAGGCTCTCTGCTCAGCGAGGAGCCTGCTTCCTCCTCTCTCTCTGCCTGCCTCTCTGACTGCCTCTCTGCCTACTTGTGATCTCTCTCTGTCAAATAAATAAATAAAATCTTTAAAAAAAAAACAAACAAAACAAAAAACAAAAACTGTCTTTGATTATGCCAGACATTAAAGGAAATTGCAAAAAAAGTAAATTAATGCCATTCTTCTCACTGTAAAAACTTTTACTTAAAATATAGTTGTCTCTCATACAAATGTTCTTAATGGTAATATTCTATTTCTTATCATAATCAGTTTGTGATGTTTTGAATTGAATTAGTAAATTTTCAGAAAATTCTGTTTTAATTTTGAACATAGTAAATACTGATAAACAGTAGCCCACATAAACTAAAGCTCTTTGAGTGGGAAGGAAGATGGGGAGATTATTAGAAATTTTTAAGAGTGGAAAGTGGTCCTGAAGCCAAAATGTATACAATTTACTGCTTCAGTTCATGGTCCAAGAAAACCATGAAAAGATTTAATCCTTAGACAACTCTCCAAGCTTAATTTATGTATATATGTATAAACATATATATATATAGAGAGAGAGCGCGAGCACAAGCGTGCAAGTGCGCACATGTGTATGCAAGCATGAACAATGGTGTTGGGGGTAGAGAGAGAAGGAGAGGGAAAGAGAGAGAGTCTTGAGCAGGCTCCACACTCGGTGCAGACGGAGCATGACACGGGGCTCTGGTGACACTGAGATCATAACCTGAGCCGGAATCAAGAGTTGGATGTTTAATGGACTGAGTCTCCCAGGCGCCCCTCTCCAAACTTAATTTTGATCAGCATTTCCAGCCTTTTCTTCGAACAAATTAATTTTGGTGGCTTCACAGTTACCTAGTTTTTTCTCCATTCCTCTTTAATTTCCATTTGAGCTTTCTGTGGTAAAAAGGTAAGAAGTACAAAAATACCCCAGACTGACAGTAGTGTATACGAATGACTCATTTAAAAGTCATTATTATGTGAAATTGATATTCTATAATATAAAAGGTCTCTTTTGTAGTGGGCAGGACCAAAGAGTTTGTCTTATTTTCTTTTGCTCAGACTGACAGGGAAGATGATTAAGAAAGTTTCATCTCTACTTAGACCAATTAAGATGAATCTATTTTGAGCATGTTAGGGGAAGGAGAAGTGAAGACAGTTTATCATCTGAGAAAACTGTACATTTTTTTTCACTTGAAAACTTTAACAGTTGGAAATTTCCTCTGTTCAGAATTATCAAGGAAATTAATAATTGCTGAGTACAGAGTATTATTAATTATTTACTTCCTGCCACAGAAATTGAGTGACCATATAGTTTATCATTTAAATGTACCCTTGTGAGTGTATTTAGGCTAGGATTTAAAAAAAAAGAAGAAGAAGAAAGCCAAGACTGTCCAGTTTTAACTGGGACTGTGTCATCCTGCCTAGAAAGCAGAAAGCTCTTGAAAAAGTAGAACCTTTGATGTGTTAAAATTACTCAGATGCCCATGTTGTTCCTTTTTGTAATCTAATTGTCGTCCCCTTAAATGTTTCTTTGGTGAAACATGTCTTCTAAAAGAAAGTGTTTGAGATTTCATTACTATATGCCCTTAGTGAAAATAAAAAGCACCTGATAATTGGAACTCTCAGCTCATTTCTTTATATTTGCCTGAGTTAGGAAGTCTCAGAATTAAGTAACTAGGAAATTAATCTTAGTGATGGCTTACTGTATTTTAACTGGTGTATCAGCTATTAATCTTGATGCTAACACAAAGTAGAAGCTGTGGCTCAGGCTATTTTGAAAATGCCTGATTTCAAACCTTATGATTTATATTAGATGCTGTAAGAACTTTACATACTAAAGGAGCAGTGCTCTGTGGTAAATTTAACGATCTGACAAATTAAGCATCAGTGCTAGCATGATACAATAGTAATTTATGTTATTTTATGATTTATTTGTAGAGCCTTTGGTGTATTTTAGGAAATATGAATATAAGGATGCCTGGGTGGCTCAGTCGGTTAAGTGTCTGCCTTCAGCTCAGGCCATGATCCCGGGGTCTTAGAATCGAGTCCCCCAGCGGGCTCCTTGCTCATCAGGGGGCCTGCTTCTTCCTCTGCCTGGCTCTTCCCCTGCTTGTGTGTGCTTTCTCTCTCTGTGTCAAATAAGTAAATAAAATCTCTTAAAAAAAGGAAATATGAAAGTAAATATTGAATTTCTAAGAAAAAAAACACTACATGAATGATAATATTGGAGTGCAAATCCAATCTTGTGGTCAAACAAAGGCATTAAGATGTACAATAAAACTAGTGTTAGGAGGCCCTTCTAGTTGCCAAAAGTCATGGTTAACTAACCCATCACATTGCCTAATTGACTCTGAATAAACTTTTCACCACATTAGTTAATACTCTAAAGGTGTTTAGCACAGTGCCTAACATAATAATCTTATAAAAATGTTAGTAACTCATATTAATAGCTGTGCTAGTCATATCAGAATACTTATAGCAATGGTATTCTTGAGTTTCTAACATCGGAACACCCACTTCAGGTAATTATAGACTTGTGTTACTCTTACTGCTTTCCTTTAATGGCCTGTGATTAATATTGGTGCACTTAAAAAATAAAAGTGCATGGATGTATATCATGTGCTTTTGATTTATGTATTTATGTAATATTTTACATTGCATATATATTTATATGTAATTTATATATGTAACTACAAAAATAGAAACTTTAATTTTATTTTTTCCTGGATTTAGGAAAAGCACAACAAAGTTGGCAGTCTCTGCTCTTTAATGTAATGTTATTTAGAAAAAACACAATTTGATGATGTGATGAAATCACAAGAGACAAATATGTAAAAACTCATGAAGTTCATCTCCATTTCAGTGAGGCACTAAGGAATTAAGATGCAGAACAGTGGAGAGACAGTGCACGTGCTACAAAGGGAAAGGCGCAGTGACCCAGAAGTTCCTCAAGTGAGACAGACCTTGTTGTAATGGTCACTGCCACTTCCCAGCTTGGTTTCCTTGCACACATTACTTCAGGACCCCAAACCCATCTGTGAGATGGGGTTAATAATGATGGTTAAATCATGAGGGCTGAATGAGATAATGCACGAAAAGCACTTAGTTAGCATGGTGCCTCACTCGATACTCAGCATTCACTCACTAGTATCCGTTATTATTGCTGTGTTTATTACAAAGTGTGTGTAGAATTATTATTATTTTTTTTTTAGATTTTATTTATTTTAGAGAGAGGAAGAGAGAGAGCAAGCAAGCAGGGGGCAGGGAAGGAGAGTCTTACTCAGACTCCACGCTGAGCACAGAGCCCGGTGTGGGGCTCAATCTCATGACCCCGAGATCACGAGCTGAATGGAAACCAGGAGTCAGTCACTAAACCAGCTGTTCTACCCAGGATTCTTAAGCCTCGGACAAAGAGGGCTAAAGAGTGACTTAAGGAAGGGTTAGTATAAGGAAAAAAAGTGATTTTCTTTTTAATCTTTACTGGGAATATACTATTTTAGGAATTAGAGAAACTTTGGACTCTAAAAGATTGATTGTTAAACACTGGGGCAGGGTGTTAAGGGATTTGTTAAATGTCTTTACTGACCCATCTTTTAAGGTGCAAGAGAGAGTATCATTTGTGAGTCATCTAAGCTGGAGGTCTGAACGAGCTCATGAAAATTTCTTCCATCGTTATCATTCCCAACTTCTCTATTTTATGTTAAATTGTTGTACTTTAGTTTTTGCCGGAGCTAAACTTTAATTATCATCGCATCTGACTAATAGGAAGACAGTAACGTTCTCATTGTCCAGCTCGGTCTAAAAATCTAGTTCCGCTATATTCTTTTGTTCTCTATTTACTCTTAAAACAGGAATTGGAAGGGAGGGGAGTATGACTGTGGTGAGTAAACGGCTCTTGGCTGTTGCACTATTGGTGGAGTGAACTTGGGATTCGATATTGCCTGAGCTATCAGGCTAGCTCCCTCGGGGCATTTGAAGAGCTGCTAGCTGTGCACACAAACACATTTTGTTGTATTTTATTTGTGCAATTTACTGAACAGATATTTATTGAACCTACCAAGCGCCAAGCATTATGTTATATATTGAAGATCAAAGGAGGGACAACAAGGACTGTACTCTCGGAGTTTACATTCCAGTGCCAAGTCAGGCAAACAATCACAATTGAAGGTGATAATGACTGTAAAGAAGTTAATGGGAACCAACTGAGTGTGCTTGTAATTCAGCCTCGGATTGTCAGGGAAGGCTGTACTCAGGGAAGGCTGCACTGAAGAGGGAAGGATAAAGGTGGAAAATGAGGTGTTTTCCAGGCTGAGGAGCTTCCCAGAGGAGTATAAGTAATGCATTCAGTGCATGTGAATTACCTATCCTGCAATCTTAATTCAGATCTAATTCTGTAAGAAATGGGAGCCTTCCAAAATTTTAGAGCTCCAAATGACACGCTCAGATTTGTGCCTTAGAAAGGCCACTCTATTAGTAGTATAAAAGCCCGATGGTGGGGAGAACAGGGGACTGAATCAGCAAGATGAGTGAGGAGACTGCGGCACTATGCTAGGCAGGTCCTGAAGATGGTGCGTAGTTAGCACTGGCAGGGGAGGTGGAGAAGGAGGGGTGTACTGCAGATCTGGGTAGGAGAAATCAGTCTCTTTTCAGGTTTGCAGCAGATTATGAAAGACAGGGGAGAGCTCTCGGATGGCTCCCGTATTTGGGGTTTGACAGCTAGGTCGACGGTAGTGCCCTCCACCAACATAAGGGACAAAAGAGAAAACATTTTGGTGACAGGGGGATGAGTTTGATTTTAGACATACTGAAACATCTGTGGCCCAGTCGAGTGACATTCCGGAGGGAGGTGTGAGACATAGATGACCTCTCTGAGAGAGAAATTTGGGATTCAGTGGCATTAGGATCACAGTTAAAGCTGCGGCCCTGAATGACGTAATTGAGGGATACTGGAAACCCGGGACTTCAGGCTAGTTTTGCAGCCAGTTACCCAAGAAAACTATTACAAAGGAAGGAAGGAGATCTGACATCAAGGGCCTCGAATAAATCGTGATGGACATTGGTTCAGCAAATATGATACATCTGATTATTATTTCATTGTAGTGTATGGAATCTGGACAACAATGGCAGAAAGGACAGGAAAGGAAAAACTTCCCGATGCAAGTTTCCTTCTTGTACTGAGCAACTTGTTCTGGTAAAAACAGGGACCAGGAGAGCTGAAGAAACTGAGTATACTCATTTCCCTTTATGAAATTGAAATTCTCTGTTTCTTTTCGTTAACCCATAAAGATCCTTGACTATTTTATTTAACTTGAAAACATTTTATATGAAGTACCTAGAACACTAGCTGTAGCTAACAGAACTACATTTTGTCATTTTATTCACTGTGGTTCTACTTGATCTTCTACTGACGAGGGTATCCAGGTGACTATTTTGACTTGCTTCTGGCTATGAGTAAAAGCAACTGCTTTTGATCATCATAAATTTTATATTTCCTACCAGGGAGCCATGGCTGCCAAAAATACTTTTCTTGCTAACAGCTCCGATCAAAGCAAAAGCTTTTATTTAAGAAGTCAATCTTAGATAGTAAGGTTGGGGAGAAAGGCAGTTAACGGTTTTGATACTGGTTCTCCCAACCACGCATTCAGTATATAAGTGTGCCATACGTTTATCCACAGATGATTGTTTTTGCTTTTCTGTTTGTTTTTTACTGGCATGGCATTCTTCTCAATTACTTACTTTTAAGGCTTTTTCCCTTTTCTGCTGTACGAAACTATTTATTGACCCTTTCGATAACTTTACTAATTTTAATTGACCACTGACAACACTAGTGGTTTGCCGGTTATGAATCCATTTTCTTGCCTTCCTCATTCTCTGTTGGCAGGGCCCTGCATTCCTCGCGAGGTGGCGAACTTCAGGGCATATGGGCCTGGCTTTGGGCCTGCTGGTGATTGGTTCTGTTCTTGCCAGTGATTAGTTTAGGAAGCGGCATGTGACCCATTTCTGATATCTGATGGGATATCTACATGAGAACTCAGAAAATAGTGTTTTGGCTGAGACTTAGAGATTCAGAGGGAAGAGAACATCCTCTTTTAGTTGGAAATTGTGATGTGATGCTAGGACTTAGTGGCCGTCTTAACCACGGGGACAGTAGGTGACTACAAACATACGTACACTGTATGGGAGACTAGAAAGGTGAATCTTTGATCTTGTTAAGCCACTGAATTAACTAACCCTAAAGTCATTCCATCTCTGATTATAGGAAATGATGAATCTCTTTATTTTTTGAACCATTTGGATCAAGAGTTTTTTGTTACTTGCTGCTGAGTGCCGCCCATTGGATACACATCTGGATTATGAAATAAACGTATTAACAGAAAATAGTCGTAGTGATGCGATGTTGGGGATTGGAAGTGAACGGTCAGGAAAGAAATCTCGAGATGTGGTTTTATTAAAGCACAGGGTTTATAAAAAGCTGGTTTTATTAAAGCACAGGATAGGACCTGTGGGCAGAAAGAGTGGCACTGGGATTGTGAGGAGCTATTGATTATATACTTCTAAGTGGGGAGGGGCAGAGATCAGGGAAGTTTCCAAAAGGATTTTCATGTGTTAAAAGAGGGTTTAAAGGATCCTGGAGGTCTGGCTAATGCCAAGGTTAGGTTCCTTTTTGCCTCTAGCAAAGCATTAACATTAAGGCAGTTGTGAGTTCCTTGAGGAATGTCGCTTTGCCATCTCAACTACTTGTCAGTGGGAGGTTGCAAAGCTGTAAGGACACTTAATTTTATCTACATTTTTTTGCCTTTGTTTTCTACATCATCAGTAATTTGGTTTTATGTGTATTTCAACTTTTTTTTTTTGGTTTAGTTTTGTTCATTGAGTGATTGATTTTAGTAATCTCTGTTCCCGGTATGGGGCTTAAACTCACCACCCCAAGATTGAGAGTCACCTGCTCTCTGGACTGAGCAGCCAGGCGCCCTGGTTTTATGGGCATTTAAATAACTATTGTCAAATGTTGTTAAAAGTGTCCATACACAGAATGAATACTGACACAGTCTATCAGATGAATGTTAACCCTGGGCCACGGTAGATCAGGACGGATACTGAGACCTACCAAAACCAGTCATGATTTCACTGTCTTTCATGTAGTATAAGTGAATTTTCTTTTTGTTATTTTGGGGATTTATTTTCATTCTTCCTCATCCCTTTCACTGTTACTAGAGGGAAAAAAAAAACCTTTCATAGTATTGCACTGAGTTATTAAAGCACCTTTCTTTTGAGGTCTTCCAGTCCTTTATATAGCAGGAAATGTGACTGTTGTCTCGTCCAAGGTCAAACACTGGAGCATTTTTGAGCTAAATACAGATTGGGGATTTCCCAGATAAAGAATAATTAGGAACTGTGAAAACCCCCAGTACATTAGAAAGTATACAACCAAATTTTTGTAGTTTACATTATTAAATTGCAAACAGAATCTACTCATTTGGTCCTATTAGCTTTTCTGAAATACATTTTTTTCCTGCTGTGAAGGATGATGCTTTCCCTCAGAAAGTCTAAGGCATTAAAGGATTAAAAGCAGTTGAATAAGAAGGCAGCCCTGTTAGATAATACAAATACTGGCCAGCAGATTAAGTACATTCTTTGCTTTTGCCTTTTTTTTTTTAAAAAGGTTTTAACATCCAATCATATAACTTGTCCTTGAGTTAAGTAATTCCTGTCGGTTTTTATGATTTCATTGTTAATACCTGAAAAGAAGGACAGAGTATAAAAGCAAGAATGAACGGCAGCTAACTAAAATCGATGACTGTTGTTGGCCTTTGTTCTCCTGTTCCTGCCTTGCCTTAATAAAACGGTCCAATGGGATTTACCAGAAGGTGATGCCCCCCCTGCCCCCATGAGCACATGCCTACAGATTTCTGCTGGCTACAGCTCTGGCCCTGGCTTTCTCTCTCACTTCCTTTGGTTGTACTTACTTGGGAGTACTCCTTGTACTCCAGTTTTTATGAGTTGTGTTTTCATGAACCTCACCTCTAGAGCCATTGTGATTATCATCTTTACACATACTAAGTGCTTAATAAATAGTGGCCAGAAGCAAACTGAATTGACTAAATGGTATAATATAAATCGGAGGGCTTCAAGCAAGTAATGTAACCCGTCAGCCCATCCTCCAGCCTCCTACCTCAAGAGCTCTACTGCTGTCTGTTCTCTGAGCAGGAAAATAAATTCTCCTCCCTAATTTATTTCTTACCAATTAAGGGAAGGGCCACAGTGACATACATTGTTGAAGGCTGGGCCATGCACATAGAAAATAACTGACCACGGGAGCCTGGGTAGTGTGGTCATTTGAGCATCAGGCTCTTGGTTTTGGCTCAGGTCATGGTCTCAGGGTCATGAGATCAAGGCCCGTGTCAGGCTGCGCACTCTGCAGAGAGTCTGCTTGAGATTCTCTCTCTCTTAACCTCTGCCCTTCCTGCTTGTGCTCCCCACCCACCCCCATCCAAAGAAGTAAATAAATCTTAAAAAAAAAAGAAGAAGAAGAAGAAGAAGAAGATGAGGAAAGGATCCTCATAATAAACATGGAGAAAGCATTTGAAAATTGGCACTAGGTAGACATGCACTGCAGAGATTTGGAAGAGACTATTACAAATTGGTCAAGAAGGACTCCTTTTGTAACTCTAGTTATCCGCTTGTTTCCTCCCCTTTCCTAAATGCGCATATGCTGTATATGGTACATTATGTTTTTCTCCTTGTGTTTTAAAAAACACATTTTCCCTTTAATTATATACTGAAATTCTATAGCATCTGGCAGTTTCAAATACAAATACCTCTAACTTTCAGTGTTAGAGAAAAACAAAACACTGGAAAGAGAAATAAAAAGTCTTTGTTGAAGTATGACTAATGGAGGAATAATGGTAAAAAATATTCTTGGTTCCCAAATTTCACAGTTAGATCAAGATTCTTTTACCTGGTAATTAAAAATAGGCCTTTACCAGTGAGATTTACAGATAATCATTGAAGTTTTTCAGTTATGACTTTCTCAGCCTCTTTTTCTTATAGACAGACATTCATAAGAACAACTTTCAAAGATCAATATTCAATCAGGTAGCTTCAGAACTTTGCCCTTTGGTTACAAAATGGCTGCAAAGATATAGCATTAGGTAGAGAGGAAAGGAGCATTTATTTGGTCTGGGTGATGGACACTTTGTGGATTGATTATTGAGAATTGAAATTTGGTTTTACAGGAACATAGACAGGATACAATATTGAGTATGTGCATCCAATGTTCTTAAGGCTCAGATAGATTGTCTTTGGTTCCCCGATGTCAACATAAAAAATTGGGATATATTCCAAAACAATCCAATTTTTATGAGTTGTGTTTTCATCAATTGTCAAGCATTTCGTGATCTTACATACATTTTCCCTGAAACTGTGACATTTCTTAGCATAACAGTTTCCATAAGCATGCCACCTGCTGTATAATGAAATCTAACTGAAGTGTGTCTCTTGTGCTTAAAAGCATATTTCCTAAGGGCTTGGTTCTAGAATTTGGAGAGATAAAGGATTTTTTCCATCTCTTTACACTTCATGATTTAATGCCCTCTTTCTCTCTACTCTTTTTAATAAAGGACTATTTGCTTTTTTCATTTCTTTCTCTTGTGTTTCTGTAAGTTGTCAAATGCAGATTTCCTTTTATTAATGAATTGGAGGTCTCAGAGGAGGCGGTAATCTGGACAGTATTACAGATTCAGAGTTTAGTGGGATTTGTTCTTTACGTTGAGTCAGACTTTTATATAGTGAGGTTGCTCCAAAATCCAAGTGTATGTGTTTTCAAATTGAAAATAATGCCACCCAGTGATACAGAGAATAGAGTTTTGGTCATAGTTAAGAATTCTTTTTTTCCCCTCAGGGGCAGTATTTTCAGAGCTGACCAAAGCATATGGAGAGGAGGCAGCAGTCACCCCTTCACACTGTTTAGCTTCCTTCCTCCTATTCTAACCATTATAACAAGGGTCCAAGCAACTGTAGCAGACAGGTGTCTGTCCCAACCATGATTTGTTCATAGTTAGGCCTGGGAGAAAAGAAAACATGAAGAGGTGATAGCTTTAAAGTTATAAACATGATATCATGTCAGGTTTTCTCATTCAGTTTAAGTTTTTTTTTCTTTCTAAAGATTTTATTTATTTGACAGAGATATAGCAAGAGAGAGAACACAAGCAAGGGGAGTGGGAAAGGGAGAAGCAGGCTTCCAGCTGAGCAGGGAGCCCAATGTGGAGCTGGATCCCAGGACCCTGGGATCATGACCTGAGCTGAAGGCAGATGCTTAATGACTGAATCCCCCAGACCCCTGCATGGGTTAACTTCTTTTAAAAATCTTCACCTAGTTATGGTAGGTCTCTCTATATGACTGAAAAGAGTCTGTTAATCCTCTAACCAAATCCCATTAATATTCTCAGGGATTCCTCACGACTGGTGTAATTGCTATTTTTCCTGGAAGGTGAATGCTTTCAGGGGCCATTCTGGCATTTCTGTGCCCTAGAGGAAGTCTGCCCCACAGCTTGGCAGGGAGCAGAGCTAGGCTCCAGCTCCTATAAGGGATCTGCCTTCATAGGGTTATATTACTCATACCCTATGAATAAGGGAATTTGGTGGCAAAATATGAGAAACCGAGACATTTAAACATATACCACTGATCTTTGTTAAATAGCTGTTTTTATGTGCATTATTCAATATTGTAGTAAGCTGTCTCGTAAGGTATATACCCGATATCACATACAAATAGTGTTTAATAATACAGAACTCTGGGCTGAGGAGCTCAGGGTCTGTACAGCCAGGCAAAGTGAGTTCACATCCCATTTTTGGCCCATATTCTCTGAGAGGTTTTGACTTAGTTTATTTTCTGAGCTCAACTTTTTCCATCAGTCAAAAGAGGGTAGAAATACCACTACCTCACAGAACTGTGGTAGGGATGAAATGAGAGTAAATACAAAGCACTTAGCAAGACCCTGGCTTATAGTAAGTTCCAGAAAATCTTAGCATTTATCCTTGTTCAGCTTACTACTTGATTGTTTTTGCGAGATAGGGGAGGGCGAGAAGGGGCTTGTATCTTGTGCTGTTCAAGTCAGTTACAGACTTTTGTATTCCCGAACAATTGGGTAAATGATGACTGCTCTCTAGGTCCTTCTGTATGGTAGCTATTCAACTTTGAGGAAGGGGGCATGTGATGGTGGGGGAAAAAATAATCACTTTTTCACCAGTATTCACAACCTATGTATGGTTTGTTTTTCAAACAAACAAACAAAAATCCAGACATATGAACGTTTCTGTTCTTTGGAGTTGAAAATTTGGGTATATGGAAACTCTTAAGAAATCTATAGAAGGGAAATTACATTTAATTGTATATTTAATGAATCATCTTTATTGAAAAAAACATAAAAATATGCAACGTGAAGACCATTCCTGGAAATCCTGGACTGAGACTAGCTGTGACCCAAGGTATGAAACTATAGCCTTCCATAACAGAGAGAGTTCTGAGTGAGAGGAAACCAGACTCCATCCTCTCCTTGAGGTTAAATGTTATGCTAATCATTTGCACAATTCAAAGCCAGTTTAAAAATTCCTGTCTCGAATTTTTCAGTTTTTTTCCTAATCTTGTATTATGGTTGGTTCATTCTTTTTTTTTTTTTTTTTTTCGGATTTTGTTTATTTATTTGACAAAGAGAGAGAGAGAGAGAGAGATCACAAGGAGGCAGAGAGGCAGGCAGAGGGGGAGGGGGAAAGCAGGCTCCCCGCTGAGCAGAGAGTCCTGAGATCCTGACCTGAGCCCAAGGCAGAGGCTTAACCCAGTGAGCCACACAGGCACCCCTGGTTGGTTCATTCTTAATGCTTATGAAAAAAAAAATCTTGGACATTACACATATGTATCTCTGATATTATGTATATATTTCCCCTTAGACTGCAGGATATCCCAAGGTAGATACTGTAACTGATATTCTTAATTGCATGTTGTTAGAAGTAGTGCTAGTAAGAATTAATTAATAAAGTGAAGCTGGTGTAGGGTTCATTACAGCATACTGTCCCCTGAGTGCTGCATGTCAGGGAGGGGCCTTTTGGCTCCGAGTCCACATGTATAAGCAGTAACTCAAGATGGCAGCCCAGAGGCAGGAGATTGCAACAGGAGGTGGAGAGATTCCTGGCTGGTGCTGAAAGACGGAGGTGCAAACAGCTATAGTAATCTGTTCTCTGCCTCTTTCCTTCCTCCCAAACACTATCTGCTTTGCAACAACAAGTTAAAAACTTTATAATGAACTTAACCTGATTTTCAGGTCTTACAGAGGAGGTTAACCCAAACTCTGACAAAGAGGTCATGATTTCAGAACTGCTAATACCTGGCAGATCTGGGATTCAAACCTCTGGCTTTCTTTTTCTAAAGGTTTTATGGCAACATCGACGTTGGTGATTAGGGAATGCTAGGACTTACTCGTTTTTTTCAATGAAGAGTGTTAACTACAAATATTTCTTTAATGCACAAAATAATGTTTAACATTAAAAAAATGGACAGCTTTTATTTTTCCAAACTGCATTCTCTTCTTGTTCAGAGGGAATGCAGGCAGGCATCCTGCATCCAGAACCACAGAAGGTTTTCACGATCACCCTTCCACCTCTTGGTTAATCGGTGTGTGTGTGCCTTGCTAGGAAGTAGAGGAGCACCGCAGGAATTTGGATGGTGTTTGTCTTTCATTCCTGTGGCGTCATAAAGTAAGGCTGTTCTCTAAGGGAACAGATTTGGAGCTGTTACTCAAAGTCATTTATCTCCTGTCATGAAGTTCAAATATTGTATTTTAAAATTAGTTGTTATGCTGTCCCTGAATTGGCTTACCCACCCCTTGGATTCATTCTGAAAGGTGCTTTTATCTCTGCTCTTTTTCTCAGTGGTGCTTCTAGATTTGGGGAATTTTCTGGGCTAACGACATACTTGATGCTCTGATTTCAAAATTCATAGTATTGATTTACTAGAAGAACACAGGAGTGTTTCAGAAAGCAGACATTTAACTCTAAAAGCTACACTGTAAAGTGCTGACAGCAGGACTGTCCCCCATTTTCCCTGTCATTCCTACAGTTGGTGCGGCTCGTGGATCATTAGTGGTACTTCATTCAAGTTGCTTTTTCAGTGTTCTGCCACGTCAGCTTCCTTATTCATAAAACAAAGAACCCCAAATCTCCTGGGGTAAAAGAAAGCTCTTCCTCTTTAAGTAGCAGGCAGAAAATGTAGGGATTTTTTTTTTTCCTCTGAATTTCTCTGTGTAATTACTATATTTGTCTGCAGGAGCGAGGACCACTCCTTGTGGTTTGTGCCTGATTATCTTTCTTGAAGGCACACAGTTCCCTAGGCTGTGCGCCTGGCAGGGAGCAGAGGCCGGGAGCTCTCAGCTGTGTGAGAACTGGGCGAGCATATGGCTACTTCTCTCCCCGAACGCTGGTCCCAGTGCAGTTGCCTCTGGCTGGAGGGCTGGGAGGTGGAGCCTTTCTGCTCACCGCCGCGAGTTCCCTTCTCCTTTCTCTCTACTGGCTGTGCATTGGCTCTTCGTGCTCTGAGTGGAATAGGCAGGGTGTGCTCACAGACCGCGGTGTAAACTGCAGTTTCTATTTGGGGTGCCCGGGGAGAAGAGCACCAGGAAGGAAAGACAGCACCAGTGCCATGGGCCAGCTTTGCTGCTTTCCTTTCTCAAGAGATGAGGAAAAAATCAGTAAGTGTGATTGTACCGTACAGGTCCTAAGTGCTTGTGTGGTTGTCTTCCAGGGCTAGTTTTGGGTTTTTTTTTTTTTCTTATGGGAACGATAACAGAAGAATGAGCTGTGATTTTCCTGTGCATTTCTTAAAAGAATTGGTAGGTATGTGGTTAATAATTAACTGGGGAAAGTACAGCAACTCAATAAATAAGCTATGTTAAAAATACAAAATCCTAAAAACTTATTTTTGATTTTCGTCTATTGCTATTCCTATAGCTCCTTCTTATCCCACTATCTAGAGTCAGAGTTTAGTTTTGACTTTCTTTAAATCACTGCATGCAATTTGCTATGTGGTATGAACCGGACTTCATCTTTCTTCTCTGAAATTGGGATATTTTCAGAGCAGGGCTCGAAAATAACACACAGAGAAGTCAAGCCGGCTCTGAAATGACGTATATTACACATTTGCAGATATTTTCACGTGTCCTCTGCTTTGTTCTCCACGGAGGGGACTCAGGTGTACCTGTAAGACAGCTCTCCACACAGGGGACGCTGCCCTGCTTCCCAGTGAAAACCTCATGCATATTTTTCAGCCGATGCCAGGCAGATTCAGCATCTGCTTATGGTTGGGAAAACAGAACTCAAACTGATGACACTTGCATGAAATTCTTTTCCTCCCTGGATTCTGTGTATTCACTTACATTTTGGCTTTGTTAAAGACAGGACTAGCATTTTAATTTGTATGCTGAATAGAACTGGCCTTACACTAGTTGCCCCCCAATACTGAGTTTTTTGTGCTTTTTCCATAAAATGCTTATAGTCATACTTACTAAATTTGCAGTCATATTTCTGTCACATCAGGGCTTTCTTTAAATAAATTTTAATCGGTCTCTGGAATCTCATGATATGTGCTTCAGATACCGAAGAGTCCACATCTGGCTTATATTTTCTGCTGTCGGTTCTTCAGGAAACTGGCCAGGGGCAGGTTTTTAAAAAAACTGACACACATCCTATACCTGTTCCCTTGGGAAATAAGGCAGTTTTTATAAGAAATCTTCGGGGAGTGCTTGGGAATAAATGTTGGGAGACTTTGGAGCATTTGATTATTAACAAGAACCAATAACTGTGCTCTCAGCTTTACTTGTGAAAACGATAGTGTACAATTCAGATGACTCTGAGTTCAAAGCCCGAGGTGAGTTTACAGCAGGATTGTTCATTTTTATTTTATTTTATTTATTTACTTTTTTTTTAACAATGAGCATCGACATTACTTTGGCAGCCTGAAACTTTTCAGGTATTTGTCAGGATGATTGATTTATAATTGCCAAGGGTTTTGGTTGATTGAGTCCTTGCTTGGCCACCATCTCTAGCTGGACAGACAGAAGCAGGGATGGTAACTCTCCCCTTCTCCCTCTTGACCCTTCACCACTTTCCGTTCCACTGCTCCCCGTTTTCCCCTGGAACCCTGGCTTTCCTTCTCTTCTGCTTCCCTCCTTCCTCGTGTGTCAGCAGTCTTCTTGGTGCTGACAGAAGTCAGGGTTCCCCTCATTGAGAAATTTGCTCTTCTCTGTTTTTCTTTATCTGGGATTGTGGGGTGCAAATTCTTGTGTTTTGTGCACAGTGCTTCTTCGTGTTAGTTGATAGGGAGTCATATAGACTGCCTTTTGGGGGTATTTCCTCAAGTTCCAAAAATTTTAAAAAGAATTGAAAGCATTACACTGTGTCTAAAGGGAAGCTTTAGTTCAGAAGTGCAAATGAAGGTTGGAATCTGTGCATCCGTCCTCCTTTCTTCTCCTCCACCCCCACTGGCTGCTGACCTTCCCCTGTCCCCTCACCATGCTTGCGATTGTCTTTGATTTTGACGTTGTTTCCCTGTTTTTCTACTCACAGTCTGCTCCACACTCCATCACACATCCCATCAGCTGTTTTCCGAATGCTGTGTTTAATGTCTCTGCTACCAGAGGGTCTAAAGAAGGGCGTCTCTGCCAGGTGCTGTAACACTGCTGGTAATACATGTCTAACAGCACTTACAAAGGGGACTTGAGAAAAAAGTGGCAGAGAATTCATTGGCCATGCCTCAAGAAACGTGTAAATGAGCATTAGCTATAGATAGCCAGTCTGTGAGTTGTGTTGGTTACAGGTAAAAGAATCCACAGGAGATGCTTGGGAGGGCCCAGCATTCTTCTGATCCTGCTGCTGGGTTGTACAGTAACCCCCCGGGTCTTGTTCATCGTTGCATCCCCACCTAGCAGCCTAGTTAGCCTGCTCTGAGCCACATGCTCAGTGGGGACCGACTAGAGGCAGAGTCCAAAAATGCGAGGGCCTGCACCCTTCAGTTCTGCTGTAAGGGATGATGGCTCGGGGATATACCTCCTCAAGAGCGGCTCAAATTAGGGAGCACTACATGAGGTTTGGGTGAGAGTTTAAATTTGTGGATGTCATTCTCAAAACACAGGTGAGTTGGAAAGCCCGTCCTCTACCGTCCTGCAGAGATACAGACAGGATATACCCAGCTGGCCAAGTGGTAAGATTTAGTAACTCCTTGTCCCCTCCCACTGCTGCTGTATCCTGCTTTGAGCCTTGGTGGTGGTGGTAGATGGAAAGTATTCCCATTTCATTCATTTGTTAGTGTTACTATTTTAATCTATTGATCGCAAACAAGATGATTGTTTAATCAACTAGTTGTGCAAGGGCCCTACGTTTGTGTGAAAAGTTAACTGCATGCATAGCCAGAAATCTTGTTAATGGGGTGAATTGTCAAATATAGTAGAACCCATCATGCCTTCTCAGTTAATGCCACACAAAGCAACTACACCCTTTTTGTTTAAATCCCAGCTGTAAGCATTTTCTTGAGCTGTATGCTTTGGGGCCACAATAAGCAGAACATGCTGATAATAAATGCATGTTTCTTGCAAGATTAATAAGTGCATTTATTGCAAGTTAAAACTCTTTCTATTGCTACACAGGAACATACTTAGTGTGAAACATTACTGTAGATATTGTAGGATTAACAGATATTGTAGATACTCTCAATCTAGTATTTCTTGGTGGATTCTTACATAGAATTTGTTTTCTTTGGATTATCTAATATCTCATAGTGAGCTTTCTGGAGGGAATGTCTAGGAACAGGAATGTTACTGCACAGGCTTACTGACCATTGTACTTCATAAGTCTCATGAAGTAGACCTCAAAAGAAAACTTAATAATGAAAGACAGAGACCTCTGTAATGAATTAGAAAACATTCCACTGGCTCTTCCACTTTTGCAAATGTTCCCATTTGGAAGTACATTGCTTTTATGTAGTATGAAATAGAGAAGTGTCCAAAGATGAACTAGACTGCCTTGTCAGCTAGTCAGGTTACTGTCACTGGAGGTTTTCAAACATAGAATGAGAAGCCATAACTAGGGGTGTGTAAGGGTGAATGGAACAGCTAATGAATGGATACACTGGTAACTTGGTTACTTTCTAACCCTGATATTTTGTGATGCTGAAAATAAAATAGTGTGTATTTCTGTAAGACCCAGATTTTAATTTTCCAAGTATGTGTCTTTTTATTGAAGTATAACTGACATACAAAAGCATGTTAATTTCGTGTGTACAGCATAGGGATTTGACATGTGTGTACTTTGGGATCATAACTACTGTTAAGTCTAGTTACCATTTGTCATCAGACAAAGTTAACACAGTATTAATCAATGGATTCCCCATGCTGTTTATTTTATTGGTAGAGTTTGGTACCTATTGGTACCCTTCACCCATTTTACTTCCCCATCCCCTCCTCTCTGGCAACCACCAATCAGTCTGTTTTCTGTATCTGTTGAGTCTGGGTTTTGTTTTGTTGGTTGATTTTAGCTTCCACGTGTAAGGGAAATCAGCAGTATTTATCTTTCTCTGTGTGGTTTATTTCACAGGCGTAACACCCTCAAGGGCTGTCCATGGTGTTGCAAATGGTACTGTTTTGTTCTTTTTTGTGGCTAAGTAGTATTCCGTGTGTGTGTGTGTGTGTGTGTGTGTGCGCGCGCGCCACATTTTCTTTATCTTTTCATCATCAGCAGATACTCAGGTTGTTTCTGAAGCTTGACTATTATAAATAATGCTTCAGTGAACATAAACATGCATGTGTTTTATCAAATGTGTGTTTTTATGTATTTTGTTAGATACTCAGAAGTGGAATTGCTGGATCATACGATAATTCTATTTTTAATTTTCTGAGGAAACTTCATACTTCACACCCTCACCGAAACTTTTTATTTCTTGTCTTTTTGGTAATAGCCAGTTTGGCAAGTATGAAGTGATATCTCATTGTGGTTTTGATTTGCTTCCCCCTGATGATTAGTGATGTTGAACATCTTTCAAATGCTTATTGGCCATCTGTGTGCCTTCTTTGGAAGAGTGTCTATTCAGATCCTTTACCCATTTTTAAAAAAGATTTTGTTGTTATTACTGAATTGTATGAGTTCTCTATATATTTTGGTTATTAACCCCTATGGTATATGTAATTGGCAAATATCTTCACCCATTCAGTAGATTGCCTTTTAATTTTGTTGACTGTGCAGAAGCTTCTTTTCTTTTCTTTTCTTTTTTTTAGAGGCTTTTTAAGTTTGATATAGTCCCATTTGTTTATTTATTTATTTATTTTGTCCTGGCCTTTGGAGTCAAACCCAAAACCACATCACTAATGTAATTGTCAAGGAGCTTACCACTTAAGGTTTCTTCTAGGAGTTTTATGGCTTTAGGTCTCACATTTGAGTCTAATTCATTTTGAGGTAATTTTTGTATATGGTGCAAGATAGGGGTTCACTTTTTTCCTTTGCATGTCACTGTCCAATTTCTCAATACCATTTATTGACGATACTGTCCTTTCTTTATTGTATGTTCTTGCCTCCTTTATCATAAATTAATTGACCACATATGCATGGGTTTGTTTCTACTCTCTTCTGTTCTGTTAATCTGTGTGTCTGCTTTCATGGCAATATCATATGGTTTTTATTACCATAGCTTTGTAGTCTAGTTTGAAATCAGGAAGTGTGATGCCTCTAACTTTGTTCTTTTTTCCCAAGATTACTTTGGCTATTTGGGGTATTTTGTGGTTCCATATACTTATTAGAATTAGATGATTTGTTCTAGTTTGTGAGAAATGCCCTTGGAATTTTTATAAGGATTGCATTGAATCCATAAATTTCTTTGGATAGTGTGGACATTTTAACAATAATAATTCTTTCAGTCCACGACTGTGGAATATCTTTACATTTATTTGTGTTGCTTTCAGTTTTTTGGTTTTTTTTTCATCAACATCTTAGAGTTTTCACTGTACATACAGGTCTTTCACCTTCTTAGTTCAGTTTATTTTTAGGGTTTTTTTTTGGATCTAATTATAAATGAGATTTTTTTCTTGATTTCTCTTTCTCATAGTTCGTTACCAGTGTATAGAAATGCAACAGATTGTTGTATTTGAATTTTGTATACTGTAACTTTATTGAATTAATTTATTAGTTTTAACAGTTTGGGGTATCCATTTTTGTTTTTTCTCTATATAATGTTGTGTCATCTGTTAAAACAGTGACAGTTTCAGTCTTTTCTTAGCAAATTGGATACCATTTATTTCTTCTTTATGTCTTGTCTGATTGCTGTGGCTAGGACTTCCAAAACTGTAGAGTTGGCATCCTAGTCTTGTGAGTTTGTCATATATCATCTTTATTATGTTGAGGTATATTTCCTTTATACCCAGTTTTTTTCATAAATGGATGTTGAATTTTGCCAAATGCTTTTTCTGCATCTGTTGAGATGATCATATGATTTTTACCTTTCGTTTCATTAATGTCACATTATTTGATGTTGAACCACCCTTGCATCCCTGAAATAAATCTCACTTAATGTTGATAGATGATCCTTTTAATGGATTGTTGAATTCCCTTTGTTAATACTCTGTTGTAGATTTTTGCATCTATGTTCATCAGGGATATTGACCTGTAATTTTCTGTTTTTATGGTGTTCTTGTCTGGTTTTAGCCTCAGGGTAATGCTGACCTCATAAAATGAGTTTGTAAGCTTTCCCTGCTCCTCGATTTTTTGGAAGACTTTGAGAAAGATAGGTATTAAATCTTCTTGGAATGTCTAGTAGAGTTCACCAGTGAAGCCATCCAGACCTGGACTTTTGTTTGTTGGAAGGTTATAAATGTGTGTTTTAACAATATGTACATATTTTACTTTTATATAAGAAATATTTCTCAATATAGTTTTTTTGTTTGACATGAGTTACCAGGATAGTATTTGTTTCATAAATATGAGCCAATCTCAAGATGGTTTCTTTCTGATGATTTGGAATTTGGTGCTACAACATTAATATATTAATTGAGATAAACATTGTTAATTTCATGTCTGGTGACTAATATTTTTGAACCTTAATTACCATGGTGGATATTGTTTAGTTACACTCAAAATTTAGATTTTTCTAATCCTCTGGAAGCTTCCTGGAAATCCTATAACTTTATCCTTTGCTCCTCTCATTTGTATTTAGATACACCGACTTTGAGGTTCTCTTTCCTATGTGCATTCTATCTCCTCACAGATTTCAAGTGCTGCACATGCAGGACCCATGTTCTAGACCTCTCTTCATAGCTTCAGAGGCTAACATAGTGTGTTACCAAAAGGAGGCGTGTTCTAAATGTTTGTTAGTGAAGAGAATGAGACACATTTTCTGTTACAAGTATGCGGGAATGGGAGTCTGTCTGACATCAGTCTGTCAGAGGACAGAACTTGGAATGATTCTGGTTAATACCATAACCTATAAAGAACTTTGGATTTTAATATGTTCTCACTTAGATGTTCCAGCAGGTGTCCCAGGAAATGTGTGATAGGGAAACTGCCACCAGCGGACAACAATGTTCACCCTCCTTCCTGGCCTGTAGAAATGCTTTTGGACACAGGGACACAGGGGAACTCCTGTTCTGCTGCTGCCTGTTGAAAACATATGGCCTGTCTCTTGGCATGAAGTTTTTACTATAGAAAGAGCACAGGACTGGGCATAAGGAGAAGTGGGCGAGAAACTCAGCTCTGCTCTTAACAGTCTGACACTGGGGAAATTACCAGCCTCTGTGGGCCTTGCTTCCTCATTTTTAAGAAGCAGAGCTTGAACTACCATGATCTTGAAAGTTTATCGAGCTTCTCCCCATTTGTCCCTTCAGACTAAGACTCAAAGAAAGAAATATGATAGATAGAATGCAGCTCTTTCTTCTTCCTGCTCTTCCTCCCTCCTTCTTCTGTCCCCCTTTCTTCTTTTTAACTTACTGAACGCTTCCTGTGTGTCAGGTACTATACCAGGTAGATCATTCAGAAAACTGCTTATGAAGAGAAACAGTTAAAAAATAAATGCTTCCTAACTGCCCCAGTTAAGAGGGGGAAGTTTGGAGGAGTTCTCGGATACATTTGTCCAGAGGTGCTGGGGGACCAAGAGCTGGCAGTAGCCTGGGACTCCCCTGCCCCCTTTCTGAAGCAGGAAAGCACAGTGAAGCCAACCGTGCTCTGTGTAACCAGAGACTCCATTTTGTGTAAGATTCCTGTGGGTAACACTGTGGCGGCACCAGTAATGGTGTGTGATAGAAAGCATTTAACCACAGTCACTAAAGATTAGATTTTTCCTTTACTAAATAATGTCTACCCAAGAGGTTTATGTTTTTAAAATTAAGTGGAGGAAAATTAGTGCAAATTCTCATAGTTACCATTCCTGTCTTCACTCCCTGATTCCCTTTGCTAATTCATAGGCCATCTAGTAACTGTATTGCTTTTTGTTACTGTTATCAGACCTCTTTACAGTTTTCCTCGATTGTCTGATCAAATGCTGAGTAATTTTCATTGGGAGTACAGAGGTTGTAGAATTTTTCCCAGCCTCTGGTGCATCACTGGCTGCTGTGAGCTCTGCCCAGATGTCCTGTTGAGCAGTGTGATGTGGCCTGTCCCTATGTCTTCCTTCCTGGGTGAGGGCCAAAGGAAAAAGGACTGGAGAATCTGATGTACATAAAGGTTTTGGCGAATAGAAGAATGCTTCCTGTATTACCCCTTCCTGGGGCATTTGCATTTGAGCAAGGCTCATTATCCCAAGTGCTCTTGGGAAGTATTTGTAGTAAAATAATAAAATAAATTAAGCAGCAGTAATGACTAAGTCCAAAATAATCTCTAGCGGAGAAATTTCAGGCAACTAGTAAAACTCTTTCAGGGCATCTGATAAATCACTTTCTATAGATAATTGCCTTCCTTTTAATTAAGTTGGCCTTGCCTAATATGTAGGTCTTTCAGCTTTCATCCGCAAATTTCTGATACTCACAGTAAAGAAACTCAAAAGAGCCCTGAAACTCTCAGTGCTGAAACAAAGGAATTTTGAGGGCAGATAGACTCAGCTTACATCTTTGGTTCTAAAATCTGCTATGTAACCTCTCTCAGCCTCTGTACCTTTGTCTTAAATATCTACACATTATGAGAATTAAATAAGCTAACATATATAAAAATGTCTGACACTGTCGTTGGCATGTAATAGACCCAGTAAATATCATTTCTCTGTAACAAATGAGAGTATACTGTATAATTATAGTCATTTTAGAAGTCAGCTTGGCAGAACCATGGTTTTATTTCTGTCATGCCCAGAAGGAGAAAAAAAGGACTTATAATTTCAAGCCTTGAATTGTTGAGTAGACTTATCGGTGTGGCATTTTTTCCCTTGGGACACTCCCTTGCCTTCTCATTGGGGTCTGTCCATCAGGATGCCTAAATCTCTGTTTTAGGAAAGATGTGTGGTCCAAACAGAGTCCACTGGGAGTCTTCCCTAAGACTTTATAGAAGGTCTGTCTTCCTTTTGGGTAGTGAGTGGAAAAGATGTAAACACAAGATTGCCAAATGGTAGGGAGTCAGTGGGAGTCTTCCTGAGAATGAAACCAGCAAGAAGAAAGGAGGCCAGAGAAAGAGCAAGAGCCAGTCCTCATGATAATATTTGAGCCTCTGAGTTCTGCTATGATGAAGGCCTTCTTCATTAGAGCATGAAGCATTACATCCTCCTCTTTCTTTGCTTAAACTTGCTTGAGTTAAATTTCTGTCACCTTCAACCAAGAGGCTTCAGATACTATTATAGAGGACACTCTGTATCTATAAGAGTAGACCCATTCTGGAAAAAATATTTACAAATCTGGTGAAGAAGTAAAACTCAAAAAGAAGAAGAAGTAAAAACTCTGATTTCTTCAGAACTTTCATGTTGTATTTTAATGGCAATGAAATTTAGCTTCAAACAAGAGCTGTTATGAAGAGTAATTCCATCCACTTCAACTAATATTGTTAAGCATCATACATTTTCAAAGCTCTGAGCCAGGTGTTAGGGAAGGTGCAATGATGATGCGTGGTCCCTATTGTTGGAGGATTTCTTTTTTTTTTTTTAGTTTTTTTTTTAATTATTTTTTTTTTAGTTTCTCTTCAGTGTTCTAGAATTCGTTGTTTATGTACCACATATTCATTCATTATTTATGTACCAAGCCCAGTGCTCCATGCAACACGTGCCCTCCATAATACCCACCACTAGGCTCACCCAACCTCCCACCCCACCCATTCAAAACCCTCTGTTTGTTTCTCAGAGTCCACAGTCTCTCATGGTTCGTCTCCCCCTCCGATTTCCCCCAACTCCCTTCTCCTCTCCATCTCCCCATGTTCTCTGCGTTATTTCTTATGCTGGAGGATTTCTTTTTAATTTTCATGGCTTTTTAAAAAGACGTTTGTTGAATCCCAGTGTTTATTGTGGCCTGAGTGGAAAAAGCCAAGATAAAAAGTCTTGGTGTTCTCGATCAAACAAGCAAAGTCACACCCCTTCCATACCAGGGAAGTTACGTGGCAGTGTCTGCCAAGTCCAGGGAGAACAAGTTAATTGCCGCTGAGAGTAGGGGTTGCCTCCAACCCCTGTCACAGGCAGTGGTTACAGCTTGATGCAGGCAAACACCATTCCTACAAAAAAACATTTTAGAAAATAAAGTTTTCTATGACAAACATTTATACTGCCAGAGGTACAAGTTAACAGGACTTGGAATTATTAAAACCAGCCTTTCCATTATATAGTCAAGTTCTCTGCTCTTAGGAAGTAGTCATAGACAAAAACTGTATGATGAAAATAAAAAGAGCAAGCATAGTTTTAGCTTAAAGTCTGTGGAAACTGGGATATAAAGAATGTTAATTTTCCTAAAGGCTGAGTCAAAAACTTATTATTTGAAGTTTATAATTTTGTTTCTACATACTGCCCCCAAAACTTGTGAGTTTATTCAAGTACATTTGTAAGCCTAATATATATATATATATATATATATAGAGAGAGAGAGAGAGAGAGAGAGAGAGAAATTGTAGTGCCTGAGAGAAAGTGCCATGAAAACAGGATGCTTGGAGTAGATGGAGAGAAGGTTTCGCATTCCCACAAGAGACAGAACCACCCAGTTGGTAATGAAGTTGGTAATGAAGAAGGGATCCAATGGAAAAGGGTGACCCACTTTTTTACATGATCCTATAACCCCTCCCTACCACCTCTCCTTTGTCTTGTGGTTAGAATATTGGTGTTGACATATGCCATGTAAATTACTGCAAGTTTCACTGTGATGTCTTACATCTGACTGTTAGAGCAAAAATAAAATTCACACTTTCCAAGCATTTAAAACATTCAGCTCAAGTTAGCTGTGAAGCTCAGCTTGTTCAGAGTTTTGACTGATGTTTATGATAGCTAATAAAATGGCAAGCAAATGATCTGTTCATCTAAGACCTTCTCTCTGGATCTGTACCAGTTGCATTCTGACACGTGGGAGTGTGTCCTGAGGAGGGAGGCCAGGTTGGTGAAGAGCCTGGAAACCACATCCTAAGAGGAAGGCTGAGGGACTATGGCTGCTGAGCTAGGAGGAAAGAAGGCAGATGAACTAGTTGTCTTGAAATATTTGGAGGACTCTTTAACATGGAAGGAAAGGAATTATTATGGTTCCAGCAGGGCAGAATTAGGACAGTGGGTGTATGTTCTCACACATTTTCTTTTGGTGATTTTAGATATATAAAACCCACTAGTATTTTAATTATGTTTGGAATAACTCTAGTTTTTTTTTTTTTTCTGATACAGCTACGTATATTTATAGATGTGTATCTCTACAGAAATACATATGCAAATATATAAACATAGGAAGAATTTAAAAATAAATAGTAGGAGGATTCTAGCGCTCATAAGTTGACCTTTGAACAACACAGGGGTTAGGAGTGGTGACCCCTTGTGCAAAGATCTGTATATAGTTGGGTTTTTTTGAGATTTTATTTATTTATTTGACAGAGAGATCACAAGTAGGCAGAGAAGCAGGCAGAGAGAGGGGGGGAAGCAGGCTTCCCGCTGAGCAGAGAGCCTGATATGGGGCTCGATCCCAGAACCCTGGGATCATGACCTGAGCTGAAGGCAGTGGCTTAACCCACTGAGCCACACAGGTGCCCCTGTATATAGTTTTTGACTCCCAAAAAACTTAACTACTAATAGCCTATTGTTTCCAGAATCCTTACTGATAATATAAACAGTTGATTAACACATAGTTTGTACATTATATGCATTATAAACTGTATTCTTATAATAACATAAGCTAGAGAAAAGGAAATGTTATTAACAAAACCATAAGGAAAATATACTTACAGTACAGTATATATATTTATGGGGAAAAAAATCTGCATATAAGCTAGATCTGCTCAGTTCGTACCCATGTTGCTCAAGGGTCAACTTAGCAGTAACTCTAGTTTTAAATAATGAAAATACTGAAATGGAGTCCAAAAACACAGAGAAATTATCATAGTCAGATTTTGCATTAGGAAATCCTTTTTTGAAAGATATATTTATATATTTATTTATTTGAGAGAGAGCGAACACAAGTGGAAGGGGCAGAGGGACAGGGAGAGAGAATCTCAAGCAGACTGTGCTGAGCGCAGAGGTCCACAGGGGCTCAGTCTCCCAACACTGAGGTCACAACCTGAGCTGAAATCAAGTGTCAGATGTTTAACTAGCTGTACCATCCAGCGCCCTTGGATTAATAATTATTAATTTAAAGCCACCTTAAATGGAGGATCAAAGTTTTGGTGAAAAAAAATGTATGTTTCTTTGTTATTTTTTTTATAATACCCATTAAATGACTATTTTAAACTCATTTCTTTAGGATCAGGACACTTGCCTTAAAAGAAATGTAAGGGCACCTGGGTGGCTCAGTCAGATAAGCCTTGAACTCTCATTTTTGAGATCAGTCCCTGCATTGGCTCTGTGCTGAGCGTGGAGCCTGCTTGGGATTCTCCCTCTGCCCCTCCCCACCCACTCCCCATACTTTCTTACTCTCTCTCAAATAAATAAATAAATGAATACTAAAGTTGAAATGTAATATGCAACTTTGGGTTCTTATCTAGATGTGTTTTTGTATTACCTATACACAACATTAAATATTGAATTCAGTAGTAACTTTGAGCAGTCGGTATCAATAAATCCTAGAGACAACAAGTGAAGGTGCATTGCCTATTGTCTTTATAAATGAAATTTTTATGAAAAAATTTTGTCCAAATTTAGACGCTATGTTAATTTTCTCTAATATGAGTATGGGAAATTTAAGATAACAATTCATTGTGATGCTATTGTGTACCACTACTGTGTACTGTACACTCTACATTACTTAATCTGCTATGTAAAATTAGATTTACAGGTTTGTAGGTTTCATGGAACCTAAAAATGTATCCATAAAACTATATGAAATTTGAATATTAAATTCAAAGGCATAATAAATTGTTTTATGGGGAAGCAAGTTCATGAAATATGCAGTTTTTCTTAAAAAAAAAAAAAAATCAGCCTTACAGCTGCTCCAGACTTGGTACTGTTTGCTCTTATCGTTCGTGTGTTAGTCCTCTGTAAATACCACGCTGTCAAGCGAAGAGACAGAAACAGTTGTGGCAGTTAGGATCCAGTCCAGCAAATACACCGGTTATTTTAACAGAGAGAATTTAACGTAGGGGATTAAGTAAACAAATTTTGGAGGAATAAAGAGTAAAAGGCAATACTGAAGGAAAACATAGGTAGTGACTTTCAGGCTAGGGTCACTTGGGGGAAGGACCCTAGGGAGCTGAGCCTCAGGCCTTGGAGGAGGGGCTGCTGTCTCCCAGGAGGTACCTTTGAGCACACAGCCAGGCCCTGCAAGGCTAGGGTGCTGGCCTTGAAGGAGGGGACACTGGCCTGCTTTGCTTTTCTTTCTGAGGGAAGGCAGGGAGGCTGATTCCAGGAGAGAGGAAATAAATGAAAACTGGAAGCAACTGGAAGGAGTGGCTGCCAGCAGGGGGACAAGCCATAGCTGGGGCAACCCCATGGGAACAGTGAGCAAACAGCCAAGGGAAGGTTCCTTTCCTCCTTGTATAGCTGTCCATTGTCCCTCTGGACCTTCTTGGAAGAACCATGTATAAAAGCTGTGGAAGGTACGGGTTGTAGACTGTACAACCTTGGAGGGACTATGCATAGCATGCATATATGTAGCTGGCAAAGGAGAATCTGTTTGCTGAGTCCAGCTGAATAAGGAAGGTGGGTTCAGAGCTGAGAGGCAGTCGTTCAGTAACTGGCACACAGTGGTTGTCTGTGTTTTAACATTATCTTCTATTTTCAGTGTTCCAAGATAAGCATTCAGTTTGTCAATTTGTGGTCCTTATTTCTTTGGGGACAAGAATAATAATCATATTAAATAATGATGTATAATATACCACAAGTATTTATAAATTATGCAGATATGTGACTATTTTAAAAAATACATTTTAAAAATAGGTAGTAGTAATCAAACAAATTGTTAAGATGTTTCTAAGGAAATCCATCACCTGGATCAATTTAGTAAACTTAGAAAAAAATTTTTTAAAACTAATTCATAAACAGTTTATGAAATCCTTTAAAAATAATTTCTCTTTTAAAGTTTAAGTATGTGTTCTGCAGTGTTACCAATCTTACTTACACTGTGATTTTTTTGGTGAATATGTCTCTTTTTTTCCAGTTTTATTGAGATATAATTGACATATGATTTTGACGTCTCTAGTTCTCTCATTCCAAATTAATGATGTTCACTGTGAACACTTGATAGAGGGACAAGCAGTGAATTAGACGGTGGGGGTTACACCTACAGCCAGGCAGAGGTTAGTGTTTGGAATGATAAGCAATGCTCTCCATGGCTTTGGAAAATTAAAGGGAACCAAATGCTCAGGTGCCAGGCGGCCAGGCCAGTCTGTGGAATGTTCTGAAAAGTCTGAGGAATCCTTAAAAGGATCTGGGATCAGTCAGTCAGAACAGAAATAGAAAAGGGCAGTCAAAAGAGTCAAGCAGTTAGAGGTTAGATGCCAGGAAGTCACAGACATCAAGGCAAATTTATTCTTTTTTTTTTTTTTTTATTAAAAGGGAGAACTTACTGGCTCATACACAAACAAGAAGGGTAGAGTTGACCTTGAAGCTGACTGACAGGCATGGTCAGCCCTCCGTCTCCTCCAGCAGCATCTGTGTTCTCAACCTCCCAGACTTCATTCTGTGGTGGAGATGACTTCTAGTTGCCCTTGGGAACATTTTTACCTGTCCACTTTTGAGCAGAATGGGTTTCTGAAGGAAGTTACAGGTTGTAAACTACACAACCCTGAAGGGTACTATACATATTAAAGACTGTAATTTATGTATTATGGTATGAAGTACTTTTATATACCAGTAAATGCTGTATATTGTGAAAGAAAAATTTTTAAGAGATAGAGATGAAGTGTTTTGAGGAGAAAGCACTTCAAAAAATTTACGCAGGGCACAATATGGACCAGTGTTGCTCCGGTAGACCAACAGCCTCGCTGGAGTCATGTGGAATATGAGATGAGCAGTTAACTGAAGGGGAGAAGTGAAGTGGGTGCTCTTATCAGAAATGGTGGGTGATAAATGAAGAAAGGATTTGGGCCAATTATTATAAAATGGATGTGGCCTGGAACCCTGTGGGGGTGGTTAGCAGTGGCACAGTCAGTCACAGAGCCTGAAAGAACCATGGTGTGCTCTTTAGTTCTTGACAAGGAGAACCACCGTGCATCCCCCTTCATTCTAAACATTGAGAAGCGCAGAATCCAACTCATGGATCTCATGACCTGCACTTCTGTGATCTACACTTCCCTCTGTTCTTTACTTGCTGTTATAACTTGTGTTTTTTCTTGGTGTCGATTTTACTTTTTACTTATAGTGTATTTTTTACTGGATATATTTTTTGCCACTAATTATCTCACATCTTCTTGAGATTGGATGACAAACAAACAAATGATGGAAAGAAGCATGTGGCTCAAGGGATAGAAGGGCCCTACTAGGAAAACAAGACTCAGAGGCTGTGAAGGATTTTGACTTTCAGCTGCGATCTGTTCCTATGTCTGCTGAAGTGTTCATATGCAAGACTAATTAGCAGTAGTTCTTCTTTGTACCTGAGAAGGAGTGTCATTCAGTTGAAGAGCATAGATGCAAGCTCTAAAGAACAATGCATAAATTTCTTTTTTGCATCACTCCAACATTGTTTTAAGGAACATACTCTATAAAGTGAGTGGCTTACTCATATCATATTTGCTTACAGAAATGTATAGCAAGGGGATCATTAACAAATAGCCTTGTAACCTTGTAAGTTGAAAGCTTTCACTTAAAACAGTAAGAATAGCTAGTTGTATTGAATTCTTACTACAACGGGATACTGTACTGAGGGCTTTGTGTTGTTATCTTACTTAATTTTCACAACAGCCCTGTGGGATAGAACTACTGTTATTCCTGTTTCTCAGATAAAGAAAGTGAACCTCGGAAGGGTTAAGCAGATTTCAGGGGTACAGAGCTAGTAAATGGAGGAGCTAGGATTCTAGTCCTGGTATTCTGACCCTATAGCTTAACAGGAAGCATCATAAATGTTTTCTAGTTGGAAGTCTCATTGCAGTGCTAAAGACATCACAGGAAGTATCATGGAATAATTTCCCATTATCAGATAAGGAGCAGCAGTGTGAGATGGCGAAAGTGTCCTGACTTTGCCATATTTAGTTGCATGGACTTGGGCAAGTCTCTTGGCTTTTCTGACCCCTGGTTTTCCTCATAGGTAAAATAGTGATAATAATAGTAAGCTTTTGATTTAAATGTGTGGGGGAAAAAAAGGCAGACACATAATAGGCACTTAATATTAGATAGGCTTATTAGTATTAAAAGGTGCCACAAATAGGATTGTTACAACTAAGTAAAGTAATGTTAGGTGTTATGAAAACACGAGTATGTAGAGTCTTGGGACCCCAGACGCAGACACTAGGTCTTCGAAGGAGCTGGTGATGAGGAGGATGGCTCCTCATCCTCTGAGGCTCCTGAGAAGAGACTCTAAGCAGCTATAGGAGGGACAGGCTCTGGTTTACTCTTCAGAGAAAAACACTGGACAAGACCAGTCTCATCTCTGATCTCCTCCTTCTAACTGTGTGTTTGGTGCCCTGCTTTCCCCGGGGACATCAGGCTTGCCATGGGGGTAGCCCGGTGAGGAAGCCCAGTGTGACACCGATTGTTCTTTGTCCACCCTGGGACCCGTAGGCTGGTTTCTTACCCAGACCTGAGACTCCTTTGCTGGAAAGAGTTCTTCCATACTTGAAGATCAAGATCTTGGGAAACAAACATCAACTGACATAAGAAATTAGTTAATTTACATTTACATGCTATTAGTGCATTATTCAATAAGTGTAAATGCCAGTTTAATTTCCTATTGTAAGAATTCATATATTCAAAGAACTTTAAAAGATTTTATGTATTTATTTGAGAGAGAGATAGAGAAAGGAAGAGACGAGCACAGAGGGAGGCGTAGAGGGAGAAGCTGTCTTCCCACTGAGCAGAGAGCCCGATGTGGGACTCGATCCCAGGACCCTGAGATCATGACCTGAGCCAAAGGCAGAGGCTTAACCAACTGAGCCATCGAGGTGCCCCTCAAAGAACTTTAATGAATAGTAGATATCACCAAAGAGAACTTCAAAATCATTTCATTTTCATCTGAGTGCTTTCTGGAAGCCTCTAGTAAATTGATAGTGATAGGTCATTGAGAAAAGAAAAGTATATCCTAAATTACTTTCTTCAGTCATTCTTCCTAAAGCTAAAGCAATAAATGCGTGAATTCACCAAGCTTCAGTTTGTTTGTTTGTTTACATGAGTAATGAGACTATTTTAATGAACACAAGTTGGCAGTAAGGCAAGGCGTGTGTGAGGAAGTGGGGGTGGCTAGGGCTGGCTTGGTCAGGAGGTGAGGATAAGTGGAGACATCGCTTCTTGGCACCTCTCTCTCTTTAGGAATTCACACTGTCCCCTGGGAGCCTCTCAACAGTCTGTGGGGACAGCAGAGCAGGATGCCTGGCCCCTTTCACAGTTGGAGAAACAGGGTCCAGTGCTCAGAACTCAGTGCTCACCAGTATGCTGTTTTTTTATTCATTTTGTTATATGCCCTGAATAATGGCTAAGGATTACTTTAAATTGTATTTTCTCTTGATTTTATTTATTTTATTTTATTTTTAAAGTTTTTTTTAAAGTAGAGTCCACACTGGGCATGGAGCCCAATGTGGGACTTCAACTCACAACACTGAGATCAAGACCTGAGCTGAGATCAGGAATCAGACGCTTAACGGACTGAGCCACCCAGGCACTCCTCTGATTTTATTGTAATGATCAATCATTTTCAAGTTTTCTTTTGGATCACATATTCTCTGACCGACTATTGTTGCTTTTACAATACCTGATAGATAGGGTCCACAGATTGGTCAGTATTTACAAGCAAAATACACTGACCAGATAGTTTTGTATACCTGAATTTTTATCGGTAAGACTTTAAAAACTAGGTTTTGGAAGCCATCAAAGAAAAAAAACAGTGGCAATTTGACCTGTGTGTGACCTTATGTGCTAGCTTGTTGAGTAATCAGATTGAAAATCTTGTAGTATAAAATGCATTCTACAGTCTCATCCAAAAAGGGTTTGGTTTGGGATTAGGCAGCTGAGTTAAAAGGAACTATATGTTGAATAATTTTAAAAAAATATTATTTATTTAATTCTATCATATTGAAGTATTTATGATGCCCTTGTCTCACTGAACTTAAGGGCTAGTTATTTGCATTGAACCTAAAACAAAATGAAGTATAATCGTAGGTTAGTGGCATAGCTGTTGTTTTCCTATAAAATAATAGGGACATTCTTAGACCCAAGTTTATAGTTTTAAATATCAGCAGAAATGCAAAGATCTAATTATCTTTAACATTATACCTCATAGGTTAAAATAAGGAATTCCTTCAAGACAAGACTAAATGAATTGTGTAGAAATAAATGATGGGATGCCCGGCAGGAGTCTTCATAGTGTTTCCCCGGGGTCTGTTTCCGGCTTCACCATTCTCCTTCCCTCCTACTAACCAGTCACTTGATGCTCGCCCAAGTGCAGCAGTTACCTGAGCAAGCTGGTTTATTTCCCACTTCTCCCGCCGTCATGTCGTTTCTTCCCTGGCCCTGCTGAGAAATGCTTCGAAGATCCAGCTCAGGCATCCTTCCTTGTGATATTTTTCACGATTTAGAATTGCCTGCACTCCGTGTCCCCACTCTATATTGTACACCTCTCCTTGTGAGCATTCACGATCTCCTCTTTATCTCTGAACACGTGCTTCTACTGCTGCTCCACGGCAGGTCTCCTAAAGGCAGGGCCCGTGTTGGAGGAATTTCTGTGTTCATAGCAGCAAAGGCGTATTACACATAGAGTTCATGGAACCGTGTGGGGAAGGGGAGATGAGAGGAAGGAGGAAGGAAGGACGGGAGGTGGAAGGAAGGACGGGAGGTGGAAGGAAGGACGGGAGGTGGAAGGAAGGAATTATGCCACATTCATCAATATCCATTCTTTAGTATCAAAATCTTAATCTGAGAGTGAAATTTTGTAAATTTCTTGGTTTTGTTTTTGTTTTTGTTTTTTCTTCCAACTAACCAACCATTAAATTATGTGCTGTTTCTCTCCCGTGTACCATTCCTTCCCTGGGGTGTGAGTGCGCCCGAGAGCTGGGGGAAATCTGCCTGGGGGCGGGTGCCCTGGATGAACTCATCTACCTGACTCTGAGTGAGAATGTCACATTTTTGTCACTTCTACTCTATGATCTTAGTTTGTGTAACCTCTTGTGTCTCATTGTTCTTGCTTGTAATTTGGGAAGAATAGCACTTATTTTACCTCAAGAGGTTCCTTGGAGAACCAGATGCAACAATGTTTCTGAAAGCACTTTGAAAAGTGAATGAAGGGAGGGAAGCATTCCTGACAGGCCCAGTGGGGATTTGCTCACTCTGGGGGACCTTTGATCCGGGTGTGTCCTGATTGCTTGTAAAAGAGGGAAAGTGGTATCTAGAGTTACAAGTTATTTCACCAGATTAGATCCAGGGCAACATTTATGCTGCTGATCTGCCTTGGTGAGCGTTGCGTCTAGATCAGGAAAGCGGCCTTTATTCCTGCTTAAATGGCACTTCCCAATCAGTTTTGCACAAAATGATGTATAGTGGTCCTTGAGCAAAATAGGGATATTGAGAACTCCTTACATTCCAATATAAGAATCAAAATTCAGGGAGAAAAAAGCCCATGGTCTCTATATAATAGAGAGCATTTTGTGATAGGGAACAGCTTAGAAACAATACAAGGCAAAATAAGTGAACAAAACAACCCACAATGTGTCCTGTGTCCCTTGGATACAGATGTCAACAACAGAGTGACAGTGATCACTTGTCAATCAGGAGCTGGTTGCCACATGAGTTTGTTCTCTCTGAGCAGATTGGACCAAATGATACATGTTGTGTTTACTGAAGGGGAAAATTAAAATGATTTGGGTTTCATTCATGCTCAGAAACCACCCCTGTTCATTACACTGGAAATTATTTTTCAAATTTTGATATTGAGCACAACAGAAAAAAATGATTCAGGAGGAAGGCAATGGAGAATCTGAGGCATGCAGCCATGAGAGATTTCAGGTAGTACGGGGGAAATGCCTTACCTTAAAGCAGAGAGAGGAGCTGAGGAAATCATTCATGTTACCAGCTACGTACTAACTGCCAACAGGGACCTGGCACTGGGATTTCCTTATTGCTGAGTCCACATGGTGACCCCAGTAGACCCCAACATTGTCCCTCATCATGAGGAAGAAATTGTTCTCCTTAGTGTTGTTTAAAATTGAGGTGTCATTGACATATAACATAATTCACTCTTTGTGTGTGTTGTATACAGTTTGGGGAGTTGAAATCAACATGTAGGGTCATATAACCACTACCACAATCAAGACCAGGAAGTTCCCTTATCCCCCTAGTCCTTTAGTGCCCATTTAAAGTCAACCCCTGCCCTCTCCCCAGCAAGTTTCAATACTGATGGTTTTGCCTTTTCCAGAATATCATGAAAGTGAAATCCTACATTATGAGGTCTACTGTGACTTCTTTCACTTAGTATAAGGGATTTTAGATTCATCTGTGTTGTTGATGTATCAGAATTCATTCCTTTTTATTGCTGAGTACTGTTCTGTTGTGTGGCTGTACCACAGCCTCTTGGTTCATTCACCAGCTGAAGGATATATTTGGGTGGTTTTGGGGAAATTAGGAGTAAAGCTAGTACAAACATTTATATATAGGTTTTTGTGTAACCATATGCTTTCATTTCATTTATTTTCATTTCTATCTAGCACTGAGATTGCTGGTTACATGGCAAGAATATGGCCTACTTTCATCAGAACAATTTTTATCAGAAATTTCCAAACTGGGAGCATCTGGGTGGCTCAGTCGGTTAAGCATCTGCCTTCAGCTCAGGTCATCAGCTCAGGTCATGATCCCAGGTCCTGGGATGGAGCCCCACATCAGGCTCCCTGCTCTGTGGGCAGTCTGCTTCTTCCTCTCTCTCTGATGCCCCCCTATCTGTGCTCTCTCTCTCTCTCAAATAAATAAGTAAAATAATAATAATTTTTTTAAAAAGAAATTTCCAAACTGTTTTTACAAACTGCTATGCCATTTTTGCATTTCCACCAACAGGAAGGAGTTCCAGTTGCTTTATATCCTCACCAACACTTACAGTGTTAAGTCTTTAATTTTAATTTTAGTGGGTGAGTGATGATATCTCTTTGTGATTTTAATTTGCCTTTCCCTGATGGCTAATGATGTTATTCATTTTCACATGTTTATTGTCCATCTGTATATCTTTTGTGAAACAACTCTTCAATTCTTTTGGCCATTTAAAATTTTTTTTTTTTGTCTTCTTACTAAGTTATGAGACTTCTTTTGGTATTCTGGATACACATTTTTTAATGGCTATAACTTGCAAGGATTTTCTCCCATCCTGTGGTTTGCCTTTTTCCTCTTAACGATGTCTTAAGAAGAGAAAAGGTTTTACATTTTGATGAAGTCCAAGTTATCCCCCTTTTGTTTTTTTGGTAAATTTTTGTTTTTGAGATCCTATTTAAGAATCTTTGCCTAATCCAAGGTCACTTAAAAAGTTCTGTATTTTCCTCTAGAAACTTTGTACTTTTAGCTCTTAAATTAGTTCTGTGGTTCATTATGAGTTCATTTTTATATATAGTGTAAGATAAGGGGCAAGTTTCTCTTTTAAAGCATACGCCTATACCATGGTCCTAGCACATTTTTTAACATTTTATTTATTTGAGAGAGAGTGAGATAGCATGAGGTGATTGGAGAGAGGCAGAGAGAGAGAGAGAGAGAAAAGCAGACTCTACACTGAGCAGAGAGCCTGACCAGCAGGGCTCCATCTCAGGATCTTGACATCATGACCTGAACTGAAGGCAGGCGCTTAACCCACTGAGCCACCCAGGAGCCCCCAGCACCATTTTTTGGAAAATATTATTCTCTCTGTGTTGAATTATCTTGTCACCTTTGTGGAAAATCAGTTGGCCATACGTTTGTGAGCCTATTTCCGGATTTTTTGTTTTGTTTCATTAATCTATGTATCTGTCTTTATATCAATACCCACACTGTCTCTGTTTCTATAGCTTCATAATAGGTCTGAAATCAGGTAATATAAGATTTCCAACTTTGCTCTTTAAAAAAAAATGTTTTGACTATTCTAGTATCTTTTATATCTTCATGATACATTTTCATATACATTAGAATTACTTTGTCAATTTCTTTGAAAAATCCTGTTGGGGTTATATTGATATAGCTTTGCATCTGTAGAACAATAGAAGATGAGTTGACATCTGAACACTATTTTATCTTTTGATCAATGAGTATATTTTGTTTCTCCCTTTATTTGGGTCTTACTTAATTTTTTTTGAAAGATTTTATTTTTTTTATTTGAGAGAGACAATGAGAGAGAGCATGAGCGAGGAGAAGGTCAGAGAGATTAGCAGACTCCCCATGGAGCTGGGAGCCCTATGCGGGACTTGATCCTGTGACTCCAGGATCATGACCTGAGCCGAAGGCAGTTGTCCAACCAACTGAGCCATCCAGGTGTCCCGGGTCTTACTTAATTTTTCTCAGGAAATTTTGTGGTGTATATAAAGTGTATTTTGTTGAATTATCCCTAAGTGTTTTACATTTTATGCTATTAAAAATATTTTTAAAATTTTCAATTTTCAGTTGTTTGTGGCTAGTATATAGAAATACAATTGGCTTTTAAAAATATAGTCCTTGTATCCTATGACCTTGCTGAACATAATTTTGTAGATTCTTTAGGATTTCTAGATAGATGATCATATACACTGAGAATGAAGACAATTTTACTACTTCTTTTTCAGTTAAGAGGCTTTTTACTTGTTTCTGTTGTTGTTTTGTCTGATTGCATTGGCCACGACCTGTAGTAGAACACTGAGTAGTACTAGAGAGAGCAGATCTTTTATATTGTGCCTGACCTCAGGGGAAAATCATTGCATTTTACCAGTAAGTATGACTTTGCTATAGGTTTTCAAGCCCTTTTAAGCCTAAGAATATTTCCTTCTACATTTAGTTTGCTAAGAGTGTTTATCATGATGTTTATAATGAGTGAGTATTAAATATTGTTAAATTCTTTTTCTGACTATATTGAGATGATTGTATTTTGAGATGATTGTCTGTTAGTATGGTGAATTATTCTGATTTTCAAATGTTAACTCAATCTTGCATTTCTGGAATAAACTCCTCTTAGTTCTGATATATTATCTTTTCCATGCATTGCTATATTTGATATGGCAGTATTTTTGCAAAGGTTTTTGTGTCTCTATTTGTGAGAGGTAGTATCCTATAGTTTTCTTTTCTCACAGTGTCTGGCTTAGATATCAATGAATGGATTGGGAGTTGTTCTATTTCTCCTATTTTCCAGAAGATTTTGTGAATTGGTTAAATTTCTACCTTAAATACATGGTAGAATTTACCAACAGTGGGACCATCTGTTGAAAGATATTTTGGAAAGATTTTATTTATTTGTGAGAGAGAGAGAGAGAGAGAGAGAGAGAGAATGAGCGGGGGAGGGGCAGTGGAAGAGGGACAAGCAGACTCCCTACTGAGCAGAGACTCCCCAGATCTGGGGCTGGATCCCAGGGTCCTGAGCCAAAGGCAGACAGTTAACTGACTGAGCCACCCATGAGCCCCAAAAGATTTTTTTTTTCACTATAATTTCAATTTCTTTAACAGAGCTATTTAACTTACCTGTTTCTCCTTGAACAATCAGGTAATTTGTTTCTTTTTTTTAATTGTTAATTTTTAAATTTTTTATAAACATATAATATATTTTTATCCCCAGGGGTACAGCTCTGTGAATCGCCAGGTTTACACACTTCACAGCACTCACCAAAGCACATATCCTCCCCAATGTCCATAACCCCACCCCCCTTCTCCCAACGCCCCTCCCCCCAGCAACCCTCAGTTTGTTTTGTGAGATTAAGAGTCACTTATGGTTTGTCTCCCTCCCAATCCCATCTTGTTTCATTTATTCTTCTCCTTAGCGAAATAAGTCAAGCAGAGAAAGACAACTATCATATGATCTCCATGCAACAGGTAGTTTGTTTCTTTTAAGGGACTTGCTCATTCCATCTAGTTTGTTGCATCTGTTGTCATAAAATTGTTCATAGTATTTCCTTATTATCCTCTTAATGTTTGTACAGTTGATGGTGGTATTCCCTCACCCATTCCTGATATTGGTAATACATACCTTCTGGTTTTTTGTTCTTGATCAGTTTGGGTAGAGTTCTCAATCTTATCGATTTTTTTTTTCCCCCAAAGAGCCTTTGGTTTTTTTGCTTTTTCACTATTGTGTATTTTTTTTTTTTTAAATTCATTCTACTATTATCTTTATTATTTCTTTCTCTCTGTTTACCTGGGGTTAATTTGCTTTTCTTTCCCTGTGTTTTTAATGTGGCAGCTTTGATCACCAATTTGAGACTAACCTTTCTTATTTTCTTATCTAAGCATAAAATGGTATAAATTTCCCTAAGTACAGTTTTAGCTGTCTATAAGTTTGATGTGTTTTAATTTTTATTCAGTTCAGAATATTTTCTAATTTCTTCTTTACTCCATGGATTGTTTAGAATTGTGTTGTTTAACTTCTAAATAATTGGGGACTTTCAAGATATCTGTGTCTTTCTGTTAGTGATTTCTCATTTGATTCCACTGTGGTTTGGGAACATGCATTGGATGAGCTGGTAATTTTAAATCCATCAAGACTTGTTTTATGGCTCAGAATATGATCTCCTTTTGTAAAGGTTTTCTGTGTACTAAAAAGAATGTGCGCCCTGTGGTTGTTGGGTGGAGTGTTTTATAATTGTCAGTTTGATGGATTTGGTTGCTAGTGTTCAAGGCTTCTATATTTTTATTGAACTTCTCTCTCTCTATTCTATCAATGTAAGAGTGGTCTCAAAATCTCTAACTCTGTGGACTATCCATTATCCTTTCAGTTCTATCTGGTTTTACTTCAAGTACTTTGAAGCTCCTGCTATTAGTTGCATGCACATTTAGGATTTTTATAATCTCTCGATAAATTGATTTCCTTAAGATTATAAAATGTCCCTCTTTATCTCAGGTAATACTCTTTTTTTCTGAAATCTGCTCTGTTTGATTAATTCTCTAGCTTCCTTTCGTGTAGCATTAGCATGATATATAATTTCCCATCCTTTTACTTTTAACCTTTCTGTATTTTTATATTTGAAGTAGATTTTTGGTAGACATCATAGCTGATTCTTAATTGTTATCCAAATTAACAAGCCTTAACATTTTACTGGAATGTTTAGACCATTCTATGTTTTATGTGATTAGCAATATGGGTGAATTTAAACACCCCACCTTGTTTGTGCTTTTCCTATCTCCTTATTGTTCCTTTTCCTTCTCTTTTATGGCCTTATTTTGTATTAAGAATTTAGTATTCCACCTGTGTTTATTATTGGTTTATTAGCTGTGCTAATTTTTATGTTTACTTTAGTGGTTGCTCTAAGGTTTTAAAATATACATTCTTAACTTAGGACGGTGTGCCTGCAAATGATACTATGCCACTTCACATTTTACAAAAGAATCTTACAACACTTACTTCCATTTTCCTGCCCAGTCTTGGTGCTATTGCTGCTGTGTACTTTATATCTACGTATTTTATAAACTCCATTTTAAACATTTTTTTTGTTTGTTTGTTTTTGTTTTTGAGAGAGAGAGAGAGAGCAAGGCTGGGATAGACATGAGAAAAAAGAGAGAGAGAGAGAGAGAGAGAGAGAATCTCAAGCAGGCTCCACACCCAGCGCAGAGCTCAACATAGAGCCCAAACCCACAACCCCAAAACCATCACCTGAGCAGAAATCAAGAGTCAGACCCGGGACACCTGGGTGTCTCAGTCGGTTAAGTGTCTGCCTCTGCCTCAGGTCATGATCCCACAGTCCTGGGATCAAGTCCCACATCAGGCTTCTTGCTCAGCAGGGAACCTGGGTCTCCCTCTGCTTGCCACTCCTCTTGCTTGTGCTTTCTCTCTCTCTGACAAATAAATAAATAAAATATTTTTTAAAAATTTTTAAAAAGTTGGACACTCAACCAAGTGTGAGCCACCCAGGTGCCCCAAAACATTTGTCTTTTAAAGAGATTAAGAATGAGGAAAAAGGGGCGCCTGGATGGCTCAGTGGGTTAAAGCCTCTGCCTTTGGTTCAGGTCGTGATCCCAGGGTCCTGGGATAGAGCCCCAGAGAGCGTCGGGCTCTCTGCTCAGCGGGGAGCCTGCTTCCTCCTCTCTCTCTGCCTGCCTCTCTGCCTACTTGTGATCTCTGTCTGTCAAATAAATAAATAAAATCTTAAAAAAAAAAAAAAAAGAATGAGGAAAAAATCTTTAATTTTTACCTACATATGTACCATATATACAGTTTTTAGTTCTTTCTTGTCTTTGAGTAGATCCAAATTTCCATCTGGTATCATTTTTTTTTTCCTGCTTCAAGTTTTCCTTTAATATCTCTTCTAATGCTGGTTGGCTGATGATTAACTCAGCACCTGTATGTCTGAAAAAATCTTTCTTTTTCTCTCATTTTTGAAAGATAATCGGTTGGATTAAGAGTTCTTTGTTGCCTTTTCTTTATCTTTTAGTACTTTAAACAGGTTGTACTCATGTCTTTTGGCTTGCATTGTTTCTTGTGAGTAAGTCTACTATCATCCTTCTCTTTGTTCCTCTGCGTTAATACATCAATTTTCTTTTGGCTGCTTTTATGATTTTCTCTTAATATTGGTTTTAGCAGCTTGATCATGATGTTCCTTGGTATGATTTTCTTCACATATCTTAAATTTGGTATTTTTGAGCTTTTTGAGCTTAGAGTTTAAGTTTTTATTGAATTTCAAACATTTTTGACCATATTTCTTCATATATATATATTTTATACCCCACTTCTTCTTTCCTTAAAATCCTTTCCTAATTAAATTGGCTCTCTGACCCAATATTCCTTCCTGTTTCTTAACTGTGTCTCTACCATAGTTCATGTTCTCATTGTTTCTCTTTTTGTCTACTGTAAAAACTTGTCTCTATTTTTACCCCTTTCAAATACTTCTTCCATATTCCATATCGCTATTACAGTGAATTTCCTAAAATATGTTATCCTTAAAATTCTGCAATAAGTGTCTATTGCCTATAGAATGAACTTAGACTCCATAGCATGGTGTGTAAGTCCTTTCATCTGTACTTGCTCTCCAGACTTCTTTCCTCCTACACCTCCCCCCATCCTCTCCGTGACACTCTGAACTCTTTATGCCATGGAAGTACCTCTAGTTCCTCACCTGCATCATGGATTTTCATTCTTCTTAGCACATACTCGTGCCTTTGTTATGTCTAGGAAAACCTTCCTACTACCTCTACCCCCATGCCTGAAACTCCTATTCACTGAGCTGAAATACCTCCTCTGTGAAAATTAACCTTGTTATTCCTTCCCAGTTCCTTGGGACCTTGAACATATTCTATCATAGCCCTTAACCTGTTGTTTTACAATCATTGTTTATTGGTCGTCTTCCTAGACTAACTTCTTTGTGGTCAGAGACTAGATTTTATTTATTTGTTTATTTGCGAGAGAGCAAGCGAGAGACAGAGGGACAGAGGAAGAGGGAGAGAGGGAGTGTTGAGAGAGGCTCCATGCTCAGTGTGGAATCTGATGAGGGGCTTGATCTCACGACGCTGAGATCATGACCTGAACTGAAATCAAGAGTTGGATGCTTAATCAACTGAGCCACTCAGGCACTGTGATTTTATTTATTTTTAAATACTTAATGATGACACATAGTAGGCACTAAATAAAATGTTTGAGTGAATTAATGATTGGCTTATAGTAAGTATTGAGCTCATCCTTCTTAAATTGAACTCAGATCTAATCATAATACATGTGTAACATGTACTAATAAAATACCTACCATATTTTGAGAGCCTACTATGTTCTAGGTGCAATGTTAGGCACTTTCCATACCTTATCTTTAATGCTTTCAACAACAATGCAAGCTATATTATCCTCACGAGTGGCCTATTGAAGGGAAATTTAGGTTTAGAGAGATTGTGAACAAGCCTGTGCAGTTAGAAAATAGCAAAACTCATATATATATATATATATATATATACTCATACATATATATTTTTCTCTCCTTACACACATATTAGGAGTTCTATCACATCACTACCCTTAATTCTAGCTCATCACCAAGGCTTCCAATAAGAAATGATAGCATTACAGTAGAAATTGTATAGAGAACAGTGTAGATCAAAATAAGGACTCAGAGAATGGATGTTAAGATAGAAGAAGATGAAAAAGAGAAATCTCTACAAGAGATGGTTATTACATGATGTCTGGAAAGATTTCTTTGGTAGGCTGCTTGACCTACAAACCTCCAGCAAATGTGTCTTATCACTTCTCTGATATTACTGCATGAAGAGTGGTCTTAGGAGCACAAATCATAGAAAGCATCCTAAGCCATGTGATTTGGAGTCTTTGCAAGAATCCTGTAAGGTTCTTACAGGGATATGTGGATCAAGGGGTTGGCTTCAGGCTATGACTTGGGCAACAATGGAGGGAAGTGAAGACTCTGGAGCGCCAGCACTAGCTGTGGTAACAAAAGGCCCGAGAGCCTCGTAACACTTTTTCATTATGACAGTTTTGGCCGAGGCTGTGTGGGTCATGTCCTGGCCCACTCAGGCTCTAGGGCAACTGCCCGTTGGGACCTTATCCCCACTTTGTTTCCCCTCAGATCTATTAGTGATATTCAGTGTAACTGCTTGCTATCTGCCCCCTCCAATTTAAAAATTGCTAGAGTGGGGCACATGGAGGGACCTACAATGTAGTGATCTCCAGGATCCCTTGTGGGGTGGTGAGGATTGTCCATTTTTCACACAGCATCATCTGTGCTACTGAACCCAGAATAAAACTTACAAGGGCTTCCCCCCCCTTTTTGAAATTTATGTTATAGAAAGAATTTAAAATACAGTTTTGGTATTTTTGTTTCTAAAATTTTCTGGTGTGTGTATGTTGGAGGTGGGAAGGAATTTTGGTATTCGGCAAGAGGAGGGGAGCTTTATTTACAGGAACTCTGTTTCCTGGGTTGTTAACAGCTAATATTTTGGGTGGATAAGTGCCCAAGGACAGTGTGAGTTTAAATGTCCTGTTGGGAACAATTCTTGATCTGTCCCTTGTCACAGATAAGTTGCAAGTGGTGTGCAAGAAATTGAGTGTGCCACCCCAGTTTTTAGAATAACCTACAGATCTCTATTAGCGTTTCTTTTTATCTGGGTAGATGAAAAGAAAAGGTAAGCTCAGTCAAAAAGAGAAAAAATCCACTGCTAAGAGGGACACAATTATGCTGCAGGAATGGTGCAAGTGATGAGAAGGTGCTTAGGAAGCCTTTGTTCAGATACCACGTGAAGTTCCTAAGAGTTGGGATGTGAGCTAACAAGAACTTTTTCTTTAATTTAGACTTTATTATATTATGTTTTTATAGAAGAGTTTTAGGTTCACAGAAAACCTGAGAGGAAGATACAGAGATTTCCTGTACACTCTCTGTCCCCCACATATGCATAGTTTCCCCACCATCAATATCTCTCACCAGAGTGATACTTTGTTACAATTGATGAAGCTACACTGACACATCATTACCAACGACAGCATCCTTCACTTTATGGTTCATTCTAGGTATTGTACATGCTCTGGGCTGAGCCCAGTATATAATGCCATGTATCTATCCTTATGGTATCATACAGAATATTTTCACTTTCCCAGTGATATATTTATCTATTCTTTTGTCCATACCAGACTATCTTTTTAGAGTTTTATAGCTAGTCTTGAAGTTGAAAGGTGTCAGTCATCCAACTTTGTTCTTCTTCTTCAGTATTACATTAGCTATTATGTTATTTTTTCCTCTCCATAGAAACTTCAGAATCAGTTTGTTGATATTCATAAAATAATACGCTGAGATTTTGATTGGGACAATTGAGTACTTTGAATGTGGTTGTACTTTCTCCCTTGGACTTACATGGGATTGTAAGCAAGATTTCTTTTGTTCTCTTTTAGAACATCTTAGCATGATTTATTCTATTCTATTTTATTTTATTTTATTTCTTTTCAATGTTCCAAAATTCATTGTTTATGCACCACACCCAGTGCTCCATGCAATACGTGCCCTCCATAATACCCACCATCAGGCTCACCCAAACCCCCACACCCCTCCCCTCCAAAACCCTCTGTTTGTTTCTGAGTCCACAGTATCACATGGTTCATCTCCCGCTCCAATTTCCCCCGACTCAGATCTTTATTTGAGAGAGAAAGGAGAGCGTGTGAGTGGGTGGAGGAGCAGAGGTGAGAAAGGGGGAGAGAATGGCAAGCAGACTCCACACAGAGCCAGTCGTAGGGCTCAGTCAAATGACCCTGAGCTCATGACCTGAGCTATAACCAAGAGTCAGATGCTGAACAGACTGAACCACCCAGGCAGTCCTAGCACGATTCATTGTTGTCAAAACAAATAGATATTTATGGTGGGTGGGGAATGGTGATGGTTCCTGAAGCCCACTATGTGACATCAATGAAGAAGTTAACTCACACAGAAGGACAGCTGCACCATATTCATGTTGATCTTAAATGATCCTAGTAGGTAGAACATATTTTTGTTACAAAGGAATTAACTTCTTTTTTTTTTAACCACGAAAATAAATTTTCTCTCTACATTGTATTGGTATCAGAGATCTCAGGTGTTATAAACAAAAACAGAATCATGGGTACATACAGTGGGTTAATGATGTTCGAATTCTTAAAGTGTGAAATTGCTTACTTGAAATTTGTTGAAAGTTTAGGTCTTCTTTTAGGGAAAAATAGTATTTGGTGGGTTTAACAGAGTTTCCCATTGCCTTTCTTTTATATTTTTAGTATTCTCCCAAGAAATTGATTGAAGATTATTCTGGAGGAGACTTCTAAAATAACAGTGTCAAAGACAAAGGTTAATCTGTCACTTTAAGTAGGTATGATATTAAATAGCCCAACCTGACCAAGAAAGAAAATTTTATCAATAATTTGCTTCATAGGTTGAGAATATTTTTTGTGTGTACCTTTGTTGAAATTTCAAAAGATAGTTTGTGTACCTTGCAATGGCATGTTGAAATGCTGTTTTAAACTATCCTTCAGGTTATACTAAAGTAGCTATTTATCTTAGCAGTCAGTATGGAGACATATATTTATTCAAGTAGTAAGCAGAAGAAAAATCAGTATAACTTTAATCTTAAGATGCCTCTTGTTAATTAAGTTGAACTAAGTCTGTTGAAAGTGGGACTACAAATAAGATCTTACTGGAATGGAGATACATGTTTTTTTAATTGCTGCACACTTTCAGGGCTCTGTGATGAACCTTCTGGTAGGATCTTCCTTGAGGTGACGTAAAGAGCCCTAAGGGTGCTTTGTGGAAATCCTAAGGTGGGATTCAGGATAGATCTGGAGAATTCATTTATAAATTTCTTTGCTTTTTTGGTTGATTGGTTAGTTATTGTAGATGGTTAATATTTGTCCAATAGGCTGGATATTTTGTCATATTGACTTGGTTTACCAAGCCAGGTGGTTAGAGATTTTCACATGACTATTTGGGTTACTCTTCTCTGCTTTTGCTTTAAATGAATACTGAATGTAAATTTCTGGCCAAGGTGTGCTATCCTTATAGCAAGATAGGAATACTTACAGTCCTTTAAGGACTTTAATCCATAGTTCATTGAACTGAAAAATACTTGTTGAGCCTTCATGATTGAGGGGTGTCCGAGAAGCCTAGGACATGGTTTCTTTACTCAGGACCGGATCTTTAGCAGAGCAGACACTCAATCAGTAGCTGTTGAGTAAATACGTTAATAAACAAGGCTCATACTTTGTGAAGAAAATAAGAAAGGAAAACCAATAGGACTTTGTGCTATTCTCTGCTGTGTCCCCATGGGCTAGAATAGCCAGGTATCTTGTAGGTCCTTAGTGCTTATGTGAATGAATGACCAAATGACCATGTACTCTCCCTGCAGCCCGAGTTCCTGGAGCCACTTCTGGCTGTGTTAGTCAGGGAAGGCTTCATGGAGCAGTGGGATTTTCATTAGAGAAAGGGAGGGCCATCTAGAAATAGAGGGCGATGTTGAGGCTCCTCAGGAGACGGTGGAAGCTCACAGCAGAAGCACAGCCATGTGGGGATCACCAAAGGTCAGTTCTAGAAAGCTTAGGAAGACCAGTTTAAATTTTCCCATAGAGACATTGGAGACTAAAAGGGACATTTTAGAAATAGTAATCTAGAGGTATGTACCAGATGCATTTAAAGAGAGGAGAAATTGTGAAAAGCACATTGCTGGGGCTTGGCGATTAAATGGGTTGATGAGGGAAATGAAGCTGTTAGAGATGGTGACGTTAGAGCTTGGTTGACTTGGATAATGATAAATGCATAATCAGAAATAGGAAACTCAGAAGGGAAAATTAGCTTTTTGTGGGAAGGTTTTTGTGTTTTTAATCTCTGAAGTAGTGGAAACACTTCATAGCAGACCCAGAAAAATCTCAGAAACACACATTTTTTTTTGACCTGAGGCATCTTAGAGAATGAGTTATGATTAAACTCCAAAACAGCCCAGCTGTCTTACTGAGGATCAATGATATCATGACTGACATTAAAGCTGTGGAGGGTAGGAGACAGCCCGGAGGAACAGGTTCTTTGGTCTAGGCACACAGCATCAGTAGGATGATGGTTGTAGTCATTTCTGGTGTTTTGGAGGGTACTTAGAGTTTCCTTCATTTGCAGCTTGATTTTCCGTTTTTAAGTGTTTTTATATTTTTTGTTTTTTGGGTTTTGTGTGTGTGTGTGTGTGTGTGTGTGAGAGAGAGAGAGAGAGAGAGAGAGCGCATGAGCATAAAATGGCAGGTGTGGGGCTAAGAGTGAGAGAGAGAATCTCAAGCTGACTCACTGCTGAGCGTGGACTCCGATGCAAGGCTCAATGTCACCACCCTGAGATCATGATCTGAGCCTAAATCACTGAGCCACCCAGGCACCCCACCCTCTTAAGTTTGAAGAGCCATTATACAAATAGTTCCAGATAGGAAACACATTTGGAGGTATCAGCAATATAGTATAAACACTATCTTGTAAGATTAAGGTAAAACCCTTTCAGTATTACACAATATATTCGTTCATTCTTACTAATAAAAATGACCTTAAATTACCCCCAAATGTGTTATCAGTAATGAATTTCTTTATCTTCCTTTTGATAATATCCTTACATATTTATGTTCAGTAACTTCTATGTAGATATTATGGAGTTGAAGCTTACTCAATTCTAAGCATATTTTGCACCACAGATGTTCTTTCTAGAACTTTTAATGATGGATCTGGAGTGCCATATTGCTGCTTTTGAGGGGAAAGCAGTTGTTAAGGACTCCCCTTCGTAGCAGGTCTAGATGAATCTTTAGACTCTCTCCCATCTTCCTGGGTGTTGCTAGGAATGATGGTTATAAACAGAGTTGGTCCTGGACATGTGTTAAACAGAAATGCTGGGGCTCAGAAGGAGGGTTGGAGACCAGTTCTCACCCTGAGCATATGTGCTTCTGTAGTTCAATCCTTGTCATGTAAGAATAGAAAATAATTATCCATCCTCCAGCTTATACCCTTAGTAACCACCTGTCCCAGACCTAAGGATACAAGTGCAACACTGGACATTTGCCTTCCAGAGTCCTTGGGTGATATTCTAAAACTGAGCTGACCCTTATGTGTGAGCAATCTCATTGCTTCTTTTTCTTCCCTAGGTTTCTTGAGATATAATTGTCATATAACATTGTGTAAATTTAATGATGATTTGACACAGTTATATATGCAAAATGTTTGCCACAAAGACATTAGTGAACACATCCTTTACCTCACATAATTCTATTTTGTTACTGGTATAGTGAGAACGTTAAAGCTCTACCTTCTTGCAGCATTCACGTGTATGATACAGTGTTGTTAACTATAATGCCATGCTCTCCATTAGATCCCCAGAACTTATTGATCTTATAACTGAAATCTGCTCCCTTTGACCAACATTCCTCATTTTTCAGCCCTGCTCAGTCTCTTGCAACCACCATTCTACTTTCTGTTACTTTAGTTCAGTGTTTTTAGATTCCACATATAAATGAGATCACACGGTATTTGTCTTTCTCCTTTCACTTAGCATAATGCCCTCAAGTTCCATCCATGTTGTCACAGATGGCGGGATGTCCTTCTTTTTATGGCTTTTTTTTTTAATGTCCTTCATTTTACATAAATACCTCATTTCATTTTCTTTATCTATTCATCGTTGTACGCTTAGGTTGTTTTCTTGTCTTAGCTCTTGTGAGATATATTGTGATTAACAGGGGAGCTCAGAGAGCTTGTTGAGATTGTCATTTCATCTTCTTCAGATATATACCTAGAAGTGGGATCACTGGATCATAGGGTAATTCTATTTTTAAATTTTTGAGGAAATGCCGTACTGTTTTCAGTAATAGCTACACCAATTTAGATTTCCATCAACAGTCCCTGTTTTCCGCATCCTTGACAGTATTTGTTACCTCTTATTTTTTTGACACTAAATATTTAATAGGTGTGGGGGGATAGCTCACTGTGGTTTTGATTTGCATTTCCCTGATGATTAGATACTGAGATGATTAGATGATTAGATACTGAGCACTTTTCATGTACGTGTGAACCATTTGTATGTCTTACTTGGAAAAATGTCTATTCACGTCCTCTGCCAATTTTTAAGTTAGATTGTGTTTTTGCTATTGAGTTAAATAAGTTCCTTATGTACTTTGAATATTAACCCCTTATCAGATACATGATTTGCAAATATTTCCTCCTGTTCTGTAGATTGCTTTTCATTTTGTTGATTATTTCTTTTGCTGTGGAGGAGATTTTTTAATTTGAGATAGTCCCACTTGCTGATTTTTACTTTCATTGCTTGTTCTTTGGTGTCATCCAAAAAAATCACCCAAAACCAGTATCAAGTAGTTTTTTTTCCTTTGTTTTCTTCTCAAAGTTTTCTGGGTTTAGGTCTTATTTTAAGTCCTTATTCCATTTCCAGTTAATGTTTGTGAGTGTGCATGAGACAGGAGTCCCGTTTCATTATTTTGCATGTGGATGTCCAGTCTTTCAAGCACCATTTATCGAAGAGCGTATCCTTTGGCCATTGTTTTTTTTTGGCGGGGGGCGGGGGCTCCATTGTCAAATATTAGTTGACGATATTTGCATGAGCTTATTTCTGGGCTCTAGATTGTGCTCCACTGGTCTTTGTTTCTGTTTTTATTCTAATACCATACTGTTATGGTATGTTATGGATGTTCTGTGTATTATGTATATTATATTTTAGGTCCATTTAGTTTAAAGTACAGTTCAAGCCCAGTTGGTTTTTTGTCTGAATGATCTATTCATTGCTGAAAGTAGAATATTGAAGTCCCATACTGTTGCTCTATCGCTGTCTGTCACTCACTTGAGATCTGTTAGTATTTGTTTATCATTTTTTAGGTGCTCAAATGTCTTTGCTTCCAGTCATCTATTTTCTGGGGTTAGCAACTCGGTAGAAGGAAATGAGGGACTGAATGGCATGAGAGATGAGCTCCTTGTGTTTTTTTCCCAGTTAACGGAGACAAGGAAGAGAGGGAGTGGGAAATGTCTAGCACAGGAGAAATAGATGAAAACCAGCCATTTTACAGTATAATGAAAGATGGAATAATTAAACCTTCATCATAACTAGCAGGAAAATAAAATTGCCATAAAGAAATTTTCAAAGATTTCATTTCTTTATTTATTTGAGAGGGAGCGAGAAAGAGAGAGAACAAGAGCAAGGGAGGGTAGAAGCAGGCTCCCCGCCGAACAGGGAGCCCAGTGTGGGACTTGATCCCACGACCTTGCGATCATGACCTGAGCAGAAGACACACGCTTAACCAACTGAGCCACCCAAGTGGCCTGTGGCCATAAAGTATTAACATCTAGTAATTTACGATTGTCATCCTAACTCTGGACAAGTTTCTTATTTCTTAAATTGCAGTGATAGCACTGAGAATAAAAGGAGTATTAGTTTTTACAAGCTTATCTGAAATAGTTCCTAGCAGTAGTAACAGCCTTTGTCTTCCTGGGAGTGATGAGAGTTTATTAACAACCAACCTATGGGCCAGACGTTTAAAAAACTAGGGATTTAAGTAGTTAGTTGATTGGGAAATCTTGATCGCCTGACATTTGGTGGTGACGAAGGGCAAGCAGACGCAGATCTAGTTGGTGAATTCACATGCCTGAGGCTTCAGGTGGTGGGCACATGGACTTTTACAGTAGCAAATAACCTTGGATGAGAGAAGAACAAAAATTCTAGAAACGGGAAACTTCCAGCATGGCAAGGTGGTGTATTTTTAGATTGGGGTTAACAAACTACTTTTCGATCTGAAATCTTCGGGAATGGGCCATTTCCTGTTTCTGCAAATACCAAATGAAAAGCCACGCCAGTGTTCTTGGATTTATAGATCCAAATGACAGATTGAAAGGATGCTTGCGCTCTTTAACTAAGCGAAGTAGCGGCCCCTGCATGCCGAGTGTCTGTGGCACTATGACCTCAGTGACCTCTCTTCTCTATTGTGGAATGTAGGTGATAAGAATGGAGGTGAGCCCGATGATGCTGAACTGGTAAGGCTCAGTAAGAGGCTGGTGGAGAACGCGGTGCTCAAGGCTGTCCAGCAGTATCTGGAAGAAACACAGAACAAAAGCAAGCCAGGGGATGGGAGCTCTGTGAAAACTCAAGAGGCTGGTAGGAATGGCACTGAGAGTGACAACAACAGGAAATGAGAGCCCAATGCAGGCAGGCCCCGCGGCTCCGTGAGAAGCATCCCGCTCCCCTCTGCTGAGTCAACGGATTAATTTGCATTGTGCTGTTTCGGTGTCTCTTGTCCAATCCGTGGAGATTGCCTACGACTTTCATGATCAGTATGTTTGCATTTCTGAAACACAACAGAAGAGAAGTGCTGGGACTAGCAGAGGAAATTAACTTCCAGAAGAATGGCCTGGGTTTCACTTGCCTTCCACCATGGCCGAGGGAGAGGGGACTTGGGGTTATGCCTCGTGGACTCAAATTAGAGGCCATGGAAGGGGCCTGGCCGTCGCTGGAATACTGCCATTTATATTGCTTAACAGGGCACTTGACCACTTTATCTGAGGCCAAAACACACACACAGCTAACAAGTGCTAAGAGTAAAATAATCCCTGTTGAATTCGTTGTCCATGCTGTTGGTCCATAATGTCTCATGTCTGTCATCCGTCTGCTATGGCTATGCAGTGATTTTTATTTACAGTAAATTGGTTTCACGCAAATGATATATTTTTGGCAAAATGCAGCCTTTTCTATGAAACGTGGGCAACATCTTAAAGGTTTCTTTTAACCTTCTTTTGATAAGTCAGTGTGCCATATTTCATATTTTTCACTGGCATTTGTTTGTAAAATGTATTACATAATTTTTTTTTTCCCTAGGCAAGAAACCTATTGGACTCCGGGACTTAATTAATGAAGCTTTGCACCGAGAAAGGATGAGTCTGAAGGCCAAAGTGAAACAGATAAAGGAACTTTTGTTAAAGCCTGAGACTCAGGCCAGGATTAGGAGGGAGCTTTTTGAAGGAATATCTGTTAACAACAGTAATCAAGGAAACCAGGTTGATTTCATTGCAAATTTGACATAAGCTCTGCATTGCTATCATGGTACCCTAGTCCATGAAATGTCGTGAGATTATTTCATAGCTCTTTGGTAAATACCAAAGAAGTGTCCTGATAGTGTCTACACAAAAGGAAACCAACATTTGGTAAGGAATTAACAATTTCTTGCCAAAGAAAACGGATTAAACTTGGTTATTTTTAAAGCTAAACTTGTGTTTTAGCATGTTTGTTTCTGTAATATCGAGTTATTTTATAGAAAGGACTTAATTAGCTGTCGTGAGATGTTCCTTGGGTTCTCACAGATAACACATATAGACTGTGAAAAATCATTTACATACAAAAAAAACCACTGTATTTTAAGGGTCACTTGCCTTCTGTTGATGTGATTTTTGTCGTTATTAAATCAGAAGTAGTAATTGTCCACACAAGTCTATACCTAGTGTTACTTTTAATGGGAATTAGAATGTTTATTGAATACACTAGTACTTGAATGAACATTTCTAAGTGTAATTATTATAACTGGTTAAGAATGTTTTATAATATCCATATGTATTATTTTTCAATGATCAAAATGTAGTTTGCTTTTTCATTTCTTAATGAATAAATGTTTGGGATTTTTATTTTCTACTCTTCTGAAGATAAGCCCTAGGACTTACTGTATCCCTTATAATCTGAATTTGTTTGCACTGGTTCATTTTTAAAGACAATTCTTGAAAAATTTCCCCCCATATGAAAATCTCGGTAACAGCTTTTTCTATAGCCATTGCAAAATTGCTGCTACTAAGACATCACAATGGAGGGGAAATTGGAGATCAAATATGTAATCATTTCAAATGTAAAATCCAGTTCACTCATGGATTTTAGCTATTTTTTCACTGGGTAAATTCGACATTTATTTATAAATGAGTTTATGCATTTTCATGCCTCTTAATAAATGTATGGTTTTCCCTTGTTGCCTCTCCTCACTTTTTTCCTCCTTCTTGGAAGTTGTTGGCTTTGTGCTGGTAGAAGGAAGCCATAAACAGGCGCTTGGGTGGTTGTAGTGTTTCTTCATCTTTATTCATGACCTTCTCCTTCATGCTCAGATAGCAGTTGCCGGAACACCTTCAACTGCAGATTTTTTAAATCACCTCAAGTCAGTCAGCTTCACAGAGAATCAACAACAGAATGTTGAATGCAAAGAAAATCTAAATAGCCTCCCCCAAACTGCTAATCACGTGTCAGTGAAGTGACAGCAGGAGCAAAGGTGAAAGGAGCGGATCCTTCCCACGTAAGACAGCAGCTGCTTCCCATGAAATCCCTTGGTGGTGGAGGCCTCTCCTGCTGGAAGACAGCTTCCTTAAACAAACCCGTAAGATGGGAAGCAAAGATATTTTGGGGCTTGCTTTGTTTTTCAAATAAAGATACGAACTCGAGGAGACTGAGTGTCTAATTTCAAGGCCACTGTGAGCGACCCGGGACCCCATCTCAATGTCCCAGGGCTATCTTCACTGTCCCCTAGTCCAGGGTTAACAGGATTTCAAGATAAATAGCTCTTCTCAGTCTCTATCCATAGAGATCTTTATTCTAAAGGAGCTGTTCCAATCTTTCCAAACAATTTGAAAGACAGTGTCCTTTTTTGCCATCTGTGGTCACAGGTCTTGAGTTAAGAATCATCGCTTCCATTGGTTCCATGCCTGTGTGCTGGATGATTCGGGCCCATTGTGACATTTCTTCCCTTTGGTGACCCTGCTGGGAAGTTGCTAGGAGCGTCTGACAGATTATGAAACTGTGCTAACTGGGGCCATAAATGGTGACATGGCCATAAAGCTCTTTATAAAGAGGCCATAGGCTCTTTATAAAGCTATTAAAAGGCAGGGGTAAACTTAAACTTGGGTCTTCTACTTCAAAGCCACGGTCTTTCCACAATGCAGCACTTCCTCTCTCTCTCTACCAAGTGTAGTACATTTCATGAGTTAAAGATCGGTAACAAAGGGTGTCGCTTTCTTTTGACCAAGCCAGCTCCCTCGCAGCCCTGAAGTTCCATGAGTTTTATGAGAGACTGTCAGCCAATAGGATGGAACTTAGGAAGGAACTGGCAGGGGTGGGGTGGGCGTGGGCAGAGGGAAACTCAGGTACTTAAGTTAGGGATTAAAGATTCTAATCCTTAACAATGAAATCTTCATTTAAGCACGTTTACAAAAATAATGAGAAATACACAATAAAACATGTTTTCTTGCTAGATCCATTCTTCAAAACCAAATAAGAATTCGTAAAAATCTAAGTTTGGGATCTGAAATATTCCAAACAACCTCTTCCCCACTAATCAGAGTCCTAGAATAACCATTTGTTGGGTCGCATCACGAGAGTATGTTGTCCTAAAATGGTAGTAGTCGGTCTTGATTTGGTCGAGGAGATGCACTGTGGCTTCTAGACCTTCCACCACTGAAAAGTGATCTTTGATTGATTGATGTTGACTCCACACCCAACCTGGAGCCCAGTGCAGGGCTTGAATTCACAACCCTGAGACCAGGACTTCAGCTGAAATCAAGAGTTAGGTGCTTTACATTCTGTTCTATTTGTGGTAGTTCTCATCTTGAGGCGGGGAAACTGCTATGGTACATACCCACATTTATGACAAAATTCCAGCATGTTTCAGTCACTGGAAAAATAGTAGATCCTATGTGAATATTTTAAGGGATGTTAAAAAGTAGTATTTTCAACAGTAGGACAAGATTCTACCAGCTTTGAACTTGGTCCTATTTATAGAATCATATTTTATTAATCTACTTTTCAGTCTAGACTGACTAGAGCCATTGAGATACACTAGATTTATAGAGAGAGCATACTTAAGATACAAACTGTTCACTCAGAATCCCAAGTGTGTCTCCCCCCGTTTTTCCAGTAGCCAGATGTCCTCCTAAAGAGGTAAACAAAGCAGTTTTAACTTCATATTCTAGATACCATTTCAGACCTATGACCAATAAGATATGTTTGTACTCCTGCACTCAGTCACAGATACATAAACCAGCTACCACATTATGTGACAAATTAAGATTTATTTCATTATATAGTTAAAGACAACAAACCTGTAGTACATCCAAACAGAACTTGAATGGATACTCTGTTGTCAGCTATTGTCTTTATCAGGCTCAAAAACTCTTTTATAATATTTTTTTCTTTGAACAAAGTTCAGATGCGTTTCTGAATTCCAATTTTTCTCAGGTAAAGAGAATCCATATAAAAAATAAAATTGACCCAGTTCACTTAAAAAAAAAAAAAGTTTCCAAGTCCCTGCATGGGTTTGATAGGTGCACACATGCTAACAAGACAAAGGCTTGGATTATTTCATTCACACTAAAAATGAATATTAAAGAAATTCACTTTGAGTCAGCAAATTTAAAATTCTGATACAGTACTTTCCCCCCTGGTTCCCTGTTCTGGGAGTAAAAAGGCAAGGTGAGAGCTGAAGGAAGGTGTTATTATCATCACCCGTGCAATCCCCTCAAAACTACTTATCTGCACCTGTTAAGCACAACTGATAAATTTAAGCAGTTTGGGATGATTTTAAAACGTACACTGCAGTAGTTATTCCTCTTTATATTCTACCATTAGTCACTTATTGGAAGGCCATTAAGTTCTGTTATAGCATAAAGTTAGGAATAATACAACTGAGCAATCAATTCATGCCTTCCAGTAACTTCAGTTGCTTTCCCTTTTGTGGTTCAAGTTATTTCTGAAAAGCCACTCTCTGACGCCACCGCCCAGTTCTGTTCTGCGGTATCTTCTGACCCACCTGCTTGCGGTCCTGTCAGCTCAAGCAACTCTATGGCCTCCGGGGATCTCGATCTTAAGTAATCTCGCAGTGACCTGGCCGGGCTCTTCCGACGACTTCCCACACCTCCCGCCAACAACCACGTGGGCAAAAGCTGCCATGACAATGGCTTTGAATCCAAGCGCACTGCCCCTTTCTCTGCTTATTCTTTAAACCCCGTAGATGGTAACTTATCCATAATTTTAAAAAATCTTTTCTTTTTTCTTTTGTCTTTTTTTGGTAAATGCTTGTGTGGGATCTATAAAGCTGTAGGCGGTGAGAGGACAAAGAGTAAGTCTCGGAGCTGGACAGGAATTACAGTGCCGAGAAAGGAAACAGAAGCGATATGTATGCACCACTCCAGAGAGTATCTGATATGGTAATTGAGGCAGAGAAAATAGAATGAATATGGAACAGTGGAGAGAAACTAAGTATATCTTTTTAAGACTCTGGAAGGCAAATTTGGAAGCTATTTTTGTCAGGTTCATGCTTGAGAAATATCCTTATGGCAGGGCATGTGATAAGGGCTTTGAACAATTTCATGGAAGTGTGTCCCGGTGATTTCCCAGCCTCTTTCCCCCCCCCCCCCACCCCCCCAGCCTCTTTTGAACACCTTCCTATTTAGGGGGCACTTCCTACACCTTATGAGCCCTGTTTTCCCAGGGAAGAGGGGCTGAGGTAGAGGCCAGGAACTCACCTTCTCGGCCTTCTTTGTCACTGGGGTTCAGACCTGAGCTGACCTGGGCCGATGACCCCGGGCTCCACCAAGCCAGAGTTTGACTGTGCATGGAATCAACCCATTCTGGAAAGGATGGTGGGGGGACATCCAGCTCTTAGAAACAGTAGGGGCAAAGATGCCCTCCGAAGACTGTGGGGGTACACAGTGGCAGAGGGTAGTGGCCACAGGGTTGCCCCGGAGCAGCTGGCAGTGTAATGGAACCTTTTTCCTGGTGTTTGGCCACCCAGCCTGATTCTCTGGACCTTCTGAGGATGCTGTGAGCTACTGAATATCTTTTGCTATCAAGTTCCATTTCCACTTAAGCTAGATAAAGTTGGTTTTCTTGCTTTCAACTAAATCTGCTACTTAAAACCAGGTATACTCCATGGAATCAGTGTTTCAATACAAAGCACAAATGGCATTTTGAATTGAACACTTCTCTGTGGGATGGTCCTGGGCATGGTAAGAAGGTGCCATTCCTGGCTCCCGGGCAGTAAATATTAGCAGGCTTTAGTTATTGTGACAACGGAATATGCCCCATACATTTCCCAAATCCTCTCCAAATGGGGGCAACATCTGTGAGTGCTCTCTTAGTAGCAGAAAAGAGTCAGGTTTCCTTTTCATGCCCATTCTTTCAACAAGGAATTTAAAGAGGACATGCTCACAGGGACTCTGCCCACACTTTATCAGATATCTGGATAGAAACAGAAAAATAAAACCACCTGCACATTTTATGTGACATGGATCAAAAGACCTAGTTGCTGTACATGGAAAATGGCAGAAAGGATCAACTGTGATGGCAGTGGTGTCATTGTTGAAAGAATTTTAATGGTTTATATAATTTGGAGGCAGACTTAAAATTCTAAGATGATATCACATGATGGGTAATAAAATAATAGAGCTATTTTTTATTCATTTCATAAAAACATAAACATTTTACATTGTGTGCTTAAGAGAAAAAGTTTATAATAAACAGACGTAGGGGCATTTTAATATAATAAATTAGAGATACGTTAGAAGTAGAGAAAAGCTTTAATATATGAAAAGTATTAATTTTCTCTGGGAGGATGCTGGAAAGATTTCAGCCTTAGAAATGGGAAAAAGCGATTTCTGGGGGCTCCACTGAAACCCAGAGGTGGCTTCCTGAGTCAAATAACATGCATGGAGAAGGTGCTGGCCAGCAGAGGTGGGAGGCTGAGGAAAGAGAATGGGCCCACTCAGAGCAGACCCGTATCTGCTGGATCAAGGGAGGGCCTAGCAGGAACCCCCAGGAGCCCACAAAGAAAAAGGAAACCTACATCACGTTTTCTCCCTCATGGATGCCTGTGAGAACCAAGTGTCAGGTCCTGAGAGCACAAAGTCACCAGGCCAAGGAAGTAGTGTTGCTTCCCCTCATGTCCCCTCTGGGCCTGAGCTACCACCTTGGGAGGGAAAGGGAGGTGAGGCAGGACAGTGCAGGGCAGGAGGACCATCGCCTTCCCACTGCAAGCTCTTGGTCCCAAGGAGCTTGAGGAGGAGCACGTAAATTGCCCCCCCCAACCCCCGCTGGGCACTCACAGGACTGCACGGGTGAAGAGAGACCAATATAGTGTGTGCTACTTCAAGTTGCTGGTGGAATACATATTACACAAAAGAAGAAACACAAAATCCAAAGGCCTGCCAGAATTGTGTCCTGGTGAAGGAGAAGATTACCTGCACCAAATAAAGCTTAAAGGGGTGGGGAAAACAAAAACAAAGCTGTATTTGGCTAATGTCACAAGTCCTGTTTGCTCAACGAACTGGTCACAGCAAGATGGCTGCATCAGACTCCCATCACCTCTGCCTGTGCCCCAGGACAGCGTCCACCCTGGGAATGGTGGGGGGAGGCCTGTCTGTTGTGGAGGGAGCAGCTGGGCTTGTGTCCTCCGTTCCTTCCCCGTGTTGCTCCGGACAGTTGTTTGGGTGAGGCTGGGCCTCTTCCTACATCTGAGTTTGGGGGGATCTGAGAGTAGGGCACTTCTCTGCATCTTTTCTGATGGGGATGCCAGAGGGGTGACCAGCTTAGGACAGAAATGCCTCTTCTGTGGCTGTCCTGGAGGTCATCTGTAAGAGTAAAAATGGTGTCGGGGCTTGTTTAGGCCAGAAGAAGCACAAGAGAGCACCTGCCTCCAATTCATGATGAATTTTCTGAGGACTTGGGGTGCCATGAGAGATCCTCCTCTAGCCCAGAATGGGAAAAAACTATAGTTCACAGAAGAAGTTACAAATTGGCAAAACCATGTATCATATACAAGGATATGGACCTCACCAATAATTAAAACAAAACAATAATGAGGTACCTTTTTTAAACCTATAAGAGCATAGAGAGTTAAGTAAAGGTTTAAAAGTTTGATAATATACGAGGTTGGTGAAGTTGTGTTAATCAGAAACTCTTGAATCGTTTTGGTAGGAATAGGAACAGGTATGTCATTTTAGGAGGACGGTTTGGTGAAATTGATGGAGACAGATAAACTGAAAATGTTTACCCAGACATTGGTTCCACTGCAAAAATTTTTCTAAAATTATATTCGCATGTTTCTGTAAAAATACAAGTGCAAGGATGTTCATTACACCGTAGCTTATGATGGCAACCACAGGGGAAAAAAAAGAAAAAAGGTAACTGAAATTCAATCAATATAGGTTTGATTAATAAGTTGTAGTAGATACCAAGTATGCCCCTGTTAAAAAGAATAAAATGGATATAGATATTTTGAAATATAAAGACCAGTATGTACATCAAGCAAAATGCAAAGCACAAGAAAATACCAATAATATGCTCCTCTTCGGGAAAGCTCTGGAAGGATACCCAAGAAATTATTGAAGATGCTTCTTTTGGAGATTATGACTGAGGGTCTGGAAGAACATTGGGATTTACTTTCCATCAGGGTACACTGGGAAATGTAAGCAACTCTTAGACCAAGGGCCTTAACTCATGTCAGGGAGTAGGAAACTGGAAGATGGAATTTAGAACAGCAAAGCATTCAAGAAAAGTTCAGTCTTTAATGTAGGAAATAATTGGAGTCACCTGCTGGACAAGGACAAGAGAGCAGGGGATGGAGGGCAAAGGAGGAGAGGTAGGAGCACAGCTTTCTCAAGGGTAGACACACAGCTATTAAGCCAGTAATGATACATGTCCTGAGATCCTTAGTGACAGACCCTATGTTACACCACGAGAGGGGAGTTTCTTCTCCCAAGGTCTACCTCAGGGATTTGCTACTAGTATAGGATTTGAAGGACTCGGCTTATAAATGGAAGAGACGGCATGGATGCTCCTGTTCCCAGAAACACAGCAACATAGAAAATGCTCACCCAGGAAGGGTTTTCAGGTGGAGGCCCTAGAAAACGTGTGGACATCTGAAGCCACAGTCACCTGATTCTGATGCTGGGTTTGAAGGCAATAGGGCAATGGCCTGTCTTCAAACTTCAAGGACCAGACGAGGGCTCTTTAGCAACTTGTACATGAACGAATGTAATTGTTTATATTTAAAAGTGCACGATGTGGTGATTTGATATGCATACGCGTTGCGGAGTGATTACCAAAGTCAAGATAATTAGCATACCCACCACCTCACGTAACTGTGTGTGTGTGAGTGAGACGGTGGTAAGATCTGTTCTGAACAAATCTCAGGTGTACAGTGCTGTAGTCTGAACTATAGTCACCACACTGCACATTAGATCCTCAGAATGTGTTCCTCTTACAGCTCCAAGTCTGTACCTTTGACTCACATCTTCCCATTCCCCACCACCAACCCCCTCAACTACCACTCTATTCTTCATGTTAATGAATGACATTGGCCTTTAAAAACAACAGATTCCGCATGTAAGTGATAACACAGTATTTGTCTTTCCCATTTCACTTAGCATAACGAACCTCCAGGCTCCTCTGTCCTGGCATCACTAATCCCCAGTTACAGAGCAAGCCACTTTTCCAAAATGTGCAACTAGTAAAATTTTCTTACAGTTTCTGGTTTTTCTTTTAAAGAAGGAAGATGGGCGCCTAGATGGCTCGGTGTGTTAAGCCTCTGCCTTCGGCTCAAGTCATGATCTCAGGGTCCCGGGATAGAGCCCGGCATTGAGCTCTTCGCTCAGCGGAGAACCTACTACCCCCACCCCCACCCCACCCCCCATCTCTGCCTGCCTCTCTGCCTACTTGTGATCTCTCTGTCAAATAAATAAATAAAATCTTAAAAAAAGAAAACAAGAAAAGAAGGAAGGGAGGGAAGGAAACATTAAGAGAATTTGTGGAGAGGCACGCCTTGATGGTGTAACAAGAACATCCTGTTCTTGATTTATCTTGTTAGTTATGTATTTTGCTACTTGTGTATTTAAGAATAATGCCCAGAGGGGCACCTGGATGGCTGAGTCGCTGGACATCTGCCGTGGGCTTGGGTCACGGTCTCAGAGTCCTGGGATCGAGCCCCCGTCGGGCTCCCTGCTCATCAGGAAGCCTTCTCCCTCTCCCACTCCCTCTGCTTGTGTTCCCTCTCTTGCTGTGTCCCTTACTGTCAAACAAATGAATAAAATCTTTAAAAAAAATAACAATGCCCAGAACTAGAGACACAAAGCGAAAGTGAGGGAAATGGGAGAAGTGGGTGCTTCACACCCACAATCAATTACTCTATTTCGAGTTGTATCACTTAGGCAGGCAGCTTAGAACGCTTAGGTGATACGAAGTAACCATGTTGTAATGATGTTGGAGATAAGAATGCTGTAATAATGTTTTAATGATGCTCAAGTAAGAAGGCTATAATGGCACTGATTAAGACTGCAGATGAGATTCTGAAAACCCAGCATCATTATAAGAAGGAGAGACTCATTGTTGCGTGGTACAGAATAAGCACTCACGTAATTTCTAAACCAACTCAAACATTTCTGTGCAGCAAAGTTCTTTTCTTTTCTTTCTTTCTTTCTTTCTTTCTTTTTTTTTTTTTGGTGTAACAGTTTTATGAGTTTTTATGCATGCATGGATTCTTGTAACCACCACCATGGGCAAGATCCAGAAAAATGTTCGCATCTTGAAGAAGACCTTTAAGCTGCCCTTTTGTATTCAGACCCTCCCTCCACCCCGAGCCCCAGGCACCACTTATCTGTTCCCTGTTCCTACATTTTTGCCTTTTCCAAAATGTGACATAAATGGAATGATACAGTATGCATCCATCTGAGCTGAGTTCTTTCACTTAACATAATACATATGCAATTTTTAAAAATTTTTTTAAAAGAATGTTTATCTTTGCTGAAGACTAGATAAAGGACTACAAGAGAGAATCAAGTTACTGTAGGGCTTACATGGATGGTATCTTGACATCTTAAAAAAAATGCAGAAGTCACTCAGTGCAGACTGTTTTCCTTCATCTGTAACAAGAGCTTCATCTATTTAAAGTCTATGTATTCTGATTTGCCTTTCCTATTTTGGGCATGCTCAAATATATGTCCTCTAGAGGCATAATGGCAGAAAACTCACCTCCCTCCAGACTTGCCTTAGTCTCTGCAGGTCGACACCCAAATACTCAGCTTTTAATTAAATTTTTTAGTTAGTTGGACACTTGATCTTATTCTGTTGCTGGCAAGATAATCTTTTGCAGCAGATTTCCTTGTTCCCTGGAAAACTGCTGACCTTCCAAGCTGTCATAGGTTTATTCAGCACAGGCTGTGCCGCCGAGCACAATTATAGGCAACACAGAATTGAGTTGGAGCTGTAAGAGGTGAGAAGGGCCAAAGCTTGAATTTTATGGCCTGAGGGGTGTTTCCAGCTTCCATCAATGTGCTCCCACTTCCATTATAAGCAATACGTTCTTTCTGCTGCTGAGTGCTGCTTTATCATATGATGGGAACTGTTATTTAGGGAGGGAAATAATAATGTGCTTTGGAATTCCCATTGCAATGAACATATTTAACAGATACTGAATTTACTACCTGCTGAGTAGTTAAAAACAGCAGCCTCCACTTCCAGCTCTCCACACACACACACACACACACACACACACACACACACACACTCACACTCCTTTGTGTTGTGGGGGATGGGGAATGGTGGCTTTCAGGGAGCAGTCTACATTGCAAACTGGTTTGCTGTGGAATTTGTAATGATACATTGCCATAAGGAAGCAGAGGGGCTGTGGGATGTCTAAGGTGGAGTAGAGCCTAGAGAACGGCTATATGAAAACTTGCCTTATTTCTTCATACGGTTAATATCGGCGATTTGAAATTGATCTTTTCCAATGAGCTTGGTTCTGTACTTCCGAGGATTTTCTTTTAAAATGTGTGTTAATTACAAGTGGATTTGTTTTCCATCTCAATTGTTGACTTCATTGTTTCCTTTGAGGTTCTCTATTTATTTAAAAAGCTGTTTAAATTAAGAAAATTTTGTGGTCAAGAAACAGAGTTTAAAATTAGGAAAAGTTTGTGATCAAGAAACAGAGTAGTTCAATAACAAAGCACAGGATCTAAATATTTCTATTTTTATCACCCCTGTGGTGCTGATCAGACCGGGAGACCCTTCACTGGTTTGTCTTTCACACTGGAGAAAGATAAAGCACTGTAGCAGAGAGTAAAAATGAGTAGACCATTGTTTATACATACTTTATTGGGAAAATTGAATTGACTCCATTTCTTCTGGCTGGGTTACCCTCTTTTGAATTAAGGAATGTTATAATGAAAACTCTGTTTTGAACTGTATATGTTTGGCTGTCATCCAAACAGCAGTAAATGCTGCTACTTTGTGCGCTCATTACACATTGAACATACTCATAATTATTGGCTTAATGCAGCTGTGTTCCCTTCAGGTGTCTTGGAGGACTTCCATGACAGGGACTTTTCCTTTGTACACATAAAATCTCAATAAATATTTTTGACTACATACTTATGTATTGAGAATTATATTTTTTCCATTGTTTCTGGACCTAAAAGACAACGTACCAACTTTGGAAATGAAAGTTTTTAGAGATCTAAAATATTCTGTAAAAAATTAGTCAGTCATTTTCCAGGTCATTTCTCCCTCTATTGTAAGAATATCCAAGAAGACTCATCAAGTATTTTCTGCCTTAGGTGCTGCTTACTGCTATTCTTCTGCCACGGAGCTGCCCAAATATTAGCTTCTGAAGCTTTATCATTAACTCCCTATGCTCTGCCATGTATGCCTCTGTTGCCTCTTCAGAAGAACACTGTCCAGACCAGAGTGGTGTTCTTTACTCCATCCCAAAGGTAGAAACACTGAGATGACAGTGTGATACTGCCTTCCCTTCAGTCCTTACTGGATAAAGCCATAATTATTCCTCACAGAAATGGAAAATATTCCCCTCACTTCAATATTGGGCACACTATATCATCTGGACTTTTAAACACACTGCCTAGTCTTACAATGTCATTCATGAAAAATGACTTCAAACTTCCACTCTTGGCCATGATGAAATATCAATGACTGGAGATAATTTCTCCCTACAAACAACTTGAAAACTAGACAAAATATATAACACAACTGTTTTTAGATTTTAGAAAACAAGCAAAATAATGTGGTCTTTGAGAGAAAAGAAACAAGTTCTACATGTCTCAGCTTTTACCCAAAGGCAAAATCCAGACTGGGAAGGGAGCCCTCCCAAAACACAGGTGGCCTTACAGAGTTAAAGGTGGAGATCAGTATTCAGGGAAGCTGTGATGCCTGGAAGTTGTGGATCAGAGTTCTGGGAAAGGGGAGCTACACATAAGAAGACTTGCAGGAATCTGTATGGGGGTCCTCTTGGATCTTTGCTAAATGTTAGGCCATGCATGTATAGCATGAAACAAAGAAAGTCAAGTTTAGCTTGTTTTGTTACAAGCAAAACAATTCCCAGAGTTCACACAGTATAGGGAGATGTTTCAACTACCTAGGCAAAGTGAAAATTCCTCAGTTATCATCTGAGACATCTAATGGAGATCTCAGAGTGATGATGCCTTAGTAGTAGAGCTAAACTGTCTTTTGAATGAAGTTTAAACTAGTACCATTCTAGCAAAGCTTAAAACAAAGCTTGTTTTTGTTTGTTCCAAGGGATCAAACTACCCTACTAACTTTAGGACAAAAACCACTGATCTTTAGTGGAAGGCAGCAAACTCCACAGATACTCAACACTTCATAAGGACAAAGTCCAGCATCCAATAAAACAAATCAAAACAAAAACAGCAAAAACAAAATAAACGCACTACTCCATATCCAAAAAAAGCAGGAAATGTGACCCATGACAATGAGAAAAATTGTCAAGAGAAATAGACGTCCAAATGATGAAATTAGTAGATAATATTGTTAGAATAGGAATGATAAGTATATAAAGTACATAAAGGAAAACACAAAACACCATAATGAGAAGAGAAGGAAAAGGTTAAAAACAGAACTTCCAGAGATCCAAAATAAAATATCTGAAATGAAACTTTCACTGGATAAGATTAAGAGTAGATCACATACTGCAGAAGAAAAAATTAGTGAGATTGAAGACATGGCAATAAAATTAGCCAAAATGAAATAGACAAAAAACATTGGAAAACAAACAAACAAACCAGAGACTCAGTGACCTATGAGATGGTATCAAAGAGTTTGGCATACTTATAATTGGGATCCAAGAAGAAGAGTTGCATGAGGGATTAAAAAAAAAAAAATAGAAGACATAACGCCTAAAAGAATTCCAAATTTGATAACAATTATAAATAAAAAAGCTCAATAAATCTAAGGATAAATACCCACATATACACACTTTCATCTACCCAATTCCATACTGGCAAATCATATCTTTCTAAAAACTAGCTGTAAGAATAAGAGCAGACTTTGGGGCATGAACTGTATAAACCCACCTTTAAAGTGCCAAAAGAAAACTATATTAACCCAGAATTATATAGCTAGCAAAAAATTCTCCAAAAATTAAAGTAAGAAGAGAATTTCTCCAAGACAAAACCTGAGAAAATTAGTTGCCTGTACACTTTCATTATAAGGAATGTTGAAGAAAAATTTTCAGTTGGAAGGAATATGATACTAATAAATAAAAGTTAATTTTTCCAGTTAAAAGGTGAGTATTCTTAAACTGGATAAAAAGCAAGACTCAATTGTATGCTATATACAAGAAGTATACTTAAATTATAAAGATGTACATTAAAAATAAACAGATGAGAAAATATATACCATGCAAATACTAAGTATAAGAAAGCTGGTGTGGATATGTTAATATCAGTAAAGGTGACTTCAGGAGGAAGACTGTCAAGGATAAATTGTGTCATTTCATAACAACAAAGAGGAAAATTAATTCATCCAGAAGACAAAACAATAACAAATATATATAAATCCAATAACAGAGATCCAAAATACATGAATCAAAAATGAGGAGGACTAAAGTAACACTGTCAACCAACTTGACCTAACTGACCTTTATAGAATATTCCACTCAAATAAACATTCATTCCAGAGAGGAATTAAGATAGAAATAAGAGAAAGACTTCTGGAAAATGTTTGAACATTTGGAAACTAAGCAACAAATGTGCAAATAATCCATGGATCAAAGAAGAAATTACAAGGGCAGTTATAAATTATTTCAGCAGTGAAAATAAAAACAAAGCATATTAAAAACTGTGGATGGAGCTCAAGTAGTAATTAGAGGAAAATTTAGAGTTTTAAATGTTAAAATGTTTAAATGTTGAAACATTGATCTAAGCTTCTATCTTAAGAAGCCGGAAAAAAAGGGAAAAAATTAAATACAAAGTAAGTAGAAGGAAACAATAAAACAAGAACAGAAATCAGTGAGATAGAAAATAGAGAAATAATTGGGAATTTTTTTTTTAAAAAACAACAAATCCTTATTCTATGAAAGAAAAACAATGAAATAAACAAGCCTCTTAACAGACCAATCGAGAGAGTGTGTATTAAAAATCTAGAAGAACTAATAAATGAGCTTTAGTGGAGTCATAGGATATAAGACCAATAGAAAATTGTAATTGCATCTTTAATATATTAGCAATGACAATTAGATACTAAAATTGTAAAGTATCATTTATTATAGCATCACCAAACATGAAATACCTAGCAATAATTTTAATAAAATATGTATAAGATCAGTATAGTGCAAACTACAAAACTGAGAGAAATTTAAAAAAATTAATAAATGGAGAGATACATCATGTTAATGAATCAAAGGACTCATTGTTCAGATGTCAGTTCTCCCCACATAGATCTACAGATTCAATACAATCTTTATAACTAGTGTTTGCTTTCACTTTAGGCAGGGGGAGTTTTCCCTTTGACCTAGTTCATCTGTGTGTTTCATGAGCTGGAATGCCAGTATTGATCTCAGTCTCTGGAGTTTGTGCTGCATGTATAACATGATATATTTTTTTACTTATTCTTCCATTAAATTTGCTATCTTGGAAATATGCTGGAGTGGATGGAATGTTTTCTCTGGCAGCAAAGGTGATACTATCTCAAAATTAAATTTTGTAAGATTTTCTCATTTTAAATTAGTTCTCCATAGAAACCATTCAAGAAATAAAAAGGGTGAATGAATTGATAATAAGTATCCTCCTTTTCATAAAACAAGTTTAATAACTGGGGTCTCAGTTGGCAGTGGTTAACTTCACTGTGATTTAAGAATTGAGAGATTGTCATTGGAAATGAAGTTGACAGCAATTACCTTTTCTTATTCTTTATTGCCTTACCTCTCAAAGGACAGTCCATGGACCAAGAAAATGGACAAGCCCAGGATGCATTTTAGAAATGCAGAACCTTACACCCCCCACCAGGATAGATTTAATCAGAATCTATATTTTAACATGATTCATAGGTGATTTTGTGTAAATTAAAATTTTAGAAGTGCTGCACATTTATTCTCCATTACAAAACCCCCAGCTAATCTGAGCCGGCATATTTCCTCTTGGAGAGGAATGATGTAGCAGTGCTATCACCAAAACATATTATAATCTCACTAGGACAACTGTTCTCAAACTTAGCACTTGAAATCTCTCATAATTTTGATTCACTATATTCTCTGACAAGACTTTGATCAAAAAGTTAACTATGAATATTTAGACAGCTTCATGGAACGGAAAATCAGAATTACAAAATGCTTTAACCTGTCAAGTACTGTAGGAATTAAAATGAGAAACACTTCAGTAGTTTCCTCAAGATGGTTGGTGGGGGTGGGGTTTGCAAAAACCCATGGGGAAATATTTGAAAGGATAATGTCAGTGACTTCAAAAATCACTTGTGAATTTTTTCAAAAGCAAAACAAAACAAAACAAAAACCTCGTGCTTAGTAAGTAAACAAATGCAAGGACTATTAGAGCAGACGTCTAATCAGCAATCAGCCACTGCCTTATCTTAATGTATTTGACAGTTTCAGTTTCTACTTAATCAACTGAAGGATGCTACTTTATATACAAAATAACATCGTTTCCAAGCACCTCTAAAAGTGTTTACCTTCACTCAGTGATCAGATATATTTATGGATCACCTACTGCATGCCAGGTATGCTACACTTGGACACAAGGCTGGTTATGACACAGTTCTTCCCTTTGTTGAGTTAGAAATGTAATAAATAGTAACGTAACCCACAGCCACAGAGCTAGAAGAACGGAGAGGAACGAGAGAGTCATCTTGCCTTGGGATTTAGGGAATACTTTGCAGAGTAGGTGACATTTGAGATAGGCTTTTAAAGTTTGACTCAATCCTATTGCTCTATAATTTCTCCTGATTCACCTGTGGGATTTAGATTTATTTTCAATTTTTAAAAAATTTTGAGCTTCCTTATAGATCAAGTATAACAAGGAGCTAAACAAAGGAAGATGAGATTGAAAATGAAAATTTGACTACTATAGTTTAGCAGATTACTGAACATCAAAAGAAGTGATGTAAAGCTTTGAGTGAATGTAAAAATCTAATTATATATTATGTGGTGACAGCTCCTCTTTATTATTATTATTATTATTATTATTATTATTATTATTGTAGAAAGAACCCTTAACATGAGATCTATCCTCTTAACATATTTTTCAAAAGAGTTTATTTATTTATTTATTTGACAGAGATAGGGAGAAAGCACAAGCAGAGGGAGAAGGAGAAGCAGGCTCCCTTCTGAGGAGGGGACCCAACTCCAGACTCAGTTCCGGGATTCTGGGATCATGACCTGAGCCAAAGGCAGACACTTAACCAACTGAGCCACCCAGACCACCCCCTTAATACATTTTTAAGTGTACAGTACAGTGTTGTTAACTATAGGTATGATATTGTACAGCAGTACAATATTGATATCTAGAATTAACTCATTTTGCAAAACTAAAGCTTTATACCCTTTGTGCAGCAACTTGCCATTTTCCTTTCCCTCCAGACCCTGGAAAACACCATTCAACTCTATTTCTATGAGTTTAGCTACATGAGATACCTCCTATAAAGGAAATCATACCAAAAAAAAAAAAAAAAAAAGATCTTGAATCATAAGAAATTATTCTCAATTAATGTATCATTGAACTTTTGCAAGCATTATATTTTGGGTTTGACTACATAAGGAATTTAAAATTACATATGCTTTAATGAGGTCTGCACATATAATTGGGATATACATAATGAAAACAATTTTATGATTTGCCTCCTAATTTAGAAAGAGGCCATTTAAAATTTTTTTGTGTGTACATCTTAGGTAGCGGTTCATTCATTCATTCATTCATCCATATGTTCCTTCACTCATTCCTTTTTTATCTACTCAGTGCTTATAGCGTTACCTGGTACTGTACTAAATGCCAGTTATATGAAGTGGGATTAAATTTGGTCCCCACCTTCATGAAGGTAACAACAACTGGGGGGTAAGGAAGTGTCATAAGCATTGGGTGCCTGTGACTGAGGCATTTCTGGGGTCTAGGGACTAAAGAGAAATTCCACCTTGTGGAAGCAGTGTTTAGGAGGGGCTCAAAAAGGGAGATACAGCTTGAGTTGACTGTTGAAAAAATGCTTTGGCGAGGGGTCAAAGTAGAAGGCAGGTGACTGTTTTTTAAAAAGCAAATATTGTTAAAAATAAACCAACAAACCATATGTTGTGAAAGTCTACTCACATGATATACTATATGTGTGTGTGGAGGGAGCATGTGAGGGGCTTTATAGGCATAAAGAGATTCAAGAAAAGACGGCCATCAAAATGTTGATGGCGCTGTTGCATGGGGTGGGCATTCCAAGGGAAAATGAGTAGACCCAGAAGTAAAACACTTCTCCTTTCAAGGACAGATTAATTTCTTTTTGTTTCGTAATACTTAACAGTTTTATTCCCTTTTAAAGCATTCCAAACATTACTTTTCTTGATTTTCATGTCAACCCTATGAGTCTGTTAGCATAAGCATTATTACTTTTATTTTTCAGATGGGAGGACAGAGGCGCAGAGACTCGTAGATAATAAATGAAAGGAACCTGTAGTCTCCTGAAACTCAACCTAGATTTTCCTCTATGAGCAGTCCCTGACTCGTAGTTAGCAAAGTCTTTGAAAGTTAGTTCTAACAACATCCTACAGGGAAGCAGGATATGGTATGGAATAGTACATGAATGTGCTTATGAGAAAGTAAAGACCACTTTACCTACATTATAGCAATTCTGTAAAATAGTTTATTATTAACCATGTTTTATGGAAGTGGTTAAGGGACTGGCCTAAAGGATGCAAGGTAAGTGTGCGACCACCATGGGAGCCAGTTTTCTCACGCTCTTTCTGTCATGCCATGGTTAAGATTTCATTGACCACATTCAGGTGCAGTTTTATTTTATTCATTTAAATTATTCACCAACACGATGAATAGTTTAGGATGAATAAATTTCAGTGTGTAGTTTTGCCTTCTTTCTTAGGATTGCCTCTCCTTTCTTCTTCACTCTTTTCCTTTGGCCCTTTGGATTACATGCTCATTGACATCCTAAAGTGTACAAATTCCTTTTCCCCTCTAGACAGCATCTCACACATCATTGCAGCCAACACCATGCCCTGCAAATACAAAGTGCTCAAGAGAGGGCTATGAAGTGAACAACCCAGTGGAAGAAAGAACGGGAGGATGACAACTGTGGTAATATGCCCAAGGTCACATGGAGAGAACAGAGTGAAGCGAAAGCAGAATGGAAGCTCTTGGCTGTGGTTCTGGAGATAACCCAGTGCTGCTCAGTTTAATAGCAAAATCTTGAGATCCTTTCCAACAAAGGGCACCAGAGAACCAAATTGCCTGGCTCTTGCTTTGTGGATAACACCTGGATTATTCCATATTTGGAATTCCATTTCCATACAGAATTGAACTTTGATGAAGTTTGAAATCCAAGCAGTCAAAGAAAATGCTCAGTAACTGCAATGTTTGTGCCATTCCCCTGTCCTAGAGGTCTGTCCCCAGGATGTCATCGTCAGGTCTGTGCATGTCGCAAACAGCCCTAGCTGGACAGCTGGGGTCTAGCCTCAGCTCTGCCATCCAATATCTACCAGACCGTATGTAATCTAGTGAACATTTCCAGACCTTAGTATTCTCTAGAGCTAACCAATGATGTTGTGTGGCATGTGGGTTGTATTGATAGCCAATTGGCGTTTTCAATCTTGAGGATTTGTGCTCTTACCTTGCCATGCATAACCACCATTCTCTTTTCAATTGCTCAAAAAAACACCTTTTCTTAAATTTCCCATGCAGCTACAAAGGTGGGTTGCAGAGATTGAAGAGTTGCGAACAAAGAAATTATTCCTCAAAGAAATAATGCTAGAATAATGCCTCTTGCCACAAATGTTATAACTTAAAATATTTATTCAACAAATACATACTGAACATCTCTGGTGTGCCAGGCGCTGGGGGTATGGGATGAACAAAACAATTATGCATGAACAGTTATCATTAAATAGGGTTTGGTTTTAGCAACATCGTAGAGCTTAAGTGAGGCCATCTGGAAAAATGGTGGGGTGGCAGCTATGGCAGGGAAGACAGAAGATTGTCCAGGAGATGAGGCCACAGATGTAGTAAGAACAAGCACCATTTTGAGAAATTTGGTTATGGAAAGAAAGAGAGAGAGAAATAGATGTGGTGGGATGGGGAACTCTTTGATTTTTTGTTTATTTTTAGTGAGAGAAGGCAGGAGGGAGAGGCAGAGGTTGAAGACACAGGAAGGAGAAGGGGTGGGACCCTCGCTCGTTGAGATACTTGTTGAGGTACAGGACATGAAGCACATGTAGAATTTGTTTTTGGTGAAGGGGAACACTCTTCTGACCAGATTATGAGAAGGGGATGGGATTCTGAGCTTTTCCTAGAACACCCCAGAAGGAATGGGCTCCCGAGATGCCAGTGATGAACTGCATGGTCTGCATGACCCACCAAACCAACCAAAAACTGTGAGACTATGCTAGAGATCCTCTGAGTCCACACTGCAAAGAATGTTGGGAAATACCCATGTGATACTCCAGGAAGCTGGAATCTTGGTTGACATAGTTTTTCTTCTATAGAACACAAAATATTTTATTAGTTACCAGTCTCCACTAGTCTGGAGACTAATACACTGTGGGCAAAGATTTTGTAGTAGGTTCTACAGTAAGATGTAATTATTGATTGTCTAGTCTCAAGCAAATGGGACTATCAAAACTCAGGTAACTTGTAAGAGAGGTCTTCAGTCCAGACAATACAGGTCTATATCCTATGATGAGTTGAAGAAGATGTATTGAGTTTCAAAGATCATCTTTCTGCCAACTTCCTCATTCCTACTGGATGCTCCCAATGACCCCTGATTTTCCTTTTCCCAGGGATGCTCCTTCCTGCTCCCTTTGGATTCAAGTGTCTGTTGGATCCTTCTTGTCCATATGCTTGGGCTAATAAATTTGATCTCATTTCATCTTATTCTTAGATCTAGCCCAGTCTGTGCTAAGGTATTCAAAGACTTTTCAGAGAACTGAGTAACTCCGCCTACCATTACTATTAGTTATAAAATGTTAGGGTGGCATAATTTTCTTTGTCATCAGAAACCTTCCAAAATGTTGACAACATCTGCTTCTCTTATAGAGTGTATGCTTTCTATAGTGATTCAGTTACCCAGAGTGGATTGGCAGCAGAAGTTCCTCAGTGTCTGGGTGATGCTGAAGATCATGTTTGACCAGTCCTTGGAAGGCTTCAGAGGCCTTCCAAATGCTTTCTTAGCTCTCCCCACTGACTCCTTTAATCATGGGTGAGACCTGGATTTTATTAGATTTATCAGGGACTGGATATGAAATCCTGCACCAGGCACACAGTTATAATAATTTACTTAGTTATAATTTCATTTACTTAGAATTCTGCTGTTTGTCCAATCTGGTTATCAATTCTCTTTTTCAAGACTGATAACAATGGAAAGAACAGATTCAGATGTCCCCCTTCTCTGAGTCATTCATACCGTGTTTACAAAAGAAACAAGTAGTTTTTCCATTTCTTTTGTTAAACCTCTGAATATTTTGACAACAGGTTCCTCAATAAGATATCAAAATTATGTGAGTACATGAATACAATTCACAATCATTGAATATATACCAGGTACCATAGGTTTTAATGGAATATACTTTAGCACAGGCTCAAAAGGATTAGTACTAGGACTGAACACCAAATGTAGGTTTCTTCTGTGCTACAGTAATTAACAAATGCCAGTGAAAGTTTGGCCACCTGGATATCCCAGTCTTTATGTTGCTTTCCTTTTCATAGTATGAGACCACATTGGCTTGTTTCAACAAAATTTATTTTAACTATTTTAAACAATAGTCTTTCCAGTTTTTTTTTTTAAGGATTTTATTTTTATTTATTTGACAGAGAGAGAGATCACAGATAGGCAGAGAGACAGGAAGCGAGAGCAGGAGAAGCAGGCTCCCCACTGAGAAGAGAGCCCGATATGGGGTTCGATCCCAGGACCCTGAGATCATGACCTGAGTTGAAGGCAGAGGCTTAACCCACTGAGCCACCCAGGTGCCCGTCCAATTGTTTTTTCTTATAGTCACAGAAGAAAAATGAAATATCTATAAACACCATCAGACTACATTTAAATGTAAAGGCTTAAAAATACTTTTTAAGCATTAGGAAGTCCAAAAGAGTTCAGACTTGTCATTCTATCTTTCCCCACCCCCAACTCACTTTTTAAATCAAAGCATAATTTACATATTGTAAAAGTCACCAATTTTAAGAGTATATTTTGGGTCTTTGTATTTTAACAAAAATAAAAATAAGTTAAAAAGTAAAACCACTTACTTTTTTTTTAAAAAATTGCACAAAACAAGAATATGTAATAAATTCAGAAAGCTGTCAATATTCCTCCAAAGACTCTAAACTTGGACTGATTTATAAGTGTACTGCTTCCTGCTTTCCAGGATTAATTTATTCCCAGGTTCTAGAAATGAATTTGGAATAGAGAAAAATATTAAATACTGCTAACTTCATTTTAAGAAATAAACAGAATCCACAGAATCCCAATATCAAATAGATACGGATGAGATGCCATAGCCAATCTTACTTAATGATTTATATGTGAAAATTTATTAACCAAGGATCTAATAGAATTTAGTAGTATGTAAGATAATAACATATCCCCTGTGTAATGGAGTTTATTTTAGGAATACAATTTGCAGTTAAATCTAATATCAGGAAATGTACTGAAACAATCTGAATGAATAAGAATGGAATATGTTCAACTTGAAGTAGGTTATATAAGTATTTGAGAGAATCCTCTCATTTTTTGTTTAAATAAAATAAAACAAACTTCTTTGTGATGTAAAAATGGAAGGAGCATTCCTTAACGTGATAAACCATATTAATTTGAAATCAATGGCCTAGAGTTATTTATTGCTGAAACTCAAAAATATTCCCCTGAAAGTCAGAAATACATTAGATGATCCTTTATCTAAATCAGCATTTAATAACCATCTAGAATTTCTGGTCAGTGCTGTCAGATGTAAAATTTGATTAATAGAAAGATATATTAGAAAGGAAGTCTTAACATGGTTATTTTTGGATGACATTATCCTGTATTTATCATATATCATCATACATAGACAATTTGACAGAAAAATTCTAGGAATTAATTGTAAAGTTCAATGAAATGGCAGGATATCTGATAATGACACCAAAAGTCAACCTTTAAGCCAGAAATGAGTTTAGATATAATGAAAAAAGAATAGGCACTCACAATGGCAACCAATATTTAAATTACACACTGAAAACTTTAATAGAAAGGATTAAAAATATTCACAAAAATAATCTCAAGAGAAATAGTTTAGAAGAAGCATAGACTGTCCTAGGAATGAGCCCTAAAACAGGAACGAGTGTGTAAGGAGTATACAACTTCCTTAACATGAATTTATAAGAAGTACAAAACCAAATTTTTTCTAGGGGGTCTCTGAGTATTCATCAAGGCATTTCAAAGTTATAATCGTGCCTACACGTAATTAGGTGAAAGCAGTCTAGGGGCTAATAATATATGTTAGATGTAGGGTTATCTTATGGTCTGGCTTGATTCAGAGACAGCTTAGAATGAAAGCAGCACAGAATTGTCCTGGGACTAATGGCTGCTGGGATTGGGTGATGTGCACGTGTGGGTTTATGATACTCTTCTACTTATTCTGGTCTACTCTTGTGTGTTTGAGATTCTCTATAAGAAAAGTTTAAAAAGCAAACTTAAAACAGAAGCTTTTAATACAGGCTCAATGACCCAGAGAGGGATTTCAGTGTTTCAGTCATCCTCCTGGACTTACACAAGAAACGTTGTCTATATGAATGAATGAAAATTTTTCTTTTTCCTAGGGAGGAGGTCCAAAACTCTGATCACGTCCTTAGGAGTCTATTTTGCTAAGATAATAACAATTGGAGTAAATAGCTTTCCTAACTTTTGGCCAGCCCTCCCTGAGGATTATTTCTTGCAACTATTGTTTTGACTAGGAATTAAGAAATAGAGATTGAGGGCACCTGGGTGGCTCAGTTGGTTAAGCATCTGACTCATGGGTTTGGCTCATGTCATGATCTCAGAGTCATGGGACCGAGCCCTGAGTCAGGCTCTGCACTCAGCATGGAGTCTGCCAGTCCCTCTCCTTCTGCTTCGCTACCCCCTCCACTCACTCTCTCTCTGTCTCTCTAAAATAAAATAAAATAAAATAAAAAGAAAGAAATAGAGATAGTAAGGCTATGCTCTTTTGCACAGACCCTGAGGTACAAATGGGACTTGCCAAAGTGAGGGTTCTTGGAATCTTTGTGAAGGAAGAATTCATGATTTAGGAACCTAAGACTTGAAGGGAAAAGAGAGTTGGGTGGGAATTGAGGTTGCAAGTGAAGTCCAGAAAGCTATTATATTAGGCTGTCAACCTATTAAAACAACATAAATGGGGCAACTTGTTAAATAAAGCCAGCAAAAGTGACATTTCATAAATCCTAAAAAAGTTAATTACGGGCATTACAAAATTAATTCCCATTTACCATTTCTAACTCTGCAGAACTTATTCATCATCCCCTATTGAGCTGCTTTCAAATCCATTCTGCTTTGCTGCTGCTAATATGTATTCTAAAGAGCTCTCCTCCTCCCTGCCTCCCACTGTCTAGTTAGTTTCATTCTTGGTCCCAATGTTTAAGGCCTTTTAAGTTTTGTCACTAGAAGATGTTGATGCCCGCCTCCCAGGCCCACGATGTTCTAGAGACAAATAGAGTGAATAAGAGTAAGAATGTTCCAGTGCCCTCTTTTAAAAAAGACTCAGCCCCGTAAGGATTTTTTTCCCTCAACTTCCAAATTATCACATATGGTTTCATATGTGATATGAAAACTCCTACTCTGTCATCTACTTTGTCTCCTTTCCTTTTATAAGTAAAGGTTTTTAATTAATGAATAAAACCTGAAAGTCCAGCTGTGATGGCGATGATGCTGATGGAGATGATGGAGATGATGGCGATGATGCTGATGGAGATGATGGAGATGATGGCGATGATGATGATGGAGATGATGGAGATGATGGCGATGATGATGATGGAGATGATGGAGATGATGGCGATGATGATGATGGTGATGATGCCACTTTTCTCTGTGCTTTGCCTGTCTTAATATGTGAAATTCTCATGTCAGACCGACAAGGTAGTGTCTGAAACATTACCTGAAACTTAGTAATAGGGAAAAGAGATAAGTGGCTGTCTTTCCAGGGCACGGCTGGGCTTGCAACTTGTCTTGATTTTCTATTTCCTTGACGGACTATTTTGCAACTTGGCAGAGGCAGAGGTTAACTTGTAGATTTTGTTGAGGCAGGAAGAATTTCTCCTGGGTTGGTGGGCCAGGGATGGGGGCGTGGTAATCCCAAAGATTATTGTTCATGGCCCTCTTGGACCTGAACTTGTTATGTTTCTAACATTGCAATTCTATCTGAACTTTTGTTTATTATATCGCCTATACATGTCTATCCTCTCAAATGCTCGTTGGGCCAGCTTTATCATCTTACTTTTCCCTCATTAACTAATGATTTAAATAAAACCCATGAAACAATCATTTTTTTAACCTTTTGAAAATCATACTCTCAACGCTAAGTGTGTTGCATCATAACTTCTTAATGATTGTACACTCTTCTATTGTGTGGACTTCAATTTACTCAACTGATTCCCCCATTGTAGGGTACTGAGGTTATTTCCAATACTTTTCCTTTGAAGAAAAAACAATGCTTTATGAAATATTTAGTGACTAGACAATTACAGTTGTTCAATTATAACCACACAAATGAAAAATTTCATACCAGTTTATATTCAACAGAAGATGAGAATACCCACTTCCATATTTCACATCTCTTTTCCCTGAGAGATTCTCAACAGGAGTGACTCATACACATAAATTAAAAAGGAGGGATTGATGAAAATGTGTAACTAAAATTTTGAGGAAAGAGAATTTAGAATTGGGGACAATTTACTGCACTGTGTATTAAGGGCAAATTCTATTATTTGAAAATCAATGAGTAGGTTTGACAATAAAGTTATTTTCCAACTAATGTTCTTTTTTTAAAAAACATTTTATTTATTTATTTGAAAGAGACAGAGATAGCAATAGAGATCACAAGCGAGCAGGGAGGAGAAGCAGGCTTCCTGTGGGATTCGATCCCAGGACCCTGAGATCATGACCTGAGCGGAAGCAGTTGCTTAACTGACTGAGCCACCCAGGTGCCCATTTTCTAACTAATCTAACATTGGTGCCTGGATGGCTGCCTACAGATAGAGCAGTGGATTATTCGTAGACAGAATCAACTTCTTTTCCTCCTTCAGTTTTTTCCCTTCCTTCTTTTCCTTCTTCCCTCCCTGCCCTCCATCCCCCATCACAAAACATTTCTAGATATTCTACAAAACAATGGGTAAAAAACACCCACAAATTTCTGTGTCATCAAGGAAAACAACAGTAATTTCAGTGTGGAAAATACAATATTATGAACACCTAACTATGTATGGATTTGCACAAATAAACTGAAGAATACCTTATTTTTAAAAAGATTTTATTTATTTTGAGAGAGAGAGTAGGGATGGAGGGGCAAAGAGAGAGAAACTCAAGCAGACTTCACACGGAGCATGGAACCCACGGGGGGCCAGATCTCATGACCTTGAGACCATGACCTGAACTTAAGTCAAGAGTCAGATGCTTAATCAACTGAGCTACTCCGGCACCCTAAGAGTACTTAATTTTAAGCCATATTGTTTCATTCACATCAGCATAATCTATTTTATAGTGGAAGTTAAAACTTATTTCCTAACGTTAAAAGGAGAAAAAAAGCTAAGTGAATTTTAAAAGATTTTAGTAAATACATGCTTTGAAGTACATAGAACATGGCAATTTCCACTATCTCATCTATCTAGAACTTAATTTTATTTTTAAGGCATCAGAAATGCAAATTCTTTAAGCTTGTAGTTTTCTTAAAGTCAACAGTGAGAGCAAGTCCCCAAACATTGCTATCACTATGTTCACTTTACAAACATTTAGTGCTTTATGAATATTTGTTTTACTATTTAGTGAGCGATGTCACTAAGCCCAAACAAAGAGTGGGTTACCAGAAATCTATATCAGGCTCAAAGAACTAAGACGAGGAAGAGAGGCAGATGCAAGGAAGAGAACCCAGTGCTTCCAGAAACAAGCCGAATGTGTTGTCTTCTGGCTACTGAAGAATTTCTAATAGAGGGAAAGCATTGATGATTTGTCTTGAACACCTCACAGTTGCCCTTTTAGTTCTAGAGTGATCTGGAGTTGGGAGGGAAATATATGTACATTAATTAATTTAAACTCACTGACAGACTTACTCTTGAACATGAAACAACCTAAGGATCTGAAGGTAAAATTAGGGAGACTTTGCCCCCCGCCCTCCCAGTCTCTGAGATTCCCCAGGCAGGCGACAACCATGCAGAGAGAGGAGAAGACAAGCAGTCCATCGCTGAAGAACCAGAGACCGCAGGAGGCGATGTTCCCATCATACCAAATTGCTAACCTGGTATCAGACCAGGGTTTGGGAAGAAAAAATAAAACACTTTCTTGGCATGCTATGCTGGGAACTGTGTGTTATTCTTCTTTTGCGTGTTTACTGAATTTCCTCTAAAAGCACTTAGCTCCTACTGGTCCTTAAACACGATCTGGGTTTTCATAACCATTAAGGTGAACAACAACAAAAGGGCTGCCAAAGTTGTTAGCCTCAGTGATCAACTATCCAGATGTCGGGGGATGTTTACCAGAAATCTTCCCTAATGAGCCAGACCATTTGGCACAGGTTATGGGCGTTGCTAGAAAGGCTTTCTTGGAAATTAGTTCAGGCATATCCTCTTTGACGAAAGGGCTGGACCTCAGGCCTGAGAAGTTAAAGATTTATTTCTAATTGAGACCTTTTCAAGATTAAAAGACAAACTAAAATTGAGTCCAGAGCAAGGTAGAGTTTGAAGGATTGGGTTTTTCTGCCAGCTCTAACATATAGTTTTAGGACACATAAGAGGGCTTTTAATGCATTGAACAGACTAGGTCAGTAAATAAATATGCATTGATCTCTAGAATTCATACTTTCCCCTACACGCTAATTGCAATTACTCTGCTTACCTATAGTCCTATGAAAAATATTTTAACTAAAGAAAGGGGGAGGGTAGCATAATGATTTTTCCAAGCTTCTCTGTTTGATTTCCTTGAGGAAATCTGTGTTCTCTGAAGTTCGGTATTCACCAGAATCTGCCCGATATGGCACTGCTTACGTCTCCACCCCGCAAAGACCAGCCATGGGGTCCAGCCCAGGTATGACAGATCCTGGGGTGCCATGGAAATCCTAGAGCTGCCACAGTTTGGGGTCTCCTGGGTGTTGCTATTGTAGTACTGGGCTGAAGAAGAATTGTAGGAGAGCCGTAAGAAGGTAGGTTTTAGGGGAGACACTGGGCCAATCCGGATGCCTGAGGGCTTTTTCTGAATGGGATTAAGTATAATGTGTTTGTACCCTCTGGGTATTGGAAATGGAGTTATTTCTCCTAGGATGAGGTAAGGGTGGGATTTGCCTCTGTGAGAGAGGAGGTAAAAATTGAGATGACTTGTTTCAAAACAAGGATCCGAGAATGTTTTCTCCTGGGTCAGACACTGGATTTAAACTTACTGTCAGACAGTCGGACAGTTAACTTAATTTCGTGGTTGATTTACATCTTCCTGCCTTTCGGGTAACAGAGAAAATGAGTGTGAGGGTCGCAAAAGGAAGTTAAGTGGTGCTTCTCCAACTGGGTGCTCGAGAAGAGGACTATGGCTGAGGGGTGTTGTCAGGAGTGCTGGGAAGTCACAGAAGAGCCCTGCTCAGTGTTGGGGATGGGGGGGTGGGGACTGTCCCTGTTCTGCGCGCTGGGCGGCAGCCTTGCATCTCTTCCAGTAACACCAACTGAGACAGACCTTCATCTCTGGGCCCTTCCCAAAAGTCTTCTCTTCAACCTTCCCAGATCTGATGTGAGACTCAGAAGAAAGGGCCAAAGATGTTTTCTTGTGAGAGGAGGGCTGGATCCAGGGGACACTTTGGGACATCCTTAGAAAACTGTAATATTAAAAAAAGTCTGAGACCCACCGTGTCCAAATCATGTAATCTGTAAGGTATGCTCTGAAGTGACAAGGCCCAGAGAAGGAGTGGTTTTCCAAATGGAAGTACCCTGCCTTTCGAGAAGCATCATCACGAAACCTAATTTGATTTTTCTGCATGTTCCCTGTGTTCTTTTCATTTCTCAGAAACCAATTTTGGAGGCAAATAGCTGCCTGTCAACTTCGCAAATTAAACAAATGTCATATAATTGTATAATTCTTCACTATTTCCCAATTCTTCTTCTTCTTATGCCTCAGACTGCTGGAGGAGAGATTTATCCATGATATTAGCTTGTTGATCTAAATCCTAGGCAAGCTAGTTTCCAAAGAAATTGACATTTATATTACTTTAATATGATACTGCAAATGGGAGGCTAATATTTATTGTGGAAATAAGTATTTCAAACACATGGGTTTATTTCCAATATCCTTTCTTCTCATTATTTCTTATTTTTATTCTGATGTCTCCAGATCATTGCAGACTTTCTTTTAAAACTCTTCTCAAGTTTAAGTACGTTCTGTGATGATTTCTAATCTTGGTCAGAAACACCAGATGAAATAGGTTTCAGGCCTTGTTTGCTTACATCGTATTTAAATATGAAGACCAGTGAACATATCTTTTTCTCCCAGTTCCAAACAAGCACTAATAAACTCAGCTTTAAAATGTATATTATTAGTTACAAACTCCTAAGATTTGAAAAATGTTGTTGAAATTGTTAGGTGGATTGCACAGCTGAATGCCAACAATAGCCATAAAAGCTTTAAGCTGAAATAACCTCTTTGCACGAATTCTTTCATTTAATCTTCACAATGCCTCGTGAAGTAGGTGTTACAAATAAGGAAACTGATGTTTAGAAATTAGGCAGTTTATCTCAATCACTCAGCTAATAGGGAGCAGATTCAAAGTTTGAATTCAGGTTTTTGGTACCAATGGTTTATACTCCCAGGAAGTCTCCTTAGCCAGAGTTAGAATAATTCATAGAGAAAGACAGTCATACCTTTCCTTAAGATTCATTAGATTTTCTTGTTTGGTTTTCAAAATTTTTTGATTTATTTAAAATTTTGTCTATATGAATTACCATATATGATGATACTTAGCATCAAGAAATAGACAGACAGATGGTGTGAGTACTCAACCTGATATCCATAACTGTTTAAATAAGTACATAAAGGGGCACCTGGATGGCTCAGTAGGAAGAGCACATGATTCTTGATCTCAGAGTCATGGGTTCGAGCCCCATGTTGGGTGTAGAGGTCGCTAAATAAAATATAAATAAATAAATAACTTTAAAAAAAGATTTTAAAGAAATTCATAAAATTTGTCTTCCCAGTATACCTAAGTTCTAACGTGTGATTGTAACAGCATGATTAGAAATGAAGCTACACTGTGTCTACTATCATCTCCCTATTGTTTTTTTTTCTAACTCTGTATTTCCAGATGGTGTACATTTCTTTGTCTTATGCCTGAATTTTTCCTAGGTAATTTTATGCAAAAGCCCAGGCATTTTTCATGTCTTTGAAATCCGATCTAGTTTAAAGCCCCCTGACCTTACTAGCTTATTCAGTGAATGACACACCCCATCTACTTACAGAAAGGTAGGTAGGTACCAGGCCTCCTGAATTCATTGTTGGCACAAACCGCCAAAGGTAACACAGCTTTCTCACTCTTTTCTTTTCATGCCATTGTGTTATTCCATTCTGGGTGTGTATATAACTTCTCTGGGATTAAACATTTGATTGTGCCATTCTTTAGTTTTATTTGTCAGCCACTGAATGATCTCATTTATGACAAATTATGATTCTAATTAGTTAATGGGATAGTATATATTTTTATTTTTATTTTTATATTTTTTTATTTCTAATTTTATTGTTTTCTATTTTTATTTTTTATTTCTAATTTTGGCCCAGAAAGAGAATTTAATGTTCAGAAGAGTAAAATTACCTCAACCAATGTTCAGTGCACAACACATTAACCATTACAGTTTCTTTGGCTGCTTTGAAGTTCTTTGGATTTGTACGTAGTGGATTTTGCTTTCTCACTTGCCACGAAGATCTGGGCTCATGCTGTTGAATCAAATAACCATTGTAGAAATTTAAAAGATGACCCTTGGACTTTCTATTGTATTTTATGTTATCGTTGTGCAATAAAGTTTATTTAACAGAAAAGCTAATATAGAAAAGAACCCACAGGGGAGTATATCAGAATTAAATCTCATGTTCTTTGCAATTTCCCCAAGGCTAGTTTCCAACCTGCATTGTTTTCACAATAAAGCAGCTGATTTCACATAATATCTGTCGCTATGGTGACAATAGGACAATGATAGCTGGAAAAGCTAATAGTGTTATTCTAACTTGCCTCCTGGAATGTGTAGCAGACATAAAAGCAGCAACAAAGTGATTCCTGCAGGGTGAGGTCAGCGATGAGCCCATCCAGTGAGGCGTTGTCTCTTGTCCAAATCAAGGAGGACACGAGCCTTTGCCAACCAATCCTTTCACGTTTCTGCTCAAGTGTCCAGCATTTCACCTGTTCGCCTGAATTTTTTGAGAAGAAATCTAAAGAATAACAGTAAACAATGCTAGGAAGTGCATGATGGAAGGATGGAAGGAAGGATGGAGAGATGAAAACCTAAGTAGCACAGTCATGGCTCCAAATGATCTGAAGTAAGCCCAGGGAGAGGGGGAGAACAGAGGGAGGGTCGCATCAAAGGGTAAATGGGGAAGCAGAGAAGCAGGCATGGAAAGCAGTGGCGGGTTACAGCCTGTGTGACTAACAAGTTTAAAAGCATTAGCTTTTTATATGGTAAGCCACATGTGCCTCTGGCTGTGTCGCGTTATCTGAGCACAGATGGAAATACGGAAGGATACACGGTTACGTGTGAGCCGTTAGCATGGGTTACCTTGGAGATGGGGTGCATGTGGTGGAAGGCGAGAAGAGAGGCCAGTGGGTGCCAAGAAAAAATAAGATGAAGCATGTATGTGATCACAGTGTTGAAGGTCTCTAAGATTATAAAAAGATGTAGGAAGAAATGAACTCTCCTTCAGACTCTGGAGGCGCTCACTTGGCATGGACGAATCCGTGGCACTTGGTGAAAGGTGTTTTGCCCGGCCATGTCAAGGGAGGGGCTGCTGTGGACTGAAAGACAGGATGTAGGCTGTTCTAAGGCGTTCCTGGTACTCAGCTGTAGATTCCTTCCTCACAATATTCTTATGCTTTTTCTGGGGAACTGGGGTGTGGGGCTTGAAGGTAAGGTAAGGAAACCTTGGTGAGGTAATTTTCTGGAAATGTAGCAGAGCCAGCTTGTATCTAAAGTGAAAATAAAGAAACAAACAAACATCACTGAGTGATTTGAAGAACTTATAAAAGCACTCTATTTGATAATATCTTACTTATAAATGCCAAAAATATCACGTACAGTTAGGTTAGGGGTGGTGAGTAGGTTTCTGTTCAAGGGCATCTCCATTCCATTGGTCGTCTCCGTCTACTGTGGAGACATTATAATTATATATTGCTGTCTGTCAAGCCATCCCAGAACTCAGGGGCTTCAGAAGAAAATAGACGTTTATTATGACTTGGCTTCTGTAGGTCAGGAATTCAGGAAGGGCTCATGTGAATGTCTCCTATGAAGGAAAGTCAGACAGTGATGAGGGCAGAGGGGTCCTGAGCAGCTGAGGACTAGAATGGAATCTCTCTCTCTCTTTTTATATCTATCTAAGTCTATCAATTTATCAACTGATTTATCCATAGATAGTCTCTCTACAAGGCTTCCTCATAGCACAGTGGTCTCAGGGTAATCGCGTGACTGAAGGCTTCAAGGACATGTATCCCACCTTTAAGAGCGAGCGTTTCTGCTGAGAAGACAGAAACTGTGTCATCTCTTATGACTTAAACTTGGAAGACCACCAGAGTGGCTTCTGGTACATTCTGCAGATTACAAGTGAACCACAAGCCTACCCAGACTCACAAGGAGAGGGATTAGACTCCACCTCTTAGTTGGGAGGCAATAAGATGCTGGAAAGGTCATAGGAAGGGAAGACACAGTTGTGGCCATCTTTGAGAAACACCATCTGCTAACGGTGCTTTATTGAGAAAGGTTTCAGGCCACACCCATGGTGCATGGAAGTGCTGGAGTGTTGTAGCGTAAGGCAGTGGGTGTGTGTAGCAGGTGCTGAGGAGCCAAAGCAGCCTGTGTCACGTTCTTGCCCTCCTGGCATTATGTACTTTCTTCTCTCCAGGCCTTTTGTCAAACAAAAGTGCCCTTGCTAATAATATTCCCATATATTTTCTTTTTTATTATTATTATTTTTAATGTTTACATTTAAACAAACAAAAGGAAATCAAGATTCCTTTCCCCTAATCTTTTAAGATAGGGCATTTCTTTGGTGTAGGATGTAAATGCTCAACTGTCCCTACTCCAGAAGGGATCCCGAAAACTTGAATCCTGGAGAGGCAGCACCCTGACGTGTGGCCTTCATTTTCTTTCACGAAGTCCGCTTCTTCAGGACTTTGTTGATTTGGTTTGGTTTTGCTGGGTTGTGAGATATTTTGGCAAGGACTGAAGAGTAGGAGGCACAGTGAAATGGTTGGAAAAAAAAAATGTGGGTTTTATTTGGATCACATAAGCCCACTGTGCCCACCACAGAGCCAGGGCAGCGGTTCTTCAAATCCATTACTTAAAAATGGGAACAAAATGACCCAAACTGGAACACATGCGAACTATAAATATTCCTGCCTATGTAGATGTTGCCTCCCAACTTCCTTGACACTAAATCACTTAACTTTAAATAATACGTAGGATTTCAGAGCTTCTCTTAGAGAAGGGGACTGCATGTTAAGCTGTTCAGTCCTGAGGATGGGGGTCTCCTACTGCCATCCCCTCTGCTTCTGATATGAAGCAGATTTTATTCACTGTTGTTATTCTGGTTGTTACACTGCTTTAGTGCAGATGGGGCCGGGGAAAACGAGAGGTTGCTTGATGGGAGGGTTTTTCCAATCCGGTCTACTCATGGATGTCAGCCCTCCACTCTGGGGCATGATGGGCTAGGGGGCCCTGAGGCTTTGAGCAGGCGGAGGCCAGGCATGTTGATGACTGGCTGTCATGCAGCCCAGGTTTGGGAAGTTGAACTCTTTGCCAGCCTCTTTAGTCTACTGTGGGCCTTTGCCTACTCTGTCACCATCTACTTCAAAGCTCTAGCCACAGTACTGAGGACACAAGCAGCAGAGTCCAGCAGGACTGAATGTGACTTGGGTCCAAAGAGAAGCATCTCCATGCAAGACCACCGCCCTGGTTGCTGTGGGTCTGAGGAGGCTAGAGATGGCCTGCAGGGCCTCCCACACAGTGCCTGGATCTGTGCTGTGTTTAAGCACCAGCCCCATGCCCTGTGCCCCTCAGAGGTGGCCCACAGTGACCAGCCTCTTTTCCCACCTTCTGCCACTTCACGGCAAACTCACTATGAGTCTGTTTCCACTCCATGCTGAGCCCCCATTGGCTCATTCACATATCCTGGGACTCCAAACCTTCACCACCATGCTATCCACTGGGAATTCTCCACCAATCTTCTGTACAGAAGCCAAATGACATTTTCCTGATGGGAAAAGAACATGGACAGCCAATGGCCTGAAGCAGTCTGCTCCTGAAACCATCCAAGGATTGCCAACAGGGACTGACTGTGTCCTTCCTCAGAGTTCTGCTGCTGAGCAACTCAGCAAGGACACCGAAGTCAAGGAGCTGACCCCTCACAATTGTATCTTGTGACTAAACACTTGTGACTAAATTGTATCTTGTGGCTAAACACTTCCTTAGAACGTTTTTTTCCAGTATGTTATCCAGCATGTGCAGAGGGTTTCTGGCTTTTTCTTTGCCTGTGTAAAAAAAAAAAATTTTTTTTTTTTTTGTTATTTCCCCCAAACCCAGCATAAATAAGAAATCACTGGGAATTTACACCTGACTACCATAGGTTCATTCTCCCATACTGCGAAGTTCAAAGTCACAAGGAAGAAGAGTAAGTATTTGCAGTGTGGGTGTTTTGTTAGTCTTGTTTAAAAGTTAAGTGTTACTCTTCTGAGAAAGTTGCGAGAATCATACTCTCTCAAATTCAGAAGCTTACCAGCACAGTTTAAAGTCAGATATTATTTCTAACCAAATTATACTCTTTTTGTCTGCCAAGATATCTTGACAGTCTTAATATCTGAAGGCAGGCCTATGTGATAATCCCAGCAGTATTCTGGGGATAAGATTTTAGTGGGTTTGTTGAGAAAGAAATACTTATTTAGGTGGCTTTCATCATGCCACTTGGCTTCTATGTCATTTTTCTTGTCCTGGAGGATTCCCTTTAAGCACTCCTGGGTGATGTTTAGGACCTGAATGGGTGTGCCTCCCAAAATGGCTGCGTGGTAATAAAAATCCCCTTGGCCGAATGGAATGTAGGCTGCAGACTCCTTCCGCCTCTCGTAGGTAAACTTGTTGGGGTCTGCCTTGTACCACCAGGCCTGCAGCTGAGCCACTGAGTGGCCCAGCGTCTCCACTCCAAAGCTACCTTGGAAGACCTGGTCCATGTCCATGCAGAAGAGGAAGTCCACTTCATGTTGGATGTGGGCCACAATGTGCTCCCCAATGGTTTTCATACGCATCATGCTGATGTCCTGCCACCTCTCCTCAGGCTTGATCTCAAACACTTTGAAGAAACGCAGAGGACCCAGCTCTATCAAGGGCATCCTGGAGACGTCGTCCACCATGATGTAAACTATGACTTTGTGGCCAACCATGAAGTACCTATTGGCAGATACTAAGAACTCCTCCAAGTAATGCTCAATGTATCTTCCAACAGCAAAAACTGTCAAACCCACGGTAATTTTCTGTTTGGCATAATAATTTTCTAGGATGGTGCTGTTGTAAGTGCCTTCCCACACGACCGGCGCCTTCCATCTGGTCACCGTCACCACCTCTGGACGTTTCTGTGGGTTAAACCAGTCTGATAGCTGAAGCTCTCCGTTGTTTTCCTCTCGTTCATCTTCATCTGTGTCCTCCACTTCTTGGTAAATGTGGGTCCCTTTGTTAAACCAACTCGGAAACCACCAGTGCTTCTGACTTACGCTGTTACCAACTTCTGGGTTTTGGTAGTACGACCGTGATGGGACCTTTTCCCTCTCTGAATCTTGGTTTTCTCCTTCTGAATGATATATCCACAAGAAAGAGCCTTCTGGGCTGTGGATATATTCCCAAAACACAACAATCACAGTGGAGACAACCAGCATTAACAGAATCACTTTTCCTTTGACATTCATTATTTTCTCCTCATCGTCTGCTTCTCTCCCCGCAGAGTAAAAGGCAAAACAACAAAGTTCTGTTGAGCTCCGCTCTGCAGAAGGAGGCAGGGCTGGGAGGAAGGGAAGGTTCAGCCTTCCGAAGCCTGATCCGAAGAGTCCGGGCGCGCGGGGGAGCTGCACCGCACCTCGGCCCCTGGCCCTGCGGCGCCCTTGGCCGCCCGCACAGTCGCTGCCGCGCCGCCTCTGCCGGACCCCTGCGGGGCGTGCCGGGGCGGGGTGTGCAGCCTGCGCTCCGGCAGCCGGCCGCGGGGCGCTGCCCCCGGGCGGCGGGCTGCGGGCAGGGGCACGCGTGGGACATATTTTCTTCTTTGACAGAACAGATTAAGTCTGCAGACAAAAAAGGGGAAAACAAACAAGAAAACTCCCCACAAAATCCAGGGTGACTTAGAGAATGCAGCATGGCAAGAGAGTATGTACAAAGGGCTTGGGAAAAAAAAAAAATCTAAATATCTGGAAGAGGTCATAGGAACCTACAGTTGTAAGGCTACGGAATGCAGAGAATACCTGTGTATTTTTCGGGTATGGATTTCAATGGAGTAAACTTCTTAGACAGGAAAAAAAGAATAAGTAATAAAATTTGAAGGAACTTTATACTGATATCGAAATCTTCAGTATGACAAAAAAACACATTAAAAAGTCAGAAGACAATCAGACTGGAGGAAAAGAATGATTGCAATACACATAACAAAGGATTATATTTCAAAGAACTTCTAGCAAATGTGCAGGCAAATTAAAAACAGCCCAATAAAAATATGGCCTAAGGATATCAAAAGGCAGTCCACAGAAAAGAAAGAGAAAATGTCCAATAAACATAAACTTTGTGACCTGGAAATACAAATTGAAACAAGATTGAGCTACCATTTTTTTAATGCTTTTTATATTCTTTTTTTTCCAATTTTTAAAATTTTTTTATAAACCTATAATGTATTATTAGCCCCAGGGGTACAGATCTGTGAATCGCCAGGTTTACACACTTCACAGTACTCACCGGAGCACATACCTTCCCCAATGTCCATAACCCCACCACTCCCTCCCTACACCTCTCCCCTCAGCAACCCTCAGTTTGTTTTGTGACATTAAGAGTCTCTTTTTGTTTGTCTCCCTCCCGATCCCATCTTGTTTCATTTATTCTTTTTCTACCCCCCCGCCCCTGTTCCATGTCCACTTCCTCATATCAGGGAGATCATATGATAGTTGTCTTTCCCCGACTGACTTATTTCACTAAGCATAATACCCTCTAGTTCCATCCACATCATCGCAAATGGCAAGATTTCATTTCTTTTGATGGCTGCGTAGTATTCCATTGTATATATATACCACATCTTCTTTATCCATTCATCTGTTGATGGACATCTAGGTTCTTTCCATAGTTTGGCTATTGTGGACATTGCTGCTATAAACATTCAGGTGCACGTGCCCCTTTGGAGCACCATGTTTGTATCTTTAGGGTAAATACCCGGTAGTAAAGTTGCTGGGTCGTAAGGTATGAGCTACTGTTTTTAACCACTAGCTTCCAATATTAAAAATAATGACAATATTGGGGTACCTGGGTCACTCAGTCAGTTGAGCATCCAACTCTTGATTTCAGCTCGTGTTGTGGCCTCAGGGTTGTGGGTTCTAGCCCTGTGTCTGGCTCAGTGCAGGGCCTGCTTCAGAGTCTCTCTCTCCATCCCCCTCTCTTCCCTCCCCTTGCTCATTCTCGCTCTCAAATAAATAAATAAATAAATAAATATTATCTTTAAAAAATCATGACAATATCACGTGTTGGCTAGGGTATGAGGAACTCACTTGCATTGCTGGTGTGATTGTAAACTGCCAGAACTTACACAAAAGTAATGTGGTATTTTTATTAGAATTGAAAATTCGTATGTCTTTACACAGCAATGTACACCTTTGAGAATATATTCAGCAGGAAAAAAATTTGCATTTCACATTTAATACATACATTAAAGAATGTTTATTATGACAGTTTTCTTATTTACAAAAGCCAGAAAAAAAATTAAAGGCTTGTCAAGAAGGTAGTGACTGAATTTTTTTAATTATGGAATTTTAGTCTACAGAATGCTAGGAATCCAAGTAAAATATTGAGGTACATCTCTACATATGTCTTAAACATATATCTATATAGAGTAAAGTTAAAAAGTTACAGAGTAATATGTATTTATAGATTCTATAGTTCATAATATGCATAACATAAAGAAAATGATAAATATATGTACATACGATTAGTTAAATAAAGGAACTACAGAGGGACTCACTTGAAATTGTTAGTGGGATTAACAAAGGGTTGTTAATGCCCATTTGGGGAGACAGGAAGAGAAACAATTTTCCCTTATAAACATCTTGATCTTTGGAAATGTTTCGGAAGCATGTATTGCTGTTTGATCCAAAACACTAAACAAAAGGAATGACCATTACATGTGTAGGCTAGCTTAGCTCCAGTGCAAATAACTATCTGTTGAATGAATAAACAAATTTCTTGGATCCATCCTTTCATTTATGTAAGTCTGTTTTCTGCTTAGAGGGAGCCTGGGATCTCTACACTGACATTCCCCCCTCTTTTTTTTTTTTTTTAATCGTATGGGGAACCTGCTTATCTCAGGCAGTTAAGCATTTCCTTTGGCTGAGGTCATGATGTTGGGGTCCTGGGATCGAGCCCCAAGTCGGGCTTTCTGCTCAGTGGGAAGTCTGCTATTCCTGTTCTCTCTGTGTTCTCTCTCTCTCAAATAAATAAATAAAATCTTAAAAAAAGCAATAAATCATAGTGATAATAACCTTTTATTTTTCCTGTGTGGAAGGTTATTCCAGTAAATTAAGTTTCTATTTTGATAATTCAGGCCTACATCGTTTTGTCAAAATAATTCTAGCAAAACAAAAAATGCACAAAACAAATGTAAATGGCTCTGCTGCTCCTGTATTTAGAGGATCAAAGATTTGTGGCATAGATTTTTCCAACTTGATTCAGTCCTCTGCCCAAATTAACTAGAAAATGCTCATTTCATGCAATTATAGATCTTTATTGCTTTTCATTATAGAATGTTTTCCTTAAGGAATAGACCATTTTTGAGAAAGTCTAATTTTCTGCAGTGATTAAAAAAATTATAAAAACTCATCTTTTTGAGAATTGAATTTGAACTAAATCCAAGAACAGTTTAAAATTCAATTTCCTGCCTTAGAGAATCCATCAATACCTACCATGTACCCAGTAAAAGTCTATGTTTCTACTTATTGTGTTTCAATCACCTGGTTACAACAATGGCTTAGTTTTTGATTAAAAAAAAATCTCATTTTTTTCTACCCACACAGTTATCTCTATGTGAACCTGATGGTGACTACCTACACTTGTTCTTTAATGGCGGAGGGCTGGGGTGGTGCCTTCTTCAATATTATTGCCTCTTTCTTAGTTCCTATTACTAATGTCCCTGGATCAGGAGTTCTTTACCACTCACCCAGCAAGGAGCAAGATCTTCTCTGCAGATAATATACGGATCTGTGCCTCACCCCTAGGCTGCTCTGGGAAGGCAGAACAACCACCAGACGCGCAAGCGTCCCGTAAGCTTCTGCCTCCCCAATTTCTAGGAACCTGGTCTGGATACACTGAGGAAAGGCTGCATCCCTTCAGGCAGGGAGAATTCCCTTTATTCTCCACCTGCAGACAGGGTCGGAGGGCCCTGACAGTGTAACTCAGGTGGCTTTGAGAGTGATCGGTGGCAGAAAATGTGATAAAAATGCAAGGTGGTTATGGGTGTGTGTGTGTGTGTGTGTAAGGAATTTATCCAGGGAGGGGGGTTTAATTTAGGAGGTCTTCACAGCTGCCAGATTGAGGAGACACGCAGCCCTCCTGTGACAGTGACAGGCAGCCTGTAGGAGGCTCAGAGCCAAGGGGCAGACTGGGAGCTGCACATTTTTCTCTGGGGACAGACTTTTCTCAGAGTGATCGCGACTCAGAGGGAACTACTTTAATTCTGTGTAATTAGGGAGTGAGATGGAGCACAGAAATCCAACCGATGCCATTTCAGAGTATAAGACCCAGACTTGGAGCAACTATGGGAAGCCTGAAGATGTCAGGATGCTGGTATCAAGTGTCGTCTCATGAGGAAATGACCACTCCAATGAGACCAGCATGAAATAGAAGACGCACAGGGCACAACGCAGGTACCTGACAAAGAAAGACAATCCAGGTCAGATCATGAAAAAGATAATTCCTTGAACCGTATCTGACTAATGATTTTCCTGATTCCAAATGAGAAGGGATTAAAAGTTAATAGAAAAACCACAGGATATTTAAACTGTAGTTTTAATATATTAGCATATATCTTCATGCCTGAACTACTTTTTTAAAATAAGCTTTACATAATTCTCCATTTTTGATGTGGAATTATGCATTGGTATCTCCCTCGTCAGGTGTAGATAAAACAGAGCCTGTCACAGTTGAGAAAGTCCCGTGGGTACTGAACTCCTAGAGGAATCACAGCATCATACACATTTGTTCTACAACAGACTGCTGGCCTCACCCACACCGGGCCCTTGGCACTGCCCAGTGTTCCTCTCAAATCTGGTCACTATGAAGTCCCCTCGTCCATTCCTGACCTACGTGTACGGGCTGGAGAATATAGAGAAGTGATGAAATCACAGACAATTACTAGCCAGACCATACTGACTGATCCACTGAGGAAATAAGTCATAAAATTCAATTCGAATCACATTATACATTCTCTAAGGCCAGATCGCAAAGACCCACTCTTGGAAATTGCAGATTCCCATTCAGTAGTAATGGGAGTCTGCAGTGGGAAACAGAGATGAGCCTCTTACATAAGAATCTCGGGGGACTCTGATAGGGGTGGTCCATGGCCCATCATTTGAGAAATGCTGCCTGCAGGAAATTCTGCTTCCTGAGCTAAGCAATTTGCGTATCTATTAGCGAGCGAACAATTAAAATTTCATGGCAGCTATTTGCAGTGTATGTGTGTAGAAATGAGCTGAGATACAGGTGTTGGCAAGAAGCAGAGTATTTGGGTGCAGCTGGCCTGTCACTCTTCAGACTGCTGTAAGCATTTCCCATGCCCTATATTGCTTTCCTTCTTGGAGATGCTAAATCAGACTGCTATAAATACGGAAAAGAAAAAAAGGAAGTTTCTTTATGCACATGAAAAATAATGTCCCAAGTCGACTCCACCAAACCAAGTAAACCAATGAAAATAAAATCTACAGTAGGCAGAAAAGTGTGTCACTGTATAGTAAAAAGAGGCTATGGGAATAATATTAATGTCAGCAAAAATTCATGTAGAAAAAGAAGGGTTAGGCTTCCGGGCTTTGTAATAATCTGAAGGTCCACAGGAGTCCATTTTCTCTATGGGTAAATTCCTATTTTGGCCACTCAAGTTAACATCATATATAAGTACTTGTGTGTTAATTTTCTCCTGCATATATACTTAAAATTGAGAAAAAAATTTCTTGAGTGCGCTTGTAGAGGCCTGAAATCCTAGCTTTTCTGAAGAGACGATAAATGGACCCGAGGCAGGATACTTTTTGGAGATCATGCTTCTCCTGGGGCTTCCCTACAATGGGAATGAAGGAGATGTATTCTCCTCGGCCTCTAGGTTTAAGACAAATATTTTTAAATTGGCATGTCCTTAAAACAAGGTGATTTAAAGCTGATTTTAAAGCTCTTCTCCCACCTTCCAATTTTGTTAGAGTAGGCAGTTAGACATGAGCAGGAGGGGAAAAAGGAGGGTAACTCTGGGACAATTGCCAGTGACCACCCATCCCCCGTCCAGAGACCGTCCCATCTCCCTCGGGCCAACCCTTTCTGCCTTTTAGCTGAGACAAAAAGCAGAGGCTACGGGCTACAGAGACTGGCCCAGCTTTGGAGCACACGCACTTAAGAAAGACTGTGTCTGCTAGAAACCCCAAGGATATTATAATATCATTTGCATTGCCATTTGGGCCCTCTGTGGATTGTTCCTAGGCACTCATGGCAAGATGACTACCACAGACTTGCGCAAAGAGCTCGAGGGGAGGAAACCAAGGCTGACACAGGGGTGGGGTGATAAGAATAAGACGGGAGGAAGGGTACCCAATAAACCCCGATAAAAGAACACAGTGAGAAACTCTGGGCTGCCGCGCATCCTCGGGTCAGCCTCTCCTCCGTCTCCAAGTGTGCCTTCCCTTTGCAAAGAGAAACCCTTTGCTGCTTTCACTCTATGAAGTCGGTCGACCAGATTCTCTTCTTCAAGGCCCGAGGAGTTCCACAACCCACCAGCCAGGAACCTCATTCTTGGGCAGACCAACTCTTGACGGTTATGGGAACTGTGACCTGGCTTAGTGAAATCACAGAGCTGTGTTGATTTGTTACCGACGGGGCTTCGTTTGAACTTCATCTTCTCTCTTCACTCTTCCATGATGATGCTGGTAAGCCAAGAGGATCGAGGTACAACTAAAATGAGGTAGTGGAGCATTGGTGGAGAAGACACAAGAAATCCTAGTTCTGTTTTCTTTTTTTTTTTTTTTTCTAAGATTTATTTATTTAATTGAGAAAGAGAGAGAGAGGTAGAGAGAGAGAGAGAATGGGGGAGGGGCAAAGGGAGAGAATCTTCAAGCAGACTCCCCCCCTGAGTTCAGAGCCCCAACAGGGCTTAATCTGAGCACCCGAGAGCATGATCTGAGCTGAAACCAAGAGTCTGATGTTTAATGGAGTGAGCCACCCAAAATCCTAGTTCTTGACCCTGAGGATCCTGATGCTGTGCCTAAGGTATCCCCCCATCCCCTCACTTCACATCTACATTGAGGGAGGTCATTGCTGGGTACTAATGGTAGACCCTTCCTAAATATTGCTTGGAAGTCAGCACGTACTCTATGAGTAATAAGTAATAATAGAATTAATATCCATCTTTCCTTTTAATCTACCCCATCTTAGTTTGTGATCATTTCACATCACTTATTTTTTCTGAGCCTCAGTTTCCTTATCCATTAAATGGAAACAATGTCTACTTTGATGCTTGCCCTAGGATCACATGAAAAAGGATTGCCAGATTTAGCAAATAAAAATAATGCCAAAAGGTGGTGCAATTGGTTAAGCATCTGACTCTTGGTTTTGGTTCAGGTCCTGACCTCAGGGTTGTGAGATTGAGCCCTGTGTCAGGCTCCACACTCAGTGGGGAGTCTGCTTGATTCTCTCCCTCTCCCCCCAACTCTCCCCCTCTACTAAAATAAATAAATCTTTTAAAAAATGGAGTGTTAATATAAGTGTGCCCATGCAATATTTGGAACATACTAATACTGAAAAAATTATTTGTTATATATCTGAAATGAAAATTCACTTCATGTCCTGTATTTTTCTGTCATTCTTAGAAATAATAGGTGATAATAGTAGCCATTTGTTCAGTGTCTGTCATGTGCCAGGCACTACTAGGTACTTCGATTATACTGGCTCTATGCTGACGGCTGTCGAAGGCAGTTATTACTAACCCCATTTTCCATCTAGAATGTGGAAGTTTTCCAAAATCAAATAGTCAGTAAATAACAGTGTTAAGATTCAAATCCACCATTTCCTGCTGCTTCTTTAGTTGATGAAAGCATTTTGAAATTGGAGAATACCCAAGTGTTTATTATTACAAATGGGCTCTGGTCATTACTTCTATCCTGGGTATAGCAGAAGGGACTGGAGACAGTAATGGGACTATGGAGATTAAGAGATGCCACTGAGTGTAGGAAAAAGCCTGTATTTTCTTCTCAACTTACAGGGTGATGGTCTTGTGCCGGGGAATCTGTGTTTCTAGGGATACCAAGGCAAGGGCGTAGGGGCTCTCTAACAACATCACAGTGCCTGATGCAACACGAGATTATCTACTGTCAAACCTATGCTAAAGCAGAGATTTATTGACTAGCTGGACTTAAAATAAATTAGTTATGCAAGCAACCATATTGCCATTTTTACCTTCTCAGTGACCTTTCATATAACCAGATTACCCAAAATAACAGCTACCTTTGTCTATTGCAAATGACAACTAAACAAAGCGGCCGTGAGGGATTTTCTCATTCTTCCCTTAGCCTCCCCCACCAACCAATGATCTCCAATCTTTCAAGTACAGTCAGAACTTCATTCATTCATTCATTCAGCACTTACATAGCACTTTCCAGATACTATCCTGGATTTTTGAGGTGGGTCCAATGTAATCCTATTAGTCCTTAAAAGCAAAAAACTCTCTCTGACTGGAGACAAATAGACGCAGAAGGAGAGATCAGGGACAAGAAGCATGAACGGGACTTGATGCACCACTGAGGGTCCCAAGATGGAAGTCGCTGCATGGTGAGTAGGACAGCCGGCCTTAGGTGGCTGACAGGGGCTCCCCATTGACAACTAGTGAGGAAACTAGAAACTCAGATCTGCACCCACGAGGAGCAGAGAGGTGCCAACTACCTGAGTGAGTTTGGAAGCAGATTCTCCTAGACAAGGGAGCTTCAGGTGAGAGCTTCAGATGAGTGCTTCAGATGAGAGCTTCAGATGAGATGGGCTGGCTTCCCGAGACACAGAGCAGAGAGAGCCGTTGAGCTCCTGTGACCTGGCTAAGAAAGGTGAGATAATACATTTTCATTGCTTAAGCCACTAAGTTTGTGGTAATTTTTACAACAGCAAAGAAAATTAATATAGAGGTATCATTTTAGGGTACAGCATTTTACATTTTAATATGGTAGCCATATCATCCTCAGTTGACCGGAGTGTTTAATTAGTAGAATATTTCATTTGATAATGATTGTGCTAACCAAGTGTTCTTTGTATTGTGCAATTGAAGAGGCTTGGCTTACTCTTCCTCAGATAATGAATCCCTCCCCACCCATTTCTTGGACTCAGTCCCTGCATTATGGAATTGCTTAGAAGGGGAATTGAGTTCAGAGGAAACTCTATAGAATGGAAAAGGGAAATGTTCTTGAAATGTTGAATCAGGAATGACAGCAGAGTAAGGGAATTTAGAGCAGAGATTCTCATCCTGAGTCTGGCTTTAAACTCGGGCTTGATGACCTACTAGCTCTGTGACCTTGGGAAAGTTAGCTAACATCTCTGTGTTTGGGTTTATCTTCAAAATGTGGGTGACAAGAGTAGTACCTAGGGTTGTTCACAATTTAATGAGTTAATATAGAGAGAGAGCTCTTGAAATAAGGCCTCAGAATACGCACAGATGATCTAGGGTTAGCTGTACCACGAATCTTTGTTGCAGAAGGCAAGGTGCAGTTGGAACTACACCAGATAAAGAAAAGCTCACAAAGATTTGTAACCAGAGAACTGGAAATCAAAATAACAGGGAGCTATCACTTTAAACAAATTAGACAAGCACAAATGAGAGAGCTGGCTAATGCCAGTGTTGGGGAGGATGTGGAACATGGGTACCACCCTCACCACTGCTGTTGGGAGTGAGATCTGTGCAGTCATTCTGGTGAACAACCAGCTACTACTTAGTCAAGGTAAATAAACACACCCCCTATGTCTTAGCTGGGGTTCTTCCAGAAATAGACCCCAAGATGAGGATTTGAAGGGAGGTGATTTGAGAGATGAGTCCAAGAAACCCTGGGAGGGGAGAAGAAAAATAGGGTAGAAAAGGAAAGGCAGTCCATAAAAGGCTTGATTTCAAGCAAGTTACCACTGTGGGTTCGTGGAGCTTGACTTGGGGAGTCCAGGAGCCCGTGTAGAACGAGAGCCTCCCAGTTTGGCCACCAGAGGGATTTCACTTGGTTGAGGACTGCTGAGAAAGCCCACAGGCAAGGAGATGCAGAATCTGGCAGTGGGCAGTTGAGGAGGCCTGTGTCTGTGTACATGGGAGTGCACACACAGTACGGAGACCAAGGAGATAGGGGTATGGCACCCAGAGAGACTCATGAGGATGGCTCAGAATTCCACTCCTGAGTGTAAGCTTAAAGGAACGATTACCAACCTCCATATGGGACATGGATGTTCCTTGCAGTATTACTTGTGTTGGAAAGTTCTAGACAAGCTGAGTCATCATCACTAGGAGAGTAAATAGACACAATGCGGAGAATGGGCACAGGGAGCATTATGCAGTAGTTAAAAGTAACAGATTGGGTTGACATAACAGCTTAATCAATCTTAAAAATAAGCTGAGGTCAGAAGATAAATAGAATGAGATCTGTAACACACACACACACACACACACACACACACACACACACCAATGAGCATTTATAGCAACACACTTAATCAAAAAAATACACGCAGCATGTTACAACTGTTTTCTACAGGGGAGTTGAGGAAATGGAACTGGCCATGAGAACAAGATAGTAAATAAATAATTGATATAATTAATTTTTTTATAACACAAAAAAGGAACATTGTATAGATGGTGGATGATAATGTGAATATTTCAACAACCAGCCCCAGACACCCGAAAGACAGAATGTACATCAGCAATTTCTGATCATCTCCATTTCTCTGATCCAAAGTGCTTGTGTGTTGGTCTCCCGGACTCTGTCTCTTCAATGGTGAGGCCATGGCATGAGGATGGGGACCTGGGAGAGGACAACAGAGACCGCAGGACTGAAGGGAAAGGGCAGGGAATCCTTACAGCGACAGAAGTCAGTTTGGGGTGGAGGGGTTGCCTGCATAGCCTAGCTGAGGGCTAGAACGTGAGTCAGGCTAAGCCTAAAGAAGCCAGAGGATAGGGGCGCCTGGGTGGCTCAGTGGGTTAAGCCGCTGCCTTCGGCTCAGGTCATGATCTCAGGGTCCTGGGATCGAGTCCCGCATCGGGCTCTCTGCTCGGCGGGGAGCCTGCTTCCCTATCTCTCTCTCTCTCTGGCTGCCTCTCCATCTACTTGTGATTTCTCTCTGTCAAATTAATAAATAAAATCTTAAAAAAAAAAAAAAAAAAGCCAGAGGATAGGAGGGAGGTGGGTTGCCAAGGGGAGGAGAGAGCCAGGAAGGAGCGGTGGGTGATAGGCAGGCAATGTTTTCACGAAGTGGAGTCCTAAGGCAGCGTCAGGTGGAAGACATCTCAAAGGCAACCTTTGCCTGGTTGTATCTGCCACTGCCAGATACTGTGACAGACTGTCGCCCCTAATGAAACTGTTAGGAGTATTGGAAGTTATGTAAAATACTAAATACAGTTTGAAGGGGCTTATGCGAAAGATGGTTCTGATTCAGTCGATTTTAATATAGTCTGTATACAAAGAGTGGGCTTGAGTTCCAGAAAGGGGATACTTTTTTCACTTTAAAAAATCTGTTTGTGGGGTGCCTGGGTGGCTCAGTGGGTTAAGCCTCTGCCTTTGGCTCAGGTCATGATCTGGGATTGAGGCCTTCTGCTTAGCGGAGGGCTTGCTTCCCCCTCTCTCTCTGCCTGCCTCTCTGCCTACTTGTGATCTCTCTCTCTCTGTCAAATAAATAAAATCTTTAAGAAAAAAAAAAAACAAAACTGTTCGTATGAGTCAAGAATAACTCCCTCATCTCTTGTGATCTCCAGCAATCACGGTGCAAATATTTAATAAATACGTACTATGAAGTAGACCGTTTTGCCCAGGATGCATGGGAAATTTGTGGACTTTAATTTGAAACCATAATGAATTTGAGGTATCATTCCCAATACCGTTGTGTAGATAAAGATGAAAAAAGTATGGTCTATCAATTCAATCTCTGTTGGAGGTACCTTATACTGTTGTAAGTCAGTGTTCTAGAAAGAAGGCGAATGAAATTTCCAAGAAGGTGGCTGTTTTTTATATCACACTTTAAAAGGAGTTTAGAAATAGAGCTTTTGCTCTAAATGGTTTGACTGAGGACTTGGAAAAATTAACAGTGTTTTCAGTTGGTACAAGTGCCTTATCTTCTATCACGGCCTGCTTAGCACTCTGGAGCTGAATTCATAAAGCGTTCTGGCTGATTTGCTTAGCTAGATTGGGCAGTTAGATTATTTCTGCCTTCTTAGCCACGTGACAGTGGCTCTGATCGATTGAAATGGTCCGCTGTTGGTGTAATGCCTTCTTGTTGCCAATGCAAAGAATCCCATTTAACGGCAAATTATAAAATCTCTGAGTAGCTCCCAGCTAAAATAGTTTGTTTGTATTCTCCGTAATAAATGCTTCCTTTGGAGCAGCTGCTATTTCAGAGGCGATTGTAGGCATATAAAAAATCTGGGTCACTCCTCATGCATTGCAGAAAGGAATATGTGATAGACTAAGGCCTAAGGACCCATCTGTAGTTATGCGGGAACTCTGCAAGGTTGTAAATAAAGCTGGTGGGGGGCCCAGAGCAGCTTTCAAACCTTGACCCTCAGCCGTGAGATTGCCAAATACTGAAAAGTGCAGATGATGAAAACAAAAAAAAAAAAAAGGAAAAATGGAGTCTTTATGTAAACACATAATTAGAATGCTTATCATATTCACATTAATGATGAGGATTTTAATATTGAAAAAAGGACAGCAAAAGAATGGGGTTACATGGGAGGATCACCGAAACTCCGCCCATAATGATACCTCTTTCCTGACCACTGGTCACTCTTAAAAGGAATAGTTACGTTAACCTCTTTTTGGCTAAAAAAAAAAAAAAAAGTCACATTGATATTTGTTAGAGCTTCTGACAGGAACTTCTGGTTGGTAAAGATTTCAAGTGGCAGAAGGTAGGAGGTTTCCTTTCTAGTTTACCAAGGTCACACAAGCACACACACACAGATACTCCTAGTACTTTGTACTTGTAAAAATGTTTTTTAAAGTATTTTCTAAATATCTTGTGATTGAAGCATTGTTTGGTGGGGCAGTGTGGAATAATGGGTAAGGAGGCAGATGTTGGAGCTAGACTCATAGTTTTAAGTCTACCAGTTACTGACTGTGTGACCTGGGGGAAATTATCTTGCCTCTCTGTGCCTCATCTATTTATCTGTGCAAGGGGTTTTATGTTGAGGATATAAGTAGAATGTAGTTTAGGGGCACCTGGGTGGCTCAGTCTTTAAGCATCTGCTTTTGGCTCAGGTCATGATCCCAGGATTCTTGGGATTGAGCCCTGCATCGGGCTCCCTGCTCCATGGGAAGCCTGCTTCTCCCTCTCCCACTCTCCCTGGTTGTGTTCCCTCTGTTTTTCTCTCTCTGTAAAATAATACATAAAATCTTTTTTTTTTTTTTTAAAAGATGCTGTTTATAGTCACATTAACAATGCATACTTTAATATTTTAATATTGATAAGGTTGTCGGTGAGCAGTAGATCAGTTTACTATAGCAAGGTAACAGCATCTAGCGTCTTAAAACCTTCAGTAGGTGTTGGCTATAGTGAATTCTTGCTTAGTAATGTGAAAAGAGAGTTGTGCTCTCTGTATCAGAAATGTTAGTATTGCTTGCTGATTATGATCATCAGTGAGCATTGCCAAAGTCCTATCATTCCATAGTTTCTAGAAGGTTATTTCCTTACCAACGTGGGTAATAAGGGGTTTCTGAGCTCTGACCCTTTGCCTCATAAGCTCACAGGCTGGGTACAACTGGGTCAGTCTGACGATGCCCTGAACTTCGATGTTGCTGACTTAGATGTGTATTCGTTTGCTAGGGCTGCCATAACAAACACCCAGATGGGTGGTTTAAGCAACAGAAACTTATTTCCTCATGTTTCTGGAGGCCAGTAGCCCAAGGTCAAGGTGTCCAGAGGGTTGATTTCTTCTAAGGGTCTTTTCCCGTGGCTTGTAGATGGATGTCTTCTGTGTCTTCACGCAGTTTACTCTCTATATTCATCTGTCCGTGTCCTAATTTCTTCTTCTTTCGATTCTGTTGGATTAGGGCTTACCTGTATGACCTCATTTTACCTTCATGACCACTTTGAAGGCCCAAATACAGTCACGTTCTGACTTCAACACGTTAAGACTTCAACATAAGAATTTTCAGAGGAGGGAGCATGGTTCAGTTCATAACAAGTAGTTTTGCTTTCTAGCTGGAAAGTGGAAGAGAAAGATAAGGGAATTGCAGTCGCCTGCCAGACTCGGCTCAACCTTGCCTCAAGACTTGGCATCAATCCTGTTCTCCCTCAGAGGCTTTGATAAAGTTCTAGTTCAATAGCTCAAGTGATGACTGACCTCATATCACTCTTCCTATAAGTCATTCTCTGGCTTTCTAATCTTGTGCTCATAACAATAGCAACTACCTCGTCTAGAGGGCTTACTGAGTGCCAGGCACCGCACTGCGTCTTTTACTTGTATTTTCGTTTCCTTCTTAATGAGTCTCTGAGTCCCTAGACCCAGTCTTAAGGTAGTGTTACATGTATATACTGTATAATATGTATATAGAATATTACACTCCAACAGTGTCATCAGGGCTCTGTCATTGCCTCCCTCCGTGGGTGTCTCCATTTATCAGCCAAGATAGTTGTCTGTGTAAAACTCCAGACTAATATCCTACCCTATTCACAACAAAAGTACAGTATTCCCCCCAAACTCCGAAACAGACCATTCTGGGAAGGAGTCTGTTGAGCTAGCCCTTGTCTGTGGTGGAAGAGGGTAGAGTACCGTAACAGACAGGTTCACTGGGCCCACCCACATGCTAAGTTGGGCATGTGAATGTCACAAGAAGAGTAGGGTGCTGCTACCAGAAGAAAGAAGTAGGGACACCTGACAGTCCAAACCAGGAGGTGTCTACCCAAAAAGCTTGTCTACCAACACAGGTGTTTTAAAGGAAGATCTACACTGGCAACCATGTGGGGCTCTGGTCCTCCAAAGATGGTGCTCCCCATCTTCCTCTGGCTTCAACTCTGAGCGTCATTCAGCACGTGGGAATTTCACCCCTTCCCGACAAGCTGTCTCTTCGTGGGTCATGTCATCAGATTTATCTGGTTTCCCCCGACCACTCATTCCCTCCTTCTCATTCTTCTTTGCCAGCTTTTTCTCTCTCAGCCCCGAGCCTTCATCTTTATTTATAATCTCGAATGAATGATCTAGGTCATCGTAATCTAGCCCCAGATAATAAATAATTTAATAGTAATAATAATGATAATGGTGATCATGGTGATAGTTGTGAAAAAAGATATCTTTCTACCACTATATGTTACGTACTCTTTGAGCACTCTGCCTATATTCAATAATTTAATCTACCACAGCCCCTATGAGGTAGGTGGGTTTTTTTCTTTCATTTTCTTTATTTTTATTTTTATTGAAGTACAGTTGACACACAACATTATATTAGTTTCAGGTGTACAATATAGTGATTCTACAGTTTTATACATTCTACAGTTTTATGCCATGATAAGCATAGTTACCACGTGTCACCATACAAAGTCATTACAATATTATTGACGAAGTTCTCCATGCTGTTCATCCCTATGATTTATTTTATAATCGGAAGTATGTACCTCTTAACCCCCTTCATGTGTTTCATCCATCCTCCACCCCCTTCCCTCCTGGCAACCTCCAGTTCTTCCTCTGTATTTATGAGTCTGTTTCTGTTTGTTTCTTCATTTGTTTTGCTTTTTAGATTCCACACATAAGTGAGATCATATGGCATTTGACTTTCCCTGTCTGGTTTATTTCACTTAGCATAACACCCTCTAGGTTTACAATGTCATTGCAAATGGCAAGATACCGTTCTTTTTTATGGCGGAGTGATACCCCATTGTCCATCTACCACGACCTTCTTTATCAAATTCATTTGTCAATGGACACTTTGCTTCCGTATCTTGACCGTTGAAATAATGCTGCAGTAGACAGGGGGTGCCTATGTCTTTTTGAATTAGTGTTTTCATTTTCTTTGAGTAAATAAACTAACAGTGGAATTATTGGTTCATACTGCTATTTCTATTTTTAACGTTTTGAGGAATGAAGCAGGTAGCGTTATGCTGAATTTTGTGTCAGCTGACTGGCCATGAAATGCCCTGATCCAACATTGTTTCTGGGCATGTCTGTTAACGTGTTTCTGGGTAAGATTAGCATTTGGATTGGTGGACTCAGTAAAGCAGATGGCCCTCCCCCATGTAGCCGGGCATCATCCAATTTGTTGAGGTCTTGAATAGAACAAAAGGAGGAGAAAAGAGAATTCACCCCATTTTTAATTCCTGCCTGCTTGCTTGAGCTGGGACATCAGTCTTCTCCCGCCCTTGCACTAGGATTTGCACCCATTAGCACTCTGGTTCTCTGGCCTTTGGACTTGGACTGTATTACACCCCTAGCTTCTCCTGGGGTCCCAGCTTGTAGCTGACTTTTTGTTCTCCATAATGGGAGCACATGCCTCATAATCTCTCTCTCTGTCTCTCATCTATGTATCTATGTATCTATCTATCTTATTGGTTCTGTTTTTCTGGACAACCCTGGATAATACAATCCCAATTTGACAAGTGAGGAAGCTAAGAGAGATTCAGTTATATGTGACCACTGGGATTCATGTGCAGATGCTCCAGCTTTTATGGTCTTAAAAGGATGTTGCAGACATGGTCAGTGGCCCTCCCACATCCCTCAGATCTTCCAGGGAAGCTTGGTCAACTTCCATGTACCAGCACCTGCAACTCTGGGTCTTAAACCATGGAATCTGGTCCACTTATGCATGGGGCAAGCCAGGAGGACATCCTTGACCATTGACTTTTGCAAATTAGCGTTGATGGGAGGATCTTCAATGCTGTGTTTTGTACTTTTACCCAGACTTTCCTGGTCACCTCCTACTTGGGTAACTGGCTGCTACTGCCTCTTTAAGTGGTTACCTTCCCTTGCCTGAACCCCTTCCCATTTTCCCTGCTACTGTTTCCTGCACTTCCTAAATAATCTATTTGTAGCCAAGTTCCTGCCTTAGTGTCTGTTTCTGGCAGAACCTACACGATGAAAAGTGGCAACTGTCCATGCAGGTCACTAATCAGTGTCTCCAGCCCAGACATCTCTCCTGAGCTCCGGATTCATACACCCAACTTCCTGCTTGAATGTGCATTTATTTATTTTTTTTAAGTTTTTATTTATTTATTCAACAGAGAGAGGTCACAAGTAGGCAGAGAGGCAGGCAGAGAGAGAGAGGAGGAAGAAGGCTCCCCACCAAGGAGAGAGCCTGATGTGGGGCTCGATCCCAGAACCCTGGGATCATGACCTGAGCCAAAGGCAGAGGCTTTAACCCTCTGAGCCACCCAGGCATCCCTTGAATGTGCATTTAAATGTTTGCAAACAGCCCAGTCTGAACAGGGAATATTAGAGTGCTGGGATCTTCTTAACTGTTTCTCTCCAAGTTCTTCTGAGTATATTCTTATGATGTGGAGTATAACATACAAGTCCTTACAAGTCCTTGCTGTGATTTGAAGGGTCCTAGTCATCTCAGTTGCTCACCTCTCTGGACCACTGTGCTCCCTGGGCTCTAGGGCATTGGTATCTTTTGGGCTGCCCAACAGGTCATGCTTGTTCTCTCCAGGGGCCCTGCACTTTGGACCCCGGCCCCCCTCGCCTGGAAGTGTTATCATGCTCTCCAGGGCCCAGCTTAGGAGCTGCCTCCTCTAAGAGGCCTTCCCTGAACCCCCTCGCTGAAGGTGCTTCTCTCCTAGTTTTGCCGCAAACATCACTCTTTTATTTTCTCCATGGTCCTTAGCACCCCCTGAGGTGATCCTACTTATTTGTTTATATGTATGTCTTCAGGCTTCCCCATGATCAGAGCAGGAACTTGCTGTCCTGTCACCAGTCACTTCCCAAGAGTGATACTGGGCTGGCACAGAGTAGACAGACTGTCCACGAATACCTGTTTGCACTTACTGGAATGAGATTTTTAAACATATAACATCCAGAATTTCTGTGAATATATTTCACTTCCTATTACATTTCCTTCACTTTCAACATTGACCTGTCTTTATGGGAAACTTAATTGAAATGTTTTACGTTTTTACCTCAACTGTTTTAAAAGAGATTTGACCACCTGTTTTTTTTAAAACTCTCATTTGATTTTTCTCCTGTAAGAATTCCAAAGTGTTTTTCTTATGAAAGTGCCCAAATGTGAGGACCTGAATATATATTTTTTAGTGTCACCAAACACATCTTTCTGAATTTGCCATTTTTAAAATAAGATAATCCTTGTGGTACACAAGAAATGATGCAGAATTATACAATCTATAACACTATAGAAGAATTAGACTGTAGATTTAGTGACTGTTATCCTGGATTCTCTACTTAAAATAGAACAAAATATATTAAATATGTTACAACTAAACTAAAAGGTCCTGGTAGCCATTATTTTCAGTTCAAGATGTATTACTGAAGATTTCAAAGTTTAATCCATTAGTTCAATTATAGAACTTAAACAAAGAAGGCACTGAGCACAATTCTGAAGCCCTTTATCTCATTCTGTTGCTACTCTTCTAAAGATGACTTTGATCTTTAAAGCACATAGTAGCTTCTTCTAAACTGGACAAGGTATAGGCGATAATATGAAATAAGTCTGAAGTAATCATTATCTGTGACTCAGTTTCGAAACAAGTCAGGGTCACTTAATAAACAACAGGATAATGATATTTCAGCAGCTTTCGCTCTGCTCAGGTAAAGGATAATTTTAGCCAGACAGTCTACAGAGCTGGGCACATGGCCGACACATAGCAGATCACAGAGATTTTGGTAAAGGGTGAGAAAGATAATTTATTGCGTTTACTCTAACTGAAAAGGGGAAAGGGAGAGAGAAATCCAAACAGATGGCTTAGGCTGAGACTAGATTATGTGAAAAGGCCCACAATGGGGTTGAAAACATTTTGAAAACTTATAGTAACTATTCTTCAACTTAAGGTTATTTATAAAGTGGTTTGACAAATTGGCTTTTTGAATGCTCAAAATGGGTCAAATCTTTTACTTCCAAGAGGATGGGATACACATAATTCCCCCCATTCCTCCTGCTAAGTGCAACTAAAAGTTCTGGACATTATCTATAAAACAAACATAAGCAGACCTGAGAGGCAGAGAGAAGGAAGCAGATTTCTCAAGACCTCAGATGGAGTGGGGAGTCTGGATTCCCAGCCTTATTAGGCTGTAACATCCCACCCCCCACCAAGCCAAGATGGTGTCAGAAAATGCTGATTAGGGCAGCAAAACTTGGTGGTAGCAAGAACCACTTGTCCCCCGGGATCTGTGAAGACCACGTGGAGACCCCAGTCTTCCACCCCAAACCAGCAGTGAAGAGGCATCCCGTGCTCTCCCTGCTAGAGTGATGGCAGAGGAGGCCTATGAAGAGGTGGGCCTTTTCTACCGCCCAGCGATGACAGGACCACCCCTTTCCCCATACAGTAAAGCCACCTGAGGAGCAATAACAAGGCACTCTGACCCTGCCAGCTAGAGGAAATACTAGTAGAGACCTAGGGGGCAGCTGGATCTCTTAGCACTGGCCAGAAGTGAAGAGACTCCTCAGGTGTCAATGGAGGCCAAACAGAAAACTTGGACCTTTCCTCCCATCTGGCAGGAACAAGAGGGTACCTCCCTTTCCCATGCTGGGGTGGTGTCCTATGAAGGCCAGGTAAAGCAGAAAGTATATATAGGGTCTGGAGTCTCGTAACAGGGGAGATAAATGCATATTAATACTTTAAGTTAATATTCACACATTATACCAAGAACTAGGAAGATCTCAAAATTAATGAAAAAAGACAACAGATGCTGTATTAGTTTGGTACTGCTGTCAGGACAAAATGTCAGAGAGTGGGTGGCTCACACAACCAAAATTCATTTCTCAAAGCTCTGAAGACTGGTAATTGGCAGATTTGGGTTTCCCTGAGGCCTCTCTTCTTGGCCTGTAGGTGGATACCTTCTCATTGTGTCCCCATACAGTCTTTCCTCTATGCCTATCCATCCCTGCTAGCTCTTCTGGTTCTTATAAGGACACCATATACTGGACTAGGGACCCATCCTATTGGTCTTGTTTTGACTTAATCACCCCTGGTTTGAAGGCTCCATGTCTAAATAGTCACATAATTCAGGGCCCACTCATATGACCCCATTTAACCTCAATTACCTCCTGAAAGGTTCCATTTCCAAATATGGTTACGTTCTGAGGTTTTGGAGGTTGGGACTTCAACAAATGAATTTGAGGGGGACACAATTCACCCCGTAACAAGTGCCAACATCAAGATGTCAGAAATTTTAGAATTATTGGCAAAAATTAAAATGTAGCCTCATAAAAATGCTTCAGTGAGAAATTATGAACACACTTGAAACAACTGAAAAAAAAAATAAAGTCTCAGCAAAGATATAAAAGCCTCAGCAGAACATGAGAAGGTATAAAGAAGAACCAGCTGGCAATGATAGAACTGTGAAATATAATCAACAAAACAAAAAAACTCAGCGGATGAGTTCATCAGCAGAATGGAGGGGGCAGAGGAAAGAATCTTACAAACTGGAAGACAGAACAATAGAAATTACCTAATCTGAACAACAGAGGAGAAAAAGCTTGAAAAAAAAACCCAAAAATATCCTGCAGGGACCTGTGGGACTCTAACAGAAGACTTAACATTTTTTACCCTGGAAGTCTGGAAGAAGAGAAAGGGGGGCGGGGTCAGAAAAGTACCAAGAGAAATAACGGTGGTAAGGTCCCCAAATTTGGCCAAAGACATAAATCCATCAATTCCAGAAGCTGAGTAAACTTCAGACAGGCTAAAGAAATCCACACTAAGTCACAGTCAGACTTCTGAATGTACCACAGTTAGGAAATGGTGGACTGTGCCCTTTTGTACACTTTGTAGGAGGGCGGCAATGTAGTGTTTAGAAAACATGTAAACAAAGGTCAGAGGGACTTGCGTTTGAACCTGGGATCTGCTACAGCAACATATTCATTCTGGAGCCAATCTCCTCAAATTTCAGATTTCTCATTGAAAAAATGGAATATAACATGCCTCCCCCAGCCCCAGGGAACATTGTCCAGATTTAATGACAAAATACATGTAAAGCCCTTAGCACACAGCAAGTGCTCAGATGTTATTGTCTGTCCTCTTCCATACCCCTGACCTCTCTCAACCAATGAGAAGCCGTGAGCACTAAAGACCTGGAATGCAAAAACTTCTGGACTAGATTAGCGGAGTTTGGCCCCGAACTCCAGAAGATCCATTACGTTTTCTAATTTCCTTGCACTTAAAATGTGTTATTTTCCCTTCAGTTGCTTTCTCAGCAGATTTTTTTTTTCTTTCTAGGGAGACAGTTTTAGCATCATGGTTAAGAAGCTAAGTTCTGGAGTTAGGCAGTGTAGGTCTAGACCCTTGGTCCACAATTAGATGGCAATCTACTTGGGTTCTTTGAGGCTCATTTTCCTCATTCGTGCCATCCTATAACCCCATTAGGGTTGCTCTCCTGGTGGATGATTTATTGTATGTAAAGAGCCTAGAACTGTGTCTCGCCTTTAAAAAGTACTCAGCAAGAACCATAGCTGTTTGTTGGACATAGATGTATGGATTACCTTGTTGCGTGGGGGAGGTCCCTAGGGGCTCCCTCTTCTTAAGAAAATTCTCCTTGGTCTCTGATCCTCAAACAGAATTTGCTGCTTTCAAATCTTGCCTTCCCCACTTTCTACCCCACACTCTTCCATTGGTACCGTGGTCTTCCTTAATGTCCTGACAGGCAGGACTCCTGGAGTATTAGTTCAAATTGAATTGGTTAGACTTACAGTGTATCTAGGGTTCTCCAGAGAAACAGAACCAATAGTTGTGTGTGTGTGTGTGTGTGTGTGTGTGTCTATCTCACAGCACTTCACATATGTATACACACGTTATATATATGCACATTATATTTATAAATTATATATAAAATACATTTTTTTACATATATATGAGAAGTAGAGAGAAGGAGATCGGAGGGAGATTTATTTTCAGGAACTGGCTTGTGCTATTGTGGGAGCTGGCATGTCTGCAATCTGTAAAGCAAGCCAGCAGTTTGGAAATTCAAAGACTTGGGATTGCAGTCTCGAGTCTAAAATCTACAGGCTGGAAACTCAGTCAGGGTTTCTAAGCAATTCTTCCAAACCCGTCAACCCTCTGGGGGCATAGTAAATTGCCCCAAATCGGAATATTAATATTAGAGATTCACTTCCATGGATAGCATAGCATTGCCTACTATTATCTTTTAGAAGCTCAGCCATCTAGCTCTGTTGACCTCACTTGAAGGGTTGGTGGGCTGGCCTGGTGTGACCGTGGGGCCCACAGGGCGTGGCAGATACAGAGCAAGATTCCTCGGTGTGTGATTTTCTTTTTCCTCACATAAATGCATTGTCCATTTCAGTTCTGATGGAGCCAATTTTCGTCTCTCTGGGTATTCAAGGAGGGAAGAGGGGAGCCTGAGGTGAAGGCATATTTAAATGGATTTGGAGATGATTTAAGGTTGTTGATAGATCAATATCCTGGGCAGGTCCTAGGCTAACATGGCTGGCAGCCTGACTCTGTTATAATACACTAGGTGGGCAAGTCTGGCTAAAATCCAGGGGGAAAGGTGACCACTGCCTGAGGGGCTGCTATGCAGTCCTCTCCTCTGAGGAGGAGTACCTCTGAACTCGAATCATATCTGATCCCTTTCACACACATCCCGGCACCTGGCCTGGGCAGAGGGAAAGGCTTTTCCTTCCTTTCAGGAGACTCTGAGAACAATACTTTATGTTTTCCTCTAAGATACAGAAAAAAACTTTAACAAATCCGTGTTAAGTAATTTTAGTGCAAATTGACCCAGTGACAAAAACTTATAAGAAAACCAAATCATAAAATAATATAAATGGATCAATTTTTATGTGGCACACATCAGAGCGTTTTCATCGTTAATTAATAGATGTGGGAGCATGTCAGAGTCACCTAACCTGGTCTCTTTGTTCTTGGATGATGAAGCCAAGCCTAGAAAGGTACTGTGTTTGCCAATTAATTCATTAATTGCTAGACAGTGGCCAAATCAAGACAAAAACCAAGCATCATGGCTTCCTGCCCAGGACTCCTTCTACTACATGCAATGTGAAATTATTCTTCAATACTTTTAGCTTGTTTCTTTATTCCTGTAAGAATTCCCTTTATAAAAATTCAGTTTTGCTTCAAATTATAACTGTTGATGGAGGGCAGGAACGTACCAACAAAACTCAGATACTTGTATTTGTACATCACTGCCTTTCTCCACATGTTTTTATCCTTGTGGTGGTCTGGGAGCTCCCACAAGATCCCTCCACCCTGTTAGTGCCCACCGAGCCTCTGCAGCCCCGTCCCCAAACTCACTCAGCCAACCAAGTCTCAACCTTGTGCCAAGCAGTATGCCTAGTACTGGGACCACAGAGACAAATAAGAAATGATTTTCCCTGAAGGGGGTTTCATTTAGCTGGAGAAAAGCACAGGCAATCAGACACAATACAAAGATGAGGCAGTAAGTGCTGGAATCGAAGGCCCTGGACTCTCAGTGAAACACCCGTAGCTTCAAGAGTTCAAGAGTCTCTTGAAAAGGTACCATTTGAAATAGTCTGTGAGGATGAGAGGAGTTTATCAGGCAATGGAGGGAGAGGCTGCAAAGGATGTGGAAGGGCCCGCTGGGGAGGTGTGCATGGCGTGGGAGAGGAGAGGAAGGGGAGGTGGGAGAAGAGGGTGGAGAGGGAGACTGGGGTCAGCTCAGGAGGGATCTGAGGTCAGGTGCTGAGGAGTGTTTCCGCCATGGAGGATTTCACCACAACACCACAAAGGTTAAAATACGTGTAATACAATGTCCCATCACAGAGATTTTCAAAACCAGAGAATGGGGTTTGACATAGATGTATTCTTCTGAGAGGGAATGCTGGTCTTCATTTACCTGACACAGGAACCAGAGGCACTGCTCCTGACATGGTGTGTGTTGTAAGAATCACATGGGGTGTGTGAAAGCGCTTGGTAAATTGTGCCGCAAGGTGTAGAGGTGAAATCATTTTTCATGTCACATGATGATAACGTCAGATGGTGAAACTCTTGTCAGGGCGAATGCTGGGCGGACAGCTCACTTCTGAGCTTCAGGGCCCTCCGGAGATTGAACCTTGAGGGTATTTCCAGCAGATTCTGCAGCTTGCACTTCAGCACCGAGGCCTCTCTCAAAATCGCCTTCTCGAAATTGCATACTCATCTTCTACCCTTGGCTTTTGATGAGGGTCCCCACAAGAAGCAGCATCGAAACCCTCCTCAAGAACTTTGGTCATTAAATATCTCACTGTTGTCCATGAGTCAATTAATTAATTCATTATCCTACATCATGATCATAATTATTAAGGAATGAATGAATGAATGAATGCCAACTAAAGAAAATAAGAGAGGGTGCCCAGGAAGATTTATATACTAGAATGTTCCCTCAAATATTATTTATAATAAGAAAAAAAAAATCAGAAACGACTTTGAATTCTCTCGAAAGTGGGGAGAAGCAAATAAACTGTGGTCTGCCTCCAGGGTGCAGTATTTTGTAACCATCAAAAATGATTTCAAACATCATGATATGAAAAAGTGTTCATAATACTAAGTGAAAAAAATTGTAGGGCATACCATTTGCTCTCTATTTGGGGATGAAAAAAAAATAGTAGTCCTGCCCCAAAATGACTGAAAATAATAGATCAAATTGTAATACTCGGTTTTTTATGCATAAAATTATTATGAATATTTCTTTCTTTCTTTTTTTTTTTAAGATTTGATTTATTTATTTGAAAGAGAACGGGCATGTGCATGTGTGAGAGAACACTATTGGCAGGAGGTGGGGCAGAGGGAGAGGGAAAGGGAGAAGCAAATTACCACTGAGTAGGGAGCCCGGACTCTGGGTTCAATCCTAGGACCCTGAGATCATGACCTGAGCCAAAGGCAGATGCTTAAGCTTAACCGACTAAGCCACACAGTGGCTTTTTAAACAGAAACTCTTTTCTTTTTAAACAGATTTCCAAAATTAAAAGAATTGCTACTTAATTCAATAGTGAGGAAAAACTAATGTTAAGAAAAGATTTATATTAAGTAATCTTGTGCTAAGAAATTATTATCCTATGGCTTATGCTTTTATATTTTTGAAGGAATCTCTGGTCCAACTATTAGTACCAGTCTGAGAGATTTTATTCTAATAACTAGAAGTTTCTGAGTTCCTCAACCTCCTTTTCTCTGAGAGAGATGGAAAACCACTTTACTTTCTCACCAGTCTATTTTCAATTGCTTTGTTAATAAAAAAAAAAAAAGTATCTTTATTTCAAAAACATTTCCATCTGGCCAACCAAAATATTCTGAGTGATATAAAGCAAACATGCTAAGGACACAAAAGAAGTTTAAAGACTTATTTCTGTACAGAAACAGCTTATGATTTATGTGGGAGGATGAGACAAATGCAGGGAACAACTAAGACATAAGAATCATAGTGATTTCATAAGAGTAACAGTGATTTTCCAAGATTAGACCATCATTTTGATTTGATAGATGAAGATAAAGAAGCTAAGAGACAGTGGCTTTTCTAATGCCACACAAAGATCCAGGAATCCTGGTTCCACTGCACTGTAAAAATGCAGGATAATACTTGAAATCCAAGAGGAAACCAAGGTCAGCAGCCTCTATGAAAGAGTTAAAGAAAGAAGGGATTGGGGGTGGGAGGTAGTTAATAACCATCCCCTGGGCTTTGACTTCTTAAACAGGCATTAGGGCTATGGGCCTTCAACCACTGAGACTATCTCATTGACGATATCCTGTTGAGTAGATGGGCAGTTGTCTTCCCTTATCCATGGGGGATACATTCCAAGACTCCCAGAGGATGCCTGACACTGCAGATAGTACCAAACACTGTTATGGTTTTTCTGATACATATATACCTATGATAAAGTTTAATTTATAAATTAAGCACAGGAAGAGTTTAACAGTAGCTCATAATAAATAGAACAATTATAACAATACACCATAATGGAAGTTAAGTCAATGTAAGCTCTCTCGCAAAATATCTTATCGTACTGTTCTCACCCTTCCTCTTCTTGTGAAGTTGTAAGATGATAAAATGCCTACAAGAAGAGAAGTGATGATCTAGGCACTGTTAAGTAGTGTTAGGATACTGCTGACCTTATGACAATAAGTCTTCCATTGACCATGGGTATCTGAAAGTGGAAAATGAAATCATGGATGGAGGGGCCTACTGTGTTTCTATGGCATCACACACTAGACTTCTGATGTGTTTCACTTTCACAGAGATAAAAATCAAATGTTCAGTTGGGCTGCAAATTAGGATGCTTTTAATTGCAAATGACATAAACTCAAACCATAACAAAATAAATAAATTAGAGGTAGAGGAGTAATTTATTGAAACATAACCTGGATGTAGTAGTCTTTAAGATTGGCCAAGTTTCGAGTTCAGATATTGTTAAGGCTCTTGTTCACCCTTTCTTTCTTTTCTCCTCTCCTCTCTCACTCACTCTCTCTTTCTTTCTTTCTTTCTTTCTTTCTTTCTTTCTTTCTTTCTTTCTTTCTTTCTTTCTTATTTTATGAATTCATTTGCCAGGGAGAGAGAGAGCACAAGCAAGGGGAGCAGAGGCAGAGTGAGAAGGAGAAGCAGGCTCCCTGCTGAGCAGGAAGTCCAATGTGGGCCTCAGTCCCAGGACCCCGGGATAATGACCTGAGCCGAAGGCAGCCACTTAACCAACTGAGCCACCCAGGCATCCCTTGTTCACTCTTTCTATTTCACTTTGTCTCTGCTTGGATTCATTCCTTAGGCAGGTGTTCCTCAGATCATTGGCAAGATGGCTGCCAGAAATCAAGGTTCACACATACTGTTTAGGAACGCCCTGAAAATGTTTCCCTCGAAAGCTCTAGCAGAAAAGTCCTTGGGAAGACACTTATTCCCCAGGCTTTGCCATGTGTCTGTCCCTAAGCCCATCACTGTCGTAAGGGGATCTGGTTTGTTAGAGATTCAGTCCCATCCTAACCACCGGACTATCACTCTCCTTAGTGAAGAGGTGTCCTATTAATAGTTGACGTGTTGGCAGAAGGGGAGGGATTGCCCATCACATGTCCACTGTGGAAGGTGCTGTCAATAATCTGAGTATTAACTGTGTAATGTACATGACAAATACAGAGGGAGAGCAAGGAATAATAATGGGATTACTAGTGCAGTTTTCCCAGAGAAGATAGGTGATGACACATGCTAGGATAATATACAATTCTGTTCATAATAGACTAAATCAAGCCTAATTGGAAAGTAAATCTCCTCTTAAGAACACTCACAGTATACTCACAGAGAAAAACATGTTTTTATGACATAGGCTTTTAGGAGTAATTGCAGTGACTAGAGCAGTCCAACCGGCAGCTCTTAGGAATCAGATTATGCTTTTGAACAAACATTTAGTCTGGAGTCTAAAAGGTAGAATTGAAATAGCAATATCTCCTTAGGTAATGAATTCAGAGATTAATCACTCATACAGCTAATAGAGCTGTTCACTAGGCAGCCTAATTTCTGAAAACAATGGAGGAAGAGAACCCCAGCATTACCCGTTTGCAAGAGTGAACTCTCCTCACCAGTGTGGTGGGTGCAGCGTTTATCACCACAATAATTCCTCCTGACATTTGTCTTCTGATTTATACTGCCATATATTAACTCAGTTGATCTTTATAACATTCCCGGGAAACAGGCACTACTGTAATCACCAACACTGTAGAGATAAGAAAACCGAGGCATAAAGAGATCGCAGAATTAATGAGAGGTGGACTCTGCTTCTCCCACCGTGTTTTTCCATAGCTCTTACCTGAGGCGCGCATGTTTGCTGACAGAGAATGGAGTTTGAATCTTGCCTCCACCACCCACTACCTCTGTTACTGTGCCCTTTTGTCCCTCATTGTCTCAGTTGTAAAGAAGTGATAATCATTATCTAATACAATGGTATAATGCTGAAGACTGTCTCTTTTCTTAGGTTCTGCTATGGGGTCCCTCCCCGGCTCTCCAGACACCATTCAGCTTAGCCTCGAGGATGGAGCAGGGAAGAAGGAAGGGTCACAGCCTATTTTCTGGGCCAGGAGCCTCATAAAAGAACCTACCCACAGGACGGGGAAGTAAAAATGCAGCCAGAAGCTTCTGGCCGTGGGCATGAATTCAAGGGGAAGGAATGTGGGTGGACCCAACAGAAGGTCTTCTGGCTCCATGTGTATTCATATGGGAAGGCAGGTCCGCCTCGGTCCCTCATCTCACCCAGGTCTGTCCTGAGTAGTTTTATCAAAATCTTGCTGCATGGCGGCCTCATTAAGCAAAACAACGGACCTAATTTAACAACCCTGAGTGGCCCTGGCAGGGTGAGGCCTGGCTGGGAATTTGCTAGTGTCCCCAAAACTGAGAGCTCCAGATGAACAGAAGGTACCCAGAAGATTTGGGAGTCCAGAGTTGGAGATTTTGATTTGAAAATAGTAAGTCTGACTGAATGTTTTTACTTTTCCCTGTGAAAATACATTTCTGTCTTTATAGTGAATTTAGCAACCAAGGTTTTCTTTCACAAATGTACTTTGAGGCCATTATCTCTTCATTCTGAAAGCAAGGCATTTCGTAATGTCCTTCAGAAGTATTAATTAGCATGGAGCAAATACTAGGTTATAAGCCAGAATAAAGCTTCATGTTTTTAAGAGAAATACTGCATCTCATTTAATATTGCGACCTCATTTAAACATGAAATTAAAAAAAAAAGAAAAAAAAAAACAACTCATAGAAACAGAGAACAGATTGGTGGTTGCCAGAGGCAGGGAAGGGGGTGGGCAGGCAGGCGGTGGGTGGGTGAAATGGTTGGAAGTGGTCAAAAGGTACCAACTTCCAGTTATAAGATAAGTAAGTCCTGGAGATACAACATACAACAAGGAGTCTAGAGTTAACAATACTGTGTTTACATTAGGAAGTTGTTAAGAGAGTAGATTTTGAAAGTTTTCATTACAGGGGAAGAAAGTGTGTAGCTATGTGTGGTGATGGATGGTGGCTATACTTAGGTACTGTGGTGGTCATTCTGCAGTTTATACACACATCAAATCATTACGTTCTATACCTTCAACTATCACAATAGGTCAGTTACATCTCTGTGAAACTGGAATAACCGAATACGTGTTTTTACAACCAACTTTCGTGTTTATTTGCTTGTGGACGACTAAGGGCTGTTGTTTCAAATGAAACCCAGTCATCCTGCCACTACCGCGTGCTTCTGTGGCTCTGTGGTTCGCTCTGAGGGCTGATGCACCCAGGTCCTGGAGGGCATGGTCTTCAGGGACTTTCAGAGTCACTGGCACAAAGATCCAGACCATTACCAGCAGCATTAATCTTGACACACCATGTAAGCATCGGCTGGCAGACAATATTGCACATGTGTATTTCTTTGCAGACGTCCTCTTAACACAGGGTGGTCTCTGTCAGACATGGTCATTCACAGAAACAGAACACTCTCCTTCTTTTAGACATCTTTCTCCTCTCGCTACATGTTGAGGGAGGGCAGAGTTTCTCAACCTTTTATGATGGCCATTTGTGCCAGATGATCTTTCCTTGTAAGGAGCTCGTCTATACGTGGTGGAATGTTTAATAACATCACTGGCCATACTCACTAGACACTTACTGGCAACAATCAAAGTATCTCCAGACATGGCCAAATGTCCCCTGGCCTGGGTTGGGTGGGTGGAGGAAAAAATCCCTTCTAGTCAAGAATCGTGGTGTACAGGGTGACCCTTGCAGGCTCTTGGTCTACATGTAGTTCACTGGCTATCATCTCTGCTGGGGGACCCACCCCTAGCCCACCACGGGCCCTGCCGCAAGCCCTTGTGCAGATTCAGCCAGTAAATCAGGGGAGCTTGGATAGTGGTGGCTGTGGGTGTAGATGCCTGTGAGGGGTTAAGTGGGCAAGTGGGTAGCTCCCTAGCATATAGCAAAGTCTATATTTGCTTCATTTTCTGCAGAATTTAGTTAATTCTTAGTAAAATTACTGTGATAATCAGGAACTTTCTTTTTACCTCAGTTAGCCTGAAAACATGACCCCATCTATGCTTGTTAATGTGCACCATGACATAAATAAGTTTAGGGAAATGCTATGCTAGCAATTTAGAAGGATGTTCCTAAAAACAGAGGAGCTCCCCTCAGGGGTTTCTCCACATCGTTTCTAGTGGACCACTTGCTTATGAGAAGAAAGAAAATCATTTCCTAGTTCCTCCTCTGTCAGCTGGAGGGCTTCATTATTTCCTGATTAAAATCCCCAAAGATGGGGACTCCTACCCAGAAATGACATTTTGGTTATGCGACTGAATCCCCCCCTTCTCCCAGAGCCAATGGAGGGAAATGAATGGAGGCCATATCCATCTGCTGCATTCTTTTCCCCCTCGAAAATCCATGAGCTTGACCCAACTAATTAAAAGTGAGAACTGAAACAAACAGCTGGATTCATTTAATACGGTGCCTTTTCCTTTCAACTTGAAATAAACTTTTCAGCAGATTGCCTTTGTGGCAGTTGAAGGCCAACATAAATTTAAGCAGCGGGTCGCTTGCCTTTAAGAGTCCAGGACTCCCTGGCTCTTCGGCCAACAAAGCCTTGGCTGGGGGTTGGCAGGCAGCCTCGAGGCACCAGGCTGTCAGCTTCTCACGCAGAAGTGGGGGCATCTGCTCTAGGGGAAGATGTGCCCACTTCAAATACGACCTGGCAGGGGGACCCTGATGATGGGCTCACAAGTCGTCAACCGATATCATAGCCTGCTATTCAACAGGGTCCCCTGCCCAGGTCCTGGTCGATTCTCTCTGTGGCATCCCTCCTGCTCAGGCGGTAGAAGATTGCTAATTTTCCAAAGAGGGAAAAAGCGACAGCATGCTGTGAAAATCTCTGTTGACTGTGCGAAAGTAGTGTTTGTCCTCATTTCTCCAGCTTCAGCTTTTGTTCACGTTTGTCATTTCTCAGAGGGAACGGAGGCTGCTGATTACCAGAGGATTTTTTGCTCTGCATTGAATGCAGGTCTGCTGGGGGCATATGTATCAGTACCAACCAACAAAGGGGGATGAGACAGTATGGATGGGCAAGGTCAGAGTTTCATTTGTTAACTCATTCAACAAATACGTGCACTGAGTATCAATTACATGCCATACTCTGCTGTGTGCGGGAGACACAACGGCAAACAGACTTCGTTGGGCTCATCTACATTATTTAGATAATCATTCAGGAAAGGAGGGGGTGGGAATGGAAATGTGGGAGGACTTGTTAGGGGTTTGGCCAGAGCAGGGCTCAGATTACGGAAGTTCACGTTTAGCGTTAGGCCTTTGTCTATGAGCATTGAGCATATCACCGATGGGTGGACTAGGTGTGTGATACAACCAATTTGTTTTAGATCGCTCTGCGCTTATGAACCGAAACCGAGGTCAACTTCACCACGTGGTATTGGGCACACATTTGAATGCAGAAGGTATTCTCGCCAGTGCTTTAGTTAATTTACCTGTCTGGAGTTGAGAAAGTATGGCAAAAAAGCCCTTTAAAAAATAAAAATCAGAAATGCTGACAGCCAAGAAGTGGAGTTCTCTTCTTAATCTCAGCAGACGAGTGAATTTAAGTTGTTAACTCAGATTCAGGAAATTGCTTGGATCTTGGCTTAATCACAACTAAACACACAAGCTAATGAAGTTGTTTCGTGGGCTGTAGAGGGTGGAGGAGTGCCCTCCCAGCATTCATGTCTTCCCAACATTTTGGAATGTGACCTTATTGGAAATAGGATCTTTGTAGATGTAATTAACTAAGGATCTTCAGAGGAAATCATCCTGGGTTTAAGGTGGGCCTTAAATCCAGGGATTGGGATCTTTTAACAGAAAGGAAGGGAGATTTGAACACAGAGACACAGACGGAAGGGTACTAAAGACAGAGGCAGGGCGCCTGGGTGGCTCAGTGGGTTAAGCCTCTGCCTTCAGCTCAGGTCATGATCCCAGGGTCCTGGGATCGAGCCCCACATCAGGCTCTCTGCTCAGCGGGGAGCCTGCTCCCCCCCCACCCCGCCTGCCTCTCTGCCTGCCTCTCTGTGTGCTTGTGATCTCTCTCTCTCTGTCAAATGTGAATAAATAAAATCTTAAAAAAAAAAAAAAAAAAAGACAGAGGCAGAGATTATGTTGCCACAAGCCAGGGAACACCAAAAGGTACCAGAAGCTGAAGGAGCTAAGGAAAGAGCTTCTTTTAGGAGGGGAGGCCTACTGAAACTTTGATTTCAAACTTCTGGACTCCAGAACTGTGAGCGAAAACATTTCTGCTGTTTTAAGCCACCGAGTCTGTGGTAATTTGTTGTGACAGCCTTAGGAAATTAATACATGGGCGCTTACAGGCTTCCCACCCTCCCAAATCACACAGTAATGATTGAAGAATTATAAGCTGGCCCTGCCACATGATAAAATTGCTTTGTTGCACCAATTTTTGCACTTGTTTTCTTGTCTCATTTTTCAAAAAAGGTAAACCAATGGGAAATTTCTCATGGTTCTTATTACCTGCTTTCGCAGCCTAAAAAAACCAGATTTTAATCTATTATAATCGATTCTTTAAAAAAAATAACTTGTTTATTCGTTGTAAACTTAAGTTATGGACAACTTTTGGTTCAAATTAGCACAGGGTAAATTAAAATAAATTGCATTGCATTAACCGACATGAATGTTTTTCTGAAAGCTTGGTTATACTGATGTAAATCTTAGTAAAGAACAAAAGCACAACCGAGTGAAAACAACAAAGGTCATTTGGGCTACTGTGGGAAGAACAGACTGAAAGGAGCCAAGACTGGAGAGGTAGCCCTTCACTGGAAGGGGCAGAAGTTTTCATGGTGTGCAGGTTAGGGGATGGGGGATTCTGGTTCCGTGTGCATGGAGAACCCCAGGTAGGGAGGCATGGGTCCTGAATACTGAGTCCTCAACCCGTCTGTGTACGTGAACAAGATCCTCACAGCCAGGGCCTGGAGAGAGCAGGGCTGCCCCATGTATATGCACCAATGGGCTGGGACAGAGAGCTACCTCACGGGATCACGGTAGCCTGGAGAGCAGAAAGTCTTTTTTGAGTTTTGTCAAACATTGTGTGAAGAGGGGTCTTGTGACAATGACAGATCTCAGGCACCATCCTCTAGGCTCAAGGGCCAATTTAGTTTAGAAAAAGAAAACAAAATGATTGGCACATATCCAACATTATAGAGCAAAATCATCCCTGCTACCCCAAGTTTCTTTGCAAAATTTACACTTTTTGGATGAGGTTCTGCATGAACTTTGTAGCACAGATGCACCTATAAGAGGATCCAAATCACACTTTGAGCCTCTGCAACATTGTCTATTTTGCTCCAGTCAGAAATACTTCTGTTTTTGTTTTTGTTTTCCAGGTGCACATGACAGAATTCCTTCTGCTTGTCCTCACTTCACTTTCTCTGGGCTCCCTGGTGCTTTGTTGTAAATCTGCCGTGCCTCCAGATGGCCAGTTCCCTCAGAGCAAGTTGTAACATTGCTGATCACTGTCCTGGCAGTCACCTTTCTAAACCTGGAGTCTGCTAACAAGTTAAATCTGCACCGCCTAAACGCCCAGATGCCTGTCGTCACACGGCACACCCCAGAAGGGTACACCAGCCACCAGCAGCATCGCGTCTGGAGCCGTCTGGCCGGAGACGAGGGCAAAATGGATGTCTTGTTTCACTCTGTCTCTTTTTGAATATTTAAAACGTTTCAATATATTTCTATTGCTACTACTCCAGAAAAAAAAAATTAAGCAAATAAAACTACCATTTAAGTGCAGAAATTAATTCCATGCTTCAATCAGGTGTTCCAAATTCTTATAACTTTTCCATAAAGCATCACTTCCCAACCGTTGTATATACCTCCATTGCTTTAGTCCTTACAGCAACCGCATTTGGTGAGTGTTATTTCTACTCCGGGTTTACAGATGAGGAAACTGAGGTACACAAAGATCACTTCACTTGCCGAAGGCTGCAGAGCTATTACAACAAGATGAGAGCTTGGAGAATGGCATCTAGACCCCACGTTTCCAGCCTGTGCACTGCCTTGCCCATGAGTGCTGTGGGTAGCATGCCCTCCTCCTGTGGCTTTCCTTTCTCCCTCCATTCCATCCTTGGGAATGTCTCCATAAGCCTGGTGGAGTGTATTTTACCGGAGGGACCACGGGTCTTCTTGAGAAAGATCACACAGTAGGGGAAGAAAGAACCAAGCCAGATCAAGGACAGCTTGACATCTCTCTCATCTGTCCTCCAGGCCAGTTCCTGCGGCACCAAGGCTGAGACCTAGGGTGAGCAGGGAGAAGGGTTGTGTGAGAAAAAGCACCAGTTGCAGGAGATGGTGACAGGTTAGGGAGATGGTGCCCTCAAGACAGGAGTCTCCCTGCTCGGCGCTGGCCCCGATTGCTTTGACTGGGGTGGGGTGGGCACCCACAGAGGAGCCGTGGTTGTGACTTTTACTGTCAACAGTGACAAGCCCCTTCGCTGTTATGAAGTGGGACAGGCAGGAGGAAGGTGACAACTGTCATTGCTTAGAGAATTCAGCTTGGGAAACATATGAGATACTCCTGGAACCTTCTGGAAATATTTGGAAGGAATTCCAGGAGGACTGAAATGACTGCAGAACAAGCCGCCGTGCAATCAGGAAAACTCTCTTTTGGGTCTAATCTTTTTTTTTTTTTTTTTAAAGATTTTATTTATTAGAGAGAGATTACAAGTAGACAGAGAGACAGGCAGAGAGAGAGAGAGAGAGAGAGAGGAAAGCAGGCTCCCTGCTGAGCAGAGAGCCCGATGCGGAACTCGATCCCAGGACCCTGAGATCATGACCTGAGCTGAAGGCAGCGGCTTAACCCACTGAGCCACCCAGGCGCCCTCTTTTGGGTCTAATCTTACTACCAGGCTGGTGGCCTGATTTACAGAGGTTCAATAGTCTGCATTGTCTAGTGTCTGCATATGAACCACGAGGAGGCCTTTTTCAAGGATCTGAAAGTTCAAATGCAAAATTAGCGCAGGGCCTTGGAAGAGGGTGTGGCCAATGGTTTCCCAGGTTTTCATACCTTCTCTTCTGTTGGGAGGTGGGATGGGAAGAGTCAATAATACCCCCATCTATCACATGTGATGCCTTTCTCCACTTGCTTCACCCAGCTATGGCTTTTTAAAGGATCTCATTCTAAGATAGACACAATATATAAGAAAGCACAACTGAATTTAAGAGTTAAAGTTGCAAAGAGTGATCCCTGCCACGAAGCTTTCTTATGTTGGCTAATGGAAAGGATTATTAGCTTAACCACCAGCCCCAATAGAACTGTGTCTCTAATACCTTTCAGTTGAAAGTGTAGAAGTACTCTGCTATGTAGCAAATTGAAGGTCAGGCCAAGTAAAAACCAATTATCAAGTGTGAAATGCATTGCTATTTCACACCTTTGGAGACACAAAGCAAACGCCTCCTGAAAAGATACATTTACAATACAAAAAAGCACTTAAAAAAAATGACTCTCTGTGGGTACCATAGACTTGAGCTTTCATCTCTAGCGGAAGAATCCAAAGTTGAAGAATCTATCCATTGAGCAAAGGAGAACATAAGGGGAAGAATTCCAGTCTGGTAACAGTAGGTGCCACGGTAAGGGTGATGACAGGGACTGTTTGGTAATTGTCACTTCGAATGTGTCCTTGATCAGATTTGTGTAAAAAAAGAGAAACTGTCAAACCTAATTTCAATATTTCTTCCTAACTAGCAGTTCCTCAATATTGCTATTAAATACTTATCTCTCCAAGTTTGGTTCCATCCATATTCCTGATCTAGAGAGAATACAAGGTAAGTTTCTGCTTGGGTTTTATTTTTGGACTCCTTGCGATCCTGTCTTCATTCTCATTGCCTCAGTAATTTCTACTTTACTACTACCCCCACTTAAACTCTGCTGGAAGCTCCTCCTCAAAGACAGAACGTGGTAAGAACCTTAGAATGGCAGGTAAGGACTTCCACATGTGGCCATAACTTCCTGGGCAAACCCCCTCCCTCTGACAATCCCCTCTGGAACCCCACCCCAGCCTTGCTGAATGACCTACAAAGAGCTCCCCTGGCCCTCCAGCAGCTACTCCCTGGAGCCCAGAATGCCCTTTCCCAGCTCCTGGTAAACAATTGCTTTCCTTGTAGATTAGTTCCAGTGACACTTTCTCTGAAGCTTTGGCAGAGGAGAGATCAGATTGTCTCTGTATTCACTCTCTCCCATGGACCTCTGCCCAAACACACAAAACTTCTCAGAGAATTTTTTACTTGTCAATCTTCCCCTTCTAGTCTTTAAACTCAAAGGCAGAGGAAATCCAAGAGCATACTTTACTTCACATTCCTTTTTGCATTGTTCGGTGCTGGGTACATAGTGCACGCTTAATCAACATTTGAGGAATCATTAAGAAATAAATTGGATGATGGGCATTAAGGAGGGCATGTGATGTGAGGAGCACTGGGTGTTATATGTAACTGATAAATTATTGAACATCACATCTGAAACTAGTGATGTACTATATGTTGGCTAATTGAATTTAAACAAACAAAAAGAAGTGGAGCATAACTTTGAAATGAACTGTCTCTCCCTCCAAATGTCCAAATATCCTTCTTTCGGTTGTCTGCTCAAATGTCACCTTATAAAAAATTACACCTGTCCTCCCTGCTCCTGGCACTTTCATACCCTGCTTTACTTTTTTCCGTAACAGGCCATCTGTTCTTGTTTCCTTACTGATTGTCTCTGTGTGCCTCAGCTCATCCCCAGAATGTAAATACTCTGAGATAAAACCCAACCCAACCCCCAAAAGTTCTTGGTTTCTAGAGCTGCCTGCACTCCTTGGCTCATGGCCCACTTTCTCTGTCTTCAAAGTCAGCTACTTTGAGTATTTCCTGGGCTTTGCTTCTCTGACTTCCACTTTTGCTTCACCTCTCCTGTCTCTTCAGCTGCTCAAGGGATGAGGTTGGCCCTTACTTCTGTGTTCCAAGATAATCTCCTTATTTTAGGCCTCATGACCTTAATTGCCTCTGCCATGTCCATTTTGCTATGTAATAAAACATACTTACAGATACAGGGGGCGAAGACCCGAGGGGCCAAAATTCTGCTTGCCATAGCTACCGGTGGCCTCAGAAAATGAGGACAAATACACATATTTGCATAAAAAAACACTTGAAGGATGCACAAAATGTGGTTAGCTACAGTTGGTGGCTGTGATGATGAAAAAGCTTGGATTATTGAGATTTCCCAGTGCAAAGTGTTTGATATCATTTTGATTTTTGAACCAAGTGAATATATTACTTGGTTTAAAAATAAAGATCCTTAAACAATTAAAAATAGTTACCATATTGGTCCAGCAACTCTATTATGTCATATATAACTAAAATTATGGCGAACAGCCTCTCAACCCATGTTCATAGCAGCATTATGCACAGGAGCCAAGAGGGGGAAGAAATATAAATGCCATGTGGTGTTTATATACAAGAGAATATTCTTTAGCCTTAAAGGAAGGAATTTCTGACATATGCCAGAACGACCTTGAGGTTATTACGCTAAGACAAATAAGACAGTTGCAAAAAGATGAATAGCGTATGATTCCACTTACATGAGGTACCTAGAGTAGTCATATTCCTATAAACAGAAAGCAGAATGGTGGTTACTAGGGGTGGATGGGACAGGGGAATGGGGAGTTGTTTATGGGCACAGAATTTCAGTTTTACAAGATAAAAAGAACCCGAGGATTGGTTGTACAACAATGTGAATATACTTAATACTACTGAATCACACACTTAAAAATGGTTATAATAGTAAATTTTATGTTATATGATTTTATCACAGACAAAAAAAAGAAAAGAAAAAAATAAATAAAACTGTTGCTTTATAAAGTGGATGAAAATCAAGCAATGGGCTTGGTATTCCTATGGTCCAGGACCCTTCACCCCTGCTCATCCCAAGCCAGCAACTGGACAAATGTGGGTGGTGAATATTAATTCTACTGTTGTAGAACTCTTTTTACCAGTGGTGTAACCAGCAAAAATGCTACATGGTTTCGTCCTTGTAAGTCTGTGTCTATGTCTTGGACGTCAGACCCATTTCTCCTGAGATTCTCCTAGTCTATGGTTTCTTCCCTGGGTTCTATTCCTGTTCTACAAAAAGCACATTCCCAGATGACTGACAGTGAGAATGTTCAAACCCTTCAGGTGAACCCCCATCCTTCGCCCACAGCAACATCTTCTTGCTCAACAGAAATACTTCAAAATACAGTGATCTAACATCAGTACATTTTGGTCATGAGTAACATCACCATTTATAGGATGGGAATACCAATTACCTTTCTCATTGTTTTGATTGAGATGTCAGGAGTGTAATCCAATTCATTAGTGTTCTTTCTTCCTACATATATCAGGTGATGTTAGGGGCTGAATTGCGTCTTCCCAAAATTCACGCCTTGAAGTCCTAGCCTTAGAATGTCACTGTATTTGGAGCTAGAGCTTTCAGAGAGTAAATTAATTTAAAATGAAGTCATGAAGGTGGGCCCTAATTCCAATATCACTTGTGTCCTTATAAAAAGAGGAAATTAGGGGATCTTTAGGTAGTTGGTTAAGCATCTGCTTTTGATCTCAACTCAGGTCTTGATCTCAGGGTTGTGAGCTCAAGCCCTGCGTTGGGCTCCATGCTGGGTGTGAATCCTACCTAATTAAAAAAAAAAAAAAAAAAAAGGAAATTAGGACACAGACACACAGAGAGGAAAGACTGGAAAGACCACATGAAAAAAAGGAAATGGCCATTTGTAAACCAACAAGAGAGGCCTCAGAAGAAATCACCCTGCCAATACAGTAGTCCTCCCTTATGTGTCAACAATACGTTCCAAGACCCCCAGCGGATGCCTGGAACAATGAATAGTAAAGAACCCTATATATACTGTTTTTCCCTAGTCATACATACCTATGAGAAAGTTTAATTTAGAAATAAGGCACAGGAAAAGATTAACAATAACTAATAATAAAATAGAATGATTATAAGAGTGTGCTGTAATAAAAAAATGAATGTGGTCCCTCTCAAAATATCTTATTATACTGTACTCACCTCTCTTCTCTTGTGAGGGTGTGAGATGACAGAACGCCCTTAGGACTCGGTGAGATGGTCTGAGGTGAATGACATAGGCGAGGGCTGTAGCTTTAGGCTACTACTCACCTCACAGCAGGGGATCATCTGCTTCTGCGGTTTGACCTCGGGTAACTGAAACCACAGAAAGTGAAATGTGGCCAAGGGTGTGTGTGTGTGTGTGTGTGTGTGTGTGTGTGTGTGTGTGTGTGTGGCGGAGGGTGGCTACTGTTCGTGACCTTGAATGTCTAGCTTCCAGAACTGTAAGAAAATACATTCCGTTGCTTATAGCACCCAGTCTGCGATGCTGTGTTATGGCCGCCCCAGCAAAGTAATACAGGGGAACAATTGACTCTCCCCAGGAATGAGTGATAATTCCACACAGAGAGAACAATTATGTTCCTGGAGATGCAGAACACAAAATCTGCTCAGAATTAGCTCTGGCCACACATACACACAAATATACTTTACCACAACTGAATACTTCTTTTCAGGCGATAACATCTGTTCTAGTTGTTTAACAATTTTCTTGAGGACCCATGTGTCCTACTTTAATTTTGTTTAATTAAAGGGGTAAGGTGTGGAGGGGAGCAGGAAGGAACCCCCACCCAGCACACTGGGGAGAGGGGTTGCCCCAGCTGTTGCTCTAGCTGAACCCTGTTGGGGCTCAGCCTTGGCCAGTGGCCTCCCAAGCCCATAACATGGGACTTCTGGAATCCTCCATGGGACCCAGAGTATTGCTCAGCCGACTTCAAACTCAATTCATTGCCACCCTTTATTCTGCCTTCCATTTCCTGCTGCCTCCCACTCCCATCCCTCTAAACAGCATGTGTGTGCACACACGCGTGGAGGCTTAAATCACTCCTGCGCCTGTGCAGAGGGAAAGGAAGCATTGCCAACAGCTACAAAACACACCTGCTCCGAGAGCCTAAGGAGAGACAGGAGGATGGCATGCCTTCCTGGAATGGCACAATTTTCCCGGTGAAACTCAGTGCACAGAAGTGATGTTTCAGGTCCTCTTTAACTTTGAAATATTACGTTTCTGCATACAACTGTGGGAATATTCGTTTGGTTTGCTCCCCTCCTCGCTGGTACGGAGTGAGAAGGAACCAGGTGGATGGCAGGCCAGGAAACTGGGAGACACTCTCACTGGTATTGCTGGAAGGGGAGAAGGGTACTTGATGCCTCAAGCAGACCTGCAGGCTCCTAGTCCTGAGCTGCCAGGGTGTAGAGGACAGGGAGGACAGCGCTGGTGAACCAACGGCTGCCCTCCTTGACCCTGGGAGTGAAATTAGTGATTGGGGGTGTGGCCGCACCAGATGCCCCTGGTTAGATTCTCTGCAGTGGGTCCATTCCTGCCAGGGCAGCACCTGGAGAGGCCCAAAAGCTCGACCAGTTTCTTTATAAATGTGTTTAGACCCCGATAAAAGGCTGAACACTGAACAGGGTATAAAATGGCTGATTTTCTTTCCAGCAATAGCAGCTTTTTGCTACAGTTTCCTCCGCTGAGCTGAAAAGGGAGCAGGAAGTCTGAGGATTTATTTCTGAAGACACACACACACGCATGCACTCCAGGGCTCTAATTTATTTATAAATATGCAGGCTTTGTGACATATTTCTGAGGAAACTCGAGTCCTCTTCTCCTGTTTGGAGCTGAAAGACAAGCCTAAGTTATTTTGAATGTAAAACTCTTTGATTTTTCATAGATAAGAACCTTTCAATTTGACTTTATTGATCAAAAAGCCAAAGTGTTACTAAACAGTGATTAGATAATGTAAACTAGAAGGTAAAAGTATAGAGAATTGCCAAGTGTTAAAAAATATATATATATGAATCACATTGTTTAAAAAAAAAAAATCATTGATAAAACCCAGAAAACCGAAATCATCAAAGTCATTGAGATCCGCTGGAACAGAGGATGGCTGTGAATTAAAACAGGTGAATCTTAAGACCTCCAAGGCGCTGTTCAGCTCTGCAGAGACACACGTAATAAAAACAAACAGATCTCTTGTTTCGTCAACTTGGTCTGGGACAGTTCTGTCTGTTTATACAGATACAACAGGAGGTCCGAAGCTCACATTTCAAACACTGAATTGTTAACCACAGAAAGTGACCCTCCGAAGGCCGACTGTGTAGCCAGGCTGTGTGGACTACCCAAGCCTCTCAGCATCTGGCCCTGGCCCCACCCACTGGAGCGGGGATGCAGGGCAACCCCGCCCCCAGGATGTGTCCCATCACAGCGGAGCTGAAGCTGCTTGTCACCCATGGAGTTGAAAAATCAGAGAAGCTACACTCTGGGGGCCTCCGGTTCTTATGTGTAAAACAAGGGAATTGGAACAGATGGGTATTTCCTAAACTATGAGCCAGAAAAATTGGATTCTATGGATAAGTTTAGAAAAGTCTGGGCTCGGTAAGTTAAATAGGATTCTTTATTTAACATATTTAGACTTATTAAGTATATTCAACCTTATTTCTTAGATTTAATGTATTAATGATATTGTGAATCTCCCCCCGCCCCGCCCCCTCTGCTTCCTGCAAATGGGGATAAGATAAATGATACATTCCTAAGGTGCTTGAACACAAAATCCTTTGGGAAATGCTGAACTAGCAGGTCTACTGCTCCACAATTCCAGGGAAAGAATGAGGCCATGAGATACAGGAGTGGGGAAAGAGACACTAGGCTCCTGCTTCCAGAATCCCCTCATACCTACCCAAAAATGGAGAGAGCTTGGTAGGCCTCTTGGAGTACTCACGACAGTGTCAGGGGTTATAATTTTGCAAAAAAAAAAAAAACAATTTTTAATTAAGATGAAACGTGCTTAGGTGGAGTACGCACGGACCTGTGATGTGTTGGCTTGAGTACTAAAAAGTTAACTCCATCCCCTCAAAATCCTTGAGCCACAAGTAATGAATTCCTTAATTCCAGTCATGTTCTTTGTGTCATGTTAAAATGTCACTGCCCCAGGAGAGAGACCCTTAAGCCTCCTATGTCGTAAATGTGTATGAGGCTGAAGCTGTCAGATCTTTTCCTGAGGGAACATTTTGATTTAAAAAGAAAAAAAAGAAAATGTGCAAAACGTGAACACTGGTTGGCAGAGAGGAAAGGGACAGATAGGGGAGCGTAGAAATGACGTCTGAGCATCCCGTTTTATTTAGTTGCGCCGTCTTAGGTCGGCTTTTTGAGACGCAGAGCCTCAGCCAAGATTCTCCGGGAAGAGGTTTGTTGAGGGAATGCTCTCTGGAGAAAGAAAGTTGGGACAGCAAGATGACTGACAGAGGAGAAAAGCTAAGAAAGGGTGAGCTCTAGTCTGGCTAAAGCCAGGCCCCATAGGGGACCCACTGGGCCACAATTGTGCCACAGGATTTGTTTCCCTCCCAGGAGAGGCCAGCCTTTTGGAATCTGTGTCAGGCAGTGAGTGAGTGCCAGCTGTTCCCTCTGCCCTCCCCGGGGCAGGGCATAACGTCGCAGGCAGGAGACGCTCAACAGCTGAGGGTGCAGCTCTTGGGTCAGGGCCAGGTGTGAGCCATCAGAGGCCAACACTCCTACCAACTGGGGCATGGTCCCCGTGGCCAGATGACAGGGATCTGGGGGTTGGGGAGGCACCAGATGTACCCATAACCCACATGTTCAGAATTGGCTCGGTTTGCCTGACAAAATTTAGTAACTGGAACGGCTTATGAAATTCCTCATGTCTCGCTATACCTTGGAGTCCTAGATGTTGATAAAAGTCTTCTCTGCTGACAAGAGTTTGATATTTCCTTGGGGGAACGTTAACCCTACTCTAAGCTGCTCTCTCAGTTCCAGTAATTATTAAGAGTTAAAGGAATTCTGGGGATTTCCTGTCTGTCTAGATTATTTTTTTCTTTCTTTCTATCAAAAGAATTTTGTAAAGCCCCCCTGACGTGCCCATATCTTTTTGAGCAATACCAAAGTTCTATATTTAAAGAAAAAAAAAAAAAAAAAGGTAGGGGAGGGGAAGGTCTGTCTTTTGAAAAGAAGTAGCTGGTTTCATAGCATTAATTTTTATTTTTATTTTTTATAAATCTGCCTGAAAGAAAGAAAGAGAGAGAGAGAAAGAAAGAAAGGTAGATCTGCCTTTCAGGTAGTCTTTATCATAAAGCAATTCTAGAACAATGTCAAGGAGATTTCAAGGTAATCCTCTGCAGTGCTTAGTGTAAAGTAAGAATAGTAAGCTTCTTATTTTAAAGGTAATTTAATTTGCCTAATAATTATTATTTAGTTATAAAGTCTTTTCTAAGGTGTGCCTTGGAGAACTGTTAAAGGGTTTAGATTTTCTCTTAAAAGCCTCCAGTTCTTTTTTCTAAGCGTTCATCAAATGATGGAGGGAGAGAGAGGGTATCTGCTTAATCCATTCGCCTATTTTTGCTGGTGTTCGGTAGCTCATTAAATGACCTCAACATCCTGTGTATTTTGTAAAGTGGCATTTCTAGTTCTTTTGGAAATTCATCGGGGAAAGGTCCACAAACATTTCTAGAAGATCTTATCAAAAGCTGTATGCTCTCTGGAAGCACAAGCATAAGAGGCAGGAACCGTGGCAAGGTCTAGGTCGTATGAAGACAAAGAACATTCCTCATGTGTCTCTGTCAAGAGGATTTGTCCATCGCCGTCATCCAGTTATATGACCCCTTCTTAAAAATGAATTTTCTTTTACTTTCCAAGAGCTTTATACAAAAGAGACTCTTAAAGAGACTCTTACAAAATTCCACATCTTCCTGCCTGCTGGTCAGACTCTGTTCCTTTTGATGGGTTGGGGGGGGGGGAGGGGAAGGGATGATGTCATGTGACAAAAACAGCTATTTTATAATCTTTCCCTTCTCTGGCTTATTTACAAAGTCTATGCTTTTAATTTTCCAGGCTTTGGCTCTATAGTCAACTTCAACCCTTAAAATTCTCAAAATAATAGCCCCCGTCCCCCCACCCACAAAACCCCTCCTATTTTCCTTGTCAAACAAGTCTGGCTTACGTAAATAATCATTGCCATGGCTATGCTTCTAAGCCATTGGGTCTGCTATGAATTTACAAAATCCATGCAGCAATTCGTTTGACTTCAGGCTCCCTGCCTTGGGAAGCAGTGTGCATTTGAGTGTTCTTGTGAAAAGCCAAACTCTCTCTTGAATTATGGAAACGTGCAAGAAAGAACAGGGAACGGCAGTTTCCTAACGCAGCCAAACGTCAGTCCCAATACATTAGTACCTTTAGTACCCGTTCGTAGAATCCCGTTGAATGCCGTGGGCATAGCTAGAGGTTTACAGCAGGTATGGGGAACCGAAACCATCCTGACCAGCTGGCAGCATGTCCAGTCCTCCCCGGAAGACTGCACAGCGGCGTGACTCATCCTTTGTCCATCTCTGGCATCAGAGCCAAAACAGAGGTCCTCAGATAAAATTGCCAGCAATCCCTGCCTACTCCCGAACTAACCTCGGTGGGTGCCCATTTATTTTTCCCCTCCTGACTCAAACAATGCATCATTCCTATTTCCCTCTAATGCAAGTTCTGGAAAATGTCTAATTGTCTGTTAAGACATGGAATCAATGTCCTCTTTCCTGGGACTTCTTGACTGATTCAGCATCTGTCACATCTGTCACTTCCCCTTTGTGCTCCTCTAGTTTGGCTCTGCTTTCTTGGTTCTGTATCTCTAGATGCACGTTTGTGTCCCACCAGATTGTGAGCTGCTCAAGCGCGGAGACTGTGCCTTATTTGTGTTTACCTTTGGAACATACTGGTTGCGTGTGAATGCACTCCTTATAAGGTTATAGAATGAGTGACAGAGTGTCACATGCTTCAGGGAAATTAATGTGGGAACAGTGCATAAAACGGATGGAAGAATAAAAAAAATTGGTGATGAGGATGACTTTGAGAAAGGTATTATAATAATCTAGTTGATAGACCACGAGTGCCTGGCTCACCAAGTGTGGCAGGTAGAAGGGCCGTGAGCAGACTAGTAAGGAGGAGACTGGAGTAAGAGAAGATTCCAGTTTGCAAGCCATTATCAAATCTTGATAATCATTCATTCATTCATTCATTCATTCATTCATTCAGTATATAGTGTCCCTTTTCATGCCAGGCACTAGTCTAGGGGGTGGAGATACAGAGCAAAATAAACAAATCAAACCAAAACAAGAACATAAACTCAGAAGAATCAGATTTAAGGGGGAAATGAAAGTAATACAGTCAGTTGTTTTTAGTTTGTCAAGTTTGACAGGTAGTGGGCAGTTGGAAATCTAGGACTGGAGCTTTGGAGAAAGTTTAGGTATTTAGATAAGTATTTGGGAAGCATTATGCAAAAGGAATAATCACTTTAGGATTCTCAAGGGTAATTATTACAGGAAGAATTAATGAGAAGATACAGTTTTGTGAGAGCCTTGAACTACATATTCTGAAACCATAGAGAAAAAAATCCTACAAACATTTGGACAAGAGAAACAGAGGTTACCTCTCTCGAGGGAGCACAGACTAAGACATATTAAGGCAGAAGCTGAGAGAGAGACTTTAGGACGAGTCACACATATTCTTGTTTTCTCTTTCTGCTGGAAACATAGTAAGATTATCTGTTCTTAATCCTCTTTGAATTAGGTGAGGAGGCTGACTTGCACTGTGAGTGTAGTGTGCCTGATTTCCATCTGGAAGCTTCAGACAGAACACGGTTTGCCAAGAGTCCTTCTCACTTGTGTGCTCATTAAGGAATATATTTAAATGAAGCCCTCCATTAGGCTGGATCCCTGAGTGACCACATGAGCAGACCCACCTTACTGACCTATGCTGCACGTGCAGCATGCGTGAAAAAGAAACCTTACCTGTGTTAAGCCACTATGCTTTAAGGGTTCTTTGTTACCGCAGTGTAACCCAGATGAAGCTGATGGATACATAAACTGCTATAATTAGAAACTCAAACATCTAGGGTGGCTGGGTGGCTCAGACAGTTAAGCATCTGCCTTCAGCTCAGGTCATGATCCCAGGGTCCTGAGATCAAGCCCTGCATGGGACTCCCTGCTCAGCGGGGAGCCTGCTTCTCCCTCTGCCTACTGCTCTATCTGCTTGTGCTCTGTCTCTTTCTTTCTGTCACATCAATAAGCAAAATCTTAAAAAAAAAAAAAAAAGGGACTCAGACATCTGTGTACCATATCATTATTGATGGTCACAGGTTCCTTCCATTTTCCAGTTTTCCCATCCTCCTGGTGGATTTCCCCATTCATTCGGTCAAAGGTTGTTCACCAGCTCCAGCCCTAGGGAAGGAACAAAGGGCAATCAACTTATTTCTAAGGAAGTGAAGTTAAAGTTGCACATATCACCTTTCCACACCTTCCGTTCATGAAAGCCAGGTCACAGAGTCACACCCAATAGCCTGGGAAGCTAGTAAAAGTAGTTACCAGGAAAAAAAAAAAAAAGTAGTGACTACCAATTTTGTGTCCTACTGAATCTGGAGTGCTGTCAGTACTATTACTAAGAGAAGACAATAGATACTGGGGCCAATTTACAGTGTCTGCCACGGGGTTCCTAGCATGTCCAAGGAACTAAATGTAGTCTAGCTATGATCGGAGAACATAGTGAGACATGGAGGGTGGTTAAGAAGAGGTGGCAAAGAGGAGTGAGGTCCAAGTTCAGGGAGGGCCTTCTAAGGCTTATACAAATGCAATGGAAATCCACTGAAGAGTTTTTGTTTTTGTTTTTTTTAAGATTTTTTTATTTATCCTTTTGAGATAGAGCAAGTGAGCCAGAGAGAGAGAGAGAGCGAGAGAGCGAGAGCACAAGTGGAGGGGGGAGGGGCAGAGGAGAAGGGAGAAGCAGGCTCTCCATTGAGCAGGAAGCCCGATGCGGGGCTCGATCCCAGTCGACCCCTCGACTGTATCACTCAGGCATCCCAACTGAAGGGTTTTAAGTGGAGGAGCAACACACTCAGATTTGTATTTAAAAGATTCTCCTGTTTGCAGGACGGAGAATAGATCAAAAATGATTAATTAGACAACCTTCGCAGGGTCCAAGTAAGAGCACGTAGTCACTTGTCTCCATAGCAGAGGCTCTGTAGATAGAGAGATGATGAATTCCACCACTACATGGAATCCAGAAGCAAGAATACTGAAAGATGTGGGTGAGAAATATGGGGGTTTAGGGAAATAGGGGAGTTAAATATCTTCCCAGATTTTCTGGCTTTAGGATTGAGGTGGATAGGGCTGTCATTTTCTGGAGGGAAGATTCTGGTAGAGGAGAAGTTTACTTACTGGGAAAGAAATGAGTGTCATTTTGAGTACTTTGTATTTAATGTGCCTGGGGGACATCCAAATGGGGATATCTGGTAGTTAGTTAGATGTCTATGGGCTTGGGTTCAGGAGAGGGATCTAGGATAGATCTAAAAGACTGAGAATTGTTAGTGTATAGATGATAATTAAATCCAAGGAATGGGATGAAATGGTCTGGGGAAAGGGGGTTGGAAAGAAAAAGGGAGTTCTGAAGAGCACGACATTTGAGGAATGAGGGGGAGGGCAGCCAAACATCAACATAGAGAAGAAAGTGCCAGAGGGAAGACCGAAACTCAGGAAATACACAGCTTCATGAATGCTGAAGGAAGTTAAGAGTGTCAAGGAGAGAGTGAGCAAAGTATAAAACTTAATGAGAAGTAAAACAAAGTAAGTGCAGAAAACATGTTTAGGTAAGATACAGTCCACATAGTACAAGGCAGAAAGCCAATGAAACTGCAAATCATAAAAAAAAAAAAAATAGGAAACATGCAATAAAAGAGTTGATGTTAGATCAAAAAGAACAGCTATGTCATAAAAGGAAAAGGACAAAGCAATAATTTTCAGATTATTTTTAAAATCAGAATTCAAATACATGTTGCTTACAAGATGCTTGGCAGAAACACAAGATGTCTCTAATGGTTTTTGAAGGAAGAGGCAAACACCACCCAGGAAATTTGAATAGTATGGTGAATAAATACAGAATGGCTAAATTGTTCTGGAAATCATATGATTAAATTTGAAAGCCTGGAAGGTGAAAAATATTCTGAAAAAATCACCAGGGTAAACTCAAAGGCAGTTAAAAAAAAAAAACACAAAACAGCAGTAAACCAATCAGCACAGGTCGGTGAGGTGGCAATGGTGGAAGCGGCAGGTGGGTGCGGCATGGGAGGGGCGTGGGGGGGCTGGGTAGGCTCTGCTGAGATCCTGCTCAAGGTGAACAACCTGAACAACTGCATCATTGAAGGATGCTCAAGCTCAAGGTGGAGAACATCGCTGCTGATAACAAATCAGAAGTAGTAGAAGTAACATTTGTAGATTTTGATGTTGTCCTCTAACATATTTCAAACCCTAATCGACACAAAACAAAAGTGATGGTCAGTCTTCCCTTGAAATTCAACAAGGAACGTCAGGCACATGGTGCGGATGAGTTATAGCAGATAGTATACGGAAATTTCTTGGTAAATCCCAAATCAGGACACAATGTCTCCGCTATATGACCTTGAAAATCCACCAACATCCAAGGATTCCATTGTGCATCAAGGCTGGTGTGTTGAAACGAAATTGTTTTGCTTCTGTCTTTGAGAAAGACTTCCAATTCCAAGCAGAGGGCAGTTACCCATTGGAGGGATGATGAGACCATGTATGTTGAGTCTAAAAGGACCAAGTCACGGTCATCTTCAGCACAGTGTTTAAGGATGACAATGATGCAGTCATTGGAAAAGTGTTCATGCAAGAGTTCAAAGAAGGACGCAGAACCAGGTACGCAGTCCTACGTGTCCCGTTTAGCCACAGGGAAGCTCCTCTGGAGTTGAAAGACATAGGTGCTGCCATGACACTCAAGACATGGGTGACAGCAATGGCTATACACCTCCCTGCCATTTCCTTGAGGCATACCAACTCCAGTGCTTGAGACAACACCATCCACCTGATCCACTCGTTCTGGAACAATCCACACTAACACATCAAGTGTCCTAAGGCTGATATTCACACACATGTGTGGGCAAAAACAGCCAACTTCCTCAAGGTGCTGAACCATGCACGCCCAGTTGTTAAGAAAAAAGAAAGGAAAACAGTCAAGGGGAAGAAGGTTTTATCCCACTAACTCTGGGGAAGAGGAAGAGGAGATGGCTGGCAGCTGAAGGCTGGAATTCTTACTACTGTGTAATTGTAGCTTTAAATATTGCACTTCTTCAGGTTCTTAAGGGATTCTCCATTTTGGTTCCATTTTTTACACCTTTGGAAAATAATCTACAGAAACGAGCTGTGCTTGCAAGGAAGGACTTCATAGTTCTCTAGAATTAAAAAAAGAAAAAAAAAATGGTGCACCTGGGTGGCTTAGTCAATTAAGCCTTGGACTTTTGATTTTTGGCTCGGGTGGTGATCCCAGGGTTGTGAAATCAAGGCCCACACTGGACTCTGTGCTGGGCATGGAGCCTGCTTAAGATTCTCTTTCCCTCTCCCCCTCCCCCATCTCACCCACCCTCCCCACAAAACAACAACAACAACAAAAATACTTTTGAGCATCAAAAGGCACCATCAAGAAGCAAAACAAAACAAAATAAACCAAAAAACAGCCCATGGATTGGGAGAGAATATTTGCAAATCATATACTTCATAAGAGTTTAGTATGTTTAATATCCAGACTATATAAAGGATGCTTGCAACTTGACAATAAAAAGACCAATAACCCAATTTAAAAATAAGCAAAAGTTTGCACAGACACTTCTCGAAGGAAATAAAGATAGCCAATAATACCCTGAAAAGTTGCTCAGTGTATTAGTCATTAGGAAAATGCAAATGAAAAACACAGTGAGATAACAATTTATACCCACATGGATGATTGGAATTGCTGACTATAACAAGTTTTGACGAAGGTGCGGAGAAACCAGAACCCTCATACGTTGCTGGTGGGCTTGTAAAATGGTGAAGCTATTTGGAAAATAGCTTGACAGTTCTTCAAAAAGTTAAGGAGTTACCATATGCCCTAGCAATTCTACTACCCAAGAAAGTTGTAAACATATGCCCACACACAAAAACTTGTGCATAAATTTTCATAGCAGCATTATTTATAGTAGCCAAACAGCAGAAACAAACACAATGTCCATCAAGTGGTGAAGGGATACACAAAGGTGGTATATCCATACAACGGAATATTATTTAGCTATAAGGAGGAATAAAGTACTGATAATGTACTACAATGTGGATGAACCTTGAAAACATCCTAACTGACAGAAGCCAGTCACAAACGCTACATATTTCATGACTCCGTTTACATTAAATAGTGGTTGCCAAGGCCTGGGGGTAAAAGGGAGTGGAGAGATTATTAGCAGATATGGGTCTTTTTGGGGGGATGAAAATATTCTAAAAATTGATAGTGGCAATAATTACACAATTCTTAATATACTCAAAACCACTGAATTTGTACACTTTAAAAGATTAGATTATTTTGGTATGTGAATCTAACTTCAATATTTCAATAAAAATGTATCATGCTTTTATATTTACCCACGTAGTTACCTTTACTGATACTCTTCATTTCTTTGTATGAATTCAAATTACTGTCTACTGTCCTTTCTTTTCGGTCTTAGTGACTCCCTTTAAGAGTTTTTTGGAGGATAAGACTGCTAAGTAACAAATTCTCTCAGTTTTGGTTTATCTGGAAATGTCTTTATTTCTCCTTAGTTTTTTAAATGGGAGTTTGGGTCAACAGTCTTTTTCTTTCAGCACTTTGAATATGTCATCCGTGGCCTTCTGGCTTCCCTGGCCTCTGATGAGAAGTCAGCTATAAACGTATTGTGGATTTCTTGTATGTGATGAGTTAATTTCTCTTGTTGCTGTCATATTTTCTTTGATTTGGCTTTTAACAGTTGATTACAGTGTATCTATGTGTGAATCTCTTTGTGTCTATCTTATTCCTGGATCATTTAACTTCTTGGATGTGTAGATCAGTGTTTTTTATTACCTTCAGATGGTTTTCAGGTACTGAGTTTTCTATTGTTCTTTCTACTGCTTCCTCTTCTCCTTTCTTTTTGGGACTCCCATCATGCCTATGTTGACAAATTTGCATATGATGGTGTCCCACAGATCTCTGAGGCTCTGTTCTTTTTTTGTACCTCAGACTAGATCAGCTTAATTGACATATATTCAAGCCTACTGACTCTTTATTCTGCTAATTCAGATTTGCTGTTGAGCCTCTCTAAGTAAATTTAATTTCTGTTATTGTTATTTTAAACTCTGGAAGCTCTAATTAATTGTTTTTTTTTTTTAAAGATTTTATTTATTTATCTGACAGACAGAGATCACAAGTAGGCAGAGAGGCAGGCCGAGAGAGAGGAGGAAGCAGGCTCCCTGCTGAGCAGAGAGCCTGATGCAGGGCTCCATCCCAGGACCCTCGGATTATGAACCAAACCAAAGGCAGAGGCTTTAACCCACTGAGCCACCCAGGCACCCTAATTAATTGTTTTTATAATTTCTTTTACTATTCTGTATTTGAGGAGACATCAGTCTCATAACTACCTTAAATATTTAGATATGGAGATATGGTTTCCTTTAGTTCTTTGAACATATTTATAATCTCTGATTTAAAATCTTTGTTACATAAGTCCAACATCTTGATTTCATCAGGAGAGTTTCCATTGACTGCTTTTCTCCCCTGTGTTTTTCCAGATGGGCCATGTTTTCATGTTTCTTTGCATGTTTCATATTTCTTTTGTTTCACACAAAAACAATGCATTTAAAATAAGTGAATAAAATCTGGCAGCTCTGAAAATCAGATCCCCTTCCCCTAGCTTGGAGCTATTTTGTGACTGTTTGTTATAGTTTTTGTACGGCTGCTGTTTGTTTTAGTGTTTCCTGGGTAACCCTAGAAAGTCTGTATCCTCAGAAGATAAAGTGTGTACCCTCAGAAGCCTCTACAGGTAGCTTTATGGCCAGATAATTGTTGGACAGAGATTTACTTAAATGCTTTAAACCAATAAGTCAACCAGACTTTGCTAGGTGGTTCTACATGTTTATAAAGGTGAGCTTCCAATGACCTGGCAGGCAGTTTACAATTTTACTTTAACTGTTACTTCCTGCTCATTCGGAGCTTCAAGGTCAGCCTGGAGGTGATTAGGGCCTTCTCTGTTCTTCTCTGGGCGTGCACCCTACCCCATGCATGTACAGGGCCTTTTAGACTTCTGGAAGAATATTGAAGGTTTTTAAGTCCCTTTATGACCATCTCATTCCCCATTCTTCCTTTTAAGTGTTTTTGTTCATTTGTTTTGTTTTGTTTGGTTCAGCCTGGTGTTAGCCCCAAATGTCATCATTGCTTCAGATAGCAGTGATGTTAAACAATTACTGGTCATCATTTTTGATAAATGCTTTGGTAATATATTGTTTGCACAGAGCATGCTCTGAGTGAGGTCAAATAATGCTTCATTTTCAGAGCTTTTCCAAGGAGCTTCCAGATTAGTCAAATGGTGAAAACGCTCTGGAAATGGAGCATTTTGAGAAGCTCCAAACCCTTTCTTACCCCTCTAGGAGTTGCTTGGCTGCTGATCTTCACAGCTACTGTGCTTACAAGGCTATTGGCTTCTAAAGCTACGATGGAGTTAGGTAATGGGGGACGGGAAGACAGCAAGTTAAAACTGCACAATGGTCACTGTTACTGAAACTCATGTGATTTTCTTGAAAAAAGAATCCTCAGATTGTTGTAGACCTTTGATCAATTTCTAGAATTCTGAATTTTGATAACTTTTGCTGCAAATGTTCTCATTGCTTTTACGGAGCAGGAAATTTTTGGAGGTCTTCACTTTCATCATTTCATGGGTACTTCTAATAGGAAGCATTTTGAACTGAATAAAAATGAAAACACAACACATTGATGTTTGTGGGATGTTGCTAAAGCAATAATTAGGGCAAAATAGCACTAAGTATGTATATTAAAAAAGAAAAAAGATTCGAAACCATGAGCTTGACTTTCACTTTAGGAAACTAGAAAATAAAAAGAGCAAATGAAACACAAAGTAAGCAAAAGAAAAGAAATAATAATAACAATCAGAGCAGAAATCAATGAAATAGAGACAGGAAAACATATATAAAATGAACGCAACATAAAACTGATGTGTTGATAAGATTAATAAAATTGATATACCTCTAGGTAGATTAACCAGGAGAGATACAGGGATGGAGAGAGAGAGAGTGGGGCAAGACGCAAATACCCAACATGAGGAATGAGAGAAGAGGCATGACCACACATTTTGCACATATTAAAAGGATAGTAAGGGAATAGTATGAACAACTTCATGCCAGTAATTTGCAACCTGCTGTGAAATGAATGAATCACATGAAAAACAAACTTATCAAATGTCACTCAAGAAAAGTAGATAAACTACATCGTTTTTAAAAAATTGAATTTGTAGTAAAATTTTAACCACAAGGACTCTGATGAAAGAAATCAAAGATCTAAATAAACAGGGAGCTGTTGTGTAGACATGAATAGGAAAGTTCAATACCATTAAGATGCCAGTTCTTTCCAACTTGATCTATAGGCTCAATGTAATATAAATCAAAATCCTAGCAAGTTATTTTGTGGATATTGACAAACTGATTCTACAGTTTGTATGGAAAGATAAAAGACCCAGAACGGGGGCACCTGGGTGGTTCAGTGGGTTAAGCCTCTGCCTTCAGCTCAGGTCATAATCTCAGGGTCCTGGGATCAAGCCCCACATCAGGCTCTCTGCTCGGTGGGGAGCCTGCTTCCTCCCTCTCTCTCTGCCTGCCTCTCTGCCTACATGTGATCTCTGTCTGTCAAATAAATAAATAAATAAAATCTTAAAAAAAAAAAAACCCAAAACAGCCCGCACAATATTGAAGAAACAGAACAAACTCAAGAAGACTGACATTGTTCGACTTAAAGACATTCTAAAGCTACTATAACCGATACAGAGTGGTACTGGCAAAAGAATAAATAAATAGATCAATAAAGTTGAATACAAAGCTCAGAAATAGACCTACGTAAGTAAAACCTTGCCAAAGGAGAAAAGTCAATTCAATGGAGAAAAAACAGGTTTTTCCATTAAATGGTGGTGGAACAATTGGACATCCACATGCAAAATAATGAACTTAAACGCAGACCTCACACCTTACACCTTTCCCACTGGCTGCTCTGAAAACCCATCTTTGCGCTGTTCCTGTGTGCGGCTTCCCCTGCTTTGCAGCCGCCTCTGCTAGATGCCTCGGCCACCACCAAGGACGCTGGCAGCTTTATCTCCAGAGTCCTGGAACTCTCACTTTATTTTGAATCCAATGCATTGGATCCGAGAGTGCCCCATTAGGTCGCTGCAGCGGACACCGCTCTGAGATCACCACCAGGGACTTAAAGGAGAGGAAGGAAGTGGTGGGGAAGGCTGAGGATGGAAGAGATGCACCTGCTAATGGGGACACTGAGGTTGAGAAAGTTGGGGAGCAGGAAGTCAACAACGAGTGGATGAAGAGGGAGACATGGAGTAGCAGGAGAAGGAAGGCGATGATGAGGAAAAGCATGTAGAGGAAGATGAGGAAGCCGGGGCAGTTAGGGGCTCACGGGCAGCTAAAGATGAGGAGGGGAATGTCGACTCCAAGAAGCAGAAGACAAATGAGGATGACTACGCAGCAAAAAAGGAAAATTTACACTTAACAAAACTTAACCTATTCACCTTTTGCTTCCCGTCTTGGACTCTAAACGTGGCCACCTTTTAGTGGACAGTCCCGCCTGGCCACCCCACATGGGCAGCACCACCATGCAGGTGACACACGCACTCCACCAGCCAAAACCACAGTGGGAAATTGCAACAGGGGAGGAAAAAAGAACCCCAATTTCCCAGGCTCTGCCCTTTTTCTTAAAAATACTTTAACAAGGAAAACTTGCATTTTCTATTTACATTATATATTTCTGTACATATTGTTGGTGGTCAGCCATTTTGATCTCAGATGACCCAACCAGCCTTCAGAGCATTCTCTGTCCTACCTCTGACTTCACCTGTGGTGTGCCTATGTTCATCACGATTATCCCAGTAACATTTTTTGTGTATATACTCAGTTGTACTGTAAGTCCTTGGCTTGTATGAAATGTTTAAAAAGACCAAAAATAAGAGTGCCTGGGTGTTGCAGTGGGATAAACGTGGGACTCTTGGTTTGGGCTGGGGTCATGATCTCAGGGTCTTGAGATTCAGCCGTCTCAGACTCTGTGCTCAGCCCGGAGTCTGCTTGAAGATTCTCTCCTTCTACCCCCGCCACTCGCTCCCCTACTTTCTCTCTCTCTTGCTCTCTCTCTTTCCTTAACATTAATAAATAAATTTCTTTTTAAAAAGGAGGCCAAAGATAAAAGATTTATTTTTTTATCAGTCTTTTTTTTTTCTTTAAGATTTATTAACTTATTTATTTGACAGTCAGAGATCACAAGTGGGCAGAGAGGCAGACAGAGAGTGAGGAGGAAGCATGCTCCCTGCTGAGCAAAGAGCCCGATGCGGGGCTTGATCCTAGGACCCTGAGATCATGACCTGAGTTGAAGGCAGAGGCTTAACTCACTGAGCCACCCAGGTGCCCCTAAAAGATTTCTTTTTTTCTCCTTTTTTTGTCTATAAAGTTGCTTCTTATTTATTTATTTTGGCTTGTGTGATGTATGTGTGAAACAATGTTGTCCAACAATAAACCAGAATTTTATTCCACTGAGCTGTTCTTAAAAAAAAAATTAACTCAAATGGATTATAGATTGAAATATAAAATATGAAACTATAAAACTTCTAAAAGGCAACATAGGAGATAATCTAGGTGATCTTGGGTTTGATAATGAGGCTTTAAATTCATCACCAAAAGCATAATCCAAAAAAGAAAAATACTAATAAGTCAGATTTTATTAAAATTAAAAGCCTCTGCTCTGTGAAAGATGCTGACATTTTAAAGAAGGGTCTATTCTATACATAACCTAAGATTTAAAAACTGTCCTAGAGAACAACTATGATTTTTATCTTTAGAAAAGTTCAAAATCAGTGTTAACAGGTGCCATTAAAAAAATCCCCAACAAAGTACTTTCAGAGGTTAAAATTTAATTAATATAACTTTTTATTAGATACTTTTGGTACTTGTAAAATGCATCCATAGTTAACTGAATGAGTTGCATTCTTAAAACATTAAAAGTCATTTTCCAAAACTTACAGCTTTTACTTTGAAAACATGAGCTTTAGCTTTCATTTATAATGGTACTATAAATAACAGGGCCAGGCTCTGTTAAGATGATTACTGTCGTGTGAAAATGAATCATGTTGTCTGCACATGGAAGAATGCTTATTGTTTTATTCTTTATGCATTCAGCTCATCAGAAAGTGATCTCAAATCCTTTGGATCCAGGGGGCCAGGGCACACCCCTTATAATCCCAGTAAACATTGTTATCAGACTCAGGGGAAGAATGTTCCCACAGGCCCTGACATTTGTACTGATAAGGAGCTAGTTCTCTATTAAAATCAATGACTGGGGTTTTATTTCAATTCGAAGAGCTTAGTTCATAACAGTACTTGATACCAGCTCATGGCGTCAAAGGTTGAGTAAAGATCAGCAAAAAGGTACAAACTTACTCCCTTAGCTGAGTTTTCTATGAGATGTTACCAACAGAATAGCCACAGCTATTAGTTTAAGCACAGATTTACAATTTATTAAGAAGGAAATTGATGTAGACTTTACCTGGAGGTCCAATGTGTTATTGGTTAAAATATGGAAGCAGTAGAGATTTATCCATTTTTTAAAAAAGAGCCTAGATCATACTATGTTCAAGTACATGATGATGTTAGTACATGTATGTTCTTCTACTTCTCCTCCCTCTCCTCCTCCCTCTCCCCTACCTCCTCTTCCTCCTCCTTCTTTTTTGAATAGATGTATGTTCTTAAAAAGGTCTGAAGGCAGAAAATACTCCCTGGGTACTTAATTATTCTAGAGGTTTCTATACAAACTTGGGAGAATTTCTGACTCTAGTCAGAATAAAATCTAGTCTGAATGAAATCTTAGGTTTTTAAAAACAACATTTCAAGTTTTAGACAATAAAGAGATTGATCAAACAAATATCATGTTATCAGTATCATTTTAGTTCAGCCTCCCTCAGTTGAATGTGTATGGGATTTTGTCCTGAAAAAAAGCTGAAAATATTTTACAAACTTTGACTGTGTGAAGAGTGGCAGCAAGAGCCATATTTATTCCTGACATCATGAAGGCTGGTGCTTACTGATGGCTACCCATGGGCCTGGTGCTAGTCTGAGTATCCTTGCATACTTCTCTCATTTAATCCTCAGATCACTGTGGGGTCTGTGCTGTTGTCATCCCCATTTTACAGATGAAGTTGAGAGTCTTAGAGGTTGAAGATCCCACTGCTGAAACCAGAGCCTGGCCTCTTTACCAATCCTATCAATGAACAAATACACAAATGCAACATGTCTATCTGTGTAAGATGATGGATTTAAGGGTGACATGAGAAATTTACCTTCTATCAGTCCTGTGGTAGCATAGTTGACTCCTTGAAAGGAAATCAAGGTGGTCTGGAAGATTTGACAGTCTCTACTCTTTCTTTTCCAGATTTCCCATCTGTGTCTGACTATGAGCAATCAGTTCACACCCAGCTCCTTAGGAAGCACTCTTTAGGCTCTCATCAATCACTACCATCCCTTTGTGGTTCTAGTCATTGGTCTACCAAATAATTCAGCAAACACATTGGATTACCACTCTACATGAAGGAGCAGTAGATAAACAAGGATGCCTGTCCACTGGGAGATACTATATATTAGTAAGAGAAGTAATACATTCGAATACAATCTAATGGTGGTGCAGAGCTTTCTCCTTCCTAAACATACTTGGTGCTCATTTGGAGTTTGTATCTGCCTTGTGACAGATCAATATTTATATTTTCAAGCGTGTGAATCTCTTATTCTCTTAGATGCTGTAAACCTCTTCATGTTTAAACAACGTGATGCTTTATTCTAGGAGATGCTTTCTCCAAAGATACTCACCTTCTCAGACCTGACTAATGTGGAATTGTATTTGTAGTTATTTATAGCAAAGTCTAGGGATGAGGAGCGCCTGAGGGGCTTTGTGAGTCAAGCATCTGACTCAATCTCAGTTCAGGTCTTGATCTCAGGGTCATAAGTTTAAGACCCATGCTAGGGCTTAAAAAAAAAAAAAAGTCTGGAAATGAAAAGAATTTACTTTAGATTTTTTAAAAATTATATACCAGCTTTTGATATTTCCAATATTTAAAAGAACTCTATGTGACAAGAGACAACCACAAATCCAAAATATGATGTTAAAATAGAAAAGCACATAAATTTTCACTGCTACAAATTTAAACTAATGTAATGATTTCATCATATGTGTGAAAGAATGAATATTTTGATATTTTTATCTCAAGAATTACTGTAATTGTTTATAAGTGACATTTTAAAAACAAGACAGGTGTATGAATTTTCACTATTAGACACAGAAATTTCAGATCCTTAGCAATCAGCATTTCTTTTTCTATGAAACAGTCCTAAGGAGAAAATCAAATATGGGCACAAAAATGTAAGTATAAGCATATTCAACACACTATTACTTATATAATAATAAAAAATACTTTGGGATAAAAACAAAATAACCAACAAGAGAAGAATGGGCTATTAGGTAGGCCTATGCATATAAAATGTTTTCAATAAATAGTTACTAATACGGAAAAATGTTCAGTTAAGGAAAAAAGATAAGGACAAGTAGACAATGATGATATTGATCTCAATTCTGTAATAACCATAACCCTTCCCACATGAGATGCCCTCCAGCAGTGATTTCTGTTTTCTGTGACTCTGACCCATTATCCATTGGATTTAGGATTAGGGTTGAGATAGAAAGATACTCTTCTCCACTGGCCACAAATGTAGCAATGTGAACATGGAGGTGGAGAGAGAGAATGAGAGAGAGAGAGGAAGACAGAGACAGAGAATTAGTAGATGCCTGGATTCCCAATGACCTCAAGTGCTGTGCCCAGTCCCTTACTGGTACCACTTTGGTTCTTTCCATTTCCACCTAAGCTGATGTCTTTGCATTGAAAAATTACTCACATTCCAATTAGATAAGTAAAAAGTGTAGATATTTTTCATCTTGAAAATAGACCTCATCTTCCTTATAAGCTCCCCTGGGTACTGGGAAAACTATAGTTTAGACATACCCAGTAAATGCAGTGCAATCCAATTGCTGTCAGTGCACAGGGCTGCACGAGTGCCTGGCTCCAAGACTCCCAAACAGACTAGGTTCGGCCACTCACCACTGACAAAGTCCAAAGGCAGAGAGAGGAGAGGGGTGAAACAAGAAAACAATGTGTTTTAGTGAGGCCAACACCAGGAAAACAGCAGACTAGCATCTCTGACTGTTTCCAAAGTGCTGAAAATACTTCCAGGTTTCTATAAGGAAAATGTGAGGCAAAGATGGGTGGGTGTGGGCAAGTAGGCAGTGAAGGTTTAATCCATCCTCGTCATGGAGTCCATCACGGGTGGGGTCTTGCTGGCTCAGGGCAGCCCTTGAGGGGTAGTTTTAATTCCTATCAAGGGATGCTTTCCCCTCAGAGTCTTTTTTTTCTTTAATTTTTTAAAATTTATTTTCAGCATAACAATATTCATTGTTTTTGCACCACACCCAGTGCTCCATGCAATCTGTGCCCTCTCTAATACCCACCACCTGGTTCCCCCAACCTCCACCCTCCTTCAAAATCCTCAGGTTGTTTTTCAGAGTCCATAGGCTCTCATGGTTCACCTCCCCTTCCAATTTCTCTCAACTCCCTTCTCCTTTCTAACTCCCCTTGTCCTCCATGCTATTTGTTATGCTCCACAAATAAGTGAAACCATGTGATAATTGACTCTCTCTGCTTGACTTACTTCACTCAGCATAATCTCTTCCAGTCCCGTCCATGTTGAAACAAAAGTTGGGTATTCATCCTTTCTGATGGAGGCATAATACTCCATAGTGTATATGGACCACATCTTCCTTATCCATTCGTCCGTTGAAGGGCATCTTGGTTCTTTCCACAGTTTGGCAACCATGGCCATTGCTGCTATAAACATTGGGGTACAGATGGCCCTTCTTTTCACTACATCTGTATCTTGCCCTCAGAGTCTTTTGACTGAGGTAAGAGAACATCTAGAAAGAAGAACCCAGCTAAAAAGTCTGAGGTCAAATGGAAGCAGCCAAAGTCCTCTTTCACAATGATTTAAAGAGTCTCTGCAGATAGTTCATATACTGTGGATGACTTAGTATTTTATATTTTGAATCAGCTCCCATTTACTGTTTTTTTCAAAATGGGAATCTGGGGAATTCGGAGGGCTTACAGCAGTTTGGTGTCCTTCAGGCATCCATTGTTGAAACATACAGCTAGCACAGCTTCATCTGTTCTGTCATAGTTTAGTTAACCTAGTAAGCCCTTCCTACTGGTCCATCTCTTCTTGAGATTTGTTCTTGCTGTGAGTCCATGATATTGACTGTCTCTTTTCTAGTGGAGATTCCTTAGTTTCAGGGTCTCTTTGTCCTAAAGATGGTGATCTCTTCCAGCAAATGTCTAGCCAACTGCTAGCTCATTTCTGAATAGCTGCAGGTGAATTCAAGATCCCATTCTATGCCATATAGAAACTGATGAAGGCTTGAGAGAGTCAAATGCAGGCCCCTGTCTGCTTATCTCCGTAGGTGGTGGGGGTCACCTGTGAGATGTCCTCTCCAAATGGAAAGTAGAGCAATGGCTCCTGCTCTTCCTGTCCTCTCTGCTAGCCCTTCCTTCTAGAACTTTGGCCAGATGGGAGGCGTAGTAGTATGTCTCACCATGGACTTGCTTCCCTTTTCCATTCTTCCTCTTCTCACAAGTCACCAGAATCAGAAAGGGTGGGCTACCTCTCCTTCCTCCTTGTCAGCATCTTCTTCCATCATGTGCACTGCCTTCCAGGGCTTGCAATCAACCTGTTCCCTTACCTGGGACTATGGGAGCTGATGAGACATGGGTGAGGAAGAGATCAGCCTCCCGATAAGGGAAGTATCAGGATCAAAAAGTATACATCAGAATGAATGAAGTGGGTTTTTTTTCCTTTCTTTTTTTTTTTTTTTTTTTAAGATTTGATTTATCTGACAGAGTGAGAGAACACAAGCAGGGGGATCGGCAGAGAGAGAGGGAGAAGCAGGTCCCTCACTGAGCAGGGAACCCAAAGTGGTGCCCATCCTGGGAGCACAGGATCATGACCTGAGACAAAGGTAGATGCTTAATGACTGAGCCACCTAGGAGCCCCTGAATGGGTTCTTGTGGCTGGAAAACCAAAAGGCTAAGATACCAGGATGCCCAACATTAAGTAGAAGATTAAATCCGTAAGCACACACATACACATTCAAAGCCTCTTTAGATCACTATCTCTGCTTTATTTAGATTTGAAGTGTGGCTATGCTTCTTGTTAACTAGAGTATTTTTTGTAAGAAGTTCAACTAAAAAGACCATAAGGTGAAGTTTCTCCACACTTTGAAATGTGCATTTACTCTTCTGAGAGCAGCCCTATACATCAGTCTTGGCTGGGCTTTCTGCCAGGGCTTTGTTGCAATTACTTGATTCCTGTAGATTGGATAATGGCCTCAGCTTCTTCAGAGAAGAGAGACAAAAGATTCAGAGATATGCTCCGAAAGGTCTTTATAGCTGTGTTGCCCTGTGATCCTACAAAGACTGAATCTGGGGAGAAGTGGGAGGAAGAGGAAACTGTCTTTCCACTCTTGCTTTCATCTTCTCCACAGTTCTTCTGAACGAATCTGGTCACCCATCCACTAACTCACAAGGTCTTTAAATGTTTTTCTCAGTTTCTCTTTCTGTCACATTAAAGGAGTTTTTTTTTTAACCCCTCAAGTGTAAAATGATGACTGTAATATTGTATATGGCAAAGGGTTGTTTTGAAGGTTTGACCAGAAATAGAAAAGCCTTCAAATCCCTAAGGTTTGAAGGCACTTGAGGCACCACTGGGGAAGTGTTCAGGGAAGGCTTTATTGCCAGAATCCCAAACTGAACCTTGTCGGAGCTCCTCACTTTGCTTCCTTCATGAGCATCTTAAATCACCTTCTCTGATCAGGAAGTCAAGAGTGGAAATATGAAAAGGGTTGAAATCTGTTGATCAGTGTCTTGAGAAGCACAAGTTAGGAAAGAGAGATGATTTTAATTGGGATATGGAGGATGAAGTCCTTCCTGGGGTTATCACCAGTGTTGTGAGCTAGAGCAGGTCGCTCGGCCTCTCTGAGCTCTGTTTCCTAAGTGCAAGTGATAACCTTGCTCTTCCTGGGGAGATCACTGCAAGGGAATAGCTTTCAGGGGAAAAAAAAAATGCAAGCCCAGCACCACCTGAATGGTGAATGAACATGCCAGGCAATAACCAACTGTATTAATAAGCAGGGAAATGCACAGTAAAACAAGATATGCCTCCAACTGGCAAAGATTTTGAAGTGTGACAATATTGAATATTGGTCAACGTATGAGGAGGCAGGAATTTATAGTCACTGTTACAGAGTTTCATTGATATGGTTCCCATGGGGATACACTTGTTTGTATTGAGGAAATTTTAAAATGTATCCCCTAACTATGTGTACTCTAGAAGTATCTCTTACATCTAAGCACAAAGAAACATGTATGAGCATATTTATTTGAGTAGTTCCCATGATAACAAAATTTTGAAACTCCGCCTATATGGAAAGAAGAATAGATAATGTAAATATTCTTAAGACTGAATTCTACACAGAAAGAATGAAGGAATGAATAAGATTATATATAGTATATATAAAATAATGCACTTTGACATGCACAGATAAATGTTTAAAACCAAATGTTATTGCCAAGTTACAGGCATACATTATTAGAAATACTCTTTCAGGGGCACCTGGGTGGCTCAGTGGGTTAAGCCTCTGCCTTCGGCTCAGGTCATGATCTCAGGGTCCTGGGATAGAGTCCCACATTGGGCTCTCTGTTCAGCGGGGAGCCTTCTTCCCTTGCCCCCCGCCCCGCCTCTCTGCCTACTTGTGATCTCTCTCTCTGTCAAATAAATAAATAAAATCTTAAAAAAAAAAAAGAAATACTCCTTCATACAAAACAATACCATATATTATTTATACTATTAATGGATATATATGTGTATGTATACATACATATACACACATAGCTATCTATCCATCTATAGATACATATATCTGCTAAAGAACAGTCTACTAATATATATACAAATGAAGTGATAATGGTAATGGTTGCCTTTGGGGAGAGAGTGGGAAATGGGACTGGAAATGGAGATAAAGCAGATTTCAACTATATTGTAATATTTTCTTCCTTGGATAAAAAAGAAAAACAAATATGAGTGAATGTTAACCGTTCTCAATTCTGCACGTGGCTGCATATTTTCTTAAAGGGTATCATGATTCTTGACTCATATTTAGTAGTTATTCATATGACTTCAAACAGATTTATGAAATTAAAGAAAAGTAATTAAAATGAACCCTACATTTAAGTAATTAATCTATGGAAGCAATTGAAATTCTACCTCTAAGGTTTCCAATGTGATATTTTCCAGAAGGAGAAACAAGAAGGAAAGCAAGGGAATAGGTGGTGGCTCGGATAACACCCCACGATGTCAACAAAGAACACAGGACCAACCCTCCCCCATACTTCTTTTATAGACTTAAAATTGCTTATGTTACTCCTTCGTCATATCTTGTCTCCCGCTGCCCGTGCCCCTACATTTTTTTTCATGACCGCTTTGGATGGTTGCATCAAAGTGACCTCATCTGGAGTAAGATGATGAGTTGGGAGGGGGGAGCCCAAGATTGGCCTTGCCTCCCATGCATCCCTGGATATAGACTGAGAAAAATCACTGCCCACTTTGCCGCCTCAGCTGAACAAACCTCATGTTTATTTTCTTATTAAATAAGCTTGCAATGCACCCTGGTATACAAGTTTGTCAGCCATTCTATAGAGTAGTAAAAGAGAGAAAAATGGAGACTACCTTTATTAGGCTGTGTGGTTTTCCAAAGTGAATTTTCAACTAAAGCTATCTTTTGCTCCATCAATTATTAAATGAATCAAGAAAAGGGCATTAAAAAAGAGGAAAATATTTTGAGACATTTTAAGTTCCTGAACCTTCTATTTTCAGTTAGTAGTGAGAGGAAGGGACTGGAGGAGTCTGGGGAGAGAAAATCTAAAATTACCCTGACAAATACAATGACATAGGCTTCCAGACTTTACAGAAATCACTGAGCTAACTATACAAATTAGCCATGGCCCAAATGGCCATTTCAGAAAGAAATGATCCCAGACCTAAAAAGGAATATGTAAGAGATTAAAAAAAAATGAGAACAAATATTTACAATTATAGTGAGGGTTTCTGCATTAGGCCTTCCTTCTTTGAGTTACTTATTCATTGATCCAGTCTTGGGGTACATTATGATTTATCTTGGCATTTTCACCTTATCTGTCTGAGATACACAGAAAATATGAATCTCATACAGAAAAATGTCATTTCACAGTTGCTATACCCATTGTATTGATGGTTTGGATTTTACTGAGTGCATCGTTAGCATACTAGCTGCAGTTATGCTCATTGCTCTTAGGAATGAAAACTGGAATTTGTGTAATAATATTATTGGATAACTTTGAATTTGTTTGAATTTCTTTCTTTTTTTTTTTCCATAAAGATTTTACTTATGTATTTGACAGAGATAGAGAGAGATCACAAGTAGGCAGAGAGAGGCAGGAAAGCAGGCTCCCCGCTGAGCAGAGAGCCTGATGCAGGGCTTGATCCCAGGACCCTGAGATCATGACCTGAGCCGAAGGCAGAGGCTTAACCCACTAAGCCACCCAGGCGCCCCTGTTTGAATTTATTTCTAAAGAAATCACTGTCCAAAGCTGGTATTTTATATCTTGTAACACTGGTGTCAGGCATCACAACTGATCATGAAAAACCAGTTTCCATCAATAGGAGATTAGTGAAATTTGATTTATATTTCTGATTGCCAATCTCAGGTTTGGGAGCAATTAAGGGGAATTTCAAAAGAGTAAGAATAACCTCAGAAGCATAGTAGGAAGAAAATGTTGCTGTTAAATGACCAAAAAAATTATCATTTTAATACATCCTACTTTTACAACATAAAGAGCCAAGACACTTGATGAAAAACACACTAAGCTTCTTAACACACAATCTAGGAAACATTTTTGAGAAGACATAGAATGAACTAGAATTAGTAAACACATTGGAAAATTTAACCTTAATAATAGTATAAAAATGCAAATTAAAATAACAAGGAGCTACCTCATTTATGGCCTTGGAATTAACAATTTAAAAAGGTTAAAAGATTATTTCTTGGGCTTAGGTGGGTGCCACGAAATTACCATTTTCATAGGTTAGTTGAAATTCTGACATAGCAATTTGGCAAATAAATATTTAGAGCCGCAAAAATACTCATAACTTTTGGCTCAGTAACTAGTTGACATTAAGCTATAGTTGTGCAGATGTTTATAATAATATTACTCATATGGTAAAAATTAGGAATTTGTAATAATTAAAAATTAATAATAACCAATTTGGATTTGTTAAGTGTTCTTTGGCACACTTATCAGATGGTGAAGGGAAGGAAAAGGCTTATACTACCCTTCAAAATTCTTCCAGCTGAACTGAGAGTTAAATTTACATGAAACAGATTGATAGGAGAAAGAAACCAAATTTTTATTGTATGCACCTGGAGGCCCAAAAATGAGATTAAAACCTAAAGAAATGTCCAAATTAGGCGGTTTTTATATTTTCTTTTCTTTTCTTTTTTAAATTTTATTTATTTATTTGACAGAGATCACAAGTAGCCAGAGAGGCAGGCAAAGAGAGAGGAAGGGAAGCAGGCTCCCTGCTGAACAGAGAGCCCGATGCGGGGCTCGATCCCAGGACCCTGAGATCCTGACCTGAGGTGAAGGCAGAGGCTTTCACCCACTGAGCCACACAGGCACCCCAGTTTTTATACTTTCTGAGACAAAGTGACAATAAATTTGTGAGGAATTGACGCGGTAAAGAAACTTCGGGAACTTCAGTTAGTAAGAAATTCTAAATGGCATTTGGGGCTGGGGAGTCAATTAGTAAAAAGTAACAAGGGTTGTTTTTACAGCCTCCTTGGCCCTAAATCTCCCATCTCTGGTGATAAGAATGTCTCTTTGCCTCCTGGCATAAGAGAAGTATCTTTCACATGGGAGATTTATTTCCTGCTCTCAAGGGGACAGAGACTCAGTAATGTCCTTCTTGTACAGACTGTCTTTTACAGAATGTCCTTCTTGTACAGACTGTCTTTTAAATAATTAAAAAGGTAATCAGTATAGCAAAGTGGCACACTCTGGGGCAGCCTGCTCTTGGCCCCTACAATGGCCTACTATATAGCCATCAAAATGTTACCTATTGAAGACTAGGTAGCTAATTAAACATTGTAATAAAATCAGACTCACATCTGGATAGATAAAATTGCTACAATTTAGATCAAAAGACATGAAAATTTAGGCATAGAAAAAAAAAATAGAAGAAAACATGTGAAAAAAAAATCAAAACTAGCTTGCTCTGAGGTGAAAATAGTTACCAGGCTGAGATAACAGGCAAAGATCAAGATCAAACCAACTCCTAAGTTAACAGGAAATAATTTTCTCCCAAGGCCATGCTACAGCTATAAAGTGTCACAAACATCCCCTTACTTAAGGGACTCTTAATCTCTTACTCACTGAAAAATCCTGTTGTCTATTATCTAAACTGTCAGAAGTTTGCTCTTTGGAATCCTGAGAATAAGGGTGAAGCACCCCGCCCTTTTTGATGGGAGGATTTCAGTCCTTTGACACAGAAAAGCAGCCTTGATTTCTAGCCCATGTACAGAACTTCAGATAAGGGATTTCTGTACACATCATTTCACATCCAGTTCAACTTTGTGGTCTCGCAGGAAAAAAGACTCTGGGTCCCCTTTGCAGTCCAGACTTCATGTTGACTCTTTTATTCCCAGTCCTGCTTTGCTCTGAGTCTATCAAAGCACTGCTTCTCTTAAATCCTTCTCTTAAATAACCCCATTTCTTTCTTTCTTCGATGAAACATCCCATGATTCCTCTGGTTTGTGGTCTGCCTTATTGCAAAAAGTCAGCAAACGTGATTTTTCAGACTATAGTTTTTCTGCTAATGGCCTTGGCTAATTGAGCTAAAATGCATCAACATGGTAGTGGGGACAATCTTCACATGATTGGACTGTCCTAGGTAAATTACACTTTTTCCACCTATTTCTCAATGAAAAGCTATTTCTTTCATAATGTAGAAAAGTTAGACACTAAGTTGACTAAGCCAACTAAAATTAATCATGCAAGTCTCACAAACACATTACAATACTAATCACAATTATATCTGGATGGTAAAATTATGGGTAATTTATTTTTCCTTCCTTGGGCTTTTCTGTTTTCTTTTTTCTCTAAAATCTTTATAATAAAAGCATGTTACTTTTTGAAATAAGAAACAAGTCAGTAATTACTATTTCAAAATCTTTGACAAAAATTCTGCTGATTAACAAAATGAAATCTATGTTCCTTCATAATTATATGGTGGCATGAGTGACTGAAATGACAAGTTCAGAGCCTGGCCAGAGGAGAAAGAAGTAGTGCTTCTTCCAATAAAATGGTAGAGGTAACAGTCTCCATCAGCTCTGACAAGCTAATTTGGCCTCTTTCCTGTTTGTGCTCCAGGAATCTAGAAGCTGTGATTCCTGGGGGTGTGCAGTTTATGTCAGGGTCTTAGCAAGAAAAGGCTGGAAGTCTTTGATTCAGGAATGCCAAGGGAGCTATGGTCTTTTCTTCAACTCTCCTCAGTGTTCTGATGATTTAATAACATATCCTGGCTGATACCCAAGGCCTAAAAGATGCCATTCCTCTGTTTTGAACGCAAACCAGAAATGGACATTTTAGAAGTTCTCTTTGTCTGCCTTGCTTTTTGTGTGGCTTTATTCAAGTTCATCTTACAGCATCGTGCCGTGTTTTCTGAGGCCCTTTTGACAATCCTCTGTTAAAATAAATGTTATATGGAGAAAGAAGATAAAGGGAAAATTTTAAAAATTGTGCCAAGATATATAGAACATAAAATTTTCCACTGAAATCATTTTAAATGTGTAATTCAGTGGCATTAATTACACTCACACTGCTGTGTAACCATCACAGCTATGTATTTTCAAATTTCTTTTAGCATTCCAAATAGAAACTCTGTCCCCGTGCAGCAATAACTCTGCATTTCCCCTTCTTGCTTAATCCTTGGTAACCTCAAATCTACTTGCTGTCCCATAAATTTGCCTGTTCTAGATATTTCATGTAAAGACAATAGTTGTCCTTTTGTGTCTGGCTTATTTCACCTAGCATTTGTTTTCAAGGTTCATCCATGTTGTAGCACAGAGCTGCTCCGTTCCTTTTCACTGGTGAATACTATTCCATTGTGTGCATGTACATCAGTTGATCAATTCATCTATTGATAGATGCATGGGTTTGTTTCCACCTTCGGGTTATTGTGAAAATGCTGCTATGAACACTGGTGAACACGTATCTCTTTGAATCTCTGTTTTCAGTTCTTTTGGATATATTCTTAGGCGTAGAATTGAAGGGATTGTATTGTAGTTTTATGTTTAATTTTTTGAGGAACTGCCACACTATTTGCTACAGTAGCTGCACCACTTCTCATCTCATCAGCAATTTATGGGGGTTCCAATGTAAGGGTGAAGATAAATTTGGGACCTGATTTCCAATCCTAACTCTTCTAAGATTTGTTCTATTGTTTAACAAATCTAACTATCGTGGCATACCTTCTTCCATGATGCAGTGTTTTTTCTATTCTACCGAATTACAAATGTCAACCATTTCTGAGGACATATAAGGAGATTAATTAATCATTTACCTTCATATCTATGTTTATAGATCGCCCCTTGTGTAATTACTGTGGTATTTGAATAGCTAAAATCTTACGGCTGAATGTCAGGATGAACTTTCCTCATGCCCAATTCCAAATTTCCAAATACTACTGCAATGATAGAGTGTATATATTATATTATTATATAATTATTATATAGTATATATTTAATATAAATTATATGAAATAATTTCATATAATTAATGTATTTTATAATTGTATTACATTATAATAAAAGTGCCTAGAAATAAAAGTGACTTTTGTACTTATGTAATGAGAAACTTCTATGCCTTTCTCTTGGGTAAAGAATCTGGGAAAAAAATTCCCACTTTGATCCAATACTAGAATTAATTAATTAATTTGAGAGCTTTATGCTCTGAGACTACCTAACTTTGGTTCCAAATGCGAGTACAAGTCACATCCACTTTCCTGAAAAGCATACTGATCCTTCCAGATGGTAGCTCTCTATTTTACTCCTAATTGTTCCTGACGTTTGGCAGTGGAATGTCTCAAGTGTTAAAATTAGTAAACTCAAATGCCGTACAATCTTAACTGGATGTCTAAGAAGCATGCCATATCTAAATACTGAACATACCTGTTCTTTAATTTCTTGGTTATTACTCCCTGGTCATTATGGTGTTGTGAATTTTTAGGGAGGATACTGGTAAGGCTGTATGTTTCTTATGCACTGGCTTTCCCGGAGAATTGTGACATTTCAAACACGGAACTGCCGCGAAGAAAGCAACATCCACATTCTCTCACACCACCATTTCAAAGGCAAAGTGTCAAAAATCTTCCATTTCTCCCTCCAGGTATACCCTCCTCCTGTTCTCTGCCTTGAGACCTCTCTACACTGCATCTGCGGGTCCCAAAACACTGGCTTCCAGTTAGATTGGGCAAGGAGGAGTAGTGGGAGTCAGCAAGGACATCAGAGGGAGAAGAGTGAGGATACTCTTCAGCTTCCTACTTGAGTAGTTTGCCTCAGCCTGGTGGGTACCTTCATCAAAAGTCATTCTCAAGGAGATCTTTTCTAGACAATTCTCTCTCTTTCTGGCTTTGGGTATCTCTCCTTGACCAGACCTGGGTCCCTGCACAATTCCCTGGGGTTCTCCTAATGAGTTCTTTTGTAAATGACTCTTCCTGAGATAGTTTAACTTGACTGTCCGTTTTCTGTTGGGACCTTGAATAAAACAGGCAAGATAATGATTTTGGTAGTGCTGCTTCTTTAAATAAAGCTCACCCTGGCTAAATTAGCATTTTTTTTTTTTTATTTTGGGTTGTGACAGTTCTGGGTGACACTGTTTATTTCAACGGGCATCATGAAATTTCTCAAAACAGTTTCAACTGTAATCCGAAACCAAAAACTTGACATTTAGCACCTTGTAACAGGTGGGGATGAAGGAGTGTGATCATCAAAGTCACTGGCTCAGACACTCTTGAGCTGATAATTGGCCATTAAAGGAGGTACATTCCAGGAGGCCGGGCATGAGGCCAAGGAGTGGCAAACACACATGCTCAAGGACAAGGCAGGGGAAGACAATAGAACATATTGAATATTATGAATTAGAGAATGGGTACTCTGCCTAAGGGCATTCAAATTCAAATTAAATTTTTTTTAAAAAAAATAAAACTATAAAACTAGCAAAACTAAGCTGTAATCTTTTGGATGTGAGAACAGGTGTCATCTTTTGGATGCAGTGAAAAGTGATGACATGTTCACCAATGACTCTAAGTCAAGCAACTGACTACATCTGAGGTAGGAGGGCCCTTCTGGGGTGCTACCTTAGTTTGCCAGGATGGCCATAACAAAATACCACAGACTGGGGGACGTAAACAACAGAACTTTATTTTCTCACATTTCTGGAAGTCCAAGAGTAAGGTTGTTGATAAGTTGGATTTCTTCTGGCTGTCTTCTACTGGCGTCCTCACATGGTCTTTCCTCTGTGCATGCACGTGTTTGGTATCTCTCTCTGTGCATCTCAATTTTCATCTCTCATCAGGACACCCATCATATTGGATTAGGGCCCATCCTAACAACCTCATTTAACCTGAATCATCCCTTTTAAAGACTGTCTCCAAATACAGTCACCTTCTGAGGTACTCGGGGTTAGGGCTTCAACACAAGTCAGCTCTTAGCAGGAGTTGATACTCTATTTCTTGACCTGGGAGATGGTTTCAGAGATACTTAATGTATAATTATTTATTAAGTTATATATTCCTATATTATGCATTAACCTGCTTTTTGCGTTTTTTCACAACTTGAAAAGTTAAACAAATCAGCCTACCATGCTGGCCAAAGGTACTGTTCTGGGCCACCCTTTCAGACCTCATATAGGCAAGTAACATTCATTTCTAAGAAGAATCTCAAAAATTAGGTATGTACCAGGACAAGGCAATTCATCTTCTTGACACTGTTTTTCTTCCTCAAGAATGTTAGGCTATGAAATATTTCAGGATCTTTATTTAGCATGCCTGGTACATAAATACTTTACCTGATTTTATTTTTTATGTCTTCTGAATATTAAGACTGTGTGTGTCTTTCATACAAACTCGGTGGTTGTATAATCCCCACTCCCCTAAATCTGCAGGCACAAGACAGAGTGCCTAGTGTGAATTATGCTTTGAATTTGTCCACCAGGCTGTAGATGACCTTGTGAAACTGAAGGCTCTGGTAATGAAGCAGCTCTTTAAAAGAGAACAACATTTCTAAAAACAGCAGCATATTACAATTGAGAAAGTGGAGAGGGTTTTTTTTTTTCCATATTCACAAGGAAAAAGGGTGTTCAACACAAAGCAGAAGTTTATCATTTTCTCACTGTGCTGTTGAGATAACCTAAAATATAATTGGATTTTGCATTATCTGTCCTTAGTAGGAAAGATCACAAGTTCGGTTGTGTAGTGTTACTTGAAAGGTATCAAAAAGCCTTTCTCCTCTCAGTAGAACTTATTCATCCACTTGCTATAGGATAAGAGATTCCCAATATTCCAGTTACTTCTTTATTCAACCTCCAGCAATGTGCCAGGTAATGGAATGCAAAGATGAAACAGACACAGTTACTGTTGTTACGGAGCTCTCTGTCCAGTAATCAGATAGGTAAAGCATTAATTACAACACAACACAGTGAGGCAAATTAATAAATGTTTACAGAGGGAAATATGGAAATAGAAGGGGATACACAAGGCAGGTTGTAGGTTCAGGGCATTCTTCCCAGAAGTGATTCTGTGCTCAAATGCAAAGGAAGATAAAAAATTAATCAGGTTACAAGTCAGGTGACAATGTCCTGAGCGATGGACTCCCATTAAAATATCACAGAACCATTAGCCATCTCAGAGTGTAGAACTATGGTCATTTGTATGTTCCAAAGGCAAAAATAGGAAACGTGGTTGGAGAGATGAGAGTGAAAGGAACTTTTATTCTATGTTAAGAATGATGATGTCATATTACTTTTAGATGTATTAATCTGGCTTCTGTATGAAGGTCTTAGATACGAAGAAGAAGAAGAAGGACTGGGACTAGACAGAATGACCAGTTAGGAGAGATGATGAGAGTTTAGACCCATGGGGTAGCAAGGAGGACAGAAGGATAAAGTTGACAGGATTTGTGAGGGAGTAGATTGTAAAGGGGATGGAAGAACTGAAGTCGAGTCTCCAAATGAGCTGGGATGACTTCATGAATAAGGGCAACACTAAAACAGAAAACACAGGAAGGTGTGGGAGCAAGTGTGATCATTTCAGTTTGGGACTGGATGAATTTGTGGTAAGAGTATGATACTGGTGAGTAGTTAGATGTATAGGAGAAGATCGAGAGAGCAATCTTTAGTACAGGTAAAGGTTTGGAAGTTGTTAGCACAAAGGTGCTTTGGAACCATGAAAGTAGATGAGGTCTTTCAAAATTACTGTGTAGAATACAAGCAGTAGACAAGCATGGAATCCTAGGAAATGCATGATTTAAAGCGTAAGCAGAAGATAAGGCTAATGAGGAGACAGGGAATAAACTAAATATAAGAAAGAAAAGAACCAGGAAATTCAAATGTAATGAAAACCAAGGAAGTAGAGAGTTTCAAAGTAGAGAGAGTAATCAATATTGGCAAAATAGCATGCTAATTCCATGTGAAATAATTGAAAAATATCCATTGGATTTGATAATCAGGAGATTATTTCTGACTTAACTAAAACAGTTCCAGCAGACTGATGGAGTAGCCCAATTACCCTAAACTATGCATTGAACAGAAGATGTGAACAAAGCTAGAGTCTGTATTGCTCTTTTGAGATATTTGGGTAAGAAGGAGAGGGTAAAGACAAATGGTATTTCAAATAGAACACTGGGTCAGAGGAGGATATTTGATGATGGGTAATACTTTATAGGCTGAGGGGAAGGAGCTAGTAGACAGAGAGAAGAGGGGATGATTGAATAAGGACCATGAAGTATCAGGAAAGGATGGACTCAAAAGAAGAGATGAAGAACATCTTAATGTTTCCTAAGTTCCTAAAAACATCCTAACAGTTCCCTAAGGCTGCTGTAGCACATGCCACAAACTAAATGGCCTAAAACAATGGAGATTTATTATCTCACAGTTCCAGAGGCTGGAAGTCTGAAATCAAGGTAAGCCATGGTTCCTCAGACTCTGGATAGAACATTTCCTTGCCTCTTCTTAGCTTCTGATGGTGACCATTGGTTTTTAGTACTCTTGACTGTTGTGTTTGTGGCTTCACATGGCATTTGTCTCCTCGTGTGTGTGTGTCTGTGTCCAAATTTCTTTCTTCTTAATGACCTCATTTCACTTGATTCCATCTACAAAGACCCTATTTCCAACAAGGTCACATTCATAGGTACCAGAGGTTAGGACATCAACATATCCTTTTGGAAGGCACCATTCAACCCCTAACAGAGGGACTGATGTTGAAAAAAAACAAAAACAAGACCAAAACCACCCTAACAGAGGAGCTCATCTTGAGAAAAGGTACCTCATCCACTGAGAAAGAGAGGAGGATGGGAATGGATGGAGACAAGCTTGTAAGTGAAGAGGGCAGAGAGTTGACACAGCTCATGCCTAACAGCCTCAATTGTCATATGTTGAGAGTAAGCTGGCGCAGAGTTAAACAAGAGATTTAAGAGAACAGCAAAGAGCTAGACAGGTATGAAAAGGAATGGACAAAGTAACCTAGGACAAGTGAGAAGATGGACGGATGGTAGCCATGAGGGTTCACTTAAGGCAGGAGAGTGAAGTGAGTGAAAAGGCTACCCCCTATCTTACTAAAAGAGGAGGGAGAGATGTTCACATCAAATCAGAGTCCAGGGAGATTAATGCAGGGGAGGGGAAGAAACCCATAGTAGGAGGAGTCCTGTAGGGATTGAGAGATGGGATGGTAACAGAGGGTGAGATTGCCTTTCCCTGACTGAGGAGTGGAGAGGCACCGCTGGAAGAAACTGGCTGCATGTAATTTAATTCTGACACATATTGGAATAGATTCTTCACTCCTTGAAAAATATAGCCAAGACTCAGTGATGACAAAAAAAATGTTTTTGGCTGCTTTACAATTTGTAAAGACTTTTCACATAGACTGTTCTATCTAAAGGCTAGAATCATGTCTTGTACAAATTCTTGCAGAACTTAGTTAAGTACATGGAGGGGCTCAAAATAAGCTTGTTTCTTGTGGAGTCAAATATTTTACTTGAAACAAAGAAACAGTCCATTACGTCTACCACCATGCGTGGGAATCTAAGGAAAGATGGAGTTGTAGATAGGTATATTTTAATGGGAGATAAAGAGGTAGTAGAGATGTAGTTGAAAAAAGTTTTTAAGGTGTAGCAGAAAAGGGTTTCAAATCTGGAGTTAGATACCCTTCTGTTGGATCTTTGATTTTTGTGTGTTTGTGTGTGCAACTATAGCAGAAGCCATGAGTCTACTATAAAACATAAAAAATGATGACCATGATGGAAAACTCCTCATGGGGAGACTGAATGCCCCCTGAGACATGTCATATTTGGCTGGCATGGAGCTTTTTAAAAAGTTGACTTTGAATTTGAATAGCCAAACTATGGAAAGAACCTAGATGTCCATCAACAGATGAATGGATAAAGAAGATATATGTATATATAGATATAGATATAGATATAGATATAGATATAGATATAGATACACACACACACACACACACACTCACATACACAATGGAATACTATGCAGCCATCAAAGAAATGAATCTTGCCATTTGCAATGATGTGGATGGAACTAGAGGGTATTATGCTGAGCAAAATAAGTCAATCAGAGAAAGACGATTATCATATGATCTCTCTGATATGAAGAATTTGAGAGGCAGGTCAGGGCGTGGTGGGTAGGGAAGGAAAAAATGAAACAAGATGGGATTGGGAGGGAGACAAACCATAAGAGACTCTTAATCTCACAAAACATACTGAAAGTTGCTGGGGGATAGGGGGTATGGATAGGCTCATTGGGTTATGGACACTGGGGAGGGTATGGGCTATGGTGAGTGCTATGAAATGTGTAAGCCTGATGATTCACAGACCTGTACTTTTGGGGCAAATAACACATTATATGTTAATAAAAATAATTTTTTAAAACAGTTGACTTTAAGCCTGAATCCTATCCAATTTTTGTAAAAGAAGGGAAAGGGAAAAACACCACGAAGTTATGAAATTTCAGAAACTGACGGATGCAGAAGTGACTAGGTTGTTTTCCACCATCTTGTGGAAACAGTGGCCAAGAGAGGGTTTGCTTCAACTATAGAAAATACCAGATAGTTACCTTTCTTAATAACTGCAGTTTATAGCCTATGAAATTAGTACCCAGTATGCTAATAAATATGAATTTCTACCATTTGGACTCTCTCAGGTCCTTAGCAGTTATGATTGTGTGTATAACATGATAGTTTTATTTTCCTTATTAGTCTTTCTAGGAATAGGTCTTCTTCCTTTAAAGGTCCCATTCCCCCCCACTCTGCCATGCCTGCTATAGTGGCAAATGACTGAAGCCTAGGGCCAACATGAATGTAACTTAGAGAAAAGGAGAATGTTTTTTAAAAAATGCATCTATTTCTCATTATTAATAAACACCCTCCTTAAAGACCTAAGAAAAATTGTTTCCTATTATAGCAATTTTAATTGAGCTTTAAAAGCAAAAGTTCCCTATAAGAGGCCATTAGAATGGCAAAACCTCATGGTGCCTGGGTGACTCAGTGGGTTAAGCCTCTGCATTCGGCTCAGGTCCTGATCTCAGGGTCCTGGGATCCAGCCCTGGGATCCATCCCTGCTCAGCAGGGAGCCTGCTTCCCCCCACATTCTCTCTGCCTGACTCTCTGCCTACTTGTCATCTCTCTCTCTCAAATGAGTAAATAAAATCTTAAAAAAAAAAAAAAAAAAAAGAATGGCAAAGCCTCTTTCTTCAGTCTCCAGCTTAAAGAATCCATTTAAAATTCCCCCTAAAAACCACCATAGACTTTCAGGACAGAAAATAACAATGGTACAATTGTTACCATATGGAAAAGCAATACACTGTAGGGTAATTAAGAATTTTAAAGCCAGACTGGTGTGTGTGGAATGGATTCTCCAGGTATGAGCTGAATATACCTTGTATCAAGGATTGGTTCATCATATGAGAAATGGGAGTTATTGTGGTATCTCAAGGAGGGGAAGCATGGCCTCAGCAGACTGTTACCTCACTTCCTCTTCCCTAGCTGGGCCCCAGGCAGCAAGCTCAGGAAGTAACCGACCCCCAGTTTTGAGGCTAAATCTTGATTATTTGACTAGTAGAAGTACTGTTCTCTTAGCCCACATTTCCCAGTGTGCACTGTAGGGCACTAATTCAGTGAGGTGTTCATTCTTATGTGATTTTGAGAAATACTACATCTCCCTCCACCATTTTCTTGAAGACTCAAAACATATATTTTATATTAAAGTCTCAGAATCAACTCTCACTGAGAAAGTTTAGTGTTTTCCAATTGTACTGGATCACAGAACTTTTTCTTAAATTATTATTTTTTATTGAAACATAGTTGCCACACCATGTGACCAGGTGTTAAACAGTGATTTGGCTTCTCTGTACACTATGCTGTGTTCACCAGAAGCATAGCTCCCATCTGTCACCATACTCACTACTACAATACCATTGATTATATGCCCTATGCTGTGCTTTTCATCCGCCTGACTTTTTCATTCCATACCTGGAAGCCTGCACCTCCCACTCCCCTTTGCTCATTTTGTCCATTTCCCCAACCACATCCTTCTGGAGACCATCATCTTGTTCTCTGTATTTACGGATCTGTTTCTGTCTTTTCATTGTTGTTTGTTTGTTCATTTGCTTTGTTTTTTTAGGTCCTACAAACAAGTGAAATCATATGGTATTTGTCTTTTTCTAACTTATTTCACTTAGCATAATTCCTTCTAGGTTTTTGTGTTGCAAATGACATGATCTCATTTTTCTTTGTGAATGGGTAATACTCCATCGTATATACAGACACATCTTCTTTATCCATTTATCTATTAATGGACACTAAGGTTGCTTCGAGGTCTTGCCTATTGTAAACAATGCTGCAATAAAGAACTCTGTTTTTACGTTCTACTTATTCCTAACCATAAAATTAGTTTTTCTCTCTCTTTTTTTTTTAATTAGGTTTTCAAGAAACACATTTTGGGAAATGTCGCATGAGTGTCTATTTTTTTTTTTACATTCTTTAAATTTTTTATTTTTTATAAACATATATTTTTATCCCCCGGGGTACAGGTATGTGAATCACCAGGTTTACACACTTCACAGCACTCACCATAGCACATACTCTCCCCAATGTCCATAACCCCACCCCCCTTCCCCCAACCCCTCTCCCCCCAGCAACCCTCAGTTTGTTTTGTAAGATTAAGAGTCACTTATGGTTTGTCTCCCTCTCAATCCCATCTTGTTTCATTGATTCTTCTCCTACCCCCTTAACCCCCCATGTTGCATCTCCACTTCCTCATATCAGGGAGATCATATGACAGTTGTCTTTCTCTGCTTGGCTTATTTCGCTAAGCATGATACCCTCTAATTCCATCCATGTTGTCGCAAATGGCAAGATTTCATTTCTTTTGATGGCTGCATAGTATTCCATTGTGTATATATACCACATCTTCTTGATCCATTCATCTGTTGATGGACATCTAGGTTCTTTCCATAGTTTGGCTATTGTAGACATTGCTGCTATAAACATTCAGGTGCATGTGCCCCTTCGGATCACTACGTTTGTATCTTTAAGGTAAATATCCAATAGTGCTATTGCTGGGTCATAGGGTAGTTCTATTTTCAACATTTTGAGGAACCTCCATGTTGTTTTCCAGAAAGGTTGCACCAGCTTGCATTCCCACTAACAGTGTAGGAGGGTTCTCCTTTCTCCGCATCCTCACCAGCATCTGTCATTTCCTGACTTGTTAATTTTAGCCATTCTGACTGGTGTGAGGTGATATCTCATTGTGGTTTTGATTTGTATTTCCCTGATGCCGAGTGATATGGAGCACTTTTTCATGTTGGCCATCTGGATGTCTTCTTTGCAGAAATGTCTGTTCATGTCTTCTGCCCATTTCTTGATTGGATTATTTGTTCTTTGGGTGTTGAGTTTGTTAAGTTCTTTACAGATTTTGGACACTAGCCCTTTATCTGATATGTCATTTGCAAATATCTTCTCCCATTCTGTCAGTTGTCTTTTGGTTTTGTTCACTGTTTCCTTTGCTGTGCAAAAGCTTTTGATCTTGATAAAATCCCAATAGTTCATTTTTTCCCTTGCTTCCCTTGCCTTTGGCAACGTTCCTAGGAAGATGTTGATGTGGTTGAGGTCGAAGAGGTTGCTGCCTGTGTTCTCCTCAAGGATTTTGATAGATTCCTTTCTCACATTGAGGTCCATTATCCATTTTGAGTCTGTTTTCGTGTGTGGTGTAAGGAAATGGTCCAATTTCATTTTTCTGCATGTGGCTGTCCAATTTTCCCAAAGCCATTTATTGAAGAGGCTGTCTTTTTTCCATTGGGCATTCTTTCCTGCTTTGTCAAAGATTAGTTGACCATAGAGTTGAGGGTCTATTTCTGGGCTCTCTATTCTGTTCCATTGATCTATGTGTCTGTTTTTGTGCCAGTACCATGCTGTCTTGATGATGACGGCTTTGTAATAGAGCTTGAAGTCCGAAATTGTGATGCCACCAACTTTGGCTTTCTTTTTCAATATTCCTTTGGCTATTTGAGGTCTTTTCTGGTTTCATATAAATTTTAGGATTATTTGTTCCATTTCTTTGAAAAAGATGGATGGTACTTTGATAGGAATTGCATTAAATGTGTAGATTGCTTTAGGTAGCATAGACATTTTCACAATATTTATTCTTCCAATTCAGGAGCATGGAACATTTTTCCATTTCTTTGTGTCTTCCTCAATTTCTTTCATGAGTACTTTATAGTTTTCTGCATATAGATCCTTTGACTCTTTGGCTAGGTTTTTTCCTAGGTATCTTATGGTTTTGGGTGCAATTGAAAATGAGATTGACTCCTTAATTTCTCTTTCTTCTGTCTTGTTGTTGGTGTAGAGAAATGCAACTGATTTCTGTGCATTGATTTTATATCCTGACACTTTCCTGAATTCCTGTACAAGTTCTAGCAGTTTTGGAGGGGAGTCTTTTGGGTTTTCCACATATAGTATCATATCATCTGCAAAGAGTGATAGTTTGACTTCTTCTTTGCTGATTTGGATGCCTTTAATTTCCTTTTGTTGTCTGATTGCTGAGGCTAGGACTTCTAGTTCTATGTTGAATAGCAGTGGTGATAATGGACATCCCTGCCGTGTTCCTGACCTTAGCGGAAAAGCTTTCAGTTTTTCTCCATTGAGAATGATATTTGCGGTGGGTTTTTCATAGATGGCTTTGATAATATTGCATGAGTGTCTATTTATTGCTTTTAAATAAGTTATGTTGGGGTGCCTGGGTGGCTCAGTGGGTTAAAGCCTCTGCCTTTCAGCTCAGGTCATGATCCCAGGGTCCTGGGATCGAGCCCCGCATCAGGTTCTCTGCTCAGCAGGGAGCCTGCTTCCTCCCCTCTCTCTCTGCCTGCCTCTCTGCCTACTTGTGACCTGTCAAATAAATAAATAAAATCTTAAAAAAAATAAATAAGTTATGTTGAACTTAAAACACTGAAAGACTATTTTATGGTATATTTGCATATAAATTATTTATATCTATATTATACTTTCTTAGCTAGTACCAAAATTATCCTTAGCATCTTTATCTCTTGGTGGAGATGATTTTTTTTTTAAGATTTTATTTATTTATTTTAGAGAGAGAAAGAGAAAGTGAGAGAATACAAACAGAAGGGAAGGGGTAGAGGGAGAGGGAGAAGCAGACTCCCCACTGAATAGAGAGCCAGATGCAGGGCTCGATCCTAGGAACCTGAGACCATGACCTGAGCTGAAGGTATATGTTTAATCAGCTAAGCCACTCAGGCATCCCAATGGAGACGATTTAATAAAAGTCTATGGCTAAAAGAAATTGGCTGAGTTTTTAACATTCTCTTTATGAACTACACAAAGTAAATATTCGATAGTAACCATATATAGACACTTACAGGACACTTTGGAAATGCTTATATGATTTTGAACTTCAATAACTTTATGTAAATAGACAATGCCTAACATTTTTCCAAGGTAGACTTAAATATAACTGCAATATTGAATTATCTGTCTGTCAATGTGATTTCTCAACCCATTAAAATATACAATATACCATTTTGGCTACTGAAAAGTTCTGTAAACTTTACCCTTCATTTAGTGAACACTGAACCCGGACTTTATAAACAACTGTTATATCAAAAACATACAAATAAATAACACATATGTACATATGTTTGTTTTTTATATAATGCTGCTAATGACATCCTATAATTATAACTAAAGAGAACAATGCATGACTTGGAATCCTTTCTTTTGACTGGTGTTGTAACAATGTGGTGGGGGCACCTGGGTGGCTCAGGCAGTTAAGTGTCTGCCTTCAGCTCAGGTCATGATCCCAGCGTCTTAGGATCAAGCCCTACATCCGGCTGTCCACTCAGTAAGGAGTCTGCTCCACCCCGCCCCCCGCCGCCCGTCCCTCATGCTGGCTCTCTACCTCTATCTCTCTCTCTCTCTAATAAATGCAATCTTAAAAAAAAAATAATGTGGTATCACAGAAATTAGTTATGTTTTCTAAAAAAGCTTGAATTATTTATTTAGTTTAGAGAAAGAGAGCGAGAGCACAAATAGGGGGAGGAGCAGAGATGGAGAGAGAGAGAGAGGAAGAGAATTTCCAGCAGACTGCGCTCATCATGGAACCCAAGGTGGGGCTCAATCCCAGGACCCCAAGACCATGACCTCAACCAAAACCAAGAGTCTGACGCTTAAACTGACTGAGCCACCCAGGTGCGCCTAGAGACAGATACTTCTTGAGAAAACTTGAACCTCATAGTGGGCAAAATGTTTCCAGGACCACTAAATGGAAGTCAGAGGACAGAGATAAATCTGCCTCCTTTAAGGAGTCAGTCACCTAGTTGGGGCAGGATGTACCCATACTTCACAGGTAAACAGTTTTCCTCAACAATGCCGACATGTCTGTACCTCACATACTTTAAATTCATTTCCCTTTTCAGCCACTTCAGGTCTGACTGACACCTCAACTAATGGATATTGACTTTCAAAACACTTTATCCAGGTAAAAAACATCAACGTGGGTTGAATAATGGCCATCCAAAGATATAAAGTCCTACTCCCTTGAACTTGTAAATGATATTTTAATAGTACCGCTGGAGCATTTCAAAAAGGAAAGGGATGTGGAGTGGAAAGAGAGTTTAATCTTAAGCAATTTTAGTTAAAATAGCTTGATATTACAAATGCTACAGAACATGTAACTAATTGACTACATTGCAAAGGCCTCCCCTAGGACTTTGGGAAGGGCTGGGGGACTTGAGGAATATGGAAGCTTAAGCTTCATTAACTCCCTAGGGAATGCATCCCTGCACTCATGCGATCTCATTTCTTTTAATGCAAAGAGGAAAAACTTCACTAACTAAATTCATAAGATGTGATCCCAGACAGACTCCCTTATATAGAATTCTTCTCTATAGCTGATGGTGCCATAAAGATTGCCAATTCTTATTTCAAGCCATTATTTCCCCCAATTATCAGCAGATTCTAAAGGAGGATGACTTTTAAATTGATATGTTCATCTGCTTTAAGCTTTGAAAAAGGAGATAAAGGTAGTGCATCTGCCACTCTGCACCCTCCCCCAATTGGTTTCTTGGATCTAAAACCATCCTCATGTGAAGCGGTAATAGTACTTTTGGGAGCATTCCAAAACGGGAGCATTTGCAACAAAATGCTTCTTCACACATTAACAAAATATCTGTCATCACATTATTTTCACCTAAAGGTTTCAAAACACTTAAAGCATGGATTATCGAATGACGTTTGGGTTGATAAAATGTGCTATTTTAAAGGACATTTTACATTTCTGAGAACACCCTACTGGTTAAAAACTAAGGGAAGAAAAGCTTTATGCAAGGCTAAGACACAGCTGCAGGGTGTGAGCAATCTCTGTTTTTGTTTTGTTCATCATGTTGCTTCTGCTTTTTTTCTTCTTGCTGTCAGAAAGCATGAATGAAATAACAGTATGAGAATTGGTTTCTTTTATCCTTGAATCTGACAAGATGCCAAAGCCATAATATTGCTCAAACAATCGGGTATGCAAAACGCGTAAGAAATTTTAATAACTTTCAAAAATATGGAGAAGAAACCAGAAAACTTAATTTAAATTCACACATAATACATGTTCAATAAATATTCATTGAATCATATTCTAAAAGCAAAACTGTTTTTGAAGAATGCACTTTGGTAATATTTCTTTCTGTAGTATTTCTTGAAGCAAAGTTATATATAGAAACAAATATAAAGGAAACATTCTCTTTCCTGGCTATTTGGGAATTAACAGTTCAAAAACATCTCGACTTAACAATATCTGGTGGTATGTAAATTTATTTATTCTACTCTGATTATAAGTTTTAAATGTATTATGGCTAAATTTTTTTTTTAAGATTTTATTTATTTATCTGACAGAGAGAGATCACAAGTAGGCAGAAAGGCAGACAGAAAGAGAGAGAGAGGGAGAAGCAGGCTCCCTGCTGAGCAGAGAGCCTGATATGGGGCTCGATCCCAGGACCCTGGGATCATGACCTGAGCTGAAGGCAGAGGCTTTAACCCACTGAACTGACCTGAGCTGAAGGCAGAGGCTTTAACCCACTAAGCCACCTGGGTGCCCCTGGCTAAATTCTTTTAAAGACTGAACTTTAAGGCTGAACTTCTACAATCGTCAATTTACAATTGACTTTAATTCACCAATTTGTTGTCATGTATTTTTCAAGTAAGTATTGAATAAATACAGGATAGCACATATTAACATATGAAATAAGTAAAAAGGTATGAGGAATACAAAAAAAAAAAAAAAAATTGCCCCAAAACTCTGGAAGGGGAACGCAAAGAAAATGTTAGCACTAAACAGAAATTAGAACTTAATTAAACTCAGAACTTAGAAATAGAACTTAGTAAAAGAAGTAAAATAAGAACCGAGAAGACACGACTTTCTGCCCCCCACATCCCAAGATGTCTGTATAGTCCTTGCTACTTTCCTTTTGGTTACTGGATCTTTCTGGAGCCTCTGCTTCTTAAGCCAATGATACCTATGCACTTGTATACACTTAACCTACACTCTTTTACTTACTTTACTGAAATAATTTCTTTACTAGAAATCATTGTGAAGATCATGAAAAATCAGAGATTTCCTGGAAATGAGAGTCTGGTTTAATTGTTTGGCTCTCAATGTTAATTTCAAACTCATATTTAGCTAAGTCATTCAATTGCTTGAATTGCATCGGTGCATCAGTGACATTAATAATCAATAAATAATCAATTCAAAATGGTGATGATTGTGGTGATGATGATAAACTCCAGTGCGAAATCCAGTCTCTGTACAACAGATAAGACTACTCTCCCCTCCTCCCCTAGGCTTTTGTCTCTTCTGCCAGTTCTTTTATTATCTCAGACATAAAACAGGCTTTGGCTAGACAGGGAAATTCACCAACCCTTGAGTTCACCCTGAAATTTCTCAACTCTGGTACTCTAATTACTTGCATTCCTGCTGTTCTACTTGCATTCTCAACCCTGGATGCATCTGGAATTACCTGAGGAGCCTAAACCCCACCCCCGAACTATTAAAGTTGACTCTCTAGGCATCAGTATCTATTTAAAAAGAGTTCCAGGATGCTTCAAAATGCTAACATGATATGGGGGAGAGGGTGGGATGGTGTCAAGGGATAACGAAAGATGTTTAACCTTAATAACTGTTGAAATTGGGTGATGAGTACAAGGGAGTTCATTCTACTGTTCAGCCTATTTTGCAAACATTTGATATTTTCCATAATAAAATGTTTTTTTACAAAAGCATCCAAGGTGATTTTAATGTGCAGTCAGTCCACTTCTTGGGGATCCCAATCTGTAATAGGAACCATGAAACTAGACTCTTCAGTCTCTTCTTTTTAAGGCCCCCATTAAGTAATGTTTATAAATGCTCATGCTGGGCTGGAATAGTCCTAGACCATGTCAGGTTCTGGAGACCCCTGAAGGGACTTACATTTATTCGGATGAAGTATACCTTTAAAAAAAAAAGCTATAGTCCCTAGGGTTGATGTGTGTTCAGGGAAAAGTAGGGCATAAATGAAGTATGTGTGTGTGTGTATCTCTTTGTGTGTGATAAGGGAGGTACATTTTACCTCAGAGAAGCATCAGGAACTGCTTCATGGGAAAGTGACTGTGAAGATGAGTTTGGTGAAATCCTACCCACCCTTTAAGATCCAGCTCAAATTTTACTTCTTACGTCCTTCATTTTTGTTACTAAACAAACATAATCTCTGTTTCCACTCTGTATTATAACTCTTTGTTTCTACATGTAATTTCAATTACATTAGGCTACGTGTTATTTTATTGGAAGTTCCTTGAGATGAAAATTGTTCTATTTATCTTTGCATCCTTCAAAGTCTTCTAGAAAAGTGACTTTTGAACATAATAAGGACTCAGCAAGAGTATGTGGAGTTAAATAAAATCAATTATCCTTGTAGTTTATTGCTGTATTAAATAACGTTGTCACATCACTTGACATTTGAATTTGTACATGTGCCATAACTGGCAATCAATATTAATTTAGGAAAGAGTACTGGTCTAAAAGAAAGATATGTTAAGTTGGAAAGAAAACCTTTTCTTTTCTTTCTTTCTTTTCTTTTTTTTTTTTTTTTGGTCAAAAATGGACACTGCTCTTTTCAAAGAGCTATAAATAAACACCCTAATTTTTCTCCTCACTGAAAGAGGCACACTATCTAGCCAAGTGCAGCCTTGAATGTTAATTTTGTTCTATTGAAAGCACCTGGGATTCAAAGGCTTTTCCTTCTCTGGCTTGCACAAGAGCTGTTTTATCTGCTGCATAGAATTTGGAATGACCCAAATCTGTCACTTTGGTGGGAACAAATAATTAAAAGAAAGTTGGTTGACAGAGATAAAAAGCACAGAAAAAGAAAAAAGCAAAGCACAGGAAAGTATCAGTGAGACGCTTTCTTGGCACTTCATTGATTTCGAATGAGGTACTATTTCTTGCTTTGAACTTGGTAAATTCGAAGCCATTCTTATGCTTGGTTTACAAGTTCTGGCATAGTTAATAAAATGCTTGAGGGCTCACACCAGAGAGTATATTAGTAAACCTACTAATCAAGAATGGCGGAAACACAAGGAATTACTGGGCTCCACCTGCCTGTCAGGAGGCTGACTGGATCCATAAGTCTCTTTCTTTCTAACACTTAAACCTAATCTCTTTGCAGGCAATGCACTGGAGCAGGAAATTTAGAAATGAACTCCACCATGAGAAATACACAGAAATTCCCAAATAAGTATTTGCACTCTCAAGAACAGGATTTTTGCTTCTCCCTCCCACTGCCTCCCCTCTCACCACGCCTCAACTCTAGTGAGGACAAAACCGTGATATGATACTACAGAAAATCTATTTTAAATGCTAGAAAACTTGTATTTTGAGAAAAATCATGAGAAACCACAAACAACAACAGGCATATTTTTTATCCTGTGAGCTTTTTGCTCACTAACACTCCTGCCAAGAACAACTAGAAACACTGGATAAAATATTACAAAACACCTACTTAAAAGGATCAGAGACCAACCAAGGTCACTGTGACTTATAGGACAAAAATCCCAGAGAGAAGAAAAACACAATAATGTGAGCCCAACATTCACCAGCTTTCCTTTTTATGGCATTTGTCAATTTATGAACAGCAATAAGAAACTAAAATTGAGAACTTCTGTCTTACAATACTGGAATAAAAAAAAAAAGATTCGGAATCTATCAATGAGGACAGACACTAGCTTTCTGCTGGCACCAGAAAATGCTCTACACTGGGAGCAGGAAAAGCTGGAGATGGAGAAGGGTTGATTAATGTGAGCTTTCTGTCCTCTAATCATTTGCCAGAAGGAAAAGAATCATTGCAAAACTTAAATTTTATTTAGAAGTTTTTCATGTCCAATATCTGACATTCAATTAAAAAAAATTATCAGACGTAACAGGAAATAGATAAAATGACTAAATGCCAAGAGAAAAAACAGAAAATACAAACTGACCCACAGAAGATCCGTATTTTTGGAGTTTAACAAATTAATTAATAAGTTCAACAAATTACTTGATGCTGATGGAGAACTTTAGGAGAGAACCAGAAGCTTAAGTTAAAAAACAATCAAAGGTAAACTGTGAAATTGAAAATTTTAATAAATGAAATTAAGAGCTCAGTATTTGGATTTAATACTGTATTAGACAAGTTGAAAGGGATAGTGCCTACCTCTGGGGTATAGAAAGGGGGTAGTGATGTGGAGTACAGGGGGTCTTCTGCTATTTCAGTTATATTCTCCTCTTTATCCAGTTACATAAATTTATTCATTTTATTGTCTTTCAAATTGTACATAGACGATTTATGTTCTGTTGTGTATGTGCATTAACTGATGAGACTTATTCATAAAACATATGAAATACCCCCATAGAGACACTGAAATTCTTGGAAGGATGGAGTATTTCAGAAAGCTGAACTCCTGCAGATAGGGGAAACACAAGGACAAAAATAGACACTAACATTGTCTGTGTTAGAGTCTTAAATGACTTCCTCTGACCTGACTTGATAGGATAACTGCCATGCACTTCTCCCTCTATTCGCTCTTCTGACAGATGTCCACAGTATGTTGAACACTCCGCTAGTAGGCTCAACATGTTTCCCTTCATTAGGGTGTGTGATTACCAGTCAGTTGTGTTTGCTATAAAACCTGAAACTGGGCCTATTGTACTTGTTTCTTTAATAATTCAAGATTTAGTTAATATTATATAAACTAATGACATTTGAGTGCAAAAAAAAGGTTTCTGTGAAAAGTTGAATACTTTCTCAATAAAGATGACTTAGTAGAGAAGAAAAATAAACAGACTGCACAATGAATAAGGAAGATCATTGAGAAATAACATTTCTGTATGAACCATCATTATGTATTGTCCATTAAGAGGAATATGAGTGCCCACATGAATATATAGATATGTGCATAATAGATATACCCTAATCATTATTACTTCATAGGGTTGTCCCAAGAGTCAAATTAATTGTTATATCTAAATTACTTAGAAGCACAGACTAAATGGTTGCTATTGTTATTAGGCATTAATACAGAGTTTGGATTCAAGTTCTTAAGCAGAAATAGCTGCATTTTATGAAGATTGTTTTTAAAATTCTATTGTATTACAAAATAATTTGCTGACTTAGATGAATATAAGCTCTCCCTCAAATGACCGTACTATGGCAATATAGAAATTAAGTGGATTCCTACTAATAATGGGAAGTGTATGCAAATAATATAAGTTAATAATATTTAGGCACTTTTTTTTTCCAGTTAGAAAGAAACAATCAGAAAATTTAAGAAGATTTTTATAGTTGACCACTAATAGAACCATAAACTGAACCAATAAAATCCATGGGTTTAATTAAAAGAAACTTTATTATTTCTCTCCCACCATCACTTTAAATCCCATAGCTTTGCTTCTTCCTCTGTCTGACAGAAATGTAAGATAAGTCATACTTACCTTAAAGAAAATTACAGACTTCTTTAATCATATTCGAGTAATAAAGACTATCTCAATTCAGTAATAGAAATACACAATGATTTATATACACTCAAGTTTCAGCTTCTCTCTTTCCCCACCACATCAGGGCTTCTGCAGGCTAGCTGCAGACAGTGGGAGAATGGCTGTTCCATTCTTCTCTGGCTGGACTTCCACTCAACCCCATCCTGATGCCTCCATTTGTGACCGTGCGAGGATTAGAACAGTGTAGGGGAAAAAAAAAGGGAGAAAGAGGTAGGAAAATCCTTACTTAACACAAAATTTCCCTGAGCTTCGGATGTATTTGAAGTTGTGTCTCTCCTAGGACCATCTTCTCCCATCACTGGAGGCATCTCTACCACAGTCCCTGTTGTGGGACATTGTATCTCTTCTGGCTGCTCACCTTGGTTTCTTGTTTAATCTCTGGGCATATGATGGTGTGTCTCCCTGTTAGGGTCACTTTGAACAGGCATCCTCTGATGGCCCACATGCAAGGACATACTGATGTTACCATTTCCCAGAACATCCTGGAGAATACAGGTAACCTCCAGTGCAATGACCTCCCTTTGCTACAGTATCAGAGCAGCTGGCCAGCCTACCTCTTCTTCTTTGCATTCCCCTGGTACTAGGTGGACACCAGATATTAAATGGCATGAGTGTGCAGGGGGACACTTGTCAAACCCCCCAGTTTCCCTAGATTTGAGGTAGAGAGAAGCAAGCCCCCTCTTCAGGGACGTGTCATACAGCATATTAGCTACCAGACCCCCAAATTTTCTCTCCAGTTCCAACCCTTCCTGGCCTCTCCAGCCTCTAGGCTGAAGGTGGGGGATCAGTTTGGGTCCAAACACTACATTTTCACAAATCCCTTATTCAAATCTTGCATAATGATTTCCTATCTTACTTTGCACTATGGATGGTATCTATTTGTCTTGGACCTTCAACCCAAATGAGACATAAATAATTCTGTCCCTTTGAGTCATTTTTTGCACAACTGGAATGACAACGGAAGCCTACCTAATTCACTGATTTGTGTTTGCATGTGTTGGTGCTTATTAAATATTCATTGAATGCTGAACAAATGTGCTAATATGTGTTTCCTATTTGTGCACACAATATGATTAAATGGTTATGATGGAAGACAGCAAATTTTTCCTCAGACCTTTTAGATTGGGTTAGTTGTCCTGTCAAAAGGTGTTTGGGCTACCTGCCCTGAGATCAGTAGCAGGGACTAAAGGCTGTTATTGTCTTTTCCACACTGAGGTCTCTAGAACCAACAGTCCTAACCTTGTAAAAAAAAATCAGAGCTTCATGTTCCAGATGTAACTCTCTTTATCTCACTTTCCCCTGAATTCTGTAATTCATTCATCAGAGCATTTTAGGCTCTGAGAAAATGGATTTGAAGTCTGACTCACCATCTTTGTTCTGGCTCCCAGCTGGTAAATAACCCTCCAATCAGCTGGTAAAGGAAAGTTTCACTTAATAATCAGGCTTCCTCAGACCCCTACTGGAAAGAAATCAGGCCACTGGAAGAGTTCTGAGACATGGGATCTAGGGACACCATGTCTGGTCTGCAGGCAGCACACAGTTTGGGGAACTGGGAGTGGTAACCAACCTGCATCTCCACAGTTGGGATGAGGGGAGCTGCTGAGTAAGGAGGAGTAATTACCTGTGAATGACTCTTCTTCTGGGACAGAAGCTGGTCCCCATCCCACCGCACTGAGAATAGATCCAAAGTCCCTACTGTGCCTGAAAGTCCATATCGGCATCACCTCTGACCCCGCTCCCCAGTTAGGGGAACTACTTGGTATTACTCAAACAAGGTAACTCACATCTGCCTCGGTCATGCCACTTGCTGGCCCCTCTACTTGGAAATAGCTTCCCCCAGATGCATGCCCAGCTCACTTGCCCACTTTTTTCAGGTCTCTGTTGTAATACAGCACCCTCAAAGAGACCTTTCCTGAGCATCCTACTTAAAACAGCTCACAGTATCATTACCCAATCACCCTACTCCATTTCAATGTACCAATTCTACTTTTGGACTTTAAGGCACCAAGTCCTGCCTGATGTATTAACTTTTCTCTGTTTGCTCATTTTCTGGAGCCCACCTGAGAATAAGCTTCATTGGGGAAGGGATTTTATTATGGCTTTTCCCCAGCACCTTGAACACTCAGCACATGATCCATAAATATTCTTGAACTAATGAGTATTACTCTACTTGCTTTACATTTTTGTTTGGGTCACGTGATGTATCTTATCTGCCCGGAAGTCTGATAGTGTGAATTATAAGCTAAACTGTGAGAAAGGCTTATAACTAACCCAGGACCATCAGAACTGACACTACAGAAATTGAGTGTGAGTGGCTTTCTTCAAAGTTACATGAAGAAATGATTACGGACAAGTTTCTTATATCTGCCAGATTACCACAAATGAGGTGGCCTAAAATGACAAATTTATTCCCTCACAATTTTGAAGGCTAGAAGGCCCAAAACCAAGGTGTTGGCAGGGCCACACTCCTCTGGGACTCCAGGGGGTGCAGGATGCCTTCTTAGCTCCTTCCAACTTCTGGTGGCTGTTGGCAGACTCCAGTGTCGGTCTCTATCCTCACATCATCTTCTCTTCCGAGTCTGTGTCTCACCGCTCTAAGGACATTTGTTTTGGGATGTAGAGTCCATCTGGATAAACCACAGTGATACCCTCCCCTCCAAATCCTAAATTCAATTATATCTGCAAAGACATTTTCCATTATGGTAACATTTGTAGGTTCTGGGGTTAAAGACACAGACATACCTTTTTTTAGGGGTACACTGTAGAGAGTTCAGTGTTTCACAGTTAAACTTGCTAAGTCTGCGATTGCCATTTAGAGGCCAATATTTCAAAAACCTACTTTTTAAAAGGAAATATTCATCTAAACCACATGGCACAAATACAATTTAATATTTGAGTGACTGGGATCAACCTAAATTGACTTTTCGCCATATGTATTCAACAATCAGGCCAACCCGGCCCTTTGTAAAGGTGTGGGACAGACGGTGTGCCTCTGCCCCTGCCTTCTTGTTACCCTATTTCCTTTTGAGCACAGCACACCTTCACTATTATATACTGCCAGAATCTACTGGCAGCTCTCCACCACAGTTTTGCATACTTTTAACCTTGCTGTCCACATTCCTCAGGACATTTTCTGCTTTTATTTTTCCCCCTTAGTGTTTATTGAGGTAGTATGGCTGGATGTTGATTTCTTTTTTATCTCTTCTTTTTCTTTTTTTTTTGCAATTCAGATTTTAATTTTAGACATTGACGTCCCTGTTATGGATTGAATTGTGTCACCCTCCCCCCTCAAAAGGTATACGAATATCCTAAGCCCCTGTATCAGAAGTCATCTTATTTGGGAATAAGGTGTTCACAGAGGTAATCAAGTTAAAATGAGGCTAATATACAAAAGATTTTTATAAAATGATGTATATTGGGAGGGGGGAATAATCCAGTATGATTAGTGTTTGTATAAAAAGAAGAAATTTGGATATAGAAACAGACACGGGCAGAGGGAAGAAAGCCATGCGGGGCTGGAGGACTAGAATAATGCGTCTCCAATCCAAGGAATGTCAAAGACTGCTGGCTACCCTAACTTCCACAAGCAAGGGGTGCTTAATTACCATAAGCTGGGGAGAGGCAAGGAAGCAAGATGGCCTTGCTGACACCTCGGTTTCAGACTTTTGGCCTCCAGAACTAATTGATCCTAAGACAATCAATTTCCGTTCTGTGAAGCCACCCAGACTGTGGGACTTTATTATGGCAGCCCTAGGAAGTGACAACAGGCCCTAAACTACCCTATCTCCTTTCCTTCAACACTCAGAATTCAGTGCCATCCTGCGACTGCCCTCCTAGTTGCACTCTGAATTTTTACCTCAGTACTCTGGTAAGACTTAAAATAATGCAACAAAAGGCTAATAATCATTTGTTTGAAGCTCCAAAAAAGTTTTTAGGAGAATTGCTTTAAAATTTGAAGCAAGCGAAGGCATGAGTAATAGTTCAAGGTAAGGGCTTATTTATATAATCTCAAATTGGCTACTGAATATGTTAGCTCCTATAAAGAAGCTACATAATTATTTACTGAAACTTGATTTAAGGAGACAAGAATCTTGCTGTGAGAATAATTGCACAGGGGCAAAGACTGAGTCATTGTCTCACATGAATTCGTGAATTTCTTAATTATTAAGATATGAATTCTCTCTCTCTCTCTCTCCTCATCGTCCTTCCTCTTTCATGATACGCTCTCAGCCTGCCTCTTGGGCACCATCCTTGCTTGCTCCATCTGCAGGGGCAGAGAGCAGAAAGAGTCCTTGATATCCTGGATATCTGCCGAAGCCTGGACCCTACCCGGGGGGTTTGAGGCCTGCCCGGATCTTGGCTGTGGAAGGTGCTTCTCAGTGGGTGGTACGATTATTATGGGTTCTCCCAACCATTTTAAGATTGTTTAGGTGGGAAAAGATGTCTGCACCAAACGTAGTTGGTAGTTTTATGATATTTTTAACTCTGAGAAGGAAATTTTCTTCTAACATAACCCTTATTGATATTTGGTCATCTAATATGTGCATTTTTAGAATTCCCAGTCTATATAAAAGCAAGATACTAATTCAAATTCTTAAAAAAAGGATTATCTCCCCAGAAAATATATGCATTTTTACCAGGGGTCTTGATCCAAAAACAGGGTATATCCTATACACTGAGGGCTGGTTTAGTGTGGTTTTTTGGCAAAGGTTTTTAATGTGTCTTAAAGCACCCAGCAAGATGGCTGCCTGCTCTGTCTTTGTATGCAGTTTGTCCTGAACACTTAGTGACATGAAAGTGCAGGTTTGTGTGCAAACTCTGATGGTCAGACAGTGTGGAGCGTCCAGCTCATCGGAGTCAAAAGGGTCATACCAAGTTCCCCAGAGGAACTCATGTCCAAGTTTCCTGATTCAGGACACCAGATGATTACCCCCTGCCCCTGAGACCAGTATTCTACCATACTCCCCCCAGATAACATTTCTATGACCTTCCTTAAGTAGCAACCAAGCAGCAGTGGGTCAGTACCACCATCTGGTAACTAGTGCAAACCACCTAAACCTGAAAATTGCTAACCACTTTCTTGAGCAAATTAGACATAACAAAAACCAATCCTAGCAATCTGCTTTTCCTCAAATGCCAGCATTCACAATAAAGCAATGCTCCAACTTTCCCCTCTTTTATTTAATTTCCATATTGCAATAATATTTTCTGTGGTGAATATATATTTTAGATGAAATTATTTTAATAAGTATGGAGAAATGTGTTCATAGTTCCAAAATATTGAATTATTATTAGAATGGGACTTTTGGTTTGCCATCTCTTAATAATCTGAAATATATATATATATGGCACCACATAAATCCTTTACTTCAACATCAAGATACGAAATGTGCCATTTTCTTTCATTCTTTAAATATTGTATTTTCTAAATTTTTTTTTGCTGTAATAGCGGGAAATTTTATCTCACTCATTATCAGATTCCCTTTCCCCTAGTCCCACTAGGGTTACCCAAAGAACTAAGGATTCCTATACAGGTAGGGTCTTACATGAAAGGCCCTTTAGTCTTTGATCTTTATGGTTACTACCAAATGTAGTGGCATCACATAGAGGGCAGAGAGATGGTTCTGGTTCTATAGTTCTTAACAAAGGGACTGAGAAGTCTTTGTCAAGTATTGAGGCTCCTTTCCCCAGATCTAGCCTCTCTAGGTGCACCAGACAAATATTCAGAGGTCTTGCCATCTCTCCAGAATGCTGAGGTAGCTGTTCTCTCTCTGTCCTCTCACTGCCACCTGCCCAGATGGGCAGCGTCCCTGTTCCTCCATTAGACCCACCTGCTTTCCTGGTCAGAACAAGCTCTTTCAGTTGGCCACTTTGCATCCTTACTCCCAACCCTATAGACCTCTATTCTTCACCCAGCACCCCCATAAGGCAAATATTTTCAAAATCTTTCAATTCTACAATGGGAGTCAAGGAGCTTAAATCCTTGCTTGTCATCAAGCCTGGGACATGGGGAAGAACTAAAACTGCTCGTTTCTTCTGATTCTTTCATAGGCAAGCAAATAAAAGAGAAAGCAAGCAAAAGTAGCAAAGAAACCAGACAAAAAAGCTCCATAAAATTAATAACTTAATAAACTGCCCTTCAACACATATGTAATTGTGATTGATTTTTCTTAATCTCATAAGATGTTTTTCACACTCTGAGAAGTTACATGTCACACTTACCAATTTATGTCATTAGGTCTCTAGAAAAGGCTAATAGAAGATACTGTTTGGATAGCATTTTGTGTGTCTCTAAAGATATATATCATTCTGATTTTTTTAAATTGGAGCTCTTCCAGAAAGATTTTCTCCTTCGTGTGATATGCCTATTTAACTCCAAAACATTAAAAATACTTTTTGAGATGAGAGACAAGATCTACTGGCAGGTGATGCTGCCTATGGAAAGGGGGAGATCTGGTACTAACTTCTTCCTTGCTCACCTCTCGATTCATGCTTTGTCCTTGGATCATTAGCATAGTCCCAAAGAATTAAACATCTACAAGGAACGAATCTATTATTTCTCTTCTTCCAAGGAGAATAGAGTTTGGATAATACATTTACAAGTTGAATAGCTCTTTTTTTAAGTGTGTTTTTTCCTTTGAAAACGAACTTCTTTGAGTTTTCTTAGAAAAATTTTAAAACCCTGCAGAGCTGGTGATGATAAATACAGCCCTTGGCCAGCTTTGCCTGTGTTGGAGGTGGTGATATAGTTTCCTTTTTTTAGTTATTTCAGGGAATGGAACTCATTTAAATTTCACCATTAAAAAAGAACCCCACCCCCAAGCAGTGCTGTTTCATGTTGTCTGAATAATTCACGAATGGGCAGATGGAAGTGCACATATAGCTACAAACCGAATGTCCCTTCATATAAGCATCCTTCTGTGAAATATTCCCTTTTCAGTTCCATGGTGGTTAAAGCAGTACATAGAAGGAATCAACACAATCAACTTCTCCACTAAAATACCACATTTACGAGGATTTATTAAAACCATTCCCAGCCAAGTGATATGTCTTTGAAATCTTACAGAACAAGGACAGAGTAATTAGAATCCAGGCATTGTACTACAAAATAGCATCCTGTCAAAGAATTACACTCCTGGTTCTGAGTTTCTTTATTCCTTAAAAACATTTTAAGATAACAATGATTGTTTTACCCACTCAAAAACAGGAACAGAAAAGTATAAATCATCAAGCTACCACCATGTTTTCCTGAGATAACCCAGACCTCCTGCCGAGCAGCCATTGGCAGGCAGGGGGTGGGGGTGGGGGGCTGTGTGACTCAGAGAATGAAGCATTGAGCTGAGGTCCCAGAGCCTGAATCTAATTTTTAGTGACCTTGTGAAAATTACTTGGAGAGTGAGTCTGTGCCTCTGCTTGCTTTTAAGGTGAGGGGAATAATATCAGTCTCCTTACAAGAGAGTATGGGGGTGAATAGCAAATGAATATAATTGAAAATGCTTCGCTAATACTTATGAAGAGCCACGTGAAGTATCCAGTGATAACCCTACTCAGTGTAGGATGACTAGAAGGTGAGCTGATGACAAATAGCCTGCTGTATTTCTAGATCTATGGTTCAGCCACACTGCAGCTTGGAAGTCTTTTGAAGGCTTTGTTATGGGCTAAGAGCATGAATAACTCATTTTGGTCCCAAAGAAATAAAACATTAACACTTGCATGTTCAAGCATTTCAATAAAAATTTGAAAGAAATATGTCTCCTTCTAGTTTAGCCCAAGATCCTAGAAGCTCAAAAGCCATTTAGTCCCCCACCACCCGTGCCCAGTGTATAGGAACCAAATCCTATGGGAATTTGAGGAGGGCCTTTTCCCATGGGAAGATATTCACTACCTCCTAGTGACTGCCTCAGGCAGAAATTCTTCCTGATACTAAGTTGAACTCTGATTCATTACAGCATCTAGGCTCTAGTCCTATTGTCTGAAGCAATAAAATCAGTCTATTCCTTCTTCCATGTGACAGACTTTCAAATTATTGAAGTCAGAGCTCCCATTTTTCTTGAGTTTCTGTCTTCAGCTGAAGTATTTCCATATGTGACATGGTACTTGTAGATCCTCATTCATCAGTGTCATCTTCTTGTAATCCAGTCTAACTTGTTATTGCTTCTTTTAAAATGTAGTCTTCGAAATGGATCCCTACTTTAAGGGCTGGGTCTAATAGTTCAAAGCATAGTGAAAGTTTTTTTAATTTAAATTTTAAATTTTAATCAAACAAATATTTATTTGGGTGATTTTTATGTTTTTGGTACTGTGGATATAATTAACAAAACAGACATAATTCTTATCCTTACAAAGCTTATGTTTGAGAATGGTAGAGGTGCATGGAGAAAACTCCCCTTGCAAAAGAAAGTTACAAAAAGTCAATAAAATAAGTCCGAGTCTTGAGATGTGTTATGGTGGCTGGTTGACTGGCCCTCAACATTTCACCTTCTTCTAGCTTCTATTCCTTTCCTGTATAGCCTGGAAGCTAACACTACACTTCCCAGACTGCCTTGTAGGTAGTATTCTGGATGGAATTAAGTTCTACCAAGTAAATGCAACTCAAGTAGTAGGCTTTTTGTCAATTAGTTTTATTAAAGCAATGAAAAGCCATTGAAAGATTTTAAGCAGTGTTCTACCATTTTTATCTTTAACAGGTTTAGATACCTGATAAGGTCAATCTCCTCTTATTTCTTTTTCTTTTTGAAAAAGTTTCTTTTCTAAAAATGTTTTAAAGATTTTATTTATTTGGCAGGGAGTGAGAGATAGAGATCACAAGTAGGCCGAGAGGCAGGCAGAGACAAAGGGGAAAGTAGGCTTAGGCTCCCCATCAAGCAGAGAGCCTGATGCAGGGCTTGATCCCAGAACCCTGAGATCAGGACCTGACCCGAAGGCAGAGGCTTAACCCACTGAGCAACCCAGCTGCCCCTGAAAAAGTTTCTTAAGCCAGTTTTTGCTCAGTTATTCTTCTAGATGCATTTTAGAATAATTTTATCATTTAAAAAAACTAACGGTGGATAATTATATTGGGTTAAGCTTAAAAATTAATTTGAGAAGAAATGACTTAATTTTTCCATCAAAGTATTATTTCTCTTCACTTATACAAATTACCTAGCTTTTAATAAACTGAATAGTGAACTACACATATGAAATATTCCTACAAATGGAGTTACTGGGATACTGTGAGAACTTATTATAGTGGAACCTAAACCCTACTCATGATTATAGTCAAGTCTTTCCAAAAGTGACATCTTAGTTAAGTCTTAGAGAATAAATAGGAGTTCACTGGGCAGATATAGAGTTGAGGGAACAGACTCCCAGATAACTTGATCAAATTATAGGAAGGTCCAGAGGCAAAAGAGAGTATGGAAAGGTAATTCAAGACACTGAAAAATTTAATAAGACTAGCACATATAATCCAAAAGGAGAGGAGGACAAAAATGGAAAATCTGGGTAACCAATGGCCAAATTATGAATAGCTTTGAAAGCTATATGTGAGAGTTTAGATGTGTTTTTTGAGACAAGAGACGAATCATGTATGAGAGAGAAAAGATCATGAATGTACTTTTGGGAATTTAAATTCACAAGCGGAAATTTCCAGCAAACATATGAATCACAACCAAAGATCCAAACCACAGAAAAGTAATGTAGGTAGAGATTGATTTTTGAATCATGTAATAACTGAAGGCAAGGAAGTGGATGATATCAGTCAAGGATAGTCAAGATAGTTCAAGAAGAACAAGAAAAACAACAATTAACTTAGAACCTTTGTTAGGAAGCCCAAGGATGAGCTCAGATACGTGAAAAGTCTCATCACACTGGCTGTTCATACTGCACTCACATAAACCTTCTGGTTTATTTCAAACAAGCTCTAGGGAGGATACCCGGTTGCAAGTGGCAGATACCCAACTCAAACTAGTTTAAGAAAAAACAAAAACGGAACCTGGGTTCAGAGTAGGAGATCCAAAGTGAACTTCAGATATAAGTACATCCAGGGAGCTCAAGAGCTTACTTCCGGTTTGCAAACTTCTGTAGGGTATCTCCTACATGGTAGATGAGATGAACTCCAGCCAACCCAGCTCACAACCTCAAAGCTTGACAATATCAGTGGGAAGAATATTTCTCTCTTTAAATGTAAATATATTAATCCTAGGGAAGACACCAATGGCTTAGGTCTCATCCCAACCATAATTCACTTGCAGTAGCCTGGATAATAGAGAAGTATCATTGGGCATCCTGGATCAGGAGCTCTAAGAAAATACAAAATCCTTGAAATCCACTCTAAACCTGAATCAGAACATCCTGGGGAGAATTGCAAGAGTTGGTATTTTTTTAAACAAGCTGCTAGGGTGATTCTTACTGAGGGGAGTTCACAGATCGTGTTTTGAGAGTCACAGCAAGTTTGCAAACTGGCTGGGATCGGATGCTGCCTGAAAAGGACTCAGGGATACACTCCACCGGCCTCGGTGAAGCTGAAAAACTTTCAGGCTTTGGAGTAGACTTAAATAAACTTGGGGTCAAATCTGGTCCAAATCCATTTCTTAAATATTTGAGCAGGCCATTCCTTAAATCCCCCAACATTTAGTTCCCTTATCCCAGAACACAGGGAAGACTCCCTTAAAATAGTTGTGCAAGGTTAAATAAAAGAGCATTTGTGAGGCCCTACTGCCCACTGGCACTCACCATTTCTCAGGGTCCTCAACCCATGGAATGTCCAGGCTTTCCATTGTTCAGCGTATGGGTCCTGACTCTTGTACCATCTGACAGTTCTGTGTTCATCCTTCCTTCTTTCAGGTCCCTGATGCTACATTTCTGGGATGCGAAACCCTGCCTGCCCACCTAGACGCTCACTGTGTCTCCGCCCCACCTTTTACCTGCCTGACCTCTCCCTGGCCCAAACCTCCACACTCAGCCTCCTCAGTGAACCTTTTTAATCTCCATGTTTCATACTTCTGAACCCAAGACTCAGGCCTGGAATATATTTTCATGTGCAACTTAGTGCAAGCAGTATTGTCTTAAGGTAAAAGATCATCTGGGCCTTTAACGAGGGCCAGATTGCAGGAAAAATGAAATTATCACTCTTTTTCAGGAGGAAAACATTTCATAGAAAGGACTTGAGAATAGACTCATAAGACCCTGCCTTGCAGAGCCACACTTGATAAAAATAGACCAAAAAATATTATAGAGGGCATGGATTGCATGGAGCACTGGGTGTGGTGCAAAAATAATGAATACTGTTATGCTGAAAATAAATAAAAAATAAATTTAAAAAAAAGAAATTAAGAAAGCAACCTTGTGTACAACATCACCAAAAAGAATAAAAATAAGAATAAAGTTAAAAAAAATTTAAAAAATAATAATAATAATAAAAATAGACCAAAAAAAAAAAACCCACAAAAAGCTACCAAAGCCATGTTACATTGCCCATATATTTGGTCCTTCATCATTTTTTAATTTTCTTTATTTCCAATTGCCATCTTGGGAGAAGAAGAAAAGCAGAGAGGATACAGAAAACTGACCTGTGCTTTAACAAGAAAATGGCTCCTGACGGGGTTGACACAGCAGTCATTAGAAGTGGGACAATGAATTAAAGGGTGTCTGCACTCTGTGACCTCAAGCCAGCAGAGAGATAGTCACCTCTCGATGGGGCAGGCTATGATAATGTTCCCGGTATGTGGTGGACAGAGGTCCTCTGTCCTCATCCTCACAGAGGATGCTGGGAAAGCACAGCTTTTGCAGTTCCTAACTTTTTTGAATAGTGAGCACACTCGGCTGTCTCATGCACAGTCTGCCCTTCTGTGTGTCGTTGGGTTTGTGCCAGAAAAATAAGCTAGTGGAGCTCTTACTCAAGTCGTCCAAGGGTTGTTGCTTTATTCCATGCTTTGTTCCATGCTTTGTTCCTTACAACTGAGTGGCATTTTTATTTTAAGGAACTTAAGAGTGACAAGATACTATTTTGGTCTTGTCTTTTCTATATTATCCCTTTTTTTTTTTCTTTTCTATATTTTCTTTGTTGAAAGTGTTCTTTGTCTGGACCTCCTGGTCTCCAGAGAGGAAGGGGAAGGATAAACTTGGAAATCCTAGCTTTTGTTCTCCCAAAATCCTAAACCCTGGAAGGTGGAGAAAAGCTGTGAGCCCAAGGAAAGTGACCTTAATAAGCATGGCAGGTGAAGCGCTCCCCAAGATCAGAAACATTCCCCAAGGCCCTGGCTCTCTCTCTCTCTCTCTATCTATATATAGAGAGAGGGAGATTTGCAATGCCTCATACCTACCCTCCTGCTAGTGCTACCAGAAAGGCAGGGAGATCTCTGAAAATCTTGGGTCCTAAGAGCAAAAGGACAAAGGTCTGGCCTACTGCAGCCAGACCATGGAGATCAAGGATTTACAGGTTCTCAACCAGGGACATAACCCCATGTGGCCATGTTCCAGGTGGGTTAATGTGAACGTGAGGTTTGGAGTGGTGTAACTGGGAAACTAGTGGGGTTGGTGCAAAACCCTAGTGTGTGCCTGCTCAAGGACAATCTAATACCACATTTAAAACTACTGTGGTGTTAGAAGAAACAGACCTATTTTACTTGGCAAATTTTGGCCCATGGTTTAGGGGTCACATTGAGTGGGATAGTGACTGTCTTAACAGTAATACCGGGTGTGGATACATAAGGCTCAGGGGGCCCCCAGTGACTTATTGCCTCATAAGTCCCCAAACATTGTCATTTACTCTGAGAGGAATGGGAGGAGAGAAACACTGAAACGACCAGGTGAGCTACTCAGAGAAGTATCAAAAAGAGATTAAACTGAGTTATAGAAATTTCCTCAAGTTTCTTGTACACCTGATTTACGAGCTGATACTCCTGTCGTCAGAGAGGTGTCTGGGATAGTCCAGGTTTCGTCTGCTTCTCTCTTTACTGGCTCTTCCTTGTCCTTGTTTAAACTTATGCACAGAGAGCTTTTATTTAAAAAGGAACCATTGCTCAATCTTAGGTTTCCCTGTAGCCGCCTTGTTTTCTCTTCCTCTCCCTTCAGAGTCAAGCATTTTGACCATGTTTTGTTTACTTGTCTCCCCACCTTCTCACCTCCCTGTCATCCCTCCACCAAGCAGGACCTGGTGCACATCCCTTGCCTTTCTTTCCACCAAAACCACTCCTTCTTGACAAATCCATTGGCAAATTTTGAGCCCTTGCCTCCATCCAGTGGTGTCTTTGACACCACTGCCACTCCCCTGTCCTCTTACCTCTCTCGGGGCTCCTCTGAAATCTTCTCTGAGTTCTTCTCTCTGCCCAGCCTTTATACACCTGTGCTTAATGTTTTACCTGGAGCCTCTTCTCTCTTCATTATCTCTGTGCTGAAATATCTAATCCTGCACCTTCAATTACCATCTTTAACTTTTTTTGAATCTGAGTGGAGATGACACACAATGTTACATTAGTTACACATGTACAACTTAGTGATTCAGCATCTCTTTATGTTATGTGGGGCTCACCACAAGCATAGCTCCCATCTGTCACCACACAACACTATTATAGTCTCATTGACTATACTCCCCGTGCTGTACCTTTTATTTCTGTGACTTACTTACTCCATAACTAGAAGCCTATATCTCTCCCCAACACCCATTTTGCCCCTCTGCCCATATATGCCCCCTCGGGCAACCTCCAGTTTGTTCCTTGCATTTATGGGTCTGATTCTGCTTTTTGTTGTTTGTTTATTTGTTCTATTTTTTTAAATTCCACATTTAACTGGCCACATATAACTGGGCCACTTTCTAACAGCATACACCAAAATGAACTCAAAATGGATTAAAGACCTAAACGTGAGATCTGAAACCATAATAATCCTAGAAGAATAAAGGCAATAATTTCTTTGACATTGGCCATAACAACATTTTTCTAGATATGTCTCCTACAGCAAGAGATACAAAAGCAAAAATAATCTTTTAAGACTACACCAAAATAAAGCTTTTACACAGCAAAGGAGACTATCAACAAAACAAAAAGGCAACCTATTGAATAGAAGAAGATATTTTGAAATGACATATCCAATAAAGAGTTAATATTCAAAATATCTAATGAGCTTATACAACTCCAAAAAAAAAAAAAAAAACAAAATAAGCAGAGGACCTGAAAATAGACATTTTTCCAAAGAAGACACACAGATGACCAACAGGCTCATTAAATCATGCTCGACATCACTCATCCTCAAGGAAGTGCAAATCAAAACCACGATGAGATATCACCTTACACCTGTCAGAATGGCTAAAGTCAAAATGATAAGAAATGGCAAGCGTTAGCTAGGATGCTGAGAAAGGGCAACATTTCTGCACTGTTGATAGGACTGTAAACTGGTACAGCTACAAAGGGAAACAGTATGGAAGTTCCTCAAAAAATTAAAAATAGAAACACCATAGAATTCAGTAATTCTACTACTGGGTATTTATCCAAAGAAAATGAAAACATTAATTCAGAAAGATAATATGCACCCCTATGTTTACTGCAGCATTATTTACAATAGCCAATGTGTAGAAGCAACTTGAGTGTCCATCAATAGATGAATGTATATGTTTATGTAATATGTATATGTAATATGTATATATGTATATATACAATGGAACATTACGCAGCTTTTAAAAGGACAAGATCTTGACATTTGTGACAACATGGTGGACCCAGAGGGTATAATGCTGAGTGAAATAAGTCAGACAGAGACAAACAAATACCATATGATTTCCCTTCAATTAACATCATTTTAAAAATCTCATAGTTGGATTGTGTCTTACCTTTCTAGTTCCACAGCTCACCTATCCAGTCTTCAAGTCTTTTCAAGTCTTCACATCAGCATATTTTAAATCATTGTCATTGTCCAAAACTAGTCTCAGACTCTTGCTATCTCTTACCAAGATTTTGAGGGTAAACTTCTGGCTGGGCTTACTGACTCATCTTGGTTCCTTCCAATCAATATCACAGCCAGAGAGAGTCTTCTAAAATAGAGGCCAACACTGATGAAGCACAGACCTATACTCCTGAAACAAATAAAATATTATACGTTAATTTAAAAAAATCAATTAAATTTTAAAAGTTTATATGGTTGATAGAATCTAAAGCAAAAAAGTTGATGGTGGTAGAAAAAATAAAATAAAATAAAATAAAATAGAGGTCAACAAACTTTCTATAAAGGTCTAGATAGTAATTGTTTAATTTTTATTTTTTATCATTATTATTATTGTTTTTTTAGAGAGAGAAAGAGGGTGAGCAGGGACAGGAGGGGCAAAAGGAGAGAGAAAAATAAGCAGGTCCCTCACTCAGCACAGAGCCTCACATGGGGCTTGATCTCACAACCTTGAGATCATGACCTGAGTCAAAATCAGGAACCTGACACTTAACTGAATGAGTCCTAGATAGTAATTATTTTAGGCTTCCCAAGCCCTGTCTCTGTTGCAAATATTCTAACACCATTGTAGCTTGAAATCAGCCATAGACAATATGGGCATGGATATGAGTCAGTGAAACTAGTTGCAAAAGAGGCAGTGGACCAGATTTGACCTATGAGCCATAAGTTGCTGACCCTGTTTTGAAACATTAACTTAAGCACGTTCTTCCCACTGCCTTTAGGATAAATCTTGTAAACAGCCTACAAGCGCAGCCATATCTCTTACCACCGACCTTCATTATGAACTCAGCTTCAGCCGTATCAAAAGACTTACATTACTGCTTTGTGTTTTGACCTGCAGTCTAAGTAGGTCTATTTGGGGCTGATATTCTAAACAACACAAGAGGCAGGAAGTGATGTCAGTCTGAGATATAGCTCTATCCATACTAAAACTGGTCTTAGGCAAGCATCAACTTCTTCATTTATGAAAATAAATGGGGTTAATTACATTACTTGGGAATAATCATAATATTATCTGCCTCTTACACAATTCAATTGTCTAAAAATAAATGGCATCATGAGTATGAAAAACATTCATAAACTGTAAAGTGTTCTGTAAATGTCCTTGTTGCCTATATAGGCTTGACCAGTCTCTATTTCTCCTTCCCTCTCAGACTCTCCTGGCTGGTACTCTTTCTACTCTTATTGTCAACATCAATCTGCTTTTAAAAAAAAAAATATTATTTGAGAAAGAGATAAAGAGAATGAGCAGTGGGGAGGGCGGAAGAGCAGGAAGTCTGATGCAGGGCTTGATCCCAGGACCTTCAAGACCCAGGAATCATGATGTTAGTTGAAGGCAGATGCTTAACCAACTAAGCCACCCAGATGTCCCTACATCAATCTGCTTTTTGGCAGTGCAGGTCAGCTGTAGCTCAATGGAGCCTGCAGGATTCAGCTGACTGTGCCCTCCCCAGATCAACCCACTTTGCCAAAGGAGCCCAATCCCACTTCCCTGCCTAGCCCCAAATCTGGTGATGGAAACCCCAGCCCTTTCTGGAACAGTCTCACATTCCCATGAGGGCTAATTAGAAATTGCGTGTGTGTGTGTGTGTGTGTGTGTGTGTGTGTGTCCGTCCTTGTTGGGGAGGTGGAAGAAGGGGAGAATTAGCTTACTAATGATATCTGGCCCTCCCTTGTTCCCTTACTGTTCCAGGGAGGGGATGGTACATTTCCAAATGGAGGAAATATGGACCAAGGAGATGTCGTAAGCAGTCAAGTCAAAGCAGTAACATACTTAGGGATCCTATATTCCCTTTGTGAGCCTGGGGGTTTTCCCACCTATTTGTAGCACCAAAATACAGTCCATACTTAAACATCAAATGGGACCTTTTATTTTTGTATTTGCTTTTTTAAAAAAGCTGCTATAATATCTTCTAACTTTGGTTGTCTTATTCAAAGATTCTCTGACTCATTCAGGCTTCTTAACTAACCTACTGAAGTTTTCTGACAGGCATCCAAAGGACGGGAAACTAATCTGTATTCTTTAAAAACCCTCCTATCTGGACACTGGGATCAATTACACAGGAGAGCACCAGAAAGAAATAGCAAAGGAACAGAACATAGCTGTTTTATATTTGCTGCTTGAACTAGATTAAATTACCTTTTCATGACAGAGAACTAGAGAATGCACTTGATTATATTTTGTAGGGTATAAATCACTTTTTTGGATTAAAAATTAAGAACATTGTGACAGGCATCTATATAAGTAAATTCATTCACTGGGAGTGGTGCTTCTTACAAAGAATCATATATATATATATATGAATTGCTTCATGTTGCATTTTTGACAAAGGAGGAAGTTCTGTAGGAGTTTTTACAATTGATTTTTATTTCTCATGTGATTAGAAATCCTTTTTTTTTTTACTGTGTGTTTTTCATTTACTTTTTAAATTTTAATTCCAGCATATTTAACATACAGTGTTATATTAGTTTCAGGTGTACAATATAGCAATTCAGTAATTCCATACATGACCTGGTGCTCATCACAAGTGCATTTCCTCATGCCCATCACTTATTTCAACCATCCCCCGACCCCTATCCCCTCTGGTAACCATTAGTTTGTTCTCCAGTGTTAAGAGTCTGTTTCTTGGTTTGTCCCTCTCTCTCTTTCTTTTTCCTTGTTGATTTGTTTTGTTTCTTAAATTCCACATATGAGTGAAATCATATGAGATTTATCTTTCTCTGATTGACTAATTTTGCTTAGCATTATATTCTCTAGCCCTATCTACATTGTTGCAAATGGCAATATTTCATTCTTCTTTTTTAAAATTTTTTAAAAATTAACATATAATGTATTATTAACCCCAGGGGTATAGGTCTGTGAATTGTCAGGTTTACATACTTCACAGCACTCACCATAGCACATACCCTCCCCAATGTCCATAACCCAACCACCCTCTCCCTTCCCGACTCCCCCTGGCAACACTCAGTTTATTTTGTGAGATTAAGAGTCTCTTATAGTTTGTATCCCTCCTGATCCCATCTTGTTTCATTTTTTCCTTCCCTACCCACTAACCCCCCCACTTTGCCTCTCAAGTTCCTCATATCAGGGAGATCATATGATAATTGTCTTTCTGTGGTTGACTTATTTCACTCAGCACAATGCCCTCTAGTTCCATCCACGTCGTCACAGATGGCAAGATTTCATTTCTTTTGATGGCTGCATAATATTCCATTGTATATATGTAACACTTCTTCTTTATCCATTCATCTGTTGATGGACATCTAGGTTCTTTCCATATTTCAGTTATTGTGGATATTGCCGCTATATTCATGTGCACTTGCCCCTTCAGATCACTACATTTGTATCTTTAAAGTAAATACCCAGTAGTGCAATTGTGGTCATAGGGTAGCTCCATTTTCAACTTTTTTAGGAACCTCTATGCTGTTTTCCAGAATGGCTGCACCAGCTTGCATTCCCACCAACAGTGTAGGAGGGTTCCCCTTTCTCCGCATCCTTGCCAGCATCTGTCATTGCCTAACTTGTTAATTTTAGCTGTTCTGACTGGTGTGAGGTGGTATCTCAATGTGGTTTTGATTTGTATTTCCCTGATGCCAAGTGATGTGGAGCACTTTTTCATGTATCTGTTGGCCATCTGGATGTTGTCTTCTTTGCAGGAATGTCTGTTCATGTCCTCTGCCCATTTCTTGATTGGATTATTTGTTCTTTGGGTATTAAGTTTGATAAGTTCTTTATAGATTTTGGATACTAGCCCTTTATCTGATATGTCGTTTGCAAATATATTCTCCCATTCTGTCAGTTGTCTTTTGGTTTTGTTGACTGTTTCCTTTGCTGTGCTAAAGCTTTTGATCTTGATGAAGTCCCAATAGTTCACTTTTGCCCTTGCTTCCCTTGCCATTGGCAATGTTTCTTGGAAGAAGTTGCTGTGGCTGAGGTGGAAGAGGTTGCTGCCTGTGTTCTTCTCAAGGATTTTGATGGATTCCTTTCTCACACTGAGGTCTTTCATTCATTTTGAATCTATTTTTGTGTGTGGTATAAGGAAGTGGTCCAGTTTCATTTTTTCTGCATGTGGCTGTCCAATTTCCCAACCATTTATTGAAGAGACTGTCTTTTTCCCATTGGACATTCTTTCCTGCTTTGTCAAAGATTAGTTGACCATAGAGTTGAGGATGATTAGAAGTACCTTTTATTGTCTTTGTCATTCTCTTTTCTTGTTCTAAAAAATTTTATATTCCTTTATGTGAATTAATAAACTATATACAAATATTTCATTTGCATGGTGGCAACTATTGTATATACCCCAAATATTTTATTAAATATTAAACTGTAAGACAGAGGATGACCCAACCTATTGTTAGATTTCCTGAGCACCTTGGGAAAAAGTGATGGTCCCTTTAGGTTTCTGAATGGATAGAGAGGCATCATCATTAAGCAGATTGAACAATTATGAAGGGACTCCTGGGTGGCTCCGTAAGTTAAGCAACTGCCTTCAGCTCAGGTCATGATCTCAGAGTCCCATGTTTGAATTCTACATTGGGCTCCCTGCTCAGCAGAGAGTCTGCTTCTCTCTCCCACTACCCCTTCTTGTGCCCTCTCTCTCTCTTTCTGACAAATACAATTTTAAAAAAATGATTATGAACATATATGCACTTAGAAATAGAGCCCTAAAATGTATGAAGTGAAAATGAACAGAATTCAAGGGAGAAATAAGTGAGCGCACAATGGTAGTTGACAACTTCCATACCCTACTTTCTATAATGAACAGAATAACTAAACAGAAGATCAGGGAGGAAACTGAGGCCTTGAGTAGAACTGACAGACACACAAATCAGCAGAATACACATTTTCCTCAAGTGCACATGGAACATCCTCCAGGATAGACCATATGCTAGAATACAAAGGTTTGTATTCATCCAAATGCTTGAAATCATCCAAAGTGTCTTCTCTGACCACAGTGGAATTAAACTAGAAATCAGTAACAGAAGGAAAACTGGAAAATTCACCAGTTTGAGGAAATTAGTCAACATACTGTTACACAATACAATTCAACCCATCACAAAAATTCTCTTCTTTTCTTCTCAGTTCCAGTTAGAAAGCAACCTAGAGACTGAGACGGACTCTAACAGCCCAACCGGAGATAAGGCGCTTCTCTGGGCCAAAGAGGACCAAGATTCTAAGCTGGTGGAAGAGGATGACCAAGCCTTCTATAAGCATGCACTGGGGTCTGTGTGATCTCCCAGGAGCAGAAGGAGACCTGCTCAGACCATATTATAAGTCTACCACACTGAGAGTGGTTTGTATAAAGTCGAAAGAATTCTAAGGAAATTAATATTTAAGATACACATGAAGAAATAAAGCTGTAGTGATAATGGTCATCTATTGCTCTGCTGGGTGAGGGAAAGCTGGGAGCTCCTTTACCCAGGTCATGCGAGACTCTGTATCTACAAATAGCAATAGCCAGTGAATCTGAATTTGTATCTCTGGCTGTCGAAGCCAGAGAGAATCTAAGTGTATCTAAATGTATCATTAGAACTTCACTTGAGCCAACACTGAGAGCTGAAGTACAGAGGAACCTGGGGGAAGAACCTAGGAAACATAGAAGGAAAGAGGTGTGACTTAGAAAAATGCCAGAGATGGGGCTGTTGCCCATGCAAGTGTATGTGCACATTTCTAGAAGCACATGGGAAGGGTAGGCTGGGTCCAATAGCAAGACCTGATGATTTTAGGAATTTATTTATTTACTCTTATTTTTTCAGATGAATTTAATTCCTTTCCTTCTTGGTATCTATCTAGAGGGGGAATGGAAAGGACCTCTGCATTCAGGGAACAAAAGGTTCTGTTATTATGGTCACTTAAATTGGGTCCCTTTCTCACTTCAGGTAATCTCCCTGAGGGCTATTTGCTGTGTCCCTATTTTGTTTATTTTTATTTTTTAATTTTATTATGTTATATTAGTCACTATATGATACATCATTAGTTTTTGATGTAGTGATCCCTATTTGAAAGGTGCTCATTTAATTACCTGGTTGCAGCTAGTGGTGGTTCAAAGCATGGGCAGGTGACAGGTGGTTTTCAAGGCAGTTTTCTTTTGTGCCCAATCTGCTGAGCTGATCTCTGTTGCTGATAATTAACAGACTCTTCATCCCTATTCAGGAAGAATTTCCTTTTCTTTCTTGCCTGTAGTGGTGACCAGTCATACTTTGTAGACAGCTTTGTGAAAGGGGAGAAAGAATAAAAATAGATCTCAGCAAATGGATGGCAAGAGGAAATTCTTTTGTAAGGAGTTTAAATTAGGAGGTATACTGACTTTAAATAATGTTTGTCCCATTTTGAAAACTTAGTGAGACGTCTCCAGATATTTTAAATTCATTTGGTACATAAACTATGTGACCTAACTAAAAGAAGCCCTCCTAAGTACTCTAAAGATATTTAAAATATTAAACTTATGATGTTGAAGAAACTTGGATTTTCTTCAAGGTATTGAAACAGTACATAAAATTAAGAAGATTTCATTTTGAAATCACAATTCCAAATTAAGTACTCAATTATACATTTTAATTGGAATTGCAAGACTGCTCTGTTACTCTAATTAGCCAAATTATTTGAAACATAATGAGTATGAAAATATTAAGAACGCACAGGTTTATTAACACAAATATTAATCATGTGGTTTTGGTGACTTAAGTGTATCTACTTTTAACTCTAAATCTTTATAGAATTGAAAAATGCTTAACTATCAAGGAAATAATTATACCACTGCAGGCAATTTTGAAGGCTATTTTTTCTGCTAGTTGAAATTCCTAAAGGGTGGAAGATTTCAGCAAGAACACTGATTGGATTCTTATTGATAAAATTGCTGGGACGGTTTTGACCTATTCTATCATGACCTCTAAATAGGCTGGTCTGGCCCCCCCTCATGCTCCACGTTCTTATGCTGAGGCTAAATGTTACACAATTCTTGTATCTGCTCACAGACTATGAGACTGTTGTCAACAGCTGTGTAAATAATTCTCTTATTTCCTTTTGTTCTTTCATGCGGTGTTGGGAGCGGGGTCCTGTTCTAGCTACATATTTCTACATAGTAAATTATTCTAGAGCTTAGTGCCTTAAACAAAACCCATCTTATTATAGCTCACAATTTTGTGGGCCAGGCATTTGGGCAGGAATCAGCGGGTTCCTTCTTCTGTGCCACCAAAGGACCTTCGTTAATACCATCATATGGGACAGAAGGATCGTCCAGTTGCACCCTATAGCATTCTTGACCTTGAAAACTATGAAATTGAATTAAATGGCCCAAAGGTTCAAGAAGGTTGCATTCACATTTGGGAGAATGGCTGGAATGCTGGGCTTCGCAGAGACTGTTCGTTGGAGTGTCTACCTGTGTCTTCTCTAGCAGTGTGATTTAGGGTAGTCAGACTTCTTACATGCCCTCTGAGGGCATTCGGTGCCAGTGTTCCTGTAACCTGTAATCAAGGTGGAAACTATGGGACTTTTTGTGATCTAACCTTGGAAGTCGCATAGCGTTCACTGTCACTAGACTTGATGGGTTGAAAGTCACAAGCACCATCCATATTCCAGAAGAAGGGACAGAGTCCCTCCTTTCTATGGCAAAAGTGTCAACAAATAGGTGACCACCTTTTAAAACTGCCACCAAAGCTCTTAAAATATTTAAAGATTTTTCCATTTACATCAAAAGGTCTTTGAATTTGATGTGTATTCTCAAATGCTTCTTGTATTTTATGAACAGTTGGCTTATTAAAACAGTATCTGCATAAACTCTAGATATATTGCATGGCAGTGTCTGACAATCTGGGCATGACTTTGAAAGGGTCATTCTATTTGGTAAAATGACCTTGCACAATCATTCTATTTGATGAAATCATTTATAAGAAAATCTCTGTACTTTATTCACTGATGAGCTGCAGTTGGCTATCTCTTGAGATGAACTCTGACTGTGAAATGTCCTGGTTTTACATTAATGATTTCTTGAATTTTTTTTGAATGATAAATGTGCATGGAAAATATTTTATGTTCTTATATAAAATGAGTACCTTTTGATGGGAGGTACATCTTCAAGGAAGGTTTGGATTTTATCAGGATCGGTCGTCAGGAACTCCTTCAAGATAAACGGAACAAGATGAACAACTGAAGTAAGAAATCGTCCAACATCCTGGAGGATGACTGTTCCAGGAAGAGAAGCTAGTAGGTCTGCAACCTGCTTTTGTCTGGCTCAGGGGGCGAGTCCCTCGTGTGTCTTATTTTAACTGTTAACTTCTACAGAGATCTTAATCTTGATTCTACTTTTTGGTCAATTATTTCCACTGCTTCTCATTGAAACAAGAATTAGTAGATGTTGAATAAGTATTTGTCGACTGCATAAATGAATGACCCATTTTCAAGGAACGTGAATCTAATAAATCAGTTCTTCACATCAAAATTATACCGCTCATGATTTAATTTTTCAAGACTCAGGGATTTTACCTTCTCTAGATGACCTTGAGGTCATCATTATAAATAGTCAATTACCATTGTTTTCCCTAAGCAACTTATTTTGTTTTTTCGAATGTTTTGATTCCAGATAAAAAGGCATGTGCTAGAATTCTCTTACTGTGTTTTCTGTCTCAGTAAGATGGTAGAAAGTCAGGACTCCAAGAATTCAGAGTGAGCTCACGGACATGCAAACTATTACCAGCTCTTCTCAGTGGCTGCTGTAATTAAATAGAAATAAAATATCCACAGGAATAAAGTCTTGCTCAGTTTCAGTGAAAAGCACCGAAGAGGGCACAAAAATTGATGTGTGGAGGCAAGATAGTATCACAAAATCACCCTCCCCTAAATTCAGCTGGTTTTGATCTCACTTAGCTGTGTCTTATGATGTGGGACTGGAGAGAGATTTGCTTGATCTACCAGGGATTTATATAAAGTTGCAAGACTGCCCTACCTTTTACATCTCATTGGTTGGCCCTACCTCCGCATTAATCTCCCTTTCCCCCTGTAGATACAGAGTTCTCTTTGCTTTGTCTTACAAGGCTTGTGCAGCTCTGGAAAATAACCTATTTCAGTGAAGAGGACCCAAGAGGAAAAGCTATCCCCGTGATTTAGGGTGATGATTTCAATTCTCAAATGCCCTCTAAATATAGTCTGCTTGCTGGAAAAAAGGTGTTTACAATGGGATTAGCTTGTGGTAGGTGTCTTGCTTTCAAGAGCTTGGAAGGAGCACTGAACAGAGGGGAGGAATAAATGTGAAATGAGTTTCATAGGTGTATGTTGGCAAGACGAGCCGTGTCTCGGTGGGAAGCCATTCCGAGGGAGCCGCATGGGCGGATGGATATGTCTTCTCCTTTTGCTAGTGCGGTAAGTGACTGGGGTGTCAATGTTCACTATCGTTCAAAAACAAAAAGGATTCCTGGTAAGAGGGCCTCTAGCTATTTTTGATTTATTACCTAATTTTCAGACACTAGAAATGAACACTGGGAAGAAATGAAACTGGGCAGAGAAGAGCAGAAGCTCAAAATGATGATTCATTCCTATGCATAAATAATATCCTTTTTAACAGTAAGGCAAACTAGGTGTGGCCGTTTGAGAAAAATCAAGGTCTCTTGGGTCCTCTTTTCCTAGAATTTCATCATTGTATATTGGACAAACATCTGCTCCTGAACATTTTTTCAAACTGGTCCTTGAGATTTTAGTAAGTAGTCATTGTGGGAGGGAATAAAACCCTTTTTTCTCCTTGAAACATTAGGTTTGAGAAAGGAGGATTGCTAATCTGGTGGGCCTAAAACTGGGATATATATGACATTTTCATGTATGAAAATTCTAGTTACGGAGTGCCTGGCGGCTCAGTCAGCTTAGCATCCAGCTTTTGATTCCCCTCAGGTCTTGGTCTCAGGGTCCTGAATTCTAGCCCCACTTTGGGCTCCAAAATAATAATATTGTTTTGTTTTCTTACTCATGTATAGGTTTATTGTGGTCAGAAAACACACTTTTAAAATTTTAATTTCTCTTAATGACCCTACCCATGGTCTACATTGTGAATTTGAAAATAACATATATTTTGTAGCTATTTGTTGTAGTTTTCTAAAACATCAGTTAACTTGTTTAATATTGTTCAAAACTGCATATTCTAGCTGATTTTTGCCTACCTGTCCTATTAGTTACTGAAAGATATATGATAAAAACTCTGATGACTGGATCTGTCCATTTCTTTATTCCTTTTTTTTTTGCTTCATTTCTTTTGAAGCATCATTATTAGATGCATACATAACTAGGATTGTTACGTGTTTCTAATAAATTGACCCATTTATAATTATGAAATATCCCATTTTATCTCTGATAATAGTCTTTTTTTTTTTTATTTGACAGAGAGAGATCACAAGTAGGTAGAGCAGGAGGCAGAGAGAGAGGGGGAAGCAGGCTCCCTGCTGAGGAGAGAGCCTGATGCGGGGCCTGATTCCAGAACCCTGAGATCATGACCTGAGCTGAAGGCAGAGGCTTAACCCACTGAGCCATCCAGGAGCCCCTCTGGATAATAGTCTTTATCTTTAAGTCTATCTTATTTAATATTAATATAACTATGCCAGCTTCTTGATGATTAATATTTGGATGATATAATTTTTTCAACCTTTCTCTTTTATCCTACCTGTGTTATTATATTTAATATAATATAAGGATATTTGGATTCGGTCCAAATATTGTTTTTTAAATCTTTTTCTCACTAAAAGAAAGCAAATGTCCTTAAAGAATGATTGAGTTCATGATTGGACAGAGAAGTCCAAAAAGTGAGTCCAAGATACTTTGTTTTGCCAGAAATTAAAGAAGCAGTTAAAATAAAATTGGAACACATCAGAAAAATTTGCATATTCCCACTCATGTAAACTTGTATTTTCACAAGTTTATTCCTTTCAGTATTGCTTGCAGTAATAAATGACTGGATAGAATTTGTATGTCTATGTACAGGGGACTAGTTAAATAAATGATGGGATATCTATACAATGGAATACTATGGAAATTGAGAGCTCCTTATACAAAGACTTTAAATGATATACCAGGGGCACCTGGGGGGCTCAGTAGGCTGGGCCTCTGCCTTTGGTTCAGGTCATGATCTCAAGTCCTGGGATCCAGCCCCGCATTGGGCTCTCTGCTCAGCGGGGAGCCTGGCCTGCTTCCCGCCCCCTCTCTGCTGCCTCTCTGCCTGCTTGTAATCTCTCTCTGTCAAATAAACAAATAAAATATATAAAAAAAAAGAATTTAAATGATATACCAAATATGTAGTTTAACTGAAAAAAATTAGGTAGAGAGAAGTGTATATAATGAGACATTCATATAAAAGAAGACAATAATATTTTTGTATTTATATGATTTTATGTTATATAAATATATGGTTTTTACAATATATGCATTTACTCAACTGTAAACTATCTCTAGGAGGCTACGTGAGTAAATGATGACTTTTTTTTTGCATTCAGGGAAGGAAACAAGGTTGGTGGAGCAGGAGTCAGAGGAGATTTGTACTTTATGAATGTGAACACAAAAATATTTTGAAAAATAAATAAGCACAAATTTTAAAAATCAAAATAGCCAAGCAAATATATGTTTCTATGTATATACATATAGATGTTAAAACAATTTCTAATAGCAATTTTTAAAAAAATTGTTTTAAAGAATTTATTTGAAGGACAAAGGAACCCTTGTTCACTACTGGTAGGGATTCAAACTTATACAGCCATTGCGGAAAACTGTGGAGTTTCCTGAAAAAACTAAAATTAGAATTACCGTATGACCCAGTTCCAGTTTCACTACTGGGTATCGGCCCAAAGAAAATGAAAACAATAATTTGAAGATATATGCATCCTTATGTTTACTGCAGCACTATTTACAATAGCCAAGGTATGGAAGCAACTCAAAAATCCATCCATAGATGCATGGATAAAGAAGATGTGGTGTGTATATAACACACACACACACACACACACACACACACACACCAACATACCTATATACAATGGAATATTACTAAGCCACGAGCAAGAATGAAATCTTGCTGTTTGCAACAACATGGATGGACCTAGAGGACACGCCCCTAAGTCAAATAGGTCAGCCAGAGAAAGACAAGTACTATGTGATTTCACTCATATGTGGAATTTAATAAATAAAACAAACATAAAGAGAAACAAAAAATGCTCTTAAATTACAGAGAACAAACTGGTGGTTATCAAAGGGGAGGTGGGTAGGAGATGGGTAGTATGGGTAAACTAGATAAAGGGGATTGAGAGTATACTTATCTTGATTTTAAAAAAAGAATGTTCCGGGGGCACCTGGGTATCCGGGTCGGTTAAGCATCTGACTCTTGATTTCGGCTCAGCTCATGCAAAGTTTTCTTTTTGTGTTTCTTGGTTAAATGGAGATTACGTCCAAATTTATGGACACAAAAAGTTGCCCACTTCACCTAGCATACAAGTATATGTATACTATACCATAAATATATATGTATAAATGTGTATATGTGTTTATACACACACACACCACACTGAGAAAAGAGAGATTCATGCATATACACACTCCTAGGGAGATGCTTAGAAGTGTGTAGTTTAACTGAAATAATAAAGGTATCAAATAATATCTGTAATAATGTCTCTAGACGGTAGAATTTGCATGCTTTTTGCTTTCTTCTTTGTACTTTTCTGTAATTGAATTCATTTTTCAATGAATATGTATCTTTTCTTCCCCAAAATAATTTTTTTGGTAAAAGAATACAAAATACTCATAAGCCAGAAAAGCTGATGCCGCAATGGGTAATAGCATACAAAATATTCTTTCTTTTCTAAATTGTCACTTGAAATGAGAATAAAAACAGCCCATTTTAAAGTATCACTAGTTTCCTTCATTAATAGCATGCCAACCTATCAAGAGCAGTATTTTTCTAAGATTCCAGATATTTCCAGTTGTCACAGTCTCACGTGTTTCCTGCCAGTGCTCCCTTTCTTAGATGCAATGTTGTTTTCCCTTGCAAAAAAATATTTACCCAGAAAAACTTATGAAAGAAAGGTACTAACTTACCAAAAATTTTAAACTCTTATCAGCTAGGATTTGAAGGCTGAACATAACGGACCTTTCCCTAGCCCACTATGCAAAAGAGATTGTTGCCTGACATTGATCCCCTCATCCAGGAGCACTGCTGGGTTCTCTCTCCTCTTTACCCTGTCCTTTGGCACGGATCAATTTCCCTAGAGTTCTTCAAGGTTGCTAGCACAGTTGCGCCCTCCACTAACTTGTTCCTTGACCTTTTAACTCAGTAACTTCCGGCTTACAGTTACATTATTGAAGGAAGCACAGAATTTCCAATGTCAATTACTAGCGTAAAACCAAAACATATATACCTATTAATACACACAAAGGAAAACATTGTCTTATTCCAGTGTCTTGCCAGTTCTTCCGGATTAATAGGTTTAAACTTGCTGGACCATCCACACTAAACATATCCATATGTTGGGCTATCCAACCATAATCATCAAACAGTAAAGGATTTTTTTTTTATTTTTTAATTTTTTTGTTTTTTAATTTATTTTCTTTTTTCATTTATTTATTTCTAAATTTAAATTCTACTGATTAACATGTAATGTATTATTGGTTTGAGAAGTGGAGGTCAGTGATTCATCAATCTTGTATAAGACCCAGTGCTCATTAGATCACGTGCCCTCCTTAATGTCCATCACCCGGTTACCCCATCCCCCACCCTCATCCCTTCCAGCAATGCTGTTTGTTTCCTTTTTTATTTTTTTAAAGATTTTATTTATTTATTTGACAAAGAGAGAGAGACAGCAAGAGAGAGAGAGCACAAGCAAGGGGACTGGGAGAGGGAGAAGCAGGCTTCCCACTGAACAGGGAGCCCAATGCAGGGCTCAAGCCCAGGACCCGGGGTTCATGACCTCAGCCAAAGTCAGACACTTAATGACTGAGCCACACAGGCACCTCAGTTTGTTTCCTATGATTAAGAGTCTTTTATGTTTTGTCTCTCACTCTGATTTTATCTTGTTTTGTTTTTTTTTCCTTTCTTCCCTCTGATCTTCGTCTTGTTTAAATTCCAGGTATCAGTAAGACCATATGATAATTGTCTTTCTCTGACTTATTTTGCTTAGCATTATACACGTTAGTTCCATCCCCTTAATCTTGCAAATGGCAAGAGTTCTTTTTTGATGGGTGCGTAATATTCCTGTGTGTGTGTGTGCGTGTGTGTGTGTGTGTGTGTGTGTGTGTGCCACATCTTTATCCATTCATCTGTTGATGGACATCTGGGATCTTTCCAGTCTTGCTATTGTGGACATTGCTGCTATAAACATTGGGGTGCTGGTGCCACTTTGGATCACTACATTTGTATCTTTGAAGTAACTACCCAGTAATGCAATTGCTGGGTCGTAGGGTAGCTCTAATTTCAACTTTTTGAGGAACCTCCATGCAGTTTTCCCATAGCTGCATGAGTTTGCATTCCCATCAACAGTGTAAGGGGGATTCCCCTTTCTCTGCATCCTCGCCAACATCTGTTATTTCCTGAATAATTAATTTTAGCCATTCTGACTGATGTGAGGTGGCATCTCATTGTGGTTTTGATTTGTATTTCCCTGATGCCGGGTGATGTGGAACATTTTTTTCATGTGTCCTTGGCAATTTGGATTTCTTCTTTGGAGACATGTCAGACAGTAAAGGATTTTTTAAAAACCACCCATCTGAACTAATCTACTCAGCAAGCACTGTGGTGCCAAGCACTATGGTAGTTACATCATGCCATTATTTCTAACCTGCCAAGGGCCCTCCATACTGTTTTCTATGGTGGCTATATCAATTTGCATCCACACCAAGAGTGCACTAGGGTTTATGTGGGAACTCCTTATGCCAAGGGTGCCAGCTACTTTGCCCCATCCACATCAAATCTCTAAGAAGAGCAAATGGGATGTGTCAGCTGAGCCTGTCCTTTTTTAATTCTATAAGCCCGGTTTTCTAGATGCCCCACTCAACAACCCTCCACTACTGGCATTGTGAGACCATTCTTGGCTGCAGGATGGCCACGGAAGAGAGTTGTAGCTGGGTTGAGCCAACCAGAGTGTGGGCCAAGGAGAGAGGACAAGGGAGAAGGGAAGCAGTGAGAATGTCCTGAGCACACACGGGGGAAGAGGACTTGTCACCATCTCCCTTACCCGGGTCAGAATGAGCATGGCCCAGCTGATTCCTTGATGTTAGACTTCTTAGACTCCAGAACTGTGAGAAAGTAAATTTCTTTGTTTTAAGCCACCTACTTTGTGGTACTTTGTCATGGCCGCACTAGGAAACCATTACAACCCTCTTATTTTTTATCTACTGTTCCCTGTTGTAGAAAAAGTTCCAGGAAGGAAATATTCAGGTTCCTGATAGAAAGGAAGCTTTCTGCCCCTTAGTGTACTAAGTATTGAACAACTGATTCCTTTTTTTTTTTTTTAAAAGATTTCAATTATTTATTTGAGAGGGAATGAGAGAGAGAGAGAGAGAGAGAGAGAGAGAGAGGTAACCACAGAGAACCCAAGTAGGGAGGAAAGAAAGGAGCAGGCTCACCGCTGAGCAGGGCACCCAACTTGGAGCTTGATCCCAGCTTTCATTCTGGGTTCAGGACCTGAGCTGAAGGCAGAGCTGAGCTACCCAGATGCCCCTTAGCAATTGATTCTTAAACGAACATTTTTTTTTTTCTGGAATTTGACTTAGAATTCTTTATTCTGGGATTCTCTTATTTAAGGATTACCAGTAGCCTATTTTGTTTTATTTTATTTTATTGATTGACTGAGAGATCATGTGCAAGGGGGCAGGGGAGGGGCAGGAGAGAGTCTTAAGCAGGCTGCATACCCAACACAAACCCTGAGATCATGGCATAGGCCGAAATCAAAAGTCAGACGTTCAACTGACTGAACCACCTCAGGGACCCTGGTAGTATATTTTACATGTTTGGCTAAAACACAATTAAAAATGATAAACTAAATTGAGACTCGCAAAATTTTGAACGTTAGGATTCTGCTACTTCTATGGCCTGGGCTATAGATAATATTGGCAGGGTGATTCATCCAATCTCTGCCCTCACCTCACACCAAATGTCACTTCCAGAGCTCTCCCTTGTGACCAGGATATGGCATATTGCTCTTAGGCTAGTCTCTTCCCTGCATTTGAACTTTATCCAATGTGACATTGATTGTCCCACAATAACCTCAGCTCTTGTTTCATGAATGGACAGCAAGAACCATGGTGGGCCTGAGAACTTTCCTACTTAAAAATTAACGAGTTAGCATGGATGATGGCAGAAGACACGAGATTCCCGGATCAGAAAGAAAGAAGATTATCAATCACCGCAAAAGTGGTAGATAGATCTTCATGTTCATCTCCATCAGTTTCTCATGCCCCCCCGCCCAATCCCTCAGGGGCAATACAAAAAGCCCATAAGGGATGCCAGTGGGTGCATTGAGTTACATTACAGAAGAGGAACATTGATCTTGGGGAATCTACCACTTTTATAATGAGTCTACTGTTAGTCTGGGGGAGATGTATTTCATCTCCTACAAATGGGATCCTGAGAATGGCCTGGTAAACAGCAGCCAGACCCTTGCATTCATAGCATACCAACCAAGAATGTGCAGGAATGCCCACTGTGCCTGTGGCAAAATTGCCTCTCCCAATAGGCCAGAGGTTGGCAAACTATAGTCTGCCTATAATCTGGCTTGCCACTTGTTTCTATATGACTTGGAAGGTAAAAATGGTTTTTACATTTGAACCTAATTAAGAAAATTATTACATCCACAAAAGAGAATTTCATTCTTCTCATTAGTAGACCCATGTTACAAAGGAGTATAATCAATTATTCGTAAAATTCTTTGAATTTCATCAACAAAAAATACTCTTGTGATGTAAGTTCCTATTAAATATCTTTTTAAAAATATTTATTAATTAATTTATTTATTTGAGAGAAAGACAGAGAACAAGCAAGCACAGGGAAGGGCAGGGAGAAACTTTAACAGACGCCTCTCTGAGCTTGGAGACTGGTATGGGTCTTGATCTCAAGACCCTGAGATCATGACCTGAGCCGAAACCAGGAGTCAGACACTTAACTGACTGTGCCAACTGTGTCCCCCCTATAAAATATTCTTGATTTTCACCTCTTGGTCTGAAAACTCTGGCTCTTGACAGAAAAAGTTTGCAGTCTCCTGATAACTCAGAGTAAGTTCTAATGGGTGCTGCTTATTAGCCATTTTTATCATTGCTAATTTCACAACTAAGCTTAGAGGAAATGTGAGACTAACCAAATTAGTTCAGATGTCTGCAGATTCTTTATTTGAATGTAATTTTTGAATAGGTAAATGTGTACATTTTTTCATTCAAATCAGAATTTAAAAGGCTCCTTATCAGCCTTTTCTCCACTCACCAGCTTGATCTTGGAAACTTCTAATGTTAAAACTGAGTGTTATCACTGAAAAACACCTTTGCTTTATATTTAGGCTGATAACAAAAGAGACTAGCAGGCTTGAATTAGAGAGAGAGAATACTGCTTATCTAAACTTTTTTTTTTTTTTGGCACCCAGCATGTCCGGATTAATTTTATTTAGTATACAGTATAGAGTACAAATGTAAAGCTAGTTAGAGTTGATGCTTAGGCTCAGCCAAAATGTAGTGGCTTAAAGCAATTTATTATTTCTCACAACTCTATGAGTGGACCAAGTGGTTATCCGGTGTTCTGAGTTGTCAACTGAGGATCTGAGTCGCCAGAAGGACCGAAATAGCCTTACTCACATTGCTGGCAGTTGGTGCCAGCCACCAGCAGGGGGCTCAGTTGGGATTGTTGGCAAGGGTCTGTGGCTTTTCCTGCATGGGGGGCTGGGTGCTAAGAAAGCATTCCAAGCCCAGTCTAAGAAGCGACCCACCACCACTGCCCTCTGTTGATCAAAATATATGAGAGAGATGTACCCTGGTTAAGATGTTAACTTATGGGGGGTGCCTGGGTGGCTCAGTGGGTTAAGACCTCTGCTTTCAGGTCATGATCCTGGGGTCCTGGGATTGAGCCCCACATCCGGGCTTTCTGCTCCGCGGGGAACCTGCTTCCTCCTCTCTCTCCCTGCCTGCCTCTCTTGCCTACTTGTGATCTCTGTTAAATAAATAAAGTCTTTTTTTTTTTTTTTAAAAGGATGTTAACTTATGGGAAGCTGGATGAAGGGTGCACTGGAATTCACTATACTGTGTTTGTAAGACTTCTTTAAATAAAAACTATTTTATAATTAAAAGTTTACAAAGAAATAAATTACAGGCTTAGGCCAGATGTAAGGGGAGGGAAGACGACTCCAACTTTTGAAGGGGGAATGACAAGTTAAATGCAAGACTGCACTCAGGATGGGAGATACTCTTGCAGTACCTGAGCGGGCTTCTAAATTCTTTCAGGACATCCTAGACATGGCATGATTGTGTGTGTGTGTGTGTGTGTGTGTGTGTGTGTGTGTGTGTGAGAGAGAGAGAGAGAGAGATTTCTAATGATTTCTCACCCGAATTTGACAATCCTCTTCTTCCATTTTTGAAGTACTTCTGTGTTCATATTGCCATTTATTCCTTCTGGGATCACATTCTCTGAACATGATCCAGAAAAAAATAGGTTGAGGCAAAGCTAAGGGGCATTCCTTGACTTGACTACTGTGATATGCTCACCCCAGGTCTGAGAATCAAACATGTAAGTCCATCAGGCATACACGAAATAAGCTAGCGGTTATTTCCCCCCGCAAAGACCTTGGTCTCTGTGTTGCAACCTCTAGAATCTAGATGAACTGCTTATCGTCAGTGTTTGCCTTGTGAGCTGATAACTCACAAAACACGCTTAGATTTTAAAGACTGGTTGTGATAATTCCCAAGTCATTTGTAAAAACCTCAGAATTTATTTATGACTACGTTTTGGGGTCTGCTTTGGTCTTTCCTGAAGTTTCAAATTCCACTTGCTGCTCCTTTAACCTTCCTTCATATTCCAGCATTGGAATACAGGATTTATGAGGGAAGAGGAAGCAATCTGGGAATATTTGACATGGAAATGCCATCAAAAACTTCATTGTTTAAGAAACTTCACTGTTTAAGAAAGCATCATTATCATAAATGAAATTGATCTATGTTTTACTTTTTGCAATATCTCTATTAGATTTTATATAAGAAACATGCTTATTTTCTAAAACGAGCTAGAAAGGTTTCCATCTTTGTACGTTCAGCAATAATGTAATTTAAATAACACAGAAGACATCTGTTCTTTGAAAGTCAGATAGAGGGGTCTTATCTATAAAACCACCTGGGCAGTGCACATTTTTAAGTAGATCTTTGATCATTTTTTTTCAACGTTTTCAGCGATTATTGTATTCGGGCTTTCTCTTTATTCTTTTTTTTAAAGGATTTTTAATTTTTTATTATTTATTTGGCAGAGAGAAACACAGTGAGGGAGGGAACACAAGCAGGGGAAGTGGGAGAGGGAGAAGCAGGCTTCCCACAGAGCAGGGGAACCCGATGTGGGCTCAATCCCAGTACCCTGGTATCATGACCTGAGCCAAAGGCAGATGCCCAGTGACTGAGCCACCCAGGCACCTCGTGATTCTCTATTTATTCTTGAGTCAGTTTTTAAAATTTGTATTTCTAGAAAATCAGCAGTTTCATTTAGATCTTCAAATTTATTGGCAAAAAGCTACACATAGTACTTTATTATAATCTTCCAATGTATCCTTGTCTGTGGTTTCACTGCCTTTCTTATTGATAAATTTGTACATTTTTAAACTCTTTTTCCTTGATCAACCTTAGCTATTTTTTTTCCTTTTTTAATCTCCTTTTGGGAGGGAAGAAACAGCTCTGATTTTATGTGTTAATTCTACTTATCTGTTCACTTTCTAAGTCATTAACTTCATTTCTTTCGCTCTGTGAGTATTCTCAATTTATTGATAAGGGCCAAGAGCTGAGACACCAGGGTGGTAAATTTTCAACATGGATATTGTAGCTCCCCTAACTGGGGGTAGGACACATGGTAGACAGGAAGCTGTCAGATGTGGTGAGAACGTTGGAAAGGTCACTCAGTGAAGTTGCGAGAGGTGGAGACCACTTTGCGTTTATTATGAGCGACATCCAAGGATAGTCCTTTTGAGTGATTTCCCTGCAGTGTAATGAATAATTTAAAGATATTTTGAGTAAGTGAAGCATAAAGGACAGAAAGGGATGAAATGAGCACACTTAGTGGTGGTTAGTGGATCTACCCAGCTCTGACTGCGTCAAACTGTTTTAAAGCAATTAAAGAGCTTCCTGACTTCTAGGAAAAGAATTACTTTGAAGGTTAAATTTCTAAATTCAGATTTATGAAATACCTTGTTATTAAGTGGTACTTTTTCTTCCATCATTGCTGTGAATTTCCCACAACATAATGTGAAATCTCTCCCTTCCTGAAGCAAAGCAGATTCGTAATGGACAGAAAGAAATTTTTAGGTCACTGGGAAAGCAAACTATCTTCCTGCCATTTTTCAAAACTTAGGGGGAACAAGTGAGGCTGAATTAGGAATGTAGGTGTCTGTCTCAGGCTTCAAGAGCTAAAAGACTCTTATAGACAAGTACTTCCTTGGTTTCAGTGTTCTGGGATCATAGTATCTGCCTTATTGAATTAATTGCAGAGCAAATAAAACTTTTCCCAGTATTTCATGTAAATCAGGTTACCATGCCTTCATATGTACTGGTCTCAGCCAAGTCTAACCATTTTAATTACAGCCACCATCTATAATTCCCTGACCACAAGCACATGGATAGTTCACACACCTCTTCTGTTGAAATTGTCCACACCATTCTCTTCCATCCTCTTATTGTCTTATCACAGGACCCAGAAACTCCTCATTGGCCCAGTTTTCTTGCTCTGCACACACCCAACTTTGATTTTTTTTTTTTTTTTTTTTTTTGCCATTTCTCACTTTCCTCTTAGAACCATCAATCACCATCAATTCTACCCTCAATGCCTTTTCTATTCACCTGACCTGCTCAAGCTCAGACCCTCTCTTGTTTTTAAGCACTCATCATGTGTTCGACACTGTGGCAGACGTTGGCTGATTCTCAAGGTTTATTCTTCTCTTTCCTTTAGGAAGGCCATCTTGATTTTAAGCAGGGCACACAACTGCTCAGCTAAAGCGAAATCTTAAAAAGGAGTATGCACAGGGAAATACAAATCAAAACCACAATGAGATACCACCTCACACCAGTCAGAATGGCTAAAATTAACAAGTCAGGAATGACAGATGCTGGCGAGGATGCGGAGAAAGGGGAACCCTCCTACACTGTTGGTGGGAATGCGAGCTGGTGCAGCCACTCTGGAAAACAGCATAGAGGTTCCTCAAAAAGTTGAAAATAGAGCTACCCTACGACTCAGCTATTGCATTACTGGATATTTACCCTAAGGATACAAATATAGTGATCCAAAGGGGCACGTGCACCTGAATGTTTATAGCAGCAATGTCCATAATAGCCAAACTATGGAAAGAACCTAGATGTCCATCAACAGACGAATGAATAAAGAAGATGTGGTATATATATATATATATACAATGGGATACTATGCAGCCATCAAAAGAAATTAAATCTTGCCATCTGTGATGACATGGATGGAACTGGAGGTTATTATGCTTAGCAAAATAAGTCAATCAGAGAAAGACAACTGTCATATGATCTCCCTGATATGAGGAATTGGAGAAGCAATGTGGAGGGCGGGGTTAGGAGTTAGGAAAAGAATAAATGAAACAAGATGGGATCGGGAGGGAGACAAACCAAAAGAGACTCTTAATGTCACAAAACAAACTGAGGGTTGCCAGGGGAGGGGGGTAAGGAGAGGGTGGTGGGGTTATGGACATTGGGGAGAGTATGTGCTATGGTGAGTGCTGTAAAGTGTGTGAACCTGGCGATTCACAGACCTGTACCCCTGAGGTTAAAAATACATTATATGTTTATAAAAAAATTTTAAAAATTATATTAGAAAAAAGGAATATGCAGTCTTTTCTTATACCCTTTTATTGTCTATCTGCCCAAAAGAGGAGTCAATGGGCAGGGACAGGTGGGCACGAAATGTTTTTATATATTTTAATGATTGCAAAAAAGTTAAAAGAAGAATAACATTTGATCACACAGGAAAACTACATGAAATTCATATTTCTATCCCTAAATTATGTTTTATCAGAACATATCACACACACACTCATTTGCTTACATATGGGCTGCTTTCAGGCTCCCATGGTCCATTGAACAGACCTAAAGCGACGGTTTGGCCCACAAAGCTGAAAATGTGCTGTCTGGCCCTTTAGAAAAATGTTTGCCAACACCTGGCCTAGACTGTGAATGTGTTACCTGGAGCGGTACAAGTCCAATGGCATACCAAAACTTCACCTCTCAGTCAAATTACAGCTTCTTTCTTCCCTCCAGCCCATACAGGATCCATGCTTCTGCATGCCTGGTCCTCCTCCTTGCTCTTTGTATTGGTTTGTAGAGCTGCTGTAACAAAAGACCTCCGACTGGGGGCTTAAACGACAGAAATTTACTCTCTTACAGTCCTGGAGGCTAGGAGTCTAAGGTTAGGATGTTGGCTGGTTTCTTCCAAAAACCCTCTTGCTGGCTTGTCAATGATTGTCTTTTCCTCCCTGTTTCTTCACACCGTCCTCCCTCCACACGAATCGGTGTCCCAATTCCCTTATTTTCTAAGGATACCAGTCATGCTGGGCTAGGGCCTGCCTCAATAGCCATTTTTTAAGAAGATTTTATTTGTTTATTTGTTTGCTTGCTTATTTATTTATACTGTGTGAGCATGGGGGTGGGCAGAAGGAGAGGAGAGAAGAATCTCAAGCAGACTCTGCAATGAGCAAGGAGCCCAACACTGGGCTTGATCCCATGACCCTGAGATCATGACCTGAGCCAAAATCAAGAATTGGACACTCAACCAAGTGAGCCATGTGCACCCCTACTGCCAATAACCATTTTAGCCCAACCACCTCCTTAAAGACCCCATCGCCGAATACTCTCATCTTCTAGGGTGCTGCAGGTTAGACATCGGTGTATGAATTTGTGGGGGGTGGGGTCCGGAGAGACACAATTCAGCCCATAAGACTCTTCCACTCTTTCTCTTTTACTCTGCTGCTTCTTACTTCTCTAGGATCAGATCAAGGAAAAGGAGGATGGTTGAAGGGCAAATGCCTTTTTATTTAGATGACGCTGTTGATCCCTCTAATGAGGTTGTTGGATGCCTTCTTCCAGGACAGACTTTGAACTGCTGACTTCTCTAGAAGTCATATTATCATTTCCTTGGACGCCCCCTCTCCAGCAAGGGCCTTCACCTGGAACCTTGATGCCAATGATGCACTCTCCAGCTGGTAACCCCCTTTTAGCTCTTAGTGGTACATTCCACCCAGTTTTCTTACTCTCCCTTTGGTCCAACAGGTCTTGAGCCTGAGGTCAGGTCTTTTTCAGCTGACTATAGCCTCGCCACCCTCCAGAGGGTGACAGAAACAGGCACATCAGCCTCTCATCTGACTCCATGTCCATGGACTCTACTTTGTTCCCTCTATTGCAACTCACTCTCCTCCTGCTGCCATCAGAGGTGGCTCCAACCAGCCCCTATCTTCATCTCATACAGCTCCATTTTCATGGGGACACATGTCAAAGTCATTCAAGATCTCTTTGTACTTTATTCCAGAAGCTACAGAGGAGTCAGGGGCCACAGAGGCCATGCATTTCCAGTAAATCCAGACTAACAGGTGTCTATAGGACAGCATGTACCCTCTGGGCACTCCTAGCCAGTGTAGGCTTTCAGTGAGGGTTTCTTTTGGGGTTTCTCATTAGGCCTGAGGTGGGGACAGAAGGGAAAATGTCATGGTGCTTTACTTCTACACTATTTCTTCAAAGAATCCTCTCTCATCCTTTATATTCTTGAGGTGCATGGTGACATTTGAGCAAAGATTGAAAGAGGTGAACAGCAAGGGAAAAAGTGTGAGCCACCAGGAATGTGTCTGACAACCCAGAGTGCAGTGACGAAGGGGAAGGCAGGCAGGAGATGACACTTTTTTGAAGTACTATAAATGGTACTGTAAGACTATAACAGCAGGGAACTGGGTGAGGAGTAGGGTGAATTAAATTGTGTCCTCCCAAATTCATATGTTGAAGATCTAACCCCACTGTGACTGTATTTGGAGGCAGAGTCTTTAGAGAGATAACTAAGGATAAATTAGTTCATAAAGGCTACTCTAATCCAACAGGACTAATACCTTTATGAGGAAGAAAAGACACCAGACACTCCCTGCCCCCATGTGTGTATGTGCACATGGGTGCATTCACAGAGGACAGGCTATGGGAGGACACAGTGAGAAGGTGGCTATCTAAAGAAGTCTCACTAGAATTCAAGCCACAGCACCTTGATCTTGGACTTCTAGACTTCAGAACTGTGAAAAAATAAATGTCTGTTGTTTGAGTCACCCAATCTCTGCCATCTTATGCCGGCCCTAAGAGACCGAGACAGATATATGGGAACTCTCTACTATCTTTGCAACTTTTCCATAAATCTATGATTATTTAAAAATAAAAAGCCTACTTAAAAAATGAATAGGGAAGAAGAACAGGAAGAGAACCAGAAGAACCCAGAAGTATCAGAGCCCAGAAATACAATAGGCTGTACTGGGAAGTGATTCCCCTCCATCTCATCGTTTTCTAGTTCATTCGTTCTACCTTCTTGTGTTACTTCCCCTGCCTTCTTCATTGTGCTTTCGTATGAATAGTCCTCCACTTTGTGAACCCTCCTCCCTCTCTCCCTTCACATATCTGTTTATTGACCAATGATGGTTTTCAAGGTATGATTCAATAAATTCATGCCAGGGATGTTAACAGATATGACCAGAGTGAAACAAGGATTCTGGATCCAATATATTTGGAAAAGTCTAGGTGGAACAACATTAAGCAGGTGTGTTTCCAATTAAAAAACACACACACACACACACACAAGTTAATATAAGGATCCTGGTTGTGGAACCAATCTTGCCACCTCTTAGGAGTAGGTCCTTAGGATGATATAGCTTTCTTATTTCAATGGGAGTGTGCTCTCACCTATTATTCTCACCTTGAAGATCTACCCTGAAATCCCAAATAGTAAATTTCAATTTCACATCCTCTGAGACTTCCACTGCTTTGTGCATTGAATGTGTTGTTTCTTGCTACACGTTGTCACCACTGCTACGGAATCATTCTTGGCCTGGCTTCCCTGTAAGGCTGTTACATGTTTCCTCAACTAGAATTTCAGAATTAATTGCTTACTTCTCTTATGTCAAAGGGTCTGATTTATATTATAGGTAATTGTGCACTTTCTTTATTATGTTGCAAGTTCTTGCTAGCAGTGAGATGAGGAGGCATGAAAATATGGAGAAAGCAGAGAGTTACTGAAATTAATTCGAGATGAGCTGTGGTGAGCTTCCCATAGCAAGAGCAATGAGTTTTTTCCCCATGGTCCATACGAAGGGATCTTTTTGTGTTCTTTGTGCTCTCCCTATTCTCTCAAATAATGACTCTCCTAATAGTTAATATTGTTAAAATTGTGGTAAAATGTTGGTGCTTTTGTAAAGATACCTGAAATGCATGAATCCTGCCCTGCCAGGAGATCTTCCTCTCCAGGAGTTCCTGGGGAGATTAAACACTCAAATATCAATAATAGTTTGTGAGTTGAAGCAGCTCTTTCAAAGCACCTGGACAGGAACATCTATCCCAAGGTCAGTGCTCTGATGAAGTCTGAGGTTGAAGCCTGCAGACCAGGCTGGAGATATGAGCAGATCCTCTTCACTTGTACTGAAAGGACAGACTTGACATTAAATGAGATGTGAAAGATTTTGGATGGGAATAGTAGTGGGAGCAAGAATTCAGTTGCAAATGTCTGAAATTTGAAATAGCCATTAGACACCTAAGTAAAGGTGTTATCAAGCTCTTTGGTAAGAATCTGGTGCCAGGGAAAATATAAGCCACAGATAAAAATTCAGGGGTCCTCAATAAATGGTTAATATTTAAAGTCATGAGATTGGATGAAATCATTAGAAGAGTCTAGAAAGAAAAGAAAAGAGACCCCATGATCTCTTGTATGGTTGAATCACTGCTATTTCAGGTATGTCTGGGTTGAAAAAATGTTGAGGTCACTATATTGAATCTTTTATAGGTTCTTACTGTGTCTCAGGTGCGGTTGTTAAGATTTTTATTTCATGTTGGAAAGAGATAAAGATCTGAGCCAATTTATAAAAATCAAATAAAAACAGGAATGAGTGAAGAATAGCTTAATAAATTCTCAAATCTTCTATATGTACTGCACATTGTTATTTACTCACCAACACCCATCCCACCCCAACTACTTAACCTAAACTGACCATAATAATCCCACTTCCCTGCCAATAAGCCTGTAACAGAAGCAGGCCCAGAACAATTTCAATGACAAGCAAAAAGAGGCCTTCCAGGGTCACCTGAAAAAAGCTTTTATTTATTTACTTATTTTTTATTTTTTTAAAAGGTTTTATTTATTTGACAGAGAGAGATAAAGCACACGAGCAGGGGAAGGGAAAAGCAGACTCTCCACTGAGCAGGGAACCTGATGCAGAGCTTGATCCCAGGACTCTGGAATCATGACCTGAATTGACGGCAGACCCTTAACTAACTGAGCCACTCAGGTGCCTGAAAATGAAGGTTTTGGATTCTTAAGAGAAGACAGTGGGAAAAGAAGCTAAGTTTTCTGTCTTTTTCACTAGGCGAGAAGAAGAAAATTCATACTGCTGCAGGTCTATACTTTATAAATATGAAACCAACCTTGGAATGAGGCTGGTACTGTAGATGGCCCAGTAGACCCCTGGGACCTTGTTGAGAAGGTTAAGTTGTGAAATTAGCCAAAACAGAAATCTGTCCTACTATTATGTGAGCGAATAAATAGCCTTCTATCTTAAGCGAGTTTCAGTTGTTTCACCTGTTACTTGCAGCCAAAAGCATCCTAATTAACGCATCATGTGTGTTGTATAAAATGAACTGTCTCTAGGCTCCTTAAGATGACCAACAGCTAAATTTGGGCTAATTGCATTATTTACAAAAACTTCCATGGTCTGTCTAAGAGATAGTTGGCTCTTGTTTGACTTCAGAGCATAGTTCATGCATCATCAAGTCAGGCTGCTTTCAAGAGAAAAAAAATTCCATAAAAGTTTTCTGTAGTTTAACTCTACCCTATAATGACAAGGCGCAAGAAGTGAAGGACGGAGTTTCTAAATGAAATCGGCAATAAATGCTTGAGAGTGAAAAAAAAGTAAAAGAAAATGATTGTCAAGGTCCATTCAGGGCCCCACCAGATGCCCTCTTTGCCTGCACTTCAGCTGTCTTTGGTGTCTCTGCCATTCATTTGCCATGCGTTCCCCCTGGCCGTGGGGATCACCAGTTCCTGATCATGAGTCAACAGACGCTGCATGAAGTAGCTCGGTATGTATCTTATTTAGTTCTTACAGTTGCCTCTGTTTGAGGTATAGTGAGATTCCAAGAAGCCAAGTAACTTTCTGATGTGACCCCTGCTATGATCTGAATGCTGGTGTGCCCCCCAAATTCATATGTCAAGATAGGAAGCCCTCGGGATGGTATTAGGAGGTGGAGGTAAGGCCTTTGGGAGGTGATTAAGTCCTGAGGGTAGAGCCCTCAGGAATGGGATGAGAGCCTTGATGAAGGGGCTCCAGAGACATCCTTCGTCCATTCTTCTGCCATAGAAGGATACAGTGAGAAGTCTGAAGTCCAGAAGAGGGCGCTCACCCAACCACTCTGGGCCTCTGATCCGGACATCCAGCCTCCAGAACAGTGAGTGGTAAATTTCTGTGTTCATTAGCCACCCAGTCAGCAGCCCAGGTGGACTAGAACACCCCCTTATGAATACCAGTAAGTGAGTCCAGGTAGTAGGGAATCCTAGCTATTTAATCTCAAACTAGACAGTGTCTAGCACACAGGGGAACTCATTACATGGCCACTGGGCAAATGACTCCATCCTCTAATTGTTACTGTGGAGTTCATAGTGCATCCCCCTGAATTCAGATCCCTGGGCACTCTGCTACCTTATCATCATCCCTAGATGACAGTTGTTAAGACCTTTGAATAAGAGAAAAATAATTCAATATTTCTCCAAATAATCTCCTTTTATACACTGATAATGTCTCTGTGCCTAACAACCCCACATTCTGTCACCATGACAACACACTGTCCCTAGTCCCGTTCAGACCATTAGACATACTTTATAAATAGAATATTCAGTTTCATTCTACCCAATTTTGCCTTAACAACTTTTGTAATAAAACCAGAGGTAATAAAGAGCATATTAAGTTAAAACTCAGAATACAATGTTTTTAGAATTTAATAGTTCATATAGTCACGTGAGACGTGTTGTGAATATTTAACATTTTAACACTATTTTGTTGCCTTAACAAGTAGCCAAGAACCTTCTATCTGGTAAGTGTAAAATTAGGTGCCAGAAACACAAAGATAAACAAGAATAGTTTTCCTTCCCCCGGGACACTGACAACACCTGATACATTCATTAGATGGATGTGTATGTATGTGTATGAGGTATAAATCTGTAAATTTAAATTAGAGATAATATGGCCAGATAGGGTTAGCCTCACTTCATCTAATGCAAAGACAACCTATTATTAATGTCCTCTTAAATTTACATTAGTTTTCGTTTCTACTTGGAGCGTCTCGGCTTATCTTAACAATGAAAGATTTGTAACTTGTCAGATCACAAGTTAGCCAAATTAGGAGGAAAAAGAGCACATTAATTCCAACCAGTGAATTCTCTTCTTGCTATATTTCAAAATATGTTTGGTAATAAATAAATAAATAAATAAATAAAGTGTTTGGTAAAGAAGCATTGTCCTTTATCTTGGGCCAGTAAAATGTGCTCCGGGAAATTTTCAGAAAATAAAAAAAACCTCCACTTTATTGAATTGTATGTTATAAATTAGTCTTAATGATCATCTTTTAGATTTTTCTAGGGATAGGGAAAGTATTAAGAACTGACTGAGATTGGCAATAATAATGATGATAATAATAGTCATTATCGAACACTTAGTATGTATTAGGCATGGCGATCTGCCTATTCAGATTCATTGTTTCATTTAATCCTCACAATAATCTAGTAAGGTATGTACCATCATCAGCTCCATTCTAAAGATTAAGGATCTAGGACTTAAAGAAACTAAGTAATTTGTTCAGTTCCTAAATGGTGAAGGTGAAGTGGAGGAAATTCTAGACCTTGTTGGAAATTCTAGACTCATCTTCATTAGTAAAAGACCCCTTTTCATTTGTTCTCAAGGCAACTGTCACCTAGACAGAATTTTTACTACAAGTGAATATTTTATTAAGCAAAGGCATTTCTAGGCCTTTGCCATATAGCTTGGGATATTAACTGCTCTGTCGTTATGAGGAAAACCTACTTCCTCTTGCTCTGTAATACCAAAATATCTCCAGCTAGACTCTGAGAACCCAGAAGAGTACCCCGGAGGTCACTGTGGTGTTGCTGTTTCTATTCAGATCTCCTGGAGCCCCGGTCTGCACCCCTGACTCTCAGTGCCTGCTAATGTCTTGAGCCTGTGATGACGCAACAGGCTTCGGTTAATCAGCCCATTAGCACTCAGCACTGCTGTGGGCGGAAGAGAAAACACTTCTCTGGGGTGAAGTAAAAATGCACATTATACAAAAAAGCAATAGAAAGAATTGGATGTATAACTGCAAAAGGCAGAGTTATTTCCTTCTCAACCGCGTACTATAAAACGCTCATTAAAATATTTTATTCTCATCTTTCCATGACGAACAAGTATTTCTTAAGATTGAGAAGGGAAGAAAAAACCCAGAAATGAAAACCTGAAAATTAATGGGAAAAAAAAATAGGTTACATACAGAGTCCTGTAAAAGGGTCAAGAAGAAAAATCAAGAAGAAAGAAAGAAAGAAAGAGAGGAAGGGAGGGACATTGATTTTATTTATTGTGTCTGTTGTTACACAACAGTCAATTCTAATGTAACACGTCTACCAATTCTCTTATTCATGGTGTCTTGTTTGATGAAACCAGAGAGATGAATGATTTATAGGAAAAAAAGAAAGAAAGAAAAAGGAAAGTTGGGAGGAAGGGAGGAAGGAACAAAGGAAGAGGGAGGGGAGGACGGAGGAAGCAGAGATCCTGGGACTTCTGAGTTAATGGGTAAACCTCCAAAGTTCTGGCGGCTTGAAAGGAACTCAGATGAACTTCCAGAAATCTGAGACTTTCTCTACAGAATAGCCTGATTACTCAGATCTGAGGTGATTGAGGAAAAAAGGAGGAGGTTGCTGGGTTAGATTTTTGCCTTCTGGGGGTGATTAAAAGTGTGGTCTTATTTGCAGAAATGTCTAATGGCCAACAGACGCATAAAAAAGTGCTCCATATCACTCGGCATCAGGGAAATACAAATCAAAACCACAATGAGATATCACCTCACACCAGTCAGAATGGCTAAAATCAACAAGTCGGGAAATGACAGATGCTGGCGAGGATGCAGAGAAAGGAGACCCTCCTACACTGTTGGTGGGAATGCAAGCTGGTGCAGCCACTCTGGAAAACAGCATGGAGGTTTCTCAAAAAGTTGAAAATAGAGCTATCCTATGACCCAGCAATTGCACTACTGGGTATTTACCCTAAAGATACAAACGTAGTGATCCAAAGGGGCACGTGCACCTGAATGTTTATAGCAGCAATGTCCACAATAGCCAAACTATGGAAAGAACCTAGATGTCCATCAACAGATGAATGGATCAAGAAGATGTGGTATATATACACAATGGAATACTATGCAGCCATCAAAAGAAATGAAATCTTGCCATTTGCGACAACATGGATGGAACTAGAGCGTATCATGCCTAGCGAAATAAGTCAAGCAGAGAAAGACAACTATCATATGATCTCCCTGATATGAGGAAGTGGTGATGCAACATGGGGGCTTAAGTGGGTAGGAGAAGAATAAATGAAACAAGATGGGATTGGGAGGGAGACAAACCATAAGTGACTCTTAATCTTACAAAACAAACTGAGGGTTGCTGGGGGGAGGGGGGTTGGGAGAAGGGGGGGTGGGTTTATGTACATTGGGGAGGGTATGTGCTTTGGTGAGTGCTGATTCACAGACCTGTACCCCTGGGGATAAAAATACATGTTTATTAAAAAAAAAAAAAAAAGTGTGGTCTTAATTCCCAGACACATGATTGGATGAACTGAGACCCAGGTTTTTCAACCTCAGTGCCAGTGACACGTTGAGCCAGGGAATTCTTTGTTTCGGGGGCTAACTTGTGGACTGTGGAATGTTTACTAGCACCCTGACCTCTGCCCACTAGATGCTGGGAGCCCATTCCTGCCCCTCACTCATGACAATGAACAATGTCTCCAAACATTGCCAAGTATCCTATGTGGGGCAAAATGACCCCCCTGTTAAGAATCAGAGGCTTAAACTTTCTTTTTCAAGTTCCTATTGTTTCTGGTGACCCAACTGACTCTCCTTCAGGAGAACTGGCTACCCAGCATCAGCCCAGGGATAAGGAATTTTCCAGTCCTTCAGATAGTTCTGAATTCCAACTCTTTCACTTAGTAGATGTGTGGCCCTGGTCTAAGTACAAAATAACAATATCAGTAGTTATTATTAAGTGCTTATGAATTCACTTTTCAATGTGAATGCTTCCAGAATGTACTGAATGAGACTGGAAATTACTAGGTTTCAGGGATACAACGTTGAGATCAAAAGCTAATAGTGACTCTGATTTCATGGAATGTAGCACCTGGCGATGAGATGATTATTAATCAAACAACAGCTCTCATAGTGCACAATTACCTGGTCAAATGAGTGCTGTGAAGTAAAGTACATGGCATGAGTATATGCATAGGTCCTGTGGTCAGAGAAAGCATCAGGCTTTGTGGACGATCAGCATGGTTGAACCAAAGGTGGCATATTCAGCATAGGTCAGACATGCTGCTAAGGTCTTACTCTGTAGGATGACAGAGAGTGGGTCCCTGTGGCATGGCATGGGTACTGTTAATACTCTTACTTATCCCCTGAGGGGCTGTGATGTTGTCACTGATCAAGGTCACATGACTTGAGGTGGGGGAGAGGGAATTTAAGACCATATCCATTCAGAGCCTGTGTCTTTTCACTACTTAATTATCCTCCCTCTTTGTTCCACCATCTTTTAGTTTTTTGTTTGATTTATTTTTAATCCAAAACATTTTAGACATTGCAAAGATATGGAGAATAATAGAATAAATATCCACATATCTATCATCCAACTTCAGAAACCGAATGTTGCCAATACAATTGGAGTCCCCCATGGGCTACTTTCTGATCCCCGTTCCCTCCCATCAACCATGTTCACCAGAAGTTAACTACTACCTTGAGTCTGGTCTGTTTTTTTTCCCCCATGCCTATCTCTACGCATTTACTACATATACATGTAGCCAGCCTAAAAAATCTAAAGTATTGTGTAAGCTTTTAAGCTTTATAAAATATCAGCTTGTATGTACCCTTCAATAATTTACTTCAATGCTTTCTTTTGAGATGTATCTGTTTTCTTTTTAAGTGTTTCCATGCTGATGCAGGAAGCTCTCGGTCATTCATTTTCATTGCTCTCTAGTATTCAATGTATAACTAAGCCACAATTTGTTCATTCATTCTCCTATTGCCAAACTGGATTATTGTAAAGGGTTTTTTTTTTTTTTACCATTATAAACAGTATTGCAATAATATTCTTGAACATATCCTCTTGCACACAAGTCTAGTTTCTCCAAAGACTGTATCTAGAAAATGCTACATTGAGAGTATAAGCATCTTCAGTTTTACTAGACGTTGTCCACTTGATTTTCAAAGTGATGCTGATTTAGAAACCGTAAGTCCTTTTCATTCCCTATCTTCTGCAAACTTAGTACTCTGTCAGTTATTCACTGTTACGGATCTCTCTGTCTCTGGTCGCTTTATTTATTGTGTCTGTTGTTACCCAACAGTCAATTCTCATGTAATCATGTCTATCAGTTCTCTTATTCATGGTGTCTTGTTTGATGAAACCAAAGAAATGAATGATTTATAGAAGCTCTTTACATATTTTGAAAAGCAGTGCTTTGTTAGCCTTACATAATGGTTTGCTCTCAATTTCCCTGTCAATTTCTATGTCATGCCAAGTACTTGCAATACATTCCCCAAGCGTATTCTCACTTGAGTTTGTAAACACAAGGGTGAGTAAGAGGTGACAATGGAAGGCACAAAAAGAGGTTAATAGAGAAAAGCAATCAAATCTTAAACACGGTGGTAAAAGCCACATAGAAAGGTTGCCACTCTTTGAAGCCTTTTGAAATCAGAGAATTTGGAAGGGGGCCAAGGAGGAGACAAAGGAAAGAAGGAAGGAAAGAAGGAAGAAGAAAAAAAGGAAAGAGGAAGAATATCTGACACAATAAGTATTATTTGACCTTCAGGAGGTACAAACACTATCTTATTTAAAATGTCATCAATGAGTTGGGTGGGGGACTAGTGTGACTGGATGATGGGCATTAAGAAGGGCATGTGATGTGTTGAGCACTGGGTATTATGTGCAGCATAACACTGAATCATTAAACACTACATCAGAAACTAATGATGTACTATATGTTGGCTATTGAATTTAAATAAAATAAAATGTTATCATTGTTATAGCAAATACATTAAGAATATTGATCCCTTTTAGAGATGAGAAACCAAGGCTTAGGGTCTGGGATTTAAAGCCTTATATACCTATCCCCAGACCCCACACTGTTTTGAACTTAGTGTATGTGATAGGGGTGGGGAGAAACTTGGTAAAATTTCTGGTTATCTTTTCGACATTATTCATTGAAAACCCAGTCTGTTGAATGACATTTAGAATTGTGAGCACTTTTTACCCTTGGACTTTAATTGGTTTGATGATTTTTTTTTTTTTCTGCTATCTGTAAATTCAAAAGCTTATGCTTTGGACATTTCTTGGATAAATCTGAAATGAGGACATGAATGTTTCCAGATATGTCTTCTCACTCCTGAAAATTTTGCTGATTGGCCTAACACTTTCTATAAATAACTCTATGGGATGGGTAAGTGTACCCGTAGGAGGAACAAGCCCACCAGAATGACCTGTCCATTTATGACAACATGGAATTCCCTTAGAGACTGAAGCTAAGCAACCGTGTAAATGAGCAACCTTTTCAAGGACATGCTACATCACCAAAGGGTTTACTTAATTTATTTTGGCAACTGCTTCTAATTATTTGATATAACACATTACATGGGTAAGAAAAATGCATAATAATATAACACCTCTGTGCTGTTTCAGATCTAATGAGATGTGTGTGCATCCATTTGCCAGGCATTTGTGGGTGTGTCTGTGTAAATGTGTGTGTGTGTGTGTGTGTGTGTGTGTGTGTGTGTGAGTGAGTTTGGAAGATTCATAGAGAGAAACTTGGAATTTCATCAGTAAAGAGATTCATTAAATCCCATGTCGAATGTGAAAAGACTCTTGAATTAGTAAATGCCGCCAATTTTCAGCCCTGAAAACCCAATGGCTTAAATTCATTTTAGGTTAAATTATATACTAAAGCTAACTTATATTTGTCCATCCTTTGTCAAACATTCTGTTATATGTTAATCTAGCGCCCCCTTGTGTAATAAGTTTTAATAACAAACTTTGGGACTTCCTAATCTAAAGGAATATGGTTATTGGAGAGTGGCATTATTTTATCTTCTTTGTGGGTGTGTGTTGTTGTTGTCTTTTTGCATTTCCAGAGGCATACATAATAAAAACTATAGAAAAGAGCAAGATTGAAATTTGCAGGTTTCTTGCTATGCCTATGACGGTCAGTGAACAAAAAACACTTGAAGGTGTCAGGACACTTCTTAAGAAAATCAGATGCCCTCTCAGGAGACAACGGAAGAAAAATTTTGAAAAACAGGACAATTATTTCTCCTAGGTTCTTCGAGTTTTCAGGCAGGAAGAAAATTTAGAGACCCAGTGAGGGACAGAATGTGGTTGACACTTGTTTCTCCTGTGTAAATGCTGCTGTCACTGTGTGAGGCTGGCACAGGCTGACGACATTGTTAGACGATGTCATATAGGGCACAGTCTTCTGACAAATTTTGTTTTTTAAAAAATTTGTGGTAGAAAGCATGGAGCATAAAGTGTACTCTCCTAACCATATTTTAAGTGTACAGTTGTGTTAAATACTTGCGCACCATTGTACAACAGATTTCTAGAACTTTCTCATCTTGCCAGAGAGGCTCCAAACCCAGCAAACAACAGCTCCTCTTTCCCCCATCACTATCCGGAGAGGTATGCACAGTGCTGCTCTAATCAAAGGCAAGGTGGGGTGATGACATTCTGTGAACTGGACCCTCCTCTGGGGAGCTGCTGAGGCTGTGTCTTCAATGAATTCTTCAACTCCTCAGAACCATGGTTTGACATCATGATTACAGATGTCGCCCCCTCCCCCCCAAGAAATGTGGAATGGTGCCCTCCCCCATTTATATGTTGAAGTCCTAATGCCCAGTACTTCAGCATGTGACTTATGTGGAGGTAGGGTCTTCACGGAGTTACCCAGGTTAGCCTTGTGCTCTGGTACCCAACACAACTGGTATTTTTATAAAAAAGGGGCAATTTGGGGTGCCTGGGTGGCTCAGTGGGTTAAGCTGCTGCCTTCGGCTGGGGTCGTGATCTCAAGGTCCTGGGATCGAGGCCCGCATCCGGGCTCTCTGCTCAGCAGGGAGCCTGCTTCCCCCTCTCTCTCTCTGCCTGCCTTTCTGCCTACTTGTGATCTCCATCTGTCAAATAAATAAATAAAATCTTATAAAAAGGGGGGCAATTTGTGGGCTCCTGGGTGGCTCAGTTGGTTGAGCAACTACCTTCAGCTCAGATCATGATCCTGAAATCTCAGGATCGAGTCCCGCATCGAGCTCTCTGCTCAGCAGGAGGGCTGCTTCTCCCTATGACCTTCCCCCTCTCATGCTTGCTTGCTTTCTCATTCTCTCTCTCAAATAAATAAATAAAATCTTTTTTAAAAGGAGGGCAATTTTTATTTAATTTTATTTTTTTTAAAGAGTTTATTTATTTATTTGACAGACAGAGATCACAAGTAGGCAGAGAGGCAGGCAGAGAGAGGAGGAAGCAGGCTCCCTGCCGAGCAGAGACCCTAATGCGGGACTCTATTCCAGGACCCTGGAATCATGACCAGAGCCAAAGGCAGACGCTTTAACCCACTGAGCCACCCAGGTGCCCTGGTGGGGCGGGGGATAATTTTTAAAGATGAAAGCAGAGATTGGGGTGATGCACCTATAAACCAGGGAACACCAGAGGTTGCTGGTCAACCACTAGAAGCTAGCAGAGAGACCTGGAGCAGATTTGCTCTCAGCTTTCAGAAGAATGAACCCTGCTGACACTTTCATCCTGAACTTCCAGGCTCCAGAATGAATCCATATCTGTTGTTGAAGTCACCTGTTTGGTCCTGCAGTCCTAATACACTCACGTCCCACATTTGCTGTCGGTAGTGCTGTGGGTTGTTACTGTCTGAAGTAGCACCACCAACACAGGGTTAAGGGTTAAACCCTTAATGCTGAGTGGCTAAAAATCCCCATGATGCAGGCAGACCAGATCTGAGCCCTCAGAGGGTGTCCCAGTGATCAACCAAGAGAGTCCTTGGCTTCCCAAGGGATGGAAATCAAACGCGAGCCGGCAGGAAGTGAGAGCAGAGTTTATTGAAGATACAGAGAGAGCAGATAGAGATTGTGTGTGAGACTCAGAAAGGAAAAGGAGGATGCGTCTTGTCTTTGGAGTCTGGAGTTTTTTGTTTTTGTTTTGTTTTGCTTTTAATTTATTTATTTGACAGAGAGAGAGAGATCATAAGTAGGCAGAGAGGCAGGCAGAGAGAGGGGGAAGCAGGCTCCCCGCTGAGCAGAGAGCCCCATATGGTGCTGATGTGGGATCCCAGGGATCATGACCTGAACCGAAATCAGAGGCTTAACCCACTGAGCCACCCAGGTGCTTTGAGCCTGGAGTTTTTACTGAGGACCGTGGTCTGATGTACGTGTCCTCTCAGGCATCCACGAGCTGCTTAAACAAGGACAAGTACTCAGGGGTCTGTCCTTCCTGAGTCACTTGTGCCCTGGAGCCAAGAGTCTTGGCGTCAAGGTATTTGGAGTCGGTGGTCTTGAAAAACGTTCATGGCCACCTCATGGCCCCCTCACCAGAACATTCCTTAGATGTTATCTACTATGATGGAAGACTCCAAAGAAATCATTAACTTCTTGACCTTTACAAGGTGGACATACGTTAAGTCGAGTATACGGTGGGGATGAAGGTCCTAGCAAGGACAGAAGCAGGAAAAGAACCAAAGGAATAAAAACCAAACCCACACTTTTTCCTTTCATGGTGTCTCTTCGGTTTCCCTGTCTCACCCAGAGACATGACAATGTTGAAATACAATGCAATTAAATATTCTATAATAGAAAGTAATTAGCTCAGTAAAAAAGCGTTTTCAAATTACCCCTGAAGGGGAGCAGAATATGTGACCCCAAACTATGCCTCTTCGGCATGAGGATTACCTTGAACTTCTTATTTAGAAGACAGGAGGAGCTCTGGGAACAGAGTAGAAGTCACCCTTCTGCAAGGAATATTTACATTCTAGGAAAACCTCCATTTGCAAGGGTGTTTCCTTTTCTGCATTGGGAAGAGCCTGACATGGTTTCTTCTAAGCCTCATCAATGCCTAAGGCAAGGACTTTAATCAGTTGGCAACCACACCCTGTTTACTGTGCTTTGCCCAGTAACTTCCCATAAACTAGAAGATTATTTTTCCTCCCCTACACTCAGAAGCTTTGTGAATATTTATTATTATGTGGAATTGTTTAGGTCTTTTTTTAAGTTTTTATTTAAATTCTAGTTAGTTAACATACAGTGTAATATTAGTTTCAGGTGTACAATATAGTGATTTAACACTTCATACATCACCGGGGGCTCATCACTGCCTAGACATCAAGACATTCCCCCGTAAGTATATAAATTGAATCTTTAAAAAATAAAAGCATTTTCCCATCCAGCTACAATAACATTTCATTTTAAAATGTTGTTCCAAGGGGCACCTGGGTGGCTCAGTGGGTTAAGCCTCTGCCTTCGGCTCAGGTCATGATCTCAGCGTCCTGGGATCGAGCCTCGCAACAGGCTCTCTGCTCCTCGGGGAGCCTTCTTCCTTCTCTCTCTCTCTGCCTGCCTCTCTGCCTACCTGTGATCTCTGTCAAATAAATAAATAAAATCTTTAAAAAAAATGTTGTTTCAAAATCTTTGGTATTATCTAATAACCACTCTACATTTAATTTTCCCTATCTGTCCCCCCAAATCATATATCACTCCAAAGTAGGATCCAATTTGAGCCCACATACTACATCTGATTGCTGGTTCTTTAAATCTCTTAATCTGGCCAGTCACATTTTAATGGAACTGTCTTTCTGAAGACAATAGCTCACACTGAGAAAAATACCTGAAGAAATAGATACTGAATTTATCTAATTGTTTCCTTGCCATATCACTTATCTGTTCCCTATAAATCAGAGTTAAATATAAAGGCTCAATTAGATCCAAACCTTTTTAACAACAATATGTCCTAGATGGTGTTTTACTTAGCACTGGATCTCATCAGGGACTCATAACATCTGGTTGTCCACCCATGGGATGCTGAGCGAGCCCCCTTGGTGTGGTGGCAACGTCCTGATCCCTCCATGGCAACCAAAAATAATCTCTGTGTTATAACTGTGGCCCTGCACAGGTGTCCAGTTCCCCATCAATCATTCTTCTAGTGGGATCAACACCAGTTCCTTGCTTGAGCCCATGGCTGGATTAAGTATCGCAAAATGATGAATTTCTATGTTTATCATTTCCTATATGTTCTGTTTGTCTTTCTCCTGTAAAGCTGTCTTTTATTACTGAGGGGTGGGGGTGTCTCAGCCAAGAATTAAGAAGGATAGAGGGAAAATTATTTTTTCTCACCTGCAAGAGTTAAATTAATAATTGTCTAAAGCTGTGACGAGATTTTTTTTTTTTACTTTCCCTTTTAATAGGCTCTATATGGACTTATGGATTGTTATATATTCTATGTATTTTAGTTAATTGCAATCATGGGGGATGGTCATCAAAATTGTCACAAGTGTAGCCAGTGGAAGACACTTGAGGCTGACTCCTGGGTCTTTTTGACATGACTGTTAATCTGTGAAAGTTTTCTTGCTTGTTTTGGGGCACTAAATCTGTGTCCTTGGTTAGAGAAACCAAAATCACTGCTTTGTGGGGGCTAAATGCTAATGCAGTGACATTACATCTAGGATATTTCAGTAGAGAAAGTTAGAAAATATATACATATTTAAAACATGAATTCATATTGATATGTCCAATTCAATCTTAGCACTACAACGTTTTTATCTAATTTCTTCATCTCTTTACCCTTATGTTTTATCTTATTACATAAAGACAATGCTTTTAAAAATAATACCAGTGTTACTACAAAAAGAAGTTTTAAAAAACTTTTGTAGATTTTTTTCTTTTTTTTCTTAGAAGGCATCCCAGTAAAAATGTATAGTCTTTTTCATAAGAATGTATAGGTACATTGTTTTAAAGTTACTTAAAATACACCTTTCCTCTGTGGAGTGTCCCTAGTAATCTAATATGCAATTAGTTCATTTGTTTCATTTGGTTCTCCATTTCAGCTGCTGATATTTAAATGAAATGCTATTTTTAGTAGGTAATGAGTCTAGAATCAGATCCTGATGACAAGTCTCCATCCTGTTCCTCATTTCTTCCCACCTTAGGTGATCATTTTCAATGGTTTCTTCTTTATCCTCCCAACATTTATTTTCGCAAGTGCATATTTTTTTCTTATCGCCCTCCTTTCCTATACAAGGGTAGCATATTATTTGCTTTTCTTCTACCTTGCTTTTATTTGTAACTCTGTATCCTGTGGATCTCCCCCGTGGTGGTGTATTTCTACCCTTTCTTAACATCTTTTGAATAGTCTCACTGTATTTTTTTTAAGTTTTTTTATTTTTATTTTTATTTATTTATTTGACAGAGATCACAAGCAGGCAGAGAGGCAGGCAGAGAGAGAGGGGGAAGCAGGCTCCCTGCTGAGCAGAGAGCCCGCTACCAGCCTCGATCCCAGGACCCTGGGATCAGGACCTGAGCCGAAGGCAGAGGCTTTAACCCACTGAGCCACCCAGGTGCCCCTCTAGTCTTGCTCTATTTTAGCGAGCATGTAGCCTCATAAAGGTAGATAGAGCCAGCAAAATCGATTCTCACATACCCCTCTTGCAAAATGGCATTCGCATATTTTCCAGGTACTTCCAATCAAGCTGAACTGGCAGTAAGTGCTTTGGGAAGAAGTTCTGCATCATATCCCTTTGGATGGCATTGGTGACAACAAGAATATGAGACTTTTGAGTGCTTCCAAGATCAGTTTGTGATGCAGAAGTGGCGTGTTGTTTGCAGATTTGATAAAGTCCGCTTGGTGGCAACAGGGTGAACAGTAGCACCTGGAGTTCTGTGGGCAGCAGTCATGGTGAAGATCCCTTTGTCAGGCCCCCTCTGCACTGATGTTCAGAGCCTTGTTCCCAGAGCCCTGAGCCTGTTTTCCTAGCCCACCCAACATTTCTCTGAGCTGCCCGGGATTCTTTAATAAATTCCTATTCTGCTTAATTGGCTAGAGTTTGTTTTTTATGCTTACAACTAAGAACTCTGAACTAAATACTCTTTATGTAAAATAATGATTAAACAATATGAAATATAAAGAGTGAGGAGAAAGAACGTACCATCTGTCCTTACTTCATCTGTAATAAATTATCTTTTGACCCATTCTCTCTCAGCCTGTCCTTGACATTTCTTTTATCTTCATGAGTTTGCTTAAAAAAGAAAAGAGAAGAGAAGAAAAGAAAGAAAATGCAACCAAATTTTGAATTCCATGTTTTGTTCCTTGTGCACTAAGATGATAACTGGAGATATTAAATTGAAGTAGCCTTCAACCCAATGCCAGCATTTCCCAGTATCCATATACTTCTCTCCTTGTCCTGGAAGCAAAGATGGCTTTGGGCATGGCCGCTCTCAGGATAGGAATGGTACAAAGAGTCAAATTATTGACTTTTGGGTTCCTATAGAGATTTTTAAAGTCACCTCAATAAGGAGATTTTAATCTTCAAAACATGATTTTCAATTTCAAGAGCCAGATGTTTGAGGGTACCAAGAAATGTGCTGAGTTCCTTGTTAAAGGTCCAAAAATCTTCTCTGTGAATATCAAGGCAAACTGGGAGAACTCACACACTAATGTTAATGCCAAAACACAACGTAAGAATGTCATAAGCAGAAGCTTGGATTTTATTCCACTCTAAAGAAGATGTGGCAAAAGGGCCATGGACCTGGAGAAGCCTCAGAGTGATACAGAAGGACGGGATGAGCTTTGTGGATCTTGCTGCCCAAGAACAGAAGCAGCCAACAGGAAACCAAAGAACAATGTATATCAGTGGAAGTGACCATATGACAGACCCTACCTGCCCCCGATACCACAGCCTTGTCACACATCACTTACCCCGAATATGGATAGCTGGGCAATAATGTTGCTCCTGCTGTCATCACCATGAAGATGAACAGGTGGGCGTGCTCCTTGGTTACCACTGGAATCAATCCCCTGGCCATTATTATTACATTACTGAAAAGAGGGGCTGGCTGGCTCCCGAGAGGATATCAGTGCACAGCGACATCTGGGGCACACTCGGAGTTCTGAGGAAGGTCAGAGTTAGGAAGGAAGTGGGACACTGGATTCTGGGAGTCCGGGAAGCCCACACGCAGCTGGTGCCGCTGATGGGCTCTGGTGTTGAAGTAACTGCAGTCGGCTGCATAGATTCAGGAAGAAGGAATAGGAAAGGGGGTTTTCTGAGGACTGTGGTGCAAAGAAAAGACATCACTGAATCCCTGGAGACAAATCTAGGGGATTAAAGAATAAAATGACTGGGACCAGACTGGTAACCAGGAATTTAGTTTTCTCCTCTTTCCATTGTGCTCTTTTCTAGCCGAGGTGGTCTCAGATGTTCTTCATGATTCTTCGCTTTATGCCTAACCAATCCCCTTGAGGCCGGGAACCCTTCTAACCTGCTGCATGAGTCTCAGTACCTTTGTTTCTCATCTCCTGATTCCTATCTCCCAGTCTGTGAGGCCCTGGCCACTTTTTAGAGATAACATATAAGCTTAAAAATAAAAATGTTTGGGAATTAATACTCTTTCCCCCCGTGTATAGATTGTAAGCTCCCTTGAGACAGGGAACCCACCTTCTACAAGATGCCTTATATAATGAACTACGCAAACAGGGGAGTCAAATGTTAACTGACTGACATCTATTTCCCTTAGTTTTGATGGGAGTGTTCATGGCTCTGCCCTCCACGTCACCGGTGACAATATCAAACAGCACTAGATGTTCCAATCGTGTTTGTTTTTCTTTCCCAAGAGGGCTATTTTGCACTCCTCAGAGCCGTTCACCCACTGGCTTACCAATCCCCAGCCGTGTCCAATAAAGTCATCTGGCGAATAACTGCATAGAAACTGAAGCTAATAACCTTTAGGACAAATCAGGATTTCTGGCTTCACCTGTTGACTTGAAGCATGTGGAGCCCTTGTTTTCTTTACTTGGTTCCACATTTAATTGCATTGAAAACATGGTATTGATCAGCAAATTAATAAGGGTTAATAAAATACTCGATGTAAACACCTAACCCAATTCGACCTTCATGGAGCTCCCCATATGAGCTCTTCTTGTTACCTGCTCTTCAGAGAAATAAGTTCATTCATTATTCTCTCACATAGCCATTTACCACACCGTATGAGAAAGCTCTAAGTGTTTGAACTTTGCTTGATTTGATTTTTGTTTGTTTCTGTTGCTTGATATATTTTTATTGTTTGCCCCCTCCTATCTTCCCAGCATTTTCTACTTTCTAAAGTGGTCACAAATATTAGCACAGGACGACGTATGTGAAAAGAAACTACGTTCTCTGTGCATTATTCATGGCCTTTGTTACTCAGAAAGGGCTGACCTAGTTTCCTGTTTCCACAGGGACATTTTGCACAGCCCACATTCAGTGTGACTGTTAACAGTCATGGCAGGTAATACTCTATTCAGTCCAATCCAGACAACCACACAGGCCAAAACTTAATAAAAAAAAAAAACTGAAGTCCCTCCCGGGAAATTGATTTACAAGAAATTTACTGTCTGTTTGGTTATGAGGCCTCATCTGTGAGGGATCTCTAGGGACCCTGTGATGACATTTAAGTCAATAAAACGAGAAGACATTTCCCGGGATTGAACTTGCTTCTCCTCCACCCAAAGAGGTAGTGTGACCCTTTCCTACCAGGGAGCTCTCCACGATTTTGGACAATGACAGTGTTAGCCTGGTCCAGTGCTTCTCAGATTTTCCTCTCTATCCAAATCACCTGGAAAGTTTGATAAAAGTTAGAATCCAGAGACTCTCAACTCTGACTCTCGTCTTCACACACAAATTATAACTCATAAGGTCAAGGCGGTGGTCCCAGGACACGATGCCCCAGGTGATGTGTTGGCAGCCAGGGGACAGACCACAGTTTAAGAAGGGCTGCTAGAACCAAGATGCCCTTCAATGGATGAATGGGTGAGGAAGATGTGGTCCATATACACTATGGAGTATTATGCCTCCATCAGAAAGGATGAATACCCAACTTTTGTAGCAACATGGAACGGACTGGAAGAGATTATGCTGAGTGAAATAAGTCTAGCAGAGAGAGTCAATTATCATATGGTTTCACTTATTTGTGGAGCCTAACAAATATCATGGAGGACAAGGGGTGTTAGAGAGGAGAAGGGAGTTGGAGTAAATTGGAAGGGGAGGTAAATCATGAGAGACTATGGACTCTGAAAAACAACCTGAGGGGTTTGAAGTGGCGGGGGGGTAGGAGGTTGAGGTACCAGGTGGTGGGTATTATAGAGGGCACGGATTGCATGGAGCACTGGGTGTGGTGAAAAAATAATGAATACTGTTTTTCTGAAAATAAATAAATCAATTTAATTTTTAAAAAAAGGGCTGCTAGAGGCCATTCATAGTCTGTTCACTCATTGAGCATTTACTGAGCATTCAGGGTAAAACGGGGTCTCATGAGCAAAAATTAGGCACCCAGTGCATGAGAAAGAGAATACAAAACACTGATGGAATAGAGAGTTGTCAAAGCATGTTCACATCCATTGTTTCCTCTCCATGCTGACTGTGTGAGAGAAAGTGACTGGATGGATGTTTCCATTCCATACACAAAGTAATGGAAGCAATTTCCCCAAGTTTCTATGGCTACCAGATGATGGGTCTGGATAATATCTATGACTTCTGAACTGCAGGGTCTGGAAGGAAGAAAAGTCTACTGACAGGTACACTAATCCCCTGAAAGACAAGGGCATAAAGCCATGTTTCCATGAAGGTCCGCTGCTATGTTTACCAAAGGGAAACATTGGGAAGAATCTAAACGTTCATAAAGAGGGGTTTGTAAACAAAACAAAACAAAACAAAGCCCCAAGTATTTTGTATCCATAGGATGGAATATTCTGCAGTCTTTCAAAAGGAATAGGCAGATCTTTATTGTGGAAAAAATGTCTGTGATGCATTATAAAGCTTTAAAAGAAATCACAGAACTCTATGTAGAGAATGGTTACTTCTACGGAAAAAAGAAATGCATGAATTTAAAATTCTGTGAGGCCATTTCCTTCTACACATCTATGCAAGGAGACAGAGAGAAAGAGAGCCATCAGAGGCACAGATCAGGGTTATATTTTTGGCAGCCTGGTGAACAGGTGCTATTGGAATAGCATGAGTCAACCGGGCCTTCACTGGACCCTTTACAGAGCAGAGTGCGCAAGAAATGACTTCCCTAAGTTAAGTCACAGGCGAGTTTGAGACATATTTGGCATAGAAAGATCTGCCACAATGGATGGTGGCCATTGGTGGAGGGCTCCTAGAACCCATAACTCTGTTCTTAACTGTAATTATAATACTATTCTATTTCATATGCTGTAACAGTGTAATATTAATAGATGTATCCAGAACAGTAATATAATGAAGGTATTAGTTTTGTGTGTGTGTTTGTGTTTTAAAGATTTTATTTATTTTATTTGACAAGACAGAGATCACAAGTAGGTAGAGAGGCAGGCAGAGAGAGAGGGGTGGGGAGAAGCAGGCTCACTGATGAACAGAGAGCCCAACGCAGGGCTGGATCCCAGGACCCTGAGATCATGACCTGAGCTGAAGGCAGAGGCTTAACCCACTGAGCCACCCAGGTGCCGGACATTATAAAAAAGAAACCTTAAGAGTAAAGAGTTGTTATATACTTTGAGAAGGGGAATTTGTTTAGCAAGAAGATCTCTTGGAGAAGGTACATTTTTGAGACGTGAAAGGCAAGAACTGGCTGGAAGAAAGGAAAAAAATAAAAACGTATTTGAAAAATCGTCAAAAAAGTCTTTCAATTCACAACTACAGAGTGCCATAAGATGATACTTTATTAATATTTCTCATATGCTTTTCAAGAGATTGTATCATCACTCTAATGCTACTTTCAGCCAATCATGGTGTGCCTTTCTTGGGCAGATCTTAGGGAACAAAGATGATAAGAGAGGGTCTCTGCCTTGGAGAGTCAACAATCTAACCCTTTACTTTTCAATCTGCAATAAATTCTATTCAAAGTAAAGTAAGCATCATCGGCAGAACCAATGATGAAGAGGTGAAGAGGCTCCTGTCTTTAGTGGCTGATTTATTATTTTTAACAAGATGAAATGCTTTTTGTGCTTGTCAATTCTGAACTGTATTTTTTTATACAAATGATTACTTCTTCTTTTTTTTCACTCTATTCATGAAGACAAAGCCCAAAGAGAAATAACATTTACTTTTCATTAGAGTGGCTTGTAACATTTGTAGGTCATTGACTTCCATCTCTGCCCTCCCCCCCCAAGAATCTGCTGATGATAGGGAACTCTCCTTGGAATGGACATAGGCACAAGCCCACAAAATATTTCAGATAGTTCCAGGAGCTCAAGAACAACCAAAATCATCCAGGGACACCACGTAATCCACTCTGTTCTACAAGTGTGTTCTTTTCAAATACTGACACTATGTATTCAGCAAATATTTTTAGAGCACCTACACTCTCAGAAAGTATTCTTAGATGTAGGGGAGTAATCTGTTGCAACAAGCTCTCCAGGTGATTCTGATGCATGTTGAAATTTGAGCCTAAACAAAATACGCCTTATGCAGGCCCGGCCTCCTGGAGGTTTTGATTTGGTCTGGTGGGGGGTTCACCCACTGGGGTTCCTAAAAGATTTCCAGGAAATCTTCAGATGCAAACATAGTTGAGACTTATTGGCTTGAACACTGGAAATGTGGATGGACCCACATGGCCATCTATGCCTGCATTGAAGGCAAAGGAAGAAAAATCCATTGTCTGCACCTGTGTATCTATGGCTCCCAGCACGCACTGTGGCGCTAGGCCAGGAGCTTTAAAGGTCCAGGCAACACTGCTTCCATCACCAGCTCTCTTTGGAGGCTATGTCCCAGTGCTCCCTACCTCCCCCCAACTGATTTACTGCTCAAGAGCAGGGGCTCCAAATCCTACTTTCTAGTTAATTAATAAATATTAATTTCTCTTTCAGGTTCTTTTTTAATGAAAAAGGTAAAATATAATCTCTGAATTCTCTGTATGGAAACTAGAGGTTAGGAAATCCCTTTGGGGGGTGGAGGCTCTGAACTTCCAATTGCTGTCCCTAGTGACAAATAGATCAATTTTTGTTACTGATCAGCCTCTCTGCTAACACTTTCTGTTTAAGACATCTATTTCACAACAAATGGAGAAATCTTTGCTTTGAAGAGATTGTGGGCTTTTGATTCACATGAGAAGCAATTTTTGCAAGTCACTGCCCTCTGGAATATCTGTATGGGGGGGTCACAATAGTCAGAAAAAAGACACTGCCTTTCCTAATACAGTGGTTTCTTTAAAAAAAAAAAAAATATATATATATATATATATATATATATATATAAAGTAATAACAGCCACCATTTTATTGAGCATTTAATACAAATAATCACTATATTGGATACATTATTTAATATATTCCTCACAAGAATCGCTCAAAGTTATTATTATCCCCATGTTGCACATGTTGTTCAAAGTCAAACGCTCAGTATTTAAACCCTGACCTTCCTGATTCCAGAATCTACGGACTTCTTACCACACCACACAGTCTTCTATTCTGTGTGATTTTCAACAGAGTGCTAACAGTCACATGCTCCATAAATGACCCTGGGGGAAGACTTGTACGACAGAACTCCAAACTCCCCTTGCAACGGCACCTTTCAACTGTTTGAAAAACTAGTTACACACTCCCAGCAGCCTCCAGCTCCAGCTGCTGTGAGAGCTGCCTCCATGTTAAGCTGGGAAAACACTCTTATTCAGTCTTAGACTTATCTTGGTGTTTGTATGAGAGCCTGTAGAATGGATGGACCCACATGGCCATCTATACCTGCACTGAAGTCACAGAATAACGTACTGCTCTAAGAATTCTCTGCTTTCTTTGGTGTCGAAGAAAAGTTAACCATATTGCTTAACAATCTCTTCATTGAAGGCCTTATGAATGTGATATATCTTTATATTAATGAGATTAAACAGACATTTGCCAAATCTTCACTCGGCTCAGTTCCATAATCCTGACATGAGAAGGACCTGTGGGAAGAATTTTAGGTGAAACAACATCTTGGCACACACTTGCTGTTTAACAACCCCATAATTCTTCCAAGTATTACAAAACCTAATGACTTACCTGGCTTACAACCAAATAGTCATACTGTGTTCTCTAGGCAAAAGCAATAGATGCAAAGTGTTTCTTTAATAGAATTTCACATCTACCCATCTATCCTCTTGAAAGCTTGAAGGACCGCTTGTCAAACCCAAAAGGAGGACCGTAGAAGTGTATTGGTGTCACAAGGTTAATTACTTGTTCAAGTTCACATGCGGTAGACACACAATTATATAGTTCTGCACCCTATCATAAGCCTGTTTCATCTCCTTATGTTGCAAATTTGATTTATGAGTGATAATTTTTAACCTTCAGCTTTATCATGTTGGATTATACAGGTGCCTTTTATCAGAAGAGAAAATAGAAAATAACAAAGTGATCATCTTAGGAGAAGGGAGGGTTCAAGCAAAAAATAATAAAAATAACTTTGGCCTGCATTGCTTTTTTTCTCACCATCACCCTGGCCTCTAAATGCTCATGTCTCATGCTGGCATGGAAATGCCAAATGTTTAAGAAAGAGATGATGTTATGCTTGTTAGGAATATTGCTTTCTTCATCCAGAAATGAATGTTGGTTTATTATGTCAACATACATTTTCAGAAGATTAGAGTTGTTAATCCATAAAATACTTACTCAGTCAGGAATCGAGGTTCTTGATACAGGGGTGCCTGGGTGGTTCAGTCGGTTAAGCATCTGCCTTCAGCTCAGGTTATGAACCCAGGGTCCCTAGATTGAGCCCTGGATTGGGCTCCCTGCTCAGCAGGAAGCCTGCTTCTCCTCCCTCTGCCTGCCACTCACCCTGCCTATGCTCTCTCTCTCTGTCAAAGAAATAAATAAAATCTTAACAACAACAACAAAGTTCTCAGTACAAGTAAAAAGAGAAATGCGTACATTCTGCAGTTATAACAAATGCCACCACCGCTCATTTACATATTATTTATAGAGAATCAGATGTTGAAATAACTTTTACATTCTCACAGTATTTTTAAAAGCAGAGAAGGGTGATATTGATGATGAATAAATATTCATCATTCAAATTATTTGTGGTATTTGATAGGTATTATTTGATAGAATACTGCTATCTCTTTAGAAACATTCTTCAAAGAATTTTTAATAATATGGGAAACGTTCAGAAAATAATTCCAAGAGAAAAAAAAAAAAGCAAGGTAAGAAATTGTTCCCAAAGAGCAAAATAGTTCCCCCAAAACAAAAATATGTATATATAGAAAATATTAGAAAGCGACATACCAGAATATTGGTACTATTTACATATAAGAGATAGAGTTGTGGGTAATGTTCATTTCCGTCTTTGTTTTTTCAATATTGTAGCTATTTTACAATAAGAACATGTCCATTTTTTAATAAGTAGAGATATTATTTTGGTCTGTCAGCAGGAAGAAAATTAAAATTCTGAGGAATCTCAGAAATTATCCAATGAAATCATCCAACTAAGAGTTAACTAACTGAAATAATAAATATCCCCAGTCAGTCTCATTAAAGATATTCACGTTTAGCTGTAAAACTTTTATGAAGGTATGTCCTATCTTATAGAAACCACAGGTGCTTAACACCTTCCTTAGGAGCTTAGTCTTATAAGATATTGGTTTGTCAATATCCACTGTTTTGATGCTGGAAAGAGGAGAAGGTGCTGGCACGGGGTTTCTTGTCCTTAAGTGTTTACTGGATAAAGAAAGGAATAGGAATGATCACTTAGGTCACCGTTTCCCACTTCCTTTTATCACTGCAATCTTTATGTGTTTTTTTTAAGATTTACTTATTTATTTGAGAGAAAGGAAGCACATGCATAGGCAGGAGTTGGGGCGGGGGAAGGGCAGAGGAAGAAGGAGAGAGAGAATCCTCAAGCAGACTCCCTGCTCAGTGTGGAGCCCAGCAATGACCTCCATCCCAGGCTCCATCCCAGGACCCTGAGATCGTGACCTGCGCAGAAACTGAGAGCTGGCCACCTAGCCGACCTAGCCACCCTGGCACCCCAGATTCCTTTTTTTAATCAGCCATCAAGTATGTTAATGAGCATTTCTCCTATAGATATTTTAATCATAGTTTTCTCTAAGTCTTCTTTAGAGGGATTAGCTTTAGTACGCTTATAACAATATGAATTTAACTAATAGTAAAACGACGTGTGTCTTAATGAGGGTGCGACTTCTTTCTGTCAATATTGAAAAGAAAGCATCAGATCTTGAACTCGCATACAATTGCCTCAAAGTCTTGAAAACAGCAGAAGCTCCTCCAAGCAGCACAGACCCTCTTGGGTGTTCACTTGTACTACTCTGGCAACCACGTCCATGGACATTACATAGTAAGCAGTACTCACAGCCCTGCTGCCTACTGCCTTGTTGGCAAAAAATTTTGTAATTCTGGAGGTACCATGCCCAGAAGAAGCTAGACCTTAGTTGCAATGGGAAGCACTGGGAATTCCTAAATCTGAGAAAAGAGATTAGATCCACCTTATTGAGAAACCACTTACCAAACAGGAATTAAATATTTTTTAAGATTTTATATGTTTATTTGACAAACAGAGCAAGAGAGAACAAGCAAAAGGAGCCATAGAAGGAGAGGGAGAAGCAGGCTCCCTGCTCAGCAGGGAGCCCAATGTGGGGCTCCATCCCAGGACTCTGGGATCAAGATCTGATCCGAAGGCAGATGCTTAACCATATGAACCACCCAGGCATTCCCACAAGTTGTTTTTTTTTTTTTTTTAAACACTTGGGGCTCTCTAGTTATTCATAACTCTCACAAAAAATTTGGGGTCTTTTTTTCCCAACAGATACAAATAAATTAGCCTGTGGCATTTTAAGAAAGAGTGTATCAAAACATTCAACATTTATAATTTAATTGTTTTTGTGTGTGTGTGTTTTCATGCTTTGAGACTATAAAGAATTTCACAACACATAAAATATAATAGTCAAAAATAAAATCAAAAGTAGGACCAGATAAAATAAAAGTAAAGTGCAAACACACACTATTCCCACACCCCTACATAATTGACTATGGGTGGCACACAAATTTGGCTTTGAGCTTCCTAGAAAACACAGCCTATGAGAAAAGTCAGCTGCATAGAATTTATTGCCCAAAAGAAGTTAACTTAAGAGTTTCTAAGGCCAACCAAAGACTTTATAGCACACAGTTCTGAAAGAAATTACCCAGTGGACTGCATGTAAGGAACACTAAAAGATATAGAGATATAGTACATAATGACCTCAGTCATATCTTTGTAGCAAATATAGATATCAATTTCATAAGGCTACTTGTTGTTGTGTCTTCCCCCCAAAATCAATTTCATGATAGTAAAAAGCAACTCAGAGAGACCAGTTTCCTGTGAATCATAGTGGTGCCCAAGGATGTTGTTTTCTTAGATTTTAGTTCAAACCCTGAATAAAATCTGCATTAAAAAAAATCAGAACTGATGAATTACTTCACCTTAGATCATTCTCTCTCAATAGGTACAGATACAAAGTTACATTAATTGATAGAGGTCCCAGCCGAATACTTGAAGCCGAATACCCACGAGATAGTTGGTGCTGATATTCTTTAATAAAATCCAGGGTTAAACTAATGTATCCTGATGAGCTGCATGCATCCTACCATGGCTGCATGCAAGTTAGAAGGTTGTTCAAGCAACAATTTGCAGGCTACATTTGAACCAAATTGTTTAAAATACAGTTTTAAACATAAGGAATAGCATGGAGGACTTTAGGAGAAGGAAGGGAGAAATGAAGGTGGGGGTGGAAATCAGAGCGGGAGAGGACCCATGACAGACTATGGACCCTGGGAAACAAACTGAGGGTTTTGGAAGGGAGGGAGCTGGGGGAGATGGGTGAGCCTGGTGACGGGTATTCAGGAGGGCACGTATTGCATGAAGCACTGGGTGTACTACACAAACAATGACTCATGGAACACTACATCAAAAAACTAATGATGTACTGTATGATGACTAACATAACATAATACAAAAATTAAAAAAATAAAACAAGATATAGTTTTAAGGGTGTCACATTATAACACCTGACAATGGTAAAAGGTAAACCTCTAACCAAATGGGACAAAAACATTTCAAAATTATCCAATGAATGATAGCATTTGGACTAAAAATAAGTTTGCTAAAAGTTAGCTTCCATGGGTGACAATAGGCTTTGGCTAAGTTGATCAGTATCTCTGAGTTTATTCCCATTTGGAAAAACAGGAATATATAACTAAAGATCAAAGATCAAATGCCATAACTAACTTGAAAGGGCATTGTACATTGTAAAATACCAAGCAAATGTGTAAGATTATTATGATATCTGTTAACATTTTGTTAAGGACCATAAGAACTTTGTTTAGACTAAATGTTCCAATTATAACCCTACTAATTTCCCCCTAAAATTCTTTACCTATTCAGTTTAACAAATATTTATGAGTACTTAACCAAATGCTGTTGGTGGGATAACATGAAAATGTGGCCCCTTAATACACAGGGGTTAGAAGGCAACCTCTAGAACAGTGTGCTATTAAATGATGCAGCCAGTGTCCCTGCCAAGAACTTCTCTGCCTGTTGATATCTGTCAGAGCTGAGAGCAGCACGGGGGGCCTGGGAAACCTCTCAAAGCAACAAGACACCATGAAGTCTTAAGCCCTCTGTGATCTTGTCATACAGTTTTCATTAATACGTACCTAATAACTGATAAAATGTTCAAAGAAGAATTTTTTAAAATGGTCCCAGGGTTGCGAGCTGTATTCCAGTTTCCATATGAGATTAAATTTTATTACCTGAGGCTCAGATCTTAAAAGATAATGAAGTTTGATGAGTTCAGATGTTACATGCTAGCCAAGAATGATCTTTTCGAGTGTTTTCTGAAAGCAACAATGCACAGCGTAGATTGTTTGGGCATCTCTTAGTTCCTCTCCTGTCTCCAGCAGAACACTGGCCTCTACAATCCTGCTGATCCATAGGCCACTTGAAACCAGTTATTCATAGTATAAACTGTTTAATGCTTATTTATGTGTTCCACAACCATCCTGTAATTGTTAACGTCAAATAAATTAAGTAGGAGTGTGTCACGGCCTTGCTACAAAAGAGAGTTCTTTGTTCTTTATGCAACCAACTCTTGCCTAAACAGCACCGAGGGAACGAAACCCCTAACTCACGTAGGCGAAGACCAAGTGATAATTATAATGAATGTTTATATCCACTTCATCACAATAGTGTGTCAAGCTATTGATAATTAAAAACAAAAAGTGATGTTCAGTAGGATGCTTTGAAAAATCCAACTGGTACAACTAAATATACAGGCCTTAAATCAGTACGTGTAATAAATACATACGTAAACATTTTTTGTTTATTTCCCACTTAATGTCTGAAGTGATTTTCTGGGCTTGTTCACAGTTGAATAGAAGGTAGAAAAAAGGAGCTGGCCAAATGTGTCAACACCACAGATAATAAGGTATGTATGAGAATGTTTAATCGAGTTAAGATAATTTAAGGCACGAGACTTTAGTAGCCTCATCTAATTGCATTCACTGGTGTTTGATGTGTCAATTATATATGAATTATTTTTAAAAGTTCAACTCTTTTGGTTACTATTGTACGTGAAGGTAAGAAAGCAACATTTCCTTGAATGCTTTCATAATTCACACTTTTCACTCCGACTGGCCTTCCTCCAAGTTAGTGTGAATTGGTGAGCTGTTACTGCATGTGGATTTTTCCATTTGTCCTAAGCCAAGGAAGGCATCGCATTTACATGGGAAGTGAAAATCCATTAAATTTAGCTACTCACCTGCAAGAGTTATTTAGGTAAAGCTGGTCAGTACACACTATTTTCTTCCCTTTACTCAAGTATATAATTATTTATGAGAAAATAAACACCAGGGACGCCTGGGTGGCTCAGTGGGTTAAGCCGCTGCCTTCGGCTCAGGTCATGATCTCAGGGTCCTGGGATCGAGTCCCGCATCGGGCTCTCTGCTCAGCAGGGAGCCTGCTTCCTTCTCTCTCTCTCTCTGCCTGCCTCTCAGTGTACTTGTAATTTCTCTCTGTCAAATAAATAAATAAAATCTTTAAAAAAAAAAAAAAAAAAAAGAAAATAAACACCAGTTACTGAATTTAATTTCTCAAAGAAAATTATTTTTAACTACTATAAAACAAAAACATAAAGTAAAGAAAAAGACATAAATTTGCAACACATTTGAGCAAAAAAAGACCGACAGTCTTAATATAAAAGGAGCTTTTAAAAGTCATTAAGGAGGAAAAAAAAAAAAGAGAGGGACGCCTGGGTGGCTCAGACTGTTAAGCTCTTGATTTCCACTCAGATCAGGGTTGTGAGATCCAGCCCTCTGCACTGGGCCCCACACTGGGCATAGGGCCTGCTTAAGATTCTCTCTCTCTCTCTCTCACCCCTTCCCTCTGACCCCAAGCCCCCGCTCACATGCTTGCATGCTCTGACTCTAAAATGAGAGAGAAAAGAGAACAAAAGATGGAAAAGGAACTTGATGAATTTAAAGAATAAATATTAAATACATATGGCAGTTGAATAAATTTTGGGTAATGAGAGCCAAGTTTCTTGCTGTTCAAAAAGGGAGTTACAGATAAGGAAAAACAGAAGGTTTGATTGAATTCTTGAATTCAGTGGGATTAGATTGGAGCATTAGTACAATCCTGTACATTTAATTGGTAAAAACTTGTGATTTTTATAATATTTTCAGATGGACAGATACAGGAATAAGTGGTGTGTGTCTGTATGTGTGTGCATGAGTGTGTATATGTGTGTGTGTGTATATACACTTATTTCTTAGCTCAATGAGGTGAAAGAGCCCAGAGGGGCAATGATTTCTCAGTACCAATGGGCACTACTAGCACACATCTTGGTTTCCACAGACCATTCTAAAATAAAAGTACCCAGGGCTCCTTGGACTAATGGACAGGATAATAGCAGGAAAATACAAAATGAAGTATAAGATGAACCTGGCATGTCTTGTGGTTCCAGAAAGGAAATGCTCAATAAATGTGGGATCCATGGAACCAAAAGTACAAGAGTCAGCTTAAAACATTGGCTAAGGGGTGCCTGGATGGCTCAGTGGGTTAAAGCCTCTGCCTTCAGCTCGGGTCATGATCCCAGGGTCCTGGGATCGAGCCCCGCATCGGGCTCTCTGCTAGGCAGGGAGCCTGCTTCCCCCTCCCTCTCTGCTTGCCTTTCTGCCTACTTGTGATCTCTGTCAAATAAATAAATAAAATCTTTTAAAAAATTGGCTAAATCTGGGGTAATCTGAGCAACAAAATAAATAATAATAATGTCTTAGCTCAGGCAGCTATAACAAAATACCATGAGTGGCTTAAACAATAGACATTTATTTCTCACAGTTCTGAAGTCCAATATCAAGCAAAGTAGATTCCATTCTGAGGCTTTTCTTGGCTTGTGGTTGCTGTTACCATCTCAGTGTGGTATCACATGACCTTTTTCAGCATGTGTGCGGACAGAGCAAGCTTTCCAGTGTCTCTTCTTATAAGGGCAATAATCCCCTTATGAGGGCCCCACCTTCATGACCTCATCTAAACCTAGTTACTCCCCAAAGTCTCCTATCTACAAATGCCATCCTCCTGGAGATGAGGGCTTCAAAATACGAATTTTGGGGGGACTGCAAACATTCAATCTATAATGGGTAATGGATTATAACCCATAATGTAAGAATCCATCAGTCCATGGTGATATAAATAATTGAGTAACTAAACAAGTGGGAAAGAAATTAAAGTTCTTCCTTAGAATAGAATTCTAAATAATATATGTAAAAAGAAGTTGGAAATAAAGAACTACCATTTGGCAAATATCATGGTAGTCAATGTAGTCATTCTTGACTCAATATAGTCAAGAATTACCAATGGATACTAAACTTTAATGGGTCAAAGTTGAAAAAACAGGATGGTAGTCAAGTATCACCCCCCAAGATTCTTACTAATTACAAAGAGAAGAATAGCAGCTGGACAGTGGAGGAAATTGGCAGATGCTACTTTAGCCAAGTGGTTCAAGTCAACATCCATAGTACTGTTATTGGCAATTGACATCACATGTTTTCTACTACGATATATTGGAGAGGATACAACATTGCTTTTGTGGTATTCTTACAAAAATGCAAAACTTGAATTCAATCAGAGGAAACCTCATAAAATCTAAAATGAGAAACCCTAAAAGTCTAAAGTTTACAAATGACAAAAACTAAAGAACTATACCAAGTTAAGAGAGATTAAAGAGAAAAGTTCATGCAATCTGGGATCCTAGATTCATCTTGAGTTAAGGGCCGTGTTCATATATTATACTTCTGGGTCCCACATAAAAAAGAGCATAGAAGCAAGCAATGATTTTTAGTAAATACTTGCTGATTATTTACCAAGGAATCTAGATGAATAGATTCCTCTGCCTTCATCAGCTCCCCTCTCTCTGAGTAAAAATATGTTCTCTGAACCATCCATAGAGTATAGGTGTAAAAAGTGGACAGTTGCCTTGAAACTGCTAGACTCTGCCAAGTAAAAATGTATCATGATCTCAGAGGTGACTCTGACTCATTTGTTCTTGATTCTGGAGAACTAGAGAGCCAGGCATCCTTGCTTATTTGTCCTTAGTCCACATCTTAGAATGTCCACTGCTCTTTGAAAGGAAGATAATATACAAAACCACCTTCAAAAGCCACAGGAGCCATAAGAACAAAGGAAAAGCCATTAAGTCCAGCTTGCCAAGAAATTGTTTATTAAAGGGACTTACAAACAGAAGCTTGTCTTGGGTGGCCACAAGATGAGTAGACCTCCACAACCCCATCTCTTGGAAGACCTGCTGGGAGACTACCCAGGAGGAAATATTTGAGAATCATAGTCCTATCTCCAGAGTAGATCAAAGATACTGTGCTCCCAAGGTGTTCTTCAGGGTATGACTAAACCATAAAAAGTAATGGGCTGGGGACTGTGCTCAGGAAGATTTTAGGTCCCAAAGTGGTCATGGTGGGTTTGTCCAAGATGGCCTTAGTTTGGTTGACATGTCTGTCCAGAGAGTGGATAACTTTTCTATTTCCCTTTTGAAAATGTCATTGGAAAGATCAAAAATGAAAATTCCCACTGTAATTTTCCTGAGTGCTCTCAAAAAACCACCTGCAGACCTCCAGTTTTCAAGAATGGTAGCCTAGGTTATTGAAATCATTTCTCTTAATGAAAACAATTAAAAATAATGGGCAAAACTCACTTCGAAGAAGTGGTGACCCAACATGACAGTAAAGAACTGTGAGGCTAAAATTCAAAAAGAGAATGGGAACCTCAAGGAGTAAGCTAGAGCAGAAGCTGCTTTTGTTCTGGGGCCTTTGACAGTTCTGATAAATTTTAACTTTTGTTTTGACAGCCTCCTCTTCAATTCTGAACTTTATATATGCCCTGAGTTTTGATTTACATCTACTTCAGTCTACGGGACTGTCACTAAGATACTTTTGACTTTAATCCCAAAGGGAGAGGAGAGAGAATATGAGGCACAGTATGAGACATGAACACATAAAAATGGTGATAAATTTTCAACAATTGATAATATTAATCTACAGATTCAAGAAGCCTAGCAGATCTAGGGAAGATATATAGAAATCCACAGCTAGATAAAGCACACTGACATTACAGAAAGCCAAAGTCAAAAAGAAGAATCTTAAAAATGACTAGACAAATACCCTCCTTCCTCAAGAAATGCCTTAATGGGGGCGCCTGGGTGGCTCAGTGGGTTAAAGCCTCTGCCTTCGGCTCAGGTCATGATCTCAGGGTCCTGGGATCAAGCCCTGCATCAGGCTCTTTGCTCAGCAGGGAGCCTGCCCCCGCCCCGCCTGCTTCTCTACCTGATTGTGATCTCTGTCAAATAAATAAATAAAATCTTTAAAAAAAAAAAAAAAAAAAGAAATGCCTTAACGGAAATTTACATTAATTAGTCCCAGTGCTTTAGCCCAGATATTTTATTAAAAACAAAACAAAAGAAAGCAAAACAAACAAAAACCTTACCATCTCTTAAATTAACACACTTTTGGTTTCCTTTAACAATTACAAGGAATCGATACTCAGTGCCAATTAATGTGCAGACACCCTAAAATTCTTCAGCAAAAAATAAAATTTTGCTCTTAATTTTTGTTCAGTTTCTAGAGAAGTTAGACTTTGAGGTTATTCATCATTTGATAGAACAAATAACAAGAAAGCAAATACTAAAACATAAAATAAAAACTTGGTTTGATTCTCTGGATTTGGGTAAAGAACATGATGAGTTTTTCTAGAGATTCTTTGTCAATTTTTTGAGTGTGTGTTTCCCTACTAATCAGGCTTAGTGTATGGAAAAAGCTGAACATCCCTTTAATCCTTTAAAAGCTATAGGGTGACTGCCTCACTCACAAGAATGAAGAAGTCTTAACGGTGGAGAGAGATGGCACACAGAAGCAGGAATAACAGTAGAAGAATCCAAAAACGTGGATTCTGGTCTCAGTTTACATTTGCTTAGTTGCGTGGTTTGGACAAGCAACTTTATCTCAGGGGTCACAGTTATTTTATATGTCTATCAATCTATGTTCTGGACTTCATTTTTCTCGGAGTAAATCGGTATCCCAATAATGTGATCTAGCTCTCTGGCTCCAGTCTGTACCTTCAGTGCAAGACAGTAAGTCCCTAAACTCCTTCTAGATGTCTCCCAGAGTTGGCTCATGTGCTCCTGAATCTACTGATTTTAGTTCTCTGTGATTTCTTTCTTTTTTTTTTTCTCCCTATTTTAGACTCTCTTTAGTATGTAGCTGCAGCCATCAAAAATGGAACTTAAATATCTTCCCTTGACTCCAAAGCTATATAGTTCAGGGTCCCATTGGACACTGTGTGATATCTTTGGAGACCCCAGGGGACCAAAGTGGGTAGAGCTCCCAAGCTCCCGCATTTGAGTTATCCTCTGTCATCTGGTGGGATGTGGCCTTGAGCTCCCTCTGCTCCTAGAGAGATCAATAATGTCATACTTTGACATTTTGTTTTCTATAGCCTCCCAACTGCCAGGAGCACTGCTTCAGGTCTGGCTAGGTGAAGAGAGAGAGGAAGACAGAGAGGAGGAGATTATAAACATGTAGTCATGAAGCAACATGAAGCAACATGAGTCAGACTTTCCAAGTAAACCTTTTTTGGTGGCCACCCAATTTTCTTGGACTTCTGGTGTGCCTCAAAAGGTTAGGAGAGTCATCATCCTGAGATATGACTGGGTAACTTACCCAGGAATCATCCAGTGTAAACTGTTCCATAAACTCAAAGTGTTCCAGGAGCAAGCCCATCTTTGCTGCATTGGGCTTAAAAAGTCTGGGCAATGTACCTTAAAATCATTCCCCTAGACATTCAGTTCTTTGAATTTTGTGTATTTTCCAGTCCTGTATAATAGTGCTAGGAAGCCCAGGCTTCATGGAGTCTTTCTTATTTGTTAGCTGGCTAAGGAAAAGTTCATGTAGAAATGGGTCATAGTTTGGAGCCTTAGAAAGAGGAAAAAGGAGGGGTGCCTGGGTGGCTCAGTGCGTTAAAGCCTCTGCCTTTGGCTCAGGTCATGATCCCAGTGTCCTGGGATCAAGTCCCGCATCAGGCTCTCTGCTCAGTGGGGAGCCTGCTTCCTCCTCTCTCTCTGCCTGCCTCTCTGCCTACTTATGATCTCTGTCTGTCAAATAAATAAATAAAATCTTAAAAAAAAAAAAAAGAAAGAGGAAAAAGGATAGAATATGAGTGATGTCATTTTTTGATTCATCTCATCATGCAATTTGCTTATTCACCTTCCTTCATTATTGTAAAAGCATTCATTGAGGAGAGTAAAGGGTTGAATTGTATTTCCCCCAAAAGATATGTTGCAGTCCCAGTCTCTAGCACCCCAGAATGTGGCCCTATTTGGAAATGGTGTCATTGCAGTTGTAATTTGTGAAGATGAGCTCATCCTGGACTAGGATAGGCCCTGTGCTCTTATAAAAAGATGGGCGTGTGAAAACACACTGACACAGGGAGAATGCCAGGTCAAGATGGAGGATTAGCGTGACGCATCTACAAAACAAGGAATAGCGAAGATTGCTGAAATACCACCAGAACCTAGGAAGAGGCAAGGAAGACCTCCCTTATTGGTTTCAGGAGGAGTATGATTCTGTGACACCTGGATGGCAGACTGCTAGTCTCCAGAATTCTGAGACAATGGATTTATGCTTTCTTAAATCATCCAGTTTGTCGTATTTTGTTATCATAGCTGTAATAAACTAAGACGAGGGCCCATGTGCCAAATCTCATCCTCATGGCTTTGGATCATAGTCAAATAAGATGTGGTCCCATCCTCAAGGAAATATCAGATAGAATTTTTAAAAAGACAGAGAAAGAGATTGGTTAAGAGGTTTGTATTGTTAGGAAAAGGGATTAAACAACATTACCTATAGAGCATATATGATATATATGTATATTCTAAAATAAACAAAAGAGTTGGGCTGGGAAAAGTGGGGCTCTGAGGGGATGATGTAGGTAAGAGGGCCCCTGTCTTCTTCCTTTAGAAGTCCTGATATGACAACTTCTGAGACTGAAAAGATGGTTTGTGTCTATAGCAAGAAGGAAGCAGGGATCACCAGACCTCATGATGTTTTCCAAGAATAGTACCTGTCAGGGTTGATTCATTACTTTGACAGGGAAGTCAGACTAGTAGATGACAAAATGTAGCAGACAAAGGTTGGCAAGAATTCATAGACATACCTGGTAGTTTTCCCTATGGTGCCCTTATGGACAATGGTCAAGTGAGTTGAGTGAACAGCTATGTATGGATGGATAATTAATGGAGCTATGCTCATCTGAGCTGAGGTTTCCAGGGGAATGCCAAGGAACTATTACGTAAGTGCTGCCTTGTTCAACATTTTTATCAGAAGTTGGAAAAGCCAAGCATTACCCATTTTGTCTTTGATGAGCCAGACTGACTCTGTCTATGCCTAGATGTGTGTGCTTGGTTCTGCACAGAGCCACATATTTAAGGAGGGCAGAGGGAGGTCAGAAGATGTTTTGAAGAGAGTGACCGGGTGGTAACCTGAAGGAGAATAATAGTCACATAACAGAAAAAAACCAAGTTAAGTATCTGGAATATTCCAGCTAACCAACAGAGGACCCAAGAAAGACATGGCAGTCAAAGATAGTATGTTTCACTTGGTTTGAAGGGTTGTGATCAATGGATCAATTAGGAAGACAATCTCAGCTTGATAGAAGAAGAGGAACTTTCAAGATGTTAGAGTACAAAAACATGCTGAAATTTGAAGGAAAGCAAATCTCTGTGGATTAACCTGCAAATTTAGTAAAAATTCTGGCAGAATTCTTTTTTTAGGAACCTAGTAACTTATTCTAAATATATAGAAGAAGAGAGGCCTATAGGTAGCTGAATTGGTTTTGAAAATGAAGAACAAAAATGTTATTCTTGGCCAAAGACTGGGAAGATACACCACACAACCATGACAATAAAACAGTGTAGGCCTGGTGCTGCCACAGGAAGTCAACCCATGCAACAGAAGAAAGAACCCAGTGACAGACTCATGCTTTTAGGGGAAGCTGACACGTGAAGGACACACAGCTCAGTGAAGAACAAATGGACCACTCAGAGGTTACTGTGGAAACTGGAGGACTACATGGGAAAATAGAGTTGGAGGATTTACACGGTGTAAGAGTGGATGTAGAACGAAATATGAAAGAAACTGAAGCAAACAGAAAAAATATAGAAATCCGTATTTGTGATTTGGGGGCAGGAGGGACTGAAATGAAACTGCCAGAACACAAAGCACAAGGGGGAAACAGTCAATTATCCACTTCAAAATGAAAGATTTTGAGTGATAACATATACAAAATTATGAGATTAAATACTGACAGATTGGAAAGTTATTTGCAACACGAACACCATAAGAAGTTGAAGCTTCACTATACAAAATACCACAAGTAAATATCTAGGATATACAGACAAATTCACAAGTGAAAATAAGAAGCCTCGTTAGAAAATGGTCCTATAAAACGGACTGGGGAGTCCTTGGTTTCCCCATTCTCTCTTTCAATAGGTATTTATTGAGTAGGAACACACAATATTGAGTGGGAACAGGGCTGTTCTCAGCTCTTGGGAATGATACAGCCGACAAAATTCCTAGCCCTTATGACATTTAAATACTCCACAATATTCTCTTTCATCAATAGGAAAAAGGCATTAGATTCAACTCAAGGAATTCTTTCCTTAAATGCCAATGTTATCACTTTAAAGTTGGAGGAATTTTTAGGATGCATCTCTCTTAAATCCATAATTTTTCCTGATGATAAACAATATCCAGGGACCCACAGATTGGACGGGTACAGAGACCTGACACTTCGCCCGTGTTTGGACTATAAACCTAATGGTTAGATGGACCCAGAATGCCAGTGACTCACAGCTCTTCCCCTACCACCTGTTGGCATCAGGCAACTTCTCTGAGCTTCAGTTTCTTTACCAGTAAAAATGGAACTAACAGTTAGACCTGCTATAAATTGGTCTAAGACGTGTGCCTGGGTGGCTTGGTAGGTTAAGCATTTGCCTTCGGTTCAGGACCAAGCCCCACGTTGGGCTCCCCACTCAGCGGGGAGTCTGTTTCTCCCTCTCCCTCTGCCTGCTGTTCCCCCTGCTTGTGCTCTCTCTCTCTCTCTCTCAAAGAAATAAATAAAAATGTCTTTAGAAAAAGTAAAATAAAATGGGTCTAAGGATTCAATGAGATCATATCAAAGAATAGCCTCTGGCACATGAAAAAACTTAACGTTGGCGATTTTTACCTCTGATTCTGATATTACGATCCCAAGAATTGTCATTTTCCCTGCACACTGTATTTCAAAATTCGTACGGTAACATCTTTGGGTTCTTAGTCAGGTCATTCTTTTTTTTCTTTTCTTTTCTTTTTTTTTTCAGTAATAATGAGAAAAGGAAATCCTATGCTTTCCTGGATACTATATGCTGGTGATGTAGGAGGCGTGTCTCATGGATTAGCGATTAATCCCAATGTGTGAGACCTGCTCTGGGCTGCAGGGTTGGAAGGGATGTGAGAGACCGACTCACCAGGCCCAGCCCTATTCCACACTGGATTCAAAGGCCTCAAGGAGGTGGAGCCCTGCCCTGCAGTTCCACAGCTGGAACCATGACACTACGTATGTGGTTATGATTAGTTGATTGTGGTTAGAAAAGATTATCCTGCTTAGGAAATCGAGGCTGTGGTTAGGAAAGATTCTAGTCGTCCAGCTGACTTTGTAAAATGGAAGTGAGCTGGTGACATGAATAAGCTCCCTTAATTAGAGATCTAGACTCAAAAGACTCGTGGTTATTCCAGGTATGAAGAATTTGCAAGACTTCAGCCTGACTGTGTTTCAGTGCAGGGGGTGGAGCCATCCTTCCTAATTAGAATAAGGTAAACAGATTCAGCCCAGTTATAAATGGAAAAAAGATGTGCCCTCGGTCACTGAGGGCTGCAGAGAGTGGTGTCTGGCTGGAGAGCTCGGGGCAACGGAGAGAAGGGGCCAGAGCATGAGTTCCAAGTCAAAATTTGTAGGGGTCATTGGCGTGCCTTTCTCAAAGGGCCAGGTGAGTACCAAATGTGTTCTTGAATAATTGAAATTCATAACAAAGTCTCGGACTTCAGAATTAGTAAGGTAAGGTGTTAATGTTAATGTCTGCTAAGCTCTGTTCCCTCGGACAACTGGGCCTGAAATTTATATATATATTTTAAAGTCCTTTTACCATTTTGCAATGTTGGAGAATTAGGGTCACAAACTCACTTATTCTTGTGGCTCCTAATCTCAGCCGCAGCCAGTTGTATTTGAATTTACTACATTTTTTTTTTGATTCTTTGAGAGAACATATTTTTATTTGAATGGAAATGGACTGTGTCTGTATTATAGCTACTCATTGAAATTCCCATGTTCTCGTTGCTTTGGGTTTCATAGTGCCTATGCAGAAGCGAGAGAATTTTAAGAAAACGCATTGGTTTAGTCATCTGTTAATGCCTGGAAACCTCTCATGGATTGGCAGCAATTTTCAGACTTCTTTTAGTCTGCATAACCTAAATGTGATTGCTTTATGCAACTTGGTGAATGATTCGTGTTATTTGAGGGCTTTCACAATCCTATGAAAGTGTTAGTTCATGCAATAGGTAGAAAACTTTATGTATCTCTTTTTGAGAGAGGAAAAAAGAAAAAGAAAAGAAAAGAAAATCCAACTGGAAGTTGGCAACATTGAAGGGACTAATGCATTTATGAAATCCCCAGATTGCCAACACTTTCCAGCAGCCTTGAACTTTGCAGCCTTTTCTTCTGGGGAGTGTACTCATTCTGGAAAACATAGTGTGATTAGAGACCTCAGCCTTCAGCAGGTGTCTGTGCTTAAAGGGGGAAAACAAGGAACAAAAACAAAGCAAGTAAAACTCTGAGGGTTGATATTTTGTCATTGTGGTTGTTTCAAACGGGGTCGTCTCCGTCTTCCAGAATTCTCTTTGCCCATCTGGGCAGCAGTTCACTCCTCTTAGTTTTGAGCTCATGCTTGGCACTCCGGTGTGTTATTGCAAAATAGATCGGGAGAGGTCAGAGGGTAGAGACCCAAATTGCATTTGGACTATCAGTAAACACTGCTGCACCTCTCCTGGTCATCCTTCAAAGCTCTCTTCTGGAACACAGGGACATTTTGCCGACATGGAAGTGTCTAGTGCTCAGATTAATCGTAAAAACCACAATATACTCACCTCTTCTTGCAACAGGTTCTAAAGAAGGCAGAGTGAAAATAACTGACTGAAAGGAAGGAAGGAGGAAGGAAAATAAAAATTTAAGAAGGAAGAAAGGGAGGCAGAAGGGAGGAAGTGGGGGAGGTAGCGAGGCAGGAAGGCAAGCACAGCCTGAATATACCCTGGCCCTTGGTCCTCACCAGAAGATTTTATGCTACGATAATAATGGCCCTTTGAAAGGATAGTATTTTGAAACACAGCCTGACACTATTTTCTATTCTTAGTATTTCTTTTCCTCTACAGCTCTTCCTCTATTAAAACTTGCTCCTGTGAGAAAGCAGCTTATGGTCTCCTGACAGGAAGGGCTCGAGAGAGGGGTTTCTACACTAAGCCGTAGCATGGGAGAAAATGGCGGCCAACGTGTTAGCATCTCTCCTCACCTAAAGGAGGCAGAGGTTTACAAATAGGCAAAGGAGAGGATTAAGGGCATATGGCTTAGAAGGTTGGGTCTGAGAAAAGATTCCACTCCCTTGCAAGGCAGTGAGTGATGGGGGAGAGGAGAGTTAATGGCCAGAAATTAGAGAAGTAGGATATTTATTGTACTGTTCACTAAGACTCAGAGAGGCTAAGACTTAGCAATTGGCTAAGTTAACTCGCCTCGACTGTGTGATTCCAGACAGGATTCCGTGATCCTGAAGCCTATGCCCCTGACTGGCGTCGATGCCTGTTGAGCCGCCGCAGATTTGACACTTGTGGCCAGTTAGGGCTGGGGGCCCAGCTTTGAAGTCAGTAGAGCTAACAAAGCGATTTCCAAAGTGGGCAGATAAACCAAGCAAGGAGGAAAGACTGATGATGAGCAGCAGTTTGAATCAAACGAATACAAAGAATAATGGGAAGTATCACTCCCGGAAATCTTTTTTTTTTTTTTTTTTTCACTCCCGGAAATCTAAGCACTGTGTTGGTGCAAATAGATTGTCAGAGGGAAAGTCTGTAAAACTTGTTCCAAAGCTTGAAAAGAAGAGGGAACCAACCAGGGGGTCTTCTCAAGGTGACCAGTTTTTGAGCATCTGACAAACACTATGACCCGTAGCCCCCTTGGGCTGAAATCTAATCACCGAGGAAAGACAAAGTAGAGGAACAGAAAGCCAATGGCAAAGTCTGAGCCAAGTGGCACTCTACTGAGGTTCAAAGAAGAGGCAATTACATCTGCTCTGGGAAGGAGGTGTCTGGGGGTGGTCACACTAGAAAGCATGCATGGGGCAGAAGGGTGGTGGAAACTTGCCGCCTGGAACAGGAATGGGACACCCACCATGTGCTTGGCCACGGAGGCAAGTCAGCTGTCATCGGAATTAGATAGACATAGCTGCTTTGTTTGGGGCCACGGCCCCAATCTTAGGGACAGACACACGTGTCTTTTGGCACCTCTTCTGTTGGGTAACCCAAAGTAGCTTCCTGTGTCTACAAGCCTTGCTGGAAGTCAGAATCCGAGAGCTACAGAAGAGAACTCTCTGTTTAGGCTTCTATTCTGCCAGGAAGCTGGAGAGGATGTGTGGCAAGGAGGAAGTGTGTTTGCTTCTCTGACCTGTGAAAACAGCAAGGGGAGAATTCTTGTCAGTCGTGCCGAAGCAGGTCAGAACCTGAAATACCGGGTTGGTCTTTGTGGATTCAGCTCCCAGGTGATGAATTTCTGTGGCCTCTTTTCTCCCCGAGAGCTCTCTGACTTATCGCCGTGTGGACACTCACGTAGGGCTCTCTAATGCAAGGCTCAATTGTTTTCTTAGGCTTTTACCCAAGTTTTTCTCTGGGTTTGCAAAGTAGCTCCACCACGCCATCCCTGTTCCTGAAAGCTTACTCATGTAGCAAGACTCAGCTGAAATGTCATCCACTCCCTGCAGCCTCTCCTGGCACCCTCTGTTTCGGTCCTGTTTCTGGGTCCTGTTTCTGTGGTTGCGACCTCTTGTACCGGCCCTGAAGCACATCTCCAAGGACTGTAATTGGGGTTAAATATACAAATTCCCCCATTAGCTCATGAGTTACTCAGAGTGCTTTAGCACAAGATACGCGTTCACCATGTTGATAGCGTGGTGTCTGTCACAGAAGAGGAGACACGGGTTCTGGAATCCAAGGATATGAGCCGAGGCTCTGCCGTTTGTTAGCTGCGTGCCTATCGGAAAGTGAGACGGCCTTTCCCATTCGAGATCCTCATAGCTGACCCGGGACTCATTCAATCTGCCTGACTTGGAGATGGGGTAAATTCCTGGCTCTGGAGGAACTCTGAAAACGATAGTTACTCTTCACCCGATTAAAGAATGAATAGAGTTTCCGTTGTGGGCATCTGATCATGTCTGAATTATTTTGTTTTTTTAATCATTCAGCCGCGAGGAGGGGTGGAAGAAGGCCCCACAGCGCTGAGAAAGGCCGGCCTGCTGGAGAAACTGAAAGAACAAGGTAATTTTTCCACTGGAAGATGACCAGCCCGCTTTCCTTCCCACGCTGGGGAAAGCAGCAGGCTTCTGCTAAAAGAGGGGGTTGTATGTGGAATGACATTTCTCACACAGAATGGCAGCACTCGTGGTAACTTGAGAGGTACAGCCTATTAAAAAAAAAAAAAAAAAAAAAAAGCAGTGTATGGAGAAAATGCTCCATAAGTATTGTTGGATGAATGTTCTCACTCAGATATTTTGTCTTTCCAGCCAGGAGATATAAAAGAATAAAAGAGTATAAAAGAATGTGTGAGCTAGAACTGCAGTTGGGTGAGGGGTAGGGGCGTCAGGGGAATCGCAAAGGGAAAGTAACGAGCAGCAGAAAGTACCGGGCTAGCAGGAGGACTCCTGTTTGTCAAAGGAAATAAAACAGTGATGGTGATGAGGAGGAGGAGGAAGAGGTATGTGTGTATGTGCATTTGCATACATGATACATACACGGAGTGTGAGCTTGCAGATAAAAAATCACATGGAGGGGCGCCTGGGTGGCTCCGTGGGTTAAGCCTCTGCTTTCAGCTCAGGTTATGACCCCAGGGTGCTGGGATCAAGCCCCACATCGGGCTTCCTGCCCAGCGGAGAGCCTGCTTCTCCCTCTCCCCCTCTCCCTCCTTGGGTTCCTTTTCTCGCTGTGTCTCCCTCTGTCAAATACATAAATAAAATCTTTTAAAAAAAAATCATATGGAGTTTAAAAGTATAGGCTAAAGCAAATACTGTCTTTATATATAAAATCCTGATGAAGTGTTGGCAAGAACACAAAGCCACTGGAACTATCACGTTTCTGGGGGGAAAGCTTAATGATACAGCCACTCTGGAAATCAGTTTGGCAGTTTCTTGAATAAACATCCAACTGCCTTCTGGCCCATCAGATCTACTCCTAGGTATTTCCCCAGGAGATATGAAAACACATCCACACCAGGACTTGTATCTGAATGCTTCTAGCAGCATTATTTATAATAGCCAAAAGAACGGAAACCACAAAACATCCACCGACTGGTGAAGAGATAAATGATGGGAGGTACACCCATACTGTGGGCTAGGACTCAACCATAAAAAGGAAGGGGTCACGGACATGGGCAAGAACAGGGATGAACGTAACAGACATGCTAAGTGAAAGAGAGCAGACACAAAAGACTACCTACAGTATGACTTCTTTTATGTGAAATTCTAGAAGAGGCGAAAGTCTAACAACGGAAAAGCTCATCAGCAGTTGCCTTGGGGTGGGCACAGGGAATGAAGAGGGGCATGAGGGAATTTGAGGGGGGTAAAGGAAGTGTTCTAAATCTTGATTATGGTGGTGGTGTCAAAACTGTAGATGTTCCTAAAACCCATTGAACTGCAGTTAAAATGGGTGAATTTTAGTAAATAAGAATTATAGGTCATGAAGCTGAGAAAAGGAGGGGGATAGAGAAGAGAAGGGTTGCGTAAATGGACTGGACTAGTCTCTCCGTCAACAAGCATCATCTGGTCAGATTTTACATCGGGTTCAATCTCTTAAGGGTGTTACTGAATCCTGGATACGCACAAATACATAGTAAATACATCAGATGATGAGGTTAGTTCAGAACACTGAACTGATCTCATGTCACAGTTCTACCGGAAACTCTGTGCTTTGAAGCCTAATGCAAGGCCTTCTGGGAGGTGCACCCAGGTCCTTAGGAACCTTGGGTTACCTACAATTTCTCCTTATTAAAAAGGTATAGTAATTAGGCCTTTATTTCTTGAGCTCAGTGAACTGTTACGCTCGTTGCTATCATATGCTTACTGAATTCTAACAATACCACTTTGAGGCAGGTACAATCCAGAGGAGGGACCCGAACCACTTCAGCACAGGTAACAGATTGGATTGAAACCAAGGACTGTCAATCGTAGTCAGAAAATTGAGAAAATAGTGGTATAACAGGTGTATTTCCTTCTGGGCATCTATATAATACATAATGCATAGTACATAATATATAATAAGTAATCTATATATTCTTTAAAAATATTATTTGTTACAAATACAAAACATGATTATTGGAGAAAGGTAGAAAGCACATAAGCAGAGAGGGCCACACGGAGATAAAGACAGCGAGGCCGCTTATTAAGCCCCAACCGGAAGATTATCATGGCCCTACTCTGGTGTCCAGCCTCCATGGATGGATCACAGAAGTATTTGCCGAGAATTTAGTGTACAGATGAGATGATGATATCAGGCAAAAACAGACACGGTTTCTACCTTTGCAAATTTTATGGTCCTTCTCGATGTTTTCTCTGCGTATCCTTATAAAAAGTACACTGTTTTGTAAATTTGGAATCATCTTACACACACTGTTTTGTAATCTTTTTTTATGTGGTAACGCGAAGCTTTTGGTTTTAACTACAGAGTGTGATGTGAAAGATTACGGGGACGTGCCCTTTTCTGATGTCCCTAGTGATCCTCCCTTTCAAATTGTGAAGAATCCGAGGTCTGTGGGAAAAGCGAATGAGCAGCTGGCTGGCGTGGTGGCGGACGTCAAGAAGAGTGGAAGGACTAGCCTGGTGCTGGGTGGAGACCACAGGTCTTGTTTCATGATCCTCTCTCTGAAGTCTGGCACAAATGGCGTAAGGGAGTATAACCAAAACCCCAAGAGAAGAGAAAATGAAAGGGAAAGCACGGATCCATACTTGATACCAAAATTTCTGCCTTCTCTTTTAATTGTTTCAGTTACTATTTTCTTTTTTTGTTTTTCCCACTTAAAAAAGTATTTTTTTTTTCAGTGCTCCAAGATTCATTGTGTATGCACCACACCCAGTGCTCCATGCAATATGTGCAATTACTATTTTCTTTTGGAAATAGAGAGCTCTATTTGAAGTCTTGCATTATCTTTATTACAGCAGAAAGTATATGACATGAGTGGATTTCAGTAAAATCCTCAGCACAAATTTACATTCCTAAATGAATAAGCATGAGGAAGTTCTTAGCCAGGTTATTGTACTTGATTCCTGATAGCAGGAACAACTCATTTAAGTCAGTATTTTAAAGTATGTTTCCTGTTATAAAAGTAATCATTTCCAACTCTTTGAAACACACACACACACACACACACACACACACACACAAAATAGTAGTAATTATATTTCCCAACAAGCATTTCAAGTGAAATTGCAAATCAGGCATATTTCCTTTGCCATACTGTTTCCCTTGTACCCCTCTTTGTTTAACATCCCTGTTATCTGATACTTTGTTCTTTTTTTTTTTTTTAAGATTTTAGTTATTTATTAGACAGAGATCACAAGTAGGCAGAGAGGCAGGCAGAGAGAGAGGGGGAAGCAGGCTCCCCGCTGAGCAGAGAGCCCGATGCAGGGCTCCATCCCAGAATCCTGGGATCATGACTTGAGCCAAAGGCAGAGGTTTAACCCACTGAGCAACCCAGGCACCTCCCGATACTTTGTTCTTAACCTAAAGTACAGATTTCCTTATGTTACCTCATAATGTATATAAGCATAATTTTTATTGTTGCATACATCAGAGTATTAAATCACTATACATATCCATATTGTCACGTACTCATGTAATTTAAAAATTTTCTTGATTATAAATAATGCGGCAAAGACCCTTTCTGCGTGTGAGCCTTTCTGATGTCTACTCTTGAGGTCCCCAAATACCTCACGAGAGGGCTGACCTGATCAGAAAGTACAAATGTGACAATGGCTCTTGATGCCCGAGTCAATCACTTCAGCTCCCTGTTCTCCTCCACAGCCAAGCCATTTCCAGGGCTCCGGTGTGACAAAACTGTAATTGAGAAACTGGGGCTCAGTGGAAAAATTTGTACATGGAAATGTTAAGAGTGGCAAATAGCCACAAGACAAGAAATCTGAAGGGGAAACAAATATTACGCTGGATAAGCAATATCTAAGCTTCAAGGCAGGTTGCCTTCACCTTGAGCATCTACAAGTTCACAATTCCCTGAATGACACCTGACCATCCGCAGGTGGGAGAACACAGGCGCCAGATGGCAAATCCTGATCTTTGAACTTTTATGTAAGATGTTATTCAGCGCTTCCATCCTGGTAAATTTTCTGGAGCTTGGAGTGTTTGAGGTGAACTTTGAGAGTTCTGGACTTGGCTAAGAGTGGGTCGTTAAATGTGTGGCAGGCTGGGGCGCCTGGGTGGCTCAGTGGGTTAAGCCGCTGCCTTTGGCTCAGGTCATGATCTCAGGGTCCTGGGATCGAGTCCCACATCGGGCTCTCTGCTCAGCAGGGAGCCTGCTTCCTCCTCTCTCTCTGCCTGCCTCTCTGCCTACTTGTGATCTCTGTCTGTCAAATAAATAAATAAAATCTTTAAAAAAAAAAAATGTGTGGCAGGAGAGTAGAAAGTTCAAGCAGAGCCTCTGAGGGTTGAACAGCAAGTGAGCACCTAGGAAATGCCGGCTGAACTGGATGCAAGGATTTCTGAGTGGTTCTCCCCAGTTGTACAATAATTGGATTTTAGGAAAAATGGACTCCGTGGTAATTCGCTTGAGAGAATGAAGTACTTACCAAGACACATGAGCATAAAGGAAACGAGCCTGATTTAATCTTGAGAATTAAATAATGTCTCATGCTAAGGAATTTCTTGTGGGCTAGTGTTTTTATATAGATTTAATTTCTGGTTAAAACAATACTTTTATTAGAAGGTGGTTTCCAAAAAAAATAAAATCACAAGTTTTTTAGTAAGACCATTAACGGAAACTTAACTTGTTAGTAAGTAAGCATAACCTATGCTTTTCTATTGTTATAATTATTTAATTGGCACCTGCAATTAAAAACCCATTAGAAGTACCAGCCATTTTGACTTAAAGGAAAACCAAGTGGGAGCTGAGTTAATAATATGTTGGTTGGAATAGTAGTGCAAGCCTGATGTTCACACAAACTTTTTTTCCTCTCAAGTATGGCAGTCGGAAGCATCTCTGGCCATGCTCGGGTCCACCCAGATCTCTGTGTCATTTGGGTGGATGCTCACACTGATATCAACACTCCACTGACAACCACAAGTGGGAACTTGCATGGACAACCTGTGTCTTCCTCCTGAAGGAACTAAAAGGAAAGGTAAGGGGCTGGTTGGTATTCTATTAGAAAGAAACCATCTTCTCTTCAGCAGAAGTTCAGGAGATAGAAGGGAAGGAAGAAACTGGTGCCATCTCATTTTGGTGTAATCTCCAACTATTTTCTCAGCACCAATAAGCTAAGGGTTGATAGATACATAAAGGAAGTGAGGGTCTGTGCTTCTACCTTACATGATACTTTGCAAACTGACTTTACATATGTCTTCCCTTTTGATTCTTAAACTGCCCTTTTTAGTACATGAGGCAGAGAGTAATCCTTTCTAAGCAAGTTAGCATACGTTCAGAGGTTAACTGACTTGCTCAAGATCACATGCCAAGCACATAGCGAGGGAAGGGCCAGAACTGGTCTATAAACTACCTCTTTCTACATGTGCCATACGGCCTCTCCTGTTTCCCAAGATTCCCCTCCACATCATGGGAACTTTTTCAAAAATGGGAGTTTTAAAATGTGGATTACAATGGTTTATTATTTTACATCTTTACTGTGTAAAGTTCATATCTACATCATAAGAAGAAGAACTAACTCCTTGCTCCATTCTAAAAAGATGTGAGATGACATTCCAGATTAAGATTTAATGTTGTGGTTCATATTCACTAATATTCTGTAGCATATCGATAAAATGATATTAAATCACTATCCATATCCATATCCATATTTTACCATTTATCATTCCAGCTGTAGAGTCTTGGTCCTTATGATGATACCTGGAGATTCAAACCCCCTTGTTAAGGGCTCAGAAGTAACACTTTCTGAACTGATGACCAAGTGCTAGGTTTATAAACTTCCAAAGTGTGTAGTTAGCACATGGGAACAGCCACCCTTGGCTCCAGGACATTTGGAGAGTAACAGAAGGGCTGCTTGAAAATCTCCCTCACTCTAAACCGTCCTTGGGATTAAGTCCTCACTGAGAAGAGGAATAAAAAAGGAAGCCCAAAGAGTCATGAGAGCACACTGATCTCTTTATAGCAGAGTTTTGGGAAAGCAGGGTGCTCTCCCATTCCCAGGGTACACAGCAGGTAAATGCTGACAAATGATTCAGGTCAGGTCAGGGCTACAGGGTGAAGGTGAGGAGGCCAAAGTCATCTAGAGTAGCACAAGGAGAGGCAGGCATTCTCTTCTGAATTTTCTATGGTGTTTTAATGGTTTCTTCGAAACTTATAATCTAAATATAAGATATATGCAATCCAGTAAAGGCCCTTAGCTTTCAATGTAAGATTTGCTCAAGAATCATATATTATAGTCAAATGAAAACATTGTAATTTTAGATCCCTGATGTACCAGGATTCTCCTGGGTGACTCCCTGCATATCTGCCAAAGATATTGTATATATCGGCCTAAGAGACGTGGACCCTGGGGAACAGTAAGTTTATTCCTTGGAGTGAATTACCTTCATTTTCTCTCTTTTGCATGCTAGGCAACCTGGCCAAGCCTATGAGAAAAATTATTTTAAGCACCAAGTATATATATCAATACCTAAATACCCATATAAATATTTGTCTATAAATCAGGTGATTTTTATACTAATTGCCTTGCTGTTAAAACACATTGATATAGGGACACCAGGGTGGCTCAGTTGGTTAAGCATCTGCCTGCCGCTCAGGTCATGATCCTGAGATCCTGGGATTAAGACCCACGTCAGGCTTCCTACTCAGTGGGAAGCCTGCTTCTCTCTCTGCCTGATGCTCCCCCTACTTGTACTTGTGCTCTCTGACAAATAAATAAATAAAATATTTTAAAAATACACTGATATAGGGGCGCCTGGGTGGCTCAGTGGGTTAAAGCCTCTGCCTTCGGCTCAGGTCATGATCCCAGGGTCCTGGGATCGAGCCCCGCATCGGGCTGTCCGCTCCGTGGAGAGCCTGCTTCCTCCTCTCTCTCTCTCTGCGTACTTCTGATCTCTATCTGTCAAATAAATAAAATCTTTAAAAAAAAAATACACTGATATATACATATAGTTCATAGGACTTATTTTATGTATCTTACCACAATCATCTTTTCTTTAAAAAGAAACAAGAGAGCATAGACTCTTTATTAATTGCAGGATTATCTTATTATCTCCTCTTTCCTAGCTACATTTTGAAAACTCTGGGTATTAAATATTTTTCAATGACTGAAGTGGATAAACTGGGAATTGGCAAGGTGATGGAAGAAACACTCAGCTATCTACTAGGAAGGTATGATGCTTGTGTGTATGTAACGTAAATATTATTAAAAGGACTTACTACTGATGTTAATGTAAATTATTAATAAAGCCTTCATGTAAAATTATGGAACGTCACTGGATTATTACTTTTTATAAAGCAAGGCAAGAACTATATTTATGTGCTATGTATTAAACCACCAACTTTAAACTGAATTTCTTTCCCACCTCTTAAAAGAAAAAAAAGGCCAATTCATCTGAGCTTTGATGTTGATGGATTGGACCCATCTTTCACACCAGCTACGGGCACACCAGTTGTCGGGGGTCTGTCTTACAGAGAAGGTCTCTACATTACAGAAGAAATTTACAAAACAGGTATATATTTATACCCTCTGATCTGAAAATCAAGCCCCATTGGATGCTTCCAGAATGCCTATCACATGATGTAATCACCACCTGTTTACACTCCTGGAGTGTACAGAGTACTGAGTGGACAGAGTTAAAAATGTCAATTATTTAACAAATTATATTATTTTCCATTGTTGTTGCAGGGCTACTCTCAGGATTAGATATTATGGAAGTGAACCCATCTCTGGGGAAGACACCAGAAGAAGTAACTCGAACAGTGAACACAGCAATAGCAATAACCTTGGCTTGCTTTGGAGTTGCGCGGGAGGGTAATCATAAGCCTGTTGACTACCTTAACCCACCTAAGTAAATGTGGAAACACCATGTAAAAATCTCACAGCTAATGTCATAATTAGCCAATCTAATAATTTACTTAAGCTTACAGTTATCCTCCCCCAAATTTGGTCTTTCTGAAAAATGTTCTGCCTTGGTAAATACTGGTATAATTAATATGAACTATCAATTCCCTCTTGGTGTGAACTTCAAGATTTGGAAATTTTAAGTTTTGTATAATTAAAGACACACACAGAGGCGGACTCCTGATATCAGGAGATAGAACTATCCCACCTGAAAAGGGACCATAATCCCATGTTGTTCAAAAGATGTGATTTTTATAATAAAATCTTTATATTAAGGTTCTATTATGTTTATATGTTTCTAAACACACGGATTTACTAAGGATTTAAAAAGCCCTCAGTGAAATCATCATCCCCAAAACACTGTAAAACTGGTGAGACAAAACTCTGCCTCCTGGTTTCTTCATCTCTAAAACAGGTAACAGTAAGGCCTTGTGAATCTTCAAGTTCATAAATGTTAGATGACCATGATTTACTTTTTCTAAACCTCAGACATGATATTGGCTTACATTTGAAGCAAGCCTGCTCTTCAGGTAGCCTTTTTGGAGGTAGAAAAGAAATCAAACTCCTATTTGCGTCTAAGACCTTAATTCAGACAGGAATTTCACCTAAAATTATCTTTGGCTTTCAAACACTTCCCTCTCCGCCCCTTCACTCATTGCAATTAGTGTCTCATTGGCTGCAATCTTTAAACAACCCCAAAAACTCATCTCAGCTCTGGAATATAGTAGGGAAATGGAATAAAATGAATAAAGAGTAAACTACAGTTGACCCTTGAACATGGATTTGAACTGTATCTGCATGGGTCCACTTACACACGGACTTTTTTTTTTTTTTTTTAATACAGCACAGCAATGTAAATGTATTTTCTCTTATGATTTTCATAACATTTTCCCTCTAGCTTTATTATAAGAATGCAGTATGTAATACATATTATATATGTATGTTTCAATAAAATATGTTAATTGGCAGCTAATGTTATCAGTAAGGCTTTTGGTCAAAAACAGGCTGTCAGTAGTTAAGGTTTTGGGGAGTCAAATGTTATAAATTTTCGACTGTGTGTGGGGGTCAGCACCCCTATCCCCTGCGTTGTTCAAGGGTCAGCTATATAATCAAAGTCAGGGAAGTAAACTCTTCCCCTTTTCCCCAGCTTATACAGAACTCCAGAGGACTCTGTAAAGAAGCTGGTCCCATGAAAGGATTTTTATTGCTGTAATGGCTATGTGTTAAAGAGCCTCTATAATCTGATGTTTCAAATGCAACCCAGAATCTTAAACCTAAGTGTTGACACTAAAAACTCAGTAAGAAATATCTTACTGAATTACTTATATGGAACTTAAAGAATAATGTTCAGTAATGTAGGCACATGGGGTTATTTAAATTAATTAAAGCTTAATAAAATTAAAAATTCAGTTCCACATTTCAAGAATTCAATAGGTACGTGTAGCTTCTGACTCTGTACGAGACAGCACAGACACAGAATATTTCCACCACTGCAGAAAATCCTGTTGGACAGAGCCACTCTGAAAATGACTAATAATTTTCAGAAAGAAAAACGTTTAGGATGCAATGAATATAAAGGCATTGTTCTCCCCTCAGGTGCATTCCAAAACCAAATAAATCTATCTCCTTCTAATGTCTGATTAATAATTATTTTAAAAGCCTATTTTGGAAAAAATCATATTCCTATATTTTTAGTAAGAGAGGAAAAAGGGAACTTTTAATAAATTAACTGGAATGTATTTGTCCTTGAGAAAAATGGTACTGATTTTCACTTCCTTTATTCTGTTTGTATAATACCAGTGTCACAATTATTCCTATTCTATGATCTCAACGCAATACATTCTTCAAGGCAGCAAGAATATATTGAAACTATGTTAAAAGTAATACCTGAATTCATTTCTAGCATTAAACTTCTGGAGAATTTTAAGAATATCATTAACACAGAAAAATTACTTACACTGTTATAGAAATTTTAAGCTGGACTTGCATGGCAAATAAAGATTTAATGATCAGAATAATATGAACCACAAGGAAGACAAAGGTCTAAGAGGAATGTATTTGGATATAAAGATCTGAAGTAGAGTTCAAACTTCTCTGATTCTTTAAAAAAAAAAAAAACAGTAACTCTTAAGTCCCAAGCCAATGTTAGTCACCAACTGTAGTGTACATCTCATAGCAACGGCCCAGTCTCTACAGTCAGCGCACTGCCTGGAACACAGCAGACACTCACTCAGATTGAGTAAATCATCAGTTTATTCATTAAGCAGATTTTACTTACTTTTCAAGGCTTTTACAATCTTAATGCCATTTCCCCCCTCCCCAAATTAACAGTTTGTCTCTCAAAATCTGATAAACCTTAAAGAACCAAAATGTATGCTATATTTAAAAATATAAATACTTAAAAATTTTAAGATTATAAAAATTTAAAGAATTGCATCATTGGCTAGATGAAAGTGTCAACCTGGAAAAGCAAGTAATTTATTTTTAAAAACAGAGATTAGAGAGCACCATTTAAGCATAATTTTATTAAGTTTATGCATTTCTACGGTATTTTCTTACAAGGCTTCCAACTCATTTCATACAGTAAGTTTGAGTCCACAGCAAAGGCAAAAACTTGCCAATCTGCCTTGATAGAAACATTAACCCATTTCTTTGGAAACCTATGGTAAAATTTTTAAGTCATTTTTAAAAGAATATGAAACTGTGCTCCTGCAATGCAATGAAATCTAGAGTCCTTCACTTGACAAAAATCTCTTATCCCAAAGATACACCAAGAGGTTTACGTATAAAATGATCAGATAACTATTTTACATGTGTGGTGCCTTTAAAACAATGTATTTGAAGACTGAAGTCATTAACAATAAAAACTGAAAATAAGACCAGTGGCTAGAATAGTAAAGACTGAAAGTATCTACAAAAGTCATTTGATCACAGACACCTCCATATTCCTAGGCAGATCCAATAAACTATTATGGATATGAGCAGCACGCAGCTTACTTGATCTCTTAGAGACAAAAATATAGATAGGGAGATGGGAGCTATAAAGTATCAATAGATTCATCATTAGAATCAAAATAAAACAATCTGAACATCACTGCTTCTACTACACCACTATGTAGCATGACCATGTTCAGATTTAACAGGTTTGAGTCCACTTTCAAAGACAAATGTGTTTCCATTTTCACCACCATACACCCGGACTTCACGGAGTTACTGGTCAAGACCCTGGCACCTGATTCGCCTGAGGTGCCGGAGACCCACTACTCATGGCCTGTGGAGGCACGGCAGCTGGTTCCATCTTGCTAATGTGTGTGATGAATCGAAGACGGAGTTTTAAAGCTGGTTTTAAGTTACAGATAATCTTCTCTACCTAAGAAATAAAAAGTTAAAAAATATTTCAACCAGGGACACCTGGGTGGCTCAGTGGGTTAAAGCCTCTGCCTTCAGCTCAGGTCATGATCCCAGGGTCCTGGGATCGAGCCCCGCATCGGGTTCTCTGCTCAGTGGGGAGCCTGCTTCCTCCTCTCTCTCTCTGCCTGCCTCTCTGCCTACTTGTGATCTGTCAAATAAATAAATAAAAATCTTAAAAAAAAAAAATTTCAACCAGAGAACTTCAATTTCCCACCTTTAAAAAAGTGCTTTACTTCTATCTGGAGATAATAAACTAGGTAGTGGAACAGGCTAGATGAGAAGTTTCTTTCAGCGTTTTATGTTTTAACAAAAGCAAATACAATTATTTCTCTCTCACATGAGTAAAAAACCGTGATCTCCCTCACACACATTATATGTGTGCATATAATCTATGTATCTCCACATTTACAAAAACATACTCACTCACCTAGTTAGCCAGTTATCCCACTGTCAAATGCTATTATAGTTTACACTGGAAATTTTATGTATCCAACCAGTTCACCATCCTTTTCTTTTTCTTTCTTTGACATATATTTTTTTAAGATTTAATTATTTGAGAGAGAGAGAGAAAGAACAAGTGGGAGGGGTAGACGGAGAGGGAAAGACTCTGAAGCAGATTCCACACTGAGCACGCAGCCAGTCACAGGGCTCCATCTCACGACCCCAAGATCACAACCTGAGCTGAAACCAAGAGCTGGACACTTAACCGAATGCACCACCTAGGGACCCGGTTCACCATCCTTTAAAATGCCATCATCACAGAAGCATGAATCATGATTATATTTTGAAGTTCTTTGAATAACTTAGGTCTGTAACATTTACCTACAAAGCTAATTTTTTGGTTTTGATTTATACTTGGAATTCAAACAAAATAATATTAGATCTACTTTTACTTAAAATACTTAAAAAAAAAAATAAAACAGCAAGCAGTACCATGGCTTTCTTAGCTTTATTCAAATGCTCTTTGACCTTACCAGGAAAGAGCAGCTCAATAATTTTTCCTTTCTGTATTCCCTTGTGTCAAAGTTTCTCAAGCCCAAATACAAAGGATATGCTAAATCAAACATTTCTGTACTGGTTTTCACTCAGAGAACTCTGACAATCCTGCTGAGGAAATAAAGAAGTGAACACCCTCCCCACTCCATGTCCCTAGCTCCAAGGAAAGAATCCAGTAGACTGAGGTTCATAAGTTTATACATCAGTTTACCTTCCTTTCCTGCCAGAGAAAGAAATAACATTAAAGTATGGAGGAGAAGTCACCTCACCTATCTGCCCTACCTCCACCCTTCTAAAAGAGCCAACCTTTTTGTTTCCCACAGATAGGACACAGTCATGATTCAAGTTACGATGCCCTTTCCACTTACAGACGACTTTACCAGAAAGTGGCTCTTTATATGCTGAGTCAGAATGTGCTTCCCTTTAACTTCACTGGAGTTTATATGCCTTTTGAAGTGGCACAGAACAAATCTAATGCCAGTTCCAAATGGCAACCCTCCAAATAGTGAGAACATGTACAATTCCCTGGGACTTTGAAAATTTAAGTTAAGTATCTCCAGTTCCTTCAAATACCCTTTATGAATTATTCTTTTAATTCCCCTGGCTTCCATCTTCTAGTTATGCTGTAATTTGTCCAATGTCTCCATAGTGTACCCTAGTCACTGTGGGGAAAAGTGGGATCTTCTTCACTCATTACACAGCACCTCTCTGGTCTTAAAAACGTAGCCATTCTGTACTGTTTCTTCCTAATGAGATTACTGTTAATCAACCACCTAAGTCTTTTTCAGATGACCTGTTGCAAATATCAAAGCGAAAAAGTGTGAGAAATTATAAAATATATTCACTAGTACTTGAATTATATATGCAGAATAATGTGTTCACATAGTCTAAAAAGGTCTAATAATATCAATCCAAAGGTCTAATAATATCAATCCTTTCCCCTAAAAGAAAAAAAAATAACAAAAGTACTCAAAAGTTATCATCATATACTGAAGTTTTCTAAACTAAACATCATTAAAAGATAATTAACTTACTTGTTCTTTTACGCTGTCACCAGTAAACATATACTTCATATGATACAGGAAGTCACAGATGGGATCCATGTAATTTAAGTGGGCACTACACTGGTCTACATTCAGCAACATGTCATAAAATGCCACTCCGATCTATTTAACAAATAATATAAAATTATTTAAGTGGGCAAAAAAGGTTCAATTATTTGGAATGATGTAGCGGGACTCCATAATAAGACTAATACAGGGATAACACATTTGTTGAAGAACTGTCACTGATTACAGAAATCTGGATGGGCTATACGATAGGATCTGCATTTTTTTTTTTTTTTAAAGATTTATTTATTTATTTGAGAGAGAGGAAAAAAAAAGTATGTGAGAGTGTGCATGTGAGTGGGGGGAGGACCAGAGGGAAAGAATCTCAAGCAGACTTCCCACTGAGCAGGAAGCCTAACATGGGGCTCGATCCCACTACCCCGAGATCATAATCTGAGCTGAAATGAAGAGCTGGATGCTTAACTGACTGAGTCTCCCTGGCACCCTGATATGGTCTGCATTTACAAAAGAATCCAGACTGCTACAAAATGTCCCCTAAGAGGGCTTAAATGCAATTTCTCTTCATAACTCAGTAATGTCGTTTAAAATATAAGAGAGAGACGATTTCCATTCTAGAAACCATTTCTCCATATCTGAGATAACTGCAGTCTCAGGGTTACTCTACGTTGTATCTTCTTGGTTCATTTGTTGGCTCAGACTTCAAAGTTCTATTCTTGTCTCATTTTCTTTTCTCTGTCCTCTTGCTAGGTGACTGATTTATCCATTCCCATGATTTTAATTAATTCCTCTGTACTACAGCGCAGGCTCTCAAATGCACCTCTCCATCCTTAACTTTCTCTTCAGCCTTAAGAATGAGTATTTCCCCTGCATTTCCAATTTAATACATCCCACATCAAACTCATTAGAGACACGGGCACACTAAATCCCTTAAATTGTTCTTAGATCCTACTAAACTAATTTCACTAATGGTTATGATGATATACAGTTTGGAAAACCCTGGGAAAGAAACATCAATAGATCTTTATCTTATCACAGACAACACAGGTTATATTTTACCTCTATCATACAACGTGTTCTCTCTTGCTGAAATCTTTGTAAAAATGGTCCCACAAGATGGTACACGTAAAGCAACTGGAATTCAGTCTTCACTATAGGAAGAAGGACTTCAGTGAGAAACCTAAAATTTGAAGATTAGAAATAAAAATTTCTTGTCACTTCAAATCAGCTGAATTGTTTGAACTTTGTTGATACAGCCTACCCAGGCATTTCCTAAAATTTGTAATTTTTTGCAAAGTTTCTTTTTCTAATTAATCTTAAATTCACACTGGCTATGGTTTTCCTTTGATTATCAAAATAAATAACTTCAGATTGAGGAGTCATTCTCAACAGTAAAAGTACTGAATGTGAACCACAGTTATCCCCTGCCTGCTTTCTGAAAATTTGTGTTATGCCACTTTGCTTTTACAAAAGGCCTACATTATTATAGCAATGGCTTTTCTCGTAACAGCAAAAATTCTCTTTGGTTTTCTTTAGGTTATCAAAAAGAGATACTAATGTAGGTTTTCTGTACAAGTAAATTGGTATGACATGAACTTTCAGAAAGGGCGGCATGTGCTTCACTTTATGTCAGTTTGGCTTATGGAAGGTTTCACAGGAATACTTTACTTTTGAATAGCAGGAAAAACCTGTATTTGAAATAAGAAAGAGAATAACCAATCTAATATAAATGTCATTCTCAAGAAATTTGACTCTAATTACTACCAATTTTATAGTCAAGAAAAGTAATCAGAAAATAGCTATTATGAGTTATTCAGTTCAAAATGCAGCTTTTGGGATATATTCTGGAAAAAGCATGCATTTGACTAAACCTCCTGAAACTGTAATGGAAAACTAGATGCCAGACTATTTTTTGCTCATACAAATTAATTTTTTTAAATCTTTTTTTTTTTTAAGATTTTATTTATTTAACAGAGAAAGAGATCACAAGCAGGCAGAACAGTAGGCAGAGAGAGAAGGGGAAGGAGGCTCCCCGCTGAGCAGGGAGCCTGATGGAGGGGCTTGATCCCAGGACCACTAGACCATGACCTGAGCTGAAGGCAGAGGCTTAATCCAGGGAGCCACCCAGGCGCCCCTATACAAAGTAATTTTTTCAAACAATTTTGAAATATGAGAGCTTTCTCATTATCTAGAAACTCTACTTAATTAAAACTCACTTTGAAAGCTACTCTATTGAGATATATACTTCCTGTGTAAATGAGATTAATAAACACAAAATGAAAAAGGTCCAGTTTACTTACGAAATCACAATACCTACTTGGGAATGAGAGAGAGCTGTCCAATGCTAGAATGGTGCCACACAGCATGTGCGAGAGCTAACGTATAGCTGCAGCTCATCTCAGAGTAGGACTGATGACAAGCAGTGAAGTCAAAGAGGCGGAATGGATAGCCAACCCACTCTGACTCAGATGTCAGGCTGGGACTGCTGATAACACTCACAATTCGATCATGCAGGACAATCCAATATGGTTCCTTTAAAATCAGAGGAAAGCCTGATGAAAAATATCCCTTATCAGGTATTCCACCCCATTTCCAATACTCCACTCCAAAGCCTAAACTCATGGCACTTTATTGTTCTTTAAAGTTTTTTACTTCTCTAGCACGTTGTCTTGTGTAACGGAGATTTTGAAAGCAAAAGTGGGTGTCTTCATCATTAAGTCAAATTAAGTCAGCAAGAACCTGGGGATAAGTGTCTGTGAGTTAAGAGGGCTCTATACATGTGTCTGCCTAGTTCGTTTAGTATCTGGTATTTACTACACAGTAAATTGCTTTTACCAATACCTATTATATAGACAACACTACTACACATAAATAACTCAAATAAATATATATATTTTGGAGGCATATAAGGAAAAAATGACTGATTTGGAGAGGTGAATAATCAAGTCGTAGAGCACAGAGCTAAGACAGTGTTACTGATACTGAAAGATAACTGCAACAGTCAACTGTGTAGTGCCGAGTAGACACAGGTGGTCACAGAAGGGGGACCTCACATGAGGGAAGGTCAGGGAATGGCTCACTGAAGAAGCAGGACCTAAGCTGGCAAAGAATGAATAAGCTTTAGAAAAACTGACAGAAGGAAAGGGGTTCTGCATGTCTTATTATGCAACACATCAGAAGTACTTAAAACATATCTCAACAAGAGCTATTAGCATGAGCAAAGACTCTAGATACATAACATGTTAAGTGGTCAAAAGTAGATCAGACTTTAATGTCAAAGCAAAGTTGGATAGATAAGGTGGGACCAAAGGATGCAGGGACTCATAGGTCAGACAGGTTTTTAGATCTCAGGGAGAAGGCAAACAAAATACTCACCGTAGGTTTCTGAAGCAGTAATACCATAAAAACTTAAAAAATATGTAAACACTTAATTGTGTGATGTCCTTGTACAGGCCATCTTACATGCATCTTATTTTTGTGACCAACAAGGACAACTGCATTCCATTACTACATATAAATCACAGTTGTTAACTCACTGGTAATGCAGTAATGATCAGTCCAATTGCATTCATCCATGCTGTAATATTCTCTCTTGGCACTAATGGCTGACTAAAAGTGAAGAAAAAAAATTAAAAATGTGAAATTACAAAAATATTTTTATATGGTTGATAATGGATCTTATTTTGAGAATACATATAATTCAGGGCTAACAACTGACCTACTTCAATAAAACTACAATGGAATTTTTTGGGGGTGCCTGGGTGGCTAGTCATTGGGTGTCTGCCTTTGGCTTGAGTCATGATCCCAGGGTCCTGGGATTGAGCCCTGAATTGGGCTCCCTGCTCAGCGGGAAGCCTGCTTCTCCCTCTCTTACTCCCCCTGCTCATGTTCCCTTTCTTGCTGACTCTCTGTCAAATAAATAAATAAAATCTTAAAAAAAGAGAAAAAAACAAGCTATACTGGATTTTTATTGAGTAAAAATTTAACATACCCAAAAGCTAAGTAAGGCTTTTCTTAGTTGTCTCCTTTAACAATGGTTGCTGGGATGAAAGACTATTTCTACTTATTTATACTTTTCCAATCATTACCCTCTACTTTTTGTTGATCTTCAAGAAAGGAATCTTGAAGGCTATCTTCAGTGAGATGTTAACATTATTCCTAAATTTATTAAATGTCAAATAGCTGCTGAAGAGTAGAGGTGGGAACAAACCCAGGTCTTCTGACCCTGTCCAGGGCTCACTCCATTACATCTGTATCACAAAGATAAAATCTGGGACCAAAAGACAGTTACTATCCCATATGCAACAGCCCTGGGAAACAGGTTTGTCTAACAGTTCCAAATAAAATATCATTCTTTTTTTTTTTTTACAAATAAACAATGAATGTTATTGCATGAAACAGGATACATACCTTTTCAGGACGACATTTAGAAGAGCATTTCCAACATCTTCACCTGAAACGGCCAAGGCCATGAGCTCCACACAAGTAACATGCAGTGCATGCGCAGCTGGGTTGGGAAACTCATTGAATCTCCAGTCACAGTTTGGAAATGGACCAGGAGATTTGCCAGCCATCGGTGCAGATGGTTAAAGCTATAACTGTTTGTTTATTTTGAGATTAACGGCTCACATCTGTAGTACTTTATAGTTTTAAAAGTGTTTCCCATGTAAACATCTCATTTTATTACCAATTTACCTGATTATAAGTCCCCAAGAAGTGACTGAACAGAAATTAGGCAAATAATAGGAACCAAACACACATCAGTTTGACATAACTGAAATGTACTGACAGCAACAATGTGATTAACCACAGGTATAAATGGTTGTTCTTATATACCTGTGGTTTTGTAACTGTGACAAGATAGCTAGAGAGGCAACAAGAGTAGCCCCAGGCTGCATCCAACCATTTCTTTTAATAGTTATAAGACAGCTGATAAGATTACTTTATAATGAGTAATTCTTTTACTTCAGGAAACAAATGCCTTCATGTAGCAAAACAAATCACAAAACAGTAGCATGATGTACAAACATGATAAGCACAGTGTGCTAATAACTTAAAACAAGAAATCAAAATAAAGAAATAAAAATACATATATAGCAGCCTTTTCATTATAAAAGAGAGAAAATAAGTTTTATTATCTATTAATATTTTTAAAAAGCATTTAAGGATTTATTTAAAGCAAAAAAATTCTATGTTCTCCAGTAGCAAACAGATACATTTACTATAATACAGAGTATTTTTTTTTTAGGAATATAATTTTTTTCTTTGAAACAGCCTCATTAGGTCTATTTTTTAGATATAAAATTTAATGAAGTGAATGTGTGCCTATCAGGCAGCTAACCTGATGCTAATTTAAGCTTTCAAAATCTTTACAAAAGTAAAAATAAAAATAATTGCAAAAAAGAACTGAAGTTTTGGAATATATAAAAATATTACCTTGAAAGGATAATATATATTCTCACAAATCAACCTTTAGTTATTTCTGAAGGGTCTGGAAAAATCACAATGAAAAGGATATTATCTACTAGTCTGCCAATCAATCTGCAATAGTAGGAGTCATCTGGGACCCAAGGATTTTCTTCCCGTGCATTCATGCCACACTTGAGGTATGTGTCACTTAGACACCAGCCTTGTGGTCGATTATCCTTGAGTGAGCCAATGATGGCATGGACAAGCTTTCTCTTGAGATGTGGGCGTTCTCTCAGATGCATTTCATAATAGTGCAGAGTATTATACAAATAAGTCACAGGGCGATCTGCCAAGAAGAAAACACATCATCACAATGTTAATCTGGCTACCCACAATGAAAAACTAACCCTCTGTTTTCAAGATTACCAAAAAATAGCTCAGAAACTCATGAAACTATTTCACATGCTGGGCAATGGCATACAATGAGTATTTTTATTTTAGGACAAGGCAGAAAGCTTCTAATAATATATACATGGCACATAAAGGAATATCCACTGCAACGCTGCTTATATTAGCAGAAAGATTCGAATAGTCCAAATGGTCAAAACAAGGTAAATCATGGCATGTGTGGCATGAATGAGTTTTTTAGGTACTGATATAAAATAATCAATCCTGACACATTATAAAGGCATTAAACACAACATGCAGAACAATGTGTATATCCTATATTATTTGTGGGGGAAAAAAAACTAACCCCAGGATATCTAAGGAAGGATACACAAGAAACTGGTAACAGTGGTCTCCTACAGAAAAAGAAACTGGGCAGCTAGAGGTCATGATGGAGTTAACTACTTTTCACTGCATACCCCTCTCTACCATGTGGATGTTACCTAATTCTCCTGCCCCTCCAAAAAAATTTTTTAAAGGAATGCTTGCTTGAACTTCATACCTATTCTGTAGTGCTAAAATGCAATTCAGACTTCTGGTTAGGAGGACGATATCTAGACAAAGGACTGAGAAGAACTGCCCCCAGAGAAATTTGCTTTGTCCCCACAGTGGCTGCTCCAGGCCTTTCATGCTCCTGTGGCTGACTCCACCATTCTCCAGTCACCTGGTTTAAAGCTCCACAGTTGTCTTTGACATCTTCTTTTCTATAGTCTCTCCATGAGCAGCTAATCAAGCCCTGTTCTTCTTCCTTGACTATCTGTCCCTTCCTTCTCATTTCCAATATCATCATAGCTGTTCAGGTACTAATCATATAACTGAATTTTTTGACGGAAGTCTTTGAAATTGCTTCTTCCTTCCGAAACATGCTGCCAACTACAGTTAGATTTATCTTTCTCAAGTAATGCTTTTTATCTGCAGGTTATAAGATCAAAACTTCTCAGCCTGGCACTGAAGGTGATTTATAGGTGGGTACGAAGTTTAAATTCTCAATTTAGCCAACGAGGAGACTGTCTTCAAAATGCTGTGATTTTTTCCAAAGGATTCCTTCTGTCTAGAGTGTTCTCTTTTTCTGCCTGTTTATATAAATCACATATATCAACAGCTTGAATCCTATCATCTAAGGAAGCCTGCTGAGTTAGTTCAAAGTCACATCAGTCTCTTCTGAGCTCATATCATACCATTCTCCTTCTCCACTTATTTGGCAACTAATCATACTCTATGTAAAAGGGGTCATCTCTTGCATATCACTTTTATTTCTGCTATTTAATACATTTGCCATGACCTACCTATTCATATTTTTATGTCAACTATTTTATACTTCACAGCATCACTATATAGCACTATTGTCAAAACACTTTTATTGAAAAACAATTAAAATATAATGTTTAAACCATGATTACCCATATGGTCATGTCCAGACTACTTTTGTTTATTGAGTTATTAGATGGAATTATAATTTGAAAAAGCTTACCGTGAAATTTATATAAGCCACCAAGGTGATCTAGTAGAGTTTCCAGTGATTTGGAAACTGGAAGCAACTCTAAAAATCTGTGGATGACTATATCAAATACTGGGAGAAATCGAAGACACACATTTCCAAAATAGATGGGTAGATAGGGAGACTGGATCTGCACAGGAGGATCAACCTGCTCCGCCAGGCCCTCAAAATACAGTTTCTCAGGGTATTTCTATGGAAGTGAATAAATGGCAAAAGTTCAGGACATCTTTTTCTATTCTCTTAAAAAAATAAAGCTAAATAAACTTGTCATTTTTAAAAGAATATGAAACCATTTTTGTTTTTATAATGCAATGAAATAAATCTAGAGTGCTTTACTTGAAAAAATATTATCCCAAAGACATAGCAAAAGAGATTTATGTAAAAAGAATTTATAATAACCCTTTCATTTTGTAACTATTCATATCTACTAAAACTGCACTTTCAATAAATTCCTAACATAGAGCTACTCTAGAACCTTGAGGCAGTTTAGAGAGCTAATTTCCTTCTATATAGATTAGAGGGAAAACAGAGAACCAAAGAGAAAACAACCAAACCAATTAGCCAAATTCCTAAGAACAGCATAAACAGGATTCACTGAAGCACTGAACTGAATTAGTACCTTGTGATAACTCATGTGCTTGGTGTGCCAGTCATTCTGTAGCCAGTGTTCTGGAGAATTTTCTTTCACAAAGTCACTTACTCGATTTCTAAAATCATTTGGTTTGAGTAACAGCAACTGAATTATGAAATAACAAACCTGGGCTTCATTTCCTTCATGACTACGCATGGCCTTTGAAGAACAACAGAAAAATGGTATTAAAATGTCTGACCTGTGCAAAAGCATGGGTCTGCTACTAGATAGTCTATATGTGCTATAGTAATATCTCACTATTATTAGAATTTTATTATATGTCTAGTCTACCCCTAACCAACTGTTCAGAATTCCCTAAACATATTTGACTTTCTTGCCAATTTTTGGTTCTCACCATTGCCTTTGCCCAAAATGTCCCTCTTTTTTGGTTGAAATTCAATCCATCCTCCAAGATCTCTCACCTAGATAGAGACGGTCTCTTATTGCTGGCAGGCAATATTTTCCTTACACCTCTATCTTAGCCTTCTATTTTACTGATTTATAGATTTAGCTCATTTCTCCTACTATATCATAACCATACTTATATTTGTGTTTCACAGCTAAGAGGTTAATCAACTAAGTCACTCCAAACATCACCATTATAGTTTTTAAAAAGTAGCATTTTCCAGCCTGGTTCTGTGTCTTCTCTTAAAATTTTGCCTGAAATAGACATCAAGCGAAGAGTAAAAATAATATGGGGAATATTGAGTGGCTATGAGAAATATTCAGTTCTGAATATGGCTGCCAAAGTGTAGAGAAATGATTATTAGCACTCTGCAAAAAAATACAATGACTTTTTTTTTTTTTTTTTTAAACCACTTTCTGCCTCTAGTGGCAGCCTTTGGAAGTCAACTCAGGGGCTAATTGCTTGTACTTTTACAGTATCACAAGGCCAGGACCATGACTGTCTTATTTATTTATATATTTTCTATGCATAGAACACAGTAGAAATTTAATACACACTTGCTGAATGAATGAAGACAGACAATGGGAAATCTCTAGTTCCTTAGGGAAGTGATAGCAATGCTTGATAATAGTATAATTTCATTAAATCCTTAGAAGCAATATAGCTTGATTAGCGCAAGATCTGTCAGTAGCACACCTTGATCCAAGAGAATGAAGCAGCTTAGAAACTTATTCTCAAATAAGCATATTCTTACCAGGCAGAGAATTAATCTGTCCAGTGTAACAATGTTATACTTCCATACCATGTCATTAAGAATTTCAATGCATTTGTTGAGTTGCTGACCCCCAGCTGATGTAGAGAACTCATATACTAAGAAATCTGCAAATGTTCTCACATGGGCTACCAGGGCCCTGGCTCCAATTCTTTCTAATACTCTAGAAAACAAAGAGTAAAAAATAAGTTATATTGCTATATGGTATAACAGTTTGTCAAATGGAATGCAGATCTAGGTTTCTGGCTTACCTATAGCCAATTTGATTAATATGATCTGTTTCTAAGAGCATTTTCCAGAGAAGACAAAGGAAGAGAGGAGGAGAGCCTTGCATAGAGAAGTGGGTAATGATGTCATTTTCATTGGTCATTGACTTCCACTTCCTATATTCCTCCTCCACATTTTTTTTCAGATTAAAACGGCTTTCCTGAGGTACATTATTTTGCTTGAAGAATGCCTAAAAGGAAGATCAGAAGTTTACGTCAAGGGTTATATTAAAAAGAAGAGCACTCGCTATAGAGTCAAGAAACCAGTTCTAGGCTTGATTCTGATACTAATAAACTTTGTGTGACCTCAAGCAACTTAGTAATCAAGACCTGAATTTCTATAATGGGAAAATACACAGGCTTGAGGAGATTATCTCAAAAATTCCTTTCCTAGATTTCCTAAGCAGAAATTCCAAGCAGCCTGAATTCAGAGCCTCTTCAATCATCTGATGATCTTCTGTTCATCTTTGAAAAAGAAAGAAAGAAAGAAAGAAATGTATGTACATTTTCGTTACATATTTTGTTATCTCTATAAGGAAAATCCATTATACTACCTCAGATCATCAGTATCAGTATCACCTGGGACCTGTAAGAAATGTAGACTTGGGCCCCATTCTAGACCTAACTGAATTCTAAGTTCAGCAGTCTATCTGAACAAGCCCTCTAGGTAATTCTGGTAAGTTTGAGAACTACTGCTCTAGCCCTATTGGCAGTTTTAAAAAGCAGATGCCCACGGCGCTTAAACTTTTCTCTGAAAAGTAGAGGACAAATGAGGTTTTCCTTTCTCCATATCATAAAAGCCAAGTTAATAGTTTTTCTGTGTGATTAAAAAAAAAATTCAGTCAAGTGTAACAATGTGTATTCTGTGAGGCTCTGTTAAGCTGTATTTCTCCCTATTTCAATTCTAAGAGAGAGACACATTTTTTCAGGTAATGTGTTAATTCTCACAAGATTCCTAAACTGTTAACTAATAAGATAAAACGAAAATTTTATTTTTAGGAATATATTTAGTTCTGGAGTAGGAGAGGGAACAACTCAAGAGACTCTGGAATAGCAAAGATTTTTTAAAAAGGAAATATAAGCTAATTTCCTTTGGAAATCACTTAAACAAGCTCTCTAGAATAACACTAAGTGGGAAGAAATGAGTTAATGGGGAAGAATGATTTCATATATATTAAATGGAAAAATGACTTTGTATACATTCAATATGTAATTAAGACCAAATTACCTGTAGTGGGCCTGGAAAACAGCTAAGAGTGTGTGATGCCCAATTATGAGGAGTAAAACTCATGATGGTCTGAAGTATGTCTTTACACCAAGTTCCTTGAATTGAATCAGAGCCTGTAAAAAAATCTAAACATAAACAAATAGATGTAATCCAGATATAAATGACCCACAATTTATAAGTGATATCATAAGGAAAGTAACAATTATGTACACCCATTGAATTGCATAGCAATACACTCACTGCTTAACTAGTTATATTCAATTTAAACTTACGTTCTCTTAGTTTATAAATAATTTGAATGATTAATTAGTAAATATGAGCACAATTTATGAAAAGAAGACAAAGGATATTGCAATCTTTTTTTTTTTTTTTTAAGTAGGCTCCATGTCCAGTGTGGAGCCCAACATGGGAACTGAACTCATAACCCTAAGATCAAGACCTGAGCTGAGACCAAGAGTTGGACACTTAACTGACTGGGTCACCCAGGTGCCCCTGCAATTTTTTTTTTTTTAAGGTTACAGAGCACCAGTGGTCTAACAGTGATACAAGCCCTCCATGACTGCTCATGTAGTTCACTCTGACAATGAGGTATCACCACTTTCTTGAGCCAAGGAAACAGAATTAAGAAAGTATCTTTTCTAGTGGTTGAAATAGCTACAGACTTTAACTCTCTAAATCAAGAAGGTTAATTTATGTAAAATAAGATAGTTCACACAAATGTATTTGAGGTTACTAAATTCAATAACTACTTCTTTAAAACAGCAGTTTTCAAAGTATGGTCTGCAGATTCTGTGGGTCCCCAATACATCCTTTCAAGGATTTGATGAGGTCAAAACTATTAAAGTAATAAGAAGATAGTACTAACCTTTTTCTGTGTTGATATGTGCACTGATGGAGAAAAGGGAATGGTAAATAAAACTGCTGGCCCCTAGAACATTCAAACAGTGGCACCAGACTATACTAACAGCCACTGTAATCTTCACTACGCTCTCATAGGAGAGAGGGGCTGTAGAGGGGAAGTGCCAGTTTTATTCAATAATATCCTTGAAGTAGTGAAAGGAATGTATCTTAGCCCTTAAGTACATCTAATTTTATGTTATGATAAAAATGGAAATATGCATAAAGTGTCTTAGCTACCCTTCAAAAGATGATGGGTATCTTAAGGAAAAATACTTGCAATTTTGTTTAAATATTCAGTTAAATCTCTTCTTGGCCTTTTGGCTAAGATCATGTGTGGAATATTGAGTTAAGTTAGCTCCTTTTTTTTTATTGGAATTCCACTTTTATTTGAAAGAACATCTGACAGAAAACTACAGTTATTCGGATTTGGGCATTAAGCAGAAATTTTCTTGAAAATTAACAAAGGGAACTTGTTACTTCAAGGAAAACAAATGACAACATCTTTTGCCAATGATAAAATTTGACTTTTCCAGTGAAGAATCAAATTTTTGGAAAACCTGTATCCACTACTATAAGTCTTATAGTTTTCCAAAACTTAATGATTTTCCTAATGAAATGTGCAGCGATATTAACAAATGTGATTTTAAGATACTGCATAGTGAAGTGTGCCCACATTTATAAGATCTACGTAACACAGTAAACCAAAGCTTTCCAAAAACTAATTCATGAAGTTATAAAATACACGTTTTTTTTTTTTTTTAAAGATTTATTTATTCGACAGACAGAGATTACAAGTAGGCAGAGAAGCAGGCAGAGAGAGGAAGGGAAGCAGGCTCCCTGCTGAGCAGAGAGCCCAATGTGGGGCTTGATCTCAGGACCCTGGGATCATGACCTGAGCTGAAGGCAGAGGCCTTAACCCACTGAGCCACCCAGGCACCCCAAAATATACATGAACTTAAAAAATCCACTAGGTGTGCAAAAGAGATCACAGGATTATAAAGTAAGAGTACACAAAGGTCACTGATAGAACTTTGGATTCTATGCTGCAACTAATGTTTGAGAAACCATCACTTGTCCAATTTTGTGTGACATCAGAGAATATTCACAATTATTGGAAAAGGCCATTAAAACACTCCTCCCCTAAAACCTCTTACCTGTGTGGGGCCATATTTTTTTTTATTTCTAAAATAACATATTACAGTAGATGATATGTAGAAGTAAATATGAGAATCCAGCAAAGCTTCTTTTACAACAGGTATTAAAGAGAGATGCAAAAAATGTGAAACAATGGTGCCTCTTCTCATTAAAGTTTTGTCTGGAGAATATATAGTTTATTTTTCACAAAAAATATGCCATTTATGTTAATATATATTAAGTTCATTATTTTTAAGTGAGTCAAAAAACATTAAAAAAGCATCCAATTAATAATACAGTGTATATTACCTAAATTGAATTTAAATGTAAAAAATTTTTAAAAGCGTCTATCTTAGTATCTAATAAAGTAAATATTGATAGATAAAATCCATATAAATAGAAAATCTTTGGGAATTTCATTTTTTATTTTTAAGAATGTAAAGTGGTCCTGAGACCAAAAACCTCAAGAACCACTACCTAAAAATGATGTAAAATGGCTGAAAACTGAAGCTCAATTCAGTTAAAATAAGAGTACACAGAAGAACCTACATTAATGACTAAACTGGTGAAAGTATTAAAACAAGCATTATTTTTTCCAAACAAATGAAACGGGTCTTTTCAGTATGTTATCCCCTAAATAATCAGTAGGGACACTGCATGCTCTAATTCATCTGTTTTTGTCAGTGGTAACCATCATATTCACTGTACCTGTTACGTGAGTTGCTCTAGCTAAGGTCAATATCAAGGCTCGGTTCAGCTCTTCGGATTCTGCGGACAGCACTGTTTTGGGATCACTTAGGAAGCGTGTGAACTGTGGCTGGACCTCCGAGCTCCCTAATGCTGTTATAAGCCTAAGTGCAGTGCTCTCAACACTGAAAGGTGGGAAAAAAAAAGAAATGAAAAAGTTAAGTTACATATAAAGTTTCAGAATTATAGATTTAAATCTAATTCTAGATTGAGTAAATGGAAAAACATGAAAACCATGAATTTCTGTTCTTTGATTAAAAAAACACCCTCCTCCTTTGTGTGAGAATGAGCTTTGTTTAGTTTTAAAAACCTGAGATGCCAAAATAAATAAATAAATAAATAAAAACCGAGTTGCCAAATTTTATAGCAAAACCATCTAACACTACTCATTTGAAAAAGGTAGCTCATAGCTTATAGGATTACACAATTTCACCTGGATATACAACATTTCAAAAATCACATTTTTCAATCTGAAAATATATTTTCACTTAAAGCTAAATCAAAGTGACATGATAATTTAACCATAATCTGAAATGTATTTAAATCAAATACTCTTTTTTTTTTTAATTTTTTAAATTTTTTGTTTTTAATTTGACAGAGAGAGAGAGATCACAAGTAGGCAGAGGGAAAAGCAGAGAGAGAGGGAGAAGCAGGCTCCCTGCTGAGCAGAGAGCCTGATGTGGGGCTTGATCCCAGGACCCTGAGATCATGACCTAAGCCGAAGGCAGTGGCTTAACCCACTGAGCCACCCAGGTGCCCCTAAATCCAATATTCTAAAGGAATAAACTGGAACATTTTGTCAAAGGCCTTGGAAGTACTCATTCTCAGGCCAAAGATCACCAGGAGAGGTCCGAATTACCTTAATAACTTCCTATTTAAAAAGCTGTCCTCGGGCGCCTGGGTGGCTCAGCTGGTTAAGCAACTGCCTTTGGCTCAGGTCATGGTCCCGGAGCCCCGGGATCGAGTCCCGCATCAGGCTCCCAGCTCCATGGGGATTCTGCTTCTCCTTCTGACCTTCTTGCCTCTCATGCTCTCTCTCACTGTCTTCTCTCAAAATAAATAAAATCTTAAAAAAAAAAGCTGTCCTCTATTTCTTCTGTATTGGAAATAAAATATCCTAGAAGCAGAGGAGATTTATGACACATGAATACAAATACTATAAGGGATTAAGTTCCCCATGTCCAACACAGTTTCTAAGAAATCTTAGGGAAAGACCGTCATCCCAGAACTCACCAGAGATGGAGCTGGTTCTGGTTGGTTTGTGCAACGGCGGCTAGAGTATGAAGATGGCTCAGGAGCTGCACCCTGTAATGCGGCTGGATGTGGTGCATCCGGTAGCTGAACATCTCAAGAAGTGTGTGTAAGATTCCCCAAGCATGGGACTTGAAAACAGTAGGCAAAAGTTGACCTTGAGGAACAAGACAATTTAAGGTACCAATTATAAAAGCTATGTTTAAAAGACATTGAAGAAAAATCACATGGAGTAAAATCTGTGTCAAGATTTGATCATGAACACACACATACACACTTTTTCTCCACTAAATTTTCTCCATTAATTTTTCCTTAATGGTAAGGAAAAAAAACCCATATCCTAATTAGAATACTAAGTTTGCTTTTTTCTTTTTTTGTTGGACTATGATAAATGGTACTCAAGCTCATCTGAAAAAAATGAGACAGCATATGAAAAAAAATTACCCTTCCTCACTTATCAGTTGTTTTTTAAATTACTTTCATAACATTAATATTCCCAATCTTCTGAAGCATGAGGATCATTTTTTAACATACAAATTGCATGACACCCACTCTTATTCTTTCCTCTCTCCCAAAAAAGCTATATTCAACCCTCAATTATCTGGGAAGAAAAGTAATTATGTTCAAATTAAAATTATACTAAACTATAACTAAAAAGTTGTAATTACCATGAATCAGAAAAACACTTCTATATTAGAAAGTATCTATTATTTAGAACTGCATAACAATTAACAGACACTATAAGCTATCTACTGAAATGAAGAAAACTCCTTTGCCAGTCAGATATAGCCCTAGGGCCAAACCAGCAGAAGCAGCACATGGGACCACACATTCTTGCATGAGAATAGGGACCATGTCTGTCTAGCTCACTGTATCCCAAGCACTTAACAAAATACCCCTTTTAAAATATCATTTTATTTTCTTTTCAGTGTTCCAAAATTCATTGTATATGCACCACATCCAGGGATCCATGCAATACGTGAAAAATACCCCTTTCTTATCGTAACTTTAAAGTACAACTCACTCTCCTGACTCTTACACTCTTACCCCTCTTTTTTGCTTGGTTTTTCTCCATAAAACCTATCATCTGACATATTCCATACTTCATTTATTTTTCTGTCTCCCTCATTAGCAGGTAATCTCTATGACAGCAATGACATTTGCACACTATTGTATCCCCAGGGCCTAAAAGAATCCCTGTTGAACTAATGAATGTGTTAATGGTTATAAACACCAGAAGAGTCCTGTCTTACTGATAAATCCCTTTGATGCCAAGGACTCTATTTCCATATACACCAATAAACGACTGTAAGTTTCCACTAGGGCTGGAGCCAAGGCCACGCTGGATTTTGCATGAGCAAGTTTTATCACTCTGGTAGCAATGCTGTGGATAAGGCTGAGGAAAAACAAAAGAAAAGAAAAAATCCATATTTTTGAAATAGATAAGCAGTTACTCATAAGGAATCTGGTATATATCTAAACTTAAATACATGAAATGCACGAGTTCCATTTTAATATTTAAGTTGTGCAGGACACTTGATAGTGATGCATTGAGACTAATTCTGGTTTTCATGGTGCTTTCAATGTGCATCAGGATCCCTTTGCTCACGCAAAAGCAAAATTTGGGTATGACTCATAAAAACATACTTGAATTAAAAAAAAAAAAAGACTAAAACACACACAAACCAAAAACCCCAAAATCATTTAAACAAAAAGAGCATGTATAAATAGTTTTAGTCTGGTTTTCTTTTTCAAATATGTAACTAAAAACTATTTGAGAAATTAAATGACTTTTATTACAGAATTACTTAAAAAAATCACTGCTAAGATCCAAACTCAACTCTGGCACACAGCAGGTAAAGCACATGTATAATGCCATGACAACATTTACCATTAGAAAGAGTATGATTCTTCTAGAACCGATGTCCCACAAATGCATTCTCTTGTATCTACAGAGTGTCTGAACTCTGAGCCAATACTTAAGAGCTAAAAGACTAGAAATAAAAATCTGGATTTCTAGGGTGCCTGGGTAGCTCAGTGGGTTAAAGCCTCTGCCTTCGGCTCGGGTCATGATCTCAGGGTCCTGGGATCGAGCCCCGCATCGGGCCCTCTGCTCAGCAGGGAGCCTGCTTCCTCCTCTCTCTCTGCCTGCCTCTCTACCTACTTGTGATCTCTGTCTGTCAAATAAATAAGTAAAATCTTTAAAAAAAAAATCTGGATTTCTAGCCCTTCTCAAAAAAAATTAGAAGATCAAGCTACACTAGTCTACATTCTTACATTATAGAAATGAGCTAAAATGGCAACACCACGAGGTAAGCCTTGCACGCTTCAGTCAGCGTCAATTCCTTCTAGATACACATACTTGCATGTGCATGAATATCTGCCTCTCTTTCACTCAGCAGCATGTGGGACTCACCTACATCGTCAGCTTGGCTCTTAGGGGTACTTGAGTTCTAGAATCACAACCAACAGAGCCATTTCTGTCTTTTTAAAAAACGATAATATCAATTCTAAAATCATCCCTGTTTATAATCAATATAGTATAGGCATTACAATTTTCGCATCCCTGGACTCAGCAATTCTACTTCCAGCAAATTATTGAACAGAAATATAGGTAGGTTTTATAGGTAGGTGCAAAGACAGTCTTAAAGGTAGTTTAGACATCATTATAATACTAAGACCTTGAAAATAATTCATGTCCAACAATGTGGAACTGGCTAAGTAACCATATATAGCCACACAAAAGACTTCTTCACAGAAATTAAAAACAGACATTTTTTTAAAAAACATCTGGAAAGAGTTGTTTGACAGACCCTTATAGGCAAATGATGGTTATGAAAGAGTACTGCAGGGCGCATGAGTGGCTCAGTTGATTAAGTGTCTGCCTTCTTCTCAGGTACTGATCTCAGGGTCCTAGAATCAAATCCTGCATCTGGCTTCCTGCTCAATGGCGAGTCTGCTTCTCCCTCTCTCTCTGCCTCTCCTCGCACTGATATCACGCTCTCTCAAATAAATAAATAAAATCTTTTAAAGAAAAAAAATATCACAGTAAGAATCCATTTTGTTAAAAGAAAAATCTCAACCATTAAATGCATATATTTATACATAGAGGAAAAAAAAAAGCCTCAGAACATACACCAAAAAATTTTATAATGCTCATTTCTCATGAAGAGATTATGATAATATTTTCTTGAGGTTTATTTGTATACTTCAGAATTCCTATAATAAATATTATTTTTGTAATAAAATAAATCTAATCATTTTTTAAAAAGTATACCTGACCATAAAACACACACACAATCATGAAATAAAGCCTATTCTACACTGGTATCAATTTCCTGATACAGGACCAAATAAAAAGAACATACCTCATTTTGGCATGAACTGTCAGTGAATCCAGGAGGTTCATGGGTAGGGGAGTAATAGATGCTGAAGCCAAACAGCTTGTTCCAGGAAGAGGTACTCTCATAATTCCATTTCCATAAATAGTTTCTACCAGAGCTCCCATGGGTAATGTAAAACATTCTGAATTTGTAGAGTATGCATTACACAGCAAGGCAATCTTATAGTCATTCATTTGTAAACTTTTATTTCTAAGACTCTGCTGTAGGAACCTAAAATTTCAAGTACCATTAAACAGTAAAAAATGCAGATCATTTCCAGAAAGTTAAGTCTGTGCTTTAAAAACATTTAATTTCATGAAATGATTTACTAATACTATCTTTATTCCTACAGGTATTACAGTTTCTGCCCCAAATGCAGAGTGGAAACACAGAAAAGTTTGAGTAGAATTTCAAAAAGAACTTAGGTAATCACAAGTTATCAATTAATGGATATTTGCTAAGTATTACTACATACATGGAAGATTCAGATAATGAAGAAATAACTCAAGAGTTCATGAACTTGATTTCTATTTATTATCTATCTGGTTAAGTACAACAATGTGGCATCATTATAGATGTCACTGTGAAAAGATATTAAGGAATATCTCATAAAGGGAAAGCCAAATGAAATGTGAAGTCTGTGTACCCTACAGTTTTCTATGAAGAGATTCGGCAGTTCTTGTCAGAAGTTCTAGGTGGGAAGTTCAGGTGTTCCTAACACCGGTGACTGTCTAAAACTAAATCTATCTAAGGGGCACCTGGGTGGCTCAGTGGTTTAAGCCTCTGCCTTCAGCTCAGGTCATGATCACAGGGTCCTGGGATCGAGACCCGCATTGGGCTCTCTGCTCAGCTGGGAGCCTACTTCCCCCTCTCTCTCTGCCTGCCTCTCTGCCTACTTGTGATTTCTCTCTCTGTCAAATAAATAAATAAAATATTTTAAAAAATAAAATAAAATAAAACAAATAAAATAAAACTAAGTCTATCTAACAAGGGAATCTTCTCTGGGTAATCACAACTCTGGAAATGGTGTAAGGGAGCACACCAGCCAAAGCAGCTCACATAATCCCGGCTGCCCAGGGAGTGAAGACATCTGTCAGATCATTCTCAGATCCTGAGTACTTAAGAAATTTTGAAACACTTTCACATACTTTTGGAAAATAAGAACTTTAATTAAGGTAAAACATGTAAAAGCAAAAATCAGACCTGGAAATTAAATATATATATGTCTGCATACATATAAAAATTTTCTAGTTGTTTTCTGATACAGGTATTGGTCAATTTTTCTTGGTAGGCCATTGCCCATTAAATATTCACCTTTACCCCCAGTCCGTGTGGGAAGATTTCCATACTTGATACAAATACTGAGAATAAGATTAGCCTATAATACAGTACTTATTAATTAAAAAAATTAACTGCTGGGGCGCCTGGGTGGCTCAGTGGATTAAAGCATCTGCCTTCGGCTCAGGTCGTGATCCCAGGGTCCTGGGATCAAGCCCAACATCGGGCTCTCTGCTCCGCAGGTAGCCTGCTTCCTCCTCTCTCTCTGCCTATCTGTGATCTCTGTCTGTCAAATAAATAAATAAAATCTTTAAAAAAAAAAATTAACTGTTAAGCTACAAATTACTTACTCATGGTGAAGCTTTAGGGAATGAGGTATTGGAATCTGCAGCTTAGAGTTGTCATTTTGGGCTTTTCTATTGAGATGAATCCAAATGCAAGTCATTGCAAAGGCATGAGTTGACTGGGGTTTGTTAATATCAGGAACTGGGATATACTGGAAAATAACAATAGGCATATGATAGGAAAGAGAAGAATTAACTAATTATATGTATTCTAATAATCACAATCTAAATAAGTATGATAATATACATGACACACAAACATATATTGTAAACTGATGGGGGAAAGGACATGGATGTCTGCAATTTGCTTTAAAATTGTCTAGTGTTGGGATGTCTGGGTGGCTCAGTGGGTTAAGCCTCTGCCTTCGGCTCAGGTCATGATCTCAGGGTCCTGGGATCGAGCCCCACACTGGGCTCTCTACTCAGCCGAGAGCCTGCTTCCCCCACTCTCTCTGCCTGCCTTTCTGCGTACTTGTGATCTCTGTCTGTCAAATAAATAAATAAAATCTTAAAAAAAATTGTCTAGTGTTAACAAAAATTATGAGTGGAAAGATGAAGCAAAGATACTTCTTAAAACTACAATGAGCTATCCCCTCACATCTATCAGAATGGCTAAACTCAAAACACAAGAAACAAGTGTCAGTAAGGATGCGGAAAAAGAGGAACGCTCTTGCACTACTGGTGGGAATGCAATCTGATGCAGCTACTATGGAAAACAGTATGGAGGTTCTTCAGAAAATTAAAAAAATAGAACTACCCTATGATACAGTAATTGAACGCACTACTGGGTATTAAAATACAAAAACACAAATTCAAAAGAATGCATGCACCCTATGTTTATTGCAGCATTATCTACAACAGCCAAATTATGGAAACAGCTCAAGTGTCCATTGAGAGAGGGAATGAAGAAGATATGGTGTGTATGTATGTGTGTGTGTGTGTGTGTGTGTGTGTGTGTGTATACATAAAATGGAAAATCATTCAGTCATAAAAACTACTGAAATCTTGTCATTTACAACAACATGGATAGAGCTAGAGAGTATAATGCTAAGTGAAATAAGTCAGTTAGAAAAGACAAATACCACTCCAGGATTTCACTCCTAGGTGGAATTTAAGAAACAAAACAACTGAGCAAAGAAATAAAAAAAAAAAGAGAGAGAGAAACAAACCAAGAAATACTCTTAACTATAGAGAATAAACATGGTTACCAGAGGGGAGGTAGATAGGGGGATGGGTGAACTAGGTAATGGGGATTAAAGAGTACACTTATCATCAAGAGCACAGAGTAATGTATAGAATTGTTGAATCATTCTATTACACACCTGAAACTAATAAAAAACCAAAAATATTTCTTGGTAATGAGTACATAGCTTATTTTTCTATTCACTCTACCTCTTAGTGCATTTAAAAATTTCCATAACAAAATGTATTTTAAAAAACTGGCAATCATCAAAATATACCATAGATTACTCAAATACTTATATATTAAAATAGGGGGAACATACTCAATTGGCAAACAAAAAAGATATTAATACTGATGTCAGTTGATCTTTCAGTAATGTATACAGATTAAAACAGCTTAATGCTTTCAAAACTGTAAACCTATTTAGAATGTAGAGAAAGAGCTTGCTATACAAGATATTCAACTGTAATTTAAAATAAACTTCAGAAATAATCCAGTTCAATTTCTTCACTTTACGTATGAGTAAACTAATGTTAAGAGGGATTGATGTCCATCCCAATTATGGTTAGTCACAGAATTGGGAAAGAACTCAGGTTTTCAGCTTCCAAATCCAGTGATCTTTTCACGAAATCACACTACATATAAATTAGACATAATCCAATCATCATACTGTTAACTATTTTATAAAACTTACTTCTTTTTCTGGGTATAGAAGGTCAAAGAGCTTCATGACAGGGAGAAAATCAGCTAGTGCATTTTTCTGAATACTTCCAGAAATGAATTGCAGGAGAACCCACATTAGATGATCTCTGCCTTTAATCAGTCCTCGCCCTGCTAACTGTAAAAGATGTTTAAATACACATCTACACAGCTGGTTAAAGAGATGGATGTAGTAAAATTTAAAGAAAAACAAAACAAAACAAAAACCAGGAGAAACCCTGGTGTCCAAAAGTTAGCACCTAGCTTTGGCATTTATAAAGTATTTAGTTTCAACTCAAGACACACCAAGCAAAGCCTTTTAAATTATTTTTATATTCTATATATGTTTCCTCCCTGACTCCCAAAACAGCTGTGCATACCAAAAGTTAAATGTTTTAGAAATAGGATTAGGACTAGGTTGACCATGCATCCAAGAGAATCAAGTTTAATATGAGATAATTACTTAAAATAGCTCATCAGGGATGCCTGGGTGGCTCAGTTGGTTAAGCAGCTGCCTTCAGCTCAGGTCATGATCCCGGCGTCCTGGGATCGAGTCCCACATTGGGCTCCTTGCTCAGCAGGAAGCCTGCTTCTCCCTCTGCCTCTGCCTGCCACTCTGTCTGCCTGTGCTCGCTCTCGCTCCTCTCTCTCTGACAAATAAATAAATAAAATCTTAAAAAAAAAAATAAAATAGCTCATCAAACACAAGCAATACCTCATGATACCAAAAGGATTTTTTTTTTTTTTTTAATTTAAAATCTTCAGGGTGCCTGGGTGGCTCAGTGTGTTAAGCCTCTGCCTTCGGCTCAGGTCATGATCTCAGGGTCCTGGGATCGAGCCTCGAATCGGGCTCTCTGCTCAGCAGGGAGCCTGCTTACTGCACCCTTACTGCACCCGCCCCCCCGCCTGCCTCTCTGCCTACTTGTGATCTCTCTCTCTCTGTCAAATAAATAAATAAAATCTTTAAAAAATTTTTTTTAAATCTTCAAGAAGTTGTTATCAAAAACAATTTCTTGTTTCCAGCAGATTGTAACAGAAATAAAACATCATGGGAGTGGCAGTGGGGGTAACTAACTGGTGGCTGGAAGGATTTTAACAATGCTTACAAAAAAGTTTCCCCCAAATAATCCATGTTGTAGAGATGTTACAATATAACAATATTTATTTCCATTCACCGTGTCTAAAATCTTACAATAAAACCAACTTTTCCACAAACATACTCTTCTACTTGTAGTCTCTATTTTGGATTCATTGTCCCACTTTTTCATTCACTGCCAAAGTAGAAACAACCGAATGATCCTAGACTCCTGTACTACCTCTGTTACCTATCCATGTCCAAGTCCTATTCTCAGCATACCTCTATCATCATATCTGGTCTTGGACTCCTCCTCTCTGTTCTGGTTTGGGCCATCAGCATCTCCCACTCATACCACTGCAAAGGCCCCCTTAACAATTTCCTTGTCTTTGATTTTGTCCCCCTCCATCTCTTTATGTCACCCTCTACCTACATGTGGCAATTAGCAGTAATTCTTCCCACTTGTGTATGATGATGTCATTCCCCTCCTCATTTGCCTTCCAAAGAGGATCTAAACACCTTTAGAACAAATATGTGGCCATATAAAGTCTTCCAGGTCTGGTCTTGCCTTCTTGCCTTCCTGATCTCACCAACACTTTCCTTTTTATATTTTTCTTTCTAGTTCTCACACACATTAACCTTTTTCCAAATGGTCATCTTATTGCAATGAAAACACTTTCTTATCTTTTCCTCTTGGCAAATTTCTACTTGTCCTTCAAGTGCTAGCTTTAAGATCTCTGAAAAAGTCATACCTGACATCTTGAATAGGAACTATTCTTCATACCTACTGCAGGAAAATATGCTTCTGTTATATAAAATATTAATTTATAATCAAATTGTTTACTCTTATATCTTCCTAATAGTAAGCTGCTCCTTAAGGGTAGCATGGAGCCTTTTCATTTTGTATTCCCTGGTCCTTGCACTATGAATATGTGGAAGAGATGACTGAAACCAATATTTATAGTGACAAGAAAGTGAAAAGTTTAGAAACCACAAAAGTACTGCACAAAACGGAAATTAGGGCTCAGAATTTCTGTTGTTGCTGAAATCACCAGGCAAAGTCCATTATCAGTCTAAAACATACTCATCAACAGGTGAAGTTGACTCTGATGGAAGATTTAGTACTTACCTTCTGATGAAGAGAAAGGACCATATGTGGAAAACTTGCAAATTGGAAAAGCACAAAGAAAATGAGCTGACTTGAGAGATGCTGCCATAGGAGTTGGCTTGTGCCGCCATCATCAAACTTCTCCTCGGTCTCGGACCGCTCCATGGCATAAACCACCAGATCCACCAACTGGTCCTCCAGCACAGGGCAGCGCTGCTTGTGCTGTAGGGCAGAGATTAGATACAGTATTCCAAAAGCCTCCCGGTTAGTTTTAGAAGTTACTGGTTAATGGACATTAATTGTAACAAGAGGCTGAGAAGCATGGAATGAAGTTGAACTTAAGTTGAGTTAAGGTTAGATTTAGTCTATTAAAGCTGCATCATGTTACATTATCATAGAGGATAAGTTCCATAAAAATAATTACTTTCCAGATCTCATAGAAAACAGACTCCTAATTAACTTTTGACTTTCACTCACACGTCATTGTTTCAATTTGACAAGGGGCACTACACAATAGAACATTTTGTTATTTATCCTTTGAAAAAAGATAATTTACAAAGCGTAGGAAATGACGATTAGCAGTATTAATTTTGCATTCTAACTCAAAATATAAAAAAACATGAATCTCGAGAATCAAATATTGTGATGAAAGCAAACAAAGCAGAGAGAATCTATGTATTTTAAAGCAACCGCCACAAGTTTGTACTAACTTTACATACAGAGATGTATCTAAATAGCTGCAATTACTCAGTATCTGTTTTTCAATGTGTGTTACTGATCCTGATACTGAAATGGAAACTTCCTCTACAAAAAAACTGATCTCACAGTTAATCTCTGCTCTTCCTTCTTAGAAGCCAAACATAATGCAGCTTTAATTTTAAATTAGACTATTTTAAAATCTAAAACAAGAAAAAGAATTGAATTTAAACACTAAAAATGAAAATGCAACTTCCCTTTCTAGAGGCAAAAAGATTTATGCTTTTAAAAGTGATTTAAAAAAATATACTTTTACCAAAAGAAATATGTTAAGCCATATTTTAAGCCATTTTCATATTTCTTTTATAAAATATGTTATATGACTTAATGGCCAGGCAGTTGGAAGTCTTTCTAGTGAATGCAATTACTAATACAGATGCTTTCCCTCTAAACTTTAGACATGATTATTAGTCTTTTGCCATGAAAAAGGGATATGATTTCTTCAAATTTAGGGAAAAAATGCAAAATGGGGACGGATTTGGAAAAAAAAAAACAAAACATAATGAGTAGCATCCCCTCTTTTGCATGCTCTTTGCCAGCTCCAAACTTGTAAAGCTCCAATATAGCTGCACTTTCTTAAAGCATGCAAATAAAACAAACATCTATCCAAAACAGTAAGCATCAATGGTTGTTTCATAGTTTTTCCAAAAACACAATGCCATGATCACAGTTCAACCACATTACAGATTTACAAATAGCAATATTAACACCACCAGTTGAGACTACAGTACTTTCCCTCCAAATGTAATTATCATTATGAAGCAGAGCAAAGTGCAACAGACAACACTACAAACTATTTCTTAAATCAGCATGCAAAACTACTGTGTACAGGGCTTGAAATTCACTAGTTCTGCCAACCACCAACAACCTAAGAAATGTGTCAGACAACACAAATTTAGAGTGAAATCATTCAAAGTATACAAGAGTCAGAAAAATTTGTGAAAAGAAGTAAAGCCAGGATTTCCAGTAGGAATTTTTCATTAGTGATGGGAATTTGCCTCTATTTTGGAAACTAACCAATTTGTCATCTATTCCTCCATCCACAATGGTCTTCCGTTAGTCTACTTCAGGAAAAAAGAACAAACTAAATAAAATTGGTTTTTAGCACCTGAGTCATTTTGGAATTTTCCTTTTTAGTATTAGTTATTTATTTTAAAAAACTAAATGTTTACCTACATATCTTTAACTGTGTTGTAATAGTCATACAGTTAACGATTTAAAGAGGAAAACCAAAAATATTAAGATTTTGACAAAGTAAGGACTGGGAAATTTACAGTTAAAGCTGATGATCTTTCAATACATACCACAACTTAAATGACCTCTAAATTTTCTGTTAAGAATTACATGAGTCCGGAATCTCTATGGCATCCAATGCCCTGGTGTCTGAGTGTGGCAGAACATCTATCAGGATTAACTCTATGTTTCCCAGGTGTTTTGGTTAAAGCCAAGGATATTTCTCAAACTGAGTTTTGGGATAGCTTAGTTCTTTGTTTATTCGCCAATTTTATTAGTACAAAAATAAAAATAAAAAAAAGAAAAAACCCCGCTGAAATATAAAATGATCTGTGTTAACTACTTAAAGGTAAGTTTAGCTTTAGTTTACTTCACTAAAAAATAAGTACACTAAAATTAATATTCTCCACCACGTAGATTATTTTATAAAGTGGAACAAATGAAAATTTGTAAAGCAGTTTAATAATCTAATGAAGATTAAGTATCAATCACTAGGCTATGGTAATTTGGTAGGCCACTGGATGCTTTGTCTATGGCTATTTACCATGTGCTTTCTGAAGCTTTTGTAAATTTAAGTCTTCAAGGCAACAGGCATGTTAGTGAAACTAGCTAGTTTACATCATATCTATATGCAAATTTAGTTAAAACCTGTTTAAACAATAAGAATCCAAGCTCAATATTTTAACAATTTAACTTCTGCATAATAGCTCAAACTGCATTGGAAACTTATTTTTCAGCTTTGGTAAAAGCTGAAAATGAGGCACAGGCATTAACTGAGACACCAGCATTAACCTCTACTCATGACCCTGATTCTTTCCCACCACTATTCCAAACAACAAATGGTAATGCTTTTCAGTCTAAATAACCATATCCTATATTAAGTGGCCCTGACAATTTTGATTTAATAGTTCTAGTACTGCTTTTGTGGTAAAACTTTAACATATTGTAGTTAGGTGGGCTTAAGTTAATTTCAAATCATTATTTCAGTGCTAGAAATCAATTTTAGAGCAACACCCATTCAGGACAAGTTGGGAAGAGAAATCCCTTTGTATGCCATTTATCATATTCTCTGCCAATTAGAATTGGAACCCTATGCCAGTGAATACCACTTTCAATGGCGCCTTTCAAAAATAACCAAGTGATTAGTCTAGTACTTTACTGTCTCAGGGTAGCCAAAGTTTACACACCACCACATAAGAGCTTGAGGAGCATATCTGTTTTGTAATATTCTTATTTGGCAGAAAGAACACAAAGTTGTGTAAAGACACAAAACAGGATTCTTCCACTGTGAACACTCCACCTTGATGGTCACAGAACTGGGCTATTTATGACTTTATGAATGTGACCGACTTTAGATTAAAATATAGCCCAATTCCTACTGGAAAATGCAATATGGACAGCTCTTAAAAGGTTTCAAGCTTTAAGTAAATTATTGCATTGCTAGAGAAAGGATAAGAAAGTATAGTGCAGGATATAGTTCTGTAATGATAAAAGATGTGATAAGATAACTTGTTTATTTTTAATCATATATTTATACTCTGTATTCTCATTTTCTACTCTGCTTTCTAGGTGGTAAAAATATCAAGTCAATTCAGCATATATCTTTCATCTACAAGTTCATTCACTACAGAGTTTTCTACCAAAACAATTATTGATGAATTGTGAGCTTTTGACAATGTTTACAGTGGGACCAATACTTATAATGTTCTGTCAGCATTTCCATTATAAACTTTATTTTTTATGGATTTATGTCTTAGTCATAAACTTTTTTTAGGTTGAAACTTGTTACTAAAATAATCAAATCAGAAATACTCTTCTATGAATTGTTTTGTCAATTTCTACTTTAAGAAGAGCTGCATCCCAAGTGAAAAAAGCTAATGATAACTAAGGATATCTGGGGGAAGGTACTCGCAGCTTGAATGACCACGGGTACATTTATCCACCGAACTGTAAAAAAAATTGAGTCAAATATGACTTAAAGTTCATTGCAAAAATTAGTTTTAAGACATAGCATGAAGCATTCTTTCAAAGTTGACTAAATACTTACCTCTAACTCAAGTGAAAGTTGATCAGTATTAATGACTTGGTATTTAAGATGTTAAATTGACAGGTTATATGAAGTAACTGTCAGATACTGTAGTGTGAAGCAGTTTCAGTTTCACATGTACATAGGCTTGTCCAAACAAGGAAACTTGGTAAATTTGTCAGAAGAAAAAACTTAAAATAATAAAAGAGATACTGCTACTAGGGTGAGGTTTGGCATGCAAAGTTTCAACACTGAGCAAGTTTTATGGCCAAGCTATATGTCCTTAAAAATAGGGCTTTATAAATGGAAGCACTGGCACAACCTTCACTATAGTATTGCAAACAGTAACGCTATTTTATATAACCTAGACAAGAACGTCTTTTTAAAATCAAAAAGCTGGTCTATTTTAATATGTTGGGCTCAAAAATTTTTAACAAAAATAATTGGAACCACTATTTTGTTTAAAATCTCAAAGGTGAAAAGTCCTGGAACAGACTTGGGACCGTATAAGAGTTTGGTTTATAAAGTTTGGCCACAGTGTTTTTCTCCCACTACAGGTGAGCTTCAATTGCAAGGAGCCCACTCTAGGAGGAGGACACTTCTGGCAAAGACTGACAAAGAAGGGTGTTTGTCAAGCAGGTGTGGGGTCACCTAAGAGTGTGACATTTCTTAGTCAATCCCCATGTTTCCAAAAAAACCTTCCCTGCATAAAGTTTACCACTCCAACTTTTAAAATAATGCATCTCTATTAAAGTTTTTCCTCTTTGTTTTGTTTTTAATTTGTTTTTGTTTTAAGGCAAAGCAACATAAGTACTTTTATAGATGTTATTTATTTATGTTTTAATAATCTGGAAAGATAAAGGCCACCATCCATCTTTCCATCTCTGAAAATTCCACAAGGCGAGTTTTGGCCCTAAAGTATTTAAAAAAAAAAAAAAAAAGTAAAATGGAGTGGGAAGGAAAAACAACCCATCAAAAAGTGACAGGCGTTATTGTGTGCCAGGTGTTGTCTCTTTGTTAAAAAAAAAAAGAAAAAAGAAAAAAGAAAAAAGAAAAAAAAAAAGAATATAAAAAAACAAACACCAAAAACCAAAACCAAAAACAATCCACCAAAAACAACTCTCATATCCCAAGAAGAAATTCATTTTAGTGGCCTTGGTCTCAGCATGGTCCTGCCAATTTCAAGCCCCGACCATACATGTATTTTCTAAATGGAATCAGTGGCTACAAAGCGGCCAGCGTATCGTTAGTCACAATACAACAGTAAGGTTGTGAACATACCTGAGCAATGTTCAAGGTCTAGAGCATTGGAGGATGGGCAGGACAAGACAGGACAGAACAAAAATAAAGGAAGAAAAAAAGAAAAGACAAAACAGTGACTATGAGGCCAGCCTCAAGGAACCCAGAGTCAGCACAAACCCTCCCACATGTTAAACCACCAAAAATAAACATATACCAAAAAGGGGGGAAAAATCAGCAGTCAGGCCACGCTGAAGATACCAAGGGTTAAAAAATAGGCACCCAAACAACAACAACAAAAAAAAAAAATAAAAAAAATATGGTTAAGTCATGTGTAGGTTTCTCTGGCAAAAGGTATACTTGAAACTGGCCTTATAGAAAAAAAAGCAATGCAAAATAAACCAACTTTTAAAATATCTTCTTTTTAATTTAAACATTTTTAAAGCAATATATAAATGGTAGGAACAATACATTGTTTAAAAAACCATATATTAAAAAAAATCACTGAATAGTTCTTAACTGTTTTGCTCAGTTAGCTCTAGCAAAGAAAAGAGAAAAGAATAGTGCAGATTCTATGCAGAATTTACTTGGTTTCCAGCATAGTACAGTACCTGCTTATTTAAACCTAGCATATTGCAGACCATATCCCTGGAATAAGGCTGCTCCAATACATATCTCAACAAAGCAGTCTGTGGTTCAAACAGATCCTTTAAAGAAAATAAAAAAAATTATTGCTTCAAGATCAAAGTAAATGTTAATTCAAATAATTTGAAATTGGGATAAAAAAAATCTGCTAAAGGCACCTGTTACCTTCACACAGTAGGCAGTATCTAGTGGAAAAAAATCATAGGATTTTAGTGCTTACAGTTAATCTGATCCCACCCCTCAACTGATAGGAGATATAACTGAGGTGAAGGGACTAGCCCAAGTTCATATAGAGGCTCGATTTAGAAAGACTTTAGTTACTGTCATGGAAGAGTCTTAAGCATCACTGTAAGGAAAGGATTTTCTGCTCAGAAATCTAACCAAAGAGGAAGGAGGTAGTTTCCAATCATTTTCATACAAGTGTAAAAAAGCAAACACTACTTCCAAATTTGGAGAGGACAACTGACTTATAGTACAGGGGTTAATTAAGAGTGTTGATCCTGGAATCAGACTGAGTTCAAATCCTGATTCTACCAATTCGTAAACATAGAGCCTTAGTTAAGTTACTACCCTGCTCAGTGTCTCTGTTTCATCATCTGTATAGTGGAGATACTAAGATGACAGTTGAGAATAAGGGCTACTGAAAAAAGTTTTTACAACAGTGGCTGGCATACAGTAAGTGCATAATGAATTGATCTGTTTTCAATATTATTCCTATCATGATAATTGCAAATTCCATTTAGTTGACCACTTTTTCACAGTCCCAAGTTTTGCAAACTAATATGCCAAGAGTCCAGGATTGTGACCTTAGTTTCGCTATTTCCCTCACTTCTGGACTAGTTTCCTAATCACTCTGTACATCATTTTTGACACAAAACACTTACATGAAAAATCTCTAGTCCTCCTCATACCCTGCTCTGTAACTATTTCAACTCCCAAGATACTATAATGAATATATCAAACTTCATTGTGGCTTTATTTCATGCTTCATTTTATCGATACTTGGAGATTTTTTTTTCTCTTGAGAATATTCTACTCCACTTTCGTGTTCTCCAACATCCCTTCAAAAACTCTAACACAGTAGAGGCACCTGGCTGGATCAGTCAGAAGAGCTTGTGACTCCTGATCTTGAGGTCTTGAGTTCGAGCCCCAAGCTGGGCATAGAGACTACTGAAATAAATTTTTTAAAAACTTAAAAAAATTAAAAAAAAAAATCTAACAAAGGAGAGACACACTCTTCAAATTTTAAGAAAAGTGCAAATTCAATTTTGGTCCTCACTTTGCAAAGGAAAAATAAAAAGGTTTCCATTATAAAGATTCAGTTTTCTTAATCTAAGTGCTTTGTCGGGACCAACTGGAGCATAAACACCCAATATTACAAACCACAAGGTATACGTGGATATGCGAATCATATGATAAACCATAAACTATTTTTCATTAAATATATACTTCTTCATTCTGTGAAGAGACAATTTAGCACAACACATCATATAATCCAGGATGAAGACTGTTAGATGGACCAAAGTTCCATTATATTTATCAACATACCTTATCGTATGGCAAAAGGCCCTTCAAAGGAAAACGAAGAGTTGCAGGATCCAATTTCCATGAATTACAAATGGCTCCCGAGTTATTTACAACTGGCAGAAGACTGCAGCGGCCTGTTTTACAGAAAATGTTTTAAAGTAAATGTAAACACAAATGCCTAGTCCTTCATTCACTCTATGAATATTTAATAAGTATCTATTCTGAATCAGGCACTGGTTTTAAAAAGGTTGTAATCAGATATAAATTTTGGGAATTTTCTTTGATTATTTTAAGTCCAGATGGTTGGAGATCAATTTACAGGCCTTCAAAACTCAAAAATGTTGGCATTTGTCCAAGCATATAGGATAAAGATCAGCAAAGTATAATCCATGGGTCAGATGCAGTTTGCCACCTATTTCTGTAAAGTCTTATTGGGACACTGATGCTTTCCCACTCTAATGGCAGAGCTGAATAGTTGCAACAGATGGTATAGCTCACAAAGCCTCAAATATTTACTGGATCACTATTTATAAAAAAAAGTTCACAGATCTCTAGTCTAGGGTCACCATAATTGACTTTATGCATGATGTTCCTAGAGGCTCAGATGTAGCATATGACCATCAACTCATATACCCAACTGCCTAATGAATACTGTCACTTGGCTGTCTCCCAGGGACTTCAAGCTTAACAGATCTTAAAACTGAATTCATCATCCTTCTCAAACCTGCATCACTTCCAGAATTAAATTAAATTAAATGATATCAATATCCACGCAATTCAGTCACAAAAGCCAGAAGTCTGAAAACTATTTGTCTAGAGTCTGCCTGTTTTATATTTGCATTTCCAATCTAAAATAGCACCCAACTCACAAGAAGTGTTCAAAATTTGGTCACTGACTAAAAAATGGTCTATATACCCACACAGTAGTGGGCACTGCATAAATTGCGAAATCACATGCTTGTTTTTAAAAGCAAATTCTGAGAGTGAAACAAAACATGGAAAAACGAAAAAGAAAATAAATGAAGTACAGAGCAAAAGTGTGAATTGGAATGAGCTTAAAAAAGCCTGATAGTCTTGTGCACTATGGCCACAGAGGAATGGTCAGTTGAGACTTCTAGTTGCCTGGACATTCCATGGTGCTTTACTAGCTCTATTAAAAGTTCCCTCTATATGAGGAAGTGGTGATGCAACATGGGGGCTTAAGTGGGTAGGAGAAGAATAAATGAAACAAGATGGGATTGGGAGGGAGACAAACCATAAGTGACTCTTAATCTCACAAAACAAACTGAGGGTTGCTGGGGGGAGGGGGTTTGGGAGAAGGGGGTGGGATTATGGACATTGGGGAGGGTATGTGCTTTGGTGAGTGCTGTGAAGTGTGTAAACCTGGTGATTCACAGACCTGTACCCCTGGGGATAAAAATATGTGTTTATAAAAAATAAAAAATTAATTAAAAAAAAAAAAAAGTTCCCTCTAATCACCAGGAAATGTATCTTCTAGAATGATTCTATCTGAAGCTTAGACTCAGGCAAGATAGTTGCTTTTCCCCTCCCTATACTGTGCAAACAAAGTACCTGAAAACAAGTAAATGGCTATTATTTAAGCTTCTACAAATTACCAAAATGACAAACCACCAAAACATGTGTAAGATACCATCTGCCAACGCCGAATAGTTCACTAAAAACCAGGTACTATTTTGTATATCTTAAATTATAATCCTACCACAAATAGAGTTTATCCTTGCTGTGGGCCTGAAGGTATCCACAAAGTCTGATACCAGGTTTCCAAGTAACTAAAAACAAAACAAAAAATATGTAAGTATAAAAATAAAATCAAGATTTCTTTTAATATAACCATCATTTATGTAAAATGAGACAGCATGTAAAAATCTAATATAATACCTGACATGTAAAAATTACTCAAAAGTCAGTCCTCTTTTACTTTCTTTCAAACAATTCCTTCCCAGTCCATCTGTTTCTAAATTAAGACAAATAATACCACCACATCCTGTGATATTTCATGAAGCTGGCATATTTTCACACATGATACAGAAACTGTCATGGGGTTTTTGGGTGGCTCCACCGGTTAAGCATCCAACTCTTGATTTTGGCTCAGGTCATGATCTCAGTGCTGTGAGATCAAGCCCTGGGTCAGGCTCTATGCTCAATAGGAAGTCTGCTTGAGATTTTCTCTCCCCCATTCCCTCTGTCTCCACCCAAGGCACATTCTAAGAAATAAATCTTACAAAAAAGAAAAAAACAAAAAGACAATAAACTGTTTTAACAGGATAGCAGAGAAATAAAAGAAACACATTATAACGATAAAAAAGTACATTTTATCTCAGGATAAAAGTGACCATTTTAAAGATAGGCACACAAAAATAAGATCAATATAGCTGTTTTTTTTTATTAGAATTTCTACCAAAAACTTGGAAAATATCATATTTACCCAGTGTGGAAGTTTTCCCTCAGGATATAGTTTCCTAATCTCTGTGACTGCAAAGTAGGCTGGCAATAAACAGGCATTTCTTTCTAAGATGTATGCTATAACCTAAGAAAAATAAAAGAGCAATGTTATTCTTCCTGGTTTGTTCCACATATAAGCTCTTTAAACGCAACAGTTACAACAACAAAGATATTTAAAAGCAAAGATATTATTTCATGAATTTACTGGGCTTAATCTGTAGCACAAAAAGTCCATTTATATGTGAAGACTCTCTAAAAATGGAGATTAATGAACAATGAAATGGATGTTACTAAGTAACATTGCTTTAAATGTTGACAGATTCTAACAGGAAAGCAACAGACCAAAGTAGTAATTCTTGCAATATCAGTTATAAAACACAAAGAACTTTTAAGCAGTCTATAGGCTAAAGCCTTATAGCAGCTAAAAATATTTGAATGTCTATATTGTTATTTTCTTAATTAAAAACCATGACTTAATCAAAACTTAAAAAATTTTTTCTGAAATATAATACAAGCAAAACAGCATCTTTAAAACTACAAGTGGTTTTTGTAGAAGTTCCCAAATGGAATAGTCCACAAACTACCACAGTCCACAAACAGTCCACAAGCTACGTTTTAAAGGCACAAAACTATATAAAACTAGACTTTTTTGAGGTTATGATCAGTGAATTGCAGACATATCTAAATTACCTCTCTTGCTGCTAGAAGCTGCTGTACAACCGCTGAGCTCACTGTATTGGGAATTGTCAAGATTTTCTCCAAAATCACTTTTAAGAGATCTCGAACCCCCTGTTACAAGAAAAAAACCCACAGGTTAAAACTAAGTAGTGCCCCCTGTCCTAGCTAAAACACCTAAAGGTTTCAACACCTATATGCTCAGGAAGAAAGTGACCTCCCAGATCACATTTGCAATCAAAGCTAACACTCAAGTCCCTAACATTAGCCCAAAAGAAGAGTCATGTTCCAAAACAGAATTCTAAAGAATGTCTAACAATATGAATGAACAAAGAAGTCTCTTACAAATAAAAATTAATCTTGGCCCACTCCGCTTTCTGGACCCTCACATTACAAGAGTTTCCATTTTTACAATCGTCCAAAATGTTTAAATTGGGCAGAGGGGCAAATAATTTTAACGGGATTTGAAAATACTCAGACATGGGCCTTAATGTTAAACTTTCTGGCAGGTGATTCCTTCTGCTCACTCCCTTTGTCATATTCTAACTTTATTCCCCCTTCTCATTCATCACATACCTAATCACTCAAACTTATCCAATAAAACTATTCTGTTAAATTGTCATCTCTGCTAATCTATTATCAGTTACATTACTTCAGAGAAGAATCTGATACATGGAGAAGAAATTTCATTCAACATGCATTTACTGAGTATAAACTGTGTGATCAATCTTGTAAAAAAGATAGACAAAACATAGACATGACAGGAATTATAAACAATTATAAAGCACCATACAAATAAGAAGGTAAAAACTTCATGTTAACCTGCTAAGGAAACTAGGTGGGGGAGAAACAAAACAAAACAAAACAACTTCTTAGATTTAATTTTGTATTAAATCATAATTCAAATTAGTAATTACCAGGTAAGTCATTTAGACTAGAGAAAATAGAGACATAAAGCACTGGGTCAGGCACTGGCAATTATTTCAAAAAGGACAGCAACAAAAGTGATTTGAATGAAGGAGAATGGTTGTGCAGCAAGGAAGATCCTGAGTTGTATTAAGATACACAGAGAGTATATGCTATGCTGTTAGTTTGGCTCAAGAGAAAGTGCTGAAGGACACGTCTTCAAAGGAGGTCAAAGCAGAAGTGAAGCAGGACTTTCTCCCTTTATCAGTTGATGCCGACAACACTTCTCAGTTCCACACACCCCTGCTCTGAGCTCTTTCATTTGCAACAGGCCACCACATTCTCAATCTGTGGGATGAAGGGGCCCAGAGTTTGCCTGGTGACTTCTCTATTCATCATATATATTAGCCATCTGCATTTTAAAGACTTTTGGGAGGAAAGCAGATAAGCTGTGGGAAACACTAAGCAATTTTAAATCCCTTTAGGAAATACGACAAAATAATTTAGGAAATACAACAAATATAGGAAATTTGTTTAGAAAATTTGTTTCCTAAATTAATTTAGGAAATACAACAACAACCAGATTTTGTAAACACTTCCATTTCATTTCTCTCATCAGAAATTAAGATACTACTGCATAAGATAAGATACTACTACATAAGAAATTAAGATACACACTGAAAAATTACTCATGTCTGAAAGTGATTACTTTTTATAATCAGGAAAAAATACCTTATAATCCACTCCCCCAATTATTTTCCGAACCAGTTTAAATGTTAAGGCCCAAAGTTGTGTTCTTTCCCATTCAAGTGTGTCGGAGTTTATCAGGGATTCACAAACCATCCTAGAAAATAAGAATACCCATTCCAGTTACAAGACACAATTTTGCCAAGTTCTCCAATAGCCAAGGTCTGTGTACTCTAGATATTATATCTGTCATAATGTTCTTCAGAAAGGTATATAACTATTCAATAATACTTTTAAAAAATTACATACATAGTATACTATGTGTTTTATTAGTGTGAAAAATAGAACACAAAATAGAACTAAATAATATTATATTTTTACTAGAAAGAAATTTACCAAATGCTATTGATTAAATGTTTACCATCTATCAGTTTGTGGTAGATTACATTTTTCCAAGATGGCTGCAACAAGACTTTCAATCCCACATTTCTTCTGAAGGGTGGTAATGATACTCCTCCCATGAAGAAGTGGGAGAAGTATTGACGTTCTCTTCCCTTAAACATGGGCAGGCCTAAGGTTATGGCAAAAGGGACACTTACGACCCCCAAGACAAGATAATGCAACTTCTGCCTGGCCTTCTTTTGAATGCTTGGTCTTGACACCATCATGCTGTGAAGAAGTCCAGGTCACATGGACAGGGCCTATGTAGGTTCCAGCTGATAGGCCCGGCTAAGGCCTAGATGAGAGTCAGGCATCAACCACCAGATATATGAATGGGGAAACCTTTGTCCTAACTACAGCTATAACCACGATCAGATTGCAATCACAAGACCCTGAGATAAAACTGCCTACTGAGCTCAGTCAACCACCATAACCATGAATGTTAATAAAATTTTATGTAATCCTAGCCATTGGACTGAAAGGCAAAGCCTGCCTGGTTTTGAGCCTTTAAGTATACAATTCTAGGAATACTATATGCTAGAAACTAAAACCTGAGGTTTTATGAAGGATTATTTGTTGAGCCTAACTTCCTTCTTCATTCCTTCATCCTTTTATAACAACCATCTAGATCAATTTCCAAATATTAATTTAAAAAAATTCTTTGGATTGCTCATATTTGGCATTAAACATACCTGGGTGGAAGAAGACCAGTCTCCACTGCCATTGCTAAGCAGTCATAAAGAAAAGAAATTCTTTTAGGACTATGCTGGCCATGAATAAATTTAACAATCCACTGGATGCATTGTTCATGAGATTCCTGGAAAATTAGAAAATGATTACACTTTAGATCTAAAGTGACATTTTAAAACTGACAAATACCTAATACTATGTCTGGGAGTGTATCAAGACTACGAATTAAATACTCCACTATAAACATTAAAGGACGGAAACAATTTTTAAAAAGTGGAAAAATTCAGATTTAGTGTTTCAGTTATATTAAGCATAAAATCATACAGTTCTATAAACTCCCACCATTTTTATTACATGGACCTCCAAAAGGGGTAAGATTTTATTAATATACCCATGGTCAACAGAAAACTCTAACAAGGATGTGTCAATGGGGGGAAATATCCACTATGAGTATATAAGCCTTATGAGAATTGTGTGAATCTAATCCCTAAGAGCTCAATTGTGAATCCCAAGACATCTTAAACTTCTAGACCTGTATAGCTTTAAATCTGATACCAAAATATAGTCCCCACATCAGTCTTACTTCTAGGATGCCCTCAAGAAGAACCTACATGTCCCCTTGGTCTGCACTGCTACTGTCTCTCAGACACTGCTATTGTTGAATGTACATTGCTGATTTAGAAATAGCTATTTTCTTCCTGGCTCCCCCATTAGAATACAAACTTCTTGAAAACAAGAGCCATCCTTAATTTATAAAATGTTCAATGGATTAATTAAAAAATTAAAATATGTTGAAAAGATGTTCAACACCAAAGAAATGCAAAATAACCTATGAGATACAATTTCTGTTTTAGATTGGCAAACATCAAAAAATTCAAGAATACCCTACTGTGAGACCCTAGGGAACAGATACCCCTAGACACTGCTAGAGAAGTATAAATTGCTCTGACTTTTATGGAAAGCTATTAGGCAATTTCTATAAAAATTATAAGTAGACATACCCTCTATCCTAGCAATACTACTTCCAGGAATTTATTCAATGTCCTGTGCATAATATTGTTCATTATATTATTGTTGAAGGTGGATAAGTTAAGAAATAACCTGTGTCAGTCAGTAGGGGACTGGTTAAATAAAGGAAGGTACAGCCACATAATAGATTCTGCTGCTATAAAAAAGAAGGCAGAAGTAACTTTCAATGGACTGATGTAAAATTACTTTCAGAAGTGAACAGGAGGAAAAAAAGATGCTAGTGAACAGTGAACACATTATATGAATGTTCTATAAAACTGGAATCCTATACGTGTAAAATATTTCCAGAAGGCAACAAACTGGGGATACTGGCTGGTGATATGAAAAAGAGCAGTAATTAAGCTAAGGGAGATGGAGGTGGATTATACATTGGGTTCTCCTTTTGGTACCTTTTGCATCTGGAGTCATACAAAAAGATTACCTATTAGAAGATAATTAAAACAAGATTTTAAAAAAATGAACGTATGCCATGATGTGAGCCATGTCTGAGTAGCAAGTCTTACCACCAGAGGTTCAAATGCAAACAGTTCTCATTTTCCTACCAAGAATACACCATGAAAAGATAATAGACTACTGAATACCAGCTCTTTAAGGATCATACATTTTGTCTTTTTCATGTACACATTTTCTGGTGACTGTTCTTTGTTACTAAGTTTTACTGCTCCTTTCCTCACTTTTGTTAGAGTATCTCTGTAGAGACGCCTGGGTGGCTCACTCAGTTGTGTCTGCCTTTGGCTCAGGTCATGATCAAAGGGTCCTGGGATCGAATCCCAATCTGGCTCCTTGTTCAGTGGGGAGTCTGCTTCTCCTCCTGCCTGCCTTTCCCCCCACTTGTGCACACACACTCTCTCTATCTGACAAATAAATAAAATCTTAAAAAAAGAATACATTTGTATCTTTACTATAGTATCCTTATTGTAGCATCTTTGTTTCTTTACTATAGTATCTTTAACCAAAATATCTTTGTATCAATGCTTTAGCTAGTTGCTTTGTTGAGTAAATTAATGTAATTTATATCTCTTACAATCCCTACCGGAGCTGTTCTCACATGCACCAAATAAATCAGAATAGGATGAAAATGGTTTTATGTAAGGTAACACGGTGGAGATTATTTTAAAGACACCTCACATTGTGCTGTCATCAGTTTGAATTCTTACTACCAGTTCTCCACTGGAAGAATGCAAACTGAGGGGCGCCTGGGTGGCTCAGTGGGTTAAGCCTCTGCCTTCAGCTCAGGTCATGATCTCAGGGTCCTGGGATGGAGCTCCACATCAGGCTCTCTGCTCAGCGGGGAGTCTGCTTCCCCCTCTCTCTCTGCCTGCCTCTCTGCCTACTTGTGATCTCTCTCTGTGTCAAATAAATAAATAAATAAATAAAATCTTTAAAAAAAAAATCTTCCAGGGGCACATGGGTGGCTCAGTGGTTTAAAGCCTCTGCCTTCGGCTCAGGTCATGACTGCAGGGTCCTGGGATCAAGCCCTGCTTCGGGCTCTCTGCTCAGCGGGGAGTCGGCTTCCTCCTCTCTCTCTCTCTCTCTCTCTCTCTCTCTCTGCCTGTCTCTCTGCCTACTTGTGACCTCTGTCTGCCAAATAAATAAATAAATAAATAAAATCTTAAAAAAAAAAAAGAAATCCTCTAATAAAAAAATAAAATAAAATAAAAGAATGCAAATTGAAACAAATGGAAACCAGAATAAATATACAAACAACAAATGAGGACATTTGTCCGTCTCCCTTTCTGGAAAAACCCTAACAGCAACATCAAAGTAATGTAAAAAAGAAGGCGTCAAAACCCCTCGGCTGAATGTGGTAACAACGCAGTACTCACCTGAGAAAGACCTCCCCAGAACTGTCTGAAGGCCCCCAGACAGCTAATTAGTTTTGTTTTTTCATCTTCGGGGGTGTCCATAAACATTCTAAAAAACAAAAATCACAGTATTTGCTACTAGTTCTAAAAGGGTCATTCCACATAACCAAAATGTCTCATGCACCTGAGCTACCTCCGAGACAAAGCTTGGTAAAATCTGACAAAGACACACTTCCACACGCACAGACAACTCACCCAGGAAAAGCCTCTTCTATAATTTCCGTTTTCTGTAAAAAAACAAACACAAGAACAAAAAGTCCGCGATGTTAAAAACAGAAAGAAAAGAAAAAAGAAACAAAGCAAAACCAAAACAAAACAGGGACCTCCCTGAGGAAACTATCACAATGTAATAACACAGGACAGGCCACCTCAACCGCCGACCCGCACAAAATATCACTTCCGGCCTGGCCTGTCACGAAGGGCGCTGTGGACTTGAAAGGCGACTTTGAATTTGACAGCATCTTGGGACTCGCTAACCCCCGGCAGGCACACGAGGTGTTACAACAAAGGAAAGGCAGGAGAGGGGTCGGGGGGGTCGGGCTCCCGGGGTCTCCCCTCGGCAGCCACCGCCCCGCATCCCCGGCGACTCCACTCACCACCACATCCTCAAAAATGCTCTGCAGTTGCGTCTCCATCTGTACCATCGCCCCCGCCTGCCCTGGACGCCCGGCGCGCGGCCCGGGTGAGGCCCGAGCTCCGGGAATTGACCGGCAGGGGGGCGGAGACGCCCGCAGGAAACCTCCGCTCGCGGGGGTTGCTTTTTCTCTCAAGCGCCCCGCCGAAGAGGATTCCCCCGCCCCGGCCCAGCGAGCCGCCGGCGCCCACACGGAAGCCGGAAAGCGTCTGGTGCGCGCAGATAATGAAACCTGAAGAAACCAGGATTCAGCCCGTTGGTTCTGCCGGGGAAGGACGGCCCGCCGAGTTAGACGAGAGCGCCCCCAAGTGGAGCCTTGAGCCTACGTCACGCTTAGGCATCGTCGGCTGCAGGCCGCCACCTCCCGGCTGGAGCGGGAGTTGCTTCCTGCTCTGTACTAATACTTTTTGCCTGCCGGGAAGGAAAGAAGCTTGCAACCCAGAGAAACGCAGGCAGGGACAAGAGCTCCCTCCTGCAACCTAGGTCAACCTGGTTGGTGTCTGTGAGCTGCTGACTTTCCGGAGCCAGGAGTTGAAACCACGATTTCCTTGACGACAGGAACCATATCTTCTCAAGTATGCCTTGCACAGTGCCTGACACATAGCAGGCTTTTAATAAAGGCTAAAAAGAAAAAAAGAACGCATTATTACTGATTTTTAATTAATCAAACAATAATGTCTACAGTTTCTAGTTATAGTCGTCTAAAATAATATTTATCAATTACTGAATACCTAGAGCATCTTTGGTGAAGGTAGGGGTAGAGAATGATTGGCAGATGGGAAGGCTGATCCATTGGCGGGTCAGATCAATGGCCGAGTGCATCGCGGGAGAGTGTCCCCCACCGCCGCGATCTTCTAAGCATCGGTTTGACCTATTTCTGGAAGCCTGCCCTCCTCGTTCAACTTGATTTAGGGTCTCTTTCTAATCCTCATAAAACTCCTTAGTGCATTAGGAGTGGAGTTCTCCATGTATGAAATATATGTTCACCTTTTGCTCAGTGCTAGACACAATGTTAGGTACTTAATGAACTGTATTGGCGGGAATCAATTTTGTAGAATGTCCCAGCCAGAAGAATGACAGAGCCAGAATTATTAAAATCTAAGTAGCCTAACAATCTAGGGTTCTTTCTTTCTTTTTTTGTATGTTAAACACATTATTTTCTTTTGGACTATCTTTAATCAGATAACACTTCTAAGAGTTTTCAGTTATTGTCAGACAGATTTCCATGCCTCAGTGCTGTTTCCAAATCAGTATGTTCTCAGGAAACGCTAGCAAACCTTAATATTAGCCAGGGCTTGTATAGTTAAAAAGGTACAGTGGTCAGGAAAGAATTATATCTTTTTTCATAACCAAATATAATTTAATTTTTATATCATGTTTGCTGATGCTTCATCCGTTCAATAAAAATTGACCACCTAGTCCCAGATCTTGATGTGTTTTCCCCCAATAATCATTTTTTCAATTGATGTATAATCCATAAACAAGGAAATAACCTAACTTTTACATGTTCAGCTCCCGTGAATCTTGATAAGTATTTACACTGGCTTAACTGCCCCTTCAATTGAGATATGAGGCAGTTTCATCACACCAGGAACTTCCTGGTGTAACTTTGCAGCCAATCTCCCTTCCAGAGGCAAACACTGTTTTAATTCCTGTAACCACTAATTAATTTGCATGTTCTTGAAGTTTATATAATTGGAATCATGCAGTCTGTACTCTTTTGTGTCTAGCTTCTTTCACACAACTGCATATTTGGAGTCCCATCCATGTGTATCATTCCATTTTATGAGTATACTAGAGGTTGTTTATCAATTCACCTGTTGGTGGACATTTACATTATTCTCAGTTTTTGAATAATGTGAATAAAGTTGCCATGAGGTGCAGCCACTGTGGAAAACAGCATAGAGTTTCCTCAGAAAGTTGAAAATAGATCTATCCTATGACCCAGCAATTGCACTACTGGGTATTTACCCTAAAGATACAAACTTAGTGATCCAAAGTGCACCCGAATGTTTATAGCAGCAATGTCCACAATAGCCAAACTATGGAAAGAACCTAGATGTCCACCAACAGATGAATGGATAAAGAAGTGGTATATATATACAATGGAATACTATGCAGCCATCAAAAGAAATGAAATCTTGCCATTTGCGATGACATGGATGGAACTAGAGGGTATTATGCTTAGTGAAATAAGTCAATCGGAGAAGGACAACTATCATATGATCTCCCTGATATGAGGAAGTGGAGATGCAATGTGGAGGGTTTGGGGGATAGGAGAAGAATAAATGAAACAAGATGGGATCAGGAGGGGGACAAACCAAAAGAGACTCTCAATCTCACAAAACAAACTGAGGGTTGCCGGGGGAGGGGGGTAGGGAGAGGGTGGTGGAGTTATGGACATTGGGGAGGGTATGTGCTATGGTGAGTGCTGTGAAGTATATAAACCTGGCGATTCACAGATCTGTACCCCTGGGGCTAATAACACATTATATGTTTATAAAAAAATTATTAAAAAAATAAAGTTGCCATGACCACTCTTGAACAAGTCTTCCTACAGACTTGTTCTTCCTTCAGACTTGTTGGGTAAATGCCTAGGAGCAGAATTTTGGGGTCATGTGGTAAGCATATGTTTAACTTTATAAACTTTATAACTTTATAACTTTACCATTTTATATTACAAATGTGTGAGAGTTCCAATTATTATGCCAATATCATATTGTATCAATTGCTGTAGCTTAATAGCAAGTCTTACAGTAGGGTAGCCTAAGTTCTCCAATTTTAATAGTTTTTTCAAGCTTATTTTCGTTATCCTAAGCCCTTTGCATTTCCATGTAATTTTGGAATCAGCTTGTCTATTTGACAAAAAAACAATACTGGGATTTTTATTGGGATTAAATTGAATCTATAGAGTAATTTGGGGATAATTGTTACATAAACAATATTGAGTCTTTTAGTCCACAAACATGGTAGATCTCTCCATTTAAGTAGGTCTTCTTTTATTTCTTCAGCAGTATTTGATGATTGCAGCCCTAAGTGAGAGAGTGGTTTTGTTAATTCTATATGCCATAATCAAGAATTGGTCCATTCTGTTAAAATAGTCTTCTAAATCCTTACCTTGAAATTTCTATAAAATGGGACATAATTCCCTCCGCAGAAAATGTCAAGCCACTAAGTGTTCACTAGAAGGAAGGAAAAAAAAATGTATTAAGGAAAGGACTGGTTGGAGATCTGCTTGAATGTGTAAACATATCAACTGTGTTAGCTTTCCTCAAAAATGACGAAACCTTCAGCAGGAAGAATAATTACCTGGAGCAACTTAAAGAGAGTGGGCAAAAAGACGAACATGTAATTGCACCCAAGCCAGTGTGCTAATGATCAAACTAGTGCAGCTGAACTGGTTCCAGGTGGAGGCTTAGTGCTGGGAACAGGAACTAAGTCAGAAGTTGAGGAAATAAGTAAAGGCATAAATGGAGGTAGCGGTGACCAGCAAGAATGGAGCAAACTGAGAACACGTAGGACATCTCTGTGGAAAAGGCTGGTACATTCAGATTTTTGTGAGTGCTGGACTCAAGACAAAGACTTGAATCAGCCTGGGGAGTGAGGCCAGGGCAGGCATCATTCCGAATTGAAGGACCCTGAAAGCCTAGGTGGGTAGTCTGAGTCAGCAGCTAATGATAAGTTTGTTTTGGGTTTGTGAATAGTGGAGTGAGCTATAAAAAAGACAAAAGAAAAAGAAAAAAGAAAGTCAAAGAGAAAAAAGAAACTTAAAAAACAAGCACATGGTTTAGAAGAAATACTAGGCTAGATTTGAGGGTCCAAGGGTCTACCTACCTCCCTAAGGAATAGGATATGGCAAATGTAATGGGGAGCTGGAAACCCTAGATTTTGTGGGTGGAGATGAAACAGCTTAGGGTCTTTGGAGGATGGGAGTAGAGAGGAGACATACCCCATCAACATGTGAACAACATAAGGGTACCATGTGTATCTTCATGTTTTCTGTTCCAAATTCTAGTATAATGTCGTGAATGAATGAATGAATGGATGGATGATGAATGAAGGAATACTGAGATTGTAAAGGAAGGTGTGGAGAGTAAGCTGGGTTTCAGGTACCAAGTACATAAATAATCTCATGGACTCCTCAATGAAATGAAAATCTGCTCTTTGCCCTTGACTTCTGAAGGATAATATTGAAGCCCTTGTAATATTGTGCCGTGTTTTGGTTTCCCTGGAGCCCTTGAGATACCCTAGGTAGTCTAACAATGTGATTTGGGGTAAGGAAGTTTCTCCCATGAGGTCAACCTCTAGAGGCACTGGAGATTGAATTCAGCTATGTAGGCATCAAGCATTCCTACACAGTGGAGCCCCAGTAATCTCTGGACACTGGACTCAAGTGAGCTTTAGCGATGTTTCATGTATGTTGTCACGTATTGATGTCATGAAAGTAATGCTGCCCACAACTCCATGGGAGCAGGACACTGGAAACTCCTTTTGGAGCTTCCCTGGACTCTGTCTTATGTGCCTTTTCCCCTTGGCTAATTTCCATATGTATGTTTTAGCTATAATGAACCACAACAATGGGTATAACATGAGTCTTTCTAGAAAATTATCAAACCTAAGTGTGGTCTTAGGGACTCCCAAACTTGAAATGGGTGTCAGAGATGAGGATAATCCTGAGGACTGCCCCTTTTAACTATACACACTACAATTCCACTTTTGTTGGGAAGGAAAGAAGAGAAGAGAGAAGGGAGGAAGCCTGGGAGGGAAGGAGGGAAGAAGGGAAGGCCGGAGGAAGAGAAGAAAGAAAATGCCAACCACTATCTATCTTCACAGGTGTGTGACTGCATGCATCAGGAGAAAGTATACAAGTATTTTTGTCTCTTGTGGGCAACATAATAGCCCCCCGAGGATGTCCATATCCTCATTTCCAGAACCTGAAAAGACGTTAGATTTCATGGCAAAGGGGAATTAAAGTTGCAAATGGAGTTACAGTTGCTAATCAGCTGACCTTAACCTAGGGGGACTACCCTGCATTATTTGGATAGACTCAATGTAATGAAAAAAGTCCTTAAAAGTAGAAGAGGGAACCCGAGGAGGACAACTAGAAGGCATGTCTAAGGAAGAATCGTCAAAGTGTCGGAAGATTTCTGGCCGAGAACATGGAGAAGGGAAACCATTAGCCAAGGAGTGTGAGTGGCTTCTAGAAGCTAAAAAAGGCAACGAACCAGATTCTCCCCCTAGAGACTCCAGAAGGGAATCCAGTCATATGGACACCACGACTTTAGCTTAATGAGACCTGTAGCACACCTGTAACAAAATGAGCTATAAAATAAATTTGTTGTATTAAGCCACTAAGTTTGTGGCAAAAGACTCACATTTAAATTTCTTCAACCCAAGCTACTTCATTCCTTTTTCCTTTCTTTCTTTTGAATGAATGGCTTTTCAACTTCAAGCTTATTATTTTTTAAATCTGACCATATGTATTTCACATCCTAAAGAATTCTGATTCTTATAATTTATTTTGCCCTGAAAAACCTAATTTTTCCTGCATCATTTTATTTGTATAGAGATGTTTTGATTCAGATAGTATTGTAACTCATACTGGTAGTGTTCATTGTGTTGTCTGGAATTAAAAACTTTTTTAAAAAAAGATTATTTATTTATTTATTTATTTGACACAGAGAGCACAAGCAGGGGGAGCGGCAGAGGGAAAGGGAGGAGTAGGCTCCCCACTGAGAAGGGAGCCTGATGTGAGACTCAGTCCCAGGACCCTTGGATCATGACCTGAACTGAAGGTGGACCCTTAACCCACTGAGCTACCCAGTCACCTCCAGAATTAAAAACTTTAATTTTCTGGTTATACTTTGTGAAATCAATTGGTAGTACTATTAATATAATTCTTTTTTTAAAAGATTTTATTTATTTATTTGAAAGACAGAGATTATAAGTAGGCAGAGAGGCAGGCAGTGAGAGAGGGGGAAGCAGGCTCCCCGCTGAGCAGAGAGCCCGATGTGGGGCTTGATCCCAGGACCCTGAGACCATGAAATGAGCCGAAGGCAGAGGCTTTAACCCACTGAGCCACCCAGGTGCCTCTATTAATATAATTCTTAACTCCTTTTTGCTGTACAATTTTTCAAAGCACTATATGTAAATATTAAAAAGATGAATAATTCTCCAAAGCTTGTATTGAAAAAAAATTTTCAACCAAACTTCTCCCCACCTCTCATTTCCCAGAACCTAGCAACCCAATTCTTTTTCCAAATAACACGCTTCATTCTACTCTTTCTTGTTAATTCCATTTTAGAGACTATATTTCAACTTGCCATGAAAGAGAAGTATGTATTGTTCCCTGATACGCTTCACACTTCCTCCTTCTCCAACCTATTCATGTATCAGAATTTGTTAAGCACATAATTACAGACCATTCATACCATTCCGACTCTGTAGCTATTATTTACAGCTTAGCAACACAGTGCACTGTGATTACATTTCCCTTTTCTATATCACTTTTTGTTTTGTTTTGAGAGTTAATAATTGTCTAATTTTTTTTTCTTTGCTTAGGTATATGCCTATCACTAATTCATGCAGAAACCTCTGAGTCCTAAATCTCCTCTCAGGAGCCAGCCACAGAGTATTCACCAACTTATCTTTCCCTTGGGGACATTCCCCTGGATCCTTTGCCTGTCCAAATTGTCTGCTCTCTACACCTGCCTCAAGGCTCCTGGCCAGGGGATAGGTGCCCGGTGATTGTCTTTTGCCCTCTCCTATGTAACATCTGTGTGCTCAGCTTCATGCCTTCCCCTTCCTCTATTTACTCCCTTGTTTGGGGGACGGAGGAGAGCGCATCTCCCATTATCTTTCTCAAAAGACTATTCTTTTCCCCAAACTAGTTTGAAAAATTTAAAGCCTAGAGAAAAATTAGAATTTTACAATCAACACACATATTTTAAATATTTTACCACATATACTCTTTCTTTATCTCTTCCTCTCTCTCTTTTCTCTGTCGCTCTCCTAATCCAATTCTATCCCTGTGAACTATTTGAGACTTATTTCCAGACCTCATAACTTCCCTCTGAAGTATTTTACCATGTGCCTTCTGTAAGTCAATGCACCTAGGACCTGACTTTCCTAACCACATAAACATATCATAGTCAGGAAGTTAAATATCAATATAGTACTGTTATGTGGAATGCATCTATACTCACATTTTTTCACTTGTCTCAGTAGTGTCCTTCAGTTGTCATTTTTTTCTTCCACTTTTACTCCATTTTACTCTTCCAGGATCCAATCAGGGATCTTGCATGTGTTTAGTTGTTAGGTTTATCCTTTGAGATTTCAGTTCTGTTATCCTTTCTGTCCCCACTTCATAAAACTGACACTTTGAAGATTCCACAGAGTTGTTCTGCAGAACGTCCCTCAATTTGGATTTGTCTAATTTCTCATGCCATATTGGTCCCATCCTCTCCTTCAAAATGTTGTTTCTTGGGATGCCTGGGTGGCTCAGTTCGTTCAGCGTCTGCCTTTGGCTCAGGTCATGATCCCAGGGTCCTGGGATAGAACCCCACTTCAGGCTCCCTACTCAGCAAGAGCCTACTTCTCCCTCTGCCTGCCCCTCCCCCTGCTTATTCTCTCTTTCTTTGACAAATAAATAAATAAAATCTTTTAAAAAATTAAAGTGTTGGGGGGTGCCTGGGTTGCTCAGTGGTTAAATCCTCTGCCTTTGGCTCAGGTCATGATCTCAGGGTCCTGGGATCGAGCCCCGCATCGGGCTTTCTGCTCAGCGGGGAACCTGCTTCCTCCTCTCTTTCTGGCTGCCTCTCTGCCTACTTGTGATCTCTGCCTGTCAAATAAATAAATAAAATATTTAAAAAAATTAAAGTGTTGTTTTTTAGAAGGTTTAGCTCTTTGCCTGATGTAAGCTATAAAGAAAAAAATAAGTGTATACCCATATGCATATATATACACATATTCACAAAATCAAGGTTGCGTGTAATTTCAAGTGGCTCACAGAACTTCCCCTGAAGCCTATACAGGCAAGAACTTGAAATCTTGGCAAAAACTGTGCTCTAAACATAACTGGCATGGGTGATGGGAATCATGATCCCGCTACTCAGCAACGGTGTTTGAGTTATGTTTTAAGTTACATAATGTTTATTAGAAATGTTACCTATTACATTATGGAATTATTTGTTTTCCTAAAATTCATAGGTGAAGCCCTGCTACTGCAGAATATGACTGTGCTTGGAAACAGAATCTTTAAAAAGGTAATTAAGTTAATATGAGGTCATTAGAATAGGCCCTAATCAATATGGCTAGTGTCCTTATAAGCAGAGAAGATTGGAACATAGACAGAGACAGCAGACAGATGCATGCACAGAGAGCCAGCCATGGGAAGTCATAGAGAGAAGGTGTCCCAAGTCAGGGAGAGAGGCCTTAGGAGAAGCCAACCCCACATCACATTGATCTTGGACTTCCAGCTAACACATGCACTACACATACACACATCCACGTTATTACATAATTGTGCAGTCTAGGGTATTTTGTCATGGAATCCCTATCAAACTCATGTTGGTATCTTTCTGAATTCTCTTATAAAAGTTCAATTCTTTCCTCCTGTATTCCCCTGGAAGTTCTTTAATACCACTCGTGTAGCACACATCACACTCTATCGTGGTTGCAACTGTCTCTTCTACCAGACTGAAGCTCTTTAGAGTAGATGCTAAACATTCTTGGATCATCTGGCATAAAATCTAGGGCTTGGTGGTGCTCAGTTGTTATTTGTTACTCTGAATTGAAAAAAAGCAACCAAATAAAGTGCCTTTGTTTCATGAGTGTGTCTTACCTTTGAAATGATAGCTATTTCTGAGATGCTGGATATAGCAAAAGATTTGAATCACATCCAAGGTTATATCTAGATAAGTTATAATTTATTACAATTTTGTTTACTAGACATTTATGAGGGTGGGCTTAGTCCTCTTATGTTATTTTTGAAACCATTAATGATTTATTTTACAAGTGTCTATTGAATGTCTTCTAGGTGCAGAGCATTATAATAGATACTGGACCAAGTGGGGAGCCGAAACTGACCTTGTTCCTGCATGCCAGAGAGATTCCAGAGTCTTGGAAAATAATCCATTCCTGCCAGGTTTCAGGGAAGTAGAATGAACCCACAGCCTATACTTTCATGGACCTTGGAGAGCCTTGGAGAATTCAGGTAGCATGATAACACTCTAGTTGTAGGTTGTCTTTTCTGGATATGTCTCCAGAATTTCAGTCACAAATGATCTCCACTTGAGAACACTGAAAATAAGAAGAGCCTATCAGAACCTGGAAAATTTTTGGCAGTAATGTTATTTCTGAGTTTTGAAACAAATAAGAAAGACTCTTAAAATTCTTACATTACTGGGATTTATTTATGCACTTGAGGCAAAGTAAGAGAAAAAGTGCTCCAGGACCTAGAGACAACCTTAGAAATGTTGATTGTTCAGTAGAAAACAACAGAGATGCCATAGGAGGCATCAGCCAGGTTTCTGACTTCTGATTCATAAGAGGTAGTAATTGGTGGTTCAAGTGACAAGTTGGCTCAAGTTTCTCTGACCACATACATTAGTGGCAGCCTTTGAAAGATGGAAGAAATTAGGGGTAGATTAGGGATTAACAGTACTACAAAGGGCCAGTTAGTAAGTATTTTATGCTTTGTGGGCCAGAAGCAAAGAAAATTATGTAGTTATGTGTATAAATTCAGAGTGTGTATGTATTTATAAATAAGTTAAGAAATAAATCCTTGCAAATTTTTATTGATAAAATTTAAAAAGTAATAATAATAGAGTACCTTCCCCACCCCCCTTCTTGGTAATAAGTGTTTCCTGATAAGAAGTATGGAACTCTTTTTTCCCGTCCAGGGTTGGGAGAAAATTTTTGTTTAACCGAGGTTCAAAATGACCATTCTCTATCTCCAAGTTGATCATAAATGTTCAACTGTGTTGACTGGCAATGAGATTTTATGTATTTCATCTTGGAAAATGTCTTTTCACACTTACAGGTATTGCAAAATACTGATATCAATTATAGGCTCTGATTCTACTTTATTATCATCGTTGTTTGGATGTCTAATAACCCAGACACTCTACTTCTATTTCGGTTTCAAGAACTTGGGTCCTATAGCCCATGCTGAGTTTTTAACCTTGACCTTCATGTAAAATCTTGCCTCTCAGCCCTGGTTCAGCCTTGCTAACACCAGTCCCACCTGGGCTGCTAGTCCTAGCATCAGCTCCAGTGCTGGATCTTCACTTGCCAAGGGCTGGCATCTGCCCTTCTTATACTAACTGCCCATTTGTGTAACTTTCTGCTTGCTAGGCATGCTCATCAGTATCTCTGTGTTTTTCTGCCTTTTCCTTAGGACAGGCCCTCCTTGAAGTTGGCCACCTGCCCCCTTATTATTATGTTATTTGAGGTCTCTCAACCTTGACAGACTCTTTCCTGCTGCTGGACCTGAGCCTAGTATCTACCTCACCTCCCCCACCTCTCTCAGCGGATCTAGTTTCTCTGGACCTTCCCAGTCTGGCACATCCAACTACCACTCAAGCTCTAGGGTGGGAACCAGAAAGGGCAGGTTTAGGTGACTTAAGAAAGTTGATGCTGTCAGTCCCTGGGGCTTTCCCGAGACAGCAGCAAATAGGTTTTCTGTGGTTTTTGAAAAGCTCTCAGAAGTCATGATGACCTTGTAGAGTGTGAGAAATATTTAGGACTGGTGAGAGATGTAATGATAGCTGCCTACCAGAGCATAAATGTTCTAGGAAGAAGCTTTCAGAACCCAGAAGGTGCAGATTGTTCTAAAGTTTAAAGAGGGGGGGGGGGAGGTACACCTGGGTGGCTCAGTTGATTAAGTGCCTGCCTTTGGCTTAAGTCACGATCCCAGGGTCCTGGGATTGAGCCTCACATTGGATTCCCTGCTTGGTCGGAATCCTGCTTCTCCCTCTCCCACTCACCCTGCTTCTGTCTCTGTCTCTGTCTCTCTCTGTCAAATAAATAAATAAATATATATATTTCTTAAAATAAAGTTTATAGGGGAAAGGAATAGAGTGGCTTTCAAGGTTCAAGAGATTTAGAGTATAGGATCCGATCAAAGTAACCAGACAGTGTATTCCAAAGTATAAGTTGCATGGGAGGGTTGTAGATTTGGTCAGTGTCCAGTGCTCAGGGGAACGGTTGGGACTAAGTTTCTAAGACCTGGGACACTCAAAAGAGGTTGGAGTTTAGGGCTCATTTAGGGGAATTGCTATAGCAGAAAATATGACTAGAGACTGGACAATGCTAATAACATCTCTACCATAACTGCGTGTGTGTGCCCCAGGTAGAGCTCCTGAGGTTTACTCACTTTAGGACCTAAAGCACTAAGTTATTTTTCCATTAATTTAGTAATCTAGAGATAAACTGAGATCCCCTTAAAAATGAATAATGTCAAGAGTCAATTAACTTGTGAGAAAGACAAGATTGTATCAGATGCCTCTTGACTTTCTTATCTAGTATTTTTGTGTTCAGGGGGTTGAAAGAGGTGGCAGAGAGGAAGGATGTTTTGGCAGTGCGGGAAGGCAATGAATTATATAATCGTAGAGAGCAAAATGGAGTCTCTCATGTCAGGCAGGAGCCCTTGTCAAGGTACGACTCACAGGGTTAAACTAGCTGGAAGGTAACACCCAGACCAAGTCAGCTGACACCCCACAGCTGAGAAGGAGCAGAACCAGAGGACATCTGCAGAAGCCCCAAACTAGTCAAATCCCTTTAAAAAGGGGAGGATTTGGGCAGCAAACTGTCAGACTCTTCAGCATGACTCCTCTACATCTGACCACTTAAAAAGGGCAACCGCGGCTGAAGGCTCTGCCCGATGCACCCCCCGAATAGAACTGGGAGCCTTCCCTGCTGGAACCTCAGTGGCAGTCAGTGCCCGGAGCGGACCCGGACTGCAGGCCTTATCTCCGCTGCGCGCCCGCAGGCGGACTTGGCGTGTGTTCCTTTCCTTCCTCCACCCACCCTTCTGTTATCTCGTTTGTCCTGCGACTCGTCTCGTCGTGCTCCGTGCGCTGTGGAGGACGCCGAGTTTAATAGCAGGGTGGATTGTCATGGAGTCTGGAATCCTGAACCTGCTTTATCGTTGTGGTTTAACTTTGCTTTATGACTGAATAAAGCTGACACCGTGGAAAGACACGACTCGGGTGTGCGCCTTCGCAGTGCGGGCATGACCATAATAAAAATAGGGAGTCAGAGCCAGTGAAACTCTGGAGAGCAAAGCTAGTATAGGTTCACGTGACATCATGGCCGTACCTCGAAGCAGCATCTGAGCGCAGCTGCGCAATCAGTACCAGGTAAGCAAGCTGGAGTCAGGTATACAAATTATTATAGAAAATATCAAGACAAACAGTTAGAAATCAAGAAGACAGAAGGACATCTGGGTTCCTCAGTCCATTAAGCATCTGCCTTCAGCTTAGGTCATAATCTCAGTGACTAGGAATGATCCCACTCAGCTGGGAGTCTCCTTTTCCCCTCACCCTCTGCACCCACCCCCCCACCAACTCCTGTGGAGGTGAGAAAAACTAAGGCCATCCCACCTCAGGTTTAGCCTTAGCGTAAGTACAGCCATCTTAGCTCCAGCAGCCATCGCAGACCCTTGTGCCCAAGGGCTGAACTTTCCCCCTACTTTACTTTAGTTCTAAGAAGCCCCACCCTGCTTTAGTTCCAGAGACCCCCACCCTGCTTTAGGAACAGGAAGCCCCACCCTACTTTGGTTCCAGGAACCCCCATCCTGCTTTAGTAACAGGAACTCATAAATACCCCTGCCTTAACTAAGCTCTGGGTCCAGGTCCCTACTCTGCTGTGTTGGGTAAACTTGGGCCCATGCTTAAGCTTGTCGAATAAACCCTCGTGTGATTGCATGGGTGTCGGCTCCTTTGTGGTCTCTCAGATGCAAAAACTCAGGTACAACTCTCCTACATATGTATACTCCCTCCCTCCCTCTCTCTGACAAATAAACAAATAAAATCCTTTTTTAAATAAAAATCTTTTTTTAAATAATTAAAGATTTTATTTATTTGTCAGAGATAACGAGAGAAAGAGCACAAGCAGTGGGACCTGCAGGCAGAGAGAGGGAGAAGCAGACTCCCCACTGAGCAAAGAGCCCAATGTGGGGCTCTATCCTAGGACCCTGGTATCATGACCTGAGCTGAACATAGATGCTTAATCAACAGAGCCACCCAAGCGTCCCCAAATAAATAAAATCTTAAAAAAAAATCAAGAAGACAGAAGCCAAGATAACAGATTCTGGAGGTCCAAATAGGAGAGGTTAAAATAGAGCAAAGTCTTAAAAAGAAGGAAAAATCTGAGATGTTCAAAAGATGTATCAGTCAAGTTCCTCCAAAGAAACAGAACATGGTGAAGATGGAGTGAGGGAGAGAGAGAGAGAGAAAAAGGAATTGACTCCCTTGATTGTTGGCGCTGAGCAAGTCTGAAATCCAAAGGGCAGTGCAAGCTGATAGGCTGGAATGGAGGGCTAATGGTATAGAGTCTTGAGGCAAAATTTCTTGTTTTAGCTGTAAACTGTTTGGGTGAAACCCACCAACATTATTGAGGATATTCCCCTTTATTTAAAAGTCAATTGATTGTAGATGTTTCCACATTTACAAAATACCATTGTGACAACACCCTAGATTAGATTTTGATTCAATAGCTGGAAATGATAGCTTAGCCAAATTGATGCACAAAACTACCATCATAGAAAGGATAGCAAAAGTAAAACTGTTGATGGGAGTCAAGGCGGGTTGAGTAGGGTGTCATAAATGCAGATAGAAAAATTGAAGTTGTATGTCAGATGACTAGATAATGGCCCTAATTACTAGGAATCTCCTAATTTTGATGCCAATTGTGATGTACACTTGATTTTTTTTCCCTCACTCTCAGTTTGCCATTACAGCAATGATAACAATAGCATCCCCTGAAGCAGGAGTTTCAATACCAGGTCGAGTCTCACTTCCGAGATAGTGCTACCCAAGGTGACCTTGGGCAAATACTCAAGCTCTAGAGGTCCTCTAGTTTTATCTGCAAAATTGGCAAGTTTAAATAGAATCCAGAGTAAATGTTTGCAGAAGGGAATTCAAAAGTGCAGTGCACTGCTCAAAGTGAAGTGTCTCCACTGAACTTGGCTACATATAAAATGGCTTGGTTAAGCATCTTTGGGGTAATTTAGCCCCAAATCCAGAAGATTCTAATGCAGATGAAGTGGGGCCTGGGCATCAGAATTTCAAAAATAAAAATTAAAATTAAAAGAGTACTCTGGATGTTTCTGTTTATGGAGTGCAGAGAACTATGTGCCAAAGGCACCCAAATAATGTGTTCTTTTTTTTTTTTTTTTAGATTTATTTACTTACTTGAGAGAGAGTAAGCAAAGCAAGAGGGAGCACAAGCTGTTGGGGAGGACAGAGGGAGAGGGAGAAGGAGATCCCCCACTGATCAGGGAGCCCATCCCAGGACGCTGGAATCATGACCTGAGCTGAGGGCAGACGCTTAACCGACTGAGCCATCCAGGCATCCCTAAAGCATTTTTTTAATATGTTGGTTTTTAGCTGTGCTGTGAAGTTTATACAGATATAGAAACTTTCTGGAATTTCCCTAAAGAAGCTTTTTGTTTTGGGTTATTTTAGAAGAAAATAAATAGCCAGATCATATTAAAATTTGACTATTGTATTATTCTTGTTACCTGTGTTTTGATTAGTATTTAATGTTTGTCTATAGTGTCCTGGAAAAGGACTTTCATCTCTTGATGCTATTATTATTTAAATATTTCCCTCTCTTTTGATAGTCCAATCACTGAAGAGCTATAATCTTCCCAAACACTTAAAAGTTAGTCACAGCCATGTAACTCCTTCAGTTTCTCTTTGCTGGGCTAGAGAGAGGAAGGAGTACAGCTGTCTTCTAGTAAAACAGGTTTCTACGGCTCATGGAGTCTATGCTGGCTTTACCAACGGAAGAGCCTGTTGAGAGGAGCAGTGTTAAGAAATACAAAATAATTTGTATTGTAAGTATAATTTTTAATGATAGTCTTTGTAGCCTTTTTTTTTTTTTTGACATAGGGAGAGAATGTCATAAGTAGGCAGAAGGGCAGGCAGAGAGAGAGAGAGTGGGGAGCAGGCTCCCTGGGGAGCCTGAGGTGGGGCTAGATCCCAGGACCCTGAGATCATGACCTAAACCAAAGGCAGAGGCTTAACCCCCTGAACCACCCAGATACCCCTAGTCTTTGTAGCTTTATGACAATGTTAAGTCTATAAATCCCCATTTATATTTGTGTTGCTATTTAACTGTAAAGTTTTTAAGTGATTGTACATAGCTTTATCCCTTCTGACAACTGTGATGCCAGTTAATATTTTTAATCATGTTTTGCTTAAGAAATATGAGTAACAACAAATTAATATTTGATCAATCTAAAAAGTGGGGATCTGTGGTGAAATACTTTGCAGCATTGATTTTAGTATGATTATCATCAGCCCCCTAAGGCACCCTTTTATACTGCATGAATATCTTTAAGAGTAGAGAGTTACTCTGAGTAGTCCATCCACTGCCTTGGTTTTCTCACCACCCAACCATTTCTCTGTTCTGCTTGTTATTACTGTCCTGATAGTCAGTCCTTCCTCTGTCCTTGTCCTGCTGCATCTCCACAGCAATGATTACATGGCATAGGATGATGGTGATGATGATGATGATGGTGATTATTATTATAATTTTCTCATCTCAAATTATTCTCTCCTCTTGCTTTTCTGATGGCATTGATAGGCTCTACTTTTATGACATTTCTCTTTATCTGCATTCTTAGCTGATTTCTCTTCTCTTTGCACATTGCAATGTTCAGTGTTCCACTGAACCTTGTCTAAAGATCTTCTCTGTAGGCGATTTCATCTTCTCATGATTTTTGTTTTAAGATTTTATTTACTTATTTGACAGACAGAGATCATGAGCAGGGAGAGAGAGAGAAGGGGGAAGCAGGCTCCCGCTGAGCAGAGAGCCTGAGGTGGGACTTGATCCCAGGACCCTGGAATCATGACCTGAGCCAAAGGCAGAGGCTTTAACCCACTGAGACACCCAGATGCCCCTCATCTTTTCATGATTTTTTAAAAAAGTGACATTTTCAACCAAGAATTTCAAGCAAGCCAAGAGGTCTGACTTCTCACTGAGTTTAAGTCACACAATTTCAAACCCTTTCTTGCTGACTTATTGTCCAGTATCACAAGGCAAAAACCAACTGATTAATTTTCCACACTTACCAGGTTGCAGTTTTCTCCTTAGTTCCTTATGTTAGTTAATGTCACCGTCATTCTGTCTCTCAAGCATTGTTTCTGGAAGCAAATGAAACAAGGTATGTAAGCATTGGGCCCAGTAACTAGAACGAAGTAAACTGTCAAGATACTCTGTTTATGCAGGGGCGCCTGGGTGGCTCGGTGGGTTAGGTTTCTGCCTTCGGCTCGGGTCGTGATCCCAGGGTCCTGGGATCGAGCCCCACATCGGGCTTTCTGCTCTGCAGGTAGCCTGCTTCCTCCTCTCTGCCTGCCTCTCTGCCTACTTGTGATCTCTGTCAGATAAATAAAGAAAAAATCTTTAAAAAAAAAAAAAGATACTCTATTTATTCATTATCCTTCTGGGAACTTTGGAGTGTTCACTTCAATGCCATTTATTATATTTATGCCTTCTTACAAATTTAAGGAATTATAAACCCCTTGGAAGCAAAACTTTGTACATCATTCATTTTCCTTGTATCCTTCTAATGGTTTACTACTATATATAATAGAAGCTCATCATTTTATAGTTTCAGGGTACCTGGGTGGCTCAGTTGGTTAAGCGACTGTCTTTGGCTCAGGTCATGATCCTGGAGTCTGGGGATCGAGTCCCCCATTGGGGTCCCAGCTCCACAGGTAGTCTGCTTCTCCCTCAGATCTTCTCCTTTCTCATGCTCGCTCTCATTGTCTCTTTCTCAAATAAATAAATAAAATCTTTATAAATAAATAAAATCATAGTTTCAAAAGTACCCTATTGGGAACCTGGGTGGCTCAGTGGGTTAAAGCCTCTGCCTTCGGCTCGGGTCATAATCTCAGGATCCTGGGATCGAGCCCCACGTTGGGCTCTCTGCTCAGCAGGGAGCCTGCTTCCTCCTCTTTCTCTCTTTCTCTCTCTCTCTCTCTCTCTCTCTGCCTGCCTCTCTGCCTACTTGTGATCTGTCTGTCAAACAAATAAATAAAATCTTTAAAAAAAAAAAGTACCCTGTTTCCAAATTTTAACACAAGCTTCATTTAAAAAACTTGACCTGTACCTACTGCATTTTTAACACTCTTTATTCAGCCATCTAAAGCTAAATAATTGGATTCTTAGTGGTTTTTGGAGTCCAGAGCTTCTCCCCTCTCTACCCTGTCGATAGTTTAAGATACATATGCATCTCAATATCAAGAAGCTTATTCCAGGGATGCCTGGGTAGCTCAGGTAGTTAAATGTCTGCCTTCGGCTCAGGTAATGATCCCGGGGTGCTGGGATCGAGTCCCACACTGGGCTCGCTGCTCAGCAGGGAGCCTGCTTTTCCCTCTGCTGCATGTGCATCTTCCCCCGACCCCGACAAACAAATAAAATTCTTAAAGAAAAAAAAAGAGAAGCCTATTAAGAATTACTACATATTTAAAGGTAATGATTATATGAGATTAAAAATGAACCTTTTTCTTGAGGAACTTACAGAATAATGCAGGGAAGAAGTAAAAAATGTATGGAAAAAGTATAATTATGAAACAGACAAGAAGATATAACAGGAGGAAGTTTGAGAGGATCCTATGGACAGCTAAATGCTGTTTAATTTCCCATCAAATTTGAATGGCAAAAGGACCAAAGATAGGATATAAAACCAAAATATACCAATACCAAATATACCAAAAACAAAATATACCAAAATATACCAAAATATACCAATATGTGAATCTATGAGGTTTACCACAGGACTATGGTAAATCTATGCATGACGTTTATGGTAGGACTATTACCCCATTTTGCCACTTTGTGTTTCCAGTCTTGGTTACCTGTGGGCTTTGAGCATCATAATGACGGGCTAAGTACTAGTCATGCTACTTAATAACCGTTTATGTTCACTTTTCCCCCTCCATTCTCTCCACTGAATCCATACCTGCTGGAAGGTCACTGAAACTTGGGTTCACTTTCAGATTTCATTAAAAAATTGTCTTTACAGCATTTTAAAGTATTTTCTCAATTGTTGAATCCATTTCTATGGTAAAAGTTAACCTAGGTTAATTTCCCAGTTGATTTTCAAAATGAAAACAAATACAATCAATGTTTACATAGATCTTTGCTATCTAAGCAATTTTGATGCTGTGAGTTTTTTTTTTTTAAAGTCAGAATGAAGGTTATTGGTATTTTAAGATACCTTCCTAAGTAATTTGTGAGTCTCTTCCGTTCATAGTTTATGGCTGTATATTATGCAAGTTCTGTTATCCAGCATACTTATCATTGGGCTTACTGGGTGGGGAAAAAGGTCAGTGGGGAGAATTCTCGCTAACTACATGACAGTTTAATTCCAGGTATCGCATAAATTGCACTGAAGAGCCTGGTCAGCAGTAGAGATAATAAATGACACATACAGTCTTTCCTCACAGAACTTTCACCTCATTGGTCTGAGCTATAGATCAAAGCAGATCATTTGTCAGTTAATTATTTGAAACTATATTTTTACATGGTTTAGGTATTTTCATACCTCAGTAGGACATAGCTGGGCAGGGAAGGGAGAGGTGGGAACCTCTGCTCCTGAGGAGTGAGGTAGTTAAAAATTTCACAGTTGAGGAATGCTTTTAGATAAATGATCTCCAAATCGGTATCTAGTTAAGAATGAGAAATGGGCAAAGGTAAATAGCTCCCATGGTTTCATTCATACTTTAACTCTGTTTGGGATTAAGCTAACCAGGACCATTAGCTAACCATTGGTTAAGCTAACGAATGTATTTGAATTTGAAGTTCTGTAACAATAACATTTTAAAATTCTTCCCAAAGCATTCTTATTTTCAGACATTAAAAAGAAAAAAAGGGGGGGGTGACTGGGTGGCTCAGTGGGTTAAAGCCTCTGCCTTCAGCTCAGGCCATGATCCCAGGGTCTTGGAATTGAGCCCTGCTTCCGCTTAGGGCTCTCCGCTCAGCAGGGAGCCTGCTTCCCTTCCTCTCTCTCTCTCTGCCTGCCTCTGCCTACTCGTGATCTCTATCAAATAAATAAAATCTAAAAAAAAAAAAAATCTTTGGAGAAAAAAAAGAAAAATGTACATGCCCCTATCATTGTTGGAACTGGTGTGCTCGGTGTCCTTAATATTGACTGAGAGAGGGAGGAGGGTATCTTTGTACCTTTTTACATTTTTTTTTTTAATTGTAAAGGTCACTTTTCCTTTTTTTCATAATAGGTTCTTCTTGCTTTGTTGGTGATTGTGTCACTAGGATTGGGGCTGGGGCTTGGACTCAGGCGACAAGAAGAGCAAGGTATACTCTCAGTGTTTTCCCAACACAGTTCCTTATATCTCCTTTCTCCTCACCTTTACCCCTTGAAACTGAAAGCTACCCTTTCTGCTCTTCTAAGGGGAGCACTCTCTTTCTAGGCCTCTCCTTTTCCCACATTGCCCTTCCTAGGAACCCACATCGCGGTGAGCATTCTCCACGCTCATTGCTGGCCTTTACCCTTTTGCCCTCACCCCTGCTCCTTTGAGATTCCTATCATTCCTGTCTGTTCCTCTTATTTGTCCTCACCTTGGTAGAGGACTCTGATAACTGGGTCAAAGACTCCTGTCCCAGCCCCTACTCTACTCATTCTTATCCGCTGATAAACTTGGTCTTGAAAGTTTTGGTTGCTTCCCTCCCAGGACCTCCTGCCCTGTTAGTACTGCACGCTCCCTGAAATCACTATTTCTTGGTTAGGCAGTGCCACAGTCTTAAATGTAGTACAGAGTAAAAGCTTCACACTTATTTATTTTTCCTCATAAGAAGCAGAGAAAAGGATGCCTGGGTGGCTCAGTGGGTTAAGCCTCTGTCTCTGGCTCAGATCGTGATCTCAGGATCCTAGGATCCAGCCGGGCGTCTGCTCAGTAGGAAGTCTGCTTCTCCCTCTGTGCTATCCCTTCCACCCTTCTTCTGGTCATGAAAACGAATCTAAAAAAAAAAAAAAGCAAAGAAAAAATATGAGATAGAGGTCCCAACCTATCAAATCATAATCTCTTTTGCCATATCTGATCAGTATGAACAGTACACAAACCGTTTATAAGCGACTGTATGAAAAGCATTTTCTAAATCTTGTAATGTATCATTTGGTACTTTTACAAAGGGGAGGTATGAGGTCAAATGTTGGGTAATTTACTCTCCTTTCTAATTTGGTTGATTAAGTTCTGGTTTGACTTTCTTGGGGAAGGTCTTATTGCTTCTTTGTTTAGGGAGACTCTTGGTGAGATTAATAGACACTTTTCCAGGTATGTTTTTATTTAAGAATTAACACTCAGTACCTGTGGCATACATAACATGGGAACATGGTGGAACTGGAAAGGTGGGCCTTACCTGGAAAATTACTGTCTTTCTTGGGGTCATTTGGCTGTAGGGTTTCGGAACTACAGTACCAGTCCTAGACCTGACACAAGTAGGTGGGCCACTTTGCTATATTATTCTGATGTTCGTGTGCACAGGAATGTATCACTTCTTGGTTGTCTTACTCCTAAATCATGTAAATTAATTGGAAGAGGAATATAGTAATCTCTGAATAAAATCTCTGATTATTTTGGCTCTTTCTCTCCCTTCTTTACTTTAGTACCCCTACTGGCTGGCTTCCCAGTGTCACTGCTCCCTATTCTTGTCCTTTTATCTCAGGTTACCAGCCCTCATGTGGCATCGCCCCTTCCCACCCAGGGCCTTGGGACTTACCTCTAGCCCCTCCTTTGCCAGCTTCCTTGAAATAGTCATCCCTCATTCTTCCATGACTGATTCCTAATCCCCAACCCGGACCATTTTCACTGTTCTCCACTGCAATTAACCCACTTTTCGTAAGCGTAGTGTGTTTTTTCTAGTGTGAGTTTTTATGCTATTTTTCTGGTTTGAGTTTTTATGTGTTCTTACAAATTTATTCATTTATGTGTACATCCTTTTTACTTATTCTTCAACAATTGGGCACTGACTGTATGCTAGGTACAATTTAATTACTGGGCATGCAGTGGTGAAGAAAATGGACATATCCATCTGAGAGTTTACAGTCCTGCAGGAAGACGGACACTAAAATATATATAATCCAAATATATATATAATATGATAAGGAAAGTGCTAAGGGATAAGTAAAACTGAAAAGATTATGAAATATGGAGTTAGGGTGGGATGGGGGATGTATGTGAAATGACTTTTGTAAAGAGCTAAAGTGAGGAAGATCGAGAAATATTTGTGGGAAGAACATTCCAGGCAGGAGGAAAGAACAAGGGCAAAGGCCTAAGGCAGGGTCTCGCCTGGCAAGTTCATTTAAAGAATAACAAGGTCGGTGAGTTGGAACTAAGAGGACAAGAAGGAGGGTAGTCATAAAATGAGATCAACCAAAGGACGGAAGAGAAGCCAAGCCAGTGAGGTGGTCGGGTCCATTCTGGCCATAGGCTTTCATTTGGAGAGTGATGGGAAGTGATTGGAGTTTTGAGTGGAGAAGTGACATGCGGTGGTTTGCTTTTTCACACAAGCACTTAGGCTGCTGTGTTAGGAGTAAATGGCAGAGTGAAATCAGGAGATGTGGAGACGCCAGTTAGGGAATTATTGCAATAACCCACACAAGCTCTATGTCTCGAACTAGGGTGGTGACATTGTAACTGTGAGAAGTATTTGGATCCTGGATATCTTTGGATGTGGTAGACAGATGTTATCCACAGAATGGATATGGAGAAAGAGAGAAGTCAAGAATGACTTCAAGATTTTTGGTATGAACATCTGGAAATACAGAATTCCCAAAATTGAGATGGGGAACACTACAGAAGAAGCTAATTTGGGGACAATAATCAGGAACTCTGTTTTGGACATGTTAAGTTTGAAATACCTACTAGGTGTCCAAGTGAAAGCCAGAAGGTAGTTGGACATAGGAGGTTGACTTTGAATGGAGGTCTTATATGGACATGCAGTATGGCAGTTATCAGCAGCATATGTGGAATTAAAGCAACGTGACTGGGGAACACACTAACCTTAAAAATAGTGAGGATGTGGTTGGGGGTGCAGTGTGGATGGATTCTAAGAAGAATTGGTTAGGGATGTGGGAGGAAAGCCAGGTGATTGCTGTGTCCTGGAAGCCATGTGCAGAAAATGTTTCAAAGTAGGACAGTGAATATAAAAATGTAAAGGTCTTATGTACAAATGGTATATAAACTTTTTTTCGTTACCTCTTCATTGAATGTTTCTTAAGATCCATCTAAATTGTTATGCATTCTTCTATTCTTTGGCATCTGTCTACTACTTGAGTAGAGCTTAAAAAAAAAAAGATTTTATTTATTTATTTGTCAGAGAGTGAGCACAAGTCGGGGAGCAGCAGGCAGAGGGAGAAGCAGGCTTCCTGCCAAGCAAGGACCCTGATTGGGACTCAATCCTACACTCTGGGATTGTGACTCGAGCCAAAAGCTGATGCTTAACCAGCTGAGCCACCCAGGCATCCTACATAGTACTTTTTAGCATGTATAGCAATATACTATTTGACCTATGCGCAGCAACCCCCCCTCCTCCCAGTGCTAGATACCCAGGTTGATTTTAGTTCTATCACATCACATCCATCCTGCAGCTTCCCTTATGGACCTGTGTGAGATTGCTGCATCATCTATCATCTACCCAGGAATAGACTCCTAGGTCTTAGGGTCTGTATTTTAACTTGGGTGAGTAGCCTCAGTTTGCTTTCTGGAATGGCTGCTTATTCTCTGTCTTTACCATGGATCTCCAGCAGCCCTTGGCATTATCTGGCTATCTCATTTTTGGCAATGTGAACGTAGTTACAGAGTGATATCTTTTACTTTAACTTTTATTTCTCTGCCCTGCTGCTCCAATCTGTGTTGGTTGCTCTCTCGGTTTGTTTGGTGTTTCCTTAGACCCTCCATTGTGTTGGATCTCATTATTTTTTGGATCTCTCTGTTTTACTTCCTCATTTTGCTGAAGAACATCTTTTAATAGTTTCTTAAAATAGGATACTATATCTTTGATAAAAGATACAACTTGAGTTCTTATCTATCTAAAGACATTTTCATCATCCTAACCTAACACTTGATAGTTTGGCTAGATACTGAATTCTGAGATGAGCATAATTTTCCTCTAGAAATATGAAGACATTGCTTTCCCATCTTCTGGTTTTCAGTGTTGCTTTCAAGAAATGTGATGCAATTCTGACTTGTGATCTTTGGTAGATTGCTCATGATCTCTCTCTGGGAACCTTCAAGATCTCTTTATACCTATTGTTCTGACCTCTTCGTGTGAGTTTTGGCCTGGGAAATGTTGATGTATTATACTTTTCAGTTCTGGGAAATTTTATAGTATGATTTCTTTAATAATACCATTTTTATTTTCTCTGTTTTCACTTTTAGGTGCTACCTTCCTTTTAAAGGTCAGCTATGTAGCAGCCTTGATTGTATCTGCAATAACTCTTTGCCATGTGAAACAATGTAGCATATTCAGTCTTGGGGATTAGGGTGTGAAATCTCTGAAATCATCATTCTGCCTACCACACCCCTCTGTTTAATTTTCATTACTGCTTTCATGTTTTTATTTCGAAGAGTACCCTGAACATTATTTCTCTTTTTGAAATTACAACTTTCTCATTTAATGGATACCATATTGTCTTTTCTGAAGATCTCACTATTAGCTGTGCGTGTGTGTGTGTGTGTGTGTGTGTGTGTTTAACTCTTCTGTTCCTTAAATTGTTTCCTTTTTAGTCGTTTTCTTTTTTGTTTTGTCTTTGTTTTCATGTTGGATTGTGTTTTGCTATCCGCAAATGTCTCTGATAACCATTTGTTCACATTTGTGAGTATGACGTGTTCATCTTTTCTCATCCTAGCTATTCTCTATGTCTGCCTCTGTGGTGAAAGCTACTTTTCCTAAATTCTTCCAGATTATAAGCCTTCTATCAAGTGAGAGGTGGGGTGGATCATTGCTGCTCCATCTCCATACTTTAAGTCAGTTTCACTTTATTAAACCTCTGCCTATCTCTCCTACCTTCACCTAATGGTGCCTGGTGTTCTGAGTCTGGGTAATCTCTAGAGTCCTGTGGAAAAATCACCTACTATTTATCACTTTGCACTGATGAATCATACATCACAATTAAAAAATGTCTATTTGGGGATGCCTGGGTGGCTCAGTTGGTTGGATGACTGCCTTCAGCTCAGGTCATGATCCCGGAGTCCCAGGATCGAGTCCCGCATCGGGCTCCCAGCTCCATGGGGAGTCTGCTTCTCCCTCTGACCTTCTCCTAGCTCATGCTCTCTCTCACTGTCTCTCTCAAATAAATAAATAAAATCTTAAAAAAAAAATGTCTATTTGTCTGACCTAGTTTGCACTAGGTATATCTTCTGTGTGCTTCTACCATCTAGCTCCGAGATATCAGATAACTTTTTTTTTGTATTTTTTTTTAAGATTTTATTTATTTGATAGAGAGCATGGAAGGAGGGGAAGAGGGTAAGGGAGAGAATCTCAAGCAGACTCCCTTCTGAGCACAGAGCCTGACATGAGTTTGATCTTACAACCCTGAGATCATGACCTAAGCCACAATCAAGAGTGGGGTGGTCAACTGACTGAGCCACCCAGGTGCCCCTCAGATCACTTCTAAGCACTGTTTTCCTTATTTCCTCAGTTCCTACAGGCAGTTGCAGGAAGAAATGCTTCGATTCTTCATTCAGAGGACTGGAGAACTGCCGGTGTGATACGGAATGCAAACACAGAGGCGACTGCTGCTGGGATTTTGAAGACACCTGTGTAGAATCAAGTATGGATTCTGAGGATAAGTTCACTCTAGCATGTTGGTTGTGCTATCGTTAACGCATGTCTAAGTGCTCCTCACACATCTTGTGTATTGGTTTACTAAGGTTGCTATAACACAGAATCTGGGGGGGCTTAAACAACAGAAATTCTTTTTCTCAGTTCTAGAAATTAGAAATCCGAGATGCAAGTTGCATCAGGGTTGGTTCTTCCTAAGGGCTATGAGGGAGAGCCATTCCTTGCCCTTCTTTTAACTTCTGGTGGGTTATAAGTCATTGGCGGTCATTGACTTTTGGCAGCATAACCCCAAACTTTGCCTTTGTCTTCACAGAGTTCTGTTGTGTCTTCACAGTCTCCTGTGTGTGTGTGTGTGTGTGTGTGTGTGTGCACGCACATGTCCAAATTTCCCCTTTTTATAAGAATACCAGTTGCACTGGATAGGGACCATTGTAATGACCTCATATGACTTGAGTATCTACAAAGATTTTTTTTTTTTAAACATTATATTTATATATTTGACATGTAGAACACAAGCAGGGGGAGCAGCAGAGGAAAAGGGAGAAGCAGGTTCCATGTTGAGCAGGCAGCCCGATATGGGGCTTGATCCCAGGACCCTGAGATCATGACCTGAGCCAAAGGCAGACGCATAACCCACTGAACCACTCAGGCGCCCCAACAAAGATCTTTTCCTAGGCAAAGTGACATCCATGGCAGTGCGGGCTAGCACTCCAGCGTTTTGAGAGGACACTATTCAGCCCATAATAACTTGTGTACAGGATTATCGTTTCCCCTTCTGCAGTGCTAAACAGAGTTCACACTTGATTTGACCGAGGTTGAGGACTCATGGTCTCCAGGAGACAAAATTCCATATGTGTTGCCGGAAGTACACGTCTCAATACATTTTCACTATGGCTCAAGCTAATCATCTTAATAGTTTCATGGGCAGTGGTTCTCCGGTTTCAGGGTGCGTAAGGCTTACTTGGAAAGCTGGTGATCCTTGGTGATTCTGATGCCAGCACTCCACAGAACATGACTTGAGAAACGCTGTTCTCTGGGTAGAAGAGAGAGTTCTCAATGTTTAATTTTTTAAGAAATCAGTGAAGGCATGTGTGTAGGGGGTTGGCTAGTGGTTCATAGAATAAAGATGAGAATAGTAGAGCTTTTTACATTATATTTTTTGGAAAGGGCAAGGGGGAAGGGATAACTTAGTATAAATAAGATCCCTTATTATGATTTAGTCTAAAAAAGATTCCCTTTACTTAATCTCCCCAAATCCTTTCTAAGTAAATGATACATAATGGACAACGAAGAACTCTGTACAAGACAAAAGCACACAGCAGTCACCGGTCTGATGCATTTGTCTAAGCCCAGGACTGATGTTGATTTTATTTATTTATTTATTTTTAAAGATTTTACTTATTTATTTGACAGAGAGATCACAAGTAGGCAAAGAGGCAGGCAAAGAGAGAGAGGAGGAAGCAGGCTCCCCGCTGAGCAGAGAGCCCGATGCGGGACTCGATCCCAGGACCCTGAGATCATGGCCTGAGCCGAAGGCAGTGGCTTAACCCACTGAGCCACCCAGGCGCCCTGATGTTGATTTTAGTCACTGATTCCCAGCAGACGGTGCTAGGAAACAGCCATGGGACAGCCTCTTGCTGTTTTTAGCACTGATGTTTATTTACACTGATCTCATACTGAGCACATAGCCTGGGAGAGCAGCAAAGGCCTGGTGGAGACTCATCTTGCCCTTTCTCACCCTTAGCTGGGAGGTGCCCTGACCTGCCTACTTTCTTACAGACCTCACCCTCTTCCTGTTACTTCTGTTGCACTGCCTCTTCCTTGCTGCCTGTCCTTAAACAAAACTGCTCTTGGGTGGCACCCATCCCTAGTGGGTCATTTCCACCGGGAGCTCCTACTTTTGGGTGGGAATAGAGCCAGTGTTCAGAGTCTCTCCAAACTCAGAGATGTACCTGCCAGCCAGACCAGGGCTGTAGCTTATAAAACCACCTTTCTCTCTGCCGCTCATGCCAAATGAAGACAAGGGATGCATTGCCCCCTTGTTTGTATTACCTATTTTCATTTATTCATGCAGAGAAGCCAAGAATTTGACCTTAGAACAGTCCAGGGATAGATGCATGGAATTTACGTTTGCTGTTGGATACTGAAGTATTTAAGTTAAATGCTGGGAACTGAATTGTGTGTTTTTCCAGCTCGAATATGGACATGCAATAGATTCCGTTGTGGGGAGACCAGATTAGAGTCCAGCCTCTGCTCTTGTTCGGATGACTGTCTGCAGAGGAAAGACTGCTGTGCTGACTACAAGAGTGTCTGCCAAGGTAAGCAGAGGAGGTTGACCTGTTCACCCCTGTGTAAATGTGGCTTGTTCACTATACAGAGAGGGAGCTCATAGCATAGATACTATAGAAAAGAAGAGAAAGATAAAAGTTCCATATTCATTGGTAAAGCAAGGTCTTCTCCTGTCCAATAATAACGCTGCTAGAAATATCTGTGGTTTGAGATAACAGATGGCAGAGTCGATGAAAGAGGTTATCTGGCCCATCTAGCAGTCCGTTAAACCAATGTTACTGTTCCAATGACTGTGTCCTGAGTGATCAAATGACTGATTAGGGACCTTTGGAGAGTTAATGAAGAGCCAAGATCAGGATACAGATTATTCAACTCCTGGTTCCAGCTGTAAGTGACATACTGCAGATATATATATTTTTAAATTACCCTCGGAACATGTAATGAAATTTATAAAAAGTGCACATAAACACACAGCAACAAAATTGCTTCAAGTTAACAACCCCTTTTTCATAATGCCACAACCAATAAAAGTAAGCAACTTATACTTTTAATATTTCTAGACCAAAAGAATGAGATTAGGTTGAATTCTGATTTTTCTCGAATAGGAAGAAAATGTTATAGAAGAAACATTAACTATAACATTTTAGTAGAAAATAGATTTTACACTAATGGATGAGTCAATTTTTATTACAAAATATATTTGAAAAGCAACTAAAAAGAGCTATCAAAAAGGAAAAATAGATGCCTGAAATGGTAACATCTTTTCCAAGTAATTATTGTTTGACATTTAATAGTGCATCATTAAAAATTCTGCTAAATTCATGAGGGCACTTTCTTGTTTGCTTAATTCTATAAGGTCACTGACCACACTGCCTCTGACCACTCTATTTTCCCACTTTCTACCTCAAATATATAACTCTTTCAACTTTTTATATCAAGACTGATCCTTGAGTCATATGGTAAATTCTCCCAGTGGATTCATTGCATAACATTGCTGAAATTTAATAGAAGTGTATCTATTTAGGGGTGCCTAGGTGGCTCAGTGGGTTAAAGCCTCTGGCTTTGGCTCAGGTCATGATTCCAGGGTCCTGGGATTGAGCCCCGTATCGGGCTCTCAGCTCAACAGGGAGTCTGCTTCCCTTCCTCTCTCTCTGCCTGCCTCTCTGCCTACTTGTGATCTCTTTCTGTCAAATAAATAATAAATAAAATCTTTTTTTTAAAAAAAGGAAATGTGTTTGTTTATTTTGCAAGTATACACCATAGATGGTGTTATTACTTCTGTTATGACACATCTTGTCTGCTTGTTGCTTTTTCTGGGACATTAGCCATTGATGATAATTGCCTGTATCTATCAAGGGATACAAGTGATGATATTTATACTAGATCATTTCTACTTCATTGGTTAGCTGGAATGTTCTATAATCAGAAACATTGAAGTAAAAATTTCTTAGTTAAGATCTTAAAAATTTCTTGGCTCAATTTTTCCCAGTTTAAATCAGTTACTCTCATTGGCTGCTTCTGTGCCCCCCAACCCCACCATGATTTCTTTTCTCTATTCTTTAGATGGTATATCTATATTTATTAACGTCATTTTTTCTAATTGTCCCTTTCCAGCTAAAAGAATCCCCTTTGTTTTTCTTGGTAAATATGGGCTTCTTGGTATTCAATCTGTGCAAATCTCTGGACACACTGATCTTTTCAACATGTGAAATTGCACTTAACACGTTCTAGAAGAATTTAGTCATCGGAATAACAAGATTGAAGTAGTTTGGAAAGATCAAGTTCATTGCACATTTGTTTCTCTTCTCTTTTCTGTGGTGCACCTGTCTAAAGATTTCAATTTTGTTTTTCAGGAGAAACCTCATGGGTGAAAGAAAAGTGTGGCACAGCCCAACAGTCTCAGTGCCCAGAAGGGTGAGAATATGGGGGTTTTTAATCTTCCTTTAACATGGAATGTAGCTGAGAAGCAGCTGCATTTCCTCCACTTTATTTATATTTTAAAACAATACACTTGGGCACCTGGGTGACTCAGTTGGTTAGCACTGCCTTCCACTCGGGTCGTGATCCTAGAGTCCCAGGATCGAGTCCCATGTCAGGCTCCCTGCTCAGCAGGGAGTCTGCTTCTCTCTCTGACTTTCTCCCCTCTCATCCTCTGTCTCTCTCTCACACATAAATAAATAAACTCTTTAAAAGGAAAACAAAACCAAAAAAGCCAATACACCTAACCAACTAGTAGGACTCCTGGTGGCTTCAAACTTGGACTTTTGTTCACATCGTTGTTTACAAAAGCAATTTTAATTAATTGTTTACATTCATGTCTTATAAAAATGACAAAAATAGGTGAAATATTAAATACTAACATTCTCAAGGTCCTCTGGTCAGGATTAGGATTTAGATCTGAATTCTCCATGCAGAATCTTTCCTATTGACATCCTGGAACTTTGAATTGATATTCACTGAGGAAAAGGAAAGTTTGTCCATTGAAGGCCTCACAAGGGAAAGTGGATAAGGACTTTATCACTTGTACATGAGTAAGGAACGCATGAGGCAACCCTCCCGCACATCTCCTCCACATATTTATAATGGCTGGTGCTGGACTTTTCCCAGTTCTGGAAACACGCCCCACATCATCTCTCAGTCAGGGTGGATTTCCTGTCCAGTTGCCCCTTCTGCCCTTTACCAACTTCATTCTTTTGGCCCAAGGAGGGGAAGGAAGATGGTGAGATAAAGAAAAATGGAATATCTGGTGACAGAAAGTATTGGTGGAGTCATTTTTAGATAGTATTATTTTATTTAAAGAATGTGTGTGGATACTGTCTGTTTTTGTACCATGTGACTTTGGTTTCCCAATCCCCAGATCCAGCTGCCCTGTTCAGTGGCTTCTGGGTAGAAGAGCAAAAAAATTAAAATAAAATGGATATTTGAGTATCTTTGCTCTAGTCAATTCTCTGAGCTTCCTCTATAAAAATAGTATTAGTAGCTGTAAAAATCATTATCATAATCATAAGCCAAGTTCAGAAGATTTCATGTGAGAAGTCAACATCTTGATCCCTTAGATGTCTGACCTTGTTTTTAAGCTGCAAGGTTATTTTGATGGCATATTTATGAATATAAAAGTTTTAACAGCCCTATGCTAATGAATTTATGAAAAATAAGTATTTCCAATGCAAATTGTAATGCACTATTTGAAATTCTTCTGTTTTAAAGGCTTTATTTATTGGGGCGCCTGGGTGGCTCAGTGGGCTAAGCCTCTGCCTTCAGCTCAGGTCATGATTCCAGGGTCCTGGGATAGAGCCCCATGTCGGGCTCTGCTGTGTCACAGAGGGAGAGAGATCACAAGTAGGCAGAGAGGCAGGCAGAGAGAGAGGAGGAAAGCAGGTTCCCCACTGAGCAGAGAGCCTGATGCGGGACTCAATCCCAGGACCCTGAGATCATGACCTGAGCCAAAGACAGGCTTAACCAACCCACTGACCCACCCAGGCGCCCCTGCACTGCTTGAACTTCTTGATGAGTTTTCTATATATTGTAGTTAAAACAATCTTAATTTTCCATTTTGTTTTGAGATATAATCTGTATATTGAAAGGTTCACATTTATGTTTACAGTATAATAAGATTTGGAAATCCAGAAACCCATATAACCCAGAGATAAAGGAATATTTTCCAAGATAAGGAATATTTTCAAGATAAGGAATATTTTCATCACCTCAGAAAGATGAGTCATGTACTAATATCTGTCACCATAGATTCCTGTTCTAGAATTTCATATAAATGGAATCATTCCATATGTTCCCTTGTGTTGTTTTTCTTAATCCAGTGATTTTGAGACTCATAAATGTTACTGTGTGTATGTACCATATCTCTCACAGGGGCTTTTGCACAGCATACTTTTTTTTCTGATTAACACATTGGTCCCATTCTCTTTTCATACTATTTCTATTCGTTCTTTAGGGCCAAGTTCATGTGTCTGTTCTTAACCTTACAAAGATCAAATCTGACATTCCCTATGTAGTTGAGTAGCATTGTGTAATCAAATCTAACCCTTAACCACTCCTGTTTACTTCTCAATTTCATCCCCTAGGTTAGGGCTGTAATCCCTTCATGCCTTTATTTTCTATACCTAGTATAATGTCTGACTCAAATATTTGTTAAATGAATTCTACAGTAAATGTGTATTCTGGGAAACCATATAGACCTGTCCTCCAGATTCTCCTCAGTTTCTCTTACAATGTGGAATTAGATGGCCAGGGTGATATTTTTATAGCTTTACCCAGCACCTTGAAAAACATAGAAATTATTTTTCTTATTAATAGTTTTTATTAGGGGCTTCCAGGTAGCTCAGTCAGTTGAGTGTCAGACTCTTGATTTCAGTTCAGGTCACAATCTCATGGGTAGTGGGTGAGCCCCACATCAGGTTCTATGCTCAGCAGGAAGTCTGTTTGAGTTTCTCTCTCTCTCTCTTTCCCTCTGCCCCTCCCTCTATTCACACACTCTTTCAATCTTTCTCTAAAATAAATAAATCTTTAAAGAAATAGTTTATATTAGCATTCAGAATTTTCTCCATAATAATATTGGATATTCATCAGAATTTTTAAGGACAATTCCAATCAAGTTTCTTGGAAAAGTGTGTTTTTGTTTAAAAATTTGTTTTTAATTTAAACAATTTTAAATTAACTTAAAATATAATGTTTTTTATTTGTTTCAAGGGGACAGGTCCGTAACACCCAGCACTCACCCTCACCTATGTCCATCACCCAACCACCCAATCCCCCCTGTATAAAAATTTAAAATTCACATCTAAAGTGAAATATGAGCCTCACATTATTAGTTGCATGCAGTGTATTTGGAATTTAAAACAAATGTTGGTGTTTATAGCTTCTATTACTAATAGCTCCAAAGTGGAAATTACCTAAATGTCCAGCAACAGTAGGATGACTAAGTTGTGGTTTATTCATTCACTGGAATACAAGACAGCCATGAGAATGAATGATCTACAGCTCCACGTAACAGTATGAATTAATCTCAAACATAATGTTCAGTAAAAAAAAGCCAGTCATGCCAGTCATGCCAGGATACAGGATACAGGGTGTATCCTGGCATGTAAATACAAATCTATTTGTTTGAGGTCAAGGTTCTGCTCACCCTTGGTGGGGGTGTGGTTTGCAGAAGCTGTTAAGTGGAAAGGAGCCCGAGGAGAGGATTCTAGGGTGCTGGTATTCTGTTTCTTGATTTGGGTGATAAAGTTCACAGTGGAGTTCAGTTAGGAAATTAGGAAACATTTATCAAACTATACATCTGTGAAATGTGTGTGTGGGTATGTCTGTATATAAATTATATACAAGTAAAATTTTAAAAGTGAAAAAAAATGAAACGAAGAAAAGACAACCTCTGGCTATATCCTAAGAGCTAACCTTCCATCACTTTAGCTTAAATATGGATATTAAAAAAAAGATTGTAATGCTTTTGATGTTAATACTAATCTAGTGCGATATTAGATAGAGAATCAAAAGCATAGCACTTTAAAATAATAACCTCATAAGCTGTAGAGTTCCTAAATTTCATATCATACTTATATCCGAAATACAATAGAATTAGAACCTCAACAGATTTTGAGTTTGAGCCTTGAATTCAGTAGCCATAACTCTTTTTTTTTTTTTTTTTTTTTTAAAGATTTTATTTATTTATTTGAGAGAGAGACAGTGAGAGAGAACATGAGCGAGAAGGTCAGAGAGAGAAGCAGACTCCCCGTGGAGCTGGGAGACCTATGTGGGACTCGATCCCGGGACTCCGGGATCATGACCTGAGCCGAAGGCAGTCGTCCAACCAACTGAGCCACCCAGGCGTCCCAGTAGCCATAACTCTTGACTCTTAGCAAACTCAAGTCCGTGAAAGGTCTGAGGTTAACAGCCCCATCTCTGGGCATGTTTTATTAATATAATGCTCGCATGATATTGACCTCTGTTGAAAAATTGCAATTAATAAGCTCCATGTATACTTACCACTGTAAAATACCAAATGTATTTGAGGTAACGCAATGATACTAATGTTCTGTGGTAGTGATTCTGAAGTATTAGGTGAGTGGGTCAGGACAGCGTTAATGAGAGTTCAAGTAACTGCTTAGGGTTCAATAGATGCTAAAGACTGAAGCTAAGGGATTCCTGACCTGCTGTCATTACTAGCAGCTAATTAGAGGTTCCTTACACACTGGAAGAACTGATGCTTAAGGGAGATAACAATTTTTATTTCTAAATTGTTTTTAAAGATTTATTTGAGAGAGAGTGCGAGAGCACGAGATGGGGGGGGGGTCAGAGGGAGAAGCAAACTTTTCCGTTGAGCAGGGGATCCCCATGTGGGGCTTAATCCTGGGACTCTGGGGATCACGATCTCAGCTGAAGGCAGCCACTTAACCAACTGAGCCATGCGGGTGCCCCAAGAGATAACAATTTTTAAAAAGAAAAAAAAAATAACCCAGGATTGTTTTCTTACCGTACTTTCTAAGGATTTTCTAATTTAGAGAATTGTAAGTAGTACAGCAAAGTGTCTTTCTTTTTTTTTACAATCAAAATAATAGACTAATATTTTGTTTTCCATTTTCAGATTTGAACTACCACCAGTTATTTTGTTTTCCATGGATGGATTTAGAGCTGAATATTTGCAGACATGGCACACCCTCATACCTAATATTAATAAACTGAGTAAGTCTTCCACAACCATAGGCACACAAGGGTAAGGACAATAGTTAGCCAATTTGTAGATGGGTACCTTCCTTCCTGACCTTCCTTATTAGTCATTTGGCTTCTCTCAGCTCCTCTGAAGATCCTGAGGAATTTACCACTCACAGTAACTATTTTCATACTTCTAGGCTCCTCCTTTTTTTTGTAACCCATTCACCTTTTTGTTTATTGTGATTTGTTTTGTATTTGAATGTCAGTTCCATCCTATGGAAATCTGTTCACATACACTGTCTCGCAAGCGGTGTTTGTCAGACTTGGGTCCTGGGTCTTAGCAACGTGACCAGCAAGGACAGGATCCTGAAGGAGCCTGAGTGCATAACAGAGCCAGCACGTACCAGTGTTCCAGAAGGCAAAAGGTCCAGTATCTATGTCTGATTCCAGAAGTAAACTGCCTGGAAACTGGCTCCACTGCTTATTAGCTGTGAGAGCATGGGCAAGCTTACCTCACCTACTGGTGCCCATTCTCTTGAGTTGTAAAATGGCCACTTCCTACCTGTTGGGACTACTGTGAGAACATAAATGTAGTGCACACTGAATGTCTTTAAGGTACTATTATGATTATTGGTCTTATTGTCATCTTAAGCAGGATGTTACACTTCTATTCAGGAAAGTTGGTCCTCATATGATGTTATAAGGTTATTAATAAAGAGAAATCAAGTACCTAAGGACACAGAGCTAAGAAGAATCAGTTAGGGCCAGAGGGCTGGCTCCTGGGTCTATAGGCTTCCCTACCCATTCTTTCTTTTGTCCCCCTTCTGCCAGGCCCTCTTTTGCTTCCAAGAGTCTCAAAGTTTATCACAATTTTACTGGTGTCTCTTTTTGTTTTTCTACAAATTATTAAAAATAACTATTTGAGCCTGAGTAAGTCCATTCCCTTGTCTGGGTCTCAGTATCCTCACTTGTAAAATGAGAGGGTTAGTGCTAACGATTTCTACTGTTTATTCCAGCTCTGAAACCCCATTTTGGACTGCTTCCCCCTCTAACACAAGGTGCTTTGTTGCTTCAGCTTTTCTCCACTCTCTGAGATAGAGCCTTAGCAAAAACATGGAGAGTTTGGGATTCTGACAGAACTGGTTCCAAATTCAGTGCTTGCCATTGAAACGCTGAGTTTCTTTGTCCCAGAAAATTAATTAATATTTCCCACACTTTTTATTTCCTTATCTGCATTTTCATTGATGAGCTGGATATCAAATTCTGTATCCAAAGAGAATTTAGCCGAACCCCTTTTGAAGTAGAATTACTTGATTTGCTCATCCCACTCGGAGTTGGAAGTGACACCAGTGAAATATTGGGCCATAGAGAGTGTTCCCTTTTAAGGTTTAATATGTATTTTTTAAGTCACGCAGACAAGATTTTGATCCTTTCAATGTGTAGACATCACTAACTGGGCCTACCAAGGCAAAATGGGCTGTTAGCTTTCAGGAGGCCTCATTGAGAGTACATGTGATTAGACTTAGGATTAGTACCTCCTGCAAATGGTAGGCTTGAGGTGAGGTATATGACAACAGGCATCACTTTGAACCTTCTAGTACCCCATCTCCAGTAACCCATCAAGCCCCCTGGGTTGGGTGACAGTGACAGTGGTCATTGAAACTGACATGAGCTAATACCACACAGCACCATGAGTCAGATTTGTGATGGTTAAAAGGACTCAGACTCAACTCCAGTGAGGAGGTAAGGTCATTGTCTTGTCTGTGTGGGTGGGAGCAGGAAAAAAAAAGGAGTGCGGCCCAAGAACAGGAAACTGTCAAGTAGGAGAGAGGTGATTTGGCTTAAGTCAGGTTTCCTGAAAGTTGAGTGAGAAACTGGGGATAGACTAAGACTAGTAGAACAGGTGTATTTAGCAGGCAACCTTTGCTGAGTTTTAAAGATTAGAGTTACCAAGTTACCAAGTTTAAAATTCATAAATGACAGAACAAATTCTCCAGATGCCTTTATCTGTCTGACCCCTCCTCCTCTTCTTTTTAAATTTATTTTGGTAAAAACACTTAACATGAGACCTAGCCACTTAATAGACTTTTAAATATAGAATGCAATATTGTTATCTATAGGCCCAGTGTTTTATAGCAGATCTCTAGAATTTATTCATCTCATGTAAATGAAATTTTATACCTACTGATAAGCAACTCACCACTTTCTCCTCCCCACAGACCCTAGCAACCACCCTTCTATTCTTTGCTTCTATGAGTTTGAATCTTTTAGATGTCTCATGTAAGTGGAATCATGTATATTTGTCTTTTTTTAATATCCTCAAGGTTCATCTATATGGTTGTACATTGTAGAATTTCCTTCTTTTTTTTAAGGCTGAAATGCATTATTATATATTACACTTAAAAATGCATTTATCTGTCGATGGATATTTGGATTGTTTCTACATCTTGGCTATTGTGAATGCTGTTATGTTGAACATGAGAGTATTAATAGCTCTTCAAGATCTTGATCTCAGTTCTTTTGGATAAACATCTGGAAGTAGGATTGCTGGATCATAGTGTAGTTGTATTTTTAATGATTTGAGAAACCTTCATACTGTTTTCTACAGTGGCTATATTATCTCATCATCAGCATACAGAGGTTGAACTTAACCATTTGCTTACATCATACACAAAGATAAACTCTAAATGGATGAAAGACCTCAATGTGAGACAGGAATCCATCAAAATCCTAGAGAACGTAGGCAGTAGCCTCTTTGACATTGGCCACAGCAACTTCTTTCAAAACACATCTCCAAAGGCAAAGGAAACAAAGGCAAAAGTGAACTTTTGGGACTTCATCAAAATAAAAAAACTTCTGCACAGCAAAGGAAACAGTCAACAAAACAAACAGGCAACCCACAGAATGGGTAAAGATATTTGCAAATGGCACTACAGACAAGGGGCCGATATCCAAGTTCTATAAAGAACTTCTCGAACTTAACACCCAAAAAACAAATAACAAGTCAAAAAATGGGCAGAAGATATGAACAGACAATTCTCCAAAGAAGACCTGCAAATGTCTAACGGACACATGAAAAAATGTTCATCATCTCTAGCCTCCAGGGAATTTCAAATTGAGATACCACCTTACACCAGTTAGAAATGCAAAAATTGACAAGGCAAGAAACAACTAATGTTGGAGAGGATGTGGAGAAAGGGGAACCTTCCTACGCTGTTGGTGGGAATGCAAGTTGGTGCGGCTACTTCGGAAAACAGTGTGGAGATTCCTCAAAAAATTAAAAATAGAGCTACCCTATGACCCAGCAATTTCATTTTTGGGGTATTTATCCCAAAGATACAGATGTAGTGAAAAGAAGGGCCATATGCATCCCAGTGTTCATAGCAGCAATGCCCACAATAGCCAAAGTGTGGAAAGATCAGAGGTGCCCTTCAACAAAGGAATGGATAAAGAAGATATCGTCCATATATTACTCAGGCATCAGAAAGGATGAATACCCAGGTTTTGCATCATCATGCATGGGATTGGAGGAGATTATGCTAAGTGAAATAAGTTAAGCAGAGAAAGTCAATTATTACATGGTTTCACCTATTTGTGGAGCATGAGAAATGGCATGGAGACATTAGGAGAAAGAAGGGAAAAATGAAGGGGACAAATCAGAGGGGGACATGAACTATGACAGACTATGAACTCTGGGAAAGAGACTGAGTGAGGGTTTTAGAGGGGAGGGGGTTGAAGGATGGGTTAGGGCAATGATAGGTATTAAGGAGGGCATGTTTGCATGGAACACTGGGTATTATACACAAACAATGAATAATGGAACACTACATCAAAAACTGATGATGTACTCTATGGTGACATAACATAAAATAAAAGTTAAAAATTGCACCTTCTCCATGCCCTTGCCAACATTCGTCTTTTGTGTTTCTGATAATAGCCATCCTAACAGGTGTGCAGTGATAACTCATTGTGATTTTGATTTGCATTTTCATGATATTTAGTGACATTGTACCTCTTTTTTAAAAAATATTTTATTTATTTGTCAAAGAAAAAGAGACAGTGTGCACAAGCAGGGTGAGCGGCAGGCAGAGGGAGAAGCAAGCTCCCTGCTGTGCAAGGAGCCTAATGCGGGACTCGATCCAGGAACCTAGGATCATGGCCTGAGATGAAAGCAGATGCTTAACCAACTGAGCCACCTAGGCATCCCTGATCATGTTTTCCTTATGTATTGGTCATTTATAGGTCTTCTTCAGAGAAATGTTTATTCAAACCCTTAGTGCATTTTTAAGTGGGTTATTTTTTTTTTCTAGAGTTGTAAGAATTCATTATATATTTTAGGAATCAATTCCTTATCAGATACACAATTTGTAAATATTTTCTTCCATTCCATATGTTGTTTCTGTTGATGGTTTTCCCTGTTGCACAAAAGCTTTTTAGTTTGATATAGTCCTGCTAGTCTATTTTTGCTTTTGTTGTTTGTGCTCTTGGTATCATATTCATGAAATCATTACTTAAACAGTGTCATGAATCTTTCCTCCTCTTTTGTTCTAAGACTTTAACAGTTTCAGGCCTTATATTTGAGTCTTTAGCTCATTTTGAGTTAGTTATTGTTTGTGGTATATGAAAGGCTCCAGTATCTTACTGGAAAAGCTTGGTTTTTCATTGTGGAGTATGATGTTAGCTGTGGACTTTCCAGAGATGGCCTTTATTATCCCTCCATTTCTAGTTTGTTGAGAGTTTTTATCATGAAAGGGTATCGAATTTTATCAAATGTTTTTTCTGCATCTGTTGAGATATGATCATGTGATTTTTATGCTGTATTATATTAATGTGGTATATCACATTAAGATTTTTGCATCTATGTTCCTCAAGCGTATTTTCCTGTAGTTTCCTTTCCTTATGGTGTCTTTGTCTGGCTTTGAATCAGGGTAACACCATCCTCGTAAAATGAGTTTGGGTATTTTTTTTTTAATGTTTTGGAAGAGTTTAAGAATGATTGAAATTAATTCTTCTTTAAATGTTTGATGGAATTCAGCAGCAAAGTCTTCTAATCTTAGGCTTTTTTCTTTTGAAAGGTGTAGTCTAGCTAAAGGTTTATTAATTTTATCTTTTCAAAAAACCAAGTTTAGTTTTTGAAATTTTTAAAATTATTTTTCTATTATTTATTTTATTTATGTCTGCTGTAATCTTTATTGTCTCCTTCCTTCTGCTGACCTTGGGTTCCTTTTGTTCTTTTCCTAGTCCCTTGGGGTAGAAAGTAAGGTTGTTTATTTAAAAGTTCTTTTTTAACGTAGGTGTTTCTTGCTATACACTTCCATCCGAGTATTGCTTTTGCTACATCTGTCAGCTGTTCCCCTACTCATCCATTTAGTTTTCTGCTCCTTACAGTTTATAGTTACTGGGGGTATGTGTTTATTCCATTTATATTTTCAGATTTTTTTGGTTGGTACATCCTTTTTAAAAAGTTTTTTTAAGGAACAAATTATACAAATGATAAACTTTGAAAAACAATATTAAAATGTATATAGTAGGGAAAAATACGTATATAATAGAAAAACAACAACCAGCCAACAAACAATAAAACTCTTTCCTGATTTCTAGCTTATCTTTAAAGAAGCGACTATTATTGGTTTATTGTGTGTCCTTCCAGAATTACTCTTTTAGCTTTAATTTAGATTGTTAAATTCTAGATGAAACAGTTGTAGAAGAGTTTGCTTTCTGTGAGCTGTTCTACAGCAGCTCTGGTTCAAAGTCCAGTGATCCAAATGGTAGTCTGAGTCATGGATAGTCAGCAGGTGTGGCCTATTTGGGACATTCTCAAGAGGGAGGTGTCATGTCCTTCCATTACCAGTAGCTTAGTTTATATTTTATTTTATACTCCGTGCCTTTAGGCATGTAAGGGTTTAATTACGTTACCCATGTTTGAAGGAAATAAAAACAGAAACTGACTTTGTATTTCTGTTTATTTTGTATGTTTTTTCCCCTACTTAAATTCTTTTCATTGTATAATCAATTGGGTCTCATTTTATTTTCTTAAACCATATGACTTCCTAACAATAATACATGTACCTTTCTCTGAGGTTGAGATTTATTTGTAGGTAGTATTGACTAAAAAAAGAAGAAAAAGATTATTCTAATCTTTAATTAAACTTAGGAACCAAATTGCAAGGCATACCTCAAACTTAGGTACATCAGAACCACTTGGGATGCCAACCACAAATGTAGATTGATTGATTGATTGATTGAGCTCCCTTTTCTTCACCTTCCTCTTACCCTTCCATTCCTACCAGAGTCCTATTTAGTAAACTTGATACGTAGCCCAAGGAGGTTCTGAAGGAGGTCATCCTGATATGAAATTTCCATATTGGGAACACTGCATATCGGAACAACTCCAAGGCTATTTGAGCAAACATTCATTATTTCCAGCTGCTAAGTTTGTAACTTGCTTTACAGTAATCATTTTTGCTTTATTTTTTCACCTATATAGAATCAATAATGGTGAAGCTTTCTTGTAGAATTTGAGCTGACAGGATTTGGGTATGGGAAATTTTTCGCAAGTCACTGTTGCAGAGGGAACAGCAATGTTGTAATGGTTCTGACCTTCTTCAGCAGGGTCATTGCACAGACCAAAAACAACAGAACATTTGAAAGCAATATTGATGCCATGCTTTGTGGAAAACAGATCACAGGAAACTGTAGTGATCCGATGGAAACTGTAGTAAAAATAATGAGTAGTAAAGTTAGCTCATTTGGTAATGTTACTGCATGACATGGGTTTATGCTCTCGATACAAGTCAAATCCTTCTCAGTTGCCTGGATAGTTGTGTTGACTTTTGTCTTATTGAATATTGTCATTTAAGAACCATTAGCTGAGACGCAAATGTGATCTAGAAATTCTCATCCTAATGATCTGGTTCAGAAGGAGGGGAGCAGGAAAAACAAAGCTGGTGGTAGTATATAATTTAGGGTATGCTTAGCTGAGGGGTCAGCAAGCTGTGGCCCGTGGTCAAAATGTGGCCCACTCTGTTTCTGTGTGGTCTGTTAAATGGTAAGAATTGTTTTACATTCTTAAATGGTTGGGGGGAAAAGAAGAGAATACTTTGTGACAGGTACAAATTATGTGAAATTCAAATTTCAACATCCATTAATTTTTATTGGAGGACAGCCATGCTCATTTTTTCACATAGTGCCTGTGGATGCTTTTGGGCCTCAACAGACCATATGGATTTGCAAAGCCCAATATATCTATTATCAGGTCTTTACAGAAAAATGTAGACCCTTTGTTTGACTCACTTCTCTACTAAAAACTGACATTCCTTGGGATGGAGGAATTGTAGACGTCAGAATTCGACCTCTTTCCATTTTTAATCCACTCTTAGTGGATTAATCCACTCTTAGTTTTTTATTTCTCTGGAAAATTTTATGTTTAAGTTTTTATTTATAAAAATAACCTTCTGAGGAAAAAAATAATTCTACCCCCCACCCCATGGGGAAAGCCTGTTTTTTTTTTACTGGAGTCTCGGGTGGCACATGATAGTTTATAAAATGGCTTCAGAGGTAGGGGCTAGAGGGTAGGTGAAAAATAACCTGGGATGGGAAAGAAAAACAACCAGGCAGAGGTAAGAGCTGGGTGGTTCCTTCTCAGCCTGATTTAGGGGAGGGAGGTGGTGCTTCTGAACAATATGATGGATCCCTTCCCTCAACCCAGCTGGTAGCTCTGGGGGTTTTTTGAGTTAGAGTCAGTCCAATATGGTGGTGGGGGGTCCTCATTGTTGATGGGGGCCAAGGTCCCCTCTGTCTCCCACCAAGAAGCCCAGGCTCTCACCTTTGGGGCTGTGGGCTTCCTGGGTCCGGAGAGCTGCTGCCACCACAGCTACTACAAATAGGGTTTTGTGAGCATGGCAGCTTCTTAATCTCTTGTTGTGCTTTGTTGCAGAAACATGTGGAATTCATTCAAAATACATGAGAGCTGTCTATCCAACCAAAACCTTCCCAAATCATTACACGATTGTCACGGTAAGTGCTCGGCCCAGTGGCAAGTCAGATAGCCCATAGACAGGCAACTGGTCACCACAGACCCACTGAGGTAGGAAGTGGCTGATCCCCATGCTACATGTTTCACAAGTTCATGGCTTCATTCAGGCTAGGAGGTAGCGTCTCATTGCAAGGCCAGTCCAGTGCACTGAGGTGTGAAGTATGACTGAATGTCCCAGCAATAGGCTAATTCACCTGTGTGACTAGCTAGGATAGCTTCTCAGAGATGAGAAATACCATTCTCCTTTTGATCTTTGGATTTGCCTCCATTTATCTGAAGGTCTGCTGGGAAATGTAGGTATGTGTGGGGACAGCCACTTTGATGTAGGAAATTTCTTTTTTTCCTAATCTTTTCATTGTATTAACTTGACAAAGCCTTCTGTTTCAAATAAATTCATGCTGGCTAGATCTCTTTAGATAAAGCAGGTGAAGCGAGTGAGTTCTCAGGTATGATAAAAAATAAGTGAAATGATCAAAATGAACTCAAAAGAAAATTATATAACTTTTATAGATCTAGAACACATCTTAAGGAGTCCTTCACCTCAACCTTTATTACCGAAGGATATTATGTTTGTATTACTTCCAGACACAAAGATATTTGTGTCTTTATTACTTTATTACTTTTTATTTATTGCTTTGCACTTACACTTTAATTGCTGTGGAACAGTATAATATTTAAATTTTAACTCTTAAGTAATATGTAATTTATGCACACATACACAAACATTTATACACATGTGTGCATATATACATACATATACTTGCAGATTTTCCTAAATACTCAAATTTCATAGCTCACATACTCCCCCCTGAGGTCTACCAAGGCGACACTCTGTCTTTCATATGGTAACTCTCATAACAGTAAACTAGTATTGTTTCTACAGTCTACTGCCTGTTTAGTGTCATAGTTTTTACATGTTTGTGCTTTTTGTTGATTTTTAAATTGCTGCTTAAAATAGCCCTTCAACGTAGTGCTGAAGCACTGTCTGGTGTTCCTAAAAGCAAAATGGCTGTGATGTGCCTCATAGAGAAGATACATGTGTGTTAGATAAGTTTCATTCAGGCCTGAGTTATAGCGAACCAATAACCTAGGGTACATAAGGTATCTTTAAACAAAAACAAGATTATGTATTGGTCAGCAGGCAAAAGTCTTATGACTAGAAGCTTGCAGGAACCTATCCTTAAATTTTCTCTAAGGGTAGTGGTTCAGTATTCACTAATTCAGTGTTTGCAGCAACTTTGTAGAACGTAATTACTAGAGACAACAAGGAAATGCAATAAAAACCAAATGAGATACTACCGTATGCCTGCCAGGATGGCTAGTATCAAAATGACAAGAAATAACAAATGTCAGCGAGTGTGTGGAGGACAAGGAAACTTCATTCACTGTTGGTAGGAATGTAAATAGGTGCAGTCACTGTGGAAAACGATATGGAGTTTCTGCAAACAATTAAAAATAGAAATACCATATGATCTGGAAAGAAAGAAACAAAGAAAATGAAAGCACTAAAGTGAAAAGACATACACTCCTATGTTTGTTGCAGTATTATTTACAACAATAGCCAAGTTACAGAAGTATTTAAGTGTCTGTTGCAAATGGCAAGGTTTCTTTTTTTGGTGGGTGAGTAATATTGCACTGTGTACGGTATATGGGGACTATTACTCATCTATAAAAAATAATGATATTTTGCCATTTGTGACAACGTGGATAAACCTACAGGGTATTATGCCAAGTGAAATAAGTCAGACAGAGAAAGACAAATACGCTATGATTTTACTTATACGGGAAGTCTAAAAACCAAAACAAATGAACAAATAACAAGCAAAAGCCAAAATAACAGAAACAAGATCAGAAATAACAGAGTACAAAGTGGTGGTTGCCAGAAGGGAGGGAGTTGGGGGGATTAATAAAATAAGTGGGGGGATTTAGAGATACAAGCTTCCAGTTATAAGTCACAGGGATGAAGAATACAGCATGAGGAGTATAGTGAACAATAAGATCATAATGTACGGTGACAGATGGCAACTACAGTTACCATGGTAGACATAGTGTAATGTATAGAATTGTCAGATCACTATGTTGTACACTTGAATAGAATTGTCATGTCACTATGTTCTACACCCGAAACTGCTATTACATAGTAGGTCAACTATGTTTCAATAAAAAAAGGATTGAATGTACCTATGGACACATACATAAATATACATATATTATATATAAACACACATATAACATATATATATAAAGGGTTATACATAAGTGCTAATAACTTACTGTATATATGTATTCTGTGTTCTGAAGGAATATCTCTAAATTAATCTACCTAAAAGTGGTTATAAATGCATGAGCTATCATGGGCATTCAGTGAAATGTATAGAATAAAGAAATATGTGTGATCGTATTGTAAGAATTACTGGATTGATTGATGGGTGAAAAGGAAGATGGTTAGAGACTAGGCAGGGTCCATTCTAAAGAGCTGGTAACACATTTAACCCCCTTACCCAAGATACTTGATACTTAAAAGCTTCCAAGTAGTACATTTCTGGCTATTTTTGCCAATATAACCAGTGGCTGATCATTATTATAATACAGGAAACTTTCATATACAGTAATTAATCACATATGAGTTGTATTAACATCATCAGCACAAGCCATCTGCCTAATGTCATTCATTTTCTTCTCTAGACTATGGTAGAGCCAGAATAGCTACACATATGTATAAATACTTATACTTATACCTACACCTACACCTATACTAACACCAATACCTATGTATGTACATACACACACACACAAACACACACACAGATATATATTTGGTATTTGGGTTCAGACCCAGAGGTTTTATTTTGAAAGGTATACGACATCTTTCCAAGACCTGAGTTATAGATCTTACGCTATTTCAATTTAACTGTGTTTTATTGATACATCATTTTATTCTAAATAGTTTTTGAAATGATCATTTTAGGGATTATATCCAGAATCCCATGGCATCATCGACAATAACATGTACGATGTAAACCTCAACTTGAATTTTTCACTTTCATCAAAGGAGAAAAATAATCCCGCTTGGTGGCAAGGACAACCAGTATGTAGCATTCTACATGTGACTCCAAAATAATCTCCATTCTTCAGTGTGACAGTGGATCATACTTCCCTCTCCACTTTTGCATTATCTTTCTAATTTCTAAGGGTGGAGGGTGGTGGGAAGGTATTTCACCACGTATAATTGAAATCTTCTAAATATGTATGATTGCTCACCTAACTTGCCTTCTTTTGAAACTTGGATTCATATCAGTGAATCCAAGATTCATTGAATCATGAAGATTCTACATATCAATGTAGAAACTTCTCTAAGGATTTTCTGTTAATGCCCCCGCCCCGATTCTGTTTTATGATCTTTAAAAGGGAAGGAGAAACTGTACAATTTCACCAATTTGGGGAAGGAAAAGATCTTTCTAACTGCCTTAATATGTTTTTGATTTTTGAGGTAGATCCCTGGTAATTAAATTTTGCAACTGTCAATACTGTTTAATTTTAAAAAATGGCACCATTCCTACCAGTTCTACACTAATTATTCTCTTCACTTATCTTAAATTTTTTCTTCTTATAGATCTGGCTGACAGCAATGTATCAAGGTTTAAAAGCTGGTAGCTTCTTTTGGCCTGGATCAGATGTGGCTGTCAATGGGTCCTTTCCTTCCATATATAAGATATACAACAGGTAGTGAAGTGTTTGCAGAGATGATCCACCTATGCAGCCATGATTAGGACATTTTTGGTCTTAAGCTTGATAGTAATTCTATTTTTCCAGTTGTTTGGGTCAAAAATCTTGAAGTCATCATTGATTCCTCTCTCTTACAACCCTCATCTGGTCTGTCAGTAAATTCTTGGGGCTATAATTCAAAATATATGCAGTCTGAGAACTTTCTATTATTTCCAGCATTACTGCTGTGGTTGGAGCTACCATTGTCTTTTTGCCTATATTACTGCACTTGCCTCTTTGCACATTTCCCTGCTTCTATTTTTGTCTCCTATCATCTACTCTTAATCCACCAACCAGCATGGTAACTTAAAAAAAAAACATGTCCACTTAGGACACTTCTTTGCACCAAAAACTTCCATGGCTGCCTGTCCCATTCACAGTAGAAACCTGCAGGGCCCTATTGGTATGGCCCTAACCAACCCCCTGTGTCTCAGATTTCCTCTCCCACTACCAGGTTCTGACCTCCTGGGTGGGCCTTGACACACCTGGCTTGCTCTACTTAGGGCCTTTGTGCTGATTGTTCCCTCTGCCTGAGATAATTCACTCCATGTATCTGTACAGCCTGTTCCCTCACTGCTTTCAGGCTGTTGCACAAAAATTACTTTCCCAGTATTGTCTTGGTCTGATCAAACAAAGATTTCAAACTCCAAACCATCCCCACCCTCGTTTTGTAGTGCCCTTACTGTGCTATAGTGTTTTCTTTTCTATATAACACTTGTCACCTTGTGATACACTATATAATTTATTTGTGTATCAGATCTATTTTTGTCTTCACTAGAATGTTTGTCTTCACTAGAATGTCATCTCTAGAAAGGAAAGCATCTTTGGTTTACCCACTAATAAGTTTTGTTGAAATTGAACTAATAGTGTGTGACAGTAGATGCTCAATGTAACATAAATGTATAAATGAATGAAGTAAATAAAAATAAATCAGATGAATGGATAATAATTAATGGTCTTTTTAGTTGGAAAACTGCAGGAGGGAAGGATAAGAAGGAAAGGAAAGAGAATAATATACATTTAATTTATATTGAGACAAATATATCTCTATATAATTATTGAAAACAGGCATCCCTTTGAGTAATACTGAGTCCCCTTCAGTATTTTGAACACAAAATGGATATCTAAAAATATCAACCTGTCTTCCTGAGTAGGAATATAATGGAATTATTTCTAATTTGATTAATTTTTGAAAATTATTTTTTCCTCTTCAGAAGTATCCCATATGAAGAAAGGATCTTTACCTTGTTAAAATGGCTGGACCTGCCCAAAGCTAAAAGGTATTATCTAGTATCAGAGTACTGTCCTATTGAGATACTCATGGGTATAATATGAAATTATTTCTTTACTGCAAATGACCATTTCTGAAAGAAACTTGGATTTCTTTTTTTTTTAAGAAATTTTTAAGAATTATTTGCTCTTGAGAATATGATGGGCATTATGGGGCAATAGAGATAGAGTCAGTAACAGAGAGTGGAGGCAAGTATCACAGAACCAGATACAGCCTGGAGGCAGAATGGAGAGCAGATAGGAACCTTTGTTATGAGGACAGACTCAGGGAGCCGGAGGTGCCAGAGCAAGACCCCAGCAAAGGCTTGGAGTCAGCATCCTGCAAGAAGCAACAAGTCAGCAGAAACCAGACATTTAAAGAAAGAAGGAGAATGTTAGAACAAAGAGTGGGCTGAAAGAGGGTGGGAAATAATAAAGGCCTGGGCACAGTGAGAGAGGACTCAGCAGCAAGAGCAAGGCAGATTTTCCTAAACGAGTCAGAGCCCCACTCATACCCATGAAGGTCTCACTGACTTCCTGGTAGAAGAACTTCGTGCTGGGGCCAAGCGGGACCACTGGGCTTGGACCAAGAGAAAGAGGCCAGAGGAAGAGAAGGAAATTGCCACCAAGTTTTAAACGTATACACTTCCCAAATCCAACCTGCAAGTTTATTCCAAGCTGATAATGGCTTTCTTCATTTCCCTTTTACCCCTAGGCCTGATTTTTATACCATCTATGTGGAAGAGCCTGATTCTGAAGGACATAACAGTGGGCCAGTCAGTGGCAAAGTAAGTGTGTTTGACTGAACAAAATGTAAAATGATCTAGCCCTAACCCACAACGTAAAATATTCTTGAATTCCCACTAAATAATATGTATTTGATACAAACATTAAGAATAGTGAGCAGTCTAAAAGGATGTCTACCTTGTTAAACCATAACAAAATTAAAAAGTCTAGGAAAAAAGATACCTGCTTTATTTGCTACACTACATCGTGATTCATTTGATAGGCATTTGCTGGGGACTTAGATGCTGCACTGTTATTTCATACAGTGGAAGCAGCAAGGCTAGATACTGCCTGCCAGTTCCACATGGTAATGCCACTCATTCCAAGCTAAGTCACCTACAAGTCCGTGGTGGACTACCCAGCTGTCTCGTCATGCCCTTTTTTCCATTCATAAGATCCTTATAATCGGACTTAATATGCTAGTGCCTCAGGCAGAGTTCTTCCTCTCCTCCTTGGCCTGTATTATTGAAGTTGACTTTTTTTTTTTTAAAGGTTTTTATTTTATTTGAGAGAGAGCATGAGAGTGAGGAGGGTCAGAGGGAGAAGCAGACTCCCTGCAGGGAGTTCAATGTGGGACTCAATGTAGGACTCAATCCTGGGACTCCAGGATCATGACCTTAGCTGAAGGCAGTTGCTTAACCAACGGAGCCACCCAGGAGCACTGAAGTCGATGTTTAAATTCTAGTTTTGTCATTATCTAAGCCATTATGCTACATTTTTACTACGGGAATGTAAGCCTTAAGTATTACTTAAAAAAAAATAGAGTCATCTGTCCTTCGAAATCCACTGAAGACTCTGTTGTCCTGGACATAATGTAAAGCTGTGGAGGCCTCCATGAGTATGGCATTTTCCTGCTTCACAGAAACTTAATGTAATAATTGTCCTCTGTTGGAATACAAACATGTTTATTCTGGCACCCTGACTTTGTGGTTTATCAGAAATGTCCTTCTTACTTTTTCCCATTAAACCAAAATGATTCCTTATACAAGATCCAGCTCAAGTCCTGCCATTTTAAACCTTTTCATCCTTTGCATTCCAACACTGTTTTTGACTATATCCCAGAATTTTTTTTTTAAGATTTTTATTTATTTGAGAGAGAGAGATCACAAGTAGGCAGAGAGGCAGGCAGAGAGAGAGGGGGAAGCAGGCTCCCCGCTGAGCAGAGAGCCTGATGCGGGGCTTGATCCCAGGACCCTGGGATCATGACCTGAGCTGAAGGCAGAGGCTTAACCCACTGAGCCTCCCAGGTGCCCCATATCCCAGAATTTAACATATAATCATGCTATTTTAAGGGTGAGTGGCATAGTATCTATGCCACTAAGAAGTATATTCAGCACTTCTTTTCTATTTTAATTCCTTTTTTTTTTTTTTTTTTTTTGAGAGAGAGTGAGAAAGCAAGCAAGTGCCTATGAACTGGGGAAGGGAGGGGGAGAGTAAGAGGGACAGAGAATCTCAAGCAGATCCCCCAATGAGCTTGGAACCTGACGCAGGGCTTGATCTCACGACCCTGAGATCATGACCAGAGCCAAACTCAAGAGTTAAACGCTCAACCAAATGAACCACCCAGGTGCCCCTCTATTTTAATTCTTACCCATATTTGATATAATTACTTGAGAGGGGAAACTATAATCTGCATTTGCCTGACCCCTGCTGCTGACTTAATATCAAGTACCATATCTTTTTCTTCTAGTCAATGCTCTAGTTTGGTCCCCAAATAAACTTTAAGTATAATTTTGAAAGGTACTGCAAAGGAAAAGATCAAGGTGCCCTGACAGATTATTGAGGAGGTCCTAACCTAGTCTGTGGTGGAGTGGGGATTGGGGCTGCTTAGAAAGTTCTCTGAATAATAAAAAGGAGAAAAGTTCACAAATGACTTGGTTGAGGGAGTCGCTGATTATAGTCGAGGAATGCACAGAATGAACAAATGAACAGACAGGCAAATGGACCGACCGGTGGTTAGACGAATGGACTGCATGATATAATAGTTAATAATCGTAGCAGTTAACTCTTCCTGTGTGCACCTCTGTGCCAGGCACTGCTGGGATCCCTGTGTGTGCATTATCTCTCACCAGTGTCTAGAGTGCAGTGGCCTAGAGGTGAGAGCTAAGGGGAAATCTAGAGAAGGCGGCAGGGCACCAAATCATGCACATCCCTGTTGGCCATAGAATGTGTAATGGAAGCACCAAGGCAAGTGACATAATCAGATGTGTGTGTATTTAAAGATCAGTTTTACTGTATGAGAGGAATGGGTTAGAGGGAACAGGGAAGGTGAGGGGAGACAAGTTGGCTTTTACAACTTTCCCGTAAAGAGATCATTGTGTCTAGGATTAGGGTAGAGGCAACCATCACCGAAGGTAGGAGATCGTTTGAAGTGGATTTGGGAATAGATTTGGCATGGCTTGCTAGGAGTTGGGTGATGGGGTGGTGGATCAAGGACAATTGTCCGATTTCTATCATGAGCTGCTATAGGTGTTTCTATTTACACCAATGAGGTGACTAAAGGGGGTTAGTTCTGGAGGAGAAGAGAAGATCATGGTGTGCTTAAGCTGCTTGGAGTTTCCAAAGGTAGATTCCCAGAAGGCAACTGAACATGGATTAAAGCTCAGAGGAGATAAAGATTGAGCAGCTTGGCAGCATGTAGATGGTTCATGAAAGTGAAGAGTGAAAACAAAAGAAGGATGAAGACCACACCTCATTTAAAAGTTAGAAGGAGAGGCAAAGTGGATGGAGAAACTGGATGCCTTCATGGCTTTATTATTGTTACTGGGATTTTTAATCACATCCTTTAATTCAGAGTTAAGACATAACTTGAAATCAAAAAGTCTGTTTTAGTTTGCTCTCTTACGTTGTTGAAAGTTTAGTAAGTTCTAGATGTTTAGCTCATCAAAACCGTCTTGCTCTTGCTCCACTATTTCTTTAAAGTCTACTTTGAACAGTTTCTGGTGGACCTAATGTTGTGCAAGACATTCTTAGGGGTGAAGAAAATGAGGCCATTACCCAGAAACCATGTGGAAGGGGCAAATAAAAGAAATAATGAGTTAATGTATAAGGAGTTTTTATTTTAAGAAACCTTAAGAATGTGATAGCTTAAACGGTGTTTAAATGGGAAGCTGATGGTGGCCTGGTATAAGTGAAGAGGGCTTTATGAACTGGGGTTGTAGTAGATGGTAAGAGAGACATTTAAAGTCTGGTGAGACCAGCAACTTCTTGATACCAAATTTGTTCCAAGGATTCTCTAGTATGGAAGTTGAATTAGGTGCAGAATGTCCTGACTGGTCCTGGGTAGCTTTAAGTAATGGTCTAATACTTGAACAAGTTTCAGCTGTTAATTCATTATTGAAAAACAAAGTATTACATCTTAGACAGAATGAAAAGTTGAAAAAGAAAAATTAAATTTGGAAAAGAAACCTGAAATTAAGTACAAATCAACTTAAATTTTTGATAATGCTCATGAACAGGACAGAATGATTCTAGAATGCTAAGGGCCTCCACTTTTGGGGGAAGCACGTGGAGGCAGAATACACAGGAAGGGTGTTGTACCTATTGAAAAGCCAATGATGTTAAGGCTGTATAGAACTTCCTACTAGCATTCTCCTCTGCAACCTTGAATTTCATTTTATAATAAGGAACTTCTAGATCCAGAAAACAGTTGTTTATTGAGAGTCTAACCATTTAACTCATTGTTTCGGAACTGATTCTGCTATTTCTAATGTATCCACTCCGAAAGTGAATGATCACGATCCCGTGGTGAAGAAGCAAGGTTTTCTAATCTGAACTTGGTTTTCCCAAAGTTTCAAACATTTCTGTTCCTATTTATTATCTTCCCATCCTAAAAACTGTTCACTTATTGCCTGTCACAGAGATTTCTTGTTTCTCTCCTTTGTCTGGGCTAGAGTAGGGGACTAGCATCTAGACACTTAACATTTAGTAGAATGTGCCATCTGTTGAGTGGATACTTTATGACAGACTCTGTGCTTGGGAAACCTGATGAGTTAGATCGCAGGGTCTCTTCCCTGCAGGAGCTCACACTTTCCTGGGGAGGCAGGCACATGCACAGATGTTTCAATCTGTGGAAAGTCCAATGGCAGCAGATGCCAGGAGGCTTGGAGATGACTGTTAGTACAATTGGGAGGAGTGAGTAGAATGACCACAAAAGGAGGCATAATTATGCCATAACAGGTGGGAATTGTGACTCATGGTCACAAACCAGAGTGCATGGTCACCTTAAGAATGGGAATCAGGATGGGCATCTGGATGGCTCAGTGGGTTAGGCATTTGCCTTTGGCTTAGGTTGTGATCTGGGGGTCCTGGGATCCAGTCTCCTAGCTAGCCCCCAGCTCAGCAGGGAGTCTACTTGTAACCCCTCTCCCTCTGCATCTCTCCCCACCAAGTAAATAAATAAAAACTTAAAGAAAAGAGAAAGAAAAGAACAGGAATCAGGAAAGCAACTCAAGAGTTGATGGATTTAGCAGTAGATTGAACCAGTTTGAAAAGTCCCTTATTAACTGTGGGACCATGAACATGTTACTTAACTTCTTTAAACCTCAAGTTTCCTGGTCTTTCCTCCTGGAAATTCCAGATGGTGGAAATAGCTCCATCCATGCATATTACCATATTACCATACCATATTACCATATTACCATGACAATTTCATGAGTTAATATACTAAAGCTCTTGACAGTAATTGGCTTGTAAAAGTCTTAAAAAAGAAAAAAAAAAAGCTGTCATTTTATAATAGTACTATAAGAGATTACACATTTTTCCCAATCCCTTGCTATTACATTTTCCTAGTCACTGAAAAAATAATTATGTCAGTTACTGACATAACATAATGTTATGTCAGTTAAAATGTATTCACTTAAAACTTGTCAGTCCAATGCACTAGGGTGATGAAGTGGAGAAAAATTTTAAAAACACAAAAGAATGTAACCAATAAAATAGACATGAACTCCAGTTCACTGTTCAGAGATAACCACTATTAATACTATCTAGATATATTTCCTTTTCATTTTCTGTGCAACGATGTTTACTGAGAAATGTTAAATATATTTAAAAATGAGGGGCACTTGAATGGCTCAGTCAGGTAAGTATCTGCCTTAGGCTCAGGTCATGATCTCAGGGTTCTAGGATGGAGCTCCACGAAGGACTCCCTGCTTAGGTATAAATTTCCATTTGTACTTTCAGTGTTTATGAGGACAAATGCCCAGAGTTAGCTGTTAGGTTATAGGATATGTGTCTTTTTTACTCTCTGGTTAGGCATTGTCACGTGATTCCCCCAGCACCCATGAAGACTTCTACAGAGGTGTCCATGGACAACCCCTCCCCAACACTGGGCATGATCATGAAAGCCTTTACAGCTGAGTAATGTTGTGGAGGTTGAACGTTTCCTTAGATATTTATTGGCCAATAGTCTATTTTCCTTTGTTGAAACATGGTTTAATTTTTTTTTAATTTTCTTATAGAAATTTAGGGAATCCATGTGGTAGCATGGATGCTAGGCTCTGATGTCCTACTTCAAAACCCAGAAATTTCAGAGAAGGACATTTATTCAATTTTTATTCCCTTAAATAGTGATTTCATTAATTAATGTTGAATTCATGAAGAAAATCTTTTTTTTTAAGATTTTATTTACTTATTTGACAGAGAGAGATCACAAGTAGGCAGAGAGGCAGGCAGAGAGAGGGGGAAGCAGGCTCCCCGCTGAGCAGAGAGCCCGATGCGGGACTCGATTCCAGGACCTTGAGATCACGACCTGAGCCGAAGGCAGAGGCTTAACCACACTGAGCCACCCAAGCGCCCAAATGAAGAAAATCTTAACTCTTTTTTTTCCCCCCTCAGGTAATTCAAGCCTTACAGTTGGTAGATAAAGCTTTTGGTATGTTGATGGAAGGCTTAAAACAGCGGAACTTACACAACTGTGTCAATATAATCCTTTTGGCTGACCATGGTACACTTTCTTTTCTTTTTCTTTTATACTTTTCTTTTAAAATTATATTTTATCATTGATTATGTCTTACCATTTCAAGGAACATGTGAAAAGGATAGTGATATTTTAGAGTTTACTTCCAGACTTAAAACATTTTGAATGAGCAAGCAACAAGTTTTGTGGTAGGCTGTGAGGAATAGAAGACTAAAATTAAAATTTCTATTTTATGCTTACATTAATTCTGAAAATCCATCCATATACTTACTTTTCTGTAAAAAGTAAGGGATATGGCTGGGTTATTGTTCAATCAAATATTTTTTGAGTGCCAATTCAGTGTCAAGTACTTTACTAGATAAGGTGTATTTGGAGGTACATAAAGCAGAAATGGGGTGATTTTCCTTAGGTTAGTCAAGCTTAGCTCCAAAGGCTGTGAAGAAATGAGGCATGGAGGAGAGGAGGAAAAGGATTTTATGTGTACAGAACTTTTGTTCATATTTTATGACGTCAAGTTAACGAGAAACAGTAATTTATTTAAAAAATTTCTAAAATGTTTTCTTAACACATTGTCCTACTGTTTTAAAATGAAAGTGAACCATTTTAATGTCCATTTTGTTTAAAAAAATTTAAAAAAAACAAAAGAAATTTAAAGTGCATGCTGCTTATATAAATTTAAATAATGTATTTAAATAAATTTCTCCAGAGGATTTTCTTCTTTGAAGTTAGTTGATTCATGTTGAACAAATGATCTGTTCATAATTCTTCTTTATTCTTCTCTTATAAATGTGACCCTTCTCCTCCACTGCCAGGGTTTTCAAGGTCTGCCATTTAGAGTGAAATCATAGGGTCAGTTGTATAGGTGCTCAGTGAAACTTGTTTTGAGATCTGTAACATGGAATATCTCTGATTTGAAATGGTCAAAGACAACAGATTGTTACCATCTGTTACTATCTATCTATCTATACTCAGTGGTATACATACTTTTTTTAAAATTCAGGAATGGATCAGACTTACTGTGACAAAATGGAATATATGACTAATTATTTTCCTCGAATAAACTTCTACATGTACGAAGGGCCTGCCCCTCGTATCAGGGCTCGTAATATACCTCATGACTTTTACAGTTGTAAGTATGAAGATGCCATGTGAAACAAAAGGTAAAATTGAATGTGAATAGCCATACCTTATGATTCTGAGGATGTGGAGATTGCCAGGCCCCTCTTCTGACTTCTTGGGAAGACCATACAGAAGCAAAGGAGAAATCCCCTTCCTTGTTTAAATATAGTCAGTCTGTAAAGTCTATGGTAATATTTAATATTCTCAAATTAAAACATCTTCCACTTAATTTTGTTAATGTTAATAAAGTATTAATGAAAACAAAATGTTAATAATAATAAAAATAATATATTCTACTTGTTAGGTTAAATATGTTCTACTTATAGCCATATAAGCAGATATTTATAATAAATAATATGTAATGAAATACAGTCTACTTACATTAATAATCCTAGTTATATTAATTAAAACATCAATTAATTAAAATAGTAATATTAATAAACTTAATATATTTTACATAATTGTTAGTTTAAAATGTATACTATTTGTAGGTTAAAATATATTCTTAAATTCTAAAATAATTCTTTGTTGAAAATAGTTTTTTACTCAATCTTACCAGATCATAGTCCTTAATAAATGTATATGTCAAATTCATCTGAGTTGTTCACATTTGTGATGTGATTCTTTTTTTTTTTTTTGAAACAGTTAATTCTGAAGAAATTGTCAGGAACCTCAGTGTAAGTATACAGTGTCCTACTACATATATGTGAGGTAATAGAATGTCCTTAAAATCTGGGTTGGAAGAAATCTATATTTCTGAGCCCAAGCCACTTGTCATTTATTTATGAAACCCTCCATTGACATCATTTTACATGCATATCGGTTGCTGTTATCTTAGGTGTTTCCATTTGCAGTTGTCGTGCCTCCAGGAGATTAGTCTGGGGGGCTCCTGGTTTTCACTGAGCAGGCTGATGGCCCCTGCAAAAGAGCCATGCCAGGGAGCCTCAGGCTGCGCCGCCTGTCACATGTTTTAATTGACTTAATATCGGAAAATAGTGAATCATGAACTCTTACCGTTCTGTTCATACGAGTCAGAAAAATCATCCCTTCACCCTCTTAAGTATAATTGCAACTGCTTTTGATTGGTTCCCACATTCTGGGTTGTGAGTAAAGGAGTAGGGCAAACTCCAGATACCTAGCTTAAAGCCATCTGGGCTTTTCAAAGTGACATTTGCTGCTCCTGGAGAGACTTCTTCTTAAGTATAGTTTTAATAATTCCGTATTTAAGGCATATTCCCAAGTATATTATCTATTACCAGAGATTCATGACCCTATCATTGCTTGGGATGGGGCTAGGTTTCTTTAAGTATAGGCGGCAATTACAGTAAAAAATGTTAAGATGAAATGTGAATCATTGAAAGTGAGGAAAACCCAGCGGGAGCAGTGTTACTGTCTCCTGGGACCCACAGCACATCTGATGTAGAAATGACCATTAGCGAGGCCCCTGGGAAGCTCAGTTGGTAAAGCGTCTGCTTTCTGCTCAGGTCAGGTCATGATCCCAGGGTCCCAGGATAGAGCCGTGCTGGACTTTCTGCTCAGCGGAGAGCCGCCTCCTCTCTCTCCCTCTATCTGCCACTCCCCAGGCTTGTGCTCTCTCTATCTCTCTCTCTCTGTCCAATAAATGAACAAAATCTAAAAAAAAATTTTTTTTTAAGATTTTATTTATTTGACAGACAGAGATCACAAGCAGTCAGAGAGAGAGGAGGAAGCAGGCTCCCTGCTGAGCAGAAAGCCTCACGTGGGGCTCGATCCCAGGACTCTGAGATCATGACCTGAGCCAAAGGCAGAGGCCTAACCCACTGAGCCACCCGGGTGCCCCTAAAAAATATTTCTTGAAATGACCACTAGATCAGCAATTCTTTAGTCTTAATCACTCCTTTTTTCTCTTACACCTTCTGATACGCTGATCTTGAGTACGCAGGGTAGGCAATCTCACCCCATGCTGGTGAAAGGCAGAGAGGCTGTGTGTCCATGCTGATTGGAGGGGCACTTGGGAATTTTCAGCGTGTGGACTCTCTAAAACCACATATTGTTGTGTTATCCTCATCACCTCACTAGCCCTATAGCTGAAGCCGTGTTGGTGAGGAGGGGAAAATCTCTAACAATTCTGATGGTGCAGGGAATTTACCACAGGCTTTGGAAACCCATTACCTGGCACTGTAAGAATAGGCTGGGCCTGGAGCCACAGAACCCTGAAGGAATGGACCACCATTTCTTGAAGTCATCTGTTATTCCCAGGAAATACTGCATTGGCAGTGCAATATATATTCCTGGTAATGCTGGTCCCTGGTCCCGTATTGAGCTTTTATTGGACAAACATAACCAAACATGAACGGGTGGCTCTTTAGCTCAACAGTATTGTGGCTGCATGACAGAAAACAATATCAACTTTGTTCTTAGATAAAATGACCCAAGTTTTCCCAACTTTAGAGTCTTCAGCCTAAATTCTCAAATGCAAATTATAACCCCATTCTTCCTTCAGAAGTTGGCAACATGCCTCCCATTTCCTTGGGATTTATTCTGGCTACACACCAGCTAGGAGAGTGTGACTGACACGTGACTTTCGGTCCTCAAGGGTACAGTCTAGTCCCGTGTATCTTTGAGGAAGCTGTGTACCCAAGAGCTGCCATAGAGCACTTGGCCTGAATGTTACAAAAATATTGACTTCTGAAGGAAGTAACAATGGGGGTGCCTGGGTGGCTCAGTCAGTTATGCTTCTGCCTTCAGTTCAGATCATGGTCTTCGGGTCCTTAGATCGAGCCCTGCATTAGGCTCCCTGCTCAGCGGGGATCCTGCTTCTCCCTCTCCCGACCCCTGCTCATGCTCTCTTTCTCTCTCTCAAATAAATAAATAAAATCTTTAAAAAAAAAAAAAGAAGAGGAGGCCTAGTAAAGATACAAAACTACGCAAGAAGAAAAATGGCCAAAATATGTGTGCAATAAATAATTTCTCTTCCCCTTTTCATCCTATAACTCTCTTGCTCTATTGTCCATTTTCCTTTTTAGTTTTTTTTTGTTCAATTTCATGGTGTCTTTTTTTCCTCTATAAATTGAGCACAAAATAGTAATGAGTACAGACAAAGTATTTGTGAGATGATTGAGACTTAAATAAAAATGAAGAAGTAGAAAAAAATTTAATTTCCCCATATTCTTACCTGTATTTTTTTTCTCTTGTTTCTCAAAAAGGTCATGAGGGAGAAAAAGTTCATTTTTAGTTTTAGTTCTTGTCTCCTTACTTTTTTGTTTTTTTAGATCTCTATGAGTTGCATTTTTATACAGTTTTTTTAAAAGATTTTATTTATTTATTTGAAAGAATCGCAAGTAGGCAAAGAGGCAGGCAGAGAGAGAGGAGAGGAAGCAGGCTCCCTGCTGAGCAAAGAGCCCCATGTGGGGCTCAATCCCAGGACCCTGGGATCATGACCCAAGCCAAAGGCAGAGGCTTTAACCCACTGAGCCACCCAGGTGCCCCGAGTTGCATTTTTACACAGTTTTAAAATATGCCACCAAGTTACTGCAGTAATTATTAATTATTACTTATTAAGGAAACATTTCCCTCTAGTTTGTAAGAGATCCATGAGTTTTAAAGATAAAGAAACTGTGCCAGGTATCAGAAACTTTTCATTTGATTTGAGAAGTAAGCAAATGTAGGTTATTTCAAGGGTAAATTGAATCCATTGAAAAAGGATTTTGGTGCAATTAAACTGAGTCTTTAAATTTTTAGTGATATTTACTGTGTTATGTAGTCTTCATATGTAATTTAAATTCAAAAGTTGTAATTGCCAGTCGAAGTCTCAACGTAGCTAGTGTCTGTCAAAAAAGGAGGGGAAGTTTATGGTGAAAAACTTAGAACCAATTCATAATTTTAAGTCAACAACTTGCAACAATAAAAACAACATAATTGGGAAATGTGACCACAATGATACTAGGTTTCATATCCTTATTTTATTTTTTTAAATTTTTAAAAAGATTTTATTTATTTGACAGGGAGATCACAAGAAGGCAGAGAGGCAGGCAGGGAGAGACGGGGAAGCAGGCTCCCTGCTGAGCAGAGAGCCCGACGTGGGGTTCAATCCCAGGACCCTGAGATCCTGACCTGAGCCGAAGGCAGCGGCTCTAACCCACTGAGTCACCCAGGCGTCCCTCATATCCTTATTTTATAAGCCAAATTTAAATCCTCTTAATTTTAAAAAGTGCTTAATTTTCTTAGAAGATGTTATTGTTGAATTAGCTTGCATATTTTATAACTTACATGAAGAAAGAATTTACTTATTTTTTAGTGCCGGAAACCTGATCAGCATTTCAAACCCTATTTGACTCCTGATTTGCCAAAACGACTCCACTTTGCCAAAAATATTAGAATTGACAAGGTTCATCTTTTGGTGGATCGGCAGTGGCTGGCTGTGAGGTTTGTGCATCTGTTCACTTGTCTTGTAATACTTAAAACAACCGTCTTTCAATATAGATTACCTTAATTTTTTTATTTATATTAACATATGTATTTTTTGCACTGGGGTACAGTTCTGTGAATCGTCAGGCTTACAAAATTCACAGCACTCACCATAGCACATACCCTCCCCAGTGTCCATAATCCAGCCACCCTCCCCCCCCCCCAACAACCCTGTTTGTTTCCTGAGATTAAGAGTCTCTTATGGTTTGTCTCCCTCCCGATCCCACCTTGCTTCATTTTCCCCTCACAACCCCCCACCCTGCCTCTCATGTTCTTCATATCAGAGATCATATGATAAATGTCTTTCTCTGGTTGGCTTATTTAGCTCAGCCTAATACCCTCTAGTTCCATCCACGTTGTTGCAAATGGCAGGATTTTATTTCTTTACCTTAATTTTACCCTGCTATTATAATCCTGTGATTTTTTTTTTCCTGAGTATTGATATTTCCTTGACTTTTTACATGCCACCTAGAACTTCTGCATTTGAAATGCCTGTTCTTAGGCATTTCAGTCTTAGCATCCTAATCCTCACAAGACAGATGAGCAAGAGGAAGAAGACTGACACTGTAGACTGTTCCAGAAACTGTCAGTACCAGCACACCCCCACGCAGGTCATTTTAAGGTTGTAGACGGGATGTAAAGATGATATCAGATGTCCTGAAGGTTGGTAGTAAGTTATTGATTGGGTGGTTCCTTGAGATCGTTGTCTGTCATCTTTGTGGTTTTTATAAAGGAGCACCTTTATGGTTCTGAGGCCAAGCTAACCCATTGGTTAGCTTGGTCTTTTTTTTCTAGTTACCATTCATGTTGATTGTTGAGCATTTGTAAATTATAATTGTGTTTAGAGAAAATAAAAACCATTCTGAATCCCCTCATCCCAAGATAACCAATTCATTCATTGGTTTCACAAAATCATGTTTGTTGTTGTGTGTGCTGGGCCTTGTTTCAGGCATTTGAAGGATAACAGACAGGATTCTTGTCCAATGATGACGACTGATAATAAGCCAGCAAACAAATACATACACACTTTCTGGTAGTGCAACTAATGTTTCCTATTTCTTTGTTTCATTCCAGTGTTGTGGTGGTGGTGGTGGTTTTTGCATGTGCATACGTGGGTTTAAATGGAACCAGGATCATATTTTCTGGCCTTACTTGTGTGCAGTGTAATGCCGGAGGATACAGAAGACAGTGGGTGTACAGACTCTGAAAGACATGTTTAACAAAGGGGAAACAAGAGAAAAATAAGGCAGTTGGGCTCTAATATGAGTGGGTACAGGGTGAGGAACTGGGGTTTTGGCAAAACCTGTTCTAAGCAGTACAAGGTTAGGCCAGGGAGTGTGCGTGCTCCCGGCTGACCACAAGATGGCGTTGGCCTCTCTCCTTGGGATTGGGGTTTCACAATCCTTTGCGAGGATGAGTGGCTTTATTGTATGGCTCACCATAGCATTCTCCGGAAGAACTAAAAAGACGAAGCTTTACTAATATTAAGTATATAAAGCTCTTAGTAATGTAGGCATGTATCATGCGAGCAAATATATGTCCAAATGTGGGTAAATGGCTCCACAAATATTTACTGTTGAGAGTATGAAATGGAAGAAATAAAGAGGTCACTGGTAACAAATGCAGAAGTGCCCATGCATCCTATAACATGACCGATGGGTTATAGAAGGAGAGTCCAGCCACCAGAATACCTCTGGGTATTACACATTAATATCTAGTCTCAAATTACGAGGTTTTTAAATGTAACCACTAGCAGCAAGATGTTCAAGGCTGAGGGTTCAAGACCCGCCTCCACACATAGACTGTGAGAACATAAACAAATTAATGTCTCAGGATTTCATCTTCATCATCTGCAACACCAAATTAGCCTGGTTTTATTAGTCTCTTGATATTAAAGCAAACTCATTTATATCAAAGGGAAATGTTGCCAACAGCCCCAATCTGAGCCACCAGGGCGTCTCATCTGATCAAGCCCTGGGTTCGCTCTACCTCCAGCCCTTAACACATGAGTGTCAGGCTGCCTGGTCTCTACATTACAGTATGCTGTTTTTAGTTATAATGTCCGATATTTGATAACTAGATTAGATCTCCTTTCCAGAATTATAGCAAATATCATCGCTTAGTATAAACTTTCACCATCATCATCTTTATTTTGCCTAAAATGTGTTGGATTTTATTAATTTGAGGAAACCCAATTATTTGAAACTACAACTGAAGTATTGTTAAAGTGCTCCCTAAACGAACTTGAATAATAGCTTTTCATTTTATGATTGAAAAGTGACAAATATCTCCCAGGCACCTTTCTTTTTCTTCTTCTTCTTTTTTAAAAAATCATTTTATTTTATATTATTTTATTTTAAAGATTTTACTTATTTGTCAGAGAGAGAGAGAGAGACAGCACAAGCAGGGGGAGCAGCAGATGTAGAGGGAGAAACAGGTTCTCTGCTGAGTGGGGAGCTCAATGCAGGAGTCTGTTGAAGGACCCTGGAATTGTGACCTGAGCCAAAGGCAGACGCTTAACTGACTGAGTCATCCAGGTGTCCCTCCCAGGTACCTTTCTAAGAAATGGGGGTAGACACAGTCCCCCGCTAAGGATCTTTGTGCAGGAAAGGAGAAAGACAAGAATTGTAGTCAGTTGTTATAAATACTGCATGAGGATTGCTGCGTGAGGATCACGTACAAAATGCAAGGAAACAAAAAGAGTGATTACACAGCCCAGGTGTGGATGTCAGAGAACATCAGAGGAAGCTTCCTGGTGGCTGTGATTACTGCTCTGGGCTTTGAAGATTCAGGATGGGATAGCTAAATGCTGTCACATGCAGCCAGTCTGCCTCAGGTAGTTGTGTAGTCTGTGCACTGCCCAGAAGCATTCAGCCAAGAAGAGAGGCAGTGAAAACAACTCTCTTGCTCAGCTCACTGAGCCCTGATAGGGGGCTATGTCTGCAGGAGGAAATGGACCACTTCACTCTGCTAGAAGGCATCCATCGGCTTGCTAAGCCTCGAGCACTGCCAGGCTGTATTCACAGAGGTGCTTCTTTCTCAAAATTCTCTACTCAGAGCAATGGGGCACCTTTTTCAAGCCAGCAGCCGCTCTGGGGCAAGGAAGTGTAGAAACAGGTTTCCGGGCTGAAAGACTAGATTCCAGCAATTTCAAATAGTTCTGCATCACTAGAGCCCTGAGAGAATGGAGTTGGTCTCTTCCTAAAGGAACTGTCATGACTAAAATCTATGACTTTTGACAGTTAAGGAAGCAGGACGTTGGTAGTTACAGGGTGGCTAAGGTGAATATGTGGATATGAGCATTTGCATTTCAGAGAGCTCAGTGTCAATATGGCTAAGAGGTGTGTGTGTGTGTGTGTGTGTGTGTGTGTGCATGTGTATGTGTGTGGGTGGGTGTGTGTTGTGGGAAGACTCTGAAATTCACAGTCAGGATAACCACTTAGACCTGTTAGGAACTTGGTTCAGGCCAGAAGTAACAAGGATTCGGCTGAACACGGCAGAAGAGGAGAGCAGGGGAAGATGTGAAAGGGACTGTGCAGGTGCGTGGGACTTGGCAGCTGTCTGAAAGTCAGGAAAGAGGTCTTGCTCATCTCCAACCTGTGTCATTACTCAACTGTGGTGGAGAAACTGGCCTTGATTTCAACTTGACTAATTAGGCATGGAGAAGATAAAAGAGAATATGTTCCAGAAGATTTCATATGGTACTTGGAAGTTGAGCTTAACCAGGATAGATAAAATCAACTCATCTTTTCCCAATGCTGGCTTCTGTTTTTCCATATGTAATTTCCAGTCTAATGGTTGGAAAGCATAAACAGGACCAGTTGGAAGAGTTGGAAGAGCGAGCCAATTGCTAGAATTTTCACTTGAGGACAGAAAATCTTGTTTTTCAAACACTGTTTTTTTTTTTTTTTTTTTTAACCTTTTACTTCCAAGTAAGTATTGACTTTCATATTGACTAGTTTCCTAACTGAGTTCGGTGAGAAGTTGAAAATATTAAATATTTTTCTGAAAATAAAAAATAAAGGAAGGATCAACTTCAGAAAATTTTACCAATGACTTGATTCTAAAGACCTCTTTTCCCCTTTAATTAATGAATCCTCTAGCCTCCCACACAGAATTTAAAACTTAATTATCCCCATATAGTTCCAATAATCTGATGGAACCAAATATCACTGAAATAAGGATAAAAATATTTTTAAGCAACTCTTTCCTTCTGTCTCATATTTTATTGGAATTAACCAAAGTAATGAACTGGCACCTTGGGTAATTGAATTTTGAATTTGAATAGGACTCCTTCTGTTTTTCCCCACTCTTGCTAGTCCTTACCCTCTCCTTTCTTTCCTCTCTTGGGTAGAGATGAGTGTAGCCTGCTCAGTGTTGTGATTTATTTTTTAATTTGTGATTTATTTTTATTTAAGCTGAGTAGGAGTCATTTATGACTGTTGTGAAAGTTAATTTTTTAAGACACTTAAGTCCTGCCTACGACATAAAAACAAACAAAAACACTGCGTGCATGTATTTGCCTGAGGAGTGGGAGGTAGGAGTGAGAAAGCAAATGAGAAAAATCTCTTAAGGCCAACTGTTGGGAAGAGAAGGCTTTTTTTCCATTAGCGACCTAATTTGAACTCCTATGACATTATTGCTTTAAAAAAAAAACTAGGTTTGGGCGCCTGGGTGGCTCAGTGGGTTAAGCCGCTGCCTTCGGCTCAGGTCATGATCTCAGGGTCCTGGGATCGAGTCCCGCATCGGGCTCTCTGCTCAGCAGGGAGCCTGTTTCCCTCTCTCTCTCTCTGCCTGCCTCTCCATCTACTTGTGATTTCTCTCTGTCAAATAAATAAATAAAATCTTAAAAAAAAAAAAAAACTAGGTTTATTTGTTGCCATTTTGCCTTCATGTATAAAAACCAACTATGTATAAAATTGCTAATATTTCTCAGTTCAAATACTAAAGTATGAGAAGGTGGACAAAAGACTAATTATATTTGAAAAGTCCTTCAAGTAATAGGGCAACAGCCTATGGAAGAATGGCCCCCAAATTAAAAATAAACTGAATTTATAAGATTATACTAGCTTCTTCTTACCAAGTGTTATAATTAACTTCCCCTCCATATTGTTTATACTTTAACAGGAATCAATATTTTTTCCCAGTTTCAAAGACTTAATTCTAAAGTACTGAAATGCTTTAAGTAGCATATTAGTCAAACTGTTCTGAATCACTCAGACATGAATTAATGTGTAAAGATACAGGTAAGCTATAAGATTTTTTTTATATTTTTAAATTCTTATTGATGTGCAGCTGACACACAATCTTAACATTTCGATTTTTTTTTTTTAATCTATGCCTTTGTTTTTATCTTGTCAATGTCTAAGTGTCAAAGGCTTTTGAATTCTATTTATAGATTCTGGAATTCTCCTTCCTTCTCTCCTGCCATTCTGTTTGTTCCTCTATGGTTATGAATTTGAGCATGAAAAGAACTATGTTTATGCTGTTGTTGACAGAAAAATTTACTTCTATAAAAGCAGAAGGTACATAAAAATCCATTAAAGCTCAGGTTAAGAGTATGATTTCATATCCATGTATTTATTGCAATGTAACATTATTATTTCTTTAAAGGAGTAAAGCATATTCATCCTGTGGAGGAGGCAATCATGGTTATAACAACGAATTTAAGAGCATGGAGGTAACTTACTGCTTCATTTTTTTTTTTAAACAAATATTTATTGAGTAGCTACTTTGTGATAGGCAGTCTTCAGGGCTCTTGAATACAGCTTTGAACAAAACAGCTAAGGATCCCTGCCCTCATGAAGCTTTCATTCTAACAGAGGAATATAGACTATTGGTATTAATAATGTAGTATATTACTTGGTATATTAGGGGTAGGTACCATGGGAAATGAAAGAAAAGCAGAGTTGGCAGACATTGGGGATGTTTCAGCGAACCATGGGAGTGGTGTGCTATTTTACACAAGGTGGAGAGGGTGAGATTCATTATGATGTTTATACAGAGACTTGAAGAAGCTGATAGAATTTACCTTTCAAATATTCAGGGGACAAGTGTCCCAGGTTGAGGAAACAGCCAGTGCAAAGGCCTGAAGGTGGCAGTGTGCCTGACATGTTGGGGATGAGAGAGTCATAGGCTATTGGAAGGATGTTCAACTACGGCTGATTGGAGAGGAAGGAGTGAGGGTTCAACTGGGTATGTTAAGTTCAAAATACTTATTAGGCATTCAAGTGGAGAAGTTTTATGGGCACCTAAAAAGAGTCTGTCTATGCAGAGATTTTAAAAATTTAAGTTTTAGGTGTGCAAATTAGTTTTAAAAGATACACAACTAGAGACAGTCTTCAGAAACTGAGTGAATATAGGTAGAAAGGAAGACCAAAGACTGAGCTGTAAGCAATTCTACTTGAAGAAGTTGAAAGAAAAAGAGTCACTAGCAAAGACACTTAGAAGTAAAGCCAATAACGAAGGAAGAAAACCAGGAGGAGCATACTGTGTCCTGGAAACCCAGGGAAGAGACTGTTTGAATAAAGTATAACTGATATTCCCCCATAGGTAAAGCCTTAAGACTTTTCGCAACTGGCTGTCTTATCTATTTCCATTAATAATAACACACACACCCACACTCCCCCACACACACACATACACCCATCCTTCCCAATTAAAGAAAATGTTTTGGGCTCTTTCTGAATATACTGCCTTTTAACATTGTCATGAAGAGCTATAGATCCTTGTAAACATTTGAAAAGTCTCTGGAGACCCAGAGATGCAGAATACTACTGGTATTTGATATTTGATAATTCAGCCAGTTACTATAAGGAATACTTAGGCCTCCTGTTCTTTGCTAATTATCTTGGGAAAAAAGATACATGACACTGTTACCAAAAAATATTTATGTTTGACACTTTTTTCTAGTTATTTATAGTCTGAAAGTATTAGATGTGTTATTCATAATATATTTAACAGGAATTAATTAAATGTAAATAAAAGTATTCAGGTTTCTTATTTCTAAAAGTAGAGGGGAGATATATTTGAGAAATCAGTGGGTTAGTATAAGTTGTAAAAAAAAAAATGTAGCATTTAGAGACTTCAACAGTTTTTGTCACTTAACATATTTGAACAATGACATGAAAGGACTGTGGAAAGAATATCTGGTATTATTTGATGAATTTCTAATTTGTACCATACATATGGTAGAACTGTGCTGACCCTGGTTGTCCGGTGTTCCTGGTTTCTCCTCCTCTGTTGACATAAGAGGGGCTGTGGAAGCAGGTCCATGTAGCAAAAGTAAATACAATATAGATTATATTTGACTGGGATGGTTGGAATCCCAATCATAGGTGCAAATGATATAAAAATCATTTTCAAGAATTCCTCACAATAGCCTCAGACACAACTGGGGAGCTAGGACAGAGGGAAAATTGGGTCTTTGCCAATATCTGTTTTTGCGTTTAGATGGCATCTCATAACCATAGACTGTTGTCACTTAGGCTATCTTCTTGGCCCATGGACCAAGTTTTAAAGAGAAGACTGAAATTGAGCCATTTGAAAATATTGAAATCTATAACCTAATATGTGGTGAGTATATCTATTTACATTTGACACCAAAATGTGGATATAGTTTTAAAAATATGTATTTTGTAATTGGTAATAAATTGAATCCCAGAGATGGATGCTTTACCCTAAGAAGACAGAAAGGAGAAACGATGAGAAGGAATCATCATCAGAATTATTCAGGCCTAAGAGTCAAGTCTTCCTGTTTGTTGCTAATGATAAACATTAGCTCCCAGGAGACCAGCTTTTCTGTCAGCTACTATTTGAAAATTTCATAAAACTTAGATAATTAAAATTACATTTCTAACTTCTCTAAGCAGGCAAAGAACCCCTAAAAGCACAAGTATTTTCTTGTAATTATAGAGAAAAACTTACAGCATAAAAGGATGATAGGAAGTACTTGCTTGGACAGATGCTTTGGATTACACTTAGTATTTAAAAAGAGAAAAAAAAAAACGTTAAGAATTAGAGTTTTAGGGGATCTCTCCTACTTTTCTGCCTACATGCTTACTTCAGAGCGTTATACTACTAAATCATTTGTCTTGGTAAGGCAATGGGTAAGTTGTAATTTCACCTTGAGCTTTAGGAATTCTGACGTAAATACACTCAAAATTGTCATCCCTAATCTTGCCAAAGGCCTGTGGTGATTGAATATGACTTAGAAACCAAAGAGTATCCATTTGAAAATAATGTGTTGTAGCCTTACCAACTTTGACTCTCAGATCCCAAGCTGAGTTTGTGGTCAAGGATGCTGGCCCTTTGTGAGGAGGCTTAGAAGGAACCAGATAGGATTTCAGCTCTAAGGGAGTTCTATTTGGTGGCATTCAGCAGGAACCACTTAAAAGACTGTGTTTGTAAAATATCTGTGTATTGGGTTGTTGTAGGGAAAAAAGTAGAAAAAGTGATCTAAATATTACACAAAATTTATGAGTTAATTTTTAAAGGTATCTGTCCTTAAAGAAGTTTCATATAACTAAGTAAATATAATTCTTCAAAATTGTTCCTGATAAAAGTATAGCTTTTTATGCTAGAAAACCAGGATATGCTTAAGGAACAAAGTGACCATTTAAACAATGATACTTTTCTCTGGAGGAGCAGAAACAGTTCCTGAAGGTGTGTGTAGTAAATGTTCCCATTGTCTAGAAAGAGGAGGTGATAGCAACTATGGAAGGGGGGTGGGGTTAGGGAGCATGTGCACCTGGATGGTTCAGTAGGTTAAGCGGGTTTGGCTCAGGTCATGATCTTAGGGTAATGGGATGGAGCCTCACGTTGGATTCTGTGCTCCATGAGGAGTCTGCTTGGGATTCTCTCTCCTCCCCTTCTCTCTCTCCCCCTCCTTGCTACACCCCTAGCCCCAAAAGACATCCCCGAGGGAAGGGACACTAACCTAAAGGCATATGCAATACAAGACCACGTTATAGTGGAATTTATTAAAGAAAGTTTTGTTTCCTTCCAAATGCTAGACAGGTGTTGCCTTTTAATTTAAAACTACTGTGAATTTATTTTTTAAAACAGATCTTCTACACATTCAACCAGCACCAAACAATGGCACCCATGGTAGTTTAAACCATCTTCTGAAGGCACCTTTTTATGAGCCGGTCCATGCAGAGGAAGTGTCAAAGCCTTCTGTTTGTGGCTTTACTACTCCGTTGCCCACAGATACTCTAGACTGTTTGTGCCCCAAGCTACAGAACGTAAGTAATAACTTCACATGTCCATAAGAATGTGAAGGGGCAAGTTGATCTATAACCAGGGTTATAATAGGGGTAGATGACCACCAGGTTTGTGTTCTAGTTCAGATATTTACTAAGTAAGTATATGTGCTTTCTCTGAAGCTCGTCTGGAGATGAGAGATGCACTGAAAGATTAAGTATGTGACTATGCTTTGTAAACTGGAAAGCACTCTTTGGACATTATTAATTCCCTTGTGGGCTAAGTGTCCTTAACCGTTCAAAGCAGTAGAATCTTGAAGCTGTCTTTGGTTTCCTTTGTAAACTTATCCTCTTACAGCTAGGGAGATTCTGGCGCTAGGAGTCCTCCAACCCCTGAAGGCAAGGAATCAGAACAGGAGCTCAGAATCCAAGGACCAACCCTCCCTGTGAGAACCAGAGCACAGGGATGGGGGCTGGGATTTCAGGGTGGAATTGGAGGCCTGTTATTAGGAGTCAGTCAAGTTAAAACCAATGTCAAGGTGCATTTAATGCCAGGTTAAAAATGTTGTAGAGTTAAATAAGTACCTGCTGCCTCGGGTAAGAGTTACCCGAGGTAACTCTTCATGGCCTGAAGGCACCTTTTTATGAGCCAGTCCATGAAAAGACTAGTCCTAGAGCAAAGACTTGACTTTCTCTAATCCTCAAAATAACATTACGCCACATAGATCAATAGGTATATAAAGAAATGCTGACCGAAAGAGGCTTTAAAGGACAAAAGTCCAGCCAAGATTCCCAATAAAAATCAAGTCCGCAGCTTGATCAGATCAGAGTAGGGGTGTAGGTTTCTTACCTACAGCTTACCTGGATGGAACCACCATTTAAAATAATAATAATGTTAAACATTAAGATGTGGGTGTTTTCATCTCCATTTTAGGAACAAAGAAGAGTTAGAAGAAGCTAGGTAAACTGTCCAAGGTCACAGAAATTTGATCTACCTGACTGCAAACCTCCAAATTCTTCTTTGTAAAGAATGCCCTTTGCTGTTCCAAGTGTGGTCACGGGAATAGCATCTGCCTCTTGAAAGCTGGTTAGAGATCCAGCAACTCGGGCCCCACTGGGCACAGGATTACAAATCAGAATCTGCATTTTAACAAGCCCCTCAAGTGAGTTGTACTCATATTAAAGCCTGAGAAGCCCAGAGATGTTGTCATTCTAATTTAGTAGTTGATTCTAGCTGTGGTCACAACTTTGCCTCCTTATCAGTTGTATCTTTGTTAACTCCCACACAAAGTATCCCAAGCGGTAGTAGGATCTCCGTCTCTAAGCAAGTGGCAGAGTTGGAATTTAAACTCAGGTTAGTTTGGCTTCCTTGCTTAGTAGTAAAACATTAGGGTATTACTGCAGAAATAATCCTGATCCCCTTAAAATATGTCTTATCACTTTGACTTGACTTTTTCTCTCTTCCCCATATTGTTTTGCAGGATATTGCTTTAGAACATGTGAATCAAATGCTAAATCTCTCTCAAGATGAAAGTAAGTCAGTAGAAAACATGTCAAATCTTTGGTGTTTAAGCCTAACAAAACACAATATTGCCTTTTCGGGATTCCTTAAGATAAACTCATAGAGGCTTTTGAACATAAAGATTATATTGCCAGTATACTGGAAGAAGAAAAAAAAAACCCACAAAACTAGATCTAAATAACAAGCACAAGCCTGGGGTAGTTACAGTGCTCCCAAGAACACAAATTCCTTGAAATGGTTGTGCATGTTCCTTTTCTTAGATATGAGTAGCCCAAATGGCTCATCTCTATTGCTTCTTGTCTGTGTGACTCCAAATCACTTAACCTCTCTGGGTCTCAGTCTCCTCATCTATAATAACGGCACCCACCTCATGCAGTTCTAAAGACTGAAAAAGTTACTCCATGGAAATAATTTAGAATAGTGCCTGGCCGCAGCAATATTATTATTACCTGTTATCTTTTAAGTATTCTTATGTTAAACTCACTAGGCCTGTTTCATCATTTATAAAATGGGGATACCTTCTTTATAGAGTTTTTGAGACAGTTAAATGAGTTAATATATGTGTGCACTTAGAATAGTGCCTGGCACACAGTAAGAGTTCAGTAAATACCTAGGTTGGCTGATAATCTTTTTATAATCTGTTGAGTACTGCTGCATGGCATGAATATCTTGTAGGTTTTTAAACTATCAGTAATTGATGGGTGTTTAGAAATAATAGGCAAATAAAAATAAGTACATTAGGACATACTGTTCTTTAAAATTGCATAATCTTTCCTATGATAATTACTAAGGTAGGTCATCTTTGTTACAAAGTATGTCCTTTTGGTTTTGAGGGTGTATCTCTTCAAATATGTCCTGTGAGCTGTTAGCTCCTTGGTCAGATTACTTTTCTAAACCCTAGTTTTGTAATATATGCCTCAGAATTATAAGAATTAAGAGGTTAAGTATGAAAAGTAATTATCAGAGTGACTGGCACATAATAAACCATCAGATGATAGTTTCATGCATAGAAATATTTGCTAATTTTACAAACATTTTTATTTTATGTTCTTTTGTTTTTTTCATTTTAGTAACAGTGACAGAGAAACTAAATTTGCCATTTGGGAGGCCCAAGGTTATGCAGAAGAACAAGGAGCACTGTCTTCTCTATCATAGGGAATATGTCAGTGGATTTGGAAAAGCTTTCAAGATGCCCATTTGGAGCTCCTATACAGTACAGAAACCAGTGAGTTCCTGTGTCCATTGAGCCCTGAAGGATGGAAAAGATTTGTAGTTCTCGAATAGTCTAAGAATTGACTTTTGATTTTCAGTGGAGATCCCAAAGGGTGTTCAACTGATCTGTGTCTTGTAAAACAAGGTCCCAGGCATTCCTTAAAGGTATTTGTAGGTGCTATGTCGGTGCAAAAGAGAACACGTTGTGTTTTGCCCAGAGAAATTAAAAGGTATTCACAGACCAGTTGGTGAGGCAGGTAGAAAAGTTTTCCAAGAGAAGCAATAGGAAATAATAGAGGCACACTATTTATTTCATCTATCCTAAGTACATGATAGGTGCACCTAGAATGTGAGGCTAACTAGATTATGAAGGGCTTTATATTTATTTGATTGTTTAACAAATACTTTTCTATCTGCTGTGTGTTATGGTAGGCACAAGGAGACTAGTGTGAGGAAGACGTAATCCATCCCCGAAGGATGCAGCACTAATAGGTCAGGCTAGACTTACAGGTATAGATGGGCTATGTGATAGATCTCTTTAGACTAGGGTTGAGAATCCAACTATTGAAGTTCTCTTCTTTTTCACTGTCTGACAATCTCTCTTTTGATATGTGACCCTGGGACTTTGGGCTACCAAAAGAAAGAAAATAGATCTCTATTTCACACCATATACAAAATTAAATTGTTGGTGGGTTTATAGATCTAAATGTGAACAGCAAATCCATATTTTCCTTTCTATATATCTTGATGACCTTGGGATAGAGAAGGACACAAGAACAACAACAACAACAACAACAACGAAAATACAGAGGAAATTGACTAATTTGGCTGTATTAATATAATACGTGACAAAAAGACAAAGTTATGGAAGAGACAGTGTATTTGCATTGTACATAAGAAACAAGAGATGAGTATCCAGAATGGTAATTAGGATCCAGAATAGCTAATAAATCTCTTCCACTAATCAAGAGAATGGCAAACATCTTAGTTAATAAATGGGCAGTGACTATGTGCCAAGCAACTGAACCTCATTCGCAATCAGGGAAACAGAAATGAAAGCAAAAATCAAAGTCTGCCAAAAATCAGTCAAAACACCCCTTCGGGGCAGGGATGGTTCTACTTAATGTATCCCAGTGCAATAGAGCTGCCCAGTAAATGTTTCCTGAATGAATGCATTGGCTAAATTAATCCCAAACCATTATTTTTAAAGACTTAAGGAGAAAGCAAGACTTTCAACTAGAAGGGTAAATAAATAATCAGGAAGCTGTTCTTTTTTTTTTTTTTTTAAGATTTTATTTATTTATTTGATGGAGAGAGATCACAAGTAAGCAGAGAGGCAGGCAGAAAGAGAAGGAAAGCTCCCTTCTGAGCAGAGAGCCCAGTGCAGGGGTTTGATCCCAGGATCCTGAGATCATGACCTGACCCAAAGGCAGAGGCTTAACACACTGAGCGACCCAGGCACCCCAGGGAGCTGTTCTTGTTGAGAAAATCTTGATATCTTAGATCCAAAGACTCAGATGATAAACTTCAACCTATTACTTTTCTTGTTAAGGGTAGAGACCCTCCATTTTTTTTATGGCCAAGAAGTGATTGGTTGTATCTGGTTTATTTACTATTCTTGTTCCAATCCAAGATTTCTGGAGAAAAATAAGCATATTTTCCTGCTATTAACTGAAGCTTTGTATGTTCTGAACACCAACTCTACTGCTGACAATGGTTTAATTGTGGTGCCTGGTAGGAAAGCACTGATGTTTCCCAATGTGGGCAAATATTTTACCAACAGTTACCTGAGTTCATGTGTCTGATTAATGGCAACATCCCTTTCCTATTATGTGAAATCTTCAGTTTGTGACTTTCCTCCACATACTGTGGAACAACAGTATGAATTTACTTATTCCTTAAAATAATTCCTATTTGTTTTTTGGTTTTGAGAAGGGCAGTAGATCCAAGGCCAGTGTTATTATTCCATTCTCTGTTTTGAAAAGTTCAGGTAGCAGGGATTGTGTGGAGTTAAGGGGAATGTTTATGTTTTTGATACTTTCCCCTGCTGTCTTGCATTCCTGAATTTATATGAGCTTTGGCGGAAACCAGAGGCAGAGAGATTTTAAGTGGGCCCAGACCAGGAGCTTAGTACAATTCTTTTTTGTTATTGTTTTAAAACTAGCTTCTTTGTTACCAAAAGTTCCTGTCCTTCCACTGATCCCACAGAACTACTTGTGCATTTCTCCTTCCATGAGACAGGATGGAATTCTAGCAATTTTCTGCTTTCTAATTCAGAAATTACTCCGTTAGTATGTTGTGGTTCAAGAAAATTACATACAAGGATGTTTTGAGATTCACATAAAAATGTTGTAAATCAGCCCTGTGTTTGAAAAATCAGACTTTAAATAAGCGCTTTTTGGAGCATGGGCCCAATTGGCTTGTGCCTTTAAGTTTTATGAACTTTTTGTTTTTCTGTGGTTTTGGTGGGTTTTCTAATTTTTGTTGTTGTTACTGTTATCACAAAAGAGTTCTGGAGAAGCAGCTGTGATTTGAAATCAAGGTCCTGCAAGAACAGTTTCAAAACTATTAGGGTTGATTAGACTGTATATGGGTTTTGCTTCTGGGACCATAGAGTAGGGCTGTGTAAACTGCTCTTTCTGTTGCTGGGTGAAAAATTGAAATTAAGAGCAAGAATTAGGATTGTGTTTTAGAGTATATACCTAATAAATTTAATGTAAATAAAAGGACTTTTTCAGAGAAGAAAATCGAGCACACGTGAAAAATGTTTCCCTCTCTCTCAATCTATTTGTGTATACACGTTCCATATAATTGGATTTTTGAATAGCCTTTTTTTGTTTCCAAAGCTTGTCAGCGCTAATACTATAAATTATGGCTCAATCATATGTTTTATGATTCTTTAAAAAACTAGGAACATTACTATGTATCGTAAACATTTTGGGGGGGAACTATAAGAAATATATTTCCCTATAGGAAAAAACCATGACCATAAAAATAATTTTAAAAGTATATAGTTATTATTCTTACCATAAGACCAGATGGTAACTATTCTATCTTAAAACAAATAACGTTAGTTTTTATGTTCAGGCTATAGGTAAAGAGAGTCTATAACTTCAATAAAAATAATTTCATCCACTATTCAAGTTTTATTTTAACCCCACGCCAGACTAGGAATGAAAGCATCTCTCTTTCCTGTGTATGCTCATCATCTGCTTCTCTTGAAGAATTTTGAGAGCTAGGGAGTTCTGATTTTATCTGAGTGTCTGAGTTCTATTTATTGTTTTCCTGACTTTCTACCCCTTGGCTTTTAAAAAAACTCTGAAGAACTCTAAAGAGCTAGCAGGTTTGAAGCTGTTTCTATGTGTGGAGGTGGGGGGATGGTTCGCTGTGCCTTTGCTCAGGAGCCCAGGACTCAGAAATGACGCCATCATACCTCCCCTCCATCCTTCTAGAGGGCTGCCTATTGCATAATCTCCCCTTTATAAAGGAGGCCACATCCTGTCTTTTCCTACTCTCGATGCACTTATATTAGGGGTTCAGGTTTGGTATGTAAGAAACAAGATTTTCAGTAAACAAAAAATGTAACTTTTTTTAGCACTTTCCCACTAAAGACATGGTGATCCATGTCCCCCAACTCAAAGTTTGTATTCCTTTGAGAAAATAGTAAATATTTTTGCCCAACTGTTACGTGAGTATAACTTTTACAGCTGCAGCCTCATGAAAAATTATAATACACTTCCTTCCTTAACATTTTATTATTTATTTTTAAAGATTTTATTTATTTATTTGACAGACAAAGATCACAAGTAGGCAGAGAGGCAGGCAGAGAGAGAGAGGGGAAGCAGGCTCCTTGCTGAGCAGAAAACCTGATGTGGTACCCGATCCCAGAACCCTGTGATCATGACCTGAGCTGAAGACAGAGGTTTTAACCCACTGAGCCACCCAGGTGCCCCCCTTCCTTAACATTTTAATAATTCTTTAATTTATTTCTTTTTTAAAGATTTTATTTATTTATCAGAAAGGGAGAGGGAGAGCACATGCAGGAAGAGTGGCAGGCGGCGAAGCAGGCTCCCTGCTGAGCAAGGAGCCCAACTCAGGACTCCATCCCAGGACCCTGGGGTTATGACCTGAGCCAAAGGCAGATGCTTAACCGACTGAGCCACCTAGTGTCCCCATTTTTATAATTTTAACTGTTGAATATAGGCATTCAGTATATAGATTTTTATTTAATCCATTGCTTTCAATATAGTACGTCTGCTCTCTGGACTGTGTTGTGTTCTTCAGTCTGAACATCCTTCCCGTTCAGCCTCTCTAGTGAGTAAACTTTCCATCTAACTTCTTTTACAAACTTTCATCCTGTCTTCTTCTTCCTGGCCCTATGTACATTACCCATCTTTAGGAGACTCCGAGTTCTACCCTCAGGTTTTGGCAGTAGGAATTCACTTCTTTGTGCTTTCCCCAATCATGGCTTCTGGTTGTCAGTATTTACTGGTCTACTAAGTCATGTTACAGTAGTAAACAAGTGTTGATCTGACTTCCAGCTTCTGAAAATTTTGTATTATCCATGATGTGTTTTCATCATTAATTTTTTTTTTTTTTGGCTTAAAAAAAAAGAGAAATTTATTTCTTGTAGTTCTGGAGGCTGGGAAGTCCACAATTAAGATACCATCAGATCTGGTGTCTGTGAGGACCTGATTCCTGGCTGGCACTCCATGGCCTTGCTGTGTATTTATAACAACTTCCTCAGCATATGTCGAGAAAGAGAGAGAAAGGGGGAGAGAGACAGAGAGAGGGTACTTCCTCTTATAAGGGCACTAATCCCATTCCTCATGACCTCATCACAACCTCATCCAACCATGATCACCTCCCAAAGTCCCCACATCCACATACTATCATTTGAGGGTTAGGGCTTCCACATAGGAATTTTGAGAGGACACATAGAGCCTGCAATGAATGCCATCTTTGTGAGACCGTTCCTAACCACTTTGTTCCATCAAATGGAGATACTAATATATTCATCTGTATTGTTCACTGCATCACAAACCTCTTAAGATGCATCTTTTTTTAAAATTTTTTATTTTTTATAAACATATATTTTTATCCCCAGGGGTACAGGTCTGTGAATCACCAGGTTTACACACTTCACAGCACTCACCAAAGCACATACCCTCCCCAATGTCCATAACCCCACCCCCCTTCTCCCAACCCCCCTCCCTTCAGCAACCCTCAGTTTGTTTTGTGAAATTAAGAGTCACTTATGGTTTGTCTCCCTCCCAATCCCATCTTGTTTCATTGATTCTTCTCCTACCCACTTAAGCCCCCATGTTGCATCACCACTTCCTCATATCAGGGAGATCATATGATAGTTGTCTTTCTCTGCTTGACTTATTTCGCTAAGCATGATACGCTCTAGTTCCATCCATGTTGTCGCAAATGACAAGATTTCATTTCTTTTGATGGCTGCATAGTATTCCATTGTGTATATATACCACATCTTCTTGATCCATTCATCTGTTGATGGACATCTAGGTTCTTTCCATAGTTTGGCTATTGTGGACATTGCTGCTATAAATATTCGGGTGCACGTGCCCCTTTGGATCACTACGTTTGTATCTTTAGGGTAAATACCCAGTAGTGCAATTGCTGGGTCATAGGGCAGTTCTATTTTCAACATTTTGAGGAACCTCCATGCTGTTTTCCAGAGTGGCTGCACCAACTTGCATTCCCACCAACAGTGTAGGAGGGTTCCCCTTTCTCTGCATCCTCGCCAGCATCTGTCATTTCCTGACTTGTTGATTTTAGCCATTCTGACTGGTGTGAGGTGATATCTCATTGTGGTTTTGATTTGTATTTCCCTGATGCCGAGTGATATGGAGCACTTTTTCATGTGTCTGTTGGCCATCTGGATGTCTTCTTTGCAGAAATGTCTGTTCATGTCCTCTGCCCATTTCTTGATTGGATTATTTGTTCTTTGGGTGTTGAGTTTGCTAAGTCTTTATAGATTTTGGACACTAGCCCTTTATCTGATATGTCATTTGCAAATATCTTCTCCCATTCTGTCAGTTGTCTTTTGATTTTGTTAACTGTTTCCTTTGCTGTGCAAAAGCTTTTGATCTTGATGAAATCCCAATAGTTCATTTTTGCCCTTGCTTCCCTTGCCTTTGGCGATGTTCCTAGGAATCATCGTTAATGTTTTTAATGGGATTTTGGAAGGAAGCAGAGATAAATGTGTTCAATCTAAAGATTATATTTATTTATTTGACAGAGAGAGAGAGAGAGTGAGACCACGAGAGAGGGAACACAAGCAGGGGAAGAGGGAGAGGGAGAAGCAGGCCTCCCGCCGAGCAGGGAGCCCAGTGCGGGGCTCAATCCCAGGACCCTGAGATCATGACCTGAACTGAAGCAGATGCTTAAAAACTGAGCCACCCAAGTGCTCCAAATGTTCAGTCTAGTTGAGGAGGGTACTCAACTTCTATATAGTGTTTTCCAGCTGGAGTCGTGTAGCGTGATGGGGAAATACCTTCTCTGGTTGGCTTTTTCCTCAGACTTCGCTCTTCTTCATCTCCTACTTGTTCTGTACCTCATCATGATGCTCTCCTGCCTATAAATACAGTGCACAGTGTTTTTTGCCTTTTTCTTTGTGAATTGATCATATACATTTTATTTTTCTCCAGCTTTATTGAGCTATAATTGGCATGAAATATTGCATAAGCTTGAGATGTACCATGTGATGATTTCATACATGCATATATTATAAAATGATCACTATATACATTTTAGACACCACAGTTAATTTTCACTTTTAGCCCAATGCAGTGAATAGGGGAAGGACTTCCTAATTTAACTAAGCCTTCTTTTTTTGTTGTTAAGAAAAATATACATTGTGGGCAGTAGTGGGTATATGAATTAAAATCGGAAAAAAATGATATGAGTAGCAAAATGTTTACTTATGATTACATGCTAATTGAAATATGATGATGATTTAATACTGTATTACCTTAGACACTTGGGTTTGGCAGCATATTTATAAGATGGCTACCAGTGGGTAAGATATTGTATTAGTCTTTAAATATAAATAGAGTTCCACCGGGTTGGCTCAGTTGCTTAAGCAGCTGCCTTCAGCTCAGGTCATGATCCCAGACTCCTGAAATCAAGTCCCACATTAGGCTCCTTGCTTGGCAGGGAGCCTGCTTCTCCCTCTGCCTGCTGCTCAGTCTGTTTGTGCTCTCTTTCTGACAAATAAATAAATAAAATTTTTAAATAAAAATAAAATAAAGTTACAAAGAAAATTGTAAAAAACATATTCCTATATTACATGATAAATGAAGCACAGCTACCAATTTTTTTTAGGTCAACATGTAAGTAAGTTCAGACAACTGTAGTTTCTTTGAATTAATCTCAGATTGCCCAACTGAAAAATAATATCTTTAGTTATGTATGTGTATTTTAAAAAATGAATCATTTTTATTTTATTTCCAATATATACTTATAAGTACACCGTATATATCACTACCTAAAAGTTAGATCCTCAAAAGAATTTTGTTTTTTAGTAGTAGCTCCCATTATTTGGTTGCTCTCAATTCTGTTTTATTCTGCAAATATTCCTTTCCAAGATGTATTTGATTTGCCCTCCCAGTGTCCCTAACCAGAAGGGAACCACAGAAGAAAACATTGCTGAAGACATCCATTTCCATTGCTTGCGTAGACCTGATTCACTAAGAAAATAGGAAAAGGTTAAATGAAAAACATTCTAGGGAAGTTACAAACCATATAAGGCAATGGGTTAGCCACAACTGTGGGTGTAACTTTTTTTTTCTTTTTCTCTCTTTCAACAGGGAGACACATCGCCTCTTCCTCCCACTGTCCCAGACTGTCTGCGGGCTGATGTCAGGGTTGCTCCCTCTGAAAGCCAAAAGTGTTCCTTCTATTTAGCAGACGAGAATATCACCCACGGCTTCCTCTATCCTCCCGGTTAGTAGAACGCTTTTTTAGGGCAGCTACTTAGAAAGCCCTCATCAGCTGGATGTGGGCATGTGCCTTAAACATACGCTCCTTGCCCAAACTACCTGCTTGGGCTAACTAGCTGCCCAGGAGGTTTTCCAGCGGCTGCGGGCTGCCCTGAAGCAGCCCAACAGCTGTAATAAAGACTAATAAATTTTGCAGTGCAAACCGCACATCAGCTCTAATCTGGCCCAGATGTTCGGAGAGTTCGGCAGGTTTAAGTTTAATTTTAAAACTGAAGATTCTTTGGAGAGGGACGCGAAGCGTCTAGAAAAACATTTTTTCTGGCTGCTACCCAAGCAAAGGCCTGCATGGAGCACACCCCTCGGCCCGTAGCAAGCAATCAGGCTGGAACTCGGGTCTGTCGCACACAAAGCGTGCTTATACCCAGCCATTACACACCGTGGGTTAAGCAGCTGAATGAACTCTGCATTTGTTGTTTGTAGGTTTTCAGTTTTTGTTTTCAAGAAAGCATCTCTCTTGAGAACATGTGAAAGCCAGTGTCGTTTTTCTAAACTCTCATCTCTTCCCTATGCAGCAGCAAATGTCAGTTTAATGAACTCATTCATGAGATTTTCAGCAATTTCAGCTTCTGGGAATGGGTTTGTTCCTAATATCTGGCTTCATTTTTTCTACAAGCCCTGACCTAAGAGGTCAATTTAGAGATTTATAATTTAGGGATTCATAAGCGGGGCAGGGGGAGGCCCAATGAAACAAGTAGCACATCAACTTATACCCCTAACACAGAGTTAGGGCAAATAAACTGATGTATCTTATTAAAATATTTGCAGAGTTCCCGAATTCATCAGACACTAGAATGAACCTTAAGGAGTTGCAACATTTTATTAATAATTTTTTAATTGACATATAAAATTGTATCTGTTGAGCTGTAAGACATCAGATGATACGTACATGTTTGCCTCGACAACGAAATGCAATTAATAACAAAACAACTTGTCTCAAAAAATCTTAAGCATGAAATGAAACTCTCTGCTAACTCTCCACTAATTTATTTGTTAGAAATTCCATTGTAAGCTAATCTTATTTCTCTCTGAAAAGGAGGTAATGCATATGGATTGCTAGCCCAACTTTTGGGGCTTGATTTAAAAAGAAAAAAAAAGCTTCTAAGGGTTCTGAGGACTGTGAATAGCATGTGAAATTTTAAGGTAGAAAAAAACCCCAACAACTTGTTTTTCCATGCTTTTTGGTGCTCAGCCATTGGCCTTTCATTTAAATATTAGCATACCCAAGTATAGTTTAAAAATTAAAAGCCTTTTAAAAACGTTTATAGTCTTGCGGCTTTTTTTAATCCTCACCATATTTCCGTGATCTAGATGTCATGAAACAATGAAGCACAGAGGGACAGAGCCCTTTGTTCCAGCGGGTCAGCTGGTGGGCCGTGGAGATGGGCTTCCACCCCGGGCGGTATGGGTCTCGAGCACACATACCCAGCACTCACTGTGCTAGACAGCACATCCAGGAGTCCTCCATACCAGTCGTGTGTGGTGTCGTCAGCAGTCTTCATCGAGTTAAAACTCACTTCCTTAGGGAAATTTGATTTTGGAAGAGTTACTTATGCCAGCATTATTATTTTGTGCACATTCAATAACTGTGCATTCATCCTGGTTCAGCGCTTGTTTTCTAGGGCTGTTGGAACAGATTACCACTACCCTGGTGGCTTAAAACAATAGAAATGTATTATCTCACAGAGGTAGAGACCAGAAGTTCAATATCAAGATATTGGTGGGGCCATGCTCCCTTTGAAGGAGAGAATCTTCTTTACCTCTTCAGCTTCTGGGAGCTCCAGGCATCACTTGGCTTGTGCTACATCACTCCAGTCTTTGCCTTGATCTTCACAGTGACTTCTCCCCTGAATATCTCCTCTTCTGAACCTCCTCTCTCTTTATAAGAACACAAGCCTACTCTAAATCCATATAATCTCTTCTTGAGAACTTTAACTCAATTATATCTGCAAAGACCCAAATTTCCTATGTATCACATTCATAGGTACAGTGTGGTTAGGCTTTGGACATATCTTTTTGAGGGTCACCATTCAACCTACAGGTATCAAATGCATAAAACGGTCAGCATTGTTAACCTCTACTGGAGGGTACTTAGTATCCCTGTGTACTGACTGCTAATAAATTTTCATTAGTATGTAATAGTATTTTGCTTGTTATGTAGTATGTTATATTTTCTCTTCTGGCTAGGGTTAATCGAATCCATTTATTTTGCAGAAAACAATAGAACTTCGGATAGTCAATATGATGCTTTAATCACGAGTAATTTTGTCCCCATGTATAAAGCTTTTAAACGTAAGTATACATTTAGATGATTAATTTAAAAATATCTAAGTGACTTTATGAAATTACAAACTAAACACATCTTTTTTTTTTTTTTCAGTTTGTCTCTGATACTGAGCCATTATATTTTAATGCTTTGAATTTAGAGTTAGGAAGGATCTCCGAGATAGATTTTTTTTTTCAACTTCAACCTAGGGTGCCTTGTGATTAGAACTTCAGTAATTGGTTTTTAATCCTAATTTAGTTCTAATTGGCTCTTCACACACACACACAATTTTTACTGACCTTTACCATAAGTGAGTGAAAGGTGTTTGTCCCTGGAATCATAATTAATAAAGCAGTATGTATGTTCTGACTATAATTTTGAATATCACTGTCGCGAAAGCACCTCAACACTAGGAAGGAATTTGGAAGCATTTGTTACTGTAATGTTAAGTCTGCAACTGCATCAGCAACAGGAAGTACCATCAATGTGACTTCTATTTATTTTTGTTACATGGACTATTTTGCAGACTTTACCAAATCACCCCTGACAATTATTGAAGCAGAATTTGACACTATTTAAATGTACCTCTCTATAACAGAAAATATTTCCATGTTCAGTAAAGGTAGATATTTCTAACATCTTATTCTATTATTTTTAGAAATGTGGGATTACTTCCACCGTGTTCTTCTTGTGAAACATGCCATGGAAAGAAATGGAGTAAATGTGGTTAGTGGGCCAGTATTTGATTATAATTATGATGGCCATTTTGATGCTCCAGATGAAATTACAGAGTAAGTAATTTGAAAACAAATGGACTTTTTGATTTAGCAATAGGGTTTCAAGAGGGGGAAACCTCAGTACTCTAAATAAAAGCTTAGTATTCTAAATATTACACAACGTATTTACATAGAGTTGTTATCATTGACTATGTTCAACTAGTCTAAATACATTGCAGAAATTTTATATGGCAAAAATTTACACTGCTGGGTAAAGGAAAAATGTTGAGGAAAAGCTCAACAAAATGTTTGTTTAGAAAATTTCTAAACAAATGGGCACAGGGAAAATGTGATGTTGTAAAGGTTAAAGAGATAAGACTCACTGTGCTATCAATAAATATAGAGCCTGTCTAGCAATTAATTTAACAAAATCAAGTAGTTAGGATTCACAATATCGTCCAATAGTGGATTGTTCATACTATATCTCCCAGGGGAGGGTAGAGGCTTCCCCTAGAAACCCATCTTATTAACCTGTATATCTTTGTACTAAACCTGGGCGTAATAGACGTTGCTAAGAATTACTTTGAATGCAGCACACAGGAATAGAGAGGTTTAGTTTTACTGATGATTTCTCTTTATTATCAAAGTGTATGAAGGGCCAAACTAAACAGCTGTGCTGTCTGAGCCTAGACTGCGTATAGCAATAGTTTCTACCTACACCTTTTTGATGGAGTAACGTTTATGACAACTCAGTGTGTGGCCTTTTCCCATTTCATTTGTCTTGTCCTTATTTCAGTGCTTATTAATCCTATATTTCACCATTTAATAGTTCTGGCAAACACTTTGATAGCACCTCACTACATGTTAAGTACTTTCTAAACATGTACACTTCATTTAGTCCACAAAACATTCCTATATTAGATTTTGTTAGCCCCCATATAGAGATGGAGAAACTGAGGTACAGAGAGGTTCAGTATCTGGTCTATGTTCCATAGCGAATAAATGGGAAAGCCAGGATACAAACCATCTGAGTTCATGTAGAAATCCTAAATTCACAGTAATATCACTACTTACAGCAGTCATATTTCTTTTACTGGACTCCGCCTACCTTTATTTTGCACTTAAGGACTGTCATATCAGTTACATGGATTTATCCCCATGTCCACCCTGTGAAGTTGGTTGTAGAGGTCACCTCCATGTTCAAGTTGAGGAAACTTACCAAGTCATAGAATGTGAGAGGATTAGCACCCACTCAGACATCTAGCGGAAGTGTTCAGCTAGAGTTGGAACTGGGGGTTCTTTGTTTCCAGTCCCTGCTCGACTGCAAATTGTCACTATGAAATATAAAGTTAACAAAACTAGGAAACACAAGAGGCCTAATATCATGGTCTCCTTTTCTTTGTATTCTCATATTTTCCCGTAATGTTTTATAATGACCAAATTTAGACTTCTAGAAAGTTCTGTTCTGGCTCATGGAAGTGTCAAAATATGTGATGTGATTTTGTACTTTTTGTTCATTTACTTTCTTTGACTGTATTTTTACTTTAGCATGTCTTTTAAAAAATGTATAATGACATAAGTTTCAGAAGCAAAAATATAATAACATGAAATCTTTTCAATTGTGTTTTTAGATATGTAGGGAACACTAGGGTTCCCATCCCAACACACTACTTCGTGGTACTGACCAGTTGCAAAAATCAGAGCCACACCCCTGATGCCTGCCCCGGGAGGCTGGATGTCCTACCCTTTATTATCCCTCACCGACCTACCAACATGGAAAGCTGCCCAGTAAGTATGCTTGCAGAGTCCTGAGGACCTGAGAAAAATGAGCTTCTCCAAGCTTTCATAAAAGTGGCTTTGACTATAACATATTTTTTTAGTTGTTTCATGGGTAGAGTTGTACTAAATTACCTCATTTTTATACTTTTCCTTAGACTACTCATCTTTATGTAATTGATGTAAATTTAAATATGTATGTGCCTATATGAACATGTGTTTATATGAGTATCTTACGTATTTTACACATACACATTTTATTCACACTCACTCATAAGGAAAGGGGTGGTATCTTATTAATATTTTATTTCTTAACACAGAAGCTTGATGGTGCTACGTCAGTGTTGGTACTCAATGTTTCCTGAATGAATATGTAAATATAAAAAGTCTATCAGCTTGAAACATGAGGTCTAAAATCAACTACATATGCGCAGACAATGAGTTAAAATAACACTTTTTTAAAACATCGTGTGTTAGTCTACTTCAACATCTTTATGGATCAAGGAAAATTGTGTGTAAATGGTTACTTAAACTTACTGCATAAATTTTTATAGGAAAAATATGTATTCTTGTAATTGGGTTTTATTAATTATTCAACAAATATACTGAGTACCTATTAAGTGCGTAGTACTGGGAAAAAACTTTTTAGAATGCACCAATGAAGAATACATTGTCTCTGCCCTCAAGGAGTTCATATATAACTTTGACGTATAAATGAGATATATAAATGAAGTATAAATAAGGATAAATGAAATATAAACACATAAATGGGTGAGTTGATAATATAAAAATTATTTTAAAAATGAGATGTCACAAAGTTGCTTTAATTGCTAAATCTAAAGTTGGGTTAATGGCTAAATAATATAACGATCGTTTGAAACACATTTGACTAGAATAATCTATAAAGGAGGGTTATCTAAAATGAGGAGAGAATAAGGTTCAGCCCTGAAAATGTGCAGAATCTGAACAAATTGAGAGGACTGAGAAGAACTTTCAAAGGAGAAAAGATTTGGTAACTGGATGCAACAGCCAAAGAAAAAGGGAGACTTGAAGATGAATCAGAGATTTTAAATGTAGGTAATTAGGAAAAAAATGGAGAGGGAAGTTAGGAATGAGAATTATTTTGGCAGTTAGATAAGAGTTAAGTTTAGGCATGTCCTTTGCAGTAATGGGTGTTCACATGGAAAATCCCACAGGCTAGTAGAGACTGGAAATTAAAGCTTAGGTTCTAGGTCAGATTGGAATTCATCTTTATTCTTTCAGGTGTTCAACACATCACTGCCTTCACCATACTATGTATTGTGGGAGATACACTGATAAAGAAGACATGAATTCTGTCAAAAGTGGCTCACAGTCTAGTCCTTAGATGCCTAGTACAATAGAAGAAAGAAGAGATAAGGGGCATGAAGAGGGACAGATACAGTTGCTGTAGGATTTCAAAGGAGAAATATTTCTTAGTAGGGAAGGTGACCTTCTAACTGGGTCTTAAAGGTAGGATTTGAACTTGAATGTTTGAGTGGTCTTTCAGTGGCTAAAGATGGAGGGCAAAGGTTAGAGGCTAAGCAGTGGCTCCCTTAGAGTCCTAGAGTGGGCAAGTATTTCCAGAAAAGGATAAGCCCTCACTCTTCACGTTTGCTTCCAATGGCAGAAGTGGTGACTAATTCACCGTGGTGCTAGTTACCACTGAATCAGAATTAAGTAGTACTTTATAGAAGGCTCTAGGTAGTTACTATGGATTGATTAAAATGGGTATGCAAAGAGGAAACTATTAACTACCCCTGGTCTAGGCTCTTACTGCCTTTTGTCAGACCAGCCTAAGTAGCTTCATTGTCTCTTTTTACCTCCCCTTCACCTCTGTACACCAACTTAGCTTAAACTTCAGATTTTTATTATGACATGCTTTCTCATCCCAAAACTTTATCTACCCTGAATGAAAAACAAAAACAAGCAAACAAAAACCTTCTAGCTTTTACTTAAGGCTCTTCACAATTTCCCTTCAACTGGCCTTATAAACCCAAGTTGTGGGCCTGTGGAAGTCCTTGAAACTATTGGATGCATCTTGAGTTTCCCTCCTCAACATCATTGCTCATGCTTTTCTTTCCTAGTATGCCCTTCTTTTCCATCTGCTAAAAATTCTACTTAGGCTTCAAGGTAAGGTACAAATGGTATGACGCCTCAGACATCCAAAGAAAAGATGATCTCAAAATTACTAGGGTATCGTCTCCATTGAAGAAGATATCAACACTACTGAATTGGACATTATCTAAGATTTCAAGAAATTTGCAGTATAGTAAATTTATAAAGGTAATTAGGAGACATCAAAATATGATGAGTGTAAAGCAAACTTAAACCATGCTTTGATTATGAGGGATATTGTGGATAAGATGTGGCTGTCAGTTAGACAAGAGGGAAGAGAGAGGCAGGATGAGAAAGGGTCAAATGTAACTGAAAATTTAGGCATGACCGACTAGGAAATTTATGAGATAATCAAATTTTGGGAAGGATGGATTTGCTCTTGGTGGTCTTCAGACTGAGAAACCAGTTGAATACTTGGGAGGGTATATGAGAAGCAGTATAGAATAGATCTTAAACACATGGATTTTGGAGTTGGACACCCTGTGTTCAGTTACTGACATTGCCTCTTTGGGTAAATAACTGAATGTTAATCTCCTCAGTTGAAAACAAAAATTCACCTTCCCTTATAAAATTGCTGTGAGCTTTAGAAAAGTTATTTCATATAAAACCCCAAGAATTCTCAGTACATAGTAAGCAAATGGTGGCCATTTTAAAGAAGTCACATCTTATGTTGGAGTTACACATTCTACAGTCAATATAAAGTGAGATTATATGCAAGTAAAATCCTCTTTAGTCAGATCACCCCATAAGTTCAGTACATGTAAAACTATACCTTAAAAAGTCTGAATCAGTCAGTATTTCCCTTAGCATTAAGAAAGGTAATCATGTCTTGGGCACTCAGTGAAATAGTTGGCCCGTTTTAAGGGGAATGCTGTATGGAAACCGCACTTTCAAATATTCTAACCACTCAGTGCGGGAGGTACCCCCACTGTAAGAGATCTGAAGAAATGGACACCAGTTTAGAAATGATAGATTCACAACTCTACCTCACACTTTTTCCAGGAGACTAGATTCATATAGCCTTATTTATTTTCTTCCTTCCCTGTTTTTCCATGTTTTCTGTCCTTCTTTTCACTTTTCTTTTTTTACTCTCAACTTTATATTGTTCAATTCCTGCCAGATAAAAGAGTATGTTGTCTTGAGTCCAGGTGGCAATGATTACTGTGGCTTGTTCAGAAGATACTGGAAAATACAGGTATGGAACTTGGACGAGAAACCAGAACTGTGGAGACAGATTTGGTATTAAATTATGGTAGTGAAATAAAGTTGCCAAAGGGAAGAAAGTGGAAAGAAGAGATCCAAAGATCAAACTGAGGAAAATGTCTATAGTTCCAGGATAGAAAACACCAGAAGCAGTTGAGGAAACAAAGTGTCAGTGAACAAGTAAGAAGTTAGAAAAAAGGAAATTTTAGAAGCTTGGAGTGACCAAATAAGTGAAGGATCTTAAAAAAAAAAAAAAAAATCCACTCAAGTTATCCTTGCCAAAGCGATTCCATTAGTGTGGTAGCAGCAATAACCAGACTGTATGTGGTTAAGGGGAGAAAATAAGGAAGTAGTTAGAGTGGAAAAATACTGAAACTGATATTGCCTCAAAAACCTAACAAAGCGAGTAATATTTTAGGGGCATATAATAGTTGTAACACATACACAGTTGACTCTTGAACGATATAGGGGTTAGAAGTGCTGTCCCCCACACAGCTGCAAATCCATGTATAACTTTCCACCTCCTTGAAACCAAACTACCAATAGCCTACTATCGACTGAAAGCCTGACAATACCATAAACAGCTGGTAAGCACTTACTTTCTCTGTATCATGTACTGCATTCTTACAATGGAGTAAGCTAGAGAAGTGAAGTTGCTTTTAAGAAAATCATAAGGGAAAGACCTTTGCAGTTCTGTGCTGTATTTACTGAAACAAATCTGCATCTACATGGATCCTCACAGTGCAAGCCCAAGTTGTCCAAGGGTCAATGGTATTTAAATACAGCTCATAAGAACAGCATCGATGCAAGGCTGATCTTCTGATGGAATGCACTCGTACATCCCATGGTCTATGGGTAGCTTCTATTCACACTGGTCAGTGCAGGTGACCTTACCCTGTACCGAGTAGTCCCCCTGCCAAAATAGAGTTATGTGTTGTGCTTTATTAGGTTCATTGAATTGCGATTTCAAAAGAGAGTAGACTTAGTCAGGTGTTGAGTAAACATTTAGTCGGCAAGGCACCAAGGAAGTCCTATGAGAGAGCAGAGCAATATAAATCAAGTGGGAGAGAACTTTGTGAGAAACATGATAAGAAACATTAAATGCTGCTGAAATGGAAACTAGTAAAGGCAGGGAAAAACGAATTAATCAATTAGATTCGCATTGGCTATCTGACCTCAAATTAATACAGTGTTTATTTATTTTAAAATTTTACTTATTTTAAAAAATTAACATGCATCATTAGCCCTTAGGAGGTTAGGGGGACTAAGGGGGTTAGAGACAAGACATAGTTCCCTCTTACACTTCCTCTAGCTCAAATAATAGCTTCCTATTTTAAGCCTGCATATTTAAAAAACAAGCTAACTACCACACTGAAGTCAAATGACAGGTTTTTTTTTTTTCTTATGTTCAGTTAGCCAGAATATAGAACATCATAAATCAAATGACAGTTATCAGAAGACACTCTTCTAATTAAACAAACTTTCAAATTTGCTTTCTTTTAAAAAAATGGAAATGAAAATTAACAAGACCATATGAATATCAGAAAACTTATATAAAAAATAAAATAATATGTAGAAATCCATGGCTCTAAATGATTGAATTGATTTTTATGAAGTAAAATACCTATTAAAAATCAGATGGCCAAGGAATGTCTGAAAAGATGCTCAGCTATAATGGTACTCAGGGTAATAAAATCAAACAGAGATGGAACCTTTGACACTCATTTGGCAAGGATGTGGGGAAACAGTTATTATCTTCCACTGCCAATGCCAAGTGTAAATCGCTATGAACACCTTGAGGAGTGCAAGGTTTGATACCTGGTAAAATTAAAGTTGCATGTACTATATGATCCAGCAAGTGCATGTGTAGATCTTAGAAAGTCATATTCTCGAATACAGGAGGTATGTGCCAAGTTGTTCATTACAGTATTATTTATAATGCCAAAAATACTATCAGTATGGCAGTGGGAAAAAAAAAAAACTGCTACCACAAACCACAGCTAAAAACAAATGATTGAACTAGCTCTAGATATATCACTTTGGATATACTGCAAACGTACTGATTGAGAAAGTAACTATCGAATGCCACTTGTGACATCACTTATATAAATTTGAAAACTCATAAATCAGTGCTTTGTATTGTATACTTATGTGCAGCAGGTTTAAAAACACTGGATTCACATGAACTCATGATAATGCTCAGTGCTGAGTAGAACAACATCGGGAATTTAGCCTCATCTGTAAGATCTTATTTCTTTTTCATAAAGTAAATATTAAAATAGCTAACTTGATGACTTTCTGGTGGTATTTGTTCTAATGTACTTTGTACTTTTGTTTTCCTTATATTGTTGGAAACAACAAAATGGAGGTATATCAAGTGAAGATTTAGGGCATTAAAAACCACAGGAAAAAGGCAAACTTCTAAATCATAAAAGATCTTTCTGTTAATGAAAAATAATGCTCCATGAAAAACAGTCTTTTGTTTCTCTTTTACAGCAATATAAGCCAGAAGCTGTTTGGATTGAAGAAAGATGGCAAGCCCACGTTGCTCGGGTCCGTGATGTGGAACTTCTTACTGGACTGGACTTTTACCAGGAAAAATTACAGCCTGTCTCTGAAATTTTGCAACTGAAGACATATTTACCCACATTTGAAACCGTTATTTGACTTAATATATGAATGATTTCTGGCAGAACGTAAATGATTCTTCCCTGTTAAACAATCACAAAATAAAGTTTTCAATTTTCCTTAAATCCTTAAAAAGCCATGTGGCATAATTTCATTATTCCCTTCTTGCTTTTTCATCTCTATAATTGTGAATTTTATTTTGTAAGTTACTTTTTTTTTTTGCACAGAGATTGTGCTGTGTGAGACTTTCCTTATTATATTTATAATCTTGAGCTATATTTTCATGCCCAGCATTAACTAAACAGAAGGGAGACCAAGAGAAGTGTCACTTTGGTGAACATTATACCGAGAAGTGTTACATTTGACAGTTAGACAATATTTATTAAAAGATGCACATGATCTCATTCAGTAATTTCACTTATAAAAACTGTCAACAAATCTTTACAATAGAAAAGACCAGAAAACAACCTAAAAGGCTGGTTGAACAAATTATGGAATTTATTTAAACAAACAATGGGATGAAATGCTATTGCAATACTGTGAAGAAAGAAATAGACTATTTAGTGAAAGTATGTCTATTGTTAAACAGAGAAGTAGGTAAAATAGCACACTATTGTATTTCAGAGGCCAGATGATCAATTGCCTTAGGCCATACAGTCTCTATTGCAACTACTTAGCTCTGCCATTACATCAAGGAAGTAGTCATAGATAATATGTAAAAGAAATTAGAGTGGCTGTGTTCAAATAAAACTTTATTTACAAAAAAAAAAGCAAACAAACATGGAGGGCTAGATTTGGCTACAATAAATTTTATCAAGAAACAAACCATGGATGGGCTATCCTTTGTCAACCCCTGATTTATATAATATAGCTGGGGTGGGGAGAGGTAGGAATTAATGGTAAAGAGAGAGGGAGATACATTTTTAGCTTTGTGACTTTGGCATTGTCTAAAATTTTAAAAAGTCACTTTGTGTCTATTCATTAATTTTTCAAAAACTTATTAATCAAGGAGATCCTATACTTTCTGAGGGGCAATACCATTGATCAGATTTTGGGGTAGCTAGAGAGCAATGTTCAAGTGATTCTCTGATACAAAGACCAGTTGATCCAGGGGACAAAGGTTTTGCTAGTGATGAAAAATCCTGTGACATTAAAAAAAAAAAAAAGTCGGCTTAAAAAAGTAAACTATTTCTCTTAGGAGATAAATGAAATGTGGCATTATTACAACTAATGAAATATTAGTTTAAATGCCACTGGGTTTTTGTTTTTGTTTTTTTTTAGATATTTTCTCCACTTGTAAGATTTAGTTTAAAAATGCGTGCAGTGAAAACTGCACACACAAATGGAAAACCGATTCCAGTTAACATGGCGGAACCATTAATACCTTGAACATAAAAGAATTCCACCAATTCATGTTCCTCTGCACCATCATAGCCTGGAAATTAGATAAGATCACCTGAATTTAGACTCCACCATGAGGAGACAAATGGAGGATGGTTACACCCCTGAACTGAATTTAACTCGGAATGTCCTCATTGCTTCTGAATTTCTCTGAAGGTAACTAAATTGTTTTCTATTATCAGGTCAAATGGGCATACAACATAGAAATGCAAATTTCAGTCAGAAAAATTGAAGTTACTTTTTCTTGTGTAGATGTTGTGTGATACTGTACCTTCCTTTTGTATAATCATTATCCTATTAAAAAGAAATACATAAGTATGAAATCATTTTGAGGGAAGGACACCAGTTATTTGGCAAACACGGAATTATCCTTGTCTTGAAACTGCTACTTTACAACTTTATATAGTCACTTTTTTTTTTTTACAGTGAGCTTGTTTTATTTTTTAAAAACCTGAAAATGTAGACAATAATGTTAGTTGCATTTAAAAAATTTTAAAAAATTGTGGTGCATAAATAATGAATCTTGGAACATTGAAAAAATTAAATTTAAAAAATACTTATTTAGAATTTCCAAGATACAGAAAGATTGCAAGAATAGTATAAAGAACTCTTGTATAACCTTCACCCAGCTTTACCAATTATTAATTTCCTCATTTTTTCCCCTGAACTTTGAGAGTACATGCTAGACATCACACCCATTTCCCCCTGAAACTTAAATGTGTATTTCCTAAGATCAAGGACATTAGACTAATACAGTGGTAGCTGGAGGGCTTAATGTTGGTAAATCACATTATTTAATTTATAGGTCTAATTCAAGTTTCCTCATATTTTCTGTGATATCCTATATAATATTTTTGGCAATCCCAAACAGAATTGTTCATTGCATTGTTTTCTGTCCACTTTGGTTTCTTATAATGTACAACTGTTCCTCAGCCTTTATGAAATAATGTTGACATTTCTGATGAGTCCATGTCATTTCTTTTGTAGACTGTCCCTCAAATTGGGTTTTCTGACATTTCCTCGTAATCAGACGTTTTTACATTTTTGGCAGGAACACAATATCGGTCATGGTGTGTTCTCAGCTTCGTATCAGGAAGTACATGATGTTCAAGTATGCCATGGTTACTTGTGCCAAGTTGGATCAGTTGGTTAGGTTGGAGTTCACCTGGCTTCCCTTCTGTAAAGATAGTATTTTTCCATTTATAATTTGTAAGTTATCTGTGTGGGATACTTGAGACCCTATAAACTCCCTGGTTTTCATTAAATCACCCACTGCCTTTAGTATGCATGAAGAATTCTTCCAAGATTTAATTTATTTATTGACAGCACAAGCAAGGGGAGGGGCAGGGAGAGGGAGAAGCAGACTCCCCACTGAACAGGGAGCCCCATGCAGGGCTTGATCCCAGGACCCCTGAATCATGAGCTGAGCCAAAGGCAGATGCTTAACTGACTGAACCACCCAAGTGCCCCCACCTACATTAATAAATCTTGCTGATTAAATTTTTATGATAACTGTGATAGTTGCAAAAACGTGATTTTTTAAACTGCCATTACTCTTCCTACATTTATTAGAATTTTACTGTAAGGAAAAGTTTTCTGTTATGCGTTTATTTGTTCATTATTTGTTATTTGTATAAACTCACTAATGCTTTTTGTTCCAATGAATTAAAATACATTATAATTGTTACTTATTTTGGTACTCAAGTTGCCCCAGATTTTGCCTATGGGAGCTCTTCTAAGTACACTCGAGTCTTCTGACATATCCTCATCATTTTTAGGACACTTTCTTACTTTCTGATATAAAAAAATGTTTAGGCTCATCTTATACTTTCTCTGTACTAACTCTAAAATCAACCATTTCTCCAAGGAGCCCTGATTCCATTTAGCGAACACTGGTGCTATAATTACTTCTGGAATCTATGTCCCTTTAGTCAACAAAAGTACAAACTCTATCTACATCTTCCTGTCTAGGATCTCTCTATTTGTGTCTCTACTCATATTTACAACTATGTGTACAAAAAACCATGAGTCCATTGCCTAGATATACTGAGTCTACTCATTCACCTACTGAAAGATAGCGTGGTTGTTTTTCAGCTTGGGCAGTTATAAATGAAACTGCTATAACCTCCGTATATAGGTTTTTGTGTGGGCCTGAGTTTTCAGTTCCTTTGGGTAAATACCAAAGAGCATTATTGTTGGATCATACGGTAAGATTATGTTTAGTTTTTTTTTTTTTTTAAAGATTGTATTTATTTATTTATTTGAGAGAGATAGAGCATGAAAGTGGGAAGCAGAGGGAGAGGGAGAAGCAGACTCCCCATCGAATGGGGAGCTCAACACAGGACCCTGAGATCATGACCTGAGCCTGAGACTGACACTTAACTCACTGAGCCACCCAGGCGCCCATCTTTAGTTTTGTAAGAAACTGCCAAACTGTCTTCCAAAGTGGCTCTACCATTTTGCATTCCCACAACAAAAAGGAAAGTTCCTGTTGCCCCCCATCCTTATTAGCATTTGGTGTTGTCACTGTTCTGGATTTTGGCCATTTCAGTAGGTGTGTAGTGGTATCTCACTATTATTTCAATTTGTATTTCTCAGATTATATATGATGTGGAGAACCTTCACATGCTTATTTGCTATGTTCTTTGGTGTAATGTCTGATAAGGTCTTCAACCCATGTTTCTATCAGATTGTTTTCTTATTGTTGAGTTTTAAGGGTTCTTTGTATGTTTTGAATAAGTGTCCTTTACCAGATGTATCTTTTGCAAATATTTTCTCCTAGTCTGTGGCCTGTTTTCTAATTCTCTTGGTGCTGTCTTTTGTAGAGCAGTAGTGAAGTCCAGCTAATTAATCAATTCTTTTATGGATTGTGACTTTGGTGTTGTATCTAAGTCATCACCAAATTCAAGATCATCTAAATTTTCTCCTATGTTATCTTCTAAGAGTTTTATAGTTTTACATTTTTAGGTAAATGATCTATTTTGAGTTAGTCTTTTGTAAAGAGCATAAGGTCTGTGTAGATTCATTTTCTGCCTGTGGCTGTCCACTTGTTCCAGGACTATTTATTGAAAAGACTATCTTTGCCTATTGTATTGCCTTTTCTCCTTTTTCAAAGATCAGCTGAATATATTTATGTGGTTCTATTTCTGGGCTCTTTGTTCTATTTCATTGATCCATTCTTTCACCAATACCACTCTGTCTTAATTACTTCAGCTTTATAATAAGTCTTGAAGTTAGATAGCAACAAACCTCCAACTCTGTTCTTCTCTTTCAATATCATATTGGCTATTCTGAGTCTTTTGCTTCTCTATAAACTTAGAATCAGTTTTTTGATATCCATAAGAGATTTTCTGAGATTTTGACTGAGATTGCACTGAATCTATAGAACAAGTAGAAGAACTAGTATCCTAATAGTATTGAATCCTCCTATTCATGAACATGGAATATCTCTCCTTTATTTAATTCTTTGTTTTGTCCCCCACTTTTATAGTTTTCCTCAGTTAGATTTGTACATATTTTGTTAGATTTATACTTAAGTATGTCATTTTGGGGGTTGCTAATGTAAGTGGTATTGTGTTTCTAATTTCAAGTTCCATTTGTTCTTTGCAGGCATAAAGAAACGTGATTGAGGGCAACCCCTTTGAGTCCCCTCCCTCCTTGGGAGCTTTGTACTATCACTTTGCTATTGCTCAATAAACCTTGCTTTGCTGCCCACAACTCTTTCTGGTCTACCTCTTCATTCTTTGAAGTGGTGTGACCAAGAACTGCAGGCACCAATGGGGAAAAAAGTCCTGCAACATTTATGGTGGCTTGTCTGGGATATCCACCATCATTAAGGACAACTAATTAATAAAGGTCATCAAACTCCAAATGGTGGTAATTCATATTGAGCCTCATGTGGAAGTCAAACCAGATATGTACAGGGGACCACTTGTTGGATCCGGATGAGAGGAATGCTGACCTCTGACCAGCCGAAGTAGCTACTATTGATTGTCGCCCTTCTTCCCTAAGAGCAGTTAGGGTTACTTCTTCAGAATGGCAAATGATGAAGGAAACTTGGAAGGGAGTCAGGCAGTGACAAGAGGCCACCCCCTGCCCTAAGAGGAAACCACCCTCAAAGGGATTTTACACCACCCTGGAGGAAGCCCTCTGCCCGTTCCCATATGATAGACCAGGTGACAAAAATCTGATTGGATGACAGGCTCAGGGAGAGTTGATCAGTTTAAAACAGTCTGCCAACAAGCCAATAAAAACCACTAGATGTAGAAAACTCTAGCGGCAACTCCTTCTGGTCCCTTCCCTCCTTGGAATCTTTGTCCTATCACTTTGTTTATTGCTCAATAAACTTTGCTTTGCTGCCCCTGCCCTCCAAAAGTGATTGACTTTTGCAAATTAATCTTGTATCTTGCAACTTTACTGTAATCACTTATTAGTCCCCAAGAGTTGTTTTGTTAATTCTCTTGGATGTTCTAGGTAGCCAATCAAAGCATCTGTGAACCAACACAGTTTTATTTCTTCCTTCCCAATTTGTATACACTTGATTTCTTTTTCCTGCCTTATTACATTAGGTAGAACTTCCAGTGTGGTGTTGGAAAAGAAAGGGGAGAGGGGACATTGTTGCCTTGTACTTGACCTTAGTGGGGAAGTTTTGAGTTTCTCACCATTATGTATGATGTTAGTGGTAGCTTTTCTGTAGATATTCTTTACCAAGTTTAGGAGGTTCTTCTTTGTTTCTAGTTTACTGAGAGCTATTCATCATAAATTGGATTTTGTCAAATGTTTTTTTCCTAGTCTATTCCAGTTCTTTTTTCTATTAATATCTATTTATTGGCATGATTATTAATATTTCCTTTTCTAGCCTTTTGGTGTGATGGATTACATTAATTGTTTTCCAAATGTTTAACTAGCCTTGCTTACCTGGGATAAATCCCACTTGGTCATAGAGTACAATTATTTTCATACATTGTTGGATTCAATTTGCTAATATTTTGTTGGGGGTGTTTGAATCTATGTTAATATGAGATATTGGTCTTTACCTTTCTTTTCTTATAATGTCTTTATCTAGTTTTGGTATTAGGGTAATGTTATCCTTATGAAATGAGTTTGGAAGTATGTTAAGTGCTTCTATAGAGATTCTCTATTGCTTACAATAGAATTGGTAAAACCCTTCTTTAAGTAGAATTTACCAGTGAGCTATCTAGGCCTGGTGCTTGATGTTTTAAAGGGTCATTAACTATTGATTCAATTTTTAAAATAGATATCATCTAGTCAGATCATCCATTTCTTCTTCTGTGGGTTTGAGCAGATTTTGTGTTTCAAAGAATTGGTCTGTTTCATCTACGTATCAAATTTGTGGGCTACCACAGTTTATTAAACCAATCTACTATGTAAGACCTCTTAGATTTTTCCAATATTTTGTAGTTATAAATATACAGCAATGAATAATCTTATGCACATGCAATTTTGTTGGAAGTATATCCTTTGGGAAAATTCCTGGAGGTGGGCAGACATATATTTGGTAGTTTTATTTTCTAAAACCAAATGTACTATATTGACACAACTTTGATTTCTAAATTGGTATATTCAAAATCCACATTTAATGAGATATAGTTCTCCCCCACCAAAATGGAAATAATTTATGCTTTCTGAATCATGAAAGTAACAGTTGCTCATTGTAACACTATGTAAATTGTATAACTATAACCATATAGTTATTTTTTTACTTTTGGACAAAAGAACTATGTCATCTCACATTATGTAATTGTCTTTTTTTTTATTCTGCTAACGTAGAAATACATGATCAACTAATTTTTGACAAGTGCTTTCTATGTGAGTTATAATAATACAATAGAATTATTTGCCTTTAAACAGAGGAACCACATGTTACTGCTATTTTTAGTTGTATGTATTTTGGTAGACAGGTACGTTAAAGGGAGATTTTTGTCAGTTCCAGTGCTACTGAATCAAGGTTTACAATTAGTTTCATTTGCAGAAAGAGAACTTTCTAATCCACGTGAGGTCAGCTAAGGTCTTGGGAGTAGACTTGGAAAGAAAGAAATTCTAAATGTTGGCTTATTTTTCAGAATGAGTTAAAATTCTGGAAGTTTATTTTCTCAATGCATTTGTTTCTTTTTTTTTTTTTTCCCTATTCTTTCCTTTTTTTTTTTTTTTTTAAAATTTAAGAATTTGTAGTGCCATGGTTGGAATTAAGGGAGTTCATGGTCTATTCTTCTAGAAAGTCTGAGAAAGAAATGAGTTTTCTGGACCAGCAGAAGTGGATGGGTGGGATGAATGGAAGAAAGAAGTATACCTACTGCTATGTCCAAGATTGATCTTCAGCCACCAGTTTAGCTGGAGTTTGGTATAAGAATGTCTTGGAGTGTTTGGTCATTTTAGAATAAGTAAATGGAATTTCTAGGAGTCTGTATTTGTGCCTGCAGATTGGGTTGATCTCAAGGCTATAAATCCCATCTGGTTTTTGGCACTTGAGTTTATTTCCAAATTACATTTGGGTTCTTTGAAAATCCTCTTGCCCTGGGGACATCTCTTCCTTCCTCCACCTCCATCCCCACCCCTGCCTCACCACTATCCCACCACCACAACTTGTCATCTGTTTACTTTGGGAGGGCTGAGCATGGGAATGGAAACAGAACATAAACTGAAACAGTTTGGAAAACACAAACAAGACTGTTGGAAGAAACGACTTCCTTTTTACACAGCACCCTTGGCAGACCACAATCACTGCCTCAATCAGTGGACTCACGCTTGAACAAACTTCCAGACAGGAACAAACCTCAGTCTTCCAGTGACAGTGAATTCGTACAACTGTGCCTCCCCGATCCACAGTATAAAGGCAGCTGGATGATGACTAATAAGGCAGGACCAAGACTTAGAGCTACACTCCTTCAATTCTTCTACAATATTATGTTTGTCCATGGATAAATTAAAGATGTGTGGATCTAGAAGACACCTGGAGAGGCTATTTAGTCCCTCTTTTAAGGCATACTCAATTAAAGAATAATGTTCTATGTCTCCAAGGGATGAGCAAAGATATAAAAAAGTTCTTCCGTTTCTCGAAACTAAGAAAATTTGCCTAATGATTACAAGTGTCTTGTCTATTTAATGTGGTGCTTAGGAGGTTTGTTAGTCTCCTAAGGAAATAGAAAGCACTCATTTTGAACTAACCAAGCAATTGCTTCTGCTTCACTTGGGTTTAGGCATAGCCTCAGTGACTCAGATCTGTGGATTGTGTCAGGTTGTTCTTTGCGCTGGGATTTGCAGGTTTGACTCCTCTATTTCCTGCCAGAAGGAGTTAGTCACATGAATAGTATCCCCCATCATGGTTAGTGGTTGCCCTGATCTTTAAATTTGGCCTGCTTTTATTACAATCCCTATCCATTGGGTAAGTCCAAGAATACTTTTATAAGTTATGGCCACATAAGGAATTTAAGGGGAGAGAAGAAGACCCAATGGCATAGTTTATCCTGTTGCTCTGGGATATTGGAAAGGGGAAGAAACAAAAAACAAAAAACGGAAATGGATTGACCACAGTGGCTCAGATCAACTGGCCTTGGCGGTAGTTTCATGAGTTTCTGCCAGATTTCTGTGGATCTCATCTCAGAAAATAAGCTACAGAGATTTCGTCAAGAATCCCCTCAGATTCCAAACTCTGCCTCTTATGGCAGTTAAGCAAATTTTTTCAAAATTTAAAAAAAGAAATTTAGAATCAAATTTTAATGGATTACTTTGATACTAAATACCTTCCTCTCTTGACTGTTCTTTTGAATCTGGAACCAATCACCTTTTCCTATTCAAGATCTTCTCATTAAATCTCTTAATTCAACCAACATTTATTGAGTTCCTATGTTCCAGGCACTGTTCCCGGGGCTTTATATAATCAATGAACAAACTTGACAAAGACCCTTGGCCTTGAGAAACTTATATTCTAGCAAAGAAGACAAGAAATAATAGATACAACAGATAAGAAAATTAAACTGTATGTGTGAAAAAGTGATATGTGCTAGAAAAGAAAAAACAGAAAAAGTAAATCAGAGGAAAAAGCATCAGGAAAATAGGTTGTGGTGGCAGGTTGCTAGAAACATAAAATAGGGTGGTCAGGGTACCCTTCCTTGAGAAGCTGAGATATAATCAGACTTGAATGAGATAAGGTGTTAACCAGGCAGATTCATGGGGGAAGTTACAAAGGCACATGGCTGGTGTGCCCGAGGAGCTGTAGGAATCCAGTGTGGCTGTTAGGAAAACTTTCTTGTCCTCCACAACCTCTCTTCACCATTTCCTGGGATCCACCTTACCAAAAAAAAAAAAAAAAAAAAAAAAAGAAAAAGAAAGAAAGAAAGAAAGAAAGAAGATAAAGGAAATTATTTTTAAAGTTGCAACCAACTAAAAAAAGTGATCGAGTTTTTTTTTTTTTCTTTTTGTTGTGTTTAACAGGTACTTTAAGTCACATTGTTCCAGGGTAAAATCTCCTTACAGGCAGAGACAATAATGAATAGGGTGTATCAAGTTCTAGTTTGCAATAACAAGTCTGTTAGCAATCACCCCAAGCATAACTGCATTTTATACTCTATTCCTATTATGGTATCAGGATGAGCTTTAAGAAATTGCCATTCAATTTAAAAAACTGCTAAACATTGACAATTTCACATCATTTAACCCCTTCCCTGCTTTGGTGACACTGAAATAAAATAAGATGGAATGTTTTGATTTTCAGAGATGTGCTTTGGCATTGCCATATTTTGATATAGTCTTTTGTCCTGAGCTATAATTGTTTGCTTCGTGAAGCACTTTCTAATTCATAAAAAGCACCACACACTTTCACCTGTCTTGCTATTTGATTCCACAATCTTTTGACACAGTTGTGATTGTTCCCCGTTCACATATAACAAACCTGGTAAGAATGGAGTTGAAATTATTTACTCAAGACCTCAAATTTACTAGAATGCTAATCCAGGATTGGACTCCATGTTTTTTTGGTTTTTGTTTTGTTTTTTTTTTTTTTTGCTCCAAGTTCACTGCTTATTCCATTTTTACCATAACTAAAGTCTACTACTATTAATTAATCATGATATTGAAGGATACAAGAATCTTAAAACTCAGGTCTTGCCTTCTAGCTGATAATCTAGCTGAGGCAGGGTTTTCTAAGGTAACATCTGTGGAATCCTACTCAGGTATGATGTCTCACTGTATGTGTTAACATGGCTGGATCTATTCTGGATGTTTCTGTGTAGGTGTTTTTGGATAAAATTTGCATTACGTAGGTGGACTTTGAGAAAAGCACATTGCCCTCTGTAATGTGGGTGGGCCTCACCCAATCAGTTGAAGGCTTGACAGAAACAGGAACTTCTCCAAGCAAGAGGGAATTCTCCAAAAGACTGTCTTCAGACTTCATCTACAACATTAGTTCTTTGGATTTGAACTGCAAACTTGCTCCTCCCTGGGTTTCCAGAAACACTCTGCAGATTTTGGATTCTCTAGCTTCCTTAACTGCATGAGCCAGTTTTTCTTTTTCTTTTTTCTTTCTTTCTTTTTATTTTCTTTTTTTTTTTTAGACAGAGAGAGAGCTTGGGGAGGGGAAAGGGAAGAGGAAAGGGACTGGGGGCAGAGGGGGAGGGAGAGAGAGAATCTTAAGTAGGCTCCCCACCCGGTAGCAAGGCCAATCCAGGGCTCAATCGCATGACCCTGAATTATGACCTAAGCTGAAATCAAGAGTCAGACACTTAACTGGCTCAGCCACCCAGGTGCCCCGTGTGAACCAGTTTCTTAAAATAAATCTTATTTTATATATAATATATAATGTGTGGGTACATATGTGTGTGTGTATTCGTGTGTGTGTATTGGTATGTGTATCTTATTAATTCTATATCTCTGGAGAAACCTGATTTAAAGGTTTAATCTATTAACAGATGGTCTATATGTTTGGGAAGCATTAAACACGATCATGTCCTTTGGAAGTCTATACGTGCTCATTAATAGATCAAAGGCTCCAAGGATTTTTTTTCAGTAAAAGAGAAAACAACAACAACAACAGAAACAAAACTTTGTAACTAAAACAAAAGGCGGCCAGCAACCTGTGCGTAAAGTGCTAGCGTTCTGAAGAATATCCTTAGTAAATGTGGAGCAATGGAGCCAATTTGTAAAACAAGTCGTACACGGGAGGGCCTGCCAAGTGCTTTGGAGAAAGGACAGGGAACGAACGGGAAGAACAGCTCGCCAGTTAAAAGGCGGGGCCCCTGTAGCATACGGCCCGAACTCTGTGCGGTTCATTTTTGTTGCTAAAACTGGACAGTTTAATACCTGCTGTAAAGAGGAAGTGAGCTAACACATGAAACATGCTTAGAAAAGAGAAAACTGCCGTTACTATACTCTGTTACTTGTTCTGAAAATTACCCTGGGACTATAGACCCCCATGTGAAAGAACTTAGTCCAGTCTTAAATATTAGCTTGCAGGAAAATAACACATTTTTTTTTGAAAATATACAACTCAGCACATTTTAAAATGTAATTCTTTGAACCATTATGGAGGGTGCTATTACAAGACATATTAGTGATTCAATAACATGGCTGACTGGAGTCTGGGTGAAAGGCTGGCTGATGGATCTTTGTTCTCTTCAGAACTTCTGTTGGCATCATTGCTCTTAAAAGTAACTTGAGCCCCAGCATTCATGATATCACAATTATTTACTTATATGCTTGTGAGCAAGTTGTGAGTAGAAATCTTATCTCATGCATCTTTGTACCAGCAACTGATACAGGATCAGGCTGTCTGATTAAGGGGCTTGTTACATGCTAAGCAAAACTGTCAGCCCCATTTATACTTGTTAGGAAAGCGTTAACCACTTTGGCTGTACTAAGCTATGCTTAAGAGAAACCTTACACATAAAGATGCAATAATGTGATTTGTCCTCCCTATAGTTAAATCCCAGTGAGAACAAATTCTGCTCAGCTTTAGTCTTCCTTCTTTTCTTTAGCTTCCCAGATACCCTGCAGAGTGCCTGTTGTTGACAAGGCATATAGCAAACTAAAAAATATCTAACTCATAACTCACTATGCTCTAATTCATTGTGCAGAGAAGTCACCATCTGCTGACTGACAGGGAAAAAACTTGAACCCAAGCCTCATCCTGTTTAAAGCTTTGTGTGACCTTATAATGTAAAAGCAATCTTTTGGGGTGGTGTTGGGATGCTTTAGGATGAAAATATTTCATTCTCTTTTCCTCTCTTGGATGATGTCCAGGTTTAAACAAAAGAAAGGTGGACTTGGTGGCCTTGTGGTCTTATGGGGGGAGAACCCTGGCTTCCCATCATCCATGAGTGTGCTCTGGCTGACATCTTCTGCGCTGAGACGTACCTTCCTCTCTGCCTTGCCGTGGAATTGCCCTACTGGTCCCCAGTGTTGAACTCTAGCAGTGCTGAGCTCGAGGTCCTTCCATTTGGCTTGGACACTTGAGCCTCTGAGTCTCTTACCACATCTTCTCCATCTAGTTGGCCTGGAAATCCAATCCCACCCCCTAATGTGGGATTTCTTTTCCCACACAAGCTGACTCTAAACCAGGATCCATGCCACAGGGAAACTGAGCAGCTCAGGAAAGTGAGCTTCAGGAACTTCCTTTCCTCCCTGTCTCGGTGACTGTACCCTGTTGCCTTACGTGGGCAGCTTCCTCCCTGGGGCCACAGTACCTGGCCACCTGCCCTGTACCTTTGAAAGCTATTTCATCATGAACCTAACACATTTGGTCAGTAGACCAGCGATGTAAAAACTGATATGTACATCTGACTGTCACCACTTTCTGTTTTCTCCTTCTTTCCACAGTCTGATGAGGTCAATAAAGAGCAACCTTCCCTCCTTCTTTTGGATCCCCTGCACTGAAAACTCTGTGTCTTGGCAGTCAGGTCAGTTCCTGAGTGTGTTGAAGGGGAGATCAAGGAATGTAGGTGCTCATTTCCCCAAATAATAATCTGTGGTGAAAGACCCTGGTCTCTGGGAAAAGTCCTATTTTTGAACATCAGAACCTCAGTGTTTCATTTGATATTTGTGAATGAATGAAAAAAACATAATTGATTTCCCTCACTTTACTCTCTTCCATCTTTGGGCAAGCCAGGATGAATACTTGTGCTCAAAACAGGCAAAAGAGAAAAACCACATTAATGGTTTTCCAAAAAAATTTTTTTTAGGATTGAAGATGCTTCTTGTTGAATGAATTGTATTGAGGGAGTAGTTATTGGTTACTTTAAAGATGGATTGGTTGATTTGATAGAGAGAGACAGAGAGCCCCCGTGTACAAGTTGGAGGAGGGGCAGAGGGAGCAAATCTTCAAGCAGATTCCCCGCTGAGCACAGAGCGGGCCCTGGGACTCCATCTCAGGACCCATGATATCACGCCCTAAGCCGAAACCAAGAGTCAAGCTCACTCAACCCACTGAGCCACCGAGGTTTCCCAGTTATTAGTTACTTTAAAATCATACGCATTGCACTTCGGGACATAAAAGATAACTGAAAATGAGGCAGGTAAGGTATAATTTTAGTATTATTACTTTAGCGCCTAGTTCCTTTCTAGGAAGACTTTAAATTTATCACCCTTTTTCAAAGTGTTTTTGAAATAATTAGAGATTCACAGGAAGTTGAAAAATTAGAACAATGAGTCCAGTATATCCTTCACCCAGCTTTCCCCAGTGATAACATCTCACATGACTGTAGTAAAATATCAAAATCAGGAAATGTCATTGTGTAATACTGTTAACTAGTCTATTGGCCATATAGATCTCACAACTTTTTACATGAATTTACACAATACTACTTACTTCTACTTACACCATCTCACTTCTCTTCACACTCCTGAGAGTAGGTACAGGTGTAGCAAGTGAAATTCAGAGAATTTAGAGTACTGTTCTCTTCTAGTATGATGTCCCCCTCTGAAAAGTATGCCCCGAAGTGTTTTCCTTTTAAAATTTGAACTGTTCCTACCAAAGATTTGTTAAATTCATCCTAAATCTATGGGCTTTATTTTGAATTGTATTTTGGGGGGGATCTCTAGAGATGATTGTTGCCTGAGATCTCTAGATAAAACTTGGAGGGCAAGATGCTGATAATGGGGAAGGATCCATCAAAGGAGAGCCTGGGACCAGGCAGGGAAAATGCACTTCCATTCCCAGATCACTGCGGGAAAGCTGTGTTCATCAGGGATGTCTGAGACAACCATGAAATGTGGCCACCTTAAAATGGCAGGTGACTTTGATTTTGAGAAGCAACACCAAATGAAGAAGAGAAACATTAAAACCTAAAATTATAGTCATCTTTACTTCAAAATAAGAATAGCTTAGATAATATGTAAGTGTAAGTTTGGAAACCTTAAAACAGCAAGGAAGAAAGTGGAAGAATTAGACTCTCTTACATTTCAAAAAGCAATTAGGGAAAAACAGCACAGTGTACCATAAGGCTAGAAACCAGTTGTCTGGAGGTTTTAGTGGTGCCAATGGGTAGAAAAAGTTTCCATATAATTTCAATAACCAAGTAGAGTCAGAGTGACTCAAGACATGTCTGGAGTTTAGACTTATTTGATGGAAACTTTGTAGGCTGAGTTTTCCTCTTTTCCTACTGTGACTTTACAAGCCAAAGCCCACATACTTGGAAACAGTAACTAGGCAATTAGTAAATGGCTGCTGAGTGATGGCGTCAATAGTTGGAAAAAGGCTTGAATTTGGATTCATGACAGTTATCAAGGTAAGATTTCTTACTCTTATGTTATAGATAGCTTTGTATTCCAACAGGACACATGACTATCGGAGTAGAAGTTTGCTGGGTAAATGTCAAATTAAAATTCATGTTAATCAGTCAAGTGTGTTATATAAAAGTATAGAGAAAAAAATTTTTTTTTTTTTTTTTAGGTTTTAAAAAAGTTTTCTTAAAAAGTACTTGCCCTGGGAGGCTCCATGTGTCCTCAGAAGCCACTGCTATGTTCTTTCTGAAAGGGCATCCAGAAAGCTGCCAACACAGAGGGAACTTACCTTCAAAGAGTCCTCATCCCAGCACCAGGAGCTCTGGGTTGGCCTGCTCCTTCTCATCAGAAGCCAAAGCTGGGGGGCAAAGACAGGCTGGGATCAAAACTGAAAGCATCCTTGTCACTTTCATACTCTGTTTATGGATCTATGACAATATTCCATATTTATTTACCTGGTGGAAACAATATTCTCTTGCCTGCAGAATTTCACAACTACTTCCAACACACACACACACACACACACACACGCACACACACACACACACACACACCGGCTTTGGTGGGTAAATATTTTGATAAAGTGCTTGGGATGGAGCATGAAACCCCCCCGGGGGAGACTTCACTAACACTATTGATCTGTTTTTTGACTGTGGTGGTGATGGCTATAGTCTGTGGAGGGCGTTCCTCGTCACCCGCTTGGGTTTCTTTCTGATAATCAAGAATTCAAGCCAAAGGCTGGAGTTGAATGTTAAGACAACAGAATTTTTTGATTGGCAGGTAAGGAAAGGGAATGTGGGAACAAAGAGTGACGACTAACTTCCCTTGAGCTTTTCTTGGCAATACGTGATGTAATTTATTTTCCTCATTTCCCCTAGAAATCACCAGTAAAATTGATAGTACTTATGAATGCATTGTAGTGTTGGGTTTATTTTGAGGATGTAGCAAAAAACTGAGTTTGGTTTCAGAGTAGACACAGGATGAGAATGGGAGCCATCACAGAATTTCAGGCACATCTGGTTATTTCGACTTTCAGGCAGTGACTCAGCTCATCTTAATTGGAAATGCTATTATGATTATCAGGTTATCTGGTGTTAATACTTTTCCTCCAAATATAGCCTCATGAAGGAAAAAGATGACTGCTTTCGTAGGCCAGAAAACATTTCCTTTCATATATGCTTACAATTGTATCTTTATGCCACTAACAAAAATTTAAACACATGACTCTTGATGGAGAAATAAGACCCATTTTGCAAATGGTTTGTTTGGACTAACCAATCAATGGGGGAATTTCTGATGTAGAAAAATTAATAAATAAATACCTGCACTGAATTTAAAATATTATCTTAAAAATGAAAAAAATCACTTCTTAATCTTGTTACAAAGCTGTAAATGCTTTTTTTAAATTTTTTTTAAAGATTTTATTTATTTATTTGACAGGCAGAGATCGCAAGTAGGCAGAGAGGCAGGCAGAGAGAGAGAGGAGGAAGCAGGCTCCCCACTGAGCAGAGAGCCCGATGCGGGGCTCAATCTCAGGACCCTGGGATCATGACCTGAGCCGAAGGCAGAGGCTTTAACCCACTGAGCCACCCAGGTGCCCCTGTAAATGCTTTTATAACAGAGAAATACAGATAGGAAAAAGAAATAACACTCAAAATAGGAACAAGCAGAGCAGATCACGGCTGACATCTGGATACATATCCTTCTAAGTGCTACTTGTATAAGGTCATATTCTGTACATTGACTATTTGCTGTTTCCTGCAGATGATAGTACTGTGCTATATGCTCTACGTACAGTATTTCATTAACCTTTTTATATACCAGGAGATCAATGCTATCTCATTTTTGTGAAGATACTTGGCTGTTTAAAGAAATAGAAGTGCTACAAAAACACTCTATTTATGGCATGTGATGCATTAAATTGGTAAGCTCCACTGTTACTTCAGTCCAGACACTGGCCTAAGTTGAAAAATTCTACCAGGAGATTTCAGAAATATAGAGAAATCCAGACCAAAACTAAACCTTCTAATTTAGAGAAGAAAGAATTCAGGAATATCCAATGTACAGAGTTCACTCTCTATTGATTCAAATATAATAGAAAGTATCCTCATACTTGACTTATTTTCAAATATAGAAGTGCTAGAATCACTAAAGACAGAGCTGAGTTGTCTCCAGTAAAATATTCAAGGCGGCGGTGTTTGAACAGAAACATAATTTTGGTCATGTACTTGCCAAAGCAATTAGCATTACTTTAATTAATACAATTATTGATTGTAGTTATGGTTAAAATCATTAGTGTAGAAGACAACATAATGAAATGAGACTATCTTATACTACAGAAAGTATACAACACTTCCCAGCTTTAACAAGCTAGGTATTATTTTATCTGTATTTATTTTATATTTAAATTTTTTAACAGACATACTGTAAATTTGGGAAATGTGAAAGCTTTTTTCCAAATGAAATTGTTTAAGACAAAATCTATGAAATATGAGTCACCTGTCAGACTTCCAAGAAACCAATACTCCTGAGTTTCCTTCACACATGGTGATTCATTCTTCCAGGATCCTCCAGAAGGTGGGTGGCAAAGGAGAAATTAAGAACAAGCATAAGAATTAAATGATAGAAAGTGTCTTCTTTTACACATGATGTTTCTCATCTGAATGCATATTCCTGTATCTTAACCCATTTTTGGGAATTACTTGATATTTTTTTATCTCACTTCTATTCTACGATCTATGGTGATTCACCTGGAGTTGGGAGTTACTAGGAACCACTGGGATCACAGGAGGACTGAATAATGAAATATTTATGTGGCTGGAGGTTTACATTTAAGAAGCACTATTTAAAACAATGTAACTGTGCTTGAAAGACCACTTTATAAAATATATTACAGCTCTTCCTGCCCCTTTAAGTTCTATACAGAACCAGATATTGTCCTACAGACTCTTATTATCCTGAACAGCAATACACTCTGCCCTTTGGCCAACCTTTCTTTTCTTTTTTTTTTTTTTTTTTTGGTTTTTGTTTGTTTGTTTTTGTTTTAATATAGCTTAATAGTTTAATATTTGTTTTAAATATAGTTTAAATATAGGTTGTGCTTACTTTTCGATGTGTTTTCCACTGCTGCTCCTTACCTACCCCCTGTCCACCATGTTCTGTCTTTTGGTTTCAGGTGATTGGTTGTCACTTCTTTCTCTGAAGATATGTGACTGCTTAGACCAGCACTGCCTGCCACTTTTCTCGTTCACATTACAGAGATTGTGTTATGGGCAGAATTATGTTGCCCCCCAAATTTATATGTTGAAGTTCTAACCCCCAGTACTTCAGAATGTGACTCTACTTGGAAATAGAGCCTTTGCAAGTGTGATCAAGTTAAGATGAGGTCATTAGGGTAGGCTTAATCCAAACGACTAGAGTCCTTAGAAGAAGAGAAAATATGGACATAGAAACATACAGAGGAAAGAGGATGTGAAGACACAGGGAGGATGGAGAAGAGAGTCTGAAACAGATCCCTCCCTCAGAGCCCCCAGAAGTAGCCAATCCTGCCAACACCTTATCTAGAATTTCTAATCTCTAAAACTGTGAGAAAATAAATTTTTATTGTTAAAGCTCCCCACTCTGTGGTACTTTGTTATGGCTACCCCAGCAAACTAATGCAAGTTGACTTGAAAATCATGTAACCAAATTAATGAATACCATGAAAACTAACTATAAATAGACTTTGGGAGTCCAAGAACATATTTTCTATGAGCAGTTTTTTATGAGCTTTATAGTATGAATATTGGCTATCCAACCCGAGTTATTTTACACTGCCTTCCTAGATGCTACTGTTCATTCATCCAATTATCTATGCAGTTAATGAATATTTGTTGAGTTGTATTGAAATTTGGGAATATAGTACCAGACATTATGCCAGACACGGTACACTGAAGTGTTGGTACAGCTCCCAGGGAACTTACAGTCTCAGAGAGGGAAGCAGTTACAATGAAGTACAACAGGTACATAGGATATTGGTGAGGTTCAAAGGAAGGAGTGATTTATTTCACCTGGAATCTCTGTATAGAGATGGTGATTCTTGAGCACACAGAAGGGAAGAATGGGCACTATGCTTGCGGCATGCTGTGGACTGAATCATGTCTCCCCAAAATCAGATATTATCCCTTAACCCCACGAGATGGTATTTGGAGTTGGGGCCTTTGGAAGATACTAGATTTAGATGAGGTCTTGAGGATGGGACCTTTATGATGGGATTTGTGCCTTATGATCTCCCTGATATGAGGAAGTGGTGATGCAACATGGGGGCTTAAGTGGGTAGGAGAAGAATAAATGAAACAAGATGGGATTGGGAGGGAGACAAACCATAAGTGACTTTTAATCTCACAAAACAAACTGAGGGTTGCTGGGGGGAGGGGGTTTGGGAGAAGGGGGTGGGATTATGGACATTGGGGAGGGTATGTGCTTTGGTGAGTGCTGTGAAGTGTGTAAACCTGGTGATTCACAGACCTGTACCCCTGGGGATAGAGTATTATGCCTCCATCAGAAAGGATGAATACCCAACTTTTGTAGCAACATGGACGGGACTGGAAGAGATTATGCTGAGTGAAATAAGTCAAGCAGAGAGAGTCAATTATCATATGGTTTCACTTATTTGTGGAGCATAACAAATAGCATGGAGGACATGGGGACTTAGAGTGGAGAAGGGAGTTGGGGGAAATTGGAAGGGGAGGTGAACCATGAGAGACTATGGACTCTGAAAAACAATCTGAGGGTTTTGAAGGGACGGGGGGTGGGAGGTTGGGGTACCAGGTGGTGGGTATTATAGAGGGCACGGATTGCATGGAGCACGGGGTGTGGTGAAAAAATAATGAATACTGTTATGCTGGAAATAAAAATAAATAAATAAATAAATAAATAAATAAATAAATAAATAAAAAGAAGAGATTCTAGAGAGCTTGCTTATCTCTCTCTCTACTGTGAGAGGATTCAGTGAGAAGACAACACTCTATAAGCCATAAAAAGAGTCCTCACCAGAAACTGGCCATGCTAACACCTTGATCTTCAACTTCTAGCCTCCAGAATGTGGAAATATTAATATCTATTGTTTAAACCACTCACTCTAGGGTGTTTTGTTATGGCAACCCAAACTAAGATAGGGCATGAAGCATAGGGCATAAGCAAAGACTCAAAAGGAACTCATGGCTAGAGGGCTTAACTAGTCATTCATTTTTTTCACTTGCTTGTTCATTCATTGATTCATTCATTCACCTATTCATTTGTTTATTTGTTCTATAAATATTTAATTGGGTGCCAACCATGTGTTAGGAGCTCTACTAAGCCTTGGAAGTACAGTGGTGAACAAGTTAAGTTTTTGATCTAATGAAAAGTTAGATAATAAACTGATGAGCAAATAAACAAGATACTCTCAGATTGTGAAAGTGTTATTAAGAAAAGAAACAATTTTGGGCACCTGGGTGGCTCAGTGGGTTAAAGCCTCTGCCTTTGGCTCAGGTCATGATCCCAAGGTCCTGGGATCGAGCTCCGTGTTGGGCTCTCTGCTCAGCAGGGAGCCCGCTTCCCCTCCTCTCTCTTTGCCTGCCACTCTGCCTACTTGTTATCTCTGTCTGTCAAATAAAAAAATAAAATCTTAAAAAAAAAAAGAAAAGAAAAGTAACAACAATGAGATGAGGAGGGATGCCTGGATGGCTCAGTCAGGGTTAAGCGTCTGGCTTCGGCTCAGGTCAGGATCCCAGGGTCCTGGGGTTAAGTCTCACATTGGGCTCCTTGCTTGGTGGGGAGCCTGCTTCTCCCTCTGCCTGCCACTCCCCCTGCTTGTGCTCACTTTCTCTCTCTGACAAATAAATAAATATAAAATCTTAAAAAGAAGGAGGAGGAGGAAGTGGAGGAGGAGGTGAAGAGGGAGAAGAAGAAGAGGAAGAAGAGGAGGGGGAAGAATGAGATAAAGAGTAACCAGGCACTGCTCTCTGAAAAAGTAACAGTTAGCTAAGTTCTGAAAAATGAGAGACTGGGAAACAGTGATTCAGGTAGATGGGCCTGTACGTTCCGAGACAGAAAAGAGCTCCATGTATTCCAGGAGAAGACCTAGCGTGCCTGGAACACAGTCTATGAGGGAGAGATGTAAGGAAAATTGGAGACTTATGGAGTAGCCCAGTCATGGAAGGTTTTGTGTGCCAGGTCAAGATTTGTCCTAAGATGGTCTGTGGACAACAAGGAAACGTTGACGACATGAGGCCAGAAACACCACGGTAAAATGTTTTGCTCACTTCGACAGCAATGTTAAAGATGTGTTTGTTGGGCTACCAGATAAATTCTGGTTCCCATCCATATTTTGGAAATATTTACACCAAAATAGTATTTGTTGTTTACCTGAAATTCAAATTTAACTGGCCATTCTGTATTTTTATTTGCTAAATTTGACAACCCTAGCTGGAAAACACAAAGGCAGAAATAAATGGCTCTTATGAGTGCTCAAAGAGAGATGACAAAGGCCCAAAAAGGCAAAAAAAAAAAGAAAGAAAGAAAAAGTGGAGGGCGGAGTAGAGGAGAAAGGAGGTGGATGTGAGTGGATTTGGTGGTTAATGATTCTGGTGGGATGTAGGAAACCAAGATTTGAGGTAAAGGGAGGAGGTGAGAGTGACTAAGTTTTATGGCTCGGGTGGATGACATTGTCTGTCTCTTAGAGATAAAAAACAGAGACGATTTGGGGAGAGGAAGGAGTTAAGTTTTGGAAGTACTGAATTTAACATGCCAGTGGCCCCTTCAGGTGAAAATAAACAGGAAGTAATTGGACATAGAGATCTGAAAGTCAGGAAGATTCTGGTTGGAGAATTCTGGGTCCCTGATTTGTGAGTCATCAGTACACAGGGGCCAGTTAGGTTTGTGAAAATGATCACATTAGAGTGAGAAGAGTCAGGACAAACCTTATGATAATTCTGTTATCTAAAGGACAAGAAATGGGAAGAGGGGAAAAAAGAGAGAGAAGCAATAGAATGCGATGACACTGATGAAAAGGAAAGTTTAGAAAAGAAAAGAGTGGCTTTCCCCTTTTAGGTAATGAGAAGGAACTGCTAACCAGAAAACACCCTTGCTAAGTCACACCTAATATGCTGGATAAAATATGACAAACAGGCTTTAAATGTGTAGCTAAATTTGCAAAAAAATAAGAGATACCCCCAGGGCCCATACACCAAAGAATAACTCAACACTGGGGTAGGGAGCATGTAAACTGGGTCCGTAGCGGTCTCGGGGGAGGTTACAAGCTTTGGGGCCAGTATCTTCATTTCCATGAAGGAGCAGGAGATGAGACTTTATAATTAAGAAAAAATTAGAAATAACTTACATATTCATGAAGAGGCAACAGCATGAACAAATTGCGAATGTACATACAGTAGCACAGTACTAAAATGCAATTACAACCAACTATGAATACATGTATCACTGCAGATACGTTTCCAAAGCAGAATAGTTCTACAGCATTGCCTTTAAAGGAAATTTTAAGAATACAAAAGATTAAATAGTGTTAATTAATGTATGTATCACTAATAAAATGCGCACCCTTGATAGGATATAGTCATGTTAGTGGTTGCCTTCAATGAGGAAGAGAAAGAGAAAGGGTCAAGGAGAAGCATGGGTGAGCCCCGTAGTATTGATAATGCTGTATTCCTTCAGTAAAAGAGAAAAATAAGGTACAATGTTAAGATTTGATGTTAAAATGTTAAGATTTGTCAAACCTAGGTAATTAGTATATAGGGCCTTGTAGTTTGCTTGAAGTAATAGAATATTTAATGAATGAAAGGAGAATTTGACATCTTATCGATAAACTCTAGAAACCAGAGGGAATTCAAGACTGCAGGACATAGTGTGTTCATGGGTACACACGTGAGTGTGCATGTGTAGGCAGGCATGCCTGGGTGTGTGTGTGTTTGTGTATTTGTTTATGTTGGAAGAGACCGAGGGTGTTTTTATAAGTTGCGTAGAAGGTCCCAGGGCAGTTTCACACATATGAGTGGGCAAATGAATACATAAGTGAAAGATGGCCTTAGTTTTCTCTGTCAACTGCAGAGAGAAAAGAAGCCGGAGGGCTTGACCTGTGGAATTTAAGAATCAGTTCTGTGGTCACCCATACCTGTCAAAAGGGCTAAGATAAAAAACACAAGAAACAATAAGTGTTGATGAGGACGTGGAGAAAAAGGAACGCTCATGTGCTGTCACCAGAAATGCAAACCGGGACAGTCCTTGTGACAAAGAGCATGGGGGTTCCTCAAAAAATCAAAAATAGAACTATCTTATGATCTAGTAATTGCCCTACTGCTTATTTACCCCAAAATATAAATACATTAATTCAGAGGGATACATGCACCTCTCTGTTTATTGTCGTATTATTTACAATAGCCAAACTATGGATATATAGATATAGATAGATACAGATATACATATAGATATAGATATATAGGTATATAGATATTATTCAGCCATAAAAAATAATATCTTGCCATTTGCAACAACACGGATAGAGCAAGAGAGTATAATGCTAGGAAAAATAAGTCAGAGAAAGACAAACACCATATGATCTCACTCTTATGTGGAATTTAAGAAATGAAACAAGCAAAGGGGAAAAAAAGAGAAAGACAAACCAAAAAATAGACTTTTAAATATAGAGAGTAAACTGATGGTTATGAGAAGAAAGGTGAGTATGGTGATAGATGAAATAGGGGATGGGCATTAAAGAGTAATTACTAAGATTAAAAAAAAAGAAGAAGAAAGAAAAGAAAAGAAAAAAAAACCCATTCTGTGAGGTATGCAGGGAGAAGAGGACCCGAAGTGAGCAAACCCGTACATACTCTATCCATCCATCCGTGCATGCACAGGTAAAATGATTAGGTGATTTTGAGTTCTAGGAGGTGAATTCACCAGATGGTTGAATTCAAGATACATGAAATATTATGGTTGTGCGTGTGTCTAGATATTTATTTGTCTATCTAACTACCTATGTCTGTTAACATATCGCACACGTCTTCACATTTTCGCTTGGTTTCAAAGCCCGTTACAGGATTACAGAGGGCAGGACACAGGATGGAGTGGGGAAATAGTTGGAAGGTGTGTTCATGATCTGCCCCCGTTACCACAAATAAATCCCTTAGCCTTTGTAAGCCTGGATACCTTCTCATCAATAAGATGAGATATGTCACAGGGTTTTGGAAAAATACAGCCTTAAATAGTCCAATTTTGATTTATTAAGAAAAAAATGGGCTCTGCCCCAGAAAAGAAGAAGTTAAAATTAATGAATGACAGATGAAACCCGGGCTAAATCAGGGGCAGGGAGCATGTTACTATCTAAAATCATTCTAGGGGCACCTGGGTGGCTCAGTGGGTTAAGCCTCTGCCTTTGGTTCAGGTCATGATCTCAGGGTCCTGGGATCGAGCCCCACATCAGGGTCTCTGCTCATCAGGGAACCTGCTTCCCCCTCTCTCTCCCCCTCTCTCTGCCTGCCTCTCTGCCTGCCTCTCTGCCTACTTGTGATCTTTCTCTCTGTCAAATAAATAAATCAAATCTTAAAAAAAAAAAAGATGATCTAATAAAATCATTCTAGTTATTTTAGGTATTATGTAGCTTTTTGTGCACAAATTTCCATTTTCATTGTTTTTACTTTTCCAATACCAATTAAATTGTGCTTTCTGCTTGGTTGGAAAAAATGAGCATTTACTATGCTGTATATGTGGGAGAGGATAGGGAAGCTCTTCGTTTGATCAAGGACATTCCCTGATGGACAACATTGCTCTGTGGTTAGACACACATACTCTAGAACTAATCCCAAGAAGTTACTTAACCTCCATGTAAAAATGAGGCTAAAGGTGCGATTTGCCTTCATACAGGATGAAGCACGTAGAGCGGCTGGTGCCTAGTAAGTGCTGTGTAATATTGGATTAATAAGTAAGTTCTGCTCCTCTGACACAGCAGCTTTTACCAGCTGCTGCAGAGGAGCCCCTTACACCCAAGACTGGCTTTTGCTCTGTTTTCTTGACAACGTTGCACATCATCACAACGCCCTCTCCAAAGGCCCTGGGACTCTCCAATGTTCTGGGATACCAGTTTGACTCGGCTGCGCTCTCATTTTACATGTTTGGGAGGGGGCAACAGAACGACAATCATTTACATTATCTTAGTGAAGTCTAAGAGCCCCAGGGGAGGGGCCTCCTGGCTGAATAGTAAAACTCTCTCTTCCCTCTTCTGGCATTATCCTTGGAGCCTGGTGATTTGGTGTGCTAAGGGCTTTAGGGGAACAGTGGGTTCCAGAAAATGTTGCTGGATACCATCTTTCTGGAGGACAGTGTCTTGGAAACCTTAACAAACATGCTGGTTCAGCTCTGGTGATTGGAGATAACGGTGGGCAAGTACTCAAAAAATGTACGAATGATGTCGTGTATATGAGGGAGTGTATGTTTTAACTCAAACAGAAGCAGCTTGGGAGAATTCTGCACTGAAGTATTAATGGTAATTACCTCTGCACAGTGGTATTTGAGTTGTTTTGATTTACTCATTTTCTTTTTGTTTGTATTTTCTAGACTTTGTTCAGTGATTGTGAATAGCATGTTTGAGAACAAAAAAGGAGGAAAAGTATTTTGAAGAGGCATTTCACCAGTTTGCCTAGTTTTGTCATCAAGTTATTTGGAAAAACGAGTTTCCATGCTTTCCAAGAGGGCTCTCAGGAAGGGGAAACCTTCTGCCACCTTCCTGCGTTCTGTGGCAGGGTCTAAGAAATAAGCTGACAGAAGATAGATCAACAGGAGAACAGCATACAAATCTTACTTAATATTTTTATCTGTACACGTGAGTCTTTAAAAATGAAAATGGTGTCCAAAAGAACCATTAGGTCCCGAAGCTTAGATTATTTTTTTTTAACAATGAATGATAAATTGTGGGGATGTGAGAAGACAAAGGAGTTTGGGCTCAGGGCAGTAAACTGTGAGGCAGTGATGAGGAAAATATATGGAAGAAACTAATGGAAGATGAGAATTATTTTAGTCAGTTGGCTTGTACATTCATCGCTGGTGATAAGAATGTTCTCTTCCTGGTGCAGGGAAGACATCCTTCTCATGGCAAGTTTTATGATATGCTTTCAGGTAGAAAGGGGGAGGGGGAAGCTTCCTGCACCTTCTGTGTGTCAAGTGCCTTCAGCTCAGTCCATATGCCAAAGCAGCATAGCTCAGGGTGGCGTGTTCTGACCCCTTCACGGCCATTGCTGGTCTTAGGAATGTTATGTTTTTGTCCTGATTCCGCTGGTGAGGGCCACAGGGCTGTGGGTTGAGTGAAGGCTGACGGTGTACACAGGAGCACTGAGAAGTGGTACAATGGATGTTGACTTCTTCCCTCCTCCCCACATTAGTCTCAATGGGGACAGAGAAATCTCTATTGCCCAAGGTCAAAAGTACTTTACTATCTAAGGTCTCCGAGGGAAAGAGGAGAGAATAATCCTTATCTTGACCTAGTAATCAATGGTGAGCTCTCTAAACCACAATGGCTCCTTTTTGTTAAACTAATTCTCTTGGTGGAAAGAATATCTTTGAACTACTCCCAACAGACAGGTCTCTCTCATCCGGTCTCTCTCTCTCTCTCTCTCTCTCTCTCTCTCTCAGTGATGAGGAGGGGAGGTTGAAGCTTTTGGCTAACAACTCCTAGGGGTGTTGCCAACAGTTCTCCTAAGGCTGTTCTCACGCTTTTCTGATGGATTTCCAAGGCCCACAAGTCTGAAAAGGTAGAAATAGAAAAAGAGCAATAAAGCATTAGATTCTCCCCTCTGTGCTTATGTGGCCAGTCTTGACCTCTTCTTCCAGGCTGAGGCTGTTGCACGGCTGGGGGTGAACAAGCCAGAATAAGAAATATCACACTTAACGCCCACTATTGTTTCCTGCTCCTTTTCGGTTCCAGTGGCCTGAGATTCCGGGTCCCGCTAACTCACTTCCTACTTGGGATTATCCTTTGACACTTCCGATTAAATGTAGGCACTTAGGGACCCATCCCAGGTGGAAGGAACTGGGTAGAAGAAGTGTTTCAGTGCAGCCTGAATGAACAGGGTTCCGAGCCTGAGTCACCAATTACCAGCCAATTGTTTAAGCAGAAGGTATGAGCTTCAGCCTCTGTCTTTGTAAAGCAGGAATACAAATCGTACCCATTCGAGCGGTTCCTGTGCCAATTAAATTGCATTGTGTTCTCAGTCCACCTAAAATTGTTGGGAGGCAATTATGAGGCAAAACCATTAATCTGGGATCAAAGAATTACAATTCAGGGTCATAGTGTCCCAATTAGGGAGCGAAAGTCAAGCAAAAGCAAAAAAGGAAAGACTCGTATACATTGTTTACAAAGAAGTTTGATTGGGTTGGCGACAAAACTCATCTGAGCTAAACATAAGTGGTTGCTAAGGCTATCACTAAGCAAAAGTCCCTTCCTGTAGCGACCTGCAGGTGTTCAAGCGGAGTCCTTGGAGTATTTGTGGTTTGGCCCGGGTGAAAAGTTCATGGTTCCATCTGGTGAAGACATGCTCACAGCCCACTTTTTTTTTTTTTTTTTTTAAGATTATTTGTTTATTTATTTGACAGACAGAGATCACAAGTAGGCAGAGAGGCAGGCAGAGAGAGAGGAGGAAGCAGGCTCCCCGCTGAGCCAGACACGGGGCTCAATCCCAGGAGACTGGGATCATGACCTGAGCTAAAGGCAGACACAGCCCACTTTTTAATGGACTCCTGGATCCGTTTTAAAGTTCCTTGACTTAAAAAAAAAAAAATGTTTCTTGACTTAAGTGACTCTATTTTACTTTGCCTTTCATACTCTCAATGCTTGGCGTGTAGTAAATATTTAATAAGAGTTAACACAAGCACAGAACAGTTGGGGAGCTAAGGATGGCTCTGCTTCTGGTTTGAGAGGTGCTGAGGAAGGACAGAAGAGGAGTTTATGAAAAGAATGGGCCACACTGGGGATGTGATCACCACCCACCCAGAATCATCTAGGCGGCTACTTCAGTAAAAAGTAGGAAAAAGTCCGTTTTCTTGACTAGTGCCTAAAGTTATGCTTATAGATGTATGCCCATTAACCGTGGTCTGCCGTCAGTGCAGAAATCTGCCGGGAACATTACCGGGGAAAATGAACGCTTCTCCTTGTGCTGTCAGTTTCCTTGTAAAGGGATCATCGGGAGGCTCAGAATATGTAGGTTATTGGAGAAGAGTAGGAAAAAAATGTACTGTTAAATACTAAAAATAAAGAAAAACCACCCAATCTACTTTAACCCTATCACAGCAGTCAGCAGTAGCTCATTGAAAGTCAGTTTCAAACTGCGACAGCTTTCAAAGACCCTTTTCATATATTTTCTGAAGTCTCCCTGAAAGGATTCCTTTCTTTGTGAGCATAGTGGGTAAGGAGGGCCTCCATAAGCCAAAATGAATCTGAAGGTAAGCCTGGTTCTTAAAGGAATAGAAGCCTGATTCAGAAATGCTTGTTGAAGTGCAGAGGTCCAGCGGACTCTCCCACCCAGGTATACCAGTTTCTCTCATTTTCCAAGTAGACACTTCTAAAGGTCCCATGTCCCGTTTAGGAAGGCAGCCAACTGCTGTGTCTGCGCAGGCCCCTACGTGCCCTGTGGGATTTTCTTTTTTTTTTTTTTTTAAGATTTTATTTATTTGTCAGAGAGAGAGAGAGAGAGTGCAAGCACAGGCAGAGAGAGTGGCAGGCAGAGTCAGAGGGAGAAGCAGGCTCCCTGCGGAGCAAGGAGCCCGATGTGGGACTCGATCCCAGGACGCTGGGATCATGACCTGAGCCGAAGGCAGCTGCTTAACCAACTGAGCCACCCAGGCGTCCCCTTGTGGGATTTTCTATGGAATTAGGCTGCTGTGGCCTTTCCGGCTGTACTCCCCGTGTCCTTTCAGATTGCAAAGTCACTTATGATTCCTGGAATGGTTCCTCCACCTCTATCACTTAGTTAAACATTCGCCCCCCACCCCCCGCAAGGTCAAATACTTTTTTCCCCTTTCTGAATCGTCCCTGATGTTAACTGCTTGGAACTTCTACAAACAATGACAATCAGCTAATAATACCAAAGCCGTCATTCAGACCCTGGGAAGGTGGGACTGGCTACCAGAAGGGATGCATTTCAATGTTCTACCTGCGCTCCGGGAGAGATGTTAGATGCTTGTGTCCATCAGGGATCAGGTTCTTTAAAGCTAAAGGTGAGGGTTAAATTGTTACAGGTTTTGTGTCCCCTTAGTGCCCTCGGTTCTTGGTCCTGCTGCTTAGAAGAATGAAGAGGTAGGCCAGACAAAGACTGGTGGGCAGCAGAGCGGAGTTTACGGAGTGAAGCTCCTGGAGAGGAAGGGAGGCCAGAGAGGGTTTCCCTCAGAGGGCATGGGGTTTCTCAGTTTAGGGGTTTTTATGAGCTCTTTTGTGGGACTCTTCAGCAATCAGGGTGTGCTGAATCGTGCCAGTCAGGGCTTTGGTCACGTATCGTATCTACTTATGATGTTACTATCTCTGTGCTGATGGTCAAAATACATCTGGGGCCTTAAGGCTTTTTTTTTTCTTTTTTAAAGATTTTATTTATTATTTATTATTTATTTGACAGACAGAAATCACAAGTAGTCAGAGAGGCAGGCAGAGAGAGAGGAAGGGAAGCAGCTTCCCACCAAGCAGAGAGCCCGATGCGGAGCTCGATTCCAGGACCCTGGAATCATGACCTGAGCCGAAGGCAGAGGCTTTAACCCACTGAGCCACCCCTTAACTGCCCCTTGCCCGTGGTAGTGACAAATGCTTTGTGGTTGATTGTCTTATTTTAGGACGTTTTGTAGAAGTTATTTCTGCAAGGGCTGCAAAGCCGAGTATTAGTGTGCTCCTATCTAATCTGCACAAACAAGATGTCAGTGCTGTTTGATCTTAGCTGTCCTGACTCTGTATTTTCTTGTTGGGGACTGTGGTCCTGACTAATGTCCTGACTAATGCCTAACAAAATGAGCTAATGCCCCAGAGAAGGGTCTGACTCAAAGATGTTCAGTCTTTTCCTAGATTTCATCCACCCTGTAGCACCCTTTCTAGAATAGAGGTCGCTGTTATATATCCCCCGAATTTTCTTTTCTTTCAGGGCAAACACCGGTGTGTGTGTGTGTGTGTGTGTGTATGTGTGTTTCTCTTCCTTAGCTCCTCACATGACAGTCTGTGCATGTCCTCAACATACTTGTGTCATCCTTGGTTTAACGATATTCCTTTCCATTGTGGTGCATGAAAACTGAACTCCTTCCTCGAGGTGAGGTGAGCTCCACTGAGGGGAGTGGCCTTTCTAGCCTCTCTGACAGGACTTCTCACTCAGATCAGACCCATGTCACCTTCTGAGTACCCTCAATGGGATATTGATCTGTAACAAGTTTGCAGAGTGTCCTACTCTGCTCACTGTTCATCGCTCAGGGACCCACCATCCAATCGGCTGTGAGGGGCCCATGAAAGGCTTTGTCAGATGCTTTCTGGAGATCCAGAGGTGCTCTGACTCTGGCATTGCCTTGATTCCCTGGTTACCAAAAACCAAACCAAGGAAGAAACACAAAAATTCATGTGTTATTTTCTTTTTTTTATTTTATTTTATTTTATTTTATTTTATTTTTATTTCCAGCATAACAGTATTCATTATTTTGCACCACACCCCGTGCTCCATGCAATCCATGCCCTCTATAATACCCACCACCTGGTACCCCAACCTCCCACCCCCCGTCCCTTCAAAACCCTCAGATTGTTTTTCAGAGTCCATAGTCTCTCATGGTTCACCTCCCCTTCCAATTTCCCCCAACTCCCTTCTCCACTCTAAGTCCCCATGTCCTCCATGCTATTTGTTATGCTCCACAAATAAGTGAAACCATATGATAATTGACTCTCTCTGCTTGACTTATTTCACTCAGCATAATCTCTTCCAGTCCCGTCCATGTTGCTACAAAAGTTGGGTATTCATCCTTTCTGATGGAGGCATAATACTCTATCCCCAGGGGTACAGGTCTGTGAATCACCAGGTTTACACACTTCACAGCACTCACCAAAGCCACATACCCTCCCCAATGTCCATAATCCCACCCCCTTCTCCCAAACCCCCTCCCCCCAGCAACCCTCAGTTTGTTTTGTGAGATTAAAAGTCACTTATGGTTTGTCTCCCTCCCAATCCCATCTTGTTTCATTGATTCTTCTCCTACCCACTTAAGCCCCCATGTTGCATCACCACTTCCTCATAATCAGGGAGATCATATGATAGTTGTCTTTCTCTGCTTGACTTATTCGCTAAGCATGATACGCTCTAGTTCCATCCATGTTGTCGTAAATGGCAAGATTTCATTTCTTTTGATGGCTGCATAGTATTCCATTGTGTATATATACCACATCTTCTTGATCCATTCATCTGTTGATGGACATCTAGGTTCTTTCCATAGTTTGGCTATTGTGGGACATTGCTGCTATAAAACATTCGGGTGCATGTGCCCCTTTGGATCACTACATTTGTATCCTTAGGGTAAATACCCAATAGTGCAATTGCTGGGTCATAGGGCAGTTCTATTTTCAACATTTTGAGGAACCTCCATGCTGTTTTCCAGAGTGGCTGCACCAGCTTGCATTCCCACCAACAGTGTAGGAGGGTTCCCCTTTCTCTGCATCCTCGCCAGCATCTGTCATTTCCTGACTTGTTTATTTAGCCATTCTGACTGGTGTGAGGTGATATCTCATTGTGGTTTTGATTTGTATTTCCCTGATGCCGAGTGATATGGAGCACTTTTTCATGTGTCTGTTGGCCATCTGGATGTCTTCTTTGGCAGAAATGTCTGTTCATGTCCTCTGCCCATTTTCTTGATTGGATTATTTGTTCTTTGGGTGTTGAGTTTTGCTAAGTTCTTTATAGATTCTGGACACTAGTCCTTTATCTGATATGTCATTTGCAAATATCTTCTCCCATTCTGTCAGTTTGTCTTTTGATTTTGTTAACTGTTTCCTTTGCTGTGCAAAAGCTTTTGATCTTGATGAAATCCAATAGTTTCATTTTTGTCCTTGCTTCCCTTGCCTTTGGCATTGTTCCTAGGAAGATGTTGCTGCGGTTGAGGTCAAAGAGGTTGCTGCCTGTGTTCTCCTCAAGGATTTTGATGGATTCCTTTCGTCACATTGAGGTCCTTCATCCATTTTGAGTCTATTTTTGTGTGTGGTGTAAGGAAATGGTCCAATTTCATTTTCTGCATGTGGCTGTCCAATTTTCCCAGCACCATTTATTGAAGAGGCTGTCTTTTTGCCATTGGACATTCTTTCCTGCTTTGTCGAAGATTAGTTGACCATAGAGTTGAGGGTCTATTTCTGGGCTCTCTATTCTGTTCCATTGATCTATGTGTCTGTTTTTGTGCCAGTACCATGCTGTCTTGATGACGACAGCTTTGTAATAGAGCTTGAAGTCCGGAATTGTGATGCCACCAACGTTGGCTTTCTTTTTCAATATCCCTTTGGCTATTCGAGGTCTTTTCTGGTTCCATATAAATTTTAGCATTATTTGTTCCATTTCTTTGAAAAAGATGGATGGTACTTTGATAGGAATTGCATTAAATGTGTAGATTGCTTTAGGTAGCATAGACATTTTCACAATATTTATTCTTCCAATCCAGGGAGCATGGAACATTTTTCCATTTCTTTGTGTCTTCCTCAATTTCTTTCATGAGTACTTTATAGTTTTCTGAGTATAGATTCTGTGTCTCTTTGGTTAGGTTTATTCCTAGGTATCTTATGGTTTTGGGTGCAATTGTAAATGGGATTGACTCCTTAATTTCTCTTTCTTCTGTCTTGCTGTTGGTGTAGAGAAATGCAACTGATTTCTGTGCATTGATTTTATATCCTGACACTTTACTGAATTCCTGTATAAGTTCTACGCAGTTTTGGAGTGGAGTCTTTTGGGTTTTCCACATATAGTATCATATCATCTGCAAAGAGTGATAATTTGACTTCTTCTTTGCCGATTTGGATGCCTTTAATTTCCTTTTGTTGTCTGATTGCTGAGGCTAGGACCTCTAGTACTATGTTGAATAGCAGTGGTGATAATGGACATCCCTGCCGTGTTCCTGACCTTAGTGGAAAAGCTTTCAGTTTTTCTCCATTGAGAATGATATTTGCGGTGGGTTTTTCATAGATGGCTTTGATGATATTGAGGTATGTGCCCTCTATCCCTACACTTTGAAGAGTTTTGATCAGGAAGGGATGCTGTACTTTGTCAAATGCTTTTTCAGCATCTATTGAGAGTATCATATGGTTCTTGTTCTTTCTTTTATCGATGTGTTGTATCACATTGACTGATTTGCGGATGTTGAACCAACCTTGCAGCCCTGGAATAAATCCCACTTGGTCGTGGTGAATAATCTTTTTAATGTACTGTTGAATCCTATTGGCTAGTATTTTTTTGAGTATTTTCGCATCTGTGTTCATCAAGGATATTGGTCTATAGCTCTCTTTTTTGGTGGGATCCTTGTCTGGTTTTAGGATCAAGGTGATGCTGGCCTCATAAAATGAGTTTGGAAGTTTTCCTTCCATTTCTATTTTTTGGAACAGTTTCAGGAGAATAGGAATTAGTTCTTCTTTAAATGTTTGGTAGAATGCCCCCGGGAAGCCGTCTGGCCCTGGGCTTTTGTTTGTTTGGAGATTTTTAATGACTGTTTCAATCTCCTTACTGGTTATGGGTCTGTTCAGGCTTTCTATTTCTTCCTGGTTCAGTTGTGGTAGTTTATATGTTTCTAGGAATGCATCCATTTCTTCCAGATTGTCAAATTTATTGGCGTAGAGTTGCTCATAGTATGTTCTTATAATAGTTTGTATTTCTTTGGTGTTAGTTGTGATCTCTCCTCTTTCATTCATGATTTTATTTATTTGGGTCCTTTCTCTTTTCTTTTTGATAAGTCGGGCCAGGGGTTTATCAATTTTATTAATTCTTTCAAAGAACCAGCTCCTAGTTTCGTTGATTTGTTCTATTGTTTTTTTGGTTTCTATTTCATTGATTTCTGCTCTGATCTTTATGATTTCTCTTCTCCTGCTGGGCTTAGGGTTTCTTTCTTGTTCTTTCTCCAGCTCCTTTAGGTGTAGGGTTAGGTTGTGTACCTGAGACCTTTCTTGTTTCTTGAGAAAGGCTTGTACCGCTATATATTTTCCTCTCAGGACTGCCTTTGTTGTGTCCCACAGATTTTGAACCGTTGTATTTTCATTATCATTTGTTTCCATGATTTTTTTCAATTCTTCTTTAATTTCCCGGTTGACCCATTCATTCTTTAGAAGGATGCTGTTTAGTCTCCATGTATTTGGGTTCTTTCCAAACTTCCTTTTGTGATTGAGTTCTAGCTTTAGAGCATTGTGGTCTGAAAATATGCAGGGAATGATCCCAATCTTTTGATACTGGTTGAGTCCTGATTTAGGACCGAGGATGTGATCTATTCTGGAGAATGTTCCATGTGCACTAGAGAAGAATGTGTATTCTGTTGCTTTGGGATGAAATATTCTGAATATATCTGTGATGTCCATCTGGTCCAGTGTGTCGTTTAAGGCCTTTATTTCCTTGCTGATCTTTTGCTTGGATGATCTGTCCATTTCAGTGAGGGGAGTGTTAAAATCCCCTACTATTATTGTATTATTGTTGATGTGTTTCTTTGATTTTGTTATTAATTGGTTTATATAGTTGGCTGCTCCCACGTTGGGGGCATAGATATTTAAAATTGTTAAATCTTCTTGTTGGACAGACCCTTTGAGTATGATATAGTGTCCTTCCTCATCTCTTATTATAGTCTTTGGCTTAAAATCTAATTGATCTGATATAAGGATTGCCACTCCTGCTTTCTTCTGATGTCCATTAGCATGGTAAATTCTTTTCCACCCCCTCACTTTAAATCTGGAGGTGTCTTCGGGCTTAAAATGAGTTTCTTGGAGGCAACATATAGATGGGTTTTGTTTTTTTATCCATTCTGATACCCTGTGTCTTTTGACAGGGGCATTTAGCCCATTAACATTCAGGGTAACTATTGAGAGATATGAATTTAGTGCCATTGTATTTCCTGTAAGTTGACTGTTACTGTATATGGTCTCTGTTCCTTTCTGATCTACCACTTGTAGGCTCTCTCTTTGCTTAGAGGACCCCTTTCAATATTTCCTGTAGAGCTGGTTTGGTATTTGCAAATTCTTTCAGTTTTTGTTTGTCCTGGAAGCTTTTAATCTCTCCTTCTATTTTCAATGATAGCCTAGCTGGATATAGTATTCTTGGCTGCATGTTTTTCTCGTTTAGTGCTCTGAAAATATCATGCCAGCTCTTTCTGGCCTGCCAGGTCTCTGTGGATAAGTCAGCTGCCAATCTAATATTTTTACCATTGTATGTTACAGACTTCTTTTCCCGGGCTGCTTTCAGGATTTTCTCTTTGTCACTGAGACTTTTAAATTTTACTATTAGGTGACGGGGTGTGGGCCTATTCCTATTGATTTTGAGGGGCGTTCTCTGAACCTCCTGAATTTTGATGCTCGTTCCCTTTGCCATATTGGGGAAATTCTCCCCAATAATTCTCTCCAGTATACCTTCTGCTCCCCTCTCTCTTTCTTCTTCTTCTGGAATCCCAATTATTCTAATGTTGTTTCGTCTTATGGTGTCACTTATCTCTCGAATTCTCCCCTCGTGGTCCAGTAGCTGTTTGTCCCTCTTTTGCTCAGCTTCTTTATTCTCTGTCATTTGGTCTTCTATATCACTAATTCTTTCTTCTGCCTCATTTATCCTAGCAGTGAGAGCCTCCATTTTTGATTGCACTTCATTAATAGCTTTTTTTATTTCAACTTGGTTAGATTTTAGTTCTTTTATTTCTCCAGAAAGGGCTTTTATATCTCTCGAGAGGGTTTCTCTAATATCTTCCATGCCTTTTTCGAGCCCGGCTAGAACCTTGAGAATTGTCATTCTGAACTCTAGATCTGACATATTACCAATGTCTGTATTGATTAGGTCCCTAGCCTTCGGTACTGCCTCTTGTTCTTTTTTTTGTGTTGAATTTTTCCGTCTTGTCATTTTGTCCAGATAAGAGTATATGAAGGGGCAAGTAAAATACTAAAAGGGTGGCAACAACCCCAGGAAAAAATGCTTTAACCAAATTAGAAGAGATCCAAAATCGTGAGGGGGGAGAAAGGGGATAAAAAGAGGTTCAAAAAGGAAGAAAGAAAAAAAAAGAAAAAAGAAAAAAAAAAAAAAAGGAAAAAAGAGAAGAAAAGAATTTAAAAAAAAAAGGAAAACACCTTTCAGAAAGTGGTTGTTTTTCTGTTTCCAGAATTGCTGTTCTTCTTCTCTTCGATCTGCCGATGGATTTTCAGGTGTTTGCAATCTTTAGATAAGCTATCTAGCTGATCTCCGGCTAGCTGAAGCAGTCTCAGCCTGCTACTTCTCCGCCATCTTGACTCCTCCCATCTCTCATGGTGTTATTTTCCATGAGGGTGGGGATTTTTTAAATTCAGGAGACATTTCCTGAATGCCTGGCATGTGGTGGGCATTCAGTGACTTTTGAATAAATGAATGAATCTGTGCTTCATGAATTAATTGGCTCCTGTTATTCCCTTGGGGCACAGGGTTGTGGGGTTCTGGTCTCACAAAGTCCAAGAATGCATCTTGCAGACACGAAAGGGTGAAGTGGAGTGAAAGCTTATTAAGTGAAGAAGAGAACAGAAATAAAAGAGAAAAGCTCTCTAGACTGAGAAGGTCCCGAATGGGTTGCCACTGTGGGTTTTCACTGGCAGTCTTTTATGGAGAACATACCAGGGAACAGAAATCTTCTTGATGTTTCTACTGTTGATAGTACCATGTTTACTTTCTCTTTGACGTTTGATAACTTTCAGGGGTCCAGCTGTAACTGTCATAGAGATATCTGGTCTCTGACATTTAGGACAAATGAGGTGATCTCGTTAGTCTTGTTATGTTCCCTTATCTCTGATTCTATATGCCTCAGCATTTCTCCACATCTGGGATTTCTGTGAGCCTGGTCCCTAGCCCCCTGCGTGAGCCAAGTCAGGGGAGGAAGGGGCCTTTTATCGCTCCTGCCTAGACCTTAACACTTTCCTTACTTAATTGGACATACACTTTTTTAAATTTTTTAATTTTTTAATAAACATATAATGTATTATTAGCCCCAGGGGTACAGGTCTGTGAACTGCCAGGTTTACACACTTCACAGAACTCACCATAGCACATACCCTCCCCAATGTCCATAACTCCACCACCCTCTCCCTACCTTCCTCCCCCGGCAACTCTCAGTTTGTTTTGTGAGATTAAGAGTCTCTTATGGTTTGTCTCCCTCCCGATCCCATCTTGTTTTATTTATTATTTTCCTACCCCTCACCACCCCCACATTGCATCTCCACTTCCTCATATCAGGGAGATCATACGATAGTTGTCCTTCTCCAATTGACTTATTTTGCTAAGCATGATACCCTCTAGTTCCATCCATGTCATTGCAAATGGCAAGATTTCATTTCTTTTGATGGCTGCATAGTATTCCATTGTGTATATATACCACATCTTCTTGATCCATTCATCTGTTGATGGACATCTAGGTTCTTTCCAGAGTTTGGCTATTGTGGACATTGCTGCTATAAACATTTGGGTGCACATGCCCCTTTGGATCACTACGTTTGTATCTTTAGGGTAAATACCCAGTAGTGCAATTGCTGGGTCATAGGGTAGCTCTATTTTCAACTTTTTGAGGAACCTCCATGCTGTTTTCCAGAGTGGTTGCACCAGCTTGCATTCCCACCAACAGTGTAGGAGGGTTCCCCTTTCTCCTCGCCAGCATCTGTCCTTTCCTGACTTGTTAATTTTAGTTATTCTGACTGGTGTGAGGTGGTATCTCATTGTGGTTTTGATTTGTATTTCCCTGATGCCGAGTGATGTGGAGCACTTTTTCATGTGTCTGTTGGCCATCTGGATGTCTTCTTCACAGAAATGTCTGTTCATGTCCTCTGCCCATTTCTTGATTGGATTATTTGTTCTTTGGGTGTTGAGTTTGCTAAGCTCTTTATAGATTTTGGATAATAGCCCTTTATCTAATACGTCATTTGAAAATATCTTTCCCATTCTGTCAGTTATCTTTTGGTTTTTTTAACTGTTTCCTTGGCTGTGCAAAAGCTTTTGATCTTGATGAAGTCCCAATAGTTCAATTTTGCCCTTGCTTTCCTTGCCTTTGGCGATGTTCCTAGGAAGGAGTTGCTGAGGCTGAGGTCAAAGAGGTTGCTGCCTGTGTTTTCCTCAAGGATTTTGATGGATTCCTTTCTAACTTGAGGTGCTTCATCCATTTTGAGTCTATTTTTGTGTGTGGTGTAAGGAAATGGTCCAATTTCATTTTTCTGCACGTGGCTGTCCAATTTTCCCAGCACCATTTATTAAAGAGACTGTCTTTTTTCCATTGGACATTCTTCCCTGCTTTGTTGAAGATTAGTTGACCATAGAGTTGAGGGTCTATTTTTGGGCTCTCTATTCTGTTACATTGATCTATGTGTCTGTTTTTGTGCCAGTACCTGGACATACATGTTTTAAAGGTAAGCTACGGCTTGTGTGATTTACTTTAGGAAATTGTAGTTATAGCGGCTCTGCTCTCATCTGTCGCTCAGCAAATATTTTCCAGTTTGCTTCTTAAAAGTAACTAGAAATGGCTTAGAAATTTTAAGAGCCTACTACTTTAATTTGTGGGGATAAATTGTTCAGAGTAGCATCCCTTTCTCTCACTGCTTCACATATCTCAAATATTTTATTTTATAAATAATGTTTGTTAATGATAATGCTTGTTCCACCATTCTTGGTCTAAAGTCTTTTCTTCACAAAAGATAACCAAAAAGCAAAATTGAATACATTTTTATTCCTGTTTCTTTCGGTCATTTGTCAATATTACACTACTTGCCACAAGAAATGAACCTGTCTATTCTGGTTTTATAACTTTGTATAGTATTAATGGGTCCATTTTGTTGTCCTTAGGTGTTTCTGACTATAGAAACTTGGTGTTAGATAATTGTGTCTTTCAGCTGCGAAGACTGTTAGGAGTTAGTTGGGCAGTTAGTCAGGGCCAATGTCCCCAGCAAGAAAATATGTATCAGGACAGCTAAAATAAAACAGCACTAATACCCTGCTTTGCAGCTGAGACAGGACCACACTAATATTCTGCTTCTTTATTAGAAAGATGTCATTCATGCAAAGAGTTGAAGGAGGTGAGGGATTAAGTGAGCCATGAGATCTATGAGGAGAAGCATTCCAGGCAGGAGGAACAGGGGGATCAAAGGCTCTAGAAGGGGAATGTTCTTGGCCATTTGGGGAATCAGCGAGAGGCCAGGATGGTAGAGTAAGGGAGTGAGGGGCAAGGGAGCAGAAGGTGAGGTCAGAGGGAAAATGGTCCCTGTAGGGTTATGCATTTAATGGGTGGGTAGTATTGACTGGAACATTTTGAGCAGAGGAGTGACTTAGTCTTAAGCCTCAAGTGACACTACATCTCCTATGTTTCTCTGTCTCCAGGGACAATGTAGAAGAGTGGCCATTTGGGGGTATTTGTAAAATTCCAGGCAAGATTCGATATCACTTCTATTTGGCTAATCCAGACCTCAGTGAGATCAGTGGTGGGAGAAAGAAGTGGTGGTCAGATTCCATATGGAATTTGATGTTAGAACCATAGATTTGCTGAAGGATTGGATAAAAGAAATTGAAGGAGAAGGAATAGTCAATAAATATCATAAATATCCACCCACTTTAATTCAGGACTAAAAAATGATTTTTTTTAAAAAGATTTTATTTATTTATTTGACAGAGATCACAAGTAGGCAAAGAGGCAGGCAGAGAGAGAGAGAGAGAGGAGGAAGCAGGCTCCCTGCTGAGCAGAGAGGCTGATGTGGGGCTTGATCCCAGGACCCTGGGATCATGACCCGGGTTGAAGGCAGAGGCTTTAACCCACTGAGCCACCCAGGCACCCCTAAAAAATGATTTTATCAGAAATTATATTCTTCTTAAATGTGACATTTCAGAAAGTTTGAGACATCATGACATGTGCCTCATGTGACTGTTAATGTGGCTTATAAAATAGTATATGTATATTAAATATATGTAAATATGTAAATTTAAAATACAAATTTATATGCATGGATGGTACTCTTCGAGTGAGATGGCATGTGCAAAATGACGATATGCCCCAAGAAACAGCATTAATGAGTTTTATAAAAATTGCACAAGAGTGTAAATTAGAACTTTTCTAGAATGGTACAAGCTTATAAAGAGAGACTCACTTTATGTCAGTGTTATGGATTTAAGTTGATGGCAATGAAATGAGAACAAGGAAATTTTGGGGGGGGCAGTGGGTGGAAGACCTTAATGCAAAAACCATGGGGACTTTGGATTTTGAGACACTTGGCACTCTGTGTGCTTTTGAGTGACCTGACCTCAAGGACAGTAAACGATGTGTCCTTGGGTTCATCAGTGTTCCCAGTGGGGAGCTCTTCTTGAGTCTTAGTGTCATTACTCCCCTGTCTGATATGGTTAAAAAGAGGAATGGCCAAGACTCTTCATGTACTTTCTAGTTAATTCATTTCCTGGAGATATTTCTGCATTTCTTAACCCCGAGATAAGGAAATGACGACTAAGTCACAGAGTAGCAACGTGCATGAGCTCCAGAAGAACTGACAGTGTTCAGTTAGATTATTTCCATGATTTTTCCCTATACACATAATTCTGACTTCCTCGATTGAAACTGGACTCAGATATAGGAAAAGTGAGATAATGTATCTACATCTATTTTTACCATGTTTTCAGGCCGATTGGTGAGCCTGTAAGATCTGAATAAGCCAAGGTTTCCTATGACGTTCCTGATCTCTACCTAAAGACCCTAAAAGGAGTATATCCTCGTCCATCAGAAATATCCATCAAGGAATACACGGTATTAAACAGCACAAGCAGATCTAATGGTATTAGTCTGCTTATCGCTTCTTAAGGTTTGAATATATTTTCCCAGTTCTTCCTGGTAAATGAAAATAGGTGCCTTTGGCAGCTACACATAGCAACACTGTGCAGATTTCTTAAACTCTCTCAGCATCAACTTCTTAAATCTATAAAATGGTATAACAATAGAATATATCAGAAAAACTTTTATGGGTTAATACATGTAAAGAGTTAATATGTGCTCAAGATAGGGTCTGGTACAGAGTAAGTTCTAAGTAATTGCTTTTTATACAGAACATTTGTGTGAAACATCATTATGGTTATAAAAAATGCAGGGCGGGGTTAGATTCCGGAGTCAATTCATCTGTATTCACTGCTGTATGCTTCCTTGGATTCAATCTTGGGCTTTTTTTTTAAAAAAAAAAGACTTCTTCTCATTAAAAAATTACAATGACACTGGTACTATGAAATATACAAAATCGTTTAAAATAGTTCAAAAGATGGCAAGTCTTAACCATCAAAGTACTAATAGTTTGTTGAAAAGCAGGCATTTATTCAGTGGGAAGGAGAATGATGAGCTGATCTCAGCAGTGGGGACACCTTGCAACAGGGGTAGGCCAGTGTGTCTCCGTCAGAACTGGTAACGTCCTCTCCCACCTTCTGCGGGTCATTACCTTATCTCCGTGTTCTTAGTGTCACGGCTCAGACATGCCCAGATCCCTGATTGTGAACCCTCCTGTGCACTTCCTCTGCTCTTGAATTGATTGGCAGAAAAGTCAACAGAAAAAAAAAAAAAAATCTCTGCAGATTTGCATCTCCGTAGCAACTGAGAGTCAACACAGGCCCAGATAAAAACCTGTCAAGCTAATTGCCATCAAAGGAACCATGAAATATGTGAGGATATTGCCTTCAATTGTCAGAAGCTCCAAACAGAGGGCAGAACATGTATATATGGACAGTAAATCCTCTGACTGCACTTGGATATAAAAGATACAAAATCCCAAAAGAAGCTCTCTAGGGGAACGTCTCACAATGGTAGTCAGTTTTGTGGGATTTGGAGATAAGGATTGTTTCTCACCTCCAAGACACAGCCTCCTGACTCTTTTCACTTCATGGGCTTTCAACTCCCCTCCCTGGCTTTGCTCCAACCACAGGGCCTCCCAGTGGCAGTCCTCGGGAAGGCCAGACAGGCTCTGGTCTCAGGGCTGTGCTCTCTCCAGCTCCCTTTGCCTGCAGGACTCCTGCCCCAGATGCCGTTCATCACCTCCTTCCTATCTTTACTTAGATGTCATCTTCTCAGGGAGGCCTTCCTTGGCCACCATGGTTAAAATTGCAGCTACCTCCCCCAAATACCCCCCCCCAACTTATGCTTCTCTGTAGAAGTTAGCACTCTCTGACACACTATATAATTTATTTATTTATTATCCCTGTTGTCTGCACACGCCCCCCTCCCCCGCCCCAGGAACCTGGAAGGGCCAGGAAGGCTGGGATTCATGTCTCTTCCCACCATTGCTGTGTTCCCAGTGTCAGGCAGGTAGTAGGCTCCCAATACTTGTCTCACAAACAGATGAATGTCTATAAGAAATGGGTGTAGGGGCCTTCATGGCGGTGACAGTGGTTATAGTGGAGATGAAAATAGTTCATGAATTAGCAAAGCAGGAGGATTGAGGGTCTGAGAGGATTCCATGGGCCTGATGAGATGAAACCTATTTCTGACCTGCTAGCTCTACATTGGAAGTAGATTAGACCTCTGGTGAGGACTTCTGGGCAATCACGTCGCTGATATTGATTAAGAGTACTGTTTTCTGAAGACAAAACTCTGAGAACAACCGAGGAACCCAAGGGTCCCTGGGATGGAGGACATCACAAGCTGTTAGAGAGTGGATGTGACAGCCCTAGGTGGGTAGGGGGGCAGAGAGGACACTGGGATGCAGCCAAAACCAGGGCAATCAGAATACTTTGGTAGTACAGAGCATCCGTTCATACCAAGGCCATGCGTGATCTTAAAGCTTTTCCATGTCTATTTTCTGGAACACCCTTCTGCAGGTGTGCCTACCCACTTATTGTGGATGCTTTAATCCTCTCCTAACCAAGAGATCTTCCCTCTTCTTTCACTTGCTTCATTAAATACGGAATTCTGGTTTATCTTGTTCGCTAGTTTCTGCTTCTTTCTTTTATCCTCAAAACCCAAGCTATCCTGAAGGGGCATGCTGTCGAGGTAAGGTTCAATAAAACAAGGCTAGCAAATGAATGAGCTGATTTCAGAGTTCACGGTGCCATTGGTGTGACTCTTATTATCACAGTCATTTCAGATGCTCCTCGCCCTCATCCTCTCTCTCTTCCTTCCCTATTAGAACCAGCTCCTGGGTTTTCAGAAACTTTTCTCCATTGAGCTATAAGCTCTAGATACATCATATTCTGTTATTCCTCTCAAGAATATTTGCATTTTGGTAAATAAAGTGTTACTATAGGGGGTGCGTGGGTGGCTCAGTCAGTTAAGCGTCCACCTTCAGCTCAGGTCATGATCTCAGGTCCTAGCCCTGAGCCCCGAGTTAGGCTCCCTGCTCAATGGGGAGTCTGCTTCCCCCACTCCCTCTTCCTTTCTCTCCCCCCACTTGCGCTCTTTGTCTCCCCACTCTTTCTCAAATAAACAAAAAAAAATTTTTTTAAAAAGTGTTGCTATGGATAGATAAAACATTAAGCCAATGAAAGCATTCCTAATGTAATGATTGGATAATTTCAGCAGTGCTGGTTAATGGCGGGATGCTGGAACCTGGAGGCTTTGGTTTCTGGAATCAGAGTCTATGTCACGGAGCGCATGGATGAGCTATAGACCGGCATGACCACCACCTTCAGACTAGAGCTTCCTAAGGCTGGGGGTCGTTGGGGCCCTTGAAAGACGGATCTATGTACAACAGGTGCTCCGTTTTTGATTACAGGTTGCGGAGACCACAAAATCTTTAGTCTTCATGCCGCTGGAATCACCATTGATCAAGAAAGCCAGCCAATTCATCAGTCTTTTTGTTAATTCTCATTGGTTACTCTGTGTGATAAACACACTTCCGTCTTTATTTTACCATAAGAAATGATCAATACACAACATTTATGTTGTTAATAGTTGCTGATAATTCCAGCTTATGCATTTTAACTTTGTTTACGCTTTTTTGTTTGTTTGTTTGGTTGGTTGGTTGTTTCTTTTCTTTCTTTCTTTCTTTTTTTTTTTTTTTTGGAGATCTACTAGCACATTCTCATCAGCAGAGCTGTATTTCAAAAATTGGAACCTAAGAAGCAATTAATCATGAAAAAATACTTTCTGGTTGTAGTAATGAAGTCTGTTATTTCAATGTATTTTTCTATCGTTACTTAGCAAAAGGCTTAAGTAAGCCCATACTGATAAATGTGGGCCAGGTTTTCCCTCCATCCCTTCCATCCTACTTCTTTCCCAGGAGATTCATTTGGAAGAAAAATTGCTCTGTCAGAAATGGCGACCCTCCTTGTAGCCAAACTCTCATCCAGAGCTCCATCAGCTCACTGTCCAGGCATGTAACTCAAGCTTCATGTAGGACCCTTGGGCATTGGGTTTACATTTCTACAGGAAGGCTTATTGAGAAGGAGAAGGGTGGAGGCAGATGTAGAACATCTGTGTCCTGGGTCAGGGAGTTTGTGGAGGCTGGGTTTCTGTCTCTCTCTTGCACCCTGGGAAGCTGGTGGTCTCTTCAATGCCAACTCTCAGTACAGATCTTGGTCCTGGCATGAAAAGTCGGGCAAATTCCCACAGAAAGCAAAAAAGTGAAAAAAGTCTGGATACAAGTCAATGTTTCAAAATCCATGTCCTCTTGGAAAATCAAGTTAATAATAAACGATTCAAAATTTCAGAATTTTTTTTTTAAAGAGAGAGAAAGTGAGTGTGTGTGTGTGTGTGTGCATGAGTGGAAAGAGGTGGGAGGGGAAGCAGGAGAGGGAGAGAGAGGATCTTAAGCAGGTTGCATGCCCAGCAGAGAGCTGGAGGTGGGGTTTGATTTCACCACTTTGAGATCATGATCTGAGCCGAGATGAAGAGTCAGATGTTTAATTGATTGAGTCACCAGGTGCCCCCAGAGTAAAAATTTTTATTTGGCTTTTTTAAATATAAAATTATATCATAATATCGACTCCCCCTGCCCCAGAATTCACATGCCTCAGCGAAAGTCTAATATACCCCACAGAAGATCTTTAGTCTCAAGTATGGGTGATTTCACCAGAGGTCCTGGGGGTAAAGATCCACTGGAATTTCTTAGTTCCCTTCCCTATAGGGGTTCACCTTTATAAACACTCCTGTTATTCTGGTTCTATTAAGAGTCTGTAGCATGCCACCTAAGGAACAGATCTGGCAGTCATTCTGGTGATTTGATTTAAAAAAACAGCCAACTGTAATTAATTCCATTTGATAAGCATGTTTTTTTCTTCCTTTCTAATTTTCCTGCTGTTTATGGAATAAAGCCATGGTTCCCCAATTTTTAAAATATAATTCCCAAATTTAAAACTTGAGCACAGACTGGTTCTAATATTGGTGGAAAATTTAGAAACCTAGGATGCTATGCAAGCCAAGTGATTATTTTTTATGATCTTAATTCTTTCCCACTATAACATTGTTCTGTATGCAGGAAAATCATTTCAAAGGGCTGTTTTTCAGAATTGAGAGCTCAGAAATAAACCTACACATATGTGATCAATTCATCCACAGACAAGGGCAACAAAAGTGACACTAAACAAATGGGACTATAACAAACTAAAAAAGCTTTACACAGCAAAGGAATCTATCAACAAAATGAAAGGCAACCTACTGAATGGGAGAAAATATTTGCAAATCATATATTGGATAAGGAGCTAGTATCCAAAAACTATATAGAACTCATGGGGTGCCTGGGTGGCTCAGTGGGTTAAGCCGCTGCCTTCAGCTCAGGTCATGATCTCAGGGTCCTGGGATGGAGCCCCGCATCATGCTCCTTGCTCAGTGGAGAGCCTACTTCTCTCTCTGCCTCTGCCTGCCTCTCTGCCTGCTTGTGATCTCTGTCTCTCTCTCTCTGTGTCAAATAAATAAATAAATAAAACCTTAAAAAAAAAAAAAAAAGAACTCATACAATTCAATATAAAGAAAAACAACAAATCTGATTTTAAAAGGGGCAGAAGATCTTGGGGCACCTGAGTTAAGCGTCTGACTTTGATTTCAGCTCAGGTCATAATATCAGGGTCATGAGATTGATCCCTGTGTGGAGCCAGCTTATGAATCTCTCTCTCCCTCTTCCTCTGCCGAAATTTTACCATTATTGACAACATGGATGGATCCAGAGGGTACCATGCTAAGTGAAATAAGTCAGATAGAGGAAGACAAATATTATGTGGTTTCACTTAGATGTGGAAACTATTAAATAAAAGGAATGAATAAACAAAATAAAACAAAACCAGATTCACAGATACAGAGAACTGACTGATGATTGCCAGAGGAGAAGAGTTTGGGGGGTGGGCAAAATAGGTAAAGAGGATCAAGAGGTACAAATTTTTAGTTATAAAATAAAATCATGGGAATGGAATGTCCAGCCCAGGGAATATGGACAATCATATTGTATTAACTCTGTAGGGTGACAGATGGTAACTAGACTTATTATGGTGGTCATTTTTGTAGTGTCTATAAGTGTTGAATCACGACATTGAACACCTAAAACTAATGTAATATTATATGTAAAATATACTTCAATAAAAAAGAAAAGAAAAACAAAATACTTTAAAAAATAGTATATCTTTCAAATACTTATTAATACTATTAGCCAAAGAGTAATTTAACATCAGCAAAATTATTGTATGATATACAAACTATCTTATGTATAGCATACAATAATAATATATCCCTAGAAAGAAAAACACAGGGGATATTGAAAGTAGGGCAAGCATCAAGGAACATTCAGAATCTTCCATATGAAAAGATATTTGAATATTGCTTTTTACCTGAAAGCTGATGTCACCTTGGAATAAGAGGTGTAAAGGGAGTAAAAATAGGTCAGGATGGGGTTAAAAAGAAGTTATAGTAAGCAACAAAGAAGTCTTATTGATTTCTTTAGGAATGAAGGTCGTTATACTCAGGGTTGGGGAAAGGGAAGGCGGCTCTGTTTATCTTATCAAAAACCTTCTGAAAAAGCACACCGACTTTTATTTTTAAACTCAAATTTTATTTTGAAATAAAAGGTTATTTTCTTGCATTGAGTTCTGTATATTTAGACATTTACTTTGGATCCTCACACAGATCTTCAAATTTACACAGTTATCACCCAGGAAAGATTGTCCTTTGGAGCAATTAAGAAAAAATCTGTTTGCCTCTGTGGCTAGAACCTTTTATAAAGTTTTCTTCAGGGAAGGAATCTTTTTTTTTCAGTAGTCATGGCATGAAATTAAAAATGAGCATTAATTTTAAGTATGTACCATCTACAAGTTAGGCTTACCAATACTTAATTTGAAACTAAAAAATGAAATCCTAGGAATTTTTGGGTAAACAAATCACCACCCCAAAAATGGCAAATTCACCCTTTGGGAATAAATGGTTTGGCTTCAGTTTGCAACTACTCCTCAGTAATTATAACAAGAACATCAGCACCAACACTAATGGTCCCTTAAAACTTACAGAGTGGTTTGTTTGGTTTTTTTTTTTTTTAAGATTTTATTTAAGATCACAAGTAGGCAGAGAGAGAGAGTGGAGAGAGGAGGCTCCCTGCTGAGCAGAGAGCCAGATGCGGGGCTCACTCCCAGGACCCTGAGATCATGACATGAACCAAAGGCAGAGGCTTAACCCACTGAGCCACCCAGGCGCCCCACGAAGTGCTTTCATGCCCATGATCTTCATTGTATTTCAAACAGCCTTTCTGAGATGGGCAGAACAGATAGTATTATTATCCCAATTTTTCAAATGTGGAAACCAAAGCAGAAAGAAGTTAGGTAATTTGGCTAGGTCCTCCAATCATTAAATAGAGAAACCAGGGCTCCCACCAAAGTATTCTGATTCTAAAGCCTTTTCTCACCACAAAATGATACTTCTTCAACTACCTTTACAAATAGCAGCAGACCCTTCAACAAAATATATTCTGGTGCAGTCCAGTGGGGATCGATGGATATCAGGCACAACTCAGTAATGTGCTTTCCTTCCTTCCTTCCTGCTCCCCTTTCCCTTCTCATCAGCCAAAGAGAATCTCGACTCTTCAAACAAGAACCCTCTAATAATACCTGCAATCAATGGAGGAAGTTGTGTGAGTAAATATATTTAGGAGATAGATTTACCCAACATGTTGAAGTCTGAGAAAAAAGTATTTTTTTTAGTAAGTCTTGTGACTACTCTGGGATTCCACAAAACAGATGGCCACATAAGTACTTAGGATGTCTTCGGCACATCACAGAAATGATGCAATGAAAACAATGACAAAGTATGTGAAATGTGGATTTTTATTGAACTTATGCAAATAATTATATTTCCATAAACATATAAAAAATATTCACTGAGAGTTGCCAGATTTGGAGGGATCAAGTAGAGAAGAAAAGATAAATGTTTTCTCTTTGGTCTAAATCTTAGGAAGCTTAAGAAAAAGACAAAAAGGGGGCGCCTGGATGGCTCAGTGGGTTAAAGCCTCTGCCTTTGGCTCAGGTCATGATCTCAGGGTCCTGGGATCGAGCCCCACATCGGGTTCTCTGCTCAGTTCTCTCTCAGCAGGGAGCCTGCTTCCTCCTCTCTCTCTCTCTGCCTCTCTGACTACTTGTGATCTCTGTCTGTCAAATAAATAAAATCTAAAAAAAAAAAAAAAGACAAAAAGGGTTCTTTAGATCTGGAAGACAAAAACATTAAAAAAATTAGCAATGTTTCAAAGGAAAAATCATAAAAATTATAATCATCCTCCTCAGTTCAGTCAGTCCCATGTAATTAATTCTTGTTGATCTGTCTTTTGTCAGAAGTTTTAGGAAGCCATCAGTTTCCCCAGTGAGGCATCTATAAATTCTTATTTAGTTCAGTTATAGGGTCTGAAAAGTTATCAGTAGACTGTGTTCTAGAGTATTTGTCAGATTCTTTCCCACAAATTTCTCTGAAGATGAAACAAATTTGCAGGAAGCTTTTGTAAAAGCATCTGAATAAAACAATAACAGCCTATAAGTTTTTTTTAAAAAAAAAAAGACTTAAAATAGCCATAATTAAATATCTGATGAGAGTTCGTTACAATGCAATTGATGAGAGAATTTGACAAGATTATTTATTCCTTGGACACACAACATTTTAAGATAATAATAACTGGAATTATGATTGATAACATTATACTAGGACATATCAGAATTCTAGGAATTTTCTATAATTTTTAGAGCACTCATATTATTTACATTCACTTATACCATATAACCTAAGAAAGTTTATCATCACTTATTTGACAATGCTTCCCATGTAATTTAACATACTAAATAAGCCTAACTTTTGTGACATTTCTCATTTACAGGAAGAGAGAATAAATCTTTTGAGATCCCCCAGGGATCCTCTTAAAATTCTCCAAGTTTGAGGTCAAAAGATTATTTAGAATTTGATTTGGGGAAAGTTTGTTAAAAATATCAAAAGGCTTTAGAATCATAGGTCACTGTGAAACAATCCCTAGTTATCTATTTAACCAATTACAGACCCCATAGGCAAATTATAGAAGGTTACATAGTTCTCAGGGTGCCTGGGAGGTTCAGTCGGTTGTCTGCCCTCAGCTTGGGTTGTGATCCTGGGGTCCGGTGGTAGAGCTTCATTTTGTGCTCTCCGCTCAGCCCAGCACAGAGTGTGCTTCTTCCTCCCTCTGCTCTTTCTCTCTTCCCCCCCTCAAATAAATAAATAAAATCTAAAAAAAAAAAAAAAAAAAAAAAAAGAAGAAGCAGCTTTCATAGTTCTAAGCAAAACTTAGCTCTTTGAATATCAAGAGGACTAGGATTTCTTTAGTAACCAAAGACCTGATAAACACAGGAAATTGTTTTGGGAAAACATAGAACTCTTGTTTTTTAATCAGATTACTTTAAGAGGTGAAGAAATTATCTCTAGGAGGAGCATAAACTTTTATGAGGAACAGACCAATAGTCCAAGCGGACTTATTTGTCTGTTTAGGAGATGAAAGAAAGTTCAGTTCTGATTTGACATAGGTACACTATTGATATTCAAGCTTATTTTTTAAAAAACCTTAAAACAAATTAATTCAATCATATCTAATTCGATCACATATAAAATTCTTTCCCCAAGATTCCTTTTTCATAAACCTTGTACAACTATCTGTGTTTATTTTAATTTGTCCCTTGTAATCTTTCCTGTTCAGAAATAATCAGCTTTGCTTTAGGACAAAATTACTCTTCCCCACCCCCCCCAACAGAAATGCATCTTTATTCCTCGTATATTTGATTTCTAAAAACATATATCCTACTTTTCTTGGATACAGAGTTATTTCCCTTATTTCTAGTAGTCTTAACTATATTAAGTAGAATTTGTAAGCCTTAGAAACCTTAATTTCTAGTGAAAATTTAAAAGTAGTCAATTATGAGCTAATACATCAGTATTCTTAGGTTGCCAAAATTATAAATACATTCCATAATTTCTAGAAGCATTCATTTTCTTATAGTACAACATAACACAAGACATATTCACTAATATACCCAAATCACTTTAGTTCCTTTGTAAAAATAAGTCAAAAGTAGGTAAACTTAGACTTGTTCAGCAACTAATATTTCAGTATTCAGAAATGATCTAGACACTCAGTAAGTCCCCATAATTTAATTTAACTTAGCAAAATCTTAAGGGTTGAAGTTCTGGAAGTTACCAAGTAGATTCAGAAAAGTATGAGTAGACATTTCATAATGCAATCAATCATTGCTGAGAAGTTCACTTTTTAAAACCTTTCACTTGGCATTTATTTAACTCATGTGTTCTTAACAATCATACTTAGATTCCTAATGAGAATTTCTTGAGAAATTAAAGCAGTTAGCCAGTATCTTAGGCTTGTTTTTTTTTTTGCTGACAAATTTTGTAACAGAGATAACATGAGTTTACTTAACTTTTAGTAAACTGAGGTAGAATAAAAGCATTATGTTGAATGCTGAGAACTCTAAAGACATGTCTGTAATCATTTAACGAACAAACTTAAACTTGCTTTAATATCAAATATTTTCCCAGGGCATATGATTTTGAAAAGGAGTGTGGTTATTTCTTTCTTCTTTTTTTCTGAGAATTATAAATAATGTATTAGCACTTAATTTTAAGCCAATTAAACAGAGCTCTTTTATGAAGTAAATTTGGCAATGCCATCCAGAGGTAGAAAAATACCATATTTGTAATGTACATATTATAGACATACATACAGACAAACTTAAATAGAGATCCTACAGCTTTAATCTGAAACATTTAGTCATGAATCAGGTATAACAATATAAAATTTACTAGTTTACTGATGGATAAACAGCTGGAGTTAAGTGTATCTATTTAGATAGCTAAAGGTTTTTACTATTCGTGGAGAAGACTTCAGATTTCTATTTGTCACTGGAAGCAATCTTAAGGAAGCTGTGGTCTAGCGTTTGGGCAAAGATGCCTTTTCAGCATTTGTATTTTTTTAAAGTCCTCTTTCTCCCCTACCCAAACCCTCTCCATTCACCCTCCCTTCCCCCTTCCCTTAGTCTCAGGTGTTAGTGGGCTGTATTTACATGTTAAAGGCATGAGGAGAACTGTAACTTCAAGGAACAGAGAAACAATGTAAGTTTTTCCCTCAGAGTTTTGAGATATATTTGTCTATTACCAGAAACCTGAAGTAATTACTTTTTAAATTTTCCTCCTTTTCCTTTCTCTCTCTCTCGCTTTTTTACTATTTAATAGTGAAAAACTGAAAACTTTTTTTTCCCATATGGTATTTATTTGTCAGAGAGAGGGAGAGAGCAAAAGCAGGGGGAGAGGCAGGCAGAGGGAGAAGCAGGCTCCCCACTCAGCAAGGAGCCTGATCCCAGGATGCTGGGATCATGACCCAAGCTGAAGTCAGGCAATTAACTGACTGAGCCACCCAGGCATCCCTCTTCTTTTTCTTAAGTACAAAACAATTTTGTTTTCAATAGCTTTGTTTCTTTATAATATCTGCAAATGTCTGAAGGCAAATAAGAAAGAATCTGAGTAGATTCTGATTACTTACAGTCATGCTTTTGTTTTTCTGAAGAGTCCATACATACATGAAAAATCATTGATTTTAACTTTTTTAAAAATCTGTATTTCTATAAGCTATCTTCAAAGAATTGGGTAGGTTTTGCCATTGTAGTGCTTAGAAGTTGATTTACCCACTCTACCACTTTATTTTGAATTTGCCTTTTTCAGTCAGTTGAAAAACTTCCAACTAAGATGGAAATCAAAAGACTTCTATGTTCTCTTGTTCAGAGAATATGAATTCGTTGGGAGAGCATTTTAGATATAGTCACAAAAGATATTGCTTAGGAAGACCTGAGGCTGGCAATGTCTGGTTCTAAAGCCCAACAAAATGAACCTTATTGCTCATCCTGGGTGTTTCTGAATTTATTTCCTGGCTTTTGGCATTTACATAAGTGACCTGTAGACCTTGGGCTTACAGATTAGGCTGGAGTACTCTGGAAATCTTGTAGAGAAAGGGAAGTTAAAACAAGCTGCTGAGGGTTTAAGGGATTTTCTGGGGAAAGTGGAGGAGTTTGAGGAGTTAAGAGAGTCTGAGGAGATGGGGTGAGATTTTAAGAAGGGGAATTTTTGTTGGACGTGGACTTTAAGTTTAATTTCTACTCTTTTATCTTGTTAATGGAGTCCCTACGGTTAGCCATCATATTTTTTGTATTCACTTTTTAATTTGGTCTTTCCATAGGTACCAATAAGATAATTGATTAGGTTCTCTAAAATATAGCAGTTTTTCCAATTCAAAGGATCCGTTTTTAATCATTGATGAATAGACTCTTATACTAATCCAAGGAGTGACTTAAGCCAATAAGCTTTTTTTATGGCTTCACCAAAAATGCAAGAGGCATCCTATAAGAGAATATAAGAGATGCAGCCCTCAGAGATCCTGACAGCTTAAGAAAGCAAAGGACTTCATTGCATAGGCAATAAGGATGGTGCAGTGAAAATGCTGTTTTTGGTCTCTTATTGGAACATGAGATGCCTCTCCAGTCACAGACCCGCTAATCTGTGACATTGGGCAGGCGCTATAGAAATGAGACTTTTTAGCACTAGCAGACAGCAAAGGTTGAGATGACAAAAGCCCCTTATGGACTGGGACCTGTTATGACAATTCCCCTGAGAGCTGGCATGGCTAGACAAAGGGGAATGCTGTTTGTAGTTTTGTGTCTTGGAAACCTGGTCCATTCAAATGACCACCAAAGTGAACCCTACTGAGTCCACCTTCCGGATGGTGGAGACCAGAAAGAATATTCTCATTGGTCATAAAAGCACATGCTCAAGACATAGAACAAGACAAAAGGAAAAGTCTCATCCAGTTTTTACACAGGGGACCCACCGCAACATTTTCATAAACAGACATTGGTCTGATGAGAACTGTAAACTCATCAGTCTGTGAGGCCAGCTCAAACAACAGGCTTATAGGGTCTCTACCTGAGTTTTGCCCTTTGATTTTTCCTCCTTATGATGAATCTATAATAGGTACAAAGAGAAATCGTAGCCATGTCTGGAAGGAAAAGATCAATACAAAATGACAGCACTCATTTAAAATCTTTACCAGAGTCACTATACCTCAGGAACTAGTTCCACAAATATTTCCTTCTGATAATCTAAATTTAGAAAAAGGGCAAAAGGGATTTCATCACTTTTGCTTCCATGGAACCCTGCAGACAGAGACCTGGGAGGCAGATGTGGTAAGAATTCTTACTTTCTGCTGGTGCTAGTCAGAGGCCCTAGAATCTTTCAGTTATAACCCTGGAGCATGTCATAAGTGTCCTGCCCACTGTGAAAGGACTGTTAGGGAGCAGACAGTTTCCTCCAACCCCTCTTGGCTCTTTCGGCTGGTCCAATACTTATATTAACATAGCACAGATCAATGGGGGAAAAACACCTTGAATTTTGTATATACTGAGCCCCATAAGAATGAGAGACCCAAAGATGTGACCAACGAAGGAAGCTTTTATACCTTTTAGACAAAGAAACAATACATTTGTGAAGTACTGGCAGGACAAGGAAACTTAGATTTGAGTACTCATTAGTGAGGAAACTAAGCAGAGTTTGTTTACAAAAAGCTTACTTGGCTTTGAATTCCCGCTCTCTAGCAATAAGGATGTCTCTATATCCTGGTGCAGGCAAGGTGTCTTTCACCTGGGAGATTTATTTCCTGCTTTCAGAGAGACAGAAAAGAGAGTCAGAGCCCTCTTCTTGTACTGGCTGTTTCTCAAGTAACTCTAATTCAAATAATATGCCAAAATAGCATATTCTGGGGCAGCCTGCCCTAAACCCCATCAGCCCCACAAGTATTATTTTTTTATTTATCATCATTTATTTTCTCCCTGTCATAGAGTCACATAGCAACAAGGCTCTACAAGGCGCCACGGTTGTTTGTATCAATGCCTGTTAGAGATCCCATTGGCTTTAAGCCTTTGCTCAGAAAAAGCAACTTCGTGTCTCAGCTGCTTACCAGATGGGTCTGTCATCAACAGCTGTTTTCTAGACAATCTCAATCTTGGCTTACTTCCAGAGAGCAGAAGAGCATGCCTGAGTGAATCCTTAAAGTCCTTTTTGCCTCTTCTTGGGATTACTTCACTTGTGTTTACAATAGAGCAACTGCTGGAGAGGGGGGCCAGCCTATTCTGCTCACATGGCAGCCTCCTCTTTGAGCTGGGAAGCCAACTGCCAAAGACCTAACACTGTGACCCACAGAGTCTACAGCCTCCTATTTTGAAAGACATGTAATCATTTACTAAAATAAAATTTTGATACAGTTTACAATTTGCGACTTCCAAAGTTCAAATATTTCTATTCTGAGCAAAGTGTAAAAGAAGCCAAAATAAATCTTTATATTACTTTTTTGTTTTTTTAATTTGCCAAGCATTCATTCCTATGAAATAGCTGATGGAGCTATTTCATTCATTCCTATGAAATAGGATTCATTCCATGAAATAGCGTGATGGAGGCAAAAAAAAGCACAGGACGTTTAATTTCTTTTTACAACCTCCTAGAGGCCACTTGTTACTTGTAGTGCTTCAGAACTCAAGGTAAATCAGAGACTCTGAACCTCTCCTGTCCCTTGCGGAGGTTGTTAGGAACCCGGGAGAGAGGCTGCCTTCCCCAGCACCGAAAGAAAATAGCTGCTGTGAAAACAGCCGAAGCCCACAGGCAACAAACCAGGGCACGCTGTCACCATGAAAGCAAATCTTAGAAAGCCCAGCTTTTGTTGAGCCCCTATTTAGTGCCTGTTCCCTCAGCTGAGGGGATTTTCCACATCGTTCACTCCTGAGGAACAGTGTATGTTCCTCAGATCCCATGTGGCTCTAGAGAACTCAGGAAGCAAAATGAAGAAGGGGGTGTGCTGAGTTACCCTCTCCTTGCCCCACTTCCGGCCCCAGAAGCAGTGAGGACCAAGCAGGAGGCTCCCGTTGGGAGTGGCGTCTCTGAAGCACATGGTGAAAGACGCTTTCAAAGAGCCCAGGCTTCCCGCTGTGTCTGAGGCCTTTCAAGCCAGGACAGAGTGGGTGTTGCGTGACCGAGGTGCCACGGTCTGGCGAAATGCTGTGCCAATGTGTGAGTGTCAGCAAGACCCTTCCCTTGGGTTATTCTCCATCCTACCCCAAACAGCCCCAAACAGTCAGAGTGGCACAAAATGACAGTCTCCAAAAACTGCCCCGATCAAGACCTCAAAATCAAACTTGCTGTCCGAATGGATAAACCTCAGAACATGAAACATTCTGGGTATTTAAGGGCCTTCGGTAAGAATGTCTGGAAGAGATGGAAGAAAAGGTTTTTTGTACTAGTCCAGTTCTTCTCACTGGGCACAGCATCCTGTCTTGGAATCCACCTTTGAGTCGGCCTGGCCTCTCCCAGTAGACGGTGTGCTTGCAGGACCAGTTTGGTTTCCCATTCATCTGTGTGTCCTTCCCTCCTTCGCCCACCACACATGGATACATCCTTGAGCTCTGTACCTGACCCAGGAGATGTTTGGTGGAAGAAAGAAGGAAAAAGAGGAGAGAGAAGATGGACCCAGCCTGGACTTCACATAGTTCTGAGAAAGGAAAAATCATATCCTGGAGAGTGGCCAGTGGCCAGTGACAGCTTCCCAGAGGAAGCAGGACAATGGGCCCCCTCGCCTTGACACATAGTCTCCCTTCACTCTTCAAGGTAGCTAGTTACTTCTTCACAGGATACATGACTTGGCTCTGAAAATCTTTGAAATGACAAAGCACTGAGGAGAAATAGCCAACCTCTTACTTTGCAAGTGATTTCAGGGGGAAAAGACTGTTCAGGAAGAAAAAATAGGAGGAAATGTGCCAGAAATATCAGGGGAGCCATGTCCGTAGGATCTGAACTGAACTGCAAAGCAGAATGACTATTGGCAGAGCCGCCAGAGCACAGACATTTCAGGGCCCTTCATGCTGCTCCTTCCACCGCGAGAAGATAGGAATTGTACAACTGCTGAAGAGCAAGTTCTGTGCTCCCTTGTGAAAATCAGTAAAGGCCAGGCATAGCCCATCTAAAATTCAGCATCAATCCCAGAGGGCAGGAGAGAACAATTTTGGGATTTCGATATGTGTCATTTACCTGGGATTCTCTTAACTTTCAATAGCTGTGAAGTGTGTGGGGACATTGACCCTCCAGATTAAACCTTCTGTTTCAACTGAAATCAGATTCCTCCCTTAATAACCTCTGTGGCCTCCAGAGGGGGTCAGGACAGTGCACCGTCAGTTGGCCCTGCTCACCACAACATCTAAAAGTGCCTTGGTCCAACCTAGAAAATATAGCCTTGCTTTTGGATTCTTTCCATTTTTGTCTTCTCCATTGTTTAAGGGATCACATTTACAGGTGCTTTATCACAATGATAGCCATAAAACTCACCCCCTTCAAAACAATCCCAGTGCCACCACAGTTGCAAGAGAGAAGGTCAAGGCCACCAATTCTGGCCCAGTTCTGGGAAGCAAAACCTCTCAGGTTGCTTGAAGAGAAGGAGGATAGGACAAGCAGTAACAATCAGCAGCCAACGGCTGTATGCAGTGTTGATGCCAGTCCTGAGGACGCACAACCGGCTCCTATGTAGCCACCAGAAACTTCCACCGAAACTCAAGATGCAAAAGTGGAGCGAGGGGCACCACTCTGGCCAAACATGGGGAAGGATGAAGGAGCTGGGCAGGGAAGCAGGGTCCTCTCAGCCTGCCACTCACCTGCCAGGCAGCCTCGGAGCCAGCTCTGTAAAGCCCAGTGCACAAACGACACAGATGCAGCCTATCCACCCGAGAGACATACTGAATGTTTAGTCCTCTTTGCTTGGATGTTAGGTCTTAGGAAGTGTTTTTAGAGAGAGTTTCCAGCACATAACTTCCAGCACAGTTATGAATTTCATTAGATTTATTATGAGGAAAATAGTTTGAAAAACTAAGAGGAAGAGAACATATCTAACACCAGTCTCCTCAGAATCATCTCCCCTCCCACCCCAGCTCTCCTCCCTTCACCGCACACACAGACAAGCACACCAAGTCTACATTTTTGGCTGTCAGACAATGCTATTAAAATTCTCCCTAAGTAAGATTTCCTTTTAGTGCTTCTACCTTGGGGGAACCAACGGATAGATTATAAATGGAATTCCTACTAGCCAGGGACAAAGGACATCCTCAGAGGGGTTTTGAACCAAAGCAGCGATTCCCATTTTTAAGGGCTGGAGCTAACATTGTGGATGTGGCTGGAGGCTGATCCCTTCCTCCTCAGGTGTAGAAGGAATAAGGCAGTTGTAGGGTGTTTCTGTACCGGAGACTTAAGTATTCCTATGCAATGAGACGCTGTTCTCCAAGTATGGGCCTGGACCACCTTACTGGGTGCTATTTAAAATCCACATCCAGGGGTAACCTTGGTGGCTCAGTGGGTTAAGCCTCTGCCTTTGGCTCGGATCATGATCTCAGGGTCCTGGGATCGAGCCCCACATTGGGCTCTCTGCTCGGCGGGGAACCTGCTTCCCCCCTCTCTCTGCCCACTTGTGATCTCTTCTCTATCAAATAAGTAAATAAAATCACATCCCAGGGGAACTGTTTAGAAGAGTCTGCTGCAGTAGTTCTGGCATGAGGCTGAGGTATCATAGGTTTTACAAGTACACCAGGAGATAACTGATGCAGGTTGTCCAGAGAGCACCTTTAGAGAAACATTGCCTCCATGGTCATTGTCCTTTTTTAAAGTGAATGCTCCATCCCCTTTAGACCACACCCTCTCAGAGTTTATGCGCCGCCACCCACCCCCCACCTGCCATGGAGCTGGGCATCTGAGTAGCTACACACAAGATTATATGCAGATGACATGACAGAGCTTCCTCAGACGTGTTCCTTTCCATTCCAGTAAATGCCCCAAAAACATGGCTTCAAACTCTAACACAGGAATTAAGGGGAAAAGGGTCCTCAGCACCCCAAATCAAGAAACTGCTGGTAAATTCATTCTAAAGCCTAGATGCCATGGTAAGGATTAAACACACTGATTGCACCATTGTTAGGAACTCTAACCAAACCAATGCTAATGATGAAGGTGCCAATTCCATAAAGTCCTGTGTAGAGCTTTTGGGTATATAGGGGAAGAATGGAAACAGCCAATTCATCATCCAGATCAGACTAGAAAGTCTCATCGTTATGACCTTTTTATTTAAAAAATATTTGTACTCAATAAAATAAATTAAATTAAAAATAAAATATTTTTACTCTATGCCCCCCCCCCCCAAAAAAAAGAACTCAAGGTAAATCAAAACAAAAAATATCTTTATGGATTTCTTTCCTCAACCTCACTCTGTGACTTGCTTTCTTTTTGAATCTCCTTTTGGATGTATAATTTTTCTCATTTATGTGACTCCATGTGACTCCCTTATTTTCAGATACATATTTGAATCAATTTTCAAATGTATATTTCATCTAATTTACTATTTCTCTCCCTATTTTCAAAATGCATATACTCGAATCACATTTCCAAGGTGTATTATTGTTATTATCCCTTTCAAGTTTTTTTTTTTTTTCACTTGTTAATTCCAGTGTCTCCCCATCTGGATCCCAAAACTATTTCTGGCAATGTTGGGGGGATGTTGAAATCTTAAATTATTCTCACGTATAAAAAGGAACCCATATAATTGGCAGATAAAGAATGGATACCTGAGAGGTCTCCAGTTTACAACTCGTGGTCCATTTATCTCATTTCTTCCTCTATACAGATGTTACAAAACCAGTGCAAGCATGTTTCAAAATCATCTGGGTCTGTGGTCTCATTTTCACTTCCTGTTTAAGCCCTACTTATCTTTCAAATTTTGGTCCGAGCATCATTTTCTCAGGAATTCCTTTGGCCACATCCTTCCACTACCACAGTTTAGTTCAGATACTCTAGTATCTACCTTCTAGCCCCTTGTACCTTTTCATCATAGTGTCTATTACAATTTTTAAATGTAATTCTCAACACTTATTTGATTAATATCTATCTACCTTCATGATATTCTTAAACTCCTTCAGAAGATTGATGTTCTTTTACCCTTGTAGACTGAGCCTATACTAACACTTGGTTTATGGTAGGAATTCAATAAATATTAAGTGAATAAATAAATAAGTGAATGAATAAGTAAATGGATAAAAAAGGGGTGAAAAAAAGCATAAATGACATAAGTCTCCAGTACCATGATCAGTACACGGTGACAAGCAATAAAATAAGTTAATATTATTATTGTTAGTTTCCATGCCAGATGAAGTAAATTTGTTCAGTATTTCAGTTCGTCAAAGACCTGATTAAGGCTTCAGAAACTGAAAGTTACGTGTTCCTTCAAATATGTTGTTTCCTACTGTTGAATTGTTTCCTATAGTTGTGCAGTGGATGGATGTATAGACACAGAAAGATAAACATATGTGTATGTGCATGTGAATTCATTATAATAAAGAATAGATGGGCGAATCTTCAGATGTAAAAATATGTAAAGTATTTTTTCTATTTAATAGTTATGCATATTAAAGTGTATCTTCACCTTGATTTTAATTTTACTAAAACAGTTAAATTTTTTTAAAGATTTTATTTGATAGAGAGAAAGAGCCAGAGAGCAAAGCAGGGGAAGGGGCAGAAGGAGAGGGAGAAGCAGGCTCCCCACTGAGCAGGGAGCCCAAAGATGTGGGGCTCCAAACCAGGACCCCAAGATCATGATTTGGGCTCAAGGCAAATGCTTAACTGACTGAACCATCCAGGCTCCCTCCCCTAAAATAGTTAAATTTTTAGTATATGTTTTATTAACTCTAGAAGGACTTCTAAGATCAAGAAATATATGGCCAGGAGTAAACAGAATTAATTATTCATAATTTTTCCCTGAAAATTCAAATTTTTCCACTTTAATTTGCATGCTTTAATAAATTTAGGGGCACCTGGGTGGCTCAGTTGGTTAAGTGACTGCCTTCAGCTCAGGTTATGATCCCAGAGTCCCAGGATCCCACTGGGCTCCTGGCTTAGTGGGAAGCCTGCTTCTCCCTCAGACCCTCTCCCCTCTCATGCTGTTTCTCATTCTTTCTCTCAAATAACTTTTAAAAAAATTCTGCAAGTTTAAGACCTTGATTTTTCTTTATAAAGAAGTATGATAATCTCAAAAATATGGAGATTTCTGGGTAATTAGTTTTTCTGTTATAAGAACATCAATCTTAATTTTAATTCTCAATTGATAGCAAAGACTCAGAATTATTTTGTTTTAGATTCACATGGAAAGTTTGAGACCTGTGAATAATTACCATTCCATTCATCTTACATTTAATTTATTAAAATGCATTTTATTAGAGCTCATGAAAAAAAGAAGATATTTTGAAAGTTTTTCCCCCTGAATTAATTTTCTAAGTGAGATATTTACATATAACCACACTGCTGTAAATTTTTCTCCTGGAACCAGAACACCACAACTCATTGTCTTTTAATGGCCTTGCCAAACTTTCTGGTCATCTTATTTATCTTCTCTGAGTTGCAGAAATGAGGACATGAATGAGGCCAGGAGTTTATTTCGTCGCCTTATCCATTCAGCACCTAGATGCCAACTGCACATTTCTTGTCTCTTTCTCTCCAGTTGCCTGCACGGTACCCAACTACTTGTGGTGCAGTTTCTGGAAGGAGCCACACTTTCTCAGGTCTGTGAGTCTTTGTATGGGCTTCTCCTTCATCCTGGGATCCCATTCTCCCGATTCTTAGCCTGACTTAACCCTTACCAGTTCTTCAAGATTTGCCGGGGCATCCTTTTCTTCAGGACGTCTCCCATGATCCCGCTTCTAGTCTTTTGGTACCTAAGGAAAGAAATCCACTGGAGGCAAAAAGAAAAAACAAAACAAAACAAAACAAATACACACACACACACACACACACACACAACTAAAGGCAAAAAAGGAGGGGCATTCCTTTAAGCACTCAACAATAGGTAAAATCTGAAGATAGTATATAAAGTAGAGCTGAGCTATCCAAGTCCTGGGCTGGGGTGCTGAAAATCCAGAGGTCCCATCATGTTCGCTCCGGACTCCGCTTCCCTTGGAGAAAGCAGATTCCCCTGACGACTCAGCGTGCACACGGGTTAGCTGCTCTTTCTACTCTTTCAGCTCAGCCTGATGCAAAATTCTCAACTACAGAAAACCTCACAGCTCAAATCAGAGACAACCTCAGTCACGGCTAAATCAGTGGATGGGCAAGATTTCTTGTGAGGTAAGTTTCTGGGCAAATCAGTCATGACTAAAGGGGTGTCGCTATGCCCCTTCTGGTGGCTCTCCATGGAACAGGTTTTCTAAAGCAGACTAGAGGGGGCATAAGCGACAATGATCATCAGGTCTCTGGCCCTTCAGTTTGGGATCGTATCCTTTCTATGGGCCCTAACACATTGTGCTGTCCATTCATAGCTTTCAACCTGCTATTTCACAATGAACTGTCAGGATTTCTCTTTCCCACCAAACTAGGAGCTTCTTGTGACGATAGACAATTCTTAGTATTTTTGTTTGCTTTTATTGCCAGTGTTTCCAGTACAGCCCTTGCTATACAGTAGATAATCAATAAATGTGTTACTGATAGTGGTAACTAGTTAAATAAATGAATATGGTAATTTCTTACCCTCAGTTCTGGAGTCCTCGAGTCCAAAGACTGTGTTTTGTTTTCTCCACAGAATAAACATCCAGTTTTCTGTTGACAAGGGAGAAGAGACAGACCAACTGCATGGGGTCAGGGTGAGACTCTGGCCTTCTTCATTTCTTCATGCTTCTTCTTCTTTTCTTTTTTCTTTTTTTTTTTTTTTTAAGATTTTATTTATTTAGTTGACAGAGAGGTAGAGAGAGAGCACAAGTAAGCAGAGCAGCAGGCAGAGGGAGAGAGAGAAGCAGTCTGTCAGGGAGACCAATGCGGGGCTCCATCCGAGGACCCTGGAATCTTCACCCGAGCCAAAGGCAGTCACTTAACCAACTGAGCCACCCAGACGCCCCCTTCTCCATGCTTCTTGAACAGACGTTTAACCAATAGTCCCATTTTTAAGTCTGACCTTTCTATCCTCTAACAGAAGTACCCAGTGCAGCCCATTTTATATATAAATCTAGTTTCTTCTTGGCTTTCTTTACTTTTTTTTTTAGAGTTACACTTTCTTTGGTCTCCTAAAGCGGTTACCAAGTGTCCACTTGTTTTTCCACCTAATGTTGTGCTATTCTGGTCATCTCTTCTCCAGTTCTCTTTGTCGGGTGGTTATATGCCTGTAACAAGTCATTCTGTTGTTTGAGTGTGGTTTCGGAGAAAGTGAAAGAAAATACGTATGTTTGATCCATCACTTTTGCCCAGAAGTCTCTGTTTGCATTACTTTATTTTTTAATTTTTAAAAATCAGACTTAATGGGATGCCTGGGTGGCTCAGTTTGTTAAACGGCTGCCTTTGGCTCAGGTCATGATCCCAGCCTCCTGGGATAGAGTCCCACATCGGGCTCCTTGTTCCGTAGGGAGCCTGCTTCTCCCTCTGCCTCTCTGTCTGCCTGTGCTTGCTCTCTCTCTCTCTCTCTCTCTCTGACAAATAAATAAATAAAATCTTAAAAAAAAAATCGGACTTATTGAGGCTTATTTTGTATGCAGAAAGATTCTCTGATTTTAGGTGTGCTATTTCATGGGTTTTGGCAGATGTATGGATGGAGTCATGTAACCACCACAGTCATGATATAAAGCATTTCCATCATTCCAGAAAGTCCTCTGTGCCCACTCACAGTCAACACTCACATGCTTTCTGTCACTACAAGTTTGCCTTTCTAGAATTTCACATACAATTATTCATAATATTCCTGTATCCTTTTAATGTTTGGAGGATTCCTAGTGGCTGTGTCACCTGATTCATTCACAATATTGGGAATTTGTGACTTCTCTCTTTTTTTTCCTGGTAAGTCTAACTAGGGTTTTATATCAATTTTTTTAAAGATTTAATTTTATTTATTTGATAGAGAAAGAGATCACAAGCAGGCAGAGCAGCAGGCAGAGAGAGAGGGGGAAGCAGTCTCCCTGCTCAGCAGAGAGTCCGATGTGGGGCTCCATCCCAGGACCCTGAGATCATGACCTGAGCCGAAGGCAGAGGCTTAACCCACTGAGCCACCCAGGGGCCCCTTATATCAATTTGATTAAGCTTTTCAAAGAAACATTTTTGGTGTCATTGATTTTCTTCACTTATTGCTGTTTTCAATTTCATTAATTTCTATTCTTCTCCTCACTACTTTCTTCCCTCAGCTTCTCTAAATTTAATTCATTCCTCATTCTAAATCATTCATTTGGGACTTCTTTTCTTCTTCTCCTCCCCCTCCCCCTTCCCCCTTCTCCTCCTCCTGTTCTTCCTCCTCCTTCTTCTTTTGTAGGGAGGGAGAGGTGGGGAGGAGCAGAAGGAGAGGAAGAGAAAATTTTAAGCAGGCTCCATGCTCAGCACAGAGCCCAATGTGGGGCTTGATCTCACGATCCTGAGATCACAAACTGAGCCAAAATCAAGATTTGGACACTTAACCAACTGAGCCACCCAAGCTCCTGAGACTTCTTTTCTAACATAAGTTTAAATGTCATTACATCTCCTATAACTATTGATTTAGCTGCTTATGAAAAATTTTGATTCACTGTGTTTTCATTTTCATTAAGTTAAAAATATTTTCTATTTTCTCTTGTGATTTCTTCTTTGACTCGGGTTTTTTTGGAGTAGTATGCTATCTAAGTGCCAAATATTTGGGAATGTTTTTATTTTTAGGTTAAATCTATCACGTTCAGAGAACATATTTTGTAGATTTCCATCCTTTAAATATACTGAGGCTTATCTTACAATCTATATTGGTCCATATACCATAGCACATGAAAAAAGTCTGTATTTGGCTATTGGGTGGAGTTTTGAATATATGCCAGCTTCATCAGTTTGGTTGATATTGTCATTTAACTCTTCTGTATCTTTACTGATGTTCTGTGTGTTCCATCGGTTACTGAGAGGAATGTTGAAATCATTACGTATTACTGTAGATTTCTTTTTTTTTTTCAAATTAACACAGTTTTGCTTAATATACTCTGATTAAATGCATGCACATTTGAGGTTAGTATATTTTCTTGATAAACTGTCCCCTTTATCATAAGAAAACGTCTTTTACCTTTGGTAATTTTTTAAAAAGTACTTTGTCTAAAACCATTATAATATGCTAGGTTATTTTGATCAGTGTTTCATGGCATATCTTTTTCCATCTTTTCCTTTTATCCTACCTGTCTTTACTGTTAAAGTGGGTGTCTTGTGCATAAAGCTGGGTCTTGCATTTTTATTCAATATGGAAACTTTCCCTTTAGTTAAAATAGATTTTAACCCATTTGTTCTTAAGGTTATTGTCCATGTAAGTAGATTTAAATCAACCATGTTATTTATTTTCTATTTTCTCATCTTTTGTTTGTTTGTTTCTTTTTTCTTCTTTTCCCCATTTGGGGGTTAGTTTGTGTAATTAATTCTGATTTCATTTTATCTCCTATATTGACATATTAGCTCTTTGTTTTTATTTTATAAGTAATTGACCTAAATTTGCAGCTTTGAACATGTCATAACTTATCCTCCATTAATTTCATATCCCTTCACCTATAGGGTATGAACTTTACAACAGTAAATTTCCATTTCAGCCCCCCATCTTGTGTGCGATTGCTGTCATGTCTTTTACTTTTATATGTACTGCCAACCCCATGGCAAGCTGTCATTAATTTTGCTCAAATGAATTCTATTTTAAAAATATTATATGAGAGGAGCACCTGGTTTGCTCTTGGGGTAGGTGGCAGGCTCTTGATTTCAGCTCAGGTCGTGATCTCAGAGTTTTGAGATCCAGTAAGACCAGAGTTGGCCTCTTGCTCAGGGGGGGTCTCCTTGAGGATTCTCTCACTCACTCTCCCCTCCCCACCACCACCTTGCACATGTGAACACTCATGGGTGTGCTCCTTCTCAAATAAATAAATCTTTTTAACAAAAGATTATATGAGAAAAAATTTCTTATATTTATCCAAATATTTATAATTTACCACATATCTTATGCCTTTGTATAGATCTCAGTTTTGAGTGGTGTCATTGGAGGAGTGACAGAGGGAGAGGGAGAAGCAGGCCCCACCAAGCAGGCAGTCCAATGTGGGGCTCGATCCCAGGATTCTGGCATCATAATCTGAGCTGAAGGCCTACGTTTAACCAACTGAGCCACCCAGGAGCCTCCATTTACTCAATTATTTTGTTCCATAATTTCTTCAAATAGTTTTTTTCTAAACTCCACACTCCATCTTCTTCTGAAATTCAAGTCTTGTTTATGCTAATTACATGTCCTCAAGCTTTACCTTTGTGAGCTGAAATACTGGGTGGGGGTAAGCCTTAGATAGGTCATGCAGAAAGCCTGAAGTACAGATGCATTTATTCTACTTCCTGTTGGAGCCTGCAGGAGGAACTGTTGACAGATTGTTCCCCTCACTAATACTGCCAGGCAAAATCTGAGGAGTACCCTGGAGCTTTCGTTGACTTTCCTGTACAGAAGGAACAATTCACAAGTTCCTGCATACATTGTGGGGATGTAGAAATTACTGAGCTGAGAGCCAATGGAGTTATGCCATAAACCTTACAGTTAGTGGGACGCCTGGGTGGCTCAGTTGGTTGGACGACTGCCTTCGGCTCAGGTCATGTTCCCAGAGTCCTGGGATCGAGTCCCGCATCGGGCTGCCAGCTCCACGGGGAGTCTGCTTCTCTCTCTGACCTTCTCCTCACTCATGCTCTCTCTCACTGTCTCTCTCTCAAATAAATAAATAAAATCTTTAAAAAACAAAAACAAAAACAAAACAAAACAAAACCTTACAGTTCGTGATAAGGTGACCCTAATTCAGAGAGTCAAATATAAAGAGCTCAGACCGTGGTTGGATGGAGGATGTGGCTGTACTGAGAAGTATCTGAGCTGAAAGAAGTTCTGAGATTTGTTGGAGCCAAGAAAACAAGTCAGACATTTACCAGCATCATTTTAGAAGACATAAGGGTACATGCGCAGAGACCAGACATACATGCAGATTACTGGCACCCTGAGGTTTTGCTGGAAATGAAATATAAGGGACAACGGGAAGTGGCAGAGACTGCAGACAACCAGAAAGTGAAGGCCTGGACAGCAGCTCCCTCTAGATGGGATATGTGTTTTCCATGTTTCCACAGTTTTTATTACTCTCAATTGCATTTTCCACTTCACTCATTTTGCTATCTGCCTGATAACAAGCCATCTCTCCTCCATCCCAGAGGGGCAAGCATCCCTTCCTGACCCCTTGGCCTCCCCCTTTGCAGATGCATTCTTACTGGTAGCTCTCAAACCTTTCCAGAAATTAAGTATAAATCGTGGATTGTGTATGTGAAAATGAAATTGTTCTATTCTCTCTGTTAGGGATGTGAGTTGAGTGATTGAAATATGGAAAAAAGGGGCACCTGGGTGGCCCAGTCAGTTAAGTGACTGTCTTTGGCTTAGATCATGATCCCAGAGTCCTGGGATTAAGCCCTATATCAAGCTCTCTGCTCAGCGGGGGGCCTGCTTATCCCTCTCCCTCTGCTACTCCCCCCCACCATGCTCTCCTGCTCTCTCTGTCAAATAAATAAATAAATAAAATCTTTAAAAATATATATGAAAGGAGACATTTACATTTTTGTGTAAGTTGGGGAAATGTTCCACATCTTGTTGGCATTTGGAGAAAACTATGTAATTTTATGGTATTATTTGTAACACCATTTTATCAATGAGGAAGCCAAGACTCAAAGAGTTCTTGTAATCTGGACAAGGTCACGTGGTTATCCAAGCTTCTCTCAGAGAGTGTCATGTTTGTACTTACAAAAAGGAAAGAGAAAGGATGTCAAACAAAATCTTAAAAACAAATTAACATGTGGAAAATAATTTTTTCTATATCTCAGGAAGATTAAAGGGCCATGTGGTGTGTTTTTTTTTTTTTTTCCTTTTAAGGCTGCCTTCATGTTTTACTGGGAATTGGAGAAAGCTGGACCAGCTCTAGAACAGCTGGTAAAATAATTACTAAAATAATTTCCATTTTTCAGAGCCAGGAAGAACTGTTCCTCATGTCAAGAAGTCATCCTTTAAACACAGATAAGTTGGTTTTATTTGGTGTTTTGGTCTTGTCAGTGTCTCAAGTTTCAGGCACTGAGGGAGAAGTGTTTATATACTTCTGCAGAATAAAACTTAAGGAATCTTATAAATTCTTTTAAAATTTAAATATTTAAATTTAAATTTAAATTTTAAATTCTTTTAAAAAGGTTTTATTTTTACTTATTTGACAGAAAGAGACACAGCAAGAGAGAGAATACAAGCTGGGGGAGTGCGTGTGGGGAAAGCAGGCTCACTGCTGAGCAAGGAGCCCCATGTAGGGCTCAGTCCCAGGACCCTGAGATCATGACCTGAGCCAAAGGGAGAGGCTTAACGATTGAGCCACCCAGGACCCCCATGAATCTTATAAACTCTTAGACTTTCCTCTTTACTGCTATACTAGATTACAGTCTTCAATCATTCAAGCAGAGTCATTTAGGACCAAGGATGAAACAGTTATTACTAACCTTGCATTAACCACGAAAGGTCTGTTGTACTTTGGAGGGTGAAGCTGTCCCTCAGACAATCTGGAGTAGAAACAAGATCAAGGCAAGAAGATGTCTCTACAGGCATGGTGATGTCTGTAGCGAAGCAAGATAAGTGGCGTACTCAAGCGATCCATTCATAGTCCTCTTATTTTAAAATTTCAGTGAGACTTTTATAGTTACCCATGGAAGTCCTCAAGCCCCAGCGAGGCCAGAGTGTAAGGCAGAGGCCACATCCTGGTGGCCTGTTTGCCAGGCCCACCCTGCAGATGTGTTACATTTTGTTTGGCCTTACAAGTGTTTAGAGAAATTGTTTTTCTGAATTTTGTAGACAAAAATTTTGCGATCTGGAGAATTCACACAAACATCTAAATTTCCTGTTTCTCGTGAGAAATCTATCTGACTACAAGGGGCAGGGACAGGATCCTATGTGAACCTTCACCCTTGTCACAAGAGCCCACGGGTCACCTGCAGGGGGCACCCCACTCATTGATGGAAGTTGAGTTTGTGCCTCTGCAGACTGACTCTGTGCGCTCTCTTTTCCCACAGGGGGAAGCCTGGAGAGTGATTTCCTCCTTGCCTTGGGATGTCTATGATCAATATACAGATTCCATTTGTTTTGTCAGGTTCAAAGCCACGCTGGAAGTTTCTGTTGACTTTCTTTTAGAAGTTTTGACACTCATTTGACCAGTCTCTGTGGCACAAATCTTTGTCCTTGAATCAGATTTTTGGAAACAGTTAAAGGAAAATTTGGAGCCAAGTTTGGGGTAAAAAATATGTGACTATGAAATAGTGAAAACCTGTTTCTCTTGGGTGGTTTGTAAGCTGACTCAAGGTAATTAGAAGAAGAAGAAGAAGAAGAAGAAGAAGAAGAAGAAGAGGAAGAAGAAGAAGAAGAAGAAGAAGGAGAAGAAGAAGAAGGAGAAGAAGGAGAAAGAAAGAAAGAAAAAAGAGCTCAGTCATGTTTTGAGGGATGGCTTTTACTTCTTCCAGATGTCAATTACCTTTTCACTAAACTTTGAGAATATCTTATTTGTAACTCTATTATGCATCTAGGACTTGGGTTTTAATTTTTTGTTGATGCTGTTTATTGTCTTCACCCCCTTCACTTACTTGAGAAATACGTACTTTCATTCATGTTGGTACGTATACATAGTACGAAGCCAAAGAGTGAATTGAAAGATTCATTACTGAGTGAATGAATGAATGAGTCAGTATAAATAGAAAGCATCTTAAATTTGACTATTTTAGAGGGAGTAAAACACACTTTATATCTGTTAAATATCCATCCTCAGTTTTTTTTTTTTTTAAAGATTTTATTTATTTGACAGAGAAAGATAGACAGCGAGAGAGGGAACACAAGCAAGGGGAGTGGGAGAGGGAGGAGCAGGCTTCCCAGCAAGCAGGGAGCCCAATATGGGGCTGGACCCCAGGACCCTGGGATCATGACCTGAGCCCGAGGCAGATGCTTAACTCCTGAGCCACCCAGGCACCCCTCTATTCTCATTTTTTAAAAAAAGAATGTTTGTATACACTTGGGCAGTCAAAATGAATTGACGATTGTCTTTGGAATGTATAACTTTCTTTGGTCCCCACAGTCGGTCCCTGGCATCGCAAAGCAGATGAAAGTCACTGGCTGGCCCTCGACTGACAAGAATCACTTCACTACACACTTGTGGTTTTTCTGATGAGGAAGGAAAATTGAAAGTTGTAGAATCAAAGGTGAATCAAAACCCATCAAGAATTATAGTTCACCGTTCGTGTCCTCGTTTAAAAATAAAGTATCAGCGTATAAAATGTTCAATACTCCTAACCAAGGATCAGCGTCAACGTCAGGATGAGGCAGCGTTGACACTTTGAAGCCTTCACCATAAAAAGACTAAAGGAACTAAAAAGTAAATATATGAAGGCAAGATCATCAAGAAAACCCCAGAAACCACATAAATCCGCGGAAAACCGAGTATCCCTGATGTATGAGGGCTTTAGTTACACCAGGTATTTTAAGGTGGGTTATTCCTTTGCCAGAGTAGCGGAGCAGTGGGTAGCAGGACTTGGAGGGAATCTTCGCTTGCTTCTATGCAGGAGAAAAAGGTCGCCCCGTCCCACCCCCGACCCTTCCAGCCTCTCTGCGCGTCGCAGCACAGACACGGGTCGCCCGACTCTGCTCTCGCGCCGCCGAGAAGCCGCACCGGCCGCTGCTGCATCCTTCTCCTCCGCCTCCCGCTCTATTTTGGGGCCCCATGATCTCATGCCCTCTGCAGACCACACTCTGCAATTCCAGCCCAGCCCGCGCCGCGAGGCCACGCAGGGCGATTCCTGCAAGTGTTCGGAAGGTGCCCCGGGGCGCGGGGAGGGGAAGGCTTTGGGGGAAGTTAAAGACGCGCCCACGTAAAGGACCCAAAATAACCGACACGCAGAGTGCCCGAAATCAGACAGGAAGCCAAATAATCCGGGGCGTTGAGCTGCTTTCGCCTGGCTTCTAGAGCTGGGCGGCGGGCGCCGGGCCAGGGGTCGGGCGGCGAGGGGCGGGCGCGGCGGCCGGCGGGGCGTGGCCGCGCGGAGCCTATTAAAGGCGCGGCGGGGCTGCGGGGCCGGAGCGCCGGGGGCCACGATGGAGCGCAGCGGCAGCACGGGGGGCGGGAGCAGCGGCGGCGAGGGCGGCCGCCCTCCCCGGGAGGGCCCGGCGGGGAACGGCCGCGACCCGAGCGTCGGTCGCGCCGCCGCAGCGCCCGGGGACGGCCAGGCGGCTGAGTCCTTGCTGGCCCCTATGGACCTGGGGGAGGAGCCGCTGGAGAAGGCGGCGAGCGCCCGCACGGCCAAAGACCCCAACACCTATAAGGTGCTCTCGCTGGTAGGTCCGCGGCCCGGCCCGGCGCCCGGGAGGGCGGGGAGGGCGGCGCCCGGCTCCTGCGCCCCAAGCGCGGTCAGCACCCGCGACCCGGAGAGAGGCAGCGCTGCGGCCGCTCCTCATCGCCTGCACGCGCTCGCCTTCGGGCTCGCAGCCCTGCTCCCTGCTCCGTTCCTGCTCTTTGCCCCCGGGGGAGCCGTTCACGCTCAAGTGTGGCACGCATGCTTCTGAGGGCCCCGTTGAGGAAACCGGGCTGTGAAAATGGCCATCTTGAGAAATACTTCTCGTCCCCCAGCAGAGTACGAAGTTTTTAGAAAGGATAAATGACCAGCCCAAAAGTTGTTGGTATTAGGCAAGACCAACATTTTTTCCCCTTTTTAATCCTTTTGGGGGGCGACTCTGGGGGTAATATTGATGACTTTCTTTGCATTAACTGATTTCAGTTGAAAAGATTTAACAGAGTTCTTTAAGTGTTATCAGGAACTTTGGGAAATGCCTTTTCTTTTGGCTCTGCTTAGGAATTTCCTTGCAGCTGTACAGAAATCCATCAATATTCATGTTATGCGAAATGTGAAGAAACGCTGACGATTCTTTGTCCACTCTTTTAACAGTAGGTTACAGGGTTTTTCATGCTAACAAAAGTAGCCATTATTCCTCTGCTATTGTATTATGACAGTTGCAGGATCCAAGGTAAATTTGATGAAATGTGGCGGGGGGGGGGGGGAAGGGGGGAGTGGGGTTCATTCCTATGGTAGGAAATGCTGTGCTGACAGTCAGAGCCTGGGTTCTTGGTTTAGTCAGTAACTGCTGAGGCCTTGTATAACTCTCCCAGATCTCAATTTCTTATTTGTTAAAATGAGGACACTAACCTCCATTGCCCATTGCATAGGATTATTATGAAGATCCAATGGGAACGAAGTTTGTGGGGAAGTAAATTGAAAGTTACATGGAGACATAATTTTTAGTGCATTATGTGGGAGTAATATCACTTACCTTATGATTGAACAATGCTGTGTAGAGAATATCTTTTCTGATATTTGAAATCTACTTTCCTTTAATAAGCATTTCCATTTTGACTGTATTTTAGGTATCACGGAGATGTTACAATACTTTGAGGAACGAACATTCCTAGACTAAAGAGATGGTATCATATGCTCAGTAATTAAAACTTAAGCCCAAGGTTCAAAGAGTCACAAACCACATAATGTTTGTATCTCAACATATATTTTTGCATCAGAACTTATTTTGGTGTTTTGAGTCACCTTTTCTGTTTGTGTTAGTGGTCAGCCTTCGCTTCTATAACATGATCACTAAAACTATTTAGTATCCATATTTCCAGGTGTTTAGCACACTACCGGGTGTTCAATAATTGTACAGTGAATCTGTGTGCAGTTTTAATGTGAAATCATTTCTAGATGCCTATAGCCTTGGAAGGTTGCTGAATTGCCAGTTGCTATATTCAGGTTTTAAACCTTTTCCTACGCATTTCCTTATAGCTTCACAATAGGTATCAGCAAAGGTCTACCTTTGAAATGTGCATTTCAGTCTTTGACATGGCAGCATCAGCTGGCCAAACAGCATTCCATTGTGCTCTCATGATGTAACCAGGGTACTGGACATGGAAGTGTCTGTGGTCTTCCTTTCATAGTCACAGTCATGAATGATTCTTATCCCACTAGGTGGGGTCTTTGTTATAACATGAATCGTCAAAGAATTCTTACCTTATGTCTTCGATGAAATACTGTGGGACATTAAATATACACCTAAACTCATGGCAATGTTTTTGAAATCTTAATTAGTAACTCAAGTGAATGTGGAACCTTTTACTCATCCTTCTTTTTCTTCCCTACTTCAGTATCCTGCTTCTCCCCTCCCCCTCCACCCCAAAATGATGCCCTTTTTTTTTTTTTTTTTAAGATTTTATTTATTTATTTCACAGACAGAGACCACAAGTAGGCAGAGAGGCCGGTGGGGCAGGGGGAGAAGCAGGCTCCCTGCTGAGCAGAGAGCCTGATGCGGGGCTCCATCCCAGGACCCTGAGATCATGACCTGAGCCGAAGGCAGAGGCTTAACCCACTGAGCCACCCAGGCGCCCCAAATGATGCACTTTTAAAGGGAAAAGTCTCCAGAAGGAATTTGACAATTGACATCAGAGAGTTCTGGGACAAGTCTTCTAGAAAGGAGCTGCAATTACGGATTCCTTCTTTCAAGTTAAACATCCACACAATTTTCATAAAGCTGAAGAAATGGATTGACTGATTGCAGTTGGGGTTGAGATTACTAGAGGCTATCCACTGAGCTGGTCCTCAGCCAAACAGTTTCTCTCTAGCAGAGAAACTACAGAGTTGCCCTCCAGAGAGAATCAGTGGCAGCTTGGCATTTTTCTGAAGATATTTCAGACCATCTTAAATGATGCAGTAATGTGAGAGTGGATGAAGAGGGGAAGATCCTGTTCTACCCTTGCTTCTCCTTTGTACGGTGTTTGAGTCCAGGGAAAGAATTGCAGGCTCTAGTGGCTTTTGGCCCCGGGCCCTGGAAATGCTCATGCCCAGGCACCAAGCCAGACTGTGGGGAAAACTCAGACAGCAAGTAGAAGTATTACTCTGGAGATGCTCCAGCAGATGTGGTATATACTGGATGCCTTTCCTTAGTTCCAAATTAAATTTTGAACTGAAATTTTAACTTTTCACTGAGGTCAGACTTGAAGATTATTTGAAATAATCCTTACTCTCTGGTATCATTTTAGAGGGCAGAGAATTCTCAGCCCCAGTGCAGTACCTGTTTCCATTGACCAGTGAGTATGCCCTTCTACACCATTATTTTGTATTTGTGACCTTCTGCGGTGCTTATGAATACGGGTCCACCTGTGTGTAAAGGGCTTTGTGGTGGTGGTGGTTAAAGACCACTTTCATCTTTCAGTGAAAGAGTTCTTGGTAAGTGGCAGAGGTCGCCCTTGTTTATCAGAAGTTTCGGTATTAAAGTTACTAATTCGTATTCAAGTTACTAATTTAGTAAGCTTTTCTCGCCTTTTTACAACACATTACCTTATCTCTAAAATAGGGTATGGAGAACATTCAAGATAATTCTCTGCCCCCCCCCCCCTTTTAAAGGGTTTTATCTATCTATCTATCTATCTATTTAGAAAGCCTGAGCGGTGGGAGGGGCAGAGGGAGAGGATAGGAGAGAATGTCATGCAGAGTCCGATGTGAGACTCCATCTCACAACTCTGAGATCAGGACTTGAGCCGAAATCACAGAGTTCAGATGCTTGCTTAACTCAGTGAGCCAGTGGGTGCCCCTAATTCTCTGTTCTTAATGGGACTTGGAATCTGCATTGCTCTTGTGTTGTTGAAATGTAATATCCATCCAACCATTGTTTAGCATATTTCAAAATGACCAGAGCATCTTAGAGCCCAGATAAGTCTCCCACTTGACCCTTTTGGTATTTGTTTCACATGTTGTGAGAAAATGAATCAGACGTTTCTAGGAGGCAAGCAAGATGGTTGTGTTCAGCGCTGGGCCTAGGACAGCCCCTGATATTTGGTGTCACCTTTTGGTCAAATGAATGAATGCACTGCATTTTTACTTAGACCAAGGGGCATTTCACTTTGGAAAAGGGCCAGAGGGGAAGACTGACTATACAATCACAGACCATATGATCAGTTGAAAGTCATATGGCGCTTAGGTAGCCATTCAGGAGTAACGTCAAAACTGGGATAGCATTTCATTAGGGCCTTGGGAGATCGAAGAGGCAGTGAAGGAGCTATAAACAAAAGCTTCCAGCCAAGGCCCGCATGCCTTAAGACAGGCCAGACACAGCCTCTGATCACGTGGGTTCAGAAACGGGATCTGCCCACCCGCCATCCTCTCAGGTGCAGACAGCCCCAGTGTGGCCATCCAGCTCGCCCAGGTTAGGTCATCCTGTGGGTGCAAATGAGAGTCTGCCTCACTTGCACCGAGGCCCCTTCTGTGTTGGTGACTTTGCTCTCATACCCCACATTCAGTCCTCGTGGCTTTTGCGGGGTACTGTTTCCTTCAGCATTGCTTTCAGTTACTTCCTTTCTGCTCTGAGTCCCATGCTGGTCTCTTTCTCTTTCGACATTGGTACCTCTGCAGTGTCCGCTCCACGGATACACAGCCATCCTTTCAACACTGTCTTTATTCCCTTGCATTCCGCTTGTTCAGTTCACTCTGGACAACAGTTTTGCTGTCTCCTGCCTCCATTATATCCTATTCATGACTCTGAAGAGAATCCCTAATGGCTGTGTTGAGAGACCTTGTGTGTTCTGTATAATCAAGAACTAAGGACCACTGACCCATTTAAAATAGTTAAGGAATTTTTTTTTTTAAAAGAATTTATTTGTCAGAGAGAAAGAGAGACAGCACAAGCAGGGAGAGTGGTAGGCAGAGGGAGAAGCAGTCTCGCCACTGATCAAGGAGCCCAGTGTAGGACTTGATCCCAGGACCCTGGGATCATGACCTGAGTGGAAGGCAGATGCCTAACCTGCTGAGTCACCAGGCATCCTTATTTATAGAAATTTTTATCTATCGCCTTCTCATCTTCCTCCAGTTAACCTTTTTTCCGGATACCGACATGAGGGTAAATGAAAATAGTTTTATATTCAGATTGGGTTTGATCAATTTCATTGCAAAATATCCCTGTGACTTCTAACTCCTAGCAAATGTATTTCACCTGTATTGGGGTTTTTCAAGCTAAAGAACTTAATTGTGAATATATATATATATATATATATATATATATATATATATATATATGTATGTATGTATTTTGGTAGAGAAACATTTCAGATGATTCAAATGATTTAGGAATATATAAGCTTTAAGAATACAACTTGGAATTAGAGATCTACGTCTGGTTAAAATAAACATACCTTTATCAACTATGAAATATTACCAACAGAAAGTAAACAATGAGGGGCGCCTGGGTGGCTCAGTGGGTTAAAGCCTCTGCCTTTGGCTCGGGTCATGATCTCGGGGTCCTGGGATCGGGCCCCACATCGGGCTCTCTGCTTAGCAGGGAGCCTGCTTCCCTTCCCCCCTCTCTCTGCCTGCCTTTCTGCCTACTTGTGATCTCTGGCTGTCAAATAAATAAATAAAATCTTTAAAAAAAAAAAGTAAGTAAACAATGAGTTCAAGGCAGAACATAGATTACCCTTTCAAGCCCACGTCTTATGCAGCAAAAACTGATACTCAGAAAGTGAAATCCTTAGGCATCAAATAAAATCTAAGGTATGTATTTACCACAGGAATAATGTATAATAATATATTTAAAAGGGTTTTTCAAAGGAGTGACCAGAATGTTCAGCTACATATTAACTAGTCAGAACACTCTATTTCCTGAGTATTTTAGTTATTTGAGGTTTGATTATAAGACTTAACATCTATAATAATCTTTATTTTATTCTTCATTTTTAGTTTTTCTTAAGATTATTCATTTATATTTTTTATTTTAGAGAGAGGGGAGGGGCGGAGGGAGAGGAGAGACTCTCAACCAGACTCACCACAGAGTGGGGAGCCTAAGATTGGGCTTGATGTGAGGACCCTGAGATCATGATATGAGCCAAAACCAAGAGTCAGATGCTTAATTGACAGAGCTACCTAAGTGCCCCTCACTTTTAGTTTATATTTTTTAAAAATTTTATTTATTCTTATTTTTTTATTAGTGAGAGAGAGAAAGGGAGGGGCCAAGGGAGAGGGAGAGAGAGAATCTTAAGCAGGCTCCCTGATCTCACAACCCTGAGATCATGACCTGAGCCGAAATCAAGAGTGGGACATTTTAACTGACTGAACCACATACTCCTACTTTTAGTTTTTAGAAGGAGATTTGGTGGAAATGTAGGTGGTAAAAGTTCAGATGATTATTATTCACAAAGCACTTTTCAGTTTTGGAAAGCATTTTCCCGTATTTTTTTAATTGATCCTCAGCATGTCGGCAACTCTGGAACAGGAAAGTATAGTGACAATTAGTTCTCATCGACAGATTAGGAAAACAGGCTCACAGGGGTGCAATCAGGTTTCTCAAACTGCAGCATGCTTTAGGAAAACAGCCGGAAGCTGTTAAGGACAACAGATTGCTGGGCTCCATTCCCAGAGGTTGTGGTGTAGAGGCTTGAAATTGTTATGGGCTAAATGTTTGTGTCCTTCCCAAATTCACATGGTGAAGTCATAACTCCCCAATGTGACGATATTTGGATGTGGGGCCCTTGGGAGGTGATTAGACTTCCGCTGAGGTCCCGAGGGTGGGGCTGTCATGATGGGATTAGTAGCCTTACAGGAACGTGGAGGGAGAGGAGATGTGAGCTGTCTCCTGCCCTCCCTTCTCCCATCCCCCTCTCCGGCACAGCCCGAGAAAAGATCCTGTGAAGACCTCATGAGTGACAGAAGCCAGGAAGAAGAGTCTTGATCCTTGCCTTGCCCAAGGCGGATAGAACTGTGAGAATCTCTGTGGTTTAAACCACCGAGTCTGCAACATTTTGTCACAGCAATATGAGCAGACCAAGATAGGAATGGACCCAAAGACTCTCCTAACAGATTAAGTAGCTCGAGTTCTTTAGATGGACTTGGTTCACTTACTCCACTTCTAGAAACAGTGGGTCAGATTTACAGGCGAAAAGTTGTAGCATTTGGGAGTAGAAAACTCTGATAACTAAAAGGACTTAACTACAGACTTTTATTCTGGGTTAATGGCTGATGGCATCCCATTCATTTGCCTTTTTTGCGTTGTGATGTCAATATCACATGTTACTCTGAGCTTCCAGTGTCTACAAATTTGGGGGAAAGTGGTTTTCATCTTACTTTGAGTGCCCTTCTGAACACATTTTTAAATGCACTAGACTAGGAAAATGGAGAGGCCTTATAGAAAGTCATTTTGGAGGAAGTGGATTTTCACAAACATACCTGTTTTGTGGATGGATCATCTCACTGTGTCTCGTCTCAGGGACTTTATGTAGATTTAGGTGGCAAACATTCTATCACAGGTGTGGTCCTTCAAGAGCATCCTATCTTGATCTTCCGGAAATAATTCAAAGAAGGTAGCTTGTTTCTAAAGCTGATTTCTCTCGCTGGAAAAGCTTTGTGACATTAGCAAGCATCTGGGGTATGTGGTCTGTCACAGAGAGACAGTTGCAGCAAGGAACTCATTTTTACCGAGGTGCTGTGCAGCAAAATAAGTACAACTGTCATTATGAAATGTTTCCACACAGAGTCTCCCATTGCTCCAGACTACCTTTATTTTGAATAAAATATGTTTTATAAGCAAAAGACAACACGGTAGAACAAAGTTTCAAAAGCCAAAATATTTCAGGCAGCAGTTGTCAGACTGTGGTGTGTGGGTCCTTGGGGAGTCCCTAAGTTAAGCCTTTCTGGGGGATCATGAATTCCAAGTGATTTAATAACAATAGCATGAGGTCCTTTGCCCTTTTCATGGGGCTGACCTTTATGCTGATGGGATTAAAGCAATGGCCCTGCTGTCCCCTTAGCCGGGATCCAGGCAATGGGTGACTAGACCAGTAGTTCTGCACTTGGGATTATACCACAAAGAAACCAATTATGCTTAAAAGAATGTACTAGATAAAAGCAGTAAAAATGTCCTCAGTGAGGCAAGTCTTACTAAATCTCAACCCTGAGTGACAGATCTCTTCAGTAGGTGTGAGATGGGAAGTACTTGTCCACAATCTGCTGCACACTGAAGAGCTGTGGTTTTCTGGCGGGAAACTCTGTAATTGAGCTGTGAGCTGAACTAGCTGCCTTTTTTCACAGAACATTTTTATTTGAAAGAACAACTGACGCACTGTTATTCAGGCTTTCGCATTTGGCACACATTTTCTCAAAATACATAATGTTAGCTTGTCTCTTCAAGGAAAACAAATTAAGGTATCTGTTGCTCATGATAAAACCCAGTCTTTTCAGCAAAAATTAGAATTTTGGAGAACCTGTATCTTCTCTTGTACAACTGATAACTTCCCAGTTTTTAAAGACTTTCCAAAGAAGGGGCGCCTGGGTGGCTCAGTCAGTTAACCATCTGCCTTCGGCTCAGGTCATGATCCTGGGATCCCGGAATCCAGCCCCAGCATGGGGCTCTCTGCTCATCAGGGATGCCTGCTTCTCCCTCGCCCTTTGCCACTCCCTCTGCTTGTGTTCTCTCACTCTCTCTCTCTTGAATAAATAAATAAAACCTAAAAAAAAAAAAAAAAAAAGACTTTCCTGAAGAAATTGATGGAAATAGTAAGGAGTGTGGGTTTTTTTCCATAAGGTGTAAGACATTGTGTCAGCATTTGGAAGAACTACATAACTTGGTAAACCAGTATTTTCCAAGGGACCAATGGAGGATTTATTAAACTATGAATGGGTGCAAGTTTCATTCAAAGTGCAAGGTAGACTATTGGATTTTAGTGTTATCATATGAAAAATATATTAATATTGTCTCAAGTTTTATGTTGTATTTTGCCTTTAAGAGATGACCACTTGTAGAATTTTGGTGTGGTTTTAAAGAATGTCCACAATTATGTGAAAAAGGCTTCTTAAGATCCTCTGTAGGGTTATAAAGGAAATCTGAGACCAGAAGTTTTAAGAATATCGGCTTTAAGGAAAGGTATACATTCAGTACTATTTTAAGAAATGAGGGGTTTCTGGGTGGCTCAGTCAAGTGTCTGCCTTCGCCTCAAGTCATGTGATCCCCAGGTTGCTGGGATCAAGCCCCACATTGGGTTCCCTGCTTAGCGGGGAGCTTGCCTCTTCTTCTCTCTCTGCCTGCTGCTCTCTCTGCTTATGCTGTCTCTGTCAGATAAATAAATAAAACCTTAAATGAAACTTAGAGATATAAAAAGAATCAGCTAGTTATGACTTACTCTATGTAAGATCATTTCTAGATTTCAAAATACTTCTACATCTACTGTCTGGTTTTGGTCTAAACCACAGCTCTGCCATGACCTCCGTGTTAGAGATGAAAAATCATGGCTTAGAGAAACTTGGGGGACTTTCTAAGAATTCCTCAAAATTCTATTAATTTTATCTCTGTACTTTATTGATAAATAGTTTTGAAGTCAGACAGATTTCGGTTTAAATCCCGGAACTGCCATTAGCTATTTGCATGTTGGCAAATAACTTAAGTGTGCTGACTATCAGCTTCCACAACAGCAAAATAGTGATGATCCAAACGTAGGATGCCATCAAGGAGAATTAAGTAGCATATAAAAATTGGACCCAAAATGTGCCCTGAATAAGTGGTCGTTTTTCTTGGGATTACCAATAAGCTTCAGTGTGACCAAATTCTTTGTTTTTCCTTATTCAGACAGCACGCACTTCCTTTCTACCCAAAGTGTAGTCAGCAGGCTGGAAGATCAGCGTCACCTTCTTGGCCCTTGTACACAGTGCAGAATCTTGGGCCCCACTCCAGACTCACAAAACTAGAATCTGCACTTGAGCGGATCCCCAGGTATTTGTCTACACATTGAAGATTGAGGAACAGCGCTCTGTAAGGATGATGAATGGGTACAGAAGGCCCACCAACCCGAATTCCTCTAGCTGGGGTGCCCATTCAGCTTCGTGCTTCCCCAGATTTCATACATGAGGCTGTGCTTCAGAAAAAATTTCTCAGTGTTCCTTAAAGGGCTCCCCTGTGTTGGCTTTGGGTTGAAATGGTGCAACTGCTCGGTTGCCTTTGGCCCTATTCTTTCCTTGGACCTCAGGGTTCCTTGATTAATGGTGCCTGTTGAGGGGTGCCTGGGTGGCTCAGTTGGTAGGCGGCTGCCTTTGGCTCAGGCTCAGATCATGATCCCAGGATCCTGGGATTGGGCCCTGCATCCAATCTCCCTCTCCCCCTGCTTGTGTTCCCTCTCTCACTGTGTCTCTCTCTCTGTCAAATAAATGAATAACAAAATATCAAGTAGCCCATCACCCTTGCTGTGCTTCTGGACATGACATACAGGGTCTCTAACCCGCCTCCACATGTATGGTTTCTGGGTCTCAGGAATATCAGGAACTGACCTGTACTCTCATTTGCTTCTTGTACTTGAACTGCCTCTTCCTTACTCTGCCCTGGCTTGTTCTTTTAATTGTCCTTTATTGCTCTCTGCAGAGCCAGTCTTCTGCCTTTGCTGATAACATGCAGATTTCCTTCCAATTCAAACATCCATCTATCGGAGTGTCAGGCAGATTTCACTTCTGTGCTGCATCATCAAACAGAGCTCTTCATGTCGAGAGTTTCCATTGCCAGTACCTTCTCAACCATCCACAGCATACTTGACACAAAACCAAAACAAAGAAATCTTGGAGCAGGGCTTTTTCAGGTGTTTTTGAATCACGTTCAGTGTCCTTGGCACAGAGTTTATTCCATAATACTTCGTCATTCAAACACGCTGGTTTGCTATGAATGCCACCGGGAATCACTGAGATTAGAATCTTCTGGAGGCTAGGAAACAGGTGAATGAAGTTTATTCAGGTGGGAAGGGTGTGGTTAGCATTATGAATACTACGTGGGTCTTGTCTCTTGAATTAACAAGAGAACTACAGAACAACTCGTACACTAAAAGGCCTTACCGATCAGCTCCAAAGAAGTAAATGTGAGGAATGTTGATACATAAGAGTATCGACACATTTCTCATCTCTTGGAAACTTGGAGAAGAGAACAGTGATTTTTCTGGGCTGATTCAAGCATGTCTTGAGGGACAGGCAAGTAAAGAGTCTGAAACTTGGAGTCACAAGAATTAGCTGCTGTGTGACCTTTGAACATTGGCTTTGCTCCTCTGACTCTCAGTTTCTTTAACCACAATTCAAGGGTTTTGGATTAGGTGGCTTTCTTCTAGGTCTAAAATCTTTGTATAGTATAGAGAGCTTGTAGTATTTTCTTCTTGTTATAAAAATACTGCATACTACAGAAAATTCAGAAAATGTGGGCAAGCATAAGGAAGAAAATAAAGATTGCATTCTTATTATCTGCTAGTAATAGTTTTTTTGTTTGTTTTTGTTTCCTACCTCAGGACTTTTCTTTGTGTGTATTACTTTTTTAAAACAAAAATGGGATCATACAACAGATACTGCTCCATTTCCTTTTTTTTCATTTATATTCCATTATTAGATTTTGTTATTGCTAGACAGATTTTTTATCTTTCAGGAATAGGGTTTCAAGACTTTTATTTTGCTAGTTCATGGGGTCATCTTTGAAAGCATCTCTGCTGATACTTCAGACTTACTCAGTCCTCAAGAATTAAAAAAAAGGTTTATAACACTTTTTTGTTTTTGTTTTTGTTTTATTTAGTCATTCCTGAGCCTCACCTCCACTGCTCAGGTCTCTTACAGCTGAACAGTGAGTTTTCCTAAACGTCACATACAGGGTAGGTGCATAACTCTAAGCTCAGTCTTCTTTTTGCCTTTCTCATTGCTTCAGTTAACAGTGTTACCAGATGGGGGCTGGGCACCAACAGCTTCATCCATTTCCAGCGGTGCTGGAGGCGGGTGACATACTGTGTCAGTCACTAATCAGTCAGTATTTGTGAAACACTTAGAGCAGACCCTTGTGGGTGGTAAGAGCTATTGAAGTATTTGGCGATTTTTATAAGTGCCTCTATGGAGTTGACTCTTTGTCAGGCTCGATTTAAGCACTCTTCCTCCTTGGATTGGCGCCATTGCGTGATGTAAGAGGGAGCACACGCAAAGGCTGGTAAGTCCAGTTCTGGGACCCATAAGTCGGTGGGACTCTGTGTCCCTTCTGTAGTGTATGGGACATGCATATATTGTATGCCTAACTTGGACTTAGATATTTGAAAGACTCAGATAATTTTCAACTTCTGCTCTTATGGTACTATGCCAACTGAGAGTTAGCCAAGATCTCCAAAGATGCCTGTTCCACAGTGTCCTAGCTCTGCTGAACATACCTTCTGTTATAGTCAAGAATTGCACTGTTTTCCAGATACATTTTGTATTGATTATTTCTGTTTCGTACCCCAAGAGTGATTTTTTTTTTTTACCCCCCTTTCTCTTACCTGACTACTCTCCCTGGGATCCAAGACGAAGCGGTCCTTAGCTGGTTGTTGGCTCCGTCTCCCCCATCCCTGAAGCACTCAGTTGCCTCTTACTCATATAGAGGTCATAGAGTTGAGCGCTAAAGAGCCAGACTACTGGAGTGGAAACTCATCTTTGTCCAGAACTTCTACGTGCCCTTGGGCAAGTCCCTTAGCTTCCCTGTGCCTTGTTTCCTCACCTGCAAAATGGGGATAAAAACAGTAGCTAGCTACCTCATTAGTTTAAGGATTAAATGAATTAATATACGTAAACTTATTAGGAAAGTGTGTGAGAGAGTGTAGATGCTAGATTAGGGTTAATTGTTATTGTTAGGGTGGGGTAACTTATTTAACTATTTCGAGTTCCTACTGTGTGACCAGTCAGTCTCCTGCGAGAAGCCGAGAAGCCGGCGTCTAAGTGGCGGTTGGGGAAGGGAAAGACTTCCTCCTTGTTCTCGTGATCCATTCCCGTGATCCATTGCCGTGATCCATTGCTGCAGGACCAGACAGTTATCAAAGAATCTGTAAGACTGTCTCAGTGATAAGAGCTGCCTCAAAGCCTTACCCAAGGCCCTAAGGGAGAGTCCTGAAGGGAAGATGGCTTAGTTACAGAGGATGAACGTGCCTTGTGCAGAAGAGGCTTCCGAAGGGGGTGGCTCCAAGTACGAAGGCCCTGGGATAGCTGAGCGTGGTCCTTCCCAGAATTGGGAGGAGACCAGGGCCACTGGTAAGGAGACGGGTGTGATGTGTGACGAGGCTGGAGAGGGGGCCTGGGGCCGGGTCCAGGCAGGGCCTTGCAGACTGCCATATGGATTTTGCTTTTTGTTTCAAGAGCACTTGGAAATCAGTGAAGTATTCTTCTGTTTATTTTTATTTCTATTTTCATTGTTAGTGATAAAGTTTGATGTACATTTTGGACTGATCATTTTAGCTTTAGTGGTAGTGATGAGGGAGCAGAGGGCCAGCTGAAGGCTAAGCAGGAGCTGATCCCACCCCGCTCCCGAACCCCGCATGCAGGTGGGATCTCTATGACATTCCTCAGACACTCCTGCCTGCCCTAAAACTAAGGGAAGGAAAAAAACAAATGGTTAACTAATAGAAATCATAGTCCAAAATGGCGGGAGCCTCTGTCAGTTCACAAAATGTCTTAGTGATTTACAAGAAAAATGCATTCTTATCAGTAACCTAACTTCCAGAAGGAAACTGGCAACTACCTTCATGTTAATGCTTTATTAGAGGGAAAAACAACCTGAACTTGACAGTGGATTCCAGTATCTTGTAGGTCTTCTACAACACATAAAAATTCTTTAGAAAACCTCCCTTTTCCTTACCTCTCCTAACTCCCAACTGTATAATAGGTCACCCCACTTAACTGGTGCAGCAGCTTTCTGCCCACAGGTCGTGTGATTTAATAAAGCTATCGTGTTGTCCCAAAGACATCCCAAGAATTCAATCATCAGCTCTGGACCACACCCCACCAACACCAGATCACTGGCATTCTAAAACTACATCAGTGGGGACAAATTAAAGAGCATGGTGGCTGAAGAAAGAATATGCTTTTACTTTTTTACTTGGCTGTTTCATAACTACTTTCTATTTTTGGCTAGGTTGTAAGTTCCACAAGTAGCTATTCAAATTAAAATTTACATAAATTAAAGTTAAGTAAAAAGGAATTCAGTTCCTGTCACACCAGCTACTTTTCAAGTGTTCCACGGTGAAGAGCTAGTCACTACCAGACTAGGCAATAGAGACAAAGAGAACATTAGCATCTTACAAACTTCTGTTGCTAGAAGGTTGTGATATTACAGGATTGGCTTTTTTTTTCACTTTTATAGTTATTCTAGCAAGTAATAATGAACATGTACATAGAAGAAATGTTCTTTGTTCAGGAAACATTGGTTGGAACAAAAGAAATTGCTCAAAAGGTTTACTTTGTGAATGTTCTTACAAGTGTAATTTTAGGATTTTTTTTTATCCAGATGATTGAGTGTAATTAAGTTGGCTTAAGCCTAAATATACGCATTAAAAAGTTACACATTTCTAAAATTATGTTCCTTCCTAAATTATAAACCCGTTTATCCCTTACCAGTTTTTTTAAAGTTCTGTCTTAAGTTTCCACTGTAATTGAGATTAACTGTGGTGTTATCTCCTTGTTATTCTCATTTCCTGTCCTTGGGAAGACTTGCCAGGAATCCTCTGGATAGTTGTCTTTTTTGTTGTTCCCTCCCCCCACACGCCCCCCACCCCCACCAGACTATCTTTCAAGAATAAATACAAGTTGCTCTCGTCATTATGGTACAAAAATTACTTGGTGTTGGGGGGGAGGCAGAAACCAGTCACAGAAATTTACCTGAGCCCAATGTCTTTTCTCCATCTTTTGTGTTTTATCTCTGACCTACCATCTGCGAAGGCAAGATACCTGCCTAGGCAAGAAAAACTGGCTTTTGGATAAAATCCATGGCTCCTTACCTTTTAGCCCATCTGTTTTGTGCTTGGCCTGGGGGTAGAAAGGGCTTTCCTGTCCCATAAATGAACTACTTTTCCTGTCTCTTCTATCTCATGAGCTTAACTTGAAACATTTTTTTCTAAAATTATTTAATAGTACTTTTAATTTAATGACTCGTATCTTTCTTGACTGTAGCTTCAAAAGAAATAAACCTTTTTCATGATTATTTTGGGAGTGATTACTTTTTCCTTGAAATCCAGCTGACTTAATTTTAAAAAAAGGTTTGGGTTTTTTTGTTTTGTTTTGTTTTGTTTTGTTTTGTATTTAGGAGATAGAGAATTAAAAACAAATGAATCCTCAAAATGGAAACTTCTTTGCCTATATTCAGTTTAGTTTAGATTATGCCTTTAGATTATGCCCTTGGGGTGTGTGTGTGTGTGTGTGTTTGAGAGAGAGAGAAAGAGAGAGAGAGAGAGAGCCCTTGCTGTATGGCCAGCATCCAGTCAGAAAAACAAACACCATACTTGGTAATTTCATCAAGAGAATTTAATATAGGGGCACCTGGGTGGCTTAGTTGTTAAGTGTCTGCCTTAAGCTCAGGTCATGCTCCCAGGGTCCTGGGATCAAGCCCCACATCAGGCTCTCTGCTCGGCCTGAGGCTTGCTTCTCCCTCTCCCATTGCCTCTGCTTGTTTCCTTCTGTCACTGTCTCTCTCTCTCTGTCAAATAAATAAATAAAATCTTAAAAAAAAAAAGAGGGAGAGAATTTAATATAAGACATAAGTTGCAAAGCTGTTGGAAGGACTGAAAGCCAAAATGGACTGGTGTGGCAATGAGGCAGCCCCATAAAGGGTAACAGAAAGAACCTGCTACCACCTTGAGGGCAGGAAGGGCAGAGGGAAAAGGTTGATGAAGCCAGAGCTGGGATGATTGACATTTTGCATTACTATGGTGCATTTGTCTCAAACAATGAACGAATGCTGATAAAGCCTTATTAACTGAAGTCTGTGCTCTATTCCTGTTTCCTTAGTTTTCCCTGATGACCTGTTCTGTTTGTTCCCATATCCCATCCAGGAATACCACATTACTTTCTGTTGTTACATCTCTGTAGTTTCCTCTTGGCTGTGTTTCTCAGCCTTTTCTTGTTTTGATGACCTTGACAATTTTGAGGAATACTAGTCATGTCTTTTGTGGAATGTCTTGCAACTGGGATGTGTCTGACATTTTTCTCATGATTACAGTGGGAATGTTCACTTTTGGGAGGCAGACCACTGAGGTCGTGTTTTTCAGTGTTCCTCATTGCTAGAAATACTCCTTTTTGTACTTTTCCGTCCTGTACTCTGGAATCCTAGCCAACACTTTTATTAGACTAGAGTAAGTTCTACCTGGAGGGTGGAGTATCTACATAAATTACTTGGAATTCTATATGGGAGATTTGTCTGTTCTTCTCCACTTATTATTTATTCAGTCATTTGTTTATTTCAGTTTATACTTCACTGATACTTATTTAATCCTTTGGATTATAGTCCAAAAATCTGTATATCTTTGTATTTTTGCTCAAATTGTTCTGATTTTCAAATTGTTCTGGTTTTGGCCATTGGGAGTGGCCCTTGTGTCCCTTTGACCTACCCCATCACTGTGTGTGTGTGTGTGTGTGTGTGTGTGTGTGTATAACACTTTCTTATTTTCTGGTACTACAGAAAGTTTCTGACTTTCAAACTCATCTTGTTCTATTTTCTCTCCTAAATGTTTACTAATATTGTTTTCTTTTTGGATTAACAGCTTTTTAAAATTAAATTATAGTTGGCTTTTTTAAAAAAATTATATTTGACAAAGTCGCTTTAATTTCAAAATAGTGAGGATTACGATGTTGTGAAATGGAGACGTTCATACACTGGGTAATTGGATTGTAATTTTTTTTATTGAGGTATAATTGGCATGTAACTTTATATTAGTTCCAGTTGTACAACATGATGATTCAATACATAGGTATATTGCAAAGTGTTCACTACAGCAAGTCTAGTTAGCATCCATCATTACACTTAGTTACAAATTTTTTTGTCTTGTGATGAGAACTTCTAAGATGTGCCCTTAACAACTTTCAAATATGTAACAGAGTATTTTTAATTATAGTTGCCATGCTGTACATTAATTACATCTCCAGGACTTTTTTATTTTATAACTGAAAGTTTGTACCTTTTGTCATCCCTCCCATCACTCTGTGTGTGTGTGTGTGTGTGTGTGTGTGTGTGTGTGTGTGTGTTTAGCACTTCATTTACTTTCTGGTGCTACAAGATGTTTCAGACTTGGCAGTCTCATCTTGTTCTACTTATTTTTTCCTAAATGTTTACTAATATTCTTGATACTCATAACCAAAAGTCTGCTTTCCGCTTGAAAATTAGGAGTGGACTTCAGAAATGTTTGTGCCTAAATTCTCTGTGCCTTTACCAAAGGAAGCAAAATACACCTCATATCACTGCCATCCCCATGTCGCTCTGTGGAATATTTTTCAGGCATTACCCTTCATTCCGTGAAGTGATGAAGAATCAGATCATTACCTCTGAATGAAGCTGAATGAAGCTGACCATTTGTGTGCTTTAAGCAGAGTCAACTCTTAAATGCCTCCATGGGTCATTTTACCTTGGGAATGATGGAGGCATAAAATCCTGGGGGAAAGAAAAGTAAGCATGCACTCTCCTGTGCTCAGAGAGCGTACTAGTTGGTTCTGCCAGCTTCATAAATTCCTTTCTTCTCAGCGTCTGGTCATCAGTTTTATAGACTCAAAACCCTCTAGTGGTATTTGATGGGTCAGGACTTTGGCGGAAGCTTGGCAGAGCAGATGTGGTTCACTCAGGGTCCGTGATGTGGTCGTAGTCAGATGGTGGCTGGAGTTGCCGCAGCTGGAGATGGAGCATCTAGGTGCTGGCTGAGCATGTCAACCCCCATTTCATGTAGTTTCAGGACCTCACAGGGCCTAGATCTATGCATAGGGTAATTTGAGCTTAGAACCTGATAGCCTCAGAGTAGACTGCTTACATGGAGGCTGAAGGCTTTAAGTGTAAGCATTTCAATGATGGATTTACATAATTTGCCAAGAATTGATCAGTATTTTATATCGTTTGGGTTTATCATAATGCATTACATTTATTCAGTTGTCTATTATCAGAAGTTTAGATTCTTTGCACACTTTTGCTATTACAAATAATGCTGTCATAAATAAATGTCTCTGCATAGCCTTTCGCTTGTGTGAAAATTTCCATCAGATACATTATTAAATTTGGAATTTCAGGAGTGGAGATTATGCACATTTTGATTTTAGGTAGATGAATCTAAATGACCTTTGAGAAAAAAGCATATACTTCTATGAAGGCAGTGAGAAAGTGCGTGTTTTTCCTTACATCCTTGCCAACACTTGAAATTATTAATATTTTTGTTAATTGTTCATTTCATTGGCTAAAAAAGAACTCTTGACAGTTCTTCGACTTGTAATGAAGGTGAATGTCATAATTTTATTGGCTCTTTTACTTTGGATAAACTAGTTTATTACTTTTAGTATATTAAAACTGCAGATTATCTTTCTCTACTTGGTTATATACTCATAATCTATCAGGGACTTTAACCTGTTCAAAATGTTTTGATTTTTTCAAATGATTTTATTTATTTATTTGAGAGGGGAGCAGTGGAGGGGCAGAAGGAGAAGGTAAGGGAGAGAATCTACAGCAGACTCTGCACTGATCATAGAGCCCAGCATGGGACTCAGTCCCACAACCCTGAAATCATGACATGAACCAAAACCAAGAGTCAGATGTTTAACTGCCTGAGCCTCCCTGGCTCCCCCTGTCAAAAACATTTTATCCTAGTTTCCCTTACCCCATTTTTCTTATGACTGATGTTCTTTTTCTTTGACATTGCAGACATTCCTTATTTTTATGGATCAAATATATTAACTTCTCCATTCTGATTTCTGGATTTTGCACCAACCTTATAATGGTGTTCACTACCTTAAAATTATAAAAATATTTGCTCATATTTTTCTTCAAGTGATTTTGTGTTAAATTTTTATTTTTATTTTTTTAAAGATTTTATTTCTTTATTTGACAGAGAGAGATCACAAGTAGGCAGAGAGGCAGGCAGAGAGAGAGAGGAGGAAGCAGGCTCCCTGCTGAGCAGAGAGCCCGAAGCGGGACTCGATCCCAGGACCCTGAGATCATGACCTGAGCCGAAGGCAGCGGCTTAACCCACTGAGCCACCCAGGCGCCCAAATTTTTAAATACTTATTCCATCTGCCCTTTTATTTTGAAACTTTATTTATTATTATTATTTTTTAAGATTTTATTTATTTATCTGATGGACAGAGAGCACAAGCGAGAACAGTAGGCAGAGGCAGAGGCAGAGGGAGAAGCTGGCTCCCTGTTGAGTAGGGAGCCCTATCCGGGGGGCTGGGTTCCAGGACCCTGGGATCATGACCTGAGCCAAAGGTAGACGCTTAACTGACTGAGCCACCCAGGCACCCCTGAAACTTTATTTATTTATTCTTTAGAGAGAGGAAGAGAGAGCATGAGTGGGGCAGGAGAGAAACAGAGGGAGAGAGAGACTCTGCTTTAGAGTCTTGCCCTCATGACCTTAAGATCATGATCTGAGCCAGTATCAAGAGTTTGAGGACATTTAACCAACTGAGCCATGGAGGGGCCCCCTCATTTTATTTTATTGTAAGTCAAGAGATAGAAATCCAGTTTACTAAACACTTTCCTCAAGATCTTATCTCAATAAACTGCATTTCTTAAGAGACTAAAGGAAGTGAGAAGATTACATAAAGAGAAGCCACAAAAATGTATTTTGCTAACTGAAAAAAACCACAGTTAAAGAAACCATCAAACCAAGAACAAAGTGTGGCTGTTTAATAATTCTGTGATCCCTTGTGGGCAGTTCCCATTTGTGGAATTTCCCTAGTGGCAGGAGACTGTATCTGAGGAGTTCCCCTCCAGCCTTTATAAGGGTGATCCTGCTTCCTGTTGAGGGATTTTGTTACCCATCTTGTTGATTAGGTGATCACATCTCAAAACTCAGGGCAGGAGTAGAGATCATGGAGTGAAATTGCCACTAAAGCTAAGTCTCTTTCCTGAAACCATGACTTTATACCACCAAATGACTGCTGCTTTACCCCTTGACCTTTAAGTTTAGAGAGAAACAGTCTGTGAAAGCAATTGGTGAGCTCTGAGAGAAGTGATTTGATTGCTCAGCCAGAAGTTACAAATACTGGATAGTCTTCTCTTTGAAGGGCTTGGTACTTTTTGAAACAGAAATAAATGAACAAGTTTTTCTTTTTATACCTATGAGATGATCAATGTTAGTCAAACCTACTGTGGTAATCATTTCACAATATCTATCAATCAGACCATCACGATTTATGCCTTAAACTTATGGTGATGTATGTCAGTTATTTATTGTTAAAACTGGAAAGATATTAAATGAACATAATAGGAAAAAGAGTTGCTGCCCCAGATAACTCAGTTCTCTGGAGGCTTTGCAGCTTTCCACGAAAAATTTTGGCTATGGCTCAAGTGACTTCTTGACTCCCACTTCTGATTTAATTAACATCCTGTGTCATATTAGTTTCAGGAGTAGAATTTAGTGATTTATCACTTACAATACCCGGGGCTCATCCCAGGTGTCCCCCTTAAGACCCATCACCCATTTAGACCATCCTGCCCACATCCCCTCCAGCAACCCTCAGTTTGTTCTCTGTAGTTAAGAGTCTTTCTTGGTTTGCCTCTCATTTTTTTTTTACGCTATGTTCATCTGTTTTGTTTCTTAAATTCCACAGATGAGGGAAATCACACGGTTTTTGTCTTTCTCTGACTGGCTTATTTCACCTAGCATGATACTTTCTAGTTCCATCCATGTTGTAGCAAATGGCAAGATTTCATTCTTTTTCATGGCTGAAGATTGTGTGTGTGTGTGTGTGTGTATGTGTTTGTGTGTGTGTGTGTATACCACAACTTCTTTATCCATTCATCAGTAGATGGACATTTGGGCTCTTTCCATAATTTGGCTGTTATTGATAATACCGTTACAGACATTGGGGTGCATGTTTCCTTCAAATCACTATTTTTGTATCCTTTGGGTAAATATGTAGTAGTGCAGTTGCTGAATCTTAGGTTAGTTCTATTTTTAATCTTTTTACCAACCTCCATACTGTTTTCCAGAGTCAGCCAAGAATCTTAATACATGTACATAGTTAGGGTAAAATTCCTAGGAGATGGGGTCAGGAGTGATGCAAATAGAGGTAGAATCAGTTTTCAGAAGTAGATTCATAGGTATTTTAGATTTATCAGGGACCACAGAAAATACTCCGTCCAACTCAGCGAATGGGGGGATGACAGATGATGTGGGTTCCTCGGTATCACAGAGCTCCGGATGTAATACATATCCTTATATGGATAGAAAGCCATAAGAGTTATTGGTCTTTTGTGATTAGGGCCACAGTTTTGCCATACTTATATTTTTAACCGAAAATGGTTAAAATTTTAATAGTTTCCTTGTGGATTATGGTAAAGTTAGCAACATTGTTTCTACTTTATATTTCCCACCCTTTTAATTTGATATTTTATTTTAACCTGTCCTAAAAAAGTTATTTTTAAATTATCACCACCAGGCCCTATTGGCTATTGATATGAGCTTTCTTTGGTACTTTTCTTCAGATGTTTGCTTAACTAGAATATGTCTTTGAAAATCAGGGAATTGATGAAATGACTATTTGCTTAAATATTAGAGGTGCCAAAAAAACCTTTTCTGGCTTATAATTAAACAATTTTTTCTGGTTTAGAATTAAACTAATTCTAGTTTAGGGAAGAATCTCATATTTTATTACCCCAAGAGACTAGTTCAACCAAATATGAAATGTATTTATTCAAAATAATTATCTTTTTTTTTTTTAAAGATTTTATTTATTTATTTGACAGAAATCACAAGTAGATGGAGAGGCAGGCAGAGAGAGAGAGAGAGGGAAGCAGACCCTGCCGAGCAGAGAGCCCAATGCGGGACTCGATCCCAGGACCCTGAGATCATGACCTGAGCCGAAGGCAGCGGCTTAATCCACTGAGCCACCCAGGCGCCCCTCAAAATAATTATCTTAAACTGCATGTTCTTTTATCATTATCTCCTAACAGATTTATGTTAGGTTGGGGGCATTGTCTTCTCTGTTTTATGTGAACACTGTATGATACCTGATTGTTACAAAATACCTGTCTGCTGTTTTCCTTTCTTTCTCACTTAGGAAAGGGTTAAATGTCTAGAGCTCCAGCGTGATACATCCTAACATTTAAGAGAGCCAGTATTTAAAATATTGTGTCTTACTAAACTGTTCTACCTCCTTCTGATTTTATTTCTCTTCTTTCTTTTTAATGATATGAAAAAAGAACACAAATATTCTAAAGAAGAGTGTCTGGATTTTCACTGGGGAACAGTTCTCCTTACTCACAACCAGAATCTAGGTTTATAAAGTCTATTAAACTAAGCCTGTTGTGATTTCCCCCTTTATTAAATATGAGAAGTATTTGCCATTAAAAAAAATCCAACAAATTGATAACACTATTTCTCACAAATTAGAAGCAAGGACTGTTTGAAATGATAGCATACATTCAGTAGTTCTCTTAATTAGTATTTATGAAAAAAAAATGTATTGATGATGGAGTTTTAGAAGGCCCAGAATTTCTGTGATACGTCTTTGAAACTTGTTTTTGTGGGCTCCAGTATTAATAGTGCTCATTTTATTTTATGTTTTTCTTTTAATAGCGCTCATTTTAAAGCCAGTATTTTCCCTTTCATGTTTGAGGAAAGTGCTATACTAGTATCTATGGGGTGGAGATTTTTTTCTTTTTTTTTTTATCTGCAGTACTAGGAATCTCTCTGAGAAACAGTGCTATGGTTTTTGATGTTAGTTTGCTTGTAATAGAGGGGTTCTTGAAGTACTTCAACAGCTGGGTTTGAGCAGGTAGTAACATCATAGGCACGGATCTTTGCAGATCCAAAGGAACCACCAAATTGTTTCCCCTCTGTTATGTTGTCATTAGTCTTCTGATTGGTCCTTCTAATTGCTCTTAGAAGCAATGGTTTGGTCACAGATAGCCTTGCCTACCATGACCCTACATATTTTTTAGGTTTTGCTGTCATTGTGTATGTGTGTGTGTGTGTGTGTGTGTATGCTTTAATAAATTGCTAGTTATTGCTTAAAACTTTTTAAATGACTTCTCTTTTGCTTTAACATCTGCTCCTCCTTTTGTCTACAAATTCTAGTCTTCAACCTGTACTAGTAGTCCGATGATAAATATTACTACAATGACTTTTCTCTGATTCTTAATTGAGACCTGTTAATGAGATAATAAAAAATATCACTATTTCCATAATTGCCAAATCCTACAAAATTGTGAGGATAAAAGACATTTTACTTAAGACAGTTACCATAATGGATATTCCCTGATATGGTACAAGCAAGCATTAATATTTCTTAATTTTACTTAAGACAGTTACCATAATGGATATTCCCTGATATGGTACAAGCAAGCATTAATATTTCTTAAACTGAGTTTGATGAGCTTGACAATAGATAAAAGAGACAGAAATATAAAAGGTACATTTCTGGAAGCTATCATAAATCAGAAATAAAGTTTTGAAATCATAATTTCATTCTATATAGAAATTGTGCATACTTATTTATCTTATATGCTATGAATTGTTATAAATGTGTTACATATGTATTATGTTGTATGGAGTTAGAACAGTCTGTGAAAGACCTAGCTATTGTGTAATTTATGGTTTATTTCTCATAAATAAAGATATATGTAAGTTGATTTCACTTTATCTACCTTAAGCTATAAAGGTGGTCTCAAACTTGAAGTTTCTCTATCTTTGTTTTTGGCAGAAGCAAATATAAATCCTTTTTGGAAGAAAATACTTCCATCCCCGGCTTCTAAAGAATTCTGAAAATTTTCAACATCAATGAACAGAACACAGTTTAAAAAAACAACCTGGCACATAGAGGAAAATGGCACAGTGAACAAAACCCATCAGAAATATCCTACTTCAGAAGATGGTATTGTTATAGATGCAGGTTATAAGACTCTTGACTACTTTTGAAGAAAATGTAGAAGAAATAGCGCTTGCAGGGCTCAAGTCAGTTAAGTGTCCAGCTCTTGATTTTGGCTCAAGTCATGATCTCAGGGTTGTGAGACTGAGCCCTGTAACAGGCTCCGTGCTGGGTTTGGAGCCTGCTTAAGATTCTCTCTCTCCATCTGCCTCTCCACCCCCCAAATAAAGAAATTTTAAAAAATTTAAAAATTAAAAAAAAAATCTTAGTAGTTGGGGAGGGTATGTGTTGTAATGAGTACTTGCTATTATATAAGACTGATGAATCACAATCCTGTATCCCTGAAACAAATAATGCATCATATGGTAATTAGTTGAATTTAAATGAAAAAAATAAAAATTCACTTATTAAAAAAAAAAGAAAATATAGACAAAATAATAGTGAATTGGAGGAAGGGTAATTTCCTGTGATCTTTCTTTTTGTGATACATGTTAGATGATGCTTTCTGAACTACTTTCCTGCTTACTAATCCTGTTTTTCACTGTGTGTCTTATGATGTGAATCCTTGGCACTGAATTTTGTTCATTTGTTTATTCCCATAAATTTTATTTGGTTCTTTAAAGACTTTCTAGGTCACTTTTTATAGTTTAATGTTTTCCCATTAATATCCATTTTTCCTTTAATGCATACTATCTGAAGAGATAACAGTTTTCTAGAACTGATGAAAGATACCAATCCTCAGATTTAAGTAGCTCCTTAACTCTTAAGCAGAAAAAAAAAAAAAAAAAAGAAATACATATCAGCAAATGACAGAATAGCATTGCAGAATACGAAAGTAAAAATAAAAAGATTTTAAAGGTATTGGAAAAAAAGACATTTCCTTTAAAAATGTAACAGACAGCTGAATTCTCAGTAGCAATGATTAAAAGCATAAGGTAGTGTAACCATATCTTCACTGTGCTGAAGGAAGATAATTGCAAAACTGCAATTATGTACCAAGAAGAAATATCTTTCAAGAATGAGAACAAAATAAAGACATGTATAAAGTAACAAATACTGAGAGGATCTGCCATCAGGAAAATTGTGAAAGAAATACTTCAGGCAGAAGGAAATACATTCCAGTTGATTCCAGATAAAAGGTGCAAAGGAAAATGTGTTAAAATGAATGAAGTCATAAATAGTTGGGTAAATCTAAATGAACTTATAAAACAACAATGACTTAAGGAATTTAAAAATTAGAATAAAAGTAATATTAAAAAAGAAGAAAGTCCGTAAAGCTATAACCTAAATAGCCATATTAATAACTTGGGAAAAAACCCAAAACAAAATGGAAATTAAGCATAGGCTACTGAAGGAAAGAAAAAAATAAAGATAAGACCAGAAATCAGTAAAATAAAAAAATAAACCAATAAAAGAGGAGACTGGCAAAGCAAGAAATAGATTCTTTAAAAAGGAGTATTATTTCTGGTGAGCCTCATTAAGATAAAAAGGAAAGGAGGAATGGAAGAAGGACCATAAACAGAGCTACAGACACTGAAGAAATAACAAAAAGCTATTATAAATCACTTTCTATCAATATATTTGAAAATGTATATAAAGTGAAAAAGTCCAAGAAGAAAAATAACTTATCAAAACTGGCTTAAGAAAAATTAGAAAATAAATAATTTTATAACCCATTAAGAGATTGATGCAGAAAATTAATAAAATTATACAGATCTTTCTAGGCCCAGAGAGCTTCACCAATGAATTCTACTAAACCTCCAAGGAAAAACTAACTCTGATCTTCTACCTCTTTATTGCTCTTCTTTTTTTTTTTTTTTTTTTTAAAGATTTTATGTATTTATTTGACAGAGAGAGATCACAAGTAGGCAGAGAGAGAGGGAAGCAGGCTCCCTGCTGAGCAGAGAGCCCGAAACGGGCCTCGATCCCAGGACCCTGAGATCATGACCTGAGCCGAAGGCAGCGGTCTAACCCACTGAGCCACCCAGGCGCCCTCTTTATTGCTCTTCTTAAATTTATTTATTTTTTTGAATTTGTCACAGCTTAAAGATCTTTTTGTCATTCATGTTCTGGAGTTTTAAAATGCTGTGAATAAGTATGAGCCGCCTTTTATTATTCTGGAAGCTTGATATTAGTATCTTTGATTTGAAGATTTATGTATATCTTTTTGAATCCCACTGAGAATACTAATTAGGTGTTTGTTTCTAATATATTTTTCTCTTCCTCTCCCTTTTTTTTCCCCTTCGTGTTGATCTTATACTTTCTGTTTATCTTGTATTGTAGGGTGGTGAATGAGTGGTGAATCATGGCTGTTCACTGATAGTTAAGAATGACTGATTGGGGGGGTTCCTGTGGCTCAATTGGTTGTGTCCAACTTGATCTCAGCTCACATCATGATCTCAGATGCTCCATGCTCAGCTCAGCCTGGAGTCTGCTTGAGATTCTTTCCCTTTGCCCCTTCTCTGTTCATACACATTTGCTCTCTTTCTCTCTCTCTCAAATAAGTAAATACTAAAAAAATAAAAAAATAAAAAAAGTAGGATTAGATAGGTTGAATGGAGGCAGAATTTGTTGATTGGAGTTTGCTTAGAGTAAAATGGACAGGGAGGAGCTTCTGGTTGGGCTGAAGATACCTAAATGCCAGGATAGGAAAACTTTACTCTGGGTCACTAATATCCATATCCTAGTGCCCTTAGTCCTCTGGCATATGGGTTCATTGTGGAAAATTTGGAAAATAAAAGTACCAAGAGGAAAAAAAAATCACTTGTGAGCCTATCAGGCAGAGATCAGACTATTTTTAAAAGATTTGTCATGTATAATAGAAAGTTAGGACAACACTGCCCATTTTATTTTATTACTTGCAATATGTAGTCATTAGTGAATTTTTCCCCATGCTGTAAAATTTCTTCTACATTATCATTGTTAATGACTATATAATATTCAATTACATAAATATATTTTCTTTAGCCATTTTCTGTGGAGATGGTGTATATGTCTATTTTTTCTTGTAAGTGGTGCTACATGTAAACATTTGTAATAAATATTTGTACATAAATTTTTATCTTAGGATAAGCTGCAAGACGTGTAATTTTTGAGCAAAAGAATATTAATATCTTAAGGTGTTCTTATACTCACAGTGCTTGGATCAGTTAAATGCTGTACTTTGTTAAGTGTGCAGACATGGATCTGTGGTGCTCTAATATACAGATTGTTGTTTACCTGGATCCCTTTTTCATTAACATGGATTGGAGAGCTGCTGTATAGATATAATTAAAAATACCAGTACCACCATCCCATGAAAAACAACATTTTGCTTTCTTTCTCACTCTAGTGTATCTTTTGGGTAGATTTTTTTAAACCATTGCATGGTCTTCCACAGCTGTTGAAAATAGATTGCTGCAGAAAAAATAAGGGGGAGGGGAAATGTTAATATACTAGTTTATGGCATTTCTTTTTACCAGCATCTTAAAAAGCATACCCTGTAGTTTGCTTAAACATTGGTTATATTGTCCCTGAATCTTCAGTGGGCTCAAGTGCTCTTAGTGAGTTGGCTATTCCTGGTAGGGACCATCATTTATTGAACACCTTTGTGTTACAGTCACCAATCTGGGCACTTTCTGTACTTTATGCCCAAAGCTTGTGCCAATTTTGAGAGGTAGGTATTATCACCTGTTTAGAGGTTTTTAAAAATAAAGTTAAATGGCGATATGAAATGCTTCCAAGTCACACCATTTGTGGTTGTCTAGAAGTCACTGGAACACGAGTTCCATGAGAACACTGAAATCATTTTGTTCACTGGTGTAGTCCTAGCATTAGATCAATCTTGACATGTAGTAGTCTCTCAAGAAATATTTGTTGAATGCTGACAAAATGAATTAAGAGAGGTGGGATTTGAACCATAGCCATTTTGAACCTAAAACTCTTTCTGCCAGGCAGAAATCAATTTCTTCAGAGTTTTACTGTGAGGTTTGCCCCAGAGAGATGGACTTGGTCAGTGTTTGGTGTCTTCTTCCTCATTTTCATTTGTGCACTCATATAAATTGCTTTATGTAAAATGTCACTGTCATTTGAGAGAATCCTCAGTTAAGTCAAACATAACTAATAATACTGAGTGTGTAAAAGGCTAAGCAGAAGTTAGAACTATTTTTTTCAAAAGTTCCGAAATGCACTCTAGCAGTTGTTCTGAAGGATACTTTGAACTCTGTAATAGTTAAAAGTTCCTCAAGGATATTACATTTTCTCTGGTATCCCTTCAGATGCCCTGTGGAAGTTTCTGAGGATCTAATACTCACTAGGAAAAAAGAATTTTGCCTGAAGACTCAGTCCTGTATAAAACTGGGTTCTCACAAAGTTTTCCTCAGAGAGCTTGCAGCTATGCTTAAAAGTCAGAAGACTGATAAGCAATGTGATAGGTCAGCTAATCACCTTCACGTTGGATGAGCATTTACAGTCCATCTGTCATATGTGAATACGAGATCTATCAAATACCAGTATACCGTATCCTAAAAAAAATGTTTTTCATTTATATTTATTGTAGGCATCATTTATATAGAATAGATATCAAGGCACTTAGATTGACCCTGTCAAGTCAGATGAAGAAAAGGGACTGGTTTATGGTTTTCTCTCAAATTTTGTTTAATGAAGTCACAGTTTGCTCATTTTCAGCTCAGCAATTATTGGTCGAATGCCTACTGTGTGCTGGGCACCATACTGCACACAGAGAGTACAGAAATGAGTTGATTACCCCTCCCTGGAGCTCACAGTCTAGTCAGAGACAGACCCATCTCATGGAACATGGTGAAGGCTGTAGTGCTTGGGAGTGAGGAGGATAGAGAGGACAGAACATCTCCTGAAAAAGGAGAGGTGGGTGAGTCCAGGCCCTTACTTCACACTTGGACTCATACCAGAGCCTTCCACAACATTGCCAAAGGATTTTTCTAGAATTTTATAAATCCAGTCATATCACTTCCATGTTTAAATGCCCCAGCAGTTCCCTACTGACTGCCCCCCAGACTGTGGCGCCCTTCCAGCCACTCCCATGTTCCCCACTGCCCCCACTGCTTTACAGCCTGCTTGCCCAAGTTCAAATCCTGCCCCTGCGACTTGTCAGCTCTTTGCCGCTCAGTTTCCTTAAACTGGGTGAATGTCAATAATCTGCCTCAATGTTATGTGAAGATGAAATGATTTGATCTAAAAACAGTGCCTCCTGCATGGTACTGGAGAAGTGATGCTTATTATGCCATTCCTTCTGTCTCCTAGGCTGGTGGTAGTTTCTTTCTTTGCACAAGGTGCCAATTGCACCCATTGTTGCTACCATGTGATTTAATTCTTAGGCCACTTCTCACCATTTCCTGTCTTTATCATCAATAAACTGGAGTTCTCAGCCTGATTAGATGGTAAACTCTGAGATTAGGAATTTCACCACAAATAATTTTTTGTTTTATTTTTGTGCTTCCCCACAGAACCTAAATACAGTGCATATTGCGGACACTCAAATACCTGTTTATTGACGGAGGGGGAAATCCCTTTCTCTCCAAGTCTCTTCTTGTGAAGTGTTTTCTGTTTTTTATTTTTTGTCTTTTAAATGACCATTCTTTCCTTTTCTTCTCTCCACTGTGCTATTAGCATGTTAACATTTTTTACATATTTCTGCTATAGCTCTCGTCCCATTCCATTGTAATCATTCATTTTCATGTTCCACCCTCCTTCCCCTGCTTCATTTATATTGCTTTCATTTGTCTCTCTGGCCTTTAGTAAAGGGACTGCATACAAGTAGACACTCATATATGAATGAATGCTCAATAAAGAATAATATCTGTTATATTAATGCCACTGTATTTGAGGGAATCTGAGAAAAATAAAATTGAGTGCTTTCTTTGAATCTATTTCTTTTGGTTAACTAAATGTCCACGAAAGGCCTAATGATTTAAGTACCCCAACTAAACAAGCAGGAAAACTCTCAAATATCTTTCTAATGTAGAGGCAAAACATTCCAATAATTTACCTGTGTGTCTGGTAGCTCCATGTGTTCTAAGATAAAATGTTCTGTCTCTAATTTTTAAGAGAATATCAAAATATGAAAACTACCTAAATTGTTATAGAGGTAAAAATGAGTAGTGAATTTTGACATTGCCTTAAAAAAATTATTTATTTGAGAGAGAGAGCACACACACAAATGAAGAGTAGGGGAGGGACAGTGGGAGAAGCTGACTTCCTATTCGGCAGGGATTCTCATGCTGGGTCTCTGTCCTAGAACCCTGAGATCATGACCTGAGCCAAAGGCAGATCCTTAACTACCCGAAGTCACAGTTGGCCGATATTCAGCTCAACAATTATTTGTCCAGCTGAGCCACCTGGGCGTCCCTGACATTGCTTTCTTAAACCACTTTGAGAAGAAATTAAAATTGAATTAGATTTCACCACTCTGAAATTTCCTATTAAAAACTATTCTGATTGGGTATTGTATAACACAGTAGTAGGTGATCTAAGTTTCATCTTTTACGGATGTGATTGTAGATGAGAATTGATTGTCCCTATTGTCATATTTTTTGTTTCATTTCCATGCTTTTCATTATCTTATAAAAGATAAATTCAGGGGTGCCTGGGTGGCTCTGCATGTTAAGTATCGCCTTCGGCTCAGGTCATGATCTCAGGGTCCTGGAATCAAGCCCTGTGGTAGGCTCCTGACTCAGCAGGGAGCCTGCTTCTCCCTCTCCTCCCCACTGGTGCTCTCTCTGACTCTCTCAGATAAATAAATAAGTAAATAAAATCCTTTTAAAAAGAAAAATCTAAGTAACATCTTTTAGCAATGAAGAGGTAATGAAAAAAAAAAAAATCATGCCCCATCAGCTTAACGGGAAGGTGGAGGTTGCATATATCATGTGTGTTTTAAACCCATGCTTACCATTTACTTACTTGTTTTGATTTGTATTTTGCAGGGCTTAACTCCCAACCTTGACATCCAAAGTCGGATGCTTAACTGACTGAGCCACCCAGGCGCCCCAATTGAGAATTTTGTGTATTTCATTTTTCTCTTTTTATTCACCTTTTTATTGGTTTTCAGTAAAGTTTTGTAGTTTTCATCATCTAGGCTTTTAAGTTATTGGATTTATTTTTAGATATATTTGGCTGCTAGAAGCAGTATTTTTTCACAAGGTATTTCTGTTGGATGTTAACTGTGTGACACATAGTGACTGTTGAACGTTGATTTTTCCCTCACAGTCTAACTCACAGTCTGACTTGATCACCCACTTAGTTGTTCTTCTTCTTCTCCTCCTCCTTTTTTTTTAAGTTGCCTCTTTGCCCATCAGGGGCCTTGAACTCACTGACCCAAGATCAGGAGGTGTGCACTCTGCAGATGGAACTAGCCAGGTGCTCCTCCCTAATGCTTGGGATTTAAATGCTTGCTTCCACCAGATCGTCCTGTAGCTTTCCTCAAGATGAGACGTCACTGTAACGGAACCATTCACGCTTTCTGTTTTATGTTTAGTAAGAACTGTACGGTTGTTGGTAGTATATCTTCATGACTAAATTTCTTACAGCAGTGATGGAATGTGTATTTTAAACAAATACATTTCAGAATATAAATAAAGTTCTCCTACTGTGATTTTTTTATTTGTTGGTATAAATTTAACTCTGATTATTAGCATAAGTAGTAGAACTTTTGGGTCTTCTTACTTCCAACAAGCATTTTATGCCAATTTCAGGTTTCTCCTTTTAGTTTCATCTCCATTCCAAGCTGTCCCACTTCTGAGAACCCAGACTCTAAAATTCCTTTTAGGCTCATAACTTCCATTCTTCCTCATTCCTTGCTCCCTTCCTCATTCCCACTCCCACACTTTCCTGATCCCCTGTCTTCTCCCAGTTCTCACATTTATGTCCCCATGGTCTCAACCCTGTTCAGCCTCTGCAGCCATAATTTGATTCTTGTCAGCTTTTCTGCTTAGTTTCCCCTGCCTTCCTTTCTCCCCACTCCATGTTATCTTTTTGTCCCATTCCTCCACTCCCAGGTTGGAAATTACAGGCTACCTGGACCATTTATAATTCATGATTTCAGGTTCAGCTGGGCTCCCAGAGCATGAAGGTCTTTGCAGTCTTCTCTTGTTGACTCAGTCTTCTTTGCACCATGGATTTGCAACCATTCTTCACTTGGGATGTCTTATGCCCCTCGTTACAGGGCCCCAGCTAGACTTCTTCACTCCCAGGAGATACTCTTACTTGCCCAAGAAAATTGAGGATGTCCATCAGCAGAGGCTTCTAACTTCCTCTGGCTGTATCTCAGTTTTGTTGTTTGTTTGTATCTTCCTCTCAGCCTTCTTCTGACGTTGCCTATCTTTGAGGCTAACCTCCTGAGATGGTGTAGATTAAATGGACTTTCTAAGCCAGTTTCTTAAAATGAGCTTATTTCTTGATTTTTGTTTGTGTGTGTTTGTTGTGAAGACAGTTTTGAAATAAGCATCCTTGGACAATTCTCTTGTCCCTTGTGACAGTACAGATGACCCTAGATTGACATGATCCTGTGGCATGCTCACTTTCAGTTACCACAGTTTAATTCATGAACACCAGTCCCCCAACAACATGGTTCAAGTTTCAGTGACCAAGATTTATTGACTGTAAGGAGTTGCATTGAGTACAGTTTTCGCTGCTAGCTTTTTCAGTCCACAAATCACCATGTAAATAACAGATGCATATGGTGGCCAGTGACCAACATGGCTTCTTCGAAAGTCTGTCAGTGATTGTTACTATGCATCCGTTGGTCATTCACAGACAGCAAAGCAAGTGGTTGTGTTGTTTCCTTGTCCGTGGGTGGTAAATGTACATGACATTTTATACAGATGGATGGTTGAAAGAGAAAATTAGCTGATGAAAGTAAAAATTCAGAAACGGAAAGAAAAGTGATAATGCCAGAAGTGAAATTCAGTTCACATGTAAATGGGGTTCTGGAAGAAAAAGCCAACCATGGGAATGTTAACACTGCCTCTGTTCCACAGACTGTAGCTAGCTATGCAGCCAGAGGAGGTTAGTGGTGGTGAGTTTATGGATATAGAGAGGACTGTGGTCTTGATGGAGAGGATGAGGATGTCCTAGAGCAAGGGACACTGGCATAAGAATTCATATTAAAGGGGGCCCCTGGGTGGCTCAGTGGGTTAAGCCTCTGCCTTTGGCTCAGGTCATGATCCCAGGGTCCTGGGATCTAGCCCCACATTAGGATCTCTGCTTGGCGGGGAGCCTGTTTCTCCCTCTCTGCCTACCTTTCTGCCTCTCTGCCTACTTGTGATCTCTCTCTCTCTGTCACATAAATAAATAAATAAATAAATAAATAAAATCTTAAAAAAAAAAAAAAAGAATTCATATTACAGGAACTCATGGAGATACTTCACATTATTAAAAGTCCAAAGGTTAAAATATGGAAAATTAAGCGTGGAAAGGAATGCGGTGGTTTGCCAAGGCCTGGAAAAGATATTTACTCTGTATTGTAAGCTGTATGATGAGAAGATAAAGCACTGTTCAAACATTCTTCATAAGTTTATTATCATGAAGACTTTAATTCTCCATGTTTTAAATTATAGTATACTAAATACAATGAGTTTTACAATTTTTTCATTTCCCTATATGTTCATCACCGACAGAAAGAGTTTTTAGTGTTTTTGATAGAGACTTAAAAATTACCTTTCATATGTTTGTGCCTGCTTATACCACCATCGAAGGTTTAGGGGAATCTGTTAGTGCTCTGCTAGTACCTTGTTCTGTTTGCCAATACTTGTTTGTCCAACCTCTTCCTCTGGTGACTCCCTATTTCAGTGGATATACATACACTTAGGTTTTTGATTTCCTAGGGGAAAGACTTCACCTAGACCCTGTTGTGTTTGAGGCCCACTATATCCTTTTTTTTTTTTTTTTTAAATATTTTATTTGTCAGAAAGAGAGAGCAAGCACAGATATGGGAGAGGCAGGCAGAGGGAGAAGCAGCATCCCTGCTGAGCAAGGAGTCTGATATGGGACTCTATCCCAGGACCCTGGGATCATGACCTGAGCCAAAGGCAGGCACTTAACTGACCAAGCCACCCAGGTGCCTGAGACCCACTATATTCTTGCTCCCTCTTCCTTCACCCTCATTTTCTTCTGAAATAAGTCAGACCTGCCAATTCAGTTTACTTATTATTTCCTTTCTCTTTAGCTCTTGCAGTCACTGGACATTAGGCACCTCAAGGACAAAGGTCATGTCTGTTTTATTACTGAGTATCCAGTACTTAACCTGGAAACTGCCATATGCAATTAAACTTGGTGTCCCATTTGGGGGAGCGAGTTCATAAAAGCCTGCACCCACCATCCACCTTGTCCCATTTACCCATTCCTCTGGTCTCTGTTACCTCTTTAGCTTGGCTTTGGGGAAACACCCCTCCACCTGTCACTACATTCATTCCCCTTTGCATATTCTTTGTTCTCGCCAAAGTAGGCTGCTCGCTGTTCATTTGCTGCCTTCCATTTCTTCCTTCAGAACGGTCCTGATGCTATCCTTACTCCTACAAGTGTTCTCTATCAGATCATCTATCATATCATACCATCATCTCCCCCTTTCAGAGTCCTGGCTAAAGCTTTTCTCCCTGAAGCCTTCTCTGATCTCATTCTCTCCAACCACTGCAACCTTTCTCCTTCTTTAAACAACTGTGGAATGGGAGCTGCTCCTAGTACCTGCCAAATATGAGCCATTTATGCTTTCATATTTATGTTTTCCCGCACAGATAGAAGCTCCCTGAGGCATTTCTTCCTCTTTCCTGTGCATAATTCAGGCTTTACACATAGTTGGTACTGAATGCGTGGTTTGTTGGATTTTCCTGCTAAGTGAGATTCCAGAGATCTGTCAAGGAAACTGCATGCTGCTAAAAATATAGAGGGTTGTTCTATGGATTATTATTATCATTATTATTATTTTTGCTCCTTTTCTAATTCTCAAGTAAAAATTCTTTCTGGTGTATCTGTCTATCTTAAAATGCCAAAGGCCCCAAGAGTGGAGAATGAGAAAGAGGCAAAATGTTAGAGCTGAAAAGATTTTTAGAGATCCATGTAGTCTAGCCCTTTACTTTTATAGGGGAGTAATCTGATGTCTAGAGCATGTTCGTGATCTCCCCCAAGTTACACAACCAGTGTGTGGTAACGTTTGGGCCCACAGTGCAGGTGCCCAGTCCTGTCTAGTAGTGCCTGTTCCCACAAGCTGCTGTGGGGCATGGGGCATGTTAGGATATTGTTTAGGTTTGTGTAGTTAAATAAAAGAGGCATCTACTAGTCTCATATTGCCTTTTGTGAATTAACAAATAAGAAAGAATGAAGAAAAAATGAAGAATTAAGAAAGAATTAAGAAAATGAACCTCTAAATAGATTGTTTTCCTCTCTCCTTCCCTTAATTATTTCCAAATTCTGACTGGATTCATTTGCATTCACTGGGAAGTTTCTGGAAGCATTCATCTTCGATGGCATAGATTCATTTGCTAACACTTAAGTAAACTTTTTCTTGAAGTATAACATACATAAAGAAAAATGCACAAAGCCTAGGTGTGGAGTTTGAATTTTCACAAAGCACAGACCTCTGTGTGTGACCTGACATCAAGAAACAGCAGCACCAGCAACTTCAGAAACATTTGATGAAATAAAAGGGTTTGAAGCCATATAATTTTTTTTTCTCTCTGCAGGTATTGTCAGTCTGTGTGTTAACAACAATCCTTGGTTGTATATTTGGGTTGAAACCAAGCTGTGCCAAAGAAGGTAATTACTACAGTAATTTACATGTACACACACTTGTGTGTATGTGTGTTGCTATTTAGACTTCTTCAGAATATGATTGAGAAAAGCATTATATCCTAATCTGTGGGTGGTCCATAGTTATGGCAGACCTGATGCTGGTTTGAGTCTTCTTGAAGCTCTTTCATTGAATTGGCCATATAAAATTTTACTTATTTGCAGAACTGCATCCTAAAACAACAAAGACGGGCTTGGACCAAAAAAGTCAGTCAAACAAAGAGAAAACCCCAAAACAACAACAAAAAAATTCAAACAAACAAGCAAAAGATTCTGGTGCTGGGCCCATGGAGCCTTCTCCCTGCCTCTCTCCAGGACACGCTTTCCCCAGGGAGTTAGTCTCTGAAGCAGTCCTGGCGGGGTTACTAGGTAACCATTCAGTGTCACTGGGCAACCCGAAACTTACTGTTACGTGTCCTCACGGCTTTTAAAATCGTGGGACTTGGTGGTCAGGAGCTAGGATTACTGCTTTTTTTCTGTTGGATTTGTATTATCTTACAAGTGGATTTTAGTAATCTAATGAAAACCTAGCTTTTTCCAAGTATGTAGTAAACAGTTATAAAATTACTGTTTTTAATAAAAAATCTTCCTTCCATGTATCCGTTTTAACAGAAACTTGCTAGTACCAACTATAGCCCAGCATCTTGTGGGCTGCTGGGACACAGTATGCACAGTATACACAGTATACTGGTCTTTGTCCTTAGGAAGCTGGGAGTCTAGTGTGAGACCAGGCTATTAACCAAATGCCCTAGTTCAGATGGAAGGAAGTGATGGGGGTGGGGGAGGGTGGGGAAAGAACAAGGCTTTATAAAAGCTTAAAAAAAGGAAATCATACCTTGACTTGGGGAGTTCATGCATTAGGCTGGGCCTAAAGGCTAAATGGGTGTTTGAGGTGATGGGGAGGGTCACTCCAGCAGAAAAGCTCGCATAGGGACATTACATTACTTCTTTTATAAACCAAGACTGGGAATGGGGTATGTGAGGCATTCTTTCTCTTTCTGAAATATTCAGAGAATCGTTTTTAAAATCGTAACCTCACATACAGAATTTTAGAGAACGTTATTGCTGTCTAAGCCAATCTTTTCTGAGCATAAAACATTCAGCGCAAGTCCTCCTTCTGACTTTTCTTTACCGTGCCGTAAGGATTTAAGTCTTATAAGCCCCAGTCGGGTTTGTAATCAGTTTTAAAAGTTCTATTTCTCTATGACAAGAGATAAAATCAAAACTCTGTGCCTTTTCTTTGTGCCACTTTCTGTGTGTATTTCTGAAAAGATTCTTGGGTGCCTTTATTACACCATCCGTGTTCTGTCAGGTAGGATTTGAATCTATCTTAAGTCTGTCAGTTGATTGCTTTGTGCTTCTGTGATCTGAAAGCTCTAATGCAGTATTCACTATTTTTAGTTAAAAGTTGCAAAGGTCGTTGCTTTGAGAGAACATTTGGGAATTGCCGCTGTGATGTTGCTTGCGTTGACCTTGGAAACTGCTGTCTGGATTACCAGGAGACATGTATAGAGCCAGGTAAATAAAAATATGCAGGGAAAAAGAAGGGGCCGTGGACGTTAGTAAAAGATGAGACATAAGTTCTGCATCTTTTAGGGATGAGATTTATCTAACTCATTCGAGATTTTTAAAATTTTGGCTTTTGTATTTTCTTAGAGAAAAAAAATTACAAGTTTTGCCTTATTCAACCCTTTATGGCTAGCCAAACCATGCCTCGTTTTAACGTATGCTGAAAGCCAGTATAATCTAATTTGCACTTAAACTAACGTCAAAAGTCTGCTTGAAATATATGAATATTTTCAATGTGGGCTCATTAAAACAAGAGTTCTTATAAATCTACTTCTTTTTATTGAAGTGTAGAGTTGACACAGAACGTTACATTAGTTTCAGTGTACTTACGTGTCTACTTACACTTCAAAATAAAATAATCAGAATATGGAAATGTTCTCAGTTTGATTTGGATTTCTCTACGTATGACTTGCATATTTAATATTTAAATGAGAATGGACTAGGTTCAGATTAAATTTTGAGAACCCTGAAGATGGTTGGAGGAAAAAGCCTGAATTATATGATAATAATGTTTGTCCATGTTTTAAAATGATGAAATTCTGTTCTTTTTAGCAACATAATAGCAATTGTTTCTTGCATGTCTTCTGTTAGTTCAGCTCGACCACTGCAGTGGCAGGCTCTGTGAGGAACTACGAATTATGAAAGTGTTCATGGTGTCTTGTGTATCCTGCTCCAGAAGAGAGCAAGTCTGGGTCCATGTCAGATGTGTTGAATTGGGACCATAACGTGTATTTTGTTGTTTGTTTCTAGAACATATATGGACTTGCAGCAAATTCAGATGTGGTGAAAAAAGGTTGTCCAGAAGCCTTTGCTCCTGTTCCGATGACTGCAGGGACAAGGGCGACTGCTGTATCAACTATAGCGCCGTGTGCCGAGGTCAGCTCTCTACATATCCATCTTGTTCCACGGCGGGTCGCCATCCTCCTCGGTGGTGGTGGGGTTTTGCAGAGGGGTCATTTTTTACACTATGAGTCTTACCTAGGGATCAACTATGTTGGCTGAGAAAATATTTAAAAAAACACTTTACCAAGGAAAGATTCAAACACATCTGAGTAAAGAAAGTACACAGTGAATTTTGTACCCATCCGTCGGGTAAAGAATTACTACTGTCTACGCTCAGCAAATCATGTTCTAGCCATCGTCACTCCCTCTCCTGCTACCGCCCCCTTCATGTTATTTTGACATCAGCTCCATATTTCATGCTGCCTTGTGGAAAGATGTCTTTTGCTGTCCTGGGTGACTTCCGTGTCCCAGGTGCCCTCATAGTGAATGAAGACAGTGTCTGCCACATGTTGAAAGAATAGATGTGAAATTACAGCCCAGGGTCATAGGATATTATGTAAACTGATGATATGCTGATGTTTTGTCCCAGGGTTCTTTGCAATTGATATGAGAGGAACTATGATATCGAGGATTTAGTACTAGAAGATGTTGTTGGGTGGATAAAAGGAGGCTTGTAGGGGCACCTGGGTGGCTGGCTCAGTGGGTTAAGCCTCTGCCTTCGGCTCAGGTCATGATCTCAAAGTCCTGGAATCGAGCCCCACATTGGGCTCTCTGCTCAGCAAGGAGCCTGTGATCTCTCTCTGTCAAATAAATAAATAAAATCTTAAAAAAAAAAAGGAGGCTTGTAAATTTTACCTGAAAATATTAACAACTCAACAGTGAAAAAGATGCCTCTCGATTCTCACAAATACAGTAATATGTTTTAGTCTTACAATTACACATTTTTTTTCTTTCTGATATAAACTAACTCTTACTATGAAACAGTGTAACTTTCTGTATTTGTTGTATTTTCCTAGAATCATGCCCCATATTATATATATCTGTTAACATTTCCGTTTTGGACCCTTTCATAATGTCTCCCAGCATCACAATCATTGGTACTCTTCAGTGTGTTCAACTTGTCTTATTTCTTGAAAATATTTTAGGAGAGAAAAGTTGGGTAGAAGAAACATGTGAGAACATTAATGAGCCAGAGTGTCCAGCAGGGTAAGATGATGTTCTGAAATACTATTTTTCTGAGGTACTATTTTTTTTTCTCTTTCCAAATTGAAAAGATAAAAATAATAACCAATCATTGGTTCATTAAATGGTATTTTTAGTCAGGCCTTGTGTTGGGCACCGGTGGTGTAGTTAATTATGGAATGTCCTCCCCTTCCAGAAGCTAACAGAAAAAAGAGAGATTATTGACTATTTAGTCTGTAGTGTTCATGAGCAGTGGGTGGAAATCTTTTGACTTTCTCCTCAGTAAGAAAGACCCTTTACTTCCATTTGTAGCTTTGAGAGTTAAATCTGTAGCAAATCACTTTACAGTTTTAATTTTTTTTGTATTTTGGTTCGCTTATAAATTAGAGGGATAAGCAATGTATCTGTGAGAGAATGTTGCATAATTTTTATAATTCATTTTGGTTCTTTTTGCCCTTAAAGTATTTTTCACTGTACCTTATGTATGCTAGGCCATCAGAAAAATTTGTTTGCAATTCATGGGAGGGGGGATTTTATGAAGATGTTACATACATTTATCTCTGCTCCAACTGAGATCTCTTACCTCATATAATTTGAATTATTCGTCTTCAGAAATACATTTTTACCTTTTTAAAGTCATCATTTTTTTCCAAACTATTAAAATATTTAAAGCTGTGCTTTAGCTTATTTTTTTGTTGTATATAATTTATTTTTGCTTTATAGGATGTGTATTCTTTTTTTTTGGATGAGAGAGTACTTTTTTGTTTAAAACAATAGTAGTAGCTGCAGCAAAAACTAAACCCAAACCAAAAATCACAGTAGAAGAGACTTTTTTCAAAGGGACCTCTCTTGTATGTTGTGCTGTCCTTTAAGTCCAAGATTTATTGGAAAATTTAGATTTAGTGAATTTTGAATCTTTCTTTTCCTTCTACATACTGATGATGATTTTTCAGTTGTAATATTGATCCTTTTAGTGGAAATGTAACTGTTCCTTTCTTTACAATGAGATCGTAATTAGGAACCTGTGTTATGATACTAGAAGTATTTACCGTGTAAATTTTGTAAATTACAAAATTTACACTGGCACAATGAGCAGTTTATGTTTTATGTTGAGTGAATACAAATGATTTTTACAGTGATGGACCATTGAGACCCTATGCATCTGATTCTGGAATCTTCTAACTGAGCTATGGTGCAAACATGAGTTAGTGGAAATTACATACCAATTTTTTTTTCTTTTTCCTTTTGTGTTTGTGTGAGAGAGTAAGCTGAGAAGGAGGTAGAATTGAAAAAAGGCAAGGCAAAGTTAGGCATTTACTGTCAAATTTTAAATTACTGAGTAAACTTTAAGTGGGAAGTTCTTTTATGGTTAGCCTGTGATCCATAACTCTCCTCATCCACCAGGTATTATTATAAGTTCAGAAGTTCTGAACCATGCCTGTTCTGGTTTGTCTGTATAACAGCTGCCCATAGTTGTTCTTGACTGAGCGCATCACTGTAAATGTTTCTCCTCCTTTGGATTTCCACACCACGTACATTGTGTGTGTGTGTGTGTTTGTGTTTGCATGTGTGCACGTGCACATACCCTCATTGTTTATTCCTAGCTTTGGGTCATTTCCTTGTTGTTTATTTATTAAAAAGTAATGAATACATTTCAAACGTCTCTACTAAATAGTACTGTCTTTTCAATATAGTAAATTCAAAAACTAAATTTTATATATAGTTTATGTGATATGAGCTACCATCTAGCAGATTCATATAGAGATGATATCAGAAAGTGATTGTTCAGGAAAAAACTTACTGGAAACAAAAACGTAATTTAGAGAATGCTATTTATTAGCATTCTGCAAACTGGGAAAATATTATTATATTTTAGTAGCATTTGGTCCAGCTTTTGGAATATCAGGGACTATGAATGCTAGTGTCCATACAGTGGTTCAACATGGTCTGAGTGCTTGAGAAATCCTATTTGATGATATATGTATATATCATACAGATAATGAAATGTAAAAGCATGTATATTGCATATCAATGTGAAATCTCCTTTATAAGGATGCTTGCTGAACATGTTAGTTTCCTTTAGATCACAGGCTGACTTAAGTGAGAAATCTTCATTGGACCTGTGCCAAGGGAGGAAAAGAACCTTCACTGGATGTGTGTCTTCCATCTGCTTTTTTAAACATTTTTTTTTTTCCCTTTCTCATTATCCAGGTTTGAAATGCCTCCGACCCTCTTATTTTCCTTGGATGGCTTCAGGGCAGAATATTTACACACCTGGGGTGGCCTTCTTCCTGTTATTAGCAAACTAAGTGAGTAACTTCAGAGTTCGCTATTGGGAGTGTCACTGTTTCAGTGAGATAGACCAGGGATGCGGGCTTTCTTTGGAAAAATACTGGCAGAATGTGTTTTACCAAACATCACTATGATGAAGTAGTTGAACCTGATGATTAGTAATTAGTCTCCAATATTATAATTACTTTGAAGCTGCCTTTTAAATACTTCTAAGGTAATACAGTTTATACACACACACACACACACACACACACACACTATAGATACCTGTATGTATTTATGTATGTATGTATTTTTTCTTAGAATTTTGGATTCCTTTTGTGGAAACATCATTTATTTGATATTTATTACATCTTAAAATGGAATTTTCAAAACTGAAAGTATTTCTGATATGATTCTAGTAGTGTAGAATATTTGCTAGTTATCCTATAGTATCATGTAGCATCCTTCCAATTTCTTTGCCTCATACAAGGCCTTAATTGAATGACTATTCTGTAAGTTATTGATGCAGTAGTAGAGTGGTCTTTAATATTAATGCTCAAGTTTTAAATCACATTAAGCCCCAGTTATATGGGTATCACTTGTATCATCACTGCTTATTGAGAAAGGAAAAAAATTGCATATGGGCATAAAAACTGTAGAACTTTGCTCATTCTCAGTGATGAGAAGTTAAGTAGTTACAGTGTAATGTGAGGCTGAAATAGAAGTTAATACAGTGATTTTAGTGTTCTGGAATTCTAAAATATTATTTATTAGCCTTGAGTATATGAGATTAGTTTAAATATGAAAATCACTCTCAGTAATTACACATGTGCATTTATTTTACTTCTTTTATGATGAACCAAAATAATTTTGGGAAACTTTTAAAACATGTCTCTTTTAAATTTCTACCTAGAAGAGAATAATTTTTATAAGTAATCATTGACATGAAAAGAAATCTTTAGCAAAAAAGCAGTCATGGTCAAGGAAGGCTCTGTTCTTAGCAGTTAGGTCCACGGGCTTTGAGGCCTGAATCTGGTCCTTTGTGACCCTTAAGGGGTCTCTTTGTTTCCATGGCACCAAAGATGGCATCCCGGGTTCAGAGTTAAGGAGTTGTGGATACTATATGTGAAGTTTTAAAAGGAACCAGCACACAGTCAGCCTAAGCCCTAGCTTTGGATACTTAGGGGACATAACCTGTAATTCTGCACTATTTGGAAGGCATTGAGATAGATAGACACTTGCTAATTTGAGGAACATTTTCAGCAGTGATTTATTGAAATGCTAGAATCATTAGTTTTTGTGGTTTTTTTTCTCAGTAGTAGAGGCCGGAGAAAAGGAGCATGACACCGTGAGTATAACACCAAGGCTAAATCCAGAGCAGTCTGGCTTCTGTGCTTTCTCCAGCATGAAGCCAGAAGATGCCTTTTGTCTTTAGAGTTGTGTTGAGTTTGTCCAGACATAGCTGGTTCTGGATTTTCACACTGGGACAATGTCCCCCTCAGTTGCTGCTTCAGCCTTGTTTTAATTTTGCAGATTTTGGCATCAGTGCAGGGTTTTCTTTTCTTTTTTTTTTTTTTTTAACTACCTCTTATAACTTAGGTATATGACCACTAAGTAATATCGGACAGAGCTATAGTAGGTGTCATTATTGTACATGCTCCTTCTGGAACTTTATGTTATTGATAACATGGGATAATTCTGGGATAATTCTTTCATTGGCTTAATTATTTTGTTCAATATTTTTTTTAGAAAAATTAACTCTTAACATTGAATTTGATTCTACAATGTTGCTTTATAATTAACTCTAAATTTTTATATGGTTATAAATCCCTCTGGGGTTATTTTTTTAAAGCTGTTTAGACTTATTTGGCAGGAAAGCTAGATGAAGTAAACAGATTGTCAGTTGCATTTAATAACAATCTTTAATTTGTTTCCCTTATAGAAAACTGTGGAACATACGCCAAAAACATGAGACCAGTATATCCAACAAAAACTTTTCCCAATCACTACAGCATTGTCACGGTAAGCTCCAAGTTTCAACTTTTGTATGTTCACAGAAGAGAGGTGTAAAAGTTGCATTTTTTGAGCCAATAATTAGACATCAGATCACTTGTTTTCCAATATGTGATTAAGCAAGGAAACCTAGTCTTTGCCACTAATTGTGTTAATTTGGGGAAGGTCAATTTACCTTCTGGTCTCAGTTTTTCCATCTTGAAAAGAAGTGACTAAAGACTCTTCTTGGTTTCCTTTCAGTTTAAAATTCTCCAATTTTTGTGTCTTGTTTCTTCTTATGGTTTTGTAGCTTGCTCTATTTGTACAAATTTGTCCTACATTTATGGGTTCTCAACTTGTCTTTTTGATCACCTTGATATATAAGTTTAAGCAATCCAGTTTGCCTGACTCTTCATAGGATTGCAGCCCTGTTTTTGTTTCAAAGTTTCCCAGTTTAATTGGAGTCCAGAAAAATAGTCAAATTCATTAGGCATTATGGTTGAAGCCTGGAAATTAATTCTTTAGCCTGTATTAATTCAAGTGTATGCTCGGACTCAACGAAATGTTTGTTCTACAGAAATGCTTTACTCAGCAATGCAAAAGGAAAATAGGACACTTTTTTTAAAAATTGGGGAAGCTGTAGGGGTGCCTGGATGGCTCAGTTGGTTAAGCATTTGACTCTTGATTTGGCCCAGGTCGTGATCTCAGGGTTATGAAATCTGGGTCACGTTGGGCGCGGCTCAGCGTGGAGTCCGCCTGCCCCTCTCCCTCTGCTCCTCCCCCGCCACTTGCACACTGTCTTTCTCAAATAAATAAATACATAAAAATAAAATCTTTTTAAAAAATTGGGGAGGCTGCTTATTTATATAGCTCCTCATCCATACCATTCCTAACTTAATTTCTCCTGTTACATAATTTAAAACGCAAATACTATATTATAAAATCTTGAGTGGTTGGTTATGTTTTGACAGTCACGTTGTTTTGTTCTTCTCTCTTTAAACTACATTAAGTTTCTTGCAGCTTCAGTTACCTGTTTTCTCTTCGATGCTTTCATTCTTGAACTTTATTTCATGTTAAAAAACTGACAGCTTGAGGGTGGTTGGGTTATGGACATTGGGGAGGTATGTGCTATGGTAAGTGCTGTGAAGTGTGTAAACCTGGTGATTCACAGACCTGTACCCCTGGGGCTAATAATACATTATCTGTCAATAAAAAATAAAAAATGAAAAAAAAAACCCTCACAAGTTGCATAAATCCTGTTTTTCTATTTTTTAGGGACTTTATCCAGAATCCCATGGCATAATTGACAATAAAATATATGATCCCAAAATTAACGCTTTCTTTGCACTTAAAAGTAAGGAGAAATTTAATCCTGCCTGGTACAAAGGAGAACCAGTGAGTTGTTTGTTTGTTTTAGCTACTAAAATAGTTTGTTTTTTAAATTATTCTCATTTCTTTCAATCAGAGTAAAACAACAGATTCCCTGGAGCTTTTAATAACTTACGTCATCGATCCTGTCTGTGGCCGTCCTTTTGTACATGAAGGGGAATGCTGATAATCCTAAATCTTGTATCATTGTGCAGTGGGTTTAGTTTTATTTCATAGCTGGATTGGGGAAATTCTGAACATTTTTTCTTTTCTGCTTAATTCTACCTTCTTGTACCAGTCGTTTGTAGCCGTAGTCTGGGGGCCATATTTTGATCCATACGAAACTGTTACTGAAGGAGGTAAACTCTGACTTCATTTGTATATGCTGAGAAGGCTCTTTCTGGCCATGATTTATGTGTTCTTTGTATTTTTAAAAAACTGCCACAAAAATTCTGTGGGGTCTTTTTGGATAGTCTCAATATTCCTCTTAGAAGGAAAAAAAAGCATGATGTTTAGTTTGCAGGGTATAAATTCATATTTTAGTGCTGATATTTGCAACTATGTGACTTTGGGCAAATTATTCTTTCAGTGGCTCAGTTTTCTTGTATTTATACTGTAGATGATACTGTTAACTACCTCAGGGGGTTATTGCGAGGATTAACCACATTAATAATTGGGATGCTTCTGGGGATACTATTTAGAATTGTAATTGGCAGGAGGTGCTTAATATGTGTTAGCCACATAATAAAAATGTCAACAAATTAAACACATGTGTGTTTGGGAATATTTTTTTCTTGCAAGGGGAGCCTGTTAAAATCAAAGGCTAGGCTCTGAAAGTTTGCAGAGGTTTCCAGCTGATGGCGTCTATATTTTTTAGGTTAAGTGCTCTCTATTTCATTTCATGTTGCTGCTGTCCAGTGTCCTATTGATTATTCTGTAGTCTCAACTGCTGAAGCTCCTTTACTTCAGAAATCCTGTAGCCCTTGGGGGGAATGATGTCCCATGAACACATACTTGCCTAACAGATGCACTGTTGTATAGTTTTCTGACTTGGGTTCACTCTCTTCCCCAGATTTGGCTCACCACGAAATATCAAGGCCTGAGAAGTGGCACCTTTTTTTGGCCAGGATCAGATGTGAAAATTAATGGAATTCTCCCAGACATCTATAAAATGTATAATGGGTATGTATACACACACTTTTTTCAGAACAGCTCATTTGTTCTAAATCTCAGCTTCTCCTTTTTATCAAGTGCTAAGTTCCAGCATTTCTGTGATGTGTTGGCTGAAACATGAGAACAGTCAGAATAAGAACTCTATCTCAGTTACCTTTTAGATGGAGGGTATGTAAGTTTTAGATAGATGGATGGACAGCAAAACTAGGCTGAGTTTTTTGTAGAGGTTTTCTAAGAAGTGCTGGTGCATGTTGGAGTTTGCATTCAGATCCTTGGGCAGGAATAAAATAGGAAGTTGTGGTGACTGTGGCTTTTTAAGAATCATGAGCAAGTGAGCTGTCCAAGAGGTATGCTTTATAGAATGTATCGACACACAGGTCATTCACCTGGTAGCAATTGCTCTTCTCAGATACAGGAATAACATCCTTGAGTAGATACAAGAAGCAATATATTTATTTATTTATTTGTTTGTTTTTTCCCCTTAAAAATTTACTTATTTGAGAGAGAGAGAATGTGTGAGCCGGGGGAGGTGCAGAGGGAAAGGGAGAGAGAGAATCTCAAGCAGACTTCTCACACAGTGAGGAGCCAAACACGGGACTTGGTCTCATGTCCCTGACATCATGGCTGAGCCAAAATCGAGAGTCATACGCTTAACAGACTGCACCCCCCAGGTGCCCCTACAGCCTCCCCAATTCTTTCTTTCTTTTTTTTTTTAAATTTTATTTATTTATTTGACAGAGATCACAAGTAGGCAGAGAGGCGGGCAGGGGTGGGCGGGAAGAAGGCTCCCCGCTGAGCAGAGAGCCCGATGCGGGGCTCAATCCCAGGACCCTGAGATCATGACCCCAGCTGAAGGCAGTGGCTTAACCCACTGAGCCACCCAGGCACACACCCCCCCCCCCCATTCTTTTTTTAAAGATTTTATTTATTTATTTGACAGAGACACAGCAAGAGAGAGGGAACACAAGCAGGGGGAGTAGGAGAGGGAAAAGCAGGCTTCCCACTGAGCAAGGAGCCCAATGCGGGGCTTGATCCCAGGACTCTGGGATCAAGACCAGAGCTGAAGGCAGATGCTTAATGACTGAGCCACCCAGGTGCCCCCAGCCTCTCCAATTAAAAAAAAAAAAAAATGTGAAGCATTTCTATAGAACAGAGTTTGTTTTAGTTGAGTCTGAGCATAGCTTATATTAAGACGGGCTAAGGAATTAATTTGTGTAATTATGTGTAAAGCTTAACCTTTGTTCCTTTATTGAGTTTTCAAATAAAACTTCTGCATTGCTTCAAACACAGTTAATGCATGGGATTGTTTTAGTCTTTCAGTGCTATTTTGCATAAGAAAATCACTGGTATTTTAAACTCAACAATTGTCATACATTGTTTCATTTTGCTTGTTCTTAATTTTAGCTCAGTACCTTTTGAAGAAAGGATTTTAACTATTCTTAAGTGGTTGCAGCTTCCTAAAGATGAAAGGTATGTAGAGGCCTAATTTTCTATGGGAAATACTCCTTTGTTTTATAGAAATTACACAATATTTTAAAATGAGCTGCAAGAAGACTTTGCACTTGTCTCTGGCATTTTGTATCCAAATAAACTCTTTTTATGGAGCATTTTGAAGAACTCCAAACCTGTAAATAATTTCTCAGCAAGTTTAGAAATGTTATCCCAGTGTTGTAGACTTTTTATTTTTTATTATTTATTTTTTTAAAAGAGTTTTAAAATTTATTTGACAGAGAGAGATCACAAGTAGAGAGAGAGACAGGCAGAGAGAGGGGGGGAAAGCAGGCTCCCTGCTGAGCAGAGAGCCCAGTTCGGGACTCAAGCCCAGGACCCTGAGATCATGACCTGAGCTGAAGGCAGAGGCTTAACCCACTGAGCCACCCAGTGGCCGTGTTGTAGACTCACTATCAATTGTTAAGTTATTTTTTCCGTTCTGTTTTACAATGTGTTTATAAAATATTACATTTTGATGCTGTTTGATTTAGACCACACTTTTACACTCTGTATTTAGAAGAACCAGATTCTTCAGGTCATTCATATGGACCGGTCAGCAGTGAAGTAAGTATCATTTTATCAGTGATTGCTTCTAACTAAACCTTGCTTTGAAGCAGGTTTCTAGACCAGTCTCTAAGATTCCATGATTCTGGAATGAGTAGTAAACACAATTTTACTAAACCAGAGGATGACCTTTCGTAAAAATAATGGTAGGGAGAATTTGTCTCGTCTGTACTTTCGACAGTGCCAATTCAAACTGGGGGTAAATTCCATATTCTCAATTCCAAAGCCTTTATCCACTCCGTTTCTCCCTACATCAACCTAAAAAGTAAGGGGTCTTTGGAAATGTTATAAATGGGAAAAACTCTAATTTTCTATTTATAATAAGAGAATTAGTCAGATGCCACAAGAAGCCTCCAGTGACCTCTCTACCCTAGGAGATATATCTCTAATCTCTGAGCTCATGTTCACAACAGAGCCTGGGCATCAAAAAATGGGAAATTTTGTCAAAACTATAGAGAATTTGAAATTACTGTGGTTTTATTGAGCAGTTACTAGGAAGCTAGAGATGGGGAAACAGCTCATGGACTAAGGTTGTCAGTGTATTTGACCTGACACTCTTGAAGGTGCTTAGCTCACTCCTGGCTATGTTGTAATCTGTATAGAGCTTTAAAAGATCAAATACTGCTTTCAGTGTTTGTGTGGCCATATGATTTTTGTATCTTGGAGCAGAGGAAGCATTAAAACAGAAAATGATTTGAGCTTCTTTCTTCGTATCTCTAAGCCGACTTTCCTTATGATGTATATTTTATCTCTGACCTGAGATCTGAAAAGAAACAGGAAGTAAGGATCTGTGAGTATTGTTAGTCACCAGGAAAGGAGAATCAGTGTAGCCAGTCCCTAATCTCAGACTCTTTGTTATCTTTTTCCCCATGTGACTCTAGGAGATGAAAGACTAGGAATAGCTAGAATTTTACCCCCAAGCTAAATTGTTTGTGAGCCTCAAGGACTCTTTAGTTCAGAGTCTAGAGCAGAGCCCATCTTCATGTGTCTGTTGTGAGCTCTGGTTTTGAGAGTGCTTCTTGCTCTAAATTCTTGCTTCAGCAACAGCAGGAGGGGAGAATATAAGCTCATTTTTCTCACTTGAGTTTAAAACACTTGCTTAATCCATCTTCTCCTGATTTCCCTTTCCCCGGGTTTACTCCAAATTTGCCCCCTTAGAGCATAGGTTCTTTTGGGGGCCATCTTGTCAGCTAAAAGAGCGTGAAGAGAGGGGGAAGTTGACCCTCAACTTAGGGCTGTATTTACTCTCCAGATCTTTCCATCAAAATCCATCTGTAGCAGCTCCAATGTAGTTAGTAATTCCATGTGTCCTTGCTTTGCTTCTGTCCTTCAACTAAGCACAAATGGTCCTTAGACGTTGGGTAAGGAAGACGCATGGCGGACAACACAACCACATTATCATCAGTGAAGGGGAAAAGCTTCTTGTCGGTGTTATGTCGGTTTGACAATTGACCAGATGCTAGTGTAATTTTTATTCATTCACTAAGGGAACTTAGTGTCCTGTCCAGGTCAGTGTGCCTACAAATAAGTCTAAGGATCATTTTGTAATTGTCTGATTATCAGATCATAGGAATTGTAACGTTAGTGCTGCCTTTTCTAATTTCACTGAAGATTTGCCAAAGTTCTACTTTTTCTGATTCATCTGCATTCAAGATTGAGCCCATTGCTTTTTATATTACAGTTACCAATGTGTAATTGGTAATTACAGTTACCAATGTGTAATTAAATTCTAATGGCACATTGGAACCCACTTTATTTTAATACTTAAAAAATCCAATTTGAATTACTTGGGTAGCTTTAAGCAAATGAAAGACCGCATTGAGGGAGCTTGTTTCATATTACAGTGAAATTAATTGACCATAGAGACAAGACAGATTTGATGCACAACAGAAAACACATGTAGCCAAGAATTTTCCTCAGGTGGTTTTGCAAGGAGAGCAGAAAAGCAGGTTAAGCAAGTTGCTAAAACCATTTGCTCTTCTGTGTCCTTGCGATAAAACATATTCAATATACATATAGTTTGTAAGGAAATAATGAGTTGTATTCCTCCTAATTTTAAAAATCAAATACAATATAAGAACTGTAAAAAGCATTTCATGAATAATTTTAACATCTTTGACAGGTTAGACAATCAGATCCCCTGGTGTCATTCCTAATATTTATAACTGAGCATGTGTGGGATTTGCACCCCCCCCCACTTTTTGGGGGGCCTTCTTCTGTTAATGGGCATTGCCTTACCTGCCCTGGCTTAGCCTAATGTAAATCAGTTCATCATAATAGTTGCATCCACTGAACTTTCCCTGTATTAACAGAGATAGTTTTATGTAGAAATAACCACTAGTATGGAATCCATCACATGAAATCCCTTCCCTTTTGTAGGTCATCAGAGTCTTGCAGAGGGTTGACAACATGGTTGGCATGCTGATGGATGGTCTGAAAGAGCTGAACTTACATAGATGCCTGAACCTTATCCTTGTTTCAGATCACGGTAATCTGACTTTGCATCATTTACCCTTCAGGTTAAATGGTGCTCCCAAAAAAGTTTCCTTGATTAGATATTGTGACCTTATTTCTTCTGATTGTTACAGTTAACTTTTTTTAATGTAGTTTTTTGTGGAAATTTTTTAGGAGAAAATTATATATTAGACATAAAGTACAGGTAAAACACAGAATTCACAGAAACCTAAGAGCCTATCAATAACAGTGCACCCATCTCCTGATTTGAGGAAGGTTTACACCGGGAATTTTAGATAGCTAAAAAAAAAAAAGTAATATTAAATTTTGGTAAATCTAGTCTAATAGTTCTAGATTTAACTTGAACACATTATTATATGCTTTTCTTATTTTCTTTAGCATGAAAGATCTGATTTTAGAAGGAGTATAAATTCTAGCACTATGTTAATTTCATTTTTTCTTACTATGACCTTTAGAACATGTTTGTGTAACAGCCTTGGGAGTACAGAAGCAATGAGTGCATAAGAAAATAGAAAACAATTTTCTTTTTGTTTTTGCTTGTTGTTATTGTTTGCTTCAGAAAGAATTCCTAAAAGCTATTTCTAGAAATGATTGTAAGAAGTTCTGTTCCGAAGAAGCTACAGTTCTGGAATGAGACTGAGAATTTTATGCTACCATTCATATTCTAGGTGATCTGGGGAAAATGAGTAGGCATTTCTCTTCAGTTTGAAACCGTGATCTTCTTCCTCATAAAAAGATACTATAATACATAAATAAGAAATATTAAACTAATTGTGGATGAAGGAAGGGAAAAAGGTTTTTTTTGGGGGGGGAGTGAAGTGGTATATATGGCTGAAACTCTGTGACTTACCTATTAGATATTTAACTAATGTGAGCACTCAGCACATAGTTAGTGAATTAAATTCTGGAAGTGAAAGAAATTCTCTTCTACATGTAAAATTCCTTATTAAAGTTCTAACATGTTTGAGAATTTTTTTCTCCCAGGCATGGAACAAGGCAGTTGCAAGAAATATGTGTATCTGAATAAATATTTGGGAGATGTTAAAGATATTAAAATTGTATATGGACCTGCAGCTCGATTGAGACCCTCTGATGTCCCAGATAAGTACTTTACATGTAAGTATATTTGGTTGCTAACATTGAATATGATTACATTCAGAATACATACCTCTAAATTATTCTATCTCTACACTAAAGTGCAATGGTTAAACTTAATTTCCTTTTCATGATTAATTCTCCAGTGCAGATCTTCTGCACCCAGAAAGATTTTATAAAGGCACTGGGTGTGAAGACACAGGTCTAACCACTTATCTTTGCTATTCATTGCTAAGCATATTATCTGATGAGCTTAGTACAATTTTATGTTATAGTGTGTGTTTTACTTGTGTTAGGTTTGAGATTACTTGTACTAAAAAAAAAAAAAAACCTGAAAAGTTTGGCTATATGTATTCAAGTTTAATTAATGACATTCCATTAAAATAGCTTAGAGTTGTTGGAATAATATTCTATTATGAGTAGGAATGTTGGCACTTCTGTAGTTCTTAAAATTCTATAAACAACTGGTTTCTGTCCTCAGAAATGAGTTTCCTTGACCATTCCAAAACACAGTAAGAATGTGTTTTGTAAACAGAAAAGAAGAAATTTCACATTCTTTCTTGACTACATGTGGAACCCCAACTGCCAGGAAATTTTCTAAAAATATTAATTCTTTTGCAAGTGAGGTCCATTTCCTAACTGTTTCCACCTCTGTTATTGCCTACTTTCTGATTGCTGTCTTTGGTAACTTTCAGATACCACCAGCAAGTCTTATTTATCTTTCTGTGACAGTTAACTTTGAAACAGAAAGAGAAAAAAGCTTGTGTGACATTTATTGGAACTGGTTAGGTTTGGGCACTGCATGTTGTATGTTTCCATAGAACTATTGAATATTCATGGGGAGAAATAGAGTTTATTTCAGGAAAGTGTTCATGCAGATATTAAACAGTAGGTTAACATAGTGACACTCAGCGTAGACTCTGTACATGCCTTGTAAGTTTTAATTCATATTTTGTTTTAATTTATAAAAGTAGTATACGGTTGTTACAAAGCCTGATATAAGAACTGTACAGGTGGGGTCAGTGCCCAGAACTATTTAGGATGGGATGGCTAAGCTTTGATGACACCCTTACCTCATTAGGCCTCTATCTTCCAAATTAAAGCAAAATACTATATCTGTATTTATTTATCAATATACAGACATAAGATGTATATACAATACATGTTCTTTTATCTAAAGAATTTTCTCAAACTTACGTAAAGTACAGCTAGAAGAATCTTTGGAAAGCTACACACTTATTGATTTGTAGTCCAGAGTACGCTACATTTGTGGTCTTGCTTTGCAAATTCAGTTTCAAAACTAGTCTGTTTGCCCTCTTTTCTAAGGTCCCCCATGTCCTTTTTATTTGAAAATTCTGGAATTATCAAATATCAAAATAGGTAAAGTAAAAAGTAGCAGTTTCCCTAAACCTCTGTTATTCACAACTGATTTCCTCTTTCTAGAGATAAACGTTGCTAGGCTTGGAATAGGTCTTCCCAGATATCTGGTATGCTTATGTAAGATGTGTTTGTTTTTTAATTTTTATACCAGGCCATCATACTAGATCTAGATGCATGGGCAGATAGATGGATGGTCAGATGGATGGACACACATATGGATGAACAGATGGATGGATAGATACTTCGTAACTTGCCTTTTCATTTAATAGTATGACACAATTTCACAGGCATGGAGTGGTTCCTAACAATCTCTCTCATTCTTGCCAATAACTAATACATAATGATTTCAATAAGCTGTTTGAAACTTGTTTTGGTATTGAAGAATAGAGTTTGAGTCTGACTTCAGCATTTTTGTTTTATTTTTAATTGTAGCATACCATCAACAATTAATTATTATCTTTGCCCCCCTTCAGTTGATTATGAAGACCTTGCCAGAAATCTTTCTGTGAGTATCTTTATGTTTTCATGATCTAGTTATTGTTAGTTTTGTTTAAGATATATTTAGAAAAGAGGTTCAGTATCTGTTCTTGGGATTTTAGCATTAGAATTTTTGAGTATGTAGGCCAGAATTTAGATGCACGGTTGTTTTTAAAGATCTTTAAGGACATGTCCCAGTAAGCTGGCATTGAAAGTTTTTAAGGGGAAGGCTGGTGGCTCAGAGGGTTAAACGTGTGCTTTCAGCTCAGGTCATGATCTCAGAGTCCTGGGATTGAGCCCATGTCAGCCTCCCTGCTCTCCAGGGAATCTGTTCCTTCCTTTCCTTTGGCCCTTCCCCCCTCACTCTCTCCCACTTTCTCAAATAAAGAAATCTATCTTCCAAAAAAAGTTTTTAAGAATTCATTTATTGTCATGTTTTAATTTTTATGAAGGTAAAGAAGTAATTGGAAAAAAACAGAAGGAAAAAAATTTATAGCTATATCCCCATAGATACTGTTAGCATTATTAAATATTTCCTACCAGTCTTTTTTATGTCCACTTAAAAAATAAGTTTTTTCTTGGTGATGAATTATCTATGGTGATGAATTATCTATAGTGCATTTTTTTTTTTTTACTTGATACGTTTTAAGTGTTAAAGAAAATTCTTAACATTGTAGTTATAAGTGTTTGAAAAGAATATCATCAGTGGTAAATCATATAAAATTGAGTGACATAGTCTAAGAGTTTAGGGTTTTTATGCATCAGATCTAATTTCCTGTAAAAAATGTGAGTATTGAATTGTTGGGAATGGTCAGCTGGTACGTTGTATAAGTAGTAAGAACACAATTATTTTTGCATCTGTGACTTACTACGCAGGCTGGTAAAGTTTTTATTGGAAAAAATTCATACAGAATTCAACAATTTCAAGAGAAGTTTACATGTAAGAAAATATGGAAATAAGAGTTTTTCTTAACCTTCTATAATTTCAGTGCCGGGAACCAAACCAGCACTTCAAACCTTACCTGAAACATTTCTTACCGAAGCGTTTGCACTTTGCCAAAAATGACAGGATTGAGCCCTTGACATTCTATTTGGACCCTAAGTGGCAACTTGCATTGTAAGTTCTGATGGTTTCCACATAAATGTAGCCCTGATATGTTTGTAATTCAGTGTACCCATTGGACCCTTTCCAACAATGTTGTTATATGAAAACTGTACAAATGCGATTCTCTCTGCTCTATCCCAGGGTTTCTCAACCTTGGCCTGTTGACCTTTTGGGTCAGATAATTCTCTGTTGTGGGGAGCTGTCCTGTGCATTGTAGGATGTTTGAGAGCAATCCCTGGCTTCTACCAATTAGATGAAAAAGCACCCTTCTCACAGTTGTGCCAACCAAAATGGCTCCAGACTTTGACAGAAGTTCCCTAGGGGGAGGGCCATCCACCCCCAGCTAGGAACTGCTGCTCTGCTCACATCCATATTGATTATTTCTTATGTCTACATTTGCATTACCATTTAACCATTGTATCTCTTCTGCACATGACAGCTATCCTAATAATACCTTTAAACCCAGTGAACAATTGGTAAAAGCTCTTTATAATAATGAGCAATTATTTTCTTCTTAGAGTTGTTTTTTCACCTCAGCTTTTGGTGTGTTGGAAAATTATTTGGATGGTTAATATTGTTAATATCTCAAAACATGATAATTAACTCTTTTGATGGTTGCCAGGATGCCATGCTGTAAAGCAAAACCTAAGCAGTGAACAACATCTCACTGTCTCTCTCCTTTCACTAGAGAGCTGTGCTTTTAGTGTTCAAAAGTAGGTCAACGGTGGGCATCTGTGTGGAGATAATGAAGAAACGGATTGTCCTTACCTCATATAATATTTCGCAGACATCTCCTGTATTCCAAAGATATCTTTAGACTAAGCCATTTATTTTGTACAAACAACCCAACATGATGAAATTGAAACCAGGAGAAGATAACTAACTTGCCAAAGTCACAGCTGGTAAATAGCATAGTCAGGGTTCAGAACTAGTTCTGTGCCAATGCTAGTGATTTTTCCCTTCTATGCCACACTGCTTATGCAGTTGATTTATCTACAAAATAAAAGATAAGGATGACCCCTTAATGCTTCCCAAGCCCAGTGGTTTTGTTTACCTTTTTCTTTTTGGTTTAACCAAATAGTAACTTACTGTTTATGAACAGAAATAATGTCATGATTACAAATCTGACACTGTGAATAGAATTTGCATCATTAATTCATATTATATCAAAATTAGGGCTCCTTCAGAAAAGGAACATTGTGGAAATGGATTCCATGGTTCTGACAATTTATTTTCAAATATGCAAGTAAGTAAACTTGTTATACTTAAAAAAATAATGATTTATATCTGAAGAAAACTATATAAAGTTATACACTTAGAAACGTGGAGTGTGATTGTATGTGTTGAATAAGAATTAATGTAGCTTATAATTTTATAGAACTGTTTTACTTTGGGCATTACATTAAAATTTTATGTTCATGTTTCATGAACATGTGACTTTTACCTCACACTAAATTTATAGTTATTTTGTATATCCTTGTGCCCCATTAAGAATATCGCCACGTTGTAAATGAAAAGTAGTGATTTAATAGGAGAAAAGGTATCATATTTTTGTTCTAAATGAAGATAATGTCTTATAGTTACCTATAAATTTAAAATTTCAGAATATACTCATAACAGTGATTTAATTTGATGCCTGTAGCACTGTGTGAAATGGGCAGAGTGACATTTATATCACATTTCCTAGATGAACCATGATTTCATCATTCATTCCATTCTGATTGTCAAGTCAAAGCTGAGAGAAGTATCCCACATGTCCTTAGAGTAGATGTGCAACATGGGTTCAGTCAGTATCCCACCAAATCCATGGACATGATAGTTTTCCCATTATGTTAACCAGTTTATATATGTACAGCATAGATAATATAAAATACTTTTTTTGTCACCAGCTGCATACACAGGGGAAATGAATTGACACACTGTTACTTTTCTGGCCCATTTAGGCCCTCTTTATCGGCTATGGACCTGGATTTAAGCACCGCTTTGAAGTTGATTCCTTTGAAAATATCGAAGTCTATAATTTAATGTGTGGTAAGTGAGAACAGGCTTCCTTCATTTCTTCTGAATACAGAGCTGGAATGGGAAAATCCAGAGTAGGTCAATGGTGGGCATCTGTGTGGAGATGATGATGAGGTGAGCCAGACCTCCTTCTTCCTGACCCAGAGTCATTGAAAAAAAATATGGGGATTGTGCCATCTGATGACTTACATTTCTTCCACGAGGCTGTACACAGGTAAAGTGGGGCATTCAGAGGAGGGAGGATCATATGCCACCCATGCCTACCAGTTTGCCAGGCCATGGGCTTCATTATATGGCAGTTGAAACAGGTCTGGGGTAGAAGCCTGAGGAAGAGTTTGGAGTCTGTGAAGGGGACCCAAACCAGGCGGAACCTCTGGTAGCAGTAATACTCGCATGGATGACAATGTCATGGTTGTAGAAATTGAGGAGGTTCTATTAGATATAGTCCTCGTTTACCCAGTACTTTCTTCATTAGTACTTTTATGGTTAGATACTGTGTTTTAAATATGACTTCCTTTTCCTGACAATGGTACTGGGAGTTTGCAAACTTTAAATATGTCCTCAGTGTAATTCTTTTAGTGGGAGCCTATATGCTTAAATGAATTCATATGTCCTAAAGCTCTTAAAACAGTGCCTGGGATATCCTAAGTGCTTTCCTATAGAAGTGTTTGCTGTGGTTATTGCCAAGGGCATGAGTCAGACTCAGACAAAGCTGGTTTTGAATCCTGGGTCTTACTCCGTTAGTAGCTTTGAGGCCTTAGGCACAACACTCTAATTACTCATCTACCAAATATTGGCAATAACTTATTAAATTGTTTTGAGGATTAAGTAAGAAAAATACGTTAGCACAGTGACTGGCATATAATAAGCATGCATGGCGGTTACTATAGTCATACACACTGAAATTCACAAGTTCATAGAGAAGGACAGTGTACATATCAGTAATCCCATTAAAATCCCATTATTAAGAACAGCATAGTCATAAATGCTCTAAAATTCAAGAGCATTTCATAGTTTCATTTTGGGTGGAAAGTAAAGAACTCTTGCATAGATAGGGTTTTAAAAAAATAAAAGTCATGAGCTAAGTCTTATATTTATTTGTTTTTGAACCTCTAAGTAACCATTTACCATTCTTGGAATCATGCAGATTTACTGAATTTGACACCTGCTCCTAATAATGGAACTCATGGGAGTCTTAACCACCTTCTAAAGAATCCCGTTTACACCCCAGAGAATCCCAGAGAAGTCCACCCTGTGGGGCAGTGCCCCTTTGCAAGAAGCCCCAGACGTAACCTTGAGTGCTCATGTCATCCTTCAGTAAGTACTGACCAAAGTGTAGCCCAGTTGGATCTTAGGGTGCCCTCTGCATAGCTTATGCCGTGGAAACACTTAGTGATCAAATTGAAATCTGTGAGTAGGCATAAATATCTAAGTATGTTTAATTCTGATGGAACACATGCTGCCCTCTTACTGTTTATTTTTCCTCTTCCTAGTTTTTGCATTTTCACCTCCGTCTTTATCCCTTGGTGCTATGACTTAACTTGGATGCAGGTTGGGAGAAAATCTATCCAAGTCCTGGAACATCCTGAATCATGGAGTCTGTGCTGTTATCCTAGCAGTGAGGGCTTGATTATCAACCAGTCATAATTTTCCTTCTCTAAAATATCTCTCAATTAATTTTAAATTTAGAGAGAAAATCACATATTTGGGGGTTTGAAATGGATATATGGCACTCTTTCTTTTTTATTCCTGTCTTAACATAGTCGTAAGAAGATGAAAATATGTGACAAGTGAACAAAACTGATAATGTCCCTAGGGGCACCTGAGTGGCTTCGTGGGTTAAGCCTCTGCTTTCAGCTCAGGTCATGATCTCAGGGTCCTGGGATCTAGTCCCACATCAGGCTGTCTGCTCAGCAGGGTGCCTGCTTCCCTTCTCTCTGACTGCTTCTCTGCCTACTTGTGATCTCTTTCTCTCGCTTTCAAATAATAAATAAAATCTTTAAAAAAAAAAAAAAAAGATAGTGTCCCTAAAGATAGAGATTTGGGGAACAGTTGGGATATGCTTTTCATTTTGTTCTAGGCTCATAGAAAGACTCTGAGAGCAGTGCAAAGATGATAAAGGAACAACTCTTGTTTTTCATTCATAGTGCTGTGCTTGGGTAGCAGTTCTGTCTTGTTGCAGTTGTCATCTGAACTTTATCCTCTTCGTCAAAAAAATAAGTTTGACTTGTACAAGATGGCTTTATCTTCATCCCATAATGGGATAATTATGCTGCAGAAGTTGTTTGTTACAAGATTGAAATATGTCTCAAAACAAAAATAGAATGAAACGAAACCTCATGTCTCTCATTGCTTAAAATCGTATTATTAACTTTTTAGGTCTTACCAGTTGTGGATTTTGAGATACAGTTGAATTTGACTGTGGCAGAAGGTAAGACATGTTTCCCCTTGAGTTTGGAATGTAAAAGTGGGCTAGTTTCTCAGCCAGGTTAATCACAGAACATGTGGTTTGGGGGCATTAGTTGAGAACAACCAGTATCTTAAAGGTGGTAGTGGAGACCACCTGAGGAAACACAGAGATGTCTTTGCTTGATGGTCTAGACTGTTCGTCAACGGAAGGGAGGGATATTTACAGCACATCATATATTTAGTGGAAGCTGAATTACTCTTTATGAACATAGTGAAGGTGGTTCGAGATCTTGAAGATTTTTATAGCTTTATTAGAGACCTTCAGATTTCCATTGTAAACACCTGTTAGATTTCTATCTCATCTGCTTCTTAGTTCATTATAAGAGAGTATAAATTGGCTTGTTTATCTAAAGTTATTTCTTTATAGCTTTTGAGTGAAGAGTATGCTTAATATACAGACAACTGCTAACATTTGTCAGTCATGACTGGGATGTTCAGCCTCACTTTGATACAATCTCTGATACACTTTGATATAGTCTGATACACTCTGATATAGTAAAGTGATTCTTGTTACTTGGCTCAGTTTTTTCCTTCTGTAATAAGAAGGCAAATTCTGCACAATTCCCAAGTTGAATTTGCCTGTATAAAAATCTCTATAAATGTGGGGCACCTGGGAAGGCTCAGTCAGTTAAGCATCTGACTCTTTGATTTCAGGTCAGGTCATGATCTTAGGGTCCTGAGATTGAGCCCCACATCGAAGGTGTGGAGTCGGCTTGGGATCCTCTCTCTCTCCCTCCCCCTCTGCTCCTCCCACCACTTGCATGTGCTCTCCCTCTCTCTTTCTCTTTCTCAAAAATAAAAGAAAATAAAAATAAAAATCTCTGTAAATGTTTAGAGATATCTTTGATGGCCTTGTGATGACAAAACCTTGTGGTAAAGGATTGCATTTCTGGAACTGTTCTGTGTTTGAATATGAGCATAGGAACTATATGTCCAGGGAAAAAGTATTCATTCTCTGTAAACTAAGGTTTTCTCATCTGTACAATGGGCATATAACCTTAATTTGTAGGGTTATGTAAGAATTAAATTAGATGATGTATACAAAGGACTTTACAAAGCACTTGGCACTTGGAAAAAGTACAGTAAATGGTCTATACTATTACTGTTTCATTCAGCTCAGTCTCATAATTTTAGTTGTGAATTTTTGCTTTCTCATCCAAGAAACTTCTCTGCCTAGAGTTTTCCCTGAATACTAATCATTAAAATACTGTTGAAGAATTTTAGCAATATTTTTAAAGTCCTAATGCTGAAATTTGTAGCAATCTCACACAGTGATCTCTTGTGATATCTTGATATTACATTCATCTTTCAGACTCTTCATAGGCAAAAACTACAATGAATCCCTTTTCTTAACTGTTTATGGTTCTGCTCTTTGTGTTTAGTTTTATTTTGCAGTTAAAAATAACTTTTCATGGGGTGCCTGGGTGGCTTAGTGGTGTAAAGCCTCTGCCTTCGGCTCAGGTCATGATCCCAGGGTCCTGGGATCGAGCCCTGCATCGGGTTCTCTGCTCAGCGGGGAGACTGCTTTCCTTTCTCTCTCTGCCTGCCTCTCTGCCTACTTGTGATCTCTCTCTGTCAAATAAATAAATGCAATCTTAAAAAAAAAATAACTTTCAGTAGGTTTAAGTAGAGAATTGGATGGATTCTTATATACTCTATAAGGAAGTATGTTGTTACATATTCACTGTATATATATATACATACACACACATATGTGTATATATGTAATTTATTCTGTATATACATTCAGAATATATTATATACAGTATGTTTGAATGGTGGTTTCATTTTTCCCCTACAACCCCAGAGAAGGTTATTAAGCGCAGCACTTTACCTTACGGAAGACCCAGAGTCCTGCAGAGAAACACTTCGGTCTGTCTCCTTTACCAGCACCAGTTCGTGAGTGCTTACAGCAATGACATCCTGATGCCCCTTTGGACCTCTTACACCGTCCGCAGAAATGCAAGTATTGGTCGCTTCTTTAGCTCTGTGTGATTATTTCAAATTATCATTAAGCAAAACATTGAAAGCCACGTTAGTTTGGGTCAGTTAATCTTGGCTCTCTCATCAGTTTCTGAATTAGAAGATCACTGAACTGTGAGTTAGAAGATTAAGTTCTCATTCTAGCCTGACCACAAACTCACTGTGTGACTCTAAGACTCCAAGCAGATGTCTTCTTGTGTGAAAGGAGGCGTGTGCATGCAATAAAAGTTTCTCCCTTGCTTTATGTTTGATTTAATATTTTAGGATTCTAATTTACAATTTTATGAAATCAATTTTGCAGTCAGGCACAATGATTCATCTCTAAATACATAGCTGTATTTTCCGTCTGGATTTTCCTCCACTGCGCTCACCTTAGGGGGTCCTCACTGATGGGCAAGGTCATAAAAGCTTAGTGATCTCTCTGCATATACCACCTACAGAAGATCCCCACCCCCCCAACCCAGACCAGACCAGAGAGAGGCCAGGGATCTGTGCACCTCCCAGAACACAAGAAGGCCTTGAAAAGAGTTGGGGGTTGGGGGTGGGGCAAATACCCCAGAATAAGACCACCATTCCCCCTCACCCCTGCCCCCTGGCTGCTGTGGTGGAAAGAGAAACAGAAGATAAGCCTTGAAAGAGAGAATGGGGGAGGGAATAAGATTGAGATTTTAATCAAATTGAAGTTTTAAACTAGACCAACCAGATTTTCAGAAACTGAATGTCTGCCAAGCTACAGGATGCCCTTAAGGGGTGGAAAGGGGATCTGAGAGAGCTTAATGGAGGGTAGCAGCAGGATTTAAAAAATAAAACTATTGTTAATAGTCATTGAGAATGCCAAATAAAAAGAGAAGGCTATGTGTGTGTATATATGTAATTTCTTTGTTAAAAATACATATATTATGCACCCATACACGTTCATATAATTCCATAAAGTTCCTACCATCAGTTTGATTGTTCTAATTTTGAAGACAGTTTCCCAACACTGTAAACATGTTTTTTTTTTTTTTTGCTTGACTTTATGATATGTAGGAGTCTGCCCAGTGTTTTGTAGGTTCCCATCAAATTTACTGTTGTTTCATGCCAAATTACAATGTTCTTTGATTCTGTTCAAATGTTCGGTTGACTTATGTAATCAAAGCTGCTTAAATTCAGTCCTCAGTGCTCCTGAGGTTTTTGTGCTACACAGTGGCTCCCCACCCCCAGCTGGAGTCTGTGCAGTTGTGTATGGAAGATAGATAGGCTCAGATCCCCCCAAAATCAGTATTTCAGTATATAAAAGCTTGCAGTTGACCAAAAAAAAAAAAAAAAAAAGGCTACACTAAATTAGCCCAGCATAATAGGAAAATATTTGCATATATGTAATAAATGACTAATATCCTTACTATGGTAAAAGAGTTTTTGCATCTCAGGAAAAAATGAATATACTACTAGAAAAATGGGAAAATGGCGAAGGACAGCCAGAGCTCTGTTTTCAAATGGTGTGATGCATCTTCAGCTACTCATAAAGCCATCTTCTTTTCTTTTAGATGCCTGACGCCTAATGGCTCTTTTCATTTTGTTTTTCAGGACAGTTTCTCTGCAGAAGACTTTTCCAACTGTCTTTACCAGGATCTTCGAATTTCTCTTAGTCCTGTCCATAAGTGTTCCTTTTATAAAAATAATGCTGAACTGAGCTATGAGTTCCTCTACCCACCACGTAAGTTTCTACCTCCCTGACCTTGCCTTTCTCTTGGCCTCTTTCTCTTCTTCCTTTTCTTTTCCTTATGAGGCCGGATACATCATCTTGTTGTTTTTTTATTGGTGAAAATGGTGAATGAGAAGTATAACTCTTAGAGAAAAATTTTAAAGTGTCTGAAGCTTGACTTTTAGACAACTTTTTAGCTTTTGCTTGGATGAATGATTCAGCATCTGCCTTTGGCTGAGGACATAGTCCCAGAGTCCAGGGGTGTTGGGCTCCCTGGTCAGTGGGGAGCCTGCTTCTCCCTCTGGGCTCTGCCCTTCCCAGCCCCTCACCCCTGCTCTTCACTCATTCTCTCCCTCTCTCTCTCTCTCTCTCTCTCAAATAAATATTTTTTTTGATAAAAGGAAAAATGTAATTCACCTAAGAAGTAGGGATAGGCAGAACCTAAGGGTGCTCACTCTTTCACAGAAATGGAGCTGCTAGGGAAGAGCTTTTATTTTTTCTTTTTTGAAGTTAAGTGTTCTATTTTTAAATGTGGCACATCTGTGTGTTAATGAGAAGACATTTTCAGGCTGGCCTTAAAAGGCAAAGAGCAGAAGGCTCCAGGTGCTCAAATATTCTCCATATCCAGCCCAGTCCCCGGAGTAAGTGTCTGAAGTCAGAACTTGGCTGTTGCTTTATGAAAATAGACCAACTCCAAGCCGAAAATCCCTACAAAGAAGCCTTGTACAGCATTTCGAGGCAGAAATCCTGCAATGTTTTTTCTGGGTAGTAGGTGTTGTTCTGAAGCCAGATAATCTCTTTTTCCTTCTTAGCGTAGAAGAGTTTAATGAAAGAGAGTTGTCAAAACAATACATTGTTAGTTGAAATAGGCAAATAATGTAAAATTTGTATATGTTTAATTTAGGCTGTTACTAAGCTTTTGTTTTTTTGATAAATTCATTTTGAAGAAGAAAAGATGTAAGTATTTTACTTTTTTGAGGGACTTGACCAAACACATGGCACTTTCCCTTGACCCTGTACTTAGGAATATTTTATGGGTTTAAGGTGATACTCAGCTAATTTTTCAAGTGCCCTCCCATGAGAAAGTATGATTTCTAATGTTATTCATGAAGAATGAAATAGTTGTCTTTTTTTGCTTTCTTTATAGAACTAAATAAAGGTTCAGATCAACTATATTCTGAAGCATTGCTTAATACTAATATAGTGCCAATGTACCAGAGTTTTCAAGGTAAAAAATTTTAACCCTGTATCTCACAATTTCAATGAATTTCTATATATTATAGGCATAATTTATATTATTAAGACTGATCCTCTAAATTAAATTACTGTCAAGCATGTTCTTTTAGGTGTATGTTCTTAGAGGTATACATTCTTACACATTCTTAACTTTGACGATACCAGTACACAAAAATTCTACAGCTGTTAGAATTATGACATATTCTAATACTTATTATCCTATCTGTATTTACATGTTTGTAAACAATATTTTTTGATGGAAAAAGTATGTAACATTCTTCCTAAGTTATCTGGCTTATATAGTCTGCTAACACATGAACTTTCAGTTTGTTTTCCCATTTAACTTTTGGGAGTTGTTGATAATTGTTTTTGACCTTGAAATGAATATATTTTTGCATCATTATTAACTATCATTGTATTTGGAACTCCTACAAAAATAAATTTAAATTATTCTTCAGGTGACATATAGAATTTTAAAATATGGAGCATACAAGGACATTTTTTACTCTAATTTACATGCAAGAAAATTTTTTACTCTAATTTACATGTAGAATACTTGTGAATATTTCAAAGGGAATTTCAGATATTAACAATAAATCTGAATAACCTGCCTTGTTTCTTTATGTTCATGGTGAGGCATATAGTCAGGGATGCCCAAAATAGTGTTGAATTCAATGTTTGTCTCTTCTGGCCAAAAGCCAGAGCTGAACAGTGGGTTTTTAGCCTCACACTAAAACTGAAGCCACATTTGGCTTTGTCAGTAATTATTACAAATGCTGACTTTGAATAAGGTCGTTGAATTATTTCACATGACAGCGTGGCACCTTGTTTTCTGGAACCTTCACTGACACCCTTCTTGTTCCAGTAATATGGCGCTACTTCCACGGCACCCTTCTGCAACGGTACGCAGAGGAAAGAAATGGCGTCAATGTGGTCAGCGGGCCTGTGTTTGACTCTGATTACGATGGATGTTATGATTCCTCAGAGACGCTGAAGCAGTAAGAACATATTTCATTTCCTCTTAAAAACAGCCGTCGTGTGGGATTACCATCCAGTTGAGTCTGGGGAGCCTTTTCTGTCTGAAACTGTTTGTGTTGATGGACAAGACATTTCTGTTTACACCGGAAGCCCTTTGAATATCTTAGGATGTTTTGCTAAGTGTTCAGTAAAATTTTTTTTTAGAGGAAAGGAGTGTTTCTCCTCGACTCTGCTTAGATGAGTAATTCTTGAGTTCAGATTAAACACTGAACTCTGCCATCTGTTAAGAAGGTAACATCCTTGTTTAAAATCTCTGTGCGGATAATTGTTGATACACCGTCTTCATTAACTACTGCTGGTTAGAAGATAACGAACCTTGTGGTGTGGCTAGAGGCATCCTGCTTGGAAGCATCAGCGGAATTCTAAAGCTGCAGTGTCCAAGGGCGGGCCTTGGGCGAATGTCGCAGCTTTTACCTACCCTTTTTAACCCTTTTTTAGGGGGAGTCTGAGTGACCATCTTAAAAGAAACCGCCAGTAGGTGCTGTTTTTGTAAAGTACAGCAGCAGAACATTTTAGAAACCATTTGATCTTTCATAAAACAATAACAGCGTGATTTTTTGAAGTAATATTACTATTAAGGCATAGGGTAACGAGAATGAGATGTCAGAGGAGGTTCAGCTGGTTCCTGAGAAGAACTCTCTCAGGCAGGCTCAGGGACAATTCTTCACACACGTTTATCTGTGACACGTTAGTTTGTAATGTAGTTTTTCAAATGACAGGCTTTTGTTTTGTTTTTTACTATATCCCTGGAGTCGTAAGGGACCCACCATAACTGCCTGAGATCACAGCAGTAGAGTAAGTAAAGAGGAGAACTTCAGGGACGCCTGGGTGGCTTAGTCGGTTAAGTGACCACCTTCTGCTCAGGTCAAGATCCTGAAGTCCCAGAATCGAGTCCTGCGTCGGGCTCCCTGCTCAGCAAGGAGTCTGCTTCTCCCTCTGACCCTCTCCCTTCTTGTGCTTGCTCACTCTCTCTCAGTCTCTCTCTCAAAGAAATAAAATCTTAGAGAGAGAGAGCGCTTCATATCTTTCGCATTCCACGAGAGCTCTCTGTTTTAATCAGTTTTCTATGTTATGGTTCCACACAAGATTACAATTGAAGATGAGGCTCCCACTACCCTAAATTTGGAAAGATGCTGAAAAACAAATAAATAAACCTAGCTTTCAGAACAAAGGAAGTAGAATTAAGATAAGGTAAAGTATTACTTGGGACATCTTGAAGAATATGCTGCAATTTAAAAGAAGTTACTGGGATGAGAAAGGAAATCCACCTTTTTTTTTTTTTTTTTTTAAGATTTTTATTTATTTATTTGACAGACAGAGATCACAAGTAGGCAGAGAAGCAGGCAGAGAGAGAGGAGGAATCAGGCTCCTCCACCATGTGCAGCTTGATCCCAGGACCCTGGGACCATGACCTGAGCCGAAGGCAGAGGCTTTAACCCACTGAGCGATCCAGATGCCCCGAGAAAGGAAATCCCTTTAAAGCAAAGGAGAGTTCACAGAAACATGACTTCTCTAGAAGGGCTGAAATAGAAAAAAATCCCACACCACTTTCCTCTCTGTCTCCTGTCTTTGCATAGCTGCACAGAGTTGAGAAGACTATCAATAATGCTTCAGAATCTTGGTTGTAGGTGTTCTAGAAAGATGTATTTTTTTCTTTCATGTCTCAATTCCAGTGTCCTAAGGTAGAACTAAAAAAAAAAAATCTGAAGTTTAGTAAATTTTTATAGAAAATAAAAATTATTTGGCTTATGTTTACCTGTCTTCTAATTTGTTGTCAATTCAGCAGAATATGTTGAGGTATTTTGATTACTAACTTCCTACAATATATTTAATTATTTGACTGAATTTTATTTTTAGATTCATTGTATTAAAAATATACTTCACCAAAATATTCACTAAAAAGAAGAGAGCTATTTCTTTCTTAAACTGAAGATTGTCCTATTTTCTAGAAACAGCAGACTCATCCGTAATCAAGAAATTCTGATCCCAACTCACTTCTTCATTGTGCTGACAAGTTGTAAAAACACATTCCAGACTCCCTCCCAGTGTGATGAGTTAGACACCTTAGCTTTCATTTTGCCTCACAGGACTGACAATAGTGAGAGCTGTGTGGTAAGTAGCCTTTGATCATGTATCACCTTAAACGCTGACCATATGAATATAAGTATATTTGCATGTGTCGTGTCTGACATCACTGTGGGTAAAAACGGAATGTGAATATGCATGTACTTTGAAAGGGTGTGCTTTTACATGTACTTTGCAGGATGATTTTAAATTTGATACTCTGAGATGGTATATCTTTGGAGAGGACCACCCTTGCCTATTAAAACACAAAAAACAAATCAAAATGTAAAAATGTAGTGCCTGCATACAGCTTAGCCCCTAAGTTCTAGGTTTATTTGAACTATGAATTTATTTTTGTTTGAAACCTGGATTTATAATTCCTAAAAGTGTCAGCACTGTTATAAATTAGTCCTAAAGTTATGGTTAGGTAGTATTTCAGATTAATTTTCTTTATATCACTTTATTATAAAAGTCATGTTTGTTCCTAATTATCTTTTCTTACTCTTTTGTCATTCAGTGTTTGGAAATAATTGTTTTATGTTATCTTACTTGCTCAGAATTTAAAAAAAAAAAAACCAAACAAACAAAACCTCGTCTTCAAACAAGACTGTATTAAAATTTTAGGGAAGTTTTTTTCCCCATAGTGAGCCAATTTTGTTTTTCTTTCAGAGTACTTCCCAGATTTTCTAGTTGTTGTTTTTTTCTAGTTTTTTCCTAGTTGTTGTTGTTTTTTTTTCCTCCCACTTTTCTTTTTTTGTCCATCGAAGTTACACAATATAAGCGTAGACCTAAGTTGGCAAAGCAATGTAGCTTTCTCACCAGCCTCATTTGAATGGGTGGTTTAGTTGGGAGTCCTGTGGGCAAAAGGATGTTGAGGCCCCAGTCTGAGCTTAGCAGGAGAGAGTGCTATCATCACTCATTAATTCCTCCCTGCATTTATTCATTGATCCTTTCTTGGATCCAGCCATTCATTCCTTCAATAAATACATGTTTCCGGGTACTCTTAGTCCAGAGGACACAGCAGTGAGCAAAGCAGACAGTAGCTTCTGCCATGGGCCCAGGAGTAGAATACAGAGATCCATTGTCATCCCTGATCTAAGAGCCTGTGTGTCATTCATTAAAATTCATGAAGATATTTTACTTATTTCTCTGATAAACTGAGAATGAATTGACCAGTCCTCATAGAACATATTTCTCATTAACTTCTTTTTCCTTATGCTTCAGAATTAAGGAAGGAATAACAGGGTTTTACCGATTTGGATGCCCTTTGGGCATCTACATCTACCAGCTGGTCACTGTTGTGGACACTGCGGGATACATACTAAGTGTTCTCTCCTTCATTGCTTTCTCTTCCTCAAGAGGTTGAATTGTCACTAAAGTTATCAGTTAGTGTTATGTTCTGCAGCAAATAATGGAGAACCCATTTACAGTGACTTGAGCAATTAACGGGTACCTCAGGTGACAGGATGTCCAGAAGTAGACAGTCTTGGGTCAATAACACTATGAGGGACCTAGACCTTTCCTGTCTTCCTTCTCCACTATTCTTAGCATGTGACACATGTGGGCCAAAGATGGTTTCTTCTCTAGATATCATGTCTGAATTCTGGGCCCTCCTTTCAAAGAGACTTATGCTCAGGTCTCCCTGACCAAAATGATGCCAGGTGTCATGAGTGAGGCTTTGAGTTCCTTTTCACCATCTCTACCATTCAAAAGCTATTGTGCTGCTATCTTAAATGCAAATATTTTGTCAAATTCTATAATAGCAGTGTACCTAGAGGACACTAAATATTGGACATGAACCAGAGAAAGGGTTATTTGAAGGTCTATCACACATCCTGATTGATTCCTTCTGTTTCATCTCTGAAGTAGCAACTAATGATTAGCAGGACATTGGCCTGAAACATCAGATGCCTTGCCTGTACTTTTTATCTGTTCATGTGTATGTTGGGACAGATGGAAAATATCTACTGGCCAAGTAGTCCATGGAGTCAGGGTTATTCCTTCAAGAGCTAGAGTGAAGGTTATTGCAGAGAAGGAGACTGAGTGGGGAAGTAAGTAGCCCTGGATACAGGGATGATTGGAAGCTAATGGGAAAATGGAGATTATTGGTCCATTCCCCTTTTATGTGGAAAGCCTATATTTATCATTTCCAACTAATAATGTCCCAAGGGTACAGAAGTCTTTATTGGAGGACGTCTTTAATGTACAATTGCAGCCCGCCATCCAGTGGATACCTTCTTCATCTGACCTTCTCCAGGAGCCATATTCAGAGAAATGCATGCTTACCACGAATGTATAATTTCCATCTCTGCCCCCTGCCTCAGCTACCAGCTCTGCTTCCATGTGTCAGAGCATGTGCCTTTACTTTTCATTTGATCTATTAGCTGAGACTTCACTACCTCCCCAGAAATGGAGTTGTGTTTTACCACACCCCTAACCCTCTCTTCATTGCACCCATGTACGTAACTGATTCTGATAAGAACGGGTGTTCTTTTAGTGCACTTGCACACGTCATCACATTTGATCCTCAGAACACTCCTGTAAGGAAGGAGCAGGTAAGAGAATCAGGATTCAGGTGTTAAATAACTGGCCTCAGTTTACATGATATGGTAATGGTAGGACCCGGACTTGGGTCCGAGTTTATTTACGCCCATCCCCATATTCTTCTACCGCGCCACATTGCTTTTGTTCTCCAACATGTTTTTAACCTCACACTGTTAAGTTTCTTGCACCAATGCAATACGTGAGCACTGATTCCACGTATACTTGCCTTTTCCCAAATTGGGAAATTTGGGAATTCCCACATTTAATTCAACAAAGGTGCATCGTATATATTAGATGCTGAGCTATTCAAGAACAGGGATCATGCTGACAAAGGTCGGAGCATCTGCCATTTGGGAGCCAGAGGGTCAGAACTCACTGAAATGGGAAGAAGGGGTGCTGGTAGGGAACGCGGATTGTTCTCCAGTGACGTTTCTTTTCCTCCCACTTCATAGCAGGGGAAGCAGGAGTCGTCATGGGTAGAAGAGTTACTGAAGCTACACAGAGCTCGGATCACGGATGTTGAACTCATCACTGGACTCAGCTTCCTTCAAGAACGAAAAGAGCCCGTTGCAGACATTCTACAGTTGAAAACACGGTTGCCAGTCTTTGACGAAGAAGACTGATATTTTTTATTCCAAAATCACACCATAGATGTTTTTGAAAGAACCTTTATTTTATACAGTCCTCTATTCACGCTGTCGCCTTGTTTGGAAACTGCCGACCAGAGTTAGAGCTGAGAATCCTCTGTGATAACAACCATCTCAGGGAACCTGGCGGCCTCCGCCCGGCAGTAGGAAAATACTCTTACTGAGTCTCGCACATGTTTGAATGTGTAAGAATTGTTCCAATTTGGGGAATAAAGACACACCATATCTAAAACTGCTCTTCAACTTCTCTTAAGGGCAAAAATAGCTGTGAACATTGTCTGGATGCCAGATATTTGAATTTTGTTTTCACTAATAAATTTCTATGGAACTGGCAAGCTCAGCATTAATGGATAGGATTGGAATAGTCTGTTTTACCTTAGTATTTTCACAAGGATTTAAAGGTGATTCTGGATTCTTTCCAGCTTGGAGTTTCATTCATTTTAGTTTTAACTGAAAAAAATTAGCAGAAGCAAAACTGTTTCTAAGGCCCTCTTTCTGTCTTTGCCAACACCCATTCAAAACCAAAATATGTAATCCTGTGGGTTTGGTTTTTTGTAAATTGTGATTAGGCTTCCTCGGATTTAATGCTTTTAATAAGTTAAACTTTGAGGGAAGATCTGTGAATTGAGTAATTCAGTCTGTGTACCTGCTATAAAATTTTATTCTGCATTTGTACAAAAAGAAAGAAAGATACTCCCATCCCGTTCACTGGTAGTGAACATAGGTTGAAAATAGCTCTAAAAGTGGTTATTTTAGACTATTAAAAAATGTCTTCATGGAACTTCAGAGAACTTGCCAATGCATGCCTGGCAACATTTTCCATCAAGACGGCAGGAATGTTTTCCTCTGTGCCCCAAAATGACCCCACCAGCAGCAGAACTGTGCTGAGCTGTTTATCTTAAAGTTTCTTGGGTTTGGAAAGAATGTATAACCATTGCTTTATATTTTCTTTGTGGTCATGATAAATGAACCTGACCTCTCCTCCGCGTAGACTATACCTTTTAGTGTGACTATACCTGTGAACCTTCAAGGGCTTCCTTCACTTGTAGGCTATGTGGGTTTGATTTAGGTGTTATATTAGTCCACCAAAATTTTTTTATTTGTCCTTCCTATGATGATCATTCTTGAACAGACTACAGGCCACAAAATCCTTTAGATAATATAATTTGTACTAAAAATTATTTAATAATTTAGGAAGTTTTGTTGGTTTTTGTTTTAGTCCCATAGGGTCATGAGGGTTTGTACACTGCTTTTTTCCAATCTGTCTTCTCTCTGTTGTTCAGTTTGGGTCATTTCTATTGTCCTGTCTTTAAGTTCACTCGTTATTTTATTTCTCTAATCCATTTTGTTGTTGAGCCCCCCCTCGCCCATTGAGTTTTCTATTTTTATTTTTTTCCCTAAAATTTCCATTTGGTTCTTCTTTATATTGTGTATTTCTTTGCTGAGAATTTTTATTTTTTTGCTAAGATTTTTTATTTTTTCATTTATTCTGTGTAATTCATAGATACTCACTGAAGCATTTTTGCAATGGCTGCTGCAAAATTCTTTTCAAATAATGCCAGCATCTGTGTCATCTCAGGGTTG